>NC_141671.1:29511227-31994977 GCF_028749965.1 Puma concolor
AAGTGACATACAGCCGAGACTGGGAGACATTAGCGTGGACAAACCGTCTTTCAACGAGCCTCTTGTTTCACTAAGACAGAAGCGTTCGAAAACCCATGCAAGGAAGTATGAGGACAGGGACGTAAAACAACAGTGTTGTCGGACCATCTTTCCACTGACACCGTGTTTCACTAAGTGAGAAGTGTTGGAAATCTATCGGGAGTCTAAGCGGAAAGTGCCATCCACTCAACTGTGCGAAAGCACTGTGGGGAAGCCATCCTTCGACTACTATCTTGTTTCATTACGTTGGAAGTTGCTGGACAACCTAGCACAGCCAATGAGGAAAGTTACATGTACTCAATTCTGTCAAGTAGCACTTTGGGGAACCTATCTTTCAACTACCATCTCGTTTCCCTAAGGTAGAAGTGTTTGAAATCCCAGGCGGAGACTTTGCGGATAGTGCCATATCCTCTACTCCGTGAAACACTGTGGGGATACCGTCTTGCAAGGAAGATCTCTTGTCGCCAAGTTAGACGTGGTGGTAACCATATACGGGGCCTGGGCAGAGTGTCATATACTGAACTCTGTGAAACAACATGGTAGGGAAACCATCTTTCAACTGACATGTCCTTTCACTAAGTTAGAGTTGTTTGAAGAGCAATGCGGGGACCAGGCAGAGAGCGTCATATACTGAATTCTGTGAAACAACACTGTGGGGAAACCCTCTTTCCACTGTCTCGTTTCACTAAGTTAGAATTGTTCCAGAAACTATATGAGAAGCCAATGCCGGACGTGCCATAGCCTCAACTCTGTCAACCAGCACTTTGCAAGCACTAGTGTTTTGAAACTCTCTTTCAAGTCTCACCTGATTTCACCAAGTGAGAACTCTTGGAAAACCTATTCGGGGCCTAGGCCAAAAGAGCCATATACTTAGCGGCGTCGACCAGCACTTTGCAAAAACAATCTATCAAGTAGCATCTTGTTTCCCTAAGTTAAAAGTATATGAAAACATACGCGGGGAACGCTGCAGAAAGTGACATATACACGACTCTGTGAGAGAATACTGTGAACAAACCACCTTTCAACTGCCATCTATCTTGTTTCACTAAGAAGGATTTGAAGACCTATGTGGGAAGTATGCAGAAAGGTGCATATACTCAATCAACTATGTGAGAAAACACTGTGGACAAGGCATCTTTCACCTAACATCAAGTTAAAATATTGAAATCACCTATTTTCAAGTTAAAATAGTTTGACAACCTGTGGATCACCTACAAGGAAAGAGCCATATGCTCAACTCTCGAAACAACACTGAGTAGGAACCACGTTTCATCTAAGATCTGATTTCACTAAATTAGAAAAGTTTGACTACACGTGAGGGGCCTAGGCAGATAGTGCTATACACTCCACTCTGTGAAACAGCACTGTTTTGAAACACTCAACGCTCATCTGATTTCGCTAAGTGAGAACTCTTTGAAAACCCTTTCGGGGCCTATGACAAAAGTGACCTATACTCCACTCTGTGAAAGAACACTGTGGTGAAACAATCTTTCAACTATCATCTGGTTTCACTGAGTGGGAGAGACTTCTTTAAAAAACCTAGGCGGGGCCTACACAGTAAGTGCCATATACTCAAGTTTGTGAAAAAGCACCGTGGGGAAGCCATCTTTCAACTGCCATCTCGTTTCACCAAGTTAGAAGGGTTTCAAAAAACTATGAGGGGCCTGTGACGGAACTGCCATATACTCAGCTCTGGCAAACGGCACTTTGCAGAAACCGTCGTTCAACCAACATTTTCTCACTACGTTCGAAGTGTTTGAAAACCTATACGGGGAACGATGTGGAAAGTAGCATGCATTCGACACTGAGAGAATACTGTGGATAAACCGTCTTTCAACTAACAACTTGTGTCACTAGATAGAAGCGTAATAAAACCTAGGCGGGGACCATGTGGAAAGGGCCAGGTAATCAACTCTGCGAAAAAACACCATGGAGAAACAACTTTCAACTCACATCTAGTTTCCCAAAGAAGACTTTGAAAACCTATGCATGAACTACTTATGGAAAGTGCCATGGGCGCAACTCTGGAAACAACAAGGTGGGGAAGGCATGTTTCCCCTACAATCTGCTTTCACCGAGTTAGAAACGCTTGAATACACATTCGGGACCAAGGCGGATGGTGCCATACACTCCACTCTGTGAAACAACAGTGTGGTGAAACACCCTTTCAACTAACTCTTGATTTCACTTAGTGAGAACTGCTTGAAAATCTACGCAGGACCTACAACGTAAGTGCCATATACTCTGTGAAACAACACCGAAGGGAAGCCATCACCCAAAATCTGGTTTCACTAAGTCACAGAGTCGTTGGAACATACACGGGTGGCCTAAGGGGTGGTGCCTTTTATTTACTCAATTCTGGCAAAGACACTTTGTGTGGAAACGATCCTTCAACGAACATCTTGCTTCAGAAGTTAGAAGCGTTTGAAAAACTATGCGGGGCCAATGACGAACGTGCCATAAGCTCAACTCTGAATGGAACAAACACTGTGCAGAAACTATCTTTCAAAAATCATCAGGTTTCACTATGGTAGATGTGGTTCAAACCGTTTATGGGGCCGACCCATAAAATGCCTTATACGCTACTCTGGCAATCTACACGGCGGTGAAAGACTCTTTCAACAAACATCTGAATTCACTGAGAACTGTTTGGAAACTTATGCGGGGCCCAAATGGTAAGTTCCATGGACTCAATCTGTGAAGCAACGTTGTGGGGAAGCCACCTTGCAGCTGACATCTCACTTCACTTAGTTGGAACTCCTGACAAACTTGCGGGGCTTGTGGCGAAAGTGCCCTATGGTCAACTCTGTGGTGAAAAACTTTCCACTAACCTCAGGTTTCACTAAACGAGAACGCTTTGAAGACAAGTGCGGCGCCTACAGACCAAGTGCCATATTCTCAACTCTGTGAAACAACCCTGTCGCCAAACCATCTTTCCACTAACATCTCGGTTCACTAAATTAGAAATGTTTGAGAAATCTATGCGGGGAACGTTCAGGACAGTGACATATACTTGACGCCGTGAGAGAATATTGTGGACAAACCGTCTTTCCAACAACAACACTGGTGGGGGAACCATCTTTCAACTAACATCTCGTTGCCCTAAAATTAAAAGTTTTTCAAAACTATGTGGGGCCTATGCCCAAAGTGCAATATACTCAACTCTGTCAAACTGCAGTTTGCGGACAGCATCTTTCAACTAATATTTTGCATCACTGAGTTAGAAATGTTTGGAAATCTACGCGGAGAACAATTAGGAAAGGGACTTATAATTGACACTGTCAGAGATTACTGTGGAAAAGCCATTTTTCAACTAACATCTTGTTTCACTGTTAGAAGTGTTTGAAAAACACTGCGCAGCTTAGGCAGAAGGTGCGTGTTCTCAACTCTATGAAACAGCACTGTGGGATAAACATCTTTCAGTTAACATCTTGTTTCACAAAGCGAAAATGGTTTTAAATCCTTTGCATGGCTTACGGGGAAGGAGCCATAGACTTAACTCTGTGAACCAACACTGTGGACAAACAATCCTTCCCTGAGTCAGAAGTGTTGGAATACACATGCGGCGCCTAGAAGGAGAGTGCCATGCGCTCTTGTCTGTGAAACAGCACTGTGGCGAAACTGTCTTTCAACTAACATCTCGGTTCACTCAGTTAGAAATGTCTGAAAATGTCTGCGGGACCTGCGCCGAAAATACCTTCTACAGCACTTGGGGCGGAAACCGTCTTTCAAGGAACATCTTTTATGACTAAGGTAGAAAGAAGTGTTTGAAAACCTTTGTGGGGATCGATGAGGAAAGGGACACCGTGAGAGAATACACTGTGGGACAATTTTTCAAGTAGCATCTCGTTTGAAAACCTATGCGGGGCCTATGCGCGAAGTGCCATACACTCAACTCTGTGAAACCATACGGTAGAGAAAGCATTTTTCAACTAACTTGTGGTTTCTCTGAGTGCGTGGCCTATGCGGGTCCTATGCGTTCAGAAAGCGCCATGTACTGAAATCAGTGGAAAAACACTGTGGGGAAACCATCTTTCCACTAACATCGCTAGGTGAGACGTGTATGCCCGCCCTATGAGGAAAGTTCCACATACTCACTTTTGTGAAAACACACTGTGGGGAAAGCACCTTTCACCTGACATGTGGTTTTACAACGTTAACATAGTTTGAAAACCCAAGCATGACCTACATGGAAAGAGCCAAATGCTCAACCCCCTGAAACAAGACTGTTGGGGAGGGGCTCTTTCACCTAAACTTCGTTTCACTGAGTTTGAAGTGTTTGAAGACTCATGCGAGGCCTATGAACATAGTGCAATATACTCACCTCTGTGAAAGAAGCCTGTAGAGAAACCATCTTTCAACTAAAGTGGGAAGCCTTCCAGAGGTTGAGCTTTGAGTACTTCTGTGTAATCTCCAAACAGGGAAGTGACATGTGACATAAACACAGAAAGATCTAAATTCACTTGAAAGACAGTGTGTCATTTGTGGTTCCTGCACTTTTTCAAATTCTACTATCAGCTAGAAATGAGGAGTTTGAATATTTTCAAACACTTAGGATTAGAGAATGTCAGAAACATTGAAACTTCAGGATAACACCTTCTGCTGTGTTTTTTTTTTTTTTTCATTTATTCTAAACATCTCAGAGGCAAACATTTGATTTTATTTGATTACTGCTGAGCATGCAGACAAAACAAAAGGAAGTATTCTTGGAATACGTGAGTCAGTCACAATAATCATTAAGCTTTCTTTCCGTTGTCTCGTTTTTCTTGTGTTTCTTTTAAGGGCTCTTTGGAATAAGTTCAAAATGAGACCTCCAGCTTTGCTTTTCTTATTCAGGATTGCTTTGGTTACTTGGGGTCTTATGTCATTCCATAGGAATTTCAGGATCGTTTTTTCTGTGAACGATAACGGTGGTATTTTGTTAAGGATTGCCTTAAATGTGTAGATTGCTTTGGGTAGTATAGCCATCTAAACCAAGTTTGTACTTCCAAACCATGGGCAGGGAATGTTTTCCCATTCATTTTTGTCCTCTTTCAGTTCCATGTTATGTTGCCAGAGTACACAATTTATACCTCTTTGGTTACATTGATATCTATCTTACAAAGTACCATTGGTGCAATTGTCAATGGAGTCATTCACTGATTTCTCTTTCTGGGTGGGTGGGGGATGAGCATTGGCAGATGGGCGTTGAGGAGGGCACTTGTTATGATGAGCACTGGTTTTTGTGAATAAATGAGGAATCACTGAATTGTACTCCAGAAACTAATATTGCACTGTATGTTAACTAACGAGAATTTAAATAAAATTTTGGGAAAAAATAGGAAAAAAATGAGTAGATGATTTGGTCTTGCTACTTTTGCACCTCCATTGTGAGCCATCTATCCTAACTCAGTTTATCTTGGAGCTTTGTTCACACACACAGTTTTGTTTTGGTGCTGTGCTTTATAAACGTCAAAGTAAGAAATATGCCAAAATGGGATATTTGTGGATAAAGTGTTTTTCAGGAAAAATAATAAAACACTTTAATTACTTGATCAGTTTAAAACACTATATCTCAATGTACAGGTTGCATTTTATCTAAATTTATATAATAATTAAAGGAAACTTTATTCAAGACCAATTAATTTTTATGGAAAGAACTTGAGGTTTTATCCATAGCATAATGTGTGAAGTATGGATTCTGATTTTTTTAGATGTTGACAAAGGAAATCATATACTAAGATGTTAGAGCAGGGAGATCACTTGTATGTGATGGTGGGCAATCCATAATTTGTTATAGACTAACCACGTCCAGGTTTCACTTGTATGAGAAAGAAACACATCGGTTTCATGTTTCTTCCTCAGATATCTAATACAGGGGCACAACTATAACTGTAAGCAAAGCAAGAACTTTATCTTTGGAGAATTATTTGCCTTCGGAAATGATCTATGTCTTTCTGAATAACAGATCTCTGCATGCCTAGCAGCAGAGGCAGGTGTGGAAGGTGTGGAGGTATTCAGAGATATAGTGTTTCTGCCTGAATGATATCCATGCCGTCTCTACTGGGAAAAGTAGGTGCTAGTGGGGTGGGGTGGGTGCTGAAGACCTACTTCTTGAGCAGAGTCTTGGCTGCATTAGCACACGTCATAAAGCAAGGGAGCACACGCCTACACTCCTGGGTCAGTGATGTCCTGCGTACCTGGTAGAGGACAAAGACCTGCTATATCTTCACTGGCTCCACACATTTGCCTATATTATGCCGGCTTTTACAGTTGTATACAGTACACCAGAATTCTTAGTATACAGGCGTGGCTGAGCACTCCCTACCAGACACCCCATCCACTGTTAATGGAGCCTGACATCACATCCTCTGGAGAAATGGCTTTTGTAGTTACGTGTCTGAGCTCTCAAGGTACAATGGGGTGAATGATCTCATCAAGAGATTAAGACTGGCCCAGACCACGGGGGGGGGGGGGGGGAGGAGTCCAGAAGAGAAGGCTGGAATCTGCTGTTTTAGGCCATGGCTGAAACCCCTGCCATCACTCTTGCTTTAGAAAGGAGAGGCTGTCATATTCTGGGAGGAATCATGCCTGCACTTGCTGTCCATTTGGAGTCATGCTGCTATGCAAATCCTCACATGGGCACTGGCACACACAAACAGAAAGATGTGTTGAAGAAAAAGTGGACACTTGGGAAAGTGACGAGACAGAAAGAAGAAAGCGGTTAAAGACAGCTCTGTCATGGGGCAGCAGCGTCAATTTTTAGAGGTGCATGCACAGAGTTCTTTCCTTTTTTTGCTTTTACTTTTATATATATTTTTTCAATATATGAAATTTATTGTCAAATTGGTTTCCATACAACACCCAGTGCTCATCCCGAAAAAATGCCCCCCTCAATACCCATCATCACCCACCCTCCCTTCCGTCCCACCCCCCATCAACCCTCAGTTTGTTCTCAGTTTTTAAGAGTCTCTTATGCTTTGGCTCTCTCTCACCCTAACCTTTTTTTTTTTTTTTTCCTTCCCCTCCCCCATGGGTTTCTGTTAAGTTTCTCAGGATCCACATAAGAGTGAAAACATTGGGTATCTGTCTTTCTCTGTATGGCTTATTTCACTTAGCATAAGACTCTCCAGTTCCATCCACGTTGCCACAAAGGGCCATATTTCATTCTTTCTCATTGCCACAAGCCACAATTTCTTTATCCATTCATCAGTTGATGGATATTTAGGCTCTTTCCATAATTTGGCTATTGTTGAGAGTGCTGCTATAAACATTGGGGTACAAGTGCCTCTATGCATCAGTACTCCTGTATCCCTTGGGTAAATTTCTAGCAGTGCTACGGCTGGGTCATAAGTTAGGTCTATTTTTAATTTTTTGAGGAACCTCCACACTGTTTTCCAGAGTGGCTGCACCAATTTTATTCCCACCAACAGTGCAAGAGGGTTCCCGTTTCTCCACATCCTCTCCAGCATCTATAGTCTCCTGAATTGTTCATTTTGGCCACTCTGACTGGCATGAGGTGATATCTGAGTGTGAGTTTGATTTGTAGTTCCCTGATGAGGAGCGACGTTGAGCATCTTTTCCTGTGCCTGTTGGCCATCCGGATGTCTTCTTTAGAGAAGTGTCTATTCATGTCTTCTGCCCATGTCTTCACTGGGTTATTTGATTTTCGAGTGTGGAGTTTGGTGAGCTCTTTAGAGATTTTGGATACTAGCCCTTTGTCCGATATGTCATTTGCAAACATCTTTTCCCATTCCGTTGGTTGCTTTCTAGTTTTGTTGGTTGTTTCCTTTGCTGGGCTGAAGCTTTTTATCTTCATGAAGTCCCGGTAGTTCATTTTTTGCTTTTAATCCCCTTGCCTTTGGGGATGTGTCGAGTAAGAAATTGCTATGACTGAGGTCAGACAGGTCTTTTCCTGCTTTCTCCTCTAGCGTTTTGATGGTTTCCTGTCTCACATTCACGTCCTTTATCCATTTTGAGTTTGTTTTTGTGAATGGTGTGAGAAAGTGGCCTAGTTTCAACCTTCTGCATGTTGCTGTCCAAGCTCTCCCAGCACCATTTGTTAGAGAGATATTTCCATTGGAAAATCCTGCTTTGTCAAAGATTAGTTGGCCATACGTTTGTGGGTCTAGTTCTGGGTCTAGTTCTATTCCATTGGTCTATGTGTCTGTTTTGTGCCAATACCATGCTGTCTTGATGACGACAGCTTTGTAGTAGAGGCTGGGATTGTGATGCCTCCTGCTTTGGTCTTCTTCTTCTAAATTACTTTGGCTATACGGGGCCTTTTGTGGTTCCATATGAATTTTAGCATTGCTTGTTCTAGCTTCGGGAAGAATGCTGGTGCAATTTTGATTGGGATTGCATTGAATGTGTAGATAGCGTTGGGTAGTACTGACATTTTGACAATATTTATTCTTCCAATCCGTGAGAATGGAATGTTTTTCCATTTCATTATATTTTCTTCAATTTCCTTCATAAGCTTTCTATAGTTTTCAGCATACAGCTCTTGTACATCTTTGGTTAGATTTATCCCTAGTTATTTTATGCTTCTTGGTGCAATTGTGAATGGGATCAGTTTATTGTCTTTCTGTTGCTTCATCATTAGTGTATAAGAATACAATTGATTTCTGTACATTGATTTTGTATCCTGCAACTTTGCTAAATTCATGTATCAGTTCGAGCAGAATTTTGGTGGACTCTATCGGATTTTCCATGTATAATATCATGTCATCTTGCAAAAAGTCAAAGCCTGATTTCATCTTTGCCAATTTTGATGCCTTTGATTTCCTTTTGTTGTCTGAATGCTCATGCTAGAACTTCCAACACTATGTTAAACTACAGCGGTGAGAGTGGACATCCCTGTCGTGTTCCTGATCTCAGGGAAAAAGCTCTCAGTTTTTCCCCATTGAGGGTGATGTTAGCTGGGGTTTTCATAAATGGCTTTTATTATATTTGTGTCCCTTCTATCCTTTCTTGAGGGTTTTTATTAAGAAAGGATGCTGAATTTTGTCAAATGCCTTTTCTGCATCGATTGACCGGATCATATGGTTCTTATCTTTTATTACTGTGATGTATCACGTTGACGGATTTGCGAATGTTGAACCAGCCCTGCATCCCAGGAATGAATCCCACTTGATCACGGTGAATAATTTTTTTTTTAACACAAAATATCTTTCCATTTTTTTTGTGGATTCTTTAATTTCTTTGATTAATGTCTTATAGTTTTTCTTTATTTTTTTATTTATTTTTATTATTTTTTTTCTCATGCCTGTGCTTTATTTATTCATTTTTTTTTTAATTTTTTTTTTCAACGTTTATTTATTTTTGGGACAGAGAGAGACAGAGCATGAACGGGGGAGGGGCAGAGAGAGAGGGAGACACAGAATCGGAAACAGGCTCCAGGCTCTGAGCCATCAGCCCAGAGCCCGACGCGGGGCTCGAACTCACAGACCGTGAGATCGTGACCTGGTTGAAGTCGGCCGCTTAACCGACTGCGCCACCCAGGCGCCCGTATTTATTCATTTTTAAAAATATGGAACGCTTCACGAATTTGCCTGTCATCTTTGCGGAGGGGCCATGCTAATTTTCTCTGTATCATTCCAATTTTAGTATATGTGCTGCCGAAGCGAGCACTGAATAATTCTTTTTATATGCTGTTGAATTCAATTGGCTAGTATTTTCTTGTGAATTTTTGCATCCATATTCATCAGGGATATGGACCTGTAGGTCTCTTTTTAAAATGGGTCTCTGTCTCGTTTAGGAATCAAAGTAATGCTGGCTTCATAGAATGAGACTGGAAGTTTTCCTTCCCTTTCTATTTTTTGGAATAGCATGAGAAGGATAGGTATCTTCCCTGCTTTAGACGTCTGGTAGGACTCCCCTGGAAAGTCATATCTCTTCTTCTGCTGGGTTTAGGCTGTCTTTCTGTTCCCCTCTATTTCCTTTAGGTGTGCTGTTAGAATTTGTATTTGGGATTTTTCTTGTTTCTTGAGATGGGCCTGGATTACAATGTATTTTCCTCTCATAACTGCCTTTCCTGCATCCCAAAGCGTTTGAATTGTATTTTCATTTTAGTTTCCATATATTTTTTTAATTTCTTCTCCAATTGCCTGGTTGACCCACTCATTCTTTAGTAAGGTGTTCTTTAACCTCCATGCTTTTGGAGGTTTTCCAGACTCTTTCCTGTGGTTGTTTTCAAGCTTCATGGCATTGAGGTCTGAAATTATGCCTGATATGATCTCAGTTCTTGTATACTTATGAAGGGCTGTTTTGTGACCCAGTATGTGATCTATCTTGGAGAAGGTTCCATGTGCACTCGAGAAGAAAGTCTATTCTGTTGCTCTGGGATGCAGCGTTCTATATATATCTGTCAAGGCCATCTGATCCAATGTATCATTCAGGGCCCTTGTTTCCTTATTGACCATGTGTCTAGATGATCTATCCATATCTGTAAGTGGACTGTTAAAGTCCCCTGCAATTACCGCACTCTTATCAATAAGGTTGCTTATGTTTGTGAATAGTTGTTTTATATATTTGGGGGCTCCCATACTCGGCGCATAGACATTTATAATTGTTAGCTCTTCCTGATGGATAGACCCTGTAATTATGATATAATGCCCTTCTTCCTCTCTTGTTACAGCCTTTAAATTAAAGTCTTAAGTATGTCTACTCCTGCTTTCTTTTGACTTCCAGTGGCATGATAAATAGTTCTCCATCCCCTCACTGTCAATATGAAGGTGTCCTCAGGTCTAAAATGAGTTTCTTGTAGACAGCAAATAGATGGGACTTGTTTTTTTATCCACTCTGATAGCTTATGTCTTTTGGTTGGCACATTTAGTCCACTTACGTTGTATTATAGAAAGCTATGGGTTTAGAGTCATTGTGATGTCTGTAGGTTTCATGCTTGTAGAAATGTCTCTTGTACTTTATCTCACAGGATCCCCGTTAGGATCTCTTGTAGAGCTGGTTTAGTGGTGACGAATTCCTTCAGTTTTTGTTTGGGAAGACATTTATCTCTCCTTCTATTCTAAATGACAGACGCTGGACAAAGGATTCTCGGCTGCATATTTTTTCTGTTCATCACATTGAAGATCTCCTGCCATTCCTTTCTGGCCTGCCAAGTTTCAGTAGAGAGATCAGTCACGAATCTTATAGGTCTCCTTTATATGTTACCGCACGTTTATCCCTAGCTTCTTTCAGCATTTTCTCTTTATCCTTGTATTTCGCCAGTTTCACTATGATATGTCGTGCAGAAGATCGATTCAAGTTACGTCTGAAGGGAGTTCTCTGTGCCTCTTGGATTTCAATGCCTTTTTCCTTCCCCAGATCAGAGAAGTTCTCACCTGTGATTTCTTCAAGTACACCTTCAGCACCTTTCCCCCTCTCTTCCCCCTCTGGCATACCAATTATGCCTAGATTTTTTCTCTTTAGTGCATCACTTAGTTCTCTAACTTTCCCCTGATACTCCTGGATTTTTTATCTCATTTCTTCTCAGTTTCCTCTGTTTCCATAATTTTATCTTCTAGTTCACCTATTATCTCCTCTGCCTCTTCAGTACGAGCCGTGGTTGTCTCCTTTTTATTTTTCACCTCGTTTATAGCATTTTTTTAGCTCCTCCTGACTGTTCCTTAGTTCCTGATCTCTGTAGCAATAGATTCTCTGCTGTCCTCTATACTGTTTCCAAGCCCAGAGATTAATTTCGAGTAACATTCTAAATTCACTCTCTGTTATACTGTTTTAAGTCCTTTTTGATCAGTTCCTTAGCTCTTGTTATTTCCTGGAGATTTTTTTGAGGGGAATTCTTCCGTTTGGTCATTTTGGATAGTTCCTGGAGTGGTGTGGAACTGCAGGACACTTCCCCTGTGCTGTCTTGAATAACTTGCGTTGGAGGGCAGGGCCGCAGTTAGACCTGATGTCTGCCCCCATCCCACCGCTGGGGCCACAGACTGGTGTGTACCTTCTGGCGTATTAGCTGGGGTGGATCGGCAAGGTGCACAGTGTTGCGAGGGGCAGTCTCAGCTCATTTATCCTTCGGAGATCCGCTTCGGGAGGGGACCTGCGGCACCGGGAGGGAGTCAGACCCACCGCCAGAGCGATGGATCCACAGAAGCACAGCGTTGGGTGTTTGCGCGGAGGGAGCAAGTTCCCTGGCAGGAACTGCTTCCCTTTGGGATTTTGGCTGGGGGATGGGCGAGGGAAATGGTCCTGGCCAGCGTCTTTGTTCCCCGTCAAGCTGAGCTCTCTCATCCCGGGGGCCCAGCAACTCTCCCTCCCGTTGTCCTCCAGCCTTCCCGCTCTCTGAGCAGAGCTGTTAACTTATATAAACTTCCAGATGTTAAGTCCCGCTTGCTGTCAGAACACACTCCGTCTGACCCCTCTGCTTTTGCAAGCCAGACTCAGGGCCTCTGCTTGGCCGGCGGGCTGCCCTTCTGCCTTGGCTCCCTCCCGCCAGTCCGTGTAAGGCGCACCACCTCTCCGCCCTTCCTACCCTCTTCCGTGGGCCTCTGCATCTGCGCTTGGCTCCAGAGAATCGATTCTGCTAGTCTTCTGGCAGTTTTCTGGGTTATTTAGGCAAATGTAGTTGGAATCTGAGTAATCAGCAAGACGCAGTGAGCCCAGCATCCTCCTACGCTGCCATCTTCCCCCTGGATCTGCATGTACAAAGTTCTAAAGATAGGCAATGAATTCTTGATGTTCCTAGGTTTCTGCTGGACCCAGGGCCATCCTTGGCCCAGCCTCCAGAGGAAAGGCCTAGGGTCCTACAGCCCAACTCTGTGGGCAGCTGGAAATATGATGAACTAACTCCCCTTAGTTTAGACAATAGCTACAGAAGATAAGGCTTCAGTGTTCTCCCATATAGTGTTGTGTTAGCAGTGGATTTCTCGAGAGTTCCATAGAGTCATGAAGTGTCAATTGGCCTGGGTTCTCCGTGGATGACTCACTGTGCTCTGGGATACTAGAGAAGTGCTTGATACTTACTGGGAGCCATTTAGAGCCTAGAGAGGCTTGGGGACTTGAAGTGGTGAGGACTCGGGAAAGGGAAGGACATGTCAGAGCACAGGACACTGAGTCTAGAGTGCAAGGCCAATACCAGTGCATGTTGGGCCCCCGGGCTCTTCATTTGGAAACAGGGTGTCATTTTTCTGGCTGACAGGAAGATGCCTCATGAGTCAAAAGTATACACTGGGGATGGACAGAGTAATGGGAAGCGCAGAAGCTGGAGATCCCTTGCCCAGCCTTGGAGCCTGTAGGTCCTGAGTTTACCCAGGGAACTTAAAAGGCCACTGCCTTCATGTCAGCCACATAATGGTGCTGATTTTGTTTGGTGGTCTTCATGCCTGTGTCTCCAGTGCTAGCGCTGGACACCAGGGAACAGGCAGGCTCCTGTATCACTGGTTCCCACTGAGATTTGCTGGAGGAATTGAACAAGACAAACGTTCTGCAGAGGTTCTGGATTTCCCCTGCTTCAGATACAATAGGAATCTCCCATGACTAGTAATAATCTTCACAGAGGAAGCCAAGCAAAGTGTAGAGGAAGGGCTCCACGGTCCTCCTATTTCTTCATTCAGTAACTGCTCCACCCATGCACCTGTGCCAGGGGATCTGCTGGGCCCACGTTGGAAGCAAGGCTTCCAATGACAAAGTGGTCCCTCCCTGCCAGGTCCTCACAGTCTGCTGGGGAGAACAGAGGTATGACAGGCAAGATGTGAAAATAGAAGGGGGGGCAAGAACTGTAATAGTGAAAAGAACAAGTGTGCTATGAGGACAGGCTGGGGAGTCACTGGAGGTTATGAGAGGCCTCAGTGAGGTGAACAAGCTTGGAAAGTGCTATTAGTCCTCAAGGATGCATATAGGGAGGGCTCAGAGCTATGAACAGGAACCCAGGTTGAGACATACTAAGTACTAATAAAGACTTGATATATAATTAGGTGATGTCCTCATTACTTATGCAAGACGTAAATCAGCCCTGGGAAGTAGAGATACGATGATTATTTTCTAGTTATTTGATCTGTAAAGTGGAGGTAGCAAAGAGAACATAGGGAGAAGGACACAAATACTGGTCTATGCAAACGGATCCTTGTTGTGTTCCTATGCCAATTTGCATAAATTTCACTGTTGCTAATCCTAAGAGTGAAGAAGTGGAGTCTTAGCTTCCAAAGATTAAAAAGGCAAGGTCCTTTCCATTTCCCTTTATGTGCAGAAATTGGAGGGCCAGATAAACCTCCATCTTTCCAGAAAACATTCCTTCTACTAGACTGTTCAGAGGATGTGGGCTTATTTGAACATTTTATTTCAAGATGTCCTCTAGCAACCCTGTCCATAATACTGTCAAATACCTCAGTGAAGCGTATGCTCAGTCTCTCCATAACAGGTTGCCCAAGTAATATTATTCCAGGGGTGGTCTGAATAGCTGAGACTAGAGCAAGCTATAACATCATGAGGGTGAGATATGCTTGTTTTTTGAGGTATATCAAAGCTTGTGGTGGACACAAAGGTAACATTGTCTGGCCTTGTAGAGGTTTTAGACTGTACATGCAAAAGCCAGTTGATTTTTAGTTGGAGACAAGGAGATAAGTTGCTAAGTTTATTAACCACATAGGAGGTGCTGCAGGAAGCCACCATTGAGGTCTTGGCATATAAAGCCAATACTCTTGTTCCGTTTGGAAGGCTGTGTTAAGATTAACTCCTTCCATGAACTCTGTGTCATTACTGCTAATAGGAATATCCCGGGCTAGGAGTGTTACGCTATCAAATGGAGGTGGGTTAAGGAGATGAGCCCAATCTGAATATTGAGCTTGCCTGGGCAAATGAGGGCAAGGAGAAGAATCAGGATTACACTTATTGAATTTTTGTGCAGGACAGAAATCATGGCCATCAGTTGTGAATTTGGGTATCTGAAAACCATTGTGTTGTAAGAGGATCCTGGCCTGGTTGGACAGGCATTTAAAGCTTCCCCTTGTGATATCAGGGGCAAGGACTTGCATTTGTGTAGTGGCTTCAGGATGAGGAGTCCATGAAGAAGCTTCTTTCTTCTTGAAAAAGGGGGCAGTGGCCGCTCACTCAGAGTCATTCTCCGGAAGTCTTGGTTCATTGGAAGATGTCCTGGGGGGGGGTCTCCATGATGCCATGGTAAGTCTTCACCAACTGAGAGGGTATCCACAGAGGTCCAGAATCTGAAAGAACATAAGCATATCCTCGACCCCAGGTGAGAAGTTTCTTGAGACCAGTCCATGTGGACCCTCCTTTCGGGGGTTTTGCATAGCACCATAGGTTGAGAGGGTTTATCTTATTTTGAAGAATATCACTCAGCTGCAGTTAGTTCTTGAGGATTAAGATTTGAAAAGTTGACAGTAATCCTAGCACCCTCAAGAAGGAGCTGAGGTTTAATGCAGACAGCCAGGTGTGTTTCTCCCTTTTTGTATTCTTTAACATGTTTTTGAGTGTCTGATGTGCTTAGTTTTCAATTGCTCGGCCTTGTGGATTATAAGGAATTGGTAATTCCAAACAAGTCTTATGGAAAACGGTGTAAAAGCGTGTGCTGTCCTCTTGTTTTCCCTTTATTAACATTATATTTATTTACTTATAAATAATTATATTTATTTATTCATTTATTTATAAAAAAACATATTTTTATATTCATTTTCTTATAAATAGGTACATTTATATATTTATAAACATATTTATGTATTCCTTTGTTGAGTTGATTGTTACCTTTAACAAAATTTGTTACTTTTATATCTATTTTACATATCTCTTAATTTTTTATATAGGAAGTTACTTCTTTCCATTAGATTTGATTACATTTAGCAGAAATTTCACTCTTACAAACCTTAGTCTCCAGTGAAAACTAAGTGGTTACCAATTTTGACTTGTCTGATACATCAGAATATTTTTTAGGTGTTACACTCATGAATCCATTGAGCATAAAGCATGTTTTTTCAATGGATTTAGACAGTTTTAGTGGTTCTTTTCTTTTTTTGCCACAAGCAGTCAGAAGTCAACCTCTGTTTCACAACCAATGTTTCAGCATTCCATTTGATTTGCAAGAGGCCTAAGTGTCCTATAAAGTTTTTTCAATTTATTATTTAAGGAAAATATTCAAGTTTTAGGTTACCAAAGACCCTGAAATCTATTTTTAACAATTACCCATGAAAACTATGAGACGGACAAATTTAACCATTACTTTAATTCATCCTTTCGCTAACAAATTGGAACAGAGATAACATGAACTTATTTGACCTTTCGTAAACCTTAATAAAGTTTTATAATTTAAAAGGCATGCCTATCTTAATAATATTTTATCTTTGTCCCCTTGAAAGTTTACCATTGTCAATTTTTTCCCATGGAACCAGTGAGGAAATTTAAAGTGTAAGAAGGGTGTTTTTTGCCTTTTGACGGCCTGGGGACGAGGTGTTGGGTCTGAGGCATTGTAGAGCCAGACTTGCAAGTTACACCCCCAGGCTGTGCAGAAAGGGGAGAAAGAAGGAAAGCAGAAAAGGTGAGAAGCCACAAAGAGGCTTGAAGAGAGATAAAGACACAGAGGGCAGAGAAAGAGTTCACCTGGTCCTAAATCCTGTCATTTCAGATAGATGAAAAGATACTGATTTCTCTTTTGTTTTTGTATTATTTCGCTTCGTTTTGTTTTGTTTTGTTTTGTTTTGTTTTTCACTAGTGGAATTAGGCATTCTATGTCGGGCCTGAGAAGAGAAGGGGGTTCCCTGAGACAAAAGATTATGCAGCTATTTGGGAAATTTTCTTAAAATCTCCATCCTGAGGTAGACTAGCCAGAGACAGTTGGCTCTTAATCCAGGAAATGAAGGAGGGAGAAGCCCACATATATAGTTAGAGTAAGCAAAGTGTATAGGGAGAAACTGAGAGATTTAGAATCCCCTGCATTAGGGATAGTCTGTGTAAAATACACTACATTATTTTAGCCCACTGTTCTACTGACATTGATTGGAAAGATGGGCTCGCTGCCTTCATTGTGAATACTGCCCTGTGTCAGACAGTTGTTTAACTGACACCGGAATCTATCTATCTATTGAGAGGGGTATAGATATAGATATTTCAATATATCGATATATAGATAGATCCATATATATCCATGTATATATATCTATCCATATATATGTATATATAGGAATATATCCATGTATATATGTCTATATATCTACATATCTGAATGGAATCTGGTCTGGATCACTGAAGCACTCCGAGATCTTGGAAAGAAGGAGGTTTATTTTACACTGGTGGGCCCAGAGGAGATCACTCTCCAGAGATCTGAGCCAAGAGCAAGAGATGGGACAATTTATAGTCTGTTACTTGTGCACCCCTCATTAGTGGTAATTTGGTGCCTGTGGCAAGCAGGGTAGGAAGGAAATCCTGGAAGGGTAGGCTTCTGACTAGGACTGGCATTCCCTTATCAGTCTTGTTGACCATATTATTACAATTTTTTTTCCCTAACATTACCCCTTTGATGCCCCTTTAAACAAACCTAGTCTGTATCGGAGGGCATCATCTTCATTTTTTATGGGCTTGTTCCTTTTCTTAGTTCCCTGAGTTTGGTTTTGACTATTCCTGACTGGTTTACAAAATAACAGCATTTTTTTCCCCCAAGGAAGATGCAGGTGTCCCCTTTATCAGCAGTGAGGTGGTCAAGTGCCCATCTGTTCTAGAGGGCAGCTCCTTCCAGGGATCTTATTTGGCTCTGTAAGGACACTAGGGAGTTGGCCTCTCGTCAGTCCCACAGAAAAGCCTATGTCTCCTATGCTAGTCCTTTCCCCGTGGCTATTCCTGCCCCTAGTCATAGGGGTAGTAATACAGCTCATTTAGCCTGGGCCTTAGGCTGTACGTTTTTCTAAGCCTCAACTATTGTCCTCAAAATCATTTAATCTCTTTTTTTTTCTGAAGCTTGAGACACATACATCAGTGTAAACACTTCCCCAGATGGCATTGGCAACCTCCTTACTGGCAGGCAAACTAGCATAACCAAAGAGTAACCTTTTAAATTTCCCAGAGTCTTCCATTCAATATACCCCATACTTACAAATGGGGCCCAGATTAGAGGAAAACAATACCAACAAAATATCCTATCCATAAGAGGAAAGTGAGTTTGAACAGGAACACTTATTTCCTCAGCTTTCTAGGGCAACCTCTGCCAACCTGATGGCAAGGAGTAACAGTCTACTTATTTTATCAGATTGGTGATTCCTCAAGCTTCTGTCATGTGTAGACCAGCCAGCTTTTGGCGTGTGGCTGCAGCAGGGCTGAAGATCCTAAGAATGTAGGATTCTCCAAAAAGTCATTGAGTGGGTTTTTCAGTTTTCCTAGTTTGGGGCTCCTCAGAATTGGTCCTCTTGATTCTGGAGTGGTGGACCCATGGAGTGATACCCGTAAAAGGCCCTGTTCACTATCTTTTGAGAGGATCCTTTTTCAGTCTTTGATCTTGACCAAGTCCCCTGGTGAGAAGGGGTGTAGATGTGCAGGCAGCTCCACAGCACAAGTGCAGTCTTCCATCCTGGTCGCCTTAGTGGGTGATGATCGTGCCAGCTTTGGCATGATGGGGCAAGACCTGGCTGTTCAGGAGGGAATCGTCACTGGTTCCCCTGCAGGTTCAGGTAGTGGGGCCCCAGTGAGGTCAGGTTGCTGGCTAAGAGTCTCCTTTGGCTCCTCGATAGCTAAGGCACTGACCACACACTCGGAGACATGCACGGGGCTGGTACAGTCCAGGAGGCCAGGGCCAGGAAAGAGGCACAGGGGCTGGAACCCATAGGTGAAGAGCTCCCTGATCAGACCCAGGTAGTTGTGAAGTTCCAGAAAGGTGTCCCACTGTAACCTCACCATGATGATCTGCATCACC
Source organism: Puma concolor (assembly GCF_028749965.1). Lineage (NCBI taxonomy): Eukaryota > Metazoa > Chordata > Mammalia > Carnivora > Felidae > Puma > Puma concolor. Next base: position 29,530,105 of record NC_141671.1, read on the forward strand.
TGAACCAAGCTCTTGGGGTACTTGGTGAACATGGCAGAGAAGACCTCCACTGGCAGTTGCAACATGTTGGAGTCTCAGGCCACCTGGGCAGACATAGTGTCCTGGGGGTGCTGGTGACTGGTGATGGCGTCCGAGATGCTTGGGAGGCTTTTGATGCTATCTCCAGGGATCACTTCCTTCAGCACACATTCCTTCCCATCAGGCCCTGACAGACAGAGCTCCAGAAGCCCATCCTGCACCACCACATAGATACTGGCGTCCACCTGGCCTGGCCAGAAGATGTAGTCACCGTGACTGAACCACTGGAAGAACATGTGTCAGCAGAGCTCCAGGAAGAGCAGCTTCTCGATGTGGCCCAGCACCTGGACATTCTTGAGCACGTAGAGCATTTCAGAGGGCAGGTGGGAGTTATTCAGGTCACCATCAAATCAGCTTCAAGCACCATGGGCGGGGACTCCTTCCGTTGCAGCGCTGGCGCCTCCTTCTGGATGCTCTGTATCTTTAATACCTGGGGCCATCCAGGGCTGGGTTTTTATGCACACATTTTCAGTCTGCATACCAGCAGGAGGATGAATACGGCTGTGACCATTACCTCGACTCCGTGCCCAATCATCATATACAGCACCTCCTTATTAGATGCTTTCTTGGCTGCTTTGTCAGCTAGACGAACCCTTCCTTGTGCTGTAGGGTTGTTTCCATTCTGGTGTCCTTTGCAGTGTAGAACTTCTTTTGGGAGCCAGCCTCGAGGAAATTTCTTCCCTGCTGCGGTAAGGCCCTTTTCTTTGTAGATTGCCCTCTCTTTGTACGTGTACAGTAGCAAAGGGGTACTGGGAGTCGGTTGAATCGCTTGTCCTTGCGAATGGTGAGGGTTCAGATTAAGGCATGTCACTGCATACCCTGCCTTTTGAACGCCGTCTGTGATGAAACTGCTACCATCACTGAACAAGGTGAAGTCTGGGTTCTGTCCAGCCTGGTCACGCAGATCTGGGCAGCTTGGGAATACTTAACCAGTCACCTCAGAACTGTCATGATCTGGTTTCCCTTCTTCAGAAGGTAAGAAAGTTGCAGGGTTCAGCATCTGCACTGAGTGACCAGTGGATTCTCACAGAGGACGTCCTGGTATTGTGCTAACGGAGAGTTGGAGAGGCATGAGTTTCTTATTCCAAACTGAAACAGTCTGTGGCCAGCTAAAACCTGCGGGCAAGGGGCCCTCAAGGGTGCCCAGTGGTACATCGACCTCATCACCTAGAATCTGAGAACAGCAAACCCCCCCCCAACTCTATCAACTCTCTATATCTATCTATGTCTATCAACTCTCCTTCTCCCCCAGGATGAGCCCTGTTCTGGCTCTGCAGACATTGGCAGTGAAGGGTGAGAGTCCCTGGACCTCTGTGGCCTTCTTTTTTTTTTTTTTTTTTTGCCCAGGGTTGAGAGCTGCCACCTCTCTCAGGCTGAGACACAGCGAAGTTTTCTTAAATAACACCAAATCATAAATCCACTCCATCAAGAGTCACCTTAAGGCACAGTCTCAGCCTCCTCCTTGGGGCTTCTGAAGTATACCCAAGCAGGTACTGAGAGAAGACTTCACAGAATGAATTCAACTCTCAGCCCTCCATAACACTGCGCCTGTGGGCAGAGAGGCATCCACACCATTGGCTGTAGCTGGAGATGTAGGAAAATGCAGGAGCAGGGGGCAAGGGCAAAGACAGAAGCAGCTGTACCATCTTTTCTGAAAATCATTTTAAAAGCGGCAGGCCAAGGGCTGATGCCTGTCCCAAGGCAGCCTTTATCTCTCGGAAGGCAGCTTTGGCCTCTGTCTACCTAGGGGGTTCTCAATCTGGCCCTACCAAGAGAATATAGAGGGGTCTTGCTATTGCTGAGAATCTGGGAATCCAGATTTGGCAGAATCCCGCAGCCCCCAGGAACTCTCAGAGCCCCCTCTTAGTTTGGCGCTAGGGGAGGAAGTTGACCTTCAATTTTTTTTCCTGCCCTATGCTCTTTTTCCATGAGAACCGATATCCTGAGTCTGGCAGGAGTTGGAGGAAGGCCCTTGTGTCCTCTGTACAATTCTCTTGGGTATTGCTGGCAAAGAGGAGATCCTCCACACAATGAAGAGTGCAGCATGTGGCCTCCCTTGGAAAGCTGATCAGGTACCCGGTCACTGCCTCCCCAAAGAGGGCAGGCCTCCCTGTGGGAGGCATATCTAAATCAGTTGCATCCAACACCCTGTGTCTGGTTTGGTCCATTTGAAGACAGACAAGGGTTGGCTCAGTGGGCCAAACAGAGGCAGAAAAAAGGCATCCTTTCAGTCTAGGCAGGTAAACCAGCTGGCAGAGCCTGGTATCAGGCTGAGGTAGGTGTATGGGTTTGAGACCACAGAGTGCAAGACTTGAACTGGTTGTTACCCTCCTCCTGGCTTCCTGACTGGCAAGGGCAGGGTTTTCCAGGGTGATTGGCATTCAACCAGAATGCCTGATTTCTTGGCTACAATGACAGAGGCCCTATTGTGGGCAAGTCTGGGGAGGGGGTTGTCCTCGGCCCGTACCGTGCCGAAGGCAGTCCTGAATTGGAGCGGGCCACTTCATAGGGTACCATGTGGCTCCTGAAATCACATAAAAGTCACAGTTTGGCCCGCTACTTCTATTTTGATTGTGGGCTCATTGGGGCCAAGAAGAAGTGATCCTGGTCCCCCTCAATCTAAATCTATTTCTGCTTTAATATCCTTTCTCCTTGCGGCAGACATATTGTTCCTTTGCTAAGGAGGTTTTGCCTCCCGCTTTTGGGGGCTGGACTTTGCTCATCCTTTTGTTGTGGTGCTCTTTTGCCTCAGGGTCAAGCGGGGTGTAAGCCTGCATAGTTTCTGATAATTGCCAGGGGATTCCCCTTGGGCTGAGAATATTCATGGGCTTCATCGCCCCTGCTCAAATTCCCCCAGAGTAGTACTGGTGGCTGTGGCCTGGCATCTAGAGAACACCTGTGCCTGGCGGAGGGCGCAACCTGGCCACTGGTTCCAGGAGAGAGAGAATCTGCCAAGGCCGGAGGTGGTGGGGAGACCAAAGGTGGCAGAGTATTAGGAACCAGGAGGTTCATATGGTGGGGGCAAGATTAGTTCTTCCTCTGGTTCACCGGTGAGAATTTGGGGAGGTTGGGACCCATACAGGAACTGATCAGGGTAAACTGGGTCTCTGGTGACAACATGCCGGTTGCAGCGGATGGTTGGGACATCCAAGTTTCCTTCTAAAGGCCCTCCTACACCAAATTGGGCCATTCTAACTCACACAGGGTCCTTAACTTACTGGGCGTTATCTTAATTCCACACTGTCCAGAAAACCCCTTCTCAAAATTCTCATAGTTTCAAGAACTGCAGGTTTGCTCTGTCCCAACCCCATAATGTTCCTGTGAGGTGGAGTCACAAAGACAGAGGGATAGGGGTGCTCCCTCTAATGAGGAGACCAGTCAGATGCCCATCTGGCAGTGTCCTGAAGGAACTTAGGTGACGCTTAGCCACAGTGGTCTCAGCTTTGTGACTTACGATTGGAAACTATTACAATGCCACCATAGACTGTATGCCATTCATCATGAAATCGCAGATGGGCCCACTCATACTCCGTAGGCTTTGGGGTCCTTAAGCCCGCCCGTGAAGCCACAGAATCGAACTCATCAGGCAAGCCAGACTGAGTCGTACATTCACACTCACATACACACCAGAGGTTATGACCTTCCCTCCCACAATATGTCTACAGATGAGACCACTGAGTTCTCCGGGGAGTGATCAGGTCCCCCTTCCACCACTATAGGGGGACAACACAGGAAAGAATTGGGTCCCAGGCCTTACTAATAACCGATGTCTGATCCAGATCCTCCATTGCCAAGTCTCCTCGAGTCCGGCAAGAAGAGCGGAGTGGGGCCGGACTAAAGCGAACAAGAAGGAGACTGCCAAAATTCAGGCAGAGTACGCCATCTCCATTGGGATTTCTCGTTCTGTCACCGCCTCGCCGTTTTCCCAAACTGGTGGCAACAATGGGCCAGAGCGGTTGGATGTTATGGAAACTGGTCTGTAACACCTGGCAGAAGAACCAAGCGGCAGGCACTCAGTGGGCCCAGAGGAGATCACTCTCCAGAGATCTGAGCCCAGAGCATCAGCAGAGGGGACAGTTTATAGTCTGTTACTTCCACACCCATTAGTAGTAATTTTGTGCCTGTGGCAAGCAGGGTAGGAAGGGAATCCCAGAAGGGTAGTCTTCTAACAAGGACTGAGATTCCCTTATCAGTCCTGTCAGTCATCTTATAACACATTTTTCCCTACCAATAGTGTCCACAAATTCTGAAACAAAAACTGCAGAGTGCCTGTGGACAAACCTATTGCACACTCACCAGCATTGTACAAGATTCCCAGCTTAATAAGAAAGCATATGATTCTGAAACAAAGGCACTGAAACGACTCCAGGGAGACTCTTGTTTCCAAAGAAGAAATATTATACTATTGCTATAATAGCCTACTAAGCAACAGGAGCTCAGCGACATGAGAGTCTGTTGTCCTCTGGGACATCGCTCAGAGCCCTCCACTGGATCAGAAACTGACTGGAAACTCACTTCGAATACTTCTAACTCAGCTGTGTATGGGAGAGTCACATGGTCTCAGTGTGTAAATTGAGACCAAGTTAGAAAATCAGCAATGGGAGGGAATGACTACAGGGTGAGTCTCATCTGTGCATTCAAATGGGCACAGGGGAAAGTGAAGAAAGACACCTCGACACTCCCTTCCTATTGTCCCACACAGGTGAGTTCCACCCCAACCTCTGGCTTTGAGTACCCACAAACATTCTCTCCGGGCACCTTCACAGACCCTCGTTTTGCCGAGGGCCACGTCATTCTGAAACCAAATTGAGAAGGTCCCAATGCAATACTTCTATCACCATCACAAGCACACCACCAAACCCCCAAGCTAAAACAAGAGGATATTTCTTGGAGACACACTGTCCTGGAATTGTGTCCATGTAAACCCTCTTTCATCAAAAGGGCACAGGTGTGGCAATTGAGACACACCCTGCCAGAGTTCTTCACCAAATACGAGATTTGGCGAAAGTTGAGAATGAAGAACCCAGTGCAGTCACCTAGCAACCGGGTCATAGCCAGAATAAGAAAAGCCTGTGGGATTAGGCCAAGGGAGCCCTCTGAAGGACTACACCTGGAAGCCTGGTCAGCAAGAAGTCTGGTCTTTCTTTAGGATCCAGTGATTTCTGGTTTGGTCTATACCCATCACTTTTCCCATCAGTTGAGGGAGGAAGCAGTGTTTGAACTGGAGCTATTGATTTCTGAGTGTTCTTGCCCAGGAATCTGCAACATGTCCTTGGTTCCCTAATTCCTGGCAAGGACTCTTCCAATGCTGATCCCTTCCCAGTTCATGCTGTCCATGTACAAACTGTATGCTTCTCAGAATGAAGGCAACTCAATCATCCACGTTAGTGAGGCAAGCTGGCTCCCCAACATACTCCATAGCACAGCAGGCCAAGCAACAAGCATCCAGGGACTAAATGCCTGCTTTCTTTTGGTAGAGCAGAGCCTGATAGCTCTCACTGATCACAGGAGCAGAGTGGAAGTTTGTGGCCTTACCAAGTATGTGAGCTGAGTGATGGCTCCATGGATCCCAAGGGAGGAAAACATAAATTTTCAGAAACAGCAAGGGGAAGGAAATGGATGCCAGGAGGGACAAAGTTTGACATTTCCTGTGGGTATGGTTATCTACTTGCAAAGAAGATGTCTTGCATTTGCCCTCGGCCCAGAAGGATGCCAGCCAGCTCCCTGCCCCCAGTCTCTGGCCCAGCCTACACACCAAACATCCGCTGCTGGGCTCCTTCAAATGCCCCGGGCCTCGGAATGGTCACATGCTTCTGAAACACAGTGAATTAATAAAGAATGATCCCTGTGGAAAAATCTCTTCCCCAGTCACAAGGACTGGACCAGACTCCCAGGTGGAAGGCAGAGGATAGAACTCTTGAGACACTGACTCTGTTGCATTGCAGGAAGAACCTTGTTTCTATAAGAAAGCAAAACTGTGTCCAGGTGGATAAGGAGGGCCAGAGTTCTTCAGAGATTGGAATAGGAATTCTATGGAGAAAGGAGTGTCCAGCACCAACTCCTGGCAACCTGGCTGGCTATGGGAAGAGGAAACACCAGAGGACTTAGGCAAAAACCCCCTCTTGAGTCTATCTGGGAGCCCTGTCAGCACCAGGCCTGCCTTTTTACTTCAGAGCCCTGGGACTTAGTCTGCTTTTGTTGCTTTTCCCATCATTGAATGGAGTGAGCCGTGACAATACTGTACCAGGGAAGTTCCCACCACTGTGGATCTAAATTGTGGAGAGGGGCAATTCTGCACTCTTGTAAAAACATCTTTATGTGCTGACAAGCTTCTGGAGACTACTCTTCCTGTGTGAACTCTCTGGTTTTCAGAAGGAAAGCACCTCAATCAGGCAGAGCAAGGAGGTTAAACTGACTCCCCTCCCCCACCACTTGCTACAAACAGCCAAGCAACAAGCTCAGGGACAGGAGGGCTATTCTCCTTTGGGATAACCGATGCTCATGGCTGGTACTGAGCACAGTCCAAGGGGGAACCTGACGCCCATCACTGGGTATGTGCTGAGTGCCTGCTCCATGGCTCCTAAGGGTGAATAAAGAGTCAGAAACACAGAGAGGGAGAGGGAATGGCTACAGCCAGGACCAAAGGGCATCCAATATTTTCCTCCAATGGGGATGCAATCAATGTGGAAAGGAAATGCTTATCTTCATTTCCCCCAGGCCCAGCAAGGTGGCCAGTTCCCTGTTAATATGTCTGGCACAGCCTCCCCTACAAACAGCTCTGAGCTGGACCCCTTCCGATGCCCTAGGACTCTGGATGTCCATGTAGTTCTAAAACCAAAACACCAGGGCCCCTTTTCCTCCACCTGTCCCACAGTCACAAGGGCTGGTCCACATTGGATATCTGCAAGCTGAATTTGTATGGACCCCAAGCCTAACCTTGATGGATGATAAAGCAATGTCAAACTGGATACACGGAGGGCCAGAGTTTTTCATGTTTAGAAAGAACATGACTAGCACAATGTATTCAGAAGCCGTCTTGCTCAGGAATCACAACTTTTTGTGGGTTGTGGCTACAGGAGTGCTGCAAACATTGGAGCCCTGTGAGCAAGAGGCCCACATTCTCCCTTAGGAAATAGAGGGGAACTTTGGCTTGTGGGGTGTTTCTTATCGTATCCTTCATGATGGGCAGCAGAGTCTCTGATATATGAAGAATGTGCTTCCATGTGTGATCAAGAGGTGGGAATGAAGGTTAGGTGCACTATTTTATTCAAAGGCTTTTTATGCACTGATCAGGTCAAGGAACACATTGCACATGTACAAACGGTTTATTTAATTGAATGAGGATAGCTCCATCCATTAGGGGCAGGGGTCCATGTGGCTACCCAATCCCACAGTACTGTAGGCTGCCCAGCACCCAGGGTTCAGGGACAGGGGGGATAGCTGTCTTCTGGGACATTAGACTCCAAGAGCCCTGCATTGGGTCAGGAAAATCTTGGAAACTCACCTTCAAACTGGGGACCTCAGTTGGTGTAGGTTCCATGTTTGAACTGAGACCAAGGGAAGAAAGCAGCAATGGGAGAGGAATGACTCCAAGGTGAGTCAAAGCTGTGCATTCAATTGGGCATGCAGAAAACCAGGGAAAGAGACCCAGTGTTCCACTCCCACTTGTCCACAAAGGAGGAAGTTTCCACCCCCAACCTCTGGCTTAGGCTATCCACAGCATTCTCCCTAAGCACCTTCACACACCCAGGTTTGGATGAGAACTACATCATTCTGAAACCAAAATGAGAAGGTCCAAATTCAATACCTCTGTCACCATCACAAGCACACAACCAAACCCACAAGTTGAAACAAGAGGATATTACTGGGAGATACTGTCCTGGAAAGTCATAGACTCTGGGTCTAGAGTTCTATCTTGTCTAGCAAGAAAGCAGGATGCAGGATTAAAACGCAAGGGATGGCTAATGTCCAGGAGAAGACAAGAGCCCTCATTAAGGGTCTTTGCTCTGTATTTGTTAGGATCAGAAGGCTTACAAGCATGATGGACGTGCACAAAGAGACAATGAATCTGCAAACATTAACTCATGGGTGTGAGAGAAAGGGGGTTTTGAAGACATACAGTGTTAGGGAGTTCCGGTCAATATAAAACAAAATCCGGGGGCAGGGCAGATGGTTGAGAACTGCATACATGAGGCGCCATGTCTGTTTATCTTAGCTAACCTAAGGGATAAGACAGATAAACATGCTACCTTAGAGTCAACAGGGCACTTTTCTTTTGCTAATTAGCTCCACCTGGGCACCTCTCCCTTACAGTGGTCTATAGCCCAATTTACCTGTTTACCTAATTTGGTTCTTCCTTCCTGTGAAGACAGCTTTCTGTTTTAGTACTAAATTGGGGGGGTGTTTCCACCCTGAATACCTAGTCTTGATTACCTCATATACCTTTGTTCTATATTGGGGCCTTGCTCTGCCCTGTCTATACTGGGGTCTTTGCCCGCCCTCTCTATGCTTATTTACTTAATCTTGCATACCCAAACTTGGTGTGAGCATCCTATAGCGTTGTAATTCTTTATGCCTTGTTAACCCATCAGTGGCAGGCTTAAGGAATTCCTAAGCTTATTCCCCACACCGGAATAGTGTCCATGCAAACCATCTTTCATCAAATAGCTCAGGGGTGGCAATGGAGACACACCCTGCCAGAGTTCTTCACCATACATGATATTTGGAGAAAGTTGAGAATGAAGTACCCAGCGCATTCTCTTATCAACCAGGTTGTACCAGGAATAAGAAAGGCCTGTGGGTTTAGGCCAAGGGGGCCCTCTGAAAGAATACACCTGGGATCCTGGTCATCAAGAAGCCTCCCTTCTATCATTAGGAGGCAGTGATTTATGGCTTGGTCTATCCCTGCCACTTTTCCCACCAGTTGAGGGAGGCAGAAGTATTTGAGCTACAGCTATTTGAGCTGTAGCTATGTGTCACAAGGACTTGGTTCTCTACTTCCTGGCAAGGGCTCTTCAAATGCTGATGCCCTCCTGGTTCTTACTTCCCATCTGTTAACTGTATGCTTCTCAGAATGAAGGAAACTCAATCGTCCATGTCAGTGAGCCAAGCTGGCTCACCTTCACACTCCATAGCACAGCAGGCTAAGCAACAAACACCCAGGGACTAAAGGCCTTCTTTCCTTTGGCACAGGAGAGCCTGATAGCTCTCACTGAGCACAGGAGCAGAGTGGGAGTTTGTGGCCTACCGAGGGGCAGATCCTACAGGAGTCCCGTGATCTCCCTGGAAGGCTGAGTCGAGGCAACCTGTTAGGGTGTGGGACACACACAGGGTTTAAGAGCAGAGGATGGGTGATTGTGTTTTGCATGTTGTGCTTTGGGCACCACATACCCTTCGAATCTCCCTTCATGTCTGGAAACCCCATGGTCTGAGTCAGGCTCCCCACATCTTTCTCAGACCTAGGAGGTGATCCCCCTTAGAAGCAGAGCAATGGGTAGGGCTAGGGTTGGCTCCCCGTTTTGTCTTGGGCACAACCACCCACAGTGGCCTGATCTCCCTGGAGTGCTGAAAAGAGGGCCCATAAGTGGGTGTGGGTCAGGTTTAAGGTTGGAAAACAAGAGCCAAACATTTTTTGTGGGCCAAGCTTAAGCATGGTCTCAGGATCCCCTCCTACAGCTCCATCCCAGCCATGGAAATGTCATAACAAAAGTTTGGCTTCCATGAGGAGATATTCCCCACTGGTCATTGGTCCCCATCCATTCTTTTTTTCTTTTCTTTCAGTCGTCCATGGTGGACCCACTTAAGGTCAGAACCCTGACTAGGGTTGAGGTCAGGAGGATCCAGGCTCTGAACCCCCAGCAGTGCAGTGGTTTCCCTGGAAGGCTGAGTGGAGGGCTCATGGGAGGCTGTGGGTCAGGATTCATCTCTAGGGCCAAGTGTTTGTTGTGTCTTTCTGTCTTGTGTATCATCATCCTTGCTTTGAAAATGGCATGGTGATCTTCCAAATTTCACGCTGAATAATCTCTCACCAGTTATGGACCCCCTATCTGTTCTGTTCTCTGACCTAGGTATTGGGCCCCCACAGGGATCCAGCCTTGAATAGGGTTAGTGTTAGGCTCTGGGAGGTGTCAGGGGCACAAACCACACCAGTTCAGGGATCTCCCTGGAGGGTTGAGTTGAGGGTGCCTGTTCATGTGAAGGACAGGTGACGGGTTTGGTTGCATTGGAGGGCTAGTGGTGTGCTCCAGGCTTAAGCATTGGCCCTGGATCCTGGATGGAAGCTCCTTTTGGGCCCTGGCAGTTCCATGGTCAACTCCAGGGTTCCTCGATGAAGAATGTTGCACCCATCAAGTGCGCCAAGTCTGCTCTTTTTTTTTTTTTTCAGACCTGGGAGGTGGACCCCCTTTGAATAAAGCCATGGCTAGTGTTAGGGTTGGCTCCCTGGCCATGCCGGGGCAACACCACCACCTGTGCTGTGGATCTTTCTGGAGGGCTTAGTCTTTGGGTTCAAAGACACCTACGGTGTGGGTCAAGCTTAGGTTTTGCCTCAGGATCCCCCTTGTGCGGGGCTTTGGAAATGGCCTGGTGATGTTCCAAGTTCCCTGTTGATTAATTCTGCACTGCTTCTGGACGCCAAATCCGTGGTGTTCTCAGACCCAGGAATTGGATCCCCATAAGGAAAGAGTCTTGTCTAGGGGTAAGGCTCAGACCTTTCAAGAACAGAGCCAACATTAGTCCTGTGATATCCCTAGAAGGTGGAAGTGAGGCCACCCATTGGGGTTGCAGGACAGGCGTATGGTTTTGGTGCAGCAGACAGCCTATTGTTCATTCCAGGTTTCAGATTGGGCACCGTATCCCCTTTGAATCTCCAGGCCCTGAAAATCCCATGTTCCAATTCAGCATAACTTAATATTTCTGCACCCATCAGGTGCCCCACGTCTGTTTTTTTCTCATACCTAAGAGGTGACTTAGAGGCAGAGTCGTGGGTAGGGTTAGGGTTGGCTCCCCAGAAGCGTCTTGGGCACAACCACCCACAGGGGCATGATCTCCCTGTAGGGCTGAAACGAGGGCCCATGTGTGGGTGTGGGTCACGTTTAGGGTTGGAAAAAAGGAACCAAACGTTTGTGTAAGCCAGGCTTAAGCATGGTCTCAGGGTCCCCTCCTATGGCTCCATTCTAGCCGTGGTAATGTCATGATGAAAGTGTGGCTTCCACGTTGAGATATTCCCTGTTGGTCATCGGCCCACCACAACACGTTCTCTTTTTCAGATGTCCATGTTGGGCCCCCTTAGGGCCAGAGCTCTGGCTAGGGTTAGGTTTAGGTCCTAGGAGTGTCAAGGCTCTGAAATCCCTCAGTGCAGGACTGAATGGAGGGCACATGGGAACCTGTGGGTCAGGCTTCGTCTCTGGTATCAAGGGTCTGCCTAGGGTGTGTGCCAGGCAGAGGTCGGCCTCATTTCCTCCTTGTGCAGCACCATCCTTTCTTTGGAAACGGCATGGTGATCTTCCAAATTCCACACTGAACAGTCCCACACGGGCTATGTGCTCCCTCTCTGTTCTGTTCTCAGATACAGGTATTGGGCCCCCAGAGGGGTTGAGCCTTGAATAGGGTTAGGATTAGGTCCTGGGACGTTTGAACAAGAATATTGGAGTTACCAATTGTGCCAGTACTCTCAGGCAGAACCCATAGGTTTTTGACCAGGAAGTACAGTGAAGACCCACCTGCAGTGTGAGCCTGAAATCCCGGATCCAGGTTTGTTAAAACAACTTTTTAGTGGCCTCTGGGCTGCAGCCTGTGATCAATGCTGTTGGCCATCATTATAGAACTGAATACCTGCAAATTTCACAAGGAGCTCTTGTTCCATGAGGCACTATGGGCTAATAATATACCCTCTATTTCCTCAGCTGTCCTATTCATTCTTCTGTCCCTGCCTGTAACCAACAGACAAGGTCTTGGCTTTTGCCATTACTTGTCCTAATGTATCTAGAGGGTTTAAGGTCTGAACTCGGGGTATCTGGATAAGATCAATAAAAATATATCCTTTGGAATACATTGGTCTTCTAACCCAAAAATAATTTCTTTGTTTCCACAAGCAAAATGGCCCCACCGTTGCTCATGGTGGCGATGACTAAAGAGTTGTGCAGGATGTGTTGCCTGGGAGAACAAAGTGACCCTCTTTTCAGCTCCCTCTTGTCCCATGTACAATCTGGGAATTTAAGAATTCTTGAGCTCTGAAATCTTAGAGATACTGTTTCTCTCTTTATTTTGAGTTAGAGATTTCCTGAGCTCCTGAGCTCCCAGGAGCCACGCAGTGCCTCCAAAATGAGTAGATCTGAATACACTGCTTACCAAGGAAGATACTCAAATGACTATTACACATGTGAAAAGACGTCCAACATAATATGGCAATGGGGTATGACCAATTAAGCAATGTGCTACGAGTGGAATTCCGGTAGCATGGCTAAAATTCAACACGGCGATAACCATTAAATGATGCCCTGGATGTAGGACAGCAGGAACTTTCATTCATTGCTACACGGAATGCAAAATGCCCCAGGCACTTTGGAACTATCTTGACAGTTTCTTACAAAGACACAAAAACTCTAATATAAAACAGTACAGAATTCACACTCTTAGGTATTTCCCTAAATGAGTGACTTGTGTCCACAAAATAATCTTAAAAAAAATGTTTATTTTATTTTATTTTTTTTTTTACGTTTTTTATTTATTTTTGGGACAGAGAGAGACAGAGCATGAACGGGGGAGGGGCAGAGAGAGAGGGAGACACAGAATCGGAAACAGGCTCCAGGCTCTGAGCCATCAGCCCAGAGCCCGACGCGGGGCTCGAACTCACGGACCGCGAGATCGTGACCTGGCCGAAGTCGGACGCTTAACCGACTGCGCCACCCAGGCGCCCCAAAAATTGTTTATTAAAGATGTATTCATGACTGCCTAAAAATTTTAAAGCAACAATTGTCCTTCAAAGCTGAATGGGTAAACAAATTCTGCTAGGTCCATACAGACTATGATGACTCAGTGATGAATGGGCAGGTGTTAAGAGTCCACAAAAAGAGAGAGGAAATTTCTATGTACACTTATAAGTGAAAGAAGCAATCCTAAAGAGACTGGAACTGTGAGCAGTGGGGAATGGGGGAGCAAGAGCCCTGGGCACCAGGTCCAAACCTGGTCGACATGTCTATCGATTGAACAGAGGACTCTATGCTTCCCAATTTGTCAGCTGGGAGTTCCTGTCTCTCTGCTTCTTGCAGGTGCTCCTCAGCCATCTTTTGGGTGAAGGTCTTCCCAGTACAGCACTGCCTTCACTCAGCTGGAACCCAGGCCTAGAGAGAAAGAGGGGTCTGCACAGCCTCCTTATGCCTACTCCTTGAACAGCACATACAAGCTCTTCAAAGAAGTAAAACTGTCTCTTAATCTGTGACATCTGACCAGACGCATACCTGGGTCATTCAGATTTAATTAGAATGTTCTTGAGGGTCTCTTGGGTGGCTCATTTGGTTAGGAGTCCCACTTTGGCTCAGGTCATGATCTCAGGGTTTGTGAGTTCAAGCCCCGTGTCAGACTCTGTGCTGACAGCTGAGAGCCTGGACTGCTTCTGATTCTGTGTCTCCCTCTTTCTCTCTCTGCCCCTCCCCAACTCGTGCTCTGTCTCTCTTTCTCTTCAAAATAAATGAAAATTAGAAAAAATAAAATGTCCTTGAACTAAGTACTTATGAACATATGTTCGTGTCCCATGGACCAGAGCCCCTCTGGCAATGAGCCTACAATAATGTAGCACATGTGTCAGAATCAATGTATAGATATTCCCACCTTTCAGAAGTTCTCATTATGCCTCTTTGCTTTTATGGAAGACCTACATCAGTACGCTTTTTGCTTCTGAATTATATTCAAAAAGACTTTTCAGTTTGAGAAAAAATCATCACAGGTATAGCAAAAATAATATTCAATATTTCTTTTGTAGGGGAGGACAGACTTGGGAGACAGAGTCCCTGAGGATTGTGCTTCTTTGCTAGGGTTACCGTAACAATACCACACGGTGGGTGGCTATATCAAAAAAAGTGTTTATTTTCTCACAGTTCTGCAGTCCATGTTCAAGGTGTTGCCTGGTTTGATTTCTCCTGAAGTCTCTCACCAATTGTGCGCCAATTGTGGTGCTCTTCCTGGGTCATCACATGGCATTTTCTCTGTCTTCTGTTGTCTCTATCAGTTCTTTTAAAGAAACCAGCCCTTTTTATTTGGACACCACCCTTTTGACCTCATTTACCTATAATTACAACCTTCAATGCCTTATCTGCAAATAATCACAATGTGGGTTAAAATTTGCACATACAAGATTCTGAGGGAACACTATTTACTCATTCATTCATTCATTCATTTGCTTTAATATCTATTTATTTTGAGTTAGAAAGAAAAATTAGGAGAGGCAGAGAGGGAAGGAGAGAGAGAATCCTAAGCAGACTCCACGCTGTCATCTCAGAGGCTGAGTTGGGGCTCCATCCCACAGAACGTGTTACCATGACCTGAGTGAGATCACAGTCTGCTCTCCTGCCTATGGTTCCACCATAATTCAGCCCCTCAGGGACACAAAGCCAACCATTAAAAGTTACGACAGAACTCTCCTGATTTTCTTTGACCTTGGTCTCTCCATGTCCGTGTCCTTCTGGAATGTCCTTTCTCTCCCCATGAATGTCATGTTATGTCTTCATGCCTAGGCCTTAGCTGCCCAAATTTATCTCCCCTTATTTTCTCCTCCCCTTATGATGGATAGATTCATGATCCAAAGCAATCATCTGTTGCCAAAACAATGTGTTTTGGGGGGTGGATTTCAAGAAAAACACTGGGTCAGCAAAGAAGAGTTTACTTCGTAGAAATAACTGCAGGACCTAAGAACAGGAATTTTGAGCTTAAAGACTTCAGATGCTGGCAGAACAATGTGACTAGTTTCAGTTGAAAATTTCTCTGGGATATTTCAGTAAATAATGTCCAAAAGTGTCAGGCTGTAATTTTTTTAAATTTACACACATGACACTTATACAAATAGAGCATGAACATGGGTTGCAAAATTCCTTCAGCTTCTATGTTACTGAGGATTTCAAGAAAACATTAGAGGATTTTTTAAAGTCTTAGAAACATAGTCCTTATATTCTACCAAGATAGATCTAAAGAAGGCTACTTCCTGCATTGGAGATGAGCTGTTTCATGTTCTTAAAGGGTAATAAAAGTAGGAACTTTGGATTCATCTTGCCAGTGACAACAATCATTTCTCTGATTTCATTAACACGAAACATCCTCAGGAGGCCATATGGATATCAGATTGCCTCATCTTACCCTTCCCATCACATCCTCCCTAAAGATGAATCTATTCTCCCTCTGTCCATGTGCTCTCTGACTCCTGGAGTCTCCATAGATCACACTGAACCACGAGGCAAGCAAATCAACCTGACAAACCAAAATCCATCTTCGTAGAATCCTCAGACCCTTCTCCTGCATGAGTCTCCTGTTTCTGAATGCTCCTTCCCTTGTTCCTGTGTGTGGGTCTTCTTCCCCTGGGCCAAGTTGTTCATCTTCATCACCCCCCGTCATACCCACTTCATGAACTGTCTACATAATCACCTAAATCTAAGGAATATTTGAGTTATGCCCTAGTTCCCCAGCTTTTCTTTTTTGTGAGATTTCATTCTCTGTGATCTCAGCTACCTCCATTCCCCTGACCCATGGGTTCATCAGTGTGCTCTCTGTTCTCCCTGCTTCCAGGGATGAAGGTGAGGAAGAAAATGACCCCTGTAGGATTCCACCATCATGCTACTTCTTGAAGGGCAGCTCTATGAGGAAGGGGTGAGTTGTCTGGTGTAATTACCAACCACGACACCTAGAAGTAGGCTGGTCCCCAATGCATACTTAAGATTGCAGATATGCCCTTTACCACCCAGCCCACATGGCACTGGGCTACGTGCTTTCACTCGTATGTTAAATATAAGAAGCAAAATATAAAGATGATCATAGAGGAAAAAAAAGAGTGGAAAACCAAGAAGCATACTCTTAACTGTATAGGACATGATGGAATCTGAGGGGAGATTGGTGTGGAATGGGTTTCACAGTGGATGGCGAATAGAGAGTGCTCTTTGTGAAGTTCACTAGGCAGTTGTAAGGAAGGGTGAAGGTACTGTTATTCTACACCTGAAACAAATATTACACTGTATGTTAACTAGCTGGAATTTAAATAAATTCTTTAAAACTATTCTATATTAACCACAGGGAAAGGACCCGTGCTGAAGTGCATAAAGCATCATTTTGGGAGTGCTTCAAGTGACACTCTTGTACCTCATAGACATGTAGAGTAACAATTTACCCACAACCTCCCTGTGTAAACACTAATGCTTTACTGCTGAAAAGTACCTTTTTCTCTAAGAGGGTTTTAAAAACTTCTTGGGAATAGGCAGTCAGAATTCTTAAACCCTTGTGTAGAAGCACTAGAAAATGACCTAGCTTTAAGTGCCTAAAAGTACTGTGTGATAATGCATTATTTATGTAGCTTCAAGTGTATATCTAGTAGGAACTTTTGTTTAAACCCTCTATATTCACATGAGGGGTTTTCCACGTTCTTAACTCCAATAAAAATGATTTCCTTAAAGCATTTGTAAATTAGCTTCTTAAAAACATCCAGTAAGAAGTGTGCTCACATCCATCTCTATAATGCCCATATCCTGAACTGCCTGAAACAGCTCTGTTCTAAATGAGTTTTTCAAAAACCTTTTAAATACATATAATTACAGGTGTTTCTAAACGTGTTTGTATACATGCTATCGACTGGACTTATATTTCACTGCCTAACTACAATGTGCTTAATACATGTTTCATTTGGCTTTTCACGTGCAACTAGTTGGGTAATTTGTTTAAAATCTCTTTATTACCGAACGAGACCAACACTAAACAATCCTACACATCTAGAAAATTGATTGGAGGATTAACACAAAAATCTGCAAAACCTGAACCACAGAATTCAGCAGAAACATGGCGCAGAGAGCTGAACTTGGTGAGCGAGTAGCCGTGAAAGGTACGGAACCACTTTTCCGGGAGGAGAGAGACTGGGGGGGGGGGGGGAGAATATGGGAAAGGCACCCCTCTCCAAAAGCATTTGGAAAGAAAGTGGAAAATTGGAAAGAGTCACAGGGACTAAACTAAAAAGGGAGAAAGGAGATGGTATAAATTCATTAAGACTGTAAAAAAGGGGGGCACAAAGGCTGCAACTCTGCAGCTTGATACTTGGCGGTGCTCTGGTGGGAAGGAAAAATCCCCAGGAGCAGAGTGGGGTTTAAACGGGAGGTTCTCGGGCCATATGGGGAAAAGCGGTTCCACTGCTGGAAGGACATTTGGTGGAGACTGCTGAAATCGTCTGGTCCCAGCAGACCCTGGGAGGTGGAAATATTTGCCTGTGCTGTCGCAAGGTCGTTAAGGGTGAAGCCTGGTGCCAGATGTGTGCTGTGATTTTCCATAATACCCGAAACACTGTTGCTACACTGTCTCGTGAAATTTTTCTGGGGCAGGCTCGCACCTGGCTGCAGTCTTGGGGCACCGGCAGCAAGTCTCACTTCCAAATACCTTTCCAAAAAAAAAAAAATACCTTTCCATCAGCCAGGACCACATCACTGTAACAGCTTTATCACTGTGGCCCCTATGGACCAATTCAAGGGCATGACACACACCCAGAGACAATTCATTCCCTCTGATGTTGAATGAAGAATATGGGCTCGCTTTTTTGCAGTCAGGGCTTTCAGTGGGAACTTACAGATAGCACCATTTGCCAAAGCCCACAGGTGTTTCTCGTTCCTGAGTCATCATTCAGCGAGCAGGGGAAGATGGTGCTAGTCCTGTCTCTCTCCACATGATCTCATTCTTATTGCTGATGCTGGACTCTGACCCTCCCTCTAGCCACTGTCACCCCTTCACTCTATTTTCACTCTGAACCTTCCCATGGCTCCATTTCATGGGAGTGTTTTAAAGTATACCCTGGGCCTTCAACTTGGGATTCTGGTCTATTCCCTGTGTCTGTGACATATGTTTGGCCAAAGAGCCTCTTCAGTCTGTGTCTGTGACATATGTTTGGCCAAAGAGCCTCTTCAGTCTGTGTCTGTGACATATGTTTGGCCAAAGAGCCTCTTCAGTAGGAGAGTTTTCCCTGTACGATGGTTCATTTCTGCATGAATCAGTACTCAGTTTTTGGTCCAAGCCAGAATTTTTGTGTTTGTTTTTGTTCTGCCACAGGGAAAGATCCTCAGATCTTCTCAGGTTTTCAAGTACTTTGAAAAGACAAGAACAGCTGTAAAATGGGAAATCATTACAATATATGAATGATGCTCAGGGCAACATCTACCAGTGCAATTTTCATGATCTGTTAACAAGCAAGGCAACCCTGCTCTGGTACCTCCCTCTGCATTTCTTCCAAGCATATCACACACTGGCCAGCCCTTGTACTCAGTTCATCCTCAGTAAAGGTTATTCCTGGATTTTTTCAACGCATCACACCAGGAATATGCCTTTCACGTGAGGTTACACATATGGCAGCACATTATATCCAAAAAATGTGGGATGGGACAAGTGGGCTGGTAAGAAAGCAAAGACCAGGTGCTGCCTTCATGGGTTCCACAGTATCTGCCAGTCCCTGCCTTCTGCCACTGTCCTTGGGTGCTCTTGTAAAACATCCTGCCAGCCAGAACTGTCACCTTTGCTACTGCTGACTATGCAGAAGGACCGAGCTGCACAGGTCAATGCCATGGGTGTCAATCCATGACCGCAAGGTGGCTTTGCTGGGCCGTGGAGGCAGCTATGGCACTGCCTACACCACAGCGCTGTTCAGGCCTTGGTCCCTGAGCCAGAAACCTGTTTGTTGTCATGCCCTGCACCCAGCACTGATGCCTATGATCCTGCTGGCTCCTCTCCCCAGCTGAAAGTTAAATTCAAGTCTGAGGAAGTACAAGTTCTGCCACTAGCAGTGCCTGGGCATCCTTGCTTGGTGCTCACCTGCCATAGGCACAGGCTTGGGTGAAAATTTGGGAACGTGCTGACAGACTGACAACTTCATGGCTCTTAAGTCTAAACAGAGACATATTTAGACCTAGAGCCAAAGGAAGGGAATGGCCATAAAGAGTACCAAAGGTCAATAACTCCAATGACAATGGGATCAATCTGGAAGAGGGTTATGCCACTTCTTATCCCCTCAGGTAAGAAAGTAGGCCATCTCCTTTCTCAGCCCTCTGGCCCATTCAAAGTGCAAACACTTTTCTGTGCCATTCCAGAGGCCTAGGACTATGAATACCTCCATGGTTTTGGCATCAACCTCCCAGGGGCCCTGTGGTCAAACCTATCACACAGTCACAAGTACTAGACTAAGATCCCCAGCAGAATGCTGGGGATATTCCCCACTGAGAGACTACATGCAATGGACCCCAGAGAGGACCTAGTTTGGAATTAGAGCAAAAGGGTGGAACTGGATCCACGGAGGGCCAGGTCCTTCATTAGGGATGAGAATGGAATGATGTGGAGAATGAAATGACTAGTACCATGTTCTAGCATGCTGACTTAGGAAGAAGCGACACCTGTGGGCTTTGGTGAAGGGAGCCTTCTACAGGCTACACTTGGGAGCCCTGTCAGCAAGGAGGCTGCATTCTTCCCTCAGAAAGAGAGAGAAAGCCCTGACTTTGGGTGTATTTCTTGCCCTTTCAACTAGTAGACAGGGGCTGCAGAGATTCAGCTGTGCCTGATGGACAAATGGTTAGAACCTAGCCTGGTGCAGTATTCCTTTCTAAGTCTCTTTGAATCCTAACCAGGATATGGAGCATGTAGCAAATGCATGAACCATCTACTCTCCAAAATAAAGGCACCTCTTTTAGCCAGGGGAGGAAGGCCAGCTAGCTGCCCATCTTTGCAATTATTCAAGCTGACAATGCAAAAAGCCCCCAGGGACAGAGAGGCCCGCTTTCCTCTGGGATATCAGATACTGAGAGCTGTTCTTTGGCTCAGGAACTGACTTGGCACTCCACAGCAATGTTTGCACCCGGGCTGTGTACATGACACAGCCCCATGCATCCTGGAATCTTCTACTTTAAACAGAGGACATTCTTCTGAGCCTATTGTTTTAAATGGTTCCCAGGTAGTGTCTAGTATGAACAAAGAGCAATAAAATGTAAATAGAAACCTGGAGGACCAAAGTGCTTCCTTAAAGAATAGAATGGGTTAAAGTTAGAATTAAGTGCTTACTCCTATCTCCTGTCAGTCTGTCTGTAAGGTGTGTAAGAACCACATGAGGACTGGTTGCAAAGGAAACATCCATTGGTTACACCTGACAGTGAAATACTGCAGGAGCTGTGTATTCTTCCTTCAGAGAGAGGAGGAAAAGTGCTTTGGGCATTTTTCTTGTCCTTCCCATTAGGGAATAAATGCAGTATTGATTCAGAGGCAAGGGGTTCCTGCTTCTAGCTGGTGATCAAGTGTTTCGAACCTGGACTTGATACAATAGTTCTTGAAAGCGCCATCTCTATGCTGACCAGGTCCTGAGGCCTGGTGTGCATATGGGAGCCATGTGTGACACAGAATGAAGGCATCTCAACACTTCACTGCACAAGCTAAACCTGGCCAAGTCCCAATCACTCAAGGACAAGAAGCCATCCTTCATTTGATATAAAGGTAATGTTTGCTCTCACAGAGCACAGGACCAGCGTGGAAGTTTACCACGAGTCTTTGAGCTCTGCTTGTGGGAGTAAAAGCCCACTCATCCCTCAATGGGATCCAAGACTTAGAAAATGATAAACTGGTGGGAATGGCTACAAGGGAAGCCAAGGCTCTATATTACACATGGGCATTGGATTATGATGCTGGCCATATCTATCTTCCTTAGTTTCTCCAAACTGTATATGTATGGCCAGTCCCTCTTTAAATCTCTGGGAAAAACACCTACACGCATCCATACATACACAACTTGGCACTGTCCTATGTCTTAGGCCTCTCATTTTCCCCAGAGATATAATGGAAATTACAAGAGGCCCTGTTGGCAGTCTATTCAGAATCCCCAGGACTCAGCCAGAGCCCCCAGTTTAAAGTGTAAGATATTGCTCTGGGACACAGATTCTGAATGGACTCCAGCGATATCCTCCTTGGGGGGGGGAAAGAGCAAAAGGCTGGAAATAAAGACACAGGGGGCCAAAGTGCTTCATTACAAATAAGAGCGTGAAGAAGCTAAGGAATTGCCTAGCACAGTCTCCTGAGAGGCTGTTGACTGTAGTAAGAAATACCTGTGGGCCTGGGCAAAAGGACCGTCCATTGCTTACTCCTGAGTGCCCAGTTGGTATGAGTCTTGCACTTTTCTTTCAGAAAGAGAAGGAAGGTTTCTGACTTGGTCTCATTTTTATGACCAACTTCTAAGGGCAAAGAGCAGTGAAAGCCGGTCCATTTACCGATTTGTGCTTTAGGGTGTGTAACCAAGTCACGGTGCATTATTCCCTGTGAGGGCTTTGTTGGGTGGAATAGTCCTGCAGTCTAGTGTGCATGCCTGAATCCTGTGCCTTAGGGTATAAAGATATTTTATTCAGCCAGGGGATGGAAGCAAGCTGGCTAGCAATCACAGAGATTAATTACTAGGGCCAGTCAAGCAACAAAGGCTCGTGGACAGGACGGTCATTTTTCTCTGGGGTAAAATACCTGATTGTTCTCTCTTAGTATGGGCTCAGAGTGGTAAGTCATCAAAAATCCTGGAAGTTGGCTGTGTGGCTGACAGACCCACTCTTCCTGGTTGTGACCAATGAATTCATTACAAAAAAGGAACATTGACAGGGCTGTTGGAAGGCAAAGGCTCTATATGACAGAAGAGATTAGGATAAAGCTGGGAGTCAAATGCCTAACATAGTTTCCCCTTCAACCAGAAGTATGGCCGGCTCCATCCCCAAAGCTGGCATTGCCTCCACATGGAGACACTTCTGGGAACCCTCAATACCCTGTACCTCCCATTGTCAACATAGTTCTGAAAGGTAAATAGTGAGAGGTCTTGTGTCCTAACCTATGACAGAAACTTAAGGATTTGGACAAATCCCCCAACTTAAAGGAAAGATTAGTTCTCTGACACCCTGGCTCTGAATGGCACCCAGGGAGACACCACTTTATAAAAAGAAAAATCACTGTTTTGAACTGGAACTGAGGAAAGCCAAATTGCTTCATTATAGATGAGAATGGGACAAAGATTAGAATGCAGTGTCAGCAGAATTTCCTGGCAAGGTTCTGTCTATGAAGTAAGAAACACCTGTGGCCAGACAAAGGAAACATCTACAGGGAAAATTCCTGAGAGCCCAGTTTGCATTAGGTCTGCATATTTCCTTCTGAAGGGGAGGGAAATCTTCTGGCCTTGGCTCTTTTTCCTGCCCTGCCCATCAAAGGATAGAGGCATTAAGGAAAGGAATTAAAGGGTTCAAGCTCCAGGCGGCTGCTCGTTTGGGACCTTGGTTCCTGTGGCCCATTAGGTTTTGAATGGCCACTTTCTAGTCCATTCTAGGTCCTGAACATACTTCGCATGCATGGATGATGTGCCCTTCAGCCTCCTAGGCCAAGCACTAAATGCTCTCTGACAGCAGGACAATCTTTCCTTTGGGTTGTGGGAAATGCATTACTCTCGGTTAACACAGAACCCCAGTGAGAACGCACCACCAATCCCTGGGATTTCACTGTGTGATTGACAACCTCACTGCACCACCCAGCCTGCAAACAAGTTTTAGTGAGCAAATAGCAATGGGATGGGAAAGACTCAATGGACAGCTTTCATTTTCGATGAGAATGGACGAAAGCTGAGAATGAAATGTCTCCATTTGCCCTTGCCCCTGGAGTGAGGACAGCTCCCTCCCAATATCTTTGGCTATACCAAAAAAAATGTTCTGTGCTGGGTACCTTCCACTGACCTGCATCTACTGTTGTCAATATCGATTTGGAAGGCAAGTTCCCAGGGCTACTATGGCCCAACCTATTCTGTGGTCATAAGAACTCCAGAATCAGAATTTATTACCAACTGAAATCAGAAGGTACTGCTCCCAGGGCCTTGATTGGCCCATGGGAGAATCTACTTTTAAAAAGAGGACAAGAATGAGATGGCTGCATGACTCAGTGGGTTAAGCATCCGTTTCTGGCTCAGGTCATGATCTTATGGTCGGCAAGTTAGAGCCCCTCACGGAGTTCTCTGCTGTTCAGCACAGAGCCTGCTTTGGATCCTCCGTCCCTCTCTCTCTGCCTCCTCCCTACTCACAGGCTTCCTCCCTCTTCTCTCTCTCTCTCTCTCAAAATAAGAGAAACATTTTTTTTAAAGGATGGAAATAGATACAATGAAGGAGGGACAATGTTACTAATGAGAGATGAGAATGGGATAAATCAGAGGATGAAATGACTAGTACAATACCCTGGCATGCTGAAGGTCTCAGGAATAAAAAACACATAGGTAGGAAACATATATGGGCTAGGGCACAGGGAAACCTCCATTATCTACAGTGGGAGCACAAAGGCAAGATGCCTGTATTCTTACTTCAGCAAGAGAGGGAAAGCTTCTGGAGTTCACTCTTCTCTTTCCATCCTATTATTGGCTAGAGGCAACAGTGCTTCCAAGGTAACAGTATTGTGCTCCATGCTAAGGCTTGTGTTTGAACTTGGCTGTGGTGCAGTAGTTCTTGAATGGTCTCTTTCTGCGCTAAGAAATTCTTCAAAAACAATGCCCCTGGGTGAACCAACTTCTCTTCAGAGTGAATGCACATTTAATGGCTAGGAAGTGAAACAAGTTGGCTAACCATCATTTCTTATTCAGCCATCCAAACACCAAGTACTTCCTGGAAGGCAATCTTTCCTTTGGGATATCAGAAACTGCTCTTGGTTAGCACATACCAAAGTCAGAGCTCATTAGGAATGGCTTGGCCCTCACTATGTGAGGGACAGCCTTATTTCCCTTGCCTGGGACCCTAGATATAGTTATCAATACAGCCAGAAAATTGGAATGGCTACACATAGGGCCAAAATTTTTTCATTTCAGCTGACAATAGGATCAAGCTGAGAAGGAAATGTCTAGCTCCATGGTCCTCTTGTCCCAGAAGTGAAGATAGCACCCTCCCAAAATCGGTGATCCTTACCACACAGAATTCCTGCTGGGCACTTTGAAATGCCCTGGGCTTACATTTGTCAACAGAATACTGAAAGGCAAATTTTGAGGGACCCTGTGGCCTAATATTTCCTGCAGTGACAAGGATATAGTTTGACATCCAAGTGAAAAGTAGAAAACAATGACTCTGAGACATTGTCCCTGAAAGGACAATAGGGAGAACTTTGCTGGAAAAGAGCAGCAGGACGGAGAAGAATAAAGAGAAGGCCAAATTTCTTTCTTAGAAGAGAAAGTGATAGAACAAACCATGAAGCGACTAACACAATCTCCTGGCAAGATTTTTGCCATTAAAAGTAAGAACAATGTGTGGGCTAGGATCAAAGGAAACCTCCTGCACTGTTCCTTCAGAAGGACAAAGAAAGTTTCTGGCATTGGCTTTTTCCCCTCTGTGGTTTGATGCCAGTAACGTCTCATAGCAAGTTTTGGCTTGTGACTTATCCTCAGGTATTTGGAAAGTGGCTCTGGTGAACTAGTCCTTGAATGGGCTATATCCTGCACATAGCAGTTCCTGAAGAAAACTGTCAAGGGGTGAATTGTCTGATCTTCAGAATAAAGGCATCTGTAGCAGCCAGTGATTGCAGTTCTGCTGTCGAATTGAAGTTTGGGTGTGATGGTGGGGTGGCCCATAGTCGACGAACAAAAAAGATTTCTTGAAGACATCTTTGGTGTCAAAAAGATGATTTTACTAAATCACGGGGACTAGACTCACGTGCAGGAAGAACTGCCCCTGGGGTCCTGATGGGTAACTCATTATTATATACATCATGTTGGGATGGGTCAGGGATAGAGTAATTCTGTCTCTCAGGAATTTTGGAAGCAAGGTTATCAGGACCTTGAGGGGCTAGTTTTTGCTAAGTAAATGTCATTTATTACCATTTCATAAAACTTAGTCTTGCCACCCAATAGAGGTATAATGGTGGGGGTCATAACTTGGAGAATGATTGCTGGCATATATCTTGGGGCAGTTGAAATAGAAGTTGGCTCTCATGTTCCCAGAGGTTGGGGTAATGTTAAGCTAACGTTCTCTTTTGCCTCTTGCAAAGTGTCATCATTGAGGCAGCTGAGCTCCCAAAGGGACATCACTCTGTCCATTTCAGGGACTTGTCAGTGGGCTACAGGCAATTAAAGTTTAATTTTCCCTCTGGCTGGGTTTCCCACATTACCATGACAAGCATTTAAGCCTCTTTTCTTTGTTCTTGGGTAGTCAAGAGTGTCCACAGAATAACACTCAGATCCTACCCGGGATGGGGGGCATGCTATCTTGTGCTTTAACCCTCAGCCTGCCTCATGCTGTGTCCTCATAGCCACCTTGAACGATGTCAACCTTTAAATCCTAAGGGCGATGAAGATGGAAGTTCTCATCTTCTGTAACTTCTTTCTACTGACGGGGGGGTAGAATTTTCCCTACCTATGTGGGTCAATATCAGTGTGTTGGGGAACAAAAGGAGGAGTTAGAAAAGTGGGAGGCAGCTGAATCCAAGGTGGGTTTTCTTGAGTAGTAAGGCTCATCTGTGGGTTTCAAGCAACTGTCGTGACGGAGTCTTGGTACCAGGCAGAGAGGCATTGGAGAAAACAGCAAAACATAATTAGAATAGCAAGAGAGAAACCCCCAAGAAAAATCCGTTGGTAGTTGACAAAATTGCTCTAGTCCAGGAGTTTAGCCAATCACTAAAGGAGAGAGAGCGATTGTCTAATGAGCCAATTTAAGTATTCATGTCAGAATTCCAGAAATTCTGGTTTCTGCCAGCTCTCAGTGGAGTTCTCGAGGCCAGAAGCAGCTAGACCAGAGTTGTGGAGGGGATCACATTAGACCAATGAGGTGGAAAACTCACACAGCAGCCTTAAGATTGGCAGCTGTACTAGTCATTTAGGTGGTTGTCGCCTGCCCGAGAGAGACAACTTTATATAAGGAAAAGCATAAAGAGAGGTTATCATGTTTCTGCATCTTACTACCATTCTGGCCAAAGTCCTAACCTCCAACCAAAATTCAGGCTTTCTCCTGGTAGAGTAGCCACAGACCAGAAGATTGCAGCCTGAACATTCCACGGGAGAGTGCTCCAATATGACTATACTTTTCTAAAAACCCTTGAAATGAGAGTAAAGGAGGAAAAAGAAAGCATACTCGCCAAATTGCACCGAAACTGTCTAGGTGGCAAGCTTTGAAGCTCCACATTCGGACTCCAAAATGACAGTTTTGGAGTGATGGTGAGGAGGTCCAGAGCCGACGACCAAGAAAGAATTCTTGAAGACATCTTTGGTGCAAAAAGGTGATTTTATTAAAGCATGCAAGAGCTGCACCAGGTTCCTGATGGGTACATCATCATTATATACCGTCAGGTTGGCAGGAGGTCAGGGATAGAGTAAGTCTCTAAGGAATTTTAGAAACAAGGTTTTCAGCACCTTGAGGGGCTAGCTTTTGCTAGGGAAACACGATTTATTACCTTTTAATAAAAGTTCAGTCTTGAGACCCTTTGGGTGTATATCAGTGGCCATAAGCTTGGAAAATGACTGCCAGCATATATCTTGGGGGCAGTTGAAAGAAAGGAAGTTGAATTTCAGGGTCCTCAAGATTGGGGTAATTTTAAGCTGAAGTTCTCTTTTGCCCCTAGTAAAATCCATCTTCCAGGCAACTGAGCTCCTGGAAAGAAGTCACTGCGGTTTTCAAGGACTTGCCACTGGGCTACAGGCAGTAAGGGAAATTCATTTTTCATTTGCTTTAGCTTCCCACATTACCACAGGAAAGACAAACCCCTTTCCTTTGTTCTTGGGTAGCCAGGAGTGTCCAAGGGATATCAGGTCCCCCTCGGGTGGCAGGGGGTGGTAGCTTGCGCTTTACGCCTCAACCTGCTCCCTCATCATAACTATTACCATGCCAACTCCAGCCTTTGAATGACCAAATCGTCACTGACAGATCAATGTCAGTGTAGATCAGAAACTGGTTGCTTTCAGGTGGCCTGGGAACAGAGTGGGAGCTTTCTGCCAATCCCTGCTTTTCCACTGAGTTATTGACAGGCCCAATATGCTTGGTGGGAACCAAGATAGAATTAGAACAGGAGGAGATAGGGCTCCTGGGTTACTCAGTGGGTTAAGCGGCTGACTCTTGATTTTGGCACAGGTCATAATATCAGGGTCATCAATTGAAGCCCTGCATCTGGCTTTGCACTCACAGCGTGAAGCCTGCTTTGGATCCTCTGTCTCCCTCTTTCTGCCCCTACCCCACTCAATATCTTAGTAAATTATGAGAAAAAGGCAACATTCTCAACAGCCCAATCTCCAGAAATCTATCTACTCAGTGTTTTGGCACCCCAACATCACCATCCTGTCCACAGTGATGTGGGAAACAAAGGCAAGAAGGAAATGGCGGATCAAATAGAATTTCCTGGGGTGCCTGGGGGGCTCAGTCAGTTAAGATTCCGACTTTGTTTCAGGTCATTATCTCACCATTCCTGAGTTTCATCCCCATGTCAGGTTCTGTGCTGACAGCTCAGAGCCTGGGGCCTGCTACAGATTCTGTCTCCCTCTTTCTCTTTTTTTTTCTCTCTCTCTCTCCCCCCCCACTCATTCTCTCCTCTCTCTCTGTGTCTCCAAAAATAAACACTAAAAAAAATTATATTTGTATTTCCTTGTAACCTGCAGAAAATTGACAATTATTTGAGGCTGGCGGAGGCAAAAGTTTCTGCAGAAACTCCCTACTGTCTTAATGTTAATGCTTTGCTGGAGGGGAAAGCAACCTTAATTTGACAATAGCTATGCTTCCAGTGATCTGGGAGTCTAGCATACGAGAGTCTCTTTGGAAAACTTCTTTTGGACCTTACCTTCCCCAAGCCCATATTATATAACCAGTCACTCTTCACAAGCTCAGTGCAGGCAGCTTTTCCTGTCCACAGGTCCTGTCCCACTGCTTTATAATGAAATCATCTTTTTTGTACCAAAAAGTCATCAAGATTCTTTCCTGCCATCAGCTCTGAACCCCACAAACCCCACCATCATCCCCCAAAGCTTTATGATGCTAAACCCGAGAGCACTGTCTGTACATCCTTACCTTGGATAGGTCAAAGAGTCTTTTGGCCCTCACTTTTTTTCCCCACTTTCCTTCAATGGATAGACAGTGGTATTTAGGTGATGGTGGTTTTGGCTCTCAGCTAACACTTAAATGTGTGGAACGGGGCTCTGGTCTTATACACTTTGATCTTTTTCTTGGCTGACCAGCCAAAGGGATTGCAATGTGCATAGGTAAAACATCAGCTGCTAGGAATGTAGGCATTTCAGGCGGCAAGGGGAAGGTCTCAGCAGGGTGACCATTGTCATGTCAACCACAGACTGACAAGCACCATCTTCTCAGGAAGAAGTTAATGTTTTTCCTCATTGATATCAGAAACTGATTTGTCCAGGCTGGCCCTTAAAGGAATTGGGGCTCGCTGTCAATTGCTGGGAGACTGCTGTCTAGGTGACAGACAGCTGCATTGCCCCTGACTCCTTCCTGCTGCTATATTTACTTGGCCCAGGGAGTAAGGCAGGCTGCTTTCAACACTGCTCTTTGTCCATAGGCAAACCTCTTGTGCTGAACGCTTTCTAGTGCCCTCAGGCTCCTGTTTCCAGGTGCTAATGTAAGTTTGGCAGGGAAGCCCATGAGCCACCCTTTGTCCAAGCTATCTACACAATCAAGGAACTTGCTATAAAAAACTTGAGAATTAAAATCGGAGTTTCCAGACTCCTGCACCCAAAGCCCCACAGGGAACAATAAACCCGAAGAAACACACTGAGAGCCAAAGCTGTTCACCTCAGATAAAAATGGGATGAAGCTGAGACTTGTGACAGCACCATTTTCTTGGCAAACTTGGTGTCCTGAGAGTAAAAAGGGAACACCTGTGGCGATGGGATGAAAAGAAACACCAGCTGCAAGGACACAGCATCCTGACACTGATAGGGCAGGAAGGCTTCTAGCTCTCACCTTCTACTTCCAACCAATGGGCAGAGGCACTCGGGATATATAGGAATTTTGGCTTCTGCGTGCTGCCTGACAGCCATGTCTATGGAATAGATATCTTGTACAAGAGTCCTTGAAAGGATCCTCTGCAAAGACCATCTAGGGAGGAGCAATGCTCATGCTCAAATTTTGATCTCAGAATGCAGGAACTTCACAGGGGTAATTGGGATCAAAGTAACCAAAAAATCAGGCCAACAGAAGCCTGCCAAGCTCGAAAGTTTCAATGTGTCCTGAGGAATCACCATGTGTTAGCTGGTTGTGAATGCTGGGCACTCTCGAGTAACAGCCAAATGGTTCCTGACTCTGACCTCTGATCTCCATCTCCCCTTGTACAGATGGGAGGATGGCTCTCTCCCAATAGTACTTGTAACTTTCCCATGCTTTTTGCCTTCTGTTGCCAAGTCTCACAGGCAATCCCATGGAGAACCCATTGCCCATATTCTCCTGGATTTAGGGGAATTTAGCAGAACTCCATAATTAAAGAAATACTTTCAGGCTGGGACTCTCAATCCCTCTCAGGAAAACCCGGTTAGAAAGAGATCAAGGGAGTCAGAAGGGATGCACTTGGGTCCCAATTCTTTGCCTCAGATAAAAATAATGGAGTAAAGCTGTGAATGAAGTGACTGGCAAGATGCCCCCAGAGAAGCCATGTATCCTGTGACTTCAGAAAACCGGTGCTTGGAGAGAAATGGAGACTATTTTAGCTACACACGGGAGCCTTCATGTAGCAGAAGAAACCCTAGATTTGATCTGAAACAATGTAGAAGGTCTTTGGGTTCTTGCCAGCCTTGTACCTTTTCCTGCCAGCAGGTAAAACCAGTTGAGATTTGGAAGTCAGAGCCTCAATACGGACTGATGCCCAAATCTGTGGGACTGGGTTCTGATTTGGTTTAGTTTTTTTGAGTCGTTTCTTTCTACCTTCACTTGTTGGCAAAACGACTAACGATGCAGGATCCCTTAAAGCATCAGAATGCAGGATGTTAAGGACTATGCCCCCTCAGTCTATTGCAGGGGCAGAGAGCACAAACAAGACTTGAATGCCCCAACTTTTTAGTAGGGCAACATGGTTTCCTTGGTTATCAACAATTAGTTGAAGACCTTCATGTATGCTCACTGGGAGTTAATCTGCCCTATCTGCAATGAGAAAGAATGAAATCATGCCATTTGCAGCAACGTGGATGGAACTGGAAAGTATTCTGCTGATTGACATAAGGCACTCATAGAAGGACAGATATG
This sequence comes from Puma concolor, assembly GCF_028749965.1. NCBI lineage: Eukaryota > Metazoa > Chordata > Mammalia > Carnivora > Felidae > Puma > Puma concolor. The sequence continues at coordinate 29,560,596 of NC_141671.1, forward strand.
TTTTCACTCATATGTGATTCTTGAGAGGCTTAACAGAAGACCATGGGGGAAGGGAAGAGTAAAGAAGAGTTACGGAGATGGAGGAAGGAAAAGCACAAATGACACTTAAATGCAGAGAACAAACTGAGGGGAGATGGGGAGATGGGAGAGAGGGAAAATGGGTGATGTGCATTGAGGAAGGCACTTGGAATGAGCTCTGGGTGTTGTATGTAAACCAAGTTGACAATAAATTATATTTGAAAATAATAATTAGCCTTGTCTGTGTGACTTTTTTAAATTTTACTTCTGACTGTGTTCCTGAAGGCCACATCTCCATCAGCTTTTGCCACAGAGGTGAGGCCAAAAATCTCCCAATATCACCTACCCCTACACACAAGCACTCCTTTTGTGTTTAAACCATTCAAGTCCCCAGTGTCTCCTCTTCCCAAGGAGGATCTGGCAGACAACCCAAGGGCACAATTGTTCCTCAAGCTATTCCAAATTGATGGGGACTTGGCAAGATTCCACCAAAAAATTTGAAAATAAAGACTGCCAGACTCTGGCATGGAATGTCTCCCCATGAACACGAGTAGCATAAGTGTAAGGGAATGGAAAAAGACCCACTGAGTTCTAAAGTTCTTCATCTCAGATGACAACAGAATGAAGAGATGTTAGATAATGTTACTAGCACAATTCCCTGGGTAAGTTTGGTGTCCAAGGAGTAAAAAAGACCTGTGGCCTGAAGAGAAATGGAACAGCCACTAGCTAAGCTATTCCAAGGAGTCCTATGGGCAAGGGCATGGATCCCAATGTCAATAAGGTCAAGAATGTGTCAAGCTATCACAAGGTGTCAAGCCCTTCCCATCTGTGGACAGAGGCAGTTGTGCCTCACAAAGTAGGCTCTTGTTCCTCACAAGTCTGCAGATTCGGGCCATGCTATTTTAGTCTTTGAGTAATTTTGTGCCCTCACCATGGACTCATATTGTCAAGGCTATCCCAGATTACTGGCAATTGATCACAACTCCATGATTAACACCAGAAAATGCTCCCAGACGATTGCTGTGAATGACCCCTAATAAAATCCTTATTAATGAAAGATCAAGGGAATCTGAAGGGATGCACTGAGGCTCAAATATCTTCATCTTACAGGAAAATGGTTACAGCTTCAAATGAAGTCATTAGCACTTTTCCCCGGGCAAAGTTAGTGTCATCACCAACATCAGCGGGCCAGGTCTAAGGGGAACATCCATTAGCTACACTTAGGAGCCTTGTGTGCTAAAGTGCTAGCACTATTTTCCATTCCTTTCCTTCGGTGAGAGAGCCGTGATGATTTAGGGGACTTCTCTGGCTCCTGGCTGACACCCACGTCCGTGGAAATGGGCTCTGGTCTTTTGTTTATGGAGTTTATTTTTTCTATCCTCAACTCTTCAAGGTACGGACTTTGGACAAACTGTTAGTATCTCAGAATGTAGGAAGCGCGGGCATTCCATGAAGGTGGTAGAGACCAGGAATCGACTATCGGTGCTAATACAGTCCTGCCAAGCACTGAATTCTCAGTAACAGAAAGACAAACTTTCTTCCCTAACATCAAAAACAAATTGCTATGTGGCAGCACATCACCGGAGTAGGAGCTCCCCTAGAGCTTCTTGTCCCTGAGGATAGACCTTTCACTCCTGACTCTGTTGATAGTCTCTTCTTGCCCCTGAAGAGAGGTGAGCTCTTTCCAGCACCATCTGCATTGAAGTGCATTTGGGTTTTGTAATCTCAACTCTAACATTTCACCTGATTGCTTTGCAGCATGATACGTGTCTTAGAATTGCATTAAACACACAGAAACTCATCACTCTGGTTTTTTTTTAATGTTTTTTTTCAACGTTTTTTATTTTTGGGACACAGAGAGACAGAGCATGAACGGGGGAGGGGCAGAGAGAGAGAGGGAGACACAGAATCGGAAACAGGCTCCAGGCCCTGAGCCATGAGCCCAGAGCCTGATGCGGGGCTCGAACTCACAGACCGCAAGATCATGACCTGGCTGAAGTCGGACGCTTAACTGACTGCGCCACCCAGGCGCCCCTCATCACTCTGTTTTTATGTCTTCAGCTGCATAGGCATTATAATAACATGTGACTAAAGTGGGAAGCTTTCCAGAGGCTGAGCTTTGCGTAATTCTGTATGATCTCCAAACAAGAAAGTGACATCTGATATAATTACAAAAAGATTTAAATTCACTTGAAAGACAGTCTTCATTTTTGATTCTTGCATTTTGTCAATTGTACTCTCACCTAGAAATGAGGAGTTTGAATATTTTGAAACACTCTGATTAGATGTCAGAAAGAAACATTGAAACTTCAGGATAACAATTTCTGCTTCCATGTTTTTTTCATTTATTCTAAATATCTCAGAGGCAACCATTTGATTTAATTCGATTACTGCTTAACTAAAAGCATAAAGACAAAATAAAAGGAAGCATTCTTGGAATAAGCGAGTTGGTCACAATAAATCAGGCTTTTTTTTTTCATTTTCTTCTTTTTCTTGTTTTTCTTTTAAGTGCTCTTTGGAATATGTTCAAAATGATGTCTCCAGCTGTAATTTAATTTTTTCAAGATTGTTTTGGTTATTTGGGGCCTTTTGTCATTCCAAAGAAATTTTATGATCATCTATTTGTTCTGTGTAAGATGCCGGTAGTAATTTATAGGGATTGCATTAAATGTGCAGTTTGCTATGTGTAGTATAAAGATTGCAACAATTTTTGTACTTCCAGACCAAGAGCATGGAATATTTTCCCATTTCTTGGTGTCCTCTTCCATTTCCTTAAGTTTTCAGAGTATAAATCGTATACATCTTTGGTTAGGTTGATTTCTAAGTATCTTACAAAGTATCATTGGTGCAATTGTCAATGGGATAGATTCATTGATTTCTTTTTCTGTCTGGGTGGGGGATGAGCTATGGGGGATGGGCATGAAGTAGGGCATTTCTTATGACGAGCACTGGGTATTGTCTGTAAGTGAGGAATCACTGAATTCTAATCTTAAACCAACATTTCACTGTATGTTAACTAATGAGAATTTAAATAAAACTTTGGAAAAAAGTTTGCTCCTTTTACACCTCCATTTTGGGGCTTCTGTCCTTACTCAGACATTTTATCTTGGAGAAATTTGCTTACACAAATGAAAAATTTTGTTTTAGTGCTTCATAAACTTCAAAGTCAGAAATATACCAAAATAGGATGTTTGTGGATAAAATGTTTTTCAGGGAAAAATAAAACATTTCAACTACTTGATCAATGTAAAACACTATAACTCAATGTACAGATTCTATTGTATCTGAATTTATTCTATAATTAAATGAAAGTTTATTTAGGACCAATTAATTTTTACGTAAATCTTGACACTCTATCCGCAGCATAATGCGTGAAGCATAGATTCTGCTTTTTAAAATTTTTAGAATGGAAAGCATTTACTGAGTTCTTAGAGCAGGAATATCAATGATAGGTGATCTCCCATAGTGGGCAATCCACAATCAGTTATACAGTAACCACGTCCAGGTTTCATGTATATGAAAAAGAAATACATCTGTATCCTGTTTCTTAAACATCTACTACAGGAGCCCAAATCTAACAGCAAACAAAGCGAGAACTTTACCCTTGGATCACTGTGTGGCTTTGGAAAGGATTTACATCCTTCTGAAGGACAGGACCCTGTATGCCTAGCAGCAGAAGCAGGTGTGGATAGTTTCTGCCTGGTTGATATCTATGCCCTCTACTGGGAACAGTAGGTGGTGGGTGGGGTGGTTGTTTAAGACCTACTTCTTGAGCAGAGTCTTTGCTGCATTACAATGCCTAAGGCAAAGGAGCACACCCATGTACTGCTGGGTTAGTGATGTCCTGCGTACCTAGTGGTGGACACAGACCTGATTTATCTTCACTGGCTCCACACATTTGCCTGTGTTATGCAGGCATTTATGCTTTTCTAAAGTAAACCAGAATATTTAGTATACAGGTGTGGCTGAGCACTCCCCACCTGACACCCCATCCAGCGTTGATGGAGCCTGAATCACATCCTCTGGAGAACTGGCCTTCACAGTTCTGCATCTAAGCTCTCACTGTACAATGGAATGACTAATCTTATTAAGAGACTGGGACTGGCCCAAATCACAGGAGGTGGGAAGAGTCCAGAGTGGAAGGCTGGGCTCTGCCATTTTATGCAATGGCTCAAACCCCTCCCATCATGTTTGCTTTCAAAATGAGAGACTCTAATATTCTAGGAGGAATCATGCCAGCTCTTGCTGTCCATTTGGGGTCATAGGGTTATCCAAATCCTCACATGTGTACTGGCACACAAATTCTGAAAGAATAATTCAGGAATAAGTGCACACTGGGGAAGTGACAAGACTGAAAGAAGAAAGCAGAGAGAGCTCTGCCATGGGGCAGCAAGCATCCATTTTCATAGCTGTATGAAAAACCCCAAAGATGGGCAAGCATTTCTTGAAATTTCTAGGTTTCTGCTGGGCCCAGGGCCATTCTTGGCCCAGTTTCCAGCGAAAAAGACTATGGTCCTGCAGCCCAACTCTGTGGGCACTAGGAATTATGATGAGGCAACTCCCTTTAGTTTAGACAATAGCTACAGAAAAAAAATCTTCAGTGTTCTCCCTTATAGTGTTGTATTCCCAGTGGGTTTCTCCAGAGTTCCAAAGAATCGTAAAAAGTCAATTTGTCTTGTTTCTCCATCAATGACTCACTTTGTTGTGAGATACTGGAGTTCTTGATAGTAGCTGGAGATTTTGGAGCCTAGAGCAGCTTGGGGATTTGGGGTGGTGAGGACTTGCGATAGGGAAAGACATGGCAGAACACTGGACACTGAGTCTAGTGTGCAAATCCAGTACAAGTCCTTGTTGGGCCCTCGGGCTCTTCATTTGGAAACAGGGGGGTCATTTTCCTGGATGACAGGAGGATGCCTCTTGAGTCAAGAGTATACATTGGCGATGGACAGAGAAAGGGGAATGGCAGAAGCTGGAGATCCCTTGCACAGCCCTGGAGCCTGTAGGTCCTGAGTTTTAACCAGGGACCTTAAAGGGCCACTGCCTTCATGTCAGCCACACAAAGTGCTGATATTGTTTGGTAGTGTTCATGCCTGTGGCTCCAGTGCTAGCGCTGGGCACCAGGGAACAGGCAGGCTCTTGGGTCAGTGGTGCCCGCTGAGATTTGCTGGAGGAATGGAACAAGGCAAAGGTGATGCAGAGGTCACTCTGGATTTCCCCTGCCTCAGATACAACAGGAATCTCCCATTACCAGCAGTTATCTTCACAGAGAAAGCCAATCAAAATCTAGATGGAAGAATCCACAGTCCTTCTATTTCTGCATTCAGTAACTGCTCCAAGCACTCACCATATGCTAGGGGATCTGCTGGGCCTAAGTGCAATGCTTCCAATGACAGAGTGGTCCCTGTCTGCCAGGTCTTCACAGTCTGCTGGGGATATGAACAAAGGTATTATAGACTAGACTTGTGAAAACAAAAGAGGGAACAAGAACTGTAATAATGAAAAGAACAAGGGTACTGTAAGCACAGGCTGTGGAGTCACTGGAGGCTTGAAGACTGAAGTGAACAAGCTTGGAGAATGTGCCTAGTCCTGAAGGATGCATATAGAGCTCAAAGATATATTAACAGGAACCCAGGCTGAGAAGCACTAAGTACTAATAAAGAGGAGATATTTAATTGGGTGTTATTACTTATGCAGGACATAAACCAGGCCTAGGAGATAGAGATACTATAATTATTTTCTAGTGGTTTGATCTGTAAAGTGGAGGTAGCAAAAAGTACATAGGGGAAGGGACTCCAGTAGTGGTCTTTGCAATTTGATCATTGTGCAGGGAGGCCCAAGTGATGTTAATATGTCAATTTGCATACATTTCACTGTGGCTAATCCTTAGAGTGAAGAAGAAAAAGCCTAGCTTCCAAAGTTTAACAAGTCTTTCCCATTTCCCTTTATGTCAGAAATTGGAGGGCCAGACAAGCCTCCATCTTTCCAGAAAATATTCTCCTTACTAGACTGGTCAAAGGATATGGTCTTATCTGAATATTTTGTTTCATGATGTCCTCTGGGACCCCTGTCCATAATAGTCCAATTACCCCAAGTGAAGATTATGCCCAGTCTCTCCATAACAGGTTGTCCAAGAAATATTATTCCAGGGATGGTCTGAATAGTTGAGACTAGAGCAAGCTATAACATTAAGATGGTGAAATATGCTTGTTTTTTTGAGGTATATCAAAGATTGTGCCTGACACAAAGTTAACATTGGCCTTCTAGAGGTTTTGGTCTGTACTTGCAAACACCCGTTGATTTTTAGTTGGAGACAAGGAGCTAAGTTGCTAATTTTAGTAACACACATAGGAGGTGTTGGAGGAAGCCACCGTTGAGGTCTTGGCGTATAAAGCCAATGCTCTTATTCCATTTGGAAGGGAGGGTTAAGATTGGCTCCTTCCATGAACTCTGTGTATTGCGAATAGAACTATCCTGAGCTACAGTGTTAGGATATCAAATAGAGGTGGGTTAAGAAGATGAGCCCAATATGAGTGTTGAGTTTGACCTGGACAAATGAGGGCAAGAAGAATCAAGGCTATTAATATTGAATTTTTGCTCCTGACAGAAATCATGACCATCAGATGTGAATTACAGGTATCTGCAATATCATTTTGTTGAAAGAGGATGCCGACCTGGTTAGATAGGCATTTAAGGCTTCCCCATATTATATTATGGGCAAGGACTTGCATTTGTGGAGTAGCTTCAGGATGAGTCCATGAAGTGGTTCCTTTCATCGTGAAAAGGTGGGGCAATGGCCACTCCCTCAGAGTCATTCTCTGGAAGTCTTGCTTCTTGGAAAATATCCTGGGGGTCTCCACCATGCCGTGGTAAGTCTTCACCGAGAGGGAATCCACAGATATCCAGAATCTGAAAGAACACAAGCATATCCTCGACCCCAGGTGAGGTTAAGTGGGCCCAGTCTGTGTGGGTCCCCCTTCAGGGATTTTGCATAGCACCTGAGGGTGAGAGGGTTTATCTTATTTTGAACAATGTCACTGAGCCGCAGTTAGCTATTGAGAATTAAGATTTGAAATGTTAAGAGTAATCCTAGCACAATCAAGAAGAAGCTGAATTTCTGAAAAGGGCATGTTGTCTTGTCGTTTTACCCTTTTGTTAAAATTATATGTGGGGAATCTTACGAATCCCCTGGGCTTACACCAATGGGTTAACAAGGTATAAAGAAATACAAAGCCATACAGTGCTCACACCTGAGTTTGGGTAAACTAGACTGGCACGCTAAGAATAAGGGGAGGCAAAGGCACCCCAACAACAGGGAGGTGCAAGGGCTCCCCAGGATAGAGAGGGAACGCAAAGATACCCCAAAATAGAAAGGGAGTGTAGTACTTTCAGAATAGAGAGGGAGGGGCAAAGTCTCAAAATAGGAATGGGTGCAAAGGCCCCCAATACATAGGTATATGTTGGAAAAAATAAGCATGCAAGGCAAAATGCCCTCCAATTTGGTACTATAGCAGAAAAAACTGCTTTCACAGGAAGAAAGGGCCAAGTTAGGTAAACTGGTGAATTGGACTATGGACCACTGCACTGCAGGCAAAGAAACCCAGAGAGGAGATGGTTAACAAACGAAAAGGTGATTTTTTTAACCCAGAGGTTATTTCCCCTGTCTCATCCCCTAGGCTAGCTAAGATAACAGAGGTGCTGCTTCAATGTCTTCTGTAAACAAATTTTTTCCCGACAGCCTGGCACCCGGATTTTGTTATGCAATAACCCAAACCCTTAACCCCAAATATCTTCAAGACCCCTTAACTCACGTCCACAAGTTAATGTTCAGATTCATTGTGCACATCCATCGCCATGTTTATAAGCTTTCGGATCCTAATAAAAATGGGGCAGAGACCCTTATTTGGTGCTCTTGTCTTTTCCCAGACATTAACCATCTCTCTCTTTAATCCTGTTCTTGTTCTTTTTTTGGCCAAAAGAAAACTTTAGATTTAGAGTCTATAACAATTATATTTATTTATATATAATAAATAAATTTTTTATTATAAAAAAATAAAGCCAATAAATGAATATATAAATATGTTTATTCGTAAACAAAATATAAGCTTATTTAGGTATTCATTTATTGACTTTACTTACTTATTACCTTTAACAAAAATGTATTTTATTTTTATATCTTTTTTACATATCTCTTACTTTTTAATATACAAAGCTACTTATTTCCATTAACCTTAATTATATTTAGCAGAATTTTAACTCTTAGAAACCTAGTCTCCAGTGAAAACTAAGTAGTAACCAATTGTGGCTTGTCTGTTATATCAGTATATTTATTATGTGGTATACTTATGAATCCATTAAGCATAGAGCAAGTTTTTTAATGGATTGAAATAGTTTTAGTGTTTCTTTGGGTGATTTTTGGCATAAGTAGTCAGAAGCATCAGCCCATGTTTAGTAAGCAATGCTTCAGGATTCCATTTGATTTGTAAGTGGCCTAAATATCCAATAAACTTAATTCATCATTTAAGCAAAATATTCTTTTATTTTACCAAAGACACTTAAAGCTATTTTAACAATTACCTATGAAAGTTATGAGATAAAGTTAACCATTACTTTATTTCATCCTCTGCCAAGAAATTGGAACAGAGGTGACATGAGCTTATTTGAACTTTAGTAAACCATAATAGAATAAAGTTTTATAATTTAAAAGACATGCCTATCTTAATAATATTTTATCTGTGTCCCCTCGAAAGTTTACCATTGTCAATTTCTTCCCATGGAACGAGTGAGGAAATCTGAAGTATAAGTATTTTTTGTTTTTTGACAATGTGGGGAGGAGGAGCTAACAGTACTGGAGGCATTGATTGAAGAGCCAGATCGGCCACACCCCAGGTGGTGAAGAAACAGGAGGAAGAGGAAGGGAAGGCAGAAAAGGTGAAGCGGGGTCAAGAGGTCTGAAGTCAGACAGAGGCAGAGAGGGAAGAGAAATGAGTTCACATGGTCCTAAAGCCTGTCAACTCAGATAGATGAGCAGATACCGCTTTTTTGTTTTGTTTTGTATTATTTTGTTTGGTTTGGTTTGGTTTTCCACTAGTGGAATTTGGCAGTCCATGTCAAGCCAGAGAAGACAGGGAAGTTCCCCAAAACAGGGTTTTGGCAGCTGCTTGGGAATATTCCTTAAAATCTCCATCACAATGTAGACTAGCCAGACATAATTGGCTCTAATAATCATAGTTCTTAATTCAGGAAATGAATGAGGGAGAAGCCCCACATAGAGTAACCGGAGCATATAGGGAGAAACAGTGAGAACGAGTTAGAGTCCCCTATATTAGGAATGCCTTCTGTAAAATACACCACACTATTTCAGTGCATTGTTTTACTGACAATGATTGGAAGTTGGGCTTGCTGTGTTGGTTGGGAATACTGCTCTGTAGTGGACAATTGCTCCAAATACACCAGAATAGCATCGTCAAAGTTCTGCACAGCACCAGGGACACAAGCAGCATGAAACTCTTGGGCACAGACAGCATACTGGGTTGGGGTCAAAATGATGTTTATAACAGAGCCCTAGTCCCAGGTACACATGGAATAAGTACCACAAATATTACTTTTAATGTCCATTGTAAAAGGCCTGTGATGGACACACAGTTGAAATGATTTTTGCAATTATTTTACTATTGGAAAGAGCAGGTCTTCATGGATGTATTATGCATTCTGCCTGACAATTGGAAACAGCTGGAATTTACCTGCCTTATGGGCTTTCTTAAATGTACTTTTGCATTGCACTGACTTTTATCAGAACCTGTCAGTGATGCTTTTAGAGGCTCCATATCTTCCCATCCTTTTGAGAGATGGAGAGTATTTTCTGGCTGTAAAGGTACCAAAGGCACAGGCTGACTAAAAAGTCCCAGGTTTTTTCCTCTATTTTGGGTAATTTTACTTCTTTATATACATTGAACTCAAGGGGAAGGGCAGTATGAACAATGGACCAAGTGAGTCGCCCCTCAGGGGGAAGGTTAGCCCCCTCAGAATATCCAGCTTTAAATGTTTTCCCTACTTGTTCCCAAATCAAGACTACAAGTTCCTTGTTTTGGGAACCAAGGGCAGTGTTGCTGGGTAATCAATAATCTAAGGAGTTCTTTCTGATTGAGGCAACCATTGTCCACCTTTTACAACGACTGAAAAGTAAGAATATATTTTTCCTCTTTTGGGGATAGGGAGTCTCCCATAATGGATGTCTTAAGAGTACCACAGTAGAAAATCCTAAGAGAGTTTTGTTTTATCCCTTACATTTTCCCTTTGCTTGTTTGTTTCTTCAATTCCACATATGAGTGAAATAATTGGATGGTATTTGTCTTTTTCTGACTGACTTATTTCACTTAGCATCCATACTATCTAGTTCCAACCATGTTCTTGCAAAAGGAAAGGTTTCATTTATTCTTTTGGCTGATACACACATAAACACACACCTATACATATATACACACCCATATATATCCATATATATTCATATATGTATATATCCTTATATATGAATATATTTCCATATATCTATAAATTTATATCCATATATTTATATATCCATATATACCCATATATCTGTTCCTATATATGCTCATATATTTACATATTCATATCTATCCATATATCCATCCATTTATGTATCCATATATCTATCTACCTATATATGATATATATCTATATATCTATATACATATTGATATATATATATCCATATGTGCATATATCCATATACATATATCCATATGTATGTATTCATATATATTCATCTATATGTATGTATTCATCTATATATGTATATATCAATCTAAATATTAATATCCACATATATATCCATAAATATCAATATATCATTATCCATATGTATATATACATCTACGGACACGGATGAAGAGAGTTTGATGTTAAGTGAAATAGGTCAATCAAAAGAAGAAAATACCATCCAATAATTTTACTCATATGTGGAATTGAAGTCACAGGCAAATGGAAAAAATAATAGAGAGGGAAAAGACAATGAAGAAACAGACTCTTGGAAGAGCCAAGATGGCAGAATAGCATGAAAGTTTTTTGTGTCTCGCGTCCATGAAATACAGCCAGACCAACACGAAACCATCCTGCACACCTGGAAAATTTATCTGAGGATTAACACAATCTGCACAACCTGAACCACAGAATTCAGCAGGTACTCAGGGTGGAGAAGTGAACTAGGGGAGAGAGAAGTCGCAGAGGGCAGAGAGCTGCTTTTGTGTGTGGAGAGAGGATGGAGACGGGGGTGGGGAAAGAATACGGGAAAAGTATCCCACACCCCAAAAAAAAGCAGCTGGAGAGAAAGTGGAAACACTAGAAAGAGCAACAGGGAATTAACTAAAAAGGGAGAAAGGAGAAAGTGGAAGCTTTAAATTCCATTAAGACTATAAACAGGGGAGTGCAGAGTCTGAAACTGCATCTCGATGCCTGGTAGTGCTCTGGTGGGAAGGACAAATCCCCAGGGGCAGAGTGGAGTCCGGGGTCTTCAGAGAGAGGTGGCTCCACTGCTGGGAAGACACCTGGTACAGGCTGTGTGGGTCCCCCAAAGGCAAGGCCCGAGTGACCCGGGAGAACAACCATGTTTGCTGGTGCTGGAACAAGGTGACTGGGAATGAAGCATGGTGCCAGATGTGTGTTATGACTTTCCATAATCCCTGAAACGCTGCTGCAACATGATCTCATGAACTTTTTCTGGGACGAGTTGGCACCCAGCTGCAGTCTCTGGGCATCAGCGGCAGAACGGTCCGAGAAACATTCCCGGGTATGTCCAACACCCAGCCATTGCTCAGTGAGACTCTCCTGCAGAGAGGCAGAACAGATCAAAGCCACAGTCCCTCAGAAGTAAGGGGTCGGGAAAAATAGCCATGTCTGAGATAAACTCAGAGGGAGGTGCAGCTGGGCTGGGTAAAGGACTGTGTAAAGTGGGGAGTGGATGGAAGCTGAAGACAAAGGATGGGTGTGCAATTGCTGATCAGGGAGAAGAGAGTTACGATACTAGAGAATGGGTAGGTGGGTGAAAAAATTTCACCGTGCATGCACATACACACCTACAAGCGCCACAACAATCCACCCCAGGAAGCTAAGCAGTGCCACCTGGTGGAGAACAGGGCTGTTATACTGAGTCCCACCCAACTAGGCCAACCTAGCTCTTCAGGAATACAAGTCTCACCACCTGCTTAGTTAATGGACTATAAACCACTTTATAGTTTGACTTCTAGAGGAAAACGAAGTAATTTCAGTCATATTTCAGTCTGTTCACCAGTCCAATTCAATTTTTTTCTTTTTTCTCTTTTTTGTTTCTTTTCATTTTCTTGAATGTAGGAAGAGAAAAATTCATTTTTATTTTCAATTTTTATTAAAAATATTTTTCTTTATTTCTACTAGATTTTTTACTTTTCTCTAAATTTTTTCAAATTCTATTTTACTTCCATCATTTCATTTTAGTCTACTTCAGTGTATTCATTTTTTCAAATTTTCAAATGATTTCCTTTTTTCTCCTTTTCCCTTTTTCTTTATTAAGCCCCTTTCAACACCCAGACAAAAACACACCTAGAATCTAGCATCATTTATTCCATTTTAGTGTGTGTGTTTTAATGTTTAAATTTTAATATTTTTTATTTTAATTTTTTTAACTTTAATTTTTTTAACTCAATAATTCTTTTTCTCCCTTCAAAATGACGAAATGAAGGAAATGACCCCAAAAGAAAGAGCATGAAGAAAGAAAAGCTAAGGACTTAACACGGATACAAACAAGATGTCTGAACCAGAATTTAGAATCATGATAATATGATTATGAGCTGGAATTGAAAATAGATTTGAATCCCTTTCTGCAGAGATAAAAGAAGTAAACGCTAGTCAGGATGAAATAAAAAATGTTATAATTGTGTTGCAATTTCGAATGATTGCCATGGCAGCAAGGATGGATGAAGCCGAACAGAGAATCAGGAATATAGAGGACAAACTTATAGAGAACAATAGAACACAAAAAAAGAGGGAAACTAAGGCAAGAGAGCATGATTGAAGAATTAGAGAAATCAGTGACTCATTAAAAAGGAACAATATCAGAATCATAGGGATCCCAGAAGAGGAAGGGAGAGAAATAGGGGTAGAAGGGTTATGTGAGCAAACCATAGTGGAACACTTTCCTAACCTGGGGAAAGACACGGGCATCAAAATCCAGGAAGCATACAGGACTCCGATCAGATTCAACAAAAACCGACCATCAACAAGGCATATCATAGTCAAATTCACAAAATAGGCAAGGAAAGAATCGCGAAAGCAGCAAGGGAAAAAAATCTTTAACCTACAAAGGAAGACAGATCAGGTTTGCAGCAGACCTATCCACAGAAACTTGGCAGGCCAGAAAGGAATGGCAGGATATATTCAGTGTGCTGAATCAGAAAAACATGCAGCCAAGAATTCTTTATCCAGCAAGGCTATCATTTGAAAGAGAAAGAGAGATTAAGTTTCCCAGACAAACAAAAATTAAAGGAGTTTGTGACCACTAATACAGCCCTGCAAGAAATTTTAAGTGGGACTCTCTGAGGGGAGAAAAGATGAATGTATATATACCAAAAGCAATGAAAGATTAGAAAGGACCAGAGAACATCACCAGAAACTCCAACTCTACAAGCATCAAAATGGCAATAAATTCCTATCTTTCAGTACTCACTCTAAACGTCAGTGGACTCAATGCTCCAATCAAAAGGCATAGGGTAACACAATGGATAAGAAAACAAGACCCATCTATATGCTGTTTACAAGAGACCCACTTATACCTAAAGACAGGTACAGATTGAAAATAAGGGGATGGAGAACAATGTATCATGCTAGTAGTTGACAAAAGAAAGCTGGAGTAGCCATACTCATATCAGAAAATCTAGACTTTAAAACAAAGGCTGTATCAAGACATGAAGGGCATTATATCATAATTAAATGGACTGTCCACCAAAAAGACCTAAAAATTGTAAACATTTGTGCACCAAATGTGGGCGCACCCACATATATAAATCATTTAATCACAAACATAAATTCATGGATAGTAATACCATAAGAGTAGGAGATTTCAATACCCCAATGAACAGATCATCTATTCAAAAATCAACACCCCACTCAATGGACAGATCATCTGTTCAAAAATCAACAAGGAAACAATGGCTTTGAATGATACACAAGACCAGATGGGCTTAACAGATATATTAAGAACATTTCATCCTAAAGCAGCAGAATACACATTCTCCTCTGCACATAGAAAGTTCTCCACAGTAGATCACATACTGGGACACAATCAGCCCTAAGTAAGTACAAAAAGATTGAGATCATACTGTGCATATTTTCAGACCACAACACTATGAAACTTGAAATCAACCACAAGAAAAAATTTGGAAAGGTAACAGATACTTGGAGACTGAAGAACATCCTACTAAGGAATGAATGAGCTAACCAAGCAAAGGGGAAATTAAAAAGTATATGGAAGTCAATGAAAATGATAACATAACAGCCCAAAACCTCTGGGACACAGCAAATGCAGTCCTAAGAGAAAAGTTTATAGCAATCCAGGCCTTCCTAAAGAAGGAAGAAAGATCTCAGATACACAACTAAACTTACGCCTTAAGGAGCAGGAAAAAGAACAGCAAATACAACTCAAAACCAGCAGAAGACAGGAAATAAAGATTAGAGCAAAAAATTAATCCTATCAAAACTAAAAAAAAAAAAAGAACAGATCAATGAAACCAGATGCTGATTCTTTGAAAGAATTAACAACATTGATTAACCACTAGCCATTTTGATCAAGAAGAAAAAGGAAAGGACCCGAATAAATAAAATCAAGAATGAAAGAAGAGAGATCACAACCAACACTGCAGAAGTACAAACAATAAGAGAATACTATCAGAAAATATATGCCAATAAAATGCGTAATCTGGAAGAAATGGACAAATTCCTAGAAACCTATTCACTACCAAAACTGAAACAGGAAGAAATAAAAAATTTGAAAAGGCCCATAACCAGTAAAGAAATTGAATTAGTAATCAAAAATCTCCCAAAAAACGAATCCAGGGCCCGATGGTTTTCCAGGGAATTCTACCAAACATTTAAGGAAGAGTTAACACTTACTCTCTTGAAGCACTTCCAAAAAATCGAAATGGAAGGAAAACTTCCAAACTATTTCTAAGAAGCCAGCATTACTTTGATTCCAAAAACAGAAACCCTACTAAAAAGAACGATAGACCAATTTCCCTGACGAACATAGATGCAAAAAATCCTCAACAAAATATTAACCAACTGGATCCAACAATACATAAAAAAAAAAAAAAAAATTATTCATCATGACCAGGTGGGATTTATAGCTGGGATGCAGTGCTGGGTCAATAACTGCAAAAAAAAATGTGACTCGGGGCGCCTGGGTGGCGCAGTCGGTTAGGCGTCCGACTTCAGCCAGGTCACGATCTCACGGTCCGTGAGTTCGAGCCCCGCATCAGGCTCTGGGCTGATGGCTCAGAGCCTGGAGCCTGTTTCCGATTCTGTGTCTCCCTCTCTCTCTGCCCCTCCCCCGTTCATGCTCTGTCTCTCTCTATCCCAAAAATAAATAAACGTTGAAAAAAAAAATTTAAAAAAAAATGTGACTCAAAACATCAATAAAAAGAAAGGACAAGGATGAAATGATCCTCTCAATAGATGCAGAGAAAACATTTGACAAATTACAGCATCGTTTCTTGATAAAAACGCTCAAGAAATTAGGGATAGAAGGATCATACCTCAAGATCATAAAAGCCACATAAGAAAGACCCAACACTATCATCCTCGGTGGGGAAAAACTGAGAGCTTTTCCCCTAGGATCAGGAACAAGACTTAGATGTCCACTCTCACCACTGTTATTCAACACAGTATTGGAAGTCTTAGCCACAGCATTAAGACAACACAAAGAAATAAAAGGCATCCAATTCAGCCAGGAGGTCAAACTTTCACTCTGCAAATGACATGGTACTCCATATGGAAAACCCAAAAGATTCCACCAAAAAACTGCCAGAAGTGATTCACGAATTCAACAAAGTTGCACGATACAAATTAAATGCACAGAAATCGTTTGCATTCTTATTCACCAACAATGAAACAACAGAAAGAGAAATCAAGGAATCGATCCCATTTAAAATTGCACCAAAAAAACATAAAATACCTAGGAATAAGTCTAACCAAAGAGGTAAAAATCTATACATTAAAAACTATAAAATCTTAAGAAAGAAACCGAAGCCACAAAACAGGAAAAGATTCTATGCTCCTGTATAGGAAGAGTAAATATTGTTAAATCTCAATACTATCCAAAGCAATCTACATATTCAATGCAATCCCTATCAAAATAACACCAGCATTTCTCACAGAGCTAGAACAAATAATCCTAAAATTTTTATGGAACCAGAAAAGACCCCGAATAGCCAAAGCAATC
The DNA here is from genome assembly GCF_028749965.1 of Puma concolor. Lineage (NCBI taxonomy): Eukaryota > Metazoa > Chordata > Mammalia > Carnivora > Felidae > Puma > Puma concolor. The sequence goes on from NC_141671.1 coordinate 29,577,097, forward strand.
TTGAAAAAGAAAACCAAAGCAGGAGGCATCACAATCCCGCACTTCAAGCTATACTGCAAAGCTGTAATCAAGACAGTATGGTACTGGCACAAGAACAGACAGATCAATGGAACAGGATAGAGAACTCAGAAATGGACGCACAAATGTATGGTAAACTGATCTTTGACAAAGGAGGAGAGAATATCCAATGGAATAATCTCTTCAGCAAGTGCTGCTTGGAAAACTGGATGGCAACATGCAGAAGATGAACCTATACCACTTTCTTACACCATACACAAAAAAAAAGCTCAAAATGGGTGAAAGATCTCAATGTAAGACAGTAAGCCATCAAATTCCTCAAGGAGACAGCAAAAAGTTCTTTGATCTTGGCTTCAGCAACTTCTTAGTCACCTCTCTGGAGGTAAGGGATACAAAAGCAAAAATGAACTCAGACCTCATCAAAATAAAACTTTTCTGCACAGGAAGGAATAATCACTAAAATTAAAAGGCCAGGGACAGAATAAGAGCAGACATTTGCAAACAACATATCAGATAAAGGTTAGTATCCAAAATCTATATAGAACTTTTCAAACTCAACACCCAAAAAACAATCCAGTGAAGAAATGGGCAAGAGACACGAATAGACACTTCTCCAAAAAAGACTTCCAGATGGCCAACCGACACATGAAAAATGCTCAACATCATCAGGGAAATGCAAATCAAAACCATAACGCGATACCACCTTACACCTGTCAGAATGGCTAAGATTAACAACTCAGATGTAGATGTTGGCGAAGATGTGGAGAAAGAGGATCTCTTTTGCATTGTTGGTGGGAATGCAAGCTGGTGCAGCCACTCTGCAAAACAGTATGGAGGTTCCTCAGAAAATTAAAAATAGAACCGCCCTACGACCCAGCAATTACACTATGAGGTATTTATCCAAGGAATAGAGGTATTCTGTTTCGAAGGGATACAGGCACCCCAAGGTTTATAGCAGCACTATCAACAGTAGCCAAAGTATGGAAAGTGCCCAAGTATCCATCGATGGATGAATGGATAAAGAAGATGTGGTATATATAATGGAGTATTGCTTGGCAATCAAAAAGAATTAAATTTTGCCATTTGCAACTACATGGATGGAACTAGAGGTATCATGCTAAGTGAAATTAGTCACAGAAGGACAAATATCATATGACTTCACTCATATGAGGACTTTAAGACACAGAACAATTAACACAAGGGAAGGGAAGCAAAAAATAATATGAAAATAGGGAGGGGGACAAAAAAGAGACTTTTAAATATGGAGAACAGAGGGTTAGTGGAGGGTTGTAGGAGAGGGGATGAGCTAAATGGGTAAGCGCCATTAAGGAATCTACTGATATCATTTTCGCACTATATGCTAATTAATTTGGATGTAAATTTAAAAAAGAAAAAAGAAAAAGAAACAGACTCTTAAGATTACAGACAATTGGATAGTACCAGAGGGGTAGTGTATGGCGGGGGGGAGGCTTTGTGATGTCGATGATGGGATTTAAGAAGTTTATTAGTCATAATGAGCACAAGGTATCTCTTTCTACTCTCCTCCCTCATTTGCTGTTTATGTCTCTTCTCTACTGATGGAAATGGGGTATCAAGCACTTAAGATAGTGGCTACCAAATGAGACCAATGTCTCATTTGTACCAAATGAGATACAAGTTTCCAGGTCAAAAGTTTGAAATAGCTTCTAAATTCAAACTGAATTCTGACATTGCCCATATGAGTGAACTTGGGAGGAAAATATCACCCTGTTGAGTGTCCTCTGAGACCACAGCCCCAGCTTCATAGAGACCTTGAGGCAGTGTCACACAGCTATACTGTGCCTGTATTGCTCTCCCACAAAACTTGTGACCTAGTAAATACTTGTAGTTTTAAGAGTCAAAGTAATTGAATAATGCTGTCAGAGAGAAATGAATAACAGTCTACTAGGTCCCAGCATCTGGTCTATGCTATGGGTCCTCCCTGTCTCTTCTCTCCCAGGAACCCACAGCCCCATGTTCCATCTTTGTAATATTTCTAATGGGCAAACTCAATTCTGTTTCCTAGTCTCTGAATCAAAAGTATCTTCTCCCCTGGTCGTGCTGGCCCCAGCAAATGTCACGTGAGTTAGGCCTCTCATACACTTCAGAGACTCCCCAACTTGTCCTCACAGCACACTCATTCTTTTCACTATTACAGTTCTTGCCTTTTCTTCATATGTCTTGTCTTTCATAACATTTTCCATCTCCCCTCCAGACTAAGACGTCCCAAGCTGGGACCACTTTGTCATTGTAAAACTTACACCTAGGCCCACGAGATCCCCTGGCACAATGTGAGTGTTTGGAGCAGTTACTGAATGAAGAAATAGAAGGATTTTGGAGCCCTTTGTCTAGATTTTGATTGTCTTACTCTGTGGAGTTAACTTCTAGTAATGGGAGATTCCTGTTGTATCTGAGGTAGGGGAAATCCAGAATGACCTCTGAATAACCTTTCCCTTGTTCCATTCCTCCAGCAAATCTCAGTGGGCACCACAGATACAGGAGGCTGCCTGTTCCCTGGTGTCCACTGCTAGCATTGGAGCCACAGGCATGAAGACCCCCAAACAAAATTAGTACCTTTGTGTGGCTGACATGAAGGTAGCGGCCCTTTAAGGTCCCAGGGTAAACCTCCATGGTTGGAGGCTCCATGGTTGTGCAAGGGATCTCAGGCCTCTGCCATGCCACAATGTCCATCCTTCGTGTATATTCCTGACCCATGAGGCATCCTCATGTCAGCCAGGACAATGAGCCCCCTTTTTCCAAATGAAGACCCTGGGGTCTGTACTGGACTGGTATTGTACTGCAATTCAAATCTCAGTGTACAGTACTCTGACATGTCCTTCCCTATCCCAAGTCCTCACCAACCCAAGTCTCCAAGCCTCCCTTGACTCTCAAAGACTTCCAGCAAGTATAAAGCATTTCTCTAGTAAATCAGGACACAGTGAGTTATTGATAGAGATCCAAGGCCTTTGACCCTTTATGATTATAAGAAATGCTGGAGAAACAAAACATCCTACAGGAGAACACTGAAGCCTTTTCTTCTGTGCTTTCTCAATTAAGGGGAGTTAGCTCATCATAATTCCAGGTGCCCACAGAGTTGGACTGCAGTACCCTAGTCCTTTCCTCTTGAAGCTGGGCCAAGAATGGCCCTGAGTAGAGCAAAACCTATGAAAATTAGGAAATCCTTGCTCATCTTTGGTTCTTTGAGCATGCAGCTACGAAAATGGATGCTGTTGCCCCATGGCAGAGCACTCTTTAACTTCTTCTGGTTCTCTTGTCACGTCCCCAGCGAACACACCATCAGTATGTGTGTGTGCCAGAGCACCTGTGTGGATTTGGATAGTAAAATGACTCCAAATGGAGTGAAAGTGAGCATGATTCCTTCCAGAAGAGTCTCTCATTTCTAAAGCACACATGATTGGAAGACTTTTAGCTATGGCTTAAAAAGGCAGAGCCCATTCTTCTCCTCTGGACTCTTTCTACCTTATATGATCTGGACCAGTCCTAGTCTCTTGATCATTTGAGTCACCCCACTGTACCATGAGAGCTTGGGTATCTAACCAAAAAAGCCAGTTTTCCAGAGGATGTGATGTCAGGCTCCATTAACATTGATAGGGTGTCAGGTCAGGAGTGTTCAGCCACACGTGTATAGTAAGTATACTGGTTTACTTTAGACAGGCCTAAAATTCTGCATAAAACAGGCCAGTGTTTGGAGCCAATGAGGAAAAATCAGACCTTGTCCACCATCAGGTATGCAGACATCACTCAGTGCATGAGTGTGCTCCCTGCCTTATGAGGCATGGTAACGCAGGGGGCCTCTGCTCAAGAAGTAGGTGTTCAGCAACCACCCCTCCCCCGCTACCACCTACTATTCCCAGTAGAGAAGGCATGGATATCAATGAGGCAGGAGCACTATATCTCAGAATCAGTCTACTTCTACACCTGCCTCTGCTGCTAGGCATACACAGATCTGTCTTTCAGAAACACAAAGATCCTTTCCAAAGACACACAGTGTTCCAATGGTAAAGTTCTGCTTTGGTTAAGGGTAAGATTTCGGCACCTGTAGTAGATGTCAAAGTAACAGTGGCAAAAACAATATACATGTGTTTTTTTCTTCATATAAATGAACCCCAGATGTGGTGAGTCTAGAACTGATTATAGATTGCTCACCATGGGAGATCACATATTATTGATCTCCCTGCTCTAACATTTCAGTATAGTATTTCCTTTCCTTAAATTTAAAAAAAGCAGACCCTATGCTTAATGTATTATGGTATGGCTAGAACATCAAGTAATTTACATAAAAATTATTTGGACCTGAAAAAGTTTCATTAATTATAAAATAAGTTCAAATAAACTAGAACTGGAACACTGAGCCCTACTCAAACTGATCAAGTAATCAAAATGTTTTATTTTCCCTGAGAAACACTTTATCCACAAGAATCCAATGTTCGTATATTTATGATTTCAATGTTTCTTAAGCACAACACCAAAACAAAATTGCTTGTTTGTGTGAGCTAAGTTCTCCAAAATAAAATTTCTGAGTCAAGATAGGGTCAAAATGGAGGTGTAAAAATAGCAGTGATTCCTCACCAACACCCAAGGTTCATCATAATAAGTGCCCTCCTCAATACTTGTCACACATCTAGCCCATCCCCCACCCACCAAGAAAAAGAAATCAGTGAATTGATCTCATTGACAATTGCACCAAAGAGGCTTTGTAAGATACTTAGAAATCAACCTAACCAAAATGTATCAGATGTGTATTCTGAAAACTTATGAAGGAAATGGAGGGGACACAAAGAAATGGGAAAACATTGCATGCTCTTGCTTTGGAAGTACAGACATGGTTAAATTGTCTATACTATCCCAAGATATTACACATTTAAGGCAATCCCTATCATAATACCACCAGCATCTTTCACACAGGTAGAACAATCCTAAAATTTCTATGGAATCACAAAAGACCCTGAAGCGCCAAAGTAATCCTGAAAAAGAAAAAGAAATATAGATGTATTGTTGAACCTATTCCAAAGAACACTTAAGAAAAGAAAAAGAAAACGAAAAGAACTTCCTAATGATTTATTGTGACCATCTCACTTATTCCAAGAATAAACTTTCAAACTTTTTATTTTGTCTTGATGCTTATACTTCAGCAGTAATATCATAAAATCAGATGATTGACACTTGAATATGTAGAAGAAATGAAGAAAAATGAGAGCAGAATGTGTTATCATGAAGTTTCAATGTTTCTTCATGACATGTCCTAGTCAGAAATGATTCAAAATATTCAAATTCCTTATTGCTACAAGAACGTTAGAATTTGATAAAGTCCAGAAGCCACAATGACAGATTGCCTTTCAAGTGGATTTATCTATTTCTATATTTGTGTCAGGTATCAGTTCCGTGTTCGTACATCACACAGAATTACTCAAACCTCAACCTCTGTAAAGCTTCCCACTTTAGTCAAATATGTTATAATGTGTTTATGTAGTCAAAGACATAAAAACAGAGTGAAGTGTCCCTTTGTGTTTAATGCAATCCAAAGACAGGTATCATGCTGAAAAGAAACTAGGTTATATGTTGAATGGATTAGAGAATATAAAAGCCAAATTCACTTCAATACAGGTGGTGTTGGAAAGAGCCCGCCTCACTTCAGGAGCAAGAAGAGACTGATATCAGGGGTCAGAGTCAAGAACAATTGTTCCATCCTCGGACGGTGACAAGAAACGCTGGGCAAGCTCCCACTCTGGTGGTGTGCTACCACACAGCAACTCGTTTTTTATGTTGGGGAAGAAAGGTGGTTCTGTTACTGAGAACTCAGTGCGTGGCAGGATTGTGTTGGCCCAGATAGTTACTCCCTGCTCTCTACCAACCTCCTGGAATGCCTGAACATCATTCTGAGATACGGTTTGTGCATGCAATGCACGTACATTGAAGATGTAAGGATAGAGAAAATAAAGTCAATAACTAAAAGACCAGAGCTCATTTCCACAGACTTGGGTGGAGCCAGGAGCCAGACAAGAACCACCAAATCACCATTGTTCTATCTCTGAAGGAAAGGAATGGAAAATCGTGACAACTCTTTTGCACACAGGGCTCCAAAATGTAACTAACGGATGGTCTCCTTAGATCTGGCCCATTCCTGTTGGTGATGACACCAATGTTGCCTAGATAAAAGTGCTTAGTGACTTCATGTGAAGTCATATTTCACATGAATACCATTTTCATGTGAAATGAATATATTTGGCCCTCGGTGCATTCCTTCAGATTCCCTTCCTCTTTCATTAATAAGGCTTTCATTAGGGGAATCACAGACAAAAATCTGGAAACATTTTCTGAATTTCATCATGTAGTTGTGACTAGTTCTCAGTCATGTGGGATAGCCTGGGCAATAGGAACCCATGGAACTCTTCTGCAAGATCTACCTTTGCAAAAAGAGGCAAAGAGCACTTAAAACTGTTCAGAAGAAGAGGTTTGCATGTGCACAAGGGTTGATGATGTCGGGAAGGATCTGATCTCCTTTCTGGAGCAAAGTCCTATGGTCAAATTCAGGAGCTACAAGGCTGTCACTCAGAGAGCACCCAGTAATTCCTGGTAAGCCTGCACTCACACTGTGTGTCATCATATAGTAATTAATTTCTGGTTAAAGTAAAGGTTGACCCCCTTCCAGTAAAAACTCTGGCAGGATTCTGTTGGCATGCGACAATTGCCCTGCTCTCTGTCCACAACTTTCAGGAAAGCCTGAGCTCCCTACCTCCTGAGACACTCAGGGTTCATGCATGTAAAGTCCTTTCACCAAGCAGGTTAGGGCACAGAAATACTCATGGACGAAAATATTCGACTTGCAGTAGGAAGATCCTACCTTGTGAGTCACAGCTATGTCAGTCTACAGATAAGAAGGGCTTGAAACCTGGTGAGAGCTTGACACATTCCTGACTTTACTGAAGTTGGGGTGCATGATTTTGCCCACAGAAGTCTCTGGTATAGCTGGTGGATGTTCCACTTCTCTTCAGGCCACAGTCTTTATTACTCTTTAGACTGCAAACTTGCCTAGGAAATTGTGCTAGTAACATTATAGCTTCATTCTGTTCTCTTCGGAGATGAAAACCTTAGCACTCAGTGTATCCTTTTCAATTGCCTTACACTTATCCTAACCGTTTGTCACTGTGAGACATTCAGTATCAGAGTCTGGCAGCCTTTTGCTCAATTGTACAATTTGCACAATTGTAATTGTGGAGTCAGGCCAAGTTCCTATATGTCTGGAATCACTTGAGGAACAGTTACCCCTGGGGTGTCTGCCAGATCTACCTTGGGAACAGGAGGTGTTGGGGACTTGAATGTGTCAAGCACAAGAGGATTGCTTGTGGGTAGGGGCAGGTGATATTCGGATTCAGTCAGCCTCACTTCTATGGCCAAAGCTGATGAAGATGTGGCCTTTAGGACCACAGTCAGAAGTAAAAAAAAAAAAAAAAAAAAAAAAAAAAAAACACACTGATAGGGCTGATTAACTGTGAGTGAGCATACATCAAGGTTGTTTTCTGCACCCACAAAAACTGCCTGTTATCAAAAGAACAATGTTGCCTTCCAAAACAATTGGGGCATTGAAATCTTATGTTTGTGCAGTGACTATTACTGTGCTCTGTGCCCCTGCTATATTCTGCCTGAAGATCCTTACTTCTGAGCCTCTACGTGTTTCCTCATGCTCAGTCCGTTTCCATAGCAGGTCAATGTGAAACAAACTATTCAAAACCTGAAAAATCAGAACCCAGTCTCACAGACTTGAGCACCAGCCATTATGGAGACTCTACCCTCTGAATCATACAGGTTTTACCCGCTGGAAGTGTAAGGTTAAATTGTAGTGTAGGGCTAACGCTTAGCTTGAAAAATAACAGCTTTGTGTTGACACTAAAGGTTAAGAGATAACAGCCTTGCTGTTATCTTGTAAATTAGGCCTCATACTCTTTTAAATTAGGCTTCACCAATTAAGGAAACAAAATTTCAAAGAAAAGAGCATCAGAGGCAGGGTCAAGGAGATCCACTGTTTGCAACTTAGAGGCAGAAAATCTAAAATAAACACCTCCTTAGGCAACTGTTTCTAACTCCATCTGTGAACTGTTTGTTCTGTTCCGAGGTGATGATAAAACGATGTGATCAGCTATAAAAACTCTGTACCCCGGCTGTTCAAGGCCGCACTCTTATCAAGAGTGTTGGTCCCGATCGTTCGGCCTTACCTCTCATTGTAATAAACTTTTTTGTGACTGTCACTGGTGCCCATAGCATTCTGTTTCAGGAGTCGTGTGGATGCAACAGTAGGAAAATCTGCAAAGCTGGCAAGTGCCCCAAGCCCTCCTACACCGTTTGAGGCAATTGTATGGTTTTTATACTCCTTTAGGATTCCCAGCTGTAGCTGAAATATGTTCCATTTCTCTATAGCCCACAGTTTTTCCAATGTCATAGGACACCAAGCTTTCCTGGGGATTTGTGTGAGTCATTTATTCACAGCTTTATTCCATTATCATCTGAGACAAAGAGTTTGGACCAAGTGCATCCCTTCTGCCTCCCTTGATCTTCTAAACAGGTTTTCCTGTCAGGTGTTGAGATTCTGAGCCTGGAACTATTTCTCTCCAATTTTAATTGTGGAGTCCTGTTAAGTTCCCCTAAACCCAGGAGAAAGTGGGCAATGGGTTCTCCATGGGCTACCTGTGAGATCTATCTTGACAACAGAAGGTAAAAAGCCTGGGAAAGGGGCAAGTGTTATTGGGAGGGAGCCATCCTCCCTTCTGTGCAAGGGGAGATGGAGATCAGAGGTCAGAGTCAGGGACCATGTGGCTGTTACTCAGAGAGTGCCCAGCATTCACAAACAGCTAACACATTGCAAACACTAACCACATATTGCCCTCCTTTACGGAGACCTCTGTGCTTGGCAGGCTTCTGTTGGCCTGAGCCCCCTCTCTGGGGGCTACTCTGATCCCACTTACCCCTGTGAAGTTCCTGCATTCTGAGAAGGTAAAATTGAGCATGAGCATTGTTCTTCCCCAGATGGTCAGGGCAGAGAGTCCCTTAAAGGACTCTGGGACCAGAACCCAAATACACAGACATAGCTGCCAGCCAGCACAGAGAAGCCAACATTCACATAGATCACGAATGCCTCTGCCCACTGAATAGAAAAGTCAGGCAAGAGCCAAAAGCCTTCCTGCCCCTAAGTTCAGGCAGGATGCAGTGTTCTTGTGGCTGGTGTTTCCTTTCATCCCAGGACCAAACAGATGTTTCCTTATTCTCAGGACACCAAGTTGCTTAGGAAATGGTGTTCATGTAACAGACCCCAGCTTTATTCCATTTTCATCTGAGGTGAAAAACTTTGGTCCTAGTGTGTTTCTTTGGATTTCTATTATTAATATTATTGTTTTGTTATTAATAATGTGAAGAATGACTGATTATATGCTATGGGCTTGGAGAAGGTAAAGTCAAATGGCAAGTGGCAAGCACTTTCATATGCTGAAGACTCACAGATTAGTGGAGGCCTAGCTACTGTCAAGTGAAGGTTGTTTTTCTTTCTAGCAAAACATTATCATTAAGACAGTAAGCGTTTCTGGAGAAGGATTTTACTCTGACAGCCTCAAATATCTGTCAATAGGCTGCAAGTGACAAGGATATCATATTTTAATTTTTTTAATGTTTATTTTTTGAGAGAGAAGGGGAGATAGTCATACAGAGAGAGAGTGAGAGAATATGCACTGGAAGAGGGGCAGAGAGAGAGGGAGACACAGATTCTGAGACAGATTCCAGGATCTGAGCTGTCAGCACAGAGCCCCACATGGGGCTGGAACTCAGGAACTGTGAGATTATGAACTGAGCCAAACTCGAAGGCTTAAGGGAGTCAAGAATTTCAGTTTTATCTGCCATTTCCTTCTTGGCTTTGTTCCTCACATCACTGTAGAGGACAGGGTGATGTTGGGGCTCCAGGAAACAGAATCGATAGGTTTCTGGAGATAAGACCCTGCCTTTTTCTTGTAATTTACTAAGATACTTGTAAACTGATGGAGGCTCTGTTTACCCATTTATTTTCTGTCCTTTCTTTTGTCCTTGGGCATCCAGGAGAGCCTGGGGGCACATATCCTTCCTGGGGGTGGAGGAAGGTAATGCTAGCTTGTATTTGGCCCTCATCTTGCCTTCTGCTTCCTCATCAAGCAGACAGATGCTTTCCATTTACCCAGCCCACGTGTGTTTGTTCCTGCAGAAAGCAGCTTGCCAGGAGACTGCTATTCTCTTTATTCCCAGAATTATCCCATTCTCATCTGATGAAGATCTTTGCCTTTCTATGTATCTATTCCCATTCCCTTGCTCTTTTTTTTTAATAAGTCGCCACTGTGGGGAACTCAAGGCCAGACCTAAGAGCAATGTCCCCTCATTTTAATTGGGGAGCCTGGCTTGACTCTGTCTTGGGCAAAAATCCCTTTGGGACTTGCCTTTTAGAAGTACTTTGACAAGAAAAAGACAAAGGTCACTTGAAGGTTGCCAGTCAAAATGTTGGTGCTAGGCAAAGCCAGAGAATTGGGAGGAAACATCCTTACATGTGGGGAGAAGAGCAACAGAGCTAGTCACTTTCTTCTCAATTTTATCCCATCTTCTGCTTAAATGAAGACCTTTGACCCATCATGAATCCATTCTGATCCCCTACCTGTTTTTCTAAGGAGGTCTTGAGTCACATTGAGATAGGATAGGGCTTACACTCACACAGCAAATGGCCAGGAATTGGTAACCAGCTCTCTCTCCATTCCTATGCTTGCCTAGAGCAGTTTCTGATATCCCCAAAGAAAGATTAACTACCTGTTACTGAGATTGTGGGGCTTGGCAATGATGGGAGTAGGCAGTGATGGTTACCCAGTTTGCCTCCCTCCCATGGCTGCTTGAGATGACTTTACATGGAGAGGCAAATGGTTCCTGAATGGGCATTTAGTTTCCAGAACTAGCCAATGTATTGTCTATTCAAGGAATACTTCCACAGAGCCTGATTCAAAACACATAAGTGTCAAAAAGATTACACCAGAACCACAGGTGACCATTTCCACTGTAGGTCAGGGTAAGAAATCCACTCAGTGTCCGAAGCTTCTCATCCCTTCCTGAAGTCCCAAATGAAGAATTCTTGCAAAACTGGTTGCCAGCATAGCCATGGGAGGTTTCCTTTGCTGCAGCCAAGATGTGATTCTGATACCCAAGACTGCCAGCTTGCCAAGAGTGTGCTGGTGACTTCATTCTCAGATTTATCCCATTCTCATTTTATTAGAACTTTGGCACTCCTTTTATCTAATTCCATCATTTTGCCCTTTTTCAAACTAGGTATTCCCTGTGAAACATTCCTAGCCAATGTCCAAGAGAGATCACCTCAGCTTTTAACTGGACAGCCTTGTTAAGCACATCTTAGTTATAGGTTGAGCAACGAGGCCCCCGAGACTTGCTTTTCATAACTATGTTGACAATGAGAGGCCTAAGGCAATTTAAGGTGCCCAGAACAGAATTTCTGCCCATTGGCCAAGTCCAGAGGAGCTGGAGCTGGATGGGAACTGGTCTCCCTTGTGACCCTGCGATGTTTGGCCACAGGGCCCTGACAAGTTGGTGTCAAAACCATGCAGGTATTCAGAGGCTTACGGCATTGGAACGGCCCGGGTTAGAACGTTTGCACTTAGGCTGGGCCACAGGACTGGGAAGGGAGCTGGTCTCCTTTCTTGGCTGAGGGGACATGAAGTTACAGGGCCCCTTTTCAGATAGATCCCATTCCCATTGGAAATATTGAACTTTGGCTTTCCTCATGGACACTGCCTTCCCATGGCTCTATGTCTATGTCCCCATTTAGACTTAGAAGCCATGGAGATGGTCACTCAAACCATGCCCAGAGATGGATTTTCACCCAAGCCTGTTTATTTTGGAGGTGGGCCCCTAGAAGACAGTCCAGCCACTGCTAATGGCAGCACTTGCAGTTAGTTAGATATAGATTTACCTTCAATCTGGGGCACAGAGGGACCAGCGGGACAAGCATCGGGGGTGGAGGTTTGTCACCACTAGAAGGTGGTTTCTGGGTCAGGTGCCAAGGCATGAACAGCCCTATGCATCAGGCAGTGCCATAGCAGGCTCAATGGCCCAGCAAAGCCACTCTGTGGTCAGGGTGTGGCAACCGTGGCACTGGCCTGTGCAGTGCTGTCTTCCTTCAGCATACTCAACAGTATCAACAGTGACAGTTCTCCCTGGAAGAACTAAGTCAACAGCCCCAAGAACATGGCAGAAGGAAAGGACTGGCAGATAGGGTAGAACCCATTAGAGCAGTACCTCATGTTTGCCTCCCTACCAGTTCACTTCTCCCAGCCCACGTTTGGAGAATGAAATTGCTCTTATATATGTACCCTCACATGAAATGGGTATGCATGATGTGATGTTTTGAAGAAAGCCAGGAATAACCTATAATGAGGATGTAGTGAATCAAGATGCTAATCAGTGTGCAATATGCCTGGAAGTAATGCAGTGGGAGGTACTAAGCAGAGTTGCCTTGTCTAGTCATATATCATTAAGGTTGCACTGGTTTAAATAAATAGATCTTGCCCTGAGCATTATTCAGAGACTATAACAACTTCCATTTTGCACTTATTCCTGTCTTTTCAAGATGGTTGAAAACACAAAAGGGAATCTGGTGGGGAGGAGCCAAGATGGTGGAAGATCATGGAAGTGTTTTTTGGTATCTTGCATCCATGAAATACAGCTAGATCAATACTAAAGCATCCTGCACACATAGAAAATTTATTTGAGGGTTAACATAAAAATCTGCACAACCTAAACCACATAACTCACAGAAAGAGAAAACATTTAATTTTATTTTCAATTTTTATTAAAAATGTTCTTTAATTTTTTACTCTATTTTTTACTTTTTTGTAAATTTTTCAAATTCTATTTTACTTCCATCATTTCATTTTATTCTATTTCATTGTATTCATATTCTTCAAATTTTCAAGTTTTCCTTTCTTTTCCTCCCTTCTTTCTCTAACTCCTTTCAACAACCATATCAAAACACACCTAGGATCTAACATCATTCCTTTGATTTTGTGTGTGTGTGTGTGTTGGTTTTAATTTTTTAATTTTAATATGTTACCTTATTAATTCCTTTCCTTCAAAATGAAAAAACAAAGGAATTAAGCCCAAAAGAAAGAACAGGAAGAAATGACAGCCAGGGATTTAACACAGATACAAGCAAGATGTCTAAACCAGAATTTAGAACCACAATAACATGAATTCTAGCTGGGGTAGAAAATAGATTAGAATCCCTTTCTGGGTAGATAAAAAAAAGTAAAAGCTATTCAGGATAACATAAAAAATGCTATAACTGAGCTGCAATCTCGTATGGATGCCATGGTGGCAAGGATGGATGAATAACAATCAGTGATATAAAGGACAAACTTATGGAGAACAATGAAGCACCAAAAAAAGGGAAACTAAGGCAAAAGAGCATGATTTAAGAATTAGAGAATTCAGTGACTCATTAAAAAGGAACACCAGAATCATAGGGGTCCTAGAAGAGGAAGAGAGAGAGAAAGGGGTAGAAGGTTTATGTGAGCAAATCATAGTGGAAAACTTTCCTAACCTGGGGAAAGACACAGACATCAAAACCCAGGAAGCAGAGGATTCCCATAAGATTCAACAAAAACCGACCATCAGCAAGGCATATCATAGTCAAATTCACAAAATACTCAGACAAGGAGAGAATCATGAAAGCAGCAAGGGAAAAAAGTCCTTAACCTACAAAGGAAGACAGATCAGGTTTGCAGCAGACCTATCCACAGAAACCTGGCAGGCCAGAAAGGAGTGGCAGGATATATTCAGTGTGCTGAATCAGAAAAATATGCAGCCAAGAATTCAAAATAGGAGAGATTAAAAGTTTCTCAGACAAAAATTAAAGAAGTTCATGACCACTAAACCAGCCCTACAAGAAACTTTAAGGGGGACTCTCTACGGGGAGAAAAGATTTTTTAAAAAGACCAAAAGTAACAAAGATTGGACCAGAGAACACCACCAGAAACTCCAACTCTACAAGCAACATAATGGCAATAAACTCATATCTTTCAGTACTCTCTCTAAATATCAATGGACTAAATTCTCCAATCAAAAGACATAGGGTAACAGAATGGCTAAGAAAATAAGTTCCACCAATATGCTATTTACAAGGGACCCACTTTAGACCTAAAGACACCTTCAGATTGGAAGTAAGGAGATGGAGAACCATCTATCATGCTAATGGTTGACAAAAGAAAGCTGTAGTAGCCATTCTTATATCAGACATTCTAGACTTTAACATAAAGATTGTAACAAAGATGTAGAAGGGCATTATATCATAATTAAGGGGTCAACCTACCAAGAAGACCTAAGGTTTGTAAACATTTATGCTCCAAATGTGGAGGAACCCTAATACATAAATCACAAACATAAAGAAACTCATTAATATCATAATAGTCGGGGACTTCCAACACCCCACTTACAACAATGGACAGATCATGTAAAGAGAAAATCAACAAGAAAACAATGGCTTTGAATGACACACTGGACCAGATGGACTTAACATATATTAAGAACATTTCATTCTAAAGCAGCAGAATACACATTCTTTTCCAGTGCACATGTAATGTTCTCCAGAATACATCACATACTGGGACACATGTCATCTCTCAACAAGTACAAAAAGATTGAGATCATACTGTGCATATTTTCAGACCACAACGCTATGAAACTCAAAATCAGCCACAAGAAAAAATTTGGAAAAGTAACAAATACTTGGAGACCAGTAACAAATACTTGGAGACCAGAGAACAACCCACTAAAGAATGAATAGGCTAACCAAGCGTTAAAGAGGAAATTAAAAAGTATATGGAAGTCGATGAAAATGATAACACCACAACCCAAAACCTCTGGGATGCAAGAAAGGTGGTCATAAGAGGAAAGTATATAGAAAACCAGGCCTTCCCAAAGAAGGAAGAAAGATCTCAGATACACAACCTAACCTTAAAGAGCTGGAAAAAGATCAGCAAATAAAACCCAAAACCAGCAGAAGACAGGAAATAATAAAGATTAGAGCAGAAATCAATGCTATTGAAACCCAAAAAACACAAAAAAACAACAAACAGCAACAACAAAAAACAATAGAAAAGTTCAATGAAACCAGAAGCTGGTTCTTTGAAAGAATTAACAAAATTGATAAACCACTAGCCACTTTGATGAAAAATGAAAAAGAAAGGACCCAAATAAATAAAATCAAGAATGAAAGAGGAGAGATCAAAACCAACACAGCAGAAATAAAAACAATAATAGATTATGAGCAATTCTATGCCAATAAAATGGGCAATCTGGAGGAAATGGACAAATTCCTAGAAACATATATACTATCAAAATCGAAACAGGAAGAAATAGAAAATTTGAACAGACATAACCAGTAAAGGAATCGAATTAATAAAAATCTCCCAAAAAACTAGAGTCCAGGGCCAGAATGGATATGGGGCCCATAAGTTGTTCAGGATTATTCAGCATAGAACTTGGAATATCACCATGCCATTTCCAAAGAAGGGTTGGAGCTGCACAAGGCGGAAAATGAGGCCAAACCTAAGCTTGTCCCACACCCTAAGCCGGCCCTTGAACCCAAAGACTAAGCTTGACCCGCACCCTCCCATGCACTCAGCCCTCTAGGGAAACCATAGCACTGCTGGGAGTTCAATGCCTGGAGGCTCGTGGAACCTAACTGTAACCCCAGTCAGGGCTTTGGCCCTAAGGGGGCCCACCATGGACATCTGGGGAAAAAAAAAGGAAGATTTGGGCCAATGACCAATGGAGAATATCTCAGCCTGGAAGCCAGAATTTGCCATGACCTTTCCATGGCCAGGATGGAGCTGTAGGAGGGGATTCTGAGACCTTCCTTAAACCTGACCCACACAATCTTTTGGTTCCTTTTTTTAAACCCTAAACCTGACCCGCAACCAACTGTGGGCCCTCCATTCAGCCATCCAGGGAATCTCACCACTGTTGGTTGTTGTGCCCAAGGTACTTCGTGGGAGCCAACCCTAACCCTAGCTATGACTCTGCTTCTAAGAGGGATCACCTCCTAGGTCTGAAAAAAAGAACAGACTTGTGACTCATGATGGGTGCTGAAATATTGAGCAAGGTACACTGAATTTGACCATGTGATTTTTGGGGCCTGAACAGGGCCTCAAAGGGGATCCAGTGCCCAAACCTAAGTCTGGAACACAAAATTGGCTGTCCAGTGCACCCAATCCCTATGACTTTCCTGCACTCTAACAGGTGCACTCAACTGATTCTCAGTGGACTGTTGTTGGTTCTGACTCTGAAATTTCCTGAGCCCTAACCCTGACCCTAGCCAAGGCTTTTTCCCGATGGGGGACCAATTCACAGGTCTGAGAAAAGAAAACAGATTTAGTGCCCATAACCAGGGCAAGATTATTCAGCATGGAACTTGTAAAATCACCATGCCATTTCCAAAACAGGGATGGAGCTTCCCAAGGGGGATCCTGAGGCCAAAGCTAAACTTGGCACACACTATAGGCCAGCCCTTGAACCCAAAGGCAAGCCTGACTCACACCCTACCATGCAACCTCAACTCAGCCTCCCCCTTCCAGAGAGAACCCTGCCTTGCTGGGGTTTCAGCCCCTGGAGCTTCCTGGGACCTAACAAGAACCCTAGCCAGGGCTCTGGCCCTAAGGGGGTCCACCACAGACGTCTGCAAAAAGAACAGATTTGGGTTCAATGACCAAAGGAAAATATCTCAGCATGGAAGCCAGACATTTTGCCATGGCATTTCCAGGACCAGGCTGCAGCTATAGGAGGGGACCCTGAGACCTTGATTAACTCTAGCCCATACAATCTTCTGTTGCCTGATTCAAACACTAAACCTGACCCACACCTGACCAAGTGCCCTAAACTCAGATGTCCAGGCAGATCACAGCACTGTTGGTGGTTGTGTTCCTGGTACTTCCTGGGAACCAGCCCTAACCCCTGCCAAGGCTTTGCTTCCTAGGGGTCCCACCTCCTAGGCCTGAGAAAAGAACAGATTGGGGATGATGAAGGGCACTGAAATATTCAGCAAGGAACCCTGCAGTTGACCACAGGATTTCGAGGGCCCGAATGGCACTTCAAAGGAGATCCAGGGCCAAAACATCCCTGGAACTCCCAATTGGACATCCACTGCATCCTAATTCTATGCCTGTCCCACACCCTAACAGGAACCCTCAACTCAGCACCCCAAAGTAAATCACTGGATGGTGTCAGTTCCACCCCTTACACCTCCCAGTACCTAATATTAACCCTAGCCATGGCCTTTTCCTATGGGGACCCAATTCCTAGATCTGAGAACAGAACGGATTTGGGATCCATACCAGTGTAGGATTATTCATCATGGAACTTGAATATTTAATGCCATTTCCAAAGCAGGGATGGAGCTGCCCAAGGGGGACATTGTAGCTAAACCTAAGCTTGGCCCACACACTTTGCCAGCCCTTGAACACAAAGACTAAGCCTGACCCTCACAGTACAATGCACCCTAAACTCAGCCTTTCGGGGAGACCACTACACTGCTTGGGGTTCAACCTGTCACCTCATGGGACGTGACCCTAATCCTAGTCAGGGCTTTGGCCCTAAGGGGACCCACCATGGAAGTCTGAGAAAAGAACGGATTTGGGCCCAATGACCAACATGGGAATATCTTAGCATGGAAACCAGTATTTCACCATGACATTTCCACACCAGGAATGGAGATGAAGGAGGGGATCCTGAGACATTGCCTAACCCTGGCCCACAGAATTGTCTGCCTCCTGAATCCAAACCCTAAGCCTGAACACCACCAGACTGTGTGCCCTCAACTGAGCTGTCCAGGCAGATCACGGCACTTTTGGTAATTCTGCCCCTAGCAATTCCAGGCAGCCAACCTTAACCTTAGCCATGGCTCTGCTTCTGAGGGGGCCCACCTCCTAGGTCTGACAAAAGAACAGTCTTGGGGCACAGGATGGGTGCTGAAATATTTGGCAAGGAACCCTGCAGTTGACCAGATTTCCTGCCTGAATGGAGCTTCAGAGGGGGATATGTGACCTAAACCTAAGCCTGTAACCCACAATTGGCCATCCACTGCATGTAAACCCTAGGCCTTCCTCACACCTTAATGGCTCTTAACTCAGCCCTCCAGGGAGGTCACTGGACTGGTGTCAGTTCTGCCCTTGAAACATGTCTGGACCTAACCCTAACCCTAGCCAAGTCTCTCTCCCTTTGGGGACTCAATTCTTAGGTCTTAGATCAGAACAGATTTGGGGCCCTACACAAACACAGGATGTGTGAAGGTGCCCAGGGAGAATGCTCATGGGTAGGCTGAGCCAGAGGTTGGGGGTGGATTCTGCCTCCTGTATGGGACAAGGGGAAGGGAAGATCAGTGTCTCCTTCCTTGATATCCCCCTTGTCCATTTGAATGAACAGTTTTGACTCACCTTGTAGTCATCCTCTCCACTTGCTACTTTCCTAACTTGGTCTCAGTTCACACACAGAGACCCTGTGTTTGTCTCCTATACCAACCAAGGTCCCTGCTGTGGAGGCGAGTTCCCAAGCCTTTCTTGAGCCAATGCAAAGCACTCAGAGTCTGATATCCCAGAAGACAGCTAGCCCCACAGGGCCTGAGCTGGACAGACTATGGTGTCATGAGAATGGGGAGACACATGGGAGACACATGGACCCTGACCACTAACGGATGGAGCTACCCTCATTTGGAAGAATAGTCTGTGCATGTCCAGCATGCTCCATAACCTAATCAGCTCACAAAAAGTCTTTTGAATAAATAGTGCACCTAGGCCTCATTCCTACTCCTTGATCACCACATGGAAGCACATTCTTCATATTTCAGACCCACTGATGCCACTCATGATGGATATGATGGGCAGAAGCACACCAGAAGCCAAAGGTCGTCTATTTCTTAAGGGGGAATGTGGGCCTCTTGCTCACAGGGTTCCAAAGGTCATCTTTGGAGCACTCTTGTAGCCAAAGTCCCCAAAAGGCTCTTGTGATTTCTGAGCAAGCAGGCTTTACAAATATAGTGTGCTTGTCAGATTCTTCTAAACACGATCTAGTTCTCATCCTTCATGAAGAACTCTGGCCATCGATGTATCCAATTTCATGGCATTGCTTTATTATTCATCAAGGTTTGTCTCAGGCTCCAACAAATTCATTCTTTCCAAGTACTATCTTCAACCTGCAGATGTCCAATGTGACTAGCCCTTGTGACTGTGGGACAGATGGAGCCAAAGGGGCCCTGGGCCTTTTGGTTTCAGGACTACATGGAAATCCAGAGCCTTAATGCATCAGAAAGGGTCCAGTAAAGAACTTTTTTTGTGGACCCTGCGGGGATCTTAGCAGGGAGCCGGCCTCCTTTTGGGCCTAGGGGAAATGAAGATAAACATTTTCATTCCACATGGATTGCATTCCCATTGGATGGAAATATTGAACACACTTTGGTCCTGGCTGCAGCCATTCCCTCTCCTTTACTGTGTTTCTGACTGCCTCTTTATTCACCATTAGGAGCCATGGAGCTGGCATTCACTCAGCAGGCATCCAGGATGGGTGTTGGGTTCCCCACTCAAGCCCATGCTCAGTAACAACCATGAGCATTGGCTATCCCAAAGGAGCATAGCCTTCCTATCCCTGAGCTTGTGGCTTGACTGTTTGTAGCAAGGGGTTGGGAAGGGAGTCAGCTCGTATCCTTTCTCTGCCTGATTGAGCCACCTTCCTTCTGAAAAGCAGACAGTTCATACAGGAACACTGCTCTAGAAGCTGGTCAGCATAGAAAGAGTCTTTTACAGGTTGAATTCACCAATGTCCCTCTCCACACTGGAGCCACATCTGGGGGCACATCCTAGCTACAACACTGTCACTGCTCACTCCATTCAATCATGAGAAAATCAAGAAAAGTAGACAAAGTTCCTGGGCTCTCTAGGTCCTTCTGAAGGAAGAAGGCAGGCCTGTTTCTCACAGGGTTCCCAGATGGAGGATCTAGAGGGTGATTTTGCCTAAGCCCTCTGGTGTTTCTTCTTCTTCACACAGGCAGCCAGTTACCAGAAGCTGGTGCTGGGCACTCTCTTCTCCATAGAATTCCTCTTCCAAGCTCTGAAGAGCTCTGGCCCTCCTTGTACACCTTGACACATCTTTGCTCTCCTGTACAAATAAGTTTTTTCCCACAACCCATTCAGAGTCAGTGTCTCAAGAGTCCTATCCTGTGCCTGACACCTGAGAGTCTCGACTAGTCCTTGTGACTGGGGGAAGATTTTGCCACAGGGCTCCTTCTTCATTAATTCACTGGGTTTCAGAAGTATACAGCCATTCAGGGATCCAGGACATTTGAAGGAGCCCAGAAGAGGATGTTTGGTGTGTAGGCTGGGCCAGAGATTTGGGCAGGGAGCTGGCCTCCTTCTGGGCCCAGGGCAAATGAAGCAAGACATTTTCTTTCAAAGTGGATCTTTATTCCCAGTGAAATGTTGAGTTTTGGCCTTTCCGGCACCAATTTCCTTCCCCTTGTTGTGTTTCTATTTATTTTTTCCCCTTAGGAGCTAAGGAGCCATCACTCATTCAACTGGCACCCCCGTGTAGGCTGAAAACTCCCCCTTTGCTCCTGTACTCAGTGATAGCTATCAGGTTCTGCCCTACCAAAGGAAAGAAGGCCTTTAGCCCCTGGATACTTGGTGCTTGGCCTGCTGTGCTGTGGACGGTGAAGGGGAGCCAGCTTGCCTCACTGACCTGGATGATTGAGTTGCCTTCATTCTGAAAGCAGACAGTTCGCATATGATCTGTACAAACAAGGAGGGGGTCAGCACTGGAAGAGCCCTTGCTAGGACTTAGAGAACCACGTCCTTATTGCAGATTCCTGAGCAAGAGCCATCAGATCCCAGTAGCTCCAGCTCTAACACTGCTGCCTCCCTCAACTGATGGGAGAAGTGGCAGATAGACCAAGACAGAAATCACTGGCTTCCAAAGGAAGAATGCAGGCTTCTTGCCAACAGGGCTCCCAGTTGTAGTCCTTCAGAGAGCTCCATTGGCCTAAGCCCACAGGCCTTTCTTATTCCAGATACAACCTGGGAGATAGGAGACTGTGCTGGGTACTTCATTCTCAACTCCCTCCAAATCTCATATGTGATGAAGAACTCTGGCAGTGTTTGTCTCCACTGCCACCCGTTACCCCTTTTGATGAAGAGGGTTTTCCTGGAAACTATTCAGAGACAGGGTCTCAGAGTAATCTCCTCCTGTTTCAGCTTGGGTGTTTGGTGGTGTTCCAGTGATGGTGATAGAGGTGTTGTATTGAGCCCTTCTCAATTTGGTTTCAGAATGATATGGCCCTTCACAAACCAGGGTGTGTGAGGGTGCCCAGGGAGAGGTACTGTTCTAATGGGTTCCACCCTATCTGCCACTTTCCTTAGGGCTGTTGCTGACCTAGTTCTGCCAGCCAGAATTGTTACTGTTGCTACTGTTGAGTGTACTGAAGGAGGACAGCACTGCACAGGCCAATGCCAAGGTTGCCACACCATGACCTCAGAGTGGCTTTGCTGGGCTACTGAGGCCGTTATGGCACTTCATAATGCACAGGGCTGTTCATGCCTTGGCAATGACCCAGAACCTCCTCGTGTTGGTGACCCCCAGTGCCTGTGGTCCCGCTGGTCCCTCTGTGCCCAAGATGGAAGATAAATCCATGTCTAACTGTAATTGCTGCCATTAGCAGTGGCTAGGCTGACTTGCTTGGGACCCACCTCCAACATGCACAGGCTTGGGTGAAAATCTATCCCTGGGCATGGGTTGAGTGAGTGACAGTGCCATGGCTTCTAAGACTAAATAGACATAAAGTCATGGGAAGGGAGTGTCCATAAGGAAGGCCAAAGTTCAATATTTCCAGTGGGAATGGGATCAATCTGGAAAGGGCACCTGTATCTTCATGTCCTCTCAGCCAAGAAAGGAGGCCAGCTCCCTTCCCAGTCCTCTGCCCCAGGCTAAGTGCAAAGTTCTAACCTGGGCCATTCCAATGCCCTGGACCTCTGAATGCCTGCATGGTTTTGACACCAACTTGCCAGGGGCCCTGTGGCCAAACCTGTCCCACAGTCACAAGGCTGTGATTAGGATCCCCAGCTGAATGCCAAGGATATTCTTCTAAGAGACTATATGCGATGGGCCCCAGAGAGGACCTAGTGTGAAAATAGAGCAAAGGGGTGAAAATAGATTCAAGGAGGGCCAGACTTCTACACTAAGAATGAGAATGGAATGATGTGGAAAATAAAGTGACTAGTGTCATCTCCTAGCAAGCTGGCTGTCTCAGAAATAAGCAAGACATGTGGGCTTTGGTGAAGGGAGCCTCTTACAGGCTACACCCGGTTGCCCTGTCGGTAAGGGGCCTGAATTCTTCCTTCAAAAAAAGAGGGAAAGCCCTGGATTTAGGTCTGTTTCTTGCTTCTTCCCATTAGTAGACAGGGGAAGGCCTGCGGCTCCCAGGTGATGGTCTAGTGGTTAGAACCCAGCCTGGGTGCAGTATTTCTTCAAAGTCCCTTTGTGCACTGACCAGGGCCTGGAACAGAGTCCACCTGCATGAAACATCCATTTTGCATGATGGAGGCACCTCTGTCAGCCAGGGGAGGGAGGCCAGTGGACTACTCATCCCTGCAAAGACTCTAGCTAAGTGCCAAGCCCCCAGGGACAGAGGGGCCTACCTTCCTCTGTAATACCAGACACTGAGGGCAGTCAGTTGGCTCAGGAACTGACTGGGATCTCCACACCAATGTTTGGACTCAGGCTGTGTACCTGACACAGCCCCATGGATCCTGGAATGTTCTAGTTTAAACTTTAAACAGAGTGTATTCTTCTGAGGCTCTTGCTCTAAATGGCTCCCGGGTAGTACCTAGTTTGAAAAAAAGAACAATAAAATGCAAATAGGTACCCAGAGGACCAAAGTTCTTCATTACAGAAGAGAATGGGCTTAAAGTTAGAATTAAGTGCCTACCCCTATCTCCTGGCTATCTGGCTGCCTGGAGTATGAAACACCTGAGGGCTGGTGGAAAAGGAAACCTCCACTGGCTACACCTGAGAGTAAAATTCTGCAGGAGGTCTGTGTCCTTCAGAAACAGAGGGAAAACAGGATTTGGTGGGTTTTCCTGTCCTTACCATTAGGAAATAGATGCAGCATTGACTCAGAGCCAAGGGGTTCCTGCTCCCAGCTGATCAAGTGTGTGGAACCTGGACCTGATGCAGTAGTTCTTGAAAGAACCCTTTCTGTGTAGACCAGGTCCTGAAGCATAGTGTGCCTATGGCTGACACAGAATTAAAGCATGTTTACCCTTCACTGCCCTTACCAGAGCTGCCCTAGCACCAAGCACTCGGACAAGAAAGCCCTCCTTCCTTCGAGATGAAGTCACTGTTTCCTCTCACAGAGCACAGGACCAGAGTGGGAGTTTAGCAACAATCTTTGGGCTTTTCTTGTATGAAGTGAGTGAAAGCCCAATCATCACTGAATGTGACCCAAGACTTGGAAAATAGCAAATTGGTGGGAATGGTTATAAGGGAGGCCAAGGATCTACATTATGGATGGGAATGAGATAATGCTGGGCACACATATCTACCTCATTTCTCCTTGCTGATATGTAATGCCAGTCCCTCCCCAACCGTCTGGGACTTCCTCCAGATATCCATACATAACCTGCTTTGCAACTTCATATGCCCTAGGCCTCTCATTGTGCACAGAGTTCTGATGGGAAGTTATAAGGGTTCCTGTTGCCAATCTATGACAGAGTCCCCAGGACTCAGCCAGAGCCCCCAGTTTGAAGTGGAGGATATTGCTCTGAGACACTCACTCTGAAGGGACTCCAGTGAGATCGTCATTTGAAAAAAAAAAAAAAGGAGCAAAAGAATGGAAATAGAGGGCCAAAGTGCTTCATTACAAAGGAGAGCAGGATGAAGCTAAGAAGGACAGCCTAGTCCAATATCCTGAGAATTTAACTGCTTGCCATAGTAAGAAACACCTGTGGGCAGGGGCAAAGGGAAATATCCATTGCCTACACCTGGGTGCTCAGTTAGCATAAGACCTGCTCTCATCTGTAAGAAAGAGAAGGAAGACTCCTGACCTGGGCTTCTTTGTATACCCTACCCCTCAGGGCATAGAAAGGGCAGTGATTCAGGGATAGCTGGTTAGTGGTCCCATTGGTGCTTTAGGTAATGTAACCAAGTCATGGTGCAGTGTTCCTTGTAAGGGCTTTTTTGGGCTGAATTGTCCTGCAGAATACTATGCATGCCTAATCCATCTGCCTTAGAAGAATAAAACATTTCAATTAGCCAGGGGAGGGAGGCAAGCTGGCTACCCATTACAGAGATTACCAGGGAAGTCAAACAATAGGCGCTCATGGACAGGAGGGTCATTCTTTGGGTTGAAGTAACCAATTGCTCTCACATATAGCACAGGACCAGTATGGTAGTTCATCACAAATGCTGGATGTTGGCTGCATGGCTGATAGACCATTTCCTCCTGGTTGTGACCCATGACCTAGTTATGAAAACGGAAAATGATTGGCAAGGGCTAGAAGGAAGGCCAAAGTTCTATATTACAGAGGAAATTAGGATGAATCTGGGAATGAAATGTCTAACATAGTTTCTCCTTCAACCAGAAGTAAGGCCAGCTCCCTCCCAAACCCTGGTATTGCTAACACACACTCTGCTGGGCACCTTCAAGGGCCCTATGCCTCCCATGGGCAACATACTTCTGAAAGGCAAATAATGAGGGGTCCCTTATCCCAACGTATGTCAGAGACATAAGAACTTGACCAGATTCCCGACTTAAAGGAAAGGATATTCCTCTGAGACACTGGCTCTGAATGTCACCCAGGGTGAAACTACTTTGCAAAAAGAAAACAGGTGTTCATTGAACTAGAAATGAGGAAAGCCAAAGTGCTTCATTATAGATGAGAATGGGACAAAGATTAGAATGAAGTTTCTAGGATGACAATTTCCTGGTAAGGTCCTATCTAAGGAGTGAGAAAACGCTGTGGCCAGAGACAAACAAAACCTCTGAAGGAAACCTCCTGAAATCCAAGTCTGCAAGAGGTCTGCATATTTCCTTCTAAAAGAGAGGGGAAACTTCTGGCCTGGGCTCTTTTTCCTGCCCTTCCCCTCAGGGGATAGAGGCAGCAGGGATTTAGGGGTAGTGGGTCCATGCTCCAGGCTGCTGCTCAAGTGTTTGGAACTTGGTTCCTGTGGCCCATTAGGTCTTGAATGGCCACTTTCTGCCCAGTCTAGGTCCTGGAACATACCTTGCATGTGTGGATTATGTGCTCTTCAGACCATTAGGCCAAGCAATAAGTGCTCTCTGACAGCAGGGCAATCTTTTCTGTGGGTTGTCAGAAACTAACTACTCTTGGTTAACACAGAAGCCAAGTGAGAACACACCACCAATCCCTGGGAGCTCACTGTGTGATTGACAGCATCACTGCCCCACCCAGCCTGCAAACCAAGTCCTAGTTGGCAAATGGCAATGGGATGGGAATGGCTCTATGGAAAGCCCACATTTCATTTTATTTTGTTTTATTTTTTTAAATTTTTTAAATGTTTATTTTTGAGAGAAAGAGTGAAACAAAATGTGAGTGGGGGAGGCCAGAGAGAGGGAGACACAGAATTGGAAACAGGCTCCAGGCTCTGAGCTGTCAGCACAGAGCCCAACGTGAGGCTCAAACCCACAGACAGCGAGATCGTGACCTGAGCTGAAGTCGGATGCCGAAAACTGAGGCACCCAGATTCCCCTAGACATTTTATTTTCTTTTATATTTTTAATTTTATTTTTTATTAAAAAAATTTTTTTAACGTTTATTTATTTTTGAGACAGAGAGAGACAGAGCATGAACAGGGGAGGGGCAGAGAGAGAGGGAGACACAGAATCCGAAGCAGGCTCCAGGCTCGGAGCTGTCAGCACAGAGCCCAACACGGGGCTCTAACTCACGGACCACAAGATCATGACCTGAGCCGAAGTTGGACGTTTAACCGACTGAGCCACCGAGGCGCCATTTTTTATTTTTTAAAATTCACATCCAAAATAGTGAAACAATGATTTCAGGAGTAGACTCTTTAATGCCCTTTACCCATTTAGCCCATCCCCCCTCCCACGACCCTTCCAGCAACCTTCAGTGTTTTCCCCATATTTATGAGTGTCTTCTGTTTTGTCGCCCTCCCTGTTTTTATATTATTTTTGTTTCCCTTCCCTTACATTCATCTATTTTGTCTCTTAAAGTACTCATATGAGTAAAGTCATGTGATTTTTGTCTTTCTCTGACTAATTTCACTTAGCATAAAGCCTCCAGTTCCATCCATGTAGTTGCAAATGGCAAGATTTCATTCTTTTTGATTGCTGAGTAATACTCCATTGTATATATATACCACATCTTTATCCATTCATCCATCGATGGACATTTGGGCTCTTTCCATACTTTGGCTACTGTTGATAGTGCTGCTATAAACATGGGGGTGCATGTTTCCCTTCGAAACAGCACACCTGTATCCCATGGAAAAATGCCTATCACTGAAATTGATGGGTTGTAGGGTAGTTCTATTTTTAGTTTTTTGAGGAACCTCCATACTGTTTTCCAGAGTGGCCACACTAGCTTGCATTCCCACCAACAATGCAAAAGAGATCCTCTTTCTCTACATCCTCGCCAACATCTGTTGTCTGAGTTGTTAATCTTAGCCATTCTGACAGGTGTAAGGTGGTATTGCGTTATGGTTTTGATTTGCATTTGCCTGATGATGAGTGATGTTGAGCATTTTTTCATGTGTCGGTTGGCCATCTGGAAGTCTTTTTTGGAGAAGTGTCTATTCATGTCTTTCACCCATTTCTTCACTGGATTGTTTTTTGGGTGTTGAGTTTGACATGTTCTTTATAGATTTTGGATATTAACCCTTTATCTGATATATCATTTGCAAATATCTTCTCTCATTATGTCAGTTGCCTTTTAGTTTTGCTGATCGTTTCCTTTGCTGTGCAGAAGCTTTTTATTTTGATGAGGTCCCAGTAGTTCATTTTTGCTTTTGTTTCCCTTGCCTCTGGAGATGTGTTTTGAGTAAGAAGTTGCTGTGGCCAAGATCAGAGAGGTTTTTGCCTGCTTTCTCCTCAAGGATTTTGATGGCTTCCTGTCTTACATTGAGGTCTTTCATCCATTTTGAGTTTATTTTTGTGTGTGGTGTAAGAAAATGGTCCAGAATCATTCTTCTGCATGTCGCTGTTCAGTTTTCCCAGCACCACTTGAAGAGACTGTCTTTATTCCATTGGATATTCTTTCCTGCTTTGTCAAAGATTAGTTGGCCATACATTTGTGGGTCCATTTCTGGGTTCTCTATTCTGTCCCATTGATCTGAGTGTCTGTTCTTGTGCGAGTACCATATTGTCTTGATGATTACAGCTTTGTAGTATAGCTTGAAGTCTGGGATTGTGATGCCTCCTGCTTTGGTTTTCTTTTTCAAGATTGCTTTGGCTTATTCGGGGTCTTTTCTGGTTCCATACAAATTTTAGGATTATTTGTTCTAGCTCTGTGAAGAATGCTGGTGTTACTTTGATAGGGATTGCATTGAATATGTAGATTGCTTTGAGTAGTATCGACATTTTAACAATATTTGTTCTTCCTATCTAGGAGCATGGAATCTTTTTCCATTTTTTGTGTCTTCTTCAATTTCTTTCATAAGCTTTCTATAGTTTTCAGTGTATAGATTTTTTTTACCTCTTTGGTTAGATTTATTCCTAAGTATTTTATGGTTTGTGGTGCAACTGTAAATGGGATAGATTCCTTGATTTCTCTTTCTGTTGCTTCATTGTTGGTGAATAGGAATGCAACCGATTTATGCTTTGATTTTATATCCTGCAACTTTGTTGAATTCATGAATCAGTTCTAGCAGTTTTTTGGTGGAATCTTTTGGGTTTTCCATATAGAGTATCGTGTCATCTGCAAAGAGTGAAAGTTTGAACTCCTTCTGGCCTATTTGCATGCCTTTTATTTCTTTGTGTTGTCTGCAGAGGCAAAGACTTCCAATACTATGTTGAATAACAGTGGTGAGAGTGGACATCCTTGTCTTGTTCCTGACCTTAGGGGGAAAGCTGTCAGTTTTTCCCCATTGAGGATGGAGCATTGGGTTGTTCATATATGGCTTTTATGATCTCGAGGTATGATCCTTCTATCCCTACTTTCTTGAGGGTTTTTATCAAGAAAGCATGCTATATTTTGTCAAATGCTTTCTCTGCATCTATTGAGAGGATCTTATTGTTCTTGTCCTTTATTGATGTGATGAATCACGTTAATTGCTTTGTGGATATGGAACTAGCCCTGCATTCCAGGTATAAATCCCACTTGGTGGTGGTGAATAATTTTTTAATGTATTGTTGGATCTGGTTGGATCTGTTGAGGATTTTTGTATCCATGTTCATCAGGGAAATTGGTCTATAGTTCTCCTTTATAGTGGGGTCTCTGGTTTTGGAATCAAGGTAATGCTGGCTTCATAGAGTTTGGAAGTTTTCCTTCCATTTCTATTTTTTGGAACAGTTTCAAGAGAATAAGTGTTAACTCTTCCTTAAATGTTTGGTAGAATTCCCCTGGAAAGGCATCTGGCCCTGGACTCTTGTTTTTTGGCAGATTTTTTACTAATTCAATTTCCTTACTAGTTATGGGTCCTTTCAAATTTTCTTCCAGATTACCCATGTTATTGGCATATAATTGTTCATAATAGTCTCTTATTATTGTTTTTATTTCTGTTGTATTGGTTGTGATCTCTCCTCTTTCATTCTTGATTTTATTTATTTGGGTCCTTTCCTTTTTCTTCTTGATCAAACTGGCTAGTGGTTTATCAATTTTGTTAATTCTTTCAAAGAACCAGCATCTGGTTTCATTGATCTGTTCTACTGTATTTTTTTTTAGTTTTGATAGCATTAATTTCTGCTCTAGTCTTTATTATTTCCTGTCTTCTGCTGGTTTTGGGTTGTATTTGCTGTTCTTTTTCCCACTCCTTAAGGCGTAAGGTTAGGTTGTGTATCTGAGATCTTTCTTCCTTCTTTAGGAAGGCCTGGATTGCTATATACTTTCCTCTTATGACCGCATTTGCTGCATCCCAGAGGTTTGGGGTTGCGGTGTTATTTTCATTGACTTCCATATACTTTTTAATTTCCTCTTTAACTGCTTGGTTAGCCCATTCATTCTTTAGTAGGATGTTCTTCAGTCTCCAAGTATCTGTTACCTTTCCAAATTTTTTCTTGTGGTTGATTTCAAGTTTCATAGTGTTGTGGTCTGAAAATATGCACAGTATGATCTCGATCTTTTTGTACTTAAGGCTGATGTGTGTCCCAGTATATGGTCTCTTCTGCAGAACGTTCCATGCGCACTGGAGAAGAATGTATATTCTGCAGCTTTAGGATGAAATGTTCTTTTTTTTTTTTAATTTTTTTTTCAACGTTTATTTATTTTTTGGGACAGAGAGAGACAGAGCATGAATGGGGGAGGGGCAGAGAGAGAGGGAGACACAGAATCAGAAACAGGCTCCAGGCTCTGAGCCATCAGCCCAGAGCCTGACGCAGGGCTCGAACTCACGGACCGTGAGATCGTGACCTGGCTGAAGTCGGACGCTTAACCGACTGCACCACCCAGGCGCCCCAGAAATGTTCTTAATATATCTGTTAAGCCCATCTGGTCCAGTGTATCATTCAAAACCATTGTTTCCTTATTGATTTTTTGATTAGGTGATCTGTCCATTGCTGTGAGTGGGGTGTTGAAATCTCCTACTATTATGCTATTACTATCAATGTGTTTCTTTATTTTTGTGATTAATTGATTTATATATGTGGGTGCTTCCACATTTGACACATAAATGTTTACAATTGTTAGCTCTTCTTGGTGGATAGACCCCTTGATGATGACATAATGCCCTTCTGCTTCTCTTGATACAGCCTTTGTTTTAAAGTCTAAATTGTCTGATATAAATATGGCTACTCCAACTTTCTTTTGTTGACCATTAGCATGATAGATGGTTCTCTATCCCCTTATTTTCAATCTGAAGGTGTCTTTAGATCTAAAGTGGGTCTCTTGTAAACAACCTATAGATGGATCTTGTTTTTCTATCCATTCTGTTACCCTATGTCTTTTGATTGGAGCAATGAGTCCATTGACGTTTAGAGTGAGTACTGAAAGATATGAATTTATTGCCATTATGATACTTGTAGGGTTGGAGTTTCTGGTGGTGTTCTCTGGTCCTTTCCAATCTTTTGTTGCTTTTGGTATTTATTTATTTATATATATATATATATATTTTTTTTTTTTCATCTTTTCTCCTCTCAGAAAGTTCCCCTTAAAATTTCTTGCAGGGCTGGTTTAGTGGTCACTAACTCCTTTAATTTATGTTTGTCTGGGAAACTTTTTATCTCTCCTTCTGTTTTGAATGACAGCCTTGCTGGATAAAAAATTCTTGGCTGCATATTTTTCTGATTCAGCACATTGAATATATCCTGCCACTCCTTTCTGGCCTGCCAAGTTTCTGTGGATAGATCCGCTACAGACCTGATCTGTCTTCCCTTGTAGGCTCGGGACTTTTTTCCCTTGCTGCTTTCATGATTTTTCCTTGCCTGAGTATTTTGTGAATGTGACTATGATATGCCTTGTTGATGGTCGGTTTTTGTTGAATCTAATAGGGTTCCTCTGTGCTTCCTGGATTTTGATGTCTGTGTCTTTCCCCAGGTTAGGGAAGTTTTCTGCTATGACTTGCTCACATAACCTTTCTACCCCTATTTCTCTCTCTTCCTCTTCTGGGACCCCTATGATTCTGATGTTCCTTTTTAATGAGTCACTGATTTCTCTAATTCTTTAAAAAAAAATTTTTTTTAACGTTTATTTATTTTTGAGACAGAGAGAGGCAGAGCATGAATGGGGGAGGGTCAGAGAGAGAGGGAGACACAGAATCGGAAGCAGGCTCCAGGCTCTGGGCCATCATCAGCCCAGAGCCCGACACGGGGCTCGAACTCACGGACCGTGAGATCGTGACCTGAGCTGAAGTCGGACGCTTAACCGACTGAGCCACCCAGGCGCCCCATGATTTCTCTAATTCTTAAATCATGCTCTTTTGCCTTAGTTTCCCTCTTTTTTTCTGCTTCATTATTCTCTCTACGTTTGTCCTCTATATCACTGATTCTCTGTTGTGCCTCGTCCATCCTTGCCACTGCTCCATCCATCCGTGATTGCAGCTCAGTTATAGCATTTTTAATTTCATTCTGGCTATTTTTTTACTTATTTTATCTCTGCAGAAAAGGATTCTAATCTATTTTTGACTCCAGCTAGTATTCTTGTCATGAGTCTAAATTCTGGTTCAGACATCTTGCTTGTATCTGTGTTGGTTAAATCCCTGGCTGTTGTTTCTTCATGCTCTTTGTTTTGGGGAGAATTTCTTTCATGGCTTCTTGCTTCTCAAGTTCAGCTCTCCACACCATGTACCTGCTGAATTCTGTGGCTCAGGTTGTGCAGATTGTTGTGTTAGTCCTCCAATCAGTTTTCTAGGTGTGTAGGATGGT
Organism: Puma concolor; assembly: GCF_028749965.1. Classification (NCBI taxonomy): domain Eukaryota; kingdom Metazoa; phylum Chordata; class Mammalia; order Carnivora; family Felidae; genus Puma; species Puma concolor. The sequence continues at coordinate 29,608,748 of NC_141671.1, forward strand.
TTAGTGTTGTTCTGGCTGTATTTCACAGACATGAGACACACAAAAAGCTTCCATGCTTTTCCAGCCAACATTTCATTTTAGATGAGAATGGAAAGAGAGTAAGAGTGAAATGTCTCAGTCCATTTGTCCTTTCCCAGAAGTGAGGCCAGCTGTCTCCCAACACCTTTGGCCCTACCAACACACAAATATTCTGTGCTGGGTACTTTCACTGGCCTATATCTAATGTTGTCAATATGGATCTGGAAGGCAAGTTGCAGGGCTCCTGTGGCCCAACCTATTCTGTTGTCACAAGAACTCATCCAGAATCCCCAATTAAAATGAGAAGGAATTGCTCTGAACCATGAGCCCTGATTGGCCCATGGCAGATTCTAGTGTTAAAAAGAGTAAAAGGGGGCTTCTTGGTGGATTGAGTGTCTGACTCTTAGTTTGGGTTCAGGTCATGATCTTTCAGTTCATGAGTTCGAGTCCAATGTTGGGCTTTGTGCTGATAGCTCAGAGCCTGGAGCCTGCTTCGGATTTTGTGTCTCCCTCTCTCTCATCCCTTCCCCTGCTCACACCCTGTCTCTCTTTCTCTCTCAAAATTAAATAAATATTTTTTAAAATAAATAAATAAAATAAAGAAGAGTTAACACCAATTCTTTTGTAGCTGTTCCAAAAAATAGAAATGGAAGGAAAACTTCCAAACTCATTCTACAAGGCCAGCGTTACCTTGATTCCAAAACCAAAAACGCCACTGAAAAGAACTACAGACCGATTTTCCTGATGAACATGGATACAAAAGCTCTCAACAAGATACTAGGAAACCATATCCAACAATACATTAAAAGAATTATTTATCACAACCAAGTGGAATTTATACCTGGGATGCAGGGCTGGTTCAATATCCACAAATAAATTAATGTGATACATCACATTAATAAAAGAAAGGATTAGAACTACATGATCCTCACAATAGATACAGAAAAAACATTTGACAAAATAAAGCATCCTTTCTTGATAAAAACCCTCAAGAAAGTAGGGATAGAACGAGCATACTTCAAGATCATAAAAGCCATATATGAAAGACCCACCACTAATATCATCCTCAGTGTGGAAAAACTGAGAGCTTTCCCCCTAAGGTCAGAAACATGAAAATGATATCCACTCTCACCACTGTTATTCAACATAGTGTTGGAAGTCCTAGCTTCAGCAATCAGACAGCACAAAGGAATAAAAGGCATCCAAATCGGCAAGGAGAAAGTTAAACTTTCACTCTTTGCAAATGACATGATACCCTGTATGGAAAACCCAAAAGACTCCACCAAAAAGTGCTAGAACTGATACATGAATTCAGCAACATCACAAGATATAAAATCAATGTACAGAAATTGGTTGCATTTCTATACACCAACAGCGAAGCAGCAGAAAGAGAAATCAAGGAATCGATTCCATTTACAATTGTGCCACAAGCCATAAAATACCTAGGAATACACCTAACCAAAGAAGTGAAAAATTTATATGCTGAAAACTATAGAAAGTTTGTAAAAGAAATTGAAGAAGACACAAAGAAATGGAAAAACATTTCATGCTCCTGGATTGGAAAAACAAATACTGTTAAAATGTCAACACTATGCAAAGCAATCTACATATTCAATGCAGTCACTATCAAAATAAGAATTCTTCACAGAGCTAGAACAAACAATCCTAAATTTGTATGGAACTACAAATGACCCCGAATAGCCAAAGTAAGATTGAAAAAGAAAACCAAAGCTGGAGGCATCACAATCCCGATCTTTAACCTGTATCACAAAATTGTAGTTATCAAGTCAGTATGGTTCTGGGCACAAAAACAGACATATTGATCAATGAAACAGAATAGCGAACCCAGAAGTGGACCCACAAACATATGGCCAACAAAATTTGACTAATCAGGAAAGAATATCCAATGCATAAAAGACAGTCTTCAGGAAATGTTGGGAAAACTGGACAGCATGGTGCAGAAAAATGAAACTGGGCCACTGTCTTACACTATACACAAAAATAAACTCAGAATGGATTATAGATCTAAATGTGAGACAGGAACCCATCAAAATCCTGGAGGAGAAAACAGGAAAAAACCTCTTTGACCTCGGCCACAGCAACTTCTTACTTGAAATGTCTCCAGAGGCATAGGAAATAAAAGCAAAAATGAACTATTGGGACCTCATCGAGAGAAAAAGCTTCTGCACGGTGAAGGAAACAATCAGCAAAACTAAAAGGCCACCAAAAGAATGGGAGAAGATATTTGCAAATGACATATCAGATAAAGGGTTAGTATCCAAAATCTATAAAGAACTTATCAAACTCAACACACACACACACACACACACACACACACACACACACACACAAATAATAAGTGAAGAAATGGGCAAAAGACATGAGTAGATACTTCTCCAAAGAAGACATCCAGATGGTTCACAGACACATGAAAAAAACGCTCAATATCACTCATCAGGGAAATGCAAATCAAAACCCCAATGACACACACCTGTCAGAATGGCTAACATTAACAAATCAAGCAGCAACAGATGTTGGCAAGGATGCAGAGAAAGAGGATCTCTTTTGCACTGCTGGTGGGAATGCAAACTGGTGCAGCCACTCTGGAAAACAGTATGGAGATTCCTCAAACAATTAAAAATAGAACTACCCACGGGGCACCTGGGTGGCTCAGTCGGTTGAGAGCCCGACTTTGGCTCAGGTCACGATCTCATGGTTCGTGGGTTCAAGCCCCACATTGGGCTCTGTGCTGACAGCTCAGAGCCTGGAGCCTGCTTCCAATTCTGTGTCTCCCTCTCTCTCTGCCGCTCCCCTGCTCATGCTCTGTCTCTCTCTCTATCTCAAAAATAAATAAACATTAAAAAAATAGAACTACCCTGCGACCCAACAATTTCACTATTTGGGATTTATCCAAAGGATACAAGTGTGCTGATTCAAAGGGGCACATGCACCCCAATTTTTATAGCAACACTATCAACAATAGCCAAAGTATGGAAAGAGCCCAAATTTCCATCGACTGATGAATGGATAAAGATATGGCATATATATATAATCGAATATTATTCAGCCATCAAAAAGAATGAAATCTTGCCATTTGCAACAACGTGGATAGAACTAAAATGTATTATGCTAAGTGAAATAAGCCAGTCAGAGAAAGACAAATGTGTGATTTCACTCATATGTGGAATTTAAGATACAAAACAGATGAACATAAGGGAAGGAAACAAAAATAAGATAATAACAGATAGGGAGGAAAGCTTAAAATTATCAAGAGAACCTTAAAACATTATCATAAGAAACTCTTAAATACAGAGAACAAACTGAGGGCTTGTTCTGGCAGAATGTTGGGTGGAGGGATGAGCTAAATGGGCAAGGGACATTAAGGAGGACCTTGTTGAGATGAGCACTGGGTGTTATATGTAAGTGATGAATCATTAAATTCTATACCTGAAATCATTATTACACTATATGTTAACTAACTTGGATTTAAATTAAATAAATAAATAAATAAATAAATAAATAAATAAATAAATGTATGTTTATCAAACTCAACACCCAAAAACAAATAATCAAGTTAAGAAATGGGCAGAAAACACGAATAGACATTTACCAAAGAAGATGAAAAGATTCTCATCATCACTAATCATCAGTGAAATACAAATCAAAACTACAGGTATGGAAATTAAGGAGTGCATTTATTATGAGCACCACGTGTTGTATGGAAGTACTGAATCACTATATTGTACACCTGAAACTAATATTACACTGTACATTAATTAACTCGAATTTAAATTTAAAAATTTTAGAAAGAAAAGAATTGAACTGCTTAACACACTAGTCACATTTCAAGAACTCAATAGCCACATATAGCTTGTGGCAACCATATTGGACAGCACAGATTAAAAAATTCCTTCATTATATAACGTTTTATTCTATAGTACTCTTCTTCAAGATTTGTGTGCCTCAAGTCGGGTACATAAGACCCATGTGAAATGAAAAGTCCACTGTTTTTACTCTTATTGACTACATCAGATTTCTTTCTGGGATATGAATACATATTAATGTCATGTAAAACAAAACCAAAGTTAGGTTATGTATGAGTTTGACACCTTCAGGCACAAATTGTTCCCAGTCACAAAGGAGAACCACCAGTCCCTCTATATCCCTTCCCAGACTGGGAACACTGATATCACATTTCCAGGGGTGGGGGGGGGGTGAGTTCTCCTTTAGATAAGCCCAGGGGCTAAGCTTTAAGCTCAGTTTTGGTATGCATGGAGTCTAGCTCAAGTAAATGGATTCTGTTAAGTGAAGAGGAGGCAAAGACAGGGACCAGCTGGGAGACTCTCCTTAGATGGTTCAGAACAGCAGTTCTCAAAAGTGTGGTCCGTGGAACCTTTGAAGTCAGTGACACCCTTTCATGGCATCCATTATGTTAAAACTATTCTCATAACATTACTTATATTATTTGCTTTTTCACTATGTTGACATTTTCACTGAGCCAAAATTTAGCAAGAAAGGAGGTTATAAGTCCAAATTGCAATAGTGCTTATTCTTTGCCCCCACTTCCTTATATTTGGAAAATAATTTTTTAAACTACACTCACTTTGAAGCATTATAGCTAGGGCACCTGGCTTAGTCATTTGAGCATCTGACTCTTGATTTCAGCTCAGGTCATAAACCCAGGTGGTGGTATTGAGCTCGGTGACAGGCTCCACGCTGGGCATGGAGACTGCTTAAGATTCTCTCTCTCTCTCTCTCTCTCTCTCTCACCCCCCTCCCTCTGTCCCTCACTCCAACTTGCACTCTCTCTCTAAAATAAATAAGCATTCTAGCTGAAGCATTAAAAATTATCTTTACTAAATTATCTTCAAATCCACATTTTAAAAATATATGAAAACATGGGATATACCCATAAATCATTTCTGTTACATTCCTAAATATCGTTTCTCAAGGAATGTCATGTGTATGAACCAAAATAGCCTCTTTTTGTATGGAATGCCATTTTTACTTGAAGTAATGAATGCCACAGAAACTTGGATTATTTAGACTTGTGTAGGTGGAAGTTTCTTAAAAATGAACATGAGCCTGTCCCTTCAAGAAAATTAACTGACAGATGACAGCTGACAGTTACTTGTTGCCTTGATAAAATGTCAGCTCTCTAGACAAAACCAGAATTTTGGAAAACTGTGTACCACCAATAAGGTGAACAGTTTCCCAGTACTGACAAACTTTTCTGTTGGGACCTATGGCAATATTAAGACCAATGTGATTTTTTTAATAATTTGACTCCAGTGTAATCAATACTGGAAGATCTATATAATTTAGTGAAACAAAGCCTTTCTTTTTTTTTTAATTTTTTTTAATGTTTATTTATTTTTGAGACAGAGAGAGACAGAGCATGAACGGGGGAGGGTCAGAGAGAGAGGGAGACACAGAATCGGAAGCAGGCTCCAGGTTCTGAGCCATCAGCCCAGAGCCTGACGCGGGGCTCGAACTCACGAACCGCGAGATCGTGACCTGAGCTGAAGTCGGACGCTCAACCGACTGAGCCACCCAGGCACCCCACAAAGCCTTTCTTTAAAAATCATGAATTAGGAGAGCCTGGGTGGTTCAGTCAGTTAAGCCTCTGGCTCAGGTCATGATCTCGAGAGTTGGAACCCCACATTGGGCACATCTGCCATCAGCACAAAGACCACTTCGGGTCCTGTCTCCCTCTCTCTGCTCCTCTGCTTCTCTCTGTCTCTGTCTCTCTCTGTCTCTCTCTCTCTCTCAAAAACAAACATTTAAAAAATAAGTAAATAAAATAAAAACATTTACATTGAAATAATAAAATAAATAAAAATCATGAATTACTACAAGATCCAGACAATGTGCAAGATAAGCCTATAGATTTGAATGTAACAGAATAAGAAATACTCACGGATACTGTTTCAGATTCCACTCTGCAAATAACCTTTGAGAAAGTATGACTTGTGTACTTTTATTATCAAACATGGATACCCACAGTTATCGGAAAAGGTATTAAAATACTACTCCTACATATTTGTGCAAGGCTGTATATTTCTTCGTATACTTCAACAAAAATAATAGATTAAATGCAGAAGCAAATACGAACATCCCGCAGTCTTCTAATGTGATAGACAAAAAAAAAAAAAAAAAAAAAAAACTTGCAAAAATACAAAGATCCAATCTTTTCACTACCCTGTTTATTTTGAGATGTAGCTTTTTTTCATAAAAATAATTATTTACTTAACATGCAATGGCTTATTAATATCATTCAAAATGAGTTCATAAAAATTTTTTAAAACCTGTTTTATTCCTACTATGGTAAACACTGATAGATATAGCCCACATACACAAAATTATACTTACTAATTTGTAAGACAATTTGTAAGACTGTATAGATATCCTGAAAATAAAATGTCTGAGAATCACTGCCTCAGCAAGGAGACAATGTGACCAGAGCACTCCCATACTGGGGAAAAGGTGTCAGGACAAAGTCCCAAATCCCTAGGCCTGTCTCTCAGGGTCTCAGGCCCCAGGGCGGTGTCGGGGGCGGGGAAGCCCTATCCCCCCTGATTTCACTTCTCCCTGTCACAACCTGTGTCAGGTCCTTCTGCCGGGATACTCATGATTCGGCCCCAGTTCGCTCTCCCGTTGTGTGTAGGGTTTCTAGGGAAGCCAATCAGCGACACCATGGTTCTGGGTTATAGTGTAATCACTGGAAGGGCGGCGGCTTAGCTTCTCAGCAAAACATGAGATGTCAGTCTTGCGTCCCGGACCCCTCCTCCTGCTGCTGTCGGGGACCCTGGCCCTGAGACCAGGACGGATGAGTGCGGGGTCAGGAGAGAAAACGCCTCAGCGTGGGCGGAGGCAGGGGACCGCTAGACGGAAGGGCTGCTCCACCGCCTCGGAGCCAGAGCTCTCACCTCCGCCTCACCCACCCCTTGGTCCCGACTCTTCTCCAACCTGCCGCCCCTCTTCCGTCCCACAAGCCCCCTCGTCCGTGCCCTCCCGGCCGCCTCCCCGTAGGACCCGGGCCCCACGCCGAGAGGAGGGTCGGGAGGGGTCTCACCCCTCCGCGCCCACAGGCTCCCACTCCCTGAGGTATTTCCACACCGCGGTGTCCCGGCCGGGCCGCGGGGAGCCTGGGTACTTGGAAGTCGGCTACGTGGACGACACGCAGTTCGTGCGGTTCGACAGCGACACCCCGAGTTCGGTGATGGAGCCGCGGTTGCCGTGGGTGGACCAGGAGGGGCCGGAGTAGTGGGAGCAGCAGACGCAGAACTTCAGGACCCGCACACAAACTCTTCAAGTGAGGCTGAATGAATTGCGTGTCCACTACAGCCAGAGCAAGGCCGGTGAGCGACCTGGGCCCGGGTCCAGGTCACGACCCCCGTCCCTACGGACGCGCCAAGGTCGCCCCGAGTGTCTGGGTCCTAGTGCCACGCTGAGTCTGCGCCCCACCCCCGTCCTGCGAATAGGTAAGAGCCCCTGGGGACTGTACTCGGTTTGGTTTTCAGTTTAGGCTTTAATGATTGCAGGTCAGGGCGGGGCCAGTGTCTCACACCTTCCAAAGGATGATAGGCTGCGACGTGGGGCCTGATGGGCACTGCCTCCGCCGTTACCTTCGTGAGGCCCACGACCGCGCGGATTACATCACCCTGAACCAGGACCTACGCTCCTGGACCATGGCGGGACACCGCGCCGCACATCACCCGCTGCAAGTGGGAGGCAGCCGGTGAGGCGGAGCGCTACAGGTACTACCTGGAGGGCACGTGCATGGAGTGGTTCCTCAAGTATCTGGAGATGGGGAAGAAGACACTGCTGGAAGCAGATACAGGGACCACGAGGACTCCCTGATCTCCCATCCACTGCGGCTGGCTTTCCAGAGGAAGGGAAAATGGACTCAGTGTCAGAACAGCGCCCCTCCCACTGGTGGGAAGAGGGAGATCCGCCTCAGTGTATTCATATTCCTACTAGGGAGTGACTCCCTTAGAGGGCGATGAGGAACCCAGTCTCCTGGGTTGCAGATTGAGATCATCCCTGAAATTACCCACCAGCAGTTCCTTTGACCTGGGCAGCCACCTTGTGAACCATGATTTTTCTCTCAAGGCCTTGTTCTCCATCTGAGAACATCTTCGGGAGTCTGACTCTGTGTTTTCTGAGTTACTGACCCTCCACTGCAGTCACAAGACCATTAGAGTGTTCCCCATTTTAGACCTGCACACTCCTACCCTGGGCGCTCTCCCTGATTCTACATAATTCCACATCCTGAAGTCTAGGCTGGTCTCTGGCTCCTGTGCCTTTTCCTTCCAAACCAATTATCCTTTCCATTGTCGGGATGGTCATATGAAAGCAACCCAAAGTGTGATTTTCTGATTCTTCTTCCTCATAACCCCCAAAGACATATGACCCACCATCCCATGAGGTCTCCCTGAGGTGCTGGGCCCCGGGCTTCTATCCTGCGGAGATCACCCTGACTTGGCAGCGTGATGGGGAGGCCCACACCCAGGACACAGAGCTTGTGGAGACCAGACCTACAGAAGATGGGACCTTCAGAAGTGGGCAGTTGTGGTGGTACCTTCTAGAGAAGAGCAGAGGTACACATGCCATGTGCAGCACAAGGGGCTGCTCAAGCCCACCACCTTGAGATGGAATAAGGAGGGTTTGGGGCAGAGCCTCTTCTCACAGAAAGTAGCTCTTCTGTAGAACATCAGCGAGGTCATGACCCAAGCCTGAAGTCTGGGCCCTTCACCTTCCTTTCCCTTCCCATGAACCGCCTCCTCAGCCCACCATCCCCATCATGGGCATTGTTGCTGGCCAGGTTCTCCTTGTGGTCACTGTAGCTGTGGCAGTTGGAGCTGTGATGTGGAGAAAGAAGCATTCAGGTAGAGAAAGGAGTTGGGAGGAATCGGAGTTTTCTTATCCCACTGGGAGGTTTCAAACCCCAGACTAAAGTTTGTCCTGCTTTGTTAATGAGATGTGTTTCCTCACTGTGTAGCCAATTACTCTTTAGACTTGTGCAAATGAAGACGTTTTTCACCTTTATATTCTGACGTTGGGGACCTGATCCCCAGCAGTTGAAGGTCAAGGGAAATTCCCTGATGTAGACAGACCTCCAGGAAGACAGTTGGTCCAGTGCTCCTATATATCCTTTTTTCATGCTTACCAATACAGCTGTGACTCTTCAGTAAGAATTTTGGAAACTTTGATTTGGTACAGGACTAGGGTATTCCTCTGGATACCATGGTCCAGTCTTCTCCCTGGTCTCTGACATGTTTTCTTCCCACAGGTGGAAAAGGAGGGTGCTAGTCACAGGCAAAGAGTATGGAGGGAGTGATCCTTGAGACCTTGGGTAGTGTAGATGGGACCCCATGGGATAGCTAATCCACCTCATAGCTCCTCCTTTAATCTCCTATGGGTTCTGACCACATCGTGTTTGTTTTATGCCAAATAGTAACAGTGCCCAGAGCTCTGGTGTGTCTCTCAGAACTCCTAAAGGTGAGACCCCAGAGGGCCTGAAATGGGGAGGGGTTGGGGCAGAGAGGACATGAGTGGGTTACGAGGATTCTTTGAGTGGGACATTATAAGCAAGTGATGGGCTGTTGAGATATAAACACTTACATGATTGACCTGAATTTGTTCATTATTTTCTTTCACAGTGTGAGCCAGCTGCCTTGTAGGGGACTGAGTGATGCAAGATTTGCTCACACTTCCACCTTTTTGACATCAAGAGCCCTGGACATTTCTATCTGCTAAAAATGTCTGAATGTGTCTGTGTTCCTATTAGCATAATGTGAAGAGGTGGGAAAATTGTCCCACTGCTATCCATCAGTGGGGGACCTCTCCCCAAACTGATCTGCTTTTCTGTTCCAGCAGAGATGGGACTGGGCATCTCTACCCCTGTCTTTAATTTTTCCCCCCTATTCTTGTCATATGGGACCGATTTCCTATTCTTGCCCACCCTGGTGCACCCTGTATAAAACTCTCTGCTAATCTGCAGAACAGACCACCATGGCCACCCACTCCTGGAAGTCCTCCTCCCTCATAGTGGTGAGCTGCCCTTATTAGCATGAGCCAGGGTACTTAAGACCATGTCCATGGTCCATGAACAGGGCAAGCAGAAAAAGGATGTTTCTCTCCTTTAAGGGCAACATGTACTACCTCATTCTGCTTCACCATAATGCCAGAAAATAGTCACACAGACAAAAGTCACCTCATGGGAGGAAAGTGAATGAAATCTATTTTTAATCTGAGTGACCCTGTACTCCTCTGAAATTCTATCCCTATGGAATAAGGATCATTTCTGCTTTACTTAAAATTTTTTTTTAATCACAAATGACAGAATTGTCATTATCAGTATCTTAATATCAATAGCAAATCTTCAACCAGATTTGTATGCTAACAGTGGGGCAGTCTCAGAATATATTGGTAATTGAGAAATGATGCAGATGGTATATTTGGTAAAATACCACGTGCTAAAATGGAATCTCTCTCTATGTAACTGTGGAAACTGGTAACAACCGTTATGTCTAGGGAGAGAATTAGAATTATGGATGGCATGGAGGAGGAAATTTACTGCTCACTCTATATACTCTTTTATGTTACATAAAGTTTTCAAACGTTGTGCATGTATCAGTCAAATGAAATAAATTTTGAATTACCAAAGATAGTCCCACTTTTTTCAGAAATGTATTAGGCATATTAGGCAGTAGCTGTCTAGCAGTCTGGTAGGCCTCAGTGAGAGAAACATGAAGGAATTCACACTGGGGTGAATAACCTAGTAAATGCAACTAGTATAACAAGTTCTGGGGAAACAGAATCCAGACAGAAGCTTATTGAGTGCCTACTGTGGCCCAGGTGTTGTGCCACATGCTAGGGACATAAAGAAGATGTAGGTACATACCTTTGTGACCTAAATGTCTCCTGCTGATGAGCTTCTGTGGCAATACCTGACTTTCTAGGAACCCTCCTACCATGGCTTATCCCTGTGTAGGACAGAGCTGACATTTGGAAAGAGAATCTTTGCCCATTTGACCCAAAAATTAGTGGAAAGGTTTAGTTAGAGAATACTAATTTCCTAATGTAACTGACTCACCAATACAAGAGAAAATCACGAAGAAATAACCTGGATGAAGGGAAACAAATGAACAAAATAGAATCACAAGAAGTGACTTTGTGGGATCCCATATGAGGTAGGGTGGAAGAAATAGTGGGAGACGAGGATTTCTCTGGCAGCATAACACAGGAAAGGAAAAAAAAATGGTTCAGTTTAGTGATGGTGCTTTCCTAGAGTTTAGAAGGTCTGAAAAGTGAAGGGGGAAATGATTAGAGAGGACGACCTGCCAGGTGCAACAAAGTTGAGACAGGCCTTTCCAAATCACAGTGTGAATCTTGTATCTAGGACCTTGCTTTGATAACACAGCTCAGCTCTGCAGATCATCTTGTCCAACATGGAACCTGGAGTTATAATCTTGGTCAAAGATTGTGCAGTCTGGGCGCCTGGGTGGCTGAGTCAGTTGAGTGTCCGACTTCAGCTCAGGTCATGATCTCGCAGTCTGTGAGTTCGAGCCCCGCATCAGGCTCTGTGCTGACAGCTGAGAGCCTGGAGCCTGCTTCGGATTCTGTGTCTCCCTCTCTCTCTGCCCCTTCCCCGCTCATGCTCTGTCTCTCTCTGTCAAAAATAAATAAACATTAAAAAAAAAAAAAAAAAAGGTTGTGCAACCCGTGTATGAACACATCCAGTTCAGAGACTGTGCTACCCTCCATTTCTGTCATCTGTCACCTGGAACATCCCCATACAGATTATAATAAGGCCCAATGGTCTCCACCTCCTGGTCCACATGGCCTTGTGGAATCTCCTCCCAATTTGTGTGGGCAAGACCTGGAATCATCTTCTAACCAATAAGATGTGGCAGTGGTGATGCTGGATCTAAAAATTGGATCATGACTTCCAGCTTGCCAGATGACTCTCTACTGTCTTCTCAACTTGCAAACTTTGCTGAGGCAAGCAGCTATGTTGGAAAGACAGAAACTGAGGTCAGCATCCTGCCTACATCCAGCAAGACACTGAGGCCCCCAGCCCACCAGCCCACAAGGAATAACTCCGTTCTCCCCCTAAGGTAGCTCTTCCCTTTCTTGAAGACAGACATCCTTTCTCTTTACAACATGAACGTCAAGTTCTTTCCTCTCACACCATTGAGGAGGCCCCAGGAGGGAGCAGTAGGCAGGGTGGGAGGAAGTGCCATGAGCAGGGGTGAGGCTAGACTTTGCCTCACCTCTCACCTTGGAGAGCAGGTATTACCAGAGAGTCACTTAGAAACAGAGAAGTTAAGGGCAGCAGGGATTGGAAGGACATGAGTGATCATGCCAGTGTCTCTCAGAGGGCTGTACTTTCAAACAGGGCTGTACTTTCGATCTGTGAATAAAACAGTGATGGAGAAACTCTGCCCTCCGATGGCTGGTCTTCCCCCCTCAGCATTGTGGACAGCACACCTCACAGCTCAGATGCAGACACCACTGATTGCCTACAGCCTAGATGTAACCCTCCATTCCTGCCACCTCCAGCAAACACACTCCATCAGCTAATGTAGAACCAACTCTCCTGTCACTTCAAACCCCATGGACTTATCAGTAGGTACAGTGAAAAACACATACTCCCGATAAGACTCAGTGCTAGAGAAGAAGCTAGCAGAACCACAGAATAAGGCTGTTAAGGTGACCCTTAATGAGCCGGATGAACAGTGTGCAGAAGCCAAAAACAAAAAACAAAAAAACAAAAACAGCACTTGGGCTCAGCAGCCTGACCATTTTGTAGAATCATGGCTCAGCCAACTGAGTCACTCAACCTCTGAGTGCCCTCGCTTTCCTTGCCTATAAAATGGGGTTGATAACTTTCCCCATCTTGTAGGGCTATTAGGAGGTTTTAAATTATTCAATTCATGACATCCCTTAAAACAGTGTGTGACACTTTTATTAAGTACAACCCAGGAAGTAAGAGTCCCACCAATTTAGCTCCTGTTTTCTTCTTCCTACTATGACAAGTACCAGTTCTCCCCATCACTCATCACCCTGAGCCCCTCTCATGTGCTGCAGATGGAAAGCTGTTCTGCCACTTCTAACCCATAGGGTGGGGATAAGGCAACCATGAAATGGCCAGGGTGGACACAAGAGTGTGAAGAATTCTCAGAGTGTGGGGGATAAGCTTAGGACTCCCCCGGGCCTACACCAATGGGTTAACAAAGCACAAAGAAACACAAAGTCATAAAATGCTCACACCCAAGTTTGGGTAACCAGATTGGCACTCCAAGAATAGGGAGGCACAAAGGTGCCAAGAATAGGGAGGTGCAAAGGCACCCCAAAATAGGGAGGGGGTGCTGAACCCCCCAAAATAGAGGCAAGGCCTGAAATAGAATCAGCACAAAGGTGCCCAATACATAGGAATAACAAGATTAGATATTCAGGGTGAAAGCACCCCAAGTTTAGTACTACAGCAGAAAGCTGCTTTCATAGGAAAATAGGGCCAGGGCAGGTAAATTGGTGAACTGGACTTTGGACCACAGAGCTGCAGGCAAAGCAGCCCAGAGCAGAGATGGTTAACAAAAGAATAGGAGTCTTGTCAACCCTGAGGTTATTCCCCCTGTCTGTCTCATCCCCTAGGCTGGCAAAGATAAATAGGAATGGCACCTCCTGTCTGCTCTTAACAACCATCTACCCATCTGCCCGGCGCCTGGAATTTGTTTTATATTGACCCAAACCCCAAACACTGTATATCTTCAAAATCCCCTTTCCCTCCCTCACATCCACAAGTTAATGTTCCTAGTTTATTTTGTCTCTTTGTGCATGCCCATCACGTTTGCAAGCCTTCTGATCTGAATAAATACGGGGCAAGGACCCTTATTTGGGGCTCTTGTCTTTTTCCTGGACATTAGCCATCTCTCTTTTTAATTCTGTGTCTGCTCTTAAAGAGAACTTTAGACTTAGAGTCTACAACATCAGAGCAATGCTTAAACACACACAGGTACACATATACATACAAACACACGTACATGCTTGTATATGCTCACACACATCTATACAAACCTCCACACAAATACCCATACACATTTCAATGGGATTGTGAACCCACCCAAACACACACACACACACACACACACACACACACACACACACACATAACACCCTCCCTTCACATTTGCCAATTCAATTAGGGCCAGGTTCACTCCCACTTCATCTTTTTAAAATATTTAGGATCTAGGGGCGCCTGGGTGGCGCAGTCGGTTAAGCGTCCGACTTCAGCCAGGTCACGATCTCGCAGTCCGTGAGTTCGAGCCCCGCGTCAGGCTCTGGGCTGATGGCTCAGAGCCTGGAGCCTGTTTCCGATTCTGTGTCTCCCTCTCTCTCTGCCCCTCCCCCGTTCAAGCTCTGTCTCTCTCTGTCCCAAAAATAAATAAACGTTGAAGGAAAAAAAAAAAAAATTTAAATATTTAGGATCTTGAGTGAGAAGGACATGGGAATTTTCATCCCACCAGAAAGAGACCTACTTCCCAGGAACTCAGGTACTTTCTGGATCTCATCCATGTCTGCTCTGGAACCCTCCTAAATGAAGGAGCAGGAGATATGAAGTTAGATCGAAATCCTGGAATGCAGAGGCAACCACATGCATTACCCACCTGGTTTTGGGGCTTTGGGGGTCCAGCAGTCTCCAGCCTCCCACCTTCTTCTAGCTGCCCTCCCACCAGCCATGAGCCCCCCCCCACCTCCCCCCCCCTCCACACACCAGGTTTTGCTGCACAGAAGGATGTCTCCATATTTCCTTCAGAATTAATAGGAACAGGAGTTTCCAATGTATCCTGGGGTTAGAGAGTTCTAGATCGGAATGAAGAAACCTAGACCTCTTCCCCAAAGAGTTCTTGTTGTTCTAGAGCACGCCTCTAGCAACTATACTTCCAACAATCTAAACTGCTGTTCGAACAATCCCAACGACGAGAGCACCAAGGAGAACCCAGTCAGCAGATGCTGCTTAATGAGCATGGTGGGCTGGGAAGATGGATCTGAGGAGGAAAGGAAAAGTGAGGGGTGTCTCTGTGCCCTGCCTCTGCTGAAAGCCTCTAGAAGGGCTCCTGTTACCCTGATATGTGGCTCCACTCCTAATCTCCTTCCTTACCCTATCTCATGGTGATGGGCTCAGGCAGCCCCTCATGCTGCACATGGCATGTGTATCTTTGCTCATCTCAAGAAAGCAACACAATGGCCACCACTTCTGGATGGTTCCATCCCCTTCGGCCTGGTCTCCACAAGCTCTCTGTCTTGGGTCTGGTGCTCCCCGGCACACTTCCAGGTCAGAGTGATATTTGCAGGGCAGAAGCCCAGGGCACAGAGCACCTCAGGGTGATGTTGCAGTTTGGGGGAGGGGGTGGATCACATGTATTCTGGGAGGGTAGAGAAGACAAAACAGGGAGGGCTAAGGCAAGGGCTTCTTAAAAAGCATGTACTCCAAAGACCAAGATGCCATAACTCCTCATGGTTTGGCTTCCTACCAGGGTCAGACAGGGAGTGTTCCCTATCTGGGGGTAGAAGGAGCCAACACTGGTGAGACCAGGGCCCACAACAAGGGGGTGGGAACCCATTCTGACATTTTCCCCCAAAGTAAGAGCCTTTTTCAAAGACTCTCTACCCTCTAATGAAGCCTATAACTAAATATTTCTAGATAAATATTTATAGGTACTAATCCACAAACCCAGAGCCCTGGGGTCTCCTGAGAGTACTTTCACCCAGGGTGGGCCTAAGAAGAGTGTGTGACACGGCACTGCCCAGGGGACTCAGGGTGGGGTGGCTGTCCTCAGCGCATGGGCCCCATTCTTCCCAGACTGTATATCTTATGTCCCTGTATTTGATTACTTCTCAGGCACCTCCCCCCCCCCCCCCACCGCACTGGTCTGGAGACATTCTAAAATGTTTGTTCATTCTGCATCAACGATATTAGATGCAAATC
This sequence comes from Puma concolor, assembly GCF_028749965.1. NCBI lineage: Eukaryota > Metazoa > Chordata > Mammalia > Carnivora > Felidae > Puma > Puma concolor. Next base: position 29,624,763 of record NC_141671.1, read on the forward strand.
ATGTTCAAAAGCTGTATGAAAGTTTAAAGTGCTAAGCACATTCTGTCAGTGCTCAAAATTCAACGAAAATCATTAGCAATACTAAAAAAAGGTTTGGGGGCACCTGGGTGGCTCAGTCGGTTAAGCATCCGACTTTGGCTCAGGTTATGATCTCATGGTTTGTGGGTTCAAACCCCGTCAGCCTCTGTGCTGACAGCTCAGAGCCTGGAACCTGCTTCAGATTCTGTGTCTCCTTCTGCCTCTGTCCTTCCCCCACTCACACTCTGTGTCTCTCTCCCTCTCAAAAAATAAACATTATAAATAAACAAACAAGTAAATAAATAATGTTTGAAGAATGCTATAAATTAGCTTCACACAGTAAAGTCTTTGAAATAGTAAAATTCCTATAATAATATTTACAGTGTTGATAAAAGGAACAAACATTCAAAAAGAACAATCAGATGTTAGTATTATCTGGGTGCCTGGGTGACTCAATCAGGCGTCCAGCTCTTGATTTTGGTATAGGTCACGATCTCACAGTCCTGAAATCAACCAAGTCCCACATCAGGCTCTGCGTTAGGCATGGAGCCTACTGAAGATTCTCCCTCTCCGGGGAGCCTGAGTGGCTCACTTGGTTGAGCATCCAACTCTTGATTTCAGCTCAGGTTATGATCTCACAGTTCATGGGATAGAGCCGCACATCAGGCTCCATGCGATCAGCATGGAGCCTGCTTGGGATCCTCTCTCTCCCTCTCATTTGGTCCCTAACCCCACTCAAAAAGGAATAAACTTAAAAAAATTCTTTCTCCCTCATCTTCTGCCCCTCCCCAAACTGCGTGCACACGCATGCATTCTCTCTCAAGAAAAAAAGATAGTTATTATCTACTGTGCAATTAAGCAAAGCATTTTACATGGAAACAAAGGCTTTAACACGATTGTAAGTAGTGTATATCACTGCAGTCTCTATTAATGGTTCTGACAGTTGCAAACCATATATCTACCATAGTAAGAGAAATATTTGGAAAATTTAGATATCTAAGCAATAAATCATTATCAATGAGAGGAGTTAAGATGGCAGAGTAGGGAGACCATAAGTTTGCCTCATCTCTCAAACACAGCTAGATAAATACCAAATGATTCTGAACACCCAAGAAGTCGATAAGGATTAAGATAGCAAAAATGCACAATTAGAGGTGAAAAAACTGCCACATCATGGAAGATAGGAGCTACAGAAATTTTATTTAGGGGAGAGAAAATATGCAGGTACTGGGATAAAGGGAGCCCTGATCATGAAGACAGGAGAGAGAGAGAGACAGAGAGAGAGAAAGTGCGAGCATGTAATTGCATAAGAAAAACTCTTCCCCAAAACCACTAAATGGGGAAATGAGACGGGCGGACAGCCACAAGTTTTTATAAACAGCTGAATGCCGTCTGAAGTTTTGGAGATCCATGCCATCACCAAGATCATGCCTGGCAGGCTTGGTGGTGCTCCCATACTCCCATGGGGAAGGAGAGGGGAGACCTGGGAGCAGACAGCATGTTCTGAAGGTCCCCTGGGTTGCACGGGGAAGCAGTTCCCCTGTGTGGAGTGCATTTGGGAGAGGCATTTCCAGAGGCAAAAGACCTAGCAGGCACCAATGAGCTGCCCCATTCATTAACATAGGAACAGGAATGCTGGCTGAGAGCAACAAGCCTTGGTGCTGACTTTCTGCTGTGCTTTACCATAAATTCTGAGCTGCTGCATGGTAACATAACCGATTTCTGGGAGAAGCCAGTGCCAGCCATAGCTCAGCAAGGCACTCCCCCACAGAATTAGTGTGGGTCCATGCTGCACAGATTTCTAAAATATGGAGTGAAACCCTGCTGTGAATCTGAGCTAAAAGACAGGAGTGGGGTGAAACACAGAAGTGGTGTGCAGTCTTGCAGGCAGACAGCTCTGACCAATGCAGGGTGAAGGCAGGGATTTGGCAGAAGCTGGGGAAATAAGAGAGGTGATTGTTTGCTCTTCTGTGAGGGCTTTCTGAAGAGTGGTGGGCACCAGCTTTCTGCTTCTGGGTCATGAGAACAGGGCAAGGACATTTTCACCCAGCCCAACAGCACTGACCTACTTCAATGAGCAAAAGACCACCACCAAGTGGACACTGAGGCCACCTGCACCCTACAGGGGCCATCTCCACTAGAGCAAGACTGCCTGAGAATCAGCATAGCAGGCCCACAACCAGATGACCAGCACAAACCATTCCCACACACCAAACAGATCATAGAGTGCTGCGAAGCTTCAGCTCTAGGGGAAATAGATCTAGCTTCTCTTCTTTTTTTGTTTTGTTTATTTTGTCCCTTGGGAATCAGAAAAGGCAATTTTTAAATATTTTAAAATTGTGGTTTTTTTTTAGACTTGCCTTTTTTTAACAAGCAGACTAAAACACACCTAGAATCTAGGTTCCTTTTTTTTTTTTTTACCTTGACAATATGACAAGATGGAGGAATTCACCCCAATGTCAACGAAGTGGGTACAGAGGGAACATACCTCAATATAATAAATGCCATATGTGACAAACCCACATCTAACATACTGAATGGTGAAAAACTGAGAGCTTTTCAGCTAAGATCAGGAACAAGGCACCTTTATTCAACAACTACTGGAAGACCTAGCCACAGCATTTAGACAAGAAAAAGAAATAAGAGGTATACAAATTGGTAAGGAAGAAGTAAAACTGTCACTATTTGCAGATGACATGATACCATATATAGAAAAACCTAACTATCAGAGTACATGAGTTCAGTAAAGTTGTAGGATATAAAATCAACATACAGAAAATGTTACATTTCCACACAATAATAATGAAGTAGCACAGGGCAGAGTAGAATGGGGACCCTGAGCTTGTCTCATCTCTGAAACACAGCTAGATCAACATCAAACCATTTTGAACATCTAGGAAATTGACCTGAGGACTAATGCAACAATCTGCATAATTTGAGCAAAAGAACTTGGCAGGCACATGGTGTGGAGAGGTAAACTGGGGAAAAAAGCTGTGGTGCTCCAGAGGGTAGGGAGCTGTTTTCAGAGAGAGGACAGAGAAAGAGAAAAGAGTACAGACTGCAGTACATCAGGATCGCACAATAAAAATACTGCCCCTGAAAGTAGCTGGAGAGAAAGAGAGTGAAAACACTAACAGGAGACTGGACAAGAAACCTGTTCCTCAAAATCATTGATGGGGAGAAAGGAGAGAGTTTCAACACCTCCAGTTTCTATAAACAGTGGAGCACAGAGTCTGAAGTTTCAGAGCTCAGTGCCTGGCGGTATTCCAGCAAGGAAGCAGAGTGAAATCCCTGGGAGCAGGCAGTGAGGTCTGAGAATTCCCTGTGCCATACAGGGAGAAGAGGTTCCCCTGGTTGAGTGCATTTGGTAAAAGCAATATGGCCTCCCAGCAGGCAAAAGTCCAAACAGACCTCGGAGGGCTGCCACATTACCGGATATTGGGACAAAGATGCCAGCTAAGTGCAGCAAAACCTGTTGTGTGCCATCTGTGGGGTGTGATTTACTATGAACTGTCAGCCTCTGTTGCTGCAGGATCATGAGAACATTTTCTGGGACGAGTTGGTACCTGGCCATTGTTCAGTCAGACCTTCCCCCAGAGAATCAGTGTAGGTCCCAGCCAAATGTGGTGGTGGGGGGGGGGTTCATCTCTGAAGTGTGTAGTTTTGAAACACAGGCCCATTCGAGATAAAACTCAGGAGGGAGGCACCACCTGGCAGGCAGACAGCTTAGGCAATTACAGGGTAAAGACAAGGAGCAGATGGAAACCTGAGACAAAGAAGGGGTGCTTGATTGTGCATCTGTGAAAGCTCGAAATTCCTGAACTGGTGACTAGAGAGCAGGGCAAAGACATTTTCACCTCTAGCACACCCATACTAATTGACCCCAGGGAGCTAAGCAGCACCAAGTGGAAAACAGAACTGTTAAACCAAACCCCACCCATCTGTGCCATCCAGGCACATTCCTTAGGAGACCAACACAAATACAGACTTTTGTGTACTACAAAATTTCAGTTCTAGGGAAACTGGAGCTAGCTTCATTTGGGTTTCATTTTGTTTGCTTGTTCATTGGTTAGATTTCATTGCTTCTGTTTTTATGTTAATTTTTTTCTTTCTCTTCTTTTTCGTTCTTGGTTACAGAGAAGCAAATTTTTATATTTATTTTATTTTGTCCTATTTTATTATTTAAAAATTTTTTAATTTTTAAATTTTTTAAAACTTTTTTCTTTTCTTCTTTTCCTCTTTTCTATCAAGCTTCTCTCAACAAGCAGACTGAAACACATCTAGAATCTAGATTTTTACCTGATTTGGCTTTGTTTTAATATTTTAATTTCAACTCTTTACTTTATTAATTTTTTTCTTCCTCCAAAGTGAATAGGAGGAATTCACCCTACAAGAAAGAACATGGAGAAATGACAGCCAGGGATTTAATCAACACAAATAGAAGTATGATGTCTAAACTAAAATTTAGAACCATGATTAAATAATACTAGCTGGGAGGCACCTGAGTGACTCGGTGGTTAAGCATCTGACTTCAACTCAGGTCATGATCTCATCACAGTAGGTGGGTTCATAACCCGCATCAGGCTCTGTGCTGACAGTGCAAAGACGAGTCTGCTTCAAGTTCTGTGTCTCCCTCTCACAACCCGTCCCCCACTCAGGCTCTGTCTCTCTCTCTCAGAAATTAAAAAAAAAAAAAAAAATTAAAAGGCAGGGGGTGGGGTGAAGATGGCAGAACAGCATGTAAGGTTTTTTTTGCATCTCTCAATCCTGAAATGCAGCCATATCAACACTAAACCATCTTGCACCCCTAGAAAACTGTTTTGAGGATTAGCACAACAATCTGCACAACCTAAACCACAGAACTTGGCAGAAACATGGTGTGGAGAGGTGAGCTGGGGGGAGAGAGAAGCCGGGGACGGCAAGGAGCTTTTTTGCTTGTGGAGAGAGAACAGAGACAGGGGGAATACGGGAAAGCATCCCCCTGCCTCCCCCTGCAAAGCAGCTGGAGAGAAAAGAAAGAGCACACAAGGGACTGGACAAAAAAGGGAGAAAGGAGAAAGGAGAGGGTTTAAATTCCATTAAGACTCTATAAACAGGGGCAGTGCAGAGTCTGAAACTCTGCAGCTCAATACCTAGCAGTGCTCTGGTGGAAAGGGCAAATCCCCAGGAGCAGACAGCAAGGTCCAAGGGGTTCTCAGGCCACACGGGGAGAGGCAGTTCCCCTGCTGGGAGGATATTTGGTAGAGGCTGTGGAGGTCCCAGCCAAAGGTCCCAGCAGACCCTGGAGAACAACCATATTCATTGGTGCTGGAACAAGGACATTAAGGGAGAAGCCTGGTGCCAGATGTGTGTGGGATTCCTGAAATGCTGCTGCTACACGATCATGTGAACTTTTTCTGGGGCGGGGCACCCAACTGTGGTCTCTGAGCATCAGCAGCAGCATGGTCCTGTGAACGTTCCTGGGGGCAGGTGGGCACCTGGTCATTACTCAGTGAGACCCTCCCCCTTTGATCCATTCTGAGCCACAAAGTGAGGGGTTGGGAAACACAGCTGCATCTAGGATAAAACTCAGGAGGGAGGTGCTACCTGGCAGCGGGATGGCTTGGTCACGGATAGTGTAAAAGTGGGGAGTGGACAGAAACCAGAGACAAAGAGGGGTGCTAGACTGTCAGTCGGGAAAGCACAGATTTCTGATAGGAGAGACTGGGTAGCTGGGTGACACCATTTTCACCCCTCCTGCACATGCGCATACATGCCTACACCCTCTACAACAATCCACCCCAGTAAGCTAAGCAGCACCATCTAGAGGAGAATGGAGCCATTACACTCAACCCTGCCCAACTGGGCCAACCTCACTCTTCAGAAACACCGCAAGTCTCTCCGCCTGCTTAGTTTAAGGACTATAAAGTACTTCATAGTTTGACTTCTAGGGGAAACTGATGTAATTTCAATCATATTTCAGTCTGTTTGCTGGTCCATCTATTCAATTTTTTCTTTTTCTTATTCTTGAATACAGAAGGAGAAAAAATTTACTTTCATTTTCCATTTTTATTAAAAAGATTTTTAATTTTTTACTATTTTATTATTTTGTGAATTTCTTAAATACGATTTTACTTCCATAATTTCATTTTATTCTATGTGGGTGTATTCATTTTTTCAAATTTTCAAATGTTTTCTTTCTTTTTTTTCTTATTTTCCCTTTTTTCTCTAGCCTATCAAGCTACTTTCAACAACCAGACCAAAAGACACCTAAGATCTAGCAGCCTTTGATTTTTTGTGTTGTTTTAAATTTTTTAATTTTTAAAAAAAATTTTTTTTTAACATTTATTTTTTGAGACAGAGAGAGACAGAGTGTGAACAGGGGAAGGTCAGAGAAAGAGGGAGACAGAGTATCTGAAACAGGCTCCAGGCTCTGAGCTGTCAGCACAGAGCCCGACACGGGGCTCGAACCCACGGACCAGGAGATCATGACCTGAGCCGAAGTCAGACGCTTAACCAGCTGAGCCACCCAGGCGCCCCTAAATTTTTTAATTTTAACATTTTACCTTATTAATTCCTTTTCTTCCTTCAAAATGACAAAACAAAGGAATTAAGCCCAAAAGAAAGAACAGGAAGAAATGACAGCCAGGGACTTAACACAGGTACAAGCAAGATGTGTAAACCAGAATTCAGAACCACAATAATATGAATAGTAGCTGGGGTAAAAAATAGATTAGAATCCCTTTCTGTGGAGACAAAAAAAAAAAAAAATAATAGCTATTCAGGATAAAATAAAAAATGCTATAACTGAGCTGTAATCTAGAACAGATGCCATGGTGGCAAGGATGGATGAAGCAGAACAGAGTATCAGTGATATAGAGGACAAACTTATGGAGAACATTGAAGCACAAAAAAAAGGGAAACTAAGGCAAAAGAGCATGATTTAAGAATTAGAGAAATCAGTGACTCATTAAAAAGGAACAACATCAGAATCATAGGGGTCCCAGAAGAGGAAGAGAGAAAAAAAGGGGTAGAAGGTTTATGTGAGCAAATCACAGTGGAAAACTTTCCTAATCTGGGGAAAGACACAGACATCAAAACCCAGGAAGCACAGAGGACTCCCCTAAGATTCAACAAAAACTGACCACCAACAAGGCATATCATAGTCAAATTCACAAAATACTCAGGCAAGGAAAGAAACATGAAAGCAGCAAGGGAAAAAAAAAAGTCCTTAACCTACAAGGGAAGACACATCAGGCTTGCAGCAGACCTATCCACAACAAACTTGGCAGGCCAGAAAGGAGTGGCAGGATATATTCAATGTGCTGAATCAGAAAAATATGCATTAAGAATTCTTTATCCAGCAAGGCTGTCATTCAAAACAGAAGGAGAGATTAAAAGTTTCTCAGACAAACAAAAATTAAAGAAGTTCATGACCACTAAACCAGCCCTACAAGAAATTTTAAGGGGGACTCTCTGAAGGGAGAAAAGACGAAAAAAAAACCCACAAAAAACAAAAGACCAAAAGCAACAAAGACTAGAAAAGACCAGAGAACACCACCAGAAACTCCAATTCTACAGGCAACATAATGTCAATAAATTCATATATTTCAGTACTCACTCTAAACGTCAATGGACTAAATGCTCCAATCAAAAGAGATAAGGTAACAGAATGGATAAGAAAACAAATTCCAGGGGCGCCTGGGTGGCGCAGTCGGTTAAGCGTCCGACTTCAGCCAGGTCACGATCTCGCAGTCCGGGAGTTCGAGCCCCGCGTCGGGCTCTGGGCTGATGGCTCAGAGCCTGGAGCCTGTTTCCGATTCTGTGTCTCCCTCTCTCTCTGCCCCTCCCCCATTCATGCTCTCTCTCTGTCCCAAAAATAAATAAACGTTGAAAAAAAAATTTAAAAAAAGAAAAAAAGAAAACAAATTCCATCTATATATTGTTTACAAGAGACCCACTTTAGACCTAAAGGCACCTTCAGATTGAAAGTAAGGGGATGGAGAACCATCTATCATGCTAACGGTCGCCAAAAGAAAGCTGGAATAGCCATACTTATATCAACAATCTAGGTTTTAAAATAAAGACTGTAATAAGAGATGAAGGGCATTATATCATAATTAAGAGGTCTAGCACCAAGAACATATACCAAGGGTAAACATTTATGCTCCAAACGTGGAAGAACCCAAATATATGTATGGTTTTATATGGTTACTTCAACGAACAAATCAAAGCACACCTGGTTGAAGGTCCAAACAATCCACCACTACAGGCAGTGGGATAGAGCAGCCAAATATGCAACAACCATGCATGCAACATGCTCCAAAAATACTTCCTGAAGTGGCCCCTTATTAACATAGTAGCACTCGCAGGTGTAGGACACATAGCAAGCTAGAAAAACACACAAAGGAAAGAAACCTAGCCAAAAAGATGAAACGGAAGAATTCCCCCCCAAAAGAATATTCAGGAAGAAACCACAGCCAGAGATTTGCACAAAACAGATATAAACAAATTATCTGAACAAGAATTTAGAATTATAGTCATAGACTAAAAGCTGGGCTCAAAAAGAGTGTAGAAGACAGCAGAGAATCTACTGCTGTAGAGATCAAAGACCTAAGAAATAGTCACAATGAATTATGGAATGCTATAAATGAGATGCAAAATAAACTGGATACAGTGACAATGAGGATGGAAGAGGCAGAGGACAGAATAGGTGAAATCGAAGATAAAATTATGGAAAATGATGAAGCTGAAAAAAGAGGGAAAGGAAATTACTAGACCATGAGGGGACAATTAGAGAGCTAAGTGATTCAGTGAAACAAAACAATATCCTATCACAGGAGTTCCAGAAGAAGAGAGAAAGAAAGGGGCCGAAGGTTTATTTGAACAAATTATAGATGAGAACTTCCTAATCTCGGGGGTGGGGGAGGCAGGAAACAGCATACAAGCCCAAGAGGCACAGAGAACGAACTCCCTTCAAAATCAACAAAAACAGGTCAACACCATGACATATAGTAAAACTGGCAAAATACAAAGATAAAGGGAGAATTCTGAAAGCAGCTAGGAACAAACGGGCCTTAACCTACAAGGGTAGACACATAAGGGGAGTAGCAGACCTGTCCACTGAAAATTGGCAGGCCAGAAGGGAGTGGCAGGAAATCTTCAGTGTGCTGAATAGGAAAAATATGCAGCCAAGAATCCTCTATCCAGCAAGGCTGACATTCAGAATAGGAGACATAAAGGCTTTTCCAGATAAACAAAAACTAAAGGAGTTTATGACCACTAAACCAGCCCTGCAGAAGATCCTAAGGGGACTCTAAGTGGAAAGCCACAAAGACTACAAAGGACAAGAGACATCACCATGAACACAAAACCTACAGATAACACAATGACACTGAATCCATATCTTTCAATAAACACTGAATGTAAACAGACTAAATGCTGCAATCAAAAGACACAGGATATAAGAATGGATAAAAAAACAAGATCCATCTACATGCTGCCTACAAGAGACTCATTTTAGACCTGAGGAAACCTGCAGATTGAAAGTGAGGGGATGGAGAACCATCATCATGCTACTGGATGTCAAAAGAAAGCCAGAGTAGCCATACTTGTATCAGACAAACTGGATTTTAAAACAGACACTAACAAGAGATAAAGGGCATTATGTCATAATTAAGGGGTCTATCCATCAAGAACAGCTAACAGTTGTAAATGTTTATGCCCCCAACATGAGAGCAGCTAAATATGCAAGTCAATTATTCACAAACATAAGCAAACTTATTGATAATAATACTGCAATTGTAGGTGACTTTAATGTTCCGCTTACAACAATAAACAGATCATCTAGGCAAAAAATCAATAAGGAAACAACAGCTCTGACTGACGCATTGGACCAGGTGGACTTAACAGATATATTCAGAACTTTTAATCTTAAAGCAGCAGCATACACATTCTTCTCAAGTGCACATGGAACATTCTCCAAAATAGACCACATACTGGGTCACAAAACAGCCCTCAACAAATATAAAAGGACTGAGATTATACCATGCATATTTTCAGATCACAACACTTTAAAGCTTGAAATCAACCACAAGAAAAAAACTGGAAAGCCCCCAAATACATGGAGGTGAAAGAACATCCTACTAAAGAATGAATGGGCCAACCAGGAAATTAAAGAAGAAATTTTAAAATATATGGAAACAAATGAACATGAAAACATGACAGCCCAAACCCTCTGGGATGCAGCAAAGGCAGTCCTAAGAGGAAAATACACTGCACTTCAGGCCTAACTCAAGAAGCAAGAAAGGCCCCAAATACACAACCTGACCTTAGATCTAAAAGAGCTAGAAAAGGAGCAGCAAATAAAGCCCAAAGCCAGCAGAAGAAAGGAAATAATAAAGGTTAGAGCAGAAATAAACAATATAGAATCCAAAAAACCAGTAGAACAGATCAATGAGTCTAAGAGCTGGTGTTTAAAAAAATAAACAAAATTAATAAAACCCTAGTCAAACTTCTCAAAAGGAAAAGAGAGAGGACCCAAATAGATAAAATCACAAATGACAGAGGAAAGAGTACAACCAACAGAAACACAAACAATTATTAGAGATTACTATGAAAAATTATATGCCAACAAACTGGACAATCTGGAAGAAATGAGCAAATTCCTAGACACCCCCACACCACCAAAACTCAAACAGAAAGAAATAGAAAATCTGAACAGACCCAAACCAGTGAAGAAATTGAATTGGTTATCAAAAATCTCCCAACAAATAAGAGTCCTGGGTCAGATGGCTTCCCAGGGGAATTCTGGAGACATTTAAAGCAGAGTTAATTCCTACTCTGCTCAAACTGTTCCAAAAAATAGAAATGGACTCATTCTATGAAGCCAGCATTACTTTGATTCCCAAACCAGACCAAGACCCCACTAAAAAGGAGAATTACAGGCCAATATCCCTGACGAACCTGGAAGCAAAAATTCTCAACAAGATACTAGCAGATCAAATTCAACAGTACATTAAAAGAATTATTCACCATGATCATGTGAGATTCATTCCTGGGCTGCAGAGCTGGTTCAATATTGGCAAATCAATCAACATGATACATCACATTAATAGAAAAAAGGATAAGAACCATATGATCCTGTCAATAGATGCAGAAAAAGCATTTGACAAAATACAGCATCCTTTATTAATAAAAAGCCTCAAGAAAATTGGGATAGAAGAAACATAACTTAACATCATAAAAGCCATACATAAAAGTTTCACAGCTAATATCATCCTTAATGGGGTAAAACTGAGAGCTTTCCCCCTGAGATCAGGAACACAACAGGGATGTTCACTCTCACCATTGTTTTTTATCATAGTGTTGGAAGTCCTAGCCGCAGCAGTCAGATATCAAAAAGAAATAAAAGGCATCCGAATTGGCAAAGAAGAAGTCAAACTTTCACTCTTCGCAGATGACGCAATACTCTACGTGGAAAACCCAAAAGACTCCACCAAAACACTGCTAGAGCTGATACACGAATTCAGCAAAGTCGCACGATATAAAATCAATGTATAGAAATCAACTGCATTTCTATACGCCAATAATGAAACAATAGAAAGAGATATCAGGGAATTGATCCCATTTACTATTGCACCAAAATCGTAAAATACCAAGATCTGTTCGCTGAAAACTATAGAAAGCTTAGTAAAGAAACAAAGACACGAAGAAATGAAAAAATATTCCATGATCATGGATCAGAAGAACAAATATTGTCAAAATGTCTCTACTACCCAAAGCAAACTACACATTCGATACAATCTCAATCAAAATAGCACCACATTCTTCACAGAGCTAGAACAAACAATCCTAAAATTTGTATGGAACCAAAAAAGACCCTGAATAGCCAAAGTAATGTTGAACAAGAAAACCAAAGCTGGAGGCATCACAATCTTGGACTTCAAGCTGTTATTACAAAGCTGTAATCATCAAGACAGTATGGTACTGGCACAAAAAACAGACACACAGATGAATGGAATAGAATGGAGAACCCAGAAATGGACGCACAAATGTATGGCCAACTAATCTTTGACAAAGCAGTAAAGAATATCCAATGGAAAAAAGACAGTCTCCTTAGTAAATGGTGCTGGGAGAACTGGACAGCGACGTGCAGAAGAATTAAACTGGACCACTTTCTTACACCATACACAAAAACAAATTCAAAATGGATTAAAGAATGTGAACTAGGAAACCATCAAAATCCTATGGGAGAAAATATGCAGCAACCTCTTAGACCTCGACCACAGCAAATTCTTACTTGAAATGTCTCCAAGGGAAGGGAAATAAAAGCAAAAATGAACTATTGGGACCTCATCAAGATAAAAAGCTTCCGCACAGCAAAGAAAACAATCAATGAAACTAAACAGCCACTGACAGAATGGGAGGAGATATTTGCAAATGACATATTGGATAAAGGGTTAGTATCCAAAATCTATAAAGAACCCCATATTAGACAATTTGTAATTGTGCCCTTACAAATCAGCACTCCTGTATCCTTGGGATAAATTCTCAGTAGTGCTACTGCAGCCTTGTAGGGTAATTCTTTTAACTTTCTGAGGAACCTCCACACTGTTTTCCAGAGTGGCTGCACCAGTTTGCATTCCCACCAACAGTGCAAGAGGGTTCCCGTTTCTCCACATCCTCTCCAGCATCTATAGTCTCCTGATTTGTTCATTTTAGCCACTCTGACTGGTGTGAGGTGATATCTCAGTGTGGTTTTGATTTGTATTTCCCTGATGAGGAGTGATGTTGAGCATCTTTTCATGTGCCTGTTGGCCATCTGGATGTCTTCTTTAGAGAAGTGTCTATTCATGTTTTCTGCCCATTTCTTCACTGGATAATTTGTTTTTCGGGTGTGGAGTTTGGTGAGTTCTTTATAGATTTTGGATACTAGCCCTTGGAACTGGAGAGTGTTTGCTAAGTGAAATAAGTCACACAGAGAAAGACAGATACCATATGTTTTCACTCTTATGTGGATCCTGAGAAACTTAACAGAAGACCATGGGAGAGGGGAAGGAAAAAAAAAAGTTAGAGAGGGAGCAAGCCAAACCATAAGAGACTCTTAAAAACTGAGAATAAACTGAGGGTTGATGTGGGGGTGGGGGTGGGAGGGAGGGGAAAGTGGGTGATGGACATTGAGGAGGGCATCTGTTGGAATGAGCACTGGGTGTTGTATGGAAATCAATTTGACAATAAATTTCATATTAAAAAAAATGAAAACATACATCCAAATAAATAAATAAATAAATAAACAAATAAATAAATAAATAAATAAATAAACTACTTGTTGAGGCTCTCATTCTAGACTTCTTTGGTTCTGCCTTTGCATTCAAACCTGTTTTCCAGAAATAATGCAGACACAGACAAATTGCAATTTCATCATCATGCATTTGGATGCTGCAGTTAACTCTAAATGAAATAAAGTATATGTAAATACATGAGGTGACAAGTATCTTAGAAATTAATACCAAACTACAAATAAAACTTTCATATCATAAATCTAACTTTAAACAATTCCTTTGAAGAAAATCGTCTTTATGACACTCTCATGTTATATACTATTTACAGATCAAAAATACTAAGGCTCAAACACCAAAGAAATACAATTATTAAGAGAATATTATGAAAAACTATATACCAACAAACTGGATAACCTGGAAGAAACAGATAACCTTCTAAGAACATATGAACTACCAAAACTGAAACAGGAAGAAGTAGAAAACTTGAACAGAACGACTGCCAGCAAAGAAACTGAATTAGTAATAAAAAAATCTCCCAACAAACAAAAGTCCAGGGCCAGATGGCTTCACAGATGGATTCTACCAAACGTTTAAAGAACAGTTAATACCTCAACTATTCCAAACTATTCCAAAAATTAGGGGAAAAAAGGGAAAACTTCCAAATTCGTTCTATAAGGCCAGCATTACCCTAACACCAAAAACAAAGACTCCACTAAAAAAGAACTACAGGTCATGATCCCTGATAAACATGGATTCAAAAATTTTCAATTAAATACTAGCAAACCAAATCCAACAATACATTAAAAGAATCATTCACCATGATCAAGTGGGATTATTCCTAGGCTGCAAGGGTTCAATATTCTGAAATCAATCAACATGATGCACCACATTAATAAAAGAAAGGATAAGAACTACATGATCATTTCAACAGACGCAGGAAAAGCATGAGACAAAGTACAACATCCATTCATGATAAAAACCCTCAACAAAGTAGGGTTATAGGAAATATACCTCAACAGAATAGGAACTGCAGAAATGAACCCACAACTATAGGGTCAATTAATCTTCAACAAAGCTGGAAAGTCCATTGGGATAAAGTCTCTTTAACAAATGGTGCTGGGAAAACTGGACAGCAACATGCAAAAAATGAAACTGGACCGCTCTCTTTCACCATACACAAAAATAAATTCAAAATGGATTAAAGACCTAAATGTGAGACATGAAACCATTAAAATCCTAGAGGAGAACACAGGCAGTAACTTCCTTAACCTTGGCTGTAGCAACTTCTTACTAGACACATCTCCCGAGGCAAGAGAAGCAAAAGCAAAAATGAACCATTAGGACCTCATCAAGATAAAAAGCTTCTATACAGCAAAGGAAACAGTCAACAAAACTAAAAGGCAACCCACGGAATAGAAGACATTGCAAACAACAAACCTGATGAAGGGTTAGTATCCAAAATATATGAAGACTTATAAAACTCAACTCAACCCCCCCCCCAAAATGAATAATCCAATTAAAAAATGGGCAGAAGACATGAATAGACATTTTTCCAAGGGAGACATCCAGATGGCTAGGAGATACATAAGAAGATGCTCAACATCACTCATCATCAGGGAAACACAAATCATAACTACAAAATGGTTAAAATCAACAACACAAGAAACAACAGGTATTGGCAAGGATGTGGAGAAATGGGAACTCTCTTGCACTGTTGGTGAGAATGCAAACTGGTGCAGTCACTCTGGAAAACAATGTGGAGTTTCCTCAAAAAGTTAAAAATATAACTATTCTACGATCCAGCAACTGCACTAGTATGTATTTACCCAAAGAACACAAAAATACTAATCGAAGTTGGGGCACCTGGGTGGCTCAGTTGGTTAAGCATCCAACTTCAGCTCAGGTCATGATCTCACGGTTCATGAGTTCGAGCCCCACATTGGACTCTCTGCGGTCAGCACAGAGCCTGCTTCAGATCCTCTGTCCCCTTCTTTCTCTGCCTCTCCCCTGCTCATTCTCAATCTCTCAAAACAAATAAAAACCTAAAAAAAAAAAAAAACCTCTACAACCCAGCAATTGCACTACTAGGTATTTATCCAAGGGTACAGGTATGCTGTTTTGAAGGGGCACATGCACCCCAATGTTTATAGCAGCAGCATCAACAATAGCCAAAGTATGGAAAGAGCCCAAATGTCCAGTGATGGATGAATGGATAAAGAAGATGTGATATATATATATACAATGGAGTATTACTCAGCAATCAAAAAGAATGAAATCTTGCCATTTGCAACTATGTGGATGGAACTAGAGGGTATTATGCTAAGCAAAATTAGTCAGTCAGAGAAAGACAAATATCATATGACTTCACTCATATGAGGACTTTAAGACACAGAACAGATGAGCACAAAGGAAGGGAAGCAAAAATAATATAACAGGGAGGGGGACAAAACATAAGACTCTTAAATATGGAGAACAAACAGAGGGTTACTGGAGGGGGGATGGGCTAAATGAGTAAGGGGCATTAAGGAATCTACTCCAGAAATCATTGTTGCACTATATGCTAACTTGATGTAAATTTAAAAAAAAATTAATTAAAAAAAAAACATTTAAAAATAACCATTTAAAATTACTAAGCAAAGGGACATATGTACCCCAATGTTTATAGCAGCATTATCTACAATAGCCAAATTATGGAAAGAACCCAAATGTCCACCAACTGATGAATGGATAAAGATGTGTACACACACACACACACACACACACACACACACACACACACACTGGAATATTACTCAGCCATAAAAAAAGAATGAAATCCTGCCATCTGCAAGAACATGGATACAGCCAGAGAGTATTATGCTAAGTGAAGTAAGTCAGTCAGAGAAAGACAGATACTGTATGATTTCACTCCTATGTGGACCTTAAGAAACAAAACAAACGAACATAGGGCAGGGGAGAGTGGGGGGAGAGACAGAGAGACAAATCAAGAAACAGACCTTAACTATAGAGAACAAACTGATGGTTACCAGTGGGGAGGCAGTTGGGGGGAAATGGGTTAAATAGGTCATAGGGATTAAGGAGTGCACTTGTAATAAGCACTGGATGATGTATGGAAGTGTCAAATCACTATGTCATACACCTGAACCTAATATTATACTGTATGTTAACTGGTATTTCAATAAAAACTTTTTTTAAGGGGCGCCTGGGTGGCGCAGTCGGTTAAGCGTCCGACTTCAGCCAGGTCACGATCTTGCGGTCCGTGAGTTCGAGCCCCGCGTCGGGCTCTGGGCTGATGGCTCGGAGCCTGGAGCCTGTTTCCGATTCTGTGTCTCCCTCTCTCTCTGCCCCTCCCCCGTTCATGCTCTGTCTCTCTCTGTCCCAAAAATAAAAATAAAAAAACGTTGAAAAAAAAACCTTTTTTTAAAATCTAGGAAAGCAAATAAGAATTTGGAGGTCAGGATGGATATTGTAATAAAGACAACATGTCATGCGTATATTTTATATATATGTAGCAATTGAATAAAAAAGACAAAGAATCATACAGGAAAAATGGGCAAAGATTGGAAATACAAAGAAAAATCCCACTGACAAACAAACAATAACAAAAAGATACCCAAAATTACTAAGGAAGAGGATATGCAATTCAAGTAACTAAGACATTTCTTTACTGACTAGAAAAACATACAAACACAGATTATACTTATGTCTACTGGGGATGTGGAAAGGAGGCCACCGCATACATTGCTGCCAGGGAAATGTAAGGAATAACACCCTTGTGAAAAAACAATACCCCAATATCCATTAAAATTAAAACCCCAGGGGCACTTGGGTGGCTCAGTTGGTTAAGTGTCTGCCTTCGGCTCAGGTCTTGATCTCTGATCTCGAGCTCCACGTCAGGCTCTGTGCTGACAGCTCAGAGCGTGGAGCCTACTTCAGATTCTGTGTCTCCCTCTCTCTCTGCCCTCCCCCGCTCATGCTCTCTCTCTCAAAAATAAACATTAAAAAAATTTTTTTAATTAAAACCCCAGAAACTTTTCTCAGTAATAAATCTATTAGCACATATAAATCTATAAGGACATATCTTCAGAGAATATTTACCACAACACTGTTAGTGTAACAGCAAAAAAAAAAAAAGGAAACTAAGGCAAAAAAAGGAAACTAAATAAATTCCCATTAGCAAATTTTTTTAAATATGAAACTTTCAGCACTGGCTCCATTGTAGAGAAACAGACTATTTCATAATATGCTGGTGTGGGTATACACAGGTGCAACTTTATGGGAAGGAAACTAGAGGACTCTATTAAAATTTTATATTCCCATGCATTTGGACCTAGCAGCCCAACTTCCAGAAATGTGTCCTACTAAAACATGGCATGATGTATGTGTAAATATATCAAATCATTATACATTGTACACCTTAAACTAATACAATGTTATATGTCTATTTATACATCTAAATAAAACAGAGGAAAACAAGATAAGATTTTCACTACAGCCTTTATTTAATAAGACTTGGAAAGAAAGTAAATGTCTACTCTTTTTTTGTTTGTTTTTAATATGAAATTTATTGTCAAATTGGTTTCCATACAACACCCAGTGCTCATCCCAAAAGGTACCCTCCTCAATACCCATCACCCACCCTCCCCCTCCCTCCCACCCCCCCATCAACCCTCAGTTTGTTCTCAGTTTTTAAGAGTCTCTTATGCTTTGGCTCTCTCCCACTCTAACCTCTTTTTTTTTTTCTTCCCCTCCCCCATGGACTTCTGTTAAGTTTCTCAGGATCCACATAAGAGTGAAAACATATGGTATCTGTCTTTCTCTGTATGACTTACTTCACTTAGCATAACACTCTCCAGTTCCATCCACGTTGCTACAAAAGGCCATATTTCATTCTTTCTTTTTTAAAAAAATTTTTTTAATGTTTATTTTTGAGAGAAAGACAGAGTGCAAGCAGGAGAGGAGCAGCGAGAGAGGGAGACACAGAATCCAAAGTAGGCTCCAGGCTCTGACCTGTCAGCACAGAGCCCGACACAGGGCTCAAACCCACAAAACTGTGACATCATGGCCTGAGCTGAAGTCAGACACAACTGACTGAGCCACTCAGGAACCCCCTAAATCTTTACTCTTAATAAAATGGTTGAATAAATGATACATATGATACATATACACAATGATACATATACACAATTAAGTAACAACACAAACTTGAAAAAAAATGAGATAGCTCTCTGTATCGCTGAACTGGAAAGAAAAAACAGCCACTATGAAGTATAAAACGTAAACAAAACACTCTCTGTTTGTGATTTTTCCATAATTTGAGAAATTGAAAAAAAAAGTGGTTGGGGAAAATTAGATGCTTTGCCTTTTCTAAGAATCTCAAATGTCTGAACAGGTGAACCCTCTCCCTCCCCAACCTACCATATCTGACCTCAACCAGTTTTCTACATGCGCTACTACTATACTCATTTCCTCTATAAAATTCAGTGGCTTCAAGATATCTTTTCTCCTTTCCAGATATAAAAACGGTATTAAAATGTATATATTTTTAATTTTAATTACCCTCATTACTATAATTAATTTTTTCATACTCCTGTGGTAGAAATCCCTTGGTATAAATCAACATTACAAATCAGTGTTATTCCACATCTCCTGAACTACAATCCCTTTCAATTCTGAACAAGGAATAGACACTTCTTTGACTAAAGAATGTGTTTGTATCCTACTACATTCATAAATCTCAGCCTACCAAGTTTCACAACTCATAATAACAAATGTGGGGGAAGATTGAGGCTTCCTTCATTATTATTTTGTGGATTATTACATAGACCGATGGAAATAAAATCATAGCATTGTGTTCACCCTCTTTCCCAAATCTCCCTTGAAAAATACTGGGTGGGGGCGCCTGGGTGGCGCAGTCGGTTAAGCGTCCGACTTCAGCCAGGTCACGATCTCACGGTCCGTGAGTTCGAGCCCCGCGTCAGGCTCTGGGCTGATGGCTCAGAGCCTGGAGCCTGTTTCCGATTCTGTGTCTCCCTCTCTCTCTGCCCCTCCCCCGTTCATGCTCTGTCTCTCTCTGTCCCAAAAATAAATAAACGTTGAAAAAAAAATTTAAAAAAAAAAAAAGAAAGAAAAATACTGGGTACACTTCATTATTGTTCTATGTCAGGGGTCAATAAACTATGGTCTGCTACCTGTCTATATGGCCTGAAAGCTAAGAATGGTTTTCACATTTTTAAATGACTGCGGGTAAAATCAAAAGAAAAGTAGGGGCACCTGGGTGGATCAGTCAGTTAAGAGTCTGATTCTTGATTTTAGCTCAGGTCATGACCTCCCAGTCATGATATCGAGCCCCATGTCAGGCTGCACGATGGGCATGGAGCCTGCTTAAGATTCTCTCTCTCTCTCTCTCCCTCTCTCTCTCCCTCTCCCTCCCTCTCCCTCCCTCTCTCTCCCTCTCTCTCCCTCTTCCCTTTCCTCACATGTGCTCCCCCGCTCCCATCAAAAAATACATACAAAAAGTGTCCATACAAAAAGTTTTACTGGAACACAGCAATGGTCATTTGTTTGGTATTGTTTAATGCTGTTTTCACACTACAAAGACAGAGGAAAGTATGAGCCTCAAGGCCAAAAGTACAGCTTATCTGGTTCTTTACAGGAAAGATTTGCCAACCCCTATGTTCTGTGTCACATTACATGCCCTACATAATTTTATACTTTTACCTAAACATTCTCCAGCCTTTCCTTCCATATTCAGCATAAAGTCTTGTTAATTATCTATTACTCTCCAGGCAAACACATTCTTCATAGACCTTTGAAATGCACTTCCTCCTGGGAATGTCCTTAGTGTCCTTAGTCTAACCACATCCCTGATCACCTACAAACAGAAAACCAGAATGGAGTGCTAGCAACACCTTAAAAGTTACAAATGAACAAATCAAAACCAAAACCAAACTTCACCACCACCAGCCACCCTCCAAGGTGAAGCTAAAGAGGCTAACTCCCCAGTTAGTGGCTTTCAAACTACCCTATCTTAGAATTGAGGCGTTGTGTAAACTAAATTTTACCACCACTAAAATTCCTAATGGTCAAACAGCAAGGAGAAAAAAAAGTAAATGTTAATTTCCCAAGTTTAATCCTCTTCAAATCATTGGCTACCAGAAAAAAAAAGGGGGGGGGTGGGGGAAGTAGACCAATTATATGTAGTATGCATGACCCTAAATCCCTACATTTGATATTTTCTGCAAGTAAATCGTCTCTGGCCCCCTGGAGTAAAAGGTTAAATCTTGCACTGTGTTTGTAGACAATATCACAACTTACATAGGAACAAGATAGGCCGTTGGGCCATTTCCTCCTATAGGGTACACCAAAATTTGCCCATCTCTTTCAGTCAGCATTCTGCATACCAAGTGTTGGGGGAGAAGAGGCGGGACAAGCTGCCTTTTCTATGAACAATGTCAGACACTCCTAGCACTAACTCCTCCCCAGCCTCATCACACCTCTACCCTGCACTAGGTCCTCCCCAGCTCCATCACCTCTATTCAGGACCTCCTCCCCAGTCTCATCATACCTCTATCAGCAGAGTCTTCCTCCAAAGTCACAGGCGTGCAAAGCTTCCAGTAACAGAAGAGGAAAGCAGGAAGGCTATAATGCAAAAGTCTGGAGTTCCCACACAAGCATCATCTGCTCTTTGGGAAGATCTCAAGTCATAGCCCGAAAAGTGAAAAGAAATGGGACTTGGCTCGCACCCACTTAACAGGTGTTTACCGCACGCTTGCTAGAGGCCGGGCAGCGAGGGAAGAGCTTAGGATAGAAAGGTGAGCAGCAGAATGGCAGCTCTCCCGGGGCTCCCACTCCACTGGGGGAGGTAAACAATGTCTTTAAAGCCCGCCTAGGAATGCGAGGAGCATTTGAAGCCCACGGCAGGGACAATTTACCTAATCCTGTAATGTTAAAAGGCTAAAACTCAACCAGTCGGAAGTGACGTGACAGCTGAAACTTGCAGGTCCGCCACGTAACTGGCCGCCGCCTCAGCTAGCCACCTTCTCCCTGGACTGGCCTGAAGAGAGGATAAGTGTAGCTCAAAGTCCGCAACCTCCCTTGCCCTGCCCCCAGCGGCTCCCAGTCCCACCCGGAACCAGCAAGCGTGGCCAGAGCCGGGGCCCGCAGCCGGAGTGGGACTGCAGCGGTCTCTGGCACCCATCGGCGCCCTGCGGGCAATGGGGCTTCAGCGCTCAACCAGGCGCATGCGCGGCCCTCTTTCTCCTGAGGATTCCTCGGGTCACCTGAACGACCGCATTTCGGCCACCTGCCCCTCCGGGTCCCTTCTCGCTCTTGATTCCTCCAGCTGTTTCTCACCTCTGACCCCCTCCTTCTCCTTCTCCGCAGGCACTGCTAGGCCTTGCGGCGGCCGCCAGCCGACACCAAGGCTTCCACTGACACGAGCCTCTCGGCGCGGCTTCCGCTTCCGGCGAGTATTGTGTGTCGCGCTGCGGGGCGGGGGCGGGGGGAGGAGGAAGGAGGGAGGCAGCGCTCCGGCGGCTCCGCGCCCCGCACTCCCGGACCTGAAGCCGGGAAGGTAGGTGCTGTCCCGCTGCCGCGCCCGGGCCCTGGGGCCTGCCCCCGCCGGCCGGCTCGGCACGCCGCGTCCCAGCGCCCCGCGACTGCGTCACCGGCCCCCCGCACGTAACCACAGCTGCCTCCGCCCGCCTCGGGCCCGGGCGGACGTTTTGCCGCCCCGGCGACGTCAGCGCGTCCGGCGTTGCTTGGCTACCCCGCCGTTCCCCCGTCCCGCTGCCGCTCGCCTCCCCGGGTGAAACTCTGACGCCGTCACCGCGGGCCTCGGCTGCGTCATAGCGGCGGGCATCCCACCTTCACGTCACACCTTCTCCTCACCTGGACACGCATTCCTCCCTCCCTGTCAACCACGACGTTTCCTCTCCCCTTCTCCAATCCCCCTACGCCAGATCTGGCGAGAGAAGATGGAGACGAGGGTGGGCATGAGTTGTGGACGACGCTCAGGAGAGGGTCGCAAGGTGGGACCCCGGACAGTGGTAGAAACAAAATGAGGACGTCCCTCAAGTTTGCCCTTCTACTGAGACACAAGGAATAGAGGGAAAGAAATTACCAACCTGGAGGCACCCGAGGCCTCACTATGGCTGTAACTCCAAGTCCTCTCTATGCATCCCTAACCTTTTCCCCATTTCTTTTTCACACCACTTCTTTGCCAGTCTAGATCCATCCTGGTCCCTAACTCTGCATACAGTTCAACTTACCCCAGGTGAGGAGACCACCTAATTTCTAGAAAAAAGGGACAGGTTCACTAGTTGGATTCTCTTCGGTAAAGAAAAATCATCTAACTCAACTTCTCTCCTAGTTGAGGAAAGAATTCAGGTCCAAATAAGGTATCAGCTCCAACTCCAAATTAAACACTTTTCATGTGTGCCAACAACAATATATACAGTAATCATTGTTAACCCTATTCACCACATGGCCACTTCTTTCTTAGCACTTAGACCTACTAAATTTCCTTTCTTCTGTTGGAAGGGAGGGTGGATAGAGAAATCCATGGTTTCATCGATAAAAGTGGTGATTTTCAAGGAAGGAGTGGGGGACCAGCTTTATAAATCTCTTTGATGCATTTCCAACATTTTGAGCCTTAACTTGAGGGAGACTTTAATTGCCTCTTTCTCTAATTCCCAGCCACTCCAGAACCTACTAGTTGGAGGCACAGTACATCCAAGGTATTAGTTATCAGTAGCTATTTCAAAACTCCAGTCACTGCTGAATATTTAGGATAGACTTGTCAGCCTTCTTTTCAAGAAGTATATACTTTCAAGAAGTATATACTCTTTAGTGTAGTTGCCACGTATTAATCACTTTTCAGCAGTCCTAAATGTCTAAGTGCACTCAAATAAATGAGATGTTGGGTGAATAATGTCATTCCAAGAAGAAGACACACTTCCCCTAGACTACTCTAATAAAGGGAAGAATAATTTCAAGTTTTCCTGAAAAGAAGAGGTTGTTACCCTTGCCTAATATTCCTTTTATTACCCTTGAAACAGAGGACAATGGCAGAGAAGCCTATGCTCCAGGGGGCTATTGTAATAAAACTCTTCTGTAACATTAAACTTTAAAATATACTTAAGAAATCTTAATACTTGGACTTTTATGGCATGTTTCACTTTCCCAAGATCCTTTCTCACTATTAGAAAACTATATCTAGTAGGGATACAATGGTCTGCTTTTAAGATACATGTGTACTGAGCCTAGATCAGAAGAAGTGTGCTGGGCTAGAGTTGAAAGAAGCCTCTAATAAGAGAAAGCAGAGGTAAAAGACAAAAGAGATTGGTGGTTGGGTGTCAGTTTGCTGAACAGGAAAAAAAATTAGACTGATGGTTGGGAGTCACAAGGTTTGGAAATAGAGAAACAAAAGAGAAGTTGTATCTAGTGGAAGAGAAAATGTAAAATACCAAGATGGGGCTAACTGGAGTTAGGATTTATCATGGGAGTAAATGCCAGTCCAGGGACACAAAAAAATTAAACCTCCAACTAATATTTTTCTTTCTCTGCCCCCTTTTCATCCCTAAGTTAAATAATGGCAGAAACAAGTCTGTTAGAGGCTGGAGCCTCTGCAGCCTCCACAGCTGCAGCTCTGGAGAACTTACAGGTGGAGGCGAGTTGCTCTGTCTGCCTGGAGTATCTGAAGGAGCCTGTCATCATTGAGTGTGGGCACAACTTCTGCAAAGCTTGCATCACCCGCTGGTGGGAGGACCTAGAGAGGGACTTCCCTTGTCCTGTCTGTCGAAAAACATCTCGCTACCGCAGTCTCCGGCCTAATCGACAGCTAGGCAGCATGGTGGAAATTGCCAAGCAGCTCCAGGCTGTCAAGCGGAAGATCCGAGATGAGAGCCTCTGCCCCCAGCACCATGAGGCCCTCAGCCTTTTCTGCTATGAGGACCAGGAGGCTGTATGCTTGATATGTGCAATTTCCCACACCCACCGGGCCCACACCGTCGTGCCACTGGATGATGCCACACAGGAGTACAAGGTGGGGAACCACACACATGATGCCAACATGGGGCATGAGGGAGGAGCACAGAAGATGGGAGACTCCCTAGGTAAAGGATCCTAAGCTCCTAACAGCAAGACCATAACTGGTCTTTACTCTCTAGTCCCCTCAGAGCTACAAACACAGAGGGCACAGAGTACATCTAATCAGTTATCCCCAAGCATGGGGATATGTGTGGTGTTGTATTATATAAATGAATGAAACCACTTGGAGATTATCAAACTTAGGAAAAACTGAAAAGTAGTCTGGTTTCATTTTTTTTTTTTTTTTACATTTATTTATTTTCGAGAGACAGAGTGAGACAAAGTGAGAGTTGGGGAGAGGCAGAGAGAGAGGGAGACACAGGATCGGAAGCAGGCTCCAGGCTCTGAGCTGTCAGCACAGAGCCTGATGCGGGGCTCAAACCCACAGACTGTGAGAGCATGACCTGAGCCGAAGTTGGACACTCAACCAACTGAGCCACCCAGGTGCCCCTAGTCTGGTTTCATTCTATCCCCCTGCTCAAAATGTTCCTTATTTTCCCATTGGTATTGGGAATAGATAACATCAGTTTACACTGATCCCCACCAGACTAAGATGTTTGCATCTTCCCAGATAATGGATAATGTGGCATCTGATTTAAGTACTGCTGGGACACAGGGTAAATGTTCAAGTAGTAGGAACTAAAGATTTTAATATGTTAGCACTGTATCAAGTATTTTGCTTAATTATGTTAATAAAATCTTGGAAGCAAGATTTAAAGTAGTCTACAGTGTAAGTAATACAGATTTATTTGCAGGTGGTTAGAGTTGGATGAGAGGACAAGTTTAAAGAAGACTATCAAAATACAGAAAGTCACTTTGACCATAATAGGCAGTCACTTGAGTAACAAAATGACAGGATTGGGGAAGGACACGGAGTTGGTGACAGCTGGACAACTGTGAGATTCAGTGAGAGGAAAGTTCTTGGTGAGCAAGGAAGATGATGGGGACAGACTGGTTGCAGGAGGAGGGACCAAAAGTTGACACCCCAAATGACAGACAAAGAAAGAAGTGGGATCAAGAGGTGGTGAGATAGACAGGAAGCAAACAAATGGTTTCAAACTAATGGGTTAACCTCTGAATGTAGGATATGCCAGCCACCCCAAAATCCCACCTCTCCCACTTCCCACCCTCAGGAAAAACTGCAGAAGTGCCTGGAGCCCCTGGAGCAGAAATTGCAGGAGATCACCCGCTGCAAGTCCTCTGAGGAGAAGAAGCCTGGAGAGCTCAAGGTAAAGGCAGGTGATTCCATTTGGGCTGCTTTGCAGGCAATTAACCATACATTATTTAATCCACCAGTTCTGATTCATTGGAAAACTGCTTTTCTCTTAAAAACAATGGTATTTTGTTAGGCTTCTTTGTCATTAAACATTGCATTAAAGTATTTGTCATGAATTAAGTATTGTAGAGAAGGATGTAAGAGGTGAAGGAAGGATGGACAGAATACTTTACATCTGACAAGTTGAGGGAGTTCATGCGCACTGGTCTTTTTTCTTGTAAAACAGGAATGAGAGGCAGGGAGAGAGCAGGGATAGGAGTTTCTTAGAGGGATTGAGGAGAGGAGAATTTGGAAGGCTCACTGGGGTGGAAGAAAGAAGCAACTGACCAAGAGCTCACAAAAATGCCCAGTGACTTTTAGGACTACATTCTCTTAAGTAAGCTCAGGTATGCTAGATGATGTTGGTTCATTCCTAGACTGTTCCCCTGTCTACCCTACATCTGTAGGATCCTATCTGTCCTTCAGGCAGGATAAAAGCCACTTCCTATGTAGCCTTTCTTGACCCTTCAGAAATTGATTTTCTTAATTTTCATATAATTTTACTTCTCTTTCATGTATTACCATAGTTGTAGCATGATATTTTGGTAACTGTCTTATTTTATTGGACAGTGAACAATTCCTAATAGTGGCAGTAATAACTGTTTATTGAGTCCTGTGTGTTAATTCATTGGGTGTCCATGACATTCCAAATGTACAGGGTTGTGTTAAGTTTTAGTGGGACCTAGATGAGCTGTCAGACAAAGGGAAGGAAGTCCTGAAGGTCATCTTTAGCAAGGGTGAACTTAGATCTCTTGTAAAGTGAGTATTATTACCCCTAGTTATCACAGGAGGAAACAACTTGGATAAGTTCTAGTCCAAGATCACATAGCCAGTATGGGACAAAATCAGGGATATTAGCTCTGCATGAATCTATAAATATGTATTAAGTTTCCAGTATAGACCAAATTCTGTGTTTGACACTGGGGAAAAATGATGAGCAAACACACAGTCCCTGTCCTGCTTAAGCTTACAGTCAAGTAGAGAAAACAGATAATGACATGGCACAAAAAGCACAGTTGCAAATTCATAAGAAGACAACATAGAAATTTGACCTCATTAAAAGCTTCCAGAAGAAATAATTCGCTTTTGGAGTTGAGATTTAGGGATCACCAGAGATTAAACACAACTTTGAAAATAGTAGGAACACTAATTTTTTAACAATGACAACATTTTGACAGAAAGCAAGTATTATTAAGTATTACTAAGTATTACCTTAGTCCTTTATATATTTGAATAAAACAAGATTTTGAACTTTTAAAATATTAATTAATTTTGATTGCAAAGGTGAACTTTAAAAAAAAGTTCTTTGTTCTTTTGGAGGGCTCCTGAGAAACTTAAAATATGTGAAAACGAAGCTTATTCCCAGTCATTAACTTTCCTGTTCCTGTTGATCACCTTCTTAAAGGTAAAGAATAAAGAGGGGAATAAAAATTTTTAAAAACCTTTTAAATGCTTGAACAGAACTGTGGTATTTTTAAAAATTCAGTGGTCTCTGAAACTGCCACCAACATTCCTTTTGTAACCATTTGAATTCTCCGAAACCTCTCCCTCATCCCTATTTCCAGAATCAGACCCAATGCCCCTTTTAAAAATAAATAATTTGTAATTAACCATGCTGAAGTGGAAATTATAGATAAAATAACTTATCTGCATAATTTTATAAAGAGATTATTATGCCCAACACACACACACACACACACACACACACACACACACACACACAACATAGAGGAAAGTGATTTATAATAAAATCTGGTATGTAAATATTTGGGCATTACTATCCTGAAAGACACCACAATATAGTTTTATCCTTGCATCTCTCTGTGACACCATCAACAATGCAACAAATACAAATTCAGACTCAGGTAATTGCGTAGTAATGTTGACAAGCACCACAAGCAGCTTAGCTCTTAGTGACATAATTTTTCAAAATGATAAGTAACTTTTGATAAAGTTCTAAGAAAAACAAAATACAGTCTTAGTTTTATTCAGCTGTTTCTGAAAAAATCAGGTATATTAAAATTGGGTAAGAATTACTCTGTTTATGTATAAAATGGCATTTAAGTCTAGGCCTATGTTTTTGAATATCCAGCGGAACATAGAAAATGATGCAGGACTGTGCATGTTGCAGGGTCATCTCACACATTGGAGTGCTAGCAGCCCACCAGAGTACCCCCTATTATGGCAAACAAAAAGATGCCCCTTGTTTCTAAAATATCCCTAGTGGGAAGTAACACCTTCATTAAGAACCACTGCCATACAACTATAGAGTGGGAAAAAAAAAGAGAAGAATGATGGGATTATATAAGAGAGACCCCTTTGGGTTCCTATTAAACATAGTTATTAATCCTAAATTCTACCCATACATCACCTCTCAACATAGACACACATGTAGACACACAGACACACACACACACACACAGGAAAAAAGGTTGTATTTCAAGGGTTGGTAACCTTAGAAAATTCAGTTATTTTATCAGAATAATTGAGTTTATTCAGGAATAGCAGAGAACTGCAATTCAGGACAAGCAAGTTAAGGCAAAACCATAGGCAAGTCCAGAGAACAAAGCAGAGGACCACTCTTTTATATAGGAAAGGCGGGGATTGGGAAGAAAATCCTTGGAGTAAACTCGGAGTTCAGAGTATAGTGACTTTTTATTGGCTAGGTTGTGACAGTCTATCATTGGCTGGGCTTGTTGACTGCAAAAAGAAAACCTTTCTTCCTCCTGCTGGTGTAGTAAGGTAGTATGGACCTATAAGGTACATCTCTACCTGTTGGGATAACAATTGACCAGTGGTGGGGCGTGAGTGCTCCCCCTGCTGGCAACCTGACCATTTTAGCCAGGTTTCCTTTATTAATTTCCACAGAGTAAATGTGTTAAGAATATATTTTGTTCCAGTGTGTACCTGAGAAGGCAGCAGTAGAATAGGAAGCAACAACTCTAGAACTGGAGCTAGCCAGCCTCTGCTGAGAATTAGCTTGAAATCCAGAAACACCAGGCTTGTAAGGCTTTGCAGCCCCTCTGTATTCACCCTCAGCCGTACCTTTCAGTTTCTATCTGCATTTTACTTCCAGAGTCCCAATCTCTGCTTCTCTCTTGCTTCCCTGTTGGGTTTATTTCTCCCCATCAGTCATATGACACTTGGAGAATACGTCTGAGCAGATCACTTGTTGCAGTGGAGGTAGAGAAGGAAGGATGTGCTTGCTAATAACCCTCAGAAAGTATTATGGCTGGTGTTTTAGTCCCATATTATCAAATTTCAGGAATGTTAAAGGTTTAAGTCTGTGTGGTAGCTGAGAGAAAAACGTCAAATTTCAATATATAATTCACTAACAAATTTCTGGAACCTATTCCTGGGATGGGAACTGTCAGTTGTCTGAAGTGACTTGAAACTATTAACATGTTATTCCCTGAAATCTATATACAGTTGACCCTTGAACAACAAAGTTAGGGGTACCAACCCCAGTCCAGTCAAAAATCAGCATATAACTTTCAACTCCCCAAAAACTTAATTCTTAATAGCCTACTATTGACCAGAAGCATTAGTGATGATGACATAAAAAGTGATTAATACCTATTTTATATGTTTGTATTGTATACTATATTCTCACAATAAAGTGAGCTAGAGAAAGGAAACTTACTGAGAAAATCGTAAGGAAAAGAAAATACCTTTATGGTACTATACCATATTGAACCAAAAAATTCTGTGTATAAGTGGACTCTCACAGTTCAAACTCATGTTGTTCAACAGTCAACTGTATATATTTGGTAACAACTCATAACTAAAATCTTACTGATTCTGATACTTTTCCAGTTGGTCTCTGGTTTTTAGTGGGTAGATGTCTAGCAATATACAAATGATGATCATCTGGTCTCCAACTTCCCAGTATTTATTATTTTCCTTTTCTTGATAAATTTCATTAGCTATAACTTTAGCATTGAAACTAGCAAAAATATCTTGTATCCATAATAATAGATGTCTCTAGGGGCGCCTGGGTGGCGCAGTCGGTTGAGCGTCCGACTTCAGCCAGGTCACGATCTCGCGGTCCGTGGGTTCAAGCCTCGCGTCGGGCTCTGGGCTGATGGCTCAGAGCCTGGAGCCTGTTTCCGATTCTGTGTCTCCCTCTCTCTCTCTGCCCCTCCCCTGTTCACGCTCTGTCTCTCTCTGTCCCAAAAATAAATAAACGTTGAAAAAAAAAATTAAAAAAAAAAATAGATGTCTCTATATTATTGAGTTCTTATATTTTGCATTTTTTTCACCAAACCAGAAGTATAGCTTTTTTAGAAGTTAATTTAATAAAGAAAATTAAATATTTTTTCAAATAATTTTTTTTAAGTTTATTTTTATTTGAGAGAAAGACAGAGAGCAAGCAGGGGAGGGACAGAGAGCAGGGGACAGAATCCCAAGCAGGCTCTGTGTTGCCGCCACAGAGCCCTATGTGGGGCTTGAACTCATGAACCATGAGATCATGACCTGAGCTGAAGTCAAGAGTTGGACACTTAACTGACTGAGCCACTCAGGCACCCCTAAAATTAAAATTTTTTTAAACACTGATTTTTTTTTTAATCTCCCCAGTAGTCTTCACTCCCAAGTCACCAGTAGGGGTGATAATGGGGATGGAGCCATTACTTAGAGGAGATTTCAATGGAGAGAAACATGAGTGTCCTGTTAGAGTATTTGCAATGACACTGGAAATCTGTTAATTCATACACATGGTGGGTAGGGAAAGGCTCCCTTATGCCCCACTGGCCCTGTTAAGTATAATGCTTTCCCTATTTTCTTAGAGACTAGTGGAGTGTCGCCGACAACAGATCTTAAAGGAATTTGAAGAGCTTCATAGGCGGCTGGATGAAGAACAGCAGATGTTGCTTTCACGCCTGGAGGAGGAGGAACAGGACATTCTACAGCGCCTCCGAGAAAATGCTGCTCACCTTGGAGACAGGCGCCGGGACCTGGCCCACTTGGCTGCTGAGGTGGAGGGCAAGTGCTTACAGTCGGGCTTCGAGATGCTTAAGGTTCGACCTTTGCCCCTGTATAGCCTCTCAGGTCAAGTGCAGTATAGCTTTGCACAGGCCATTCTGTCAACCTGGGATGCTCATCCTCCTGCTCTGCTTCTCTAATCCAGTTCTTTCTTCCAGACATACTCAAAGGATCTTTTTCTACAGAAAGTCTTCTTCTGATTTCTCCCATCCCCTTCTAATCATTTCTGTGTTCTTATGTCTTGTGAACAATATGTGCTTAATTTGTACCAAAGAAAAAATTCACTCCTTTGAAAGGAGGGAAATCTAGTCTGAATCAGTGAAAAAACTATACATTAAAAATTATGTGAATGCAGTTGCCATTACTTTTAGGTCCTGGAACTTGATTTACCTAGTGCTAAAAACAAACAAACAAACAAAAAAATAGAAACCTAGTTTGAAGGACACTTGAAATTATGTATAAATAATATATTAACTTTTGCTATGTAAATAATGACTCTAAAATGTTTGAAATAATTTGTTCTTTTAAGCAGATGAATGGTGTTAGCAAGGTTGTAGGAAACATATCTCTTTTTAGAGATCAGATTACCAGCATTTGAATCAGTGAGGCTTCATTGTACATTTATCTGCATGTTATGTATTGCTTGGTACTTATTCTTGTGTCCTTTCATGTATGTGTGTTCTGCCTTCCACATTAAACTGGGAAATCCTTGGGGGGCAAAGATTTGTCTTCTTTGTCTTCTGGACCCCAAGTATTCAAAAATCAGGATTGGCACACAATTATCAATGTTTATTAACCAGTACCAGATGGGGATAGCAACAACAACAACAGGAAAGTGATTCATTCCAATGCCACCAGTCTGTACTGATCCTCAAGGAGACAGGTGTGTGGTTGGTACTTGGGGGACAGAGTATAGAGCAGACACAATCCCTGTCCCTTGCATTGAGCTCCCAGTGTCCTTGAGGAGCAAGACAAACACACAAGAAACCATTTGGAAGTGATATAAATTACCAAGCTTGATGCTATCCAAAAGTTGAAAACAGAGATCAGATTGGGAAAGATGTACTCTGATCCCTCTGGAGCGCTTCCCTTTGCATTTTGACCCTCAGATTGCCCTATTCCTATTTTATAGATCTAGAATTTTGGGGAGGAGGGGGAACCTTTTGCCTTTAGGACCCTTGACTACCAGGACCAATATTGCTTTCTTTTCTCCTTCCCTCTAGGATGTCAAAAGTACCCTGGAAAAGTAAGTGATTCTTGCATCTCTTTGAGTGAGTTAGGTCTTGGCTTAGAAACCAAGGGTACAGTAAGGAGTAGGGGAGAATGATGGGAAAGTCACACAGTGTCTGGATAGGATGTGGGAGAAGGTTCATTGCGTCCATGAAGGCTGTTAGAGAGCAAATCATTGGGAGTAAGAGTACATTACCATTTCCCCATTGAGCATCAGGACTAACTTGGTAAGGAAGAAACCAAGGTAATGTAGAACCAGATGCTACCTTTGTCCATGGGTGGAAATGTGTCCAAACAAGACAGACAAAGGAAGGGGTTGGGAGAGTGGGGAGGGTGATTACCCATTTGCATGAAATATAGCAATACCCCCAGAAAGTTCTGAGACTCATTCTTAAAATAAGACTCTGTCCAGGGGACCCTATGGCTCTCCATAGATTGGCAAAAGAAAGCAGTAAGTACTTGTCTTCAGGGAGGAGGGAGAAAATGGGAGGATGGAGAATTTTAGTTTCTCCCTAAATATGACAATATCTGCATACTCACTCAGCTGGAGCTTCCCCTGACCCTGCCCTTTCTTCCCCTATCTCCCTATCCCTCCTAGATGTGAGAAGGTGAAGACCATGGAGGTGACTTCAGTGTCCATAGAGCTGGAAAAGAACTTCAGCAATTTCCCCCGACAGTACTTTGCCCTAAGGAAAATCCTTAAACAGCTAATTGGTGAGTTGTTCCCAAAAATAAACTAGCAGAGGAAATCAGCAGAGAAGAAAGTCTTTAAGTCCCACTTTATCTGGGCTTCAGTTGTACCATCTGTCATTTTGTGCCCATGGCCACACCCACCCCTTTACCTGGCTTTCAATCTCACTGTGAGTGACAGAGCTTAGGTGTCATCTACTCTTAGGCCCACACTTTTCTAAATAGGGACCCATAGAAGTTAAATAATATGCCTAAACTTGTCCTTTTTTGAGAACGAGAGGGAGTGCCATTAATATTTACTCAGAGAAAATAGTCACAAACCAGGACTGTTCCAGGAAACCAGATACATGGTCACCCTATCTCTGGACCATACTGCTGTCTTGCTGTGTATCTTTCTTAACATTTTCTGTCCTTTCTGGCCCTTGGACTGTGACTTGTGCTTCATCACTCAGTGAGATGATGTCACAGGGGGATGAAAAAGGGATAAGGCAGGAGCCTAAACCATCAGCCCTTGCAGAATTGAGATTATTATCTGTTTACTTTAGGGCCAGGGTAAGAAGGGAAGCTGTTGTTCCCTCCTCTCCCTTAGGTGACAGCATGGATTGAGAAAGTTAAACCATGGTGTTCTGGGGACCTTTAAGGAAACAAGTTTGTAAAGGCAGGCTGGGAGAGTGAGGCAGGGGCATTTAGCTATTCCCATCCTCATCTAGCTCCCCACTCTGGCTTCTCCCGCCAGCGGATGTGACCCTGGACCCAGAGACTGCTCACCCTAACCTAGTCCTGTCCGAAGATCGTAAGAGCGTCAAGTTTGTGGAGACAAGACTCCGGGATCTCCCTGACACACCACGGCGATTCACCTTCTATCCTTGTGTCCTGGCTACTGAGGGCTTCACCTCAGGCCGACACTACTGGGAGGTGGAGGTGGGTGATAAGACCCACTGGGCAGTGGGCGTGTGCCGTGACTCCGTAAGCCGAAAGGGCGAGCTGACTCCACTCCCTGAGACTGGCTACTGGCGGGTGCGGCTGTGGAACGGGGACAAATATGCAGCCACCACCACGCCTTTTACCCCTTTGCACATCAAGGTGAAACCCAAACGGGTAGGCATATTCCTAGACTATGAGGCCGGCACACTGTCTTTTTACAATGTCACAGACCGCTCTCATATCTACACCTTTACTGATACTTTTACTGAGAAACTTTGGCCCCTCTTCTATCCAGGCATCCGTGCTGGTCGGAAGAATGCTGCACCACTTACAATCAGGCCCCCAACAGATTGGGAGTGACAGGTAGGGATGTGGGAATAATTGGGGTGAGTCAGGGTCAAGAGCTATGGGCCTTCCTTCCTGTGACCTGCTGGAACGTCTTCGTGTCTGCCTGGTTCCAGTCCTGCACTGTTTAGGAGAAGCACCTTGGTTTCTAGAATGGTTTATATGGAGGAGTATGTAGGACTGGTCTGGGATGAGCACACAGCTGTCTCTCTCCTAACCGTCAGGGTGGGGAATTAGTTCCCAGGGGTTATCTCCCCTGAAGTCCATCAGGTTTTCTATTGCACATGGATAGGTTAGGAAGGAAGGAGAGGCTTTTCCAGAAACAAAAAGTCTGTGAGAGGGTCTGACTTGCTCAAAACCAGAAGAGGAAACAGAAACCCCTGTACGTTCTTTTAAGGGGTTCTTATTTGTTGAGAAAGATCAGAGGGGTCTGTGTACCTCTAGACTAAAATAAAGATGAATGATAGTTGCTCTTGTGGGTCTAGAAGTTAAGGAGTTTTTTTGTTTGTTTGTTTTTTGTTTTTGAGAGCAGAGATTGGGCATCAAGAAGATTAGAAAGGAAGTTGGGAAAGGGGCTAAAGGAACAGATTCCTAACAGAGTTTCTTTGGTCTTCTACTCCCAGAGTAAGTTGCCATTATGAGTAGGATTGGCCAGAGGTAGGAATGTGGGGAGGAGAGGGTGAGAAGAAATGAGAGGAGAACCCAAGTCCCTGCCTCAGCCTTCAGCAAAGCTGGCTTATTGCCTGTCTCCTTAGAGTTGGTTGTCTCCAAGAATCGGTCAGTCACCTTTCTCCTGCAGAGGTGAGGTGCCAGAGACCCCTCAAGACATGTCTACCCTTTCACTGCTTTCCCAAGGGGACCTGGAAAGGACAGTCAAGTATTAGAGGAAAGAGAAAGGTATTTCTATCCAAAGCCCTGGCCTTAAAGAATGTTACTAAGTATCTGCTCCCAAGTTGTCAGCCTTGTTACTTGGTTAAGGTGTCCAAGCCAAAAAGGGAGAAGGAAAATGGAGTCTTCCTCACCCTGAGGACAGGGTAGAAGACAGGGTATGTAGAGCAAAGTGTCACATAGGCAACCTCCTTTAGCCTATGTTCATATGGCCTGGAACTAGTGTTCACAAGAGCCAGTCTCTTGCATATTTGTTGCCATCCTTCACCTTTTGCCATTTCCCCTATCAGAGAATGTAAATCATTTTAACATTAGGCCAAAATAAACAACTTGTAGGGTACATATGTTGTCAAAAAAGGTTAAAGCGATGCATGCCAAACCAAACTAAAATGATTTGGAATATCTGCTACTTGGGTGATCAGGGATTCACAGAAGATTGGGACAAGAAACTGCAGTTTATTGAGAGTGTTTCACTTCCTCCTACCACCTCAACAGGACTTTGTCCAGACTCTCCTCTTACCTTTGTGCCTTGACTGTGGTTCTTTGTGGCAAGATGCTTTGGTTGGTAAAACATAACATGGAACAAAGGATCCACTGAAGTGATCTCTGTGTTGTGTGGTAATTTGACAATGGTCTTGTGTTATGTAAGAATTACTGATGTTAAAAGTGCATGTTCTTGGGGCTGTCCTCAGTGATTGATCAAAGTCTGGGGTAGGGCTGGGCCTCTACATTTTAAACACACTCCTCATTTGAATTCAGGGAACTTTGGGAAATTAGTCCCAGAGGAAGTTTGGGCCATTTCTTCTGAGCTGAAGGGCTGGTTCCCTGCCTGGCCTGATGGGGTTTGAAGAAGGGAGAGAGGCCTCATTCTCTCCTTACTTAATTCTGCCCTCTCCCTGTCTCAGGGTTCATTCATGTTATGCCCTTCCACCCCACATTCCTCTACTCTTGACTTCAGGAAATGCTGGTCATTATCTATGAGACAAAGGTAAACACAGGATGTCAAACAGAACAAACAGGAGACTGAGGTCAGAGTAAGGGATGTTAAATATATGCCTTGGGTAGGGGTCTGGGGGAGAGGAGAGTTTCAGAGACAGGAGATGCTGTCAAAATTTCTGTGCTCCAGTACCTAAGACTAGGAGTTAGCTAGGATCACCTACTATGTGTCTAGCACTGCATAACACAAAGTGTTTTTTGGGTAAGTGGAAAGGAATGGGAATAAGCTGTACTTCCCTCCCTCCACCACCCTCATGATCCTTTCCAATTTCACTCCCACCAGTACCAGTGCTTTTTTTGAATGTATAAGTTCTGTTTCTTCAGTCTGTAGATCTTCCAGGCATCTATCTACCTTTGGCTTGTGGAGAGTAGGGAAGAAGTTCTAGCAGGTATAAATTGCATATAACCATCTCCCCAGCCTATCTACATAAAGAGACCAGTATTCTGTCCTGAAAATATTTCCTAGTTTAAGATAATCTCCTGTTCCACTAGCCTTTCCTACCTAGTACAGTTGATCATGGGCTTGAGGAAGACTAGAAGAAGGCCAAAACTCAGAAAGGCGCCCTGGGCTTGGATTGCATGGATGAGTATGGGTTTACAAACAGCTGGGTCTGTGAGACCACAGGGTGGCGCCAGAGTAAGGATCTCCCTGAGAGAGGCCCAGGAACTACACTTCCCAGGAGGCCTTGTGCAGGCGCCCGAGACGGAGCTATCGGAGGGGCAGGACCTGCGGACGCTCGCTCGTGAGGCGCTAGTGCAGCGTCGATGGCTGGCCCAGTAAAGGACCGAGAGGCCTTCCAGAGGCTAAACTTCCTGTACCAGGCAAGTCCGTCGGGGCGTTTGGGGAGGCGACTGGGTTTGGCCGGCCACCGAGTGACAGTTTCCCTTCCCTAGGCCGCCCACTGTGTCCTTGCGCAGGACCCCAAGAACCAGGCGCTGGCGAGGTTTTACTGCCACACGGAGAGGACCATCGCAAAGCGGCTGGTCTTGCGGCGGTGAGACGCTCCGGGAGCCTGGTGGCGGGCGGGACGTGGGAAGAATGGGGAGAATGAGCGCAGGCGCTCGGATCACCATCCCCCTCCGCCCACAGGGACCCCTCAGTGAAGAGGACCCTCTGTCGTGGCTGCTCTTCCCTTCTTATCCCTGGCCTCACCTGCACCCAGCGTCAGAGACGTGAGTGCTCCTACTAACGTGGGGTGATTGAGGTGCAGTAGTGGGTTGGGGAGGGGATCCCCTTCCTTGCTTTAGATGGGCGTCTAGCGTGGGATTTGCAGCAGCCGACATTTTCCAGCTTTGGGTTAAATTGGTAACTCCTCTGGGACAAACGAAGATCTGGACAATAGGGAAATGATGTTGCTATAAGAGGTAACCCACCCATACATAATAATAGGTGTTATTTTGCATTGTGGAGGACAGGATTCACATCACTGTTTTCATTCATTCATTAAACAAATATTGATTTTTCTTTCTAAGGTGTATCAAGTATTGTATGAGATACATTATTCTCATTGAAATTATAGTCTGATAGAATAGACTAAGAAACAATTAAAATAGTGTAGAAAAATGCTTTAATTGGGGAGGTAACATTACTTATACCAGTAGTGATGAGGTTCATGATAAGCAAAAGGAGTGAAGAGATGGAAATTCTAGGCATGTGTGAGGACTCTGAGACAAGAGAGCTTGTGGTGCTGTCAAGGAGACCAGAGTTTAGGAGCCTGGAGTTTGAGGTGGACAAGGTTAAAGCATGAGGCTGGAGAAGGAAACAGGGCAGATCTTAAAGAGACTTCTAAGGACTTTGGACCTTATCTTAAAAGGATACAAAAAAATTGATGGAGGGGCGCCTGGGTGGCGCAGTCGGTTAAGCGTCTGGCTTCAGCCAGGTCACGATCTCGCGGTCCGTGAGTTCGAGCCCCGCGTCAGGCTCTGGGCTGATGGCTTGGAGCCTGTTTCGGATTCTGTGTCTCCCTCTCTCTCTGCCCCTCCCCCGTTCATGCTCTGTCTCTCTCTGTCCCAAAAATAAATAAAAACGTTGAAAAAAATTTTAAAAAAAAATTTGATGGACTTTAAGCAGGGGTAAGACATCTCAAATTTGTATTCAAAGTTGGGGAGGGTTGGAATTCGTACCGAAAAACAGTGGAGGCAAAATTGGATGAAGGAGAGCTTTTCTTCTCCTAAATCTGGGCACTCTTTCCCCACCCCACCCCTGCTTAAACCCCAGGATGCAGGGGACAGCGCTGGACAGTACAGACTTGCCTAACATGCCAGCGCAGCCAACGTTTCCTCAATGATCCTGATCATCTGCTCTGGGGAGACCGGCCTGAGGCCCAGCTGGGGAGCCATGCAGGTGAGAGGTTTGTAGAGGAAAACTGAGGATACTCCAGGAAGATTGGAGTGATGGGGGGCATAGATCTGATGAGGTTACACAGGTGGATTCTACGTTGCTGGGAGAGGTGCCACAGTCTTATAAAACCCAAATTCTCATCTACACAGATCCCAAATCTCCACAACCCCTGCCAAACACAGCCCACCCCATTCTAGCCCACCTCTGTGAGGAGAAAGTGCAGCATGAGAGCTCCAGCCACCAGTGATGGATTCATCTTATCTTCGAAATAAATAAAGTATATTGGTGTCTCACTTTGTGTGATTCTGTGAGTATTTCAGCTCTTCATTCTATTTTCCTCTGTTTCGGTTGGTATTTCTCTGTCACTGGCTAACCTCTCTGT
Source organism: Puma concolor (assembly GCF_028749965.1). Lineage (NCBI taxonomy): Eukaryota > Metazoa > Chordata > Mammalia > Carnivora > Felidae > Puma > Puma concolor. The sequence continues at coordinate 29,663,228 of NC_141671.1, forward strand.
CTTTACCATGTTCATATTCCTACAATTTGGGGAGATCCTGATTTCTATAAACCACTTGCCCACTGAGCAGCTTCCATTTCCAGGATACTGACCCCAGTGCTCCTTCATCCCTGCTTCCTTAGTGCAATGCCACATTTGGAACTCAGGATCCAGGGTTGTTGGCAAGAGCTTGAGCCTTCATAGAATATCTTTTATTTAGGTAGCCCTCACTGTTGACTAAAGGGCTAAACAGACTGCTGATGCCACTGATGTCGTTTTTAGACAAGGAAAAAAAGTTTAGGGGGTCAGAATGGCTTCAGATCCTCCAGGCTCACTCCAAGCTGATCTTTCCCAATCTCTTGGTTTTCTTCTATAAAATTCTAATATGAGAAGTGGTACAAACCTGAACAAGGTCAAAGGTGATAACGAAAGGACATTGGTGGACAGTACACAACTGTGCCCCATAGATAAACCCTCAGGATTTTCTTGAGAATGAGTAAACAACAAAAATTGTTTTATTTGATGTCCGTAGGGAACTTACTCAAAGACAGAATTTCAGACTGACCTCTTGCTGGGTGCCAGCTAATCAATTTCCCTCAAACATATACAAACAAAATTCATGATTCCCAGAATACAATTTTCTTTCTTCTCTTGCTCTTATAAATCCTGTGTTGTACTTATTTATTGCTGCATAAAAATCACTGCATGATGTGGCTTCAAACAATGATTTTGTGGACTATGCTTTCTGAGAGCTTAACTGGCTAGTTTCTTCTATTCCATATGGCATCAGCTGGAGTGACTCAGCTGCATTTAGCTGCTGTCTGTGGTACCTGGTCTAGAAGACCCCAGAAGATTCATATGCATGTCTGCCACCTCCTTGCTTTTCTGTGTGGCCTATTACATAGCTGGTTTTGATGTTCTCACAGCATAGGTCTCTCAAGGAGGTTGGACCTCTTACATGCCCTCTGGCTTCCACCGAAAGCAGTTAAGAGGTCAAGCTCCAAGGTGCAAGTACTTATCAAGCCTCTGTTCTCATCACACTTGCTGATTGATGTCCCCTTGACAAAGCAAGTAACCAAGCCCAGATTCAACAGGGAAGGAGCATGCATACCAGAAGGTTCATTTGTTCCCTGGGACCACCAGTGTAGCAATCTACCACATCTTTATTTTGCCTTCATCCTTGACTCAGTTTTCCCATTGACTCTGTATGTCAATAGGTTACTTGCATGAAAAATAGTAAATAGTGTGCAAGTAACTTTCTCAGTTACTTTGTAACAGTTTATTTCTGGAGATAGTGTCTACCTGGGTCAACTGTAACAACCAACATAAACATGTAGCCTGAAAATGCACCTCCTGTAGACCTGGACGCTTTTCATCTTCAGTTCTTGTTCCTTGGCTGCATCCGTGAGTCTCATTTCTGATCTTATTCATTCTTCTACACTGGGTCTGATTTTTGGCTAAGTTTGTTTGGAGTGTTTTGTTGATTGCACATGACTGAACATGCCCGTAGTGGGATAATGAGGGAACTTTGAGTTTTGATTTTATGGCTGAGTTCATTAAGTGATAGCCCTCGTGTGGGGAGACTGTGGAAATCATGTTCCAGTTGGGAAATAGATGACACCATGTGGAATATGGTTCACTTAGGTGTTTGTGGTTCGTTCATCTGTTTTGTGTTTTCATCAGAATAGATTCCTCTAACTAGAGGTCATGGTCCTATTCCTCCTTCCAAAACTGTGTCCTTTTTCATGTTTACTAATTTTTTTTAATTTAAATTCTAGTTGCTTAACACATAGTGTAATATTGGTTTCAGGAGTAGAATTCAATGATTCATTACTTACATACAACACCCAGGGTTCATCATAACAAGTGCCCTCTTTAATACCCATCACACATTTACCCATCCCCAACCCAACTCCCTCCATCAGCCATCAGTTCTCTATCATTAAAAGTCTCTATGGGTGGCTTGGGTGGCTCAATCAATTAAGTGTCCAACTTCAACCCAGGTCATGATCTCACAGTTTGTGAGTTCAAGCCCTGCATCAGGCTGTGTGCTGACAGTTCAGAGCTTGGAGCCTGCTTCAGATTCTGTGTCTCCCTCTCTCTGTCCTTCCCCCACTTGTGCTCAGTCTCTCAAAAATAAACATTAAAAAAAATTTTTTTACAGAGTTTCTAATGGTTTGTGTCCCTCTCTTTTTTATTCCCTTCCCATATGTTTGTCTGTTTTGTTTCTTAAATTCCACATGAATGAAATCAAATGATATCTTTCTCTGACCGACTTATTTCACTTATCATAATACACTGTAGCTCCATCCACATCATTGCAAATGTCAAGATTTCATTTCTTTTGACAGCTGTGTGTGTGTGTGTGTGTGTGTGTGTGTGTGTGTGTGTGTGTGTATCTCACATCTTTATCCATTCATCAAATGGACATTTGGGCTCTTTTTTGGCTATTGTTGATAATGCTGCTATAAACATCAGGGTACATGTACTCCTTCAAGTCAGGATTTTTGTATCCTTTTGGTAAATACTGAGTAGTGCAATTGCTGGATTGTAGGGTAGTTCTATTTTTAACTTTTTGGGAAACCTACATACTGTTCTCCAGAGTGGCTGCACCAGTTTGCATTCCCACCAAGAGGGATTCCAAGTGCAAGAGGGTTCCCCTTTCTCTACATCCTCACCAACACCTGTTGTTTCTTGTGTTGTTACTTTTAGCCATTCTGACAGGTGTGATGTGGTATCTCATCGTGGTTTTGATTTGTATTTCTCTAGTGATGAGTGATGTTGAGCATCTTTTCATGTGTCTACTGGCCATATGGATGTCTACTTTGGAAAAATGTCTATTCATGTCTTCTGCCCATTTCTTAACTGGATTGTTTGTTTTTTGGGTGTTTAGTAAGTTCTTTATAGATTTTGGATGCTAACCCTTTATGAGATAGGTCTTTTGCAAAGATCTTCCATTCTGTAAGTTGCCTTTTAGTTTTGTTGATTGTTTCCTTTGCTGTGCAGCTTTTTATCTTGATGAAGTCCCAATAGTTCATGTTTGCTTTTGTGTCCCTTGTCTCTGGCAACGTGTCAAGTAAGAAGTTGCAATGGCCAAGTTTGAAGAAGTTGCTGCCTGTGTTCTCCTCTAGGATTTTGATGGTTTCCATCTCATGATTAGGTCTTTCATCCATTTTGAATTTATTTTTGTGTATGGTGTAAGAAAGTGGTTCAGTTTCATCTGCATTTTGCAATCCAGTTTTTCCACCACCATTTTGAAGAGACAGTCTTTATGCCATTGGATATTCTTTTCTGCTTAGTTGAATATGAGTCGACCATATAGTTGTGGGTCTATTTCTGGGTTTTCTATTCTGTTCCATTGATCCATGTGTCTGTTTTTGACCCATACTGCCTTGATGACTACAGCTTTGTAATATAGCTTGAAGTCTGGAATTATGATGCTTTCAGCATTGCTTTTCTTTTTCAGGATTGCTTTGGCTATTTGGGGCCTTTTGTGTTTCCATGCAAATTTTAGGATTGTTTGTTCTAGCTCTGTGAAGAATGCTGGTGTCATTTTGATAGTGATTGCATTAAATGTGTAGATTGTGGGGCACCTGGGTGGCTCAGTCGGTTGAGCATTGACTTCAGCTCAGGTCATGGTCTCGCGGTTCGTGAGTTCGAGCCCTGCGTCAGGCTCTGTGCTGACAGCTCAGAGCTTGGAGCCTGCTTTGGATCCTGTGTCTCCCTCTCTCTCTACCCCTCCCTCGCTTGCTCTCTCTCTCTCTCTCTTTCAAAAATAAATAGACTTCCAAAAAATTATTTTAAAAAAATGTGTAGATTGCTTTGGGTAGTAGAGACTTTTTTTTTTTTTTTTTTTTTTTTTTTTACAGACAGGGTTGGGGGAAAGAGACAGAGAGAGAGACAGAGAGAGAGAGAGAGAGAGAGAGAGAGAGAGAGAGAATCCCAAGCAGGCTCCATGCTGAGCTCATGGGATCCTACGACCCTAGGATCATGACCCAAGCCAAAATCAAGAGTCAGACGCTCAACCAACTGAGCCACCCAGGCGCCCATGGGTATTACAGACATTTTAATAATGTTTGTTCTTCCAATCCATGAGCATGGAATGTTTTCCATTTCTTTGTGTCCTCTTCAATTTTCTTCATATGTTTTCTGTACTTTTTAGGGTCCCGATCTTTTACCTCTTTGATCAGGTTTATTCCTAGGTATCTTCTGGTTTTTGGTGCAGTTGTAAATGGGATCAATTCCTTGATTTCTCTTTCTGCTGCTTCGTTATTGGTGTATAGAAATGCAACCGATTTGTGTACATTGATTTTTTATCCTGCAACTTTGCTGAATTCATGTATTAGTTCTAGCAATTTTTTGGCAGAATCTTTCAGGTTTTCTATGTAGAGTATCATGTTGTCTGCAAATAGTGAAAGTGTGACTTCTTTCTTGACGATTTGGACCTTTTATTTTTGGTTTTGGTTTGCTCACAGTTACAGCATTTTATTTCAGCTTTAGTTATTTTATCCCTGCAGTAAGGGATTCTTTTGTGACTTCTATGCTTTTTTCAAACCCAGCTAGTATCCTTATAATTGTTGTGGTTTTTTTTTTCAGTTTATTTATTTATTTTTGAGAGAGAGCATGCATAAACACAAGTGGAGTAGGGGCAGAGAGGGAAGGAGAGCAGGAGAATCCCAAGCAGGCTTCACCCTGACAGTGTAAAGCCCAACACTGGGCTTGAACCCATAAACCTTAAGATTATGACCTGAGCCAAAATTGAATTGGACACTTAATGACTGAGCCACCCAGGCCCCCTATAATTGTTTTAAATTCTAGTTCAGACATCTTACTTATATCTGTATTGATTAAACCTCTGACCCTTCCTTCTTCCTGTTTTTTCTTTTGGGGTGAATTTCTCCATCTTCTCATGTGTAAATTCAAAAAAGGGTTGGGGGGGAGGCTGTGTTTTGTGGTCTTGTCTGTTTGTCAAAAGAAGCTAGATCCAAAAATAAATAACTAAACTTCTTTTAAAATAAATAAAAATAGGCGCGCCTGGGTGGCGCAGTCGGTTAAGCATCCGACTTCAGCCAGGTCACGATCTCGCGGTCCGTGAGTTCGAGCCCCGCGTCGGGCTCTGGGCTGATGGCTCAGAGCCTGGAGCCTGTTTCCGATTCTGTGTCTCCCTCTCTCTCTGCCCCTCCCCCGTTCATGCTCTGTCTCTCTCCGTCCCAAAAATAAATAAACGTTGAAAAAAATAAAATAAAATAAAATAAAAAATAAAAATATAAATTGCTTGTTCTGTATCCTGGGGGTGGTGGGGTTGGGTGGGGGAAGCTAGATCCTATTCACCGTAGAGCTGAAGCTTTGTAGCACTCTTTGTTGTAGTTAAAGGTATTGTGCTGGTTTGCTGGGAGGTGGGCGGGCTGCACTGATTCTCAGGTGGACTTGCCCTAGTGGAGATGCACCTGCAGGGTGTGGGGGGGGGGGGTGCGGAGGTGGACCCAGAGGCAGGGGTTGGTGTGTCTCTGGCCCCCACTTGGGGGTGCTGTTTTGCTCACTGAAGTCAGTTTTTTTTTTTCAATATATGAAATTTATTGTCAAATTGGTTTCCATACAACACCCAGTGCTCATCCCAAAAGGTGCCCTCCTCACTACCCATCACCCCCCCTCCCCTCCCTCCCACCCCCCATCAACCCTCAGTTTGTTCTCAGTTTTTAAGAGTCTCTTATGCTTTGGCTCTCTCCCACTCTAACCTCTTTTTTTTTTTTCTCCCCCTCCCCCATGGGTTTCTGTTAAGTTTCTCAGGATCCACATAAGAGTGAAAACATATGGCATCTGTCTTTCTCTGTATGACTTATTTCACTTAGCATAACACTCTCCAGTTCCATCCACGTTGCTACAAAGGGCCATATTTCATTCTTTCTCATTGCCACATAGTACTCCATTGTGTATATAAACCACAATTTCTTTATCCATTCATCAGTTGATGGACATTTAGGCTCTTTCCATAATTTGGCTATTGTTGAGAGTGCTGCTATGAACATTGGGGTACAAGTGCCCCTATGCATCAGTACTCCTGTATCCCTTGGGTAAATTCCTAGCAGTGCTACTGCTGGGTCATAGGGTAGTTCTATTTTTAATTTTCTGAGGAACCTCCACACTGTTTTCCAGAGTGGCTGCACCAATTTGCATTCCCACCAACAGTGCAAGAGGGTTCCCGTTTCTCCACATCCTTGCCAGCATCTATAGTCTCCTGATTTGTTCATTTTCACCACTCTGACTGGCATGAGGTATTATCTGAGTGTGGGTTTGATTTGTATTTCCCTGATGAGGAGTGATGTTGAGCATCTTTTCATGTGCCTGTTGGCCATCCGGATGTCTTTAGAGAAGTGTCTATTCATGCTTTCTGCCCATTTCTTCACTGGGTTATTTGATTTTCGGTTGTGGAGTTTGGTGAGCTCTTTATAGATTTTGGATACTAGCCGTTTATCTGATATGTCATTTGCAAATATCTTTTCCCATTCCGTTGGTTGCCTTTTAGTTTTGTTGGTTGTTTCTTTGCTGTGCAGAAGCTTTTTATCTTCATAAGGTCCCAGTAGTTCATTTTTGCTTTTAATTCCCTTGCCTTTGGGGATGTGTCAAATAAGAAATTGCTATGACTGAGGTCAAAGAGGTCTTTTCCTGCTTTCTCCTCTAAGGTTTTGATGGTTTCCTGTCTCACATTCAGGTCCTTTATCCATTTTGAGTTTATTTTTGTGAATGGTGTAAGAAAGTGGTCTAGTTTCAATCTTCTGCATGTTGCTGTCCAGTTCTCCCAGCACCATTAGTTAAAGAGACTGTCTTTTTTCCATTGGATGTTCTTTCCTGCTTTGTCAAAGATTAGTTGGCCATACGTTTCTGGGTCTAGTTCTGGGGTTTCTATTCTATTCCATTGGTCTATGTGTCTGTTTTTGTGCCGATACCATGCTCTCTTGATGATGACAGCTTTGTAGTAGAGGCTAAAGTCTGGGATTGTGATGCCTCCTGCTTTGGTCTTCTTCAAAATTACTTTGGCTATTCAGGGCCTTTTGTGGTTCCATATGAATTTTAGGATTGCTTGTTCTAGTTTCGAGAAGAATGCTGGTGCAATTTTGATTGGGATTGCATTGAATGTGTAGATAGCTTTGGGTAGTATTGACATTGTGACAATATTTATTCTTCCAATCCATGAGCATGGAATGTTTTTCCATTTCTTTATATCTTCTTCAATTTCCTTCATAAGCTTTCCATAGTTTTCAGCATACAGATCTTTTACATCTTTGGTTAGATTTATCCCCAGGTATTTTATGCTTCTTGGTGCAATTGTGAATGGGATCAGTTTCTTTATTTGTCTTTCTGTTGCTTCATTGTTAGTGTATAAGAATGCAACTGATTTCCATACATTGATTTTGTATCCTGAAACTTTGCTGAATTAATGTATCAGTTCTAGCAGACTTTTGGTGGAGTTTATCGGATTTTCCATGTATAATATCATGTCATCTGCAAAAACTGAAAGCTTGACTTCATCTTTGCCAATTTTGATGCCTTTGATTTCCTTTTGTTGTCTGATTGCTGATGCTAGCACTTCCAACACTATGGTAAACAACAGCGGTGAGAGTGGACATCCCTGTCGTGTTCCTGATCTCAGGGAAAAAGCTCTCAGTTTTTCCTCATTGAGGATGATGTTAGCTGTGGGCTTTTCATAAATGGCTTTTATGATCTTTAAGTATGTTCCTTCTATCCCGACTTTCTGAAGGGTTTTTATTAAGAAAGGGTGCTGAATTTTGTCAAATGCCTTTTCTGCATCGATTGACAGGATCATATGGTTCTTTTCTTTTATTAATGTGATGTATCACGTTGATTGATTTGCGAATGTTGAACCAGCCCTGCATCCCAGGAATGAACCCCACTTGATCCTGGTGAATAATTCTTTTTATATGCTGTTGAATTCGATTTGCTAGTATCTTCTTGAGAATTTTTGCATCCATATTCATCAGGGATTTTGGCCTGTAGTTCTCTTTTTTTACTGGGTCTCTGTCTGGTTTAGGAATCAAAGTCATACTGGCTTCATAGAATGAGTCTGGAAGTTTTCCTTCCCTTTCTATTTCTTGGAATAGCTTGAGAAGGATAGGTATTATTTCTGCTTTAAACGTCTGGTAGAACTGCCCTGGGAAGCCATATGGTCCTGGACTCTTATTTGTTGGGAGATTTTTGATAACTGATTCAATTTCTTCGCTGGTTATGGGTCTGTTCAAGCTTTCTATTTCCTCCTGATTGAGTTTTGGAAGGGTGTGGGTGTTTAGGAATTTGTACATTTCTTCCAGGTTGTCCAGTTTGTTGGCATATAATTTTTCATAGTATTCGCTGATAATTGCTTGTATCTCTGAGGGATTAGTTGTAATAATTCCATTTTCATTCATGATTTTATATATTTGGGTCATCTCCCTTTTCTTTTTGAGAAGCCTGGCTAGAGGTTTATCAATTTTGTTTATTTTTTCAAAAAACCAACTCTTGGTTTTGTTGATCTGCTCTACAGTTTTTTTAGATTCTATATTGTTTATTTCTGCTCTGATCTTTATTATTTCTCTTCTTCTGCTGGGTTTAGGCTGCCTTTGCTGTTCTGCTTCTATTTCCTTTAGGTGTGCTGTTAGATTTTGTATTTGGGATTTTTCTTGTTTCTTGAGATGGGCCTGGATTGCAATGTATTTTCCTCTCAGGACTGCCTTTGCTGCATCCCAAAGCGTTTGGATTGTTGTATTTTCATTTTCGTTTGTTTCCATATATTTTTTAATTTCTTCTCTAATTGCCCGGTTGACCCACTCATTCTTTAGTAGGGTGTTCTTTAACCTCCATTCCTTTGGAGGTTTTCCTGACTTTTTCCTGTGGTTGATTTCAAGCTTCATAGCATTGTGGTCTGAAAGCATGCATGGTATGATCTCAATTCTTGTATACTTATGAAGGGCTGTTTTGTGACCCAGTACGTGATCTATCTTGGAGAATGTTCCATGTGCACTCGAGAAGAAAGTATATTCTGTTGCTTTGGGATGCAGAGTTCTAAATATATCTGTCAAGTCCATCTGATCCAATGTATCATTCAGGGCCCTTGTTTCTTTATTGACCGTGTGTCTAGATGATATATCCATTTCTGTAAGTGGAGTGTTAAAGTCCCCTGCGATTACCACATTCTTATCAATAAGGTTGCTTATGTTTGTGAGTAATTGTTTTATATATTTGGGGGCTCCCATATTTAGCACATAGACATTTATAATTGTTAGCTCTTCCTGATGGATAGACCCTGTAATTATTATATAATGCCCTTCTTCATCTCTTGTTACAACCTTTAATTTAAAGTCTAGTTTGTCTGATATAAGTATTGCTACACCAGCTTTCTTTTGACTTCCAGTAGCATAATTAATAGTTCTCTATCCCCTCACTCTCCATCTGAAGGTGTCCTCAAGTCTAAAATGAGTCTCTTGTAGACAGCAAATAGATGGGTCTTGTTTTTTATGCATTCTGATACCCTATGTCTTTTGGTTGGCGCATTTAGTCCATTTACATTCAGTGTTATAGAAAGATATGGGTTTAGGGGCACCTGGGTGGCTCAGTCGGTTGAGCGTCCGACTGCGGCTCTGGTCATGATCTCACGGTCTGTGAGTTCGAGCCCCACGTCGGGCTCTGTGCTGACATCTCAGAGCTTGGAGCCTGCTTTAGATTCTGTGTCTCCCTCTCTCTCTGCTCTCTGCCTCTCCCCTGCTCATGCTGTGTCTCTCTCTGTCTCTCAAAAATAAATAAACGTTTAAAAATTTATAAAAAAAAAAAAAAAGAAAGATATGGGTTTAGAGTCATTGTGATGTCTTTATGTTTTATGCTTGTAGCGATGTCTCTGGTACTTTGTCTCACAGGATCCCCCTCAGGATCTCTTGTAGGGCTGGTTTGTGGTGACGAATTCCTTCAGTTTTTCTTTGTTTGGGAGGACCTTTATCTCTCCTTCTATTCTAAATGACAGACTTGCTGGATAAAGGATTCTTGGCTGCATATTTTCCTGTTCATCACATTGAAGATCTCCCGCCATTCCTTTCTGGCCTGCCAAGCTTCAGAAGAGAGATCGGTCACAAGTCTTATAGGTCTCCCTTTATAAGTTAGAGCACGTTTATCCCTCACTGCTTTCAGAATTTTCTCTTTATCCTTGCATTTTGCCAGTTTCACTATGATATGTCGTGCAGAAGATCGATTCAAGTTACATCTGAAGGGAGTTCTCTGTGCCTCTTGGATTTCAATGCCTTTTTCCTTCCCCAGATCAGGGAAGTTCTCAGCTATTATTTCTTCAAGTACACCTTCAGCACCTTTCCCTCTCTCTTCCTCCTCTGGCATACCAATTATGTGTAGATTATTTCTCTTTAGTGCCTCACTTAGTTCTCTAATTTTCCCCTCATACTCCTGGATTTTTTTAATCTCTCTTTTTCTCAGCTTCTTTTTCCATAATTTTATCTTCTAGTTCACCTATTCTCTCCTCTGCCTCTTCAATCTGAGCCGTGGTCATTTCCATTTTATTTTGCAGCTCATTTATCACATTTTTTAGCTCCTCCTGACTGTTCCTTAGTCCCTTGATCTCTGTAGCAATAGATTCTCTGCTGTCCTCTATACTGTTTTCAAGCCCGGCGATTAATTTTATGACTATTATTCTAAATTCACTTTCTGTTATATTGTTTAAATCCTTTTTGATCAGTTCATTAGCTGTTGTTATTTCCTGGAGATTCTTTTGAGGGGAATTCTTCCGTTTGGTCATTTTGGATAGTTCCTGGAGCAGTGTGGAACTGCAGGGCACTTCCCCTGTGCTGTCTTGAATAACTTGCATTGGTGGGTGGGGCTGCAGTCAGACCTGATGTCTGCCCCCAGCCCACCGCTGGGGCCATAGTCAGACTGGTGTGTGCCTTCTCTTTCCCTCTCCTAGGGGTGGGATTCACTGTGGGGTGGCATAGCCCATCTGGGCTACTTGCACACTGCCAGGCTTGTGGTGCTGGGGATCTGGCGTATTAGCTGGGGTGGATAGGCAAGGTGCACGGGGGCGGGAGGGGCAGGCTCAGCTAGCTTCTCCTGCTTCTCCTTTGGTGAACCGCTTCAGGAGGGACCCTGCAGCAGCGGGAGGGAGTCAGACCTGCCACCGGAGGGGTGGCTCCGCAGAAGCACAGTGTTGGGTGTTTGCGCAGTGCAAGTAAGTTCCCTGGCAGGAAGTGGTTCCCTTTGGGATTTTGGCGGGGGATGGGCAAGGGAGATGGCGCTGGCAAGCCCCTTTGTTCCCTGCCTAACTGAACTCTGTCATCCCGGAGCTTAGCAACTCTCCCTCCTGTTGTCCTCCAGCCTTCCCGCTCTCCGAGCAGAGCTGCTAACTTATAACCTTCCAGATGTTAAGTCCCGCTGGCTCTCCAAACACACTCCGTCCAGCCCCTCTGCTTTTGCAAGCCAGACTCGGGGGCTCTGCTTGGCCGGCGGGCCGCCCCTTCACCCCGGCTCCCTCCCGCCAGTCCCTGTAGTGCGCACCACCTCTCCGCCCTTCCTACCCTCTTCCGTGGGCCTCTCGTCTGTGCTTGGCTCCAGAGAATCTGTTCTGCTAGTCTTCTGGCGGTTTTCTGGGTTATTTAGGCAGGTGTAGGTGGAATCTAAGTGATCAGCAGGACACAGTGAACCCAGCGTCCTCCTACGCTGCCATCTTCTGAAGTCAATTTTATATCAATTTCTAAGGAACAGGAATCTGGGCATAGCTCAGCTGGATCTTCTGGCTCAGAGTCCCTCAGAAGTCTGTAATCAAGATATCAGCTGGGGCTACAGCCATCTAAGGGCTTCACTAGGGGAGGATATGGTTTCAAGATCATCCACATGGCTGTTAGGAAGCCTCAGGTCCCTCCTGGATATTGACAGGTCACATTAGTTCCTTGGCATGTGGGCCTCCCCATATGACAATTTACAACATGGCAATTGGCTTTCATTAGAGATAGAGGGAGGGTCAACAGAGGATGCTCACCATGGGTTCACAATCTTGTGCAATATGCCATCACTTTTGTCGTATTCTCTTCACCAGAATTGCATGATTAAGTCTGGCCCATACTCTAGAGGAAAGGATTACAAAAGGGCATGAATCTCAGGAGGCAGGGACCATAGGAGGCATCTCACTACCACAGTATTTGTTATGCAAATCCAAATTCAACCATAAATAAATAGCTGTGTATCTCTAATTTAAAACATAGCTATTAAAGATGGCAGCAGAGTAGGAGGACCTTAGGCTCATCTCATCCCATGAATACAACTAGATAACTAACAAATCATCCTAAATACCCCAGAAATTGACCTCAAGACTGGCAGCACAAACTCTACAACTAAAGGTAGAGAAGAGGCTACATTGAAGAAGGTAGGAAGTGCAGAGATGCAGTTTTGGAGAGAAATGCCTGTGGAGGAAATAGAAAGCTTGAACAGACCCATAACCAGCAAACCATGAGAAAAAGAAAATAAATGATCAGACAAAATCTTCAGAAACAAATACAAAGCAAATAATAAAATGAGAAGAAATACATATCTATCAATAATTACTTTGAACATAAATGTACTAAACTCTCCAATCAAAAGACATAGAGTGACAGCATGGATAAAAAAAAAAAAAAAGACCTACCCATATGCTGCTTACAAAGAGATTCATTTTAGACCCAAAGACAACTGCAGAGAAATAAGTCAATCAGAGAAAAACAAATATATGATTTCACTCATATGTGGAACAGATGAACAAATGGGAAATAAGGAGGAAGAGAAGAAAGGAAAACAAACCACAAGAGACTCTTAATGACAGAGAACAAACTAAGGGTTGATGGAGGGAGGTGGGTGGGAGATGGGCTAGATGGGTGATGGGTATTGAGGGCACCTGTTGTGATGAGCACTGGGTATTGCATGTAAGTGATGAATCATTGAATGCTACTTCAGAAACCAATATTGCACTGTATGTTGACTAAAATATAAAAATAGGGGCGCCTGGGTGGCGCAGTCGGTTGAGCGTCCTACTTCAGCCAGGTCACAATCTCGCGGTCCGGGAGTTCAAGCCCCGCGTCAGGCTCTGGGCTGATGGCTCAGAGCCTGGAGCCTGTTTCCGATTCTGTGTCTCCCTCTCTCTCTGCCCCTCCCCCGTTCATGCTCTGTCTCTCTCTGTCCCAAAAATAAATAAACGTTGAAAAAAAATTTTTAAATATAAAAATAAATAAAATACAAAAAAAAAGAAAGACACCTGCAGATTGAAAGTGAGGGGATGGAGAAACATCAGTCATGTAAATGTATGTCAAAAGAAAGCTAGAATAGCAATACTTCTTTTGGACAAATTAGACTTTATTTTTTTTTTTATTTATATATGAAATTTATTGTCAAATTGGTTTCCATACAACACCCAGTGCTCATCCCAAAAGGTGCCCTCCTCTATACCCATCACCCACCCTCTCCTCCCTCCCACCCCCCATCAACCCTCAGTTTGCTCTCAGTTCTCAACAGTCTCTTATGCTTTGGCTCTCTCCCACTCTAACCTCTTTTTTTTTTCCTTCCCCTCCCCCATGGGTTCCTGTCAAGTTTCTCAGGATCCACATAAGAGTGAAACCATATGGTATCTGTCTTTCTCTGTATGGCTTATTTCACTTAGCATCACACTCTCCAGTTCCATCCACGTTGCTACAAAAGGCCATATTTCATTTTTTCTCATTGCCACGTAGTATTCCATAGTGTATATAAACCACAATTTCTTTATCCATTCATCAGTTGATGGACATTTAGGCTCTTTCCATAATTTGGCTATTGTTGAGAGTGCTGCTATGAACATTGGGGTACAAGTGCCCCTATGCATCAGTACTCCTGTGTCCCTTGGATAAATTCCTAACAGTGCTATTGCTGGGTCATAGGGTAGGTCTATTTTTAATTTTCTGAGGAACCTCCACACTGCTTTCCAGAGCGGCTGCACCAATTTGCATTCCCACCAACAGTGCAAGAGGGTTCCCGTTTCTCCACATCCTCTCCAGCATCTATAGTCTCCTGATTTGTTCATTTTGGCCACTCTGACTGGCGTGAGGTGATACCTGAGTGTGGTTTTGATTTGTATTTCCCTGATAAGGAGCGACGCTGAACATCTTTTCATGTGCCTGTTGGCCATCCGGATGTCTTCTTTAGAGAAGTGTCTATTCATGTTTTCTGCCCATTTCTTCACTGGGTTATTTGCTTTTCGCGTGTGGAGTTTGGTGAGCTCTTTATAGATTTTGGATACTAGCCCTTTGTCCGATATGTCATTTGCAAATATCTTTTCCCATTCCGTTGGTTGCCTTTTAGTTTTGTTGGTTGTTTCCTTTGCTGTGCAGAAGCTTTTTATCTTCATAAGGTCCCAGTAATTCACTTTTGCTTTTAATTCCCTTGCCTTTGGGGATGTGTCGAGTAAGAGATTGCTACGGCTGAGGTCAGAGAGGTCTTTTCCTGCTTTCTCCTCTAAGGTTTGGATGGTTTCCTGTCTCACATTCAGGTCCTTTATCCATTTTGAGTTTATTTTTGTGAATGGTGTGAGAAAGTGGTCTAGTTTCAACCTTCTGCATGTTGCTGTCCAGTTCTCCCAGCACCATTTGTTAAAGAGACTGTCTTTTTTCCATTGGATGTTCTTTCCTGCTTTGTCAAAGATGAGTTGGCCATACGTTTGTGGGTCTAGTTCTGGGGTTTCTATTCTATTCCATTGGTCTATGTGTCTGTTTTTGTGCCACAAATTAGACTTTAAACAAAGACAGTAACAAGAGACAAAGAAGGACATTATATCATAATAAAGGGGACGATACAACAAGAAGTTATAACAATTGTAAATATTTGTACACACAGCATAGAAGCACCCAAGTACATTAAACAGTTAAAACAAATATAAAGGAACTCATTGATAATTATACAATAATAGTAAGGGACTTGAACACCTCACTTACATCAATGAACAGATCATCTAAACAAAATCAACAAAGAAACAGTAGCTTTGAATGACATACTGGAACAGATGGATTTACTGATATACTTAAACCATTCCATCCTAAAACTGCACAATACACATTCTTTTCAAGTGCACATGGGACATTTTCCAGAATAAATCACATATTAGGCCACAAACAAGCCTCAACAAACCCAAGAAGATTGAAGTTATGCCATGCATTCTTTCAAACCACAACGCTATCAACCATAAGATAAAGCCTAGAAAGACTTTACCCTATAGAGGGTAAATAACATGCTACTAAACAATGAGTGGGTCAACCAGGAAGTAAAAGAAGTAGAAAAGAACATGAAAACAAATGAAAATGAAAACAATCGTTTGAACCCTTGGGATGCAGCTAAAGCTGTCCTAAGAGGAAAGTATATAGCAATTTGGGTCCACCTCAAGAAGCAAGAAAACACTCAAATGAAAAACCTAACCTTACACCTAAAGGACCTAGAAAAAGAACAGCAAACAAAACCTAAAAACAGCAGGAGGGAAATAATAAAGATTAGAAAAGAGGGGCACCTGGGTGGCTCAGACAGTTGAGCATCTGACTCTTGATTTCAACTCTAGTCATGATCTCATAGTTCATGGGACCAGCATCGGGGCTGACAATGCACAGCTTGCTTGGGATTCTCTCCTTCTCTCTCTGTCCCTCCCCACCTCGTGCTCTCTCTCACTTGCTCAAAATAAATAAATAAAAAATTTTTAAGATTAGAGGAGAAATAAGTCACATAGAAACTTAAAAAACAAAAACAGAACAGATCAATGAAACCAGGATCTGGTTCTTTAAAAATAATAATAATAAATTGATAAACCTCTAGCCACACTAATCAAGAAAAAAAGAAAAGCAACTCAAATAAATAAAGTTACAAATGAAAGAGGAGAAATAAAAACTAATCCTACAGAAATACAAACAATTATAAGAGAATACTATGAAAAACTATATGCCAATAAATTGGACAGCCTAGAAGAAATGGGTAACTTCCTAGAAACATATAAACTACCCAAATTGAAACAGGATGAAATAGAAAATTTGAACAAGCCAATAACCAGCAAAGAAATTGAATCAGTAATCAAAAGACTCCCAACTAATAAAAGTCCAGGGCCAGATGGCTTCACAGGCAAATTCTACCAAATATTTAAAGAAGAGTTAATACCTATTCTTCTCAAACTATTCGAAAAAAATACAAAAGGAAGGAAAACTTCCAAATTCATTCTATGAGGCCAGCATTACCCTGATACCAAAACCAGATAAAGACACGACTGAAAAAGAGAACTACAGGCTGATATCCTAGATGAATATAGATGCAAAAATCCTCAACAAAATACTAGTAAAATGAATTCAACAATACATTTAAAAAACCATTCACCATGATCAAACAAGATTTATTCCTGGGTTGCAAGTGTAGTTTGATATTCAAAAATCAATCAATGTGATACATCACATTAATAAGAAAGGATAAGAAGCATATGATCATTTCCATAGACACAGAAAAGGCATTTGACAAAATACAATATCCATCCATGATAAAATCACTCAACAAAATACGTTTAGGGGCGGCTGGGTGGCTCAGTCAGTTGAGCGTCTGACTTCGGCTCAGGTCATGATCTCACAACTTGTGAGTTCAAGCCCCGTGTCGGGCTCTGTGCTGACAGCTCAGAGCCTGGAGCCTGCTTTGGATCCTGTGTCTCCCTCTCTCTCTGCCCCTAACCCACTCTCATTCGGTCTCTGTCTCTCTCAAAAATAAATAAACATTTAAAAAAATTTTTAGAAAAGGAGGCTTAAAAAAGTCTGAGGACTTAGTTGTGGCCTTACATACTATGTCAGACCAGACTTCCTGAGGTCCTGGCACCAAGTGCCATTTATATGGTCGTTCAGAGCACTAAAATGAGAACATCTTCAGAGGGGACAACCAAAATGAAAACCCCATAAGCCATACCCCTTATGTGGAGACAATCACTGGAGATCTCAATGCCCTCAGGATCTCTATCTGTGAGGGCTCAGATAACCAATGTCCTGGAAGGGACTAGGGCTCAGGGCTCTTCACGGTGGCTCCCCAAACCAACTATCTATCAGAAACCCAGACCCGCGGGTAGCTCTAAATATATAAGGAAAACTGGTTGATTTCTTTCTTAACACCAGAGTGAACTTTTCTGTCCTCCTTTCCACTCCAGGCCAACTATCCAAACACAGCATGGTGACTAGAGACATCTCCGGAAAACTTCTAACTAAATTTTCCTCTCAGCCCCTGGGATGTATACGGGAAAACCTAATTTTTTCTCATTCTTTCCTGATAATGCCAGAGAGACTTACTCCCTTGCTAGAAAGGGACATTATAACTAAATTAGAGACTCTGTTGCTACTAACTCCAGGACAGATAAACAATTATGAGTTGTGGAAATTACTAGATATTGTAGGCTGTAGATACCAGAGTTCAGGAAAACAGTTTGCCTGCTATATCAATTATTAAAGGAGACTCAATCCCACCTACTCTCCCCCCCACCCCCAAAAAAATAAATAAATAAACTGGGGCCTAACTCATAGACACTGTCTCCAGCCCTTGGAATGGTTACAAACAGAGCAGGGCAATTGTTATTACCAAGCTCGTAGAACTAAAAGATCATTAAAAGCATCAGGCCTTTCATTTAGGGAGGGACAAAACTTATGAAATGGCCCAAAGAATGCTTGCTGGAAAAAAAATTTGTCAAGGACAGTTCTGCAAGTAGCATTAGCCTGTGAAGTATGACTTAAAAAACAGTCCTTTCAACCACAAACTTGCTCTCCCAGGCAATCAAGGAACTGGAGGCTATCCAGGAAAGACTAACAATTAGGTTTCACTCATATGCCAAGGTCACAGGAATCCCAACATCTGTTGGTATGGATTGATACTTTTACTAATTGAGTAAAGGCCTTCTCCTGAAAGACAAAAAAGGCACAAAAAGTAATAAAAGTTCTGCTTTATAAAATAATACCCAGGTTTGGCTTACCTAAAATTTTGCAAATTAATAATGGTAAATGGCTGCTTTGACTCTTTCTCTAGTAAAACTCCAGGCTCTGGAAAAAGTTTTACACCTCAAAATAAAGCAGACTGTCTGCTTATACTCAGAAAAACTCTAACACCTCACAAGCATTAGATGCTTTTAATTTTTTTAATTAAATTAGGGCCAAACTCTTGGAAATAGAGCCACCATTGATTACTTACTGCTCCTGCTCCTCCATCAGTGTGTTTTTCTCTTTGTGTCTGCTAACGTTTATCCTGCCTCATCCCTGCTAGCCTTCATGTAAAACCATACTGTGGGCCACTCAACCAACCCTTGGTAGACTCTAACTGCTATACCCCTACACCGTCCCCTGCTATACCCCTACACCTGGCTTGAAGAAGCCAGAACAGTCATCATCCCTGCACCCTAACAGCAGTTACAGGCCCTATTCCAGGGAAGATATAAATAGGGAAAGGGTTAACATTAGGCAGGGAGAGATAAGGGACCTTCATGGAGGCAAACTGCAGCTGCATGTGGGAGGCTAAAGAGGCAGGTGGGGTTCTCCCTTTATAAAATCCTTTATGTGTGCCCTCCCCACCCCATTATCAAGGGCATAAGGGGGAAATTAAATGAGATAGGCAATTTAACCCTAAGACAGCAGATGCAGGCCCTTGACTTTACCCTAACCACCTTACACCACTGGGTCAGGGAACCTGTGAATCTGACCACATACACTCACCCCTTTAAACCAGGAGATGCAATATGGATAAAGGAGTGGAATGTCCAACCCCTAACACCTCTCTGGAGGGACCTATTCACTGTCATTTTGTCCACCCCTACTGCAGTAAATGTAGCTGAAGTGGGTCCCTAGATTCACTAGAGCAGAGTGAAGCTGGCATCTCAAAACTGGGAGTGCATTCCTGATCCACCAATGCCGTGCAAGTTGACCATATGGAAGAAGCATTCTGCATCTCCAGAGGCTCTGGGAGACTGCAGCCCTGCTTTAGTCACTCCAGAAGCTGACTAATCTATGCACAGCAGAAGCTTGAGGAATCGAAGGTCCAATGAAACAAAAGACTGTCCTTATTTTCTGTATGTTTCCTTACAGTGATGTACTGTCACTTGTTTCTCACTATTATTGTGATTCTTGCTCTACTCTTTGCCATAGAATTGGCAGAGGCCACCCCAGCCAGCTGGGAATGTGGTGAGAGATTTCTGTTACAACTCACCTTCCTTTTGTGGATAGGATACTTCATTGGTACCAACATGGGGAAACAATGGCCATAAGAGACTAAAAAATTAGATCCCCACAAACCTTATAGTAAAAAAAAAAAAAAAAAAATACACCCGTCCTACTACCAGGGTTTGGCTTCTCAAAGGCTCAGTTATTGGGAGAAACTGTCTTGCCTATTGGGGAAAAAGTTCATCGTCATCTCTGTTAAAAACTTAACATGCCTAGGCCAAAGATTTTATAACTCAACTGCTCAGAAAACCCAACAGTGGGGGACCCCAGATCACCTGAGCCAGATCCCCACCCCTTGTCTAATTTCTCTCATCTCTGAGAGGCAGGCCTGAGACAATGTTAACGCAGCCATCAAGTGGCAGGCCCCATGTGGACTAGACTAGATATATGGAAGGACAGCCTATATAGTACTTCCCTCAATCTGGTCAGGGTCATATGTGTTAAAAACTATTCGTCCATCTTTCTTCCTGCTCCCATTTGCCAGAGGGAAACATTTGGGAGTCCAAGTGTGTGGGGACACGGAGACTCAAAGGAAGCAGTGTACCTTACAAATTGGCAATTAAAAAGATGATAATAATTCAGGAAGCCATCAAAATCCTCGAGGAAAAAGCAGGCAAAAACCTCTTTGATCTTGCCCACAGCAATTTCTTACTCAACATGTCTCTGGAGGCAAGGGAAACAAAAGCAAAAATGAACTACTGGGACCTCATCAAAATAAAAAGCTTCTGCACAGTGAAGGAAACAATCAGCAAAACTAAAAGGCAACCAACAGAATGGGAGAAGATATTTGCAAATGACATATCAGATAAAGGGTTAGTATCCAAAATCTACAAAGAACTTATCAAACTCAACACCCAAAAAACAAATAATCCAGTGAAGAAATGGGCAAAAAACATGAATAGACACTTCTCCAAAGAAGACATCCAGATGGCCAACTGACACATGAAAAAATGCTCAACATCACTCATTATCAGGGAAATACAAATCAAAACCACCATGAGATACCACCTTACACCTGTCAGAATGGCTAACATTAACAACTCAGGCAACAACAGATGTTGGCGAGGATGAGGAGAAAGAGGATCTCTTTTGAATTGTTGGTGGCAGTGCAAGCTGGTGCAGCCACTCTGGAAAACAGTATGGAGGTTCCTCAAAAAACTAAAAATAGAACTACCCTACAACCCAGCAATTGCACTACTAGGCATTTATCCATGGGATACAAGTGTGCTGTTTCGAAGGGACACATGCACCCCATGTTTATAGCAGCACTATCAACAGTAGCCAAAGTATGGAAAAAGCCCAAATGTCCATCAATGGATGAATGGATAAAGAAAATGTGGTATATATATATATATATATATATATATATATATATATATATATATACACACACACACACATATACATACAATGGAGTATTACTCAGCAATCAAAAAGAATGAAATCTTGCCATTTGCAACAACGTGGATGGAACTGGAATGTATTATGCTAAGTGAAATTAGTCAGAGAAAGACAAAAATCATATGACTTCACTCATATGAGGATTTTAAGAGACAAAACAGAAGAACATAAGGGAAGGGAAACAAAAATAATATAAAAACAAGGAGGGGGACAAAACAGAAGAGACTCATAAATATGGAGAACAAACTGAGGGTTGCTGGAAGGGTTATGGGAGCGGGGATGGGCTAAATGGGTAAGGAGCATTAAGGAATTCTACTGAAATCATTGCTTTACTACATACTAACTAATTTGGATGTAAATTTTTAAAAATAAAAAATAAAATTAAATAAAAAAATATGATAAATGGCCTTCCACAAGTATAATCCAATATTATGGCCCTCCCACCTGGGCAGAGGATGGGTCCTGAGGTTACCACACTCCACTTACATGCTAAACCACATAATCAGACTACAAGCAGTTATACAAATTATAACCAATAAAACTGCCAGAGCTCTTAACTTACTAGTCAAGCAACAAACCAAAATGTGCAATGCTATCTATCAAAATTGTTTGGCCTTAGATTACCTACATGCTTCTGAGAGAAAAGTTTGTAAAAAGTTTAACCTAAGCAACTGCTGCCTACAGAAAGATAATGAGAAAAAAAGTCATAGAAGAGATCACAAATCAAATGAAAAGGATTGTTAGTGTCCCCGTCCAGACCTGGAATGGTTAAAACCCTGGGCAGTTATTTGGAGGATGGTTTTCAACCTTCAGGGGACCTTTTATCCTCCTAATTCTGATAGGTTGCTTAATTCTACCTTGCTTAGCTCCCCTGGTTGTAGGGTCTGCCTCTACTCTCATTGAGGCCATAATTTAAAATAAATAAATAAATAAAAAGATGGCCACTCATGTAATGATGTTATAAAAATATAAACCTTTAAACCAAGATGATGCTCTTTGACCCAAAATAAAGGTGTCTGAGCATCAAAGGGGGGAATGTGGAAGGGACCCCTCCCTAAGGAAAGAAAAAACCTCAAGACAACCTGACTATACAAGTACGTGACAACATCCCTCACAACCTTGTAACATGAGACCACTTAATAAGACTACATGTTTGTCTGTTACCACATATGGGAGACAAAGAAGTAAAAAAATATATTTAAAAAACTACACCACGTGGCATTCGGGTCTCAGTTCTTTGGGTACAAACTCAACTGAGTGGTGCCAGCAGAAATAAAGTTGTTTCCTGGAAAAAAGCCTCGGTGTCATGACTGTGCAAGAATCCTGCTACAAAATACCACCAGCATTTTTCACAGAAACACTCCGAATAGCAAAAGCAATCCTGAAAAATAAAAGCAACACTGATGGCAGCACGATTCCAGGCTTCAAGCTATACTACAAAGCTGTAGTCATCAAGACAGTATAGTACTGGCACAAAAAAACAGGTACATACCAATGGAAAAGAATAGAAAACCCAGAAATAGACCCACAACTATATGGTCAACTAATCTTCAACAAAGCAGAAAAGTTTATCCGTGGAAAAAAAAAGTCAGTCTCCTCAACACATGATGTTGGGAAAATTGGACAGCAGCATGTAAAAAAAATGAAACTGGAACACTTTCTTACACTATACACAAAAATAAATTTACAATGGATGAAAGACCTAAATGTGAGACATAAAGCCATCAAAATCCTAGAGGAGAAAACAGGCAGACCTCAGCCAGAGCAAGTTCTTACTAGACACATCTCTGGAGTCAAGGGAAACAAAAGCAAAAACGAACTATTGGGACTTCATCAAGATAAAACCTGCTGCACAGTGAAAGAAACAATCAGCAAAACTAAAAGGCAGCCTATGGAAATGGAGAAGACATTTACAAATGACATATCTGATAAAGGGTTGGTAGCCAAAATCTATAAAGATCCAGCAAAGAAACACTTTTCCAAAGAAGAGATCCAGATGGCTCACAGACACATGAAAAGATGCTCAACATCACTCATCATCAGGGAAATACAAATCAAAACCATGATGAGATAGCACGTCACACCTGTCAGAATGGCTAAAATTAACAACACAAGAAACAATAGGTGTTGGCAAGGATGCAGAGAAAGAGGAACACTCTTGCACTGTTGGTGGGAATGCAAACTGGCACAGCCATTCTGGAGAAGAGTATGGAGGTTCCTCAAGAAGTTAAAAATATAACTACCCTATGATCCAACAATTTCACTACTATGTATTTACCCATAGGATATAAAAATAGAGATTCGAAGAGGTACATGCACCCCAATGTTTATAGCAGCATTATCAACAATACCCAAACTATGGAAACAGCCCAAATGTCCATTGACTGATGAATGAATAAGAAAATCATGGTACATATATTCAACGGAATATTACTCAGCCATCAAAAAGAATGAAATCTTGCCATTTGAAATGACGTGGATGGAGTTAGAGTGTATGCTAAGCGAAATTAGTCAGAGAAAGACATATACCATATGATTTCACTATATGTGGAATTTAAGAAACAAAACAGGTGAACTTATGGGTAGGGGGAGAAAGAGAGGGAAACAAACCTTAAGAGACTCTTTATGATAGAGAACAAACTGAGGGTTGATGGCAGGAGATGGTTAGGGGATGGACTAAATGGATGATGGGTACTAAAGAGGCCACTTGTTATATTGAGCACTGGGTGTTATACGTAAGTGATGAATCACTAAATTGTACTCCTGAAAACAATAATACACTATATGTTAACTAACTGGATTTTTTTTTTAATTTTTGAAAAAAGAAAAAAAGAAAAAAAGTTTTTGGAGATGGATGGTGGTGATGGATGGATGCAACAATGGGAATGTGCTTACAACCACAGAACTGTACACTTAAAAATAGTTAAAATGGTAAATTTTATGTTGTATATATTTTGCCACAATACAAAAGACATATTTCCAAAAAGCTTTAATAATTTGACTATTCCAAAATCTTCATTAGTAACATTATTTCCGTCTTAAGTGCCATAAACATATGACCACCCACCATGCTCTCCACTTCTACTTCATCATAATAAACTACAGGCAAAAGAATAACTAATTACACTGCTTTTTCATGACAAGAGTTATTCCATTTAACACCAGCAGAGTTTCTTATTGCTTGCAGACAATTTAGCCATCTACTCCAAAATCCTAGCCTGAGAGTTCATTTTCTTTTTTTTTTTAAGTTTATTTATTTATTTTTAGAGAGAGAGAGAGCACGCATGTGCAAGTGGGGGAGGGACAGAGACAGAGGTAGAGAGAGAATCCCAAGCAGGCTCTGTCAGCACAAAGTGGGACCCAGGGCTCGATCCCAAAAACCATGAGATCATGACCTAAGCCGGAATCAAGAGTCGGGCACTTAACCAACTGAGTTACCCAGGCAACCCAAGAATTCATTTTCTAGGACTATTTACAATGCCAGTTGTCTTAACCTGGGTGTTTTAGAGAGCAGAGACTGAGTCAAGAATTTAAGATACTAATAATTGTTTGTGAATAACAGGCCTAGGCCTGTGAAGGCTGATAGAAGAGAGAATTAAGTCAAGGGAAAATGTGGCACAATGCAAAGAAATGCAGTACTGTTCTGTCTCTGCCTCAGAACAAGCCTTGAGATGACAACTGAGCTCAGTTGACGCATTTATTCTGCATACAGGGATTGTTTGGGAGGACTGCAAGATGGAAGAGCAGCTCACTATAGTCCACAAAAGACAGAAAGAAGGAGGGATAGGTTTGTCCATATCCCTCCTAAATTCCATTTCTCCTTGTGCCATTCACCCCTTAGTGGCTACTAGGAAACTTGATTCTACCCC
The DNA here is from genome assembly GCF_028749965.1 of Puma concolor. Lineage (NCBI taxonomy): Eukaryota > Metazoa > Chordata > Mammalia > Carnivora > Felidae > Puma > Puma concolor. The sequence goes on from NC_141671.1 coordinate 29,687,718, forward strand.
CAGCCTCTCAGCAACCATGTAGGAAGCCAGACATCATGACTTGCAATACCATATTTCCTTCAGTCCTAAAGAGGTGGATTGATCCAGTACAGGTGGGGGAGTGGGAAAGGAAGGAACTGAAAGAATTGGAGGAAGCATACTGCCAATTTATCGACCAAACATAAATCATAATGTATGTCAGATTAAGGAAATGCAATTTCCCATAATAACACCATATTCCTTCACCCAACTTAAGTATTAGGGTATTTTCAGTCATCTTGTGAATATTTTGAGAAAGTTGTAATGTGTACTTTTTTCGATAGAATTTAATGAATTCTGTAAGAGTGTACCAAAATCAAATTTTCTATTGCATTGTTAAAGAAAATGCCTAATCAGAATTTTGAACTTTGGATGAGTTATATTTGTAAAAGATGTTGGAAAAACCTAGAAATATAGTGAGTTCTTAGCTTTTGTTTAATTTTTTTATTTTCTTCATCTCTTTCCTTGTACAAATTCCACTCAGATACCCTGTTACTATGTATGTTTCTAGAAAACATAGCCCCAAATTGCATGCCAAGTCTTGAGTACAAATAAAGCAAAAGCTACCAATATGTAGTGCTTTAAAGCACTTTAATTGCAGAAAATGCATGTCAAATGTACAATAAAAAACATTGCACTGTAAATTTTAGGATGTAAATAATTTGCTTCTCTGTCATAATTTTACTTACAAATTACTCTTGATAGTTGTCTGGATATTGGCCTCTAATCATATCTTAATCCCTCAAAACTGTGACTGTGGCAAAAAGGACTTTGAAGATGTGATGAAGTTAAAGATCTTAAGAAGAGGATTTTCTAGATTTTCATAGTGGGCCCAATGTCATCACAGTGGTTCTTATCAGAGAAGGCAGAAGAGTAAGGGTCAGAAGAGAAGGTAGTGTTGGGGTACCTGGGTGGCTCAGTCACTTAAGCATAAGATTCTTGATTTCAGCTCAGATCATGATCTCCAAGCCTGATAACTGCTTATCTACTGGAGGAAGATTGAAACTGACCAAACGAAAGGCCTCTCCTCCAGACCAGCACAGCCACTGGTTCCAAGGTACCAAGAGAAAACTATCCTGTGGTTTTCCTCATAGTTTCCGATTTAATTTTTTGTCAATTCTTATTATATTTTTTCTTTATTTTTTTATCTCTTCTGGTTGTTTATTTAATCAGACATTTTTGCTCTATTCTTTTTACACCTTTTCTGTATCTCTTCTTCTTTATTTCTTTCTCTCTTTCTCGTATAAGCCCTATAGTTTCTTTGATTCTCTGCCTGGTCTTATGTTCAGCCCTTGTCATTTCTCTGTTTGGGGTAAGTTTTCTTCCCCCTCCCCCCACCTTCTTTTTTTTCCAGGGTTACTTAAATGAATAAGTCAAAGCACACCTGATGGAAGGCCCAATCCACTGCTACAAGTAATGAGATAAAGCAGCCAAAGACACAATAACAGAGTACATGCAACACACTCTAAAAACACTTCCTGAGGTGTTAGGACCTTGACAAGGTATGACATTTTTTAATATTGTAGTACTCACAGGTGCAGGACACAGAACAAGCTATTAAGACGCATAAAGGACATAAAACTGGCCAAAATGATGAAATGGAAGACTCTCCTCAAAAGTAATTCCAGTAAAAAATGACAGCTATAGAATTGTTCAAAAAAATATATAAACAATATATCTGATCAAGAATTTAGAATAATAGTCATAAGACTAATATCTGGGTTGAAAAACATAAAAGACAGCAAAGAATCTATTGCTGCAGAGATCATAGGACTCAGAAATAGACACAATGAATTAAGAAATGTTGTAAATGAGATACAAAATAAACTAGATGCAGTGATAGCAAGGATAGAAGAAGCAGATGAGAGAATAGGTGAAATAGAAGATAAAATTATGGAAAACGATGAAGCTGAGAAAAGGAGAGAATGGAAATTATTGGACAACAAGGGGAGATTCAGAAACCTAAATGTTTCAATGCAATGAAATATTTGTATCATAGGAGTTCCAGAAGAAGAAGAGAGAAAAAGGGGCAGAGGTTTATTTGAACAAATTACAGCTAAGAACTTCCTAATCTGGGGAAGGAAAAAGGCATCCAAGTCCAGGAAGCACAGAGAACTCCCTTCAGAATAAACAAAAACAGGTCAACACCTTGCCATATCATAGTGAAACTGGCAAAATACAAAGATAAAGAGAGAATTCTGAAAGCAGCTAGGGACACATGAGCCTTAACCTACAAAGGTAGACATATAAGGGGAATAGAAGACCTGTCCACTGAAACTTGGCAGGCCAGAAGGGAGTGGCAGGAAATCTTCAATGTGTTGAATAGGAAAAATATGTAGCCAAGAATCCTTTATCCAGCATGACTGTCATTCAGAATAGAAGGAGAGATAAAGGCTTTCCCAGACAAAGCCTAAAGGAGTTCATGATCACTAAACCAACCCTACAGGAGATCCTAAGGGGGATTCTGTCAGTGGAAAGCAGCAAAGACTACAAGGGACCAGAGACATCACCACAAGCATGAAACCTACAGATAACATAACAACACTAAATCCATATCTTTCAATAATCACTCATTTAGTATATGGACTAAATGCCCTAATCAAAAGACACAGGTATCAGAATGGGTAAAAAAAACAAAAACAAGATCCATCTATATGCTGCCTACAAGAGACTCATTTTAGACCTGAGGACACCTGCAGATTGAAAGTGAGGGGATGGAAAATGATCTGTCATGCTACTGGATGTCAAAAGAAAGCCGGAGTAGCCATACTTATATCAGACAAACTAGATTTTAAAACAAAGACTAACAAGAGATGAAGAAGGGCATTATATAATAATTAAGAGGTCTATCCATCAAGAACAGCTAACAATTGTAAATGTTTATGTCTCCAACATGGAGCACCCTAATATATGAATCAGTTAATCACAAGCATAAATAAATGTATAGATAACAATACCATGATTGTAGGAGACTTTAATACTCCACTTACAACAATGGACAGATCATCTAGGCAGAAAATCAGTAAGGAAACAATGGCTCTGAATTACACATTGGACCAGATGGACTTAACAGATATATTCAGATCTTTTCATCCAAAAGCAACAGAATACATTCTTCTTGAGTGCACATGTAACATTCTCCAAAATAGATCATATACTGGGTCACAAAATAGCCCTCAACAAATATAAAAGGATTGAGATCATACCAAGCATATTTTCAGATCACAACACTATGAAACTTGAAATCAACGATAAGAAAAACTTTGGAAAGCCTCCAAGTACATGGAGGTTTAAGAACATCCTACTAAAGAATGAATAAGTCAACCAGGAAATTAAAGAAGAACTTAAAAGATATATGGAAGCAAATGAAAATGAAAACACGACAGTCCAAACCGTTTGGGATGCAGCAAAGGCAGTCCTAACAGGAAAATACATCACAATCTAGGCCTATATCAAGAAGCAAGAAAAATCCCAAACACAGAATCTAACCTCACACCTAAAGGAATTAGAAACAGAGCAGCAAAGAAACCCCAAAGACGTCAGAAGAAGAGAAATAAAGATTAGAGCAGAAATGAACAATATAGAATCCAAAAAAGCACAAGAACAGATCAATGAGTCTAAGAGCTGGTTTTTTAAAAGAATAACCAAATTGATAAACCCCTAGCCAGACTTCTCAAAAAGAAGAGAGAGAGGACCTAAATGGATAACATCACCAATGAAAGAGGAGAGATCACAATAAACACCATAGAAATAGCAACAATTACTAGAGATTACCATGAAAAATTATATGCAAACAAACTGTACCATGTGGACAAAATAGACAAATTCCTAGACACCCACACAACTACCAAAACTCAAACAGGATGAAATAGAAAATTTTAACAGACCCATAACCAGTGAAGAAATTGAATCAGTTGTCAAAAATCTCCCAAGGAATAAATAAGAGTCCTGGGCCAAATGGGTTCCCAGGGGAATTCTAGGAGACATTTAAAGCAGAATTAATACCTAACCTTCTCAAACTGTTCCAAAAAATAGAAATGGAGGGAAAGCTTCCAGACTCATTCTAAGAAGCCAGCATTACTTTGATTCCCAAACCAGATCAAGACCCCACTAAAAAGGAGAATTACAGGCCAATATCCCTGATGAACCTGGAGGCAAAAATTCTCAACAAGATACTAGCAAATTGAATTCAACAGTACATTAAAAGAATTATTCACCATGATCATGTGGGATTCATTCCTGGGCTGCAGGTCTGGTTCAATATTCGCAAATCAATCAATATGATACATAACATTAATAGAAGAAAGGATAAGAACCATATGATCCTGTCAACAGATGCAGAAAAAGCATTTGACAAAATACAGCATCATTTATTAATAAAAAGCCTCAAGAAAGTCGGGATAGAAGAAACATACCTTAACATCATAAAAGCCGTATATGAAAGGCCCACAGATAATATCCTTCTCAGTGAAGAAAAACTGAGAGCTTTCCCCCTGAGATCAGGAACACGACGGGGATGTCCACTCTCACCACTGTTATTTAATATAGTATTGGAAGCCCTAGCCTCAGCAATCAGACAACACAAAGGAATAAAAGGCATCCAAATCAGCAAAGAGGAAGTCAAACGTTCACTCCTCACAGATGACACGATACTCCATATGGAAAACCCAAAAGATTCCATCAAAAACCGCTAGTACTGATCCATGAATTCAGCAAAGTCACAGGATATAAAATCAATGTACAGAAATCGGTTGCATTTCTATAATAATGAAGCAACAGAAAGAGAAATCAAACAATCGATCCCATTTACAATAGCACCAAAACCCATAAAATACCTAAGGAATAAACCTAACCAAAGAGGTGAAAAATCTATACACTGAAAGCTATAGAAAGCTTATGAAATAAATTGAAGAAGATACAAAAAAATGGAAAAATATTCCATGCCCCTGGATTGGAAGAACAAATATTGTTAAAATGTCAATACTACCCAAAGCAATCTATATATTCAATGCAGTCTCTATCAAAATAACACTAGCATTCTTCACAGAGATAGAACAAACAACCCTAAAATTTGCATGGAGCCACAAAAGACCCCAAATAGCCAAAGCAGTCCTGAATAAGAAAACTGAAGCTGGAGGCATCACAATCCTGGACTTCAAGATCTATTACAAAGCTGTAATCATCAAGATAGTATGGTACTGGCACAAAAACAGACGCATAGACCAATGGAATAGAATAGAGAAGCCAGAAATGTACCCACAAATGTATGGCCAACCAATCTTTGATAAAGCAGGAAAGAGCATCCAATGGAAAAAAAACAATCTCTTTAGCAAATGGTTCTGGGAGAACTGGACAGCAACACACAAAAGAATGAAACTGGACCACTTTTTTACACCATACACAAAAATAAATTCAAAATGGATGAAAGAACTAAATATGATACAGGAAACAATCAAAATTCTAGAGTAAAAAACAGGCAACAACCTCTTTGACCTCAGCCGCGCAACTTCTTACTTGATATGTCTCTGAAGGCAAAGGAAATAAAAGCAAAAGCAAACTATGGGACCTCATCCTTTGCACAGCAAAGGAAACAATCAACAAAACTAAAGGGCAACCAACTGTAATGGAATCAGACATTTGCAAATAACTTATCAGATAAAGGGTTAGCATCCCAAATCTATAAAGAACTTACTAAACTCAACACACAAAAAACAAATAATCCATTAAAGAAATGGGCAGAACACATGAATAGACACTTTTCCAAAGAAGACATCCAGATGACTAGCAGACACAGGAAAAGATGTTAAACATGGTTCATCATCAGGGAAATACAAATCAAAATCACATTGAGATACCACCTCACACCAGTCAGAATGGCTAAAATTAACAACTCAGGCAACAACAGATGTTGAGTAGGATGTGGAGAAAAGGAAACCCTCTTGCACTGTTGGTGGGGATGCAAACTGGTGCAGCCACTCTGGAAAACAATGTGGAGGTTCCTCAAAAAATTAAAAATAAAACTACCCTACAACCCAGCAATAGCACTACTAGGAATTTATTCAAAGGACACAGGAGTGCTGATTCACAGAGGCACATGTACCCCAATGTTTATAGCAGCACTATCAATAATAGCCAAATTATGGAAAGAGCCCAAATGTCCATCAAATGATGAATGGAGAAAGAAGATACATGGATATATATATAATGGATATATATATAATGGAATACTACTCAGCAATGAAAAAGAATGGAATGGATATATAATGGAAGACTACTCAGCAATGAAAAAGAATGGATTGGAATGAATATATATAATGGAATACTACTCGGTGATGAAAAAGAATGAAATCTTGCCATTTGCAACAATGTAGATGGAACTGGAGAGTACAATGCTAGGTGAAATAAGTCAGTCAGAAAAATACAGATATCATATGTTTTCACTCATATGTGGAATTTGAGAAACTTAACAAAGACCATGGGAGAAGGAAAGGAAAAAAATAGGTACACACAGAGAGGGAGGCAAACCATAAGAGACTCTTAAATACAGAGAACAAACTGAGGGTTTGATGGGGTGGGGAGGGGAGTGCGAGGAAAATGGGTGATGGGCATTTAGCAGGGCACTTGTTGGGATGAGCTCTTGTATGTAAGTTATGAATCACGGGAATCTACTCCCGAAGCCAGGAGTACACTGTAGACACTGTATGTTAGCTAACTTGACAACAAATTTTATACACACACACACACACACACACACACACACACACACTCTAGAAAGTTAACAAAGTAAAAAAAAAAAAGATGACTCAATCAAAAGATATCAATATCAAATCCCAGAATACATGAACTAAAATCAGGATAAGGGCATGCCCTTCATTGTTGAGGGCACAATGGCAGCTCCAGTGGGATCCATGGGGCTATGCTCTAGTGAAGACTGCCTCAAGGTTCTCTGTGGCCACAGTCCCAGTTACAGTTAAAGGATGGTTCTCCCTGATGAAATCAAAGCCTCTTTGAGCCACTATATTGTCATAGTCTATTATTGTATCTAGAGGAAATCAAATAAATGTTTGGGATTTAATTTATGGTTGATACATTAATCAATGATTTTTGAAGAGTAAATTATGGAAACCTTTAAATATCCCCAGGCTATTTCCATTTCTCACATCAGCCACTAGCATTTGTTGCTTCTCATTTCCCTTTCTTGTCAGATGTTTCTGGGTCCTCCTGTAGGAATTCTTAAGTCTAGACTTTCAGTCAGCTGCATTTCTGTCCATATTCTCTTCTAAACACCAGGCTCAATGAAGACAGGCGCACTGGATTACTTATTTTTCCCTTAAACATACTCTGTACTTGATTGTTATTTGTCCACATAGTGATTCATATAAAATAAATGAGGAAATGGAGACCCAGAGAGGCAAAGTGCTCTGCCTTGACTCACACGATATAGACCAAAAAGGGAAAAAGTGAAAGGCAGTTGATAGGTGATCCCAGAGTTGTGGAATTGAGCCTTGCATCAGCTCCATGCTGAACGTGGAGCCTGCTTGAAATTCTCTTTCATCCTTTGCCCCCTCTCTGTTCATGCACTCTAGCTCATAAATAAATAAATACATAAAAATACAGTCAAACGATGACAGTGTGGGAACAATGAAGGCGAAGTTTTGTGTGTGTTTATTTCTCTCCCTCGAACTACACCAACTCTATAGGACTGACTGGGACCCCAGTCACCCACTTCCACTGAAGACTTGGCCTATTGGCAGATGTATGAGAGTGGGCTTCAAAAGGTTTTCAAGTTTCTAATTCATAGGTTTATTGATACCTAGGTACTTTCTTCTTACCCTGTTTCTCTATTAACCTCAAGATAGCAACATTGGGGTGTTATCTATACTCATTTTCTTGATATAGTTCCATTTGCCCCTCAGATGCCCTTTTTTTCTCCTTGAGTGCAGCAGTTGCTATCAGGATCTTGAATGAGAGCACTTAGTGGACTATGTGGGATGCTGGAGCTGTCTCCTTCCCTTTCATAGCCACCTTTATGCTTCACAAAACTCAGCTCCACAATTATACTCCTTTCTCCACAGCATCTCTAAAATATTACTTAAATTAAAAGAAAAAGAAACATGTTTGGAAAAATGTTTTTTGGTTTGATTAACATGGAAAGCACTCACTTTCCAGTTTTGTACCTCTCACCAGAATTTTGTCCCTAAACATTGAACTCATTTCAAACTTTTGGCTTAACTAGGAATTGCTGTAGTTAGTCTATCCTAGACTGCATCCTGTGAACCCTTAGGAATTGGAGAACACAACTTTTCCAAATTAAATATGTGGTCCTGTTCTGGCTAAAACAATGGTCTTCCAGAACCATTCTTGAGTTTTACTAGAACAAATTGAGCAAACCATATGTTCACTCTTTGCACAACACCCAACGCTTCATAGCTACCAAAAAAATTTTTTTGCTGAGTTTAAATGACTTCCCTAAATACACCACTGGTTTACATTAGCTTATGGCACCCTTGTTTCCTGACCAGGGGTCAGCCACCTCTCCTGCACTTGCCATTATTAACTAACGTGCAAGACTAGGACCACCTGGGTGGCTCAGTTTGTTGAGCGACTAACTTCGGCTCAGGTCATGATCTCACGGTTCATGAGTTGGAGTCTTGCATCATCCTCTGTGCTGACAGCCTGGAGCCTGCTTTGGATTCTGTGTCTCCCTCTCTTTCTGTCCCTCCCCTGCTCACCCTCTGTCTCTCTCTCTCTTTCTCTCTCTCTCATAAATAAAAAAAACATTAAAAAAATTTTAATGTGCAGGATTATATCTTATCTTCTAGCAACTCCTCTGTAAAAAAGAACCCAGGAAAAATATCTCCCAGAATCCCCTTCTTTGTGTATCTCTACTTCAAGTTTTCCAGTGGGAGAGACTTGCATGAGACTTGGGGTCCAGAAGAGAAGGAGAACCCTCTATCCATCACAAGTGGTTGAACCCAGATGAGTAGGTAGATGCGAGATTCTAAGCAGCTTCTCTGCTAGGCTTGAGACCCACCTGCTTTGGTTGTGCAGTCTGAGATGAGGGGTGGGAGCTTTCTCACAGGTTCTAGAGAATTATATCAATCTCCCAGAAAGCTTTTGAGAATCACCTATTAGTGCTTCAGGCTGAGACCTTCAGGATATGCTTCCCTAGCCTTCCCACTTCAGCTTCTCAGAACTTTGGCGGTGACTGGTATTATTGTCCTGCAAATTACCACTAATTTGGCATCCTGAAACAACATAAATTTATAATCTTACAGTTCTGGAGTTCTGAAATAAGTTTTACAGGGCAAAAATCAAGACGTCTGCAGGCTCTAGGATATGATCTGTTTCTTTGCCCTCTCCAGTTTCCAGAGGCCTCCTGCATTTCTTGGCTGGTGACCCCTTCCTCCATCTTTGGAGTCAATGATCAAATCAGTTTGACTTCTGACTCTGCCATCATATCTCCTTCTCTAACTGACTCCTTTGTCATCCTCTTTCACTGACAAAGAATCTCGTGTTTACATTGGACCTGCCTGGATAATCTAGGATAATATTCCTGTATCAAGAGCCTTCACTTAATCACCTCTGGAAAGTTCCTTTTACCATATTGAGTGACATTTTCACATGTTCCAGGGATTAGGTCAGGATATCATTATCCTGCCTACCACATGACTTCACTAACATTTGTTCCCCTAGACTTTCAAACAGTAGTGTAAACTCTCATTCTTATGTTAATTTTTTAATTTCTGGAATACCAGGCTTGGTTCAATTCCTCAACCAAGAAAAGATGGAAATTGTCCTCCTGTTATCCCAAAGTCTCCAAAAGATACTGATTTCTCAATATGCAATGACTATAGATTAGGCAGTGACCTTTCTGGGGTAATGGAGTGACAAGAAAAAGAATAACTAGAAAGTCCTTTTGATTCTGTCCCTTACCATGGTATCTGGTCCTCTTGGGCTATTGACTACAATTTCCCTCCCACCTTGACCCCAGCCAATTTCTGATTCCCCAAGGCATTTTTACAAGTATTTGTATTCAGTTCTTGAATTTGCCATCTTCTCTCTACACTCTCTTGTATCCCCATATTTACATTTTTCTTCTTTTCCAACACAGTAGTTATACCCTGATTCTTGTCACTGTACTCTTTTTACCTTGCACACATGTGAGCCAATTCTCCAGGAAGAAATTCCATACACCTCTTCATTGTTTGTTTTTATTTGGATGTGGAGTTTAACAGGGAAAGCTCTCAAGTTTTTTCTGTTTAAATTTTCTGTTTAATTTAAATTTAAATTTAATTTAATTTTCTGTTTTAAAATTTTACTGTAAAAATAAAGCATACTCATAGTAGGAAATGAAATAAATTTGTATAAATATATTCTAAAATCTCTTCTATCACTAAAGCTTATACCAACTTTATTGAGGTCATTATTGTTACTAGCCTACTCTATATTTCCACTTTCCCCATTTTCATGCAAACATAAACACCTCTTTGGTTGTTTTATCTCATAACTTTTTTAAGCAAAAAAACCAACAAATTTTACTTGTAGTAAAAATTTACTTGTAGTTTAATCATTTCATAACTTGAGATTTAACATATATACCATAAAATTCACATATTCAAAGTGTGCAATACAATGGTTTTTAGTATATTCACAGACTTGTGCTACCATTACTATGGTCAACACGAGAACATTTTATCACCCCCCCCCCAAAAAAAAGAACCAGTGCTCATTAGTGGTCACTCTCCTTTTTCCTCAAGATCCCCAGTCTTCAGCAACCACCAACCTATGTTCTGTCACAGCACATTTTCCTATTCTGTATAGTTTACGTAATTTAAATAATGTAATATGTGGCCTTTTGTGTCTGACTTCTTTCACTTAGGATAATGTTTTCAAGTTACAGGCATGTCATAGCATGTATTAATATTTCATTTCTTTTTTCTTTTTCTTTTTCTTTCTTTTTTTTGCTAAATAATATTCCATTGTATAGATACATCACATTGTATATATTCTTTTATTATTTGATTATTTGATTTTATTATTTGCTCCATTTGGGGCTATTATACTATAACATTTGCATGCAAATTTTTGTGTGGACATAATGTTTTCATTTCTCTTCATTCCTGGGAGTGAAATTATTGGGTCATATGGTACCTCAATGTTTAACATTTTGAGAAACTACTAGTCTGTTTTTCAAAGGGGTTGCACCATTTTGCATTCCCACCAGCAGTGTGTAAGGATTCCAATTTCTACACATCCTCATCAACACTTTATTATTATTATAGCCATTCTAGTGGATGGGGAGTAGAGTCTCATTGATTTGATTTGCATTTCCCTGATGGCTAATGATGCTGAACATTCTTTTATGTATGTATTGACCTTTTGTATGCCTTTTTAGAAAATCATAAATTCAAATCCTTTGTCTATTTTCTAATTTTATTATTTATATTTTTATTATCTAGTTATAATAGTTTATATATCCTAGATATAATTCCCTCCTTACCAGATGTATAATTTGCAAAACAAATTTCCCATTCTTTTCATTTTCTTGATGGAGTTCTTGGAAGCACAAGTTTTTAATTTTGATGCTATATCAAACTTATCTTTTTTTTGCTTGTGCTTTTAGTGTCATATATAAGAAACCATTACCTAATCCAAAGTCATAAATATTTGCATCTATGTTTTCTTCTAAGAGCTTTACAGTGTTATATCTTACATTTAGGTCTTTGATCCATTTTGAATTTATTTTTATGTGTGGTGTGAATTAGGAGTCCAACTTCATTTATTTGAATGTGGATATACAGTTGTCCCAGCACCATTTGATCAAAAATCTATTCTTTATCCCATTAAATTGTCTTAGCACTCTCTTTGAAAAGCAATTGATCATAAATGTGAAGGTTATTTCTGGACTCTCAATTCTATTCCTATTTTATTTTTTTTGGTGCTATTATAAATTAATTTATTTCTTAATATCATTTCTTGTTTATTCATTGATACCATATAGAAATATAATAGATTTTGTATGATGATCTTGTATCTTACCAAATTACAGAGCTCATTTATTATTCCTAATTTTTTAAATTTATTCCTTTGAATTTGTATGCATAAAATCATATCATCTGCACATAGAGATACTTTAATTCTTTTCTTTCTTTTTTTTTTCTTTTTTTCAACGTTTTTTATTTATTTTTGGGACAGAGACAGACAGAGCATGAACGGGGGAGGGGCAGAGAGAGAGGGAGACACAGAATCGGAAGCAGGCTCCAGGCTCTGAGCCATCAGCCCAGAGCCTGACGCGGGGCTCGAACTCACGGACCGTGAGATCGTGACCTGGCTGAAGTCGGATGCTTAACCGACTGCGCCACCCAGGCGCCCCAATTCTTTTCTTTCAAATATAGATAACTTTCATTTCACTTTCTTGCTCATTGTAGCCTTGTAAAAATGAAGTTGTTCATAAAAAACTATTCTGTCCAAAATGCCCTTTTATTAGCTGTTTTTACGTATATCATAGATATACATAATATCACAGATATCCTGCCACTTTCACAAAATGAGTTTTAACTTATTTTTAATATCACTCCATAGTATTATACACACAACTACTCCCCTATTGACATTTAGGTGATTTCTCTTATTTCTCACTACAGGGAATGCCCTGTCCATATATTTTTACACATATAACCTCACACAGCCATCCTAAAATCTTCTGATTTTACATAAAACTAGACTGTGTAGTTAAACTGAAGGTCTGAATGGCTAGCTGGATATACTGACTAACTGAAATCCCACTTCTGCTGTGTATAATTTTATTTTATTTTTTATTTTTTTTAACGTTTATTTATTTTTGAGACAGAGAGAGACAGAGCATGAATGGGGGAGGGTCAGAGAGAGGGAGACACAGAATCTGAAACAGGCTCCAGGCTCTGAGCGGTCAGCACAGAGCCCAATGCGGGGCTCGAACTCACGGACCGCGAGATCATGACCTGAGCCGAATCCGGACCCTTAACCTACTGAGCCACCCAGGCGCCCCTGCTGTGTATAATTTTAAACAGCAACTACATTTGAAATTCAGATTCTCCAGGTGCAACCACACTTAATCTTTCCCAGTCTTAGAGATTCCCTCTCTGCCTCTCAACTTCTCTGTACCTGAAATTACCCTTGTACTCTAGACCAAGAAGTGATCTAGTCCTCTAGTCCTAGTTCTACTACTTGCTAGCTATGTGACCTAGAGAAGGTAAAAGGGATTTATCTCCATTGACTTCACTTCTAGTTATCAAATCTCCATATAGTTTGCACAGGTTGAATCCAAAAAATGTTTGTGTTTCATCTTTCCAGCCACTAGGCACACCATCACAGTGTTTTTCATACTTCAGTCCTACTCAAAGATTTAAGTGACTACTGTCCAGATAGGATAAATTCCTGGGCAGATCCAGATCACCTCCTACCTTGGCTCCTACCAGACCAGACTGCTCACCATGCACTGATTATGCCATAATTCACTCTGCTTCTGCACCTTTGCTCATTCTGACTCTCCCATCAATTCTCAAGGGTCAGCAGTGACCTCTAGTTTCAAATGTAATGGACTTTCTTGCCTTCATTTCCCTCAATGTCTCTAGGGTTTTCGACAGAGTACAGTCCTCCTTCTGGAGGTGCTTACTTTGGCCTAAATACTATCATATTGTAGATTCACTGTAGGTAGCTGCCTGACAAAAAAGAGGCTCAGCTGACTTAATACATCTTAACTTATTTCCTCTTCTGCCCAAACTCTTCTATTATAATGGTATTATGGATAATTATTTCAAGGGAGAGAGGTGCAGTATTTGACCTTATGATTAAAAACTGTGTTTAAAGTCATAATTTCATGACCATTGGGGTTTACCTTAAACTTTCTTCCCTGGTATCCTTTCATATCCAGTTGACAACTCTAGCTCCCTATATACCAGGATTTGTAGATCTGTCCACGGTGCTGAAAGACTTAATCAAGTTCCACTAACTCCATAAATGGCATTTTTTTATTATGGAAACTAATCGTTAATGAAAAGTCTACAGTCGAGTTTGTACATTCATTATTGTAATTTTAGAGCACTTCACTTACTGAACGATCCAGCAGTAAGTTGGAAAGATAACATCTGGAAAGACCCACAGAATATTCTCTTAACAAAAATAGACCACATAATGAAGGAAAAATTTATTTCGAAATTTTTAAATCAGAATACAAAGAAAAGAAGTCCAGTATTATCATGGAGGAAAGAGAGAAATAATTTTGATTTAAATTAACTTTATTTATTCCTTCCCAACTTATATACTACCTTTTTGGGATTTTTTTGTTTGTTTTTTTTGTTTGTTTGTTTAAATTTTTTTAACATTTATTTATTTTTGAGACAGAGAGAGGAACGGGGAGGGTCAGAGAGAGGGAGACACAGAATCCGAAACAGGCTCCAGGCTCTGAGTTGTCAGCACAGAGCCCGACGCGGGGCTCGAACTCACGGACCGCGAGATCATGACCTGAGCCAAAGTCGGCCGCTTAACCAACTGAGCCACCCAGGCGCCCCTATACTACCTTTTTGAATGTCACCATACATTTTAATTTTTTCCATAGTTAATCCTCATTAAATTTTACTCACATATTTTACTTTTACTTTTATTTATTTTTGTCTTTAATCTCACACCCTTCTCCTTTTGCCTGAAGTACTTTCTCCAGAGCTTCCTTTAGTAATGGTCTGTTTGTATCAAATGATCTGTCTTGGTCTGAAAAAATCCATTGAGATTTTAATTTTAATTATTATATATTTCTTTTTTTTTAATTTTTTTTAACGTTTATTTATTTTTGAGACAGAGAGAGACAGCATGAACGGGGGAGAGTCAGAGAGAGGGAGACACAGAATCCGAAACAGGCTCCAGGCTCTGAGCTGTCAGCACAGAGCCCCACGCGGGGCTCGAACTCACGGACCGTGAGATCATGACCTGAGCCGAAGTCGGCCGCTTAACCGACTGAGCCACCCAGGCGCCCCTATTTCTTATTTTTTTAAGTTTATTTATTTATTTTGGGAGAGAGACCATGAGCGGGGGAGGGGCAGAGAGAGAAGGAGAGAGAAACTAAACATGCTCCCTACTGTCAGCACAGAGCCTGATGCGGAGCTTGAGCCCATGAACTGAGAGATCATGAGCTGAACCAAAATCAAGAGTGGGACTTTTAACTGAGTCACCCAGGTTCACTGAAAATATTCTAAAGTTTTCTTTTATTCATAGTAAACATAGCTATTTTATAACCTATTTTCGTTATTCTAATTTCTAAATTAAATGATGTTGCTGTCTTTTCTGCTTGATCTTTTATGGTGCCTTGTTTTTTGTGAAAATATGTTTCCTTATTCAGAGTCAAGTGTTTATTTTGCTTATTAAGTAATTTTTTTGAATTTTCAAAGCATGGATAATAGCAGGTTCCTCCAGAGAGGATTTGGGTTTGCTTGCACCAGATTCCCTGAATTCATAGCATGATGATTTCCAGACCACCCAAGTAATATAAAGTTGGGCTGAAAATCCATAAGAGAGAACACTTATGATTAAAATTTAGGGGGCGCCTGGGTGGCGCAGTCGGTTAAGCGTCCGACTTCAACCAGGTCACGATCTCACGGTCCGTGAGTTCGAGCCCCGCGTCGGGCTCTGGGCTGATGGCTCAGAGCCTGGAGCCTGTTTCCGATTCTGTGTCTCCCTCTCTCTCTACCCCTCGCCCGTTCATGCTCTGTCTCTCTCTGTCCCAAAAATAAATAAACGTTGAAAAAAAAAATTTTTTAAAAAAAAAAAATAAAAAAAAATAAAAAAAAAATTTAGGCACAAGTTTTTCCTCCCACTTTACTCAGCATCAAGGCAACCGGCTCTGTAGTTCCTTGGGCATAGGACATCTACCTCACACTAAGGAACTGGCACTTTGCAGTACCTGCTTAATCAAAATCATCCTAATAGGTTTTTTACTTTGAGGGCTCCTGGGGCTTTGCCTTCTATACCAAATGCCTTACGAGGCCATGAAAACTAAATCTTAAGTTTTCCACATTAAGTAGATGAGCTCTTGACAAGAGTAAATTCAGAGTGCCCTGATTTCAGGCTGGACAATCCCCACTAAAGTATAAGTCCTTCGATCTTTTAATGAAGTTTTATATATTTTTTTCATCCATTTTTGTTAGCATTAGAATAGGTGTGGACACCTAATGTGTCATGTAAGTGATTCACACCTTATCCTCAAATATGTGTATCACAAATCTTCCCATCTTGTTCCTTCCAAGTCACTGAACATCTAAGCAAACAATTTACTGCCATGCATTGATGAGGATTCAACCACAACATTTCTCCTTTTGACAAAGAGAATTTAAAGAAGGTCTTATGTAAGATCTTCCCTCTGAGAGGATTTCCCTTTCCCCACTGTTTTTTATGATCATCCTTGAATGGGGTTGTAATGCTGTAATAGTCCACCTCTGGCTATTCAAAGTATATTCAAAACCATATGTAAACCAGATTCAATTTTTTCCACTGCAGTCAACCAGCTTTAGGGAACTCCTCACAGATTACAAGTATGAAACAAAGAAGAATGGACTCTGCAGCAGTTATAAGAACACTAGGAATGGATTTCATTTGGCTACACAACTTACCTGTGCTTTCAGGGCCTGCTCAAGTCTGATGCCATATGTAACACTTCCCCTGCTAAAGGAGTGCTGCTTTATATAAAATATATAAATATATAAAACTCAGATCATGATAAGTCACTTTGTCATTTACTGTGGTGGTGGCATTCAGAATTGACCAGGGCACAGTATCAAACCAGAAGCTATTTCTGAAAAGCAGAATATAGAGTATACCTTTTTTCCAAACCCTGGAACTTAAGTGATGAATCTCCTATGACTGTTTCTCTCTCTTTCCCTCTCTACAGCTGCCCCCTGTCTCACACATCACACACACACACACACCACACTACACCACACCACACCAATATCCAATTAAGCATTTGGGGACAAGTGGCAGATATGCTTGCCTACTGCCTGGATCAGTGTGGCATTTCATTTTAGATGGAAACATTTTTATACTTGTACTGCTTTATGGGATTTTGCTTCCGAAAAACTGCTTTGTAGGATGAGGAGTCATTACTTTTTATTTGATAAAATTATCTCTGTTCACAAAGGGATCAATAACACCAGTGCAGCTCTCAAAGAGCTCATACTCTTTAGAGTGTGAGGAATTCCTTGGAGTTTGAATAGTGGGTAGTCTCATTGCCAAACACTAGAACCAGTTATAGGATTTGGTACACAAGGTTTTGGGGGAGGATGGAGGACGAAGGCAGTGCTTCTTTAACACCTAACTGAACTGCCTCCAAGACTTCCGTTCAAACTTAGCTGCCTTTTTAATGACTGGATTCTGATTTTATAGGAAAAATCTCAGCTATGCAATTGCTGTCTCCAATACTAAAGAAGCCAATTTGATATGAGGCATCCTTCTTTACTATTGCAGGTGATATAAAGTCAGTAATTTCCTGAGGGATTTGGGGCCTCAAAGTCCAGGCCTAATCTTACTTGGGTTTGAGAAACCTGAATAGGGAATCTCTGATGTTTGGACCTGTATTGGACTTACAAGATCTAATTATAGGCTGTGACCTTCCCTTCCAAAAGTCTCTTGCAGGGTAAGACTTCTGGTAATGCAACATGAAGAGGTATACTGGAAAGTTGTCCTTCAGAAAACAATTACAAAAACTGGACAAAAATACATGCATA
Organism: Puma concolor; assembly: GCF_028749965.1. NCBI lineage: Eukaryota > Metazoa > Chordata > Mammalia > Carnivora > Felidae > Puma > Puma concolor. Next base: position 29,705,489 of record NC_141671.1, read on the forward strand.
GAACCATACATATATGCTTATAAGCTCTTCATGTAACTCAGTGGGGAAAGGATGTTTTCAACAAATGCAGTTGGAACAAATTGACAAGGAAAAGAACAAACAACACATACAAAAACTAACTTGAAAAGGAATTTAGACCAAAACTTAAGAGCTAAATTTGGTAAACATCTAGAACAGTGCTATCCAATACATTATAATCTGAGCCACATATGTAATTTTAAGTTTTCAATTTGCCACATTTTAAAAAGTAAAAAGTAATGAATAAAATTAATTTTAATAATATTTTATTTAACCCAATACATCTAAAATGTTATATAGTTTTAGCATATAATCTATATAAAAGATTATAGATCAACTATTTTATATTCTTTTGATTACACTTAACATTTTTTGAAAGTATTGTTTTGAGCCTACAGGGGTTAGAAATTCTTTAGTGTTACATCCTACTTTCCTCCAGATCCAGAGATTCTAGGATTTGCTGAACCTATCAGAATTGCTTACACATCAAACTGGATGCAGGAGAAAATGAGTGCAGAGACAGAGCTGAGGGTAGGATCTACTTCAGCTTCTTCCCTCGTCTCCCATCTTTCCTCCACTCACAGGCCCTGAATTCCCCTCCAGGCTCAAGGGTTTCATGAATCGCCAGTAAGGGGTCGGCAGGAACAGATCATGAGGTCATGAGATATGCAAACCCAGATCCCCACAATTCCTCTACAGGAAGTTCTTCCTGAAATCCATTCACTCCCATTCCTGCTGCAGCCTCAATGCTTTCCTCAGTAGAGTCCCAGGTCTGTGCAGAGGTGATCTAGAATACTCTTCTTTCCAATAAACAGAGGGATCACTCCCTAGGCCCCCCAGGACTTAGCTCAAATGTCACTTCTCAGAAAAGCCTACCTTGAAGATAATATTTAAAATTGCAACCAGCTTCCTCATATAACCTAACTTGTTCTTTATCTCTAAATCAATCTTTACTTACTGACACCTCTATAATTGACATCAGTTACTTTATTTATTGGCCATATATTCCATCTGAATGTAAGCTCCATGACAGAAGGAATTGTTCCTATTTTGGTTGATGTATCCCAACTTCCTAGAATAGTGGCTAACACATGGTAGATGTTAAATAAATAATGACCGAATAAATCTAGAAACTGCAACTCCTTAAAACTGAGTCTGTCGTGAATGGATAAAGAAATTGTGGTTTATATATACAATGGAATACTACTTGGCAATGAGAAAGAATGAAATACGGCCTTTTGTAGCAACACAGATGGAACTGGAGAGTGTTATGCTAAGTGAGATAAGTTATACAGAGAAAGACAGATACCATATATTTTCACTTTTATGTGGATCCTGAGAAACTTAACAGAAGACCATGGGGGAGGAGAAGGGGAAACAAAAAGTTAGAGAGGGAGGAAGCCAAACCATAAGAGACTGTTAAAAACTGATAATAAACTGAGGGTTGATGGGGGGTTGGAGAGAGGGAAAAGTGAGTGATGGGCATTGAGGGGGGCACCTGTTGGGATGAACACTGGGTGTTGTATGGAAACCAATTTGACAACAAATTTCATATTTAAAAAAATTAAGTCTGTCGCAGGAGGAGTATTTTCCTAGTATGTGATTTTGAAGTCATCTGGGGGATGGAGGGTGAGTAGGGAGATGAGGCTACTTACTACCCTCCCAGAACTCATTACCCCTCTCTACCCTAGATACAGCTACACATGCATGGGTCCCAGATGAAGTTCTTACCAGCCTCTTGGGCCAGGTCCAGGGGTTCTTAAACAACAAAATCAAAGCCATAAGACCATTGGCGCCTCTATGCTTAGCTGCAGTATGTGGGGCCCTGTGGACCCTCCCCTAGCCATGACCCCCAAATCGCTGGTTAATTTGCAGAAACAGACATTAGATTTGGATTTAGAACTGCAAGACCTTCAATTTCAGAAATTGGTTGTGGCAGGGAGGAAAGCCTGAGGTGGTAGAGACAGTAGATTCATGTCTGCTTAGGTCCATGAAAAGGAAAAGAGGCAGATCCTGAACTCTCCTGTTGGACAAGGGCTGCCATCCAGACTATGAGAGTGGGTGGTCTGACATGGGAGGTGGGTTCACCCTTGGTGTCCAGGGGAATGGTAGTGGGATGCCTGGGCCCTAAAGTTCTGAACAGTCACAGAGGGACTTCCCTGGGATCTTGGGGTGGATATTGGGTGAATGCCCCACTCAGTCTCATTGTGGATCTCTTTGTAACTGAATTTAGTCTGCAGCTCCTATGCCATGTCCTGCCCTCAGCCCTGCCATACTAGGCATGGAGAAAATCACCTGGTTGATTCCTAGCAATGCCTTCATTTCTGGAAGTATCAGCCAAACAAGTGTCAGGGACTAGAGAGTCCAAAGTCTCATTCCAGGAGTCTGAGGAATTGAGGACTGGGGTACCCTCTATGTGGGATCCATCATGGACCTGGGACCCAGCTAATACAGCCTACAGACCTTCTTCTGCCCTGAAGGCTGTTCACAGTCGTTCAGCAAGGAGGAAACATCTATGTGATTGTGGAATTTGGGAAACACTTCACACCCTGAACTTGGCACAGAATGGGGCTCCTCGATGCTTACAAAGCTCTGTGCACTTGTTGGAAGCCTAGGGTGGCTCTGGGGAAGTCCTGGCTGAGCAGGTCAAGGGGGAGCCCAGGGCTTCTGTCCTCAGCTCTGTGCCACACGGGGGCGCTGCCGCTCTCCGATTCTGCATTGCCGCGGGGAAGGACTGGTGTTTGTCGAGTCCGGCTGAGGGGGCTAACCTGGAGCTTGGGCAACAAATGCGCGGCGGGGGCGGGGAGCTCGATGAAGAAGAAGCCTTCTGGGCACCCCTGGACTCCACAGGGCTCTGGCTGAGGGTGGGACAGGGATCGTAGAGGAGCGCTCTGCAGCCTTGCCCTGCCTCTGAAGTTTCCATATATTCTCCCACAACCCTTCTCTACTGCCCTGCAGTAGCAACACACAGGTAAATGGAAAAATAGATGTTTTCTTCTCCCTATCCTTTTCCTGGGTGTCCTTTTTTAAAATAAACCTTTTATTTTAGAATAGTTTTAGATTTACAGAGAAGTTGCAAAGATAATAAAGAATTTCCATACATCCCACATTTATTTCCCCTATTATTAACCTATTACCATGGTACATTTTTCATACCTAACGAAGCAATACTGATACATTATTATTAACTAAACGGCATTCTTTATTTGGATTTCATTAGCTTTTCCCTAATGTCCTTTTTCCTTTCCTGGATTCTTTTTTTTTTTTTTTTTTTTTTTTTTTTTTTGTCTCCTTTAAGTTTGTTTGTTGTTTGTTTTTAGTAATCTCTACACCTAACTTGGAGCTGGAACTCAACCCAGAGATCAAGAGTTCCATGTTCTTCTGACTGAGCCAGCCAGGCACCCCTCCTTTCCTGGATTCTATCATTTGGTCCCTTTCATGTCTCCTTAGCTTCCTCTATGACAGTTTCTCAGATTTTCCTGGTTTGTTGTTTTGTTTTGTTTTGTTTTATAACCTTGACATTTTTAAGGAGTACTGGTGAGGTATACAGTAGAATCTCTCTCGAGTTCAGTTGAAGTTTTGATCACAGGGTATATGGGTTTGGGGACAGGTGAAGTGCCATTCTCACAACATATCAAAGACACATAATACCAACTTGATTTATCACTGTTTCCTGTGGCAACTGAAACAAAGTACCACACATTCATTGGCTTAAAACAACAGAAAATTATTCTATCACAGTTTTGGAAGCCTGAATTCTGAGATCAAAGTGTCAACAAGACTGTCCTCTCTCTGGATGCTCTGGATGCTCCATTCCTTGTGTCTTCTAGCTTCTGGCAGCTGCCCAGCACTCCTGGGCATTCTTTGGCTTGAGACTGCACTACTCAGATCTCTGCCTCCTTCTTCATATCACCTTCCTTATGTTTCTTCTGTGTCTGTTATAAGGCCATTTGTCTTTGAATATAAGGTCCACCTGAAGAATCCAGGACGATCTCCTCATCTCAAGATCTTTAACTTAAATATGGCAAAATAACTTTAAAAATGGCAAAGACCATTTTTCCAAAGAATTTGCCATTCACAGATTCTGGGGATTAAGGCATAGACGTGTCTTTTGGGGTTCACTCTTCATCTCACTTTACCAGGCCAGTGTTTCCCAGGTTTCTATGCTATAAAGTTACTTTTTACTTGTCTCTTTCCATACCACACCCTGGAAATAAGTCATTATGGGCAAGGAATTATGGTCCACTTTCTTCAGGGCAGAGTATCCACATAAATTATTTTGAATTCTTCTGTATGGGAGATTTATCTATCCTTTCCATTGGGTCATTTATATCACTGTGGACTCATGGATATTTATTTTATACTTTGGCCTATAATTTAATATTTCTTTATTTTGTTTGTAAAATTGTTCTGGCTTTGACAATTGGGAGTTCTTCCTGCTGTCTCCTGAGTCTCCATGTGTTTTTTTTTTTTTTTTCGTTTTTTTTTAAGATTTTTTTTATTTTTAAGGAATCTCTGCACACAGTGTGGGGTTTGACCTCACAATACCAAGACCAAGAGTTGCATGCTCCACCAACTGAGCCAGGTGCCCCACCCCACCATGATTTTATTTTTTGAGCACTTATTACATTCTGGCATTACATCTATATGGAGATTTTTTTCTTTATTGAGAAATTTGGGTACATCAAATAAAACCAATTTCTGGGGGAAAAAAATAAAACCCACAATGGGGTGGGGGGCAGGGCAGAAAGTCTGGGCCATAGCAGAACCCAGAGAATATCTTCCTTTAAGTGAAAATTTCTAGGTACTTCATAATTGACCTTTTGATATAAAATGACCTATTGAATTTCCAATTTTCTGTTTTTACTGTTGAGGTCCGTAGAACAAACTAGGAAATCTTCAAACCTTGAGCCTTCAAACCTTTCATGAAGGATTATTTGGCTTTTGAATCAGTTTTTCCTTGTCTAAGAGGTAGAACCAGCAACAGCACCCACCTTCTGGGCAGCTTGTTTCTTGGCATGATAAGGTTGTAGAACCACCACGGCTTCATCCACCTTGAAGCAGAGAGACTTGGGGGACTCCCGCTTGTGCAGCAGCTCAAAGCTGTCAACCTTCAGCAGCATTCCTACAATCTTTCCAGCCAAGTTTGAATGCACTGTTTGGATGAGTGGGAACAAACATTATCTCAGCATGTGCTTCTGTTCCCGGGGAGCAGGGAGGAGGGGGAGTGTGCAGTCAGCATGGAGGCAGTCAGGGGTTCCTACTCCTGCACATGGGCCATAGGCTGGGGTCCCTGCAGAGGCTGGATGGCAGGATTAGGGCTACAGACACTGGAGGTGTATTTGTAAGGTGCAGCAGCCCAAGGAGCAGCAGCAACAGCAGTACAAGGTGCTGAGATCTGCACAGTTACAGGAACACCTTCAGACTGGCAGCAGTCAGCCCTTACTGGGTGGCACCAGCCCCACCAAGGGGTCTGGGCACTCAGACCCCAGGGGTCACAAAAGGCCAGAGCATTACCAGTTGTAGCCAAATGGTGAAGAGCTGGACAAGGTCCAGCCTGGCAGATAGCACTTGGCATTCCTTGGAAGCCTTGAGGTCTCCCACCTTGTTGCCAGCATGAATTAAACCTCATCTGTGCTAATATGGGGTGTATAGTACGGAGGTCTTCTCTGAGCCTGTTGGAAATGCTGGCACAAAGTAACCATGAGCTGCAGGCTGAAACTGATTTAAGATGGCATTGGCAGGAAGTGCTCTCATTCCAACCACCTGCTGCATATACAGGTTGGTCAGGTGAGCCTCTTCCCTCTGACTTCCTCTGGGAAGCCACATAACAGTGGCTTGGAGCCCAGGGTGCATCCATTCATCTCATTGACTACTTTGGTTGCCTCTTTAGGAAATAAGCAAAGCCAAACCCTCCAGCATTACCTTAGCACTGGTGATTGATCCAAAAGGAGAAAACTCTTGGGGCACCTGGGTGGCTCAGTTGGTTAAGCATCTGACTCTTGACTTTGACTTAGGTCATGATGTCACGGTTGGTGAGTTCAACCCCCTCCCTTCCTCCTGTTGAGCTTTATGCTGACAGCACAGAGCCTGCTTGGGATTCTGTCTTCCTCTCTCTGCCCCTCCTCTGCTTGCTCTCTCTCTCAAAATAAATAAAAATAAACTTTTTTTTTTACTATTATTATGTTTTATTATATCCTTGTCCCCAAATCCTAACAAGATAATAGCATTTTTATTCTTTTTTAAATTAATAATTAATTAATTTTTAAATTTACATCCAAGTTAGCATATAGTGCAACAATAATTTCAGGAGTAGATTCCTTAACGCCCCTTACCCATTTAGCCCATCCCACCTCCCACAACCCTTCCAGTAATCCTCTGTTCTCCATATTTAAGAGTCTCTTATGTTTTGTCCCCCTCCCTGTTTTTATATAATAAAAATAAACTTTAAAAAAAGGAGAAAACTCTTCTTAATTTCTCGTAATCAGTGGTGTCATCCAAGTTATTAATGTAGAGATTTACCCCCTGATATCGACTAATTCTCTCATTTGAGCTTTTCAAATGTCTGTTTTAACTCAGTCTGCCATTCCACTTTCTTCTGTGCACAGCTTACAAAAATGATTTTCCCACTGATTTATTATCCATTCATTTTTTTGATAGCCTTATTGGCATCCTCGTCTTTTTTGTAACTCACAAGGCCAAACTCTGCATTTCTCACTAGGATCACTCATCATCTTGATATGTAGGATCTTACCAAACTGCCTAACTACTCTTTCAGGCTATCATTATCAACCTCTTCCCCAAAGTTTTTGATATAAACATTGGTGAATTCCTTGGCTTTGGCTCCAAGCTCGGCTTCCCGATTTTTTCACAACTTGAATCTGCCCACAAACACTTTGCTGTCATTGAAGAACATGCCGTTCATCTTCTCGATGGCCTTGTCAGCAGCCTCTTGGGTCTTGAAATGGGCAAATTCATAACCCTTAAAGCTGTTCTCCTCACACACCACCTTTCAAAACAGAATGTTTCCGAAAGCAGAAAAAGTATCATAAAATGCCTTTTTATGTATAGATTTGTCCAGGTACTTAATGAAGATGTTTCCCACCCCAGGTTTCTTCAGAGAAGAATCCCTCTGAGACCACATGATGTGAATTGGCTTTCCCTTAATCACATCAAAGTTCAGGGTGTCTGCCCATGGAACAGGGAGGCTGTGGGGTACCTACCTGCTAGCCTCAGTGTTCATCTCCCCCACCCCCACCCCCCCAAGCCCCGTGGGGAAAACTTTGAGGGACCACACTGGACAAGGAGGGCTCTTCTCAGAGATGTGGCTACCCAGTGACAGATGGCAAAGTGAAGCTAAGAGACACTGGGTTAGGCTCAGGGAGACAGAGGACTGGAAAGAGGAGTTCAGAGATAGCTCACGGGAGAGTGACAAGCCAAGACAAAAGGCTCTCAAAAACAATATGGCCCTCTCTGGGAGTTTGTAATTTGCAGGCTGTCCTGGTCTAAAGTTCCAAATTTTAGGGGTGCCTGGGTGGCTGAGTCAGTTAAGCGTGGGACTTCAGCTCAGATCATGATCCTGTGGTTAGTGAGTTTGAGCCCAGCATCAGGCTCTGTGTTGACATCTTAGAGCCTGGAGCCTACTTCCAATTCTGTTTCCCTCTCTCTCTGTCTCTACCCGGCTCACACTCTGTCTCTCTCTCAAAAATAAATAAACATTAATAATAATAAAGCTCCAATTTCAAAAACAGAAAAAATAACGTATTAAAACAGAGACTCTTCTCCAAATTATAAAAATTCTTAAAGAGGCCACCAAATGGTTCTCACGGTGGCCGGGGCGGGGGCTGGGGGAGGGCATGCGTTTCTCTAAGCTTTGGCAGTTTAAGATTACAGCAGCCAGGGGAAGAGGGGGAAACCAAATATTGGTTGGAGCTAACTGGAGAGCACGCAGCCGCCCCCCACTGGGGGCCCAGCAGAAAAACGCAGGGCAGACATTTGGAGCGCCGGAGGGGCGGCCACGAGGCGTGACCGGACTGCCAGAGCAGAGGCGCGTGGGCCTGGGTAGGCTGGCTGCTCACCACTCGGACCCACCGACCGGGACCGACAGACGCCAAGGTGTGGCTGCAGCGGCTGGGACAGGCGGGAAGAGGCAAAATGACTTCCCGCGGGTTTTCGGAGGAGATTGACTTTCCCTCTCTCTCCTTTTCTAAGATTTTAAAGCGTTTTCTTTTTCTGTTTTTATTTGGTTGCTGGGCCCGAAAGCCGCGGCTGCCGCTGGGATGGAGAGAGGCAGCCATTTGAGCCACCGCTCCCCTTACACCCTCCCGCCTAAGGCGCGGCTGATGTCAAAGGGCGCCATGAAACCTGGGCGCAGTGTTGCCTGCCCACTCGGCCTATACATATATGTTTCTATCCGTATAGCCTCACCCTTTGTTTATTTGTATCTTCCCATAACAAGAAACTTGGCTCGCACAGTCCACCAATTCTTTTAGTGTCAATCCCAGCATACGTTTACAATCATTTCAGAATTGTTAACCTGTGCTTATTTATGTACAGTTCCTTTCGTCTTCAGTCATACAGTTTCATGTAATATATATATGTCCATGTAATATATATACACACATACACACATATATATATTAGAGAGAGAGAGAGAATGAGGAGAGGGGCAGAGAAAGGGGAGACAGAGAATCCTAAGCAGCCTCTGTGCTGACAGCAGTGAGCCTGATGAAGGGCTTGAACTCAGACCCTGAGATCATGACCTGAGCTAAAGTCAGAAGCTCAATAAACCATCCAGGTGCCCCTGTTTTATGGTTTTGATACATGAATAGGTTTGTGTATCCATCCCTACAGAACCATACTGGATAGCTTCATGGTCCTAAAATCTCTGTGCTCCAACTAGTCAACCCTACCCTTTGCAAACCCTAGGTAGTCACTGATCTTCCCTGCCCCCCCCCCCAAGTTTTGCTTTATCTAGAATATCACATAAATGGAATCCTACAACATATAACCTTCTCATACTACTTTCACTTAGCAAAATGCACTTAAGATTCATCCATGTTGTGACATGGATTGATAGCTTATCCCTTTTGATCACTTAATAGTTTTTCATGGTACAGATATATACCACAGTTTGTTTTGTCCATTCATCTACTGTTTCTAGTTTTTGGTGATCATGAATAAAGCTGGTATAAACATCCACCTGCAGATTTTTTGTAAATATAAACTTTCAGACTAGGAGTAGAATTGCTGGGTCATATGGAAAGTCTATGTTACTTTTTTTTTTAATGTTTATTTTTGAGAGAGCACAAGCAGGGGAGGGGCAGAGAGAGAGGGAAAAGGAGAATTCCAGGCAGGCTCCAATACTGCCAATACTACTGAATCATCCAGGCACCCCTACATTGCTGTTTATAAACAAAACAAAACAAAATAAAAAAACTTCCAGGGGCGCCTTGGTTACTCAGTCCATTTAGCATCTGACTCTTGATCTCAGCTCAGGTTATGATCTCACAGGTTTGTGAGTTCCAGCCCCAAATTGGGCTCTGTGCAGATATCAACGACCCTGCTTAGGATTCTGTCTCTCCTTCTCTCTGCCCCTCCCCTGCTCATGCTTGCTCTCTCTGAAAATAAATAAACTTAAAAAAAATTCCAAACTGTCTTCCAAAATGTTTGTACCATGTTTTACATTACTACCAGTAATGAATGAGCATTCATGCTGCTCCACATGCTTTCCAGCAATAGGTACCACCAGTTTTGTTTTTTGTTTTTTTTTTTTAGTTTTGCCATTTTAATTTTTTTAAGTTTATTCATTTTGAGAGAGAGGGCATACATGCATGCACATGCATGAATGGAGGAGGGGCAGAAAGAGAAAAAGAGAGAGAACGAGGAAGAGAATTCCAAGAAGGCTCCCCAATGTCTGAGGTTTAACTGACTGAGCCATCCAGGTTCCCCTAGTTTTGTCACTTTAATAGGTGTGTGTGGTATCGCATTATTGTTGAACATCATTTCATGTACTTATTCACCATCTGTATACTTCTTTGTGAGGTGTCTTCAGATCTTTTGCCCATTTTTCAATTAGGTTGTTTTCTTATTGTTGAGCTTTAGGGGTTGTTTATATATTCTGGATACAAGTACTTTTTCACTTATGTGATTTGCAAATATGTTCTCCAAAGCTATGTGGCTTCAGCTCTTTTATTTGCTTAAGAATATACATTAGCACATAGATTTAGTTTTCTGGGAAGAGAAGTAAGAAATTGCTAACTGTGGTAGTTTCTGGGTAGATGACCTGGGTGGCTGGAGAATGTCATGCGATGTATGAACAGTGTGACATATGTATTTCTTACATATCTTTTGTAATTTCCTTGTGTGTGTGCAAGAATTATCTTTTCAAAAAATAAACATTAAAATCCCATGCACTTGTAAAACACTTAACAAATTATGTGTTAAAACACAGGTTCTGATTTTGTACTCTAGGACCAGTGATCTTTATCCTGAACCATCTTGCCTTTGATTTTTCATTTATGAAAAAGGTGGACTATCATATGGAAAAATTGCCCACTGAAAACAGCTAAAAATGCAATGCAAAACACAAAAACCATCTTCTTAAAATCATCACAGTACTGACAAGAAAGCAGCAAATGACCAAGCCCCCAAAAGAAGAGAAAGATGCTACTTGACCTCTATAAGGAACTGGGTCACAGGAGATGAAGGAAAAACTAAGTTCCTTTTCCTGGAACCCAGGCATGGGGGCCAAGCACTTCCAGCTCTTCATTGTCACTCCTAATGGACTCAGGTGATGAGGACCTACTGGGAATCACAGTCCTCCGATTAGTGAGCCCACTCTGTCTCCTATCGACTAGATTCTTCAATATCATTGGAAATAGGATGTACACACTTAATAAAAGAATTCAAAAGCACAATGGAGAAGCCAGGGGGTATCTTGAGAGGGTTTATTGCCTCCACCACCATGATCTCTATCAGCTTTCCCCTACGCTACCCCAAATAAGCAAAACTTTCTAAGTAAATAGCACAAGCTTTCTCAGCAAATGCAACTTCAAGACAACTCTCTTAGCCACACTCTGTTCCAGCCAGATTGCTGCTCCAAAGCCCTTCTTATATAGAAATTCTAGGAACACCTACACATACACAGGAAGTTTCTTCCCTGGTTGCTGCCAATAATATTGGCTCACGAGGGATGAGGAATGAGGGGGAAATGGATTTTGGGGTAAGACTGGTCTGAATTTGAATGTGGTCTTTAATACTTCTGTAAGATTTAAGCAAATCACTTATCATTACTAAGCTTACTTGATCTATAAACTGAGAGTAATAATCCCCCAATTTATAAGGTTGTTGGGATGTGGAAGGTTGGAATTCCTTGCCATTTTCACCCCTTATACACCTCCCCTCACTCACTGGGGGTGAGGCTTTCTCTGCAATCAGTGCTGTGTTGTGAGTGACAATCCACACCAGCTTGAAAGAGGATAATTTTTCTTGAAGGTGTCTACTGTGAGGAACATGGAGACCTAGGAAAATGGAAATTGCTGCTTGTGAGCAAGCATTAAATGAAGCAGCAGAATAAAGCTGGAAAGTTGAAGATGTGAGTAAACAAGGAACGAAGGGTGGAGAGTCAGGGAGAGGGGACACCTGGGTGCCCATTTGAGATGTATCCAGTGCTCTCTGATAGTTAATGGGAGAGAAGAGTACAGAAATATATAGTCTGTCATCTGCACTGTTTTCCTGATAAGCCAAATGCCCCTAACTCTAAATGGGGACTCTAGTCGGAAACACACATATTATACAACCCCCCCAACACACACACACACATACACATACACATACACATACACATACACATACACACACTCTCTCTCTAGATACAGATTAATGAAGAAAATGCTCTCGTGGGGATTCTCAATGGAATTCATATCACTTGTGTGATCTAAAATGGGAATGCACTGAGAGAGATGCACCCAGATGGTGGAGCAGCATGGAAGTTTTCTACTTCTCTCATCCCTGAAATGCAGCCAAATCGATACCAAACCATCTTGCACACCTAGAAAATGGATCTGAGGATTAACACAACAATCTGCATAACTTGAGCCACAGAACTCAGTAGATACACAGCACAAAAGGTAAACTAGGGGAGAGAGAAGCTGGGAAGGGTAGGGAGCTGCTTTTTCTTGCAGAGAGAGGACAGAGACAGGGGGCAGAGTACAGGAAAAGCACTCCTCCTGAAAGCAGCTGAAGAGAAAGAGAAAGAGTGGAAACACCCATAAGGGACTGACCAAGAAATGGAGAAAGGAGAAAGGAGAAAGGAAAGGGTTTAAATAGCACTAGGACTCTATAAACAGGGGAGTGCAGAGTCTGAAACTCCATAGCTTGATTCCTGGTGGAGCTCTGGTGGGAAAGACAAACCCCTAGGAGCAGATAGCAAGGTCTGAGGGGTCCTCAGGCCACACTGGGAGAGACAGTTCCCCTGCTGAGAGGACATTTGGTAGAGGCTATGTGACCTCCCTATAGGCAAAGGCCCCAGTGGACCCCAGAGAACAGTCACATTTGCTGGTGTTGGAACAGGGACATTAGAGGGTGGTGAAGCCTCATGCCAGATGTGTGTTGTGATTTACCATAATCCCTGAAATGCTGCTGCTACTTAATCATGGGAACATTCCTTGGGGGTGGGCTGGCACCCAGCCATTGCTTGCTGAGACCCTCCTCCAGAGGGTTGGAGCAGGTCAAAGCTGCAGGGCCATCAGAAGTGAGGGGTTTGGAGACACAGCCCCATCTGAGATAAAATTCAGGAGGGAGGTGCCACCTGGCAGGCTGATGGCTTGGTTGTGGACAGTGTAAAAGTGGGGAGTGGATGGAAGCCAGAGACAAAGGAGGGATGCTTGACTGCCAGTCAATGAGAGGACAGAGTTCTGATGCTAAAGACTGGGTAGCTGGGAGACACCATTTTCAGCTTTTCTGGGCAGGCACATACACATGTACAGATGCCACAACAATCCACCCCACTAAGCTAAGAAGCTCCATCTAGTGGAGTATAGAGCCATTACACCAAGCCCCATCCAACTGCACCACCCATGCTCTAAAGGAACACAAGTCTCTCTGCCTGCTTAGTTTACAGACTATAAAGTGCTTCATAGTTTGACTTCTGGGGGAAACTGGATGTAATTTCAATCTTATTAACTCTGTTCACTGGTATTTTTTTCCTTTTCTTATTCTTAAATACAGAAAGAGAAAAAAATTATTTTTATTTTCTGCTTTTATAAAAAATATTTCTCTTTAATATTTTTCTACTATATTTTTAATTTCTTGTAAATTTCTTTATTCTATTTTACTTTCATCATTTCATTTTATCCTATTTTATTGTATTCATTTTTTAAGTTTTCAAATGTTTTCTTACCTTTTTTTTACTTTTTTCCTTTTTTTTTCTTTCCTGTTTTTCTCTGTTATACCAAGTTCTTTCAACAACCAGAGCAGAACACATCTAAGATCTAGCATCAGTTAGTTGTTTTTAATTTTAATTTTAATTTTATTAATTCTTTTTCTTCCTCCAAAATGATGAAATGAAGGAATTCACCCCAAAAAAGAACAGAAATAAATGACAGCCAGGGACTTAATCAACACACATAAAAGCAAGATGTCTGAACCAGAATTTAGAATCATGATAATAAGAATACTAGCTGGGGTTGAAAAAAAGCATAGGATCCCTTTCTGCAGAGATAAAGGAAGTAAAATCTAGTCAGGATGAAATTAAAAATGTTATAACTGACATGCAATCTCAAATGGATGCTATGGCAGCAAGGATGGATGAAGCAGAGAAGCGAATCAACGATATAGAGGACAAACTTATGGAGAATAATGAAGCAGAAAAAAGAAGAAAATTAAGGCAAAAGAGCATGATATAAGAATTAGATAACTCAGTGACTCATTAAAAATGAATAACATGAAACATAGAGGTCCCAGAAGATGAAGAGAGAGAAAAAGGGGTAGAAAGTTTATGTGAACAAATCAGAGTGGAAAACTTTCCTAACCTGGAGAAACAGACATCAAAATCCAGGAAACTCAGAGAACTCCCATTAGTTTCAACAAAAACTGCCCATCAACATGGCATATCATAGTCAAGTTCACAAAATACACAGACAAGGAAAGAATCATGAAAGCAGCAAGGGAAAAAGAAGTCCTTAACTTACAAGGGAAGACAGATTAGGTTTGCAGCAAACCTATCTACAGAAACATGGCAGGCAAGAAAGGAGTGGCAGGATATATTCAAAGGGCTGAATGGGGAAAATATGCAGTCAGAATTCTTTATCCAGGAAGGATGTCATTCAAAATGTAAGGAGAGATAGAGTCTCCCAGACAAACAAAAACTAAAGGAGTTTGTGACCATTAAAGAAATTTTAAGGGGGAGTCTCTGAGGGGAGAAAAGACAAAACAAAACAAAACAAAACAAAAAAGTAACAGACTAGAAAGGACCAGAGAACACCACCAGAAACTCCAACTCTATAGGCAACACAATGGCAATAAATTCATATCTTTCGGTACTCACTCTAAATGTCAATGGACTAAACACTTCAATCAAAAGACGTAGGGTAACAGAATGGATAAGAAAATAAGATCCATCTATATGCAGTTTACAAGAGACCCATTTTAGACCTAAAGACACCTTCAGATAGAAAGTAAGGGGATGGAGAACCATCTATCATGCTAATGGTTGCCAAAAGAAAGCCAAAGTAACCATACTTATATCATACAATCTAGAATTTAAAATAAAGACTGTAACAAGAGATGAAGAAGGGCATTATATCCTAATTAAGGGGTTTTCCACCAAGAAGACCTAACAATTGTAAACCTTTATGCCCCCAACGTAGAAAACCCAAATATATAAATCAATGAATCACAAATATAAAGAAACTCATTGATAATACCATAATAGTAGGGGACTTCAACATCCTACTTACAACAATGGACAGATCATCTAGGCAGAAAATCAACAAGGAAACAAAGGCTTTGAATGACACACTGGACTACATAGACTTAACAGATATATTCAAAATATTTCATCCTAAAGCACCAGAATACACATTCTTCTAGAGTGCACATGGAATATTCTCCAGAATAGATCACATACTGGGCCACAATTCAGCCCTCAACAAGTACAAAAATATCAAGATCATATATTGCATGTATTTTCAGACCACAACGCTATGAGAGTTGAAATCAACCAGATGAAAAAAAATTGGAAATACAACAAATACTTGGAGACTAAAGAATATCCTACTAAAGAATAAATGGGCTAATCGAGAAGTTAAAGAGGAAATTAAAAGTACAGGGAAGCCAATGAAAATGATAACACCACAGCCAAAAACCTATGGGACGCAGCAAAGGTGGCCATGAGAGGGAAGTATATAGAATCCAGGCCTTTCTAAAGAAGAAAGAAAGGTCTCAGATAAACAACCTTAACTTACACCTTAAAGAGCTGGAAAAAGAACAGTAAATAAAACCTAAAACCAGCAGAATGCAGGAAATAATAAAGATTACAACAAAAATCAATGCTATCAAACAAAAAACAAAACAAAACAGTAGAACAGATCAATAAAACCAAGAGTTGGTTCTTTGAAAGAATTAACAAAATTGATAAACCCCTAGCCAGTTTGATCAAAAAGAAAAAGAAGGGCGCCTGGGTGGCGCAGTCGGTTAAGCGTCCGACTTCAGCCAGGTCACGATCTCGCGGTCCGTGAGTTCGAGCCCCGCGTCAGGCTCTGGGCTGATGGCTCGGAGCCTGGAGCCTGCTTCCGATTCTGTGTCTCCCTCTCTGTCTGCCCCTCCCCTGTTCATGCTCTGTCTCTCTCTGTCCCAAAAATAAAATAAAAAACGTTGAAAAAAAATTAAAAAAAAAAAAAAGAAAAAGAAAAAGAAAAGGACCCCAAAAAATAAAATCAAGAATGAAAGAGGAGAGATCACAACCAACACTGCAGAACTACAAACAATAACAAGAGACTATTATCAGCAATTATATGCCAATAAATTGGGCGATCTGGAAGAAATGGGAAAATTCCAAGAAACATATAAACTACCAAAACCGAAACAAGAATAGAAAACTTGAACAGACCCATAACCAGTAAAGAAATCGAATTAGTAATAAAAAAATCTCCAAAAAACAAGAGTCCAGGGCCAGATGGATTTTCAGGGGAATTCTACCAAACATTTAAAGAAGAGTTAACACCTAGACTTTTGAAGCTGTTCCAAAAAATAGAAATGGAAGGAAAACTTCCAAACTCATTCTATGAAGCCAGCATTGCCTTGATTCCAAAACCAAAGACTCCACTAAAAAAGGGAACTACAGACCAATTTCCCTGATGAATACAGATGCAACAATTCTCAACAAGATACTAGCCCACTGGATCCAGCAATACATTAAAAGAATTCACCACGACCAAGTGGGATTTATACCTGGGATGCAGGGCTGGTTCAATATCTGCAAAACAATCAATGTGATACATCACATCAATAAAAGAAAGGACAATAACCACATGGTCCTCTCAATAGATGCAGAGAAAGCATTTGACGAAATACAGTACCCTTTCTTGATAAAAACCCTTAAGAAAGTAGGAATAGAAGGATCATATCTCAAGATCATAAAAGCCATATATGAAAGGCCTACCACTAATATCATCATCAGTGGGGGAAAACTGAGAGCTTTCCCCCTAAAGTCAGGAACATGACAGGAATGTCCACTCTCACCACTGTTATTCAACATAGTAGTGAAAGTCCTAGCCTCAGCAGTCAGAAAACACAAAGCAATAAAATGTATCCAAATTGGCAAGGAAGAAGTCAAACTTTCACCCTTCGCATATGACATGATACTCCATATGGAAAACCCAAAAGATTACACCAAAAAACTGCTAGAACTGATCCATGAATTCAGCAAAATCACAGGATTTAAAATCAATGTGCAGAAACCGGTTGCATTTCTATATACCAACAATAAAGAAAAAGAAAGAGAAATCAAGGAATCAATCCCTTTTACAATACCACCAAAACCCATAAAATACTTAAGGAATAAACCTAACCACAAAGGTGAAAAATCTATACACAGAAAACTATAGAAAGTTTATGAAAAAAGGGGCGCCTGGGTGGCGCAGTCGGTTAAGCGTCCGACTTCAGCCAGGTCACGATCTCGCGGTCCGTGAGTTCGAGCCCCGCGTCGGGCTCTGGGCTGATGGCTCAGAGCCTGGAGCCTGTTTCCGATTCTGTGTCTCCCTCTCTCTCTGCCCCTCCCCCGTTCATGCTCTCTCTCTGTCCCAAAAATAAATAAATGTTGAAAAAAAATTAAAAAAAAAAATGTCAATACTACCCAAAGCAATCTATACATTTGATGCAATCTCTATCAAAATAACACCAGCATTCTTCACAGAGCTAGAACAAACAATCCTAAAATTTGCATGGAACCACAGAAGATCCCAAAAAGCCAAAGCAACCCTAAAAAAATTAAAAAAAACAAACCCTAAGCTGGAGCACAACAATCCTGGACTTCAAGGTTTATTACAAAGCTGTAATCATCAAGACAGTATGGTACTGGCACAAAAACAGACACATAGGTCAATGGAACAGAATGGAGAACCCAGAAATGTACCCACAAATGTATGGCAAACTAATCTTTGACAAAGCAGGAAAGAATACCCAATGGAATAAAGACAGTCTCTTCAGCAAGTGGTGTTGGAAAAACTGTACAGGGCATGCAGAATGAACCTGGACCACTTTCTTATGTCACACACAAAAATAAACTCAAAATGGATGAAAGACCTAACTGCAATACAGGAAGAAAATCCTAGAGGAGAAAGTAGGCAAAAACCTCTTTGACCTTGGCCACACCAGCTTCTTAACACGTAAGGCAAGGGAAACAAAAGCAAAAACAAACTATTGGGACCTCATCAAGATAAAGACTTCTGCATGGTGAAGGAAATGATCAGCAAAACTAAAAGGCAACCAACAGAATGGGAGAAGATATTTGCAAATGACATATCAGAAAAATTGTTAGTATCCAAAATTTATAAATTTAGTATTCAAAATTTATCAAACTCAACACCCAAAAAAACAAATAACCTAGTGAAGAAATGGGAAGAAGACACGAACAGACACTTCTCCAAAGAAGACATCCAGATGGCTAACAGACACATGAAAACATGCTCAACATCACTCATCATCAGGGAAATACAAGTCAAAACCACAATGGGATATCGCCTAACACCCATCAAAAAGGCAAAAATTAACAACTCAGGAAATGACAGATGTTGGAGAGGATGCAGAGATAGGGCAATTCTCTTGCACAGCTGGTGGGAGTACAAACTGGTGTAGCTACTCTAGAACTACCTTACATCCCAGCAATACACTACTAGGTATTTATCCAAGGGATACAAGTATGCTGTTTCGAAGGGGCACATGCACCCCAATGTTTATAGCAGTGCTATCAACAATAGCCAATGTATGGAAAAAGCCCAAATGTCCATAGACAGATGAATGAATGGATAAAGGAGATGTGGTGTATATATATACAATGGAGTATTACTTGGCAACCAAAAAGAATGAAATCTTGCCATTTGCAACAATGTGGAATGGAACTAGAGGGTATTATGCTAAGCAAAATTAGTCAGTCAAAGACAAATATATGACTTCACTCATATGAGGAATTTAAGATACAAAATAGATGAACATAATGGAAGGGAAGCAAAATAATATAAAAACAGGGAGGGGGACAAAGCATAAGAGACTCAAATATAGAGAACAAACTGAAGGTTGCTGGAGGGCTCGTGGGTGGGAGAATGGGCGAAATGGGTAAGAAGCATTAAGGAAGATACTTGTTGGGATGAGCACTGGGTGTTATAGATAGGGGATGAATCACTGGAATCAACTTCTGAAACCATTACAGCACTATATGCTAACTAACTTGGATGTAAATTTAAAAACAAAAGTATTTTTAAAGATACATAAAATTAAAATAATAATAATAATAATAATAATAAAATGGGAATGCACTGGGGCACCTGGGTGACTCAGTCAGTTAAGTGGACGACTTCAACTCAGTTTATGATCTCATGGTTCATGGATTCAAGCCCCATGTTGGGCTCTGTGCTGACAGCTCAGAGCCTAGAGCCTGCTTCAAATTCTGTGTTTCCCTCTCTCTCTCTTCCTCTCCCCGACTCGTACTGCCTCTCTGTCTCTCAAAAATAAATAAATTTTTTTTTAATTTTTTTTCAACGTTTTAATTTATTTTTGGGACAGAGAGAGACAGAGCATGAACGGGGGTGGGGCAGAGAGAGAGGGAGACACAGAATCGGAAACAGGCTCCAGGCTCTGAGCCATCAGCCCAGAGCCTGACGCGGGGCTCGAACTCACGCACTGCGAGATCGTGACCTGGCTGAAGTCGGACGCTTAACCGACTGCGCCACCCAGGCGCCCCAATAAATGTTTTTAAAAAATAAAATAAAATGGGAATGCACTGATGCTCTAAGTCCATCTAGCCTCATAGGGCATAGGCTGGGCTTATATATAAGAGTGATATGGGATCATGAACATGAAACACTTAGTGCAGGCCTTGGAATGTGAAAATGAGCAATAACTGTGGCCATTCTCTATAAAAATAAAATACAGTTGACCCCTGAACAAGGTGGGGTGAGGGGCCCCAACCTCTGCTCAGTCAAAAATCTGCCTGTAACTTCTGACTCCCCCAAAACATAGCTACTAATAGCCTACTGTTGTCTGAAAGTCTTATATATACATAAATGGTGAAGTAACACATATTTTGTATATTCTATGTATCATAGTATATTCTTTTTTTCTTTTTCTTTTTTATTTGGGGGAGAGCGCAAGCAGGGAACAGGCAGAGAGAGGGGGACAGAGCATCCCAAGTAGGCTCTGTGCTGACTGACAGCAGTGAGCCCAATGTGGGGCTCAAACTGATGAACAGCAAGATCATCACCTAAGCCGAAGTCGGTTGCTTGACCGACTGAGCCACCTGGGTGCCCCTATATGTATCATAGTATATTCTTAAAATAAAATAATCTAGAGAAAATAAAATGTTACTAAGAAAATCATAAGGAAGAGAAAATACATTTATAGTACTGTACTGTATTTATCCAAAAAAATCTACGTATAAGTAGACCTGTATAGGTCAAACCCATGTTGTTGAAGAGTCAACTGTACTCCAGACATAAAGAGCCTGAGTCTCGGAATCAGATAGACTTGGACTCATATCCTAGGGCTGCTCTGACAAGCCATGACATAGGGCAGAGCTACTTAAAGCTCCGTAGGGCTCAGTTCCCTGTCTGTAAATAATCTGAGAATTAAACAGATGAGCAATAGTGTTTATAATGTATTTAACACAATTTCTGGTACTACAGTCAGTGGTAATATGCTGCTGCTTCTGCTACTGTGTGCTGCTGACCACAATGATGACTTTCTTCTCTACATCATCTCCTCTAATGGAGGTTTCTGGAGTACATGCCTGACCCCAAAGCACCCTGCCACTCTGTGGGAGCGTGTTTGGAGTAAAACAGGCTTTTGAGTCCCTCTTAGATCACGGCTGATGTGTGCAGTGGATATGGTATTACTTTTATTCCCTTCAGTCATTTTCTGTCCTCTCTCAAATTTCTAAATGTATTTTTCTATTCATCTCCTTTCCTTCTGAAAATTTTAAATATAGATTTTTTTCTGATTATAATACATATTCACTGAATATAAATTATAAAATGTTAAAAGTATAAATGACAAAGTAAAAATGATTGAAATCTTCTCACCAGAAAGATCTCGTTGCATTTTCTTCTATTATAGATCCTCCTGCTACTTGAACTCTCTCTAAGGTGGTGAGCACACAGCTCAGGGGCCCCAGTTCTGCTCTCTCCAGATGCCATTTCCCCAGTCAGCTCACTGTCATCCCTCCTGAGAGGGCTGCTTCTCACTTTCTCCTCCCTTCTCAGTCTCCTCCACCCCCTTCCTGCTCCCACCCACCCTGAGGTGATGAGCATTTTTTTTTTCAGTCAGAAAAGGACTCAGAATGGGGTGCCTGGCTGGCTCAGCTCATGTGACTCTTGAACTCCAAGTTGAGTTGTGAGCTGGAGCCCCACATTGGTGTAGAGATTACTTAAATAAACTTTTAAAAAAAGAATTAAAAAATAACGGTAACATCTCCCCCCAGAAATACCCCCTCACATCTGCATGTGTGCCCTCACCTTCCCAACAGTGTTGGTGGAGGGTCCCCTCCTGTCTAAGGCTGCCCCTCAGTTTGGGCACACATTGACCCCTCACTTACCTGCATCATCCATTTCCCCCTCTCTACTGGCTCATCCACCCTTCATACAAGCATGCTGTAATTCTTCCCTTTTAAAAAAGTTAAATGAAACTACATAAATCAAAACAAAACCCTCCCATAAAAATCCAGCACTCTATCCCACCTCTCCTTCCAACCATTGTCCAATCTCATTGGCACTCATAGAACAATTCCTGAGTCCATTCTCTCACCTACCCAGCTGTTTTTTTATTTTTGCCAAATGGATACATATTTTAAAAAATCAAATACTTTTACAAGGCTTCTTATCAAGATAGATGTCCCCATGGGGCGCCTGGGTGGCGCAGTCGGTTAAGCGTCCAACTTCAGCCAGGTCACGATCTCGCGGTGCGTGAGTTCGAGCCCCGCGTCAGGCTCTGGGCTGATGGCTCAGAGCCTGGAGCCTGTTTCCGATTCTGTGTCTCCCTCTCTCTCTGCCCTTCCCCCGTTCATGCTCTGTCTCTCTCTGTCCCAAAAATAAATAAACGTTGAAAAAAAATTAAAAAAAAAAAAAGATAGATGTCCCCAATCTTCCATGTCCCCCCATTTTCTGAACCTCAGAGGCAACCTACATTACTTTTTTTTTTTTTTTCAACGTTTTTTTTTTTTTTTATTTATTTTTGGGACAGAGAGAGACAGAGCATGAACGGGGGAGGGGCAGAGAGAGAGGGAGACACAGAATTGGAAACAGGCTCCAGGCTCTGAGCCATCAGCCCAGAGCCTGACGCGGGGCTCGAACTCACGGACCGCGAGATCGTGACCTGGCTGAAGTCGGACGCTTAACCGACTGCGCCACCCAGGCGCCCCAACCTACATTACTTTTTACCTGATTCTCTTGTTATTACTTCTATGCTACTAAAGAGCATGCATTTTATTTTTATTTTTTTCATTTTGAGAGACAGAGCAGGAGTGGGGGAGGAACAGAGACAGAGGGAGACACAGAATCTGAAGCACGCTCCAGACCCTGAGCTGTCAGCACAGATCCCGACGCGGGGCTCGAACCCACAAACTGTGAGATCGTGACCTAAAGAGAAGTCTGAAGTTGGACGCTCAACCGACTGAGCCACCCAGGTGCCCTTGAGCATGCATTTTAAATACCTGGGAAGGAGTTAAGATGGCAGAGAAGTAGAGGGACCCTGGGCTTCCCATGTCCCTCAAACACAGCTGTATTGAGGTCAGATTACTTGGAACACTCAGAAAATTGATCTGAGCAGCAGAAGGATTTCCACAGTTGGAGGGAGACAGCTTGGCAGGAGGGAGGTGCGCGGAGTTGAGGGAGAGAAAGCGGTGGACAAAAAATCAGATACTTAGACTGAGCCACCCAGGCGCCCCTCCCCTGGGTTTTAAACATTAATAATGGGAGCACAGATCTACCACCTGCTGAGGCTTTCTTGTTTCAACAAGAAAAAGTCAGGAACTATAGTGCTGCTAAGTCTTGAGGATTACACCCTTCAATTGGGGCCCATCTGCTGATAGGACATCAGACATATAGGATGGAAGGGTGTTTGGGGGTGAGGCAAGGAAATAATTGACTGAATGGACTAGATTCCATGAGCTGAGGGTGTAAGCAAATTAGCACAACCAAGAAATGAGGGCTCAACAAAGGGATCTCCAAAGAATGAGGTCATGAGTGACTTTCTCTGCTACATAAAAGGTTCATGGAGTGGGGGGGGGGGGGGGGGTTCACACAAGGACTGGAAATTCAGCATTCTGACTGTGCCCTATGGTCTCCATTGGGCACCCAAGACATGTAAAAGGATAGAGACCAGCCCTGGAGGGTCATAGCCCAGGGAAGCTTCCTCTATAAGCAGAATATCCCTCCCCATAATCACCCCAGTTGTTTGCTTGCACCTGTAACCTTTACAAATAACAAGTCTTGAATCACTAACCTCGCCAAACTCAAGGTTTAAAATATTTAGAAAGATCCAGAGGAGGGAAAGAAGGGTTGGGTTGGGGCTAAAGCAGTGGGTCACAATGGCTACTTCCGCTGGCCCAATCCTTCTTCAACCCAAGGTGTTAGGCCATTCTCTCACTTTGGGGAAGGCAGATCAAGGGACACACCTTGATTCTAAAAGGGAGAACTGATAGGTAGGGATGCCTTCATAGTCACCTCTCTAATAGGTACAGACTCCTACAGGAATCATGAGATGGGAAACAAACCTTTCTCCACGGGGACTCCTCTGGAATGTGTCCTAAAAATCTGGGAAAGATTTGATCCACAAATCCTCAAAAAAAAAAAAAAAAAAAAAGTGCATGAAGTTTTTTCGCTCCCAGGCTTGGCTTCAGTATCGCCTGGAGGAGGGAGAATCCTGGCCTCCTGAGGGAAGTAGTCAGTACAATACTATCTTACAATTATATCTATATTGTAAAAGAGAGGATAAATGGTCAGAAGTTCCTTATGTGCAAGTCTTCTTTGTTTTACAGGTCCACGCAGACTTATGTAAGACCTGTAAGTGAGGTGTCAGCCTCCCAGCCCCTTCAAGAGATCCAGAAGGGCCAGTACTTGCAGACTTGCCCCCTGAGGCCTCTTCTCAGGAAAAGCCACCTACTAGACTTTCATGTCCTTCTTATCCAGGATTCCCAGGGATGAGAAATTTTCCCCCTGAAAGGAAGGCACATTCATTGACTGAAGTACCTCATGGTGAATTTCGCCCTTCGAAGGTCCATATTCTATTTTCCTTGCAAGATTTTAGACAAATAAAAAAGGATCTGGGCAAATTTGCAGACACCCTTAATCAATATATAGAAGTGCTCCACATGAAAAGATGCTCAACATTACTCATCATCAGGGAAATACAAATCAAAACCACACTGAGATACCACCTCACACTGGTCAGAGTGGCTAAAATTAACAACTCAGGAAGCAAAAGACACTGGTGAGGATGCAGAGAAACGGGAACTCTCTTGCACTGTTGGTGGGAATGCAAACTCGTGCAGCCACTCTGGAAAACAATGTGGAGATTCCTCAAAAAATTAAAAATAGAACTACCCTATGACCCAGCAATATCACTACTAGAAATTTATCCAAAAGAAACAGGAGTGCTGATTCATAGGGGCACACGTACCCCAGTGTATATAGGACCACTTTCAACAGTAGCCAAATTATAGGAAGAGCTAAAATATCCATCAACCGATGAATGGATAAAGAAGATGTGGTTTATATATAGAATGGAATACTACTTGGAAATGAGAAAGAATGAAATCATGCCATTTGCAGCAACGTGGATGGAACTGGAAGGTATGCTGAGTGAAATAAGTCAGAGAAAGATATCATATGTTTTCACTCATGTGGATCTTGAGAAACTTAACAGAAGACCATGGGGGAAGGGAAGAGGAAAAAGTAGTTACAGAGAGGGAGGGAGGCAAACCATAAGAGACTCTTAAATACAGAGAAACAAACTGAGGGTTGATGGGGGAGTGGGGGAGAGGGGAAAATGGGTGATGGGCATTGAGGAGGGCACTTGTTAGGATGAGCACTGGGGGTTGTATGTAAGCGATGAAGCACGAAAATCTACCCCAAAAACCAAGAGCACACTTTACAAACTGTATGTGAGCCAATTTGACAATAAATTATATATATATATATATATATATATATATATATATACACTCTGTATTTAAACTAATTTAAGTTTGTTGGTTTGATTAAGATAGACACGTCTTTAGAGTTATCAACATTAAATACATGAAACTTTTTCTACCTAGGTTTACTGAAGGTCAGATAAGCTCATAAATATCTCTGTTGCAGTTTGTCAGCAAAAGATGCTTAAAATGATGGTTAATTTTGTCTGTCTTAAAGTTTTCATGGGTAATTGTTAAGATACCTTTCAGGGTCTTTGGAAACCTGAAACTTGAAGGTTTTGCTTAGATGATAAACTGGATTGAATTCATTACATATTTAGGCCTTTTCCAAATTGGGTGAAATGCTGAAGCAGTGCTTACTAAACATAGCTTTGTGCTTTTGGCTTATTGCAGAAAAACTAAGATATTTAAATCTGTTTTAAAAAGATGGTTTGTGCTTAATTGATTCATAAGTTTGCCATCTAAAAAATTCTGGTGTAACAGTTCACAATTGATTACTACTTAGTTTTCACTGGAGACTAAGGTTTCTAAGAGTTAAAATTCTGCCAAATGTAATTAAGACTGGTGGAAATAAGGAAAGCAACTCTAGGGGCGCCTGGGTGGCTCAGTTAAGTGCCTGACTTCACCTCAGGTCATGATCTCGTGGTTCACGAGTTCAAGCCCCACACTGGGATCTGTGCTGACAGCTCAGAGCCTGGAGCCTGCTTCAGATTCTGTCTCTGTCTCTCTCTGCCCCTTCCCCATTCATGCTCTCTCTCAAATATAAATAAAACATTTAAAAAAATTTTTTAACGAAAGCAATTCTATACACAGTAAAGCAGGAGATATATAAGAAGTATCTAAGAAATGAGAATACATTTTTGTTGAGGGTAAAAGAAAGTAATTTTGTCCTAAATGAGACTGGTTGGAGAAAAAGGGCTTAGGTCAAAATCTAAAGCAAAAGAGGGGCGCCTGAGTGGCTCAGTTAAGCATCGGACTTCAGCTCAGGTCATGATCTCGTTCATTTGTGGATTCGAGCCCTGCATGGAGCTTTCTGCTGTCAGCACAGAGCCTGCTTCAGATCCTCTGCCCCCCATGCCCCTTCCCCACATGCATGAGTGCACTGCCTGTCAAAAATAAATATTAAAAATAAATAAATAATACAGGCAACACTCTAATTATGGAAGATATTTTTTATACTTAATTGCAGTAGGGACTCATTCTCAGTCAAAGCAATAGTCATGACTTCACATGGAACCAATAAATAGGGATTGTTTTTCATAAAATGAAGACTGGCAATAAAGTTGTCCATTCGATTGCAAATATTTGGTTATAAGGTATAGCCACTGATACTCTTTCATGTTTAAAAATAAATAAATAAATAAATAAATAGGGGCACTTGGGTGGCTCAGTCAGTTAAGTGTCTGACTTTGGCTCAGGGCATGATCTCGCAGTTTGTGAGTTTAAACCCCAGGTCAAGCTCTATGCTGACAGCTTAGAGCTTGGAGCTTGCTTTAGATTCTGTGTCTCTCTGCCCCTCCCCCACTCACATTCTGTGTGTCTCTCCCTCTCAAAAATAAACATTAAAATTTTTTTAATAAATAAATAAATAACAAAAGCAAAAGAAAGTTGTAGAAGGCTTGTAAAGGGAAAGCTTTAAGAAAAATTTTAGTTGGAATGATATAATGCTTTTGTTAAATCAGACTCTTAATAAAACAGAAAAACATGGAGTTCTGGCAGTAGCTGAGAGATATGGGGATGAACAACTTCTTAATTATCATGGGACTAGAGGTCCTATAGGCGACTTCCAGTTTCCTAATGGGGCTCAGTCCCAACAAGTCTGAATGAGGTTAGCCTAGTGTATCACCACCATTTCCAAGCCTGTATTTTAAAAGATTATTACAAGCCTGTATTTTAAAAGGATTAAGCCCTTAAATTATACAAAATTAGCCACTATTTTACAAACACAGAGTAAGAGCCCAGTGGCCTTCCTGGAGAGGTTGAAGGAGGCTCTCATTAAATATATGGTTATCTTGGGACACCTGGGTGGCTCAGTCAGCTAGGTGTCCAACTCTTGATTTTGGCTCAGATTCATGAGTTCTGAGCTCTGCATCAGGCTCTGAACTGACAGCATGAAGCCTGCTTGGGATTCTTTGTCTCCTCTCTCTCTCTCTCTCTCTTTGCCCCTCTCGGACTTGTGCTCTCTCTCTCTTTCTCAAAAATATATAAACTTTAAAAATATAGCTATCTCCCCTGATGCTCCTGAGGCTGAGACTATTTTAAGTTTTTTTTAATGTTTATTCATTTTTGAGAGAAAGAGAGACAGAGCATGAGCAGGGGAGGGACAGATAGAGGGAGACACAGAATCTGAAGCAGGCTCCAGGCCCTAAGCTGTCAGCACAGAGCCCGATGTGGGGCTCGAACCCACGAGTCAGGAGATCATGACCTGAGCCAAAGTCAGATGCTCAACCAACTGAGCCATCCAGGTGCCCCATGGCTGAGACTATTTTAATTTTTTTTTTTCAACGTTTATTTATTTTTGGGACAGAGAGAGACAGAGCATGAACGGGGGAGGGGCAGAGAGAGAGGGAGACACAGAATGTGAAACAGGCTCCAGGCTCTGAGCCATCAGCCCAGAGCCCGACGCGGGGCTCGAACTCACGGACCGCGAGATCGTGACCTGGCTGAAGTCGGACGCTTAACCGACTGCGCCACCCAGGCGCCCCTGAGACTATTTTAAAGGACAAATTTGTCACTCAGTCAGCCCCAGATATTCAAAGGAAGCTGCAAAAATTGGCTGTTAGCCGGGAAGGAATTGGAGCTCGTAGGAGCTGCCAATCGGGTATATTACAACTGAGATCAAGAGGAAACTAAGGAACAGAAATGGAGACTTTAGAAAAAAATCTGAGGCCTTAGTTGTGGCCTAACATACTCAGACCAGCCTTCCGGAGGCCACTTGTGTGGCTGTTCAGAGCACTGGAAATAAGACTGCCCTTAAATTTTTTTTATGTTTATTTTTGAAAGAGAGAGAGAGAGAGAGACAGAGTGTGAGAGTGTGAGCGGAGAAGGGGCAGAGAGAGACACACACACACACACACACACACACACAGAATCTGAAGCAGGCTCCAGACTCCGAGCTGCCAGCACAGAGAAGACAATCCTTAGAAGGGACAAAAGAAGTCAAAGCCCTGCAAGCCATGCCCCTTATGTGGAGACGATCACTAGAAGTCTGAATGCCCTCAGAGACCTCTATCTGTGAGGACTCAAATAACCAGTGTCCCTGAAAGGGACTGATGGGCCCTGGGGCTCTTCACAGGGGTTCCCCAGCACCAATTATCTATTGGAAGTCCAGAGCCTTGGGCAACTCTGGAAAACTCAGGTAACTGAAAAGCCAGTTTATTTTCTTCTTGCTGGATCCACCTTTTCTGTCCTCCTTTCTACTCCTGGCCAACTATCCAAATGCAGTGTAA
The DNA here is from genome assembly GCF_028749965.1 of Puma concolor. NCBI lineage: Eukaryota > Metazoa > Chordata > Mammalia > Carnivora > Felidae > Puma > Puma concolor. The sequence goes on from NC_141671.1 coordinate 29,733,860, forward strand.
TGATTAGAGGCATCTCTGGAAAACTTATGACTAAATTTTTCTCTCAGCCCCTGGGATGTATATGGAGAAACCTAATTTTTTCTCGTTCTTTATCAATCATGCCTACAAGTCCCACTCCCTTGTTGGGAAGAGATATATTAGCCCAGATGAAGACTACTGCATTGCTAGCCCCAGGGAAATGTTTATGCCTTCCCTTAATAAAAGTTATTGAGGCTTCTCTTATTTGGGATAACTCCCTTGCTCAATTGAGATCCACCTACTCTCCCAAGGAAATGAACTGGGGTCTGATTCATAGACACTGTCTCCAGTGCTCAGGATGGTTACAAACAGAGCAGGGGCAATTTCTATTATCTAGCTCACAGAGTTGGGAGATCATTAAAGCACTGCCTTGAGGCCTTTCATTTAGGGAGGGATAAAACTTATCAAATGGTCCAAAAGATATTTATCAGAAAAAAATTGTCAAGGACAGTTCAGCAAGTAGTATCAGCCTGTAAAGTTTAACTTACAAACAATCCTCTCAACCACAAAATTGCTCTCCAAGGCAAAGTACTGGAAGCTATACAGGGGAAGACTGGCAATTAGATTTCCCTCATATGCCAATGTCAAAGGGATTCCAACATCTGTTGGTATAGGTTGGTACTTTTACTAATTGGGTAGAGGCCTTCCCCTGCAAAATGGAAAAGACACAAGAAGTAATAAAAGCTCTGCTTTATAAAATAATACCCAGGTTCAACTTACCCAAAAATTTGTAAAGTAATAATGGTAAATGGCTGTTGTGGCTCTTTCTCTGGTAGGACTCGTCCTTGGAAAAGTTTTGCATTGTGAAATAAAGCAAACTGTCTTACTCAGCAGAGTAACTCTAAATAACACCTGATAAACATTAGATGCTTTAAATCAAGAATTAAGGGAAGTTAGGGCTGGGCTGTTGGAAAATTGAGCCACCATTGGTTACTTACTGCTCCTCCATCACCTGGGTTGTGAGAGATTCCCTCACATGTGTTGTTCGATATAACCAATAATTCTCATAAAGTCTCACGACAAATAGATGACATTCATGCACAATTGGACAAACTCAGGATCTCTCCTAGATTGTTCAGTATAGAAACTAGAGACATTATCTTAGAGATGCCATCTTGTTCATCAGCATAATCTTTAGTTTGTGTTTTTCTCTTTGTGTCTGCCAATGTTAGTGCCACCTCATGCCTGACAGCTTTCCTGTGGAACCATACTGTGGACCACTTGACCGACCCTTGGGTAGACTGACTGCCATACCCCACACCATCCCTTGTCAACTTGAAAAAGCCAAAACAGTCATCATCCCTGTTCCCTAACAGCAGTTAGGGGCCCTATTCCAGGGGGGAGGAATGAGTAGGGAAAGGGTTAATATTAAGCAGGGATAGATAAAAGACCCTCAGGGAGGTAGGCTTCAGCTGCAAGTGGGAGACTGAAGCTGCTGTGGGGTTTGGAAAAAAAAGGGGGAGCGGGAATAAATGCATTCCAAACCTGCCTGGGCAAGGTGCCATGAATGAAGTCTCACAAACTTTCTGATAATGTCTCAATAAAATCCTTGGTGGCAATCCAGTTGGGACCCCCTCACTCTTGAGAGCTTTGTACTTTTGCTCAATAAACTTTATTGCTTTGTTCACTCTCTGCTGTCTTCGAGATTCATTCTTTGACTCCATGAGATAAGGACCAGTGTCTCTCCCACCCACCTGTAACATGGGGAGCAAGAAGTACTGAGTGTCCGAGTTCTTGCAAACAGCGTGTGGAGCTCAAACTCAGAGGTTCTGGAAGTGCATGACTTTCTCCGGAGCAAAGCTGCAGAGCACACTCTTGGGGAGAAGGAGGGAGTGCATAGCATGGCATAATGATTTCTGGGGCACACTGGAAGAGAACATTCCCCTTCCTGGAATACTTTTGGAAGAGTGTTTATTGCCTCTCCAAGAAAAATAAGCCAAAAGCCTTTTATCAGGAGGGTGGAGAATCTCTACTCCAGAAGAGAGGAGCAGATAAGCACCATACTGGGTCATACCAGCTGCATGCCAAGTGCTGGGTTCTTTAAGACCTTGGGTGTTGAATCCTAGCTGTGTGCACCAAGGAAAAGGCACAGAAAAGTTATGGCCTAGTGTAAGCTGAGGGCCCTCAGTATTCTGTGAAGGCTGCCTGAACAACCGGGGTTGAGATCCCAGGTCCAGGGACAGGAGATTGGGGTAACACTCCCCCCGCCCCCGCCCAACACCAACACAGTGGGACTTCAGAGAGCAATACAGCAGCCTCCAGTGAACCTTGGACTTGCTACACCAAACCCCGTTCCTCCATGCTTGGTATGTTTATTTACTGGGGCAAGATTGACTCTGAGCATATGCAGCCAGCCTCTTTTCCAGACCAGTATATCTACCACCCCAGGCACCAACAGATAACTCTTTTTCTTCTTTTTAACCTCTTTCCCTCTTTCTTTTTTTATTGTAGAATCATGTTCATTTCTGATTTGTTTTTTCTCATTTCGTTTTATCTTTTTTCTTTTTTTAATCAGGCTTTTTTATTCTTTTCTTTTTCCTTCTTATCTCTTTTCTTCTGCTTTTTTTTCCTGTTTTCTCCTTTCTTTTTCTTTGGAATAAGCCTTATAATTTAATGATTTTCTGTTTGTTTTTCTTTTGTTCTCTTTCCATCTTTCTTTGTATGCAATCAGGCTCCCTCGCCCTTTTCCTTTTTTCCAGGGTTACTTCAACAAAAAAATCAAAGCACACCTAGTTAAAGATCCAAACACTCCACCACTGCCAGCAAGGAGGAACTCTGCAGAGAACTGACCCATGAGATAGAGCAGCCAAAATGCAACAGCAGAGTACATACATTGTACATCAAAAATACTTTCTGAAATGCCAGGCCCTGGACAGTGTATGACCCCTTTTTAATATAGTAGTACACTCAGGTGCAGGAAACATAACAAGCTTTTAAAACACGCAAAAGGGGGCACCTGGGTGGCGCAGTCGGTTAAGCGTCCAACTTCAGCCAGGTCACGATCTCGCGGTCCCTGAGTTCGAGCCCCGCGTCGGACTCTGGGCTGATGGCTCAGAGCCTGGAGCCTGTTTCCGATTCTGTGTCTCCCTCTCTCTCTGCCCCTCCCCCGTTCATGCTCTGTCTCTCTCTGTCCCAAAAATAAATAAACGTTGAAAAAAAATAAATAAAACACGCAAAAGACAGAAATTTAGCCAAAATGATGGAGGAATTCTCCCCAAAAGAAAGGTCAAGAAGAAATCACAGCAAGGGACTTGCTTAAAACAGATATAAACAATACATCTGAATAAGAATTTAGAATAACAGCCATAAGACTAATAGCTGGGTTTGAAAACAACATAGAAGACACCAAAGAAACCCTTGCTGCAGAGATCAAAGAGTTAAGAACTAGTTGGGGTGAATGTCAAAATGCCAAAACTGAAGATGCAAAATAAGCTAGATATAGTGACAGCAAGGATTGAAGAAGCAGAGGAGAGAATAGGTGAAATAGAGGATAAAATTATAAAAATAATGAAGATTAAAAAAGAGAGAGAAAGGAAATTACTAGATCATGAGGTGAGACTTACAGAACTAAGTGATTCCAATAAAATGAAACAATACCCACATCATACGAGTCCCAGAAGAAGAAGAGCAAGAAAAAGGGGCACAAAGTTTATTTGAAGAAATTATAGCTGAGAACATCCCTAATCTGGGGAAAGAAACAAGCATCCAAGCCCAAGAGGCACAGAGAACTCCCTTCAAACTCAATAAAACAGGTCAACACCATGACATATCATAGTGAAACTGGCAAAATACAAAGATAAAGAGAATTCTGAAAGCAGCTATGGATAAGAGGCCATTAGCCTACAAGGATAGACACATAATGTTAGTAGCAGACCTGTCCACTGAAACTTCTCAGGCCAGATGGGAGTGGCAGGAAATATCCAATGTGATGAATAGGAAAAATATGCAGCCAAGAATCCTGTATCCAGAAAGGCTGTCTTTCAGAATAGAAGGAGAGATAGAGGGTCACCTGGGTGGCTCGGTTGAGTGTCTGACTTTGGCCCAGGTCATGATCCTGCACTTTGTGGGTTCGAGTCCCATGTCAGGCTCTGTGCTGACAGCTCAGAGCCTGGAGCCTGCTTCATATTCTGTGTCTCACTCTATCTATGCCCCTCCCCACTCTGTCTCTCTGTCTCCCAAAAATAAATAAACATTAAAATAAAAAAGGAGAGATAGACTTTCCCAGATAAACAAAAACTAAAGGAGTCCATGACCACTAAACCAGCCCTGCAAGAAATTTTGAAGAGGACGGTCTGAATGGAAAGCAGTAGAGACTATAAAGGACCAGAGAACATCACTAGATACACCAAATCTACAGATAACAAAATGGCACTAAATTCATAACTTTCAGTAAACACTCTGAATGTAAATGGACTAAAAGCCCCAATCAAAAGACATAGGGTCACAGAATGGATTAAAAAAACAAGATCCATCTATATGCTGCCTACAAGAGATTCATTTTAGATCTGAGGACACCTGCAGATTGAAAGTGAAGGGATGGAGAACCATCTATCATGCTACTGAATGTCAAATGAAAGCAAGAGTAGCCATACTTATATCAGACAAACTAGATTTTAAAACAAAGACTATAACAAGAGATGAAGAAAAGCATTCTATCACAGTTAAGGGGTCTATCCATTAGGATCTATCCATTGTAAATATTTGTGTCCCTAACTTGGAGGAACACAAATGTATAAATAAATTAAACACAAACATAAACAAACTCCTTGCTAATAATACCATTTATAGTAGGAGACTTAATACGCCACCTACAACAATGGGCAGATCAACTAAGCAGAAAATCAATAAGGAAACATCAGCTTGGAATGTCAAAATGGGCTAGATGACTTAACAGATAGATTCAGAACATTTCACCCTAAAGCAGTAGAATACACATTTTTCTCGAGTGCACAAGGAACATCCTCCAGAATAGATCACATACTGAGTCACAAATCAGTCCTCAACAAATTTAAAAAGATGGAGATCATAGCATGCATATTTTCAGATCACAACGCTATGAAATTTGAAATTTGAAATCAACCATGAGAAAAAATTTGGAAAGCCATGGAGGTTAGAGAACATCCTACTAAGAAGGAATGGGTTAGCCAGGAAATTCAAGAATAAATTAAAAAAATACATGGAAACAAATGAAAATGAAAACATGACAGTCCAAACCTTTTGGGATGCAGCAATGGCAGTCCTAAGAGGAAAATACATTGCAATTCAGGCCTATCTCAAGAAGCAAGAAATATCCCAAATACACAACCTAACCATACACTAAAAGAGATAGTAAAGAAGCAGCAAATAAAGCCAAAAGCCAGCAAAAGAAGGGAAATAATAAAGATTAGAGCAGAAATACATGATACGGGGGGGGGGGGGGGGAAGTAGTATAGATCAATGATATCAAAAGTTTGTTTTTTGAAAGAATAAACAAAATTGATAAACCCCTAGCCAGATTTCTCAAAAAGAAGAAAGGGCCCAAATAGATAAAATCACCAGTGAAAGAGGAGGATTCACAACAACAACACAGAAATACAAAAAATCACAAGAGAATACTATGAAAAATTATATGTCAACAAACTGGACAATCTGGAAGAAATGGACAAATTCCTAGACACCCACACACTACCAAAACTCAAATGGGAAGAAATAGGACATTTAAACAGGCCTATAACCAGTAAAGAAATTAAATCAGTTATCAAAAATCTCCCAAAAAATGAGACTCCTGGACCAGATGGTTTCCCAGGGGAATTCTACCAGACATTTAAAGAGGGGTTATTTTTCTCAAACTTTTCAAAAAAAAAAAAAAAATAGAAATGGAAGGAAAGCTTCCAAACTCATTCTATGATGCCATCATTATCTTGATTCCAAAACCAGACAAAGACCCCACTAAATGAAGAATTACAGGCTAATGTCCCTGATGAAACTGAATGCAAAAATTCTCAACAAGATACTAGCAATTTGAATCCAACAGTATATTAAAGAAATTATTCACCATGATCAGAGGGAGAAATCAACATGGCTGAGAATTAGTGATACCAGAATTTCCCTTATCCCTCAAACACAGCAGTATTGAGGTCAGAACACTTGGAATTCCAGGAATCCCGACTACAGTCTGACATAAACCTCTCCAGGGGAGTATGGAGACAGCTTGGCGGTTCAGAGGTGCATGTTTGTGAATTGGGAGAGATAAAACAGGTGGCAGTGTAGGCACAGAAGAGGGGGGGAACCCTTTTGGTGGATAAACAAAAGGAAGAGAAAGAGAGGCTGTGGAAGTGTGGTGTTACATCTGGATAAGGAAAAAACTCTCCATATCATGGTCAGGGAATGAAAAATTTGAAGAGAGCCAGGCTCTACTTTGCAAACAGCTTTAGGAGTAAAGGTTGGAGTTTTCGGGGTTGCAGGACTTTCTCTGGACCAGAGCTGCCAGTGTGCATGCCTGGAGGGAAGGAAAGCTAACCCCAGGCTAAGTAACAATCTCAGGAGCGCACTGGGAGAAAACAGTCCCCTCACTCGAGTACTGTGAGAAGAGGGTATATTGCACCCCCAGGACAAAAGACCCTGCAGGCACAAGCCAGAGGCCCTTTGTCAGTAGGACAGAGTGACACTATTCCAGAACCCATCCACATGGAGCGGATCCTTTAAGACACCGGGTTTTGAGTCCCAGTTGAGTGCCTGGGAGGCACAGGGGAAGGAGCAAAGCAAGTTGCCCCCCACCTCCTCCACTACTCTGTGAGGGCTGCCTGAACAGTGTGGTTTGAGACACCCAGTCTGGGGAGGAGAGATTGGGGTGTTGCCATTTTCCTCCCCATTACCAACATGGTGGGGCTTCAGGGAGCAGGACAGTGGCACCCAGTGGAGGCAGGACCACTTAATACCAAACCTCGCCCCTAAGAGCCTGGTAACTACTTATCTACCAAAGTGAGATTGACACTCACTGAACTACTTGGCCCCTCCTCCAGACCAGCACGGTCACTGGTTCCAAGGCACCAATGGACAACTGTCCTGTGGTTTTGTATGTTAGTCTGATGTTTTTGTTGTTTTTCTTTTATTTCCTTCTCTTCTTTTTTCCCTGCCTTATCTTTCTACTCTCCTATTTTTTTTCTCTCCCTGGAGAGCCTTATAGTTTCTGATTTGATTTTTGGTTGATTCTTATTATATATTTTTTCTCTTTTTCCCCCCTCTTTTCTGGTTGTTTGTTTAATCAGGCATTTATTGCTATGTTCTTTTTATACCTTTTCTGTACTCCTTCTTTATTTTCCTCCCTCTTTTTTTTAATATGTATTTATTTTTGAGAGACAGAGCATGAGCAGGGGAGGGGCAGAGAGAGTGGGAGACACAGAATCCAAAGTAGGCTCCAAGCTCTGAGCTGTCAGCATGAATGGTGAGATCATGACCTGAGCCAAACTCAGATGCTTAACCAACTGAGCCACCCAGGCACCCCAACTGGGCTTGAAAAAAAGCATAGAAGACAGCAAGAATCTATTGCTGCACAGATCAAGGAAATAAGAAATAGTCACGATGAATTAAGAAATGTTGTAAATAGGTTAAAATAAACTAGATGCAGCGACAGCAAGGATGGAAGAAGCAGACAAAAGAATAGGTGAAATAGAAGATAAAATTATGGAAAATGATGAAGCTGAGAAAAGGAGAAAAAGGAAATTACTAGACCACGAGGGAGAATTAGAGACCTAAGTGATTCAATAAAATTAATTATATTTGTATCATAGGAGTTTCAGAAGAGGAAGAGAAAGAGAAAGAGGCAGAAGGTTTATTTGAACAAATTATAGCTGAGAACTTTCCCAACCTGGGGAAAGAAGGCATCCAAGTCCAGGAAGCACAGAGAACTCCCTTCAGAATCAACAAAAACAGGTCAACACCATGCCATATCATAGTGAAACTGGCAAAATACAAAGATAAAGAGAGAATTCTGAAAGCAGCTAGGGGCAAATCGGGCCTTAATCTACAAAGGTAGACATATAAGAGAAGTAGCAGACCTGTCCACTGAAAATTGACAGGCCAGAAAAGAGTGGCAGGAAATATTCAATGTGCTGAATAGGAAAAATATGCAGCCAAGAGTCCTCTATCCAGCAAGGTTGTCATTTAGAATAGAAGGAGAGATAAAGGCTTTCCCAGACAAACAAAAACTAAAAGAGTTCATAACCACTAAATCAGCCCTGCAGGAGATCCTAAGGGGGACTCTGCATGTGGAAAGCAGCAAAATCTACAAAGGACCAGAGACAACACCACAAGCACAAAACCTGCAGATAACATAATGACACTAAAGCCACATCTTTCAATAATCACTCTGTATGTAAATGGACTAAATGCCCCATTTAAAAGACATTGGGTATTAGAATGTATAAAAAACCAAGATCCATCTATATGCGGCCTACAAGAGACTCATTTTAGACCTGAGGACACCTGCAGATTGGAAGTGAAGGGATGGAGAACCATCTATTATGCTACTGAATGTCGGAAGAAAGCCAGAGTAGCCATACTTATATCAGACAAACTAGTTTTAAAACAATGACTGTAATAAGAGATGAAGAAGGGCATTATATTATAATTAGAGGGTGTATCCATCAAGAACAGCTAACAATTGTAAATGTTTATGCCCCCAACGTGAAAATATCAAAATATATGAATCAATTAATGGCAAACATAAATAAATGTGTAGACAACAATACTGTGATTGTAGGGGACTTTAATAGTCCACTTACAACAATGGACAGATAATCTAGGCAGAAAATCAGTAAGGAAACAATGGCTCTGAATTACACATTGGACCAGATGGACTTAACAGATATATTCAGATCTTTTCATCCAAGAGCAACAGAATACACATTCTTCTCAAGTGCACATGGAACATTCTCCAAAATATATCACATACTGACCACAAAATAGCCCTCAACAAATATAAAAGGATTGAGATCATACCAAGCATATCTTCAGATCACAATGCTTTGAAACTTGAAATCAACCACAAGAAAAAATTTAGAAAGCCTCCAAGTTCATGAAGGTTAAGGAACATCCTACTAAAGAATGAATGAGCCAACCAGGAAATTAAAGAAGAACTTAAAAAAATATTTGGAAGCAAATGATAATGAAAACACGACAGTCCAAACCATTTGGGATGCAGCAAAGGCAGTCCTAACAGGAAAATACATTGCAATCTAGGCCTATGAAGCAAGAAAAATCCCAAATACAGAATCTAACCTCACACCTAAAGGAACTAGAAACAGAGCAGCAAAGAAACCCAAAGCCAGAAGAAGAAGATAAATAATAAAGATTAGAGCAGAAATTAACAATATAGAATCCAAAACAACAACAACAACAACAAGAACAAAAACACGGTAGAACAGATCAATAAATCTAAGAGTTGTTTTTTCAAAAGAATAAATAAAATTTATAAACCCTCAGCCAGACTTCTCAAAGAGAGAGGGGACCCAAATAGATAAAATCATGAATGCAAGAGGAAAGATCACAACCAACACCACAGAAATACAAACAATTATAAGAAAATACTATGAAAAATTATATGCCAAAAAACTGGACAATCTGGAAGAAATGGACAAATTCCTAGATACCCACACACTACCAAAATTCAAACAGGAAGAAATAGAAAACTTTAACAGGCCCATAAACAGCAAAGAAATTGAGTTGGTCATCAAAAGTCTTCCACCATGATCAAGTGGCATTTATTCCTGGGTTGCAGAGCTGGTTCAATATTCACAAATCAATGTGATATACCACATTATTAAAAGAAAGCATAAGAACCATATGATTTTTTCAATAGATGCAGAAAAGGCATTTGACAAAATACATTATCCTTTCTTGATAAAAACCCTTAAGAAAGTAGGGGTAGAAGGAACATGCCTCAACATCATAAAAGCCATATATGAAAGGCCTACAGCTAATATCATCCTCAATGGGTAAAAACTGAGAGCTTTCTCCCTAGGGTCAGGAACATGACAGGCATGTCCCCTCTCACCCTGTCATTGAACATAGTACTGGAAGTCCTAGCCTCAGCAATCAGACAACAAAAAGAAATAAAAGGTGTACAAACTGGTAAAGAAGTCAAACTTTCACTGTTCACAGATGACATGATACTCTACATAGAAAACTCTACATAGAAAAGAGTCCACCAAAAAAACATTAGAACTAATACGTGAATTCAGCAAAGTCACAGGATATAAAATCAACGTACATAAATAAGTTACGTTTCTATACACCAATAATAAGGCAGCAATAAAGAAAAATCAAGGAACCAATCCCATTGACAATAGCACCAAAAACTATAAGATATTCAGGAATAAACCTAATCAAGGAAGTAAAAGATCTGTACACTAAAAACCATAGAAAGCTTATGAAAGAAACTGAAGATATAAAGAAATGGAAAAACATCCCATGCTCATGGATTGGAAAAACAAGTATTGTTAAAATGTCAATACTACCCAATCTACACATTCAGTGCAATCCCTATCAAAATTATGCCAGCATTCTTTTCAGAGCTAGAACAAACAATCCTAAGCAAAATTAGTCAGTCAGAGAAAGACAAATATCATGTGACTTCACTCATATGAGGAATTTAAGATACAAAACAGATGAACATAAGGGAAGGGAAGCAAAAATAATATAAAAACAAGGAGGGGAACAAAACATAAAAGACTGTTAAATACAGAGAACAAACTGAGGGTTGCTGGAGGAGTTGTGGGGGGGGATGGGCTAAATGGGTAAGGGGCATTAGGGAGGACACTTGTTGGGATGAGCACTGGGTGTTATACTATGGGATGAATCACTGGAATCAACTCCTGAAATCATTATAGCACTATATGTTAACTAACTTAGATGTAAACTTAAAAATAAATTTTAAAAATATTTTTTAAATAAAATTATTTCTGTCACACATGGCCCAATTTCATATGTAGAAAAACTTCAACTTTTTTACAACAGATTTGTCACCAGAACACAGGTGTCATGAAAACCACCACTAAACCTAAGCCAAAATGGGAAAGGAAGACTAATATCAACATCATAGTTATTGAATATGTAGATGCAGGCAAGTCTACCACTCCTGGTCATATGATCTAAACATGTGGTAGAATCAACAAAAGGACTATTGAAAAATTTGATAAGGGGGCATTCAAGATGAGAATGGGCTTCTTTAAGTATGCCTGGGTCTTGAGTAAACTGAAAGCAATGGTGAATGTGGTATCACCATTAATATCTCCCTGTGGAAATTCAAGACCAGCAAGTGTTATGTGACCATCATCGATGCCACAGGGCACAGACTTTATAAAAAAAAATCTCAAGCCAACTGTACTGTCCTAATTGTTGCTGCTGTTGGTGAATTTGAAGCTGGTATCATGAATGGCAGACCCATGAGCATGCCCTTCTGGCTTACACACTGGGTGTGAAACAACCATTTGTTGGTGTTAACAAAATGGATTCCACTGAGCCACCCTACAGCTGGAAGAGATATGAGGAAATGGTTAAGAAAGTCATCACCTACATTAAGAAAATTGGCTACCATCCCAGTAGCATTTGTGCCAATTTTTGGTTGGAATGGTGACAACATGCTCCAGCAAAGTGCTAACATGCCTTCTTTCAAAGGATGGAAACTTACCTATAAAGATGGCAATTCCAGTGGAACCATGCTGCTTGAAGCTCTGGATTGCATTCTGCCACCAACTTGTCCCACTAACAAGCCCTTGTGTCTGTCCCACCAGGACATCTACAAAATTGATTGTATTGGTACTGTCCCTGTGGGCCAAGTGGAGACTAGTGTTCTTAAACCTGCTATGGTGGTCACTTCTGAGTTAGAAGTGTTAGAACTGAGGTAAAGTCGTTGACATGCACCATGAGACTTTGAGTGAGACTCTTCCTGGGGAAAATATAGACTTCAATGTCAAGAACATATCTGTCAAATATGCTCATCATGGCAATGTGGCTGATGATAGCAAAAATGACCCATCAATGGAAGCAGCTAGCTTCCAGGATAATCACCTGAACCATTCAGGCCAAATCAGTGCTGGATATACAACTGTGCTGGATTTTCACACAGCTTACACTACTTGTAAGTTGCTGAGCTGGAGAAGATTGATCATCATTCTGGAAAAAAGCTGGAAGATGGCCCCAGGTTATTGAAATCTGGTGACGCTGCCATTGTTTGTATGGTTCCTGGCAAGCCTATGTGTGTTGACAGCATCTCTGACTACCCTCTCCTGGGCCATTTTGCTGTTTGTGACATGAGACAGACGATTGCTGTAGGTGTCATCAAAGCAGTGGACAATAAGATAGCTGGAGCTGGCAAGGTCACCAGGTATGTCCAGGAAGCTCAGAAGGCTAAATGAATATTATCCCCAATACCTGCCACCCCAGTCTTAATTAGTGGTGGAAGAATGGTCTCAGAACAGTTTGCATCAATTGGCAATTTCAGTTTAATAGTAAAGGACTGTGGCACAAAAACAGACACACAGACCAATGGAATAGAATAGAAACCCCAGAACTAGACCCACAAACGTATGGCCAACTAATCTTTGACAAAGCAGGAAAGAACATCCAATGGAAAAAAGACAGTCTCTTTAACAAATGGTGCTGGGAGAACTGGACAGCAACATGCAGAAGGTTGAAACTAGACCACTTTCTCACACCATTCATAAAAATAAACTCAAAATGGATAAAGGACCTGAATGTGAGACAGGAAACCATCAAAACCCTAGAGGAGAAAGCAGGAAAAGACCTCTTTGACCTCAGCCGTAGCAATCTCTTACTCGACACATCCCCAAAGGCAAGGGAATTAAAAGCAAAAATGAATTACTGGGACCTTATGAAGATAACTTCTGCACAGCAAAGGAAACCAACAAAACTAAAAGGCAACCAACGGAATGGGAAAAGATATTTGCAAATGACATATCGGACAAAGGGCTAGTATCCAAAATCTATAAAGAGCTCACCAAACTCCACACCCGAAAATCAAATAACCCAGTGAAGAAATGGGCAGAAAACATGAATAGACACTTCTCTAAAAAAGACATCTGGATGGCCAACAGGCACATGAAAAGATGCTCAACGTTGCTCCTTATCAGGGAAATACAAATCAAAACCACACTCAGATATTACCTCACGCCAGTCAGAGTGGCCAAAATGAACAAATCAGGAGACTATAGATGCTGGAGAGGATGTGGAGAAATGGGAACCCTCTTGCACTGTTGGTGGGAATGCAAACTGGTGCAGCCACTCTGGAAAACAGTGTGGAGGTTCCTCAGAAAATTAAAAATAGACCTACCCTATGACCCAGCAGTAGCACTGCTAGGAATTTACCCAAGGGATACAGGAGTACTGATGCATAGGGGCACTTGTACCCCAATGTTTATAGCAGCACTCTCATCAATAGCCAAATTATGGAAAGAGCCTAAATGTCCATCAACTGATGAATGGATAAAGGAATTGTGGTTTATATACACAGTGGAGTACTATGTGGCAATGAGAAAGAATGAAATATGGCCCTTTGTAGCAACGTGGATGGAACTGGAGAGTGTGATGCTAAGTGAAATAAGCCATACAGAGAAAGATACCATATGTTTTCACTCTTATGTGGATCCTGAGAAACTTAACAGAAACCCATGGGGGAGGGGAAGGAAAAAAAAAAAAAGAGGTTAGAGTGGGAGAGAGCCAAAGCATAAGAGACTCTTAAAAACTGAGAACAAACTGAGGGTTGATGGGGGGTGGGAGGGAGGAGAGGGTGGGTGATGGGTATTGAGGAGGGCACCTTTTGGGATGAGCACTGGGTGTTGTATGGAAACCAATTTGACAATAAATTTCATATATTGAAAAATAAATAAATAAAAACTCAAGTCAGGTCATATAAAAAAATAATAATAGTAAAGGACTGGTTAATGATAACAATGCACTGTAAAACCTTCAGATGGGTAGGAGAATGTTTTGTGGACCACTTGGGTTGTGTTTGTGTGTGTGTGTGTGTTATCTTTAAGTTACTAGTTTTTAAAATCAGTACTTTTGGCATATCATCCTTGCACATGGGGCCATGCTGATCTTCTCTGCATCGCTCCAACTTTCATATACACTACCAAAGCAAGCCCTAAAATCAGTACTTTTTAATGGAAAAAACTTCACCAAAAATCTGTCACAGAATTTGAGACCCACTAAAGCAATAGTTTAATAAAAAAAAAACAACTTAAAGATTATACACACACACAAACTATTAGAACCAACAAATGAAATCAGCAAAACTATAGGATAAAAATCAACACATACATATCAGTTGCATTTCTATACAGTAACAATGAACTATCAGAAAAGGAAATTAAGAAAACAATTCCAATTACAATAGCATCAAGAAGAATAAAATAATTAGAAATAAACTTAGCCAATGAATGAAAGATTACAAAATGTTGCTGAAAGAACTAGTAAATGGAAACACATCTCATGTTCATGTTTTGAAAGGCTTAATATTGTTAACATATCAATACTACCCAAGAGATCTACAGATTTAATGCAATTTAATTCAAAACGACAATGGCATTTTTTGCAGAAACATCCCAAAATTCATATGGAATCACAAGGGAACCTAGAGCCAAAACAATCTTGAAATAAGAACAGAGTTGGAGATCATGCATTTCCCGATTTCAAAATATATTACAAATCTTCAGTGATAAAAACACTGTGGTACTGGCACAAGGACAGACATATAGACTAATGGAGTAGAATAGATACCCCCCCCCCAAAAAAAATCCTCAAATGTTTGGTCAAGTGATTTTTGACAGAGGTGCAAAGACCTTTCAATGGGGAAAGGAACTTTTCCAACACATGGTGCTGGAAAAAACTTGATATCCACATACAAAAGAATGAAATTGTACCCTTACATCTAACATCAAACAGAAAAAATAACTCAAAATAGGTCAGAGACTTAAAACTATAAAACTCTTAAAAGAAACCCAGGGCAAAAGCTTCACAACATTGGATTTGGCAATGACATCTTATATTTGACACCAAATGCATAGGCAACAAAAGAAAAAAATATTTAAATCATACTTCATGATAATTTTGTACATTGAAAGACAGTAGCAACAGAGTAAAAAGGGAACCCACAGAGAGGGGAGAAAATATTTGCAAATAATATATCTGATAACAGATATCCAGAATATATCCAGAATATATAAAGAACTCCTAAAACTCAACAACAACAACAACAACCACAAGAAAAACAAAAACCCAATTCAAAAATGGTCAAAGGACTTGAAAAGACATTTCTCTGGAAAAGATATACAAATAACCAACAAGCACATGAAAAGATGTTCAATGTCACTATTCACTAGGGCAGTGCAAATCAAAACTACAATGAGATCTCACTTCACACCTATTAGGGTGGTTGCTATTAAAAAACACAAAACAAACAAAAAAAGAGTTCTGGCCAGGATGTGGAGAAATTAGAACCCTTGATCACTACTGGTGAGAATGTAAAATGGAACAGCCACTGTGGGAAACAGTTGTATGGTGTTTCCTTGCAAATTAAAGGTAGAATATGATACAGTAATTCCACTTCTGGGTATATGCCAAAAGAACTAAAACCAGAGTCTCAAAGACAGATATTTGTACACCAATGTTCACAGCAGCATTATTCAGCATTACAGCTAAAACATGGAAGCAATCCTAGTATCCATTGACAGATGAATGGATAGGCAAAATGCAATCTACATACAAAAGGATATTCAGCCTTAGAAAGGAAGGAAATTATGACATGTGCTGTAACATAAATGAACATTGAGCATATTATGCTAAGTGAAATAAGGCAACCCACAAAAGGACAAATATTCTATGATTCCACTTAATATGAGGTACATAAAGTAGTCAAAATCATAGAAAGTAGAATGGTGGTTGCCAGGGGATGGGGGAATGGGGAATTACTGTTTGATGAGTAAAGAGTTTCAGTTTTACATAATAAAATGAGTTATGGAGATCAATGATGGTGATGGTTGCACATTATGAATGTATTTAATACTACTGAATTTTCACTTAAAATGGTAAATTTATGTCATCTGTATCTTACCACATATTTTAAATCAGAAAAAAAAAATGTTTTTCAATATTTACTTATTTCTGAGAGAGAAAGAGACAGAGACAGAGCACGAGCAGGGAAGGGGCAGAGAGAGAGAAACACAGAATCTGAAGCAGGCTCCAGGCTCTGAGCTGTCAGCACAGAGCCCAACGTGGAGCTCAAACTCGTGAACTGCAAGATAATGACCCGAGCTGAAGTCATTTAACCGACTGAGCCACCCAGGTGCCCCAGAAAAAATATTTTTTTAAAAAAACTTTAAACAGAGTAATATGACCAAGCAATTCCATTCACAGGTATATATCTGAGAGAAGTAAACACATGCATCCACACCAAAACTTGTGCACAAATATTCACAACAGCATTATTCCTTAATAGACAAATGGTAGAAATAACCCAGTTGTCCATCAAATGAATAAAATAAACAAATCATTGCATGATTCCATTTATGTGAAATATCCAAAATAGTTAAATACATAGAGACAGAAAATAGACTATTGGTTACTTAGGGCTGGGAGATTTGGGGCTAAATGGGAGAGAGAAGTGACTGCTAATGTGTACAGGGGTTTCTTTGGGGCTGATTAAAATGTTCTAAATTGATGGTAGCGATGATTGCAAAACGCAATGAACAGGGGTCCCTGGCTGACTCAGGCAGTAGAGCGTGTGACTTTTGATCTCAGGGTCATGAGTTCAAGCCCCACATTCAGCATAGAGCTTACCTTAAAATAATAAATATTGGGGTGCCTGGATGGCTCAGTTGGTTAAGCATCCAACTCTTGGTTTCAGCACAGGTCATGAACTCACAGTTCATGTGATGGAACACTGCACTGGGCTCTATTCTGTCAGAGAATCTTAGGATTCTCTCTCTCCCTCTCTCTCTGCACCCCCCCCCCCCGCTCATGCTCTCTCTCTGTCTCAAAAATAAACTTTTAAACAAATAAATAAATATTAAAATGTTATGAATGTACTAAAAACCATTTAATTGTATGATTTAGGTGGAAAAATTGTATGGTATGTGAGTTATATATCAATAAATATATTATAAAAACACATATCTGTAAAGACGATACATTGAAACTAGTTAAGGCATTTTTAAACATTTGTAACATAGATTAAAACATGTATTGATTAATATTTGTACATACTGCTTGGTTTTTTTTTAATTTTTTTTAAACGTTTATTTTTTTTTTTTTTCAACGTTTATTTATTTTTGGGACAGAGAGAGACAGAGCATGAACGGGCGAGGGGCAGAGAGAGAGGGAGACACAGAATCGGAAACAGGCTCCAGGCTCTGAGCCATCAGCCCAGAGCCCGACGCGGGGCTCGAACTCACGGACCGTGAGATCGTGACCTGGTTGAAGTCGGACGCTTAACCGACTGCGCCACCCAGGCGCCCCAAACGTTTATTTATTTTTGAGACAGAGAGAGACAGAGCATGAACAGGGGAGGGGCAGAGAGAGAGGGAGACACAGAATCTGAAACAGGCTCCAGGCTCTGAGCAGTCAGCACAGAGCCCAACGCGGAGCTCAAACTCACGGACCATGAGATCATGACCTGAGCCGAAGTCAGACGCTTAACCGACCGAGCCACCCAGGCGCCCCACACACTGCTTGTTAAACTTTGTAAATAAATTCTGCTTCCTGAGGGACTGTCTACATTGACTGATACACATATGATCCACATTGTGCTATTATCCCTGGATATGATATACAAACAATTGTAATCCACCTCAATCCCAAAGTCACACAAATATATTCCTTGATGGAGTGAACTCAGGTGCATTATGCAAAGCTTGCAGGACACTTTGGCATATGAGAAGTGGCCAAAATCCTCATGGAAACTACCTTGGGCTCCTGGCTCTTTGCGGGGTATAGTTCTCAAAACAGAAGTTAACAAACAACAACAAAAACTGTAAGAGAATCACTATCTGACCCGATGCAGCCATCGGTTGTCTCCTGAACTAAAGAGAGAGCCTCCATCCTGCCACCTTCCATTGTCCAGAGGTGCTTATTATCTGTCCTTGAGCTCTTTGAAGAAAGATATTTTTCCAGAAGGGAATAGGAAAGACTGAGGAGAATCTTGAGTCAAGAGTCTCTGAGTCCTTTTCCCTGCCCAGTTCAGGGCAGAGATTCTAGAAAATGAAGAAGAAAAGTAAGCTGAGAGTCAAGCTAATATCACTGTCTTCTTTCTTCCTCCTTCTGAGTGTCTTGGGGCAGGACTTGGTCTTGAGACAATGGGCAAGGGTTCCCTATGTGGCAGAGAAGAGGGCTCAGAGAAAGGTACCAATGTCTGCAACTTTGATCTCAGGGGTCCAGCACTGAGGGTAACCTCTGGGATGCAGAAAATAACTGTGGTGGTGTAGTGTGCCCAAATGTGGAAGGAGGCATCTGGGAATCCCCATTCACACAAGGGTTAGTTTTATGTTTGTTTTTTTCAGAAGTTTCACTTTTCAATTTCACAACCTCTTTCATGCCTGGAGACCCATGACACTTGTCAATATCTGTTTCCACTGGGTATCCTGTTCTAGAGAAGCCAACTAGATGGAGTTTATTTTTACAGAGGAGCAGACAGGTAGCCAGAGTTCCCCGACTCCGAAGTCCTGAGGCACCAGATCACTGTGGTCCAAAATCTCCACCTGTTCCTCTCAGGGATGCTAATTCCGACAGAGACCCAGGAGAGTGAGTGTGGGATCTGGAGTGAAACTGCCTTTGAGGAGGAAGGAAAAGAGGTATATCCCTTTGGATCTCTTCTCCTTCCTGCCCCCTTGCTCACCTGCCTTCTCTGATCCTCGTCACCTTCCCTACCACCCCAACACACACACACACACACACACACACACACACACACACACACACGAGACCTGCCTACCTCAGAGGGTCCCACTTCTTGAGGTACTTCGACACCACCCTATACCCAGCCCAGATTCGCAAAGCCTGGGTACTTCAAAGGCATGGATAATGCACACATTTGTATTCCTGGGACACCACTGGCCCCACATAGAAGAGAACTGTGAATGACCCCTGATCTGGCTAACTACTGTCTTGGAAAGGGGATGCTGCGGGGCTGGGGCCAGGGTCTCATACCGTCCTGTGCATGCCCCAACCGAAGCCTTTGCTCAGTTGTGAGCTGCCTCCTACCCCTATGCACATTGCATCTTCCTCAACAGGGACCTGAGCTCTGGAGTAGAGGCTGGACTACTCGAAAGGGAATGCAGCCTGGTCGGTGGTGCGCTTCCAGACCTACCTGAAGGGTACTGCCTGGATCCCCCACATAGATCCCTGGAGAACCAGGAGGGCATGCTTCTTCACCTAGGTACCTGGGGACCACGGAGCAGCCTCCCTGGACCTCCTTTTTGACTGGGACAGTGTCTGTAGCGCTGTCCCTAAGAATGGGAACAAGGCAGGGATCAGAGAACCTTTCATACAGTTTAAGGGGTTCTGATGGAGAGGTTGAATTTGTCTGGGTCTCTAGGACAGTTTGCCCCCATCCAGGGCCACTGCTTTCTGGATCATTTTGGAATAAGAGGTTTTGGGGAAGGAAGGTAGGGAGAAAGACCTCCAGAAATAATTGAAAGGCAATTTCTCTTTGAAACTGATCTTGGAGACCCAGCTTTGCTTGGATTTCTTTCCCTTAGACTTTGCCCTAAACCACTTTCCAAGGCCTGCTGCTCAGTCTGATTCTACATTTATCTCCGATGGAGCCACAGTTCCTCTTCTGCTGGCCTGAGGCCTCCATCTCTGTGTGGTCTCAGCTTTAGCCTAGAATCTGCTCTAAAATAGCATTTCCTTCTGTGCCTTGCGGAGGCTGGTGTTTGATTTTCTAGTTTCCCTCACCCATTCTGTCCTTTCCCAAAGTGGTTACATATGCATTTCTTTGATGGATAACAGGAAGAAAATCAACAGAAATTGTACAAGTAGATAGTATGTATAACTGTATAGAAGTGGTCATAAACACAACAAATCATCTCAGCTTTTTTAGCTGAAAATAAGTTCTCTAACTTTATTTGCCTTTTTAAGAATTGCTTCAGTTGTTCTGGGTCTTTAATGTTTTCATATAAATTTTAAAATCAGCTAACCAATGTTTACCAAAAGTTATCCTCAAATTTTGTTTTGGGATTTTGTTCAATCTATAGATCAATTTGGGGAGAACTGTCATCTTTACAATGTTGAGTCTTTTTTATATGTTTATTTATTTCTTTTGAGAGGTTGGAAGAGGCAGAGAGAGAGCAAGAGAGAAAATCCCAAGCAGGCTCTGTGCTGTTAGCACAGAGCCAGCCCAAGGGGAGATGGACTCAGAATCCATGACCTGGGGGGAAATCAAGAGTCAAAAGCTTAACCGACTGAGCCACCCAGAACCCCACTTTTTTCTCTTGATTAGTCTACCTAAAGGTTTGTCAAGTCAACAAAGAACAAAGTTTTGCCTTTGTTAATTGTCACAGTTGCTGTCTGTTTTTTATTTAGTTGATTTTTTTTTTTTTTTTTTTGTTATTTCCTTCCTTTCATCCTTTGGACTAATTTTACTCTTTCTAGTTTCTTAAGGTGAAATTCATGTTACTGCTTTTAGGGTTTTCTTTTTTTTTTTTTTTAGTATTTTTTAATGTTTATTTATTTTTGAGAGAGAGAGAGAGAGAACACCCACAGGGAAGGGCCAGGGAGAGGGGGTCACAGAGAATCTGAAGCAGGCTCCGCACTGTTAGTACAAAGCCCTACTTGGGGCTCCAACCTATGAACCGTGAGACCATGACCTGAACCGAAGTCAGATACTCAACTGACTGAGCCACCCAGGTGCCCCGAGGTCTTTCTTCTTTTCTAATCTAAACATCCAAAGCTTTAAGTTTTCCTCAAGTGACTCTTTTAACTGCATTCTACAAATGTTAATAAGTTGTATTGTTGAAATTTTTAATTCTAAATATTTTTATATTTCCCTTGTAATTTTGTCTTCAACCTATGAACTATATAGAGGTGTGTTGATTTCCAGATATTTGGGCCTTCCTATATATTCGATTGGTATTAATTTATAATTTAATTACATTATATTCAGAGAATACATTCTGTATGATCTCTATCCTTTTTAATTTATTGAGACTTGTTTTCTAGCACAGTATATTACCTATCTACTGCATGCACTTGAAAAGTTTTATTCTTCAATTGCTGTGAGGTAATGGTCTATAAATGACAATTAGATCAAGGTGGTTGATAGTTTGTTATTGGGTTTTTTTCAGGTTCTCTGTCTTTATTGATATTTTGTTTAGTTGTTTTATCAATTGCTAAAAGATGGGTTATATAAATGGAATTGGAGGAGCAGGATTTGGGGAATTGAGGGTTTTGTTTGTTTGGGGGGTGTTTTTCTTTCTTTTTCTGCCCCCACCCCCAACTCCGCCCCCCATTTCTGACCTCCAGGTAACCACAGCTCCACCAGACAGGGGTCTCAGCAGCTTCAGCCGAGGACAGAGCCCAAGAGGCTTTTTAGCTTCCCCAAAGGAGAGGCCTCCCTTGAGCCCCAGGAAGCTGAGGGCTGATGCTGTTTTTGGAGAGAAGTGTACCAAGAAAAAGACACGTTCTCCTGCTGGCCCCTACCGAGGTCAGCATGCCAATAAACCGGTGCCAGGAAATGAGTTAGTGGAGGATGATGGGCCTCCTGGCTTTTGTGCAGCTTGCCCCTCAGGCCTGGTGTCCCCTCCGCTCTCCGGATAACTGAGCCCCTGCAGACTATCCCCTCCCTGAGGCCGACCACCGGACGCCAAGACAACCGTCTCCAAGGGGGCCGAAGTGCCCACAGTAGGTGACACATTGGAGACTAGTGAAGCTCAGCAGGGGGGCTGGCATGCTGACCGTCCTGCCAGTCCCCCAAAGCCTGTCCTGGAGCAGAAAAGGCCTTCCCGGTGTCGCACCAGGACAGCAGAGCCCTTTAGGGAGCTTATTGAGGCCGTGGATTCTGCCAGTGAAAGGCCCTCCAGGCAGGAGCCAAGGAATGGTGACTTGGGAACCTCAGACCTCCTTGTGAAAAAGCCACAAGTGATTTAGTGACTCGTGGCTTTAGAAGCCAAGAACCGAGCTGAGGAACTGGCTGCCCAGTCTGAGTAGGATGAGAATGAGGGATGGGGGTGGGGTACAGCAAAGCACAAACGGATCAAAGAGAGGCGGGGTTAGGGGCACCAGGCTGGGAACCAGCTGTGTGGGGTACGTTTTATCCTGTTTCATACAACGCAGCAGCGGGACCCAGGGTGCTGGGATGAGACCCACCATGTGTGGGCTCCACAAGGGGGTCTTGGCCCAGCGCTTGCAAGTCACCGCTCCTTCCCGCCCTGTTCATCTCTCTTATTTCTTCCAACTCTGCCAGCTTCTCCTCCTCCTGCCCCTCAGGCTGCAACCCCTCAACCATCCTTCCCCTCAGAGAATTCAGGGAGTGAAACGAGGGTGGCATCAGGCGTTCCAGTTAGGGTTTTGGAGATATCCTAGGAGCTGCCCTCTCAGGCATTACCATTGACAGCATGCTCTCTGGTTACAGAATACTTTCCTAAGAGATTTCCTCTCCTCAGCTATGACAGGCAGGCTGTCTGATCACCCTGTGCCTGGGGAAGGAAAGTGAGGTGCAGGCGGAGAGGCTGGCCAGAACACAGAACCCCTCAGCTAGACTAGAATCCAGGCTTCTCTGTGATGGAGGCCATCTCCCAAGACCCACAAGAGTCAGAGACCCCAGTCCAGGACATTATATTCTGCATCTTGTTTTCAGAAATAGGGATAGAAATGGCACTAACTTTCCCCTGCACCCTTTGGGCTGGGGAGGAGGTGCGAGAAAGGGGGGAATAGGTCCCCTGAGCCTGGGCACCCTGCGACTGCCAAGACTCAGCTTTCCCAGCCACAGCTAGCCTTGACTCCAGAATCTGCCCCTGAAAAAGAGGAAGAAAATCCCATATGCATGACCTCAGAAGTTTACCACTGCAAACCACATGTCCAACCAAGGACTTATATCTTGAATACATTTTTTAAAAATCTAAAAATTCAACAGTTAAAAAAACAACCAATACAATAGGAAGATGAACAAAAGACATGAACAGACATTTCCTTAAAGAGAATATGCAGATGGCAAATAAAGACATGAAAGGATGATTAACAGCTTTGGCCGCTAGGAAAATGCATATTAAAACCAAAATCAGAATGGATAAAATAAGGAATAGTGATTAACACCAAATGCTGGTGAGGATGCAGAGAAACTGAATTCAATCATTGCTGGTGGGAATGTAAAATAGTATAGCTACTTTGGAAAACAAGTATGGCAGTCTTTTTTGTTTGTTTAATTAATATGCAATTCACTATTTAGACATTTATCCCAGAGAAATGTAATCTTAAATTTACACACACACACACACACACACACACACACACACACACACACACACAAGTGTGCATGAATGTTCATAGAGCAAATGTGTGAGCAAACAAGAAGAGCTCATTGGTACAGCCAGACAGAATCAGCTCCAAGAACTCCCACAGGGACCAGAAGCCACCAAGGTCTGTGGCCTGCACTGGCAGAGAGGGTCTCAGAAACATGGCCTCAAGAGAGAAGATGAGACCAGAATTGAGAAGCAATCCTTTTATCACAGCAGTTGCAAACACAGATGAGGAAGAGATTATTATCACAAGTCAGATGAGTAATTACTAGGGGCGCTGAGAAAGGGTATAATAATGTGAGAGGTGCACAGTTGTGGGGTTCTGACCCCATCTGCTTCTTGGCCTGCATGTTGCTTACATGATCATAATCACTAGTTAACTCTACATGTGGTTTCAGTACTTTTCTGCATATATTTTATATCTCATAATATTAAAAGAGAAAAGAACAAGAGATCAAACCCTTTCAAGAAAAAAAAAGAGGAGGTGTCATACAAAACACAGTGAGACCTAGTACTTGCCTTTGCAAATACAACCAAGTACTAGCTCCATGACCCCACTGAATACCTAAACCTTCCCATCCTCAGTTTCCTCATCTCTATTGAGACCCTGCATCTGCAAAGTTTGAACAGATGAGAGTGGATGGATCTTACTACCACAAAGCAGGGCTAGATCTTGTGATTACACACACACACACATCCTCTTAACCACACTCCTACCCCACCTTCATTCTCATTCCCCGGTAATGCAGTAATGGAGCTGGGCTCTGGATCCTGAAGGTCTACAAATTTCACCAGAACCATCAGCCTCAGAATCACTTGCTCATTGTGGCAAAGACTCTGAGCCTCATTTCTCTATTGGCTGCTACAAACTCAAGTGCTCTGCAGCACACAGCACCCTGGCCTCATATTCAGGAGTTCTGGGTTCTAACACTGCCTCTAATTCTCTACCAGGCTTTGGTTAAAGCATTCATCAGTTTCAGACCCTAGTTCACACCTCCAAAAAGTGAAGGACTCAGACTGAGTCATCTCAATGTTCTTGACAAGTATAAGGGTGTACAATCTCTAAATCCCCTATCTGATGACCAAGAATGAATTAGGTCTGTAGTATGCTGCCCATCGCCTTCTAAATAGAGAAGACAGGATCTGAAAAATTGGACATAGTCTTGAAAAGTCCCATGTCAAACTAGTTATAGGATCCTGGAAAATGCAGCAGGGAGCAGGAGGGCTCCTGTTGGAGACAAAGGAGTTTGTGAGGTACCATTAGTACTCTGAGGAAATTATATATCCTCAAGGATTCTATCTACTCATTTCTGTGCCCAGAATTACTTTCACCACCACCACCACCCTCAAAAAACCTACTGTTTTTAATGATAGGAAGCATAAGAGAATGGTGGTAATGCAACTGCTTTCTCAGAAGGAACATTTTGACAACCTAAATCTTTACCTTCACCATTCCTCACCCACTTTATTACATATACAATTCAATAGTTCAATGATTTTAGTAAGATTATGGAGTTGTGCAACTATCACCAAAATTAAGTTTTAGGACATTTCCATTATTCCAAAATTTTCCTTGTTCTAATCTCCACTCCCAGCCCTAGTTCTAGCCATCCACTGATCAGTTATTTTTAGCCCTTTTTAGATGTATCATATAAAAAATTTTTTTAATGTTTATTTATTTTTGAGACAGAGAGAGACAGAGCACGAACAGGGGAGGGTCAGAGAGAGAGGGAGACACAGAATCTGAACAGGCTCCAGGCCCTGATCCATCAGCACAGAGACCAACACAGGGCTCAAACTCACAGACCGCGAGATCACGACCTGAGCCGAAGTCGGACGCCCAACCGACTGAGCCACCCAGGCACCCCTAGGTGTATCATATAAATGAAATTGTACATTACACAATCTTTTGTGTCTGATTACATTAACTTAGCATAATGCCTTTGGTGTTCATCCATGTGATAGCATGTATCAGTTGTTTGTTCCTTGTAATTGCTGAATAGTAAGTACTCCATAGTATAGATTACCAAAGTTTGTTTTTCCCACCATCAGTTGGTAGACATTTATGTTCTTTCCAGTTTGGAGGCTATTATAAATATTGAAGCCATGAACAGTCATTTATATGTCTTTGTGTGAACTTGTGTTTTTCTTCATCTTGGGTAGATTCACAGGAGTGGGATGGCTAAACTCTATTTTAAATTTATGTTTAATGATTTTTAAGAGAGTGTCAAATTGTCTTCCAAAGTGACTCTACTAATTTACTTTCCCACTAGCGATGTATGAGGGTTCTAGTTTCTCCTTGACAATGCTCTTCTCTTTATACAATGTTTTTTCTTATAATAGCCATGCTATAATTGTATCTCAGTGTGGAATCTCATTTGGTTATAGTTTTCCACCTGATGTCTAAATTGTTGAAATACTAATCTTTTCATAAGCATAATAGGCATTCATATATCTTCTTTGGTAAAATGGTGATTCAAATCTTTTGTCCATTTTTTATTTTAATTCCAGTTGGTTAACATACAGTGTAATATTAGTTTCAGTGTACAATATAGTGATTCAACACTTACATACATCACCTGGTGCTCATCACAAGTGCACTTCTTAATCTATCACCTATCCTCTCCTCTGGTAAATATCGGCTTGTTCTCTATAATTAAGAGTCTGTTTATTGACTTGTCTCTGTTTTTTCCTCCTATGCTCATTTTTTTTGTTCTTAAATTTCACCTATGAGTGAAATCATATGCTATCTCTCTTTCTCTGACTGACTTATTTCAGTTAGCATATTTTCTGGCTCCATCCATATTGTTACAAATGCCAAGATTTCATTCTTTTTCATGACTTAATAATATCCCATTATATATACATATATATATCCACTAATATGTATGTGTATCTCACATCTTCATTACCCATTCATCAATGGATGGACCTTTGGGCTGCCTCTGTATCTTGGCTATTGTAAATAACACTGCTGTATAATGTTTATGCATAGGGATGCATGTATTCCTTTGAATTAGTGTTTTTGTATTCTTTGGGTGTTCAATTTTTAATCAGCTTATTTATATTATTATTGACTAATAGTTCTTTATATATTCTGGATACTAGTTCCTTACCAGATGTATGGCCTGTAAATAATTTATTCCAGTTAGTGGCTTGTTTTTTTATTTTCCTTACATTTGGACCTTACATTTAGGTCTATGATCCATTTCGAGTTAATTTTTGTGTTTGATGTGTGGTAAGGGTCAAAATTTATACAATGCATGCAGATATCGAAATGTCCAAGCACTATTTGTTGAAGAGACTTACTCTCCTTCAACACCTTGAAAACGAACTAACCATAAATATGAGAATGCATTTCTAGATCCTCAACTCTGTTCCATTGCTTTATATGCGTGTCTTTGTGCCAATATAACACTATCTTGATTACTACGGCTGTATAGTTAATAGAATTCTGCTACCAATTTCCAATTGTGGGGGTCCCCATACAGACAACAAACAATGCTTCAGACACTAGCTAGGTGTCCTTCAATGTGACTCAATTCTGACTATCTATCCAGAGTTAGCATCAGATTCCACGGGTTAAAGATTCTGTCCTACAAGACTGCCCCCCTCCAACCCACTAATTCAAATGCCAGTTGAAAGCCCAGGTTGTTACCTGTGCTTCTGACCAACTGGCTATAAATCAGAGGTTCCAAGGACTCACTCCTCTGGTTCAATTAATTTGCATACAGAAGCTCACAGAACTCAGAGAAACACTTTGTTTACTAGATTACTAGTTTCGGGGCACCTGGGTGGCTCAGTCGATTAAGCATCCAACTTCAGCTCAGGTCTTGATCTCCCAGTCTGTGAGTTCAAGCCCTGCGTAGGGCTCTGTGGTGACAGCTCAGAGCCTGGAACCTGCTTCGGATTCTGTGTCTCCCTCTCTCTCTACCTCTCCCCTGCCTGCACTCTGTCTCTCTTTCTCAAAAATAAATAAACATTAAAAAAATACATTTTAGATTACTAGTTTCTTATAAAAGGATATACCTTAGGAATAGCCAGATGGAAGAGATGCACAGGAAAGGGCACAGAGTTTCCAAGCCCTCTCTACATGTGCCACTCTCTTAATACTTCCCTATGTTTACCAACTCAAACCTCTCCAAACATGTCCTTTTGGGTTTTTATGGAGGCTTTATTACATAGGTGTGATTGATTACATTATTGGCCATTGCCGAATGGATTCAATCTCTAGCCCGTTTTCCCTCCCTGGAGGTCAGGGGTTGAACTAAAAGTTCCAATCTTCTAATCACTTGCTTGGCTCTATTGGCAAATAGCCCCCTTCCTTAGGTGCTTTCCAAAAGTCATGTCATTCACATAACAAAAGACACTTTTATCATTCTTAACACTTAGGAAATTCCAAGGGTTTGGGGGGCTTCGTGGAACCAGGAACCATGGAGAAAGACCAAATATATATGAGATATATGAATCATAAGATCACAATAGTAAATTTTGAACCTGGGTGGTATGAGTCCTCCTACTTCATTCTCCTTTTTCAAAATTGTTTTGTTATGCTAAATCATTTGTATTCCTGTACAAATTTTAGCATCTGTGAGTCAATTTTTATAAAAAACAGTTGCTGGGATTTTGATAGGGGTTTTATTCAATTTAGAGAGAATTGTCATTTCGACAATACTGAGTCTTCCAGTCAAGAACATTAAATGTCTCTCCATGTATTTAGACCACTCATTTCTCCCAGCAATGTTTCAGTTTTCAGCAGACAAGCCTTGCGCTTATTTACTTAAATTTATTCCTAAGTATTTGATGCTTTTATGAATTGAATTGTTTTCTTAACTCCATTTTCAGTTGTGCCTCTTTAATGGCCTACCTGCCAGCACTGGAGACTAATGCTCAGCCTACAATATGGCAATATTCTTCAAAAATACCAACCAGCTACTTGATGGCAAGTTGACTACATTGGATTTCCTCCACCTTCAAGAGCCAGTCGTTCATTTCTTACAAATAGACACTGATTCTGGGTAAGAATTTGCATTTTCTGTTCTTAGAACCTTGGCCAAATACCACCATCAAGGGAATTACAGAGTGTCTGGCCCATACAACATGGCTCTGTCCAGGAGACCCACTTCACAACAAATAAGAAGTGAAAAGTGGGGCGATGACCGTGGTATCCACTGACAATATCACACATTGCACCAATCTGAAGCTGCTGGCAGAGCACTGGGATAATCTGCTGATAGTGCTGCTGAAGCATCAGCTCAGAAGTAATACTTTTCAAGATAAGGTGTCAATGTTCATAATGTAGTGTATTTATTGAATCAGAGACCTTTATCTGGTGTTATGTCCCCAGTGAGAACAGTACACAGGACATTGGTCCAAGAATGAAGGGATGGGAGGAGTGGGCTCATTTTCTATTACAGCCAATAATCCATTGGGGGAATTTGTGCTTCTTGCTTCTTTTAGTCCTGGCTATGCTGGATTAGAAGTCATGGAACCCTCTTGCCAAGTGATACAGTAAGGGTCATACTGACCTAAAACTGTGGCTGCTATGTAGACACTCTGGTCTCCTTGGATCCAAACACCAATAGAAGAAAAAAGGAGATTCAGTACTGGTAGGAGTAACTCTAACAGGAAGAGGAAGTGGGCCTCCATTATGAAGGCAGGTAGGAGTCTGTGTAGAACTCAGATGATCCATGTGGGTGTCTCTTGGTACTCCATGCCCAATTATGACTATGAAAGCATATGTGCAGCAACCCCAGCTGAGAAAAATATGATTACCAGGGCCTCAGATCCCTTGGGGATAAGGGATTGGATAACACCACCAGGTAAACCATCAAGACCCACCAAATTCAGGTTGCCTAGGTGGCTCAGTTGGTTAAGAAGCCGACTCTTGGTTTTGGCTTGGGTCATGATTTCGTGGTATGTGAGTCCAACTCCTGCATTGGGCTCTGTGCTGACAGTACAGTGCTTGCTTAGGAGTCTCTCTCTCTCTCTCCTTCTCTCTCTGTCCCTCCCTCTCTCCTCTCTCTCTCTCTCAAAATAAATAAACTTAAAAAAAAAAACCTGCCAAATTCAAGAAGATTTTCAGCTTCCCCAGATTAATAACAGGCAAGACAGTACCAGACCATGTAGTGCTCAGAAAAGCCTAGGGCAAAGGATGCCTTTGGAGAGAATTATATAATGAAAAAGTCAAGTTAGATGTTTTTCCATCCCCTAACAAGTCCAGTTTGTCAATTAACTGGTCCCAGAGAGGATGGTGTTTGAACTGAAACTGGTCACCTAGGTTCTTATCCAGTACCTCTCCTTTAAAACTGGATCTCTCCAGGGGCACCTGGGTTGCTCAGTCATTTGAGGGGACAACTCTTTATTTCAGCCCAGGTCATGATCCCAGGGTCTTGGTATAGAGCCCTGCATCAGGCTTTCAAGCCTGCCTAAGATTCTCTCTCTCTCTCTCTCTCTCTCTCCCTTTGCCCCTCTCCCCACTCATGCGAGTGTGTGCTTGCTCGCTCTCTCTCTGTCTCTCTAAAATAAAAAATAAAACTGGAACTCTCCTAATCTT
The DNA here is from genome assembly GCF_028749965.1 of Puma concolor. Classification (NCBI taxonomy): domain Eukaryota; kingdom Metazoa; phylum Chordata; class Mammalia; order Carnivora; family Felidae; genus Puma; species Puma concolor. The sequence goes on from NC_141671.1 coordinate 29,763,941, forward strand.
AAAAACCAGAGAACCCCCAGCAGGGGATCCTACCTCCCATGCCTTTAATTCAGCACCCATATCCTGCCACTCTGCTTGATCAAACACTGCTTGGGAACTGATAACACCTAGAACGGATTATAGCTTAGAATGCAGGAAGAGCATGGTCGGGGGAAGGTGAGTAAGTGCAGAGGGAGGTGAGTGAGTACAGGGAGTTAGTTGGGGCACTGGGGCTATTTGGTTGTCCTGCAGGCTGTCCTGCAGGTTCCCATCAGGCAAGTTCTGGCGCTGAAAGGGTGTGTGGAGAGTGCAGAACAAGAGAGGGAGTTGGGGGACAGGAGGAAGCTCCAGACTACAGAATGACAAGGAAATGAGTGCTATGGTCACTCAAGGCTTTGTTGGTCATGACAGGAGTCCCAAAAGTGGCTACCTTGAAGAGTATGATGGGAAGAATAACATGATGGGAAGAAGAGCACCAGGGAAAGAGATGGGGATGGGGGGTGAGGAGATAGCAAAGAAGTAAAGAAAGAGCTTGGGGATGGTGATGGTGCCAGTCTAAAAATCAGGAGCTCAGTTCCATTTTTGTAGGTTTCTAACCAAGTTGGTATGGATCTCCCGGTAGATAGAGAAGTGAGAACTGTAAAAGCAGCCAAATGTGGGTTTCCAGAGATATTCCCAGGTTCCACCCCTCTATCACACTTACTGTGACTCATTCTGCAGGCTCTTCCCCCATCAAACTATCCTTCCTCCTCATTTCCCCTTCCGACCTCTTATGCTTTTCCCCCATCCTTCTGTTCTCCTGGCTGTGATTCCCATTTGCTCTGCCTCTCCTCTCTTTCTTCCTCCGTGAAAGTTCAGGAAGGAACATAAATGCAGGCTGTCATTTGCTTTTTGTTTTTTAAAATATGTTTGTTTTTTTTTTTAAGTAATCTCTACACCCAACACAGGGCTCAAACTTACAACCACAAGAACAAGAGTTACATGCTCTAGTGACTGAGCCAGCCAGATGCCCCTTTTTAAATTTTATTTTATTATTATCAAAGCATTTTCCCCCACATCTGATCCTCAGCTATGTGAGGAAGGCCTTCCAATCAGTACATTGCCCAGGGAAGGAAACTAAGACCCAGAGCCTAATGATGCTTGTACAAGGTCACCTAGTCCTTCAGCTTAATCTTCCCAAACAGGGACTTATAAGGGACCTAAGAGTCAGAGAAGACCTCAGGCCCTGGTATTATTGTGCTGCCTGCTTGGGTAATCGGGATAGGGATGATTCAGATTCCTCATCAGGAGAAGGGCCATCTGTGCACCTTGATGGGGATCTTCCTGTGACCCTAGATGTCCCTGCTGGGGATGACCATGACTCCCAAACCCACTCCCATAAAATAGAAGGAAAATAAGACATTAAGGAAACTAAGATTTTCTTCCTGTGAACCTTTTTTGGGAAGTATAGGGATGTACTCCAGGAAAAGGAGTGTGTATACCAAAAAAGATGTGGAATCTTGGAAATCAGAGCATCAACCCACAAGAGGGAAAAGGGAGTCACCAAGAAAAGTCAGGAGGAAGAAGAGTCTACGGGACAGCTGGGAGAGGTCTAGAAGGGCTAGGGTGTCCTAGGTGCTGGGAAGGCAGAAGGGAGCCTTCACCAACAAAATGACCTAGACAACAACCATAATGAATCTGAAGGGACTGAGAAGGATTCACATTTATAAAATTAAAATATCATGAAAAGTAAGAAAATGAAAACACCAGGCAATTATTAAATCCCTGAGAAACATTAGTGTGTATGAAAAAGACAATTAAGGGAGCTTAATGTGTGACTGAGACGTCAGTAACATTCTTATAAGTAAATAATTGTAACTCTGACTCCCAGTCCAGTCCAAACTACCATATACCTGCACCAGGAAGGTAAAATTGCATGGGATGATGTGTTCTTGGGGAGTGGGGCACCAGCATTCAGGCCAAGCAAGGTCACTGAGGCTGCCTTAATGAAGAGAGAGGTAAGAGGAGTTACGAACCCTTTGACCTGAGCAGGTTGGCATACTCTAGTCTCCCTCATGGCTCCTTTCATGGGATTAATATGACAAACTGCCTCTAAATTCATTCACTTGGGTAGAATTCTTCTCCCAACTTCCTAACAGCCCTCGCCACCACCATTTCATGAAGATGATGTTCTGCACATTATTCATGGATTGTTTTTGCCAGCTGATGAGAGAGGATAGAAGGGGAGTTTACCCACCACAGCCAGAGGGAAGCAGCTCCAAACACTCCTGTGGTCACCAGAGCCCACCACAACCCAGAACTTGAAGTGCCCAGTGAGATTCTCAGCTCTGAGGGGGAAATCTCCTGTGGGCAGGAAGGAAAAATCAGAATTGGGAAGCTATTCCTTACTTCACAGAGAGTGCAAACACAATGGAAAAGCATACAGCAAAGCAAAGAAACTATTACCACAGAAGAGGGAACCATGCTTAGTTGGGATGGGGGTGAGGGGAGAAAAGATGATTATGATGGAGAAGGGGCACTCAGGACTTCCTGGGCACTGGCTGGGGTTATAACTCCTGACTAGGAAGTGGGTTCTTGAGGATTCAATATAATTACTAAAAGAAGACTACATGCATGTTCATATATTCATATATTTTTTAAAAACAAGCTTTGGTATGGTATAATCAACACTCAGCTCTGAGTCCTGCATTTCCAAATCCTATTCAGCTACTGGCCCTGCACCCCTCAGTTTCTACTCCTGTAATGAGACTCGAGGACAAAAAGTAGAAGACAACTCCCCTGAGCTGAAGCCCAGTCACCTGTACTCACAGATGAGAAACCCAGTCTAGCCTGATAGGGCCTAAATATGCGAAAGAAAAGAAAGAAAGAAAGAAAGAAAGAAAGAAAGAAAGAAAGAAAGAAAGAAAGAAAGAAAGAAAGAAAGAAAGAAAGAAAGAAAGAAAGAAAGAGAAAGAAAGAAAGAGAAAGAAAGAAAGAAAGAAAGAGAAAGAAAGAAAGAAAGAAAGAAAGAAAGAAAGAAAGAAAGAAAGAAAGAAAGAAAGAAAGAAAGAAAGAAAGAAAGAAAGTTTCCACCCCAGGTCAGATTTTCCCTCCTTGAGATCCCCAAGTGCTGAAGGCTGAACCCTATCACATTTTGACCATGAGCCTCCTCCTAAACCCTGGGACCCATTTTCCCCCTCCTTACTCCAGTCTCCCAGATCCACAGTTCTGGATTCAGGTTCATCATGGGCACTGCTCCCTCTTATATGGCGGAATTTTCAGTCCAGTCTCTCCTGACAATTCGGTCTGGCCTCCTCTGGAGAGTGCCCACCATGCCCTTTGCTGAGTAGTTTGGACTAAGGGAGATCAGGCTGTGCAGTCGAAGGACCTGTGTTAGGAATGGGTGTGGTCTTCTAACCCCATACAAGCTTACCCAGCTGATAAACAAGAGAGACCTGTGGTTTAGCAAGGTGACAGGCCAAACCTCAGCCCTCTGCAAAAGGAGCCAAAACCTGAAATATTTTAAGGCTGCCTGCTTGGTTTCAAGGGTTAGCAGAAGGGGAAAGGCAGGGAGGTTTATCCCAGAGGGCTTCTGGAGAGTGACCCTGGGCTCTGTGAACAGGACCCCTGCTCCTTCTCTCCCTGGCGGAGTGAGGTGGCTGGTGAATAACCCTTCCTTGGGCCTTGGGATATTCAATTCTGGTTCCAAATTTGGACCACTGGGGAAGCCCTGAAACTCAGCCAAGCCAGGTTGACAATGAAGGCAAATCCAAATTGAGAGGACTGGCTGGGTTCACCGGGTGAGCAAGGTAGTGGTAGCTTCTGTTAACATTGTTTAGCATTTTTACTTTTTATCAAACAGCTTTTGAGTACACTCTGTACCCAACTTTTACATCATTAGCTATACCAACTACTTTCTGTCTTTTCTTTTTTTCTTTCTTTTCTTTCTCTCTCTTTCTTTCTTTTTCTTTCTTTCTTTTCTTTCTCTTTCTTTCTTTCTTTCTTTCTTTCTTTCTTTCTTTCTTTCTTTCCTTCTTTATTTCTTTCAAAGAGAGAACACATGTACACAAGCAGGGAAGAGAGGCAGAAGGGGAGAGAGAGAGAATCTTAAACAGACTCCACACTCAGCGCAGAACCTGATATGGGGCTTGATCCCATGACTCTGGGATCATGACCTGAGCCCAAAATCAAGAATCAGACACTCGACCAACTGAGCCACCCAGGCGCCCCACCCCACTATTCTTTTTAGATACCCAAATTGCCTTTCATTTAAAAACACAAATTATTTGTCATGTTTGGTACTACTTCCTGCACAATATCAAAAGATCTTCCCTTGGAATACAAAGACTCAACATCATAAATATATCGATTTGCCCAAGTTAATTGATAAATTTCATATATTCCCATTGTTTTCTTCTGGAGTTATTTAGTCTTATTTTAAAGCTCATATAGAAAAGTTAACAACCAAGAATGTCTGAAAAGGAAGAACATTTGAGGGCAGGGCAATCTGATTAGATATTTAAGTAATATGAATCCTCCATAATTAAAGCAGTATGGTATTAGCAAGTGAATAGAGAAAGAGATTACTGGGGAAGAATACTATGTTAAGAAATAGGATCAAGTAAATATAAAAATTTAGTGTGCAATAAAGTGGCATCTCAAATGCCTGGGGGAAAGATAGGCTTTTTAATTAATAGTATTGAACAACTAAATAGCCTCTGGGAAAAGATAAAATTAGAGCCATACTTGATTTCACATACTAAAATAAACCCCAATAGATCAGAAATTTAAATATAAATAATGACACCATACAAGTGCTGAAAGAATACATTGATTAATTCCTTTATAACCTGTGGGTTGGGAAGGCCTTTCTAAGTATGATTCAAAATACAGAATAAAAGAAAATATTAACAAATCTGACTATAAAATTAAAAATACATGTGTTTTTGCAAAATAATAAACAAAATTGAAGGATAAATTATAAAGATGTATAACATATCACAAGTAATTTATAGCTTATCTCCCTGCTACAGTTCTTAAAAATACAGAACACAAACACACATACCAAAACAAGAAAACTGAGCAAAAGACATCAGTGGAGAGTTCATAGGAAAGGAAAAGCAGGGGAACCTGAGTGGCTCAATGAGATTGAGCCTCGCATTGGGTTCTATGCTGAGTGTGGAGCCTGCTTGGGATTTTCTCTCTCTGTCTCTCTCTCTCTCAAAGTAAACATTAAAAAAAGAAAAAGGAAAGGCATATGGCCTTAATACATATGAAAAGATGCTCAATTGGATTCATAATAAAAAATAAATAAATAAAACTACACCAAGATACAATTTCCCATTGATCTGAGTGACAAAAGTGCCAAAGTTTTTCAAAACAACCTATTAATGACTGTGGAGAAACAGGCCCACTATAACATTGCTGATGGGAGGGCAAAATGTTTACTAGAATCCTTGTGGAATAAAATTTAGCACCATCTAACAAAATTACATCTATAATTACCCTTAGACTCAGAAATCCCATTTCTAGTAATCTACTTACAATACATATTTCTACAAATGTGAACATGGATGAGAGTATTCATTTTGGCATTGTTTGTCATAGCAAAACACTAGAAACAACACAATGTCCATCTGTAGGAAACTGAATAAACCATGGTACATCCAGACAACAATGCTATGCAGCTGTACATAAAGAATGAAAATAACCTATACATACTAATATGGATCAACCATCAGGATATATAGTTAAATAACAAAAGCAAAGTGCAAAGATGTCTATATAATGCTACTCTTTGTATAAGAAGGGAGACTAAATAAGAATCTTATACATATGTGTTTATTTTTGTAAAAAGAAATTGTGAAATAAAACAGAAACCAATAAAAATGGTTACTTAGAGGGGGAAGGAAGAAATGAAAGAGAGGATAGGATAAATATACTTGTCTGACTACATCTGTTTTTAATTGTGTTTTTACTTTTAAACACTTTAAGCATTTTACATAATAAAAATGAAATTAATTTTGAAAGAAAAAATAAAAGTCTAAAACTGAAAACTAAAGGAAATAAACCTATTTATTTAGCAAATTTTAAGGTAGCCATTAGAGAAAATAATTATCTCAGGTGACTTCTGAATGCAGTACTCTGTATATTCTTTACAGTAAATACTCTAAGGAGTAAAAAAACAGCAAATAAATATTAAATTTCATTTAGCGATTTTATTGTTAGTAGTACTATGATTGTTGCAGTTCTGAAGCTATTTTATGTATATCTTAAGATAAAGCAAATAGGTAAATATGTCCAGGTTATTAAGAGCCAAGATTTTCAATTACCTTGGGGGCACCTGGCTGGCTCAGTTGATAGAGCACAGACTCTTAATCTCAGGGTCATGAATTCAAACTCCATGTTGGGCATGGAGGCTACTAAAAAGAAAAAGAAAAGAAAAGAAACCTACAAGATTTTCAATTACCCTGATAAAAGATGTAAAGTATAAAATCAAAGAAAGGAGAAAACTATAATATAAAATTTGAATTGAAAATATCAATATAAATTCATGATTTTTCTAAACACTGCCTTAAATGTCTGAAAGCAGTGATATTTCTGAAGCAATGAACTCTCCCAGCTCCTAAACAGTGCTTTCTAAAAATCATTCCTCATTAAAAGAACGAGTGATGGGGCGCCTGGGTGGCGCAGTCGGTTAAGCGTCCGACTTCAGCCAGGTCACGATCTCGCGGTCCGTGAGTTCGAAGCCCCGCGTCAGGCTCTGGGCTGATGGCTCGGAGCCTGGAGCCTGTTTCCGATTCTGTGTCTCCCTCTCTCTCTGCCCCTCCCCCGTTCATGCTCTGTCTCTCTCTGTCCCCAAAATAAATAAACGTTGAAAAAAAAATTTTTTTTAAAAGAACCAGTGATCCTTGGAGAAATGGCTGATTCCATGTCCAGAGCTTGGGAAAGTGAGATTGGGCCTGGGACATCTTGTGCCAAAAGCAAGAAAGTGCTCACAGACAACTTTGGGGGCACCTCAAAAGGACACAGGAGTCAAGTTTTAAAGGATGCCCACTGGACATATTTTAGTACAGTTTAAGCACAAAAATAATGACTGTAATTGGTTGTAAAATACTAAATGGATAAAAACCCTGATCTCACAGTTAAAGAAAAAGACTGATTTTCCACCTGTGTAGATTAATATGCCACCACCTTACTCTGAAAATTGGTAATTAATGAGAGATAATAAAGCATTTACCCTGCCTTTTTAGAAGGAACTCTAGAGTCCTATTTGATGAAGGAAAGCTCCTCTCTAGATAACTACTCCCTTATAAATGTAGGAAGGGGAGAATTAGAAATGCACTGCTTTGTAACCACTGATGAAATAAATTCACTCAGGGAAGGATCACTATAGATGCCAATTATTAGGTGAAAGTGTTTTAGAATAGTCATGGTGTCAAAGAACCTTGCAGATGACTTGTTAATTGCAAAGGGGGAAACTTTACAGGACAAATCTGACAATGTCCACCTTAACCAAGTGATCACACTAAGCATCATTAGTTGTGGGATGATCTCATCCCTTCTGATGTGAGGCAATGTTAAGCACTTTTAAAGAATTAGTCCCCAAATTGGGTAATCAGAATCTAAGTTTTTAATTGAAAAGAAAAAATACAGAGGGATTGGGGAACAAGTTAAATGCCCAGACAGAAATAATAACAGAATCCATAACATTGGACATTCTATAAAACAACTGGCCTTAGGGTGCCTGGGTGGCTACTTGGTGGAGCATCTGACTCTTGATCTCGGGGTTGTGAGCTCAAGCCCCACATTGGATGTGGAGCCTACTTTAAAACAAAACAAAACAAAACAAAACAAAACAAAACAACTAGCCTAATGTCTTCAAAAAGTCAATTCTATGAAGAAAAAATACTGATTGTTCTGGATTAAAAAGAAAAAAAGAGAGAGGAGGACATAACAACAACAACAACAACAACAACAACAAAGCAACATATGGAACTTGACTGGATCTTGGGGGTTTTTTAATTAACGCTATAAAAGATTTAAATTGGGAAAGTTTGAATATAGATTAATGTTAGATGATATTAAGAATTATTAACTCATTAGGGATGATAATTTCATCTAAGTGATGCAAGATATATACTGAAGATTTAGGGATGAATGGTCATGGTGTCTGTAACTTGTTTTCAAATAGTTCAGGAAAAGAAAGATATGTACACAGATGGATAGACAACAGAGACTATTAAAGCAGATACAGCAAAATATTAAGATTTGTTGAGTCCTTGTATTGAGTGTTTGGGTGTTTATCATCCTTTTTCCTCAGTTTTTCTGTGTGTTAGACAATTTTCAAAATAAAAAGTTAGAAAGAATTTCTACATGAATATTCTGATTTTTACACAGTAATGGAAGACATTCCAGGATGCATCTTGTTAATATTTCTTCTTTGTTCCCATCATGACCTGGCTGAAGTCGGATGCTTAACCGACTGCGCCACCCAGGCGCCCCTGTTCCCATCAGCAATCAAGAGAGTCTCACTTTGAGATTTCAAAAGACATATTAAGAAACATCCAAACTTTGTTGTCTCGTTATGCAAGTTTGGCATCAGTATTTTATTAAAAATTCTTGAATTTTTAAATATTAAAACACTGCAACTTACTGGCACAAGAATGACAATATACTAGCAATAAAATCAAAATGAAGCTAAACTATTTAGAAGCAGTAGCAACTCCATAATTCAAAGATAATTTAAACAGGCAATTTTAAAAGATAATTTAAACAGGCAATTTTAAAGAGTGCTTCATAAATGTGCAAAGCAACTCTCAGCCTGCAGTGATGCTGCCACACCAGCAGATAATGCTACAGAGCATTTCAGGTGCAGGGGAAAACCCTTTACCCATGGCTGTTGCAATCTCTTAATTAGCTTGAGTTGATGAGTTCATATCAGAATTTGTTTTATTATGTTTATTGCTTACTGCAGTTATTCTTATACTACTTACTAACTGGTACAAAAGTGTTTTAACAACTGGTTGAGCTGTACCAGTGCAGACCAGCTGAATGTCAGTGCTGTTTCCTTCTATTAAGACAGAAGCCACTCAGCTCCTGAGGGAGGGTACTCCCTGCACTGGGACTCTCAGTGCATCACCTGCTCTCCAGGGCTTGTTCCATCCTAATTCCCACTTTCCCACATTTCCAACTTTTCCTCCTCACTTGATCCTTCTTCCCAACAACATGTTAACACAAAGTATTATAAAAAAAAAAAAAAAAAAAAAAAGTTTCTTAATTCTATATAATCTGCCTCTTCCATTTTTCTTTCCTTGCAAATACAGCCAAATTTATTTAAGACTATATCTGTTCCTCCACTGCCTCCATTTTCTTCCTCCAAATTATTCCTCCATTGCCTTACATCCTGGGGCTTCTGATCTCACCTGTCCAACAGAACTACTCCCACCAATATCACCAAGGCTTCTTGTTGCCAAATCCAGTAGCCACTCTTCATTCTTGGTGTCAGCATTTCTTAGGAACATCCCACACTTCACCCTTCCTTCTTTCTTACCTGGGCTTTCATTGCACCACACTTTCCAGGTTTCATCCTGTCTGCTGGCTTCTCTTCCCCTGCCCACCCTTTTATGTATGTTTCCACTTTCTTCCTTGGCCCTCTTGTTTTCTCATGCTGAACTTTCTGTGGGTTATCTACTTTACTCTCCTCCCAGTGTGTTGATGCTGCCCAAATCTGTCTGCAGCCATGACTCCCCCCCCCCCCTCCTTCCTCCAAGCTCCACTCGAATAAACCCTGTCTCAGGAAATAGCACCATCACCTACTCTGGTTCCAAGTCAGAAATGGTACAAAATCTTGCCTTGTCTCTCTCCCTCCCCCACACAGCAAAACTATTCCCCAGACATTAACTCTACCCTCTAAGTACCCCATAAAACTATTTCTCTTCTTTCCATCAGCCACTACCTTAATTCTTGTTTCCATTCTCTTCCCTTGGATCACTGCAAAAGCCTTGGATCTCTCTACCTTTCCAAACCAGTCTCCACACTGAAACCAAAGTGATCTAAGGCACAAATCTCTCCTTGTTCTTAGGCTTAAAGTTCTTCACTATTCCTCTGGATAAACTCTACACCTTTAGTATGTCTGACAATGCCTAGCAAGAGCTGGCCCAAGCCTCCCTCTCCAGCTTCACTTTTCCCCACCTCTACCTTGCACCCTAAGCCCCTAAGCCATGCTGAATACATTGGTCTTCCCAACTCGTCAAGTGCTTGTTCCTTGAGCTTTGCTGTTCCCTCTGGAATCCTCTTGCCTTCTCAATGCCTGGCTAACTCCTGCTCTGTCTTCAGGTCTCAGCTTGGATCTCTGTTTCTCTAGGCTTCCTCTGACTCACCAAGACTAGCTTAGCTGCCTGCTTAGTATTTCCATAGCAATTATTTACCATAGACTACTGATTTTTTTTTTTTTTGCATCCTTATATAACTTGCTATCCAAACACAGCTTCCAGCCCTATACCACTCCTTCCTGATCAGATCCCAAGCACCCCCCCACCAACCAAATGGAGCCACTACTAACTCACGGGATCTTGTATGACTCTTCTCACAGCACTTACTATACTCTTTTTGTAATTGTCTGTTTCCATTCTCTAGTAAATTGTGAGCCCCACAGAGGACCACTTCTATATCACTTACCACTTAGGAGCAACTGGCAGATAGTGATTGCTCAACAAAACTTCATTGGGTGAATGAATCCTTGGGGTGATTATAGTTCTATCCACCTTGGTTATGAAGTTCAATAGATACATATAATTAATTTGCATAGTGCTATAGAATTATTGTATTATTAGTATCTAGCTGTTTTACTTCTTGAGGGTACAGTCTATGCCTTATTCAATTTCTTTGTTCCAGAAAACTCAGCATGCCTGGCACATATCGTTTTCAACCAACTTGATTGTATTGGTGATCATAAGATATTAAGATAAAAAGGCCCAGATAACTGAACTACCCTATATTGTACACAGCTACCTTGTCCCAGAAACAGGATTAGAACTCAGTCTGAAAAAAAAAAAAAAAAAAAAAAGAGCGGGGGAGGAGGAAGTTGCTCAATGTCTAAATAGAATGCCAGCATGAATGAGAGAAGCAATGAGTTCTCTCCATCAAGAGACTGGTCAGAGAGGTACCTGGCTGGCTCAGTCAGTAGAGCATGTGACTCTTGAGTCACATGAGTCATGAGTTTGAGCCCCATATTGGATGTAGAGATTACTTAAATACATAAACTTAGAGAGAGAGAGAGACAGAGAGACAGAGAGAGAGGCCAGAAGCAATGGGAACTGTCAGGACCCCAGACCTCCATGGTCAAGTATCCCCATAGTGGACATGACCCAGGCCAAGGAGTGTGAGGACGGGGGTGTTGGGTATATCAGCATGGAAGGGAGACTGGACCCTGGCTTGTCTCTTTTAGACAGTTTCAACCTTCAGCCCCAAGCACTGGTATTAAGGTATTATTTGTCCTTCTCTGGAATCTATTTATTGCTAAGATAGTTCTTTTCCCAGTGTTACTTTCCTACAGTGAGTGAGTCACTGACAGGGGCTGGGAAGAATCATTTACAGTATAGCCCATTGGGGATGTTAGAATTGCCTCCTTCTAAGTCTTTAGCATAAACCTACCCCCTCTTCAGCTTCCCCTCCAGCTCCAGGCCTCAACTTTTCATCCCCACCCCCAGATTCTCCCCATGGCCCTAGTGAAACTCATGAGAGAGACAGCAAAGATAAAAAGATAAATGAGAAGCAGCATTGTGGTGGAGGCAGGGGGTGGGCGGACAAGTAGAATTCTGATTTTCTCCCCTTTCTCCATTTTTTGAGAACACTAACGTCCCTACGTCTAAGCAGGAGATGAGTCTCTTGCTTCCCTAAACATCATGAACCCTCAGAGGAAGCTGAGCCTGGAGCCCCTTTCTTCTATCAGAGCCTTCTAAAGAGCCAAAAATGGGAGACAGGTGGGTTTTTCTCTAACTGGGACTTTTTCTCTTTTACAGCATATTTTGAGCAACCTTTAAGCACATTCACATGCTCACAGTATTTAATCTTTGTTCTGGAATGCAAATTGCAGGACTTATGTCTGCACTGGACCAACAGAGGATGAGCTTGGGAGTATGTGACTAGGCCTCAAAAGCCAAACATATCAGCTTCTCCTAAATATACTTAGTTTCCTTCACTCCTGGATTGCAGGGTTTCTATTGGCATTACCGAAAACTGCCCCATGACCCAGATCCTGCATGGGATGCTTTAGAGTGAAGGGAAAAAATCTGGTACTCGCATTTTCTCCTTCCCCTACACCTAATGGTTTGTCAATCTGTTAAACAATACTTTTTGCTACCACTCAACCCAGACAACATTGTGGCAGCCAACAAAACAAATCTCATTCTCCTTTTCCTCCAAGAATTAAGTCTAGGAGTCCAGTTGCTTGCTTAAGAAAGTACAGCAAATGTTAAAATACCCTGACTCACAAGAGAACTAACTGCTGCTGAAATGCACATGACTCCATAAGACAGCTAGCTGTCTACCTGCTGACTTCTAGCTCAGACCCTGCACTGCTCATTTTAGCTCCATTCCAAAACCAGGGCAAATGGGATTCAGAAGGCTGATTCTGTGCCCTCCCTTATGAATCTCACAGACCTTCCATGCATGTAGACCTTTAAATAATAAAGCTTAACACTGTACTTAAGAGGCTGGTCTGCTCAAATCGTAAGTGTGCACACTACTTGTTTGCCAGTAATTAAGATGCTACTTCTACACATTTAATCACCATTTTCACAAACATTGTCTTAACTAAAAATTCTATCAACAGGAAGTCCTAGAATTATAGTGTATGAGCCCCAAAGATTTGGAGAACATCACATACCCTTCTTAATCCAAAAACTTGGTTATCTGAAAATGGGATCTTAATCACGGCAAAGCTGCACATTTAGGTCAGGTCCTGTTCGTGCATCTTTATATGCTCAGTACTTAGCACAGATCCAGACAAACAGTTGACCCTCAAAAAGTAGTTGTTGAATTTCAATAAATCCTGTAAAAATCTCACATGGAGACATCAGCTTGTCACACCTCTTACCACTTCTTCTCCAAAAAGATCCTAGTATAACCCAGGTCTAGCAGCAGAGAACACACAAGGCTGCTGCTCAAATCTGAGAAGGAAGGAATGGCATGAACTCCAAAAGAGGGTTGGATTTAGACCAGGCCTCAAAGCCTGAAGTGACTTCCCCGCCCCATGTTGATAACAGGATCCATAAAGTGCAGAATGGGAAAGTGAGCAGAGACAGTGGATTTCAGGGCCTTAGAACCCAGTGAAGTAACCCTTAAGAGAGCTCTTCCTTCCCAAAAAGAATGCACGAGAAAAGAAGGGAGAAGAAGAGAGAAGTCTCCCACAACTGTCGGCCTAAAACAGCCGCTCTCACCTCAGTCCATCTGGGGAAGGGGCTACAAAGCAGACAATCTTTATTCACAATTGGGATGGCAGAGGGGAGGTACCCTCAGGTCAGTCCAAAAGCAGAGATACTGGGTGGAGCAGATGGCACAGGGCAAGGACTCAGCACTCGTCCTCGCCCAGTAGGGCATAAGGGTTTCGGGCAGCCAGGCTGGACCCTGGAGCTGAAGTCGGGGTGTCCTCATCCCCTTCCCCCTCCTCATCCGCATCCCGGTCCTCCTCTCCCTCCTCCTCACAGGAGCTGCTCAGCTCTTCTTCTTCCTCCTCCTCCTCGTCACCTGCTGGCCCCACCCTGCCCTGCAAAACCACCAGCTCTGTGGTCTCCGGATGGGACTCCCAGGTGCCTGGGGAACCAAAACAAGAAAAGAATGGAGGAGAGTTTTAAGCAAGGAACTAAAGCCAGAGAAAGATGGGGAAGAAGCAAAAACTAAGAGTAACAATCAGTTCTGTAGCTGCTGGCATTCATTCATTCATTCATTCATTCATTCATTCAAACTCCCACGGGCTGGGCACCGAACAACAGCTCTGCATACATTAACTCTACTCTCTACCACCACCTTACCAGGAGGCAACTATCACCCTGGTTTTGCAGATCAGGAAACTGTCTCAAAGATGTTTAGTAACACAGAGCTGGCTAACAGGTGTAGAATCCAGATCTGACCCTGAGCCACAAAGCCTTTTGCCTACATCATAGCACAGGAACACTGGCTGTCTGACCTTTCTGTTCACTGTAGCCTGGCGGATGAAAACACAGGCTGAGGCGGCCATCCAGTGCCAGCCGCAGGAGGCTATTGGCTGCTCTGTACACATCATTCCGGGCTGCCTTGGCTGTCTTATAACCACGTTTCTCTGCCCAGGCTGAAGAGAGAAAAGAATAATGGGGAGGGAAGCCATTAACCGGACCCAGTCACCATCACCCTATTCCCATAACGTAGTCCTTCCACTTTTCTCTGGAACATTTTCTCTTTTCTCTGGCCACAGCTTCATTTCACTTTTCTCTGGCCACAGATCTTGCTGGCTCCACGACAGAAATCCAAGCATGAGTAGCCAGATATTTTACCAAGAGCAGAACCTCTGAGAAGAGGAGAGGAGATAGAGCAGGGTAAAGGGCAAGGGGAGAAGCCAGGAACATGGAGCCCACCTTCACAGATGTCCCAGGCACACCAGGGATGTTCTGCTGAGGGATCCTTGGCCTCTGGGTGGCGCAAGTGAAGCAGGACCTGCACAGGGATTCGAGAGGCCAGATAGCCCACTGCGGTGTATGGCTCCTGGATTTGGGCAATGGGGTAGATCCCCGCCAAAACCTGAGGGGAAACAAGAATGCTCAGCCTGTTCCTGGCCTTCTGCTTTCTCTCCCTCCCTGCCCCATCATACCTCATACCTGCAACTGCCTGGGCAGAAGGGAGGGGAATATGAGGCCAGGGCAGTCACAGAGCTTCACAGAGGGAGTGAGAAAGTAGGTCTGAAAGTATCGGGTATGGCCGGGGGTTCTGGAGACACTCACGACCTTCCGCCCCACCAGCCCGTTGATCAGCGAGGACTTTCCCACATTTGGGAAACCTAAAGAAGGCAAGGAAAATTAACACTGGACAGATCCCTACTCTGTGACAGGTAAGACAACAGCTATAGAGAAAAAGAGAAGTAAAGCTCAGAAATCAAGGAAGCAGTATAACCTTAAAAGTTTCAAACAAATCAGGCTCTGGGCTGCCAGGGTTGAATCCTGGCCTCTCCACTTATCAGCTTTGTAACCTCAAGGCAATTTGCTTCACTTTCTGAGCCTGTTTCCTCATTTTACAAGTGAGTAGTCAGGATTAAATAAAACAGAAACAAATAGAACTGTGTGGTTCAGTGCCTGCAGCAGACCAAATGCCCAACACAAGTGAAACATGTATCTCATAATCATTACAACTTGTCCAAGAAGAAGACTATAAACCCTTGGAGGCTCACTGCTGCTCTCTTCAGGACCACCTCCGTCATTCTGGGTGACTTTGGTATCTGCACAGGTGTTCTGTTTAGCACTCTGACCTCTCGGTGCCTGCATCTATTTTCCAAAGATCATTTCCTCAACTACCCACTGTCAAGGTTGTACTCTGGACCTTGTCACTTCACACCTTCAAAATCTCAACCACAGGCACCACTCTCTCTGCCCTGACATCCTATCAATTCAGCTCACTTACTCTGTTTCCTCAGTTCCAATAAATCTTCAACTCTGACTCTAGTACAAAACCACTATTCAATACTGAACTCATGTCCTTACTTCTCTTCTTACCCAACTGAGATCCCAGGCCCCAGCTCTATAGCCAGTAGCTTTCACACTTGAGTTCACCTTGAACTCCCCGGTCCTGCCCCTCTCCTCCATCTTACTCAACCCCATGGCTCCCATCCCCCAATGCCCTGACACTCTGGCTTATCCAAAAATCACCAAGCTCATTCCCACATGAAGACCCTCTCATTTACTGACCCCTTGGTCAGGAAGGCCCTTTTCCCATTATCTCCAAATAGCTACTTCCTCTGAACATCCTGGGCTCTTCTCAGAGGGAGTTTTGCATGAGAACCCTCCTCGCTGAATCACTCTCTACCTTTCAATGCCCCTAAATAATATGATTTCAAATCATGAATCAACTTACTTTCAAGGAAATAAGCTCTGTGAGGGTAAGGACTTCTCTGCCATTTTCACAACAGCATAACCCATCCCTGGAACAGCACCCGGCACTCAGTAAATATTTGCTAAGAACTGGAGGTAAATGAAACCTCAGGACTGCCTGTCCCACAGCAAAGGAAAGGGTCTCTGGGCCTTAATCATACATTCCTTTCCTCCCCAAAAAGAGCAGAGACAAGGCTATTAATTCAGGGAAGATGCTCCTTGACAACAAACTTAATGGGATAAGGCTCAGAAAGATACTAATGCTAACAAAGCTCCTGCTCTGATTTAATGATTGCTCTACTATTGATTACTACCATGTAAACAGTTAAAATCTATGTCTTTCAGAATAACGCCTGGTACATAGTAAGTACCACATAAATACTAAATTTCAACAATCGTGATTATTACCATTATCACTATCTGTCAGGCATCATTAGGCTCTCTGTATGCCATTCCCTTCATTCCTAACATCCATTCTAATTGGGTATCAGCATCCCCATTCTAAAAATCAAAGTAACTAAGACTCAAAATGGGTAAATAACTTCCTCAAAATTAATAAGAGGTAAGGAAAGGGGGAATTTAACTCAGGGGTGCCAGGATACTTCCGCTATTGCCGACACCCTCCTTTTCCAAAGAGTGAAACTCTGTACCTCATAGGAGGCTGCCATGCATGGGCCATTGCTTCCTTACCCACACAGCCAATGGTCACCACTCCGTCTTTGTAGCGCTCCCGGGTTGGGCTGGTTGGCTCCATTGCTGAGTCAGTCTGCTGCTCCACAAGGACTGCAGGTCCATCCTCTTCTTCCTCCTCCTCCCCAGAGCCATTTCCCCAGGTGGCCCCAGCCACATCTCGGGCAATCTTCTCCCGCCAGCTGTTTAAGTCCACTGTTCCAAGAAGGAGATTATGATGAAGGTTCTCCCTAGGGCCACCATAAATGACTGCACAGACTATACACTGCACAGCTGATGTAACTGGCGCCCCAAGAGTGCCAACCTGCACAATACATTCTCCCCAGCCTTCACTTGACCCCACACAGAAATCATATGAATGTTTGAGTTTCAGAAAAATACTGGGAAGACTGAAAGCAACAGACCACTGGGGCTCCTGTCTACCTGCTGCCTCTGTTGCCACCAAGTCAGTCTGCTCCCTCTTCTACCCCTCCCTCTGGCTTCTTGCCTACATCCATAAAGAAGGCACTGACTTTAAGGAAGGTAAGCAAAATGACTTCAAGCCTTGGGCTTTCCACATATCGTCCCACAGCTCCCCTCTAAGAGGTATATACCTTTCCCCGCAGTGATGGCTTCACAGGCTCTCAGTAACTGCTCCGGCCCTAGTGCCCGAGTCCATCCTCTCCCCCGTCTCCGACTCTTCTTCAAAACTGAGATCAGAGGGCACAAAAGTGTTAGCACATGGGCTTATGCACCCCATCTCACCCACCACCCTTAAGACCAATATCAGGTACTCCTTTGTCAACAAGCCTCTCTGTTCTCCCTGTTGTCCCCTGCCACCCACGTCTCCCATACTGCCTTCCTCATTGCCCACTCACCGCTACTAGGGTCCTGTGGGGTCCGTGGGTCCCGAGGGAAAGAGGTAAAAAGGACTATGTGGAGCTGGGGATAGTGCTGGTGAAAATAATGCTTCCAGGCAACGACAAGAGCCGGTGGGGCTAGATCCACCTTGTTCAGGACCAAGACCAAGGCCAACCCAAGTTCTCCAGTCACGTACTCGTAAAGTGCTGGTGGGAAATTCACAACCTGGGACAGGGTTGGTGAGAGGAGGGAGCAATGAGAGATCAACCCAGAGTTCTCTGCCTCTAGCTCCCCACTCACCAGGCACAGCTCAGAGACAAGACTCTAGTGGTAGCAGATTCTGGAGCAAAAGAGTAAATCAGCCAAACTAAACTAGGAAAATAAAGTAATGGTAAGCAATACCTGTGCAATTGTCTGGGGAACTTCTTACAGGTCCTAATTAGGAATGGAAATGAGCCAAACACAAGACAAGGAAATAGTGATACCTAGCACACTGGGATAAAGGCTGGGGTCAGGAATAGGGGTGGGGGTTGGGATCAAACTTCGCACCTATTTTTATGTGCATGCACTTATGTTTATACACATGCGTATGCACACACATATGCGTGTGCATGTTTGTGGCAAGCATGTGTGGCTGTGTGAGTGCATGTGAGTGCACACATATGTGTACCAATGCGTGTATATATGTTGTTAAGGACTTCCAACCTAAATGTTCTCACAGACCTCCCTTTCTCTCACTAGAGGACAACAATGAAGTGGTAAAGCCAGATTACCACAAGGGTCATCTAGCAGCAGAGACTAGAGCCTTAACCACTGTCTTAACCACTATTGCAGGTGAGGCTGAATTCTGTAGTGACTAACATGATGGAGCAGGGGAAGCCCTAGCTGCCTTCACAGAATCCCTTGGAGCTCCACACTAGAACTTTCTATGGGTCTAGCTCTGGTGGGATGGGAAACAAATTATGTAGTTTTTCATCAAAGGAAGTAAAAAAAAGGATCAATTAACCAGAGCAGAAGTGGCAAGCTGTGACACTGATGAATAAAAGACTGAGTTCCTGACTGCAAACATTAGTCATACTGACAGAGAAGACTAGAAATGAAAGATACCTCTCCAGCTCCCAATTTCTGCCTCTGCCCTTTACCCTACAAGAATCTTCCTTCCCCCTCCCCCTTGCCACCCTCATTCCCAGTACTCACTGGATGTCGGATATCAGTGATAAGCAGGACAATGTCAGACATCTCCAACACGCGCCACAGCTGCCTCCATGTCTAAAAAGACAACATCAGTGGAAGAGTACCTAAGCCTGGAGTCCCTCTCCTACCCGACCCCAGACCAATTTGAAGAAAGGTCACTCCTGTCCCCACTGCATTCTCACCTCCAGATTATGCTCAAAGTAGCTGAGTTTCTCAGAGGTGTAAGCCCCATGAATCTTTGCAAGATACTCCTGGAAGCTACGTTCCTCCTGGCTCATTAGCTGCTCCTTGGACATCTCATAGCTCCAAGGAGGACGTCGGGGAAAGTCCAGGACTGGGAAATCAAGAAAAAGTCCAAGTAAGTCTAAGAACAGTTTCAGGGCTCAAGAGTACATCGCAGAACCTCTCCTTCCCGGCAGTCAGGTCTTCCTCTTCCAAGCTCCTTCCCCGAGCCCACTGCCTCTCCCAAACATCCATGTGTTGAGCTCTCACCTGAGCCAGGCTGATAGACCTCTCGGATGTCCAGCTCCAGCAGCTCAGCACTGACCGGCTGTAGCACTTGCTCCCGGGCTGCTTTCTTTCTCCTTTCCACCTCCTCCCGGCTGTCTCGCTCAAAATGCAGCCGGTATCTAATGGGACAGGGACCGCGCCATCTCTTGCAATCCTGTGACCACAAACTCCCCTCTTGGGCAGACAACTTCGTAGAGCTTTCTCTTCAGAGTTGTTCAAGTCTCCTTTCAGTAAGCCCTCCCTCAAGTCTCTCTTTCCCACAGTATTCGACCTTCCCCTAAGCCTCTCCCTTCTAAAAACCAAGAACTCTCTCCAGCCCCTCCGGAAGAGAGAACTGTGGCCTGCTCCGGTGAGCCCAGCTGCCTGCGGAGAACGGTGGCATCCCAGCCCCATCTCCTCCACCAGCAATAGCCGAGTTTCCCCCAATACTCTCACATCCGGGTAGGCGGGGAAGCCCGGACCAGTACACCCCCCTCCCCCGCCTACTCTCACCGATTTGGGTCATAGCCTCGAGGACCCAGCCCCTGGGAAGGCTGCTGGTTGAGCCTGCGGATATGATGGGTCACAGACTCCCCGTCTGAGGTGTCGGTTTGCTCCTCCCGCCGCTCCCGGCTCCCGCTGCGGCTGTTGGAACTGGATCGCAGCCCATCTTGGAGCCCTGCGGGGAGGAGTTGGTGACGCCGAGCTGGCGGGTTCTAAGGGGCTGTAAGACCCCCTCCTCGGTCAGCCTGGTTTCTCACAAGACCCCACTTCTTTTGAGGCCGGGGGCTCCCAGCCATCCCGCTCAACACCCTACCGGATGTGTGTGGGGGGAGTCATTCCTCCACCAGAGACCTGCGGGGATGGCGCCCGGTTAGAGCTGGAGGGGTTCCCCTCCCCCAACTATCCATCCTTTCCCACCCCTTCCAAGGAGCCTGGGGTAAGAGAATCCCCTCTGCGGTGGCCCGCGAGCGTCCGCGCGCGGCCACCACCCACTCCCACGCCCCGCAGAGGTGCGGCCGTCACACCCCTACTTCCAGATGTGCGGGAGCCCGAGCCCCGCCCCCTCCCCTCGCTCCTGCACTGACCTCGCTTCCGCTCCCGCTTGTCCTGCAACTGCTTCTTCTTTTGCTTCACGCTGAAGGGCTTCTTTCTCGGCATGGCCTGGACCAGTCACCTGGCCCAACCTCCGCCGAGCTCCGGCCGCCTCAACGGACTCCCCCCGGGCAACCCCCGCCGCAAGGGCCTGGGACCCTTGAGGGGGCGGGGCTATGAGGTGACGTCAGCGAGCGGGCCTGGCCGATTCGCCCCAGTGGCCTGAGTGGAAGGCGGACGAAGGGAAATACAGCCACTTTCCTCTGGCAGCGAGGCGAGAGGAAGATGCGGGGTGGGCTACCCGCACGTGAGACTCAGTGGCACGGACAGGGCGCAGCTGCGGCGAGGAAGGAGGCGCGCGTGGGAGGATCAAGCTAACTTCGTCACGGACGCTACCAACTCGCGCTCGGAAGAGGGGGGACGCGTGTCATCACTACCTTGCGCGCTGGGGGAAGCTACCACTCACCTGGAGGGGTCGGTGGAGCAGAGGGCGGGTCCTACCACCTAGGGGAGAGAGAGGCGTGGATGCGCTTAAGATATTTTAGCAACCCCCGGGCTTGACCTTTGTGGAAAGACCGGACTGCGTGTCTTGGCAATGAAGTCAAGTTGCTGAGCTACACTGGGGACAGGGTCAGATGTCTTGAGGGACGGGTGGCAGTCTAAAGAGTCCTGGGCGCGCCACCTTCGTGGGACCAAAATTCCTTGTGGGACGATGATAGAGATACAGATCATACGGGCAAGCGCGGGCGAGGAGGGAAACCCAGGCCGGACAAGGACTTTTGAAGAGAGGTCAGAGGGCACGAAGTTGTGTCTTCAGCTGTTACCATGGTAACCCGGGACCGGATGTGGCGACTTAAAGGTGCGACAGCGGTCTCAGGCCTTCTGGCCCGACAGCCTATCGACTCTATGGCACATTGTGAGGAGCCGGTTGTGGGGTCTTTTCAGCGAGGAGAGAAGAGTGGAATTTTCTTTAAGCATTTATAGGAACGCAACAAAAAGAAGGCTTGGGCCTGCCATTATCGTCTGGCAGAGACCGAGCCCCACAAAGGCTCCCCGGAGCCTTCCGGAAATGAAGGGGCAGGAGCCTCAGCTTCTCAGGCCACCCAACGGAAGCGGAAACAGAATCCCAGCGTGCCCCTTCCTCACTGCCCTCCAAATCCCGCTGCAGCCATTGCCGCAACCACGATGCCGAAACGAAAGAAGCAGAGTCAGCAGCAGCAGCAGCCTCCACTGCAGCAGCCCCCGCTGCCAGAGCGGGAAGAGACTGGAGACGAGGAGGATGGGAGTCCCATAGGTGAGGAGCCCGGGAGGGG
Source organism: Puma concolor (assembly GCF_028749965.1). Lineage (NCBI taxonomy): Eukaryota > Metazoa > Chordata > Mammalia > Carnivora > Felidae > Puma > Puma concolor. The sequence goes on from NC_141671.1 coordinate 29,785,635, forward strand.
TGTGCACATGCCTGTCAGCTGGTCAAGGCAAGGGGATGGGGTCTGAAAAGGCGCGGGGGAGGGGGCTCTAACGGAAGAAGGAAGGGCGCAAGCGCTGGGGCGGGGATAGGAGGCTGTCCGATGTGGAGTCCTGAGCGAGTTCTCTTCCTTGACTCCTCAACTTCCATCCGGTCCCTAACCTTTCTGAAGAAGACAAGGGAGAAAAGGATAAAGAGCTCGTGTGCGCAGCCGCAGAAGGCAAGGGGGGGGGGGCCTGGAGAGGTTGCAGATTGCGATGTCTAGAATAACAACTTGTGACCAGACTTGCACAGAGAAAGTGGAAATGCTGCCTTCTCTAAACTACTCTGGGGCGGGAGGTGTGAAGGGATCGCTCTGATTGGCCAATAGTTAGGGAGAGGAATTGGATTACCTCTAGAATCACCTGGGATGTTTTGGATAGCAACTATGTGAGGGAAAGAGAAAGCTGTTAAGTATGCTTTCCGCATTGTGTGCTCTCTTTGACTGAGTCTCTACTTTTTTTTTTTTTTTTTTTTTTTTGCAAACTCTGAGAACGCTTTGCAGAGGAAAGGGCAGATAGATGGGCTAACAACTTGTAACACTGCTGAGAATATATCTGGCTGTACTGATTGGATTAAAAGATGAGTAGCAGAAAACCATAACAGGATCATCAGTACTTTAGTCCATTCCGGTGACTATATTTTCGTGTCTACTCTTAGGACCACCCAGCCTTCTGGGCCCTCCCCCCATGGCCAATGGAAAGCCTGGTGACCCCAAGTCAGGTGAGGACAAGGGGGCTCTGATCCTTTGATTAGGTCCTGGAGAAGGGAGCAAGGGAGGGACTACAACCCAGGAAGGACTCAAAACCAAAACATCAGGGATTCTTTACGTAAATTAATGGAAAAATGTTGTATATTCACAGATTGGAAAGTTCAATGATGTAAAAATGTCACTTCTTCCCAAATTGATCTACAGATTCAATGCATTCCCAGTTACAATCCCTATAATGGAAATAAGCCTTCTGTGTTATTACGTGGAAATGCAAAGGATCAGGCTGAGAGATTGCAAAGGCAGTCTTGAAATAGGAGGACTTATTACTGTAAAACTATGGTTACTATGATGTGGTATTGTCATAAATCAGTATCTCAGTACAAAGAGACTAGTAACAGGCCTGCACATATGTAGACACTTCATTTGTAATGAAGATCGAGCTGAAGTAGTGGTTGTTGCAGTAGATCATGCTGGATCAATTGGATATTCACGGGTGGGGGGGATGAAATCTGAACTATTCATGTGTAAACATCAATTCCACGTGAACTGTAGATCTGAGTGTTAAAGGTAAAGAAAATAAATACATTTCATAGTCTTAGAGGAGATACGAGTTCTTAAACAGACAAGAAGCACACACACACTAACCATAAAGGAAAGATTGATAAACTGAACTACATTAAACTTTTATCAACCAAATAACACCATTAAGAAATTAATAGGAAGCTAGAGAGTAGAAGATATTTGCAATAAGTATAACCAATAAAGAGCTCATATCTAGAATATATACAGAACTCTTCTAGACAACCTGTTAGAAAAGTGGGCAAAGGACCAGAGCAGCTGTTTCTCAAAAACTGAGATCTAAGTGACCAAGAACATGTGACCAAGAACTCAGTATCATTAGTTGTCAAATAACTGCAAGATAAAAACACACCACTTTGAAGTTGAGACCCTTGTGCACTGTTGCTAAGATAGTAAAATGATGCAATTCTATGGAAAACACTATGGCGTTTCCTCAAAAAAATTAGAAATAGAGCTACCATGTGATACAACAGTCCCACTTCTGGGTACATATCCAAAAGAATGGAAAGCAGGATCTTGAAGAAATATTTGCACACTCCTATTCTTGCAGCACTATTTACAATAGCCAAGAGCCAGAAGCAACCAAAGTGTCCATTGAGAGATGAATAGATATACAAAATATGGTATATTCATACAATGGAATATTATTCATCCCCAAAAAGGAAGAGAATCCTTGTGTGTTATATAGCATGGGTGAACCTTGAGGCCTTCTTGCTAAATGAAACAAGCCAGTCAGAAAAAGACAAATGTTGTATGATTCTACTTATTTGAGGTATCAGAAGTAATCAGATTCATAGAAGCAAAGTAGAATGTGGTTGCCAGGAGCTGAGTGGAGGAAAGGAGAGTTGTTAAAGATCTGTTTCACAACAGTGAGGATTTACTGAACACTACTGAAACATGCACTTAAAAATATTTAGATGGCAAATTTTACGTGCCTGGCTAGCTCATTCAGTAGAGCATGCGACTCTTGATCTCAGAGTTGTGAGATCGAGCCCCATGTTGGGCATGGAGTTTGCTTTAAAAAAAAAAGACAGCAAATTTTATGTTACGTGTTCTACCGCAATTTAAAAACAAAAACTCCCCAGAATGGCAAAAATGAAAAAAATTTATATTACTAAGTGTTGTCAAGGCTATGGAACAATGGCCAGTGGGAGTGTAAATTGGTACAGCCACTTTGAAAAAGAAAGTTTGACTTCATTAAATTTTACCATACATATACCCTAGGACCCAACAATACCTATACTACGTTTATCCTCAACAGAAATGCATACATATGTGTAACAAAGACATGTATAAAAATGTTCATAGCAGCATTTTTCGTTATAGCCCCAAACTGGAATCCACCCACATGTCCACCATCAGTAGAATGGATAAATAAGTTGTTGTGTGTGCATGCAATGGGATACTACACTGCAATGAAAATGAACGAACTCCTGCTACAGGCAACTTGGATGAATCTCACAAACACGATGTTGAGCGAAAGGAGCCAGACAGAAAAGAATGCAGACTGTATGATTCCATTTATGTGAAGTTCAAAAACAGGCAAAAACTAACCTATGGTGCTAGAAGTCAGGATAGTGGTTCCCTTTGGGGAGGAGGGTGGAATAGTGGGGGAGGAGGGGCACAAATGGGGGGAGGACTTCTGAGTGCTAAGAAGGCTCTATCCCTTCACCTGGGTGGTAAAAACACAGGTGTGTTTACTTTGATGGTAATTGAGTTGTGCTTTTAAAATTGGCGTATTTTTCTCTATGTATATTGTACTTCAATAAAAAGTAAAAGAACAAAAACACAGGGCTTTTTTCTCAGGATTAAGGTGGCCACTGATCACCTTTCCGTGTCTGTCTTTCTCTTTCTCTCCAGCTCTTCACAGAGGTCCTCCAGGCTCAAGGGGACCAATGATTCCACCACTGCTGAGTCTCCCACCTCCTCCCCGGGGCAGAGGCCCAATTCGGGGGGGCGTAGGCCCCAGATGTGGCCCATATGGTCGTGGTTGGTGGGGAGCCAATACTGAACCTCCTTTTCCTGGACCAGGCCATGGGGGTCCTTCCAGGGGAGGCTTTCACAAAGAGCAGAGAAATCCTCGAAGGCTCAAAAGTTGGTCTCTTATCAAAAATGCCTGCCCACCCAAGGATGGCCCCCAAGTTATGGAAGGTGAGGTCCTTTTTTTTTTTTTTTTTTTTAAATGCCTGTGACTCTTCTCTTTTGGGCTGTCCTTTGTCCTTTTGAAGTAGGAGTAGCCCTGAATGTGTTTTTCTGCCAGAGAATGACTACCGTTATCACTACCACTACCAAATAAATACCTGGAAATGGTAGGGAGTAGGAAATCTGACTGCCCTCTCTATTTCTGGTTTTTGTTATATCTTGTTTTCTTTCTTATATTTTAAACTGCCCAATTTTTACTTGTTCACAGACAAATCCAACCGCCCTGTCTGCCGACACTTTGCCAAAAAGGGCCACTGTCGATATGAGGACCTCTGTGCCTTCTACCACCCAGGCGTCAATGGACCTCCTCTGTGAGACTGTGCCTTCCCATCCAGGCTGGAAGGAGCCCTCTGTGACCTAGCGGCCATATATTTCCCTGTGGCCCTGTGATGGCTACTGTGAGGCTGTTCCACCCACCACCCTCAGTCAGTGACACCCACCCCCATCTGTCACCTTCCCGTTTGGGGTTCAGAGTTGTGTTTCATCACTGGTGCCCAGTGTGTGATCCAGCCTCCAGAGACTCGCCTTCGGGACCCCATCTTTGCTCCCTTCAACTGCCTCCTGGATCCTCTTCCCCCTCACCAACTGACTGCTGAACAGGAAACCTCTTTGGTGCTGTTTCTTGTGCATCTGCCCACCTAGCCCCCAGTACTGCCCTCAATTCCTGAGAGCTCTGGAACAATTTCCTACCATTCCCATCTAGCTGCTTAAGTCCTTTTTATGTGACAACCCTTACCCCAAAAGTTGCCAGTTGCTCTGTGAAACTCACCAGGTTGACCTGGGGTTGAGTATGGATGACTGGTGCAGAGTTACTTCCTGAAAGGCCACTCTCCCTGCTTTTGGATTTTGTAGTTTCTGCGTCAGTAGCATGATCCCCACCGCTCTGGTCTGTGATCACTGTGCTTTGTGAAACTGTGCATCCCCTCGTACGTAGCCTCTCTCAGTGTCTGTGGCATCTTTGTGACTTCCCAACACTAGAGTAAGTTTTTCTGCCAAAACAAGTGAGACTCGGTGCCCTCTAGACTTTCCACGCCTCCCAACGTGGGAGAATTGTGAACCTTTCTGCAAGACTGCCTCCCTGGTCTCCCCATCCTGGTGTCGGTTTTTCTGAGTTTGACACAAGCCCATGAGATGTCCTCTAAAGCTTCTGATGGGCAACCCTGTCTCCTCTCCAGCCCACTTTAGTTAGACTATGTCATTGTGAGGCCACCAGCCCTTTCATCTGAATTCTGTGAATCTCCACCCGGCCTACCTTTGGGTGGAACCTGGACAGTACTGTCGCCCTCGTCTAACCTTCTTCCCTACATCCCTGGCACTGGTTGTTTTCTGTGAAAACGGCAGTGAACAGGCTCAGTTTTGAACTGGCCCTGAGGAAATGGGTCAGGAGTTGTGTGGGCAAGAGGGAAGGATGAGAGCCGTTGGAGAAAGAATGAATTTTTTTTCTTTTTAACATTTTTTTATATTAGTAATAAATGCAGTGGAAACAAGCATTTTCTTCAATCCCTGTGTTCCAGTCATCTCTGGAGTTACAGATGAGGCTGTTCTTGTTGGAGTCAACTTTATTCTTTCATTTGTTCATATGCAGTAGTAATAGAGAAGACAACGCTTGAGTTTCTTTCAATCTGAAGGAACCAGTGAGGTCCCATTAACCTATAAGCATCAAATACACACCAGGCTGTATTACGTTCAAGGGTAAAATTTTATAGGAAAAAAGGCCAAGTATCCGTGGAGTAATTTTTAAAGACTTTACCCATGTTTGTAGATTTGATGTTTATGGGAGTGGTAATGACAAAACAGTCTTTCAGCAAATATATGTGGAGTGACTGTGGGCCTGACAATACACTAGGCACTAGAAATAACAGACAAAACCAATGAATTTATAGGGGACACCCGTTAATCATAAAATCAGGAACATGTGTAAGGTTGCATTTGTCAAAAGCAAGACATGATGAAAAGGGAGTATGTAATAAAGGGAGACTGGGAAGGTGACCTTTACACTAAGCCCTGAAGGAAGTGAGGTGGGAGAGTGAAGTCTAAGAGTGAAGTGTTTGCTTAGAGTTGGGAAGAGTAGGAGATGAGGCAGAAGAAAGAGGAACTAGACCACTCAGAACCTTGCAGAACACAGATTTGGGTCTTAAGACCGAAGCCTTTGAAGAGTTTTAGGCAGGTGAGTATAATGGATTAAATTAGTTTTTCAAGAAGATCCACTCAGTATATACAGCTGGCCAGGCTTGGAAATGCCTTCGAAGGGAACTTCAGTAGTCCAGGTGAGTTGTGATGATGGTATAGACTTGGGGACTGGAATGGAAGAAAATTTGAAAATAGGTCAAAATGGAAGTATTTTAGGTTTTAGTTTTTAGTATGTTAGGTTTTTCTGGTTTGCATAACTACCATTTTAAAAAAAAAAGGTAAGAAAACAGGCATAATGCTGCTAATTTGTTTTTGAAATTAGTGAGCTTCCTTTTAAGACAAGAAGAGAGATAAAAAAGGTATTTGCACATACAGGTTTGGTATTTAGATTAAAACTAGTGACATAAATGTCTGCTGCATATCTGAGTTTTTTGCATATAGATGGCAGTTAAACCATACGCATAGAAACATTTATTCCCTAAATATTAAGTGCCTGCTATGGCCCAGCTTTTCAGTTAGTTGTAACAGAACAAAATTAGTCTTAGAAGTTTATGTTTCACAACTTCAGAGGTAGTCCAAGGCATCATGCCACCACAAGGTCCTCAGGTATTCAGAACCCATCCCTCCAGGTTTCAGCTCCATAATTCCTTGAGTCAGATCCTTTTATTCATGGTTTGGGAAGTGAAGCTTTAGCTTGCTTATCCATGCTCCAAGCCTCAGTATGGACCAGGAAGGGCAGAGGATACCACCTGTGTTGGAGGAAATTTCCTTAAAGCTAACACAACTTCAACCTTGTGCCACTGGCCATAACAGTCTTGTGGCCAATACCTAGCTTGCCACTGAGGCTTGGAAAAGTACTCTTTATTCAGGCAGCTACATATTAAACAAAATAATTGGACTTTCAGGATGAGTGTCCTCAGCTACTCTGCTAAAATTTGTGGATGCGACAGAGAATAAGACAAAGTGTCAATACCCTCTAGCCAAAGACCATGAGGAACATACACACCTGTGGTTAAACAGTTGGATTTATTTCGTCTGCAGAAACCATCTCCCTAAGAGGGATAAGAATGACAGAATTAAAGGTTTGTGTTAGGTGATTTGGGGGGAGGGTTCAAGGAAATGAAATTGTTCTGGATTGGGTGCTGTCAGGAAGTGAGGGCAATTCTATGATTGCACTTCTTAATCTTACCTAGAAGGAGGGAGGAATGAAACATGGCTAAAGCCGTGGCTGGTTAAAAAAACCATTCATTTTAGCTGAGAGGGGGCTGTTTAATATTTATGGTTTGCACAATGATCTTATCTTTGTGTTTAGAAAGATTCTAAACTTTGTCTTACTTTATGACAGTCACAGTAACCTTGTCTGACATTGGTGTTCTATGAGGTTATGTTCAACCTGAGCTCCATGGCCTAGCTGTTAGGATCCCATCGTCAGGGGCTGTTTTTCTCAAAAGTGAACAGATGAATAATTACAGGTTGTGATTGGGAGTACTATATAGAGAATAATGGTTGGGGGCTACTCAAGACATGGTGGTTGGGATAGAACTCTGAAGAATCTGTTGCTGAAATCACCTGAGAGGAGAATGTCAAATGGGAAGAAGAGAGGGCTCAGGATAACCTGACAGCGTTGAGGAGGGCTGACATTTGATGGCCAAATAAGGACAAGGATGAACCTGACAAGGGGATTGAGGAGAGATGGCCAGAGAGGTTTGAGGAGAGATCTCAGAGTGTAGCGTCTTCTCTTTGCTTCCTCTGTGCAAGGTACCATGTCAAGTTTTTACACTTATTGTCTTATGTAAGTTTCACATTAATTCAATAAATACTTTAATGCCTACTCTGGGCTAGGCATTGTTTAGGGGCTGGGGATATAAAAATGAGAAAGACAAAATTCCTACCTATATGGTGCTTACAACCTATTGAGGATGATAGACAATAAGTACATGTGTAATATAATCTTAAGTAATAAGTGCTCTAAAGAAAAAGTGAAGGAAGAGGCTGGAGAGTGACAGGTGGAAGAGAATAAATCAATACTACAATAGGGCCTCTTAGAGGAGATAAGATGTGAATAGAGGCTGAAATTGAATAAAAAAGCAACCATATGAATATTTGAGGGACGTGCATTCCAAGCATTGGGAACATCACAAAAGCCCTGAGGCAGGAATGAGTTTGAAGTAAAATAGAAGGCCAGTACGGCTAGACTATGGGAGATGAGATCAGGAAGTTCAACAGGGGCCGGGTCATACAGAACCTGGTAGGCTTTGGCAAAGCACTTGAATTTTATTCTGAGGGTTTGAACAGCTGATTTACATTTAAGTTTATTTTTGAGAGAGAGAGAGTGTGCGTGCACGCGCAAGTCAGTCCCGCGAGAGCAGGGAAGGGGCAGAGAGAATCCCAAGCAGCTCCAGGCTTGAACCAGAGAGATCATGATCTGAGGTGAAATCAAGAGTCAGATGCTTGGGGCATCTGGGTGGCTTAGTCGGTTGAGTCTGGCTTCAGCTCAGGTCATGATCTCACGGTTTGAGAGTTTGAGCCCCACATCTGGTTCTGTGCTGACAGCTCAGAGCCTAGAGCTTACTTCGGATTCTGTGTCTTCCTCTCTTTCTGTCCCTCCCCCACTCGCACTCTGTCCTTCTCTGCCTCTCAAAAATAAAGAAATGTAATAAAAAAAAATTTTTTTAAGAGTCAGATGCTCAAGTGACTCAACAGCCACCTAGGTGCCCCACAACTGATTTACATTTAATTTTTTTTTAACGTTTTATTTTTGAGAGAGAGAGAGAGAGAGAGAGAGACAGGGAGACACAGAATCCAAAGCAGTCTCCAGGCTCTGAGCTGTCAGCACAGAGCCCGACATGGGGCTCAAACTCATGAACCATGAGATTATGACCTGAGCTGCAGCCACGCAGGTGCCCCAACTGATTTACATTTTAAAACTACTACTAATGTAGGTGTGAAGATAGACTAGAGAATGAGAATGACAGCAGGGCCACCAGTTAGGGACCACTTTGGTGGTCCAGGGAAAAGAGATGGTGGCTTGGTCTGGGGTAAAGGTGGAGAGAGGTAGGCAGATTTGGGATATGTCTTAAAGTCTCAGTTGATGGCAACTCCACCTTCCTACTTACTCAGTCCAGAAATCTTGGAGTCTTATTTATTTATTTATTTACTTATTTATTGTCACACCTGACATCCAAAATCCAACTCATTACAAAACCTGCTGGCACTTTTTCAAACATATCCAGAAATCAGTCCTTTTTTCCACCTCCAATACCATTGCCCTGGTCTGAGTCACCAACACCCCCTAACATGTCACCCTGCTTCTGCCATTCCTCCCCACCCTGTGACCCTCAGTTTATGAGAATAAACTGTTGAACAATTTATTCTCAGCTCGACCTGCAAAGTCATCCTTTTAATATGTAGGCCAGGTCATGTCACTGCTCTGCTCAAAACCTTGTAATGACTTTCTATTTTAGTCAAGAATAAAAGCAAAAAAATTTTTTTAATTTTTTTAAGTGTATTTATTTTTGAGAGAGAGAGAGAGACAGAGTGCAAGCAGGGGAGAGGCAGAGAGACAGAGACACAGAACCCAAAGCAGGCTCCAGGCTCTGAGCTGTCAGCACAGAGCCCAACGTGAGGGTGACGCTCGAATTCACGGACCATGAGATCATGACCCGAGCAGAAGTCCACCACTTAACCAACTGAGCCACCCAGGCACTCCAAGAAGCCAAATTCTTGATGACCTGCAAGACCCATCCCAATCCAGACCCTGCTTTACTTCTCTGTTTGCCTCTCCAACAACTTCTCATTCACACTGCTCCAGCCACTCTGGCCTCCTTGCTGTTTGCTCCTCATATATGTCAAGTATACTTCTGCTATCGAGCATTGCTCTAGCTATACCTTCTCCCAGCAAGCCTCCTTTCCTGGAAATCCATACAGCCAAAAATCTCACCTTCTTCAAGAATTTGCTTGAATTTCACCTCACTGAGGCTTCATGAACATTCTAGTACTATAACCCCTGCCCTCCTGATACTTTTTACCTTGACCTGTATTTTCTTTTTTCCTTAGCATTATCTCCCCTGCTAGAAATGTAAGCAGAGATCTTTATTTCATTCACTGATCCCAGGAGCCTAAAAGAGTGCCTGGCATATACCATGTGTGTGTGTGTGCGCGCTCTCTCTCTCTCTCTCTCTCTATATATATATATACATATATATATTTAAATTTTTTTAATGTTTATTTCTGAAAGATAGAGTGTGGGTGGGGGAGGGGCAGAGAGCAGGAGACACAGAATCTGAGGCAGGCTCCAGGCTCTGAGCTGTCAGCACAGAGCCTGATGTAGGGCTTAAACTCACAAACAGTGAGATCATGACCTGAGCCAAAGTCGGACGCTTAACCGACTGAGCCACCCGGCACCCCAATAAATATATTTTTTAAAGAAATGAAGTATGATGAGGGGGAATTGAGAAAGAGAATGACTTTTCAAGTTTGGGCCCAAGTAACTAAATGAAAGGTGGTGTGATTTCTTGATGGAAAACCTGGAAGAGAAACAGAGTTGACGAGTAAAAACAAGAGCTCGGTTTAGTATATACTAATTTGAGATATTTATTAGGGATCTCAGAGAGGATATCCAATAAGCAGTTAGATTTGTGAGCCTGGAGCTTAGGGCAGAAGTTGGGGTCAAAATAAGAGACATTTAGGGATATTCATCAGTTATGGGTAGTAAAGTCATGAGACATAGGTGATAAGCCTAGATAGAGAAAAATGTCAAAGAATGTGCCACAAAACATTTAGATTTCAAGGGAAACCATGAGAGGGGCACCTGGGTGGCTCAGCCGGTTGGTTAGGTGTCCAACTTTTGATTTCGGCTCAGGTCATGGTCTCATGATTCACAAGATTGAGCCTGAGTCAGGCTCTGCGTTGACAGTGCAGAGCCTGCTTGAGATTCTCTCTGCTCCTCTGGAGCACACTCTCATGCACGTTCTCTCTCAAAATAAATAAATAAACATTTAAAAAAAGAAAAAAGAAAAAAAGCCAGGAAAGGAGAGAAGGAGCGCAGCCTCTGAAATGGAAGGGAAACCTGCAGAGAGCAGTGTCCCTGAAAAAAAAGGAAGGTGGGAATGATCATCTGTGTCAAATGCTGCTAGCACAGTATGATAAAGACAGAGAATTGGTCCCCTATCTGTTGACCTTGGGAAGAGTGGACTCAAGCAATGGTAGGGACAAGAGCATGATTATAATGGGTTAAGGAGAGCTGAAAGAGCTATGGGAGCGTCTTGCTCCCACACCTATTAAGTGGTAGGGTTAAGAAGAGAACTCAAATCTTGATTGTGGTGGCAGTTTAATGGGTGTATATATGTAAAAACCTTGATCAAAGTGCAATTTATTGCCTGTCAATTTATTGTATGTGCGTTTATCATACACCAATTATATCCCAGTAAAACTGTGACTTCCCCCCGCCCCCCAAACTGCCCCCAAGCTTTATCACACTGTTATTTCTGTTAGGCTACAATTCCTAGTTTACAACCCTACACTCAACTCCCGTCCTCTTCCCAAGTAGATGGACTACGTCTTTCTGCTCCTAACCACTTAAAAAACAAAAACAAAAAGAAGGATGCTTCTGCTCCTTCGTACTAATCCGAAATTACTATGCTCAGTACTTATTCACGCAGCGTCGCGGACTCACTGCCACAGCATTCACACACAGCCATAAATGCTTTATTGACTTTGCGGGGCCAAGCAGACGCTGGCCCCGCCCCATCGCCGCTGGCATGCCCCCGAGATGACGCCGCGGAGCGCACGTGCACCGCCCAGGGGCCGGACCTTGGCGCCAAAGTGGAGAGCCCGCCCCATTCGGGACCCCACGCTGCCGGAAGCGGAAATACTGCCCGGCGTCGCCAGAGTAGCCGTAACTGCCACCAAGATGCCGAAGGGACCCAAGCAGCAGCCGCCGGAGCCCGAGTGGATTGGGGATGGAGAGAGCACGAGCCCCACAGGTGACGCTGATAGGCAGGGAACCAGCGAGATAGAAAAGGGAAGAAGAGAGCGGACGTATTTTAGGAGGGGGGTCACGGGTTGTGAAACTGACCGGGCCGTGAGGGAGGCTACTGCACATGCGTGTAATGGGGCCGGCCGGAAAGAGTTTACCCAGCACGCCAGTTTGGGGTGGGAGTAAAGGTGCCTGGCGGTCGCGCACGAGTTTCAGTGGGATTTGGCAAGAAACGAGGGAATGTGTATGGTACCGTGGAAGAGATGGGTAGAAATGAGAAAGTCCTCCTTTCTTCCCTTTTGGACATCTTCCCCACCGCGCTGTATTCCACGTTCCATGGGAATCTGTCAAGCAGGGCGACACCCCACCCACTGCGCGCTCACGCACACATAAAACGTCACACATCCACCCACCCACACCCTCTCAGGAGGAAGAGGATGACTCCCTGGGTTCCTTCATAATACACATCAGACTCATCTGGAGCAAGAGTGCAGGGTAGCTGCTAGGTGTTGCAGTGAAGGCTAAGGTTTACTTAAAAGCAGCGAATGTTTGTTAAACGTAAGCAGCACCTATACTGTGTTTTGGGAAGGGAGAAAAAATATGAAGACATCCTCCCAAATTTGAAGGCACTTCAAGGGGAGATAAAATAATTACAGTAGATACACAGTGACTCATTTTACAAGCAATTTTTGGATGCCTGCTGTATACCTGATACTGTGCAGAGAAACTGAGAATGTAGAGATAAAAGATCAGACTTGCCCCAAAGGGGCACTCAGTTTAGTAGAGGGGACAGCATGAATCCAAAAGTGGTTGACAGAGTGATAAATGTGCTTGAGAATGCTGTGAGACTAGAGAAGAGAGGAGAAGCATCTACTCAGACAGCTAGGGTAGGAATGTCAGCAAAGCCTCCCAGAAATATGTGGCAGCTGAGTTGATTCTGAAAGAATCAGTATGAGTTAGCAAGGGGAAGAGCATTCCAAGCAGAGGAAGAAATTTGTGCAAAGGTAAAGACGTAGGTGAGCCTGGCCGTTCCCCATATTGGGTGACTAATGTAATGGGATTGGAAAGGTGTGCAGGAGACAAATAATGGGACGCTTTACACGGTATTCCAAAGACTTTAATTCTGAAGACATTAAGACTAATTGAAGTGCATAAGGCATGGTGTGATCAGCTCATCCTGACAACACTGAGCAGTGGAGAATGACTTGTATTGGTCAAGATTGGAGGCAGGGCTACCATGTAAGAGGTGCTGGCAATGATCTAGGTGAGAAGCAGTACCAGGGTAAGCCAAGGCAGTGAATATTAAAGAGTTACTAAGGAAATGGCATTGAGCAGGTCTGAGAACAGACTGAATGAAGGGAGAAGAATTAAGGATGACACTCACTTAAGTAACTCAAAGGGTAGTATACTATTGTTTGAGATCAGAAATGGGCTGTAGGGTTGGGAGTGGGAAGAGATAAGGTCAGCTTTTGAATGTCAAGTTGGGGATTCCTGGGGAACTTCTAAGAGGAGATGGCAGGGAGAGATCTAGGCTAGAAGTAAACACACAAGCAAGTGTTGTTGAAACGTTGAATTCAGAGGAGTCCCCTGAGAGAGTATGCAGATTGAAGCCAAAAGAGGACAGAAGACAGGAACCCAAAAGATCCTCAACAATTAAGGGAAGGGAAGGAAGGAGGTAGAGGAGATGACACTGAGAAAGGTGAGCAGCCAGAGAAACTGAAGGCAAACCAGGAGCCAACAGGATCCCTGAAATTAAGTAATGACAGGAGGGAAGCAGAGGATGAGGAGGTGGTAGCATGGAATATTGCAGAGAAGTCATGCAAAATCAGGACTAAAAAAAATTCTTTTTGGGTTGAGCAACTAAGGGGACAGTGGCAACTTTGGCAAAGGTAGTAGTCATTAGGAGATGATACCCAAATCAGATCGGAGTATGCTCAAAAAGGAATGGGAAATGAGGAAGCAGAGCTAGTGTGAACCTGTGGAGACCAAAGTAGAAAGCAGTAATTGGGGGAAGAGATAGTAAGGAAGTGTTCTATTAGGCTTTGAAGTTAGCTTAAGTTGTGTGCTGAAGGGGAGGAGCTATTAGGGGAGGAGCAATGGAGGAGCAATGGAGGAGCGCATTGCTTTAGCGGTACTTAGCTTTTTCCTCTTCCTTGGTGATCATACCTTGTCGCACTTGAACCTGTGCATAGGATTTTCCTTTCTATGGTTAGGAGGATCAAAGTGAGGTTTAAAGTTCAAAAGAGAATTAAAGGAAGGGAGAGATGGTTGCGTTGTGTTAGTCCTTGGGGAGAGATTAATACCTGGGAGGAGTCACTCCTCAGTGTTGTCAAGGTGAGCTGATCATGCCATTCCTTCCTCTGTACTGCAGTGGGTCCTCCCTCCTAATGTCTTTACGATTAAACTCTCTGGAGTAGCATATAAAGCCTTTCATTATTTCTCCTGCACATCTTTCCAATTCATTGACACTATTCACCCAATATGGGGGATCAAATTTTGATGAAATGTGTTCTGGTTGGAAGATACAGATTAAGCAAAGACAGACCTACATATGCCTGAGACTTAATCAGGGGGCAATAACAGGTCAGTGTCCAGAACATAGGTGTGGGTAGGAAAACAGAGATATAGCAGAAAAGATAGAATAGGACCCTTTTAATTTGTAAAGTCTTAAGTTATAGGGATTGTTCTTTGATAACACCAGTTTTGGGCATATGGGTGGTCAGTAAAACTTTCCTCAATAATTGGTTACTACAGACTATGTGGAATTCTAGTTTAAAAATACTTAGTCAGTAGAGCATGTGACTTTTTTTTTTAATGTTTTGTGTGAGAGAGAGAGGGTGCATGTGCATGGGGGCGCAGGGGGAGGGGCAGGGGCAGAGAGAATCCCAAGCAGGCTCCACACTTGGTGCCCCACGAGTTCAAGCCCCACATTGGGTGTGGAGCCTAGGAGCCTACTTTTTTAAAAAAAATGAAAAATAGGGGCACCTGGGTGGCTCAGTCAGTTAAATGTCCAATTCTTGGTTTCAGCTCAGGGCATGATCTTGTGGTTTTGTGAGTTCAAGCCCCATGTCAGTCTCTGCTTACAGCACGTAGCCTGTTTGGGATTCTCTCTCTTCTCTCTCTCCTCTCTCTCTGCCCCTCCCCCACTCGCACTAAATAAATTTAAAAAACTTTTTTTTTAATGAAAAATACTTAATGTAGGTAGCAGAAAGCCACTGATATATATTTTTTTTAATTTTTATTTATTTTTGAGAGAGAAAGCAGGGGAGGGGCAGAGAGAGAAAGAAAGAAAATCCCAAGCACACTCTGCACTCTCAGGGCAGAACACGATGCCGGGCTCAAACCCTCAAACCGCGAGATCATGACCTGAACCAAAATCAAAAGTTGGATGGTTAACTGACTGAGCCACCCAGGTGCCCCTGATTTTTTTTTTTTTTTTAACTAAATGATTACAGGAGTGTTTCTGGATAGAATTGGAAAGCAGTGGATGGATAGGATGATTTGAAGGGGAATATGATAGTGGGTAGGCCCGGACAGGAAGAGAAATCATAAAGCTGCTGGCTGCCTCCCATTCTCATGGGGGAAGGGAGAGAGGGAGTTAGTCATAGTCTCCTGCCTTCAGGGAAACAGGGTTGGATAGAGGGGAGGAGCTGGAATTTGTTCAGTCAGTCAGGTTTTGTATAAGACTTCCTACTTTGTTCCATGGGAACGCAAGCTAAACAGTCTGTCAGGTTGCTCTCTGGGTTGAAAGACTAATGTACAAACAGTTAAATATAACAGTGTGATTTGTGCTAGAATGTTATTTGAGCAGACCAGGTGGGGCATAGACCCAGATGTTCATTTATTAACCAGACAGCTCCGTTTACACAGTCTGCAGCTTTTCACAAATTACATATGGCAAACCAAATTTATACTATCTTTGTCCTTTTAGAGAGAACCTTCTCTTCCAGTATGTCCTGAGTTAATAAATGGTACCACTATCGCAACTAATTTTGCCCAGCTAAAAACATAGGAGTCTTTGGGGCACCTGGCTGGCTCAGTCGGAGGAGCATGGGACTCTTTGGGTTGTGGGCTTGAGCCCCGTGTTGAGTGTTGAGATTACTTAAAAATAAAATCTTAAAAAAAAAAAGAAAATGTAGGAGTCCTCTTTGAGTACCGTGTCTTCCCACTTCTGTCTTCACTCTATAAATTCTACTTCTCCCTTCCACTGCCACTCTAGACCAAGGCACAGTTGGGACAATGCCTAAGGAATGATAGAAAGTAGTAAAATAGGATGGAGCCACTGAGAGCTTTGCAGGGGAGGTCAGGCTGCTTTGGAATTTGTAGATAAGCATTCACAGTGTCTGCTTAACCTTCTAGACAAAGTGGTGAAGAAAGGGAAGAAGGACAAGAAGACCAAAAAGACGGTGAGTAAATGAGGGTTGTGGATGAAAAATGACAGTGGGTGTTTCCAATCAAAATAAGCCCATGTGAAGGAGGCAGGGGGTCCAAGGGAGGAGGAAAGATCTTTTCAAGAAAGGAAGCAAGGTGAGGGTGGACTGGAGGTTCAGTGGGCCTGTGTGTGGCAGAGAAGGACTTGGTTGGTCTCTGAGCCACATGTACCTATCTCTTAACTCCTTTTACAGTTCTTTGAGGAACTGGCAGTAGAAGATAAACAGGCTGGGGAAGAAGAGAAAGTGCTCAAGGAGAAGGAGCAGCCGCAACAGCAACAGCAGGTTCTCAAGTGTCAGGGGGTCCAGCCCACATTGGTTCAGTCGGTTAATTGGGAACTCTCTGTACAGCAGAGAGGGGCCTGGGCTTCGTTGTCTTACTCTCTTTTCCTTTCAGCAGCAAAAAAAGAAACGAGACACCCGAAAAGGCCGGCGGAAGAAGGACGTAGACGATGATGGAGAAGAGAAAGAGCTCATGGAGCGTCTTAAGAAGCTCTCAGTGCCAGCCAGTGATGAGGAGGATGAGGGTAAATGACCTGAGGGGAAATGGGTTCCCAGAATCCCTGAGTCATGAATAATAAAGTGCCTCATTTCTTGATTTTGAGTTGGATTAGATTGAGTAACCAGACATTATAATTGTTTCCTAACTCATCTTCCCAACCGTCGTGTCATTTCAGTACCTGCCCCAATACCCCGAGGAGGGAAGAAAACCAAGGTAAGCCATCTGTGTGTTAACAAGAGACCCCAGGGCTGCAAACTTGACCATCCCACTGATTTCTCTGGCCCTTTCATTCTCTAGGGTGGTAATGTTTTTGCAGCCCTGATTCAGGATCAAAGTGAGGATGAGGAGGAGGAAGAAAAACATTCTCCCAAGCCTGCCAAGTTGGAAAAGAATCGGATTAATAAGGTGAAAGTGGCCACTCTGCTGGTCACTCCCACCCCATGTAGCACCTTCTGGCCATGGTGTGGTAATTCCCCTGCTTTTTTTCCTGCTTTTATTTTTTTAATTTTTTAATTTTAATTTCTTTTAAGATTTTAAGTAATCTCTATACCCAGTGTGGGCTCGAACTCACAACCCTGAGATCAAGAGTCACATGTGTCACTGATTGAGCAAGCCACACTCCCCATTTTCCTGCTTTTAAACTAGTTCTTTTAGGGGTGCCTGGGTGGCTCGGTCAGTTGAGAGTCCAACTTTGGCTCAGGTCATGATCTCATGGTTTGTGGGTTTGAGTCCCGTGTCGGGTTCTGTGCTAACAGCTCGGAGCCTGGAGCCTGCTCCACATTCTCTGTTTGTCTGTCTGTCTCTCTCTCTCCCTCTCTCTGCCCTTCCCTTGCTCACACTCTCTTTCTCAAAAATAAACATTAAAAAATTAAAAAAAAAAAACAAACTAGTTCTTTTAGGTCTCACACTATCAAAATCATCTTTTTTTTTTTTTTTTTTTTAACGTTTATTTGAGAAAGAACATATGTGAGCAGGGGAGGGGCAGAGAAAGGGGGACAGAGGATCTAAAGCAAGCTCTGCGCTGACAGCAGAGAGCCTGATGTGTGGCTTCAATTCACAAACTTCGAGCTCATGACCCAAGCCGAAGCTGGACGTTTAACTGACTGAGCCACCCAGGCTCCCCAGATTAGACTCAAAATCTAAAGCACAGGGCCTCAAGTTTTTGCTTTTCCACTCGGACCCCTTTTGCAGGGTTACTTGGGATTCTTCTGTGTATATGTTTCAAATTAGCCTGTTCACACCTTGGCGTTCAGTTTTATGCCTGTGTTGAAGTATTTGTGGTTTTGTTTGTTTTTTAAGTAATCTTCACATCCAACTTGGGGCTCAGACTTAACCCCAAGATCAAGACTTGCATGCTGTACTGACTGAGCCAGCCAGGTTCCCCGCCCCCCCACCCTTTTAAGCACTACCCCAACATAGAGTTTGATTGAACCCATGACCCCAACATCAAGAGTCGTGTACTCCACCAGCTGAACCAGACACGCACCCCAAAGCCTTTCTTTCTTCTTTATGTTGTGTCTTCCCTTTTCCTTAGAATGCTCTCTCTAAGCTCAAGTCCATTATTTCCTCTCAAGATGTGCCCTCTCGAGGAAGCCCTCCAGTGCTAGTGCCACCCCACCCATGTTCGTTTTCCTGACTCGTGTTCCCTTAGCTTTGCTGACATCATCTAACTATTTTTTCACTCTTTCATCTCAAGGTAGAAACTAGGGTTTTCCTAGGTCTCATTTGTTTTCGGAGGAGCACTCAGTATAGTTAGCTCCTAGTTCTAAACTCCCTAGAAATGCTTGATAAATAAGTTAACAAATTAATTTTCTGTGTGTGTGTGTGTGTGTGTGTGTGTGTGTGTGTGTGTGTGTGTGTGTTCTCCAGGCTGTATCTGAGGAACAACAGCCTGGGCTGAAGGGCAGAAAGGGAAAGGAAGAGAAGTCAAAGGGGAAGACCAAGGTGAGGGAGTATTGGCAGGAGGAGGTGCTGGGTCTCAGGAATTAGAACATTTCATCAGATCCGTTGTTTTTTCCCTGTTAGCCTCAAAATAAATTTGCTGCTCTGGACAATGAAGAGGAGGAGGATGAAGAAGAAGAAATAACAAAACAAAAGGAGCCACCCAGACAAGGGAGGGAGAAGACCATGAAGGCAGAGCAGGTGTGTATTTTGGTGTTGGGGGAAGGAAGATTGGCTGAGGGACTGGCCTTCTGTGGCTCTTGGTTGGGGGAGGGGAGCAGGATCTGGGGGTGGCATTACTACCCAGAGCAGGAATTAGCAGGCTTTTGTAAAGGGCCACATAGTAAATATTTTTGGTTTTGTGGACCACATATAATCTCTGATGCATATGCCTGTTTTTTAAAAAAATTCTTTGAAAATGTAAAACCATTCTTAGCGCTTGGGCCGTATAAAAATAGGCATCAGGTGAGATTTGGCCCACAATCCATTTAGCTCCTGATTCAGAGAGGAAGGGACCCTGGTGGTAGCCTCAGATGATCTGGGTTCTGGCTCTGCCACTCACCACCTGTGTGACCTTTCCACCTTCTCAGGGCACAGTTATCTGTATGATCTAGTGATCTCTGCAGTCCCTCCACCTCTAGAACTTTCTAATTCTGGATTCTGTTAGATTTCTTAGTGCTGTAAGGGTTTCTGGACGTTTTCTTTGCATGTTAACATGTAAGCCACAGAAACTCATTTGATACATGAGTAAAAGCTGTTTCATTTATTTCCTCCCCAGTGGTATGGGCAGTTTTGTTTGTAGGTGGGTAGAACTGTTATACTTTGTACATACACATTCATACTATTTGTCTTCTGTCATTCCTGACACAGAAGTGGGTGAAGGACTCCAGGGAGCCCAGGAGTGTGTGTGAGAGAGTGACAGGACCCACCAAGAAATTTCAGGACTCTGGGAAAGGAACGAGCTAACTGTGGGGCTGGGTGAATGACATGAAATCTGAGTTCTAGAAGGGGTCTCTTGTTTTTCATCATCTCGTTCTCACAGGGTTCAGAGGAAGAAGGAGAAGAGGAGGAAGAAGAAGGGGAGTCTAAGACTGATGATCCTTATGGGCACCTTAGCAAAAAGGAGAAGAAAAAGCTAAAGAAACAAGTAAGATCTCGGTCAGAATTAGGAGCGTTTGACTTTTTTATTTTTTTATTATTTATTTATTTATTTATTTAAATTTTTTTTTTTTAACATTTACTTATTTTTGAGACAGAGAGCATGAACAGGGGAGGGTCAGAGAAAGAGGGAGACACAGAATCTGAAACAGGCTCCAGCCTCTGAGCTGTCAGCACAGAGCCCGACGCGGGGCTCGAACCCACAGACTGAGATCATGACCTGAACCGAAGTCGGACACTCAACCGACTGAGCCACCCAGGCGCCCCGCGTTTGACTTTTTTAATATTTCAGTTGGACTCCTGGCTGGCTCAGTAGGTGGAGCATGCAACTCTTGATCGAGTTCCAGCCCCACATTGGGTGTAGAGATTACATAAAATCTTTAAAAAAAAATTTTTTTTTAAACTAGGGGACATCTGAATTGGGGCAAAAGGGAGCTTTTGACGTTATTGCAAGAACAACAGTTGGAATAAAGAAACAGATGTATTTTGTGGACCTTTTTTTGGTGTCTGATGACATGTGGCTGTGTTGTGACGGGTAACTGGCAGACAGTGGCCTCATATGTGGGTTTTCCTTCTTTCTCAGATGGAGTATGAGCGCCAGGTGGCTTCATTAAAAGCAGCCAATGCTGCTGAAAATGATTTCTCCGTGTCCCAAGCAGAGGTGTCCTCCCGCCAAGCCATGTTAGAAAATGCATCTGACATTAAGGTAAGGTCTGAGAGGCTCCCTCCCAACCAGTTTGCTCAAGGAAGTGCCACCTTTCCCTGAGTGGCCATGGCAGCCGAGGAAGCCAGGTGTGAGTGGTATATTGGAAGAAAGCTTGGAGGTGTTTTCCATACCTTGACTTCTGCCAGCTTCGGTGAGAAGATAGGAAAACCAACACAACTAGAGGGGTCCACCCTTGGGGGGCAGGAAGGGTGGGATGGGCTGGACTCATTTAGAATTTGGGAGACTCCCCTTCAACGCAGTGGACAGGAAGTGGACCAGCATGGTGAAGAGGGTCATGCTGGAGCTATCTGTTTTGTCAGAGGCTTCCCAGCAGGGAGAAAGTTGTCTGAAAGAGGGGGGTTCTCATGTGCTTTTCTTTCTTCTGCCACTGCTTCCCTGACAACTGCAGCTGGAGAAGTTCAGCATCTCGGCCCACGGCAAGGAGTTATTTGTCAACGCAGACTTGTACATCGTAGCTGGCCGCCGCTATGGGCTAGTGGGACCCAACGGGTGAGGAGAAGGGCTGGAGCTATAAAAGGGAAGGGGCTGGAAAAAAAAAGGTTTTTCAGGGATGGCCTGGTCTTAATAGTTCTCGTTCCCCAGCAAGGGCAAGACTACTCTCCTCAAGCACATTGCCAACCGGGCCTTGAGCATACCTCCCAACATTGACGTGCTGCTGTGTGAGCAGGGTGAGGCCAGTGGTGGGATGGGCCTGAGGGGTGGGCAGTTGGGGTAGAAGAGTCAACCAAGAACAGAAGAAATTGTGGTTATGGAGTGGGAAAGGTTCTAAAGTAAGATTGGGGACTGGAAGATGGATGCTAAGGAAAAACTAGAGAAAATTTCTTTGGAATAAGTACAAAGAATTGGGCAAGGTCAGACAAACCTGAAATTGAGCTGAAGAAAAGAAGGAATGGGAGACTTGGCCCTCAGGGCAACTGGCCTTTTCTCCCCTGACCCCCCAGAGGTGGTAGCAGATGAGACGCCAGCTGTGCAGGCTGTTCTTCGGGCCGACACCAAGCGATTGAAACTGTTGGAAGAGGAGCGACGGCTCCAGGGGCAGCTGGAGCAGGGAGATGATGCAGCTGCTGAGAGGCTAGAGAAGGTAGAGGAGATGGCGCAGGGGACATGGGCTAAGAGTTGCGGGTTCCTGGAACCTTTGGACATGTGTCCTCTTCTCCCTCCTCCAGGTATATGAGGAATTGCGGGCGACTGGGGCAGCAGCTGCAGAGGCCAAAGCCCGGCGGATCCTGGCTGGTCTGGGCTTTGACCCTGAAATGCAGAATCGGCCCACACAGAAGTTCTCTGGGGGCTGGCGCATGCGTGTCTCCCTGGCCAGGTGGGCCACCCACCTCCTTGCCTTTCCCCTTTGCAGCATCAATCCACGCATGGGCAGGGGTGGCGGGAGGCGGGAGGCGGGGCTTTCTCTTCTTCCTGTTCTTCTAAGGCCAGTAGGGAGTTTCAAGTCTTCCTGCTCCTTCCTGTATTGTCTGCATTGCCAGACTCAAGATCTTTCCTCTTGGGGGCATAATCTTTTCAACATCTCCTGCTCTCTGAGGAGAGATATGGAAGGAGTGTTCATGGTCTCACCTGCCAGAGGCTTCTGTGGAGTTCTCTGAGCGAGCATCTTCCTACCCCTGACCCTACATTCTGGTGCCCCACCTTCTAGGGCATTGTTCATGGAGCCCACGCTGCTGATGTTGGATGAACCTACCAACCACCTGGACCTCAATGCTGTCATCTGGCTCAATAAGTGCGTCACCTTTGACTACAGTCTTTGCGTCATTGGTTGTCATTCTGTCCTTGTCTCCTCTAGCTGTTTACACTCTGTCCTTGACAGCACTGTATCCAGCCCCTTTCTCTTTTCCTCCCTGTTTTCATTGTCAGTCTGTTTCCCTGACTTAACCCTAAACTGACCATTGTGACCTGTCCACACTCTTCTCTAAAATCCAGCTACCTCCAGGGCTGGCGGAAGACATTGCTCATCGTTTCCCATGACCAGGGCTTTCTGGATGATGTCTGCACCGATATTATTCATCTCGATGCCCAGCGGCTCCATTACTATCGGGGCAATTACAGTAAGGATCATTTGTTGGGGGGAGGAAAGAGACGAGGCCTTGGAGGGAGGACCCATAGGGATGCAATGATTAGCTAAATCTTAAAAGAGTCTAGACAGAGATGCCCAACTCTGTCCTCACCATTTCTGGTTGTCCCTCTGCTGGGGAGGAGGGCAACTGTTGTTGCCCATCCTCCTTTTCTGCCTCAGTGACCTTCAAGAAGATGTATCAGCAGAAGCAGAAAGAACTGCTGAAGCAGTATGAGAAGCAGGAGAAGAAGCTGAAGGAGCTAAAGGCAGGTGGCAAGTCCACCAAGCAGGCGGTAAGCACCTGGGGGGCTTTTCTCTCAATATGGAGAAAGAGGGAACTCTGTGACACTGCTCTCCATTTCAGGGACTGCTGTGAAGGGTGTGAATTTCTCCTTTTCCCCTTCCTCTCCAGGAAAAGCAAACAAAGGAAGCCCTGACTCGAAAGCAGCAGAAATGCCGGCGGAAAAACCAAGATGAGGAATCACAAGAGGCCCCCGAGCTCCTGAAGCGCCCCAAGGAGTACACTGTGCGCTTTACTTTCCCTAATCCCCCACCGCTCAGCCCTCCTGTGCTGGGTCTGCATGGTGAGCAGCTGCAGACCCCACCAACGCAGGGCGGAAGTGTGTGCACCCCACGTCTTCCACCCAGCGTGGGATCCATTCCTTTTCTCCAAGGCCAGGAAAGGACTTTAGGACACCTTCAGAGTGATTCCGAAAAGAAAGTATATCACTTCTTTTCCTGATTCTCAGGTGTGACGTTTGGCTATGAGGGGCAGAAACCACTCTTTAAGAACCTGGATTTTGGCATTGACATGGATTCAAGGAGTGAGTTGGTGTCAGGTGGCTTGGGGACGTGAAGCAGGGCTACAGGGACAGTTTCTGAGGACCTCTTTGACCACCTGTCTTCCTCCTTGCAGTCTGCATCGTGGGCCCTAACGGTGTGGGGAAGAGCACCCTGCTTCTGTTGTTGACGGGCAAGCTGACACCAGTAAGTCCTGGTGCCAGGACCAGAGAGCATGACGAGTGTGAAAAGGCAGCTGTTCACCAAATGCTAGAATCAAGGAGCCCCCTCTGTGCTGGAGATTTAAATACAGAATTCATCGTAGATGATTCCTTTTCCTCAGAGGTGCTAGAGAGGAGAACACTGTAGATCAGGGGAGAGAGCCAGCAGAAGTGGGGTTGGACTGGCGGCACCACTCCCCCATGTGTGTTTTGGTTATAGAATAACTAGAAATTGCATGAGTCAGGGACACCTGGGTGACTCATCCGGTTAAGCTTCTGACTCTTGATCTCCGCTCAGGTTATAATCTCACGGTTCCTGGGATCGAGCCCCATGTTGGGCTCTGTACTGACAGCAGGGAACCTGCTTGGGATTCTCTCTCCCTCTCTGCCCTCTCCCTCTCTCTCAAAAATAAAAAACTTAAGAAAAAAAGAAATTGCAGGAGTCAGAAAAGTCTGGAGATAACCAGTATTAATTTAGATGGATTACTTTCTCTTTTTCTTCTCTGCAAATGTGCATATAATTTTTTTTTAACAAAAGTGGGTTCTCAGATGAATTGTTTCATAGCCAGTTCTCAGATAATACACATCAAGTATTTTTCCATGCCAATAATTACCTGTGTACATTCGTTTCTTGTGGATTTATAGTTTTTGATCACAGTCGTTTAGATTTTTTTCTGGTTTTTCACTGAAGGTCAATCCTATAGTAAACTTTTTTTTTTTTTTTTTTTTTTGAGAGGGTGCAAGTGAGCAAGGGGCAGAGAGAGTGAAAGAGAAAGAGAATCCCACTGGCAGATAGAGGGAGAGAGAGAGAAGGTGGGGCTCATCCAAAGGGGGGCTTGAGCTCACCTGATGCGGGACTCAAACTCCTGTATCGTGACACCATGACCTGAACCGAAGTCAGGTGTTTAACCAACTGAGCCACCCAAGTGCTCCAGTAAATATTATTGTACATGTTCATGACTGTAGGTTTTTTTTTTTAGGATAAACTTCCTAGAATTGTTTTTAGGATTTACAACATACTGCTATACAGTGCTTTTGATTGGTTGAAACCATCTTTACTCCCTCCAGGAAAATGTTGAGAAGGGCCCATTTCTTCATACACCTCAAGTTATTTTTTCTTAGATCCTCTCACAGTCTCTTAACTCCCATATGAGGCAGAACCCTGAAAAAGTTGCCATTGGTGGATCTTGCTGGGTGGGAAGGGGGTGTTTGTTGGTGTGGTCAGTCCCCTCTTGGTTCTGAATCTGCTTTTTGTGTCCCCTCCTTTATTGTCATCTCACTCCCCTTTGCCCTGTACTCTTGTCATTTCCTGGATGTGCCTTTGTCACATTAGGGAGGACATCCGCGTTCCCCTTCTTGCATGGACTGATTCCCAGCCCAATTCTGGTATTTGTCTCCCCTTAAGAAAAGTGACGATGTGGAGGGGCAGCATCTTCCTCTCCATTCCCTTATCTTCCCACTTGCTTTTTCCTTGCAGACTCATGGAGAAATGAGAAAGAACCACCGGTTGGTAAGTTGGCTTTGGGAATTAGGGAGGAAGAGCCTGATAGAGGAAGTATGATTTTTACAGACCGCCTTCCTCTCTTGGGCAGAAAATTGGCTTCTTCAACCAGCAGTATGCAGAACAGCTGCGCATGGAGGAAACACCCACTGAATATCTGCAGCGGGGCTTCAACCTGCCCTACCAGGATGCCCGGAAGTGCCTAGGCCGCTTTGGCCTTGAGAGTCATGCCCACACCATCCAGATCTGCAAACTCTCTGGTACCACTGTAGGGGGCTAGGGAAGGTGTCCTCCTCAATTTTCACACCTCCAGACTGTACCTAGAGTCAGAAAAGAACAGCTAGGACTTGGGGAATCTCTGCACACACACATCTTCAGAGTTTATCTTCAGAAACATAAGGCAGTGAAGTGTGATGGCCCTCTTTTTCCTTTGCTACAGGTGGGCAAAAAGCCCGAGTTGTGTTTGCTGAGCTGGTTTGTCGGGAACCCGATGTCCTCATCTTGGTGAGTGAGCTGGACTATGGGAGGGGGTAAAGGTGACAGTAATGAAAAGAATTGTAACACTTGGTCATGGAATGTCTCTTCCATAGGATGAACCCACCAATAACTTGGACATTGAGTCTATTGATGCTCTTGGGGAAGCCATCAATGAATACAAGGGTGGTAAGTCAGCTCAGGGTGCACCCTCCTCCTTTCCTGGTTCTCATTTGTCTCATTTGTTCTTCACGTTCTCATTTGTCTTTGCCTTCTTTGTCCCTACTCTCCCTGCTCACATCTTTTTTTAAAGCTGTGATCGTCGTCAGCCATGATGCCCGACTCATCACCGAAACCAACTGCCAGCTGTGGGTGGTGGAGGAGCAGAGTGTAAGCCAGATCGATGGTGACTTTGAGGACTACAAGCGGGAGGTATTGGAGGCTCTGGGTGAAGTCATGGTCATCAGACCCCGAGAGTGAGTTTTCCTTCCTGGAAGTCTCCTGAAAGACAAGCTTGTGTGGCCTAGAAGTCCCCTGTTGTCTCCCTTTCTCTGCTTGGAAGCCTGCCTCTGGTCTGCAGCTGACCCAGCAACTACTCAGGCACAGGAAGGCAGAGCATGGTCTTGATGTGACCAGGGTACCACTTTGGTTCCTTTTCTCTGAAAAACTAGCCTGTTACAGTTTTCTTCAGATAACTGAGCTGGCCTTATCCTTGACATTCCTCCATATACACAGAGATGACCTTCATTGTTGTGGGCTCCATCTAGCCAAACTTATGTGGCCAGTTGTCTAGAGACTTTCATCACCAAGAACCCTGCCTGTGGTCCACCAGAAAGCTTCAGGGCTATCTGGTCCCCTGGTCTTTGAGTGGTGCTGTTCTTTTCTGGTGGATTTAATGCTGACTTACTGATACAGTTACTGCAGCTCAGTGCTGGAGGCAAGTTGTGAGGCCTAGGCTGTTACCC
Organism: Puma concolor; assembly: GCF_028749965.1. Classification (NCBI taxonomy): domain Eukaryota; kingdom Metazoa; phylum Chordata; class Mammalia; order Carnivora; family Felidae; genus Puma; species Puma concolor. Next base: position 29,812,052 of record NC_141671.1, read on the forward strand.
AGCCTAGGGCTTGGTGCCTGCAGTCTTTTTGTAGTTGGGGACTTGGGGGCAAGAAAATTACCCCTCAACTTGAATCTCCCTTTACAAGGGGAGGAAATAAAGGAAAGTTGTTGTTGCCGTCCTGTCGCTGTTTGGAGATTCATGGGCATTGGGACTATTTTTAGTTTTGATTCACTTTATTGCTAGCAGCATTCAGTATCCATGCTTCCCCACTAATACAGATGGATCTAATTTGTAGTCTTATGCATTTTAGATGGTGCTTGCTGTTTGAGGATTCTCCAACCCTTCAGATAGGAACAGAAAGGGGTTCATCCCTTCCATCTGGGACTCTTGGGCCTCCCATTGTCCAAGCTTTGCTCTGTGGTCAGAGCCCCACAGTACTGATACTCTGAAAAGTTCTTAAGTAACTGACATCACATACAGCACTGTGGAGTGTACAAAAAGGAAAAGACAAGGTCTGCCTGCATCAATAGTTTAGCTACAGAAGACTTTAGAAAATGAGACATGAGTGTAAAGGTGATTTGGTTAATTGCCAAATGTGTGTCCTCTAGATGCTATAAGTTGCCACGTGCTCATAGAAGGGAAAGATGATCCAGAACTTGATTATTTGATAGACAGGATCACTTCAGGATGGGCCTCTTGAAAAATAAAAAGAATTTGAATAATGAGAAAATAGGGAGTCATTTTTGGAATGTAGGAAAAGAGAGATCTCAGGCCTGGAAAGAAGAAAAAACTATTTGGGAGTTAATGAGAAAGCGTAGCTGGTGTGGCCATTTTTCTTACTATTATATTGGAGAGGTAGATTTGGAAAGTAACCAGTGGCAGGTGGTTGGTGACTTTAGGTGGTGATGGGTGAGGTCGACTATAGAAGTATATGGAATGGAATCCATAACTTGTGGGTGAGGTAACTAAATGCTGAACTAGGGTAGGGGAGGCATGGGAAGGAAAGGACGGGAGAGGTGTGTGGGAGTTGGGGAGAAAGAAGAGAATGATGTATCCAGTTCCAGAGGGAATATGAGGAGCTGTTTGGTTAAGTCTGACAGCTTGGATATCTATTTTGGGGAAACTATTTTTTGACCAAGTGAATAAGTAATAGCCTGAGGTACAGATTTTGTAGTGAAGTGTAGTTTTGGTGTGGAAATAGTGTTGTTAGGGAACATCTCAAATTAGAAAGGAACTACTCCCTTATGGAATTTGAGGGGAAAAAATCAGGGTCTTAAACCAAGCACCTGAGTAAGATGTTTTATGTAAAGTAATTTCCACAATTATGTGAAGTAAATCTGTCATAGAACAGTGGGAGCCAGGTTTCAAGTCTACTTACTAAGAGTATGATGTTGGACAGGCTACTTAGCCTCTTGGTACTGGTTTTCTCATCTGTAAAAAGAAGATTGAAAGTGTGTACCTAGGGACACCTGGGTGGCTCAGTCTTAACCGACTGACTCTTGATTTTGGCTCAGGTCACCATCTCATGGTTTGTGAGATGGAGCCCCGCATCAGGCTCTGTGCTGACAGTACGGAACCTGCTTGGGTCCCTCTCTCTCCCTCTCTCACTATGCCCCTCCCCTGCTTGTGCACTCTCAAAATAAATGAATAAACTTAAAAAAAAAAAGTAGCTACCTTGTAGGATTATTAAGGGATTAGGCAATTTTCTAAAGTGTTTTAAATTTTTTTGTTAGATGTGTTTCACGTTACACTCCACTTTTCAGTTCACTGGTCTAGATGAGATGATGCATAAAATATATAGGAATGTTATTTATAAAGTGAATACCAAAATTTTGCGTTTCAAGTTTTTTATCAACTTCACTACAAGTACTTTATGCTTCAAAACAGCTTCCATACATGGACACAAATTGTACTTTTTCCTTCAATATACATACTTAGTAATGGAGTTATTAATGCACTTAAATGTGGGCAAAAAAATACAATGCAAAAAGAACAAAAAATATGGTTTATATGGTACAGTATGTATGGATAACCCAAAGCCTGGAAAATGGAATTTTGTTAACAAATATTCTTACTCATAGACAACTTTTATTATCTATGTCATGCACTAATGTATATAATAACTACCATAGAAATGGTTTTGAAAAGCAGAGATTCTTCTGCATACCTTCCTAATGAAACAGAGGACACTGACCTGACCACAACCATCCGCCCTCAACAGAGATGGTTGTTGCTGATATGATGGCTCTTGTTTAGCTGACTCCAGTGTCCTGGATATTTTCCCTCTTGTGTAAAATGTGGACAGGGTAACCAAAGCGTGAGTCCTGGAAGAGCATGAAAGCCAGGATAGCACTGTGTTTTAGGAACACACAAAGAGGTTTCAGGAAATAGTGCCAGTACACTACAGTAAGAAACTACAATAAGAAAAGTGAAAACCAGGATTGAGCCTTGTGGCCATACAGCATGGGAGTATCCAAAGTTGCCATTGTGTGGCCAGTGCTAAATGCAACAACTGGGACACTGAACTGGCTGTTCTGGGTAGTGATGTTCAAAGTGTCCCAGACCAGCAGCATGAGCATCGCTTGGGATTCTGTTAGTGCAAGGATAGGAACTCTGCTGCCTTTGGAGCTAGGATAGAAAGGGTAGGGGGTGGGCTTTAAATCCAGTGAATAAGAAAGACTTCTCAGGAATAACATTAAAGCCAAGGCCTGAAGGTGGTGAAGGAACTAGGTGAGTGGAAAAGAAGAGCCCTCAGGGAAGAAACCATAGTGTTTCAGGGACCCTGGAGCCAGAAGAGCTTGACATAGACAAGATAGGCAGCTTGAAATAGAGCAGGGGCCAGACACTCAGAGCCTGTAAGCCTTGTTGGTGAGTTGGGATACTGTTTGAGAAGCAATGGGAGGCCATTCTCACAGTGGTGAGGATTTATTATTTTTAATGTGTATTTGTTTTTGAAAGAGTGGGAGGGGCAGAGAGGGAGAACACCCAAGCAGGCTCTGCACTGTCCGCACAGCCCAATGTGGGGCCCCATCTCATGAACCAGGAGATCATGACCTGAGCCAAAATCAAGAGTCCGACACAACCATTTGAGCTACCCAGGTGCCCGTGTTTTGATTTTTACAAAATTGTTCTGGCTGCTGGGTGAATAGTTGAGTGGGTAGAGGAGATGCTGAGAGAGGGTTAGATACTGCCTTGAAAACTGATACCCTTCTTCCTCTGGGAAAGGAAGATCACATAGGCTCAGATATTTTCAGGTGAAGAGGAAGTGGTGCTCACACTGGATGGATCTCATTCAGGAGCTCGGGTGCCAATCAAGAGGAATTGTCAAGTAGCAGTAAGTGTTGAGTTGGTGTCAAGATGGTAGGATTTTGTGTTTTTTGCAACATTAGGTTTACTGCCCAGGAGCAGGAATGGGGAAACTAGAACAATGATGATCCAGAATTGGAGATGGAACTGGTGTGCTTTGGGTGGAGTTGACAGAGAATGTCTAAAGTTGAAAGGGTATTTCAGGGGCAGGGGGAATGGAAGCAGAAAGGAAGAACAGACCAGCTGAAATGGAGAGAAGTGCCTGCAGGGGAATTGGTGAAGGCATGGAAATGGGTCGCTTTGGATTTCCATGGAGAATTTGAAAGAAAAATGGCTGAACTAAATTTTAAATTAACGTAGAAAAAACTTTGAGCTCTAAAAGTTCTTGTGGCTTGATGCCAGAGATAGGGAAGCACAAGCCAGAGAATGGCCCACTAGATTTTTCCACTTGAGCTGGTACTACATTTTTTTTTTCAACGTTAAAAATTTTTTAAGTAATCTCTGCCCCCAATGTAGGGCTCCAGCACACACCCCTAAGCTCCAGAGTTGCACACTCCACTGGCCAAGCCAGCCATGCACCCCTACTTCATTCATACTTTATTTTTTTTTAATCTTTTTTTTTTTTACCTCATATTTTAACCTCTTTTTAGGTGCTTTTCTCAGGTCCCAAGTGCACAGAGCTTGTATACGCTGACTGGGCACAACCCCTCTGAGGACTCAGCAAAGAGAAGATAAAATTAGCCCCATTGGCCTTGCTAAATGTAAATGACACCTGTGAAATTTAGGTTATGCCCTCGTGTGACCAATCCTGTGTTCTAGGGCAGTGTCTTTTCAGTGTTTTCCAGATCAGCATCAGCAACACGTGGGAACTTGTTAGAAATGCAAAATCTCCAGATCCATCCCAGAACTACTCAAATTAGAAAATTTGCTGGACCCCATTCCTCATGTCTTTTAATAAGCCCCTCAGTTGATTCTGATGAACACTAAAAGGTTGAAAACTGTTCCTTTTTTAAAAAAAATTTTTTTAAGTAATCTCTGTGCCCAATGTGGGGCTCAAACAACCCCGAGATCAAGTTGCATGCTGTACTGAGCCAGCCAGGTGCCCCAAAACGAGCTGCTTTCTCTGAAATCTCTATGCCCAACATGGGGCTCAAACTCATGACCTAGAGATCCAGAGCCACATGCTCTACTGACTGAGCCAGCTAGGTGCTCCTGAAGACCACTGTTCTTAACCCATGCCCCAATATCCCCACCTTCCTCCTCAAAATGCACTATAATTCTAATTTCCCATTTCAAAATTAGCAAAACTTCATATTTGTAGTAATCCTATGTTCTGATCTCTAAGACCTGTCTCTGCAAGAATCTTACTCCATCAACTAGGCCTTCAGTACTTGCCCTTAAGAATCCTGCATCATCAGGACACCTTGGTGGCTCAGTTGGGTGGGCATCTGACTTTGACTCAGGTCATGATCTCATAGCTCAAGTTCAACCCCCACATCAGGCTCTCCACTCTTGGCACAGGGCCCGCTTTGGATCCTCTGTCTCCCTCTCTCTCCTCAGCCCCTCCCCTGCTCATGCACTCTCTAAAAAAAAAAAAAAAAAAAAAAAATCCAGCATCATCTAGCAGCAGTTAGTACAGCGACCTCTATTTTGCAAAGCCACTTCTTGGGGGAAGAGGAGCGTACATTTTCTGCTTTTCTTCACTTTCTCCACTGGAACTGCTCTTAATAGGAGCCACCAGCTTTTCCTCCTTTCACCCACCCTCACTTAAATTCCTTCCCTAAGTAACTCCACAGGCATGTTGAAGTGAATGTCCACCTACACCATCTGTAGCTCCAGCAATCTGTGAAAAGCTGTGTTCCCCTAGGTCCCAATGCTTACTCAAATAATGTTGACCCATGGGATTTACTCTGTACCTATGGGTGTTTTATGTTCAAAATATTCCTTAATTATTTCACTTAATACCAACACTGACCTCACAGAACAAATGTTAGCTCCTCAAGAACTGAAAACACATTCCACAAATGTTTGTCCTAATGTACCTAAAACAGCAGATAATGGCTGGGTTTTAAACAAAGAGCCCAAACACACTAAGGGTTAAATAAGCTGCTTCTCTTTCCACTGTTTATTATTAATGTACAAAATATACAAAACCAAAAGAAAAAAGAAAATACTCATCCCTCAAATCCATTGTGGCTCTAACCCAAGACCCTGCACAAAAGCCAACCAATCCACTGTTTTCACAGAAAACAACTGATGCCGAGACATGTGAAGGAGAGGGCTGGGGAAGGGCAAGTCAGCTTGTTGCACCCACCCAGGAAGGCACCTGGTGGGATTCAGAGGTGGCTGACAGGGCAAGGGAGCCAGAGGCCTCACACCAACAAGGTTCCAGGTGGGGGCAAAGAGTGCGCCAACTCCTGAAGGCAGTGCATGTAGTGTGACTGTCAGGCCCAGCGTGCTGGGCAAGTTGATGAAAAGCTGGTCTCACTGAAGTGTTTTACAAAGTTTCCAGAATGAGTTGTAGGCAAGGGTGGACCAACACCAGCAGCCTCACCTATACCAGCTAAAACTTCCACTGGATGCAGATGTGAATTGGCCATCACTGAACCTAACAGACCCATGATGCAGACTTGGGTGTTCACAGAAGGTTGCAAAGTCTTGAGAAAGGACTCAATGTAAAGCCTGTGTCAGGGCAGAAGTGGGGATGATATTTTCCAGAACTCAAATCCAGCCTAATTGAGCCCTCTCAGTGCAGTGGGATATATAATACCCCTTTTACCATCTCCCCACCCCCATGAGGAATAATGAACTTGGCTGGGATGATTTCATAAGTGCAGCTGATCCCATGTCAGTTCTGTGTGCATGTGGAGGACCCACAATAGGAGAGTAGAGGTGTTCTCCAGGATAACCAGCTTTAGGTTCTCAGGCATTAAGGGCAATACTGGAAAGGGATTTGGGGTTATAGGGCAAATCTCCTCAAAAAATGAAGCCAACTGGGTCTTCTCTTCAGCAGTCCAGGGTACAGAATGTATCCAGTCTCTCCTCCCCAGACTGGAGGAAAATATGTACATCAATACGCACCAGTGATCGAAAACCCCCAGAAACCCAAGCAGGTGGGAACTGAGGGGGCCGGCTCCTCATCAGCTGGGGAAAGGGAAAAAGTGGGCCTCACAGAAGCCATAACAGGGTAGAAGGAGCAAGGCTGCAGTCCACAGGGGTGTGTGTGGGTGGGGCAGAGGAGGTGGTCCCTAGGGCAGGGGGGGCCCATTGACACCCGGGTGGTAGAAGGCACAGTTGTTCTCATAGCGGCAGTTGCCCTTCATCATGAAATGTCGGCAAACAGGGCGGTTTGACATGTCTGTGGGAATGACAGTGGAATGGTTAGATAGAAAACGGCAGACAGAGGTCAATGCCACCCTCACTCCCAGTTCCTCCCACCCCCACCCCAACCCCATCCACAGCATCCTGAAAACTTCTCTTTCAGGGAGACCTGGAATCTTATGGATTTGGGGGAAGGGCAAAGGGTAGGAACTGAATGCATGCTGAGAATGAGGTGATCTCATGTTTGGCCTAGCACACCTGGGGTACTAATGCTCCCCCAACAACTTGTATGGAACACCAAAAACCATATAGGGAGCAGGAACTATTCTCACCTCCTCCATGGCTGTGGCCTCCATCATGCCCTCGGTGGCCCCCTCCTCCATGGCCAGGGCCATCGTGGCCACGGTGCTCATGAGGCGGTGGCCCTCGATGGTCATGGCCTCGGTGACCAGGGACATCATGAGGCCGGTGGCCATGGGGCCCTCCATGTCCAGGACCTTCATGGGGGCGATGTCCACTGCTTCCACCCATGCTCCCACCAGGGCCTTCATGGGGGCGATGTCCGCCACCAGCACCCATGCCTCCACCAGGGCCTTCATGAGGACGATGTCCACTGCCTCCGCCCATGCCACTGCCAGGGCCTTCATGGGGACGATGTCCACTGCCACTGCCCATGCCACCGCCAGGGCCTTCATGCGGACGATGTCCCCCACCTCCACCCATGCTACCACCAGGGCCTTCGTGGGGGCGATGCCCACCACCCATGACACTGCCAGGGCCTTCATGGGGACGATGGCCACTGCTGCTGCTCATGCCCCCACCAGGGCCTTCATGAGGACGATGCCCACCACCTCCAACCATGCCCCCACCAGGGCCCCCTCTTCCATTTGGGGGTCCTCCTCCAGAGCGACCTCCTCTGGCCCCTCGGAAGGGAGGAGGAGGAGGAGGTTCATTTCCTCCTCGGCCACCACGGCCTCTATGGTACGGTCCAGGACCTGGTCCTGGACCCCCCCGCATTGGGCCACCCCGCATGGGGTCACCCGGGCCATCCCAGAAGGGATCACCCCCTCGTGGAGGGGGTGGGGGACCCAAGAGACGTGGACCCACTGGCCCACCGGGGCCTCCGTGAGGACCTGTTAGGGGGAAAAAAGAAACAGTAACAGTTACCTGTTACACTCAGCCTCTCCCAGCCTAAACTATCTATCTCCTCCCACCTTTTGGTCAACCTACACTATTACCATACCACAATCAAGCAGGTAAACCCATTCCAACCTCTCGTTTACCACCTACCTGGCATAGGTCCCCCAGGTCCAGGGGGGAAGTGCTGCATGGCCTTGGGGCCACCAGGGCCTCCTGGTGGGAAACCATTGGCTATTGGACCAGGGCCTAATAATCCATGTGGCACTATTAATTTAAAAAAAAAAAAAAAAAAAAAAAGAGAACAGTCAGCAAGAGGATTCTAGAAGAGTGGCATGACTTCCTACTCAGGTATGCCCCTCTGGCCCTCTCAGACCAACTTGGCAGAGCAATGCTCTATCCAGTCTTCCCCTCCCCATCTAGCAGCAATACCCCTGGCTCACCACTGTCTGTGAACCCTACTCCCCACACCCCAAAGTAGTCTTTCTCCCCCCAGGCCCCAGGGCTGGCCATGGTGATTACCCAGCATCTGCTTGATCTTGTCTGAATAGTCTGGTTGCTTTAGTAGTTCTTCTGAGGGATGACTATTTGGGCTACCCTGTGAGGAGGCAAGGTGAATAGACAGCAAGGTTAACAACTGGCAGAGAAAAGAGAGGCAGATGAGGGGGTAAGTGAGAAGATGAGTATTAGCGTAAAAAGACAAGCAGATTCCAGAGAAAGTGGAAATGAGGAAGGCGGAGGAAGGCGGACTCTTACCATGATGGAGGTGAGGATCTCTTGGACATTGATGCCCCCTCCTCCAGGACCCTGGGGACTCTTTCCAGCACCCATGCTTCCCATGAGATTGGCCAGGACAGGAGGCAACTTGGAGCCACCTGCCCCATCAGGTGAGCCACCAGCTCCCCCGGGCTCCAGGGTCTCAATATATGGGGTCTCATCCATAGAACACTCCTGCAAGAACAGGAGAACAATTCCATTTGAAATGGAAATGAAATGTGAAAGACACATTAAAATCAATCACAGTCTCCATTGCCACATAGCATTCGCTCACCTCATCTAGGGGGATGAGCTTCGGGGGTACAGGATCATAGGGCTCAGGATCAGGCTCATGAGGACTATTAGGAATGTCACGGGTAATAAGGAAAAAAAAAGATAGTCAAATTATTTATTCAAGCTCTCACATTCCCTCCTAGCCTACACCCCCTTCTGAATTACCCCAGAGCGCATGTTCCCCTCAGCAGTCCAAGCACTTAATATGGATATGGTTCACACCTAGAGTGTAAACCCTGTTCTGCTCACCTTTCCTTGTTCAGGAAGAGCTCCTGAAGGATTCCTTTCTCCCTCTCAGCCTGGATGTATCGCTCCTGGCTATTGCTTCCAGGGGTGACAAGAGGTGAGGGTAGAACCAGGGGTCGCGGGCACACCCAGGGAACCTTCTCCTCCATATTGTCATGGCTCAGACGACGGGCCGTCTCAAATGCATGTCGGTCTGACAGTATCTCTCGTTTAGCTGCCTCACCAAAGTCCTTGATCTTATTCACATTTACTATTGGCAAGGAGAAAAAAACAAGAGCAAAAGTAAGTACAACCACGTCCTTTTTAAACTCTCTGTACCCACCTACTACACAGGAAATCTACACACGCTAACCTCGTTCAGTTTCATCCAGTTCAAAATAGAAATATTCTCTCAGTTTGCCCTCCTCAGGCCATGTCACAGTCTTCCTCTTCCTGCCTTTCCGGGTCAGCTGGCTAGGATCTCCAGGACTCTCCACTGGCTTTGCATCCAGTGCTCCTGGCTCTAAAGAAGCTGTAAGCAAAAGAGGTTTTAGACGCAGGCCCTTTCAGAAAACCCCCAAATCTGAACCAATTTCTAGACTTACCTGTATCCATGAGCTCTGGGACTTCAACAGGGGGAACGGGGGTTCCTGGGCGGTCTGTGTCCATAGGCTCACAAGGAGGTGCTGGTTCTGGGGAAGAAGGCTTGGCTGTGCTTGGTTCTGTGCTCGTTTTCCCTTCAAATGGGCTTGGCTATAATGAAAGAAAAAGTTAATGAGCTGATAAGAAAGCCAAAGTTAAGGTAAGGCAATTAGTCCGTGGTCCTAGACAGAATCTCCCATGAGTTCCTATAAAGGAAGACTTTGTCTCTCACATTGCCAACCTCCCACCCGCACCCCAGCCTACATCTTGTTGTCCTCCCTAACCACCCCTACCTGCTAAACCCTTCCCTTCCTTCTACTTTACTTTTGACATCCTGTCACTGACACCTACTGCCCAGGGCTCATACCTTGGCAGCTGTAGGTGACAACACCTTCTTCTTCTTCTTAATTTTGATGCCTGGAACAGGGGCTGAATTGAGCGCATCCAGAAAGCCCAGGCCCTCCATAGCTATAAAAGGAAAAAGCATAACATGGAATCATTAGACCTCTTTCACAATTCTATTCCTATACACAAATCTGGGCAGAAAATGGGCCAATGGAGACCCTGCTCCAACTTAGGACATCATAAGGGCTGCCTACATGACTCCGTCGTTTAAGAGTCCCACTTTGGCTCAGGTTCAGGCCCCACATTGGGCTCTGTGCTGACAGTGCAGAACCTGCTTGGGATTCTCTTCCCCTTTCTCTCTGCCCCTTCCCCATGCATGCACTCTCTCCCTCAAAATAAACTTTCATGGAGTTGTTTTTTTTTTTTATGTTTATTTATTTTTGAGAAAGAGAGACACAACGTGAGCAGGGGAGGGGCAGAGAGACAGGGGGACACAGAATCTGAAGCAGGCTCCAGACTCCGAGCTGTCAGCACAGAGCCTGACACGGGCCTCGAGCTCACGTGACCTGAGCCTCAATCATGACCTGAGTCAAAGTCAGATATTTAAATCAACTAAACCACCCAGGCGCCCCTCAAAATAAACTTTTAAAAAATAATAGTAGTAATGAAAAAAAAAGAAAAGGATTAAAAACAAAACAAAACAAACAAGAAAACTTAGGACATAATAAGTTCAAGATGCCAGGAAGCATATGCTGGATTCATATAAGAAATGCTTGTTAGGGGCGCCTGGGTGGCGCAGTCGGTTAAGCGTCCGACTTCAGCCAGGTCACGATCTCGCGGTCCGTGAGTTCGAGCCCCGCGTCGGGGTCTGGGCTGATGGCTCAGAGCCTGGAGCCTGTTTCCGATTCTGTGTCTCCCTCTCTCTCTGCCCCTCGCCCGTTCATGCTCTTTCTCTGTCCCAAAAATAAATAAACATTGAAAAAAAAAAAAAAAGTTATAGAAATGCTTGTTATTCTTACTAAAAAATTTTTTTATTTTTATAAAATTTATGAAAAATTTATTAAAAAATTTTATTTTTATCTTACATAATCTCTATACCCAATGTAGGCTCAAACTCATGACCTGGAGATCAAGAATTGCATGCTCCTCCAACTGAGCCAGCTGGGCACCCCTATTCTTTCTTTCTTTTAAAGGCAAACAATTTGTAGCTTTAAGTATGAATTAGAGCTCAGATAACTGAAGAAGCCAGCCCCCAGTGACATGACAGAATATCCTGCAGCTGGGAGTGCTCCTAACCGGTCACATACCTCCCAATACCATCTCTAAAAGTACCCCTAAGTAATCCTACGAAAGGGGAGCTCCAGAAGTGCCAAAATTAAGACACACACACACTTAAGACATGAAGAAATCAACCCCCTACCTACCCCCCAACAATCATTCCCATGAAAAGAGTTTGTTCCCAATTCCACGTATATTCCTTCACTTTAGACTCACGCTGTGGTGGGATGATCTTCACTTTGATCTCTTTGGTGGCATTGGGTGTGGTGTTCAGTGGCTTGTATTTCTTCTCTGCAGGGGGGGCAGCATCTCCTGGAGCAACTGTGGTGCTGTCAGAAGAGGAATGGTCAACAACATCTCTGATTCACCCTGACTTGCCCCTTCTTTCTCCCTCGTGTCCACAGACATAACCCACGCAGAAACCCAGGATGTAGTCCATACCTCTGACGCTTGAGGGGGATGGGTTTAAGGTTGTACTTGTCAGAAACCACCACTGCACTGGCATTCTTCTTCACAGGCACCAAAGATGGGGTCTCCAGCTCTAGCCCTGGCGGAAGGAAAAAACATGATATTGGGGTTGAACTCACCCCCATTCTCTTAACTCTTCTTCCCTGGTCCAACCCCAAATCTTCATCCAGCCCAAGCTTCATCCACTAGTTTTCCCTCTTCCATGTGTGTGCCGTTTCATAAATCGGCTATTCCACCACAAGACCCTAGGTATGCATATGCCCACAGACTGTCCCAAGACTGGTCAACAGCCCTACCAGTGGAACGGAACTTGGCATGACTGGGTGCTGTGGTTCGGAGAGACTTGGGCTTCTCCTTCTTCTTCTCTGGGGCCTCCTCAGCCCGGGTCTCAGCCTTCACCTCAGTCAAGGGTCGCTCAGGAGGGGTGGTTCGACTCTTCCCCTCTTCTTTACGTTTTTTTTTATCTTTCTCTGTTGTTAAAAAACAAAGCAGAAAAGGATTTTACTTAAAGAGAAAGACTCTCAGAGATGAAGCAGGCTAATGGTACTGAAAGCCATGTCCCAGTGGGAAAGAAATAAATACAAGGGATAAAAGACTAAGGAGCTTACCAGCAGGCTGGGTACTGCTCTGGGAGCGGATGACAGCCATCCAGTCACTGACAAGGACTGAAGCCAATTTCCGGAGCTCTGCAGGTGAGAGTAAGGAGAAATGCCTAAGTAATTAAAAATATTACTCTTCCAATAACAGAAAACAGAGATGTTTAAAGATATACTGTGAAAACCTGTGTAACAAAAAAAGTAACTCAGTTTTAAGAAAAACATGGGATAGGCTGAAAAACCAAACTCTTTAAAATGGAAAGATGAATCATATAGCAGTCTTCTATTCCAATTCAACACTGGGAGGGGAGATGGGGCGGAGGTGGGGAAGAGAGAGAATAAACATCAATTACACATAGAATACATTATAAAAACTACATCAGTTGTTTTATGTATACTTCATGTGGTTGTTATATTCCAAAGATTTTTAAACCTCCTTCACAAAGTGAGAAAGAGAAAGCTAGAAAACCAGAATGAACCCAGTGCCAATGCTCTTCCCCTAACCAGTATTAGTTTGTGTTGTGCCTAAAGACAAAGTTCAAAGGAGGCAGATTTAGGTCCATCTTTTTTTTTTTTTTTTTTTTTTTTTAAGTTTGAGAGAGAGCAAGCATGAGCAAGGGAGGGGCAGAAAGGAGAGAGAGAATATGAGAATACCAAACAAGCTCCATGCTGCCAGCACAGAGCTGGACTTGGGACTGGAACCCAGGAACCGTGAGATCATGACTTGAGCCGAAACCAAGAGTCTGACCCAGGTGGCTCAGCTGGTTAAGCATCCAACTCTTGGTTTCAGCTCAGGTCATGATCTCACAGTTCATGAGATCAGGCCCCTTATCAGGCTCCATGCTCAGAACACTGCGCCTGCTTGGCATTCTTTCTCTTCCTCTCTCTCTGCCCCTCCCCCCCTCAAAAATAAATAAACTTTATTTTTTTTTCAACGTTTATTTATTTATTTTTTGGGGGGGGGGGGGACAGAGAGAGACAGAGCATGAACGGGCGAGAGGCAGAGAGAGAGGGAGACACAGAATCAGAAACAGGCTCCAGGCTCTGAGCCATCAGCCCAGAGCCTGACGCGGGGCTCGAACTCACGGACCGCGAGATCGTGACCTGGCTGAAGTCGGACGCTTAACCGACTGCGCCACCCAGGCGCCCCTAAAAAATAAATAAACTTTAAAAAATCCTTTCCAGCTCTTGGCTTTTGTACTTGGCAAATAACGTATCTATGGCACCCCTCCTCTTACCAACACTTTCACTTACAGACTCACTTAATAATGAGATTGTTTAAAACATTAAAACCTAACTTTTCAAATATTCACAAAACCAGCAATTTCTATACTTAAGGCAACATGAACCCCAAGGCATCCCCAATGCAGGGATATTATAAACCTTTTTGGACCAAATGAAATTATGGTCTACTGAAACTTTACAGTCTATAAGGAATATATAAATTACAGTATCCAAAGAAATTATACAAGAATTACACCTATATTCAAAAGTGGCAGCATACAATTGAGCCAACTAGAAAACAGGGAACAATATACCTGACAATGAAGAAACAAGAGATGGGCAATGATTTAAAAGGATCTTTTGTAATGTATTTTTACATTACAAATTATTATTAAAGATACTTGTGATATCACAAATCAGAAATGCTCAGTATTTAAAGGGCTTAAAAACCAAGAATTAATACAGCTAAAAGAATAGAAAGCTAGAAAAGGTCTTTCACTGAAACAATTCTGTGAGTTAAACCCTTTATCTTTGTACATTTTCTGTTTTCCTCTATAGCTAAAGGAACTTCAGATAGGCTTACCCAGGTCTACATGCTCCTTCCACACCCAAACCACCAAAGCCTCTTTTCTTTTTTTTTTTTTTAAATTTTTTTTTTTTCAACGTTTATTTATTTTTGGGATAGAGAGAGACAGAGCATGAACGGGGGAGGGGCAGAGAGAGAGGGAGACACAGAATCAGAAACAGGCTCCAGGCTCTGAGCCATCAGCCCAGAGCCCGACGCGGGGCTCGAACTCACGGACCGCGAGATCGTGACCTGGCTGAAGTCGGACGCTTAACCGACTGCGCCACCCAGGCGCCCCCCAAAGCCTCTTTTCAAAAGGACCTAGCACACCATTCCCTTCAGCCAAAAGAGCAAGCCTGTATTCTGATCAGGGGATTAGCTCTGCTAGAATACTGCTCACTTGTGGGATACTGGTGTCTTGTGCTTGTGGTTTGTACCCTGGGTATAACCCCCTTTTTTTTTTCCACTAAAGAAAAGGCTGTAACTTTCTGGAGCCAGGCTCTGTCTTCAAGCCAGAACTGTATGGCCCTTGCCAAAGAGTCCACAACGCTTTGTCTTAGAAAAGGAAAGACTCTGTTGCCACCAAAGCTATAATCTATCTACTCCAGCAGTCAGGATTCTGTCCGTGCCCTAAAGGAAGGTGTTTACTGGTAGAAATAGTGTATCTGTTGTTAAGAAAATACACACTGAAAGTCTCAGAATATGCTTTATATCTAGAAAAACAGAGTGATGATGACACTCTCTAGGATGATGCTATTTTCCCCAAAGAATTTTAAGTGTATACCTTTTAACACCAAGAGATATTAAGAATCAGCTTCTAAAGTGCGGTGTCTTGTTTTACATTCAACAGTAGAGAAATGGACAAATCCCATTCAGAGTTGAGAACAGGAAAAGAGGACAGGTTAGAGAAGCTCAATTTTTAAAAGAAAGAGAAAAGCAAGGTGAGGTAACAAGGAGTGACAGGACAGTTCAAGGATGGAAGTGAGACATGGCATTAACTAAGTAGAAGTAATGAGGAAGGGCTGTGACAGAAAGTAAGGACTGGCCCCTACCTTCATCCTCACTTGACTTGCTCAGTTGCTTCACCAGTTTGGCCGTGTTGTTCTATGAGAGATGGGGAGAAAAGTTAAGTGCCAGGAGGAAAATAAGTCCTCTCAGTTAACAACTGCACAAACTCACCCACAGTTTCTTTTATTCTTTTTTAGATTTTATTTTTAAGTATTTTTAAGTATTGGGTATTTTTAAATACCCAATGTGGGTGGGGCTTGGGCTTGAACCCGTAACTCCAAGATCAAGAGTGACACACTCTTCTGACTGAGCCAGACAGGTGCTCCAGCCACAATTTCTTTTTTTTCCTTAAGTTTATTTATTTTGAAACAGACAGCATGAGTTGGGGAGGGGCAGAGAGACAGAGGACAGAGAGAGAATCCCAAGCATGCTTGCTGTTGCGGGGCTTGAACCCATGAAGGCGTGAGATCATGACCTGAGCTGAAACCAAGAGTAAGAGGCTTAACAGTCAGCACAAAGCCCGATGTGGGGCTTGAACTCACCAACTGTGAGATCATGACCTGAGCTGAAACCATGAGTTAGACACTTTAACTGACTGAGCCGCCCAGGCACCCCTTTGTAGACATATTCATACTTAACCCTGAAAACAACCAACAATAGGGGTGCCTGGGCGGCTCAGTTGGTTAAGCAACCGATTCTTGGTTTCGGCTCAGTTCATGATCTTGTGGTTTCAGGAGTTCAAGCCCCACACTGGGCTCTGCCCTAGCAGCACGGAGACTGCTCTCTCCCCCTCTCTCTGTTCCTTCCCCACTTGCACTATCTCTCTCTCAAATAAATAAAACCTAAAAAAAAAAACGTGGCACGTCACTTAAAAAAAACAAAACCCCAGTAATGGATGAGAAAACTAAGGCTCAAATATATGAAGTGCCCCAACCACACATCTATTAAATTTAGTTTTCTGATACTAAATTCCTATTTTTTCTTTTTCAATTTTTTTTTTTTTTAACATTTATTTATTTTTGACAGAGCATGAGCAGGGGAGGGGTAGAGAGAGAGGGAGATACGGAATCCAAAGCAGGCTCCAGGCTCTGAGCTGTCAGCACAGAGCCTGACGCGGGGCTTGAACCCACGAACCTTGAGATCATGACCTGAGTTGAAGTCGGGACACTTAACTGAGTCACCCAGGTACCCCAAATTCCTATTTTTTTCTACCACTCTCCTTCACAGGCCCAAGACTGCAACGCCATCAGTGCTACTGTGGGTATTTTATCTGTTAGGCTAATGCAAAAAGGAAGCACTAGGGTTGTAAAGACTTAAGGTACCTGCTTGAGGTGGTCCACAGTGAGTGGTAGGTGCTGCAGGGTCAGCAGAATTTGCTGCAAGAGGGGAATGTTGTTGGTTGTCTTTGAATAGGTCAGCCAATTGTTAAGAAGCTTGTAGCCACCAACATCAATAAACCTGTAGGCAGGTAGGAGAATCTGTAATGACCTTCCTAGGTTTTGGAGTGCCACATCCCACACTCTTACTCCCCCATCAATAATCTAGAAACCCAGGCCTCACCTCCCCCACTTTCTAACATCTTCCCATCTCAGCCGCCCAGCTCCCCACTTACTTGACCAATATTTCTGGTGACTGGGTCTGCAGGAGAATGTTCAAGTAAGTGCATCGACTCACCATCTTTCGTGCTTCCTTCATAAGACTGTAGGAGGGAAATTAAGGTTAGACATGGAGCAGCTAGAATGCCTCTTCTTTCAGCAGAAGCATCTCTAACTGTGGGAGTGCGTTAATAATCCTAATGACTTGGGACTTTGCTACAGGGTAGGAGGGTCACACAAGCCTCTTGGAGGATGATATGGATCCAGAGTGAAATGGAAACCTATGAGAGGATGGAAGACAATTCAGGAGACACTGAAGTCTCTGATCCAGGGAGGTGAGCATCACTGCTTCTAACACAGGACACACGTGATTCTGCTTCCTGGTCAAGAAACCTAGCACTAACAGCCATCTGTTCATAGTCTGTCCAGGACTGGTTTAGTTCTTTCCCTTCCACTGGGGAACTGGAAGGTTCCTGAGGGAAAATAACAATTTGGGCATAAGGAATGTGACCTAAAACAGAACCAAAAATTCTGCTCCCCTGCTCCCTTCCTTCCAAAGTGTGACTCCCTCAAGACTGTGGATATCCAAATATTCAAATTCCATTATGGCCAGGAACCAAGGGATCACTTTTTCCTATCGCTTACTCTAAAATTATTGGATTCCAATCATATTCCCACTGACTCTCCCTTTCCCCTCCAAGAACACTCATTCCTGTCTGCCTTACTTAAGGTTATATTACAACATACAATATCTTCTACTTACAATGAATCCAAAGATAGGCAGACTCACCTGAAGATCTTGGAAATGCCATCCACACTCTTGACTTCCCCATCTCGGTTAAGGAAGCTATCCAGGCCCTTGAGAAGCTCTTTGGGATCTATGGGACCCGAACCCATGATCGAGGTTTCTAAGACAAGGACAAAGCAAACCCACAGAATAAGTGGGTGGCAAGGACAGTCCCACTATGCCCTCTAATAACTTCCATTTCTATATGTGACAAAATTCTGTGACTAATTATTCAATCTATATTCAACTACTCTCACCATTTTCTAGATATGAAAAAATCAACACAGACCATCACACCACTGAGAAAAAAAGCCCTGGCAAGTTAAGCATGGTACTAATACAGGACTGAATGGGAAGACAATGGACTGGGCAGTACACCTTTCTCTCTTCCTCCCAGTTACATCCTTTCTAGATAGCTAACTTCACTAAATTGTATTAGGGCTAAAAAACAAGTGCCTGTAACAAAACACTCAACACTCCAAGGCATTTTTGCTTAGTTAGTTCCTGTTTCTACTTAGCAGCTGATAAATTTGGCCTGAAAAAAACCTGTAGTTTGATAAGAACTGGGCAAATCTTGGACAGGGCTAAATGTCTTCTAAGATTAGTCGGTTCCTTTTTATCTTAGTCTTATTTAGCCATAATCACCTCAAGTGGTAGGATGAGCTCTGCTTGCATCAGGAGAAAATCAGCTAAAATGGCAGGTGATATAAAACTTGATAACAGAACCTTTCCCTCAAGAGAGTTGAGGGGAGCTCCCAGAAATGGAGACAAATGGACATAAAAGATATCAAGCTGGCACTCCTCAGTCTTGAATAGAACTGTCATTCATTAACCAAATACTGTACATGTTTTTATTGTTTTAAAGTCAAGAGAAAGACTGCTTTGTGATTTCAAAAGCAAAGACACAAATCTGAGCACTACTCCTCTCCAAAATCACACCACCATCCAAGATCGTCAAGAAAGGCCTGAAATTAGAAACCACAGAGGCAAAAAGAACGGAGTAGAGCTAGAAGCTGGAAAAATGCCATTAAATTCTTAAGTAGCTACTTTAGACCAGGTTAGAAAAGGAGCTCAGTAAAAGCTAAACTCTGTTATGGGATGAAGTGTGAAGCAATTTCTAGGCCAGAACCCAAGATAATCTTGCATCAATGTGGCTGATTGGGATTTTTATCCGCAATACCTCTAAATATCAACTTCTGAGAACCAAAAAAGAAAGCCACCTCAGTAATACTTGCATTTGGAATATAAGGTTAACATTGGGTAGAAAGGAGGCAAGAACAACTTCTTGCCTCCTGCTTCTAGTACAGATAACAGACAGAATCTCAGTAGAAGGGTGGGAAAATCAGTGTTTTACAACAATGACTGAACTTTGTGCAGGAAAGAGAACAAGTTTCTTATAAAGTAACATAAATTCGTTCTATATGTTCTCAGACAAATCAAAAAGCATAACAATCTCAACCTTTTAGTCCTCTCAACAAAAAGGCCAACAAATTTCTAAATAGATAGGTCCTAACAACCTAAGGAAGAAGCAGCAGAAGCAGGGAAGAGGCTGGTTCTTGAGATCATAACCTGTGGGCTGAATAGAGAGGAAATAAGGTAAGAAATTCCGAGAGGTGAGCAACTCTGGGTTAACTGTGCTGTTGTTGTTGCTGCCCTGGAACCTCCACAAAGACAGGTAGAACCTGAGGTCAGAGAAAAAAACACTGAAGTCGAATACTGGATAAGATTAGAAGCCCATGAGCCAAATCCACTGAAATGTGATGATTCTTAGAGGCAGACATGGAGATAAAGGCATTTTTTCCTATGTAGTAAGACACCATATAAAGTGATCCATAGACACTACTATACCAAGAGATACACAGACACAATGGGATATATAAACCGACTTCCCATTTGTTGGGGACTAAAAAAGCAATGAGTGAATCCAAAGTAATACATATCATCAACCAAAATATACACAATTTGACAAAAGCCTTCAATTAAGTAACACTTTAAACCAGTGCTACCTACCCCCCACACCCCTTCCAGCCAAATACAGCTGATCCCAATGATTCAAACCAAGAGTAGGATATACATCGCCTTGGAGAACTACCTTTGGCATATCCAAGTCCAAGCTAAATCAACAGGACTGCTCCCCCTACTTCCTTCAGAAACAAAAAAGTGTCACCTGAGCTCAAATGTTCCTTCACTTAAGAGGGTGAGAGAGAAGAGAATAACCATCCCCAGGAAAGAGACCAATGAGTGCAAAGCTAAATTCTGTCCAGTGCCTTCTGCTGGAAATGGGAACCAGGGACAACTTTTTCATTCCCATTCATAAAAAGCAAGAATAATCAGGGGAAGCTAGAAGGCAAAGCAGATATATTAAATATTAGGTTTCCACCATTGTTATTCCTATTTATAATTTTGAAGTATAATTAACAAAAACTAAGTTTTGTCTCCTAAGTGCCAATTGTGAGAAAATGTAAATGGGTTTTCTCATGGTTTTCCTATAGGCAAATTAGTTTTCACTAAAATTAAGGACTCCAAATGTCTTACAACCAAATTTCCTTACTTCAAAGTCAGTACATTCTGAAAGAAGCTACAAGGCACTCAAGTGGAAAGAAATGAAGAGCCTAAATTCCTGGCACAGGCCTACAGTGGAAAAGGCAAAGGAGTTGAACAGGGAAGGAGGGGCAATAACTAAGTGTCAACATTACCTAGCCATATCTGGAGCTTGGAATGAATGCTTGAGGAAGCTTTCTGGAAGCAAAAATAATCTAGGGCATCACATGTTAATTTCCTCCAAGATAGAACATACAGAATAAGAAGGGGCGGGGAGAGGGAAATAACCCCAGCCTTATCTCCACCTTCTCCTAAGCTGTGCATTCCTTCTTATGGAGGATATTTGCAAGCAGAGATGAGCACTACTGACACAAGGCACTGGGAAATTTTCTACCTTTCTTACCAGAAACTTAAAAAGTCCTTAAGTGACACCAACTCCTGCCTCTGAAATGAGTTTTCCTTGAGGGTTACTCAGTTAACAAGGTGAAAAATATCTAGCTTGGCGAAAATTATCCCATACCCATCACCAAGAAAAAAGAACTTAATTGGTTCAGGACAAAAACCCTATGCAAATCAGAGCCCTTCTAAAGACAATCACAACACTCATAACAAGGAAGGAGTCTGAGTTTACCTTGACTTAGAGAAGTCTTAGCACTTCTGGAAATGAAAATGTTTTGTACCTGACCTCTTACACTCCCCCCACCCTTCCTTTCCTTGGTGTTTGAGGTATTTCCTAATAGGACTCAGTGAACTGAATTAGGTCTCTTGGGTGATGTACAAGGTTTTACCTCTCCTAAGCATAAGCCCCTACCCCTTAAACTTCTTTTGAAAACCTGATACAGTGATCTCCCAGAAACCTTATTTGCCTTTCAGTAAGGATGTAAAATCACCCCCCACCTGCCAGCAAAGTATCCCAGAAAATAACTCTGGCCACAAACTACAAGGATCAGGTTCTCCAAGGTTCTCTGGATGGATGTGGTTTCCCTATCTCCCATGTTAAGGAAGATCTTCTTTATTAATCCCCTGTTCACTAGAGATCAGGAACCCCAATGGGTAGAATGTTCAGCTCCCAAGGAAGGTATGCTGCAGAGGCACATGGCAAACTGCTTAAAAGATAAAAAACTTGTGGTCAATAGACATGTGGAAGAGTCCCTCCCACCCAATCCAGAAGTTTAAGCACTAATTGGAGAATCAGTACCCAACAGAAAATTAGCCCTGAAGTCTCACCAAGTCACCACAGGACAGCTGTTCAAAAGGGCTTTCCAATTTTGCCTAGAAACTCCACGCTTCAAGGCAGGACTTTAAAAAATGAAAAGTATATGGAGAGTTGGACAAAGATTTGACTGAAAAAGTTGGAGGAAGATAGATAAGGGACAGGATACCCAATACCACCCTCAGATAGGGCATGGCTTTGAACATGCACCAACTGCTAAAGCACTGCACAAGTTGAAAAATGAAGACATTATTTTCCCATTAATGTTTTTAAGGAATTTCTTTCTAAAGGGAAGGAAAAAGAAATTCAAAAAGGGTGGCTCTTTGGAAAAAAGAAATGAAGGTTGTGAAATGTAATACCAGAAAGGTTTTGCTTACCAGATACCGTAGCTTGCATCCCCCTGCCTTGAGTTTACAACTGCCGCTTCCTTTCCTATTCACTTCTCATCCTAGTACCAATGTACAGGAGCTAAGCAACTGGAGAACGTGACACAGCACTGAACACAAAGAGTTTATCCCCAAACCCAGAGGTGGGATAAGGAAATAAGGGTGATTTAAAAGAAGTCCTCAGGTACCCACCCTCCGTCTCATTATACAAAGCGACCAAATGCAGGCCCAAAGACTGGTTCCTGGACAGAAAGGGCACATTTCAGTATTAGGCCCCACTTGTCTATTCAAGTCACTTCCACAAGTTCTCCTTTCCCCAGTATCCCCCACACCACACCTACATACATACATGCACACAGCTCTCACACACACACACACACACACACACACACACACACACCACCACCACCACCACCACCACCAGAAGGCTCCCAGTCTTAAAGTATAGTTGGTTTGACTGGTTTTCCACCCCTGGCAACTGAAGCGGGGAAAATTTCCAAGCTGTTGTGATGAGTGAAGGAAGATGAAAATAAAAGCAACAGGCTTTGATTGTTAAATATAAAAACTAGAGCTGCCCAGGAGATGGACAACTTCAAGACCTAATCTCTGTAAGTTTTTCCCTCTTAAGAATATAAAAGGTACTCTAAAGAAAATACAGAAAATGTCTTTTCCTGTCTAGCAGCAGCGTGCACAGGGAGTCCAGAAAGCATCTGCTCAGGGGTGGAGTTTCAAGAGGGTGGAGAGGAAGAAAGCTGATTACATCACCTTTCCATGCTGCTCCTCCCCCTTGACCAAGTTTCTAGGGCGGCCCTAAGCTCTGGATGGCAAAAGGGGGAGAAAAAAACAACAAAGAAGCAGGGACGACGCCATTTTGTAATGGAGAAGAGGAAAACTTAAAAAAGCTATCCCGGCTCTGCCGGCAGCTAGTTACATTAGAAAACAACCCTTCTCAGTAAAATACCCCAAACCAGCCACCCACCCTGAATGGTCTTTAACCTAATTTGAGTAAAAGAGTTGTGAAAATAAAACCAATTAAAATATTTAAAAGAACATTTTTCTGTGGGGAAGAATTGAATTTGCAATTGAGGTTCAACCTGCTACCATCGACCACCCCCATCCTCCCTATAAAGGGAAAGGGGGAGGACTTGGACCCCTCTCAACAAATAGGGTTGAGGTGGGAGGACAGGAGAAAAATGGGCCAAGACACAACCTGCAACACCGCTTTGAAGACAAAAGGACAAGGAAAGTCGCCATATTGAAGCAGGGAAGAAAAAAATTCCTTTTAACGACACAAATCTTTTAGAAAGCTAGCATTCAATTGCACTAAATGGCTTTTAAAATTATACTCCTGAATTCCACATTTCCCAACCTTTCCACCCCCTATTAGACTGTATTCCCACCCACCAAAACGTATCAAGTTAAAATGTTAATCACTTTTTTCCTCTTAAATAACCTGCGCAACCTGCAACAATTAAAAACATTCTTTACCTCCCCATTATCTTGTATGTACTGGCACTAAGATTATATTTTTGTACTGAATTAAGTGTCTTGCAATCTTTATTCCTAGATTGCCACCTATTTTAACCACACAAATATATCCCAAGCAAATTACATTAAAATTGAGAGGATTTAACAATCATTTAAAGTCATAGCCAGCTATTATTTCTCTGCCCATCTCCTTACCCTGCAATCTTTATGTACAGATTGCTTATTAATCTGGCAAATTGAAAGGCGCCCTGCTTGTCTCACACACAAAGAAGTGGGACTTCTGGGCCACAAGATCCACCATCTTTTGTATGTGAGCTCATTAACCCTTTTGAAGACTGCTAACAAGAGGAAGTTAACCATTCCTCCTTATAAAAAGCAAACACTTATGGCTTTGGCAGTCTGGAAATTGGCTGGATTATCAAGGGTTAACCATCAAAATCCTCACTTGCTGGCCCTCCCTCCACCCTTTCCTTGCCTGCAGCAGGGCAGGAAGGTAGGTGGCAGGGGAGAGAGAACAAGACTGTTTAGACCAAAGGCCCTTTTTTAATGGAGATTAAGTGACCGGCTTGGTCCTTCTCCAGTTCTCTATTTTGTTCTATTGTCTCATTTCTTCCTCTCATTATTTTTGGTTTCACAACGGGAAACGTTGATTTCTTGTTGCAAGGCTGGTTTTGGAAAATTCGACACTTACTATCCAATTTTTTTGCGACGTCAGCACCTCGGGCTCAGGGGGGGAGGGGGCTCAAATTTTGGAGAAAAAAAATAAAACAACCAACCAAGACCCAAAACTCAATTATTTGGGGGGCCTCATTGGATCAAAAAGTCTCTTAAAAAAACGAAGGCCAACTCAGTATTCATTTTCCCCCCACCCAACTCCATTTAGGGAGGGGGGATCGGAGAAAAAAAGTTCTGAGTGGATTCAAAAAAGTAAACGCTGGATGAGTGAATTTGGGTGGGTTTGGGAAGGGTGGGTGGTTGATTATTTTTGAAGTTATGTGGTGACGGTCCTTCGGCCACAGATTGCAAGTCCCATGCAGCGTGGGCTGGTGGGGTGGGCAAGATAGGTGGGAAGGGGCAGAAGACACAAGTGGTTGGGCTGGTGGCTGCGGTTTTCCCTTTCCCCCCTCTCTCAGGATCCTTTCAAGGGCTTAGATGTTGCTGCGGCTTGTTTTTTTCCTCGTGGCCGGCCTGTCTTTCTCCGAGAAAATTCAAACCTAGGATAAAAGGAACACAAGGGAGAAAGATGTAATCAATACGGGCTGCTTTAAACACCCAAAATACCGTATCTGTTGTCTCCAATCACATCCAGGTCCCATCCCGAACACAGCCGCCTTTTATAAGCCATGATCCTCCACAGAACCCATCCCTAACCCCCTCCTCAGTCCGACGAAATCAACAAAACTTAACCCTCCAACCGACAAAACAACCAAACTTACCTCTAAACGAACCCCAGAATGGCGGCTGCCTGCTCGGGCGGAGTCTTTTATACCCGGACGCCGCCCAACGCGCCCAAACATGCTAGGGAAACGCCCTTGTCGCGAGACATTGTGCGCGAGGCATGAATTCATTGGCCAACCCGAAAGACAACTCGCTAGCTGATTGGCTATCCTTCCTTCACCTTCGCTCAGCCCCTTCCTCCCCCGGGACCTTCTTCCGCCTCCTTCCTGGCCCCCCCCCCCCCCCCCCCCCCCCCCCCCGGCAAGCGCGTGACCGCAGAGCCTAGCACCTCCCTTTCCTCTGCTTCCACCACTTCCGTCCTCCAGAACTTTTCTCACCCTGGTTGGTAGAACCGGCCCGGCGCGTGCGCATTGAGAAGACGTTGGTCGAAATCCCCTTCAAAATTGTTTAAAACGCAAGCCCTTAGTATGAGATCTAAGAATCGTAATGACTGGTTTAGGAAAAACGCAATTTTGAGGCCAAATTCAATTGTGACGCAGTTGAAATTGGCTTCTCCCCATAGCCCCCCCTTTTACGCTTCCGTCCTGACGCAAGTGCGGGGCCGCCTCCCGCACTGCGGACTAGCCCTTGGCCCTACCGTAGTCAGTTTCTTGGAGCATGCGCAGTCGCCTTTCGTGCCTTGGGCGTACGTCAAGATGGCGGCGTCCCTGTCGTGTTCTTTGCTGAGGCGCCTTCTTAACCTTTCGCCCTTCAGAGGTGCCTACGGAGTTCAGGTAACTCCTTGGAGCACACTTTGCACAACCGCAATTTAGTTATACTTTCTCTA
The DNA here is from genome assembly GCF_028749965.1 of Puma concolor. Taxonomy (NCBI): domain Eukaryota; kingdom Metazoa; phylum Chordata; class Mammalia; order Carnivora; family Felidae; genus Puma; species Puma concolor. The sequence continues at coordinate 29,837,394 of NC_141671.1, forward strand.
GGTTATTGCTGGGAATCCAGGAGCGGAGACCTTCCCAAGTGCTTATGCCTTGGCCGGCTAGGCAGCACTGCTTCCACCACCCTTTCCTTCTCACCGTTTTCAGTGCTGCGTGGCTTTTTAATCTTTAGCCCAGGGCAAAGAGCCCGGGTTAGATATCATTCTTTTCCCGTTACCATCGCGGCTAAAGAACTAGGTAAAGGATTGGACCTCTTGGTCATACACAACCAGCTCTTAAGTATGCGTATGGTGTTTAAACCTGATTGTCTAGAGTGATCTTGGGTTGAGGGAGACTAACTTTTACCTGCTGTGATATCTCCCAGTAAAGCCAGGATACGTTCTCAAGACCTGGGGACCAATTTCTCCGCTTTCTCTCACTAAATTATTTTATTATTGTTATTATTATTATTATTTTAATCAGAGCATACATGAGACCTTAACTCAGTCCTTTGGATTGACGTTTCCCTCCAGCCTCATGTACTCACCACACTGGAAGTTCTTGGTAGGGCACGGTAGGTTCTTGGTAGGGCAGGGTGAGATAGAAAGGCTTGCACAGCTGCCACTCCCTAAAGTGGGACTGAAGACTGGTGACAGGGGGTCACCACGGAGTTAATAACAGCTTTGGTAGCTTTAAAGCTAGCGTTAGTACTCAAGTTTGTTCTGACCTATGGAATGTTGACCTTCAACTTTTTTAAGACTGGGCAATTTCATGATCCAGGATTGGATTGGGTTGGAGATTGCCCTGTCATATGCATCCTCTCCCTGCCAGGCATCTTCCTTCCAAGAAGTTAGACATTCTCCCTTTTCCTTTCTTCTCACTTTCCTCCACTAGACTCAGTACATTCTCAAAAGCACGACTATATCATAGGTGTCTTCTCAAATACGCCTGCTTCCCAGTCACTTAACCTAGTTACCCTCTCATATTAGCTTTTCCTTCAGGGTCCAGTCAGAGACAGGAATAGTGGTTGATGATACCAATTTTACCCTAACAAAAATGCTACTTTCTCTGTATATTCTTACTATATTCCATTAGTACAGTGGACATGAATTCCCCTTCTGCTAACATGTGGGCAGTGAGACAATCAGGTCCTTTCCTTGAGCTCTTTTTCTGATTTTTTTGGCCCTCTTTTTATAGGTTCCCCTCCAGACTCTTTGCACCAAAGCCCTTCCTGAGGAAGATTCTTTGCCCCTAGATCCCATAACCCCTTATAAGAATGAACCCTGGAAATATCTGGACTCAGAAGGTACCTCTGAATGGGAAAGGGGAGGATCACAGCGGTCTGAAATAAGTGGACAGAGACATTTCTATTACCCACCCCCCCAGAAATAACTTGTGTGGTTTTTCATTTCAGAATACCAGAATCGCTATGGTTCTCGCCCTGTGTGGGCTGACTACCGTCGAAACCACAAAGGTGGCATACCCCCTCAGCGAACTCGAAAGACCTGTATTGTGAGTTTCTGAAGGTGGTACACGGATGGGATGGGATGTAGAGTGTGGATGGAGGCCATAGTGACCATGGCAGCAGTACTTTTTCTCATAGGACTTTGAACATCTTCACTTACCAGTTTTTTCTCTCCACAGCGTAGAGACAAAGTTGCTGGGAATCCCTGCCCCATCTGCCGGGATCCCAAGCTGCATGTCGACTTTAGGGTAAGGGGAATCTTTTCTTCAGAGTAAGGACTTGGAGTTTCTTCATAGTGCTAAAGAGATTACCATAGGTGTCCTACTCTTCTTCATAGTGTAGTACTCCTATAGTTTATTTTGCATTGACTTTCTAGTAACAGAAAAACATTCCTCTCTCCAGCCTCTTGCTCTCTATTGTGGATCATACTAAAAAGTTTCATCTCTTATATGTGAAATTTACAGTTTACATTGTAAGGCCAGAAGAATACCTGTTTTTAATGGGAGAGCAATACCCAAAGGTTCATTTGTATCCATCACAATTATTGGCAAGTAGATTGGGCTAGTTTTTTTCTGTGCGTGTGTTTGTTTTTGTTTTATTGTTGTCATGTTGTGTGATGGCCTGCTGAGACTTGGGGTTGGAGAGCAGATACATGAAGCAAGATACAGAGTCTAATTATTTTTCAAAAAGCCTTTATTGCCAGGACAGAATTTCCTCCCTAAAGAGTACAAAAAACGATATAAAAATATGGGGAAAAAATGGGAAAATGCTATTCTGAGCTTGCAGTGAAGGCATTAGAGCAGAAGCTGAATGGTCATCAAGGGAGCTGGAGGAAATTCGTGTATCAGTAAGCAGATGGGGGTGTCTGACTGCTCTCAGGTCCTTTCAGACACAGTTGTGGAAGGGTCCAATAGATAGATAATATCTCAATTTCAACTGTGTACAATTGGTTGTAAAAAGAGAACATAAGCAGTTGTATACAGTTCAGAAGCCATTACGTGACCGAGGAAGAGACACAGGTTATAGGTTGAATAGTTCAGATGATTCTGCTTGCTCTTTTACTCCACACACGTATCTACTTTTTTCCTTGGGTGTCATCTCCTATTGATTGACCTGCTGGCCAACGGGCATTCTACACAATTAAGACTATAAAATTGTTCTTAGTAAATATATATGTTATACATAGTATGCTGTTGTGTACATTAATATTTTACACGTGTGCATTACAACATATATTTCTGGGTGATTTCATGGATTGCCAACTGACTATCCCCAATTTGTTTTGCATGAAAGGCTGATTTTAGAACCTAACCCCTGCAGGAGAGGATTCTATGTAAGTCTCAGTGACAGAATGTAGAGTGTGCACATAAAATGGTTGGAAGGTCAAGAAAGGGGAAACGTTTGCTGGAGTTTTTAAGAATGTGTTTAGCAAAGTGATGGGGCTAGAAAGAGGGTAACACCTGAAGAGATACAGAGGAGTTAAGGATGTCTGACTTGTGTACAGATTGTGCACTTCCAGTCTCTCAAGGTCTTGGTGCTCTCCCTGCCGTCTCTCATGTTTCCCCACCACTTTCCTCCCACAGAACCTGAAGCTCTTGGAACAATTTGTCTGCGCCCACACGGGTGTCATCTTTCATGCTCCGTACACAGGTTAGCCCATCATCCCTGTCACCACCAGAATAACTTTTCCTTGGAGCACTTCTTGTTTATTCAGTCACACAACAGGTATTTGGTGGTTCCTACGTATGGCATAAAAAAACATTGATTGAACGTGTTTGGAAATCCTGCTTTAATGGGAATCTTCACATGCTAAAGCAATTATATGTGGACAAAAGATATAAGCAAGTACCAATGTAAGTAAACTATCTCAACAGAGCTCTTAGAAGATAAGTCGTGGTGATTATCTCCTTTCTGTAGAGTCTCTGCTTTTACAAAAATTGACTGTCATTGGTCACAAACAGACACAAGTCTCCAGAGTGAAATCCCATCGTGCAATTTTTAGGCACTATCTCTTAATCCCTTCCCAGTCTACAGCTCCTACAGAGCACTCTGGGGGCTCTCCTGCTCGATGGAGGCTTCAGCTGGGTTTGTGAGGGGCACCTCGAGCATTGATTGGCTCAGGTGGGGGACCACTCTCTTCTCGGAGATGACTGATAAATTGACTGCATGTAAGTTCTTTTTGCCATCGACAATCCAATTAGCTCTAACTCTCTCAAATTTGGAATTGTAATCCTTCCTAACAATGCAAGGTTACATCCATTCCTTAACGATGGTCACAGGCCAAATAAGGCCCCCTGCTGTTTCCATTTATTTTCATATTGTCTACAACTGCTTTCAAACTACAATGGCAGAGTTGAGTAGCTGAGACAGGGACTGTAGGACCTGCAGAGCCTGAAATTTATGTGGCCCACCACAAAAATTTTGCCAACCCCTGCTCTAAAGCAAGATAAATTTGCAGAACTAATCTGAATCCACCATTTTGTGGAAGGCAGCATGATCAGTGGAGTTTGGTTTGTCGGGGAGTTTTAAAGAGGAGCATTTAGGGGCGCCTGGGTGGCGCAGTCGGTTAAGCGTCCAACTTCAGCCAGGTCACGATCTCGCGGTCCGGGAGTTCGAGCCCCGCGTCAGGCTCTGGGCTGATGGCTCAGAGCCTGGAGCCTGTTTCCGATTCTGTGTCTCCCTCTCTCTCTGCCCCTCCCCCGTTCATGCTCTGTCTCTCTCTGTCCCAAAAATAAATAAACGTTGAAAAAAAAAAAAAAATAGGAGCATTTATAGTCAAGCTATGGAAAGTTAAAGGGACTATTTTGCTACTCTCTCAGATCACCTTCTCCAGATCTGGAAACCTTTCTTCCTTTATATTTTGTTTAGGTTTATTTATTTTCTTTGAGAGAAAGCAAGAGTGAGTGAGGGGGGCGGGGCAGAGAGAGAGAGGGAGAGAGAGAGAATCCCAAGCAGACTCCACGTTCAGCGCAGAGCCTAATGCAGGGCTTGATTTCATGAACTGTGAGAACGTGACCTAAGCCAAAATCAAGTCAGATGTTTAACAGATTGAGCCATCTAGGCACCCCCCTTTCTTGCTTTATTGACTCATTCTTTGTGGATTGTCCAATCTAAATCTTTAATCAACCATACTTGCCCTTTGAATTTTGTTCTGCTGTCTTGGAGGCTTTACCATCAAATGGCTTTTCTGTGGTGGCTAGATCCTCTTAAAGTCTTCATCTCAGCTCTCAGAAAGGGGGGATTCTTTCCATTGGATAGATGGGGAAACTGAGGCCCATGGAGGGGTCAGAGAACTGGGATTATTAGAGCAACTTTTTCAAACCCAGCTCTTTATCATCATATAGAAGTAGTTATATACTTTATTTACTGTGCTTTTCAGAACAAGCACCAAGTTCTCTCTCTCTCTCCCTTCAGGGGTCTGTATGAAGCAACACAAGAAGTTGACCCAAGCCATCCAGAAAGCCAGGGATCATGGTGAGCATAAGGGGCACAGTGCAGTTTTGTGCCATAAAGAAGGTGATTTAGGGCTGGAGGGCGGATATAAATGCTACCGATCTGAAAAGGTGGTACCCAACGTGCTCTTCCCAAAAAATCTTTCAGCACTCCACTGGTCCCTTTTTCCCTCTCCTGAGTCTTTTACCTTGTCCTTGTCCTATTCTGTTATTCTTCCTCTTTCCTTTCTCTTCCCTAACTATTGGTCCCAATGCCAGAGATAAATCATAGGGGATCTTTGTATAAATCTCTGGCCCTAGGCTCCATGACACCTTCGCAGAAATTTTAAAAAGGTATACCTCTGCTAGGGCAGGTGCACCTTTATAGTCCTGGTGCAGAGCTGCACGGTTTGGCAGGCAAGAGCCCAGGCAGTAAGTATGTCAGTCCTCATTGTCCCTTGTCCAGTTGCCTTTGTGCAGTGTACAACATGCATAAATGTACCCAGTGGCTCTGACTGGTTCCTCCCTCCCTTTATAGGTCATTTTATTTATTGTCTTGACCTGAACTACTCTTCCTTGCTTCCTTCCTTCACTTTCTCTTTTTTTAATCCCCTAGGTCTCCTCAGGTACCACATTCCTCAGGTTGAACCTCGGGACCTTGACTTCAGTACCTCTCATGGAGCTGTGAGTGCTACTCCACCAGCGCCCAGCCTGGTGTCAGGTGACCCCTGGTACCCATGGTACAGCTGGAAACAGCCACCAGAGAGAGAGCTGTCCCGTCTTCGACGCCTCTATCAGAGTCATCTCCGAGAAGAGAGTGGTCCCCCACCTGAGTCAATGCCCGAATTGCCACTCACAACCCCAGCTGAAGCCTCCTCCACTGAGCAGGAGAGCCCCCAGAGTGCTCTGTAGGAGCTGTATCCTGGGAAGGGATTATAAGAGATAGTGCCTAAAAATTGCATAATGGGATTTGACTCTGGAGACTTGGGTCTGTTTGTGGCCAGTGGCAGGCCCAGGGCCCGAGAAAAGAAATGATTGTGTTGTTGAAGGGAAAAAATACATTTGAGGCTTAGGGAGGGCAAGACAGATGTGTATGGGAAACCCCAACCCCTATATATTGTAAATAGGCTAAACATTCTGTTACTGCTTCAGACTTCTGCTAACTCAACTTTCCACAATAAAGCTATATCTCTGTTTATGGTCTGAGTTTCAGATTAATGCCATTTGTGTGGGGGAAATGGCTGCTGTGGGGAGGGGAGGGGTGAAGCTTGCGCCAGAGCAGCCAGTGACTCTTGGAACCAGGAGCCACCAGAAATGGGCAGTTGGGCCATTAGGTCATGATCACCTTTCTGGCCTCCTGTGCCCAACTCTGTGTTAGTGTTCCCACCATACCAGCTGTTTGGCGGGTGGTATGTTAAAGGGTTGGAGAATGGGTCTTCAGGTTAGGAAAAATGCATTGCTATGGCCCTAGCTATGTGGGATGTGGGGTAGGGGAGTGGCATTGCTAAGGGACTGACTGGCCTGGGGAGAACGGCGTCTCCAGGGCTGGCTGCCAGGAAGCTCGTGCTGCCCCTAGAGGCGGGTCCTGAGCCCCTCCACTGCCAGGAAATAAGGGTTCCCAGAAGCACTTCCTCCCCTCCACCTCCTTCGAGGAGGAGCGGAAGTGACGTGTTGCGGGGCGGGTCTGTCCACGCACAATGGGCCATGGAGTTCTCTTTCGATGTGGACGCCCTGCTGCCGGAGCGGATCACGGTGCTGGACCAGCACCTGCGACCCCCAGCCCGGCGACCCGGAACCACAACGCCGGCCCGGTGACATCTCAAATTCGCCCCAAGGCCCTTCTCTCCTAGTTTCTCTCAAAAAATGGTCCAGGCACCACGCCCCCTTTTCACGGAATAGTGGCCCTGCCTTTTGTGGTTCTGGCTTGCCCTTTGGTGACCTTTGACCCTAGACCTGGTGGAGTTGGTCGCCACTTGCATCTGTGACCTTTCACTCTTAGGCCTGATTTGTTCTAACCAAAGCCCTTCCGGCTTCCCCACAATAACCTCAGGGAAGAAGGAGTGTACTGTTTTGAAAAGAGGTGTGGCAAAAGTTTGGGTTCCAGAAAGGTGGGGTGGAAAATCAGATTGGAAAGGTAAAGTCAGAGAGTCTTAAGTGCTGAACCTGGATTGAGGTTGTGGCCAATGTTACCAGGATCCTCTAATTCAGTAAGTATCTGATTCTTTGTTTCCTTTCTTTCTGTAGTGTTGACCTGCAGCAGCAAATTATGACCATTGTAGATGAACTGGGCAAGGCTTCTGCCAAGGTACTGGGGAGTCTTTAGATGGAGAAAAGGGCGGGGTGGGGGGAATCTCTCTGGGGCCAGTAGATAAGAGAGGCCTAGGTCCTTGGGAATGGACTTGCAGAAAGTCTCTCTTCATCTTCCCGGCAGGCCCAGCATCTTCCTGCTCCCATCACCAGTGCATCAAGGATGCAGAGCAACCGCCATGTTATGTATGTGCTCAAAGACACTTCAGCGCGACCGTAAGTGCCAAATGCCCTTCCATCCCATATTTTATTCCTTCCAACCCCAGCCCCTCTCCCTTTTTTGACTCTCCCAATAGCTGCTACTAGCTTGTTTCATTATTCTTCCCATCCTGCAGAGCTGGAAAAGGAGCCATTATTGGCTTCCTGAAAGTTGGATACAAGAAACTCTTTGTGCTGGTGAGTGTTACTGGAAGCTGAGAGTTCACATGCCTTGGCTTTTGAGAATAAAAGGGCTGGATGTTGGGAGGGGGCAACGATGTCTGTCCTAAAAGATATTTGTTCTTTACCTCTTAGGATGATCGTGAGGCTCACAATGAGGTAGAACCACTTTGCATTCTGGACTTTTACATCCATGAGTCACTTCAACGCCATGGCCATGGACGAGAACTCTTCCACTATATGTTGCAGGTGTCATTTAGCTTTTCACCAGTCCATCCAAAATAGAGATCAAAGGCCCCTTTGCCCTGACCACTCCCAAAGGCCCTGACTTCCACCCTCCTCCCTGCCACATTCCCATATCCTCCTATCCCCTTCCCAGGCTGCTGGGTTCCTCTTGGCATGCTTTCCCCCAACCTTCTCCTACCCTGAGTCTCCTGTCTTTGCAGAAGGAGCGGGTTGAACCACACCAACTGGCCATTGACCGACCATCACAGAAGCTGCTTAAGTTCCTGAATAAGCATTACAACCTGGAGACCACAGTCCCACAGGTTAGAGGCTTCAGAGGGTAGATCCTCATTGAACATTCCCATTGAATGTATTTATTATTTGGGGGCAAAGAAATGGCGTCTTCCATGCATTCCTTATTACCCATTATATAGGATTTATTCTGTGTAGCTAATCTCTTCTCCCCCAGCTCCCCCCCCCCCATTTTTTTATGGTACCATCTCTCATTCTGCAGCTATTCACTTTCATGTATTTTGATTTTTCGTTATTGGCTGTTCTGTATACCCAATAATATGTTTGTGCCCCAAACATAGCCAGTTTTCACCTCATTTTTACACAGGCCTTTACTCAATCAATATTTATTAAGGCCCAGAGTAATATATATTCCTTGTTTTGGGGGAGTTTTGGCCTAATAGGGAAGGTGGTTTGTGTATAAGTAAATATGATACAATGTACTAATGCTATCCATTCATTTAACAAATATTTATTGGGCAGTTGACACTGTTTTGCACACTAGGAATACTTTACTCAACAAAACAGACAAAAGTCTCTGCCCTTGTGCAGTTTATATTCTTGTTGGGGAAACAACCGTAACAAATGACTATGTAGTATGGTTGATGATAAGTGCTCTGGAAAGAGGAGAGGCACTGAGAAGGCTTGCAAGTACCATTGTGGGGATGGGAGTTCATGGAGTTGCAAGTTTAAATAGGATGATCAGGGGCACCTGGGTGGTCTGTTAAGCATCCCATTCTTGGTTTTGGCTCAGGTCATGATCTCACAGTTCGTGAGTTCAAACCCAGCATTGGGCTCTGTACTTGGCTGCTTGGGAGTCTCTCTCTCTCTGCTCGCTCCCCTGCTCACTCTCTCTTGCAAAATAAATAAGCTTCAAAAATTTTAAATGGGATAATCAGGGAAGGCCTCACTGAGAAAGTGCCATTTGAGCAGTAACTTAAAGGAAGTGAGAATAAGAGCCAGGTAATATCTGGAGAGAGGGCATCCAGCCAGAAGGAATGGCTAGTGCAAAGTCCATGAGACAGAATGTGCCTGAATGAATGAATTGGCTGGTGTGGCTAGAGCAGTTTGAGTGAATGGGAGTGTGGTGGATCAAGTAGCAAGGGGGAGGAAGAACATTTCAGACCTTACAGGTATTGCAAAGGCTTTGGCGTTTGCTCTAAGTGAAAAAAGGAGAGTCATCATAGGAGTTTGAGCAGAGACATGATACAATCTGATTTAATGAGACCACTTTGGCTATTAAGAATAGCAATAGGGGAGCAAGGATATAAGCAAGCAGACTAGTGAGGAAGCAACAATCTTGATGGAAAATGGTGGGGCTGAAACCAAGATGGTAGCATTAGAGAGGGTAAAGGGTGGTCAGATTTTAAATATTTTGAAGTTAAATAAGATATCCTAATAGATGATCTGTGGAGAAAGAGAAAGAGAAAGAAGGAGTTAAGGATGATCCCAAACTCGGCCTGAGCCATTGGACAGATGAAATTTGCTTAACTGAGATGGTAGGTGGAGCAGCTTTGGAGAGAAATGGTAGGAGTCCATTTTGATTTTGTTAATCCTAGGTTGAGTTGACAGTTGGGTACTTCTTTGGAGTCCACAGAAGAGATTTGGAATAGAAAGGTCTCAGCATACATAGGGTGTTGAAAGCAATGAGATAGGAGGAGATCACCAAGGAGTGAGTATAGAAAGAAAAGTGGTTCAAGGACTTGAGCCACTGAGCACTTTTTTTTTTTTTTTAAGTTTATTTACTTTGAGAGAGACAGAGCTGTGAGTGGGGGAGGGGCAAAGAGAGAGGGAGAGAGAATCCCAAGATCCCAAGCAGGCTCCACACTGTCAGTACAGAGCCTACTGTGGGGCTTGGTCCCATGAGCCATGAGATCACAACCTGAGCTGAAACCAAGAATCAGGTGTTCAACCCAGGTGCCCCAAGCACTCTTTTAAGGGGTGTCACCAGAGGAGGAGAAGAACCAGCACATGTGACCAAGGAGCGACTAGTGAAGTAGATGAAAATTTACAGGTAGGTAGGGTGACCTGGAAGACTAATGAAGAAAACATTTCCAGGAGGAAGGAATGGCTTAATGAGTCAAATGCTGCTGATTAGTGAGGTCAGAAGAGGCCTGAGAGGTGACTGTTGTATTTAGCTGCCTGAGGGCACTGGTGATCTTGACAAGGGGTTTTGGTGTAGTGGTGGGTAGAAGCCTGGATGGATTGGGTTTAAGGAGATTGAGAAGCCAGGAAGTGGAGAGGGCAAGAATAGGCCATAAATGCTGCTTTAAGGGGAACAAAGAAATAGAGCAAGAGCTAGAGGGGAAAGTGGATTAAGACAGGGTTGACAATTTCCGTTTGGAAGAACCAGCAATATAAGAATGACTTAATAGAAAATGTGATGTCAGAACATGGGGAGAATTGCAGAAGCAATGTCATTGAATGGGCAGGAGGGGTTGGGATTGGGTTGACAAGTTAGCTTTGGATAGGAGCATGGACAATCCACTAACATGATTTGATTGATGTGCTTACAGAAGAAGGTATAAAGACATGGTGGTGAGTGCTACCTTGGGGTGGGGGTTGGGTAAAGGAAGGCTTGACTTAGTTTAATCGTGAAAGCTGAATGTCATGGGGACAGAAGTAGGCAGGCTAAAGTGCATTTCCTATAGAGGAACCAGCATGAGCACAAGCAGATAGGTATTCAGATACCTTTTAGGGTACTACAGGCAGTATGGTGTGGCAGGAATGCTGTGCATGTGCAATAATTATTGCTGGAGTAGGAGGGTGGGCCTGTAGACAGGGTCAAGGCAGGAGATAGGCAGGATCTATTAATATTTAGAATGTCCTCCCCTAATACATTGTTCCATTAAGAGGCAGTGGAGAGTGGTGGGAGGAGCATACCATATTGGGCATACCAAGGTAACCTGTAGACCAAAGCATTGTAGAGTATAATTATGTAAATAATGATTCATGAGCTCTGTGTGCTGTCTACATGCATCATCTTAGTTGATCTTTGTACCTCTCTTTGAGATGGGTGCTTTTATTGACCCCACTTAGGGGTTTATACAGATGAGCAACTTGACCAAGTTCACACAGCTAATAAGTGGCAGAGCAATAACCTGAACCCAATGCCCACTCTTTTTTTTTTTTTTTTTAATTTTTTATTTATTTTTGAGGGAGAGAGAGACACACACAAAGTATGAGCAGGGGAGGGGCAGAGAGAGGAGACACAGAATCTGAAGCAGCCTTCAGGCTTTGACCTGTCAGCACAGAGCCTGACATGGGGCTAGAACCCACGAACTGTGAGATAATGACCTGAGCCAAAGTCAGATGCTTAACCAACTGAGCTACCCAGGCATCCCAGCTATTGGCCACTCTTTATGACTACACTATATTCCTGGCCGAAATGCTGCAGCTAGAATCAAGATTCTGGGGCTTAAGTCCTGGCTGTGTCACTTGTTAGCTATTTGGCTTTCGGCAGGCCATGTTTCCAAGCCTTTTTATTCTTCTTTAACATTATGACTACAAGGATTGTTGTGAAGGTCAAACTGAATGTGGTTTGACAAAATAACTCTAAAATGGTCAATTGGCACCCTGTCCTCCAGCATGTCTTCTCTTAACAATTCTACCCATTTGAACCCTGCTTAATTCTTAGTTTTTTCTCATTGTTTATATACTTAAACTATTTGGTCTTGTTAATGTGTGTGAATCCTTAAGTTTTTGTTTTGACAGTTCGGGATGCCTCATCTTCCCTGATGTTTTGTGTGCTGTCTTTCCCATTTGCTTGGGTCCTGGGAGAACTAAAAAGTAGGGTATGGGTTTTTGTTTTTGTTTTTTTCTGTTTTTTTTTTTTTTTTGTTTTTTTTTTCTTTGGGTTTTTTGTTTTTGAGATAAAATGCACTGTTTTAACTATCTAAAATATACAGTTTAGTGATTTTTAGTATTTTCACAATGTTGTGTGATTATTCCTGCTAATTCTAGACCATTTCTGTGATAAAGAGAAACCCAGAACTCATTAAGCAGTCACTTCCCATTCCCCTTTCCCCAGCCTTTGTCAACCAGTAATTTACTCTGTGGATTTGCTTATTCTGTACATTTTATATAAATGGAATCATACGATATGTGGCCTTTGTGTTTGGCTTTCACTTAGCATAATGTTTTCAGAGGGTTCATCCGTTGTAGCATGTATTGGTACGTCATCACTTTTTATGGGTGAATAATACTCCATTATTTGGATATATCGTATTTTGTTTATCCATTTATCATTGTTTATCCATTTATCAGCTGATTCAGATTTGGTTGTTTCTACTTTTTGGTTATTATGAATAATACTGCTGTGAATATTTGTGGGCAAGATTGTGTTTGCACATATCTTTATAGTTCTTTTGGGTATATGCCTAAGAGTAGAATTGCTGGGTCAAATGGTAATTCTTTATCTGTTTGAGGAACTGACAAGATGTTTTTCCACAATGACTGCAACATTATACATCTTCTACCAGCAATGTACAGTATTCCAAGTTCTCATTATCCTTACTAACATTTGTCATCCTAGTGGCTATGCACTGTTATCTCTTTGCAGTTTTGATTTGCATCTTCTTGATGACTAATACAGATCTGCATCTTTTCAAATGTTTATTGGCCATTTGCTTATCTTCAGAGAAATGTTTATTCCAAGTCCAGTATCAAGTCCCATTTTTAAATTGTGTTCTTTTTTTTAATTTTTTTTAATGTTTATTTTTGAGAGAGAGAGAGACAGAGCGTGAGAGGGGGGAGGGTCAGAGAGAGCGGGAGACACAGGATCCCAAGCAGGCTCCAGGCTCTGAGCTGTCAGTACAGAGCCCAACGTGGGGCTTAAACTCACAAACCATGAGTTCATGACGAGCTGAAGTTGGACGCTTAACTGACTGAGCCACCCATTTACACCCTCCCTTAAATTGTGTTCTTTGTTCTTAAGTGTTCTTTATATATTCTAGATATAACACTCTTATCAGATGTATGATTTGCAAAGATTTTCTATTCTGTGAGTTTTTTCATTTTTTCCTTCCTTCCTTCCTTCCTTCCTTCCTTCCTTCCTTCCTTCCTTCCTTCCTTCCTTCCTTCCTTTTTAAGTTTACTTATTTTGAGAGAGACAGAGCACAAGCAGGGGAGGGCCAGAGAGAGGGAGAGAGAGAATCCCAAGCAGGTTTCATGCTGCCAGCCGCAGAGCCTGATTCAGGGCTCTAACTCAAACACCAGGAGACAGTGACCTGAGCTGAAACCAAGAGTTGGACACTTAACCAACTGAGCCACACAGGTGTGCCCCGTCTTTGCATTTTCTTAATTGTGTCTTTGGAAGTACAAAAGGTTTTGCTTTTGATGAAGTCCAATTAATTTTTTTCTTTGCTTTCTTATGCTTTGGTGTCATATTTAAGAAACAATTGTCTAATCCAGGTCATGAATATTATTCCCTATGTTTCCTTTTAAGAGTTTCATAGTTTTAGCTCTTAACAATTAAATCTTTGGGGCACCTCACTGGCTCAGTCAGAAGAGCATGCAATGCTTGGTCTCTAGGCTATGAGTTGAACCCCATGTTGGATGCAGAGACTACATACATACATACATACATACATAAAGTTTAAAAAATTAAAAAAGAAATTGAGATCTTTGACCCAGTTGAAGTTATTTTTGTCTAGTGTGAGGTGTAGGCCCACATTCAGTATCTTGCATGTGAATATTCAGTTGTCCAAGCACCGTTTTTTGTTTTGTTTTGTTTTTTCCTTTTCAAATTTTTATTCAAATTGTAGTTAACATACAGTGCAATATTGGTTTCAGGGGCAAAATTCAGCAATTCATCACTTACATACAATGCCTGGTGCTCATCATAACAAGTGCCCTCCTTAATAACCATCACCCATGTAGCCCATCCCCCACTTACCTCTCTCCATCAACCCTCAGTTTGTTCTCTATCTTTAAGGTCTCTTGAGGCACCTGGGTGACTCAGTCAGCTAAGCGTCCGACTCTTGATTTTGCCTCAGGTCATGATCTCATGGTTCATGAATTCCAGCACTGACAGCACAGACCCTGCTTGGGATTCTGTCTCCCTCTCTCTTCCCGCCCCCCTGCTTATGCTCGCTCTCTCTCTCTCAAAAAAAATAAAGCTTAAAAAAACTAAAAAGCAAAAGAGTCTCTTACAGTTTGTTCCCCCATGTCATATGTTCATTTGTTTCATTTCTTCAGTTCCACATATGAGTGAAATCATAAGGTATTTGTCTTTCTCTGACTTATTTCACTTAGCATAATACATTCTAGCTCCATCCATGTCGCTGCAAATGGCAAGAGTTCATCCTTTTTTATGGCTTAGTAATATTCCATTATAGATATACCATTTCTCTCTCTCTCTCTCTCTCTCTCTCACACACACACACACACACACACACACACACACACACACGGACTCTTTATATAGTTGGACTTTTGTTGATAGTGCTGCTATAAACATTGGGGTGCATGTTCCCTTTTGAATCTGTGTTTTTATATCCTTTGGGTAAATACCGAATGGTGCAATTGCTGGATCACAGTGTAGTTCTATTTTTAACTTTTTGAGGAACCTTCCAGAGTGCCAAGCACCATTTGTTTAAAAAGCTGCTTTTCCTCGCATCGAATCATCTTGGCATCCTTGTTGAAAATTGACCATAAACACATGGGTTTATTTCTGGGCTCTATTCATTCCAATGGTCTCTCTCTGTGTCCATCTTTAGGCCTCTTCCATACCATTTTGATTACCATACCTTGTAGAAAGTTTTGAAATCAGGAAGTGTGAATCCTCCAAGATGGTCTTGGCTATTTGAGGTCTTTTATAATTCCATATCAACTTTTAGGATCAGCTTATCAGGGTTTGAGTTTTTGACTAATTCTGTCAACAAGGACAGGAAGGCTGGCTTTTTGTTCCTCCCACTATGTTTTTTTTAGGACAAGTTCTGTCCCCAGGTAGTGCTGAATGGCTGAATGGACAACTATATTTCACTTGTTTCATCTTATAGGTCAACAACTTTGTGATCTTCGAAGGCTTCTTTGCCCATCAGCACCGTAAGTTTTCTCAATTTGTGTGTGTTGGCCAAGTAGTTGGGGTGAGGGGAAGGAAAGAGGTGGATTCTTGATCCCATTGGCCCCCTCACTGAGGGGCACCACCACTTCCTTCCTCACAGGGCCCCCTGCTCCCTCCCTGAGAGCATCTCGACATTCTCGTGCTGCTGTGGTTGATCCTACACCTGCTGGTAAAGCTGCAGTGAATGGGTAGAACTGTAGGGCCATAGTGGCTAGTTCCTCTGGAGGCCACGGGGAGCATAGTGCAATCATGGGCAATTTGGGAGAATTCTAAAGCAGCCGAAGTCTCTGGCAATTGTTACCCATTTGCCATTGCCATTGTGAGCTTAGTGCATCTTAGGTTTGTTAGAACTTTAACCAAGTGAGTTCACTGGGAGCCTGTTTGAGGATTGGTATTGATGGGGTCTCTTGCCCCTTCAGGTCCGTCAAAATAGGCCAGAGTCACATTCCTTTGCAAACCCCTCAGGTTTCTGTCAGTCAGTGAGGGACAGACAAGTGTAGTCAGCCCTTCCATTTCCAATCATAGAATAGTGACACAAATGGTCCAAAGTTTAAATATATATTAGTTTTAAAAAACAATGCTCAAAATTTAGTATTTCCAACCAAATAATGAAATTGATCTGGAGAAACCAAACCTAGGAGGTACTGAAATGCTGCCCAGCTTCCCCATTCCATCATACACACATGTTCCTTGCCAGTTTGGGCCCCACTCCTCCCTCTTCCTCACTGCCTCCCACAGGTAGAGAAGCACAGCTTGCACAGAAGTGCTCCCTTGTTGATCTGGTTTTGTGGCTAGCTCTCACCTCTTCCATGGCCAGGAAAGGGAGTAGCAGCCACCCAAAGAACAGTCTGTTACCAGTTATTAGTTTCGACCAGTGTCAGGCACTGGGAGGCAATTCATATCCATGACTCGCTTTGCTTGCCAAGGCTTCTTCCATCTAGCTCCTGCTGATTTAAAGGCTGTAAGAGGGAGTGAGAGCCAACAAGGACAGTGAGGACCGAGATCCACAGGGGAGGAGAGCACAGATAAAGCCTAAGTGGATTTGTTGAGAAGTCTCTCATTTACCACACATGATAGAGAACCTCTGGAAAGGGAAAGGGAGGGAGCAAATAGGAAAGTAAGGGGATGGAAAGTAGAGCTTTGGATAATATGTTAGCCTCCCATTTACTCTGCTAACTCCAGATGTCTTTGTTTTCTCCTCAAACTTTTGTTTTTCCTAAAAAAAGCTTAAGTTTTGTCCTATTTTTGCGCCAGAAGGAGAGGTTCTGCCCCACCCCAACCTCTCCAAAGCAATCCTCATTAACCAAGGGCTTTGTCCGTCTCATCTAGAGGGACCTGGGGTCCTCGTTGGCCCAGCTGGGACCATTCCACTGCCCCAGAATCCCAGGGGGGCCTGACAGCACCCACTGACAGTAAGAGCTCGCCTCCCTTAGCCATCCTTCTCCTGCATCACCCAGGCCCCAGAGTCTCCCCCTGGAACTTTTCCCCCAACTCTGCATTTGACCTACTCCTTCTGGCTCCCCTCAAAAATGCTCCAACATTTTCCTTGAATTCCCTCTTGGTGTGAAGGCATTGCCACAGAGCTGCTTCTGTGATGGAGCTGAACTCTCCTTCCCTGGGAAGAACTGTGGTGTCAGGGAGTAGAGGTTTGGGGTCATGGGGGTAGTGGCTGGGAGGAGGGGTGCAGGGTATGTCTCCTAATGCTTGCTTTGCCTGTGTCTTCTTCACTGACAGCTCCAGCAAGAAAGCTGCCACCCAAGAGAGCAGAGGGAGACATTAAGCCATATTCCTCTAGTGACCGAGAATGTAAGACTGGGGTAGGGTGGCTGGCTTGGGGACCTTAAGCCAGGGGAAGGATTAGTTCTCTCTAAAGGCTCTGATTTCTCTTTTTTCTACCCAAATCTTTGCTGTCATCACTCTCTTCCCTCTTTTTTTTCTTCTTTCTCTGTTGTGGTCTGTATTTTCCCTCTTGCCAGTTCTGAAGGTAGCTGTGGAGCCTCCTTGGCCCCTAAACAGGGCCCCTCGCCGTGCTACACCTCCAGTTCACCCACCCCCCCGCTCCAGCAGCCTGGGAAACTCACCAGAACGGGGTCCCCTCCGCCCCTTTGTGCCAGAGCAGGAGCTGCTGCGTTCCCTGCGCCTCTGCCCTCCACACCCTACTGCCCGCCTTCTGCTTGCTACTGACCCTGGGGGCAGTCCAGCCCAGCGTCGCCGCACCAGGTAATAGGAGTTAGGGAGGGTTAGGGAGCCTCAAAACTGTCAGAGAGGTTGTTAGAAATGGCAAAGGGCAGTTTGAATCCACCAGAGATGTGAAGCAATACGACATGTGGATTGGAGAGGCCTGAAACCTTTTGATAAGAATATATTGGAACAGAGTGGTATGGAGTGGTAGGAGTGGTATAGAAATAAACGAAGGAGCAGAATAGTATTTTATACGGAATCGAGTGTTTTAAAGTGAGAGACAGGAGGAAGGAAGAACACAGATCCACTGGATGGGGAAACGGAGTCAAATTGGGGAAATCTTGGTTTAATACTTACTGGGAAGATGCAGTGTCTCTGACATTTTGGGGAGCCACTGGCCCCATGTTAGTGCTTTGTATGGCAGCAGCCCATCTTAACAGGTGGAGTGGGCATCTCATTGATTTCTCTCCCTAGCTTTCTCTTCACTTCTGACTTTGCTTTCTGTTTTTCTCTCTCCCCCATTTTCCCTTTCCCTTTCTCCTGTCCATAACACCCTTCCTCAGCTCCCTTCCCCGCTCTGATGAGAGTCGATACTGACAGACAGCTACCCCTTCCCCTCCCGTGGAGACCCGGGATGGGCAGAGCCCCCTCTCCCTGAGAACCCCAGACCCACTCTTCCATTGTAGTCCCAGGTTTCAGTGGAACCTGACAGAGCTCATAGGATTCCCTCTTCCACTTTCTTGGGCAACAGTGTGGTCAGGGTCCTACATGGCCAAATACTTTGTAGCTTTTCTGCCTTCTTCCTAAGTGGGCTGCGAACACTCCCACAGACAGCCTGATTTGTTGCCAGATCCATCGATTGGGTGGCTCATACTGATTATCCAGAGAAGCACACTTTTGCTTGCTGTGTTAGACCCTAGAACACCAAGGAAGGTCCAAGGGCCTCCTCTGCCAGGGAAACTTTTAAGGAGTCTTGTTCATGGAATAAATCCCATAGTCCTTCCACAGTGTTACTGGTGGCTCTAATAACTGCTTTGTGCTGCCTACTACATTTATCTTCTCAGCCTGCTGAAGCCAACCAATGAGCTTTGCTTCAGAGCAGCTCAGTGATCTAGGACAGGGTCTTACCAGCTCCCCAAAGGGATCCACTCAACATTGCCAAACTCTAAATCTCCCCATGTTTTGTGTATGTATTGGGAACCCCCAAGCTGATGTCTGCTTTGAGGCTCTAGACTCCCCACACTTCTGAAGATACCATCACTTCCCCCAGATCCAGATACTGTGAAGGAGTTTGTTTCTTGGCAGCAGATCCTGTTGAGCACCCTGTGATCACTCTTAGCCATGTTTCAGAAGATAGGCCCTGAGTCTCAAGTATCTGTTAGCTCCTGGGATCCCCTCTTGTATACATCCCTCCCCAGTAGCTAGATGCTGATAAATGCCTGTCTGGTGAGGTTGTCTTGAGATGATGGGAGGAACTCTTCCTCTGGCCTTCCTTTCTTTCTTCCATAGCAAGATCCTTCCCTGCTCCATACCCAGGGTATGGAACATCCTTCCCCCTCCCTACCTTCTGAATGTGTGGTAGATCAGGTTACTCCCAGTGTGTTCCCCCATCCCAGTACTTGGGAGCAGGATCTCCCTCTCTCCCAACTCACTCCTTTTCCTTCCCCTTCTCAGTGTTGTTTGAATAAACTGCATTCTTTTGTGTTTTTTAAATGGACATTTTCAATGAAAGAAAAATCAAAAAAAAAATACAAAAACAAAAACAAAAAAACCCCCAAACTTCAGGTCTCAGCCTCTTTTGTGTGTCACCTGTTTTTTTTTTCCTTGCGATCTCTGGACCTCTGTGCCTCTCATCTTCCTTACCTCTGAGATCTACTGGATCTTCTGCAGGTTCCTTCTCCTGTCCATGTAGTCACTGGATCCTCTGTGTAGGCTTCTGGATCTACTCTCCCATTCCCTCCAGAAACCTCCAGCTCTCCCCAGTGACTTCTACCCTTTTGCATAGGCCAGCCATTGCTGAGATGTCAAGATTTGCCAACATCTCTGGGACCTACTCATTGCCTCCTGACTGTTCCCTGGATTCCTCTTCCCATTCTGGTTTCCTGCCCCTCTCCCACCCTTGGACCTCTCTCCGTACAATTTCTTTTACTCCTAAATTAAGCCTTGTCACTCCCTATTTCCCTCTGGTCTGACATATCCTTTAATTAAAATAACCATGTTTTCTAAACCAAACACCAGGGCATCTGGTCTAACAATTTTTTTTTGCCTATATGTGACTCTGGTTTTCTGACATAACTCGAATCACATTTAACCTTATTTTTAACACACTACCTCAACTAGAACTAAGACTACAGCAAACTAGGACTGCTCCAAAAAATCTTGCGGTATAAAATGAGCTCCCTACCCTTTTCTGCAGCATAGATTAGATTAAAACCCCATAGGAATGGTAATTACCCCTTTGTCTTTATCCTGTACTATTCCTTTCCTTTCTCTTCTCTGATTCCCCCCTCCATACCCACTTATCTTTCTTCCTGTAGCCTCTTCCCCATCATCTCCCATTTCTTCTACAGGGGGGCTCCCCCAGGGCTGGTAGCCCAAAGCTGCTGCTACAGCCGCCATGGGGGATTGAGTTCCTCATCCCCCAATACAGGTAAGTATTCATCCTTCCTTATCCTCAAACCAAGTAGACCATATTCACTACCTACTCCAGCCTTCCCATGACATGCCTGGTGTTTCCACAGGCAACCAAGAGTGGAAGCAGGGGGAACAGGAAACACAGAATAGGTGAGGTCTGAGCCCTTCCTCTACCAGCTTCCCACCACTTCTGACTCCTTTCCTAACATCACTGTCTGCTACTTTCTCCTTTGAACACCAGCTCCTCCCATAAATTGTTCTACCTACCATCCTTAAACCCTCTTTCCCCATAGGTTCAACTCGTGCTTACTTTGGCACTAAGGGGTTTCAGATTTGGACACATAGCACTAATGGTTTCAGCCTCATACTCACTCCATCATGTATCCTACTCTACATTAGGGCCAGACCTTGAAGAGCCCCTGATCTTAACTGCCACTCTAGTACCCCAGTAATTCACCTTCCATCTCCCTCTCACCTACCAGGTCTGCCAGCGAGGAGCAGGTCTTGTCACAGGATGGGTCTGGGGAGGAACTCATGCACACAGTTCCTCCACAGGCCCAGGCCCTACCAGCTCAGTCCTGGACAATGGGTGGGGACATGTTCAACGCCAGGTTCATTCGAAACTTGCAGGACCGTCGCAGCACTAGGCCTTGGTGACGGAAACCCTTTCTCACACCTTCAAAGTCAGTATAATTTCTCACTACAGGAGGTAGCCAAACAAAGCCCGCCCTCATAATGGAAATATTTATTCATTAATTCTTTCATTCATTCAACAGCTTTTCTTACCAGTGCCAAGTCATTTGTATTTTATTTTTAACCAGAGCAATAAAAGTTTATTTTTATCACGAGAGCTACTAAAAAACTTGATTGTTATTTCAGTCCCACCCCTCGTTCTTTGTTGCACCTGGTTCAGGCCTATCATCGCCCAGCCTTTTGCGTAAGCGCCGCACGTAAGGCAGCTGTGTTCCCCTGGACGCTAGTTTACTGCGCAAGCGCTCTGAGGCAGCCTCAAGAACAGGCGAGCGCAGGCGCACTTAGTGCAGACAAAGTCACCGCTTCCCTGGAATCCGCTGCAGTGCGCAAGCGCGCAACATCTCCGTTTCCCTCCCTTCAGCCCCTTAACCCCCCCCTCCCACGTCCTTTCCCCTTCAAGAAACCGGCTCCAGGGCGCGCTCACCCCTGTGAGGAAGCCGGACACGGGAGGCGCTGTCTCCGCTCCCGGAAGATCATGTACCAGCCCAGCCGGGGGGCGGCCCGGCGTCTCGGCCCCTGCCTCCGTACCTACCAGGCTCGCCCCCAGGTGAGAGTAAAGGGGAAACCCGGGAGAGGAGGGGGCGGGGTGAGACCCTCCTCAGAGTCGGCGCGTAGGGCGGAGCGCGCGCCCCGTCCGCGCAGGCGCAGTGGCGTCCTACCGCCCCTTTTCACCTGGGCTGGGCGGTGCATGGAGGGGCGAGGGGTCGCGAGGATTGGAGGGTTGTGCCGCCATCGGTGGCGTACACGGGATGTTGGTTCTCCCGGGTCTGGGTTGTGCAGGTTGGATTGAAGCTGGGACGGCGGGGCGAGGCCGCATTTCGTCCCATCTTCTGCGGTTACCTGTGCCTGGAGGTGATTTGAAGGGCAGTGGGTGGAGAGGTTCGCAGCCCGGCCGCGGAGCTGCCCCGGGAGTTTCCAAGTCCCGACCGGACAGACCTACGGGCCGCGCTTTGCAGCTCGCGCATCTTCCACCCGGATAGCGGTCCTGGCAGAAAGGCCGGCCCGGCTGGACCGGATTCGGGCCCCCGCTCCAGGGTGGGCAAGATGGCCACGCCCCCGGCGGAGACGGTGCCTCAGGGACACCTTTGGGGACAGAGGTACCTGCACGGCCCGCCAGCCTTCCCGGTAGTGAGACACCCCCCCACCCCCCGCCCGGGGGGGTTCCTTGAGAGCGGAGAGACTTGGGCTAGGCCTATGAGTGGCCTCCCACTCATCGCACTTTAAGCGTAGGTAAACCAGAGGAATGAAGCCCTCTGGTTTCATTAACCTTCGTTAAAGGTCTGGAGACCTTTATCGGTCTCCTGGGCTTGTTTCTGTCATTAAGGGGGGCCCGAAATGATAGTAGCTTACATCTACATACTACTTTATAGGTCGCGGAGTTTTATTTACATTTATTAGGTCATATAGTCCTCATAATAACTCAGTGTGGCTTCATGGTCCTCGTTTATAAGAGGACATTTATAAGAGATAGGCATATATAATGAGAATGCCTAAGGTGTCACAATGTAATCGGAGCTCAGAGAAATGTCTCCTACTTCCAGTTGGATGTTTTTTTTTCTGTTACACACTGCTTGGTGGAGTTCCCTTACAGGCTACGTTATTTCATCCACAGTAAGCGAAAATTTGTTACTCGTTCTTTTTTCAAAAAATATATTATGATTCTTCCTGTAAGAGAGGTGGAATTGCCCCCAAACAGTGTTAGGATCTTAAACAAGTGTACTGTTTTGGGGGAAGTAGTACCTGTGTCACAGGAAACTCTTTCCTCCTGTTTTCAGTAGAGATGAATTCATCCCATTTTCCTCTAATAATTTTCTCTCTCCTGTCAGGAGGAGCAGGATTGGAAGCGTATTAATGAACAGAGTTTAGATGCGGGGGTATCAGGCAGCTAGATTCTTACCTTTTTTCCTTTTATTCTTCCTCCTTAGGACCAGCTTTCTCCACGGGCTCTACCATTTCCTCCACTTTGGCCCCACTCCACAACAACCACTTCTCCATCTTCTATTCTCTGGTCTCCCCCACTCCCACCCCCTCCTATCTGGTTGCTTCCCCGAGCTCCTCCCCTCCCTCTCCCTCAGATCCAGGCCCTCAGCTCACCATGGGTGGTTCTCCCTCCAGGAAAGGGAGAGGAGGGACCAGGACCTGAGATGCATAGCGGCTGCTTGGATGGGCTTAGGAGCCTATTTGAGGGACCTCCCTGCCCCTATCCTGGGGCTTTGATACCTTTCCAAGCCCCTGGGACCTCTTGCTCTGCCACTCCATCAGGAGATCCGAGTATGGAGGAGCACCTGGCTATCATGTATGAGAGACTGAGACACGAGGTAAGTCAGCTTGAAAGTGGGCTTCACCCACAGTGAGAAGGGATGTAGGCAATACTTGGAAATAGAGGATTTTCTTGAAATCACGAGGCAGGCAAATATATGTATTATGTTATTTCCCAAGGAAGAGATGTTCTTCAGTTTTGATTTAAGGGAAGTTAGACATGGAATGAGATTTCCTTTCAGAGGGGAGTAAAGAGGCACCAAAAAGAGAAAACTGAGAAATAGGATAATTTCTTTCCTACTGGACTGATGCCTTCTTCTTCCACCTAGCTTCCCAATCTCTTCCTTCACTCCCACGACTATACTCTCTATTCATCGGATGTGGAATTCATCAATGAGATCCTGAACATACGCACCAAGTGAGAATCCAGGCACGGGTAGGGCCTTGGGAAAGAAAACCACCCAATGCTTTATACTTGACCTTTTTCACTTACCAGAGAAGGTCCTGCTACTTCTCACAACTGTTTCCCATTCCCCAGAGGCCAGTGAGGTTTTTCTCATTATGCCATCATAAGATAGCTTTCCCATCCCTTCTTCACAGGGGCCTAACATGGTACATTCTGTCACTGACCCTCTGCCGCTTCCTGGCCTGGAACTATTTTGCACAACTTCGGTTGGAGGTTCTACAGCTGACCCGCCACCCAGAGAATTGGACCCTGCAAGCCCGCTGGCGGCTTGTGGGGCTGCCCATCCACATGCTTTTCCTGCGTTTCTACAAGCGTGACAAGGAAGAGCTTTACCAGTAAGAGAAAAGATCCAGTCAGTTTCCTAATCCTACTTTAGGACTCTGATGGTCTAGTCTTCCAGACAATCCTTAATCTACTCTGACTTGACTACAAGCTTTTTCTTGAGGGCAGGGATTTTGTTTTAGTCTACTTTAATATACAGAAATACAGAGTGTGAGGAAACCTCTGAACTCGGGTTTCTTCATGTACATTGTGTGGTACATAGTAGGCATTCAAATATTTATTGAACAAATGAAAATTCCTGTGTAGTAAGTTGAGCCTTGCAACCCTAGGTAGAGTATTTGGTAAGTTTCTGGCAGAGAGTAGAATCTCAAGAAATTGTTAGGCTCAGCCCAAACCAGTGGTCCTCAAAGTTTGCTGCATGGTGGAATCATCTAAGGATCTTTAAAAAATATTGGTGCCAGACATTCTGATTTAAGTGGGACAGGGTACAGCCTCGGCAATCAGGACTTTTTTCAGAGTTCTCCAGGTGATCTAGTATGTAGCAAAATTTAGCAACTACTGGTTTAAACAAATGCTTGAATTAAACTTTGCGATCAGTCACCTCCCTCAGTAAGCCTTTCTTTCTCCCTTCACCAGGACCTATGATGCCTATTCCACCTTCTTCCTGAATTCCAATGGCCTCATTTGTCGCCATCGCCTAGACAAAGTGAGTCCTTTAGACTGGATGGGGATGGGGTGAAGGGATAGAACATCCCACCAGCTGGCATTAACCTTTGTTCCTGCAGCTGATGCCTTCACACTCACCCCCAACACCTGTGAAGAAACTGCTAGTGGGAGCCCTGGTGGCTCTAGGACTGTCAGAGCCAGAACCCAACTTACACCTGTGTTCTAAGACCTGATCCAGGAACTGGGTGGAGGCAGCACCGAAGACTTTGCTACATACGCACAAGTGGTGGAGGTGGAGGTGGCCTAGAATCTCTGGGAGTCAGCTTCCTCCTCTCTTTTCTCTCCTTTTTTGCCATCTCATGCCATGTAAAGCTGCTGTGTAATTTAATTTGTAAATAATAAAGTCTAAGTAAATATATGAGAATTTCCACGTCATTTTCTCTGCATCTCAAAAGTTCCTACAAGCTTTATTCCAAAAATACTTTTATTAATAGATATTAAATAATACTACAGAAAGAAAAGGAGCTGGCGTTGGGTTGTTTGTGTTCCCTTCTCTTTACCCTAGCTCTTCTCGTGTCTTGCCTATTTTTTTTGGCATTTTCTTAGAATGGGGATCTTCTAGCTCCTTGGCCTTATAATAGTGGGGAGCTACCTCCAGAAGCCAACTGCTTTCAATCTCTAATACCTAGAAGAGATAAAAAAAATTAGCAGGGTTCCCCTTTTTCCAACCTAGGTTCATAATGTACGTGTTTGACCAAAAGTTTCTTTTTTTCCACCTTTAACTACAGGGCTAGGGGAAAGGTGCCAGGTTCTAATACTATATACCCCAAAGGCAGACACACCTCTACATGTCATTCAGGATCCCAAGCAAACTATCCCTAAAAAATCTGATGATAAAGCTATATAAACTACACTCATGACAGAGACCACATCTGCTTTGTTCACCATTCTCACCCCAGCATCTGAAAATACTGAGACAACAGGCATTCTCATTCACTAATTCATTGAATGAGTATGCAGATCTTAGTAGATGCTGACACAGCTGTTAGAAACAATGTCTTTCTATTTTATCCTACCTTAAATCAATGTGTTTTCCTTTCTCTGCTGGTCTCAGCAACTTGAATCTGGATTTTGAGCTTGCTAGAATCCCACCGCCCCACACATCTCCACCTTCCTGGGCAGGGGAAGGTCCCCTCACCTGTCTCATGAATTCCTTGGTGGTCAAGACAAGTTCATGGTAGAGCAGCCAGCGTGGCTGTTCCTCAAAGAGAGAGGAGTTGGGGTGAATGAACACTGTCTGCTGTTGTTTGACTGTGCGATAGCCACTACGAGTCAGTCGCGCCGTGTGGTAAAAGTAACCAGCTGTGATGGCCTTAGGGGCAGACAGGAAAGAAAGTCAACCAGAAAGCCAGATATCCAAGCACCCTAAGCACTCACTACCTTTTTAGTTCAGGCTTCTGGAGAACTAGAAAGGTAAAGGATGCATGAAGAACCCACTGAGAAGGAACCTTCATTGGCGTGGGGGGAGAAAGCACAGAAGAGCACACTTTCCACAGGGGAAGAGGACATATCTTCAGGCTGGAGGGATGACTGCAGGCCGCTGGAGAAGCTTGCTCCATAGATTGAGGGGGTGTGGGGAACAGCAGACTAAAGAAATGCTGACCTTGCGTACACGAATATAGTCCCCTTGGCAGGAGCTGAGACCAACTTCCACTCGTTCCAAGAGCCCCTCCAGCTGTTCCCGCACATCCCTGGCTCGGCGCATTGATCTGAACTGTACAAAGTTTTCATAGCACCACTGGGAAGAGTAACCACTCTCAGCCCACTGTGAAGACGGTTAAAAAAAGGGGGTAGAAGTGGGGGGGTAAGTAGCAGAACCAGAGTCTCCCCTCATGTCTCCCTCATTCCCATCATCCATGCCCAGTGTGACCTGTGTATAAACGTTTAGCAGAACCAGGTGGTCCCCACCAGGGAGGAAAAAGTTGACACGGGCATTGTCGGCATGGACGACCTTGTCCTTGGGTCTGTAGAAGATGGAATTGTTGACAGAGAGCATGGCAGCCACTGTCAGGATCTCTTCTGAACAGCTATACCTGGGGCAGGAAGGGGAAAACATGAGGATTCAAAGGAAGACACACAGGAACAGACACACGGTGAGGGGAAAAGTGATCACTGTGTGTAGCTATGTCCTCACATGGAAACTGTTGGTTAGGATAATGGCTACAAACCAGAGCAGACAGATTTTGGTTGCAGCAATGGCAATATGGGTGTCGAGGACATGAAACAACAGAGGAGGGCTATCCTTGGAGGTGGGGACAGGAAAGCACTTGGGACTTCTGAGGGTTCTATAGGAGGAAGGTGTGTATTGTGTGCATCAGGGAAAGACAGCACTTCATGTAATCACCTCTGACCTCAACCATGGCAGGGGAATGGCATTTAAAGGTGATCCCTCCACAACTACATCTGAATGTTACAGTCTGAAACCTTAGGAGCGAGTAAGTCCCCAAACCAGTCCACAAATAGCACTCTGCACAGGTGTGAAGGGACTTCCACATCCATTCATGCCCCCAAATTTTCTGTTAGTCAATCTTATCCATTTCATATCACGATCAAGGAAGGGCAAGACAGTGTCTTACTGCCCCTTGTGAGCCTCAAAAGGGGCAGTAAGAGCTTTCTAACTTACTTGTTAAAGAATAATACAGTAGAGAAAAAAAACAAGATAACAAAGATGGCCCCAAGAGACAGAAAGAGGCACAGCTGGTTTGTGTGCTGGGGGTTTGGGCAGGGTGAGGGTTGCTTACTTTTCAGAGGCCAAGATCATTTTAGATAGCATGGGATCCACCGGTAGCTCTGCCATCTTTCGACCAGACTAAGGAAGGAAAGAGAGTTGAGGCCAGTCCTCCTTCAGGTGTCTCTCCACCATTCAAGAGGTTACCCCCAATCCCTTCATCCTGCCCAGCCCATGCTGCCCTCCCACCTCACCGTGGTGAGCTCCCCAAGGTGGTTGAGGGCTCCCAGAGCATACAACTGCTCCAAGGCCAGCAGCAGGGTCTCATATGGTGGAGGGTCCAGGAAATCAAAGTGCATTAGGTCATGGATCCCTAAAGAAAGATGTGAGGGAATAGACAGTTTCTCTGCAAGGACCAGTGACTCTAACCCCACCTCCCTCCTCTCAGGAAAACTGGGGGACCCCAATAACCTAAGCTCTTGAGCAGCAACACAACATTGCCCAGGCTGGTCCTCTGGATCTCTGGCACAGTGGTTTCCTCCAGCTCATGCTGATAGGCCCAGGCGGTATACAGGCGGAAGCACTTCCCTGCAGCCACCCGACCCGCCCGACCAGCTCGTTGATTGGCTGAGGCCTGGAAAGAAAGGAGAAGCAGGACAGCTGACAATCTGATGAGGGAAAAGACAAAGGGCAACATTTATGCAAGATATCTGAAGGGATGGGAGCACCTGGGTGACTTGGTCGGTTAAGCATCCGACTTCCGATCAGGTCACACTCTCATGGTTAGTGAGTCTGAGCCCCACGTTGGGTTCTGTGCTAACAGCATGGAGCCTGCTTTGGATTCCGTATCTCCCTTTCTCTCTGCCCCTCCTTGCCACTCGCACTCAGTCTCTCTCTCTCAAAAATAAATGAACATTTAAAAAAAAGGGGGCACCTAGGTGGCTCAGTCGGTTGAGCATCCAACTTCGGCTCAGGTCATGATCTCGCAGTCCATGAGTTCTAGCCCCGCGTTGGGCCCTGTGCTGACAGCTCGGAGCCTGGAGCCTGCTTCTGATTCTGTGTCTCCCTCTGCCCCTCCCCCACTCATGCTCTGTCTCTCTCACTCTCAGAAGTGAATAAATGGTAAAAAAAAAAAAAAAAAAAAAAAAAAAAAGAAAAAGAAATCTGAGAGGATGTAGGTTGCTTATTTCCTGTCCTCTGAGAAGCTCCCACAGGTTTCTGAGTTGAACCTTCCCCATGGAGACCCTGCTAGAGCCCAATCAGGCTGACCTTGCTGCAGGGTGTGACAGTGAGGGATTCCATGCCTGTGCGAGGGTTGTAGCTCTTCTGCTTACAGAACCCTGGATCCAGCACATAAATGATGCCCTCAATGGTGAGTGACGTCTCAGCGATGTTTGTTGCCACAACCACCTGAGTGAAAGGATGTAGAATCACCCAGGGACCCCACCCACCAAGTTACCTAGAAAAAGTAATCCTGGAAGATTCAAGTAGACAAGTAGGTGCAGACAAGGGGCAAGAGCTGAGGGGATTTATATCCAAAGGCAGGAGAGGGGTCCAAGGCCAGGCAGGGGCAAGGGAGAAGTAGGGATAAACAGGGACATGATGTGGAAAGGGAATAGGGAGGAGTTAGAACTTTTTTCAGAAATGGGAGAGGGTGGGTCCAGGTCCCTGCCTCCATCTTGTCCAACACCACTTTCACATTCACCCTCCCCCACTACTTCCTGCAAGAGCCTCCTCATATGTCTTCCTGGCTTTACTCCAAGCCCTGTTTATGTGGCATCCAGATGGTTCTTTAAAAATGTTAACTTGTCACGTCTCTAACCCCATCCTTCAATGGCTTCCTGCCTACTTGAGAATTATATACAAGTCCCTTAAGGCCCTCAGTCCTCCAGCCCTGGCTACCATTCTGACCTTACCTCTGAGTAAGGGCTCCCAGCCAGGCTCCCAGGCTGGTCCGAGCATACTCCTCACTCAGGTCCTTTGCATAAGCTCTTAACCTCTGCTGGACACACTCATCTCCCAGATTATCAGCCTGGCTCCCTCCCTCACCAGGTTCAGGCCTCAGCTTCCCTTTCACCTTACTGGAGAGGGAGAGGCCTTCCCTACACCCCAAGGAAAATACTTTCCTGCCATTCCTCACTCCCACCCCCTAGAGTCAGTCTCCATCTTCCCAAGCTGCACTGTATTTCTCCACAGCATTAGCATTTGTCATAAATCAGCATTGTGTATTTACGTGTCCACTGTCTCCTAACCTCTGTTAGACTATAAACTCTGGGAGGCTAGAGACTTAGTTCATCACTGTATCTTCGTTCCCTAGAACAGTAACTGGCATGTAGGAGAGCTTGTTAAATATTTGTTGAATGAAAGTTACATCTTTACTCAAAACCTTTTGAATGCCACCCAATCGTCTAAAGTCCAAATGCTTTCAACTGCTATGAAAGGCCCTCCCTAATATCAGTCCAAAGTTTTCACCTTGTGAACTTTCCACTCAGCCTTCTAGATAACGCTCTGATCTCAAACTCACTTTAGGCCTTGCTCTGATATTCCTCACCATTTTTCTTAAAGGTCCAGATCAAATCTAACCTGCTGGCACACCAAGGACCTCCCTCCTCCTCTGCACCCTTACAGTGCTACTTAACAGATCATGTATTTGGCTATGTCTCAGTTCATGCTGAATTATTCTCTCTCTCCAGCTCTGGAAGTGAGGGACTATTACTGAACCCTGTAGCTGTAACACTGCCCAGGACATATCCTGCACAGGGCAGGCACATACTCTCTTTTCCATTACTAGTTGTGTGGGTTTCTCCAACTAACCTTTCGTGCCCCAGGGGGTGTGGGCTGGAAGATTCGAGCTTGCATGTCAGAAGGCAGGTTGGCATAAATGGGTAACACCAAGAGCTCCCGGATTTTGGAGCCCAGGCGGCGGCAGCGATCCTGGAGCATCTCACAGGCGGCCTCAATCTCCTCCTAGATTTGGGATGGGGAGAACAGTCTAGTGACATACAGCTGACATGCCAGCTCTGTCTTCCCCTGGGATACACACATCATCATCCCTCCCCTACACCTCACACCTGTCCTGTCAGGAACACCAGGATATCCCCGGGAGGCTGGGTCACATGGATCTGCAGCACAGATACCACACAAGCTTCCAGGTAGTCAGCCTCTGGAGCCTGGGGATGAGGAGGAGAAGGGTCACAGGAAGGCCATCTGTTCAGAAAACCTCTTCCTCTTCTCCCAGCTCAGTAACCACTTTATCCCAGTTCCCCTTTGGACTCTCCATTTCCCCTTCCATCTTTAGAACAACCTTCTCCAAAGGCTCAAGCTTTGGTGCCTCACACTTAAGTCCATCCTCCCTGAGGGGAGCACCTTGGTATAGAAGATGTCAACTGGAAACCTGCGTCCAGGGATTCGGAAGACAGGGGCGTCATCAAAGAAGGTGGAAAAACGGGCAGTGTCCAGTGTGGCTGAAGCCACCAAGACCTTCAGCTCAGGCCGGAAGCGAGCAACATCCTTGATCAACCCAAAGAGAATGTCTGTGTGTAGGGTCCGTTCATGAGCCTCATCTACCATCACCACGCTGGGGAAAGAACAGGGGAGCAGTGAGCAAGGAAAGCTGGGCATTGTAGGAGAGGACACTAGAGTGCCCTGGATAAGGGCACAAATGGAAGTAAAGAGCCCAAAGGTGAATGTGGGAGGAGGGAGTTCCAAGGAGAAGCCAATCACCCCAGTTAAGGAAGACCAACAAAAAGTTAAAGAAGGTCAAGACCCCAGGGTCTGCAGCCTATTCCAGCCTGGCAGACAACAATAACCAAGATCTGGAGGCTGGAAGCCAAGGCCAGGACAAGTCAGACAATCCTCTCTGGATCAGTCAAAGGTCTGTCAGAGTCAACAGAAGTAAGAATATCTGTTTTAAAGCAGAAAAAAAGTGAGAGCAGGGCCTCTTCAAATAAGGCTGGGCTCCCCAGGCTGGCTGGGGATGAACAGACAGATCTGAGCCACCACGATCTGAACAGCCCAGAAGTTCCCAGGCTCCCAATGGACTGCTGTGGTGTGTCCCTGTTGGTCCTGCTGCCTCTCTGTGGAGAGAGGGAGCGGTTAAGTCTTTCTACCCCAAACTTAAAGGACCTTGCAGGCTTCTTGGTTTCCTCCTTAGTTACATGTGTGCCATGCTTCTTTATCCTTGCTCCAGTCTTTGGATTTCCAGGTGACAGTCAAGCCTGCAGGAGCTCACCCCCTGGCTCAACCCTTTGTGCCTAACCCTGACTATGCTGGTGTAGTCCCCAACTGTTTCACAAAGCAGGCTGATTTGATGGGAAAACCCCATGCCCCAAACACTCTTACACTGGCTAGCCTTCTATGGGTTCTGAGATTTTTGCAAGGGATGTGAAGGCTCAAATTATATTTGTTCTATTGCTCCATATATGATATCCTAGGACCAGAAATCTATAGCCTCCTAAAAGTTAAAAAGGCACATATTGCTCAGCTGGCCTGACCCCACCACTAGCCCATGCACAGATCCCTTCTCCTCCTAAACACATGTTCATGCAAAGCCCTGCTTGGCCAACACCAACACTGAGAACTCACTATTCACAGGCCAAGGCACTCCAAGACTTTGGCCAAAGGCCCAAGAGTGAGGGTCCAGGCATACTGACAGCCCCTCTGATCACCACTCTGGCTTCTTGGTATTGCGCTGAAATCCGTCTCACTATAACCTCTCCCATGGTTGCTCCATGTACTCTCTGTAGTCATGTGAAACAAGTCTGACCTTTTTTTTCTAGGTAACACCCCTTCCCATGTTTAGAGGGAACCAGGATGTGTCCCCTGAGTTTCTTCTCTCTAAGCTGAACATTCTAAGTTTCTTCAAAGGGTCTTCACATGGCTTTTCAAGTCTCTACAGCACTACTTTACCATCCTGGTGTTTTCTACACTCTGGAAGCAACAGGGCGGGGGGCGGTGGGTGGGCAGGGAAGGGAGAGGACTTCTCTGCAGTCTCTTCTACCCCATCTCCATGGCGCCTGCAGTTCAGTCCTAGTACCATCCACACCATAAAGATCTAAGAAGTGGTGGGCTAGTCAGAAGACAAAGGCCAAACTAGCTGGGTAAGAATAAAGAGAAGAAAGGCCAGAGATTAAAGGAGATACAGGAAGGTACTGAAGGGGGAGGAAGGCAGCAGATGGGGTAGAGGAGAAGATGGTGGCTCTCTTGTGGGAGGTGGGGACCCCTTGTGTACCTGTAACTTGCAAGGTCAGGTTCAGAGAGGAACTCCCGGAGGAGCATCCCATCTGTCATGTAGCGGAGGACAGTTCGCTCCGACGTGCAGTCCTCAAAGCGGATGCTATAGCCAACCTGTTAAGGGGGCCATTAGCAATCAAAATTGGGCTGGTGCTCCCTGAAGGGAGTGCAGGGCTAGGGGATGAGGTGCCAGGGCCTGGACCTGTGGTGTGAAGCCCTGTGCAGTGTGGGCTACGTCCCAGACCCTAGAGGCTCCCCTCACCCTTCGGTCCCCACATATCTCACCTCATTCCCAAGCTTCACACCCATCTCCCGGGCCACTCGGGCAGCCACACTCATGGCTGCCACTCTCCGGGGCTGGGTGCAGGCAATCTTCATTCCCTTCTTTGTGTAACCCTGAATGATAAGAGAAGAGGTTTTCCCTTTGTTAAATATGCTCCTGGAACCCAGGACAATTCAGAGAAAGAGATGTAAATTCATGACAGGGCAGGGGGAATGGAGGGAACAGACAGAAACTGAAAACCAGACCACAAGGGCAAACGGATAGGACAGCACACCTAGGGCCCCTGAGGGTGTTGTCACCCAGCCCTGAGAGTCCCAGCATCTGGGTAATCATGTTCGGGCCCTGCTAGATTTGAGGTGGAACAGGACAGATAACTGGGGCAGACCCAGATGCAATGGAAAACAAAAGAAGGTGAAAAAGGAAAATGAGTCCTTTGACTCTTCGTTCTTTGGCCCCTGCAGAGGAGCAACAGCTGAGCTGGCTGGCATGGGAAGGTCCACAGCCCACCATCTATCCGCTTACATGTTCTTCCAACATGCATGTATGGAACTAGACACAAACATTGTGGCAGGAAGTGAGAATAGAAACATAAAGGGTTTGTCCTTATTCTTAAGAAACTCACAATTTAGAGGAAAAGACTAAGTGACTGAAGACGAAAAGGTAAGCAGCTACTCAAAACACCATGTAAAAGAAGGTCTGACAGGACTGTGCTTGTCAAGGGCCAGTGCCCAGCAACCTGGAGGGTGTGGATGACTGTACCTCCTCAAAGAGATACTGCGGGATCTGGGTGGTCTTCCCGGAGCCTGTCTCACCCTCGATGATGAGGACCTGATGATTAGCAATAGCAGCCAGGAGCTCCTCACGGAATGGGAACACTGGGAGGCTGCGGCGGACAGCCTGGATGGACTCTTTCTGCTGAGCCTGGGTTGGAGGTGGTGGGCCTGATGGCTCCTGAGAAGGAGAAAGAAGGGCATGAGCTTCAGAGCCAGCTTCCCAACCTCCTTAGGATGTCCCAGAGTTCTCCCGCTCACCTCGTCACCCTGGAGCTGAGTGGCCCGGACAAACTCGATGGTCTCCTCTTCCTCCAGCACCAGCTGATACTTGGGCTTCTGGGAGGCAGCATCTCGGGCCCCAAATTTCAGG
Organism: Puma concolor; assembly: GCF_028749965.1. Lineage (NCBI taxonomy): Eukaryota > Metazoa > Chordata > Mammalia > Carnivora > Felidae > Puma > Puma concolor. The sequence goes on from NC_141671.1 coordinate 29,871,119, forward strand.
GACGCTGCCCCCAGCCGGGCCTCCTCCCAGCGCCGCTGCTCCTCCCCAGGGGCACCTGATTCCTCCTCCACTAGATCCATAGCTCGTGCTGGCTATGGAGAGGACATGTGAAGACAGGTGATGCCTTCTTTCCAGGCCCCTCCTCCCCAGTCACTACCCCTGCCCACCAGGAAAGGCAAGACAAAGAAGGGGCCAGCCACAGCCCTGGTCAATGCCTTCAAGACCTCCCTCCCCTCAGCTTGGGGAGCAGGGCTGAAGCTGATTCTGCTTAATCTCACCTGTCCTCGGGTCTCCTCAGGCATATGGTAACGATTGGTGGCCTCCAGCTTCTCCTGCTCCCCAGCAGCCCGGTACTCTCGGGCCAAGTCCCGCACTCGCCGCTTGTATTTGAGCTCCCGCCGCTCATGTCGGCTCAGCTCCACATCCCCAAAAAGGAACTCCTCATCAGCCAGCTCAGCCTCCAGATCTTCAAGTTTCTCTCGTTCCCTCTTAGCCAAGTACTCTCGGCGGGATTTCTTCCGCAGCTCAGGGACCTGGGTCAGGACAGGGCAACCAAATCCTTATCTTATTAGAATAGCAACCCCTTTCCTTATCTATCTGTAAAAGTGACAAATTCCCCAACAGGCTGGCAATGTCCCTCTGCAATGTCCAACCTAATGGTATACTTCAAGCTGGGCCTCTCTGAAAGCCACACACTGACCCCACACACTATCTTCTAGCAGCACGATCCAACTGGAAGGACTTCTGGACAGTCTCACCATCTTTGTCAATACAAATACATCAGGGCAATTATTTGAATATTTTAGATTATATTCTTATTATTTTATTCAACTTAATGGAAAGGAGGAAAACAAAAGGGCTAATACCAGCATTTAGAAGCACAGGTCTCAAACGAAAACCACTGGCTGTGCCAAAAACAGTAGGTAATCTTCAGCCTGTTAGATGCTCCCTGGTCTTAAATCAAATGACTATGGTTTGGGAAAAGGGGAAAAATACACTATATACAAAAAAATGGAAGTATAATATCAGAAAGTGTTCTGTAAGGCAAGATGTAATCAGAAAGGCCTAGCTCTCTGAAACTAACCTCTCCCTGCCTCCTACAATGTGTCATTTGGCTTCTACAGGTTCCTTTGATATGAGCTTTTTAGGACATATTATGGATACCAATAAAAGACTGGCCACATCCATAAGACCTTTCTCAGCTCTCATCCTGAGCCCTCCCACTGTGGCAACATTGTCTTCTCCGGATCACAACAACCTCCTCTACTGTGGTGGCAAAACCTCATTAAGCCCTTTCGTTGGGGACTCCAATTCGATTTAATTGCTTGGCTTTTCTTGTTCGTTCTGTGAAGACTTAAAAGTTTATGCTCATGATCTAATGTGAGTACACAATCAAATACCCTTCCAACCTGATGGGTAAAGCAGAAGATATCCTTTTAAAATATGGACAAAAAACCAGGGCAATTTGAGGGGCACCTGGCTGGCTTAGTCAGAAGAGCATGGAACTCTTGATCTCAGGATCCTGAGTTCAAACCCCACAATGGGTGCAGAGATTACTAAAACAAACAAACAAACAAACAAACATACAAACAAACAAACCAAAACAACCCAGGGCAATATAAACATCAAAAAGAATCATGATAGGGCACCTGGGTGGCTCAGTCAGTTAAGCATCTGACTCTTGATTTCAGCTCAGGTCATAATCTCACCGTCGTGGAATGGAACCCTACATTGGGCTCTGCATTGACAAAGTGAAGCCTGCTTGGGATTCTCTCTCTCTCCCTCTCTTTCTGCCCTTCCCCAACTCATGCACATGCACTGTCTCTCAAAATAAAAAAAAAAAAGAATAATGATATGAAACTGTAAAATACTGCAAAATAGAAATTCGTGAGTCCAATGTGACACACATACACACAAAGAATGGGAAAAAGCTTTTGCCCCCAGTGAGGGGGCTGTTACACCAAACTCCTTACTCTGAAAATTAGTAATTAAACATTTTCCCTGCCTTTTAAAAAGGAATGATAGCTCATTCCTACTTGTTAAGGAAAAGCTCTTCTTTATGTAACAAGGTTAGCCAAAAAATGTAGAAGGGATGTCAAACTCCAAAAATCACCTTTCTGCAATCCCCAGTGAAACAGCAGATTCAGGAAAGGATCTGCATCTAATGGCTACTAAAACCATTAGATGAAAGGCTGTTGGCAGAAAGGATATCTGCACTAACAGGTAGACATCGGATAGGATGTCCCCCCCTGATGTGGTATAATGTGAAGTGCACATTGCCACCCAAGAGGTGTTCCTGTCACAACTTTTTAATCTGAGTTGAGGCAAGATTTAGATACAATTTCCACTTTAAAGGAAGCATGGGGCATAGAAGAACTCAATACCACAAGATAAGCGTCAGATAAATCCAGAATGTAGGACATAGTACAAGATGAGAGAGAGAGAGAGAGAGAGAGAGAGAATGAAACAAAAAAATATATAACAGTCTGAAACGCCAAATGTAATGTAGGAAATTTAACTGGGTTCCTGCTTGGAAAAGCAGTTACTAAACACATTTTGGGGTAACTGGGGAAGTTTTATTATGGACAGGTTCCTAGTTGACACATGAGAAGTACTGTTCATCTTCTGGGGTGTGACAATGGCACTGTGGCTTTAGAGGACAATATCTTTATTTTTAGAAGGTACATGTTAATAGGATAAAATGCCATGTCTAAACTCTTTTAAATGGTTCAAAAAGAAAAAAAAGCCTACATTCACACAGACATTGTAAATACTACACTATTAACCATTTCTAGGGGTGCCTGGGTGGCTCAGTTGGTTAAGTATCCTACTTCAGTTCAGATCATGATCTCACGGTTTGTGAGTTCGAACCCTGCATGGGGTTCTCTGCTCTGAGAACAGAGCCCCCTTCAGATCCTCTGTCCCCTCTCTCTCTCTGCCTCTCTCCCGCTCATACATGTGCTCGCTCTCTAAAATAAACATTAAAAAAAAAACTTAAGAAAAAAATTAACCATTTCTGAATCCAGTCTATATGAATGTTAATTATACTAATGCTTTCAACATTCTTATTTGTTTGGAAGTTTTCATGATTCAAAAAGAAAAGGAAAATTAAATTCTGGCAAATAAAAACATTACACCTGTACAGACAAATGTCTTAGTACTCTCTGACCACAATTGTTTTGTGGGGTGGGTCATGAGACGGCTTGGTCAGGAGAGACCTGAGTTCTAATAGGTCATTCTTAGGACATCAAGAGTCTCAAAATTCTTTTGAGAAACCAAAGTATAACCTTACTTGGGAAGACCAAATCTTTGGAAAACCACCTACCCTAACTAAACTTATACCATAACAAGTTCAGTTCATGAATTACAAGGGTTGTGTCCCCATTCAGTAAGAAGACCAACTCAGGAAACTAGAGGAAGATCACAAGGCCATGTCCGGGATAGAGAGACTAGATGGTAGGAAGGTATTTGGAACTAGGTGTGTCCAAGCTGAATGGTCAGCATATCCCTAGGCAGATCCCTGGGCAGTGGGATAGCTGCCCTGCCCCTGCCCTCCAGCCACCCCCCTTGATGTTCCAGCTGCCTTTTGATTACATCTCATTAAGTCTCAGGAAAAGGGAAAGCTCACACTTCCTTTATGAACACAGCGTGATTTAATTCTAAGGAGTCAGGAGGGTTTGTGTGTAGCTTCCTTCCCTCTACAACTTAAGTTTGTCCTTGGTAGGCTCCTGTCAACAGGGACCTGACACCCCATCAGCATCCCCGCTGTATTTCGTGTCCTTTTTCCCCTACCCCAAACCATTTCATCAGAAAGTCTTTCCTTTTGCTTTCTGATGTTGGCTTCTTGGGCACTGGGACTCACCATGGCTTTCCGGTCTTCCTCAGCCATCTTGAGGCGCTTCTGAGCCTCTTCATAAGCCTAGGAAAAGAAACCAAGAGTAAAGCGCTGTGAGGACAAAATCTCCCAAAGCCACAGTCACTCCGCCTTCAGAATCACAAGGTTTTGATATACCATAGCATGAAGAAATGTCCCTTCTCAGTGGGAATCTCTAGGGCTACAGGTTCAGCAGAGGGTCGCCTTAGCCAAAGCACCCAGAGGGGTCCTCTTACCATACAGATGAATACCACCAGAGGCCATCGCTGGTCTTCCCAAAGATTACTATCTCTGCAATCACACCCAACCAGGAATATTCCTGGGGATTTACAAAACATGCTGCTCCTATGTACCTTCTTGTCTGACCGCTCCAGGACATTTCGAGTCCGATCCTTGTCCCGCTGCCGAACCCTCTCAGCAAAGGCATCACGTTCCTCCAGGTCCTGAAGGCGCTCTCGCTCAGTCCTCTCCCACTCATCCTCCGACTCTGGCTTCTCAGTCAGCTGTTTACTTCCTCTGCAGCCCAGCCCGAAGGATCACATAAGGCCTCCTAGAAGGTTTATCATCCCATCATCCCCTGCCCCATCCTGCTTCTGTCTTACCCTGTCTTTCTCTTCTCCTTCTCAGAAACCTCTTGCTCCTCTTCTTCCTCTTCATCCTGACGTTTCTTCCTGAGGTGTTTCCGTTTTTTACGCTTCTTCTGGACATTGCTCCCAGCTCTACCTACGGTCTCCTCACTGCTCTCCTCACTGTCTTCCAGCAACTTATAGGATAGGTTCTTCTCTAGCAGGGCTCGGGCCTCTCGCTCTGCCACTCGAGCTGGCTTTTCTACCACTGCCTTCCGTGGTACCTTTCAGTAGGAGGGAAGATAATGGGATGTGAGCAACTCCTGATCTCTGCCCACCAAGTTTGCCCCATTCCAAATTTAAGGAATGACCTGATCTTAAACCAGCCTTCATTGTCCCCCTTCCCAATGGCTTCACACCATGTTCATCCAGTAATTAACATTTATTGAAACCTGTCCAATGCACCAGGTACTTGCTAGGTACGAACACAGAAATAAACAAAAGACAAAAATCCCTGCCTTCATGGAGTTTATTTTGCATTCTCAAAACCAATTCTCAGTTGCTCAGCCTCTGTTGTTCCTCATGATTAAGTCATTCTGATACCACTGCACCCAGTGCTCCAGCCCAGCTGGTGTCGCTATGATGACCCACGGTGCCCCGTTCCTGGCCCTGAATTCTCTGAAGCAGCCATGCTGGCGGCCACATGCTACGAGGATTGATTTGCAAAGGCTTGTCATATGTCTGGCACTGTATCAGATTCCAGAGATGCTAAACAGATTAACATAAATCATCTACCCTCATATTACTTACATTCTAAACTTATCTCTCACCAGGCACCATATCTCTCACCAGACAACTAAAGCAGGCTATTTGCCATTCTAGGAACATGCCAAACACTTTCACTCTTCCATATACCTGTTTTGTAAGGTGCTGTCAGGTGAGAGAAATACAAAGACAAGAAATACACAGTTCTGTCCTCTAGAAGCTCACCTTTACACCTTTACTACTTTCCCCTTCTCTGACAAATTTCAAGGAATTTTTGGGACCACATGCCTTGATCAGTACTGCTACCTTTTTCTGCCCTTCCACAGAACTTCTCTCTCTCTCTCTCTTTTTTTTTTTTTTAATGTTTATTTATTTCTGAGAGAGAAAGAGAGAGACAGAGAGTGAGCGGGGGAGGGGCAGAGACAGAGGGAGACAGAATCCGAAGCAGGATTCAGGCTCTGAGTTGTCAGCACAGAGCTGGTGGCAGGGCTCCATCCAACTCACGAGCGGGAGATCCTGACCCGAGCTGAAGTCGGACGCTTTACCCACTGAGCCACCCAAGTGCCCCAGCACCTCTCTTCTCTGGCCTCGCTATTCAAAGTGTAGTCTGTGGACTATCGGATTTACCCGGAAACTAGTTAGAAATGCAAAAATTAAGATCCCATCCCATAACTAATAAATCGGAATCTGCACTTTAACAAGGGTCCTGAATGAGTCTCTGCATATTAAAGTTCAAGAAACACTGCTCTGTAGCACTTAACCCTCCTTAAACTTCTCCCCACAGCTGGACATCCAGCACCTAGCACAGTACCCAGGCGACAACGGACAAGGCTAGGTGCTTGTAAACTGAGCTTATTTAATTCCCCGAAGAACAGTTAGCCCAGTCTCACCAGGACAAATAAACTGGGGCCCCTCCCCTGCCCCACCCCTTCCCACACCTTGTTCCAGAGTCTCAGGGCGAAGTCCCGGGCCGGCCCGCTGAGGTCCAGAGTATCCGTGTCTCGGAGGCGCTGCACGAACTCCTCGGCCGAGGCACAGCGCTGCGCGGTACCGATCAGAAATTGGGCTACATGCCGTTCGCTCAACCCCAACACCGAGTGCAGCTCGTCCTGCACCCAGCGCTCCAGCCCAGCTGGCGTCGCCATGGTGACCCACGCTGCCCCGTTCCTGGCCCTGAATTCTCTCGAGCAGCCACGCTGGCGGCCGTCCCGTCGGAGGCCCGGAGACCTGGAGTCCTAGGCTGGAGTCTCAGCTCCGCAAAGGACCTGCCTTAGGACCTTGAGGTTTGGTTTCCGACAGCCCCAAACCTTCCTCCCGCACCACCGAGGCCGGAAGCGTCCGATCATTTCCGGTCTAAGCACTATGGTGGCCGAGCGAGTTCAAACCTCGCGGTACCGCCCCTGAGGCTCGGGATAAAATGTTCTATTTCCGCCTCTACTAAGTTCCTCAGTCGTCCCCTGATGGTCGGTCTGTGGATGCCTCTCTCACTTATTCATTCAACAAATGCTGTGTGCTAAGCACAATTTTAGTTGCTGGGGATATGGCAAAGAACTAATCAGAAAAAATCCCTTACCGAAGGGAGGGTCGAAGACAAGATACATAATAAAACATGTAAGTCCTATGGTTAAAAATATGTCAAAAAATAATGCAAGGTTTGTGTGTTGTGGGGGGAGATTCTCTTTCAAATGGAAGGTCAGGTCCATGCTGATGAAAGATTAGCCCATGCTGTTTAGGAGTTACCTTTGTTAGCCCTGTACCTGCAGCAGGAATGAATACAGGTTAGGAATAAGCAAGGACCTCCAAGCTGGAAGAAACAGGATTTGGGGAAAAAACAAAGGTTCCCTCTTTTCTTTGTGCTGTCTTAAAGTTATTTTTAAAAGTCTCCAAACTAAGGAATGTGTAAACTGTGTTCTACATTTTCGCTAACCGCTTGAATTCTCTGGTGGCACTTAATCAAAAAATAAGCAGAACTTGTTATCTTGCTCTCTGCTTATCTGACGTCGGTTTGACCCTGTTTCATACTTTTATGACTAACTGGACTGATCAGACACTACTGTTGGGAAATGAAATAATCCAACAGCCACAGGTAGCTCCTTAGCATTGACTTCTTAGATGCATTGTTTTCTGTTTCTGAGATGGACTTTGGGCACCACAGGCATATCAGAGTTTCCTGCCCTGCTTTCCTGGGTTACAACAGATTAGGATCTTTACTTAATTAGCTACTAATGTAAGCATTGTTTCCCTCTATACTCACACCCTCTCTAAATTGGCTCATTGTTCTAACACCTTGCTTGTTCCTTTGCTAGTAAATTGAAGACTTTTGGTACGTGTTTAAGATCACTTTGTCTTATTTTGTATTTAGTAAAAGGGAGTCTCCTCTGACTAGGCTGAGAAAACTCCTGTAATAGTAGGACTATAACTACTCAAACAAGTCTTTACTACCTTAGCAAACTAGAAAGAAAAAAAAAAAAGACTTGATAAGCAAACTACATGTATAGATCTTCCACATTTACAGAAGATAGAAATTCTTTGAAATGCCAACATTCAGTGTACTTGGGCAACAAACCCATGAATTATCAATGGCTCTTAAACCTTTAGGTATAAAACCCATTGTCTAGTGGACTCTTTTTCAGAAAACTGCACTTCTGTACATACACTATATTTTGCAGCAATTTTAGTCTTGTTATATATGGTCCCAAGTCTTGAAGTAAATGCCCCTGGACTAGCCAGTGTTATACACTAGCTGGCTGCTTCTAGCAGGCTTCTAAATACTGAAATTCTTCAATTCCAATATTTAGCTATCTTCATCTATTCCTATATTTGTTCAGTCATTCAATCTAGTAATAGTTTTGTGAGGCCTGGGCTACTTCATTAAACCCAACTGACATCGTTTGCCCTTGTGGCACTTCCAGTTTAGTGGATTCTTCCTGCCCTTCCTCAAACCAGTCCTTTTCCTGCTAGTCCTTCGAGAAACAGATACAGGGCTCTTACAGAGCCCTTTCTTCATGTCAGTATTGAGTTCCTGTTTCACTTCCATCATTTTTCCCTCCTGCAGCCATAGCCACTACCTCTTCAAGGCCAATAGGAAGATGGGAGAGGCTTGGTATGAGAAACACAGAACCTCCCACACACATACTTTTTTTCTAAAGAAGGAAAAGCAGCAGGAGAGTTGGAGAGATCTCCATTTTATTATGGAAAACTTCAGAAACAAACAAACAAACAAAAAAACCCAAACAGGCAGTTGATAAGGAAGGAGAAATGGGAGAGAAGAGTTGAGGTGCATTGTTTGTCACTCCACACCCTTGCAATTCAATTGTGAACCACTAGGAGGAACAGAATTAAATAACTAAATGGGGGTACAAGGTTAGGGTTAGGATTCCCAGACTTTCCTCTTGGGGAAAACAGAGGTACAGACTGAGCAAAAGTGGAAGAAGCCACACCCCCAATGAGGCACCTGCCAGGGACAGGGGAGAGGATTCCATATAGACTCAACATGTAGGTGTGGTTGTAAACCTGGGACTTTGGCAGGTAGGGCTGGGAGCTAGTGGGGTTTGTAAACCAGGCTGGTGGTCAAGGGAGGTGGCAGGAGCTGTAAACAAAGGGGCAGTGACCTAAGGAACAGGAAGGAGAGGGGCCTGTAAATAGAATGGGGGCAGGCTGCCCAGGATGAGTGTTTAAATTGCAAGAGCCCTCAAGGGGTGGTGGGGAGTAAAGGAAGGCTGGAGAGTGTACTCTGTCCATGGAGATGTAAGAGGTGCTTCATCTCCCTCCCCCAACCCCTCACCCCCATGACCTCTGTGCTCCTCCCCAGGACTTGATGCTCACTCTTGAATCACCCAGGGTGCACCAGCATGTCTGATGCACTCACATCAGAGACCTTTGGTGAATGTAGAAACTGGGTAACTAGCTCTGCCCCTATAAACAGGATGAGGAAAGCAAGTTGGAAGATGTCGGTTGCCTTCCCTTCCAAGCTCATGTTCAGGTTTTCTCTGTTCTCAATCTTCTGGGCTCCAGGATCTTCAGTTCTGGGAAAGGGGAAGGTATAGACCCTATGTTGGAAGAGGGTCACCTCCGGCAGGACTCATCTGTGGGAGAGGAGGCAATAATGATAGAAAATGAGTGAGGGCCTCTGCCACCCGCCTTCCCCCCTTACTCTCCACACTGAAGATAAGTCTTTATATCTTTCATGCTGAGTGCTTGCTACTACAGTAACAGCAGCCATCATTCACTAAGCTTGCATTCTGTGCCAGGCATTCTTACAACCTGTTTAATCACACAATAACCCCAGATGAGTTTAAGTAATTTAATGTCCAGCCATAGTTCCCAGATGCTTCATAAAAATTACTGAACCCTGTCAGTAAACCCCAGGAGGTGGTTATTTTTAGCTCTATGTCATAATTGCTAAAAATAAGGCCAGAGAGCAGGTGATTTCCTGGAGATTACACCACAGGTAAGAGACAAGATGGAATTTAAACACAGTCCTGTCTGACCAAAACCTTGTGTTTTTAACCACAGAAAGAGTTATGGTTTTGAAATCTGGAGATCCCTTGTGCACTTCACTTTCTAAGACCTTGGTTTCCCCATTTGTCAAGGGAGTGGGTGGGGTTAGAGGTCCTACCAAGTCTCTTCCAGGAGCACCAACATTAATTAATTCCTCCCCTTCCCTCCTGGACTGCAGTGCCCAATAGGAACACCAGGGGGTGTCCTCGGACCAGCAGAGCCTCAGCTCACCCACGATCAGGGCCTTGGTGCGCAGGCCGCCCTGGAGCTCCCGTTGTAGCAGCAACAACTCTTCCTCATCCTCTTCGTCATCGGGTTGGGCCGCTGGGGGGCTGGGGGTACTGGGAGCCTCAGGCTCTGGGCCCAGCTCCTCCAGCACTGAACTTTCAGAGGGGTATTGATACGTGGTCTCCAATGCTGTCTCGCTGAAGGAGATCTTGAGCTGAGAGTAGGAGAGAAACGCAGGAGGCATGGAGTTCAGCCGGGGAAAGCTCCTAGGGAAGCACGTGCCAGGTGGGGAGGGGAACTGGATTTGGGCACCCTACTGACTTTACCCTCCCTATCCACTCTGGGGCCCAGGGATCCAGTTTTCCTTTTTTTTCCCCTAAATTTTTATTATTTTATGTATTAATTATTATAATATATATAGCACATATATAATATAATATATAATAATAAATTATTTATAAATATTACTTATTATGCATTTATTAATTTAATACTTGTTTATTTTGAGAGAGAGAAAACGTGAGGAGAGTTAAAGAGAACCCCATGGGGTGCCTGGGTGGCTCAGTCAGTTAAGCGTCCGACTTCAGCTCAGGTCATGATCTCCGGGTCCATGAGATTGAGCCCTGCGTCGGGCTCTGTGCTGACAGCTCAGAGGCTGGAGGCTGTTTCAGATTCTGTGTGTGTCTCTCTCTGCCCCTCCCCTATTCACGCTCTCTCCCTGTCTCAAAAATAAATAAACGTTAAAAAAAAAAAAAAAAAAAAAAAAGAGAACCCCAAGCAGGCTCCTTGCTGTCAGCATGGAGCTAGCCGTGAGGGGGCTTGAACTCACCAACTGTGAGACCATGACCTGAGCCAAAACCAAGAGTCCAACACTTAACCGACTGAGCCACCCAGGCATCCCACCCAGTTTTCCTTTTGATATAGGCTCTCCAATCCCAGATTTCCCTTCTTCTGTCATATCATTTCCAAAACATCAGACTTTTGCCTGAACTTTCACACAGGTGCAGAAGCGAGTAATACAGGACCCAGCTTCCTACTCTTTAGACTGTGGGTGGCAGAAGGGTAAAAAGAACCGAATCTTTGGGTACCTTGAGGGCAATCAAGAAGGCTTCCCAGAGGTAGGAAGTTTGAGCTGGCAGGAAATAGGTGGCTAGAGGGAGTCCCAGGCAAAAGCAAGGAAGAGCACTTTGGTTTCCACATCCTCAGACCCTTGGCTGTTCCTGAGAAACCCTGGACACCTGTGCCCTCCTGCTCCCCCCCTCACTCCTCTCCTACAGCTGGAATGAACTCACAACAAAGTGGGGCTGGGGCCTGGGAGGGAAGAAGAGACTCTACTGAAAAGCCCAGAGGAAACAAGACTCTCCCCTAACACAGAGAGGAGATGGGCCCTTGAGTCCCTGCAAGAGAAGCTAGGTGAGGCGTCAGGGGCAGAGAGGAAAGTCCATGCAAACACAGGTTGGGGTGGAAAGCGCAACAGGAGAAACATGCAGAGACACAGGCAAAAAGCCAGAGGGGACCTGGAGGGGACAGAAATCCTCCACAAACACAATGTCCCAAGAGCAGGTGAGCCCCAGATGTTCTCACTCCCTTTCTACTCTTCCCCTTTGCCCTTTTAAGAAGCTCAGGGGCAGGGGCAGAGTGGGATTAACTCTGGGAGCCAAAGTGATTAAGGAGACAAACAGGAGGATTCTGTGTGAACTACTTGGAAAGGTCCAGACTATCTATTCAGGTCTTCCCAGAAGACCTGTTTGGGAAACTTGGGGCTTGGGCCCTGCATCCTTGAGTCTCCACATGGACTGGGGTGTGAGAAAAGAGAAACCGGGAGGGTGGCTGGACAAGTGGATGCTAAGGGCTGTACAGAATGTGCAACATGGGTTCCATGGGAAGCTGGAACTCAGAGACTCCTTGGCTCCAAACCCAGCATTGACTCCCCATTTCACTGGGAGGAAAAGCCAGAGCCTGACTAAGGCCCACAGGGTACTCCCACTGTACCACTTCTCCCTACCCCCCACTTCTCAGGCAACTATCTGCTCCCACTGCAGCCACCCTGGTCACAGTTCCTCTAAGGCCAACAGGGGCACTCCAATCTTAAGGCCTTTGCACTGGCTATTCCTTCTGCCTGGAACACTGTTCCCTCAAATACCCCCATAGCTCCCTCTCTCCCAGTCACCCTATTTAAAGTTCATATTCACTCCCCCAACTTTCTTGCTGTCTACGTTCCACTTACCCTGTTGTAATTTTTTTCCATAATCATTTACCACCTCCTAATCTACCAGAGAATTTACTTGTTATTCTGTGTCCACTGTCCACAGGAGCATGAAAGTTGCTATGGTGAGTAAGGAAGAGTTGGTTCAGACCTCAGGTGTGGTCCCCACAGACAACCAACACTGGGGACCAGTGTGGAAGGTACACAGTCTATCTGTGGAACTGCTGGTAGAAATGCATGACAGCAACCAGATCCCTTATATCCCAATTCTTCAGAAGGACCAGTTCTGGTTCTGTTACTGACAGATTTACCCAAACTTCTGGGAACCCATTTGTTTTCTTTTCACATTCCCTTTTGGGATAACAAGCTCCATGGTTTGTTATCCACTCTGAAAAATGATTCATTTTATTTGTTCTCAATCATGTTTGTCTCTCTTCTCCAATCCTGCTTCTCTGCTCACACCCCCCCCCCCCCAGCCAACTTCTGACTGGGCTTCTCAGGAATGCACAGCCTCCATGGGAGTTTGGGGGGGGGGGGAGTACAGAGGGGTGTGACTCACTTGCTCCTCTCCCATCAGCTATATAAAGTCACAAGGGGGCCAAAGAGGGGAGGGGCCCATCTCTCAGTTAGAAGGGCCTCTGGGGAAGGGCACCAGCCACAAGACAGGGCTGGGATTTCTCTCCCATGGCAAGGATGCATTTGATGGCCTTAGCTTCCAAACAAGAGTTATTTCGGGAAGGGGGTGGGGGGGCAGTCCTCTGGTCCCAGAGCAAGTGGATTGGGTCAGAGCTGGAACAAGCATGTCAGTCCCTGCTGAGCAGGGTGCAGAGAGAGGGAAGAAGGCCTGAGACAGGGTGGAGGGGGAGGTGTCTGGGTCTAGAAAACTCTGTGCTGCTTCTCTCCACCCCCACCCCTAGAGCAGCCATGGCTTCCTCATTCTCTCACCACATCCTGAGCAGTTCTGGCAGGCCTAGGGCCCAGCGGTTCCCCACTCAGCCCCACCAGCCTTCCGGCCCCCACCCCAGGCTTCCTGTTTGGGTGATCTGCTTCCGGCTTCCCTGCTCCCTAACCTAGGTATGGTCACCATCACAGGTCCTGTCCTGCACTCACATGGTCCCCAGCTTTGGGCCCTGAATTTCATGCCTCCCTCTGCTCTTCCTCCCCAAAGGCACAGGCCAACCTCTATAGGAAGTGACTTGTCTGAACACCTCACTCTGGCAGTTCCTGGCCTACCTCCTAACATCTGTCCAGCCCAAAGGGGAAGGGGCGGGTAGCAGTCAGAGTGCTCAGGATAGACTCAGGTACCATGGCTCAGGGAGGGGAGCTTGAGCTGCACATGAGGATGAACTGGGGGATCAAGTGTCCCGCAAGCTTAATCTAGGTCTTTGGTCCCTGTGGTTTCCCACTGACAAAGCACACGCGTGCGCGCGCACACACACAAGACAAATCTGAGGACGTCATGTGAGATGACAACTGGAGACTATGAAGGGCTTCCCAGTCTCTGGGGAGATGTGTTAGGTGCAGGGACCTCTCTTTCCTTAGATATTTTCAAGCTGGAAACTGATTGGTGTGTAAGGAAGGGGTTGGGCTGAAGCCACAGCAAGAAGCCTGGCTGCTCCCACTTCCTGCACTTTGTCCTTTTTCCAGTTTAACCTCTAACCCTCTGCTGGCCTCAGCCCCCATCCCTGTCCCCAACTCCCATTGTATTCCCTGCTCTCAGCTCAGTGTCTCCAAATTCACTTCTCTCTTTTGCTACCCCAAAGGGAGGGAGAGGCCAGGGCAACAGGAAGAGAGGGGAAAACCAACTGCTGAGCCAGTTCTGGGGAGGGAGGGGAAGCCCAGGGAGGAAGGAAGAAAGGGAGTGAGGGGTGGGGGTATTTTGGAAGAAGAGAAGGCTTTTCTTGTCCCAAGAGAGAAGGGAGCACTGTTTAAAGCAGTGGCCCAGCTGGGGGTGTGCAACCCTGAGGTCACCCACTTCAAATGGCTTCTGTGTGTGCCTCTCCCATGGAGCAGACTTGGGGTTCAAAAGTCTTCTCTTTGGCCAGCCTTATGCCATTCCCCCACCCTCATCCCAGTAGTCCCCTCACTGGCTCTGCCCCCTCTGCCTTGGGACTGAGAACTTCCTCCACTCACTTCTCCCTGCCATTTTCCCCTAGAACCCCAAAGGCACCCCCCTGTGCCTCTTCAGGCTTCCTGGCCCCACATTCCCTCCCCTGGGAGGCTGTGTGTGCTTTCAATCTGAGGACCCTGCTCTCATAGATTCTAGGCTGTAGCCTCAGCTCAGGTCTCCACCAGACGGGTTGTGTCCCAGACTCAGAGGAAAGGAAGGAAAGAAATGGGGGGCAGGGAGGGACTCAGAGCCTGAGGGAATGAAGAGTGAGCAGCCTGGGCACACCCTGAGAGAGACACACCCAGAGACAGCACTTGATTTAGGGCAGGATTCTTGGGCTTGGAAATGAATGGAAAAGGAGGACAACAAGAAGAAAGGGTGTGTGTGCAGAGGAGGAAGGGTTGTGGCAGGAATTAGCACGAAAGAATAGAGAAAGACCAGAACATAGGGATATAAAAAAGAAAGGAGTACAGAAAGAACCGATGAGCAGGCTTCTAAAGAAAGCTGGCTTAGCTGCTCCCTACCTGTTTGTGATGCCTTTCAGGGGACCCCTTGACAAGGCAGCTGCGGCTGAGACGGAGGTAGCCCCCCAGAACCAAGATCTCCTCAGCAGTTGGGTACCGCTTCTTCCCAGCTCCGGGGACTGCAACATCAGCTGTGGCTGGGGTGGCGGGAGGAGTGGTGGGGGCTGCAGGGGGCAGGGACCGCCGGGGGTTGACTGTGAAGGTGTGTCCACTGCGGCGAGGGGCCCCCACCCCTGGCCCTGCCTTCACCCCATAGAACAGTCGGTTCATGAGGGGATCCCCAGGGGACTGGGGGGCAGGTGGGGCTGGGGGTGGGGGAGACAGAGGGGCTGCTGGTGGGGGCCGGCGTTGCACTGCTTCCTCTTCCTGCCCTCTAGAGCCTCCAGTCCCAGCGTCCTCTGGTGGGAAGGGGGAGGGCACAGAGCTGCAGTTCTGCAGGGTTCTCAAAGGCCTGCCCAGAGCCCCCGCCTTCTCCTTCTCAGCCTCGCCTTCTCCAGCCTCTGTACCAAAAGGCCCCAGATACTTCTCAGCAGACTCTGGGGGGACTGGTTTCTGAATTTGAGTCTCTGTGTCCCTGGGTGTCCATTCTCGAACCTTCCCAGAATTCAGGGTCCATTTCCATCCTTCTGTCAGCCTCAGTCCCCTCTCACCATCCTGCACAGGGCTACGCCTTTGTTCTGCTGCCTCCACTTCTCCAGAGCTGCTGTCTGGAGCCTCCCTACTCAGGGTCTCTGACATCTCTGTAATCTCTTCTGAGGCCAGCGTTGGAATTGGCCTGTCTTCTTTTCTCCCACATTCCTCTGAGCAGTCTTTTCTTTTTTCTAAGCTCAGCCTCCACTCTGATATTTCCAGTTGTACCAAACTCTGTTCCTGAGACTCTCCAGAGTCGGGCCTCCATTTATGGGCCTCTGTCAGGCCCATCTTCTGGTTGTCAGACTCTGCTGGGCTCAGTCTACTTTCCACCACCTCTTTTCTCCTCGGGCTTTGTTCTCCAGGCTCTGCCAGTCTCAGACTCCACTCTGGAGTTTCTCCCGGGCTCAGCCTCCATTTCCGCGCTTCCGACAGTCTGGAGCTCTTGTCTCCAGCCTCTCCTGGGCTCTGCCTCCAGTCCCAAGCCTCTGAAGGCCTGGGGCTCGACTCTCGGGCTCCCCCTATCCTCTTCTCTCTGGCCTCTCTGGGACTGAGCCGATCTTCTCTTGACTCTCTTCCCTTGGGGCTCTGATCCCGCATCTCCCCAGGGCTGGGTCTCTGCTCCCTGGCCTCCAAAGTCCCGGGCCTTCTTTCTGCAAGTAGTTCTTCATTACGCTGCTGCTGCTGCTGCTGCTGCTGCTGCTGCTGCTGCTGCTGCTGCTGCTGGCGCTCCTGCCGAATGAATCGGTTCTGGTGCACTGGCCCAATGGCCTCTAGGAGGACAGCCGACTCGTCTGGGTCTGGAGGTCCAGCCTCTGTAGTCCCAGGTGTAGGGCTAGGCTCCCCAGGAGACAGACCAAGCTTGGCCCGGCGGCGCTCCAGGAGCCCCCGCTTCCAGGCTGGCATCTGGGACAGACGCTCCCGCTCTGCCTTCTCCCGGCCACGAAGGGCTGCCTCCTCCTGCCGTCGCCGGGCTAGCAGCTGTAGCTTCCAGTCTGGGATGGTGGCCATGACCGCGTTGAGGTAAGGGTGCGGAGCGCTGGGGCCAGAGAACAGGAAGGAGAGGCTCCAGAGGCCCTGGGGGTGAGACTGGGGGTGGGCGGAGAGGAAGTAGAGGGGGAGAGGTGGGACACAGAGATGGGCAAAGGAGCTGAGGGTGAAGACAGAGGGAAAGAGGGAGAAGACGGAAAGCAGAGAAAGGGGTAAACTAAGAAAGTGAAGAAAAAGCTGTGGACCAAGTGGGGGTGGGGTCGTGGCAGTGAGAGGAAGAGTGGAGATTCAGGGCAAAGAGGCAGGAGTCAGATTTGGTAATGTACGGTTAATGGTATCACAGTCCCAAGGATGTGAGAGAAGAGAAAGGCGGAAAAAGAAGCCGGCATGAGGGAGGAGAGAGAAAAGAGAGGCGGGGGAGGGGGGGTTGCGGGGGAGTAGGGGTCAGGCGAGGTTTCCCCACAGCTACTCCAGAGGCGGTTAGAGTGGGAAGGGAGGTCAGGGAATCCCGCCCGAGAAGGGGTGGTGGGACCTGAGGAGGGGGGGCGGGGAGGTGAGGAGGGGCGGAGAGTGGAGAGGTCCAGGGGAGCAAGGAGACTCCGGGGGCAGAGGGGAAATAGAGCTCCGCAGGAGGAGCGGGGCGCGCGTTTCAGCGCGGGCCGGGGAGGTCCTGGCTCCCCTCCCAGATCCGCTCGGGCCACGCCTCTCCGGCCCCCAGCCGCCACCCCTCCGCCCTGCACTCCGCCCCCAGGCAGGTCGGGGGGAAATACCCTCCCTTGAGGACTTTCGGAACCCTGGCGTCCACCCCCACCCGTCCCGCCACCACCGCCTGCCTCTCCCACCGGCTGGGCCCGGGACCCTGGGTGCGGAGCACCGGCTCCACGACTCTGCTCTCCGGACCTTCGAGTCCTATGCCCGGGTCTCCGATCTCACGGAACCCTGACATAGCCGGCCATCCCCACCCAGCTCGGACCGCACAGACAATCTCGGCACAAAGAGGAGA
This sequence comes from Puma concolor, assembly GCF_028749965.1. NCBI lineage: Eukaryota > Metazoa > Chordata > Mammalia > Carnivora > Felidae > Puma > Puma concolor. The sequence continues at coordinate 29,888,515 of NC_141671.1, forward strand.
CAGCCCAAGGTCCTGGCTGGGGGCAGGAGCGGGGACAGAGGGAGGAGACACCCCTTCCCCAAGTCTGAAGCCCCTCAGTCAACTCACTAGCCAGCGGGGTTCCCAGGGGAGGGGGTGCGGAGGAGCCTGGCGTCCGGAGGAGGAGAGAGGAAGAGGAGGAGAGTGGGATTGAGGGAGATCCGGAGACAGGAGGGAGGGGAGGAGGGAAGGAAAGGAGGAGGAGGGAAGACGGAGTAGAGGAGGAGGGACGGAGACAGAGACCTGGGGGCCGGGCGGGGGGCGGCGACCGCTTTTGTCTGAGGACAATGGGGAAAAGGAAGGGGGCGCGGGGCGGGGCCCGAGGGGGCGGGGCCTCGCTCCAGAGACCCCGCGTGGGACTAGACTTCCCGACTCACCCCTTTCCCGCCGCAACCCCTGGCCCTTCGCTCTCTGTCTTCAGGACCCTCAACCCACCCCCACCTCCCAGTAGCCCTGGAGAACCTAGGTGTCCAGACCCTCGCCCCCAGCTCACAGACTCAAGGCAGCGGCCCATGACTCAGGCCCCTCCAGGGACTTGGAGAGGAAGCAGCAGCTGCTGCGAGCCGGGCCCGCCCTTCCCATCTCCTGCCGCTCCTCCCCACGCTTTTGCCTCCCCCCCGCCCCCCACCCCGACAGCCTTTGTTACTGCGGGGTCCAGGGCCGCCACCAGGCTGCGGTGGGTCTGTGGAGAGCCGGGGCGGCTGGAGAAGTGCTCAGAAGCCAACGACTTTGGAAACTGGTTCCCCCACCAGAGCCAATGCCCCACTCTCTAGCTTCATCCTGTCTTCCATGGGTCCCCTGGTCTGCAGTGGGAAAATTGGGAATTTGGAGGAAGGGGGACCGGGGAGATGGGGGTGGGTCTGCCGGAGTGGTCGCCGCCCAGCTGTCGCCAGAGGGCGCGGTGGCTGCCCAGACTCGAGTTTGGCGTGCCCTGGCTCCGCTTGCCTTCCGTCCCAAAGTTAGCCCTCTGGCTAGAGAAGACACTGACAGACTACATGGCATATGTAGAAAAAAAGGCTGAATTTTATTTTTCTGCTGCGCGTGTTCCTCGGGAGAACAGAAGAGCGGAAGGATCCTCTCAACTAGGTTAGAGGACAGAGCCAGGGGCAGGGCCTAAAGAGGCCAGTGGGGCAGGCACTACCATCAAACCTGCAGACTCTGCTCCTAGGAATGGAAGCTGGAGGAGAAGGAGATCCCTGAGGCACAGAATCAAGTAACAGTGGGAGGGAAGTGGTCAGGCCCACCCTTCTTCCTTTATAAGGAGGTTCTTGAGGCAGGTGGGTGGGAGGGGAAGGGGGGGATCAAGCCCTAAACTGTGAGGAGACATAAGTTTCCCACCTCCTTTTCCTGGCTGGTGAGATCTTGGAGGTCCAGTGGTTGAAACTCAAAATTTAGGGTATGGAGCTGGACCCAAGGAGTGGAGGCTCAAACAAGGGAAGGGACAGCCCCTTCAGTCCATAGATTTGGGCCTCTGGTCTGAAGCAGCCAGGGCCTGGATGTTAAAGGAGAGGAAGTGCAGGGCTTGGAACCAGGCTAGCTCTTCACTCAGCCTCACCTTCCTGGGGCCGGGAGAGCAGGTTGAGTTTTCTTTGTAACTGGGCCCGGAGGTAGCGGAGGTCTTGCTGGTCAAGTCCGTGAGCCAGGCCCAGGTAGAGTGTAAGGAGGAGAGCAAGGAGGAGGCGGTCAGTGCCCAGGGTGGGCACCACCCACAGCACTGTCAGCAACTCCACACAGACTGGGTGGCGCAAGTGGGAGAAGAGTCTCAGAGCCCGGGGAGACTTCAGGGCCAGAGGCTCACCCAGCCCCAGCACATGGTAGTATACCTAGGAGGGAGAACAGCTTAGAAATGAAGTCAAACCCTTTTTGCAACTTAGCCACCTCTTTCCTCCCTTTGGAGGAAACTTCCCCTTCTATAACTCGGGCCCAAGAACCACCCTTCTGAGACCTGGACTCCTGATTCTCATCTCTGCTAGGCCCAGGAGGCCTATGGTTTCTGACCTTTGAGGGAAAGCTGAGGGGAGACTCTCTTAGAAAAGGAAGTAGGTGAGGGAGTTGAAAGAAGAGGAAGGTGGAAGAGCATGGGAGGAGGAGGAGGAGGAGGGAAATCCTTGAAAGGGAAAGAGGCATTCTAGAGGGAATCAGAGGTCTCAGGTAGGAATCTGGGAGCCTCACCTGTTTGAGGCCCATGAGCTCGGCGTAGTCAAAGACGAGAAGGATGCTGAAGATGAGGAGCCAGGCTATGACGTGGAGCACAAAGCAGAGGAGGGGCACCCAGGTGGCCCATGGCTCAGCTCGAGCCTCCCACAACACAGGGCCTCTGGGTACAGGTTCCCAGTACCGCATCACCAACTGGGAAAGGATGAGGGGCTGGGTATCTCAGCAGCCTACCCTTGAAAGACCTAGACCCAGAGGCTGCCCCCACCCCAGGCTGGCCTGCAGTTCTCCCCACCTCTACCATGAGCATCATAAACAAAAATTCACCATGTGGAGCATGCTAGGTGGGGTCCCAAGGATGTAAGGATAACCTGTATCTACCCTGAGGACTTAAGAGAACAGACGGGGGTGACCAGATAGGTACATAAAGTAGCCTGTGCCAAGCACACACTGAGAAAACAAATGTGTACTAACTGGGAAGCCTCCTCTTGAGACCTCAAGAAGTGATTCTGAAGAAAGGGTAGGACTGAAAGAGGTGCCACCAAAGGGATCTCAAGCAGAACAACATGAACAAAGTTGCAAAGGTGAGAATGCACATATGGTACTTGGGGAATGAGGAGTGGTACACCATTCTTGATAAGAAGAAGGATATGTGCTGTGGAGGAATGGAAGCTGAGATTAGAGTCCTAAACACCCTAAATTCCCCTAAACCCACATTTTATCCGAAGGCTAAGGTCCTTGCCCCTTCAACTGAGGGCACCCTTCTCACAGATTGTTTCCCTTGGGGACTCAGTGGCCAAGGCCTCATACCTGCAATGCCAGGGCAGTGCATGCCACGTACAGTGACCTCTGAAGAACCCCAAAATATCGAGACATCCACGCCTTCACTGTCTCAGTTGCCATGAGGCTGTGCTGCCCCACAAATAGTATCAGGAGACCCAGATCCCAAGCCAGGGGGGCAAGGATGCTGCAGTCCTGCAGAGCAGCCAGCCATCCTTGGCGGGCATCTAGGGGGAGTTCAAGAAGGGGACAAAAGATCAAGAAAGTTTCAGGAAACACCCCCTACCCTAATCTCCTCTTGGGGGTCCCAGGCCATGTCCTTTAATGCTTTCAAGAGCCTTAATGCTTCCTCTCCTGGTTTTTCCCATATTGCTTTTCCATTCTCTGCCCTTTCCCTTTTCCCCAGGCCTCCTTCAGAGTGGGGGGGGGAGGATTCCTTCAATCACAAAAGGCTTGGCTGGAGAGGCCACCATTGGACTATCCTCGTGTTTTCGGTACTCCAAATGTGCCCTCTTTTTAACACTCCCCTCGCCATAGTCCTCTCTACAAAAGCACTTTCCTTTCCTCTGCTTCTTATCGCCTTTTCCCTCCCCACTCAGTCCTAACTCTTGCGCCTCTCCAAACCGCTAATCCCTGAGTTCCTAATTTAGCCCTCGGTCAGCCCTGAAGCTTCTCGAGCTTTCAAGGTTCTAGTTCCCTCTCCCGGACTTCCCCTGTCATTTGTCTCGAAGCCCCGCCCTCCCTCGCTCTCGTCCGGCTCCACCTCCAGCCACAGAGCTCATCCTCGATCCCTTCCGCTCACCCGGACCCCCAGGCTCCGGGAGCCCTCCAAGAAGTGGCCGAAGAGAGGTAAAGCGCACGAACTCCACTCCGGTGCCAAAAGCCAGGATGAAAGAGGCGAGGGCAGCAGGGACGAGGAGCAGAGTTGGGGCCATGGCGACACTCGGAGGGGTTGGGAACAGGGCGGGTATGGGATTCCCGCGGCCTCAGGCCCCGCCCCCGCCCCCGCCCCCGCCCCCACCTCCACCTCCAGCCTGGGGTCCTGCCCAGGAAGGCGTGGCTCCTTCGCGCCGCTGCCTCGGCGTGCGTTCTCCGCGCGCTTTTTTTTCACACTGTCCCTAGGGCGGGTCCCGGCGCCTTGACTGAGCGTGCGGTCGCCGCGTCATAGAAGGGAATGTTAGAATTCTGAGTGACAAGTGGAAACGTAGGCTGCTCTGCAGCCACTCGTGTGGGTTGAGTCGCAGCTCGGCTAGTTGTCTCATCTAAAATGAAGACAGTTCGTTCGTTTCTTTCAGGGTTCTTGTAGAAAACGAGAATTATAAACCCCCTTTTCTGTAACCTTAGCCACTAAACATAGCCAAAGTCAGAGGTTACAAAGCGTCGGTTAGCGCTTCAAATAGGAAACGGTGAGAGAACGGAAGACTGTTGACCGAGGCTGAAAACCCAAAGGTCTGAATCACCTATTACATCTTGTTAAAAAGTTAGTGACCATTTTACCATAAAGTAAATTAATGTTTATTCTGTAACTTATTCTCTCCACTTGCCAAGGACAGAGAATTTCTCTGTAACACTTAGATTATTTCTAATAATGCCAAAGGCTGTTGATCTATAATCATGAGAATAACAATGTTAAATATTTGTGATAGAAAATTTTGTGTTGTAAACTTTGTAGTAGGTTAATTTTACCCAAGCTTGTGATAATTATGACTTTACTCTGCAAGCTCATAAGCCTGACCACCATCCACGAGTCAGAAACCGCTAAGATCTTTTGTCTGAATTTTTTCCTCCAGACCTGTTTGTAATACCTACAGAATAACATATTTGAAAAGCAAAGTAAAAATAAGGTTTTCCTCCATCTGAATTAAACATCATGTTGCTAAGGACCTAGTCACAGTACCTATGACCATAGCAGGGACCTTAGAACATCATGTAGCGAAATCCTTCAGCTTACAGACATAAGAATATAAAGAAAATTTACCAAGATGAGAACTAAGTTGCTGCTAGTCCTGTGGGCTCATGGATGAGAAAATTGCCAGGCAGCATCCCACAGCCTTTACTTTCCTTCTGTTGGAGGATCAGTACTCCCACCCTCCTCTGAATCAGTGCTGTTGTAAACTATACCAGTCTTATGTTTTCCCTCCAGATGCACCCTTCACCCTTCTTGTTCGAGGTTGTCCCGAATGGACTAAATCAATGAAAATCACAGCTTTTATTGAGGAAGCACTCTCTGCATAACTGCTCTCTCCTCTCAACCTTTTGGACTTAGAGGTGGTCACAATAGAGCTGTGAGTACTAGGGTACTGTAACATTATGATTTCTCTACACTCTCCCAACTTCCTTGTCATTTTCACTGTATTAAACTCTCTCCAATTATCCTAATTTGACTGTGCTGTTATTTCCTGCTAGGACCCTGATAGAAATACATTATTTGTACTACTATAGTATTCATTGGAAGTGTAAGAAAAGATCTCTATTCTCCAGAAGTTTAAACTGGGACACTTCAATGTCACTAAGTCAAGGTGCAGATGAGTGCTAAAATGGGGGTATAGAGACAGCTAGTACTGTAAGGCGCCCCATGAACCTCAAGGCCATAGACAGTTTCACACAGTACAAGATTCTGAGTGTGCAAGGGGACTAATATTTATTTGGGTCCTACTGTGCTGACAGCTCAGAGCCTGGAGCCTGCTTCAGATTCCGTCTCCCTCTCTCTGCCCTTCCCCCCCTTGCACGTGTGTGCTCTCTCTCTCTCAAAAATAAATAAACATTAAAAAAGAGAGACATGTTTATATGTTTAAAAGTCAGCAGTATGTGGCAAAGCTCATGCTGTTTCTACTACACCAAAGTTTTACAAACTTAAGTATAATTTACTTGCAGAAAAGCCACTAACTAATCACCCATCTTTGTTATTAAAGTGAAATTCACAAAACATAAAAACAACTATTTTAAAGAGAACAATCCAGTGACATTTAATACAATTCATAATGTGTGCAATCACCATCTCTATCTAGTTCCAAAGCATTTTTATCATCCCAAAATAAAACCCTATACCCATTAAGCAGTCACTCCCCATTTCCCCCTTCTCCCAGCTGCTGACAACCACTACTCTACTCTGTCTCTGTGAATTTACCTATTCCAAGTATTTCATGTAGGTGGAATCATCCCAGGTGACTTTGTGTCTGGCTTCTTTCACTTAGTATAATGCTTTTGAGGTTCATTCTCAAAACATTGTAGCAAGAATCGATACTTCATCTCCTTTTATGGCTGAATAATATTCTGTTGTGTGGATATGCCACATTTGTTTATTCACCTGTTAATGAACATTTTTCTTTTCACCTTTTGGCTCTAATGAAGTATAGATATGAACATCTGTGTACAAGTATTTGTTTCAACATGTGTTTTAAGTCTTTTGGGTGCACACCTACTAGTGGAATTACTGGGTCTTTTGGTAATTCTATGTCTGATTTTTTAGAAATTGTCAGATTGTTTACCACAGCAGCTGAACCATTTTATATTCCCACCAGCAATATGTGATAAGGGTTCCAATTTCTCCACATCATTGAAATCAACCAACTTTTAAACTTTAAATTTAAGGGGCACTTGGATGGCTCAATTGGTGGAACATGCAACTCTTGATCTTGGGGTTGTGAGTTCAAGCCCCACAGTGGGTGTAGAGCTTACTTTAAAGACAAAAATAAACAAATACATAAATAAGATGTAAGATTATAAATAAATAATACATAAATTTAAGATGTTTAAAAAAAACCTGCACTACACCATGAGGCAGAGTGAATATTTATTTATCACAGAAATTAAACCTAAGCTCTAATTTTATAAATACTGGAAAAGCAGGCCAGAAAAGTGCAAAGATCTGCTCAAAGTCAAAACTAAAGAACACTTCTAACAAGATGGGGTGAGGAGAGAGGAAAATATTTTAGTAGCATTCCATACCTCCAACCTCAAATTTACTCACTCCAAGCATCCCTTCAAGTTCTTGACACTAAAATTGTTTCTACTCTCTTTCAGAGGATGAATAAGAATCCCAGTCAAAGAGGGAGAGAGATGGCTTCCAAACAGGAGGCAGGACACCATGTGTGCCACACAGCAGTAAGTACATCAGTCCTGCTAAGGGCAGCCACTTATGATATCTGAGAATGGGATTACCCAACTCTAAGTGGCCATTTGAGAAATCTGTGTCTCATCAGGTGACCCAGCTGCCTCCCACTCCTTGTGTCTCAATCTAAACACTGAGTGACCACTGACATGCTCCAACTCCTGGGCTGTAGTGTCTTTGTGGAGATGGTAAATAGACCTGAATAGCTTATAGGAGGCCCCTCCCTTCTCAAAGATGGGAGGGGTCTCTGCCTCAGTTTCCCCTTCTAGACAGCAGAGGGCTCTGGCTGTCCCCCACTGATATCATTATGGAACCCCAGCTGGGGTCCCTATTCAGTGCTGACTCCCCCCTCCTAGCAGCTGCTCTTCCAAACACACCCCTCCTCCTGCTGCCCCAGCCCTTGACACTGGCTGGCCTTCCCCCCCCCCACACAGGCCACGAGATGGGCTCCTGAGACCCTCCCCCAGCAAAGGGCTACCTGCAGCTCATTCTGGAGAGAGAGAGCAGGCAAAAACTTGGACTGGCAGATAGAGGCCTGGGGAGTCAGAGTGCCTCAGTTTCCTCCTCAATAGCAACTGAGTATTTATAGTATCTGAAAGCAGGCTTGATACTTGATGGCACAAATGTAGACTTCATCTCCTTTCCCGCTTCCTGCAGGAAGCAGGATGGGGGCAGGTAGCACCTGGTAGGCAGGATGGTTTGCCCCTCCCTCCTCCATCCCTTCTGGAAGTTTTGGGGCCTTAGTGCCTGCAACAGCCAGCCTTGGGCAAATAAAAGACTAGGTTGTTTACTAAAAAAAAAAAAAAAACAACAACTGTGGCTAAAATCTCATTATCTTTTTGTTTATCCATAAGCCTTGTTAGCCCCACCCATGTTCTAAGACAAATCAGGTCAGCATACCCCAATTCTTTCTAAAGCCCTAGGTTCTTTCTTCCAAATCTTTTCTAACACTTTATTTACTGGTCTGGGAGGGAAAACAGTAAGTACTGTGGTGATGTTTTCACGAGGATGACATTTCCAAAGTGGAGAGGATGAAGGCCTCTGGCTTGGCTTCCTGCTTCAGCACTCCTGTCAGCAGGAACTCAGGTGAGAGAATGGGCAGCCCAACCCGAAATGGAATAGAGCATCGAGAGAAGTCCTGGGAGCATGTAATCACAACTCTCTGAGGCTGGGAAAGACAGAGAGCAAAGACAAAGTCATGGGTGAAAAACAATCCTAGAAATAGGTTTGGAGTCCACAAATCAGTTTCAGCATCGCTACAATATACCTCCTGATAGGAAGCACACTTGCTGGAAGTACTCTTCCCAGAAAAACTGAACCTGAATTTATTCGAGCTTTTAAAATTAACTACAATTTACAAGGAATGTAAGAGATGGAAGAACAAGATAAATTACACAGCAAAGGAGCAAACAGAAAAACCCAGACTGGAACATTCTAAAGAACAACTGACATAGTTTCTGCAGGAAGTCAATGGAATAAGAAAGGCTGGGTGGGTTGGGGGGGGGGGGGGGGATCTTCTAGAGTAAAAGAGAATTAAGAGACATGCAATTGTGAGGGGAACCTGGGTGGCTCAGTCAGTTAAGCAACTTATTTCAGCTCAAGTCATGATCTCAGGGGTGATGAGATGGAGCCCTGAGTTGGGGCTCTGTGCTGTCAGGGCAGGGCCTGCTTGGGATCCTCTCTCTCTGTCCCTTCCTGCTCACATGTGCAAGCATACTTTCTCTCAAAAATAAACAGGGGTGCCTGAGTGGCTCAGTTGGTTAAGCCTCCAACTTTGGCTCAGGTCATGATCTCACAGTTCGTGGGTTTGAGCCCCGCCTCAGGCTCTGTGTTGACAGCTGAGAGCCTGGAGCCAGCTTCAGATTCTGTCTCTTTCTGCCCCTACCCTGCTTGCACTGTGTCTCTCTCTCTCTCAAAAGTAAATAAACATTCGGGGCGCCTGGGTGGCTCAGTCGGTTAAGCGTCTGACTTCGGCTCAGGTCATGATCTCACAGTTTGTGAGTTCGAGCCCCACATTGGGCTCTGTGCTGACAGCTTGGAGCCTGGAGCCTGCTTAGATTCTGTGTCTCCCTCTCTCTCTGACCCTCCCCCCTTTCATGCTCTGTCTCTGTCTCAAAAATAAATAAAAATTAAAAAAAATAAATAAATAAACATTAAAAAAGTTTTTTTAAATAACCATTAAAAAAAAAGGAGATTGCAATTGTGGCAATACTTGGACCTCATCTGAATCTTGACTTGAATTATAAAGACACATTTTTGGCCAATTGGAAAAATCTGACTAATGGACTCTGAGAAAATGACAAGAAACTATTGTTAATTTTGTTATGGATCAATAATGGCGTTGTGATTATGTAAACAAACATACATCATTTCTTACAGAAGTATACTTTAAGTATGTAGGGGGAAATAATATGATGCTTGTAGTTTCCTTTAAGATACTTCAGCAAAGGAGCGCCTGGGTGGCTCAGTCAGTAAAGCATCTGACTCTTGGTTTCAGCCCATGACATGATCTCATGGTTTGTGAGTCTGAGCCCCGCATCAGGCTCTGCGCAGAGCCTGCTTGGGATGATCTGTCTCCCCTCTCTTTCTGCCCCTACCTTGCTCATACTCTTTCAAAATAAATAAACTTTACAAAACTTTTTTTAAGTACTTCGGCAAAGAAAAAAAAAGGGATAAATGCAGACGATATAGCAAAATCTAAGCTACCTTGTTAAATCTGAGTGACTGACATATGGAGGTTCATTGATATATGGAAGTTCTCTCTCCCTTTGTGTATATTTAAAATATTAAAAATGCAAAATAAAAATCCATTTGGAATCAGCAAACCTCTCCTACATTCCTATCCCTTTATATACCACAGAGCTTACCCCCACCCTCTCACTACTCTGTGTTTCTATCCATACCAGTATTCTCCAAACTTTTCCCATTCCAGCCACCTCTTTAACTGCCACCTCACTAGACCCAAAACATACCACCCATACCTTATAGGAGCGGGGCATGCTGGGTAGGACAGTGCCTCCACAGCAGCTGATGATCTCTCCCATTTGAGGTGGTGGTGGCTGGACTCCTGGGGTCACATGGATCTCATAGCCCTAAGCAGAAGAAAACAGTGAAGACCATAGATGTATGCACTGAGAGCCCATGAACAGCTGGAGAACCTCAGGAAGGAGGCCTGAAGCATGGGGCAGAAGACAGCCTCTCACCTCTAGCAACCTTCTCTCCCGAGCCCGGCTCAGGGCATCTCGAAGGCTGAAGCCAAAGTTCTTCTCCTGCTCAGGATCAGTCACCACATATTCATCCGGGGGCAAGAAGCAACCAGCCTTGCGGGACTAAGGATAGCAGCAGTGAGCATTAAAGCTGAGCCCAGCCTACCACCCAGCTCTTCTGCTTATCATGTGGACGGAGCTTATGAAATGTTCTTTGAATTAAGCTGCTTTCTGCCTCATTCACCTCCCTTGTCTTCCTTTACCCCCTTTCCCCTCACTACTTTCTAGAGCATCATGTGAGCAGTCTTCTGCCATCAATATCTCTGCTGGTGTGCTATCACCTCCTGGCCTCTCACCTGGTGCAGCCAGTCCAGGGAGAGGATGGGGATCCCCCGCCCCAGGGCACACAGGAACTTGACCGTGCGGCGGACTCGATCAGTCACCAGGTGGGAAGCCTCTGCCACTGAGCTGGCCAGACTCCCACCCAGGGCCAGCACCGCCCGTTCTCCACGGGCATCCACCACACCTGTGAAGAGTACCTGTGGAGGGAGTTAGCCTAAGCTGGTCACGGCAACCCATGCCATCAGTGTCTATCTCTGAACCCCTAAGTCTCCTCCCATCCTCCCATGTCTGTCTCCCACCAAGCCCCAGGCCCCTTCTCTCCTACTTTGGGTGCTGTGGACTCTTGGTTAGGTTTGACCCGCCGAAGGCTGCAGCTTGGGATTCCCCTGGGCTCCTCCTCTGTTTGGTCTCTCTTTCTCTTGCCTGGTCCTGGAATCACTGCCACCTGGGATTGAGAAAGATCTTGCTGGGAGTTTCCGAGCCTCCAAGCCCTTTCCTAGCTTCATGGCCCCAGCCCTCACCTCACCTCACCTCGTCCTTCCTTGGGCTCTCTGCTGAATCTTCTTCCTCTTTGTGGAGGGACACGGTCTTCTGTTGGAGCCGTTTTTGAAGTGGGGGTGAATCCACAGTAGCCAAAGGCCTCTTGCGGCTCTGAGAGGGCTTAGACTGGGGCTCTGGGGTGAACTCAGATCTGCCTGCTGCCTCTACCTTTTGGATCTGGGTAGCATGAGTGGGGGCCTCAGGAAGCTGGGCAAGAGCAGGCTCGGGAATGGTCCTAAGAGACTCCACTGCTCTCACTGCTCGTCTTTGGTTCTTTGAGGATCGAGAGTTAGGTTCAGGGGGTGCAGAGTGGGGCTGATGGACAATGGGAGCTGTGAAGGACCCATGCTTCCTTGTGGCCCTCCGCTTCCTGCTGCAGTTGGCTTGAGGGATGGGCTCAGGGGGAACAGGCTGGCCTATGAGGTCAGGATTCTGGGATTCATGGGTGGTAAGAACTGGCACAGCACTTACTGTAGACCTTAGTGTCTTACCCTGACCACCCTCAGCTATAGCCTTAGGGGTGACCAGTTGATCTATGGGGTTGAGAGATTCAAGGTCAGAGGCTGTAGATTCAATTGGTTGGGGGATCTTGACAGAGGACCTATGTATCCTTCCCCGAGTGGCCCGAAATGTAGGCTCAGGGGTGACAGGCTGATCTGTGGAGATGGAAGGCTGGAGCTCAGAGGCTGTGGGGACAACTGGCTCAGGGGTCTTGACCAAGGACCTTTGTGTCCTGCCCCGAGTGGCCCGAGGTGTGAGTTTGGGAGTGACAGGCTCGTCTGTGGGGGTGGAAGCCTGGAGCTCAGGGACTGTGGGGACAACTGGTTTGGGGGTCTTGCTAGAAGACCTGGGTGTCCTGCCCTGAGATTTACGTTTGGGGGTGACAGACTGGCCTTTGGGGGTGGTAGGCTGGAGCTCAGGGGCTGTGGGAACAGTTGGTTCATGGGTCTTGACAAAAGACCTGGATGTCCTGCGCTGAGATGTAGGTTTGGGGGTGACAGACTGGTCTGTGGGGATGGAAGACTGGACTTCAGGAGCTGTTGGGACAACTAGCTCAGGAATCTTGACAGAAGACCTAGGTATCCTGCTATGAGTGGCCCCAGATGTGGGCTCAGTGAGGACAGACTGGTCTTTGGAGGTGGTAGGCTGGAGTTCAGGGGCCGTGGGGACAGTTGATTCAGGACAGATCTTGACAGAGGACCCACGTGTCCTGCCTCGAGTGACTCGAGATGTGGGCTCAGGGGTGACAGGCTGGTCTTTGGAAGTAGAAGGCTGGAGCTCAGGGGCTGTGGGGACAATTGCTTTGGGAGTCTTGACACAAGACCTACGTGCCCTGCCCTGAGTAGCCCCAGATACAGACTCAGTGAGGACAAACTGGCCTTTGGAGGTGGAAGGCTGGAGCTGAGAGGCTGTGGAAATAACCGGTTCAGGGGTTTTTACAAATTTATGTGTCCTGTCCTGAGATATGAGCTCAGGAGTGACAGACTGGTCTTTAGAGGTGGAAGGCTGAACATCAGGGGCTGTAGGGACAACTACTTCAGGGGCCTTGACAGAGAACCTTTGTGTCCTACCCCGAGTGATCCGCGATGTGAGCTCAGGGGTGATAGGCTGGTCTTTGGAAATGGAAGGCTGGAGCTCAGGGGCTGTGGGGACAACCAGTTCAGGGGTCTTCACAGAGGACCTATGTCTCCTGCCCCGAGTGACCTGAGATGTGGGCTCAGCACTGAGGGGTTGGTCTGTGGGAATGGCAGTATGAGGTTCAAGGGCTACAGAAGAAACTGTAGAGGGTGTCTTCCTGGAGGACCCTCGGAGCCTGACTTTGGGTTTTGGCAAGGGAGTCTCTGGAACTTTCTGATTCCTGTTTTGCCTGGTCCTGGGAATGGGCTTTAAAGAAGATGGAGAGGAAGAACAGAAGGGCTGAGGTACAGGATGTTTTTGACTCTGAAAGAGGAGGGGGTTTTGGTGTGGGGCTGAAGCTTCAGGCACTGCAGGAGGCTGACAAGCATCTGTGGATTCCTGATCACCCTGAGGAGAAATAGAAGCAAGTGAGGGAGGAAGAGGCAGAAAGAAGAAAGACAGTACTTGAATACTGTTCTTGATACTTGTTTATGGTTAGACTGTGTTCCTGGCATTTCACTTGTCTATGACCTCCCTTCCTAAGACTGGAAACTTCCTGGGGAGGGAGCAGTCCTCGTTCCCACAGACCCCACCTCATGCTAGAATAGTGTTCTCCATAGATGGATGATGGCAATAAGAGGATGGTTGGAAAAAAGAGGGAAAAGACACAAAAAAATGGATATTCTGAGTTAGGTACAGGGAGACAGAACTTGAAAAACAGATACAGAAAATGACAGGTGCCAAGGGAAAGGGAAAGAAACCAACTAGGAGTGGTGACAACAGATTAAAACTGGGAAGACAGAGAAAGGAGTAGATTGGAGCAAGGTTAGGGGAAGGAACAGTGGAATAGGAGGAGGCAGAAACAGCAGCTCTCACCCCGAAGGCCTTCTCAGCAGGTGGCACCTCACAAGTCAAGTGACCTAGACAGAAAGAAAAAACAAGTGTAGCTGAGGTCTAAGCAGTCAGTCACTTGGGGGTTGATTAGCACGAAGGCTAACCTGGGGTTCCCCTCTGTCTTCACTTACCTCTCTGCTGCCTCCTGGGGCTCATTGGGACTCCCTCTCCTCCACCTGACTGGCTCCCAGAAGCTACTGAGGCTGAAGCAAGTCCCTGATGACTGCCTGTCCCTGTTTCAAGCTCTAGTGTTGGACTGGAGGCTTGCCCTTCCTGGTCCTGGCTCCCTTTCTCAGTCTCCCCTCTCTGTGGGCCTCTCTCCAGTATTACTTCCGGTACCTCAACTCCTAATCCATTTGGCTCACCCTCTCTCTCTAGTACTAGTTTCTCTGTTTCTCTCTCAAATATTTCTCTTGCAAGAATCTGCTTTTCTATTTCTTTCTCTGGTATTTCCCTGGTTATCTCAATTTCTACGTTCAAACTCTCCATATTTCTTTTAATACTTGCAATTTTCACCTTTTGGTCAGACTCTTGTCCTTGAGTATCTCTAGCTAACACCTGTATCCCTCTGGTTAACTCTTCTTCTCCTATCACATCTTCTTGTTCTCCTGATGGCAGGTTCTCAGTTTCCCTGTCCAATGGTCCTCTCTCAGGGGCCACCCCCTCTGCTGCTTCTCTTGGTATCCCCATGTCTTTTTCCATAGTCTGCATCCCTTTGTCCTGAATTCCCAATGGCTCTATGTGAACTGGGCTTCCTGGATTTTGGCCTTGTGGTATTGTCCAAGGTGTAGAGAGGCAGGATCCATGGGCATCAAGAGGAGCAACAATGGGCTCGGGCTCAGGGGCCTCAAACTCTCTCGGACAGAATGGCTGTGTTGCCAAGACCTCCCACGGCTCATCCAAGGTACCTGGAAGGAGAAAGGGAGAGAGAGAGATACAGATTGAAAATGTAACAGGTTGAGAAAAGATTAAGATAAATTCATGAACAGTAAACCTAAATGGATTATTAAAGGAAAGTTGGGAATAAGGAGGACAGTTATAACATTTAGTATTTGTCTAAAAAATAAGACCGCACACACGTACATAAATTCTCATAGGGGTGCCTGGGTGGCTCAGTTGGTTAAGCATCCAACTTCGGCTTAGGTCATGATCTTGTGGTTCATGAGCTCAAGCCCCACATCAGGCTCTCTGCTGTCAGCACAGAGCCCGCTTCGGATCCTCTATCCCCCTCTCTCACTGCCCCTCTCCAGCTCGTTCTCTCTCAAAATAAATAAATAAAGTTAAAAAAAAAAAAGTTCTCATAGCAGCCTCTTTAAAAATGACGGAGGGGCGCCTGGGTGGCTCAGTTGGTTAAGTGTCCGGCTTGATTTCAGCTCAGGTCATGATCTCATGATTCGGGATACTGAGCCTTGCATCAGGCTCTGCATTGACAACGAAAGCCTGCTGGGGATTCTCTCTCCCTCTCTCAAATAAATAAATAAACTTTAAAAAAAAAAATTTAAAAAGATGATGGAGATGGAGAAACATCAGCAAAAGTCAAACAATATGAAAAAAACATGTAGAGGGAGAAAGCAATGATGCCAAGTTAGGGGCATGAAAGACAGAATAGCTTATACCTGTATCCTGGAAGCTACAGCAGGAAGGACCAGGCTCTTGGGGTAAAGTAACCAGAAACGCCTGGGTGGCTTCATCCTCCATGCTCTGGGCTGTTGCACAAGAAAAGCCAACTCAAGCACAGCTCCTCCACAGAACTCCAGGGTCCCATTCCTGGTTTCTTGCCTCACCCATGCTAGCTTTCACAACCTTCAAGGACCACCACTTTGGGCTCCCAGGTCCCACCTGCACCAACATCCACATGACATGGATGTCCTCACCTTCCAGATTCTGATTGTCTCTCTCCACAAAGCACTGGGTAGCCTGTAGGTCCAGGTCTTCAGAATCTGGTGGAGGAAGAATAGAGGATCGATAATAAAAACTCTACCTGACCCTTAATTCCTTACTCTCTCTACCATTTTCTCCCTAACCCAAATCCTTCTGCAATGGACCAAATGTGTGTATCCCCCAAATTCATATGCTGAAATCTAATTTCCAACGTGAGTTTATTAGGAGGTGGGGCCTTAGGGAGATGATTAGTACATGAGGGTAGAACACACGTAAATGGGATTAGTACCCTTAAAAAGAGACCCCAGAGGGGCGCCTGGGTGGCTCAGTCGGTTAAGCATCCGACTTTGGCTCAGGTCATGATCTCGCAGTCCGTGAGTTCAAGCCCCGCGTCGGCCTCTGTGCTGACAGCTCAGAGCCTGGAGCCTGTTTCAGATTCTGTATCTCCCTCTCTCTCTGCCCCTCCCCCGTTCATGCTCTGTCTCTCTCTGTCTCAAAAATAAATAAACGTTAAAAAAAAAAAAAAAAAGAGACCCCAGAGAGTTCCCTTGTGCCCTCTGCCATGTAAGGACATAGTAAGAACACAGCTGCCTATGAACAAGGAAGCAAGTCTTTACCAGAACATGACCAATCTGGCATTTTGATCTTAGACTTACCAGCCTTCACAACTGTGTGAAAAATAAATTTCTGTTATTTATAAGCCACCAGTATTCTGTTATTACAGCCCAAATGGACTAAGATACTCTATAAGCATTCTTTCTTTTAGGGGTCAAGGGAGAAGGCCAGCACTTACCACCGTGGTTGTCTCCAGAGTCCTGGGTCCTGTCCATATGTGGTTCTCTCTCCCTTTCTATGGAGGTCTGGGCTCCCTCTCTCTGTGGCTGGATGGATTCCCCTGAAGTGCCTGTGACCACCAGATCATTAATATCCTCCCTTGAGACAGGGAGGTGATCCTGCTCCACCTGTGAAACAAGTGACCCACCCTGGGCCCTCGCCTCAAGATCTCTCTTGTGCTCAAGAACAGCTACAGCCCTCTTTGCCCCAGCATCCTCTTCTGCTGGAAGCTGGCTCTTTCTTATATCTGCCACCACTGAAGCTGCTAAGGATATGCCCTCCACATCTGTCTCACAGTCCCCAGATGGAGGTTTGGCTTCCTCTAGATGCATCACAGGCAGCTTCGCTTGGCCCTCTTCTACTTCCACATCTGTTTGATCTGTCCATACCAGAGGCACCTGATGCTTCTCCACAAGTATAACAGCTGACCCTGGTGGGACTTTCTCCTTCACTTGTATGTTGATGTCCACTGTGGCAGAGGCTTGGCTTCTCTCCAGATGGACCCCAAGTGAGCTCTTATCTTTGTCCACCCCTAGATCACTGTTTTGGGGAGGAGGTTGCCTCTTTTCTGAATATGCCTTGTCTGTGTGACCCTTGAAAACAGTTCCTCTCTTTTCCATCGGGAGACCCTCCTCCTCCATGTCTGTGTCGCTATCTCTCCCAGTAGAGGTTTGGTTTTGCTCCAGAAGGGCCACAGGTTGGGCCCTGTCCTCTTCCAAATCTGTATCTCTGTTCCATGTAGTTGCTCGGCTCTCTTTCAGATGTGCCAAAGCGAGTGCTGCTAAGACTTCTTCCTCACCATCTGTATTGCTGTCAATCACCACAGAGGCTCGGCTTCTCTCTAGAGGGACTGCCAGCTGGATCTCACCTTCCCCCACATCTGTATCACTACCAGTTGGGCTCTCCTGTAGATGTACCAAGGCATGTGTCCGAGGACTCTCTGTACTAATTCCATGGAAGATTTGCCTCTTCTTCATAGGAACTACAGCTGGGGTTGCAGGGATCTCTTCTTCTTCCACATCAGTATCACTGTCTATGAAGTCAGAAGGCTGAGCCCTTTCCAAATGGACCACAGCAGGCCTTCCTGGAGGCCTGCTCTCATCATCCACATCTGTGTCACTGTCTTCCCCAGCAGGTTGGTTCCTCTCCAGTATCACCCCAAGTGGGACCACCCCATTCCTTGCATCCCTTTCAACTTCTGTGTCATTGTTTCTCTCTTTTACTGAACACTGATTCTTTTCAAGCTGGATTTCAGTTGCCATAGCTGTAGACTGTTTTGTCTCTGCAGTGGAGCCTCTTCTGGCAGTTGAGGAGGCCTCTCCTGATGCTGGATGTTGACTTTCTTCCTCATCTGTGTCACTGTCCAGGTTGAATGCAAAAGGTGGCCCAGGGCCATCTGGGGCAGGGGAAGGCCCCTCTTCATCACTGTGAAGGGAACAGAAAGGAAAGAATCTAAAGCATGTTTCCCAAGAAGGAATATTCTACTCAATAGGGCGCTCCCTGAGAGCAGACACAAGGCAGTAGCTGTTTTTTTCTCCCCAGCAATTAGTTCTCTACTTGGCACGTCAGGTTAATGAAAGTTCAGCTGAGCAAAAGACTATGTGCAATTCCCCGGCCCCACTTTCATGATAATCATCTCTCAGAGATGGATCCTATAGCCCTGGTTCCTCCTCCTTTTGAAGACTCAAGTATCTGGTCCTCTGCACTCACCTCTCTGGAACCACTGCAGCTAGAGGGCAGGTTCTTGGTTCTTTCACCACACACCTTTCTGAAGGAGAATCTATAAAGAATAGAAAGGAGTAAGTTGACTATTTTAAACTCACCATCCCCATCTTCTCACCCACCCTCCTAATACACAAACATACCTACTTCCTCCTCTGAGTCCTCAGCCAACAGGAGTCCCTGGGGTTGAGTTCGTCCCTGTACCCTGGGTGTCTCTTCTATAGTTAGAGGGCCCCGGGAAACAAAGGGCAGGGGAACATTCAGGCGATGGTACTGGCAGGGCAAGTCAGCAAAGAGAATCAATTCCTGGTCTCTCAGCCGATGACTCACCCCTGGGCTTAGGACCTTAGGAGGCCTTAGGACTTGAGTACCATTGAGGCTGCCACAATCTTGAAGGACAGGTGCCTTGTCCCAGGCCAAGATTTCAATCACTGCATGTTGTTTGGAGATGGATGAAAAGGGCAGGATCACAGAGCAATCAGGCATTCGGCCTACCATATTCTTCCCGAGATACAGAGGGAAATCTAAGAATTAGAGAGGTAGATAGATTAAGGCCAGAGTCTTGGCCTGCTATCAGGAAAATATTCCTGTTAAGTACCCCACTACTAACTCAAGGTCTCCACATACACAAGAAAATAAAAGGCTGTAGTACACCTAAGTATTGAAGAATATAAGCAATGTTATTCATTGTCAATATCTATCCATCCATATTGGGTTTTTTTCTATTGTGGTAAAATATATGTTAAAATTTACCATGTAACCATTTTTAAGTGTACAGTTCAGGGGCATTAAGTACACTCACATTGTTGTGCAACCATCGCCACCATCCATTTCCAGACTATGCTCAATTTCTATTTGAATCTCTTCACCTTCTCCTACCAAAGTAAAATTGAGCCCATTGAGTCCAGGGCACTTGCCTGGAACAATCAATTCAATCAGCCCCCTCTTCTCCATTCCCAGTGAAAAACATTTTCAGATCTCCTTGAAATATATATAAGCTTCTTGCAACCTTCCAACTACCTCCCCATAAAAATAAGGGGCCTGTGTCAGTACTCGAGCATCTAATAACCTCTGACCTTTTTCTGGTCCATGGGCACTACTGAAGATATGCAGTCGTCCTACAGGCTCCAAGCTACACCCCGAGGATTCACTGGGTATCTCTTTCTCCTCCTCTTCCTCAACCTCCCAGTTAATAGCTTGGGTGTCTTCCATGACCTGGGAAAGAAACACATTATCATCATCTCTATCACAACATTTAATTAAAAAATATTTGTGATGGTTAGTGAGTTGGAGCTCAACATTGGGCTCTATGCTGTCAGCACAAAGCCAGCTTTGAATCCTCTGTCCCCCTCTCTCTCTGCCCTTCCCCCACTTACACACATGCACATGCTCTCCCTCTCTCAAAACTAAATAAAAATTTGTGACTATGATAAAAAATAAATATTGGTGGGGGATAAATATTACAAGGTCCCAAGTACACAAATATATACAAACACACGTGCTTACGTACAGAGACAAACATTTTCAGAAACAATGTTTGCCTTAGGATATACAATATACTGATAGTTTTCATTCCCGTTCTCTATTTTTTAAATGCTGATTTGCAACACACAGTTTGAAAAAAAAAAAAAAAACATTTCAAAGGGAGCCAAATTATGCTAAGCATCAACTATGTGTTGGGCATTGTGGTATATGTCAGGCATAGCAGACATAGGAGGCATGCATTTAGGAAAGTAATGCTAAAAATATTAAATGAGTTGCTCAGAATAACATAGCAAGTAGGTGGAAAGGACAAGAATAAATATGCTTCTGGAGGCAAAGCCCATGGTTTTTACACTTTGCCAGAACATCTCAGTATGATCAGAGTAAACTGCAAAGAATCCTAACAGCTGATATACATACATGCTTGCGATGTGTGAAGCACTGCTCTAGTTACTTTATATCTATCTACCTATCTCTATATATGTACATATATACATATAAGTACATATATTAATATATACAGATTCAGTCCTCACAAGAATCTTGTAAACAACTATTACTATATTCTATTTCTCAGATTAGGAAACTGCAACATACATGGGTTCAAGAACTTGCCCAAGATCACCAAGATACTGTCCATCCTCTGTTTAACATTTGGTGGCTTTTCATGCCCACAGAATAAAGTAAAATCTCAACTCCATAGCAAGACCTTCCATGATCTGAACCTCAGGTCCTACAATGTATGCTCCCCTCCCCCAAAGCCTATGGTTCAGCCATATGGACCTTCTCCCCAATTTCCCAACACAGTTCCTGTTGTCTCCCACACCTGCATGCTTTAGCCAGTACCTTGGCCCTTAACTCCTAGTTTTCTGATCCAACTCCTACCCATGATTTATGATTCAGTTCAACTGTCACTTCCAACAAAGCCTTTCCTGGAGTCTTCCCTGCTTTCTGGCGTTCTTTGTGTACCCACATGTTCCACAGTGGTCAGTAAACTTGTCTTTCCCCTAACCTTTCTCACTATATTGTAACCAGTACTTTCCATTTCTGCCTTCACACACCCTCTCGAGAACTGGACCAGCAGAACTGTGTCTTTTCCCCTAGGACACATCATATTCGCTCGACAGTACCTATTGTGTACCTGGTACTGTTCAAACCAAACATAAAATTAACCCGTCCTCCTGTTGAAAGGGGATGAAAACTCAAAACAGGATGGGTGGAACTCACTTAGAAGGATGTCATCCCAGAGGTTAATTGTTGACAGGGAAAGTAGGACGCGTTCATGGGGATAGTGCTAACTCCGTCCTTAAGACTGGAGGATTCGGCGGGAGCCCGGGACCCTTGGCTCCAATCCAGTGGACCACCATCTTTGATCCCTACCCCAGTGGGTTCCCTCCAGGCCCAATGTCTCATACCTAAACTCGGGGAGGGGCGTCAAGTAAGGATGAGTATTATAATCCGAGAAGCAAACTTCCAAGTATCCTCCGCCCAGTCGCACCCAAGGCACGCCCCTCCCGCCCTCCGGGAGAACCAAGATGGCACCCGAGGAGTCGTGGGCGAGGCCCCCCGAACTCACCTACTTTGAGTCCCCGCGCGCGCCACCAGTAACGGCCACGACCCAGTGGCGCTAGAGCTCGTGCCGGGAGGGAGCCGATTCGCTGATTGGCTCCTGCTGCTGTCTTTCACAGCCCTGCTGCGCGACGATTGACGAAGCTCCCAACGCCGAGACACAAAGCCCCGCCCCCACCCTTAACAGCTTCAAGGGGCTGCTTCTCCCGGGAACCCGAAATCGGTTGAGGGAGGCGGCAATCGGAGGTTGCTCTGTGCGCACAGAATCGCGCACCTCGATTGGACAGCTCCGAGGCACAACCCACCACCGCTTCACCACCCACCGCCCACTTCCCGCGTAGATTTCCAAACCGCAACCACAGAGTCTGGCTGCCGCCGGCGGATAGAGGGGCTTACCATAGTCGTTGCCGGATGCGTTTACTGCAACCAGAGAGCCCTTCCCCGGTCCTCCGAGACATGGAGTCCGCTGACTCATGAGAAATGAAAATGAGGTGTGGGTTGCAGTCGTGGCTGGAGGCTGCAGTTTGGAGAACGGCCCGTAGGCGTGGCGCTTGAGGACTCCCTCATGGAACTTCATTTCCTTCTGATTTGGCTTTTTTAGTAGAAGTCATGTCTGTTGCTCCCTGAGAATACATCCCTGATGGACATTTGGAGGTCATTTTCCTAAGGATCCGTAGGCGAAGAGAGAGAACTGTTTTGTTAACTATCTTAAAGGTTGACCAAGGTCTTTCAAGAGGTGTAGAAAGGATGATAAAATCATCTATTTCATGATCTCATACTAAGAGGAGAAGAGAATAGTAACAATTCGATATGTGTATAATTTAGGAAGTCTTTTTGCGTTCTTTATCTCACTTTCTTCCGACCACAACAATCAAATAAAGAGAATAGATTTTACAGAAGGAATTGAAGGTCTGCGCGGACCTCCCGAGGTTCCTACAGCTAATGTAAGGTAGAGACAACTTGAAACAAGTCCTCTAATTCTAAATTCTGAGGCCTCCCCACTACCACAAAAATAACTGCTTTCATGGTGATCATGCTCCAAAACATGAAATATTCTCTTTTTAGTGGGTAGAGGGGGTCTTATACAACTTGATGTTTATTTTTTTAGGTGAGGAGAAATGTGTTGAATGGATTGTGAATGATGATCTTGTTGTCCCATATTGTTACAGTGCTTCCCACACTCCATTGTTTATACACTTCCCACCAAATTGCAAGATCCTGAAGACCCAGGGAGCTAATATTTACTCTTTTTGTATCCGTAGCTTCTGGTTTGTTGGACACCTAGTTTCTATCAAACGAATTAACCCCTAAGAAGAGGCATGCTACCCTGACTTGAGCCCGTCCAATTTTTTCCCATCAGCTCCCCTCTTTTGTTTCAATCCTGAGGCTTTTGAAAGATTGCAATGACCAGCCACCTCGTCAGTGAATTCAGCAAACTGAAAAACAGTTCCAGTGAAGTGTCTAGAGAGGCAGGCTGGAAGACACTAAAATTCTACCACGCACTTCATCTCAACAGTTCTGTGACAAAAAGCGTCTTTAGTGCTGCTCTAAGGCCCAGAACCCGTTACACGTAGACAAAGACTTCTGGCTTCACAGATTCCAGATAGTTTCTCTAAACCATTCAACTTATTCTTTGAACACACCCTCAGACAATTATATCTCTCTTCTAAAAAGCCCTTGCTGCAATTTGGTTTCTTTCTAAACATTATCATTAGAAAACTTACAAGGAAATAGAGAGGCAATACGCTCTTTCTATCTGGGGGAGCAGCGGCTCACTGGCGCTCATGCCTAGGGGACCAGCCGTTAGATAGCAGAGCAGGGTGCCGCATTTCTCCCGTTTTCGCTGAGCTAAGCGGCCCTCTCTTCCCAAGAGCTACCGCAGCAGGGAGCGTTCGGGGCGTGCCCACTCCACCTTCCAACGCCTGGCACCCTAGGGTTCCCAATTAGTGTGTCCCCGAAAACTACTCCCTCTTAGTACAAAAACTCAGGCATGGGGGAAAGAAATCTTGCGCAAGATCACTTTTCATCAAAACAAAAAACAAAACCCAAACCAAAAATCCAGTATCCACCCATCCCTCCCTCCCTTTTGCAGCGTGGACAACAATGGAGGACTACAACTCCCAGTGAGGCCTGCGTTCCTCCATCCAAGCAGAGACCAATGGACGTCTCATACGTGAGTGGCATCGACTAATCAGGGCCAGCCTAGATAAGGCTTTGTCTCGGGACCGCGGCGCGGGGCGCGTTCTCCCGCCTCCCAGCCTGGGCGCACGCGCGCCCCGCCCTGCCCGCCTTCCCTCCTTTGCCCTCCCCTCTTCTTTCTCCCTCTCAGAACCTTCCTGCAGCTGCGTTCGGACCTCGCTGCTCTAGGCTCCGGGACACGTCCCATCCTTCCAGCCTGCGACTAGCAGTATAGAAAAAAAAATTCCATATCATTTTCTTGCCCCCTACACATCTTGAGGCGAGCAAAAAATTTAAAATAAATTTTAACAATGAGGGAAATCGTGCACATCCAGGCCGGTCAGTGTGGCAACCAGATCGGTGCCAAGGTAAGGATTTTAAACCTCTTCTTTTAATTATATTTCTTTTGAGATGGAAAAAGTCCAGATAAATGATGAAGAATAGTTGTGGGATATATTTGCATTTCATCCATAGTTGAACTTTGCCCCCCAAAAGTTTTCTATACATAATAGACCTCTGTAACTAGATTTCGCTTTTGAAAAACGGGGAATTCTTGGCTGGCTTATTTTGGGAAAGCTATTAAGTACCTTTAGGGTTTGGGGGTGGGGAGACCGTGGTTCTGTAAGATTTTACCTGAAAGTGTTCTAACGGTCTGAGGACCGGGGAGGGAGGAAGATGCGGAAACGGTTCGAGACAAAGCGAAGCGAGGTTTCCCCCATGTGCATCCCCCTTGGCTGGGTTTCGTCGGAGGGGGAAGGAGAGAGGTTGGGCGGCGGCTGCGGAGAGCTCGAATCCCACCCGTGGGCTGGGGGACGCGGTGCGCCAGGGTGGGCTGCGGTGAGCGGTGCCCTTCGCAAAAGATAGGCATCTCGCGCGCCCGCGATCCCTGAGGGGCGGCCCCGTAGTTCTTCGTGGATAGAAGACTAATAGGTGCTGAATTTTATTTCCTTTCATCTCCCGTAAAGAGACCCTTTTAGGGCGTGAACAGATACCGGGAAAGAGGGCGGGAGAGTCCTTTTCTTTAAAGGGTCCCTCAGGAATAACCAGGGGGAGAAAGGAAGATAATCCGTATTTAAAGCGAGGGCTTAAAAGCTAGCCAAGGAATAAAATACCGAGGCCAACCAAGGCAGTGTTGGGGAGTGGTGGTTTTTTTTTTTTTTTTTTTTTTTTTTTTTTGCGCGCCGTTACAGTGTAGCGGGGGAAGGGCGGGGAGGAAGTGCTGCTGCTACGTTGTAGCAGAAGGGCGGGGCCGGGAGCCCCTGGCGCGCGGGGACAATGCGGCCCTGCAGACCGGCTGGGGGCGCGCTAGTCCGAGTTGAGCCCCGCCTCGCGCGGAATTCACGCCCCCGCCCACGCGCGACGCACCCTTTGTCAGTGGTACGGCGCGCGCGTGCGCCTCAATCGTGGAGGGAGGGTGGTCCACCGCAGCAGCTGCTTCTTTCTCTACCCCTTGCCCTTTGTACAAGTCCGGGAGGTGCGCTTGTCCAGTCTGGTCTGCCGCCTCCATCCCCCTCGGCACACTCCCACCCCACAATTTCCTGCTATCGCCGGGCATCCTCAGCCGCAACTCCGCTCACATCCCAAGCAGTGAAACCTGCGGGTGGCTTGTGGAAGGAGGTGGCAGGCAGATGGGGGGAATACCGGGCCCTAGAACCGGGCTCACCACCGGGGTGTCTGGGATTAAAATGTGTGGATCGGGGGGGCCTAATTGGCTGGGACCAGAGCTTTTGAGGTCTCATTGCTTTCCCTCGGCAGTTCTGGGAGGTAATCAGTGATGAACATGGCATTGACCCCACCGGTACCTACCACGGTGACAGCGACCTGCAGCTGGACCGCATCTCCGTGTACTATAATGAAGCTACGGGTAAGGGCGGGAGCCCGGGAAGTTTGCCTCCTATCTCCTCTCCCCCTTCTCTGGGGTCTCTTTCCAGCCCTGGAGAGCCCTTTACCACCTTCGGATGGGTCTATCTTTTTTTTTTTTTTAAAGGAGAACTCAACTTAATTTGACTTCCCCGTGGAGCAAAAGATTGGCTCTCCTGCCCCCTGGTGGCAGCACTTGGAATCACAAGTTTGGGTCCTTGGTCTCCCAGCCCCAATTTATCTTGTCTGCCAATTTTTACTTTGCTTTCTTCCATATAGGTGGCAAATATGTTCCTCGTGCTATCTTGGTGGATCTAGAACCAGGGACCATGGACTCTGTTCGCTCAGGTCCTTTTGGGCAGATATTCAGACCAGACAACTTTGTTTTCGGTGAGTTATACACATATTAGTAGATAATGTGCTGTTCAATTTACTAGTATGAAGGAAACAGGAAGAATTAGGAGATAATTGTTATACTGGAGAGCTTACCTGGGGCTGTGTTCTGAAATCTCTAATGCAGGGTGTTGGTAGTGACTACCCTAGGTTGTAAATAATGGGGGGGGGGTATATCACAGGTGAGTGAGAAAGAAGGCACATTCATGGACATTTTTCCAAAAGTTGAAGGTGGAATTTGGTCTTTTATCTCTAACCTTACTAACCAAGATTGCCTCCTGACCCCATTCCAGGTCAGTCTGGGGCAGGCAACAACTGGGCCAAGGGCCACTACACAGAGGGGGCTGAGCTGGTTGACTCAGTCTTGGATGTGGTACGGAAGGAGGCCGAGAGCTGTGACTGCCTGCAGGGCTTCCAGCTGACCCACTCACTGGGTGGGGGCACAGGCTCTGGAATGGGCACCTTGCTCATCAGCAAGATCCGAGAAGAATATCCTGACCGCATCATGAACACCTTCAGTGTGGTACCTTCACCCAAAGTGTCTGACACTGTGGTTGAGCCCTACAATGCCACCCTCTCCGTCCATCAGTTGGTAGAGAACACAGATGAGACCTACTGCATTGACAACGAGGCCCTTTATGACATCTGCTTCCGCACTCTCAAGCTGACCACTCCAACCTACGGGGACCTGAACCACCTTGTCTCAGCCACCATGAGCGGTGTCACCACCTGCCTTCGCTTCCCTGGTCAGCTCAATGCAGACCTCCGCAAGCTGGCAGTTAACATGGTGCCCTTCCCACGTCTCCACTTCTTTATGCCTGGCTTTGCACCTCTGACCAGCCGTGGAAGCCAGCAGTATCGGGCCCTTACTGTGCCTGAACTCACCCAGCAGGTCTTCGATGCCAAGAACATGATGGCTGCCTGTGACCCCCGCCATGGCCGTTACCTCACTGTAGCTGCTGTCTTCCGTGGGCGGATGTCCATGAAGGAGGTAGATGAGCAGATGCTCAATGTGCAAAACAAGAATAGCAGCTACTTCGTGGAATGGATCCCCAACAATGTCAAGACGGCTGTCTGTGACATCCCACCCCGTGGCCTCAAGATGGCAGTCACCTTCATCGGCAACAGCACGGCCATCCAGGAGCTCTTCAAGCGCATCTCAGAGCAATTCACGGCCATGTTCCGGCGCAAGGCCTTTCTCCACTGGTACACAGGTGAGGGCATGGACGAGATGGAGTTCACTGAAGCTGAGAGCAACATGAACGACCTTGTCTCCGAGTACCAGCAGTACCAGGATGCCACCGCAGAAGAAGAAGAGGATTTTGGCGAGGAGGCTGAAGAGGAGGCCTAAGAGCATCATCACCGTAGCCTTCTCTGTTCCCTCAGCCTTCTTCCTCAACTGCCCCTGTCCTCTCCCTCAGAATTTGCATTTTCTGCCTCCATCTTGTTTTTTGTTTTTCCTTTTTTGGAGGGGGGTTCCTAGAACAGTGCCTGGCACATAATAGGCGCTCAATAAATATTTGTTGTTTGTTGAATGTCTCCTCTCTTCCACTTTGGGAAAACCTAGATTTCTGCCATTCTGGGTAACCTGGTATTCCCCTTAGGTATACATTTCTCTCATCTGTCCAGTTGATATTTCCCTTTGTTTAAGAAGCTGGAATTCATTAGATCTCATTTAGAACCATATGCTGAAAACCCAGTAGATGGCCACTATCCTAAGCCCATGTGGTAGCCCAAGGGAAAGGAAACCAACCCACCTCATAACAGGTAGAGGTACCTATAAGGGTTAGGGTTTTCTATTCCAGAGCGGTTTTGGGGAAGGCTATACAGGCTATTGAAGTCCTGATTTCCGGGAATTTCCCTGTTATTTCTCAGCTTTAGGGAAGGTGTTAACAGTATTATCTCCATTTTTAGTCTCCTTCCAAGCTCTGTCCTGTTTCCTTTGTAGGGTTCTGCCCACTCTGTTGAGTGGGATCCTTCCCTCTTCTATGCAACCTCTTTCACATGTTGGATTCCTTTTCCCATGGTTGGAGAAGGCCAAAAGGGGGAAGAGGGACTGACTTTGGTCCCTAAAGCCTCCAGAAAGGCCCTCCCCATCTCCACTTTTTCTTACAAACCTAGCCCTGCCATGTATAAGGTGTGTATTGCCACCTAAATACTTGAGTCATTCCTCCAGAGAAGGGACAAGGAGAACCCTCCATCTTTTGGCACCATCTCATCTCTTCCTTTTGCTATTCCTTTTATCCACCTGCCCTTGGTTTTGTCCTGTCCTACACTTCAAATTTCTATTTTGTGTTGAACTTGCTTTTTTTCATATTGAAAAGATGACATTGCCCCAAGAGCCAAAAATAAATGAGAATTGAAAAGAAGTTGTGAGGTGTGTGCTCATTTAGGGAAAGCTTGCCAGTGGACACATGAAGCTCAAGTTCAGTTATACATATACTCTGCTTTCCATAAGCTGATGAGAATATCCTTATACTTAATTGACTTTCATTTCTTAGCCCTAGTACCCAAACCACCCCACTACCCTTACTACCAGTCTCAGTAACTGGGATAGGCATAGGCTCAGATGCAGGATCTATGGACAGAAATGGAAACTGAGATGATTGTTAGTGTGTAACTGGTTCCCAGACCAGCAGGCATCAACATCCTTTTGGAACTTCTAGAAATGCAGATCCTCAGGCCTACTGGGATGTACTAAACCAGAAACCAGTTGACTACAGCAATCTGTTTTAACTGTAGTCTGGGAGAATCTCATGAATGAAGAGTTGGAAGCTACTACTGCACCACTTCCAAAGTATAGCACATCCAGGGTTCATTTGGGTTATGGCTCTGTGTCCTGTTTTCTGTTACCCTTTGGCGTTTTCTCAGTTAACACAAGGGAAAGATTAACTAGTGAGGGATGCCACGTCATGGTCTAAAGTGACTTACACCTAAAACCTACCCCATGCTTCTAAGTACACAAAATAAGTCTCAAAGCTACCTTAGAAATTTAACATAATTTTCCTTGGCCCTATTTTCAGTAATTCTGGGGACTAGTGCAGTTCTCTCCATTCCTCTCATTTCAGCATGCTTTCTGCCTGTAGCCAACTTTTGCAGGAAAAAAAAAGTTGTGCAACTTTAACAGTGTATAAGTAACTTCTCCCATTCTAAAAAGTACTTAATTTTTTTTTGTATCTTTTTTGTTTTTGAGAGAGACAGCACGAGTTGGGGGGGGGCAGAGAGAGAGATGGAGCCACAGAATCCAAAGCCAGCGCCAGGCTCTGAGCTGTCAGCATGTGGGGCTCAAATGCAGGAATCGTGAGATCATGACCTGAGCCAAAGTGAGTCACTTAACCAACCGAGCCACTCAGGCGCCCCTTAAAATTTTTAATGTTTATTTTTGAGAGAGAGAGAGCGCGCAAGCATGAGTGGGGGAGGGGCAGAGAGAGAAGGAGACACAGAATCTGAAACAGGCTCCAGGCTCTGAGATATCAGCACTGAGCTCAATTCGGGGGTTGAACTCTGGAATGGCAAGATCATCACCTGAACTGAAGTTGGATGCTTAACTGACTGAGCCACCCAGGTGCCCCAAAAGTCTACTGAATGAAGGGAATAAGCTACATACTAGCATTCATTTTGAATGAATTCTGCTTTATTAATTGTTCATCAGTATTTGTAATTTGTAATTTTTTTTTATTTTTGAGAGAGTGTGAGCAGGGGAGGGGCAGAGAGACAGGGAGACACAGAATCCATAGCAGTCTCCAGGCTCCAAGCTGTCAACACAGAACCCAATGCAGGGCTTGAATCCACAAACTGCAAGATCATGACCTGAGCTGAAGTCGAATGCTTAACTGACTGAGCCACCCAGACACTCTAGTGTTAGTGCTTCTTAACAGCAATTGATTTGACAAAGTTGCGAACCTCCAGGCCATCCCTCAAGTTTGGGTCAGGAAAATTCTAGACAATAGGCTCACACAGTGTAATTAGGAAGTTAAATAAGCTGGGTGAGTAGGATAATCAGAAGACTGGCATGGGAACCCTGGGGGACTGATACTCTTGGCAGTGTAGGGTTGGCAAGGGGAGCAACCATTCCCTTTCAAGGCAAGGCACAGGCAATTTGGCAAGGAGATGAGGGGTGGGACCCCAATGTCAAAGTACATGCTCAGGGAAGCCAGTTGTACATGCAGTATGGGAACCATTCTGGCAACTTGAGCCATGAGGCTAGGCATCAGCGAAGGTTGACGGCTCAAGCTGTTCGCAAAGGCTTGTGGTTAACCTGGCAAAAAGACAATGGTGATGACACTTGGGAACCAGGTACCCTATTCTCCCAGCTCCCCATTTGGATGAAGGCTGAAGGGAGGACATGCATTTCCAGGAGTCTTCTAAGAAGTTTTTTTTCTGCCACCCTACCCTACCCTCTTGTCAAGTGGTCATTAGGACCCATGTACAGCAACATATCACTGAAGAGGAGTGGAGAGGGCCAGAGCCCTTTCACAGACCCTCCTCAGCTCCTAATCTCTCAGTGCTTTCAATGAAGGCCTCAAGAAGGCTCCAAGGAAACTAACTTGAAGGGCACTTCTATATATTTTTAATTTTTATTTTTTGAGAGAGAGAGAGAGAGAGCGAGCGAGCAGGGGAGGGCCAGAGAGAGAGGGAGAGAGAATCCCATGCAGGTTTTGCACTGTCAGCACAGAGCCTAATGCAGGGCTCGAACTCAAAACTGAGATCATGACCTGAGCTGAAATAAGAGTTAGACACTTAACCAACTGAACCACCCAGGCACCCCTATATATATATATATAATTTTTTTTAATGTTTATTCATTTTTGAGCAACAGAACAGGAACGGGGGAGGGGCAGAAGAGAGAGGGAGACAGAGGATCTGAAGCTGGCTCTGAGCTGACAGCAGCGAGCCTGATGTGGGGCTTGAACTTACAAATCATGAGATCATGACCTGAGCTGAAGCTGGATGCTCAATCAACTGGCCATCCAGGTACCCCATATTATATATATATATATATATATATATATATATATATATAAAATCCCCTCAGCAATTCAACATAGTAAATAGTATTATTAACATGATTTTAAGGTGAGGAAAGAGGTACAGGGAAGTAGAGAACTTGTCTAAGATCACAGCTAGCAGGCACTGAAGCCAGGATTCACACCAGGAAAGTCTGGTTCCAGGGCCTGCTTTCTGACCTCTACCATAATCTATAGGTGAATAAACAGACACCAAGAAAAGCAGTAATATGCCTTGGAATTAATTGTCAACAGGCTGCAACTAGTTTCTTGTGCTAGTGGGGCCACAAGGCTCTAGAGGATGGTCAGCCTGGGTTTGAAGCCTAGCTTCACCAGCCGTATGATAGGGGCTAAGTTCCTTAACACATTGGAAGTTGTTTCTTTACTTTGTAAAATACTACTTACCCAAAGGATATTTTGATTTTAAAAAACAAACCATATGTGTAGAAGCTTAGCAGTGTGTCTGGCACATAGAAAACAAAAATGTCAATGGTCCCTAAGCCTCCTTAGTGCTGGTCCCACTACTAGGCCCGCTGCATCACATGCCCCAGGAACCCAGAAATTCTGTTCCACAGCTCCCACCCTACAGACCCTCACCTGGGAGATGCTGATGCCTGTGAGTCTTTCCACGCTCTCTGGCAAGTGGCTCAGTATGTCCAGTACTTCCCCCGTCACTTTGGCCGCCCCCATGGCCCCGCCTCCACTGGACACCAGTGTGATCTTTTTGGCAGAGGTCAAGGGACCACTGATCTCCTCTGCTACCTGGTAGGTGAGAGATGCCCACTCAGCACCTGTGGTCTGACCACATTCCTTCCTAAAACGCCTTACCCTGGGCTTCAAGATCCTTGATCTGCTTCACTTTGTAAAGATCATCCTTCCTCACTTTGGTTGCTGGCTTATAATTCCCACCCCTAATTTATGGTCCCCTAGCCTGGTTCTCCCCAAGCTCTTGCCCCTCATTTCCGCCCACCCTACATTCCCTGGTTCTGTTCTTCTCCTGGTGCCCACACAACCTCCAGACCTGGGGCAGCTTCTCCAGCAGCATGTCCAGCTGAGCAGCCTCCTGGTACAGCTGGAATGCTTCCGCTTTCTTGGCCATCTGCTCAGCCTCGGCCCGGGCTCGAGCCCCTATGGCAAAGGCCTCAGCCTCCCCACGCATCTGAGAAGGGTACAGGAAAGTTGTGGTAC
Source organism: Puma concolor (assembly GCF_028749965.1). Lineage (NCBI taxonomy): Eukaryota > Metazoa > Chordata > Mammalia > Carnivora > Felidae > Puma > Puma concolor. Next base: position 29,920,290 of record NC_141671.1, read on the forward strand.
TGATGGCTGTAGTTAAGGATAAGGAACCCCAGCTGATACAGCAACCCCTACTCCCTCCACAAGCCAGCAAGAGCCCCCTCTTAACTCACCCTCACAGATTCAGCTTCTGCCTCAGCCTGCATAATCAGTTGAGACCTGGGCACAGAAGGGGAGGGAGGGGCTGAGGAGGGGCAAAAGGCAGACCCCATTGGAGAGACAGAGGCTCCTGTAACCCGAGTTCCATAGAACTCAGTTCTTCATCTGGGGGCACCCACATGGTAAAGGATCCAGGATGGGGTCTGGGAAGGGGCATTTACTTCTCTGCCTCAGCTAGGCGCTCCAGCTTGTAGCGCTCAGCCTCGGCTGGCTTCCGAACTCGGGCCTCCAGCTCCTTCTCTCGGCGGGCGATCTCCTGTTCCTGCACTGCCACCTGCTGGGCCCGCTCCACCACCTGCACCTGTACCCGCTGCTCCTCGATCTGCTGCTTAGTCTTGGCCACCTGGGTAGGAGTGATGCTCAACATCAGGGCTGAAGGGCAAGTTCCCAGGAACCGCAGAGAGAAGCCAGAGCTCCAGAGAGAGATATAAACAGAGTAGGTACATGAAGTTAGTCCTTGGCGGGTTCAGCCAGCCCAGCAAAGTCCATTTCCCATATGGATCCCAGTCATAGCTTGGGGGATGGCCTGATCCTTCTCAGAGGCAATATCAAAGGTAGGGCATTTTCTAGGCAGCCTCAGCATCAAGAGATGCGTAGGGCTGGGATCCAGTCCCTGTTCTCCCTTGGCCATGCTAAGTTTCCCTCTGTTGAGCTCCCCTATTAGTCTATTTCTCCACAGTGTCCATTGCTAGCGTACGAGCACTGGAGGGCTCTGGTGCACAGTGGCCGTCTTCCACCTTTAGGCTCACTCAAACCCATGTGCTTCTCTCCATCTGTACTCCTTTAAACTTCCTGCAAGTCACCCTCAATTCTAGCCTGACCTGCCAACAGCTGCCTACTGGCTTGGGGCGGGGGCAGGGGCGGGTGTATGTACGTATCTTTTTCACTTTTATTTTTTGCATATGGTACAAATTCAAAAGAAAAAAAAATGAATAATGATAAGCAAGGCTTCCATCCACTTATTTCCTCAAACCACCTTGTTCCTTTCCCCAGAAGCAACCATTGTGACCAGCTTCTTGTGTATTCTTCTCCCAGGGACAAAGCATCTACAAGAATGTGTACATATAGAATTCCTCTTATTTAGGCATATTTCTTTTTCTAATTCCTTATAGAGTACAGAGATCAGAAGGCTCTTGCCAAGATTTTGGTGAGAGGTACCAGAGAAAAACATGTGTCTTTATTATCTCACTGCTCTGGCTCAGCCATGTACCAACATCCCTGTGGGTCTTATCAATACCAGAGATGGTGCCCAGCCTCTAATGCAGCCATCTGTTCACTCGAGAACAGTGCTTCTGAGTATGGCACCCTCCAGTGTCTTTGACCCTAAAATTCCAAACAGGTTCCAAACTGGACTAGTTGCTCTCTACCCCAGAGTGCAGGATCTCTCTGTGTTGGAGTCCCTCCTGCCCGCTTTAAGCCCACCTTTTTTTTTTTTTTTTTTTAAATGTTGTTTATTTTTGAGACAATGCGAGAAACAGAGTGAGAGCAGGGGAGGGGCAGAGAGGGAGACACAGAATCTGAAGCAGGCTCCAGGCTCTGAGCTGTCAGCCCAGAGCCTAATGCAGGGCTTGAACCCACAAACCATGAGATCATGACCTGAGCAGAAGTTTGACGCTCAACCCACTGAGCCACTCAGGCACCCCTCCTGTTTAAGCCCACCTTTTGATGAAATAACCCCCAGCAGCTTCCTCAGAAAGAGTATGTGGACAGTAAATTTTTGAGATCTTGCTTTTCTGAGGCTTTTTTCCCCTACCTTTCTATTTGAATGACAATTAGGTTGAGTACAAGTTATTATGTTAAAATTCATTTTCCCAAAATAAATAAACAAAGTTTTAAAAAGGTTGGGGGGGGGGACACCTGGGTGGATCAGTCAGTTAAGCGTCCGACTTTTGATTTCAGCTCAGGTCGTGATCTCACAGTTCATGGGTTTGAGCCCCACGTTGTGTCAGCTCAGCCTACTTGGGAATCTCTCTCTCTCCCTGTCTCTCCCTCACTTGTTCTCTCTCTCTCAAAATAAGTAAGTAAACTTTAGAATTCATTTTCCATCAGCACTTTGAAAGCATTTCTCCATGGTCTTCTAGTTTCTTGAGAAATCTGAAGTCATTTTGATGCCTGACCCTTTGAGATCTGTTCTTTTTCTGTGGAAGCTTTTAGGTCCTTTCTTTGTTCTCCATGTTCTGAAATTTCACAGTGTAGTTGTTTTTCATTCATTGTATTACATACTTGGTAGAGGGTTTCAACCTAGAAAGTCATACCTTTCAGAATAACCATTTAAAAATGTTTTCCAGGGGCGCCTGGGTGGCTCAGTCGGTTAAGCGGCCGACTTCGGCTCAGGTTGTGATCTCGCGGTCCGTGAGTTCGAGCCCCGCGTCGGGCTCTGTGCTGATGGCTCAGAGCCTGGAGCCTGTTTCCGATTCTGTGTCTCCCTCTATCTGACCCTCCCCCGTTCATGCTCTGTCTCTCTCTGTCTCAAAAATAAATGAAGGTTAAAAAAAAATTTTTTTTAAATAAATAAATAAATGTTTTCCATTGGCAATTTTCCTCCCAGTTACTTTGTTCTGTTGATTTATTAGATTAATAAATCTACAGATTAGGATTAATGAATTTATTAAAATTAGAATAATTTATTAGAATTAGGTTAATAAATCCCTTGATTAGAATTTCTTTCAATGTGATTTCCGCCCTCATTTCTGCCATCTTATTAATTTCTAGGAGCTCTTTTAATTATTTTTTTTTTAATTTTTTTTTCAACGTTTTTATTTATTTTTGGGACAGAGAGAGACAGAGCATGAATGGGGGAGGGGCAGAGAGAGAGGGAGACACAGAATCGGAAACAGGCTCCAGGCTCCGAGCCATCAGCCCAGAGCCCGACGCGGGGCTCGAACTCACGAACCGCGAGATCGTGACCTGGCTGAAGTCGGACGCTTAACCGACTGCGCCACCCAGGCGCCCCAACTTATTTTTAATTATTATTATTTTTTATTTTTGAGAGAGTGAGAGAGAGCACACACGCACACACCAGTGGGGGAGGGGCAAAGAGAGAGGGAGACACAGAATCCGAAGCAGGGTCCAGGTTTGGAGCTGTCAGCACAAAGCCCAACACAGGGCTCAAACACACAAACCGTGAGATCTTGACCTGAACTGAAGTTGGACATGCAACCAACTGAACTACCCAGGCACCCCTAGGAGCTCTTTTATTTATATGTTTATATCATTTTTGAGAGAACATAAGTGGGGAAGGGGCAGAGAGAGGGGGAGACCGAGAATCCCCAGCAGGCTCCACACGTCAGTGCAGAGCCTGATGCGGCGCTCAATCTCAGGAACCGTGAGATCATGACCTAATCAAGATCAGACGTTTAACTGACTGAGCCACCCAGGCACCCCTAAGAGCTCTTTTTTTGTTTTCTGTTCTGTCCTGATTTTCTGGATGTGAATTTTCCTCTTATCTCACTGGGGGTATTAAAATTTTTTTTTTAACTTTCTTCTCCCTGCATAGTATATATATCCTTCAAATCACTTTGCTGTTTGTGGTTTTGGTCTCAGTCTTCCATGTTGCAGTATTCCCTCATATATCAGGTAATTCTTGGCTGTCTGCTCACAGTAAAGGAGGTTTAAAACAGTGAAAGGAAACTGTGGGCATGTGGATAAAGCTTGTTGACTTTGAGCTTCACTCTAGGGTGATTGGGCAGGTCACCTGCTGAGGAACCTCTGATTCAGAATCTTTAAGCCTTTCCCTTTGGATTGGTCATGTTCCCCAGCATGGTCTTCTGATGTCTTCTTTGGAAGATGGAGGGTCTGGGGGGCAAATGGGGTAAGGGAGTTAGGGGAGGCTGTCAGCATTTAGTATTCAATGGTCAGTCACATCGTGCCTGTCATTGATAAAGTACCAGGCCCTCACCTGTTTCTAGCTGGCTCATATCATATCCTCTAGTTTTCTCTTGTCAGATAATAAACTTCCCAATGTCTACTAGGGCAGAGAAGGGCCTATGACCAAAGACATAGGGAGCCAGAGAGGAGCTGAGAAGTGACTTTTTATCACATTTACCTCATTTCTCCTCATTTCAACAGTCTCCTCACAACTCCAGAGGCACCTGTTGCTGCTATCTCCTGAGCCTCAGCTGATTACATTGTTTCTCCCTGCAGCTCTGGCTCAGCTGTCTCAGACTGGCTTAGTCAATTATGATGGCTTTCTGGCTTCCAAAATGATATTATGCTTTCTGTTCCTTCTGATTCTATTCTCTGCATCTGTTTTCGTCTTCCCTTTCTTTTCAAAAATCACTCTATGTGGCTTTAGTGAGGTTTTAGAGGGAGTGCAATTAACTATATTTATTCAATCCATCATCTTTGAGAAAGCTTCCAACTTAAATTCCTGCTTCCTCTCTTGTCTTCTGACAATCAATTCTCCACATAGCAGCCAGACTGATCCTTGTGAAAATGTAAATTAGACCATGGCACCACGCTGCTTAGAGTTCTCCAATAGTATGGGACACCTAAGTGCCTCAGTCAGATGAGCGTCTGACTCTTGGTTTTGACGCAGGTCATGATCTCATGTTTCGTGGGGTCAAGCCCTGCACTGGGCTCCGCACTGGTAGTGTGGGCATTCTTGGGATTCTCTCTCCCCCTCTCTCTCATCTTCCCCTGCTCTTGTGTGTACACTCTTTCTCAAAAAAAAAAAAAAAAAAAAGTTCTCCAATAGCATTCTACTGGGTTTTGAATTCTAAGTCTCCATCACGACCACCTGAACCCTATGTGACCTGGCCATGCCTACCTTGCCATCTCACTGCATACCAGCCACACCAGATCAGAACCCTCCTTTCTGTTCCTGGGATATACCAAGCTTTCCTACCTCAGGGCCTTTGCACATGATGGTCCTCTGCCTAGCCACATATGGCTATTTATATTTAAATTAATATTAAATACAATTAAAAATTCTGTTCCTACATTTCACTAGCCAATTTTGAAGCACTGAACATCACAGCACAGAGACGCCTGGGTGGCTCAGTGGTCAAGCATCCGACTTCAGCTCAGGTCATGATCTCGCAGTTCATGAGTTCAAGTCCCACATTGGGCTCTGTGCTGACAGCTCAGAGCCTGGAGCCTGCTTCAGATTCTATGTATCCCTCTCTCTCTGCCCCTCCCCCACTTGCATTGTGTGTGTGTGTGTCTCTCTCTCTCAAAAATAAATAAACTTGAAAACGAATAAAAACAATTAAAAAATGTGTAAAAAAAAAATCACAGCACAGATTTACAGCACTTCCATCATCATAGAAAGTTCTATTTGAACAGCATTGGCCTAGAATGTTCTTGGTCCACAACTCTTTACATTGCTGGCTCCTTCTCATCTTCAGGTTTATCTCATAAATCACGGCCTCACTGAAGCTTTCTTGGATCACCCCTAACCTAATATAGTACCTCTCCACTGTTTTTCCGCTCACTCTGTGTATTTCTTTTTTTTTTTTTTAATTTTTTTTTTCAACGTTTATTTATTTTTGGGACAGAGAGAGACAGAGCATGAACGGGGGAGGGGCAGAGAGAGAGGGAGACACAGAATCGGAAACAGGCTCCAGGCTCTGAGCCATCAGCCCAGAGCCTGACGCGGGGCTCGAACTCACGGACCGTGAGATCGTGACCTGGTTGAAGTCGGACGCTTAACCGACTGCGCCACCCAGGCGACCCTCTGTGTATTTCTATCATAGCACTTAAACAAGAACCCATAAAAATTATGTACTTGCTTATTAGCTGTTTCCTGTGTTATAATGTAAGCTCCACAAGGGCAGGAATCTTTTCTGCCTTATATCCTTACCTCCAAAACAATGTCTGGCACATAGTAGGCACTTAATACATATTTATTGAATGAATCCTTATTTCATGAGCACCTAGCACAAAGCCTGGCACAAAATAAAGAACTCATAAAAGCTGGAACAGAGCCAAAATCAGCTCAATCCTTTGATCTTCAGACAAATAAAGCCATTTTTAGAAGGTTAAGGACCACTCAAGCAAATGGCTTCCACAATGTTAATGCTTTTCAAACTCCAGTGTGTACATGAATCTCCTGGGGATTTTGTTAAAAATGCAGGCTTTGGGGGCACCTGGCTAGCCCAGTTGGTAAAGCATGTGACTCTTGACCTCAGGGTCGCACATTCACGTCCCACACTGGGTCTGCAGCCTACTTAAAAAAAAAAAAAAAATGCAGATTCTGATTCAGTCAGTAGGACTGGAGCCTGAGATTTTGTATCTAACAAGTTCCACAGTGATGCTGATGCTGATGCTGCTGGTAGGCAGACCATGCTGAGGAGCAAAGCACTATGCTACACTCAATTACCTGTCAAACCACCAGGAATTTAACATCATAAACTAAAGAGGTTTTGCACTTCATTAGGCTTTCAGCCTGTACCAATTCTTGGCAAAACCAAATTTCATAATATTGCCATCCTTTGGGTAAAGGTCTCAAAATACAGTTGATTTTCATTATTTGTGGTAGATCTGTTATATAGAGTAGCCATGAATACTGAATTAGCAAATACTTATTTTGCTATTAGGTTCCTGTGAGCCCTTGGTCACAACATTTTCATCAACAGATTAGTATATGTCCTTGTTTTACATGTGTTTCTGTTGAAAGATACCTTATGTAATATACATTGTTAATTCATTAACAACGAACTCAGAGCCAAAAGCACTATAACTCCTGTCTGAAAGAAGCTTATCTAACACATGTATTTTCTCTATAGGCATATCACAGCCTCCTTGCACTTAGAAATACTTAGCACTTTAGCAGTATGCTTCGGGGCCATTTTAAACAGCAAAATCACCAACAAAAAGTACAAAAATGCAAAAAACGTGGCAGTAAATATACTGTGAAAACGACAGTTTACCTTATGAGAGCTGAAACAGGAAGGCAGAATATCTTGTTCAACCTCCGCTGCACTGTTAGGCAACTCAAAGTTTTCACTGCTCTGTGCATTGTGTGCAAATGACCACAAAGGTGCCACAAATACTGTTTCTGGGATTACCAATAAATTTTTGAGTAGGCAAATTCTCAAATACAGAATCTGCAAACAAAGAGGACTGATCATGCCTCCTTGCAATATCAAGGGCTGCCCATATCTCACTTTGCAGGATTCAAAGCTCACATCCATGTTTTTCTTCCTCATGCCCTTCTTGGATCACTAGGGCTGCTGTGAGCCCATGGAAAATCAGAAAAAGGTGCCCCTTCCCCTGGGTGGATGCGGAACCACTGACCTGTGGCAGAATGCACAGTATGGTGAGCAGAGCATGGGCTGGATCCTAGCTCTGCTTCACCCCATTCACCCAGGTGCCCTTTCACAGGGAACAGTCTGCCCAAACATATGACCAGTCCTATTGACCATATCCCTTCTTGGCCTTTACTTTTCAACTGAAATGGTTAGGTTTTTCAAATCTTCCTCATATGGAGGAGTTGGGTCAGAAATGGACAGCCAGAGTAAAGGGATCAGAGTTAGAATCTGAGAAAGTGTGGTAGCCTGAGATGGAGGGCCTGAGAGGAACTGCCCAGTGTGGTAGCTCTGACCTGAAGCTGATAGGCCAAGTCAGCCTGTGCTCGGCGGGTGTTGACCTCGATGTCATATGCAGCCTTCTTTAGCTCATAGTCTCTCTGTGCTTTGGCCATCTCGATCTCACTCAGGTACTGAGCAGATACCTTTTCCTGCTTGGCTTTGGCCTCCTGTCCACACAGAGATCAGGAAGGAAGTCAGAGTAGGGAGAGGAAGGCCCCGCAGGGAGAGCCTGCTCCTCACCAGGCTCCCCTGCACGTGGCCTCATCTATGTCCTCTGCCAACCCAGCTCTACCAGACCTCACTCAGATGTGCCTCTTCCATCCCCTCTCCCGCTGCATGCCCAACAAATCCATAGTGACCAACTGACCCCCCAAGTGGGATCTATCTCACCCGGATCCCAGCATCTCTTTTGGCTTCTGCTTCCCCAATCCGAGCATCTTTTTGGACTTGAGCGGTTCGAGCCTTCCCTAAAGAGTGCAAATAATCCTGTGGGAGAGAAGCAGAAATCAGAATCCTCAGGAAGGTTTAAGAGATGGGAGCAGGGAACTGGAGAAGATCAGCCACCTAGGTATACCTGATCATCATGAATGTCCTTCAGGGTATAGCTAACCACACTGATGCCCATGTTGACCAGGTCTGAGGAGGCCACTTTGAAAACTTGCTCTGAGAATTTCTGCCTGTCCTTATAGATTTCCTAGGGTAACAGAATGGTAAAAAGGAGGAATTTAAGTTCTCAGTCCTCTGGCTACTGTCTCCCACAGACTAGCTTGGCCCAGAGGCCCAACTCACTCTGGTATGCCTTCCAGATCTTTCCCTGCCCTCAAGCCCACCTCCACAGTCATGTGGGCCATGATAGCCCTCTGGTGGCCCTCCAGAGTCTCCAGTGCAATGTGGGCAATCTCAGCCTCTGTCTTCCCCAGGAACATCTGGCAGGCAGCTGCCAACATCTCCTTGTTCTGCCCCTGGATTTTCACCTGTAGCCAGAATAGGGATAGAGTGAGTGTGGTGAAGGTCTCATGAAGCCAGGTAGGAAGCAGGAAAAGAATGGAAGAGTCAAGTGCCTCGGGAGTCCCTGGAGAAGGTGAGACTTCGCAGAGAAATTTCTCTGCAGCCAGAGGTTGGGAAGGCCATGGTCAGAAGATTCTTAATGTCTGGGGACACAGAAGGTGATGAAGGAATGGACATCAGGGGAAAGGCTCTGAAAGCCTCACCTGGGCAATGCCAGTGACTGAGATGGGGACCCCATGGCGAGTGTAAACCTTTTCACTCTTGACATTGAGGGTCAGTGTGTTGAGAGAGATCCTATGGGAAAAAGGAGTGGACAGTGAGAAAAAAAAAAAGGAAAGAGAGAAAACTAGGGTTCCCCTTCCCTGGTTCTCCTTCTACTTACCTCTGGATTTGCTGGATGCAGGGCAGGACAAAAACACGCCCTCCAGCTACCATGACTGGGGGGCTTCGGCAGAAACCTGCAAGGTGAGGGGGCAGTAAGTTGTAGTGGTGAGGGGTAGGGCTAGAATATGGAAGACTGAAAAACTGGGGTTGGGGGGATAATCCCCACGAGGAAATCTGGGAGCTGGAGGGGAGACTGTCTGGGCCTCGGAAGGGTAGCGACTGGTAATCACAAATGGGTGGCTTGCAGCCATGGGGGGTGGGGTGGACAGAAGGCTTGGCGCTGGGGAGCTGGTAGGGAGAAGAGTAAAGGGCAGAGGCAGGACCGCAAGAGTCTGGGGGGCACTGGCTGAGAAGAGAACATTACTTACCGGAGACCACCATGGCCTCATTTGGGCCACAGGTGAAAAACATGGCTCAGGTTAGAGCTGGAGGAAAGGGAGAGAAAAACTTTGCGGGCGAGGTCCACAGAAATGAATACTCTCTCTTTCCAAGGCCCAGTCCCTTCCACACCCGTGGGTCCGTTAAGACATTTCCCTCTGCAGTCCCACAGATCCCCAGCGGCTCCCTCCCACGCCGGCTTACGGCCACTCCCTGCCCCTGCCCCGTCCCGCCTTCAGTGAGGACAGTTTCTCGCTTATCTGATAATGCTCTCCCGCGCCTAGCGGACCCCAGACCTTGAGCCACCCTCCCCGCTCCTCCGCAGCCCGACTACATGTCCCCTCCCCACCCACCTCCCCGCACGCTGGCTGCGGCCGGGCTGGGGTCTCGGCAACGGCTGGGGCGCGCAGCCGATCTGGAGACTGAGCAGCGGTTCCGACGCACCGCCTTCCGGAAAGCTGGGCCTGCGCCCGCGCGGCTCACCCGGCCGCACCCTGTTGCTGCGGCAAACGCGACCCCGCCCCACGCGGCGAGCCAGCCCCCCTCACCCCTGCGCCCTCGGCCCGCCCCTTTCCCGGCAGGCCACGCTCTGGTTCGCAGCCAGCCAGCCAGCAGCCTGGCCTACCGAGGCTGCTGGGCTAGCGGCCGCCCCCGCCGTCGCCCTTCCCCAGCTGCGAGCTCCGCCCCGGGATGCGGGACGTGACTTCCGTGGGCCTGGCAACCCAGGGCGGGGGACATTGCTTCATGTCGGATTTGCTCGGCTGTGCTAACTGGGAAAACCACGCGTTGGGCAAAGAACGACCGCATCCGGTCACCTGGGGCGGAGCGCCCGCTAGGGACGTTTACCCAGCTCCTCCCGCCGGCCCGAGGAAGAATGGGGAATCGCCGCTTGCAAAGATACATTCAGATGACTGCTGACCGTAAATCGAGTTTATTTGTGTTCACAGAACATACCGGGCGACCCCACAGCCGCCCCCGATAGCCCACCGACCTTTGACACTGTAGCCACCCCTTGGGGGCAACTTCGAGGAGATCCTCGGACAAGGACCTTATTCCCAACAGTCCGCTAAAGCCTCACACAATAGATCCGCGGAGGTGACATCCTGGAGGACGGAATACCAGTCCCTAAACCTAAGACCCGCCACCATCCTTGCCTCAGCCCGGGCGCTCTCCAGGACCCAGATCCTCTCCATTCCTTCTCGGGAGAAGGATCTCCCTAAGTTCTGGGAGCCCTGCTTCCACGTTTCCCACAAAGCTCAAATACTAAGAGATCTGCATTTTCAGTAGGGGGGCACATCTCACACCCCTGCATAAGTTAAAATAAATATTACATACACCCCTCCATCACCTAGGGGAACATACATAAATACATATATAAATATTAATTAGGATCAATACGAAATAAATTAATGACGCTCTTCCCCACCCGGTCTCGCCCCGGAGTGTCGGTGCTCCTCTAATCCCAGGCTCGGGCTGGAGTCTCCGCTGCAGTATTGTGAGTTAACATTGCCTCGGAAGTCCCAGTTTGGGATACGCTCTCGCGCACCAGGTACACCTGGTGTTTCTTTGGTTTTTCGGATTCTTTTGAGGGGGATGTGGGGAGTCCCGGTTAGAAGGCGGCCGGGTGTTGCTGGAGAAATGTGCTGAGGTCCAGAGCGTAGTCTGAGGGCTCAGAGGTCAGATTAAGGGTCTCGAGGACCGGGGGCGCAGGGGTGGGCGTGGGGGATGCGCCGCTGGAGGTGTCCTCCGGAGCCAAGGGTGCCGGCACACCCTCTTCAGCCATCAGGATCTGGCAGAAGATGACGGTGAGCAGAAGAAAAAGGAGCCTTTTGGCAGGGTTCGGATCCTCGACTGGCAGCTGGCGCCGGACCTGAAGAGAGACAACGAAGGGAACAGGTTAGCTGAGATCTCGGGGTTCGGCTGTTCCCGCTGCCCTGCCCCACCTGCTGCCTACTTCCTCCACACTCACCACTCGTGGGTACAGGACCCTACGGCTGCGCTTTCGATGCCCGCGGGAGGCGCTGGGGCGCGCGGCAGGGGCCACCGCGGGCTCCGGAAGAGGGTCGAAGGTGAAGATCTCAGGACCAGATCCCCGCCGGGGTCCGGGGCTGGTGGAGGAGACAGGGGTTGGGGCCCGCAGAACGGTCATGGTGGGGAGGGAGCTGCGAGAGTGACACATCGTGAGCTGAGCTGGGCGGAAGACCGAATGAGGACCCGTGGTCGTGCGGAGCAATTTTTGTGCGCCCTGGAATGGGCGGATCCTTTTCGACTCCACCCACGACTGGGAGTGGTGGCCGGAGCGAGCTGGAAATTCCGAAGATTAAGCCGAGAGAGGGAGTGGCCTATGCAAGTTTAGGCGCCCAAGTGTGTGTTGTGAGTGTGTGAGTTGTGAGTGGAGTGGGTGAGTTCCCGGACTTCAGGCACATGTCGGGACATGTGGTAGATGGAGACGGGCCAACAGATAGCTTAGAAGGTGGTTGGGCCACAGGTCCCATCTCTTGGGAAGCAGGAGGACTTACCAAAAGAAATCTTACTGCTACAATAGTGACCTAGCAAGTCAGGAAATTACAGTTACACAGGCACATTTATACCCTCGTAGATGCACGCAGAAAACGCACACACCCCAAGAGGAAAGTCATTACTGAAATAGCCAAGACGACATGGAAAAATGAACTACACACAGACACAATGCTTCCTGCCTCAACACACGCTGTATTGTCGGGGCAGTAAAAATGGTCTCTTCTTTGGCTGGTCTAATAATTAAGTTGATCTAAGATAGATTAACAGGAAAAACAACAAGTTTAATTACCTACTTCTGGAACCCAGGAAGCCATGAAACTCAAGGCAGTAAAGCAATTGAGGCTTGTAAGCAATCTTGAGCTAGGGAATGGATCAGTGGCCTGGGGCTTCAAAGAGGAGGAGGCCAATTCAGAGGAAGATAAGAATCGAAGTGTGGGAGTCAGAAGTTTGCCTTGCCAAGAGTAAGTCTTTCAGATAAAAGGTTATCTGTGTAATAGCTCTCTTTATCTTTCAGGCCTCTATCTAAATTCTTTTAGCCAGTTGAAGGAGAGAGGTAAAAAGCTTTTCCTGAGTCTTCTGGGTGTTGATTGCCTTCAGCTCAAAATAATTCACATGGCATAGTGGCACATTTTGGGGTGGCCTATTCTGCTCTTCTTTAATGTGTACATAACACATGCATGTGCGTGTGCGCACACACACACAGAGCAAAGGTGCAGAGACTTTGCAAGGACAACATAACAAAGCTACCCACTTAGATGTGTGCAGAAATGCTCACATAAGGCTGGTGCAGAAAGGCAAGAGGTTAGCAGCCACCCAGATTTGTCCCTTGTCATATAGAAAAAATAACAAAATGTATGTGAAGAACATTTTAAACTGTGAGATGTTATGCAAATATGGTAATGGTAATAAGAAGGGAGAGGCGCTTGGCTAAAAAAAAAAAATAGAGAATTGACACATTTTCATAACTGCCTTAGAGACAGCTGCTCATGGACACACAGTTTAACATCCTTTGAGCATTCACTGGTGCTGGGTACCCTGTTGAAGGTACTGATCAAAGTACTAGGGTTATGAATTCCAGCATATGGGCTGCTGAGTGAGGCAAGCCAGATTTAGTGGGCACCTCACCCTTGTGGGCCTTACCTTATGCATGCGGGGGGGGGGGGGGACCCCAATCAGGAGAACTGTTTTGAGGATCTTTTTTAATTTTTTATTTAATTTTTTAAAATTTGCATCCAAGTTAGTTAGCATATAGTGCAACAATGATTTTAGGGGTAGATTCCTTAGTGCTCCTTACCCATTTAGCCCGTCCCCCCTCCCATAACCCCTCCAGTAACCCTCTGTTTGTTCTCCATATTTAAGTGTCTCTTATGTTTTGTCCCCCTTCCTGTTTTTATATTATTTTTGTTTTCCTTCCCTTATGTTCATCTGTTTTGTCTCTTAAAGTCCTCATTTGAGTGAAGTCATATGATTTTTGTCTTTCTCTGACTGACTAATTTCACTTAGCATAATACATTCCAGTTCCATCCACGTTGTTGCAAATGGCAAGATTTCATTCTTTTTGATTGCCGAGTAATACTCCATTGTATATATATACCACATCTTCTTTATCCATTCATCCATCGATGGACATTTGGGCTCTCTCCATACTTGGGCTATTGTTGATAGTGCTGCTATAAACATGGGGGTGCATGTGCCCTTAGAAACAGCACACCGGTATCCCTTGGATAAATGCCTAGTAGTGCAATTGCTGGGTCATAGGGTAGTTCTGTTTTTAGTTTTTTGAGGAACCTCCATACTGTTTTCCAGAGTGGCTGCACCAGCTTGCATTCCCATGTTTTGAGGGTCTTAAGGAAACTGAAGACTAAGTGTAAAGGGGGACCCAAAGGAACTAGTGTTCACGCCTGTCTAATCAATAAGGTGGAAAAAACAAAAAGGTAAGACTTCATGGAAGAGTGGCATTTGAGATGACTTTGAACTGTGGGTGGGATACCACAGAGTCAGATGTGTAAGATGACTGTGAGGAAGAGAATGGAATCAGCAAAGGCCTTGAGCTGGAAAAGTACAGGATATGTTTGGGGAATCACAAGAAAAACAATCTTACAGTAAGTTTCCTGTAAAGGAGTAGTGGGAAGTAATGATACTTGAAAGGAGGTAGGCAGAGTGGAGAGAACTTAGCTGCCAGGCCAGGCAATTGAGTTTGACTCTAGATTGTGGATTCTGTGGGTCATGGGAGGATATAAAAGGTGGACAGTTCAAGCTGGGAACTAAGTAGGGCATGGGATAGGAGGCTATTGGAAAGGTTCAGGTGGAAGATAACAAGGGCCTGAGATGGACTATGGCAGAGGGAACCAGGAAGAGGGGTGCAGTAAGAGACACTTGTAGCACAAGACCACAGGGATTTAGTAATGAGATGGGAATCGTTAGAATCACGGAGCATGGAGAGTGCGGTGCTGACAGTTAAGAATATGAAGGCTTTAAGGCTGACTCCAGGGATTTGAAATGCATCTGGCTCAGGTCTTTACTCCAGATCATATTATGCCTGGTGCACACAGAGTACGTATATGATCTCTTCCATTACAGTCTGTGCTGTGTCACACATGTCTTTGTGCCCTCCATAAAACCCAGCAGAGTGCCTTACATGTAGTAGTGGCTCAACAGTCTTATTAAATGAAAGCTGAAAATGCACATATGGTATTCACACAGTGGCTGGGTCACCCCAAGCTTTGAGACATGGATACACTCTTTCAAGCCGCACATACAAAGTTACATCTTAAGAACAGCTGGGACAATTCTTTTTTTTTTTTTTTTTTTGAGAGACAGAAAGAGACATGGCACAAGTGAGAGAGAGCAGGAGACACTGAATCCAAAGCAGGCTCCAGGCTCCGAGCTGTTAGCACAGGGCCCAGTGAGGGGCTCGAACCCATGAACAGGAGCTCATGACCTGAGCTGAAGTTGGACGCTCAACCAACTGAGCCACCCAGGTGCCCCTAGCTGGGACAATTCTTACACACATAACAAACAAGGAACATATGATGGTGTTTCTCAATCAAGGACATGTGGGATGCAAATAGAGGACATCCCCACAACTGGGCTAAAATAGATACACTATTTCTGTATATACAACTGCTTCCTGGGCCTCTATGTTTCTTTATTTTACACCCATCATTGCTGTCTAAACTCATGTATTACACACTTCTTCCTGACCAACATAAAACACACCTCTACAGAAACACATCCCTTTCCCATACCTGCCTTTCACACCTGCCACCATTCTTGTTTTCACACCCAAGCAGTGAGCCCGCACAGCTACCTGCATCCTTATTCCAAGGGAACCTGCACGCCACACAACTATTAAAATGAATACATGACTATTGGCATGCGTGCATGGGCCCACATATGTGCTCACAGAGATGTAAATTGGGGGTGGGGGAGATAGTGATGATGGAAGAAACAGGCTTGGTGGGAGAGAGGTGGGGGCACCCAAGGTCAGGAATGCACAACTTGTTTATGATGGAAATTTTCTCTAGGGCATTAGGCAGGGGAGGGGAAACAAAGCCGGCTGTCAGGATCTTGTTTCACCACTACATCCCACATCTGGAATCTGGGCCTCCAGCTGGGCCTAGTTATCTTTACTGTCCTCCCGGCACAGAGAGACCTTTCTTTGTGGTAAGGCTAGAATGGGACAGAGCAGAACGAGACAACCCATACTGCTCGCCATTCCTTCTCAACCAATGTCATCCCTGTTTCTGCTACCCTCAGAGACACACAGCTCTCCCCACCACCTCCTGACACACAGGAAGCTAGGGAAAGGTTGAGAGTGAATCATTAAGCCAATGAAAAGGTGCGGGGGTGAGTGCTGGGGGATGAGTTAAGGCCAGGAAGGGCCAGGGGCTGAGATGGCAGCTGCACCAGTTCTCACTGCCCTAATCCTGGGCAAACAGGCCGCTGGCCCCTTTCCATTCCACTGCTCTCACTGCTCCTCATTTCCTCTCCATCTTCCCCAGGATTGCCATGCTCCTTCACTCCCCTCATTTGACCCGTGAGCTTGACCTCCTGCCAACCTCTTTCTTAGCCCCTTGTGCATTTTCTTACAACACTTGCTACCTTGGGGAATAATTTTATCTATTTGTTTACTTTTTGTTGTTTGTCTCCCCCACTGGAATATAATCTCCATAAATATACAGGACCACATCCGCCCTTTTCCTCATGATGTCTTGGTGGTGTCTCCAGTACATGGCCTTTCACCTAGTAGGGGGTTAATAAATATTCTTAAATCCATCTTCTCTGAGGAGCTACCCCTCACCCTCAGAGGTATCTGTTTATCCAGCTGTGTCCCTTCAAAGGTTCCCCCCCACCCCCATGCTTCCTCTCCAAAGAGGAGAGGGGGGATGTTCAACTGTGGCTCAGGGGAATCTGCCATTAAATTGGAAATAACTGTGCAGGCGATGGTTGGCAAAGCCCTGGCCCTCACTCTGTATAAATCCCTGGCATAAGAGTGAGTCGTGCCTGTTGGCCACCTAGAGTATTGCTGCATTGCTGACTGAAGGCTAGTATGGGGGACAAAGGTAATGGGAAGGAGACAGATATTTGGAAGTGGGAACTTTTGAAAAAGGGAAACAGGGTTAGAGGGCTGGAGTCAGGGTATTCAAGGAACAGAAATGGAAAAGCTCAGCAGCACCTGGATGTTTGGTAGATATTCAGTAACTTTGTTGACTTGACTTGGTTTTGCAGTAGAAAGGAGACATGATGTAGCAAAAAGAGCATATTAGAATCTAGTGGTATTAGAGGAAACTGGGTTTAAACCCCAGCTTTGCTACCTATTAACTATATGATATTGGGCCAGCTACTTAATTTCTCTGAAAAGGTTCCCTCAATTGAAATGTGGGTGCACCTGCACCCCAAAGTTTATAGCAGCACTATCAACAATAGCCAAAGTATGGAAAGAGCCCAAATGTCCATCAATGGATGAATGGATGAAGAAGATGTGGTATATATATACAATGGAGTATTACTCAGCAATCAAAAAGAATGAAATCTTGCCATTTGCAACTACGTGGACGGAACTAGAGGGTATTATGCTAAGCAAAATTTGTCAGTCAGAGAAAGACAAATATATGACTTCACTCAGATGAGGACTTTAAGACACAGAACAGATGAGCACAAGGGAAGGGAAGCAAAAATAATATAGCAGGGAGGGGGACAAAACATAAGAGACTCTTAAATACAGAGAACAAACAGAGGGTTACTGGAGGGGTTGTGGGAGGGGGGATGGGCTAAATGGGTAAGGGGCACTAAGGAATCTACCCCTGAAATCATTGTTGCACTATATGCTAACTAACTTGGATGTAAATTAGAAAAAGAAAAAAAAAGAAAAGAAAAAAAGAAAGAAAAATGGGCAAATTGGCTTTCAGGTTACTGTGAGGATTAATTTATATAAGTATACTGCTCCTAGGCACATAGCAGGCGCTTTTTCCCATGATGGCCACTATTATGATTATATGAAGAGGGGCTACTTCGGGGGAGATATGGGCAGCAGTGAGCTAATCCAGGAGTAGAAGACCAGGGTGACAAAATAGCCTCAAAGTGCTAACATCATCAGGGCATAGAATTTCTCTTTTGGGGTGCCTGGGTGGCTCAGTCAGTTAAGCGTCTGACTTCGGCTCACGAGTTTGAACCCTGCATCGGGCTCTGTGCTGACAGCTTGGAGCCTGGAGCTTGCTTCAGATTCTGTCTCCCTCTGTTTCTGCCTCTCCCATGCTCATACTCTGCTTTTCTCTCTCTCTCAAAAATAAATACACATTTTAAAAAATTAAAAAGAAAGGAATTTCTCTTTCTCTTTTCGCCCCAACCCCTTCCTTCCCTCTCCATCTCAGGCAGGTTTTGTGGCTTTTTTCTTTTCTTCAGAGAAGCAGAGACTTCTGCATTCCTAGTTCTTGTTCAGCGAGTTGACTGATTTTAAACCCCCCTCCCCTGGCCCCATGCACACACATTCTAGCTGGAACAATTCTTGCCAGAGGCATGGCAGTAGGGTGAGCTGGTGAATTCTTGGCAGCAAGTTAATAAATGACCCTCAAAGATGCCCATTTGGGCCTTAGGAAGGTCAAGATCAGGCCCTGACAGTTTTCCCTGATGCAAAAGGAAGGCAAGAGTGCCTGGAGCACCAAGGCAAGGTCACAAGAGAGCATGATATCCCCTGTCCTGGTATACAGCCTGGTCCATGCTAGTTCAGTCCAACTCAACCAAAATTTCCTGGAGGCTGCTGAGAATGGGGAGCTGGGAAAGGACCCAATGTGCCTGTTCTTGTGCCAACACTGGCTTTCTAGGACCCGGTGTTGTAGTTCCTCCCTTTGGCCTCACATTTCTTCCTATCAGATAATAACTCCATGAAAGCAGGACTTTATCCATCTTGTTCACTGCTCTATATTCAGTGCCTAGAACTTTACTTCTCCATCATTACAGGCTGCCTGAAAAAGCTGGACACGTAGGGCCCTTTAACTCAATGTTACAGAGTTGTTCATGTGGGAAACAGCTTGCATCTCTCTGTAGAGTGCTCCCATGTCAGTATTGGAGAGTATGATTGCAATTTAATTCAAAGCATAATATGGGTGGTGGGGAAGGGGAAAGTGCAACAAGTAAAGTATTCCCCCCTTTGTCCGACCTTTTCAGACACCCTGTATTTACTGGATGAGTATCTGTAAAGTCAAGTGTTTAGATTAAAGGCTCTCTGGGGCGCCTGGGTGGCGCAGTCGGTTAAGCGTCCGACTTCAGCCAGGTCACGATCTCGCGGTCTGTGAGTTCGAGCCCCGCGTCAGGCTCTGGGCTGATGGCTTGGAGCCTGGAGCCTGTTTCCAATTCTGTGTCTCCCTCTCTCTCTGCCCCTTGCCCGTTCATGCTCTGTCTCTCTCTGTCCCAAAAATAAATAAATGTTGAAAAAAGAAAAATTAAAAAAAAAAAAAAAAAAAGGCTCTCTGATGTCTCTCCCTCCTCTGCAACCCCATGATTCACAGTGTCTCCCATGGGTTCTCAAAAGTTAAACTAGGCCTCCCTCCTATTTTCAACACAGCCACCCTAAGCCCTTTCCTTTGAAGGTTGGGAGAGGCCTCTAGGGGTGGGATGAGAGCTCCAGGCTGGCCTGCCTCCAGCTGCCAGCCGGCCCTCCTCCTGGTATCGCGTGTTAGCACTAGGGCTTGACTGCCTGCCAGGGGGTGAGCCCTGAAGCTGGTTTTCTGGGAAGGGTAGGTGCCTGTGTGACTCAGAACCAAGTAGGGGAAAAAACATGTTCACTCAATCTCCGGCACCCTCCTGCCTGGCCTGGCTTTGGCCATGAGCTCATGAAAGAGGAAGCTGGGCCAGGCAGACAGTAACCCTGCCTTCCCTCAAGTTTTCTCTCCGTGGCCTCACAGATTCCCTGGAGTGTCTGGGCCTCATGTTGCCGTCATCCTGGCTCCAGAGTGGCCCTGACCCTTTTATGACAGTCTCCCTTCCCAGACGATTGGTCAGTTGTTTCCCCAGGTTGGAAATCCCACCCGGCACAGAAGGGGATTGCTCACAAGGGGAGGCTGAAAATACTCTGTCCCTTGGGTCTGTTGATCTCCACCAGGAACCATGACTTGTTTGGGTTTGCTCCTGTAACCACTGAATCTCTGGAATAGACCAAGAGGTTCTAACCCTGAGAGCCTGAATTAAGGAGCTAGGGTTCCCAGTTCAGGAAAGAAACAGAGGGTCTCAAACTACTGGGCAGCTGAGCTACTCTCAGGGTTGCTTTATACTGAGACTTATCTAATATTTTTGGCATGCAGAACAGTCCACTACCAGAAATGCACTTTTTATTTCAGTGGAAATTATGACAAGGATGGGCCACAAAGAACCTTCCTAACTCTCCTCCCTACTGTCCATCTTCTGTGTCTTCCCCAGAGCTTTCTTGTTAAAAGATGGACTTGACTGGGGCACCTGGGTGGCTCAGTCGGTTAAGTGTCCGACTTTGGCCCAGGTCATGATCTCACGGTTCGTGAGTTTGAGCCCCGAGTCAGGCTCTGTGCTGACAGCTTGAGCCTGGAGCCTGCTTCGGATTCTGTGTCTCCCTCTCTCTCTGCCTCTCCCCAGCTCATGCTCACACTCTGTCTCTGTCAAAAATAAACTTAAAAAAAAAAAAATTAAAAAAAAAGATGGACTTGACCAAGTCAGTGCTTGCCAAGCAATTCTGTGCCTCCAAACTCTCCAGTAGGGCTGCTCTGGTTTCCCGACCTAAGTCCGGGCAACTTCGTGGGCTTTCTCTCTCAACTCCCCCAATGCTTTCCTCCTGACCGGAGATACAGCACTGTTTTTTCACATGTGCCAAACTCTTACTCATTGGACCCTTCACACATGACACATGCAGTTTCCTCTCTTTTTTCCTCTCCATCCTCCTGGGAATACCCTGCCCTTACTCCCACATGCAGAATTAGTCCATCTACTTCTTTTTAAAAAAATATATTTATTTATTTTTGAGAGAGAGAGAGGGAGAGAGAGAGAGAGAGAGAGAGAGAGAGAACACAGGTGGGGGAAGGGCAGAGAAAGAGGGAGACACAGAATCCGAAGCAGGCTCCAGCACAGCAGGCTGTGCTGACAGCTCGGAGCCCCAATGCAGGGCTCAAACTCACAAACCTGTGAGATCATGACCTGAGCCGAAGTCAGACACTTAACCAACTGAGGCACCCAGGCACCCCTAGTCCATCTACTTTGTACATAAACCTCTTGAGGCATAAAACACAGTTTACTATAGTCATTTGTTTATTGATCTTTCTGATTGTCTGGACATGCCATTGCCCTTTCTGGTTGCCATGACCAGACACTGTGATGCAGCCATTTTGATGCCAGGAACATTTTGACAAGGCAAAAAAAGTTATTAAATTGGGGCGCCTGGGTGGCTCAATAGCTTGAACGGCCAACTTCAGCTCAAGTCATGATCTCGCGGTTTGTGAGTTCGAGCCCCACATGGGGCTCTGTGCTGACATCTCAGAGCCTGGAGCCTGCTTCAAATTCTGTGTCTTTCTCTCTGCCCCTCCCCTGCTCATTCTCTCTCTTTCTCAAAAATAAACATTAAGAAAAGTTTAAAAAAATTTTTTTTTTCCAACGTTTTTATTTATTTTTGGGACAGAGAGAGACAGAGCATGAACGGGGGAGGGGCAGAGAGAGAGGGAGGCACAGAATCGGAAACTGTGTGACTCAGTCAGTTAAGCATCTGACTCTTGATTTCGGCTCAGGTCATAATCTCACAGTTGTGAATTGGAGCCCCACAACAGGCTCAGTGCAGAGTTCAGAGCCTGCTTGGGATTCTCTCTGTCTCTCTGTCTCTCTCTCTCTCTCCCTCTCTCTCTGCCCCACCCCTGCTCATTCTCTCTCTCTCTCTCTCTCTCTGTCAGAATAAATAAATAAACTTAAAAAAATAAATAAAATCAGAAAGAAATGTACAAACCAGGTTTTCTCAACCCATCTCTATGAGTTGTGCTCATCCTGACTCCCACCTTTTCACATAGAAGTTGCTAGTGTTTGATGATATTACCTTTTATAAAAAGTCAGGTATATTGAAGTATAGCTTACATACAGTAAAATGCACCCTTTTTAGGAGTACAGTTTGATGAGTTTTGACAAACTAATATAGTTGTGCAAATGTCACCCCAACATGATATAGAATATCTCCATTGCCCCAGAAAGTTCCTCATGCTCCTTTGTAGTCAATACCTGCTCTCCACTCCCAGCCCCTAGCGACTACTGATCTGCTTTCCATTCATGTAGTTTTGCCTATCCTAAAATGTCATATAAATAAGACTATATGAGACACTCTTTTGTGTCTGGATTATTTTGCTTAGTATAATATCTCTGTGATTCATCCATGTTCTTGCACAAATCAGTAGGTCTTTCCTTTTGATTTCTGAATAGTATTCCATTGTACAAATATACCACAGTTGGCTACTCATTCACCATTGGTGGACATTTGTGTTTTTTTCTTCTTTTTGGCTATTATGAATAATGCTGCCATGAACTTTTTATATGACTCTTTTTGTGGACATGTGTTCTTTTATTTTTCTTGAGTAAGTATCTAGGAGTAGTATAATTAAGTATAGATTTAACTTTATAAGAAATTGCCATGTTGTTTTCCAGAGTGGTTTGCCATTTTATTCTTTGACAGGACTATTTTAAGGAAGCTGCCTCAAAACATCTCTGTTGCTGGGGCAGCTGACTGGCTCAGTTGGTAGAGCATGCAACTCTTGACCTCAGGGTGGTGAGTTCAAGCCCTACTTTGGGCTAAGTATAGCTTACTTAAAAACAAAACAAACAAAAAATCCCCGTCAACCAAATCTGCCAAGTGAAAATGTTTTCCTCATCAGAGAACAGGTTCTCTTTTAGATTACCTCAAGGGACAGGGATGGGATGGAATGCAGCTATGTCCTTGGTTAGCTATTGATCCTCTAAAGGACTGGCATGTCCTCAGGATGCTGCAGCAATTTCCCTTGGAACTGCAGCAGCTCCAGGAACACACCCCTCCTGACCTCACCCAACAACCTTGTGGCTCAGTATCTCTGTCTGCCTTGCTTCCCGCTCCCTTGTAGGCACTGTTCTGACTGCTATACATGAATCAATTCAGTTAGTCTTCACAAACCCCTACTATTATTATTTATACCCTCATTTTACAGAGGAGGAAAATGAGAGGTTCAATGAGGCAGCTCAATTTCCCAAGACTGCATTACCATAAAGTAGTAGGAGTTAGACTGGATCTCTGGTCTATCTCATTCTGCAGTCCAGCTGTGTGGCATATTGATCAGAGTGAAGTCCAGAGCTAGTCCACTTGGGTTCAATTTCATTGTTCAAATTTATATAGTATTCGTAGTAAGCCTCTGAAAAGAGGGCTTTTATAACATCTATTTTACAAGTGAAGAGATACCAAGGCTGTTATGCAGCAGCGGAGGGTGGGGGGAGTGCTGGGATTGCCATCCAGGAAGTTTGGTTCCAGAGACAGAGCAACCAACCTCTATGTTTTCCTGTCTTTCAACAATCCTCATTATTAATGTTATTATTTGGTTCACTGCCCTGGCTTTTAGTGTCTTTGGGGTTTTACACTGCTTTGACATTTGCATCTTTGCTTAGGTTTCACTTTCAAACTCTGAATGCGTTGTGCACTCACTCCCCAGGACGGAATAACTTTGGTGGGTAGGCCTTTTGGGCATGGGTACCTCTGGCTATATCACTGCCCTTTGAGAACTGCCTCTAGCTCAGGCAAGAATCCTAATCAAGAATTCAAAGTCAGGGAGGTAAGTTATTTGCAGAAATAATGCCCAAGAAATCTCCTCCAGCTCTTTATCTCAAGAGGATAAGGACTTGAGATCATCTGAAGGCATTATTTGCTTCCATAAACAAATTTTTTAAATATAATTTATTGTCAAATTGGCTTACAAACAATACCAGTGCTCATCCCAACAAGTGCCCTCCTCAATGCCCATCACCCATTTCCCCCTCTCCCCCACCCCTACCCACACACCCTCATTCCATTTTCTGTATTAAGAGTCTCTTGTGGTTTGCCTCCCTCCCTCTCTGTTTGTAACTATTTTTCCCCCTTCCCTTCCCCCATGGACTTCTCTTAAGTTTCTCAAGATCCACATATGAGTGAAACATATGATATCTGTCCTTCTCTGACTGACTTATTTCACTCAGCATAATACCTTCCAGTTCCATCCACGTTGCTGCAAATGGCATTATTTCATCCTTTCTCATTGACAAGTAGTATTTCATTGTATATATAAAGCACATCTTCTTTATCCACTCATTAGTTGTTGGATATTTAGGCTCTTTCCATAGTTTGGCTATTGTTGAAAGGACTGCCATAAACATTGGGGTACATGTGCCCCTATGCATCAGCACTGCTGTATCCCTTGGGTAAATTCCTAGTAGTGCTATTGCTGGGTCCATAAACAAATTTTGAATTCTTTCAGATGAGAGACAATCATTGAACCCCTTGTCAGGGCTTAATACTGTACCTGGCACATATTAGGTACTCAATAGATTTTTACTGATTGGTTGATTGACTGATTGAATGAATGAATAAAGGACCCAGATTCTCTTAGTTTAGTTCTGTGCTGTCCCATAGGGTTGCATGTAGCTATTTAAATTTGAATTAAAGAAAATTTAAATGAAGATAATGATGGTTATCATATTGGAAAGCATGGATATAGCACATTTCTATCATCACAGAAAGTTCTATTGGACAACCCTGGGTTAGATGATGGGGTGAGAGAAGGAAAACTGGTGCATAGGGGAAAACATTTATTGAAGGCTGATAGCTTTACCTTGATTTTGATACTTTTAAAACAGCCTAGATCAGTCTTCTCTCATTAGATTATGTTGCATACTGCCCATTTAGAGGTCTCGGAATCACTTCAGAAATCTATTATTGAAAAAGAGAAATATATCTCTGATCACACCCATGACCCAAACTTCTGAGAAAAAGAAGACAGGAGATTGAAGGAGGAACTAAAGCCACAGTTTTCTTTCTGTCATAGGCCACAGGGAACTAACCCATCCAGGGTGCCTTGTGCCCATTATCTCATCTGGTCCTCTCAACAGCCCTGTAGGACACAGAAGGGCAGTGAAGGTAAGTGGCTGAAGGTCATGTACTTGTGAAATGGTGGAGGTAAATCCCCATACTCAAAACATCAGTAGATTGAGTAACAACTGTGTTCCAACTAAGAGCAGTAGAAGACAGAAGGATGGATAAAATATGCTTTAAGAAGCTTATAACCCAACGAAGGGAAAATAAGAGAAACACATAACAACTATATAATTGTACATATATACACGTGTATTTATGTATGTATATTATATACATACATGTATACATTAATATGTATATATTATATGTATGCATATATATATATATATGTGTGTGTGTGTGTGTGTGTGTATATATATACACACACACATAATAGCATATAACTAACATTTGTTTGGTATATTAGAACTTATAAGTACTTTTCCTCAGCAAACAACTCTGATGAATGTCAAATGAATGGAATGTTGATACAGAAAGCAAGCATTCTAGGAATTCAGAGCCGGGTGAGATCACTACAGGATGGGGTGGGGGGAAAGTTTTCCTTGAGACACAGAACTAGCAAGAATGCTGGGCAGTCACACAAACCCAAATACAACTTCTTGCTTCTATACTAGAAATCTGCCGTACTCTCCATTGCTTATAGTTTTTAATGAGGTGATTGTAAATTCATTTTACTTTCTAGAAAATAAAATGCTAACTGAGTGCTTAGAGGTCTGTGTTTTCTCTCTGATCCTCCATCCAAATGATCAACATATTAAAGACAACAACAACAAACCTCCCACACTTTTTTTTGAAATTTATTGTCAAATTGGTTTCCATACAACACCCAGTGCTCATCCCAAAAGGTGCCCTCCTCAATACCCATCACCCACCCTCCCCTCCTTCCCACCCCCCATCAGCCCTCTGTTCTCAGTTTTTAAGAGTCTCTTATGCTTTGGCTCTCTCCCACTCTAACCTTTTTTTTTTTTTTTTCCTTCCCCTCACCCATGGGTTTCTGTTAAGTTTCTCAGGATCCACATGAGAGTGAAAACATATGGTATCTGTCTTTCTCTGTATGGCTTATTTCACTTAGCATCACAATCTCCAGTTCAATCCATGTTGCTACAGAGGGCCATATTTCATTCTTTCTCATTGCCACATAGTACTCCATTGTGTATATAAACCACAATTTCTTTATCCATTCATCAGTTGATGGACATTTAGGTTCTTTCCATAATTTGGCTATTGCTAAAAGTGCTGCTATAAACATTGGGGTACAAGTGCCCCTATACATCAGCACTCCTGTATCCCTTGGGTAAATTCCTAGCAGTGCTACTGCTGGGTCATAAGGTAGGTCTATTTTTAATTTTTTGAGGAACCTCCACACTGTTTTCCAGAGTGGCTGCACCAATTTGCATTCCCACCAACAGTGCGAGAGGGTTCCCATTTCTCCACATCCTCTCCAGCATCTATAGTCTCCTGATTTGTTCATTTTGGCCACTCTGACTGGCGCCTCCCACACTTTTTATGTGATTCTAGAAACATAAGAGTAAGTTGGACATTCTAGATGTAAAAATATTTGAGTTGCTTTTACTTAATTACCCTGTGATGAGCATCCAGTGGTATAGCTCAAACACCTTACTTAACACTCAGGGTTATGTAATGTCAATTCTGCCCATCAATTCCTGTGGTGTAGAATACATAAAACTCTAGCCCTGCATTCTGACTGGTCTTGCCTCAGTTCTCCTTACATAATCATGGCCACTTCCCTGTTGGTAGTGATTTAGAAATGTCTTTCTAAAGCTCTGTGCGCTTTGCCTCAGCTTCCTTTAATTTTTTCTAAAGCTTCTGTCTTTCTTCCTTTGGATTTCTTTGGTTTCAAGCCACAGATACTCATTATGGCTAACTTAAACAGAAATGTTGAATCCTGGGAGGATATTGGATAGCTCACAGAATCAAAGGAAGGCTAGAGAACCAGGCTTAAAGAACAGAGAAACAAAGGCAGCTCCAGGGGATTCAGTGGCAAAAATTAAATCTTGCCCTTGCCACCTGCTGAAATGAATGAGTGACAATCAGATTTTTCCATCTTTCCCATTCATGTTCATCATTCCAAGCCCCAGAAGAGACAATCTGGTTAGCCTAGTTTAGGGGCCAGGGGGAGAAAGGAAACTTTACCTGACAGTCATGACGACTACATAGAGCAGAGAGTGTATGCTGGATGATCAAACCCCAGAAAATATCCACCATACCCCATTTTCTCTTCCTAACCTCCATTTCCTACTTTTTCTAATTATTCATAATAGGAGTGACCAACATATCTTCCAAGGTTATAGAAAAGATACTTAAAAAAAAAATCCATTTATATTGGAATTTTTCCCAAAAGGTATTAATGGTTGAGGAAGTTTGGCCTTAACCCTCAGCAGGTGGTAGAAAGAGTAAAAAAGATAATGTACGCAAAATGCCTATTACATGCTAACATGTAAGTTTTGGTAAATGTTATTGCCATCCCAGCGCTTCACCAGTGGTGTGTCGGAGCCAGCTCATACAGCTCACACAAGGATCCAGGATCCAATCATTATATTTTTAGGATTTTTGTGAGCCAATTGACATAATATTGGTAGCTTGAAGTTGACCTTGATGGGAATTTTTACACCATGGAAATTGGAATGTTGCAAATGAGGACTTGCCCCCTATCCCACCCCCAACATAGTTATTAATTATTTACCTGTCCACCACTGCATCCACTTCTTTCTTCACAAAATGTGAGTAGAATCATGAAGGATTGAGTGCCAGTTAGGATTGGATTCAGCTGTGAGTAAAAACAACAACAGTGGTTTACTACCTATAAGTTAATTCCCTAGATTGAGGTAGGCAGTTCGGGCTTGGCTAGTAGCTCTAATTTGTTGCCTCACACAAACATGGCTTTTACTTCATGATATAAGATGGCTGCTGTAGGGGCCAAGGGCCGGCTGCCCCAGGATAGGCCAGTTTGGCATGAATTTTATTTTGAGTTATAAGCAATCAAAATGCAGCTTCTCCTAATGGAGAAGCTCTTCACATCTCCCTCACTGCCTGTTTATACCAGAGGGAGCTCTCTTGTACCAAAGAGAGCTATTTATTTTTTTTAAGTTTTATTTATTTATTTATTTATTTATTTATTTATTTATTTATTTATTTATTTATTAGAGAGAGAGAGAGAGAGAGAGAGAGGCAGGGAGAGGGAGAGAATCCCAAGTAGGCTCCCCACAGTCAGCATGCAGAGCCTGACATGGAACTTGAACTCATGAAACCGTGAGATCATGACCTGAGCCAAAATCAAGAGTTTGCCTCTTAGCTGAGTCACCCAGAATCCCCTAACAGAGATTCCTCTTTACCTAAGAAACTTATCTGCATAATAGGGAGATCTTTGTTTTTTTCAAATATTCCTTTCACCTTCATGCTAATGGTCTCTCACTCCTTTGTATCATCAGACACTACCCCTCTCCCAAGCTCATATAAGCATCATGTTGCCTCATTGTCTTTGGAATTTCATGTCTGTGTGGATTCCCTGCATGTATGTTACATTTGATTTTTTTCCTGTTAATCTTTCTTATGTCAATTTGATTCTTAGTCCAGCTGGAAAGACTCTGAATGACAGAGGAAATCTCCCTCCCCAACACTGTGTAAGCTCCACATTACAGCCAGTAGGGAAGAGAAAGGCAAAGAAAAACTCCCCTTCCTATTAAGGCCATCAATAGAAGCAACACACATTTCTGCTTATATGAAATAGATTGAGGTGAAGTCACTCAACCATATCTAGCTTCAAGGGAGGCCTGGACATGTTTATTTACTCCAGGCAGCCATGTGCCCATCTGGAAACTAGGAAGAAGGAGCAAGTGGATACTGGGAGACAGCTGGCCATCACTCTTGTTACCAGCTAGAATCCAAGACTTGAACCCAATGGCTTGAACTCACCGATCTTTGTCCCACATTTTTCCTTAACCTCTTTTTTCCAGCTTATCTCTTAACTCAGGCAAATGGAAAGCAATACTGCCCCTTAAGCAATAGCAAGTGCTCTGACAAGACCTTCAGCCAGCCCAGACCACCCAGACCAGTTTGAGCTTAATCCCCAACTGGCACCTGCACAGATGGATCATGGAGTGACCTCTAGAATGACCTACCATTACCTTTACCTCATTATAATACTAAAACCTCTGCCCAAGGAGGAGCCTCAGACTCATTTACATAACATACAATGTATCTGTAGGCATATTTCCTGAAGGTGCATGCATGACCTTAAGCCCACCTCTACATATGATGACAAGGTTTCCCTGTCTAAATATTTATCCTAACCATAAATAAAATGGAACCCATCCACCCTTGCTCAGGGAGTCACAGCTTTAGAAGCTATTCAACGTGATCTCCTTGTTTGCAGCAAATAAAGTTTTCTTTTTGCAACAACCTGGTACAGCGTCTGATTCATCAAGGAGTGAACTCATGTTGATTCAGTTATACTCCTACTAATGGGTGGGATTTAGGAAAGTATAGGTGAGAGGGGAAAGTCCTGCTGGTGTGATAGGAATGTGTGTGTTTGTGGAACTCTGAAGGAGCTGGCTGGAACCAAAAATTAGAAATACTGAAAATGAGATTAAGTAAATAAGATGGAAGCTGGCCAGATCTCAGTCAGGGGCCAGGAAAGCAGACAAAAGAATCTTTATCTGGTGCCACTAGAAACAGGAGGCATTGAACTTTTGGGTAGGGGAGCTGTACAATCAGAGGCATTTAAAAATTTTTAATCTAGCAATTACATGCTAGACATGTTGGAGAAGGGTGGAAAAACAGGAAGCATCAGGCAGGGTGCAGGGGAGACTGATTTCACAATCCAGCTGTGAGGTAGGAATACATCTGAGAGCCATTCGCTAGACAATGTGTTTGGCTTGATGACTGGCCTGATAGGGAGTTTCAGGCTGGGGTCAAGACACAGGATTTACAGGGTAAACAGAACAAACCTGCCTTGGTAGGTGTTTTCAACTGGGCCACTTAGAAGCAGAGCCTGTGGAGCTCCTGGGTGGCTCAGTCGGTTGAGCAGCTGACTTCAACTCAAGTCATGATCTCATAATTCATGGGTTCGAACCCCGCATTGGGCTCTGTGCTTACAGCTCAGAGCCTGGAGCCTGCTTCACATTCCATGTTTCTCTCTCTGCCCCTTAAACCCTTCCCCGCTTGTGCCCTTTCTCTCTCTCAAAAATAAATAAACAAAAAAAAGAAGCAGAGCCTGGTGGGACATTTATTCAAGGGGCTGATTGAAGGAAGAAAAGAAGAGTAAGGACAATGGGATGGCAAAGGGGAAGCAGCTGAGCAAGTGTGTGGGCTGAGCTGCAGTCCATAGGAAAGCTCTTGGCACAGATGTCACAAGAGTGGGCTACAGCTGGAGGCAAGTGGGCTGGTGTCTTATAGTCCTGCATCAGGCAGTCATTGACTCAGGCCTGCCCAAAGTGTGTGTAACTGGGGAAGGCTTGGCTCCCATTTGACCCAGGGCAATTCTTCAAAAAGGGGACAGCTGTGTGGTTATCAGACAACATGCTTGTGGGTGATGAGTGGACCAGCTGCTAAAAGGTCTGAGTGAGGCCCAGACAGAATCCGTTACAGTGGGCCCATTTTGGGTGTGTTGGATTTGAGGTGGCAAAGAAATAAGGTATTAGTACATAACTAGTGGGTCATGGGATCTACCAGATAGGAGTTCATGTAGAAGAATAGGGCTAGCTATGAAGGTTCTAGAGTGAGGGACTCTGACACACAGATAATAGTGTGATAAGAAGAAATAAGCTCTTTGAGGGCCATAGAGACAGAGAGGCGAGCAAGCCTTTGGAAAGAAAGTTGGTTATTCCCTAGTGGGAAGGTGGGTGGGAGAAGAGGAATCAGTGAATAAAACAAAGCAGAGATCAGTAGAAAGACATATTAGTGTGGTAGTTTAACTTATCACTGGAAGTCAAGGGAAGAAGACATTGAAGAAGAATGAGTATGGAGAAAAAGTTGAGGTGTCTTGTTTTGTTTTGTTTTGTTTGTTAGTTCAGATGTTGTTGGTGGCCTTTAAGGGAACAACGTCACAGCAGAACTGGGTTAGAAACCACATAGTGAGAGCTAGTAATGCTTTCCATATTTAATGGCATTCCATTCTGGTTCTTAACTCCTCTAGGGCACTTCTTGCTTCAATTGATATGCTGCTCATTCTGGCTTGTCCTAAGGTTACTCTGTGTTCTGGTTACCTAGTATATATGCTGCCGAAGTGAGCACAATGTCTGGTTACCTAATGTTGCCTAACAGATTACCCCAAGACTTAGCAGCATGAGACACCCTTAGTTATATTCATGGATTCTGTGGATTAGGAATTTGGATGGACACAGTGGGGATGGCTTGTCTCTGCTCCATGATGTCTGGGGCTGCAGCTGGAAGACTCAAAAGCTGGGGACCAGAATTATCTGCAGGTTTCTTCACTCACACATCTGACAGTGGATGCTGTCTTATTGGCTGGGGGCTTCAGTTTCTCTCCTGGTGGTCTAGATTGGGTTATTCCTGCATGGTGGCTGGGTTACTGAAAGAAAGAAGCAGGCATGAACTGTATTCTTTTTATAACCTCATCTTTTTTATGATCTACATTGTTCTCCCTGTACCCCATTGGTCAGTGCAGTCACAGCCCAACCCAGATTCAAAGGGAGGGAACATGACCCCACCCTGGAATCTATAAAACTACTGAAGAAGAGCATGGAGGTGGAGGGCCACTCATCTTCAGAAAATGCCATCTGCTATACTCTGTCAGAGCTTCTTATGAGTGTCCTCTTTATTCAACAACCATCAATAATAACAGTAATGGAATGAACTACCTGAGGCCTAGAGGGGTAAGTGAGGTACTCTAGATGACTCAACAAGGACTCCAGTGTGACATGGACCCAGGGCTTCTGGGTTGATGTTACTTTTATTAAGAACTGGATGCCTCCAAAGAGCAAATAAAACTTGTGGAGACTGGGACTGTTTCTTCAGATGCCCCATCCATCCTCACAGCAGCTCAGGGTCAACTACAGAGCTATGAACAGAGATTCCCTCAGCCACTTACTGACTGGTCCTGCATTTGATACACCCATTTAATATGATGACTTAATATAATTTTGTATCTCTTTTCTCAGGAGAGCAGTCAAAGGCTAGGACACAGACCCTAATGTTGCATTCAACTTCCTGGCTGGAAGACCAGGATGAAGTTGCTTCTGATCTCTATGCTGGCAATAAGCAAGGCAGCACCCATGTCAGGAGTGTGAGGTAAGTGGGAGATGCCAAGGAGTATTCAGGTAGAGAAATTAGATGGTGATCTGAGGTAACTGCATAGGAAAAGCAGGGAAGGCTAGAAGGGAAGTGGCTGAGGCAATGGCTGTGGGTCCAGCTCAGAGGGGAGGGGAGCCAATTTCCACCCCCTCCTGAACTCACATCCCAGTTCTAAACATGTTTCACAGCCCCAGGGGGAGACTCTGGCAAAGGATTCAGTGTGGGTAGCAGGCATACTTATCACGATCAGGAGTGGGTGGGAGCAGATCTTAGAACTTACATCAGGTCTCAATTTTCCAGACCCTGCCTATGCCCTGCCCTTCCACCCAAACCTATCTTTGACTTCATCTCTTTAGAAATGTCCTTGGGCTAGCAGTTTCTTTCTCAGAGATTGCAGATCAGGAAGGACCTTTGGAAACCACAGTTTCCACTTCCGCTGTAGGGGCAGAACGCATGGGGCAGCCCAACCCCTCAATGCCTGGGAAGTAGCAGAGGAAGTAACTGAAGCTGGCTCTGTGCTGTAGGACTATTGCCCTTACCAGGTCCCCACTATCCTGCATCAGCCCTGCAGGGACCTGTCAGGGGGTCTTTTTGCCTCTGGTTTCTCTCTATCCTGCTCACCTCTATAAAAAGGTATTTTCTCCCTGCTCAGGCCCCCTGGCAGTAGCTCACTGTGACTTCTCATCTTACCCCCAACTCCTTGGCCTCACCTTCATGACCTTGGTGTATCATTTGTGAGTCACCCTTGCTGCCTTGTTCCAGCCCCACCAATGTGCTTATTGCTCTCTCCCACATAGGAATTACTCACTGCTTATGTCATCAATCCCTCTGGAATGTGCCCCTTCCTCCATGACACCCATTCTCTCTTCATCCTTTATTATTATTTTTTAAACTAATAGTGTTGTCTTTTCCCCCCTTGGATGATTAAAATAATACATACTTTTTGTAGAAAATCTGTAAAATGAAAAATGTATACAAAAGAAAATTGAAAGTACCCATAACTCCACAGCTTAACTAACTGTGGTAACTAACATTACCATTCTGGTGGGCTTCCTTCTTGTCTCCTCCTCACCAAAACTCCTTCCTGCCTCAGGCCTTCATGCATGCTTATTATTCCTTCTGCCTAAAAGTCTCTCTCTCTTCCTTTCTCCTCTACCTACTACCCCCTCTTCTCTTCCCACCTGCATTCTGTGAGTAAATCAACTCATCTGTATGATCATAAAGGTCATTCTTGCAGAGAAACTGTTCCTCTACCTCCAAGTTATGTCTATTACACATTCACAGCACCCAGTACTTTTCCTTGTATCATTTACCACAACTATAAATAAACCATCATTTTTGTCCTCATGTGTTTAATGTCTGTCTAAGCTACTTGACTTGACATAAGGTCCATGACTGGCTTACTTGTTTATTCTGTTGACCCTAGCATCTGCCACAGTGTCCCGTATACAGAAAACACACAACACATTGTACCAAGACACCTTCCTAGAGTAACCATGTGTCCTCTCAGCACTTTAAAATAATCAGTTTAAAAAATACGATGACTCAATTACCATATGAGACCTGGTTCCAGGTACAGGAAACCTGGATCTTGCCCCAAGGAGTCTTCAGTCTTTTGAGGGAGACAGACAAGTAAGTGGAGGATTCTGATATGTCCTTGATGATCAGTTATAAGTATATATAATCAATAGTGTTAAGTAAAGCATAGAGAAAGGGCCCCTAAACTAGCCTTGAGGGAGGTGATGCTATTGTTTTAATTTGTCCTCATTAGTGCATTTACTTCATATAATCATAGGATAATAGAATTGAATGGGACCATGAGATCAATAGGCCCCAACTCTTTCTGTGAGGTGAGGAAATTAAAGCAGTGAAGGGCAATAAAGTGACTTGGCCAAAGCCCCTGGGTAATTTACTGGTGGCAGATCTGGGATTAGAGCCTCAATCTTGAGACTCCCAGTGCAGTACCCTTTCTAACTGTACCTTAGGGGCCTTTGGAGGAGGGGCCTTTAGAGGAGGCACCCCCCCCTTCCATTCTGTTAATCCCCAAGTCCTGCTGATTTTACCTTGTAAAGGTTTCTTCAGTTTGTCTGCTTTTCCTCCCGTCCCCTCTATCACGCTCCAAACCTCCATCATCTCCAGCCTGGGTGCCTACACTCACTTCCTACCTTGTCTCTCTGCTTCTAGTCTTGTCCTGATCAGATTCCTTCTCCACTTTGCAGCCCAAGTGAGCCTTCACAGGCCTAAGTGTGAGCATGTATATCCCCAGCTTAAAGCCTCATTGAATTTTTCGTTCAAATTAATATGGTATGTTAGCTTTGGCTGCCATAACAAAATACTGCAGAGTGGGTGGCTTAAACCACAGAAATTTATTTCTCATTGTTCTGGAGGCTGTAAGTCCAAGATCAGGGTGCCAGAAAGTAGGTTTAATTCTGAGTCCTCTTCTTCTTCTTCTTCTTCTTCTTCTTCTTCTTCTTCTTCTTCTTCTTCTTCTTTTTTCCATGTCAGACAAGTAATGTGCCGAGGTCGTAACAGGGAGGCACATGTCACATAACGGTGTGAATATCCAATCATCACTCTTAGGAACTACAAAAGGAGAAGAGCTCTCTTGTGTCTCCTCCTTTTTTAAGGACACAAATCCTATCAAATTAGGGCCCCAGTCTTAGGACCTCATTTAACCTTAATTACCTACAAAGGACCCTATCTCCAAATACAGTCACATTGGAGTTTGGGGCTTCAACAGATGAATCTTGGGGGCACACAAACCCATCCATAGCACACAGTCTACGAAGTCTTTCTTAATCTGGCCTACTTTACCCACTACCCTCTCTGCTTTCATGCTTCTATACCTTCAATCTCTCTTGGTTCCTTTAACTTGTTCAGTTTTCTGCAGCGCTGATCCCTCCATCATCTTCCCTCTTTCTCTGCCTCTCCTAGTCCTATTTAGTCTTTGTAAGGAAATATCCATCTATCCTTGGAGCAAATGGATATGGTTTGCCCACTTTGGCTCTGAGTCCCCCAAGATATCATAGGACCTGTCTTGGATCTCTTCGAGAGTGCTTATTTTTTTGAGAACCGAGACCTGAAGACACCCAATTACAAAATAGAGTGTACAGCCCCCATTGTAAGCCGGAGATGGAAACTCAGTCCCTCTTTACTGGTTTCCTCCTTTTGGACCTATATCTCACCCTTTCTATTTCTGCTTGGGCAAACCACTGAATTATTTCTTGAGGGACATGGCCCTCCCTTGCCTAGTAAGCAGTAAACTCAGCTTCGCTCCTCTGCCAGCTCCCACGTCTTTGTATCTTGGTTTGTTACTTTCAAGTCTCAGTTTAAATATCGGTTTCCAAGGGAGGCCTTCCCTGAAACCCCATCCTGTGTTTAGTCCTTTGTCTCTCCATTCCTGTGGCAGCCTATGTTCCCCCTTTCCTAAGAGTCACTACCTCATCCCTGTATGTTTCGTGTCTGTTCTTCTGAGCAACCTAGGCAGCATGCACCTCTGTCTACTCGGTTGCAGTTCCCCAGGTTAGTGCAGCACCTGCTCCTAGTAGGCTATTAGAAACTGTTAGCTTTTATTAGTGGAAGCTCTGTAAATATCCACTGGCTTGAGTTGTTTTCAAATAGTTCCTCAGATAGTATATGTATCTTGTTGTCTAAATTGGACTGAAATTTGTCAGAAGGATCCTGTCTGTTCCTTTCTTCAATTCTTCCTCACTATGCCCATTATGGGCTTCTTCATCCAAAAAACATTTCATAAATGATTTTTAACTGATCTCCCACAGTAACTTTCCCAAAAGGGATCATATTCTAAGAAATGATCAAATTCAAGAGTATGTGTGTAACAGGACAATTTATTATGAATTTATTGTAAGAATCTATTAAGAATTAGAAAGGAATGCAGGTGTTCTCTTCCTCCTCTGCATAGCCAGGACTTTGTTTCCTTGAAGTTGTGGGTTTCCTGACCCCTAGAGGAGGTTGACTTTTTTGTGTGTGTGTTTGTTTATTTATTTATGCAAATTTTTATTATTTTATTTTATTTGCATTTTTTTTTTCATTATGATAAGTGTACTTTTTAATCCCCATCACTTGTTTCACCCATCCTCCCACCTACCTCCCCTCTGGTAACAATCAGTTTGTTCTCTATAATTAAGAGTCTGTTTCTTGGTTTGTCCCTCTCTCTTTCTCTTTTTTTTCTTTTGCTTGTTTGTTTTGTTTCTTATGTTTCACATATGAGTGAGATCATATGGTACTTGTCTTTTACAGACTGACTTATTTTGCTTAGTGTTATACTCTCTAACTCTATCCATGTCATTGCACATAGTGAGATTTCATTCTCTTTTATGGCTGGACAATATTCCATTGTGTGTGTGTATATATATATATATATATATATATATATATATATATATATATGTGTGTGTGTGTGTGTGTGTGTGTGTGTATATATATATTCTATTTCTTCTTTATCCATTGATCTATTGATGGACATCTGGGCTGCTTCCATAGTTTGACTATTGTAAATAATGCTGCAGTAAACATAGCGGTGAATGTATCCCTTTGAATTTGTGTTTTTGTATTTTTTGGATAAATACCCAGTAGTGTAATTACTGGATCCTAGGGTAGTTCTATTTTTAACTTGCTGAGTAAACTCCATACTATTTTCCACAGTGGCTGCATCAGTTTGCATTCCCACCAACAGTGCAAGAGGGTCCTTTTTTCTCCACATCCTCCCCAACACTTGTTGTTTCTTGTGTTTTTTATTTTAGCCACTCTGACAGGTGTGAAGTGTTATCTCATTGTAGTTTGGATTTGCATTTCTCTGATAATTAATGATGTTGAGCATCTTTTCATGGTTTGGGGTTGAGTAGTTCTTTACGGATTTTGGATACCAACCCTTTATTGGATATGTCATTTGCAAATATCTTCTACCCATTCAGTATGTTTCCTTTTAGTTTTGTTGGTTGTTCCCTTGTCTGTGCAGAAACTTTCTTCTTTAATGTAGTCTCAATAGTTTATTTTTGCTTTTATTTCTTTTGCTTCAGAAGACATATCTAGAAAAATGTTGCTATGGCTGATGTCAGAGTAATTACTGCTTGTGTTCTCTTCCAGGATTTTGATTGTTCCTTTTCTCACATTTAGGTCTTTAATCCATTTTGAATTTATTTTGTGTATGGTGTATGAAAGTGGTCCAGTTTCATTCTCTTGAATTTTGCTGTCCAGTTTTCCCAACACCATTGTTGAAGAGACTTTTCCTCATTGTATGTTCATGCCTCCTTTGTTAAAGATTAATTGACCATATAATTGTGGATTTATTTCTGGGTTTTCTATTCTATTCCATTGATTTGTTTGTTTGTTTTAGAGAGAAAGAGCACAGGGAGGTAGAGGGGCAGAGGGAGAGAGAGAGAATCTTTTTTTTTTTTTTTAGGTTGATTTGTTTATTTTGGGGGGGGGGGCAAGTGTGAATGGGGGAGGGGCAGAGAAAGGGAGAGAGAATCCCAAGCAAGCTCTGCACTGCCAGCACAGAGTTCGACGAAGGGCTCAAACCCATGAACTGGGAGATTGTGACCTGAGCCAAAATCAAGAGTCAGATTCTTAACCAACTGAGCCACCCATGTGCCCCTATGTATTTATTTTTATGTCAGTACCATACGGTTTTAATTACTACTGCTTTGTAATATAACTTGAAACCTGGAATTGTGATACCTCCAGTTTTGTTTTGCTTTTTCAAGATTTCTTTGACTCTTCAAAATCTTTTGTGGTTCCATACAAATTTTAGGATTGTTTCTTCTAGTTCTGTGAAAAATGCTATTGGTGTTTTAATAAAGATTACATTAAATCTGTAGGTAGTATAGAAATCTTAACAATATTTATTGTTTCAACCCGTGAACATGGAATATCTTTCCATTTCTTTGTGTTGTCTTGAATTTCTTTCATCAGTGTTTTTATAATTTTCAGAGTACAGGTCTTTCACCTATTTGGTCAACTTTATTCCTAAATATTTTATTGTTTTTGGTGCAATTATAAATGGGATTGTTTTCTTTAAATTTTTTTTAATGTTTATTTATTCTTGAGAGAGAGACAGAGCACGAACAAGGGAAGGGCAAAGAGAGATACAGAATCTGAAAGAGGCTCCAGGCTCCCAGCTGTCAGCACAGAGTTGGACACGGGGCTCGAACCCACGAACCGTGAGATCATGACCTGAGCGGAAGTCAGACACTTAACTGACTGAGCCACCCTGGCGCCCAGGGATTGTTTTCTTAATTTCACTTTTTGCTGTTTCACTATTATTGTATAGGAATGCAACAGATTTCTGTACATTGATTTTGTATCCTGTGACTTTACTGAATTCATTTATCAGTTCTAGTAGTTTTTGGGTGGAGTCTAGGATTTTCTATATATAGTATCATATCATCTGCAGATAGTTTTACTTCTTTACTATTTGGATGCCTTTTATTTCTTTATACTGTCTAATTGCTGAGACTAGGACTTCCAGTACTACGTTAACTATCAGTGGTGCGATTGAACATATTTTGATCTTTGGGGAGAAGTTCTCAGTTTTTCACCATTGAGTATGATTTTAGTTGTAGGTTTTTCATGTATGGCTTTTATTACGTTGAGATAGGTTTTGTCTAGACTTACTTTCCAGAGGGTTTTTTTTTTTTTTTATCATGAATGGTTGTGGTACTTTGTCAAATGCTTTTTCTGCAACTACTGAAGTTGTCATATGCTTTTTGTACTTTTTCTTATTGATATGATGTATCATGTTTTGCAAATATTGAACCATCTTTGTGTTCTGGCACTAAATCCAACTTGATGGTGGTGTGTGGTTTTTAAAATGTATTGCTGGATTAAGTTTGCTAATATTTTGTTGAGGATTTTTGCATCTATACTCATGAGAGATTTGGTCTGTAGTTCTCTGTTTTTGCGGTGTCTTTATCTGGTTTTGGTATCAGGGTGATACTGGTCTCAGAATGAATTCAGAAGTTTTCTTTCCTCTTATATTTTTTAGAATAGCTTGAGAATAGGTATTAACTCTTCTTTAAATGTTTGGTGGAATTCACCTGTGAAGCCATCTGGTCTTGGACTTTTGTTTTTTCTTTGTGGGGGGGGTGTCTTTTTTTAAGTTTATTTTTGAGAGAGAGACACACACACACAATGTGAGCAGAGGAGGGGCAGAGAGAGAGAGAGGGAGACGTAGAATCCGAAGTAGGCTCCAGGCTCTGAGCTGTCAGCACAGAGTTCGACGCAGGACTTAAACTCAAGAACCACAATATCATGACCTGAGCCAAAGTCTGACACTCAACTGACTGAGCCACCCAGGTGCCCCTGTTTTGGGGGAGTGTTTTGATTATTGATTCAATTTCATTGCTGGTAATTGGTCTGTTCAAATTTTCTATTTCTTCCTGCTTTAGTTTTGGTAGATTATTTGCTTCTAGGAATTTATCCATTTCTTCTACATTGTCAACTTTGTTGGCATATAGGTTTTCATAATACTCTTGTTACAATTGTTTGTATTTTGGTAGTGTTGGTTGTTATTTCTCCTATTTCATTAGTGGTTTTGTTTATTTGTGTCCTCTCTCTCTCTCTGTCTCTCTGTTTCTCTCTGTTTCTCTCTTTCTTTTGTTTTTTTGGATGAGTGTGACTAGAGATTTATCAATTTTGTTGATCTTTTCAAAGAACCAGTTCCTGGTTGCATTGATCTGTTCCATTGTTGTTTTCTTTTTTAAGTATCTCTATCATATATTTCTGCTCTAGTCTTTATTATTTCCTTCCTTTTGCTGGTTTGGGTTTTGTTTGTTCTTTTTCTAGCTCTTTTAGGTGTAAGGTCTTTTGTGTATTTTAGAAGGAAAGGAAAGAATCAGGCTGAGTGAGAGTCTAAAGGAAATCCACCTCTAAGTAGGCTTTAGTTTTAGAAGGTATTGGATGTCTGGTCTGAGATGGGAGGATAGACAGTATACCCCTTGGTTGATTCTTGGAACTCTGGGAACTCAGAGAAAAGACAGGGGATGCAACTTCTCCAGGGAATGTGGAGGTCTAGGCCTCTTCCAAAGCAGCCCCTTGGATGGTACTGGTTGCTAGCGTCCATGAGAACTGGGCCAGGATACTTTGGATAGGGCATTTTCAGAGCCTTGACAAATGTCCCCAGCCACCAGGCAAGGCCAGATCAAGACTGTAGGGAAGCACTAAAAATGTTACAGTGCCCCCCGCCCCCACCCTGATAAAAGAGGTATATGAAACCAAAAAACAGCTTTAAGGGTATACTATAGATTTGTGATTTTCCCCAGTAGTGTGACTGCTTTCATGCTCTCCTCTCTCTCCATCTGCTTCTATTTCTCCTCTTTCTCCTCCTTCTCAAATATAAAATTATTTCCAAAGTTGGTTTTTTTTTTTTTCCCCCACTCCTGGCTTTGCTGGTGTCATGAATGGGTGATTAGGACATGCCCAGGTCAGCTGAGTGGCTTGACTTCTTTTTTTTTTTAGTTTATTTATTTATTTTGAGAGAGACAGAGACAGCACAAGTGGGGGAGGAGCAGAGAGAGAGGGAGACAGAGAATCCCAAGTA
Organism: Puma concolor; assembly: GCF_028749965.1. Classification (NCBI taxonomy): domain Eukaryota; kingdom Metazoa; phylum Chordata; class Mammalia; order Carnivora; family Felidae; genus Puma; species Puma concolor. The sequence continues at coordinate 29,960,662 of NC_141671.1, forward strand.
GGCTCCGCACTGTCAGCACAGAGCCTGATGCAGGGCTCAAACTCATGAAACTGTGAGATCATGACCTGAGTGGTAACCAAGAATCAGATGCTTAACTGACTAAGCCACCCAGGTGCACCTGAGCGGCTTGATTCTAATGCACCCCACAGGCCTAGGCAAGAAACAAGGAATACAAGGCAGTGCTGACCACCATGGTCAGAGCAGCAGACTCTCCTCTTTCCTCAGGACAGCGTGAGCCTAAAGCTTCCCTGTGTGACCCAAGGGGGACGGTCTGAATAGTGTTAGACTCTAGAATTCTAGTCAGTGATGGTCAGGGCTGAGGTCAGACTTGATATGAGTGAGTGCATAAAGAAATAAGACATTACCTGTGCCCCAAGAGCTGTGGATCAGATCATTCATACCTGTTACATGTATATGGACATACATGCTTACATGCACATAACTCTTTCTAGATAGAGAAGGAACTAGTAACAATTATGGCTTCTGGGAAGTAAGACTAAGTCTGCCTATTTGTTGTTGTTGTTTTTTGACTAGGTTTTTTAAAAAAACATTGAACAGATGTTATTTTTATAATAAAAATGTACTTCAAAAATTAACATGACAGCAACAATAAACTCATCAGATTGCTAATATCTTCAGATTTCAAACTCTAGGACAGATGGAGAATCTGCTTTTCAGGAAGAGCTTATGACCCAGGGCTAGGCTATTAGAGGGGGACCAGTGATGCCTTCCAGCTGTGGTGTGTCCAGTGCAGCTGGAGAGGAGGCTAAATATAGAGTAGGCTGTGCAGTGTAGCAAGATGAGTCAGGGCTAGTGCTAGAACATTCCTTCATTCTGTCAATGAGCATTCACCTTGTACCTGAGTTCCAGACACAAGGACATAGAAGTAACAAAGCAGCGGGGTCTGGCTGGCTCAGTCTGTAGATCAAGCAACTCTTGATCTCAGGTTCATGCGTTCAAGCCCCGCACTGGGTGTGGAGCCTACTTAAAAAAAAAAAAAAAAAAAAAGGTGAACAAAGCAGACTGAGTCCTTGGTCCCTGGATTTAGAGTCTAGAGGAGGTGATGTGTGGGTCACACTGGGCCACACTGGCCTAGCTGGAGAACCAGGAGAGAGAGTGTGAAGCATAGAGGGCCCAGGAAAATCCCAAGGTCAGGTATGGGTAGAGGAAGGTTGTGTACCTTTCCAGGGCACTTAGTTCTTTAGTGCCTCTCCACAGGGCCTCTTCTATGTTGTTTGAGGGGCTAGAAGGTTTCTTTTTATTTACTTATTTACATAGGGCTTGAACTCATGACCCTGAGATCAAGAGTCACATGCCACACTGACTGAGCCAACCAGGCACCCCTAGAAGTTTTCTTTTTAATTTAAAAGATTTTTTTAATTGAAAAAGTTATTTTAAAATTCACATAGGGGCGCCTGGGTGGCGCAGTCGGTTAAGCGTCCGACTTCAGCCAGGTCACGATCTCGCGGTCCGGGAGTTCGAGCCCCGCGTCAGGCTCTGGGCTGATGGCTCAGAGCCTGGAGCCTGTTTCCGATTCTGTGTCTCCCTCTCTCTCTGCCCCTCCCCCGTTCATGCTCTGTCTCTCTCTGTCCCACAAATAAATAAACGTGAAAAAAAAAATTAAAAAAAAAAAAGAAAGAAAATGCCAGAAGAGGTCTAGGCACCCTAAAAATCCAATGACATGGAAAGAGAAGAATCTCAGGAATCAAAAGACATGGGTTCAGCCTCCCTCTCTGACATTTCCTGCATGTCCTTGAACAAACTACATAAACTTCTTGAGCCTCAGCCACCTCATCTGTAAAGTGGGAACAGTATATCCACTGTGCTTATCAGGCTTGTTCACAAATATGTGAATCTCTTTCTTCTTCCAGGTTCCTAGGAAAACTGTACTTTGCCACCCCATTTAACTCTTACCAATTAACCCAGGCATGGCTGTGTAACTTAAATTGACTAATTACAATATGTCTCTTCTATGTGGAATAATTTTAAAGATTTAATTTTTAAGTAATCTCTACATCCAATGTCGGGCTTGAGTTTACACCTCCAAGATCAAGAGTCACAAGCTCTACCAACTGAGCCAGTCAGGCACTCCCTACTTTCCCCATCTCCAAATATTTATTTATTTATTTATTTATTTATTTATTTATTTATTTCTAAAAGTTTATTTATTTATTTATTTCATCAATCTCTACACCCAGTGTGGGGCTCAAACTCACAACCGTAAGATCAAGAGTCACACACTCTTCCAAGAGGCACCCCTCTTCTGTGTAGAACTTTTAAAAGCCAACGTGTGCTTTTCTACATTCTCTCCTCCTACTTATGGCAACTGGCAATGTTTCAGATAGTGGCTACCCTGTCAACCTAGGTCCTAGAGTTAGGACCATGATGACTCAGAGTAGAGCCTCAGCCAACCCAGGAGCAATAAATAACTTTTTGTTGCATAAAGACATCGAGATTTTAGGGATGCTTGTTATAGAAGCATAACCTAGCTTCTTTGGGTGACATACTGTATTATAGATATTACCAGAATTATATGAAAAAAAATGTGCAACTTCTGGGGACATAATAAGGCTTAATTTTCTTCCTTTCAAAATCTTTTTCTTTCTTTCTGAAGGGTCATGAACCTAGGGATGTTCTTACCAGCCAAGAACCCTTGATGATCTATAAGAGAACAGACATCCATTCAACCACAAAAGAAAGAAGAGGAAGGGATGCAAAGCAACAAAGGGTACAGAAATATGACACAAAGCAAGGAAGAGAAACAAAGTGAAAAAAGTGAGACAAAGTATAAAAACAGGGAGAAGAGAGGTACAGAGGATGCCTGAGACACAGACAGAGATGATTCTAAGAAAAACAACTGCTGAGGCAAATGGAAACTGTATCTGTTTGGGATGTCACCCCAGCCCTAGGCAAGTAATGTCAACTGTTATGGTAGCTGAACAATCTTGATTAGTTCCTGGTCTTCCATTCATCAGTCTTGGCACCTAATGTTTACTGAGCACCTACTGTATGCCTGGCACTGTGCTTGTGCTGAGTTTAGGGAGGTAAGTATGACCCAGTGCTAACAGCTGCTTTCAAGAATCCCCTAATCTGTTGTGAAGAAGTCACATGAAGAGTTAGAATAAAATTTGGCCTGTGACATGATGGAAGTGCCTGCAAGGAGTTACGGGAGGAGAAGGGGAACCAAGCCCTGTGCAGAAGAGTGAGGAAGGACTTTCTGGAAGACATGAGACTAAGAGTCTTGCAGGATAACTAGGAGTTAGTGAAGGCAGGGTGGCAGAGGGGTAACAGGGGCCAGGTGGTGGAGGTGAGAACCTGCAGGTAGTTTGGGGTTGCTGGAACCTTGACGAAAGGCATTGGGCATCAGGAGATGAGCCTGGAGAGGGACTAGGGCCTATCTCAGGGGCTTGATACCTTTCACTGGGTTGGTTAGGGAAGATTTGCATGGCTAAGCAGAGAAGCTAAATTGCTTTGCCCGCTGTGTGGACAGTGGATTGGGGGCAGAATCTCTTTTGTGAGATTTTTTGGGATTAGGCTGAATGCCCAGCCTATGGCCCAGAGGTGCACAAGATGGCCTCTGGAATAATCACCCCAGTCAAGGCTTAGTGAATGCTGCCACGAGTGGGGCAGTGTTCTATGTGTCTTATGGACCCTATGTGGAGTAACTACTTCACTCTCCTGACAACCCTGTGGTGAGGGTATAGTCTTATCATCCCCATTTTGACCACCAGTAAACTAGGCACAGAGAGGTTAAGTTGTGCATCCCTGCCCTAAAGCTAGTAAGCAGCACACCAGCATTCCAGGGCAGGCTGCCCAGCTCCGATCTGCCTCTAACCATTCTCCCTCGGGCCTCCTCAGGGTTGGCTGCTGTCAGGAAGGCCCTCACAGAGGCATAATTTGGCTTTGGCATCCTGCTTCAAGTTTATTTTCCACATCTATCTTCCACATAGATGACCTAACTCCAGCTTGCAACAATAACTTCTGTGAGGTAGGTAGTATTATTCATAGCTAAGAAAACTGACCAAGGAAATCGAATGATTTGTCAAAGGTCAAAGTTAGACTCAGACGTGCGTCTTCCAAGCTGGAGTCCAGTGTCAGGTCTCATGTTCATTTGTCAGTCAAGGCTGAGGCCAGCCTCATGCTCAGCACGTTGCATAGTTCACAGGTCAGAGCACTTTCCACTCCTATTGCCTTTTGTCCAGGAAAAATGCTTTTCTGAACTGAGGGAAGGAGTCACAGAGAAATGTGTTGTTGGCATCGATTTCCTATAGTTGGGCAATAGCTTCCGCCATCCAGACCAGGTGACGTCAGCTGTCTGGATTCCTGCCAGTGTTCTCCTGCCCAGGAAACAGACTTCCGGCCAGGGCTAAGCTGTCTCTGGCTTCCTGGAGCAGTAGACCTCTGAATTTGCAGTGAAAGACTGAACATCAGATCTCAGGGAAGGTTTCACTACAGGGGAGGAGGTAAAAATAGGGAAGAGGAATTGAGAAGACACTGTTTAGGGATAAGCATGGAGCCTCTCTGCCTGGGGTCTGGGGTTTTCCTTCCAGCATGAGGGCAGGATTCAGTGATCAGAATGAGAGGGTTAAGACTGTGACTAAGAGGGGCGCCTGGGTGGCTCAGTCAGTTAAGCGTCTGACTCTTGATTTTGCCTCAGATGATGATTTCACGGTTCTTGGGATCAAGCCCTGCACTGGGTTCAGTGCTAATAGCACAGAGCCTGCTTGGGATTCTCTCTCTTCTTTTCTCCCTGGTCCTCCTCTGCTTGCGTGCTCTCTCTTTCTCTCTCAAAAATAAATAAACATTAAAAAAAAAAGAGAGAGACCGTGACTAAGAGACTTAAGTAAATCCAGGGTGGAGGGGAAGAAAGGCAAGCAAAGCTGAGGAAATCTGGAAAAAATTACACATAGAGATACAAACACAGAAGGTCAAACATAGGCCAAGAATAGAATGTTGATCCCAATCCTCATGCACTTTTCAGTGGATATGAGTCTTGAACAAATCAGTAATGCAGGAATATAAACAGCTCTCATTTCTTTTCTCTTTTTTTTTGTAATTATGAAAGCATAAAAGTTATTTAAAACATCTGAACAATAGATACATGAATTAGAGTAGAAAATGAAAGTGTGCCACTATCATCCTGAACCCTACTCTCCAAGCCTGGTTCATAAATGGTTTAGCCATTCCTTCAGCCAATGTTGATGTCAGTTAATCCTCACAAAAACCCTATGAGGTAAGAACTACTATTATGCCTTTATTATTATTATTGTTTTTAAATTGTACTAAAATTGTACTAAATTGTACATAAAATTGACCACATTAGGGAGTCCTGGTGGCTGCTGATGGTGAGTGGCCTTCATGGCCTTCAGGCCCACCCGACTCACTGGCAGACGGTGTTGCAGCCTTCTGAGCGGGTTCTGTGCCACTGCAAGTCACAGGGACAAATACTGGTTCTTTGCTTGTTTGAGGAGAACCCAGTTTGAAGAATATAAGAATGAAAAGGATTTGGGAAAGGCTGCCAGCTACCTAGGGAGGCGGAGGCAGAATCTGGCACAGTCAGCCTCCACCACCATGTGTCTCCCTCCCGGGAGACCCTCCCAGGGCATCTGCTCTGAGAGGTAGGAGTGTTACAAGGTTCCTCGTGGTGCACAGATGACCTTGCATCCTTCTGAGAAAGCAATGTATCGTGATTTCTTTGCCAAGAGAGGTCAGTGGAAGAAACTGGGGAGGGAAAGCTGGGAGTGAGAGGCTAAGCAGCTGCAGGAGGACACCTGCCCTGTGGTCCTAAGACAGAAGCTTTGCCCCTTGCCTGAAAAGCAGGTGAGTTGCTCCCATTGTGGCACATTGTGACCAGGCCCCAAGAAGAGTTGACGTAGAGAGAGACAAGGACACCTCACCATTCAGGCTTGCAAGGAAATAAGTTACAGAACATACACACACTTGCCCTAATAAAAATAATAGACATGGGAAAAAATTTACCATTTTAACCATTTTTAAGGATATAGCTCATAGCATTAAGTACATGCACAGTGTTGTGCAACCATCACCACCATCCATCTTCAGAGCTTTTTCATCTTCCGCATCTGAAACTCTGTGCTCATTACACAGAATCTTCCCATCCCTTCCCATAGCCCCTGACAACTACTATTCTACTTTTTAAAAAATACTTTTTATTATTAAAAAAGTTTTTTTTTGAATGTTTACTTATTATTGAGACAAAGAGAGAGACAGAGCATGAGCATGGGAGGGACAGAGAGAGGGGGAGACACAGAATCCGAAACAGGGTTCAGGTTCTGAACTGTCAGCACAGAGCCTGATGTGGGACTTGAACCCACAAACCATGAGATCATGATCTGAGCTGAAGTCGGAAGCTTAACCAACTGAGTCACCCAGGCACCCCTAAAAATACTTTTTTATTTATTTTATTTATTTTTATTTTTGACAGAGAGAGAGATAGAGCATGAGTGGGGGAGGGGTAGAGAGAGAGGGAGACACAGAATCTGAAGCAGGCTCCAGGCTCTGAGTTGTCAGCACAAAGCCCGACGCGGGGCTCGAACCCACAGACCGCGAGATCATGACCTGAGCTGTAGTTGGCTGCCCAACCGACTGAGCCACCCAGGCACCCCTAAAAATACTTTTTAAAGTTTATTTATTTATTTTGAGAGAGAGAGAGAGAGAGAGAGAGAGAGAGAACATAAGCAGGGGAGGGGCAGAGAGAGAGGGAGAGAATCCCAAGCAGGTTCTGCACTGTCAGCACTGAGCCCCATGCAGGGCTTGAACTCATGAACTGCAAGATCATGATCTGAGCTGAAATCAAGAGTCAGATGCTTAACCAACTAAGCCACCCAGGTGCCCCCACTATTCTACTTTCTGTCTCTATGAATTTAACTATAGTAGATCCCCCATATAGGTGGAGCCATGTATTTGTCCTTTTGTGACTGACTCATTTTACTTAGCATAATGTCTTTGTGGTTCATCCATGTTGTAATATGTGTCAGAATTTTCTTCCTTTTTAAGGCTGAATAGTATTCCATTGCATGTATACACCACATTTTGTTTATCCATTCATCCATCAATGGACACTTGGGTTATATCCACCTTTTGGCAATTGTGAATAATGCTGCTATGAATGTGGATATACACATATCTATTTGAGTTTTGCCTTTACTTTTTTTTTATTTAAAAAAAAACTTTTTTTACATTTAACATTTATTTATTTTTGGGACAGAGAGAGACAGAGCATGAACGGGGGAGGGGCAGAGAGAGAGGGAGACACAGAATGGGAAACAGGCTTCAGGCTCTGAGCCATCAGCCCAGAGCCCGACGCGGGGCTCGAACTCCCGGACCGCGAGATCGTGACCTGGCTGAAGTCGGACGCTTAACCGACTGCGCCACCCAGGCGCCCCAAGTTTTGCCTTTACTTTTAATAACAACTGTATTGAGATAGAATTCATATACTACACACTTCACCCTTTTAAAGTGTGCACTGAATGGTTTTTAGTGTTCTCAGAGTTATGCAATCAGCACCACAGTGAATTTTAGAACATTTTCATCACTCCCAAAAGAAGCCCCATACCCATTAATTGTCCCGATTTCCCCTCAGATCTCCCCCGACTTCAGCCCTGGGCAACCACTAATCTACTTTTTATATCAATAGACTCGTCCATTCGGGACATTTCATGTAAATTAAATCATACAATATGTGGCCTTTGTGTCTGGCTTCTTTCATTTAGTGCAGCATTTTCAAGGTTCATTCACATTATAGCATGTATCAGTTCTTTTTCTCTCTTCTCTCTCTCTTTTCCTTCCTCCCTCCCTCCCTCCCTTCCTTCCTCCCTCCCTTCCTTCCTTCCTTCCTTCCTTCCTTCCTTCCTTCCTTCCTTCCCTCCTCCTCTCCTTCTGATATATTTTTTGTGGTTTGTTCTCCTTACAGTTTTGGTTTTATTTATTTATTTATTTATTTATTTATTTATTTATTTATTTATTTATTATTGAAGTGTAGTTGACACACAATGTTACATTAGTTTCAGGTGTACAGCATAATGATTCAACAAGTCTACATGTTATGCTATGCTCACTACAAGTGTAGTTACCATTTGTCACCATGGAATGCTGTTATAATTTAACTGACAATATTCCCCTTTTATCCTTGTGACTTATTCATTCCTTACTGGAAATCTGTATCTCCCACCCTCCTTTATCCATTTTTCACATGCTCCCAACCTCCCTCCATTCTACCAACCATCAGTTTGTTCTCTGTATTTATGGGTCTGTTTCTGCTTTTTGTTTGTTTGTTTGTTTTGTTTATTCATCTGGTTTTTAGATTCTATATATAAGTGAAATTATATGGTATTTGTCTTTATCTGTCTGACTTATTTTACTTAGCATAATATATTTTCTCTCTATTTACATTGTTACACATGGCAAGATCTCATCCTTTTTATGGTTAATATTCCACTGTATACGTATAGCACTTCTTCTTTACCCATTCACCTACCAATGGACACTTGGGTTACTTCCATATATTGGCTATTGTAAACAATGCTGCAATAAACACAGGTGTGCATGTATCTTTTTGAATTAGTGTTTTGTTTTCTTTGGGTAGTCAGTAGTGGAATGACTGAATCATATAATATTTTTATTTTTAATTTTTTGAGGAACCTCCATATTTTTTTCCACAGTGGTGGCACCAATTTATATTCCCATGAACAGTGCACAAGGGTTTCTTTTTCTCCACATCCTCACAAGCACTTATTTCTTGTCTTTTTGATTCTAGCCATTCTGACACGTGTGAGGTGATACTTCATTGTGGTTTTGATTTGCATTTCCCTGATGATTAGTGATAGTGAGCATCATTTCATGTGTCTATTTGTCATCTGTATGTCTTGGGAAAGTGTCTATTCAATTCCTCTGCCTATTTTTACATTGAATTGTCTGTTTTTGGTATTGAGTTGTATAAGTTCTTTATATATTATGAATATTAGCTCCTATTGGATATATCATTTGAAAATACCTTCTCCCATTTAGTAGGTTGCCTTTTAGTTTTGCTAATGGTTTCCTTTGCTGTACAAAAGCTTTGTTTTCTGGTGTAGTCTCAGTAGTTTATTTTTGCTTTTGTTTCCCTTGCCTGAGGAGACATATCTAGAGAAAAGTTGCTAATGCTGATGTCAAAGAAATTACTGCCTATATTTTCTTTTAGGAGTTTTATGGTTTCATGTTTCACATTTAGGTCTTTAATCCATTTTGAATTTATTTTTGTGTATGGGGTAGGAAAGTGGTCCAGTTTCAGGGTTCCTGGGTGGCTCAGTCAGTTGAGCGTCCAACTCTTGGTCTCAGCTTAGGTCATGATCTCATGGTTCATGAGTTCGAGCCCCGCATTGGGCTCTGTCCTCACAGTGCGGAGCCCGCTTGGGATTCTGTCTCCTTCTCTCTCTGCACTGCCCCCCCAACTTACTATCTGTATCTTTCTCAAAATAAATAAAACTAAACTTAAAAAAAAAGAAAGTGGTCCAGTTTCATTCTTCTGCATGCAGCTGTCCAGTTTTCCCAGCATTATCTATTGAAAAGACTGTCTTTTCCCCATTGTATATTCTTGCCCTTTTTATTGTAGATTAATTGACTATACTTATTCATTTATGGTTTATTTCTGGGCTCTCTATTCTGTTCCATTGACCTGAGTCTATTTTTGTACCAGTACCATACTATTTGACTACTACAGCTTTATAGTCTATCTTGAAATATGGGATTGCATCACCTCTAGTTTTGTTCTCCTTTCTAATAATTGTTTTGGCTTGTGCTTTGTTTCTTTTTATTGCCAAATATTATTCCACAGTGGGGATATATACACACTTTATATAACCATTCATCTATTGATGAACATTTGTGTGGTTTCTGTATTTTGGTTATCACGAAAAATACTGGCATGAACATTCATGTACAAGAATATGTGTGGATAGGGGCCCTTGGATGGCTCAGTCGTTAAGCGTCTGACTTTGGCTCATGGTTCGTGAGTTTGAGCCCTTGCATCAGGTTCTGCACTGGTGGTGCGGAGCATGCTTGGGATTCTCTCTCTCCCCCTCTCTCTGCCCCTTCCCCACTCTTTCTCTCTCTCAAAGTAAATAAAGAAAATTAAAAAACAGAGAATGTGTGTGGATATATATTTTTATTTCCCATTGATATATACCTACAAGTGGAATTTCTACATCATATGGCACTTCTCTTTAGCCTTTTGAGGAACTGCCAGATTATTTTCTTTGTTTTTTTTTTTTAAATTTTTTTTCAACGTTTTTATATTATTTATTTTTGGGACAGAGAGAGACAGAGCATGAACGGGGGAGGGGCAGAGAGAGAGAGAGAGGGAGACACAGAATCGGAAACAGGCTCCAGGCTCTGAGCCATCAGCCCAGAGCCCGACGCGGGGCTCGAACTCCCGGACCGCGAGATCGTGACCTGGCTGAAGTCGGACGCTTAACCGACTGCGCCACCCAGGCGCCCCTGCCAGATTATTTTCTAAATTGACTGCACCATTTGACATTCTCACTAGCAGTGTTTGAGGGTTCCAGTTTCTCCAATCTGTCTTTTTGAGTCTTGCCATTTTAGTGGGTATGAAGTGGTATCTCATTGTAGTTTATATTTGCATTTACCTGATGGCTAATGATGTTGAGCATCTTTTTATGTGCTTATTGATCATTTGTATTTCTTTGGAGAAATGTTTATTCAGATCCTTTGCCCATTTAAAAAAAAATTTTTTTTAGCATTTATTTATTTTTGAAGGAAAGAGACACAGAGCGTGAGTGCGGGCGGGACAGAGAGCTAGGGAGACACAGAGTCCGAAGCAGGCTCCAGGCTCCAAGCTGTCAGCACAGAGCCCAAAGCGGGGCTCAAACTCACAAACCACAAGATCATGACCTAAGCCCAAGTCAGTTGCTCAACCGACTGAACCACCCAGGCGTCCCTGTTTGCCCATTTTTAAATTTGGTTATTTTTCATTACTGAATTGTAAGAGTTCTTTATGTATTCTAAAATTTTTAAAAATGTTTTTATTTATTTTTGAGAGCAAGAGAGAGAGAGAGACAGAGTACAAGCAGGGGAGAGGCTGAGAAAGAGGGAGACACAGAATCCGTAGCAGGCTCCAGACTCCAAGCTGCCAGCACAGAGCCTGAAGTGGGGCTTGAGCTTATGAATGGTGAGATTAGGACCTGAGCCAAAGTTGGATGCTCAACGGACTGAGCCACCCAGGTACCCCTCCCTTTTTTTTAATAATAATTTTTAAAAATGTTTTTATTTATTTTTGAGAGAGAGAGAGGGAGAGACAGAGAGAGAGAAAACGAGTGGGGGAGGGACAGAGAAAGAGGGAGGAACAGAATCTGAAGCAGGCTCCAGACTCTGAGCTATCAGCACAGAGCCCCACATGGAGTTCTTTATGTATTCTAAATACAAGCCCTTTAACAGATATATGATTTACAAGTATTTTATACCATTCTGTGTGTCATCTTTTCATTTTCTTGATGGTGTCCTTTGAAGCACACAAGTCTAAGTTTTTATAAAGTGTAATTTAGCTATTTTTTTCTTTTGTTACTTGTGTACTCGGTGTCATATCCAAAAAACTATTACCTAATTCATGGTCACAAAGATTTATGCCTATGTTTTCTTCTAAGAGTTTAATAATTTTGGCTCTTACATTTAGGTCTTTGATCCATTTTGAAGTAATTTTCCTATATGGCATGAGGTGAGGATCCGATTTTATCCTTTTGCATGTGGATATCCAGTTGTCGCAGCATCAGTATCCCTTTTTACAGATGAATACATTGTAGAGTCCCTGAAAAAAGGGACAGTGCCTGATTTTGCTCACCTTTGTCTCCTCAGGATTCATTTAGCCCCATGCCTGACATATACAAGATGCTCAATAAATACAGGCAGAGTGAATGAGTATATGAGTGACTGAGACTCAGAGAGGTTACATAACTTACATGGGTCAGTCAGCTGGAAAATGGCCATATGTGGTTCAAACCCAAGGTTTTCCAGTCATTTCTAATTACGAGTTGTTGTGCGTCTAGGTTTCCAAAACTGTCTCAGGTTACCAAAAGCTCTTTATCACAAGAAACCAGATTTCCTCAAAGTTTCATTTGATGTCCCTCTCTGTACCTTTCCAATAATTCCATTGTTTATGAACAGGCAGCCACACTTCTCAAATCTAGTGAGCCTCATGTCCCTTCCACCTCTGACTCCCCTCCTCTTTCCACCCTCTCCAGCCACAGAGACAAAGACTCTACTTCTTCTGTGGAGGTTTTGTAGTTGGAAAACTCTTCTAGATGTCTGACCACAGCCTTCTGCTGCAGAATTTTACCATAAATCCCCATGAGTGTTAGGTATAATAGTTTATTATGGGACCTGGTTTGGTGTGGGAGACATTTTGACTGTGCAGGAAGCTTTATGTGCTCTGCACTGAGTGAAGTACAGTTTGGGTGAAGCCCCCTGCCCTTGTTCTAGTCCCAACTTGGTGCTCCCTTCATAGACCATGGTTTCTGATTCAGGGTATAGCATGCCATCTCAGAGAAAGAAGCCAGATGGCATAAACCTCAGTTCTAAAACATTCTGATGGACTCACCTCTTTAGGGATGAGGACAAGGGAGAGCCTGGAAGAGAGAAACCTTTGCTCCTTAAAGCTTCCCCAGTTAAAGCCAAGACTGGTGAGAGAGTTGGGTGAATTACCAGCCCCCACCCTGACAATGTTGAGTTTGGGCTCCCCCTGTTGGGCCCTTTGGAAAATAATTATGTGAACTACAAAAAAATTAACATAAGGCTGGGGGCAAAAGAAATAATGTTTATGGAGAGCTTGCTATATACTAGGCATTTTGTTTAGGCATTTCATTTCATTCTTTTTTAAAACTATTATTATTATTATTATTTTATTTTGGAGAAAGACAAAGAGAAAGAACAAGAGTGTGCGAGTGGGGGGAGGGGCGGAGGAAGAGAGAAAGAATCTCAGGCAGGCTCCACGCTGAGTGTGGGCTCCATGCCAGACTCAATCTCATGACCCTGGGATCATGATCTGAGCCAAAATCAAAAGCTGGACTCTTAACTGACTGAACCACCCAGGCACCCCTCATTTCATTCTTAAGTAATCCCATAGGTAGGTTTTTATCAATCGTCTTTTGTAGAGTTGGAAACCGAAACTTGCCCAAAGTCATACAAGGATTTGAACCCAGAGCTTTGACTCCCTAAAGTCCATACATTTTCTGGTACTCTGAGCCAAGAAAGCCAGAAGGCAAAAATGGCACATAAGGGCCCCTCCCTCCCTTCACTTCCACTGAATCTATTGCTTATTTTGTTGAGACAGTTCGGGGACCTCAGAATGCTCTGGGGAATCCCCTTGAACCATTGGTGTGCTTCAGCCAGCTCAGTCCAAATGGTGAGAACAATCTGTTAACAAGCTGGTTGTTAAATGGGTTTTTAGTTGGAAAGAGGTCATGATGAGAGGGAGCTTTTACATCATGGAAATTGGTAATCAGGGTCCTACTCCTCTAACCCCACATGCTGGTTTATCAGCACACCACTGTAACTGAACTCTCCTCTGAGGTCACAGATGCCCTAACAGAGCCTTAACTTTGAGGCCTTGAGTGAGAGCTGAGAATGCCCCCAGTGGTCACAAACCTTCAGGTGCAGGCTGAGGTAGGATAGACATAACCATTGGAAAATGAGGAAGTGTGTGCACATGGGAGAGAGAAAAGAGACTGTAAAATATTGGTTATTCACACGTAAATAAAATGCCAGCGTTTTTAATCATGGGGATTTTGGGGGGAGGGGTTGTTATCTGTCATTAAGTTCTTTTTTTTCAGAGCAATGAAAGAGATCCGATTCTTGTGGGAACTAGAAAAGTGCCCTGGGTCGATGGGGGTGGGGGGGCGGTGGGGGCTCTGCACAGCACAGAAGAGGGGAAATCTCGTTTGTGGAAGGAAAGATGACTCTGAGCCTTGAGGTCTTGGGGTGGGAGGCAGTTTGCTTTTTGTTATTTTGCTTTATTTTTTAAGTTTATTTATTTATTTTGAGAGAGAAGGACACACAAGCGTGAGTGGGGGAGGGACAGAGAGTGAGGGAGACAGAGAATCCTAAGCAGGCCCCGCACTCCCAGCGTGGAACTCGAACTTACAAAACCAAGAATCAGATGCTTAACTAACTGAGCCACCCAGTCTCCCTTATTTTATTTTATTTTATTTTATTTTATTTTATTTTATTTTATTTTATTTTATTTTATTTTATTTTAAAGTTTACTATTTTGAGAGAGAGTGTGTGTGTGCACAAGCAGGAGAGGGGCAGAGAGAGAGGGAGAGAGAGAGAATTCCAAGCAGGCTCTATAGTCTCAGCGTGGAGTCCTATGTGGGGCTTGAACTCATGAACTGTGAGGTCATGACCTGAGCCGAAATCAAAATCAAGAATGGACACTTAATCGACCCAGACATCCAGGTGCCCCTGAGAGCAGTTTATAGACCACATTCCTGAGACTGCAGCTGGGATCCTTTTACCTGCCAGGTGGTGACAAGCCTCCCAGATTACCCAGGGCTACAGGAGTCTGTGAAGAGCAAAATAACTCTAAGCATCAGGAGAACAATCTCCAGAGCCAACTCTGGGTGCTTTGGAGTCACCTCCATTTGAGGACTGGAGTCAGGGACTTTCCTCAACTGGTCTACGTGCTGCAAAGAAACAGCCGCCTTTTGTAATAAAAGAGGAACATCTGGGGGATGCAGTTGGAGGGAGCATCTCCTTGGGGAGGGGAAGGGACTTCCCAGCCCTGCCTTGTCCCCAGAAGTTTCCCTGTCCCTTTATGCTTGCAAGCAACCACTGTTGAAGCCATTGGCCCTGCATGGACTCAGAACAATTAAATAATACTTCCCTAAAGGTCTAGAGTTAAGAAGAGGATAGTAAAGAACTGAGTAGCAGGTAACTAGATAATCTGATTCACAAGACAGCTGATTTATCTTCAGCTCACAGGCAATTACAGGGATTGCTCCTCCTTTGCTCCTGGCTTGCTGCCTCCATCTCAGAAACACTCCCTGAGTCTGAGGGAGAAGGATAGACAGCTGCAAGTTCATATCCATGTCTGCCCAAGGCTCTCATTCTGAGTTCCAGGTCCTTGCCTGAGGACCGATCTCACCTATGCCTGCCTGATGCCAGAAATGCGCATCTCTAAGAGACCATGCTTACTGACAGGCATGTGACTTTGGCCTACAGGGCACACCAGGAAAGCCACAGTCCCCAGGTAACCTCATACAGTGAGGGGTGGAATGGGGCATTGTCCTTTGTTCCAGGTGTTGTGACTCTCAACCCTAGGGCTAGAGACTATGATCAAAGGGACACCTGATTGGATGGGCCAAAGCTATGACACTGATGTGATTTTTAGGGTTAATTAGCCCTTTGGGCAGGGCAGGCTTCCACCCACTGGTATAGCTCCCAGGCTAGGCGGGCCTGGGTAGACTTAAGGGGCAAGGCAGACAGCAGAAGGTGTGTGCAATGGGAAGGAGACTTGAACTCAGAGGCTGCTGGTTTCTGTTAGGCGGAGGTTAACAGAAGACCATGACACAGAGACAGATAATATATCACCTAACTACTGACTGGTACAACACCTTCTCTAACCTTTGAGAGAGTCTGCTCCCACTGCTTGTTCACATCCATTCATTCAACAAATACTTATTAAGTTTCTCTTAGATGCCAGGTGCTACACAAGACACTAGATATAGTAGTGAATAGGACAGCCATCTTGCCCCCTTGGAGGTCACAGGACATTGTGATGAAAGACATTGAACAAATAATTAAAGGGTGATGAGTGCTATGAAGGAAAAGTATAGGGTGTATTATGAGGTACCTAATTAGCAGGAGGCTCCAAGAGGACAGGGACCATGCTAAGCTTGTATACTAGTGCCAGTGTCTGGCATGGAGTAACCATGGACATGTTTGGTTGAGAGAACCAAGGAGTCTAGCTGAATAAAGGGGGTGTGTGTGTGTGTGTGTGTGTGTGCGTGCGCGTGTGTGTGTTGTGTAATTAACCCTCCTTTAGCTCAGCTTGGTAAGCAGCTTTTATAAAACTGCTGATCCTCTTGAATTAATGATAGGTAAGAGCATGATATTAATGAGATATTCACCATTAGAGGCAGCTTACTAATAGAACAAGCCCTGACATAGATTCCTTGCCACCTGAATTTGAACCCTGAATCTACCACTTACTAGCTATGAGAATTTGAGCAAGTTGCCCACATTTGCTGTGCCTTGTTTTTGTAAATTCTATCTCCTAGCATTGTAAAGATATAAGGCAATGTATACTGTGACATTAATACTATAACTATTACTATAGTATAACTATTATATCTATCATAAATAGTATAGTATTATATATAACGTAGTATTATATACAGTATAATAACTATAACGTACCTTAACTGTTAATATAATTAATAGCTATAATACTTGGTAGGTACTGTTATTTTTCATGTACACCAAACTTATATCCAAAAGGACTTTGGTAGTTAAAAGAAAAGACATAAACACGATAAACCTGGATATGACAGACAAGAGTAGAATAATAAATCACGTAGAAAGGGAGGAGAAGGTGTGTTTACAGTGCTAGATAATATCTATGTAGAGAGAGGATGAACCCTTGGAAGGTGAATCAGAAGCCTTTCCTGTTGGAAAGGGGCCTCTGTGCTTGGCATGCTGGTGGCTTTTACCAACCTTCCTACCCCCCCAAAACAATCTCATTCCAACGAGTTCAGAATTTTTTAACCTCCAAAATCTGTTTGTAGCAAGTTTGGGATGAGGGATGGCGAAATGAAGGGGAGATTGATGTGTCTGCACCCATTGGCCACATTTGCAGAAAGGATAGCAGACCCTTTTGACCTTTACAAGAAGCACCAGATCTTGCATATCTCCAAATTAGATGATACATACTTATCCAGATTTTCCAGGCCTTTCTCAATTACATTTATGTTAAGAGGCTGCTGTTTCCTGTTTATATTCTCTTACCACGAGTTAACCCTTCTCCCTACTTTCACTTAAGTTTTGTATCTTGCTCTGTGAAAAACTTTTAAGCTGCCTGAAAACATTTCCTGAAATTGTTTCTCAAGTCTCTTTTCAAATATCTGCATTTATTGAGGATTAATAAAGCTAAGCTGCCATCAAGATCAAAATGCCTCTCTTTACCCTAATTTGCAATTCCTAAAAACCATTATTTTTTCAGAATGCTTCACATTTTCCTTCTATTAGTGTTAATGACTGACTTTCTTTCTGGGAAATTTTCACAAAGAAATAAAGTTTTTTAAAAAGTTTTTCCAGGGGTGCCTGGGTGGCTCAGTCGGTCAAGTGTCCGACTTCAGCTCAGGTCATAATCTCATGGTATGTGAGTTCGAGCCCCATGTTGGGCTCTCTGCTGTCAGTGCGGACCTGGCTTCAGATCCTCTGTCTCCCTCTCTCTGCCCCTCCCCCCCCTCAAAAATGAAAATAAACAACAACAAAAAAGCTTTTTCCAGTAGGCCTTTGCCTACTGGACTACCCACTGAGAAACACGGAGCTGCTTCCTGAAGCTGGGTGGTCGGCTCTCCTCGCCCAACCAGACCCAGCTGGGCAGTGCCATTCTTGCTGTGCCTCAGCAGGGTCTTCACAGACAATTGAAACAGCCTGAATAGGGGCGCCTGGGTGGCTCAGTCGGTTGAGCTTCCGACTTCGGCTCAGGTCATGATCTCACGGTCTGTGAGTTCGAGCCCCGCGTCGGGCTCTGTGCTGACAGCTCAGAGCCTGGAGCCTGCTTCAGATTCTGTGTCCTCTCTGTCTCTGACCCTCCCCCGTTCATGCTCTGTCTCTCTCTGTCTCAAAAATAAATAAGCATTAAAAAAAAAAAAGAGGGGCGCCTGGGTGGCGCAGTCGGTTAAGCGTCCGACTTCAGCCAGGTCACGATCTCGCGGTCCGGGAGTTCGAGCCCCGCGTCAGGCTCTGGGCTGATGGCTCAGAGCCTGGAGCCTGTTTCCGATTCTGTGTCTCCCTCTCTCTCTGCCCCTCCCCCGTTCATGCTCTGTCTCTCTCTGTCCCAAAAATAAATAAACGTTTGAAAAAAAAAATTAAAAAAAAAAAAAAAAAGAAACAGCCTGAATATAAAATTTGCAGATGTCATGTGTACTGATTATCCATATCAAGAAGACACAAACAAGGGGCGCCTGGGTGGCGTAGTCGGTTAAGCGTCCGACTTCAGCCAGGTCACGATCTCGCGGTCCGTGAGTTCGAGCCCCGCGTCGGGCTCTGGGCTGATGGCTCAGAGCCTGGAGCCTGTTTCTGATTCTGTGTCTCCCTCTCTCTCTGCCCCTCGCCCGTTCATGCTCTGTCTCTCTCTGTCCCAAAAAAATAAATAAACGTTAAAAAAAAAAATTAAAAAAAAAAAAGAAGACACAAACAAGTAATAAAGACATGCACCCCATTATTGCTTCACTGCAATAATTCTAGATATGATTAGTTACAGCTAAAGAGTTAAGTCCCATTGTTAATTATGTTTTGGTGTTTTGGGGGGGCCAAAGTAATGGGTATATAATCCAAATGTTGCTCCTTTACAGGGGTCAGATGGATCTCACATGAGATCTAGTTTGCTTCTTTGCCTTGTGTGTCAACTCCTTGCCCTATCCTGTCATTATCATTTCGCCATTAGTGAATCTTCAAGGCCTGACCCTTGTTAGGAAATGATGGAAAAAAGTCAGTTGCTCTATAATTACCAATTACAGTGTGACTTCTTACAAATAAATGCACTCAACTTTCAGCATTACTCATTTGTTGTAAAATTGTAAAAGTCCATCTCTGTTTAGAGATGTGGTTCATGCTTTGCTTGCTCTACTTCCTGGAAAATAATCCAAAATGGTGATGGCCAAACGAAACACTGTGAGGGGAGCAATGGCTGGTCATGGGTCACATCACATGCAAAGCCCTGACTAGAGAAGTGTAGTATCTTCTGGACATCTTTTGCAAAGATGACAGACTTCTTTAGGTAGGCCTTGCTTAGATATTAAGTGGGAGAAGTTTTGTTGACTGTGTTATAGAGGTCTTTGGCCCATATATTGTATATATGTTGGCCTATATATTGTATGAAACTTCAGTTATTATGTATAACTGCCAGGTGTTTAAAATAGGAAATAGGTAAGGAATGCGTTCCTGAGAAGAGGGAGCGAGGTTGCCTTTAAGAGGAGGTGAGGGTGTTACCTATTAGGTTGTTGAGGGTATTAAATGGGATGATGCATGAAAAGGACAGCCCAGCACCTGGCAGGTAGTAAGAACTCAATAAATGTGAAATTATTATTACTATTATCTGCCTAGCAGCTTCAGCCCCCTTGGCTTCATGTGCCAGCAACACTTCCCAACTTGTTCACTTCTTATCCTTCCTCGGGCTCTTTTGTTTATCTTAAGTTCTTCTTCTATCTTCTGAAATAATCGTATCTCGTATCTACAGTTGAAAAGCTAAGAGCAGCGAGGGACCTCAGGTGCAGATGTAGTCATAGATAGGGATAATGGCGAATTCTCAGGTCTTTTAACTTAAAAAAGTTCAGGTCCTAGGGACTTTTTACCTTTTTCAAGATGGAGTCCTGTGCTGTGTAGGTTACAGTTATTCTAGTCCATGGAGTGCTGGTAGTGGTATTTGTATCCCATCTGTCTTCCATTCCATATCACAGGCCCAGTTGTGATCAGGGATGTCAGCTACTTCACACAATCAGAACTTGTTCATTTGGGGCACCCTGAATGATGCCAGATGGGCAAGAACCTGAATGAGAACCACCTCAAGAGAACCTCTTGCCTGGAACCTCATGATGAATTGTTGAATGTTTTATACTCCTTGTTCTCTCCGTTGCAGTCAGTTGGCCTGGGAGGAAGGGAGGGTGGGGAGCTGTGAGGGCCTTGTTATTTAGGATCTTCCTCTGATAGTAAAGAGCCAATTGGAGGGAGCTGTTCCAACTCTGTGGTTCTGGGCTCTGAAGTGGTCTTTACCTACAGTGATGCCTAGGCTCAGATCAGTGGGAAAACAGCCTGGAGTTTAGGAGCCTCAGATTTTTTTTTTCAGATTCCCCTAAATGTTTCATATTTTTTTATGAGTTTATCTTTTTAAAAAAAATTTTTTTTAACGTTTATTTATTTTTGAGACAGAGAGAGACAGAGCATGAACAGGGGAGGGGCAGAGAGAGAGGGAGACACAGAATCTGACATGGGCACCAGGCTCTGAGCTGTCAGCACAGAGCCCGATGCGGGGCTCAAATTCACAGACTGTGAAATCATGACCTGAGCCGAAGTCGGACGCTTGACCGACTGAGCCACCCGGGCGCCCCAAGTTTATCTTTTTTGAATCAGAACTGAAATAAATTCCAAATAGGCTGATATTTTTATCTTTATTTTTTAAATATTTATTTTTAATGTTTATTTATTTTAATTTTTTAATGTTTATTTATTTTTGAGAGAGTGAGAGACAGAGTGGGATTGGGGATGGGTCAGAGAGAGGGAGACACAGAATCTGAAGCAGGCTGAGCTGTCAGCACAGAGCCCGATGTGGGGCTTGAACTCACGAACTGTGAGATCATGACCTGAGCTGAAGTCAGATGCTTAACCATCTGAGCCACTCAGGCGCCCTGATGATTGTTTGTTGTTTGTTCATTAATGTTTATTTATTTTTGAGAGACAGAGACAGAGAGAGTGCAAGTTGGGGAGGGGCAGAGTGGGAGGGGGACAGAGGATCTGATGCAGGCTCTATGATGAGAGCAGAGAGCCTGATGCAGGCTCAAACTCAGGAACCATGAGATCATGACCTGAGCTGAAGTCGGATGCTTAACTGACTGAGCTACCCAGGCACCCTTATTTATTTATTTTTGAAAGAGAGAGAGAAATCACGAGAGGGAGAGGGGCAGAGAGAGAGGGAGACAGAGAATCTGAAGCAGTCTCTGCACTGACAGAGTTTGATGCAGGGCTCAAACTAATGAACCATGAGATCATGACCTGAGCCAAAATTAAGAGTTAGATGCTTGGGACGCCTGGGTTTCTCGGTTAAGTGTGAAACTTTGGCTCAGGTCATGATCCCCCAGTTTGTTGGTTCGAGCCCCATGTAGGGCTCTGTGCTGACATCTCAGAGCCTGGATCCTGCTTCAGATTCTGTGTCTCCCTCTCTGTCTGACCCTCCCCTGCTCACACTCTGTCTCTGTCTCTGTCTCTCTCTCTCAAAAATAAATAAGCATAAGAAAAAAAAGAGATGCTCAACCGACCGAACTACCTAGGTTCCCCTTATGTTTCTTTTAATGTGTAAGTTCTTTCATCCATTCTATTTTTCTCCTTGAAATGTATTTGTTGAAGACACTGTGTTGTTGTTATTGTTTGTTTTGTTTTTGTCCTGTAGAGTTTACGTCAGTCTGGGTTTGGCTTATTTTGCAGGATTCCTCAGAGAATGTTGTGAACTGCCAACAGAAGGTAAATAATGTCTGTTTACCTCTCTCTTGGTTATGTTATCAGGCATTAGTCATCATTGACTAATCTGTGATTTTCTAAGAGGTTGCAAAATGGTGATATTGGAATTCTATCATTCTGTTCTTCATTTACTAGCTGGACTACTTCTGTAAGAGAAATTCCTCATCAACCACGTGGTCAGGTATGGTTCCTATAGGAAAGGCAAGATAAATGTTGGCTTCTCTTTATGACCAGTTTTCAAATTATTGAGTTATTTACCTACAACTCTCCAATTAAAAGTGACCAATTAAAAGTGGCCAATTAAAAAAAATCATTATAAAGTCATGGGTTTAAATATATTTGATGTATTTTAGTTTATTGCAGTCTGTTGCGATTATTATTCTTATGAGTGCTTGAATTGTCCCATCTTTGGCAAGAGTCTCCTCACCTCCTTTTTATGTAGTCCTAAGATACTTTGATAGCTTCTTGAGTTTTTGTTATAATGAAACATCCAAGCACATCTTATACATTTCCTTCTCCAGCTTGAGAACAAAGCATTTCTTTAAGGTTTCCATTGATAGGAAATGGCAATTAGAGACCACAGTCTGAATCCCAAGGACACTCATTGCTATTGGGTTGATCCTTGTTTTCTAGGGCCTTCTGGTGGACAGGAAGTACAAACATATATATTCTAACATAAAGTCATTCTTTGTTTATACTAATACTTTTGATTTAAATAAGACTTCCATTATTTTACATGACTTCATCTAATATCTACTCTTTCTCCCAACCAAATATTTCAGTTCCCAAACATATCAACATTTGCTTTATCTCTCCATATTATCACCTTAATTGATTAGTCATTAATCAATTAATATAGAAATGAAAACCATTTTTCAATTTTGTTTGCCTTAGGATATATCTCACAAGGCATATACAGTCAAGTTAGTATGGTTTAAAGTTGTTTGAAATAGTTCTTCTCTTTGTGATTATACCACTAACTGTGCAGATAGGTTTTGTTTTATTTTTCTTTTGCTTTTTAAAGAAAGCTTTTTGTTTGTTTTGAGAGAGAGAGAGAGAGAGAGAGAGACTGCGCGTGCGAGCAAGGAAGTCAGAAGGAGAGGGAGAGAGAGAATCTTCAGCAAGCTCCATGCCCAGCATGAAGCCCAACTAGGGGCTGGGTCTCATGACCATTAGATCATGACTTGAGCCAAAATCAAGAGTCTGATGCTTAACCGACTAAGCCACCCAGGCACCCCTGGGGAAAGCTTTTTAAAGTTAATTTTTTTGGTAATTATTTAAAATATTTACACAGTTTCAGAGTCAGATCTACAAAACAAAGTATATCAGAAAAACCTAATTTCTATCCTTATCTCCTCTACTTGATTTCCTCCTTCTCCCATACATAGACATTTAAAAAAGTTTTTAGCTTATTCTTCCATTGTTTATATATATATATTCACTTATTCTTAGATATATAGTAACATTTTATGTAGTTTTCCTCACTTTTTATTTAAAAAGTTATTTTATTGAGATATTTATATATAGTTCTACATTGCTTTTTCTAGACAATGTGTGCTGGTCATCATTCCATGACAGTATATAGAGACATTTTTAACCCCCCCCTTTTGTTAATGCTGCACAGTACTTCATATTTAGTTCAACCAGTTTCTTATAGTTGTACATTTGGACTGTTTCTATATTACCAACAGGGCTGCAATAAATAACCTATGTAAACACTTTTCCATATTTTTGCCAGTGATTTTTTTAGATAGATTCTGAGAAATGGTATTGCTGGATCAAAGAGGAAATGCATATGTAATTTTACTAGATATGGCCAACCGAATTACCCTTCATAGGGGTTGCCTCTTTCTGCATTCCCATCAACAGTATACTAGAATGACTGTTTCCCCACAGCTTTGCCAACAAATTGGTTGGATTTTTGCCAATTTGATAAGTAAAAAACACTACTTTAGTACAGTTTTGATTTGTATTTTTCTTGTTAGAAGAAAAGTTGAACATTTTTTAAATATGTTATGGAGCCCTTTTCATTTATTTCTGTGAACTGTTTGTTCATGTCTCTTCCAATTTTAAAAAAAATTTTAAAAACTGATTTAAGTAATGTCTATACCAACATGGGGCTCAAACTCACAACCCAGAGATCAAGAATTGCATGCTTCAGGCACCTGGGTGACTCAGTAGTTTAAACATCTGACTTTGGCTCAGATCATGATCTGACAGGCCATGAGTTTGAGCCCCGTGTTCGGTTTTGTGCTGACAGCTTAGAGCCTGGAGCCTGGAGCCTGCTTCAGATTCTGTCTCCCTCTCTGCTTCTCCCCAACTCGTGCTCTCTCTCTCTCTTTCTCAAACATAAATAAGCATTAAAAAAAAACAACAAAGAAAAAAAAGAGTTGCATGTTCTTTCACCTGAGCCAGCTAGGTGCCCTGTTCTTGCAATTTTTAAGTTGAGTTTGTAGGGGCAGAAAAAATTTCCCTTCTTCCTTTCTAGGTTCTTTGGCTGGTCTAATAGTTAAATTGACAAAGATTAACAGAAGAAAAACACAATTTATACTTACAAGAGCCTCATAAAAAATATGACATTCCAAGACAGTCAGGCAACTGAGGTTTATCTGCTAGCCTGAGCTAAGGAATGGGATAGAGGCCTAGGGCTTCAAAGGGGATGGGAGCAATTCACAGGAAGATGAAAAGAGGCATTATTTTGTAGTCATGTGTTTGCCCTGTCAAGCAGGTAAGTCAGATAAAAAGTTATCAGTGCACCTGGCTGGCTCAGTCAGGAGAGCATGTGACTCTTGATCTTGGGGTTGTGAGTTTGAACCCCATGTTGGGTGTAGACATTACTTGAAAAAAAAGTTATCTCTCGTAATAGCTCTCTTTATGGTTCAGGTCCCTATATAAGTTCTTTTAGGCATTGAGGGAAGATAAAAAGCTTTTCCTGAGTCTGCTGGGTGTTGATTTCCTTCAGGTCAAAATAATTCACATGCCAAAGTGGCACATTTTAGAGTGGCTTATTCTACTCCCCTTAAAGTTCTTGGTTCTTGGGGCTCCTGGGTGGCTCAGTCGGTTAAGCGCCCGACTTCAGCTCAGGTCACGATCTCGCGGTCCGTGAGTTCGAGCCCCGCATCGGCTCTGGGCTGATGGCTCAGAGCCTGGAGCCTGCTTCCGATTCTGTGTCTCCCTCTCTCTCTGCCCCTCCCCCATTCATGCTCTGTCTCTCTCTGTCTCAAAAATAAATAAAACGTTAAAAAAAATTAAAAAAAAATAAAGTTGTTGGTTATTTCCCCTCTAATTTTAGAAGTTCTTTATATATTAAGGATGTTAGCCATTTGTGACATGTTTGTCATTTTACCGTGCTTATGGTAATGTTTTCCTTATGAAAGTGCTTTTAAATTGTTTTAAAGTTTATTTATTTATTTGAGAGAGAGAGAGAGAGAGAGAGAGAGAGAGAGAGGCAGAGAGAGAGGGAGAGAGAGAATCCCAAGCAGGCTCTGCACTGTCTGTGCAGAGCCCAATGTGGGGCTCTAACTCACGAAATGTGAGATCATGACCTGAGTCAAAACCAAGAGTCTAATGCTTAACTAACAGCTACCCAGGTGCCCCTTCTACAGTTTCAATTTTTAAAAAATATCCTATGTAGAAGTTATCCTTTTGTATGCTATGATAAATGGATCAAATTTTATTCTTTTTGTATAGAGTCTCAAATTTATTTATTACTAGTTCCCCTCCCTCCCTTCCTTCAGTCTGCTTTTCCTGGACATTGTATTCTTTCCTAGGTTTGCCAAAACTGGACATGGATCAAAATAAACATCTGTTCGACTCCCTGCACTTGATCCATTTTGTTGCCTGTTTTTCTTTCCTGTACTCTTTGTGATTTCTGCACAGTGTTTTTCCAGCAGCTCAAGGGAGTTATGACCTTTTGAGTTTCAGGAAGAGTGGGCTAAAGATCTGTCCAGAGAGTGATTCAAGCTGGAGCAGGTCCTGCCGAGGCTGAGGAGGGCCAGCTCTGCTTGGGGGTGAGGATAGGATTGGGTAGAAAGTGGTTTCCTGGGGGCAAAGTGGGGGTACTCATTCAGGAGCATTCAGGAGCTCAGTTGTTTCCTGTTCCCATATACCTCCTGCTCTTGTTTTCTATGTTTGAAAGTACCAATTTTCTAACTGAGGAAGACTGGTGACAGAAGGAAGAGAAGTGGGCAGTAAAAGGGAAGAATGGAATACAGAGATTGGAACCTCTCTTCCTCTATACTCACGTGATAGTCAGGGCAGCTCCATATCATCAATGCCAGCTCCCCCTTGCCATTTTCTACAACCAAGTGCCAGGTACTCTGCTAAATGCTTTATGGGGAGTAAGTCATCTAATCTTGACCTGTTAGTTGGCTAAGGTTGTTACTACCAGAAGGGAAAAGAGGCTCAGAATTAAGGTCACACTTGTAAGTAGTAGGATGATGTCAGTCTGCATGACATTAAATTCCAGGCTCAACATGCCTAAGTCTGCGGCCTCCATAATAAAAGGTTCATAATACCCTATAGTTATATTTCCTCTTCCATCTGAGGACTAACCTCATCCCATTTCACTCCCCAGATCCACTGAGCTCAGATGTGGGCAGTGTGGTTGACTCTAGACTTTGCAGCCCTCATGCTGGATTGTAAGTCTCTGTGGCCTGGGAGGGCCCCATGCTGGCCATCTTTTATTCCATTGCCAGCACAGTGCCTGGCACATTGTAGATACTCATTACATATCTGTTGGATAATTGAATAGATGAAAAAGAACGGGAAAAAGAAATGTGTGTTGGCGATGAAGAGGCAGGAGTAGAGGAGGCACAGGGGGAGAGAGGCAGATTTAGGGGTAAGACAGAGGGGCTGGAAGGTGCTGGACTGGTGACTGGAAGGGGTCCATGTTGATGTTTGTTCAGAAGCACAGAAAAGTTGTCACTTGCAGGTCAAGAAATATTTCAATTTTTTAACAACTTGATCATGAAGAAATGACCTAGACTGTAGTAATTTTCTGTCACTTATCCCTTATCAGAGGCATTTTATTTTCTGAATACATCATCTAATGGGTCCAGGACTGAACAGAGCTCCCCTCTGTGCAGCAGATATGCACTTCTGCTTCCATCCTTCAGATTTTGAATATTTCTGTTCCATATTCAAACGTCCTCAACTGTCCTTTCAATTGGAAAACAAAACACAAACACAAACCCTGACTGTCTTCTACAAACAAGCTAAGGTGAAGAAGGTATTGAGCTTTTTCAGGTTGCAAAGAACAGAGAAACACTCAAGTTACCTTCAGGGAGGAACTTTTTCTAAGGCTATACAGGTAAGTAAGAAAAATAGGAAATAGCTTTTTCCCATCTTGCAAGATGGTGGGTGAAAAAAGCTGAGAAGTGAGATACTAAGGAGAAGAAACCTAAAACCTAGAAGGCTGATGCTGGTGGCAGGGTTCAGAAGGGTAACCTCAAGGCTAAAACGACAAAGAAGGGGAAGTGGGAAGTCCCATCATAGCTGAAATCCTGTCCTAGTCAGAGGAATTGGCAGATATTCCCCCATTGACTATGTATTCCAGAAGGGCCATGTATAAGAGGAAGTATTCAGCAGCTAACTCCAGGGTTGAAAAGAAAAAGAAGTTTCTTGCTATTGTCACAAAACCAGTTGGTGGTGACAATGGTGGTACCCTAGTGATTAAACTTTGAAAAATACCTAGATATTATCCTACTGAAGATGTGCCTTGAAAGCTGTTGAGCCATGGCAAAAAACTTTTAGGTCAGCATGTGAGAAAACTGTGAGCTGGTGCCACTCCTGGGACCATTTTGATCATCCTCACTGGGGGCAACAGAGGCAAGAGGGTTGTTTTCCTGAAGCAGCTGAGCAGTGGCTTGCTACTTGTGACTGGACCTCTGGCCCTCAATCGAGTTCCTCTGTGTAGAACACACCGGAAATTTGTCATTGTACCTCCACCAAAACATCTCACTGATGCTTGCTTCAAGAAGAAGCTGTGTAAACCCAGACACCAGGAAGGTGAGATCTCTGACATGGTGAAGGAGAAATATGAGATTACAGAGCAGTGCGAAGTTGATCAGAAAGCTGTGGACTTGCAAATTCTGCCACAAATCACAGCTCTTCCTCAGCTTCAAGGCTACCTCTGCTCTGTGTTTTATGTCACAAATGGAGTGTATCCTCACAAATTGGTGTTCTAAATTTCTTACAAAGAATCTAATTTAATAACTGATCCATTAGAAAGAAAGAAAGAAAGAAAGAAAGAAAGAAAGAAAGAAAGAAAGAAAGAAAGAGGGGTACCTGGGTGGCTCAGTTGGTTAAGCATCTGACCCTTGATCTCAGCTCAGGTCTTGATCTCAGGGTTGTGAGTTAGGGCCTCACATTGGGCTCCATGCTGGGTGTGAAGCCTACTTGAAAGGAAGAAAGGAAGAGAGAAAGAAGGAGAGAAAGAGAGAGGAAGGAAGGAAAGGAAAGTAAGATGGAAGAAAAATAGGAAATGGTCTGTGTAGGCCTTGAGGAGAGCTGGAGTGCCATTCAGGATATAACATGGGATGGGGTGGCCTGGCAGAGAAGAGGAAACTGCTCTCTGTCCTTGAGCATAATGACAGTAACTCCTTCATTTCACAGCTCTTCCGGGGCCTGAACAGATTACCTCCACATCAGCTCCAAACTTCTTCTACCTTTGCTGCTTCTCTCTCACCTGTCTCTTCTTTCCTCTCTAGTACCACAACTTCTACAAGTTGGCTACTTTTCTTTCCTTTTCTTTTCTTTTCCTTCTTTCCTTCTTTCCTTCCTTCCTTCCTACCTTCTGTCCTTTGTTTTTGCCTTAGGGTATGATGGTATCATTAATTTGTGGGCGTATTGCTCTTTCTTAAAAAATTTTTTTAAGTTTTATTTATTTATTTTGAGGGGGGGAGGGGCAGAAAGAGTGTCAGCTCTGAGCTGTCAGCTCCAAGTTTGACATAGGGCTCAAACTCATGAAACTGTGAGATCATGACCTGAACCAAAATCAAGAGTCAGATGCTTGGGGCACCTGGGTGGCATGGTTGGTTAAGTGTCCAATTCTTGGTTTCAGCTCAGGTCATGATCTCACAGTTCATGGGTTTGAGCCCTGCATTGGGCTCTGTGCTGTCAGCTCAGAGCCTGCTTGGGATTTTCTCTCTCCCTCTGTATCTGCTCCTCCCCTGTTCATGCTCTCTCTCTCTCTCAAAAAATAAATAAATAAATAAATAAATAAATAAACTTTAACAAGAAGAAAAGATCTGCAAAATAAATGAAAAAAGATTATTTAAAAAAAAAAAAGAGTTGGACACTCAACTGACTGAGCCACCCAGGTGCCCCATTAATTCTGGGGAGTTATTGCTCTTTGTAAGAGAAAATCTATAATGTACTCTTTGATTACATGAAATTAAGGCAGAGTCTGAACTGAGAGGCTGATCCAAGAGGTGTTCCATTGCTGAGCACAATTCCTTGAGCAGAGAGGTGAGAAATGTCTAGAGTGGGTCCCCTGAAACAGAAATCATTTTAGGAACAGTCACCTTTGGTATGGAATTCTAATGTGTCCCTGTTCTGGGTTGTAATTCCCCTACTCATTGGCCTATCCATGGTTCAAGCCTCTACTAAGCTGAGTTGACCCCTAGCCCGTTGTTAGCTTGTAAAGGAAGGGAAGGGCTACAGAGCCTGGATGCTCACAGAGAAGTGGTAAGAGGAAGAAGGAAGAGGTAATATTGACCAGGAAAATGGTGGCACTTCCTGGGTCAGGGTCCTAGACTTCCTGTAGCTGTAGAACAGTAGGGGTTTGAGTTATTTTGTAACTGGGGCACAGGAGTACAAGAGCACCTGCTGCAGGGGTCCCAAACAGATGAGGTTTGATCACTTTCCACTGACAAAATCGAAAGTCAGAGACATGAGTGGTGGTGAAACAAGAAAGGAATTCATTTCAGGGAGGCCTATACTGGGAGGATGGCAGACTGACTAGTGTCACAAAGACTGTCTCCAAAGTGCTGGAAAAGCCTCTAGGTTTATTATTTTATTTATTTATTTAATTTTATATTATATTATATTTTATTTTGAGACAGAGAGAGCACAAGTGAGCAAGGGGCAGAGAGAGAGAGAGAGAGAGAGAGAGAGAGAGAGAGAGAGAGAGAGGAGTGGGGCTCACCCAAAGCAGGACTCAAACTCATCTGATGTGGGACCCAAACTGACAAACTGTGAGAATATGACCTGAGCCAAAGTCAGGTGCTTAATGACTGAACCACCCAGGCACCTGCCTCTAGGTTTATAAAGGGAAAATGTGGGACAAATGTTGGTGGGTATGTGCAGGTGGGCAGCAAAAATCAGGTTGTTCATTGTCTTGGAGTCAGTTATGTGGGGTCTTGCTGGGTCAGAGCACTCCTTATTGCTTGAGGGGGTAGTTTCTGTCCCCAGTGGATGCTTTGCCCAAAGGGTCTTTTATCTGAATTAAGAGAGAAACTGGAAAGAGGAACTTAATCAGAAAATACTGACTGCGATCAGAATGGAGGTAGTTGCAGTCCTCTTTCAATTTGACTATCAAAAGAAAGTGAGAGGAGACTGGGTGGCTCACTCAGTTGAGCGTCCAACTCTTGATTTCAGCTCAGGTTATGATCTCAGGATCGTGAAATCAAGCCTCACTTCAAGCTCTAGGCTGATCATGGAGCTTGCTTAAGATTCTCTCCCTCTCCCTCTGACTCTCACCACTGCTTGGGTGCTCTCTCTCTCAAAAAAAAAAAAAAAAAAAAAAAAAAAAAAGAAAGAAAGAAAAGAAAAGATAGAAAGACAGAAAGATGGAAGGAAAAAAAGAAAATGATGGCCAAAGGCTGAGAACCCGGGTTTCCCTTTCACCATATGGAGCTGGTGTTCTCCCTGTGGTGCCTGCATATTCCTGTGTCTCTGTGGAATGATTCCAAATCCCCACCCTCTGTCTATAGAGGCCCCACTACTTCCTACCTCTTCAAATATCCTCCCCTTAAACTAGTTCTTCTCCCACTTTTTTTTTTACCTTCTTCCTCTCTTCTTCACTCCCTCCCAATCTCTTCTCGCTCACATTCTTCAACATCTTTTTCTTTTGACTTATATTTTAATCTTTCCATTCCACCATCTTCAGTCTTTTCTTCCATTTCCTCCTTCTTTCCCATCTCCTTGCCTTACCTAACTTCTTGGCTTTCTCCCACTTTTCACTGCAACAGCTTTTTATCCCATCCATTCAGCATACCCCGAGGGTGCAAACTCATGGCCTGCTGCCTGATAACTGCAGAGACATATAGTATGTAACAGAATGCTTACCAAAAATATTGAATTCATTCCCAACATTTAAAAATGGGATATTTCACCTAAAAAAATCCAGATTTCAATTTCTAAAAAAATTGAAACTATCTGGCATCATGAGGCCCATAACGGCAACAGTCGAGGAAGCAGGATGGTGGCGGCCCCTCTCAGGTCACCAGAGTCTACTTGGTGTTCCCTGGTTTCCCTCACACTGAGGGAAAATGTCAGTTAGCAATTATCATTTAGTTTGAGCAGCTTTTTTTCCATTAGCAGAAAAATTTCTGTTCCAACCCACATCTTTACTCAAAAGTGGGAGAACAAAGAGACAGCAAAAGCCTTGTTTTTTTCTCACCCTCGAGTGCTTTATCATTTGCATTTCCTGCTTTGCCTCTGCAGGCGGCAAAGTCTGCAACCTCTGCTATAGACAAAGACCCCTATCTCCCTTCCCCATTTCTCTACCCTCACCTCCTCTTTTTCCGTAGTACCCCGCCCACATTTTGTTCGTGCGAAGATTAGTTTTTAATGCAGCACTGTAAGGTTAAGTAACTTCAGGACCACTACTGAAACTTTCAGTGTTCAATCTACAGAAAAGTTCTGTGAAAAATCATCATATTTTTGCAGTGGTGCTTTGTATATGTTCATGGATTGGAGTAGTTACTTTATTGAGAATCTATTACTTGTCTTGCTATTTGTGTCATCTGGCTAACAACCTATTCATGTGGATAAGAGCTGAGGAAATGTTTACTGTGCATGCCCAAGACAGCCTTCTTTTAGGATCATTATCAGCTTGGGGATGGCATTCAGCTGGTAGTAACAGAAACCTGAAAAACAGTGACATAACAATTTAGGGGCTTAATTTTTCTGCATTTAAAATCAATCTCAAGGTGAGAACAGAGCTCCTAATAGTGTAGCAAGAAGCTGGCTCCCTCAGCCCCTGAACCGTCTCTTCTCTAGGGCTGGTTGTGTCTTGCATCATCTCTTCATTTATTTTCCTCCTTAACCCTTACTATATTCTGACATATTACATAGCAATTAGTTGATGATCTGTCTCCTCTCACTAGACTAAGTTCACTGAGGGAAGGGATTTTTGTCTATTTTCTTCATGAGGAGTCCCTAGCACTGAAAACACCATGTGTTTGTTGAGTAAATGAAGAAATGCTGTCCAGATGACTGCTGGAGGTCCGGCTATCATGTTGATGCTTCAGGCAGGGGTAAATGGGAGGATAAAGGCCAAAGAAGACCCAAGCCTGTAGAGTCAGTTCCAGAAAAGGATTTTCTTGCAAGTCCCACTTAGTAACTTAGGAGTCTCACTGAACTGTGTCACAGAGCCACTCCTACTTGCATGGGAAGCTGAGGGAAAAAATTATTTTTAAAACAGAGGAACATTTCTAACCAAAGTAAAACTGGAGTTTTGTCAGTAGGAGGAATGGAGAATGGATATTGGGTCTCTGCAAGATGGCTCTGATGTACTCTCTGAATGCATGAAGCTCCAGAAATCCTACACAAAGCTCCTGACCATGGCCCTATGCCCTATGCCTCCTACTTAATTTACTCTTGTGAGTAACATCAGCTTCCTTGAATTCACTACACTGTGATTCCTTAATTCCATACTTACCATTTATCTGTTGGGTTTCTAAAATGTAATTGCATATAATACTAAGAACCATGAATAGTAAGATAAGCCTCATCTTTAATCTACCAATTATTCTATTTTAGGTATTGCTATTCTTTTTGAAACATTCAGTGGCTTAAGCTCTACCCAACAGGCCTCTGACTTTGTGTGTGCTTGCATGTATGCATGGGCATGCAAGTGTGTATGCATGGGTTCACATGTGCACAGATCTGTGTCCATATATCACAAAAAAGGGGAAGGGAACAGAAGCTTCTCCTTGTCTCTTCCTCCTCCTTTTCAAGGCAGATGCTGTCTGGAGCTAAAAAATGCTTTGATGTGTACAATGCAAGACTGTGCATCCCAACAGATAACCTGAGGCACAGGGAGAATTGGGCACCTTGGGCCCTGCCTATGAACTCACAAAGATGGTGAGTGTGGCTAAATTCCAGCCTCAGCCTCAGCTCCCTTGGCCTCATGCACCAGCAGGGCACAGACTGCCTGCCCAAAGGAAGGTGGCTTTTTTCCTAATTTGCACAAAAGGTGCCACTTGTGAAGCTCACATACCTATGGGCTGCCTGCGCCTATTTAATTCAACCCAGGAGGAGTCTTTTAAAAATGCACACAAAGTCTCTCTGTAAGCAGGCTGTAGCCAGCTCTCCTGTATGGAGGTCAGTAGATTTCTCCCCTACTAAGTCTGAGAGCCAGAGATCTGCATGTGAGTCCTCACTGAAATCCCCACTCTCTCCTTCCTTCTTTCCTTCATCTAGTCCGTGTGTGACTATTGAATGAAAATAAGCAGAAGACAGACACAGTCCAACACCTTCTAAGTAAGACTGTCTCTCCCTAGGCATGCTGCCCTGCCAGAGAGATGAAGCCAAGCTTGTGGGGCAACTGGATGGGTTGGAAGCTGGTTGAGTGGGCAGTGAAAGAATTCACCCAAGGCAGGACAAAGGAGATAGAGGCTTATTGAATACACTGTAAGGGAGCAGCAGCCAGGAGATCAAAGAAGAGACTCTGCCTGGAGGCAGTGGGGGATGGGGAGGGGCTATAGTTAAGGGGGGGTATGAGAAGGTATGGGAACATGTGGAATTTTCCTTTTTTGGTACCTGTGCCCAGTTGCAAGTAGCCCATTGGTCAACTAGGACTTATGGCTATTTTGAGGTGGGTCACCTAAATGGGCCTGTTTGCACTCTGCCTGGTGGTCACTGTGGGCCCTGCTACCTTACTCAGTTTTCCATTGCTCAAGCTTGCTGCCTAAAAGAGGCCTTTACAAAGCTCACAGTGCATGTAGCCCATACTGTACTCCACTGAGGGACTCTTGTCAGGGCCATATCCTGGCTCCCTCCAGATTGCCTTTGGAGGTGTCTAACCCCATCCCCCCCTCATTTTAATTCCATTTTAGACAGTGTTGTCTTCTGATGCTGGCACCAAACAGGTATGAGCTATTTCTGGAGCCCCTTGAGCACTGGTCACACTTTCAAACTCAGAGGACCCATTGAATGTATGAAATAATTAGATCTATCTTAAAATGCTCACCAAATAATGAATGTACACAATAGTTAGTTATACAGCAGAATGGTTTATTTTTTATTTTATTAAATTTTTTTTTCATGTTTATTTATTTCTGAGAGGGAGAGAGGGAGCGAGAGAGAGCATGAGCAGGAGAGGGGCAGAGAGAGAGGGAGACACAGAACCTGAAGCAGGCTTCAGGCTCTGAGCTGTCAGCACAGAGTTCCATGCGGGGCTTGAACTGTGAGATCATGACCTGAGCCACCCAGGCGCCCCCAGAATGGTTTTTAAAGTAACAGTTTAGGGGCTTCTGGGTGGCTTAACTGGTTGAGTGTCTGACTCTTGATTTTGGCTTGGGTCGTGATCTCGTGGTTCATGGGATTGGGCCCGTGTCGGGCTCTGCACTGGTGGTGCAGAGCCTGCTTGGGATTCTCTCTCTCTCACCCTCTCCTGCTCTCTCTCACTTGCTCTCTCTCTCTCTCTCAAAATAAACAAACATTTTTAAAATAAAATAAAATAACATAACAGTTTAGCTCTTTTATCAAATTAAATCTCATAGAGAAAGAAGCTCACTATACGAGAAAAACATAGAGGTGGAACCTCTCTGGATGAAGAGGCCCAGGAGTTAAGGCCTGGCCACTGTGTACCAATCTGCGTACTAGCCAGGGCCCCTGGAGGCCATGCTGTGGATCTCCAAGTGTCCCTTGAACATGGTTTGCAAATGTATAGGGTGGTGGAAAGAACTCAGACTCAAAGTTGGGGATTGGTGTGCGTTCCTGCTTTGCTGTTGAGTAACCTAGGGCAAGTGAAATAAGCCACTCACTCCCTGTTAGCCTCATGCCCACACCTGCAGGAATGGGAGAACAACCCACACAGGCACCTACACCCCAGTGGAGAATTACCCAGATGTCCCCTCCCTGTCATCTATTCAGAAGGTCCTTTCTCAGCAGCCTCCTCCGTCTTATCATTTGACTATTTATCTTGATGGCTATGTATCTCTGACACTGACAGAGCTGATTGCTTCCTCAAACTCCATCATCCTCTTCTCCCTCAGCAATGGTATCTGAATCTTGTATGAGGGACAGTGTGCTACTTAAGAACACTTACTTCCCCAGACTCCCTTGCATCTAGGGGTGGCCACATGACTATTTGGATAATGAGTCATCAGCAGAAGTCCGTTTGGTGTGGCTTTCAGGAATTCTGTTGCTTTCAGATAGATTCAGTTGCAACATACCTTTTGCTCTTTCCTCTTCCTTTCTGCCTGAAATGTGGGTATGATGCCTGCAGGCAGAACAGCTACTTTACACCCATGAGGCAGAAGGATGGACTGGTATAGATGTGAGGTAACACCTCTGGCAACATTGGGGACATGTTACCAAACCAGAAGAGATGGGTCAACACAGCAGCAGTGTCTTTCTTAGTGAGCACTGTCCTCCTTGCAGAGCTGGAGAGAGGTGGGGTCTTGGAGCCACTAACACCCATCCTGCCTGATGGTAAGAAAGGGAAATCCAAAGAAGTTGGGTCTCAGCTGGGGCCTATGAAGGGCTAATTGGGCAGTGATCTTGCCTCTCCTACCTACCTCCTTGTCCTAATATTATCCTAATAATCTTTCTCCCACTCTGTCTCCCAGGATATTCCTACAGTCTCAGTATTTGGCCTCAGCTATGAGAAAAATTTCTTACTATTATTCTTTGTTTATTTTGTAGTTCTCTGAAGATATTCTTCTGATAGCTTTTTGCCATTTGTCACTCTTTTTTCTCTATTCCTTGTGTGTCAGCATTCTTTCTTGCTTATTTCTGTTACATGCTCACTCCCTGAAATTTGATCTAGCCTTCAAGGTGTGTCCCAGATGCTTTTGGGAAACCAGCCTGGATGGAGACATTTCCCTTCTCTGTAACCCCACAGCACGTAGTTTCTGTGGCTTCTATGATCACCAGCATACTGGCATGTGCTTGATTAGACTTATTCCTTTTATTACCCTCTAAGTTCCTTAAGGCAGGGAATGTCTTGTACTCAGCCCTGCCCTTAGCACATTGTATGTGGCCCATGAGTATTCATTGAGTTCAACTGTAAATTCCAATTTGAGAAGAGAAGACACATAGATACACACAAAGCACGATGTATTTAAATAAAGTGGAGATTTCATTTTCTTCGAGAAATGCCTCCTCTACAGGCCTTTGCCACACATATACAGGACAGGGGGAAAGAAGGCATAGCTGTAAACCACCCACTTGGAGAACCCTTTTATTCAGGAGAAACACAAGCTGTAAAAGAAATCACTATCACCTCTTATCACCTGTAATAAGGAAATTCTGAATAACTCTTTCCTGGGGATCCAGTGAGTCAGAGGTTCACACCTGGTTAGGTAAGTAGTGGGTGTGATCAGGGAAGAAGTGATGAATGTTCTTTTGGATTCAGCACCCAGCATCAGCTATTTCTACAGCAGTGATGCAGGTTTCCACGTAGAGTCCTTAATGTTGTTCAGAGTGCTTTCACACACATGTCCAAACAGGATGAAGCAACGGTAGTTGCCTAGAAAAGGAACTTGATGGAGCAGATTCAAAGGATCCAATTGTTGCACTAGAAGTCTTCTTAAGGATAGGAACATAGCAGGAAAGGAGAAGCAGAACTTCCTTGTCTTGACAGTGTTAGTGTGGACATGTCTAGCAACCAATTAAATGTGAGAATTGGAAGCTGAAGAGGGAGGGAATGGGCTAGAGAGTAGATTTTGGAGTCACTGGCACGTAAATGGAGATTAAACCCTGACTCTGGGCAAGATCACCTTGGGAGGGTATGAAGGAAGGGGAGGATGGAATCTG
This sequence comes from Puma concolor, assembly GCF_028749965.1. NCBI lineage: Eukaryota > Metazoa > Chordata > Mammalia > Carnivora > Felidae > Puma > Puma concolor. Next base: position 29,997,337 of record NC_141671.1, read on the forward strand.
AACACTTAGGTGGTGAGTAGAGGACAAGACACTGGAGAAGGCCAAGAAGGGCCAGCCATAGAGGTTAAGACTAAGTAGGAGATGGGGAGCCTGGGAGTCTCAGTCAGTTAAGCACTGGACTCTCTCTCTCTCTCTCTTTTTTTTTTTTTTGAGAAAGAGGGTGCAAATGAGTGAGAGGTAGAGAGAGAGAGAGAGAGAGAGAGAAGAGGAGCTCACTTCAAATGGTCTTGTGTTCACCTGAAGTGGGGCTTGAGCTCTCCTGAAGCCGGACTCGAACTCACGAACCGTGAGATCATGACCTGAGCTGACATCAGATATTTAACCAACTGAGCCACCTAGGTGCCCAAGCATTGGACTCTTGATCTCAGCTAAGAGTCGTGAGTTCAAGCCCTGAGCCTACTTAAAAAAAGAAAAAGAAAAAAAAAAAAAAAAACTAAGTAGGAGAGGAAATTATTGTGGAAATCAAGGGTTGAGACTTCTGAGAGGAGAGAGACAGAGAGACAGAAATAGCACCAATGAATGCAAACAGAGTTTCTGGGAAGGGGAGAATCACAAAGTATCAATTGGATTTGGGAGTGGGGCAAATGGAGGGGATACATGGGATAAAAGTGGAGATGAAAGGAGAATTTCCAAGGTGCCAGAAAGGAGAAGCAAGGAGAGTGTGGAGACAGAGAAGTAGGGTGATGGTCACCAAATGTCAGCTCCTTCAGGGTCCTTGCTTTTTCTGGGCAAGCCCCTCATGATGACTGAGCAGGGCTGGGGTTGGAAAGGCCTGGCTGTTTTCACCCAATTTGGTTTGCTCTGTGGGGGCTCTCCATAGCTGTCTGAAGCTCTGCAGGCCCTCCCCTTACCGTCATAGAGGTTGATTTCTAATCAACATCTTACATCTCAAATTCCATCCTGGTGTTTGCTTCCAGAGAACCCAATCTCTGACACAGTGGTGGAAACAAGTCTTTGAAGAGTTTAGTGGGAAGGAGTAAGGAAGGGTTTCTAAAATTTTTTCTTTTGTTTGTTTTAAGAGCAGGAAGGAGAGGAAGGAGCCCGTGGAGAGGGAGTGCTTGACGATACTGGAAGGGGACAGGATGGTTAGGAGGTGAGGCCTGGGGAGAAGGCGGAGAATGGACTTTAAGGCCAAAAAGAGTGATTGGCTTGGAATAAGAGTGATCAGTTGCTCAGTCTCTGAGATTGAGGCTGATGGTATATTGATTGGGTGAATCTAGATTGTTTTTGGGGGTAGTCAAGGAAGTGAGGAACACTCTGCTCAGGGACTTCAGTGACCAATTGCTGGAGAGAGGAAAGCAGGAATCCTCGAGGTTAAGGTGGATTAGATGCTTTCACCTCCAGTGAGGATTTGGGGGAAGCAGGGCAACTTTTAGCAGAGCTGTAAAAAGCGGAGAAACTCTGGGCAAAACCCAGATAGAGATAGAGATCTGAGATAGAAGACCCACTTCTTCCTGTTAGAATCTGTTTGGTCTGACTAGATGGATTTGGTGTACTGATTCCAGAATCCAAAGGATTTTCTATGCCTTCAAACTCCATGCCATCCTCATATCCGCTGAACACATCCTCTGTATCACACACAAGACATGATACAAATGTTGATCAGGGCAGGATTGACGTGAGAACCCTCCAGCACCTTGGAATTCTGTCATTTAACCAATTCCAGTTTCTCCTAACTGTACAATTATCAATTCCATATTTCTCCATTTGTTCTAGAAGGATATAATTTGACATGTCATGAAATGCCTTAATCAAATGCACCCCCTTGGGTCTGCTATAGTGCCTCATTCTGTCAGTCTCCCTGACAAGACAACATAAATGAGGACAGTCTGGCATGACCCTGGTGGCCACATTTACTTCTTTTAAGGTCTCACAAGACACCACTTAAAAAAAAAATGTTTATTTATTTTTGAGAGACACACACACACACACACAGAGCATGAGCATGGGAGGGGCAGAGAGAGGGAGACACAGAATCCGAAGCAGGCTCCAGGCTCTGAGCTCTCAGCACAGAGCCCGAGGCGGGGGTTCCAACTCAGGAACCGCGAGATCATGACCGGAGCCAAAGTCGGATGCTTAACTGACTGAGCCACCCAGGTGCCCCACAAGACACCTTTTTGTATCTCATTTGAAGATTTTTGCCTATGGTCATTGTTAAGGCCACTGATTTGTAATTTTCAACATTCGCCTTTTGTCCATCTTTGGAAGTCAAAGCTACCTCCAGCCTTCTAACACCTGTCTTCCTTTCCATGATTTCTCAAAGATCACTGATGGTGACTTGGTGATACTCCTAGTATCATAATTTTTTTTTTTTTTAACTCTGGCCTGTAGTCCATTCATAGCAGGTATTTGAACACATTTGGTGCAACTACAGTTTCTCTTACCTTCTTTTTTTTGGGGGGGGGGTTGACCCCTACTTACCAATAGTCACCTTACCCTTTCCATTCAAAGGCCATGGTTCTTGTTGAGAAACTGAAAGCACTCAAAGATTCTGCTGTCCATCCCTCATCTGGGAATACTGTATGACTGGCATGAGGGCGGGACGCATTCCTTCTTCCTTTTTAATTTTGTCATAACCAGTTTCACACCATCCCAAGATCAAACCTCCTTATCTTTCCCTGTAGGGAACCAGATACTATCAAGCTCAATGCCCTGCCACTCCCTATGCAGTGACTGATATATTCTTTTTTTAAAATGTTTTGTTTTTTAATTTCAGAGGGAGAGAGAGAGCAAGCACGGCGAGCAGAGAAGAAGGGCAGCGGGAGAGAGAGAACGTTAAGCGGGCTCTCACCTCCTAGCCGGACTTGGCCAATCCCGGGGCTCTAGGATCACGACCTGAGCCGTAATTGAGAGTGGAAGGCTCAACCTACTGAGCCACGCAGGCGCCCAATGACTGACATATTCTCATGGGAAAATGGGGGTAAGGATTAAAAGGAAAAGGGAATAACTCTATTCACACGTTCTGCAACTACAAATGCAGAATTCAAGGTCAGTGTAATTGCGTGTTTCTAATTTATTTGGCCGCCAGATGGCGAAACAGTGTGCCTTAAAAAAAAAAAAAAAAAAGGATGTCCGCCATTCTAAGAAAACAATAACAAAACAGTTACTAGACACAGGTACACCCTGCTTTTTGGAAGTTTGCGTTATGCCATTTCACTTTTACAAAAGACCTACATTAGTACCTGCTTGCGCTCACCGAAAGAAATCTGAAAAGGATTTTTGCTTTTACGGAAAAAAAGTGAAGGTAGCACTCAGCACTGATTTCCATCGCAGCCCTTATGGAAGCAGCAGCGACCACGAGCAGCAGAGTGGTGCCACCAAGCGCCTTCGCAAGGAACTACGCTCAGCATCTCGGTATCAACCTGCCAGAGCTTTGAACTGTGTCCGTGAGCATCTTGTGCTTTATCTTGATTTATTTCGTGTTTCCGTTAGCAAGATGTGTCCTAAGGTATCAGAAAAGCCGAAGGGAGGTTATTTTTTGGTTCTGGGGATGCTAAATTTTTTTTTCATATAAGTTAATACTAATTGTTTCTTTGCTTTATGCCATTTTGGCTTCCAAAAGTTTTCATAGGAATGCTCTATTTTTGGAAAGGGAGGGAAACCTGTAATCAACGCTGAAAATGCCCACAAGAAAGCACATTTCACGTGTCTGCTCTAAGTGACACAGTTGATATTTTGATGTGGTTTTCTTGCCATCAAGGTACAGACAAATTCCTTTCTTAACCTTAAAATAACAAATATGGGCCTCCTGACCCTGTTTAGTCTGTATTTTCCTTTCCTGCCTTGTGTATAGAAAGCCACCTGGGAGTAAAAACTGGAAGTGGGCTTGTCTTTATCTGCATCTAATGTGTACTTCTCTTTGCTATGGTCTCCTTGCCATTGAGCCATTGAATACTAGAGTAGAAGAGGTCAGTGAGGAATTATTGCTAATATCAACATTATTGAACTAAAATATGTATCCCATTTTGTGAAGAGAAGTGCTGACTGTCCTGTGGGTGTCTGAAGAGGAGTATACTTGACCCTGAGTATTAGCCTATATCTTTTGGTTACATTCAGATTGGATTTGGCACTTGTAGAATCTGGAGTCCAAGGTAAGAAGTGAGTGCCTGAGAGTGTGCCATAGGTCTTTGTGGTGGAGAATGTGGGAGTAGGAGGCACAAGGCAAGAGGGAACTGAGAACAGTAAAGACATTCAATGCTTGTTTTGTGCTTCTATCCATTTTTGACCCTGGGGAATTTTAAAGAACTATTTCTAACATTTATTTTAGGTGGGTGGGTGGATGGATGGATGGATGGATTAATTAATTAATTCATTCATTCATTCAATAAATATCCCAGGCATGCTGTAGGAGTTGGGGTTCAATAGTAAATAAAGCAGAGCTCTATGCTTCAAGGCACTTTCTTTTTTTTTTTTAATTTTTTTTCAACGTTTATTTATTTTTGGGACAGAGAGAGACAGAGCATGAACGGGGGAGGGGCAGAGAGAGAGGGAGACACAGAATCGGAAACAGGCTCCAGGCTCTGAGCCATCAGCCCAGAGCCTGACATGGCTCAGAGCCTGACGCGGGGCTCGAACTCCCGGACCGCGAGATCGTGACCTGGCTGAAGTCGGACGCTTGACCGACTGCGCCACCCAGGCGCCCCTTCAAGGCACTTTCTAATTTTGGTCTTTAGTCCTACAAGGACAAGATGAGATCCCAATAGAGGCTCTTCACCTGAGGTCCTAGGAAACACTCAATGCCCACAAGTATGGAGGGAGACACAACTCTAAATTGAAGCAAAATTTCTTTCAAACCTTGTTGATCGTAAGGAACAAATCAAAGTGGCAAATATTCATGATAACATCCTGGTTCATTTCTTATACAAGGGAAGATACTGAGGGTTTGCTGAAGCAAGAAGGAAAAAGCAGCATAATGGGAACCATGTTGCAAAAGTGTAAATTGCTTCCTAGTCATTGCCAGGATCTTGATGATCTGAGAAAACAACTGGTGTATAAAGCAGAGCAAATACACCCTTGTTATAAGCCAGAAATTCCAACCACAGGGAAAGAAAGATGTATACCAAAAGGCAGTGCAGAAGTGTATTGGAGAAGATCAAGACTGGTGTTAGGAAAAATAGTTTGGAAGCTATGGAAACTGTCTCACTGACAGACAATGAAAGTCTGAATTAAGACAACAGCCAAAGGGCAGTCAGGGACAGATAGGAGACAGATTTCCGGGTAGAAAGGATGGATATAAAGCTGAGGGAGAGGAAGAATGATGGGAGAGGACATCACTTTCGGTGGCCTGACCTCAAGGCCTGTGTTTTTTTTCTGAGATGTCATTTCGCCTTGTCATAGAACAAAGACCCCACTTTTAGAACCGCCTGAGGGAGCCTATCCAAACACATGTGCCTGGGCCCAGACCTAGCCAATCAGAATCCCTGGGCTGGGACCACTGGCTCATTCCAGGAGAGCACACAAGCTTCTCTTCCTGCCATGATCTTCCATAGGTGGTTCTGCCTGAACCACACTTTATTTTTCTCTGTTTCATAATTACATTACATAATCGCAATACATTACATAGTCCCACTGATAGTTGGAAAGGCTCTGAGTGTTTAGATGGAGAACTACATGTAAGCAAACACCAAAATCCTTCTTCATAGGCCCATTAGTGGGAATATACTAGAACTAATTTGCAAACATCTCATTGAAACTATAGGAGAGGGATTCTTAGGAAGCTGCTCTGCAGTAAGGGAAGGTTAATGGACAACCATTGTTCAATAAGAAGTTACCAATCTGTTTTGTAAAATTGATAATCTATAATTTTATCTTACTAAAAATAAAGAATATTTTTTAAACATAAAAAAACAAAATCTTAAACATTTAAAATTTGTCATAATAAAATTTATCATCTTAATTTTTTAAAATGGTTATTTATTTATTCTGAGAGAGAGAGAGAGAAAGAGAGCATGAACAGGGGAGGGGCAGAGGGAGAGGGAAAGAGAGAATCCCAAGCAGGTTTCATGCTGTCAGAGCAGAGCCTGACTCAGGTCTTAATCTCACAAACTACAAGATCATGACCTGAGCCAAAATCCAGAGTCAGACATTCAACCGACTGAGCCACCCAGGTGCCCCACCGTCCTAATCATTTTAAAATGTACAATGCAGTAGTGTTTAGTACATTCACATTGTTGTACAACCAATCCCTGGGACCCTTTTCATCTTGCATGATGGAAACTCTGTGTCGGTTAAACAACTCCCACTGCACCCTCCTCCCAGGCTTTGGCAACCACCATTATACTTTCTGTCTCTATGAATTTGACTACCTCATATAAGTAGGTTCTTACAGTATTTGTCTTTGTGGCTGGCTTATTTCACTTGGCATAGTGTCCTCAAGGTTCATGCACGTTGTAGCATGTATTAGAATTTCCTTTCTTTTTAAGGCTGAATAGTATTCCATTCCATATATATATATATATATATATATATATATATATATATCATGTTTTGCCATGTTTTGTTCATTCATCCATGGATGGATAATTGGGTTGCTTCCACCTTTTGGTTATTGTGAATAGTGCTGCTATGAGCATGAGTGTATAAATGTATCTTTGAGACTCTGCTTTCAATTCTTTTGGGAACTGTAGGACTGCTGGATCATATGGCAATTCTATTTTAAATTTCTTGAGGACTCACCATGCTGTTTTCCATAGTGGCTTTGTCATTTTACATTCACACCAAAAGTGCTCAAGTGTTCTCATTTCTCCACACCCTTGTCAACACTTGTTGCTCTCTGTGTCTACTGTAGTCATCCTAATGGGTAAGCGGTGGCATAAAGCCTTTTCAGAACATAGGTTTACTAAAAATTTTGATCTCCCCTACCCCAAACTTTGCATAAAGTCCTAAGTTCTTTAATCATAATTCTTTCGGGGCACCGGGGTGGCTCAGTCAGTTAAGCGTCTGACTTCAGCTCAGGTCATGATCTCAGGGTTCGTGGGTTCGAGCCCTGCGTTGGGCTTTGTGCTTCGGATTCTGTGTCTCCCTCTCTCTCTGCCCCTCCCCCGCGTGCTCTCTCTTTCCAAAAATAAATAAACATTAAGAAATTTAAAAAAATCATAATGCTTTCATCCAAGGAGATTTTTTAGGATGGTTAGAGAAGGAATACTCTATTGTCATTTTAACAATGTTTGCCAACTAAAAAGGTAAAAATTAAATTTTATTTTGATTTTTTTCATTATTGGCAAAGTTGAAGTTTTTGTGATTTTTAACTAGTTATGGCTTCTCTGCTGTGAACTGTTTGTGTCTGAATTTCTCACACAGTACAGTAAAACACAAAAATAGCTGTTGAGTGCTTTCCATGTGCTAGTTACTGTTCTAAGAGCTTCACAGGTAGTAAGTCAGTTAATCTTGACTTACCAGCAAGCAGATGCAATGATTAGTCTCAGTTTATGGAGGACACAGAAACATGAACAAATCAAGTATCTTGTCCCAGGTCATACCAAGAAAGTTTGGATTCAAAGCCTGTGCAAACTACTAAATGGGCAATATTTCCCGAATTTATTTGTTTGACTGTTTCCCCTTATTAACTATAAATATTAAAAAATTTATAGTTAAATCTATTAGTCTATTCTTTTCTTTTGCTGGCCTGGGTTTTTTGTTTGTTTGTTTGTTTTTTGTTTTTTTCAGCCAGCTTAGGACATCCTCTTCTTTTTAGAGATCAGAAAATATTTGGACTTTTTTTTAGTATGTTAGATGTTTTATACATATATGTATTTTCCCAAATAATCAATTATTTCTCTCAAACTGTTTATCAAATGATATTTTTGCTTCCATTGTTTCAGAATGGCACCTTTCTCCTGGGTTTTATTTCATAATTGCTTGTTTTTTAATGAGCATTATATGTTCAGTCACCTCTTTGAGGATACTGAAGTCTCTTTCTGGTTGCTCTTTTCTTTTCACTTCATTTGATATGAATCTGTCTCTAGACTGTTGATGCTGTTGGCTGCCTTTCTCAATGTGAGTTTTCGTGTAGTTTGGAACTCAGCCTCCAGGTTCATTTTTCGTTATTTTCTCTCTCTGCCTCCCTTCTCTGTTCTTCACTCTTTTCTTCCAGTGACTGAGCATTTACCCTCCCTGGGGTCTGTCCAGAGTGAGGTCTCCTGGGCAGCCAGGGCTGCTGCCCTGCTATGACCCTGAGGATGACTCAGGGCAGGAGGAGGCTGGGTCAGGTCTACACACAGACCCGTTTTGGTGTCCAGGGGCGTCCCTATCCATCTATTTTCTTGAAGAGGGTAGGGAGAGGCCAGTCACAGCTTCTGGAATTTTGATCAATGAACATGACTCTGGTCCCCCACCTCAAGTGGGCAATTTAATTCTTTCTCATCACTTGACAGACCTTGAATTCCTAGCTGTCCTTAACTGTATCTAGACGCAGAGCTCCACAGATCACAGCTTCAGCCCTATTCATTTTTTGCATTTATATCCCATTTCTGAGAATACCTATGGGGATATTCTTCCCTTGTTGAACATAGAGTTTTATTTTCTCCAATATTTTATTCATCGTTGCTTTGCATGGTAGCCTCTGGGCTACCATGTGCTCCAGTTTGTTTCCCTTCTCCTGCTGCACCCATTTTCTCAGTGGCACAGCAAGGTGATCTAAACTTAGAACTGCACCAGCCTCTTTTGCTGTTCTGTTTCCCTCACGTGTCTGTGTCTTTTGTGCAAGCATTAATTGTAGCTTTATGCTCCATGCTAGGGGGCTGCTCTGACCAGTTCCTCCAAAAGTTCTGATAACTTCCTCAAGGCTAGATCAGGTAGGAGGCTCTATACTACAGCAGTTACCCAAGATGAGGATGGGGAAAATGGTGCTCTTTCCTACCCAACCTGAGGATGCATGCAAGGGGCCCTGGGATGGCAGTTTTAGGATAGGAGGAAGGTTTCTGCTTGGGCTTCCATGCCAACATTTCAGTACAGATCTCAAGCCAGGCTGGATCCAGCACGAGGGTGGATGTGAGAGCAAACACTGGAAGCTGGAGATGGTCCCTGGATGGACAAACAAGTTTCATATGTCATGGGTGTATATGATAGCAGGATGCAGCTGAGGCATTATGTAGCCATGTCCTTGGGACCCAGTGAGCAAATCACCCAATATTCCAAATCCACTCTGGTCTGAGTGAGCCCGGGATTCCCAGTTGCTTCCAGATAGAGGCAGGGCTCATGCATGGCTCCAGTTTGTTTCCCTTCTCCTGCTACACCCATTTTCTCAGTGGCACAGCAAGGTGATCTAAACTTAGAACTACACCAGCCTCTTTTGCAATATAAATAGAACCAGGGCTCCTGCTCGAGTCCCCTCTTGGCTATGAATTGAGAGGCAGTAGGGAGCAACCTCTGCCCCACCCAAAGGCCCTGGCTCCCCTTGAGCAGTCTGTGCTCAGGCCCAGTGAGGCTGAGGAGCAGACATGAGCTGGCTTCCCTCACACCAGACACACTGGGCTACCTGCTTGGTCAGACTGGGCACTAGTGCAAGTTTGTCCCAGAGGCCAGTTCTTCCTGGAACTGAGTGTCATTTCAGGACAGAGAATGTCAGGAGTCATAACTTGGCCCTGCAGCAAATGAAAGTCTTCCAATCCTGCCTGAGATGGCAGACTGCTTAGCTTGGGCCTTTGGCCTGAGTTAGGATTGCAGTTCCATGGGGAGTTGCTGGAAATCCCACCAGGGGGAGCCCCTTCCACATCTTGCCCCAGTGAGTCTCCGTCAGCCTCCCAGAGTATTTGTGTGGGTGCACACTGATGTAGTTTTTATATGATACAACATTGAACCATGCCTCCATTTTTCCTAACTCACATATTAAACTTGATCTACTGCCATGGTTCAGGTTCTATCGTGCTTCAGATAAGAGTAGTTATGACTGTAGTTACGTAACATTACAGGCATATGTTGCAGTGTGGGGTGAGAGAGAAACGAGAGTGATGTATCTTCACTCGCCAAATACTGCTTTGTCCACCCCACCTGGTAACCAAGGTTCTGAGAATGTTCTGAAGCTTCAGAGTCCCAGACAGTTGGAGGAGAGAGGCATGGGAGGTGGATCAGTATGTCGGGTGCTCGATGGGCTCCACTGCTCTCAGGCAGGCATCCCCACTAGAACAGATAGCCCTGGCTACCAACAAATTCTCCCTTTCCATTCTTGCCTTGTGCTCTGGAGACCACGGGTGGGGCGGTTCAAGGAGTGCTCAAGGAAGACACTGCTTGGGCGAGGATGCTGTGGTCACATCTGAGGAAGGGAGGTGGCTAACCCTGCCTCGCATGTGCTGGAGAGCAACTAGGGGCAGCAAGCTGGGTGACAGCTGGCAGAGAGGCTGAGCAGCGCAAGGTGGGGGCAACCTTTCCAGCTTTAACTGCTTAGATAGCAGACAGTCTGGCTCCTTACAAAGCACCACAGGCTCCCCTGCCTGGGTTAAAACACTGTAAGGTTGTGCTGTTAGAAGTGGTCAAGTAAGTCAGGGGGAATTCAGGGTCATGGGGCTTGTAATTCTCTGGTGCAGGCTGAGAAAATGCCAAGCTCTCCCAGGAAAAGTATCATGTTCCACAGAGCGCTGCCCACGTTGCAGGTAAGAGATGGGGGGAAGGAGGGCTCTAAGTGGAGAAAGGGTGGCAGATAGGACATGGTGATCCTTCCATGGCTCCTGAGTTTTAAATACTAGACCTTTGAGAGAATTGAAAAGGTTCACAGCAAAAGCCCAGGATTTAGGAGAAGGGGAGACTGAGAGCAACATTCTCCCCTTGGACTGGAGGGGAAGAGGGAAGGTGATGAGGCTGGGGACATTTATGGGTCCAGAGGAAAGAGTCTTTGGGCTAAGCTCTGGGGAGGTGGTAGAAGTGCCAGGATGGTTTGTGGGATAGGAGGGAGGCTTTGCTTATTTGAGCCCTAGCAGGCTGGAGCCCTTGGGAAAGAAGCACTGTGTGGTGCTGCCAGCTGGGCCAGGTCTCAAATGCCTCAGACTGGTGCCCTGTGCCTTGGTGGCACCCTGTGTCTTGGTCAGGGCCTGTGCCTCGGTGATGCCTTGCATCTTAGTGGGGCCCTGTGTCTTGGCGGGGGCCTGCACCTCAGGAAGAAGCAAGACAATCAGAACGGCTCCCGACAGAGATATGCCTATGAGGGACCATGCTGCAGCCTACACCAGAAACTGCCCAAAAAGCTTTCCACAAAAGAACAGGAAGAAAAATTGTAATGGCTTCATACAGTGAGATACTTCTCAGCGATGAGAATGCATCATCTCACAGCAACTTGTGACAACACAGGTGAATCTGCAGGCATGAAGTCTATACAAGGGCACATATTGTCAGGTTCCATTTATATAAAGCTCAAGTCCGGGCAAGACTGCAGAAGTCAGGAGAGTGGTTACTCTGTGGGGAGGGTAGTGACTAAAAGAGGACATGAAGGAGGCCCCTGGCATCCTGGGAATGTTCTATTCCTTAATCTAGGCGCTGGTTGCATGATGTGCTCAGTGTGTGAAAGTTCATTGTCTGCACACTTACGATTTGTGTGCCTTTCTGTATGTGTACTCTATTTATGTAAAACAGTTTTAGAAAGATTTAAGTATGAGAAATGAAACTACAGAATGGAGTGAGGAACATGGGAATGGTCTTTAGTCAGTCTCAGTGTTCACTGTCCTCTGTGCCCTTCTCGTAGCATCTTTGCTCTTGTCTCATCAAGAGGAGGGGAGGTGGTGCAGAATTTAAATCATGAAGGACTTTTTTTTTTTTTTTTTTTTTTTTTTTTGCTTACCCTTTTAATGGCTTCCTGAATTGATCTCATGCATTTTTAAGCTCCTGGAAAAACTGAAATGAATTAGACGGGTTGTGTTATTGACAGCTCCTAATTTGCTGCCTCCTTCATAAAATACTAGCTGGACTCTTGAGCATGAGCATCAGCATTTGTAAATCCATGAGTAAGGCCTGTGTGCTGCTCACAGCAGCCACACAGACACTACTGATCAAGTTGGAGGTCTTCTCACTATCTTCTCCAGAACCATCAAGTTTCATAGGTGCTGTTGCTAAAGCAGGACACAACTCACCTAGAATCACCCAGAGGGAGGGGTCCACTTCTATCCAGTGAAGCAGATTACAGATGACTACAAATCCTTTGCTGCTTGTCCCATTAAGAGTTGAGGTTCCCTTGAATCTGGGTGTATTCTATGGCTTTTTGATCAACAAAATTCAGTAAAGTGATACTGAGCTAGTTTCCAGACCTAGCCAACTTCTACTTCCTGTCTCTTGGAACACTCTGGGAACCCTGACCTGCCATGCAAGATGTTCAAATTCCCCAAGGCTGCAGCCTGAAGCAGTCATGTGTAGCACTCTTGTCAACTACCACCAGAGTCCTGCTGTCCCCACCAGAGACAGAAATGTGAGGGATGCTGTCTTGGACACTCTAGACCAAGCCCATCTGCCATCTGATGGTGCCAAGTGATTTCAGTCAACATCAAGAGTAGAAGAGGGGTGTCTGGCTGGTTCAGTTGGTAGAGCATGCAACTCTTAATCTTGGGGTCATGAGTTCAAGCCCCACATTGGGTGTAGGGATTACTTAAATAAATAAATTAACTGTAACTCTTACATTAAAAAAAAAAAGAGTAGAATTGCCAAATTGACAGAGAAAATCATGAGCTATGAGGCACTGGTTGTTGTTTTAAGCTACTGGATTTGGTATAGTTATTTCTCAACAAAAGGTAACTGGAAAAGTTTAATCTTTACCTGGAGCACAGCCTTCATACCTGTGCCTTCATTTGTTGGCTCTGTAAGAACTCATTTACTTAACTCACTTTGCCAAATTGTGGCTACAGTATTTATTATCTCTTCATTCCATTAGAATTTATCTAAGCTGCCAGGCTTGTGGCAGGATAGTTTATTGTGGAATTATTTTTTATTTTGTTTTTGTTGCTCTATGTACATTTTCCTCACTGAGAAAATTATGAAGTTGTTCTCAATTCTGAGCTTCTTTTTGGGTATGGAGCAGATGGGTGGTTGTTGGCATCTGGATTATGTACTAACACGTAGGCTGACAGAAGTGGCCTGTGGGTGTGTGCTGAGCAGAGGCTGAGATTCTCTGGGATCTGGAAATTTGGGACTTTCTCCCTATCAGTGGTGGAGACCCAGGCACCTAATTTTGTCCGGGACATTCTTAGTCCGAGGGATTGCTACAGAATGCTTAGAGAGGCTGGGCACAGTTTCTCCTAGTAGGAGCAAATAAGCCAGAGTCTCCCAGGTAGACTCTCTGTCAGCCAGGACTGGAGGGCTTGAAAGCAGGGGGAGCAACAAAAACAATGGCTGCTGAAATGGACTGCATGTTTATGCCACCCTAAGATTCCTATGTTGAAGCCCTAATCCCCAGTGCAATGGTATTTGGAGTGGGGCTTTTGGGAGATAATTTGGTTTGGATGAGGTCATGAAGATGGGGCCCCCTCCCCACACATGATAGAATTAGTGCCCTTATAAGAAGAGGAAAAGACTAGAGTCAACCCCCCACCCCTGCCATGTGAGGTTACAGTGAGAAGATGGCCATCTGCATGCAAAACAGGAAGAGAGCTCTCACTAGACACTAAATCTGCCAGCACCTTGATCTTGGACTTCCTAGACTCCAGAATGTGAGAGAAATGTCTACTGTTTAAGCCACCTAGTCTATGGTGTTTTATTATAGCAGCTTGAGCTAAGGCAGCTACCACTAAAAGGACCTGGCATTGCTTTTAATTTTTCTGATACTGCATAAGCCCCTGATATTTTGTAACCTTATAGAGGGAGGACAGAGCCCCACTAATGACGAGGATTGAATTTCTTCCCAGCCTGGCAGGTTGGGGCACAGAGTAGATTCCATTTGATTGAGAAAAAAGAAGGAATGTGACATTTGGTATAAATTTTATAACCAAAATCAATAAACATGATTCTCAAGGCATTGGAACATTTTATGACCTTCTCTTTTTTGCACTGTGGCTCCTATGCCCATCTAATTCTAGGCATTTTCCTTTGTAGGATTCTCCTGAAATGTCTCCAAGGTTGGAAATTTTATTTTATTTTATTTTATTTTATTTTATTTTATTTTATTTTATTTTATTTTATTTTATTTATTTATTACAAAAAGAAGGGAATGGAAACAGAAGAGAGGCTTCCTCAGAAAAAGAAACCCCAAGTATTTTTGATGCATGTCCCTTATTTCTTGCTTATTGAATATCTGCTTTCAGTATTTCTTTATTTTTTTAAGTTTATTTAAGTGAGAGAGAGGAAAAGAGAGAGTGAGCAGGGGAAAGGCAGAGAGAGAGGGAGACAGAGAATCCCAAGCAGACTCCATGCTGTCAGCACAGAGCCCGATGTAGGGATCAAACTCATGAACTGTGAGATCATGACCTGAGCTGAAACCAAGAGTCAGATATTTAACCTACTGAGCCACCCAGACGCCCCAGTTATTTCTTTAATCTTTAATAAATCATTAGAGATTTTTAAAAAGTTTACTCTTTTCTCCTAACAAATATTTCTTGGGTTTTTCATTCTTTTCTCTGTTTCTGTTCAGAAACTGGTATGTCTTCCAGTTCACCAAGTATGTTTTCTGCTATTTCTGACCCATTGTTAACCATCTATTGAGTTCTTAATATTAGATGTAATTTTGTATTCCAGAATTTCCATTTGATTATTTTATAGAGTTCAATTTTGTGGTGAAAGTCTCCATTTTAATATAGCTTCTCCATCTTTTCCTCTCTTTCTGTGAACCTATTAACTATAGTCCTTTTAAAGCCCTTTTTGTGTTACACAATGTTGGGATCACTTGTGTTTCTATTTTTATTGCCTGTTTTTCTCTTGATTTTCATTTTTATGGAAGTGACTCTCACCATGTCTGCGGATTTTGATTTGATATTAAATATTATTTATAAAAACTGTGGCTTAGGGGCACCTGGGTGGCTCAGTTGGTTAAGCATCCAACTTTGGCTCAAGTCACAATCTCACAGTTATGAGTTTGAGCCCTGCATCAGGTTCTCTGCTGTCAGCACGCAGCCTGCTTCAGATCCTCTCCCCAACCACCCCTCCCGCCCCTGCCGACCCTCCCTCGCTCTCTCTCTCTCTCTCTCTCTCTCTCAAAAATAGATAAACATTTAAAAAATAAAAAATAAATAAAAACTGTGACTTATTCAGATGATGATGTCTTTTACTACAGAGTTCACTTTTTTTTTTCTGCTAGGCAAACAGAATGGAAGCTGACCACATTGATCTAATTGGTGACCTAGCTGTGCTAAAGCTGAATTGCAGTTATTTATGTATTTAGTTTTTAAGACTGTAGTCCACCTTTTATTTGTTTTTGTTCCTAGGGTATAATTCTACAAGTTTTTGTAAGAGCCTAGTGTCTTCACTGGGAATCTTTCCCCTGGAGGGTCCTTAACTCTAATCTCTAGTGTTCAAAACTCTGAAAGACTGTGGAAAACATTATTCATTTCAGAGGTTTCTGCTTGCAGCCCTATGTGCATTCAAAATTTGGCAAATGTCTTAAAGGGATACTGTGGTTTTGAGACCTCTTAACTCTCCAGTTTTGTCACCCTATCTCCATCCATGGCACTCTGCCTGAACCAAGCTCAGAGTCTTAACCTTTTTCCTGAGCCCAGAGTCAGCAAATGCCTCTGGGAAAAAAGCAGTTTCAGATCAAAAGCTCACTTTCTTAGGTTCTCCCTTTAGAACTTTGACAAAAATTAGTTCTATAGTATGAATTGCTTCCTCAGATCTCTGGTGATTATAAACATTGTTTTTCTAGTTGTTTTTTGTTTGTTTGTTTTAAAGTAACCTCTACACCAAACATGGGGCTTGAACTCACGACTCCGAGACCAAGAGTCACATACTCTACCAAATGAATCAGCGAGGTGCCCCTATAGTTTTGTGGCCACTTTAGTTTGTCACAAATTATTATAGCTTACCCAAATTGGAAGTCTTCTTGTTTAGGTTTTTAACAATCTTCCAAAGCAGCATTGTTTAAAATTTAGTTTTAAAATATTATTTATTTTAGGGGCGCCTGGGTGGCTCAGTCAGTTGAGCCTCCGACTTCGGCTCAGGTTATGATCTCAGGGTCTGTGAGTTTGAGTCCTGCATCAGGCTCTGTGCTGACAGCGCAGAGCCTGGAGCCTGCTTCGGATTCTGTGTCTCCCTCTCTCTCTGACCCTCCCCCATTCATGCTCTGTCTCTCTGTCTCAAAAATAAATAAACCTTAAAAAAATTTTAAAATATATTATTTATTTTATTGAGCTATAACTGACATATAACATTGCATTAGTTTTAGGAAGACTTTTTAATAGATATTAAAATTATATAGTTAAAAATGCAAGTGATATCAACAGGTACGTGAGAAATATCATTCCCACCCTATCCCTACCTTTGTTCTCCCTTGCTTTGCCCATGTAAGTAACCATTTTTATTGTAATAGTGTCTTATTTATTCTTCCAAAGTTTTTTTATACAAATATAAATACTTTTATTTTGTCCCTTCTATTTTTATTTTCTATTTTTATTTATTATTATTATTTTTAAGTAAGCTCTGTGCCCAACATGGGGCTTTGAACTCACAACCCCAAGATAAAGAGTCCCATGCTCTACTCACTGACCCAGCCAGGTGCTCCTATTTCCTCCTTTCTTACACAAAAGAGCATATTATATATATTATAAATATATATATATATTATATAAGTGTATATATAGTATATATATAATCTTAAAAAACAATATTATATATTCTCCTTCCTTTTTAAAATTTTAATGAAATATTCTGGATATACTTCCATATCAAAGCACATAAAGGAGGGCGTCTGGGTGGCTCAGTCAGTTGAGGATTCGACTTTGGCTCAGGTCATGATCTCATGGTTTGAGAGTTCGAGCCCCATGTCGGGCTCTGTGCTGACAGCTCAGAGCCTGGAGTCTGCTTCAGATTCTGTGTCTCTGTCTCTCTCTGCCCTCCCCGACTTGTGCTCTGTCTATCAAAAATAAATAAAATGTAAAAAAAAAAAATTCAAAGCACATAAAGGTCTTCTTCATGTCTTGGTCCCTTTTGATAGCTGTATAGTATTCCATTGGTACATATAGCAGAGTTATGTGTTCAACCAGTCCCCTATTGCTGGACACTTGGGCTACATTACAATATAATAAGTTGTTATTACAAATAATGCCACAATGACTAACCTTAAAGCTGAACAAGTTTGTGTTTGTGTGGACAAATTTATAAGGTAGATTGCCAGAAGGGAGATTTCTGGATCAAAGGGTAAATGCATTTATAATTTTGGCATATACTACATGTTCTGCTTCTCAGGACTGTGCCATTTGCACTACTGCCAGCAATGTATGGGATAGTCTGTTTCCTTAGTCTCACGCATGCACTGTGATGTCCACCTTTGAACTTTTGCCAACCAATGAAAGATTTATATAAATCTAACATGGATGCACTTAGTCTAATTCTCCTTCTGGCATTTCCCTAAGAGCATCCTCAGATTCTTCTTTCATGTTAGACTACTTAATTACCTCTGAGATAGGGAAACTGAAGGTATCCCATAAAAAAAAAGCCATTTGTTTTCCTTTGCCTTTTTTTTCTGGCTTCCATTCTTGCCAGGATCTGCACCCCTAGCCCACTCTACATGTGCCTTGTAATGCAAATAGTACATGTACTCCTTGGAAGGCATAAATAGATAATGATATCTTTGGAATCTCCCAGTACAATAGATAGCATGTAAGGAGTGACCAGGAGGGTTGTCATAAATGTTTTCCAAGACCACTGACTTCAAACACCTTGATGCCAAGACCACTGACTTCAGGGAATTAGTGACTTATGAAAGACACCTGGACCCTGTCCTTTTTCTGACCAGTTCCTGGATGTTTAAGAGAACATGTGCACTAGATCACAATCACCAGTAAGAACTCCAGACCCCAAGCAAAGATAAGACTCATTCTCTTTTCCTTTCTGAGTCTCCCAGACCTGGGTCCATATCTTTCTATCTTATCTTCAATAAACTCTGCTTTTACCTCTTGCTGGCTCCCATCTAATTTCCATCCTTCTTGAAGCCAAGGACCCTCTCGGCTAGTCCTGTGGGTCCTTGGACCTGGCCTGCCAGCATCAGCTTCAACTATCTAGGACTGGAATTTTTAACCAGTCTGTTATTTCCTGATCCATACTGATGAGGTAATCTGTATGGTAAGATCTCTTGCCTTCCCTGAAAGGGAGGTAACATTGCCTGAAATAATCCACTCTTTTAACTTCCTGTCCCTCTCTTTGTCTGTAAAAATCTTACATTTTGTACAAAATCTTCAGAGCTCTCTTCTATTTGTTAGATGGGATGCTGCTTGATTGAATCGTTTGATAAAACCAATTAGATTTAAATTTACTCAAATGAATTTGTTTTAATTAAAAATATTTATTTATTTTTGAGACAGAAAGTGTGAGCAGGGGAGGGGCAGAGAGAGAGGGAGACACAGAATCCAAAGCAGGCTCAGTTGAATGTTTTTGAAAAACAGTATCTAGGGGCATCTGAGTGGCTCCATTGATTAAGTGACCGAATTGGCTCAGGTCATGATATCACGGTTCATGGGTTCAAGCCCCACATCGGGCTCTAGGTTTACAGCTCAGAACCTGGAGTCTGCTTTTGATTCTGTGTCTCCCTCTCTTTCTGCCCTTCCCCTGCTTGTGCTCTCCTTCTCTCTCAAAAATGAATAAATACACATTTTAAAAAATAATAAAAAAATAAAAGCAGTATCTTTTTCCTTACTGGTTCTGTACTGGTTATTATATATATATATATATACAATTATGGAGATCTAGAAGTTCCAACCTGCTCTGCTGTCTGTAGCTGGAGAATCAGAAGAGGTGATGGTGTATTAGTATGTTAAAATGTATGAGTATGAAGTCTCAAGAACCAGGAATGTGACCTCTGAGGGCGGGAGAGAGAGATGTTCTGTGAGAAGTAATGAGATGATTCATTTTCAGAAATACCAAATAAAAGCTGTGCTGTCTAGTTAACAATAGGTTTATAATCTATTGGAAATATGTACAACTCCTCTACCCCCAATGGAGTCCCAAACCCTTAGACACTTCCTGGTTTTCTTCCCCTCTCCATTTCACAAGGTTTTTTCACAGGCTTTGCAATAAGCATGTACCAAAGAACTGAAGTCTCTGCATCACCTCAAGGAATGTCCGTCCATTTGTTCCAGTCAGACTACTTTTTGCCTTACGTGGGCATAGGCAACTTCTGGGTAAGGTTGTAACTTCTGTAGTGCTCAGCCAATGAGGAACCAGGGGAAGGACTTGCATGCTAGGAGATAAATTGCGTACTGTAACTTCCCTGAGTGTGCCTGTCCATCAGACACCCGCTCTTGCAAGAATGTTGATTAAAGCATCTCTTCACTGTGCCCTGAATCTCCACGTCCTTCCTTTGATTGGGTCAGTGGGCTTATTTCTCACATGTTTCAATTCAGGCAAAGAGCTTCTTTCTCCTTTTTGTTCCATCAGGCCCTCACAGATTGAATGATGCCCACCCACAATGGGGAGGGCAATCTACTGAGTCTACTGATTCGAATGCTAATCTCTCTCAGAAACACCCTCATAGACAGATGCACCCACAAATGTTTTAGCAGTTATCTGGGCATCTTTTAGCCAACTCAAGTTGATACATCAAATGAACCATCACAAGGAGTAATAACCAGGGTATAAAAACCCCATCAGAGTGAAGGACTCAAGGGAGAATGCCTGGATCAGCCTCTCTTGCTGATATATGAGACCTATAGTCCTACTTAGGTGTAGTTTTTGCTGCCTCAGAATTAACTATTATGAAAATTTATCTTACAACATTTTCATTTTGGTCTGATATTCAACATTTCTGTGATGAATTGGTAAGTCCATGAGGGAACAGGATGGCTGAAGAAATGCTGGAGGGATGGATCCGCTGATGAAACCATATGCCAATGACAAAGACATCTGGTGTCAGCACCTTGTCCTCTGCCATCTTGGGGGAATGGTGTTACTCAGCAAGTTTCCATCAGAGGAATCTCTTCAAAGAGCTTCCAGGCTATAAACAGATTGTTTCCTTTTTCGTGTAATGCAAGCAGGTGGCCTTCAATTCAGCTCAAAGGACATAGATCAAATATGGTTGCTTTTCATGAAAGTTCCCATAAAATTAAATGAGGTAGTTAAAATCCTCCTCCAAGAGCTAGAGGTAGTGATTGCTTTGCTCTTGAAGAAGCTAAAATAAAATGGGAAATGTGGTTGATAAATGCACCATTGCACCATCCTGGCTGGTAGCTTCATTAATATGATGTTTGGTCCCAGAAGCCAGTAGTCAACTAAAGCCACTATGAGAATCAGCTAATGGAAATCTGTGAGGTGAGAAAAGAGGCCACACTGAGAAAGGAACTATCTCAGGCTGTGACCATTGCTGAAACCATTCCACAGTGTGTGGAAAAGACAAGAAGTCTCAGTGATACAAGAATCCTCAGTGCAATGAAAAGACCACCTGTGGGATGGGTAGCATTAAGTCTTTCAGCTCAGTTCAATGTAGCTTAGGGTAGGAGTAGCTTTTCATGGCACAAAATAAAAATAGGAAAGTAAAATGCCCCCTCCAATCCAGAAAATTTAAGCAATATATATTTTGCCTTTGTGGCAGTGATCAATATCGTATAATAATCACTCACTTATTTGTTCTGTGTAATCCATCCATTCCTTTGTTCATGGTAAAAGAAACATCAAGATGACAAACCTCTTTGATGAAAAGTCAGGCTAATGAATATACACTTAAAAAAACAAAATTCAACTCTCAAAATTTGAGATTTTATTGACTTTATTCAATGATTCATGAATTGGGCAGTATTTCATCTAGCAGATGAAAAGGAGCTCCAAGGCGCTGTATAAAACGAAAGACATTTCTAGGCAGATGTCAGCTGGAACAAGGAGGCAGAAAGCAGATTGATTATGGCAAGGTCACTTTCCTTTAGGAGATGGCAGAAGTCTGTCAGACAGATCCCCAACTAGCACTGATCAGGTGATTCCTGATTGACTGATTTAAGATTCTATTTCTGGGAGAGGCTGAAACTGTAATTAAGTTAGGTCTTGGCTTGGTGATTTGGGGCTTTGCATAAGCAACACACACACACACACACACACACACACACACACAGCTGAGGAAATTCTGGAAAAAAATGGAGAAAGTAGGAGAATGTATCCTGAAGGCATACAGGTTAAACTTATGTAAATACATTATTAGTGTTGTCAAAATCTAGATAATCTAGTAAAATCAGAGAAACAAAAGGCATAACAGAGAATTGATGAGCAAGAAACTGTAAAAATTTAGGAATGCATATCAAAAGGTATTTGGAATTTGTTTCTCTGGGTAAATTTGCTCTTCCTTGGCCTCTGACCTTTGTGAAATCATGCAGGTGGAGACACCCCAGCAAGGTCATGACAGAAAATATATGAATGTAGGTGGATAAAGAACTGGAATACTGCATCACAAATCTGACACAAGTCATCTGGAGTTAGCATCAGACTCCCAGATTAAGGGTACAGTCCCTAACATGACTGCCCTTATTTCAGATGTCAGCCACAAGTTTGAGGGTCCCCACTTGTTCTCTCACCAACTGGATTTAAATATGGAGGGTCCCCTTTCGGGTTTGATAATTTGCTAAAATGACTCAGAGAACTCAGGAAAATGCCATACTTAGAATTACAGTTTATTATAAATGATACTAATAAAGACCATAACTGAACTCAAGGGGTTCAGTACTTGAAGTGCATCAAATTGAACACAACCCAAGGAAGTGTTGAAAGCAAAGAGCTTTTTATTATTTGTTACAGGTAAGGAGACAGCAAGATAGCTCTCAAAACACTATGTCCTTGTGGGGTTAGTACAGGAAGCTTCTATTCTTACGGGGTAGGGGCAAGGACCTTGCATATACGTTTTTGGGGAAGAAGAAATTCTTCTGCTCTTCATGGTCCTTCTAGCTTGACTAAGAATCAAAGTGACATGAGACTGATTAACAGGAGAAAGTGAAATTAAATAGGTGTACCTATGGGGATTCCACACAGACATGGAAATTCCAAAGACAATGAGACAACTTGAAGCTTCTATGAACTAGAGAGCTGGTAGGGTCTAAGGATACAAAGGGGCGGAAGGCCATTAGCAGGAAGATGAAAATGAGATATTTGAAAAACAAAGTTGCCCTATTATGTAGTTGAGTTTCTAAGGTAAAGAGAAATTTCTGTTAATAGTTCTCTTTGATGAAAAAGCAGGCTAATGAATATCAGGCAAGCCATTAAGGGGAAGGTAAAGAGCTTCTCCTCAATTGGCTGGATTTTGATTGTTTTTAACTCAATGTTCATGTCAAAGTGGCCCATTTTTAGGAGGCATGTCTCCCACAACATTAAAGAACTCATACATATTCTATTATTTATGCACTTCAGTTAAATTGTGCATGCCTAGCACATCAACCTGCTAGTGCATGCATCGTATGTTCAAAAAATGGTGGCAAACTACCTATAGGAGAAGATCTTAGTTTTATAATGAGCTAAAGATATCTTCGGGACAACTCAGGGGGGCTTCTGTGCAGGTCCTCAGTAAGAGGCTATCAGGTGAGACATACATAGCAAGGGGCTGTCAGGTGAAATACCTAACCAGTGTGTCCTTGGCTGAACCTGTTGGTTCTGCAAAATAAAACACATTCTTCCCTGCTTTTGCCCCTTACCCCTCTTCCCTTCTGATAGATTTTAGCCCTTTGATTTGAATAGCTTCTTATTGCATCTTGGCTAACAGTACCAGCCAAATGAAAAAACATGTAGGGTGAAATATAATTAGAAGGTCAAGTGAAGCCCTTATACCAGAACATATTAAAACTTCAGGAATTTCATGTAATTTCTAGAACTATAGCACTTACCTGAACAACATAAGAAATTTTATCATTGTTTGCTTAACAGTGCTTCCCATGTAATGTAACATACCAAATAGACAAGGCCTAATTAGTCAAAAAGACTTCATTTATGATTAAAATCTGGGGGAAGTTTCAAAGTACATTCCTAGATAGGATCACAGATGATTATAAATTTAATATTTACATTTAACCAAGGTGGCAGTGAGGGATTGTATAGGAAGTTACATAGTTGTTAGCAAAACCCAGCTTCTTTAATACTGACAAGTTTCATTTCTATTAAGTAATCAAAGACCTGATAAAGACAACACATAGAAGCTTTAGTTTTCTGGGCAGATCAAGAAGAGAAAAACTTTGTTTACACTTTCTTACTAAGAGCAGACCAACAAAGAAAACTTTCTCTTTTTAACAGAGAGAAAGGCAGATTTTTATCTTTACCAGTGTTCTTTTATTATTTTATTTATTTTTTATTTATTTTTAAATGTTTATTTACTTCTGAGACAGAGAGAGAACATGAGTGGGGGAGGGGCAGAGAGGGAGACACAGAATCCAAAGCAGGCTCCAGGCTGTGAGCTGTCAGCACAGAGCCTCGAACTGCGGGGCTCGAACTCACAAACCGTGAGATCATGACCTGAGCCAAAGTCGGTTGCTCAACCGAATGAGCCACCCAGGCGCCCCACTAGTGTACTTTTAAAATCCATCCATTTCGGTCTTAGTCCTGACCACCAAAATCTTCTCCAAAGATTTTCCTTCACAAACCTTCTAAAACTTTCTTTTTCTGTCAACAAAATGTATTCTTATTTCTTATACCTTCCTTACACATTTCTGACTTCTGTGCATACAAAGTTGCTTTCCTTATCATTTCCATCAGTCCTAATTACATTTAGCAGAATTTTAACTTAGAAACCTTAGTCTCCAGTGAAAATTAAGTAGTAACCAATTGTGAACTATCTGTCACATAACAATTCCTTAGATTGGCAAATTTATAAATGCTTTTCATAATTTCTAAAAACATATGTTTTCCCATAGTACAATCTTTCAGTAAGGCATAAAACGTGTTTACCAACAGACTCAAGTATCCTCAGTTTCTCCATGATGGGAGGCCAAAAGCACAAACTTATTCATTAACTCATGCTTTAGTATTTTATCTTCTTTGGAAAAGATTTAGATAGCCAGTGAGTTCAACCCAACTTATCATTTAACTTAGCAAAACTTTATAAAGTTTCAGGTTACCAAAGATTTTGAAAGCTACTTAAAAATTTTACCTAGCGGCACATGGGTGGCTCAGTCGGTTGAGTGTTGGACTTTGGCTCAGGTCATGATCTCGCAGTCTGTGAGTTCAAGCCCTGCATCGGGCTCTGTGCTGACAGCTCAAAGCCTGGAGCCTACTTCAGATTCTGTGACTCCCTCTCCCTCTGCCCCTCCCCCACTCATGCTATGTCTCTCTCTGTCTCTCTCTCTCTCTGTCAAAAATAAATAAACATTAAAAAAATGTTTTTTATACCTACTTGTTCTTAACAATTACCCATGAAAACTCTTATGAGACAGACAAAATTAACCATCATTTTAAGCCATTTTTGCTGACAAATTGCAACAGAGATAACATGAGCTTATTTGACCTTTAGTAAACCTTGGTGAAATAGTTTTATATTTAATGTTGATAACTCTATAGACATGTCTATCATAATTAAACTAACAAACTTACATTAGCCTTAATACAGAATATGTTGCACCAATGCCCAGTAAAAGTCAATCAATTGTTTCCCCATGATTGATTTTACTTGGGGCACCTGTGGGGAAATCTAAAGTGGGCAGTTTAAGTCCAGGGGAATTCTTGGGCCCCTTCATGCTGATTTGGGAAGTGCTTCAGCTTGAACCTCATAAGGAGGTGGCCTAACAGCTTAGAGTGCTCTTTGCTCCTTGTGAGGGAAGGAGGAACAAGAGCCAATGGCACTGGAGGATGGTATCAGAGCCAGTTGATTCAAGCCATGACCATGGTGGTGCAGAAACAGCAGGAGGGGGAAGTGGGGGCAGAAGAGGTGAGGTGCCACCATCAGGGCTGGAGGTGGATAAAAGGCCAGACAGAAGAAAGAGGACTCCAGGTCCTAAAGCTCATCAACTTGGACAGATGAACAGATAGATGCACGTTTTCTTTCCATCAACAAAAAGTGAAAACAGGCAGTCCATGTTGAGATGGAGAAAACAGGGAAACAAAAGGAGTTTCAGCAGCTGCTTGGAAATATTCCTTAAAGTCCCCATCCTGAGGTAGACTAACCGCAGACAATTGGCTCCAATTATCATAGCCATTAACCTGGAAACGAATAAGGGAGAAGCCCCCACATACAACAAGTGTCAGACAACATTCATCTAGTCCTCTCAAGATGTATTTCAAATCTGATACACACAGAAGAAGCAAAAAAGAGGAGATGAATTACTCAGGACAAAAAGGGAGGCATGTACATGATCTTGGCAGCAACCTGTTTTTAAGAGAGGCAAAAAGGGGGCACAGAGAGAACATGACAGAACACAGATGATATAGCGGATTAACAGAAGCTTCTACTTCTGTAGAAACAGCTGAACTGATGGTGGATTTGAGGAGTAGAGGGGGAAGAGAGGGGTGTTCTCAGGCCCCCTAAAGAAGTATGGACAGATCAGGATTTGGGTACAGGGCCATAACAACCTAACCATACAGCATTTTGGTCAGTTTTTCTGGTCATACTTCTCCATCCTCTAGTTTATATTGAGGCCAACATAGTTACAAAAGAAGCAGATTTGGGAAGGAAGCATATGAGGTGTTGGAGTCAAACTGTTTCCAGTTTCTCAAGATACATCCAACGAGAGTGTTGGATAGGATTAAGGGTTTAGAGGAAAGATAAACAGTGAGTCTCCTGGGCTAGAGGCATCCTTGCTGAACCCCAAGAACATTGCCTTGGATAGGCTGGGCCCCTGGGGCATCTCTTTGGATCCATCAAACTATCATCCCTGGTGCAGGTGGGCATCCCCGCCCAACCTGCTTACCTCTTTGGCCTGGCATGCATCCTGAAGAGGGAACCCCTGCCAATCCTTCTTTTCAATCAACATGAGTTTCCTTGGGAAATGGGAGAAAAGTCTCCCCTACACTGAGATTGCATTTAATCTGGTGAGCCAATGGTTTTTGTTTCTTTCTTTTTTAGGCCTTTTCCCCCAGTAGATCAGAAGAAAGAGAGAGTAGAACAAAGGAGAACAGTGACTAAGCAATTCTCCAGCACAAGAAAGGCAAGAGTTGGAGACTTACTGATGAAGAGGTCCCTTCATGGTCACCAAAAAGATGTTGCCGGGTAAACTGGGGAGACCACAGGCCCTGGAGCCTCAACCCAGCCAGACCCAAACGGATTGCTGAAGGTTCTTGGTCATGGAAAGGAATTCAAGGACAGACATGTAGCACAGCAGATGAGTAACAGAAATAGGAAAGTTTATTAAAGTAAAAAACACTCAGGAGTTCTGAGAGGGGAAAGCAAGCTGCACATCCTGGGGGTTGGGTTTCTACCTTTTATTGACAGTTGTTAACTAGGGGGCAGAATATTTATTATTTGGGGTGGGAAGTAGGGTTTTGAACTTTTTCTTTTCTTGTCTTTATTTATTTATTTATTTATTTATTTTTTAATGCTTATTTATTTTTGAAAGAGAGAGACACAGAGCATGAGCAGGGGAAGGGCAGAGAGAGAGAGAGGGAGACACAGAATCCGAAGCAGGCTCCAGGCTCCATTCTGTCATCACAGAGCCTGATGCTGGGCTCAAACCCATGAACTGCAAGATCATATGACCTGAGCTGAAGTTGGTGGCTTAACCAACTGAGCCACCTAGGCACCCCTGGAGTTTTTTCTTTAAATCCAAATTGACTCCAATGTGTTAGGAGACAGCCAAAGAGAGAATCCTTCCTTTGGGATTGAGGAAGTTGATCCCATAGTTAAACCTTACAAAGCAAAGAGAGTACATTAACTAAGAGTCCATTACTAAAATCCCCCTTGGTTTCCGAATGGTATCCCATCAGGAATATTGCCGAATGTTCCTGGAGTTCAGAGTGGCAAGAGGCATCCCTCTTCTTGACCACTCTAACACCTCTGTACTACCTGAGAGGGAATGTCGACCTCCCTTCACTTCCCTCCTGCATCCTAGGCTACATTAGGGGCCGGTAGATGGACTGAAATACAACAAACATTGAGGCTGCCTCTTTCAATTTTGAGGGAGTAAATATATTTGGCAACGAATAATAATACCCCTTGCAAGCTTCTAGTTATAGTGTTAATGGATGGGGTAAAGGTCCTGGCCTTTGTTGAGAAAGGCAGCTATTTCATATCATATCAAACATCATATATCTAAACTAGAAGTACTTTCAATCTGAGACCAAGAATGCCAAACAGCCCATGGGGAAGGACAAATGAGACACATGAGAAAACAAAAGTGTGGAACTCCTAGTTCTAATCTGGGCAACTTTCTTGTGAGCTTTATCCATGGAGCGGTCCCAAAGGAGCGGTCCCCTGTTGAGTGAATGACCCAACTGTGTAATAGCTCGAACTAGTCCCTTTCGGGATGTATGAGGTTGGACTTAACTTGGATTTTATGCTCATTGAGGGATCCTGCCAGGTTATTTTGGAGGAAACCTTACAGGCAAGTCTTAGGATCAGCGGCTACCTAATAGCATGTATGGCCATCCTTTGTCCAAAGAATACAAGTATTAAAAGAACAAGTAAAACAAGGAGATCCTGATTTCTGAGCCCAATGCTATTACAGCCAAGATACTAGTGTCTGGCCAGATGGCAGGAATTTGTCTCTCCCCATAGTGTAGCCACAGGCAAGAGGTTCTCTCCTGAGCATTTGGACAAGGCATCTTCTGAAGGGTTGTATTATTCAGGTAATCTCTGAAAAAGAAACAAAGAAGGCTTACCAAGCTACTTTTGGATTCACTTTGTCACTGTCACCATAATGGGCCACCAAAACTGATGTTGGGGTCATGGAGTACAATGGTCAAGGAATAATTCTTGAGATGTTTATGGTGCAACTTAGTAACTTTATTTAAGTAGCATGGGGACAGGACCCGTGGGCAGTAAGAGCTGCACTGTTTGCTGTGTAAGGCTGGTGGTTATATACTTAGTAATCAAAGGGGAGGGGGCATGTAGGAAGAGAGTATCAGTTACAAAAGTTTCTTTGAATTTCTTTGAATTTTGTACTTCTAAAACTACTTTTGCAAGGTTCTTCTGGTGCTTATCATTCAGTTCAATATTAACTATTGGTGAGATATACAGGCAGTCATGAGACCCTTAAAGAATGTAGCAACCAGCAGGTATTTGATCCTTATTGAAACAGTGTAGGCATTAGGTCAACCTTCAGGGCAAAGGGCAAACATCTCTCTGCTTCTGTCCCTCATCATAATGACCTTATATTCATAGATAACTTGGGAGAAACTTGTGTACAATATTAAGGATTCACATTCAAGTACTTGTGGTATTTGCATTAATGTTTATGGACCTTCAAAAACATTTGTAATTTTTCCATGGATGTGAACGTTTCTTTTCAGTATGTTTCAAGTATTTTATATATTGATATTGTACATGATAATTTTTTGAATTATATTTTCCAACAGGCTGTTGTTGGTAAATGGAAAATCTATTGCTTTTATATTTTATTTTGTTATTACCCACATTTCTGAACTTAATGGTTTTTCAGTTTACTCTCCCAATTTTTAAGGAAGATAATTAAGTCTCCAATAAGAATACGTTAATTGCTTCTTTTCCAATGTATATTTAGGCTCTTTAATTTTATATTATCTTATTATATTGGATATGACTATCTAGAAAATATAAATAATAATAGTGGTTATAGTGGGAAATTTGTTTAATTCTTGATATCATAGGAATAGTTCAGTAAGTGTTATGTTGATGGTTGATTTGAAATAGACATTCTTTAGCATAAGTATCTTTCTATGCCTAGGTTCTGATGATTCATTTGTTTTTGTATCTATACAGGATTGATTGTTCAATTTTATCAAGTGTCAATAATAAAAATGACCATATGGTGTATTTCCTTTGGCCTATAAGCATGATAAATTTGAATATACTTTAAAATATTAAGCTATCTTTGCACTCTTGATTGGTCACAGTGTATTATTTTTTTACTGTTTCATACTAAATTTTTACATTCTGTATTGAGACTCTGGAAGTCTTAAAACTTTTTTCAGAAACTCTTCCTATATCCAATATGCTCCTAAACCAACCTCTCAGAAGAAAGACACTTTTTTCCCTTTGTACTTTGTCCAATATCAAAGGAAACTTCCAAGTTCCAAGTAGGTCAGGCTACTAATACCTACAAATCAATTCTTATAAAGTCATTTTACTAAGTAATTACTCTCTACTATACATTGGATTAAGATAAATATTTTATTTTTTTTTTAATTTTTTTTTTTTTTTCAACGTTTATTTATTTTTGGGACAGAGAGAGACAGAGCATGAACGGGGGAGGGGCAGAGAGAGAGGGAGACACAGAATCGGAAACAGGCTCCAGGCTCTGAGCCATCAGCCCAGAGCCCGACGCGGGGCTCGAACTCACAGACCGCGAGATCGTGACCTGGCTGAAGTCGGACGCTTAACCGACTGCGCCACCCAGGCGCCCCTGATAAATATTTTATTTAAGCTTTAAATCTATCCTTAGTTTCTCATCAAAAATATACTATAGTGAGAAATCAACAAAATCTTAAACAATATCCCTATAACAAAGACCTTTACAGCTGTTGAAAAAACTCTCTGCCTGTGATGATAATTTTCAAACACACACAAAAGTAGTAAGAGGAGTATAATGAATCTTCCTATGTCCATCACAAAGCTTCAATAACTGCCAAAATTTGGCCATTCTCACAACCTATTCTTACCACTTTTATTTTTTTCTGGAGATTAAAAAAAAATTTTTTTTTAACGTTTATTTATTTTTGAGACAGAGAGAGACAGAGCATGAACGGCGGAGGGTCAGAGAGAGAGAGACACACACACAGAATCTGAAAAAGGCTCCAGGCTCCGAGCTGTCAGCACAGAGCCCAACGCAGGGCTTGAACTCACGAACTGTGAGATCATGACCTGAGCTGAAGTCGGACGCTTAACCGACTGAGCCACACAGGCGCCCCTGGAGACTTTTTTAATGTTTTTTTTTTAACGTTTATTTTTGAGAGAGAGACAGAGACAGAGATAGAGCATGAGCCGGGGAGGGATAGAAAGAGGGGGAGACACAGAAACTGAAGCAGGCTCCAGGCTCTGAGCTCTCAACACAGATCCCAATGTGGGGCTCAAAGCCATGAACCGTGAGATCATGACCTGAGCTGAAGTCGGATGGTTAACCAACTGAGCCACCCAGGCGCCCCTAATGCTTATTTATTTTTGAGAGAGAGAGAGAGACAGAGAGAGAAAACAAGGTGGGGAGGGGCAGAGAGAGAGGGGACCTGAGGATCTGAAGCTGGCTCTGCACTGATAGCAGTGAACCTGATGTGAGGCTCAAACACATGAACCGTGACATCATGACCTCACCTGATGTCAGATGCTCAACCGACTGAGACCTCCCAGTCAATCCTGGAGATCTTTCAACACAAATTCCAGATATCATAGTATTTCATCTATAAATTCTTCAGCATTATACCCGATTCTTATTGAGTTCCTGCAAACTGAGAGCATAATCACAAAGCACAATTCATCATAAAGGTTTAAAACAGTGTGAACAAAATTCACAGTGTTGTGAATGTCTGGAACTACGTAATCCACAAAACTGGGTACTGCATACCCTTTAATGAATCCCACATGGACTTTGTTTTACTTACATGAGTTTTTGGTAAGAATTAGGGAGAGGGAACAATGTTCAAGGTTATATGTTTTGGCAATAACTTAAGAGTGTAAATTATTTTTGTTGCCAGTTATGAGAGGTCCAGTGAACAGAAAGTAGATTTGGCATCCTTGTAGAAAAATTATATAGCCTAACCAGAATTCATGACACCTAGTCTCTGCACATGAGCTCTTGACAGGATTCACTAAGCTGAACTGTCTCTCCTCAGAATGGTGTCTCTTAAAAGTGGACAGCCAGAGGGGCGCCTGGGTGGCGCAGTCGGTTAAGCGCCCGACTTCAGCCAGGTCACGATCTCGCGGTCCGTGAGTTCGAGCCCCGCGTCAGGAGGCTCTGGGCTGATGGCTCGGAGCCTGGAGCCTGTTTCCGATTCTGTGTCTCCCTCTCTCTCTGCCCCTCCCCCCTGTCTCTCTCTGTCCCAAAAATAAATAAATGTTGAAAAAAAAATTAAAAAAAAAAAGTGGACAGCCAGAGTGAAGGAGCCAGATAAAGAAGAGTACATCCTTCATGATGTCACTTATATGAAGGTGTAGAAAATGCAAATTAATCTATAGTGTTGGTAAGAGGATCAGTGGGTGCTTGGGAATGGGTGTGGGGAGGAGCAGAAAGAAAGGAATTACACAAGGGAATGAAAACTTCTGGGATGTTCACTTATTGATTATGGTGATGGTTTCACAGAGATTTACATCTGACAAAACTTATCAAAGTGCAGACTTTAAATCTGTCCAGTTTATTTTATATCAAGTATACCTTCATAAATGTTTTTTCAAAAACATTCAAAAACATTCAGCACAGCTGAAGGACAGTGTGCTGGAAAGCATGCAGATGCCCTTCCAGAGGTGTGTGCTCATAGCTCCAGGCACAGGTCATAAGTGGAACTTGAAACAAGAAGAGATAGGAGTCTGCAAGCTGACAACTATGAGCCCACAAGTTAAGGAAACCACCCTCCAGGTATACAATCCATTCTTTGGGTGGAGTCCTAACTAGCCAGTTCGTTGAGTCAAGGGTGGAGACCTAAGGCCTGTTGGTTCAAAAGGTTGCCCTGGAGATACAGTGCTTGCCTCCAAGGTTTTCCTGGGGTTTTCTTCAGGCAGCCTGATAAAACTCCCAGCTTCTTTGTACAACAGGACAATTTTTGTGTACCTGGACCTTGTCATGCTCAGGTGAAGCTGAGAACGTGGTGTTTGTTTCTGGCCTCTGTCTGAATATAAAAGCTAAAAAGGAATAAAGTTGAGCATGGGAATTATTTGGTACTGTATCTCTAAGAATTGTGTTGGCATTTGGTGGAATTTAGCTATCAGGCAGAAGTTAGTCAGACACTAGGATCTGGAATTTTGACTGTCACTCAGGATTCTAATCTGGACAACTAAAATTTAAAACACTATTGTCAAACTTTTACATGAAAAATTGGTTCAGGTGGTGACCCAATGCATTTGGGTAGAGAGAAGCCTGATCTTGCTAGTTTCTCTCTGCCTACCTAAACAGAGTGCTTCAGAGGAAGCACACCCCACAGAAAAGGCCAGATGTATCCATTACTGGGGGTAGCTTTACTTATACCATTAGAGTCTTGACCCTTCAAAACCCTTTGGAGTCCCATCTAAAGATCTTTGTATCTCCTACTGGAAAATATTGGGGTGCTCCAGGGTCCATGTAAGTCTTGTCCTACCTGCCTTGAGCTTTTTCCTCATGCCTGAAGGTCTTTTGGCTGCCCTAAGAAATGCAGGAGACCAGTGCCTGAACCCTCCTCTTTGGAAGATGGTTGAGGTACCAGTCTAGATTTGAACAAAGCTCTAGGTCCTCAGGGGCTGGTAGAGTAGAGCATCTTACCCAAGATAACTGAAGATTGGAAGATTTGGGAGAGTAGGCCCCAGATAAAGCATGGAGAGAACTGAGCACCAAGCGAGGGAGCCTGAGTTCCCAGGCAAGTTTGGAATAGGGGAAAGAACTCAGTCAGGAGCAACAAGGAATGGGGAAAAAAATGATGGGAGATGGCTGCTCTGAACAGACTCATGCCAATATCTCTACAGGCCATAGAAACGTCATTCATGAAGGTGGCAATTTGGTTTGGAGGCAGGGCAAGCACCCACTCACATTCCTACTGCAGGGCTGTATCTCTCTTAGAGTCACCAGTGGAAGATTCTGAAGTGTTCTAGGACATTTGGCGTGGGAGGCTATTTCATAAAACCATATTGTTGGCCATACTTCCCCATGGCCCAAGTATTTGGAGATGGCCATGATGCTTGATCCTAAAAAGATCCTGGTGGCTCATGTTAGCGGCTGCTTGATATTTCCTGGAGCCTCTCAGGAGATCATACCTTCTCAGTCACTAGTAGTTGTTTGCAGCACTGTTGCACTTTGCCAGGAAAAGGCCATCCTGACTACAACAGTAGTTAGACAGTGGTCTAGAAGTGCTCCCCTTGTGGGGCTGGACAGATTCCCTCTTAGTCTTGGCAACCTTTAAAGTCACTGCCTGGAGGGGCGCCTGGGTGGCGCAGTCGGTTAAGCGTCCGACTTCAGCCAGGTCACTATCTCGCGGTCCGTGAGTTCGAGCCCCGCGTCAGGCTCTGGGCTGATGGCTCAGAGCCTGGAGCCCGTTTCCGATTCTGTGTCTCCCTCTCTCTCTGCCCCTCCCCCGTTCATGCTCTGTCTCTCTCTGTCCCAAAAATAAATAAACGTTGAAAAAAAAAATTAAAAAAAAAAAAAAAAAAAGTCACTGCCTGGATGATGCTCTGTGGTGCTGGGCTTTCAAGACTTACTGAGCACTACACCCATGGCCTGAGTTCCTAATGGTTCTTGCACATGTTTTAGGTTTCCTCTTTTTGTTATCTCTTTTTGTATTGGTGTTACTAATCATGGGAGATAGATGGGCCACTCCTGCCCACCATTCCTGACTTGATGGGGTGAGTGAGAATTGCCCTCTGTCATGTGAGAGTTCCTTTCTTTTCTACTTTTTGTGAAGAGGTTTCTAAGAGTTACACGTGGAAATTCCCCTTTGTGTTCAAACATCTGCTCTGAAATTTAATGGCATGGCCCTGTAGCTCTCCACAATTCTAAACTTTGTATACATGCCATCCCCAGCATCCTGCCCCAGAGTCCAGTCTGTACTGACACCAGGCATATTTCTGATGTGGCACCCATAAGCTTTATACTAGCCTCATTCTTTCTCTTTTCTCCTTTATGACTCTGCCACTCCTCTGGTGTCTTAAAGGAAAGTTCCAGCCAATGTTTTAAACATCTTATTCTCTGGACCTGGCACAACACTTCCATCCTTTTCATCTTTGGTCCAAAGACTGAATTTTTGGTAACTCACTGTTATAACCATTATATTGGGTAAGCAACAATCATGAGGTATGGGGTGAAGACTGCCAACTACATACCAAAATGCCCTTTTCTTCTCTGTACACAGACTACATTTCCCAGCCTCCTTTCAAACGGGTGTGGTCACATGACCAAATTCTCTCCAGTGGAAGGTGAACAGATGTATATGCACCAAATTCCAGGTTTGTTCTATTAAAAACCTCCCACATTCCTCCTCCTTTCTCTTTCCCCCTTCTGGCTAACTGAGAGTTTGATACCCAAGATGACCTTTGAAGCCATAGTTGAAAATGGCAGAGCCACTGTTCGTTTAAGTTCCTGATTCACCACGAGGAGGAGAGCTGCCCTTGGAATCCAAACCTCCTCAGGAGTTTACATATAAGAAATAATGTTGTATTATGTTATGTACTGAAATTTTAAGGTCTTTTTGTTACTACAGCCTATTCTACCCTAACACAAGGTGGGATCAGGAAGCAATTTTATTTTCATTTCTCTGTATCTATGTAAACCCACTTTGTGGAATACAGTCTCATTCTGCCCCTAGATAAAATTTAAGGCAGGTTCTGTGACCTTTCTGGTCATGTGTAGATAATAAAAGGTTATCTGGTCACTCTAATTCCCCAAGTAGTTCAGTAATTAAATGGTCTAGTCTCATGTAATGGTAAAAACTTCAAACTTTATTTAAATTCCAGGCTTTTCCCCTTTCTTTGTGGCATTTACAGACCAGCTGCCCTCACTGGAAATTGAGGTATGCAGAGATTTCTCATTTCCCACTTTGTGCTTTGTGTCAGAAACTCCTATTGTCCCCCAATATTCATTTTCCTCCTTTTTCTTGTTAATTGAACTCCCAAGTTTTTGTGGATTTGTGGCTACACCAAATAAAGACTACATTTCTTAGCATCCCTTGAAAGTAGGTGTGGCCATACGAATAATTTGGCAACAGGGTCTGAATAAAGGAGTGAGCAACCCAGGTGCCACCATATTCTCCTGTTTGAATTCCCAGGCCACCTCACCCAGGGCCACATGCAGCAGGATTCCACCAGGCTGCTGTCACTGCTGTCATCCTCACCAGGTCAGAGGCTCTGATCCCAGAGTTGGTACAGGTAGTATTTTAAGAGTGAGTTCCGGGGCACCTGGGTGGCTCAGTCGGTTGAGCGTCCGACTTCAGCTCAGGTCACGATCTCGCCGTCCGCGAGTTCGAGCCCCGCGTCGGGCTCTGGGCTGATAGCTCAGAGCCTGGAGCCTGCTTCCGATTCTGTGTCTCCCTCTCTCTCTCTGCCCCTCCCCCATTCATGCTGTGTCTCTCTCTGTCTCAAAAATAAATAAATGTTAAAAAAAAAAAAAAAAGAGTGAGTTCCAAAAATGTAAGCTGAGTTTCCCTGGTTCTTTCTAGTCTACACAGATGCGCAAATGGGGCTACCATAAGGTAGTAAGCCAAATTTCAGTGTCTCTTCCAAACTCCTAAAAGCTTCCTTCTCTGTCCAAGTACTGCTGGGCTCTTAGGAAAGTCTTACAGATGCTCATAAATCCAGTCATCCAGGTATACTTTCATTTTGCTCTTGCGAGCATCGCCCCCAATAAATAAGTTCTCAAGGTACAAAATCCCATACTGGGGTATGTCTGTACCCAGGGGGGAAAGGTCTTTCCCTCTCTTTCATGTTCCACTTCATTAGAGGGCTGCCCAAGCAATGCCTGTGCGCTCCAGGGTCTTACAGAACTTCTGGAACTGCAGATTCATATTGACATTCAGTCTTCCTTTTGCCTGGGAAGGAGGACTAGAGATGATGACAAATTACATCCACTTACTCTTTAATTCAACAAATATTTCCTGAATTCCTTTTCCATGCTAGCCATGTGGTACAAGATACATGTGGTCTCTGTACCCATGGAGTTTACAGCCTGTTGCAAGACGAAAACAAAACACACAACAACAAAAGTCACTTAAAATTTTACATTCAAGACTTTGTTATTGGGTCCAGTTCATTGTGGATGATTGCTGCTTCTGCTTGGGTGAGTTTTGCGCATGAAGCTTGGCAACCCTCAGGCAAATAGATGCTGACAGTCTGCCTCACCATGTGGGGCACAACCCCTCCTTATCCCATGGGGCCTCGTGCAGGAGATTAATCCTTGCTGTGCTAAAATTGTCTGATTTTTTTTCACACTTAGTGACAGTTAAACAAAAACATGAACTGTGTTTTCCCAAGAGCTTTCTCCCTACCATTCCACACCATGGTTCCTAAACTCTCCATTTCCTGAAGCAAAACTGGATAGCAAAGAGAATGGTCTGGTGGCTCTGATAATAACACTGTAAGAGGAGGCCAAGGATTTGTTAACCCTGGCAGAAGAGGGAGGCAGGCCAGTGCAGACATGGGGAGGTAGGAAATTTTGAGAGAAGGTGAAAGGAAGGCTCACAGAGGGGGAAGTGGAAGGCTGAAGAAAGAAGTACGGGAGGAACTGAGGGAGGTCTTGGAGGCACATTCTCTGTCGGCCTAGGAAACCCCACACAGAGATAAACCGAAGTTCTGGGCAGCAGGTACAAGGCAGGAAGCACCTAGTGCATCCCTCTGAGACTCTATACTGTTTGGATTTGGGCCTTGAAAACCTTGAGTACCAATCTTCCTTGGGGTTTTACATGAGAATGAAAAGTCTCCCCAGCTACCAAATAACACATGAAGGAGATGTATTCTTACCTCACTTTCTATGGAAATGAAAGGATCTCATAGAAAACATCCAGTGAACAAACAGTAAGACTGAGAGACCCTTTGTCTGCTTCTCATCCTCTCCCAGGTCTCCCCACTGCACGTCTGTCTCCATGTAGCCCAGAGAAACTAAACTCAGTTTGGTGGTCATCCGGGGTTGAAATCCAGCATGGAATATTAGCTTCCTGTCCAAGAAAATCCAGATATATAATTTTTTTACACCATTAAAATGTCAGATTTCCTTTCTTATTTTCTCCCATCCAAGTACTAACCAATCTCAACCCTGCTTAGCTTCTGAGACCAGAAGAGATTGGGAGTGTTCAGGGTGGTATGACTGTAGACACCTTTTTTATTTTCTTAATTTCTGGTTCTGTGGCTTGGAATACAGAAACTTTCAGTCCCTCCTTTTGTGAAGTGTCTATTGATCAAGAAACATACCCTATAATAACATTAAGACAAGATATTACCTGATGGGTTCATGTGATTATTTCCTCAAGTGAGAGATTCTTTCATAGTTTGAATAATTTCATTCTATGAGTAGAATGTTCTGTAAATGATGTTATAAAGTAAGTTCAATGACTTAAAAGGCCCATCCCATTAAAGGGAGGATAGATCTCGGTAGAGAAATTTTCTCCTCTGCCTTGTACCTCTAACCCCTCACTACTCCATACAGGGTTTTTGTGGAACACATAGGCCACGCCTCACTCCAGGTGGACACCTCGTCAAGACTGGAGGAATACCTGCAGGCGGTGGCAGCTACACTGAATGTGGCCCCTGCTGTGGTCAGTGGCAAATGGACAGGCAACTCCTCCAGTGGAGAAGTTTGAACGCTGTTTTCCAGAGACATGATGTAAACTTCAAGCCTCGGCTGATGATCAAGTTGTGTAGTGTAGTATAGTTGTGTAGGTTGTGTAGTTGTCGCAAACTATCTATAATGAAGGGAGGGACTCCAGCAGTACAGAGAAGGAGGTGTGCCACTTGTATCACTATTGCCCTCGGATCAGGGGACAGGTCATTATGAAGTTCTTGAGTAATGCATGAGATGAATGCATTATAGATGGGCATTCTCCTCAGGTGAATGTATCATAGATGGGAGTATAGTCTATGGCATGATGCCTAAAATTAGGCAATTAGAAGTCTTAGGTTGTCACTTTTTTTCATTTGTTTGTGTTTTGTTTTTGTTTTTAATTTCAGAGAGAGAGGGAGAGAGAGAGAGAGAGAGAGAGAGAGATGGTGGGGGAGAAGGGCAGAGGGAGAGAGAGAGAATCTCAAGCAGGCTCCACACTCAGCTCAGAGCCAGACACAGGGCTCAATCCCATGACCCTGGGAACAGGACCTAAATCAAAATCAAGAGTGGGACACTCAACCGACTGAGCCACCCAGGTGCCCCAGGTTGTCACTTTTGGTGCCTTGAATGGGACATGGTGGTCTGTCCCAGGAGCATAGCAGCAGAATTTAGCACTTGTATCAGTCTTCTTTGATTAAGACATTATCAGCCCTCTCCCATCCTGGCCACTGACCCCCTCAACCACCACCACAGTGGATCCTAGTCAAGCACTAAGTCTGCTCTTTGTACTTAGGTTAGTTCCACCCAAGCATCAAGAGCTATGAAGTTCATTGGGAAGATCTCCAAGGACAGTTTTTGCTGCCTGCAATCCAGCAGTCATGATAGGTTATCTATCCACCTGCCAGCTTTGGTTCCCTGATATGCAAATGATTTAGAATTAGAAGCACACAAAAAATAGCTGTATTACTGACACCCCTGCCTCTGATCTCAGTTCCCTTCATATCATTCTTTTTTAAAAAAAATTTTCACGTTTTTATTTATTTTTGAGACAGAGAGAAAGCCTGAGCTGGGGAGAGGCAGACAGAGAGGGAGACAAAAACTGAAGCTGGCTTTGTGCTGACAGCAGAGAGCTCAATGTGGGGCTCAAACTCATGAGCAATGAGATCATGACCTGAGCTGTAGTCAGACGACACCCAGGTGCCCCCCTTCATATCATTCTTTATAACATTATGCAAATCTGATCATACCCAGGCTCAATTAAAAAAAAGCCTTTCCAGAACCTATTGGATCAGATCCAAATCTCTTGGCATGGCAGGCAAGTCCCTTTAAGAAAGCCCATATAATCTCATGAAAGCTTTTTGCAGAGGATACTTTTGGCCCTCACAAAACAGTCATCCCTGCTTCCTTGATGGCAAAGGTTTTACAAATTTTATTTATTATTTCAATCCTGTCCTCTCATAAATTCAGAGATGGAGGTCCCTTCACAGCCCAAAGGGATATACATATTACTATGATTGGTCTAATGCCTCTTCCATCCCTCTTGCCATGATTTATTTAGTAGTAGAGCTCTGGGCCCAGTTAGAAGTGAGGGAAAGTTGGCTGGGGCACTTCTGGGAAAACCTTTCTGCCTCTGAACATGGTTGTTGAAGATGTGGTATCTGCTGTTGCAGCAGCCAAACACAGTCTATGAGAATGAATTCCAACACACCAAGGATTGGGGAACAGCGAGATGGAAAGAAGCTAGATCCTCGATGGCATCATCAAGCCACCAAATTAACCCAGAACCTTTTGTCTGGAAACCTTTTAAACCCAAAAACTTTGCACTTGCAGCCACAAACATTCTGACTGATAAATGTGCATAATACAATCTTTTAGAATTCACCTCTTTCCTTCTACTTAATGCCTGCAGTGGTCTCTCTCACACCTCCAGGCTCTTGCATGTAGTAGTGCCCTCTGCCTGGAGTGCTTCCTCCCTGCTTTTTGACCTGTAAACTCCAGTCATTCTTCCTGTCCAGCTTGGGTGTAGCCTCCTCTGTGAAGTCTTTGCAGTATCCCCCTCCCCCCCTACACACCCCAGGCAGACCCAAGGAAGCCACTCCTGTATTCCCACTGTTCCTCATTGCTCTAATCTCTATGGGAGCAGTGCTTCTATATGTGGAACACATAAGAACTTCCCCATCTTCTCTTACCAAAATCATTTTATGAAAAAAAATTTCTAAACCTTCTTTTATTAATCTATCTGATGGAGTAATTCAAGCATCCCATCAAAACTCATTTTGAGGAGCAAATATAAGTTTGTAAAACACTTAAAATTTTAAATTAAAAAATGCTTTTCATATAGAACGTTTCAAACATATTTAAAAGGAG
This sequence comes from Puma concolor, assembly GCF_028749965.1. Taxonomy (NCBI): domain Eukaryota; kingdom Metazoa; phylum Chordata; class Mammalia; order Carnivora; family Felidae; genus Puma; species Puma concolor. The sequence goes on from NC_141671.1 coordinate 30,037,251, forward strand.
AATGTTGTAATAGACTCCATTGTATACATTTATACATTGTATACATTTATATGCCTGTGGCATATAAATGTATGACCAGTCTTGGTTCATCCACTGCCAGCCCCATCTGCCCCATTGTTTTGAGGCAGCCTCAAACATTGTGCCATTTCTCTCATTAATATTTTACTCTGATCTCCAAGAGTAACAGCTCTCTTTTTAAAAAATATAACCACAATATCATTATCACACCTCAAAATATCTACATTTATTCCTTCATGATATCATTAAATAGCAAGTCAGGGTCAAAGAATTAATTTTCTGATTGTTTTACACACACATATACAGTTTCTTGGAAAATCAAGAAATAAGATCCATATATTGTAATTGGTTGATATATCTCCAGTCCTTTTGAAAAGTTATTTAGATTTTATTTATGCCTGTGTCCTACTTTATGCTATTCTTTTTTTAAAAAAAAAATTTTTTTTTCAACATTTATTTATTTTTGGGACAGAGAGAGACAGAGCAGAACGGGGGAGGGGCAGAGAGAGAGGGAGACACACAGAATCAGAAACAGTCTCCAGGCTCTGAGCCATCAGCCCAGAGCCTGACGCGGGGCTCGAACTCACGGACCGCGAGATCGTGACCTGGCTGAAGTCGGACGCTTAACCGACTGCGCCACCTAGGGGCCCCTATGCTATTCTTTTCTAACTTAGCCAGGATTTTTTTTCTTCTCAGCATTCCTAATGGAACTAGTGTTTGAATGGCAGGGCCACTTGCCCATGCAAGGGGACCTAGAGGACAGGCTTCAGACAGTAATCTGTAGGCTGCAGTAAGCAAAATCTCTTTAAAAAAAAGTTTTTTTTCAGGCTTATTCATTTTCAGAGACAGAGACAAAGTATGAGTGGGAGAGGGTCAGAGAGAGAGGGAGACACAGAATCCAAAGCAGGCTCCAGGCTCCAACTTGTCAAAACAGAGCCTGACGCAGGGCTTAAACTCATAAACCGTGAGATCACGACCTGAGCTGAAGTTGGACACTTAACCAGCTGAGCCACCAAAGCACCCCAAGCAAAACCTTTTTTAAAGAGAAAGTGGTAAAGTTTCAAAAGCTCTTCTGAACACAAAAGAAAAGGTGGTTTCTTTCTCTCTCTCTCTTTTTCTTTCTCTCTCTCTCTCTTTCTTTCCTTCATTGTCTTTTTATTTTTTAATTACAGTGCCTCTAACTATATCTCAGTTTCTTCAACTTCTGAATTTTGTCAGTTCATTTATGGGGGCAAATCTCTATCAAAATCTATACGAAGAAAACCCTCCTACATTTGTGGTATGAGTATGAAATTGTTCAATTTCTGTAGGAGGCAATTGGCTGAGTCCATCAAAATTACAAATTCCCTTTTACTCAGCAAAGCCACTTCTGTGAATTTTCCCTACAAACATAATCATGTGTGACATGGCTCCTGTACAAGATGGTTTGCTGCAGCATTGTTCATGCAAAAGGATAGAAATAACTCAAATGGCCATCAATAGGAGGTCATTTTTAAAAATTATGGTATTTCTATACCACGGAATGCTTAGCAATTGTAAAAACTATATGTAAGCTCTTGATGTACTGATATCAAAAAGTGGGAAACTGAATAGTACATCCACATACACACAACACGCTTGTTTTGTTTAAAAAACAAAAAAGTATGTTTGTATGTGTATATTATAAATTTGTTTGTATATACACAGAAGGATAGAAGAATATCAGAAAGATAAATAGCCCATTGGCAGCATTGCTTCTGGGGAAAGGAACCGGATGGCCTGAGAATCTGGTGGGAGAGAAGATTCACTTTCAGATCTTTTTAAGTTTGAACCATAGGAATGTATTACCTATTCAAAATAAATTAAGATGATCTACATATAAAACTTAATACTTAAAAGGCTGAGTCAAGGGATTAGGAGTGATCTCTTGCAGAACTCAAATGCTACAGTTGACCATGACCCCCTTACATGCTCCCTCCATGGGCCTCAAAGACACCTGGCTCCCCTGGCTCCTTTCTGCTAACTCAGCTCCTATGCTGACAACTCTACCCGTCTTCCTCACATGGATGCTCCTCAGGGCTCAGCCTGGGCCTCTTCTCTTAGTCATTCTACACCAGTGCCTCTTTCTCATTCCTCCCCTATGGGACCTTATGGCACATGGTTCTCATGTGCCTGGGCAAAGCCTCTATGTTGTTTATTTATTCCATTGTATTCCACTCCTAATTCTATTTATCTCTTCCTGGGCAGTCATTCTAATGTGCTCCATGTTTTTCCTTTTGCTTGAAAGTGTTTTATAAATCTCATTCTACTTCTTATTTTTTCATTCAGTACTATGTTTTTTTTTGTTTATTTTTTATTTTTTTTTTTTTAAATTTTTTTTTCAACGTTTATTTATTTTTGGGACAGAGAGAGACAGAGCATGAACGGGGGAGGGGCAGAGAGAGAGGGAGACACAGAATCGGAAACAGGCTCCAGGCTCTGAGCCATCAGCCCAGAGCCCGACGCGGGGCTCGAACTCACGGACCGCGAGATCGTGACCTGGCTGAAGTTGGACGCTTAACCGACTACGCCACCCAGGCGCCCCAGTACTATGTTTTTAAGATCCATCAGTATTGCTGTCTTAGAGAACTAACTCAACCTTTGCATGATGTACAAGCCCATTCATTCATTTATTCAATCAACACACATTTATTGCACACTTCTTATGTGCTAGGTGCTGGGGATATAGTATGTGAGCAGAAGTGGTTGGAGTTGATGGGGAAGAGAGAGTTAATAGGGAAGAACAATGGGGGGGATCATGACAGCAGACTCAGTTGCTGGAGCTGGCAGAGACTCTAGATCATGGTGGGGGATTTTATCTCCCTTCTAGGAGAGCAAAGGAAATCCCCTAAGACAAATGGAGTTTTAGTGAGGGGATAACATTATCAGAGGTTCATTTTGAAAAGGTTATACTGTCTGCAGTGTGAAAGATTGATTGGAGTGGACCAGGGTGAAGGCCAAGGGGTCCTGGATTATTCTAGGCAAGACGTGAATTAGGAGAGTTGATGGAGGAGATGGAAAGACATTGTCAGATTTGAGAAATATTAGGGAGTAAAGTCCATGGATTGAATATAGGTATAAAAGAGAGAAAGAGGGGCGCCTGGGTGGCTCAGTCGGTTAAGCGTCTGACTTCAGCTCAGGTCATGATCTCTCAGGTCGTGAGTACGAGCGCCGCGTCGGGCTCTGTGCTGACAGCTCAGAGCCTGGAGCCTGTTTCGGATTCTGTGTCTCCCTCTCTCTGACCCTCCCCCGTTCATGCTCTGTCTCTCTCTGTCTCAAAAATAAATAAACGTTAAAAAAAATAAATAAAAGAGAGAAAGAGGCACCAAGGTGGACCCCAAGAAATTGGGCTTGTCCAGCTGGACAGTGATGGGCAGTTTTCTGAGAGAAGGAATGCCCAAAGAGGTCTGTTTTGGTGGCAAGGCAAGGAGGGAGGTTTTTGATGTGTAAATTATTTTTTTTAATGTTAATAATAACAAATTATTACTTGTGTGAGTGTGTACGTGCATGTGCGTGTGTGTGTGTTTGTGTGTGTGTGTGTGTGTGTGTGTGTGTGTGTGTATAGAGGAGAGAATTGCTTATTGTTTGAAGCTTTTAACTTTTGGGGTGGTTTGTTACACAGCATTACATAGTACTGAATGAAAACAATGGATTTTCACCACATTTGAAGGTTTTGTTTGATAAAGTATGACTTAAAATATATACTATGTGGCATATACTATCTCTAATTTAGCAGACCTGTGATGTCACCTCAAAAAAATGGGCAGTCACCCACTAGAGCAGATTAAACTTATGTATAAGGAGAGGCCTGGAAAGACATCCCAAGCCTACTAACATACTGTGGACAAAGAAGACAAACAGTAATCACAGGTGAGAACCTCATATAGGAAGCTATAACTGTGAGTGTTCCAAACTGCAGTGACTAATTTGCTATCCAGCTGCTTCTTACACAGGCATCTCTATGGAACGATGCTTCAAGTGGTATAGGAATTTATTTAATGTCTGTTGATAATGGGGACTGTTGATAATGGGGACAGTATTTCTCTGATATAGAAATATCAACTTGCCCCCATAAATCATAGGGTTTTGTGAAGATCAAAGGAAATAATGTGGAAAAGGTTTTGAGAGCACAAAAGAACTATGCAGATGTATAAGGGATTATGTATTAGTTTTGTCATGGTGACAAAAACTCCACACTCTTAAGGGCTCACAACACTCAAGGTTTACCCTTTGCTCATGCTGTATATTACAGTTTGGCCGTGGCTCTCCCTCTGTCATCTCACACTAGGACCCAGATGGAGTCATAGAGAACCATACACTGGCTTTCAAAGCTACTTCCTGGAAGTAACACATATCACTTCTGTTCACATTTCATTGAGTAGAGCAGGGACGTGGCTAAACTTGGCATGAAGAGGTAAGAAAGTATAATACTCCCATATTTTTGCTTGTTCCATTGTACTTTCTTCCTTCCTGATGTTCCAGGTTTCCTTCTTTTATCACATCCTTTCTATTTTAATTCAATTTAGGGTAGGAATGCTGATGACAAATTCTCTTAGTTCTTCTAGGAATATCTTGGTTTCCCCTTCATTCCCAATGGATATTTTTCATGGATGTTGAATAGTGGGCAGACAGTTCTTTTCCTTCAGCACTTGAAAAATGTTGTGCCACTTTCTTCTGGTGTCCATGGTTTCTGTCATTTGAATTATTTTTCCCCCATAGGTGATGTGTCATTTCTTGCTGCTTTCAAAATTTTTTGTCTTTGGTTTTCAGGAGCTACACTGTAATGTGTTTTGACATAGATTTGAGTTTACTTTGTTTGTGGCTTGCTCAGCCTTTTAAACCTGTAAGTTTATGTATTTTGCCAAATATAGGAAATTTTCAGCCATTATTTGTTCAAGTTCTTTTTTAGTTGCACTCTGATTTTCCACTCTTACTGGGACCCCAGTGACACAAAAGTTAGATATTTTGTTATAATCACAGAGGTCCTTTCTGTTCTGCTGTTGAGCCTATCCAATGAACTTTTTATTTTGGTTATGGTATTTTCTGCTTTTAAAAATGAGCTCTGTAGTGGGGGCCCTTTACTGTTGGGCAGGGATGAAAGTCTGTGATCCTCACTGAGTCTTCTCTGCTGTCACCTCTAAAAGGGAGAGGAGGCGTTTAAGGTATCAGAGAGCCAAGTATCAGAGGAAGTCTAGGCTCCTCACTCAGCCTTTGCTGATTGGAGTGGAGTAGCATTTGTTTTCCCCCTGGTGTTTGGCTGGGCTAGGCCATTATTATTTCATTTTTCTGTCTTGTTAAAGTTATTACTCTTAAAAATATAAAATTAGTTAAGCTTATTATAAAAACTAAAGTATACAGAGAAGCATACAGTACAAAATAAAACTTCCTTTCCTCCACCATTTGTAGACCTCTTTGATTTACTCCAGATATTGTTCTATAGCATTCACACAGGTCTACCTACTCATATACATGTGTACACATAGGCACATATATATGTATTTATGGGCATATATACACTACTCAAATGCTCCAGTCTCTTTGCTTCTCTGTTTGGTGGTTTTCTCTAGTGCTATGAGAGGTCACTTAGCCATTTAAGGAAGACTATAAGTGCCAAGGAATTAATACCTCCAAGGGCAAGCCCCCACCAGTGAGGGATAGGAGTTGGTGGGTGCTATGAACTGGATGATTTGTCCCCTCACCCAAAAAGTCATATGTTGAAGCCCTAATCCCCCATGGGATGGTATTTGGAAGTGGGGCCTTTGAGAGGTAATTAGGTTTAGATGAGGTCAGGAGGGTGAGCCCCCATGATAGGATTAGTGTCCTTAGGAGGAAGAGACCAGAACTCTGTGCTCTGTGTCTGCAATGTGAGGACAAAGCAAGAAGGCAGCCCTGTGCAAGCCTTCAAGAGGGCTCTCACCAGACACCAAATCTGCCAAGACCTTGATTTTGGACTTCCCAGCCTCCAGAACTGTGAGAAAGAATTGTTTGTTGTTTAAGTCATCCAGCCTGTGGTATTTTGTTATGACGGTCCAAGCTGACTAAAATGGTGGGAAATAACTTCTTTATCTCTTAGGGGGACAAATCTGAGGAGAACTCTATACAGTTCCTTAGATGGCTCTCCAAAGTTTTAAGTCCCAGTGTTCCCCAACAGTAGTCCACAAATTAACATACACACCATTGGCTTTTTTTCCTTCCCTGTCTCACTCCTCCCAGCCCTTCACTTGTGCTTCCTGGGCTCCCCTCCCAAGGAAATTACTTCTATGTAAGTCCTTGTCTCAGGGCATGTTATTGGGAAACCCTCAACCCTCATGAAAACTCCATCATTTTCATGGCTCTTCACCATGATTAATGAACATTTCACTGTCTTCTTTTCCTTTCTTCTGCTTTTCTTTCCTTCCTTCCATTTCTTTTTTTAAAAAAATTTTTTTTTAACGTTTATTTTTGAGACAGAGAGAGACAGAGCATGAACGGGGGAGGGTCAGAGAGAGGGAGACACAGAATCGGAAACAGGCTCCAGGCTCCGAGCCATCAGCCCAGAGCCCGACGCGGGGCTCGAACTCACAGACCGCAAGATCGTGACCTGGCTGAAGTCGGACGCCCAACCGACTGCGCCACCCAGGCGCCCCTCTTTTTTAAAAATTTAATTTATTTTTTTAAATTTACATCCAAGTTAGTTAGCATATAGTGCAACATTGATTTCAGGAGTAGATGTCTTAATGTCCCTTACCCATTTAGCCCATCCCCTCTCCCCCAACCCCTCCAGTAACGCTCTGTTTGTTCTCCATATTTAAGAGTCTCTTATGTTTTGTCCTGATCCCTGTTTTTTATATTATTTTTGCTTCCCTTCCCTATGTTCATCTGTCTTGTATCTTAAAGCCTCATATGAGTGAGGTCATATGATATCTGTCTTTCTCTGATTAATTTTGTTTAGCATATACCCTCTAGTTCCATCCACGTACTTGCAAATGGCAAGATTTCATTCTTTTTGATTGCCAAGCAATACTCCACTGTGTATATATATATATATACCACATCTTCTTTATCCATTCATCCATCGATGGATATTTGGGCTCTTTCCATACTTTGGTTATTGTTGATAGTGCTGCTATAAACATTGGGATGCATGTGCCCCTTTGAAACAGCATACCTGTATCCCTTGGATAAATACCTCGTAGTGCAATTGTTGGGTTGTAGGGTGCTTTTATTTTTAATTTTTGAGGAACTTCTATACTGTTTTCCAGAGTGGCTGCACCAGTTTGCATTCCTACCAGCAGTTCAAAAGAGATCCTCTTTCTCCGCATCCTCACCAACATCTGTTGTTGCCTGAGTTGTTAATGTTAGCCATTCTGACAGGTGAGAGGTGGTATCTCATTGTGGTTTCAATTGGTATTTCCCTGATGATGAGTAATGTTGAGCATCTTTTCATGTGTCGGTTGGCCATCTGGATGTCTTCTTTGGAGAAGCGTCTATTCATGTCTTTTGCCCATTTCTTCCCTGGATTATTTATTTTTCGGGTGTTGAGTTTAAGTTCTTTATAGATTTTGGATCCTTCCTTCCATTTCAAACAAGGTAATGGAAACCCTGTACACATCTTTGCACACCTGTACAAATATATCCATGTAGGATAAATTCTTAGGGGTAGAATTGCCAGGGAAAATTATGCACATTTAATATTTTCATAGACACTGCCATTTCCTTAAAAAATCTGTTTACACATATTTGAGAAAAATTCTACACATTCTCACCTCATTTCCTGGTCCTGTCACATAAATTCTCTTTGGAGTTTCCCCCAGGTACCTGCTCTATGACTTCCTCACTCTGTGACCAGCCCCCATTTCAGTAGCCCAGAGGCCCCAAGTTCTAACTTCCTTGTACTGGACCTTGAGGGTGAGGAGCTTTCTGGTCCTTAACAGGAATTCTATCACTACAGGTTTCCTCTGGAGGCTCCTGAAGGCCCTGGTTTAGTTTAGCCCTGCTTTAAAACTTGAATAATGTATGGACCCTTTTGAAAGAAATACAATCCTCATGGACTTGACTTAAATTATTTTTATAATTTAAATGTGTGCAAACCATGCATGCAAATCCAGCTAACTCTGAATTCCTTATGCTTCAATACTTGAGCAGTTAGGGGCACCTGGGTGGCTCAGTCTGTTAAGCGTCTGACTTCAGCTCAGGTCATGATCTCACAGTTTGTGAGTTCAAGCCTGGTGTTGGGCCCTGTGCTGACAGCCCAGAACCTGCAACCTGTTTCAGATTCTGTGTCTCCCTCTCTCTCTGCCCCTCCCCTGCTTGTGCTTTGTCTATCTCTCAAAAATAAATAAACATTAAAAAATTAAAAAAAAATACTTGAGCAGTTATAAAGCTGTAGAAACAAAACAAAGTAGAAATAAATCCACATAAAAGTAAAAAGGCAATTTGAAGTAACTAATTTGATGTGATGAGTAGCTGTTTTTCTGAAATGAAGCTGCTTCTGGCAACATAAACACATACTGCCTAATTCAGGTTCTTTTGAAATTGACACAATATTCCACTGTGTGCCCAGTGATGACTCAGTTCTCCCCATACTTGTGTCTATTCAAATTGCTCAGAAATCTTTGTCAGTACATGTCTTCTGGACTTCACTTAGTACAAATGCAGCCCAGACAGTTACAGAAGAACTAACTTGACCATAAAAAGCTAAACACAAACATAAACAAACACAGACACTCACATACTAGCCTTGTATGTATGTAAGATCTGTTACATATGATCCAGAAAATGCTTATAACACTTTTAAAAAATCACCAATGAAACAAAAACATGGAATTTAATCATTTTCACAGGGCATCATGGGTTGTCAGGAGTCCAGGGACCTCAGTTTGAGAAATACTATCCTAGTAGTGACTTTGACTTCCAGTGTGACCTTGAGCAAATCTTTTGCCATTGTTGGATCTCTGTACATTCTTTGTACACAAACAATGATTTTGTGGGAGGTGACAATGTATTCTTGGGAGGTGAAGGAAGTTAGAGTCTTTTTGAGGACTAAAAGGAAAGGACAAGGCTTTTTACAGACCCTAGATTTGGGAAAATAATGATGGCTAAGACCCTACTGTCTAGCTTTGGCTTTGGAGTTAAAAGGCTTAGGGTTTGAATTCCAGATCTGCCAGTTGCTGTGTATGTCTGTGAGCAAGTTGACTTCTCCTGTTTCTGCCCCTGTAAAAGTGGGCATATATCAAAACGCTACATCACAGAGCTGTGGTGAGGACCAAATAAGGTGACTCAGGAAAGTGATGAGGGCAGAGCCTAGCCTTAACAAGGTTCAGTAATCAGCAGTGTTTTCAGAAAGAGGCCAAGGGCTGCAAAGGACAACAGAAAAGAGAAAGTAAAGATTCTGAGATTCTGTCTATAAATAGCAGTATTTCTGATACATGGCTGTCGGGAAATTTCACCCTAATGAGACCTGCAGCAACCCTGTCAGCTTCCACTCAGCCTTTCTCATTTCTCCTTGCCTATCTGCCTTTCCAGGCCCAGGCTGGAATCTCTTTCCCCCACCCCCAGGCTTTCACTTCTTTGTCCAGCCAATAATATTGGTCAGCCGTGAAGGGAGCGCCCCCCTGTGGTCACCCTGTTCACTGCAGGGACCATGAGCCTCACAAAAGAGATGAAAGGCAGAGTTTTCCAGGGGGAGCAAGACTCAGGTAGCTCAGGTGAGTGTCTAGCCCCACAGAGGCTGATATGGATCTCCCTCCTAGATACCTCCCCCTTTTGAAGAAGAAAGAGAGAGGTAAAGGAATTTAGGAGAGGCCTGGGTGGGAAGCAGTAACTCCTCAAGATCTGAGGCAAGTTACAACCTCTCTAGGTCTGGTTCCCCTTTCATGAGGAGCCCTGCATCTCGCACCTCAAAGGCTCCAAGGAGACAACCAAATGATGTGAAAATACCAGAAAAATATATAGCACATACACTGCTCTTCTATAGGATCTCAGCATTTCCTCCTGGCATTCCAGGCTGGGGGCGGGAGGTGAAATACTGGCTAGATGTGGCCGGGATAAACTTGGAATCAACTCCTCCCTCCCCCCCCAGCTGTTGCTCTGCCAGATGCTGCCAACACACTGCTGCCAGAAACCACCTTTAAAATCTAATCAAGCCATTTCCCAGCTCAATACCCCAAGGCTCTTCCTCCTCACCTTCAGAATAAGCCAAACTACTAATGAGATTATCTCACCTCACTCTGCCTTTCTGGGTTTACTCACCTGGACAGACCCTGTCTTCCAGTCACAGCTGCAGTTCCCCATAAAGCATGTCTCCTTGCTGTTGTTCCCTCAGCTTCTTCATGGGAGCGGCCCTGCCTCATCTCTGCAAATCTCTTTCTGACTTAAGGTCCAATTCAAGCTCCAACTCTTCCATGAAGTCTTCTTTGATCTTGACTCAGGAGGACCCGGTCTGCTCCTCCCCTGGGTATCCCCAGCTCCTTCCAGCTCCAATTATAGCAGGGGTCATCCTACCTTCCGTGATTACATACATACATACACATACACATTCATATACATATATATATATATATATACACATATATATGCATATATATATATGTATATATATATATGCATATATATGCCTCGTTCCTCCTCTAGACTGTAAATGCCTAAAGGACATGGAGCGGGTTGGGTTCCTCAATGTATCTCTCATAGCACTTACTTTCAGAGCACAAACAATAACTATGGAAATCAATTGGGAGGTGGAAATCAAGAGACCCAAGTGACACACGAGGGAGCCAAAGAGGGAGATCACATTAGTGGAATTTGGTTGGTTGCTTCCATGAAAAGGGTTTGTGCTTTACAGATGCCATCTCATATTATCATCCCTACAGACTCCAGGGGCAGGCATTACCATGTCCATCTTACCGGTGAGGGAACTGGGATGTACTAGGACTCAGTATAAGAAACTAGATGGTAAGTGGCAATGTCAAGCCTCACCTCTGAGAGGCCAGCCCTTGCTTTCTTCCCTCCCTGTTTGGTACTCTGCCTACTCTCAGTGCTGTGAGAGGCGTGGTCAGTACCTCTCTCCCTGCGCCACGCCTCCAAGCCTAATCAGTCACCTTTGGCTTTAAAGATCATATTTTCCAAACTAAGAATTTGTGCACACTGACAAGGACATTTGATTTCAGAGGTGGCAAGTCAGCATATGTTTAAAGTTGGGGCTGTTCTTGAAAACTAAGGGTGTCTTTTGCAAAATCCTTAAAGAAGTGAATTCTTAGGGACCCAGAAGGCGGCCTCCAAAGGCCTGCAGCCAGTCAAGCTAATCTCTCTTCCCTTGCCTGGATTCTCCCCCACTTGGCAGGACCAGACATCCCCTGCTTAAGTAAGCCCTCAGCCACAGCTAGCCAATGCTGCTTTCCCCTTACGCTGCCTCCCTCATCTCCCTTTGTCTGGGGTCTCTTTGTCTGTGGTCTCCCTTTGGTTCAGTTTTGAAGCCCTTTGCCCCCTCCCCTCCTTTCTTTTGGTCTGGCAGCTCCCTCCCTCTCTGCGGGACTGCGGCAGTGGCTTGGGGGAGGGGAGTGGGGCTGGGTTGCCATGGTCACGTCGAAGCCGGCCGCAGCTGGCTAGGGCAGCTGCTCCCAACCCCCGGATGGGCGGACAAAGCCAGGCGTCCTTGGCAGTCCCAGACCTGGAACCCCAAAGGCCTGAGACAGGGGGACTGGGGCCCAGGAGAACCCTGAGCTGGAGGTGAGAGGGCAGAAGCCAGAGCTAAACTGGGACGGCAGCAGTGAGGACTGGAGCTGCGCCCATCCCTCACGGGGAGGGACTGCTCTTGGCTGTTGGTGTGGGAGGGAGGCAGCCTGGCCACTGCAGGAGGAGGGGAAGGATGGGGAGTGCCGTTGGGGACCGTGGTGGTGCCTCAAATGGGCTGAGGGACTAGGATGTCCCCAGGGGGAGGTCTGGGTTCTCTGTGTACTGTCACCCAGAAACAGGTTTGACTCAGACATTAGGCCTCTGTCTCCCCTGGTCTGTCTCTCCATTGCCCCTTCCTTTCCTAGCTGCTTACATTTGTCATCTCCCTCTGTCCCTTCATTTCAAACCTTAGGCCTCAGTCTCCCTCCTCTTCTCTATCTCTTGGTTTCACTCCAACCCCTTTATTTTTCTCCTTTGCCCTTGTTTCTGGTCTGCCCACCTCTTAGGGCTCCACACTTTCCTGCCCTCCTTTCTGAGTGCCCCCAATGACTCCTTGTCTCCACTCCAGTTTGTTGCTCTTTCCAGCAAACTTACCCCCTCGTGCTGTGTGTGCCCTCATCCCCCCCCCCCTGCCCCCATGTCCTCTCTGATTCATGGTTCCCCTGGTCCATTGAGTTCCATCCCCACCATCCCATCTTTCCCCACCCCCCAGACCACCCACAACTGAACTGCTTCGTTTTTCTCCCCATACTATGTCATCTCTCTCCACTCCTTCCACTTCTGGGCCTCAGTTTCCCATTTCTACTTGGGGATATCAAGGCCTGACTCGTGGTTGCAGCCTTGCGCCCCTGTGCCCGTCAGTTCTCAGTCTTCCCAGCTGCTGACCCGGCCTACTTGCTCCAGAGGCAGCTGCATCTCCTGGGAAGGGGAATGCAGCTAGTGTGTGTGGGACCTTCTGGTCCATCCTCCCTCTCACTGGTCCTGCTGGGCTTCCCTGCGGTGGCCTGAAGCTGCTTCTCTCTCCTACGTGCCTCTCCTCACGTTTTTTGAGCTGTTTCCCCTCCTCTCCTTCCTGGGTAGCAGGAAGCCTTTGGCCTGAAGGGGAGGGAATCCTGGATAGGAGGGCATGGATGTGGAAGGAGTGGAGGTTCCTTTGGGGGCTCAGGAAGACATGGGGTTCTCTGGAGTTGGGAGTGATGCAGCAGATGTGGGATGGGCTCCAGGGCCATGCAAGGCTGTGTGGACTCAGTCTTTGGCACTGTTCTGGGGGCCCCTGGATGGCTGGGATTTCCCTCTCTGGCCCCTGGGAATCTCGGCTCAGAGCCCCGCATTCCAGCCGGCTCCAGCCCCCTTTCCGCTGTCACTTGACTCCGCTGGGCCCCAGCCCTGCATCCCTCCCACTCCTCCAGCTTTGGGCTGGGGCGAGGTGGGCATCACTGACCAGGAATTTCTCTTGGGGGAGACCAGGAGGCAAGAGTTTCAGGATTCTATGGTTTCGTCATTCTCCCCAGGGGACCCCTCGGTCTGGCCTCGCCACGTCACCTGGCCGGGAGTGTGGGTCTGGGGTGTGGAATGTCCCAGCGGGGTGTGAGGGGCTGCCGCTCCTCCTTCCCTGAGGCGTCTGGCTGCGGCCCAGCCCCGCTTGCCAGCCCGGGGCTTCCTCCGAGCACAGTCCCTGGAAGGAGGAGCCGAGAGTCGGCCCAGGTGAGGTTACTGGGGAAACCTAGGCCCCGCCCCCGGCCCGGCTCCACCCCCAGCCCAGCCTCCCCGGGGCCCAGACACCCCGGCGGCTGTCTCCAGAGGGGTACGTGCTCTTGGGGACCCCTGGGGATTTGGTCGGACGGGACGGTGGGAAGAGGCAATTCTCCGAGTGACCATGGGGCTGTCTATTAGTGTCTTAGCAGTCGGGCGTCCTTGGATTAGTGTGTTCTGGGGGTTTGGAGCTCTTGCCCATATGTGCCTTAGCCTCTCCAGAAGGCCAACTTCTTCCTGGTAGTACTTTTGTGTACTTATCTGGTTAGGACTTCGTGTTTCTTTCTTGGGACTGTTGTCTGGGACTGCACGTAGGGTGCGAGCTGATATCTGCTGTGAGGTGCAGTGAGGCGGAGATCTGCAATGGACTTAGAGATCGTTCTGAGCCGGTGACATTGATAGGTGGCTGGCAGGTGTGGAGAAGCGGTGTCCTGAGGCCTCTCACCAGAGCTCCTCTGTCCTGCCCACCTCACCCCGCCTCCTTGCATCCATCTTCCCTGGGACTCCTGGTCCTGGTCCTGGTCCTTCTAGGCTGTGTCCGATTTTCTCTTTGCCTCTATCCCCCTCAAGCCCCTCGCCTTGTACAGGCCTATCCCTGCCAGTGGTCAGAGTCTCAACCCCGCCAGGGCCAGAGCTGACTGGGCTTGAGGAAGGCTTGCCCTGAGGATTCCCGGGTCTTGAGCAGGAAGCCCAAAAGAACCGGTGTCTGGGAGTCTGGGCCCCAGGGTCCTTGAGAGGACTGAGGGGGGGTGGGGTGGGTGGAAGTAGAGAATGGGGCGAGGAGAAAGTGGGGGGCCATCAGGCTCTGGGAAAATCTGGGTTGGGGTGTACAGGACAGGAGGCAGGAGAGTGCCAGAGAGAAGCAAAAGTTGGTGGTGTGAAAAATGTGGGTCTTGGGGGCCTGGTTGGACAGGTGAGCCTGCCCCCTTCCTCCATCCAAACTCCTGCTGCTGGGTTGGGCACCCGGCCTGTGGGAACCTGCTCCTTCCCTGTGCCCTGGGGCTGCCCCCTTCACCTCCCTCTCCAGGAACTGAGCCCAGAAAGGGGGAGTAGGGAGGGGACCATCCCCTCCTGGGGCCTGGATTTGTGGGAGGCCCCAAGCAGGGCCTCAGCTTTGACTGTTCCCTTTAGTGGGGACCGCGGGGGTTGGGCCGCGCGGGTAGGCGGAGGGGGCTGGGCACGCCGCGTTGAGGGGACAGCTGGGTGGTTACCTGGGGGAGGCCGGGGCGCACAGGGGAATGCGGGGTGGGCGTGGCAGCCTAGGGGAGCGCGCGGCCCGGAGGGCGGTGCCGGGCGTGGGAGCGGCGGGTACAACGCGGTCCTTGGAGGGGGAAGGGCGGCAACCCGGGAGGGCGGGAGGGGGAGCCGGGCCAGGGGGAGGCGGCGCCTGGGCCCGAGCCGCCCCAGCCCTGGCTCCTCTCCCCGGAACAGGCCCCCGACAGCTGCGCGCGGGAGCCGCCTCCCGACACCCGAGCCTCGCCGGCGCCTCCCCGCTCCCGGCTCCTGGCTCCCTGCGCCTCCCCCGCCCCTCGCCCAGCAGCCGAGGAGGCCCCGCTCCGGGGTCGCACGCAGGGGTCTTCCGGGAAGAGCGATGAGAGGTAGGGGGCGCGGCCGGAGGACCCCTGCG
Organism: Puma concolor; assembly: GCF_028749965.1. NCBI lineage: Eukaryota > Metazoa > Chordata > Mammalia > Carnivora > Felidae > Puma > Puma concolor. The sequence continues at coordinate 30,052,315 of NC_141671.1, forward strand.
GGACGGAGGGGCGGAGGCAGAGGCCTGGGGCTCCGGGGGAGGCGCGGCGGCCGGGTGAGGGCCTGGCGGCGCTGTTCTTGGTTGTCCAGCCCCGCCAGGCGTGACCCTGCTGCCCCCCCCCCCCCCCAGCGCTCTGGCTTACTGTCTGAATATGGGGGGAACCCCCTGATCTCCGCGAAAGTGTGTTCCAGCCTTGAGGAAGGACCCCTTTTACTCAGTGTGAAGGAACTGACCCACAGGAAGACAGGTGCTTGTGTGTGGTCTCACTGAATCATCTCGGCCCTCTGGAGAAGTGGGCCTGCCCTCCCACCAGGCCAGTCCCTGTGGGCATCTGCTAACTGCTACGCCTCCACTCAGCTCCCAGTTGGGCAGCCTGCCCCCGGCCCAGCAGAGGCCTTGACACCCTAACCTGCCAGTGACAGCCTCTGGATGGTCATTTGGTTCTGTCGTGAGAATGTGTCACTGCCCGGTGAGCACCATCCTCAGTGTCCCATCCCCCACTCCCTTCCGCACCCCTTCGCACCCCCTCCGGGTCAGACTTCACCCAGCCTTCATCGCACAGGTCCCCTGCTGGCTGGACCTTCCTTTCCAACACCACCACCGCTATCCCCAGTCAGTGTCTGGTGCTGAGACTGCCTCTTGCCGCAGGCACTTAAGTGCATCCTGAGTTGAGTGCTACAGTGGACCCAGGTGAAAGCTGAGAGTATGGGAAAATGGAGCAGTGCCTCCTTATTCCCATTTCCTTCTGTTCCCCACCGACTTGACTTCCCTCTGGCTTGGTCATGGTGTGTATTAAGGGGTGGGCCCCAGTGCTCTTGGGATGCTGTGCCTGAGACCTTGAGTGTGTGTGTCTCACACTGTCCTCTGATGGTAGGCTCGTGTGGTGTCTGTCATATTATGCTCACAGGTGTCTCAGGATGGCTATGTTTTGTTTTGTTTTGTTTTGTTTTTACAAACATTTTTGATAGTTTATTTATTTTGAGAGCGAGAGAGAGCAGGAGAGGGGCAGAGGGAGACAGAATCCCAGGCAGGCTCTGCGCTGTCAGCACAGAGCCCCATGCAGGACTTGAACTCATGAACTGTGAGATCATGACCTGAGTCAAAATCAAGAGTTGGATGCGTAACTGACTGAGTCAACCCAGGCGCCCTGAAGATGGCTATTAACTAAGTGATGGGATTGGACTTTAAAGAAGGCCAATGTGTGGATGGAGTTGATGTGTGTGTGAGCATCTGCATTTGCCCCCGCTGGGAGTCCATGTGTGTAACAGATTTATGTGGATGTCACATGTGAGTGTCTCCGAAAGTGTGTGGAGAGTTGTCTGTTACAGAGGAGGGTGTGGGTGTGGGTGTGTATGCTACATCTAGCCCCAGTGTTTACGGGGCTCTGTCAGTAAGCTCTGTAAACTGGCATGTCTGAGGTCTGTGTGTTTGGGAGGGGGTGGGTATACAGAGCTGTGTGGGTGTTGTCTGTGGTGGAGGGTGGGGGTGAGAGAAGAGAGGGAAGGACCTACAGCAATGTCCAGGTCTCTGCTTTGTAATTGGTTGAAATGGGGTGGGGTGGGGTGAGGTTAGGGGTAAGTCTTCTGGGCCTGTTCTTCATGAGTCTGACCCAGTGGAGAGAAATGAGGTGATTGGAGTGTTGGAGGGGTTGGATTGCCTCAGACATCTGTGTGTTTCTCTGCTTGGCTCTGTGCCCTGTGCTTCTGAGCCCGCTCTATTTACCTCTTGCTTTGTGTTTCTCGCCCCGTCTCCCCCTGCCTCCTATCCTATGCCTGTCTTTGTATCTTTGCCCGGGGCTCCTCTAGCTCCGTCTGGCTCTGATGACTCATCTGGGATAGGCATGAAGGTTACCCACGGGAACAAGGGCCCCGCTGTTCCCGAGAGAGGTGGGGGTGGAGAGCGGCACCCAGGAATTCCAGGCCAGCCGCCTGGGACCTTGTAGCCTGCTCCCCTGCACGTGGCTCCTGGACCTCCAAGGGACCAGGTGTGATGCCTCTGGCTCTAGCTCTTCTTTGATGCCTGGGTGCCCCCCGCAACTCAGTCAGCCCCCTCAGCTGCTGCTTCAGAGCTGTGGGGTCTCAGCTGCCTCTTACATTCCTGCCCTAGAGCATTATGGGAGCAGCTGGAGGAGGACAAAGGGATGGGGGAGTGTCCCCCCACTCTTCCTACCTCCTGGGGTGACCTGGCCTCCCTGTCTTTAGACCCGCCCTCATCTCCAAGGCAACGCAGGCCTTTCCTAGCTCTGGGCTTTTCCTTCAGAAGCAGCCACCTTCAGAAAGTGCGACCTTGGGGGACAGGATGTCTGGGTCTTAGGAAGGGAAGACAGAGCAGGGAGAGCTGGAATGGGATGCTTTGGAACTGATGGCAGATATGGCACTAGGGGTCTCGGGATTCCAGGACCTGGAGAACTCAGTGCAGTCCTCCAGGAAGAGGAGAGGTCAGAACAGTTTTTCCTGCCGCTGGGGCTGGGGAGGGTACATACCTGGATTCACAAGGAGATGCCAATTGGAATGGTTTTAGGCCACGCTTGCCACCTGGGCCCTGGTGAAGAAGAGCAGGGATTCTCAAACTTTGATGGGCACAGATCACCTGGGGATTGTATTAAAATGAAGATTCTTTTTCTTTCCTCCAATTTTTTATTTAAATTCTAGTTATAGTTAACACATAGTGTAATTTTGGTTTCACGAGTAAAATTTAGTGATTCATCACTTACATATAGCACCCGGTGCTCATCATTACAAGTGCCCTCCCTTAATGTCCATCACCCATCCTGCCCATCCCTCCCCCACCCCCATCTCCCTCCATCAACCCTCAGTTTGTTTTCTATCATTAAAGTCTCTTTTGGTTTGCTTCCCTCCCTCTTTTTTCCACTTCCCATATGTTCATCTATTTTGTTTCCTAAATTCTGCCAGTTTGCCTTCCTACCAACAATGTAAGAGGGTTCCCCTTTCTCCAAAATGCAGATTCTGATTCAGCAGATCTAGGGTAGGGGTGAGGTTCTGCCTTTCTCCTAAGATGCTGGTCCAGGGATTACACTGGGCTTAGTGCGGCTACAGAAGACAGTGAGATTGGAAGGCACTGGGGTCCCCCACTTCTCTTAGAATTCTGAGCTCCTAGGTGGAGAGGAGACCAGAGTTTAGGCCAGTGTTTGGCACATGGGAAGCATTCTAAAAATATAGCTGATGCTCTTAAACAATGACTGCTTTGTCACTTTCCTCCTATTATTCCCAAAGCAGCCCATTCTGTCTGTTGTTGGCTGTTGTGACTCTGTCTGTTGTGACTCAGTCTCCTTGATTGCCCTTTAACTTACCCTACTACTTACCACTTGTTTTGTCCCCTGCAGAGATGCTGCCTCCACCCCCTTAGGCCTGAGGAGTCAGGAGCTATGGGGCCAGGGGCCCTCTCATCTCTACTGCTGCTGTCGCTTCTCTTAGTGGCAACTGGAGATGCTGACATGAAAGGACATTTTGATCCTGGTAAGGAGACTGGCTCCTGGGTCCCTGAGGATGGGGCTTTGGGAGACAGAGTTCAGGGACCTTGACCCTCCGTGTGCCTGTGTTCACACAGCCAAGTGCCGCTATGCCCTGGGCATGCAGGACAGGACCATTCCAGATGGGGACATCTCTGCCTCCAGCTCCTGGTCAGACTCTACTGCTGCTCGCCACAGCAGGTACCTGGAACCTCTGGGACTGCTCTGGAGGAACTTTCTGGGGCCTCTACTTGCCCTTCCAACTCCTCTGCCCATGCCAAGAGGCTTCTGGGAGGGCAAATGCCAATGAACTTCCCCACCCCCAATGCTGGGGGAGCTATAAATACGAGAGACAGAGACAGACCAGATGTTCCTTGTGATCTCTTGCCCCGTCCCAGGCTGGAGAGCAGCGACGGGGATGGGGCATGGTGTCCTGCAGGGCCTGTCTTTCCAAAGGAAGAGGAGTACCTGCAGGTGGATCTGCGGAGGCTGCACCTGGTAGCTTTGGTGGGCACCCAGGGGCGTCATGCTGGAGGCCTGGGCAAAGAGTTCTCCCCCAGCTACCGGCTACGTTACTCCCGAGATGGCCACCGCTGGATGGACTGGAGGGATCGCTGGGGTCAGGAGGTAAGGCTGGCAGGGGCAGCTCCCAGGAAAGGCTGGTTCTCCTCTCTTCCCCACTTTAAATGCCACCTGTCCACTGATGACTCTCCCAATTTATACCCTCTCTAGCCCAAGACTTTCCCTTGAGCTGCATCTAGTGTTGCAAACCTGACCACCTTCTAGGCCTTTCCACCTGGATGTCTAATGGGTTCTCAAACCTACCATAAATTTCCCTAGTTGAACTTGAATCCCATTCCCACCCCACAACTGCTCCTCTCCTAGCTCAGGCCAGTTGCTCAGGCCATAAGCTAAGATACCGCTCATTTCTCTGGTCTCTCACCTGCTAATTCCAAAGCACCAGCAAGGCCAGTCTGTTCTACCTCCATGATATTTCCTAAATCCAACCACTTGTCACCGCCTCTACCTCTACCACCCTAGGCCCTGCTCACACCATCCCCAGCTTAGATGAACACACTGGTCTCTGAACTGTTTTCCTGGCTCCTTTCTGTTTCCACCTGAAATCATATCTCCACCTAGTGGCTACAGACACTCTACCTGAGAAAATGCAAATCAGATGAGGCGTACTTGGCTTATAGCCCTCCCCTGGCTTTCCGCTCTGCCAGAACAAAAGCTGAGTTCCGTCCTGGGTGCAGAAGCTTAGCTTGCCCTGGCTCTTGCCTGTATCCCTTACTTCTCTTTCCTGTTCTTGTTCCACCTGGGCCCACTGGTTTTCTTGCTGTTCCTGGAACAAGCAAGGGTTTGTCCCACAGCCTCAGGACATTTTTGCATGCTATTCTCTGTGCCTGGAAAGCTTCTCCCCCAGATCCTCAGCTTCTCCTTCCACTCAGTTCTCCTCGAAATATCACCTCCTCAGAGAGCCCACCTCCCCCTACTCCAGCTCCACACCCTGCCTCTTGTTCTTCACAGCTGTTTTTCCTACTGGAATCTCAGTACTGCAAGGGGAGAGGGGAGGGATGGATGTTTACCACTGAGAACTTACATAGCTGGCACAGAGTAGGCACTCAACCAGTGCCTGCTGAGTGAACAGAGAGAATAGGGTAAAGGTGGGGGGGAGCCAAAGCAGGGGTGCAGAGCTGTGAGGGACTGGATAGAATCTGTGCACAGCGGGATGGGTGGCTTAGAGACAAATGGAGACAAAGAGTCGAGGCTGACACTGGTGGTAGAGGACAGACTGTCAGGTTGAGAGATGTGTCAGAGATCTTTGCTGTGGCCCCTTGTTTTACACATGCCTGGCTGTACCCCATATCCCTGTATGCTTAACACCACCCTTCATGAATCTCTCTGGCCACTGTGTGCTGGGCCAGGGAACAGCTGGTGACTGGGAAGTTAGATCCAACCTGTAGCCTTCCCACTCATGCACGCTGTTTCCTGGGCAACAGGTGATTTTAGGTAATGAGGACCCTGGGGGAGTGGTACTGAAGGACCTTGGACCCCCCATGGTGGCCCGACTGGTTCGCTTCTACCCCCGGGCTGACCGGGTCATGAGTGTCTGTCTGCGGGTGGAGCTCTATGGCTGCCTCTGGAAGGGTGAGTCATTCAGACCTCCAAGAATTCATTTCCTGGCCTGGGGCCTGGGGAGTGAGGCCTGGGGAGAAGGGCATCCAGGATCCTCTTTCTCTTGTTGGGAAGCTGTCACTCTGAGTGAGGAAGGGCCTGGCCAACATTGCCTCCTCCATGCTGGTGGGCCTGTGGAAGGACGCAAGAAGGGGAATGACGCAGGGGAGGTGGCCGGAGGCTTCCTGCCTCTAACACCTCTTCTCCTACCCTGCCCCAGATGGACTCCTGTCTTACACAGCCCCTGTGGGGCAGACGATGTACTTATCTGAGGCAGTGCACCTCAATGACTCCACCTACGATGGACATACCACACACGCTGTTGGCGGGTAAATGAGGCAGGCCCTGCGGGGCATGAGCCTATGTGCTGGAGGGAGGATGCAGTGGATGTGTTAAGGAGTCTGGGCAGTGAGATGGAAGAAGTGGGGAAAGGGTTAGGTGGGGCCTTGGGGACACAGGATCAGGATTGAGGGTAGCAAGGCAACTACTAGCTCATGTGACACTTTGTGGGAATTAGAAAAAGGCAACCCTTTGCTAATACACATCTGTTGGAAACTGTCACAGTAAATTCACACAACGTAGGTTGAATGGTGCCTCCGAGAGATGGTGCCTTCCTGCAGCTTATAGCTGCAAAGTACCTTGACAATCCTGGGGGTGGGAAAGAGACAACCACAGGAAGGAAGTTGGGGCAGGAGGTAGGGGCTGGTCCAGACTGGCTGGGGTTGGGGTTGCAGAGCACTTAAATGGGTGGCACTCTCTTCTCTCCCACCCTCCTCTTCCTTGGCTCCCCTGCTCTCCAGGTTGCTGTATGGAGGTCTGGGTCAGCTGGCAGATGGTGTGGTGGGGCTGGATGACTTTAGGAAGAGCCAGGAGCTGCGGGTCTGGCCAGGCTACGATTATGTGGGATGGAGCAACCACAGCTTCCCAGGTGGCTACGTGGAGATGGAGTTTGAGTTTGACCGACTGAGGGCTTTCCAGGCCATGCAGGTAAGTGCGTGTGGCTCTTAGGCAAGGTTATGAGACCAGGGTGGTTGCCCCTGGGGTGCTTGCCCAGGCTCTCCTGGCTTTGACCCTGTGTCCCTCCTCCCTTCCCCCCAGGTCCACTGTAACAACATGCACACCCTGGGAGCCCGCCTGCCTGGTGGGGTGGAATGTCGCTTCAAGCGGGGCCCTGCCATGGCCTGGGAGGGGGAGCCTGTGCGCCACGCCCTGGGGGGCAGCCTGGGGGACCCCAGAGCCCGGGCTGTGTCAGTGCCCCTGGGCGGCCGCGTGGGCCGCTTTCTGCAGTGCCGCTTCCTCTTTGCTGGGCCTTGGTTACTCTTCAGCGAAATCTCCTTCATCTCCGGTAAGCCTCTGGTCTATGCCCAATCCTCAACCTCTGGGATCGCCAACCCGCAGTACCCACTCCTGGCACCAAAGTATCCACTCCTGGCACCATGTTTATGTAGCACTCATGAGACTTTGCAAGCAGGATGCTCCAAATAATTTGAACACCTCCCTACCCCTTCCTCCCATCTCTGTCTTTTACTTTATGAGCCCTTCACTCATGACTGATATTGAGCAAGTAAGACAGTGTTGGCTGTAAAAATACTGAAGTACTCTGTGCTGGTTAAGAAATAACCTCTTCTCCAGGCTTCCTTATACCCAGCTTGGGCCTCTCTCTGGGAGTCCTGCCTCTCCCCATAATCCAGCACCTAAAAAGTTGACATCCACAACAGCCAGGCCCCTCCCATTCTAATTGGTTGGTACATATACCCAGTGTCAGCCCTGCTCCTGGAAGTAGAATTCCCTAGGTCTCATGCAAGTAGCTTTTCTTTGGTCCGTCTTCCCTATCTGACTTCTTCCTTTCTTCTCTTCCTTCTTTGCAGATGTTGTGAATGACTCCTCTCCAACTTTGGGGGGCACCTTCCCACCAGCTCCCTGGTGGCCACCTGGCCCACCTCCCACGAACTTCAGCAGCTTGGGTGAGCAGCCCTGGGGCGTCCTCCTGGACAAGTGTATTCTGGGCTACTATCCCTCCATGCCCCGCCCCCAACTTGGGTAGGAAGTGGTTCTGACTCTCCAGTGTTTCTGATTCTCTGTCTCTGCCAGAGCTGGAGCCCAGGGGCCAGCAACCTGTGGCCAAGGCTGAGGGGAGCCCAACTGCCATCCTCATTGGCTGTTTGGTGGCCATCATCTTGCTGCTGCTGCTCATCATTGCCCTCATGCTGTGGCGGCTGCACTGGCGCAGACTCCTCAGCAAGGTGGGCAGAGCGAGGGCAGGGCCCGAGCTACAGGGGGGGTGGGTGTGGGTAGGAGGAGTTGGGGGGTATAGCCTGGAGAGGACAGACAGGGTGTGGGTGTGGAGAGTGAGGCCAGGCTGAGGCCAATGTGTGTGGGGAATCCTGATTAGTTTGGGTCCTGCAGGGACCACAGAACATTGTCTAATTAGAATAATTAGAGGTGGACTTAGTAAAGAGATAGGTTATAGAGGAGTGGGCAGATGTATGAAAATTAGAGGGAGTAGTGCAATTTCCACAGATCTGTTACCACCCATAGGCCTGGAAGATGAGAGGAGGGCAGTTGCTGGAAACTGGAGGAGTGAGTCTGGGGAAAGGGCTCCTTGAGAGGGGCAGTGGACTTTGCTTCAGGGACACAGCTAGCCTAAGTACACCTCTCAGGGAGAGGCTGGGAGCATAATCACCCTGACCTCACTTCTCGCCTGCCCAACAAATTCCTCTTGGGCCAACCCAAACCAAGCCTGTTGATACAGTCCACACTGGTCCACCTTCTGGGGTAGAAGCTGGATGGGAAAGGTGGAGAGTGGAGCTAGAGAGGCAGGGAGGAGCTAGAGGAAGAAGCCTGGCACACTCTGAGCCCATGTCTTCCTGGCAAGAATCAGTGGTGGTGATATGCATGAAGGTTGAATGATTCCATAATTATCTGGTCAGATTTGGGTTGGAATCCCAGAATGGTACATCAGGGGACTCACTCGTATGCTCTTGAACCTCTGTTTCTTTACCTGTGAAATAGAGTTAATAGTAGATACAACTGTGGGACTGTCGTGAGGACTGAAGGGGAGAAGGTGGGCATGGCATTTAACTAGCTGGAATCATGCACTAAACAGTAGCCACAGTTAACCTTCCCATTCCCATGACAAGGCTGAGCGCCGGGTATTAGAAGAGGAGCTGACAGTTCATCTGTCTGTCCCTGGGGACACCATCCTCATCAACAACCGCCCAGGCCCTCTTGAACCACCCCCTTACCAGGAGCCCCGGCCTCGTGGGAATCCGCCCCACTCTGCTCCCAGTGTTCCCAACGGCTCTGGTAAGACCTGCTTTGTTCTAGTCCCACCACCATCCTCTGCCTGTTTTCTTATGGTATCCCTTTTCCTCTCTGTTCCCATTCCCTTTTCCTGTCTTCTCCAGATTCAACTCATTTTCTTATTTCTGTGCCCCTGGTCACCACACTCTGTGTCACTCCATGTCCCTACCATATAATCTTTCTTAAGAGTTTTTTATGTATTACCCATAATCCCTAGTGGCCTTATCCTGTCTCAGTGTCCCATACACATCTCTCTTCTCTATTGTTCCCTCTCATTATGTCTTCCTGGTCCCTCTCCTTTCTCCTAGATTCACTGCATTCATTCTGTCCGTCTGTCCGTCCATTATCCATCCTTCTATCTGAATTCATACATTCATCCATCTATCTGTCCATCTTTCTGTCTATCCACCATTTGAACATTTGTCTATCATCCATCCATCTATCAATAAATATTCACACATCTATTCATCCATCCATCATCCATTCAACCACCCATCCATCCTCTGTCTATCCATCTATTCATCCATTATCAATCCATGTTCATCTATCCATTCACCTATTCATCCATCCATCCATCCACCATCTAGCCATTCATCCATCATCCACCTATTCATCTATTCATACAGATTCATCCAACTATTTGTTCATCTCTCCATGCATCCATCCATCTATCCATTCATCTATCACTCACCCATTCATCTACTCATATATATTCATCCACCCATTTGTTTATCTGCCCATCCATCCATCCATTCAACTATTTGTTTGTCATCCATGCATCTATCCACTGATCTATCCATTCCTTCATTCATTATTCATCCAGCTATCCAGCACCCTCCAGACCCTTGTTTTATCCTGTCCCTGTCTCTCAGTACATCCATCCCCATCAGCTCTGGTCTTGCCCTATTCCAGGTCTCCCTGTCTGTCTAGCCTTGAGTCTCATCCCTTCCCCGTGTCTCCCCCCCTTCCTTTTCCCGACAGCGTTGCTGCTCTCCAATCCAGCCTACCGCCTCCTTCTGGCCACTTACGCCCGTCCCCCTCGAGGCCCCGGCCCCCCCACACCCGCCTGGGCCAAACCCACCAACACCCAGGGTAAGCCCCTCTGCCCCTGGGCTTCTCCAGGCTCCCCATACCTCTACTGGGGCAGGGAAAAGTCCTCACATCTTGCACTCCCTCCTCTCCCTGCTGTGGCCTCTTCTGCTCTCCTGAGCTCCCAAGGAGGAAGCTCTTATGCCTTTAGCTCTGTGCTGTGCTTGCTCCTTCTTAAGGCCTTTCCCTTGAGCAGAGGAGCAGAAAGCTCAACGGTTCTCAGCTCTGTCCTCCTTTTCCTCTTCCACCCCATCTTTTTTGCTCTCCAGACCCAGAGAGGAGGTTGCTATGCTGACCCCAGGTTCTCTTGTAACTCCTTCTTTGTTTCCCCTCTCTCTAGAGGTGCCAGGAGGAGGGCCTCTCACCCTGGGTGCTTGCCCTCTCCCCCCATGTGTTCTCTCTCTGCAGTCCCAGAGGTGGAGGCTCACACCCTGCCTTTCCTGTCTGCTCCTCCTCTTCTTGATGTTGCCTTCTCATTGTTCCCCCCTCCCAGAGCTAAGGGAGGACAGCTCTGCTTCCTCTTCTTTGTCTGTAGTTTCCTTGTTGTGCTGGCTGTGAGGAACTGTTCTCCTCTCCTCCTTTCTGTGTGCCCCTGTCTCTGCTTGTCTTTGAGCTTGGGGTGTTGGGTTAGGGAGGGTTTGGGTAACCACGGCAGGGAGGAGCCAAGGCTGAAAGCAAGGGGGTGTGAGGTGGGTGGAACAGCTGTGAACAGGAGGGGCTGACAGTGAGTGGAACAAGGGTTTGGAAAGTAGGGGGTGACTGGATGACTGGCACCATCCTTCTTCCAGTGGTGGGTAGAGGAATTCCTCTTCCAGCCAAGAGTTACCTCATGGTCTCTTGGGCTGTGCTAGGATCCCTAGAGAATAGACTTTATGTCATTCTTTGTTCAACCATTTCTATTGCCTTAAACTCTGGAACAGCTAACTCTCATCTCATGCCAGCGTCTTCTCCGGTTTGAGGTTGGTGGGTAGAATACCAAGAAGATGGAGAGTAGACCCAACAGGGAGACAGGGGGCCTCTGGGAGCCTGCGGTGGAGAGCCATGGCTCTCAGGGGCTGCTCCTGATGCCTTGTCCTGTCTTCTTTCCCCTCAACTTTCCAGCCTGCAGTGGGGACTATATGGAGCCTGAGAAGCCGGGTGCCCCGCTTCTTCCCCCACCTCCCCAGAACAGCGTGCCCCATTATGCCGAGGCTGACATTGTCACCCTGCAGGGCGTCACTGGGGGCAACACCTATGCTGTGCCTGCACTGCCCCCAGGGGCTGCTGGGGATGGGCCCCCCAGAGTGGATTTCCCTCGGTCTCGGCTCCGCTTCAAGGAGAAGCTTGGCGAGGGCCAATTTGGGGAGGTAAGGAAGATCCCTGCCCAACTCTCAGTAGTGTCTCGACTATCTGGGACTCTGATGCCATGCCCATATGTCCCTCTTGGTTGGAATCTGTCAGCTGTGACTGTGTTATTCCAATTGACCCTGTGACCTCAGTGAACTGTGTGATTATCTAACAAATGAGCTTCTTTCCCCAGGTACATCTGTGTGAGGTAGAGAATCCTCAAGATCTGGTCAGTCTTGATTTCCCCATTAATGTGTGCAAGGGACACCCTTTGCTGGTAGCTGTCAAGATCTTAAGGCCAGATGCCACCAAGAATGCCAGGTGAGGAGCAGGCATGGTGTCTGGAGATAAGGAAGGGAGGCCATGAAGAGTGGGGAGTGATCTAGAGAACAACAGAGGGGGAGTGTCTGGGGAAAGAAGTTTCCATCTTAGGCTGATCTCAGCCCAGGTCTCAGTGCCACTAGTGAGTTAGCTTGTCTGCTGGGGTTAGGGTGCTGGTCTACATGAGCAGGAGAGATGGTGCAGGTCAGCCCCTCAGTGTCCCTGCCACCTACCTGCTTCTCTAGGAACGATTTCCTGAAGGAAGTGAAGATCATGTCGAGGCTAAAGGACCCAAATATCATCCGGCTCCTGGGCGTGTGTGTACAGGACGACCCTCTCTGCATGATTACTGATTACATGGAGAATGGTGACCTCAACCAGTTCCTCAGTGCCCACCAGCTAGAGGACAAGGCGACTGAGGGGCCCCCCGGGGATGGGGAGGCTGCCCAGGGGCCCACCATCAGGTACCCACTTACTTAGGCTGGCCCTTCCCTGAGAGCTCCCCAAGGCGGTCTCCTCTCCCCTCGTTCCAAACCAGAGGGAGAGAGGGGAGCATGGGATAGGGAGGCAGGTAGATGTTCAGGGGGGTGGGAGCTGGGATGAGGAACATGTGGCCATGTTCATCTGGGGACTGAGGAGCAAAAGGCCAAAGTTACTATCTTGTAGGTGGTGAGGGACTTGGGCTCTGTCAGGCATCCCCCCCCCGTTCTCTCACCCTTGTCTGAGTCCAGACAATAAAGCGTAGTTCCCTGGGTCATATGAACCAAACAAATGTTGAGTGGGCACCTACCCCTGGCCTCTACATGGGCATTCCATCTCTGCACCAGAAATAGATGTAACCCAGTCCCAGGGAGTGGGCTCCCCTTCCTCTCCTGGGAATCTGTGAGATGGGGATCAGTCTGGGGCTGCCCCAGTGACCTTCTGTTATTGGTTCCCTCCCTCAGCTACCCCATGCTGCTACACGTGGCAGCTCAGATTGCCTCGGGCATGCGCTATCTGGCCACCCTCAACTTTGTGCATCGGGACCTGGCCACAAGGAACTGCCTGGTTGGGGAAAATTTCACCATTAAAATCGCTGACTTTGGCATGAGCCGGAACCTCTACGCTGGGGACTATTACCGAGTACAGGGCCGGGCAGTGCTGCCCATCCGGTGGATGGCCTGGGAATGCATCCTCATGGTGAGAGGCCCTGAGAGAGGCATGCAGGGTGCAGGGGAGGGGAGGTGGGGGAAGACAGGGCATGGGGAGGCCAGGGGAGGAGAGCACAGGCTGCTCTGTGGTCTTGGTCAGTCACTTGCCTTCCTTGGACTGCAGATTCCTCCTCAATAAAGTGAGGGTTTGGGCCAGTGCTCTGTAAGGTTCTTTCTGGCTCTAGGGCCCAGAGAAAGTGGGGAGGAGTGGTATGATGGGAAAAGGTCCAGGAGCCAAAAGTGGGTACAAGAGCTGGAGTCAAGGTGGCAGAGAGCAAGAGAAGTAAGGAGAGACAGGAGGCTAGAGATAGAAAGGTGCGAGTTGGGAGAAAATTAGGACCAGAAAATGGGGGGGCAGGGTGGGGAGGGAGGGTGGGTAGAAAAGGAAAGAGGCGAAAGAGAGGACTAGAGCCTGAGAAAGAAGGCAGAGCCAGAAGGAGGGAGGAGCAGACTTGTTGGGAGAGGGGGCCAGGCAAGAGGGAGTCCTGCTGGGGTAAGTGCTAAGTGGACACGGGGCTCCCTGTGGGGAGAGGAGGAGGGTTTGTGTGGCCTGATGCCTTTGTCTGCCTTTGTTGCTTTATCCACGTACCAGGGGAAGTTCACGACTGCAAGTGATGTGTGGGCCTTTGGGGTGACCCTGTGGGAGGTGCTGATGCTCTGCCGGGCCCAGCCCTTTGGGCAGCTCACTGATGAGCAAGTCATCGAGAACGCAGGGGAGTTCTTCCGGGACCAGGGCCGGCAGGTCAGAACAGAGGAGAGGGTTGTGGGTCTGGGAGGGCCAGAGCCTGTCATCTTGGGGACTAAAGAACATTTGTTCCCTGCCTTTCATCCACCCCACCACAATGCAGGTGTACCTGTCTCGGCCCCCTGCCTGCCCACTAGGCCTGTATGAGCTGATGCTTCGGTGCTGGAGCCGGGAGCCTGAGCAGCGGCCACCCTTTTCCCAGCTACATAGGTTTCTGGCAGAAGATGCTCTCAACACAGTGTGAATCACACACCCAGCTGCCCCTTCCTCAGGGAGGATTCAGGTGAAGCCAGAGGCAATAAACAAGAGGATTTAACATCACCCCCACTCCATTCCCATTCCCGACCACCCTTCACCTCTGAGAGAGAGGCAATGTGACCATAGGTGGGCTGGGCCTGCCAGGGAGCTGATGCCTTCCCTTCCTCGGACACACTCTCATTTCCTCTTCCTGCTCCCCTCCTGGAAGCCTCGGCCACCCACCCAGCTGGCCCTGTGGATGGGATCCTCTCTGACCTCTTCTAGTCATCCCTGGGGGGGGAGGATGGGGGCAAATATAGGGCAGACACTGGATAAGGCCTATTGGAGCACCTGGGCCCCACTGGACAACACTGGTTCCTGGAGAGAAGGCTGTGGCCTCCCCAGCCTCTCTTTCCGTCGCACACTGGACCCCACTGGCTAATAATCTGGGGATGAGGAGGACAAGAAAGGGAGGATGTTCCCGTGTTGCCTTGTTCTTACTCCTGGAATTGTCCTTGGCTTTGGCTTCTCCCTCCTCTATCCTCTGAAACACTGGACCTGGGGGTGATTCCTGTCCCCCCCCCCCCCCCCCCAGCCATCCCTACTTCCCACCTGCTGTGTTGTAGCTAGAACTTCTCTCAGCCTGTATGTTTCTGTGGATTAAGTACTGGGATTAGGGGAAAAGAGGGAGCAAGGGCCTGTGGCCTTGGGGTTGGACATCTCTGTTGTAGCTGCCATATTGGTTTTTCTATAATCACTTGGGGTTTGTACATTTTTGGGGGGAGAGACACAGATTTTTACACTAATATATGGATCTAGCTCAATGCAATTTTAATATCCTGCACTAGGCAGGTAATAATAAAGGTTGAGTTTTCCACAGCTGTGAGTGGGTTTCTTGGGGTTTTGGTAAAATCTGCTTCCTGTATCCACTCCCAACTCATTTCCTTTCTTCTCCCTTTTTCTCCTTCTCCCCATTCCACTTCCTACTGTGTATTTTCCCAACACAGTGTTCTGTTGTCTATAAGCCAGGTTCTTGCCTCTGGGACCTCAGGTCCTACGTGAATGTATGAACCTTGTCAGCTCCATTGGGAGCTCTGCAGGAGGCTTGGAGGGGGGTGAATTAGGCCAGGGGTCTTAACCTTAACCCATGGAACCCTTTGACAGTGTAGAGAGGTCTGCTGATTCCTCCTGAGAATTATTTTAAAACCCATTACACAGGGACCCCTGGGTGGCTCAGTCTCTGTTAAGTGTCCAAGTCTTGGTTTTGGCTCAGGTCATGACCTCACGGTTTCCTGAGTGCAAGCTCCAGGTCAGGCTCTGTGCTGACAGTGCAGAGCCTGCTTGGGATTCTCTGTCTGTCTCTCTCTCTGCCCCTCCCCTATTCATGCTGTCTCTGTCTCTCTCAAAATAAATAAATAAACTTAAAAAGAAAAACATTATGGGGCGCCTGGGTGGCTCAGTCGGTTGAGCGTCTGACTTCAGCTTAGGTCATGATCTTGCTGTCCGTGAGTTCGAGCCCTGCGTCGGGCTCTGTGCTGACAGCTCGAAGCCTGGAGCCTGTTTCAGATTCTGTGTCTCTCTCTCTCTGCCCCTCCCCCACTCATGCTCTGTCTCTCTCTGTCGATAATAAATAAACATTAAAAAAACTACACACACATAAATGTGTATATATCACATATATATCACAGAGATCAATTGAGTTTACTAAAATGTTTAAAAAACATTTAACTGTTTAAAAAAACACAGTAACCTACATATTTCTTTTTTTTTTTTTTTAATTTTTTTTTTCAACGTTTTTATTTTTTTTTTTATTTATGGGACAGACAGAGACAGAGCATGAACGGGGGAGGGGCAGAGAGAGAGGGAGACACAGAATCGGAAACAGGCTCCAGGCTCCGAGCCATCAGCCCAGAGCCTGACGCGGGGCTCGAACTCGCGGACCGCGAGATCGTGACCTGGCTGAAGTCGGACGCTTAACCGACTGCGCCACCCAGGCGCCCCTACATATTTCTTTTAAATATATTTAATAGGGGCACCTGGGTGGCTCAGTTGGTTGAGCATCCGACTTCGGCTCAGCTCATGATCTCACAGCTCATGAGTTCGAGCCCCATGTCGGGCTCTGTACTGACAGCTCAGAGCCTGGAGCCTGCTTCCGGTTCTGTGTTTCCCTCTCTCTGCCCCTAACCCACTCGCATTCTGTCTCTGTCTCTCTCAAAAATAAATAAACATTAAAAAAAATTTTAAATATATTTAATAACAAGATCTAGCAGCAGGTGTAGTAACTCTTAATGTCTCCAAATAGTAATAGGCATAAGAAATACTTGACACTGGGAGATTTCTATAAAGGTAGTGGGATATGAAAATAGATGTGGTGTCTTAGTGACAAGACCCAGGTCCTACTAATACTACTGAGGGTTTTGCTCATATTCATTCTTGGAGGGAGTGCCAAATTTCAGTTAGAGATTAATAAAAACAGAGGTGTAATTTTTTTGGGGGGGGGGGGCCAATTCTAGGACTCCCTTCCAGGGTCTGGAAGTCCCAGGGGGAGAATCCTTGGATTAGGCTGATCAAATGTACAGATGACCTAATAGGTGTGAGCTCTTTGGATGGGAACTAGAATCAAGAGCCTAAATTATCTCAGAGGTTTGGAAGGATGAGCCACAACCACCGAGAGAGTATTTAACAGAGTTTAAATTGGTTGGGGGGAAAAAAATCACTTGCAAGTATTGGACAAGGCAGACCTATCTTGATGGAAGTTCCTGTGAAATAAAGACCCTGGAGTCTTTGTTGATGATATTCACAAAATGAGCCAAATGGGTAATGAAGATACCAATAACGATAGTTAAATCTTATGTTGAATTAATAGCCCCTTGGGATCCAGGTCACAGATTCTGCTGAAACCTATGAAGGTCCGAACACTGTGACCCATGTTTTAAGATATGCATTGATGGGTCGGGAGTTTAGAGGCCACAACCCAGCATGGTGAACAATGGAAGCCATAGCAATGAGCCGAGAACTCCAAAGCTCTAGGCCTATGCAACCACCTAGTGTTCATTTGAACTCGTCTTGGTGTGTTCAAAGCTGCTCCTTCATGGTTTCCTGACTCCGTGAATGGTAGCATCATCCACTCAGCTGCACAAGCCAAAAACCTGGGGAGCATCCTTGACACCCTTTTCCTCTACCCTCACCTCCCAAGTGCAGTCTATCATGAAGCTCTGTTGATCTTTCCAGATTTCCCTCAAATTTATTATTTCTATCTCCATCTCCATCCTGGCACACACTACCTCCATCTTGTTGGGACCACTGCAGTGGTCTCCCGGGGTTTGTTCTTGTTCTCTGATTTGTTTTCAGCCCTGCAGTCAGACATAAATCTGATCCCCACTACTTTATTTCAAATCCTTTAATGGCTCCTGTTGACCCTAGAATAAATAAAATCTTCTGACCAAGTTTGCCCTCTCCTTCCTTCAGCATCCTTCCCCACCCTGTCTTTTATGTATCACTGGCCTACTTTCAGTTCTTGTAAGTGGCCATAGTCCCTCCTGCCATGGCCTTTGTAGAATCTTGTTCCCCTGCCTGGAACATAGTTCCCTGCTGTCTTTGCCTTGTTAAGTCCTGCTTGTCCTTCGGCACTCTTCCCTGACTTGACCAACCAGATCAAATCCTCCTGATGCTCTCAGAACACACGACTTCTTTGTCATACTTACTACAGGTGTGATTTTTTTTTAAAAGAAAATAATAACCATAATATTTTCTGAGCACCTACTATGTGTCAGGACCATCCTTATTACATATATCTTTTTTAATACAACATATGAAATAGTTAAAATTATTGCCATTTCACAGAAAAGAAAACGTCTCTGTTCTAAGCAACTTGCCAAAGGCAGCACAGCCAGGAAGCTACAAAACTGGTAAGAAGCAGCCAGTGGGCCCCTGGCTCTGTGTTCTCTCTCCAGGATGCTGCCTGAGGGGAGGAGGTTGTGAACTCTCCATCACACTCTGGATAATCCTAAAAAGGAAAGTTCCTAGGAGCCCAGGCTGATTATCTTCCTAAAGGCCAGCTCCAGAAACTCAGCCTGTGCTCATTTCTTGACATCAGACAACTAGCCCCTATCCACTGCATCCCTTCAAGCAGGGCTCACCAAGAGAATCTGTGATCATAGACATAAATGGTCTCTAGATGCACCATCCAATAGGTAGCCAATAGCTACATGTGGCTATTTATTGAGTGCTTGAAATGGAGCTAATGTGACTGAGGAACTTAATATAAAATTTTTAGTTATGGGGCACCTGGGTGGCTCAGTCGGTTAAGTGTCCAACTTTGGCTTATGTCATGACCTCGTGGTTTGTGAATTCAAGCCCCAAATCCAGCTCTGTGCTGACAGCACAGAGCCTGGAGCCTGGTTTGGATTCTGTGTCTCCCTCTCTCTCCGCCCCTCCCCTGCTCCTGTCCTCTTTCTCTCAAAGTAAATAAACATTAAAAAAAATTAAAATTTTATTTTAGTTAACTTAAATTTAAATAGCCACAGGTGGCTAGTAGCTCCTGTTCTGGACAGGGTAGCCTTAAAGAGTTTTTGCTACACTGCAGGAAACTGTGACCTGGTCTGCCTAGCTTCCCCTTGCTTGCTCTTGTCAAAATGAAGCATATGACCTATTGCAGTTTTACATACACACAGAAGCTTCTTACAAAGATGGCATTGAACTATACATGGCATTTTGTAATCTGCTTTTCTTCTCCTCATGATAGGTTGTACATAACTCAGTCACTCTGCATACAGTATCCTAAGTGTTGCCCAGTATTTTACATTGTTGGAATGACCCACATTTTATCTAACTAACCCCCCATAATGGACATTCAGGCTGTTTCCATTGTTTTCATAATACAATAACAATTTCAATAAACATCTTTGCATGTAAATCTCTGTATCCATGTGGGAGAATTTCCATGATACATTTCTAAAGGTGGAATTGGTAGGTCAAATGGCAGCCACATTAAAATAATTGGTACATACTGCCAAATTGCCCCCCAAAAGGTGTGACTATGTCAACTTTCAACAAAAGTATAGACTACTGTATGTTTTTCTGTGGTGACAACATTGAGGTTTATATATATATATATATATATATATATATATATATATATATATATATATACACACACACCCATATACATTATATATACATTAATATATATTTTATATGTGTATATATACATATGTATTTTATATGTATATACATATACATTATATACACATGTGTATATATATATTTGCTAATCAGATATTGTATTGTTTCTTTAACTTACTTTACCTTAATTACTGGTGAAGAAAGCTTTTTCATTTGATTATAAACAATTTGTATTTCTTCTGTTTATTGCCTGTTACATCTTTCTACAATATTTCTATTCTGTTCTTTTTCTTCTTGCTTTGTAAAAGTTCTTTGTATTGTCTATTTTGTCAAATATTTCTTCCCAGACTAATTTGTCTCTTATTGTACTTAACGTTAGCCTTAAAAAAGCTTTGTCAGCTTTGTGTCATTCTTTGTGGACTTTATACACCAATTGCTAAAGGATGGAACAACAAAACAAGCACCGGGTGAGCTACAAAGCATAACCAAGTCTTACACAGTTCTTGCCATTTTGGTTCACGGTCCCTCACAGGTACTTCAAATCCTAGCTTCAGGATTTTCTAGATGAATGATTGGCAAATTTCGTCTTTTTTAAATGTTTATTTATTTTTGAGAGAGAGCGTGAGGGGGATGGGAGCAAGGGCGGGGCGGGGGAGGGGGGGTGCAGCTGCAGAGGACCCCAAGCAGGCTCCGCCCTGACAGAGGGCGAGGCACAGGACTGGGACTCACAAACCCGGAGATCGTGACCTGAGCCGCTGTCGGACGCTCTACCGACCCAGCCACCCAGGCGCCCCTGTGGGCAAATTTCTTAATCCCATTGAGTTTTGGTCTTCTAGTCTGTAATGTGGAAATAATAAAACTTGCTTTATTGGAACTTGGGGGTACTTGTAGCTCTGGCTTTGGCTTAAGACGTTCCCTTCCCTTTTCCTGCAGCAGCTTCATAAATCAAATCAGACCCAACAATTGGTTTCCTAAAACAACTGTATTAGGATCTTCTAACGAAACGGGTTGGTGGGAGCATGGTGGACGTGGCAATTAAGATTTATTGAGTACTTACAAGCCGAGTAAGACGCATTGAGTGGTACTCCTAACTTGCGAAAACGCTCTAGAGAGTGCTGTATTTCAATTTTACGAGAAGCAAAGAGCTCAAGGAGCTCAGTTTCGTGTGTCTCTGAACTAAGCGTCTCACTTAGGAGACGCTTGCCTCTGACAGCAAGCCCTAGCGACCCTTCTCCTCCCTGGGTCCCGCCTTCCGCCTAGGTCGGTTAGAGTCGCCGTTAGCTGCGTGAGCGGAAAGCGACGCGGAACTAAGTGGCGCTGCCTCCGGTGTCTCGGACTCTCTCAATTAAAGGCCAGCCTCCCTCCTCTTGGCTTCCCCGCGGTGCCTTTTGGGAGTTGCAGTCAGACGCGCTTCCGCTCACCCTAGGGTGAGTCCAGAAAAGACTCCAATTCCCAGAAAGCCCCGCGGCGGGCGAGTGAGTGCAGTGCCTGTTCTTATCTTTCCTACTTTTCCACCCCTTCCCCTCCTTTCCTTCTCTTCTGAATCCTACACTCTGGACTCCTGTCTAGTTCTTTGTCCCTCTCCCCATCTTTTTCTCTCGTTTTCCATCGTACATTCTCCTATTCCAGGGAGCCAACGCCAGACATTAGCTCCGGTTAAGCGAC
The DNA here is from genome assembly GCF_028749965.1 of Puma concolor. NCBI lineage: Eukaryota > Metazoa > Chordata > Mammalia > Carnivora > Felidae > Puma > Puma concolor. Next base: position 30,072,962 of record NC_141671.1, read on the forward strand.
GACTTGAGACTCAGGGTGCACGAGGGCGGGGGAATCGACACAGAGTGGTAGGGGGGCCGAGAGAGAGGGGGGTGGGGAGGTATAAGAGATTTGAGTGAGAGGCGAGGAGTAGGAGGAAAGTAGGAGAGAAGTTAGGAGATCGGACGTATGGATCAGGGTGAATGCGGTATAGTCTTGGAGGGGAAAGAGGAAAGGTGGGCGTAGATTTGGGAGACAAGGAGGAGAAAGGTAGTTCATTGCTGTGCCCGGCAGGACCTGTGGGGCCGAGAAATAAGATGGGAAGGATTGACAGATTTGGAGCTCATAAGCTGATCTGACCAGAAGAGGTGGAAGGGAGAGAGGATTGGGCTCAAACAAGTTTCCTTGTCACTGCTTAGGTAAAGATGAGACAAGATATTGAAATAAAAAAAAATGATTTTGCCAATATGGGACTATTAACAATTCATTTGTTTGGAAATTGAGAGAAGACTGGAGTTAAGGCCAGAAGTGGGGTGAGGAGGCAGGAGAGGAGAGGAGGTTGGTTAGGTTTGGGAGAAAGGAGAGATGAATGACATAGAAAAGGAAATCACAGAAAGAATGGGTTATTGTGGGGGCCAGTGGATCTGGAATTGGGAGGTGAGGTGAGGGATGACACTGACATGGACTGGGGGGGGGTGCATTTCTGACTTTGCATCTCTCAGATGATGGAGAGCACCCCCTCAAGGGGCGGACTGAACCGAGTCCACCTACAATGCAGGAACCTGCAGGAATTCCTAGGGGGCTTGAGCCCTGGCATATTGGACCGATTGTATGGGCACCCTGCCACCTGTCTGGCTGTGTTTAGGTAAGGATCCCCTTCATGGCAGGGACCACGTTGAGGAAATGTAATGGGGCCAGCACACTGGAATAAGTTATGGGTTGAAGCTTAGCTTTGGGGGACTTGGAGATTAAAGTGTGTCAGGCCAAAACAGATGGAGTTAATGGGGGCAGCAAGACTGGTAAAGGTGTGGGGAGTGGGATGAGATGTTTAAGAGGCTGTTGAGGGCAGAGATGCAGATGAGGCAGTTTTTGATAATAACATTTTATCTCTACCCCCTTCCAGGGAGCTCCCCTCTTTGGCTAAGAACTGGGTGATGCGGATGCTCTTTCTGGAGCAGCCTTTGCCACAAGCTGCTGTAGCCCTGTGGGTGAAGAAGGAATTCAGCAAGTGAGTCTCTGCTGCATGCTCAGCCAGATACACGTTTCTCAACAGCTAGATATTCCAAGTGTTCCTTGGGACACTTCCAGGAAATATTAATGGATATATCCCAAAGCTTGTATTTAAATAAGTTTGGGAAACTCTGCATACTGTATTTTCCCCCTTGGAAAAATGTGATGTCTACAACAAGGTTCTGGTAGGTATTGCAGTAAGAAATTTGCCTTAAGAAGACACTGATTTCACTCTGAAATAGTGTTCCAAGGGATTACCAGTTCAGAAAAGGCAGAAATAGGAGACTTTGTGCGCCTCCTTGTTTTTGTTCTCTAGACACCCCCTCACCTCTTTGCTTCTGTTTCAGAGCTCAAGAGGAAAGTACAGGGCTGCTGAGTGGCCTCCGTATCTGGCACACCCAGCTGCTCCCTGGTGGTCTCCAGGGCCTCATCCTTAACCCCATCTTCCGCCAGAACCTCCGCATTGCCCTTCTGGGTGGGTATGTCACTTCCATCTTCCTAAACTAGGAGAGGGGAACTAGGAATTAAACTGCTGGAGGGGGTGCCCCTGAGGGGCCTCTCTGGGACTTAGTGGGCTCCACCTGTGGGAGCTTGTTTAGGAATAAGTTGGACTAGATGTAGCTGCATGCTATAGGAAAGAAATGTCTTCTACTCATAGCCCATGGAGATAAGGGGGGGAAATAGGGCAGGGGAACAGGCAGGAAACTCTGGCAGGGTTCCTTACTCTTTGCCCATCCTGGCATAGGGGTAAGGCCTGGTCTGATGACACAAGTCAACTGGGTCCAGACAAGCACGCCCGGGATGTTCCCTCACTTGACAAGTACGCCGAGGAGCGATGGGAGGTGAGGACTTGGGACTCTGTCTCGGCTTGTGCTCATACTTCCACTGGCCCATAGAGCATTGTTCTCTCTGTTCACTTCTGTTTCTCAGGTGGTCCTGCACTTCATGGTGGGCTCCCCCAGTGCAGCCGTCAGCCAGGACTTGGCTCAGCTTCTCAGCCAGGCTGGGCTCATGAAGAGGTAAGGAAACCAGAGGTACATCAGATCCCTGCTAAACTGAGTGTCCAGGGTGGGTTAGGATTACAGGTGGTTAACTGAAAAAGGAGAGCTGAGTGGAGAATAGCCAGAGAGAAATCAAGAAAAAACATGAGAGGACAAGTGGGGATGGTGGCTTTTCTCTGCATCCCTCTACCCTTGTCTTTGTCTATGTCTCTAGCACTGAACCTGGAGAGCCACCCTGCATTACGTCGGCCGGCTTCCAATTCCTGTTGCTGGACACCCCTGCCCAGCTCTGGTACTTTATGTTGCAGTATTTGCAGACAGCCCAGGTGAGGAGGCCAGGCATGCTCTGCTCTTCTCAAGACCCATGAAGAGACTACCCCTGCAGACTATTTCCTGATGTTCTCTTCCCTCATTCTCTCCCTTCCATCCCTCCTACTTTGTTTCTGTCCATTCCTCCGTAGAGTCGGGGCATGGACCTGGTGGAGATTCTCTCCTTCCTCTTCCAGCTCAGCTTCTCTACTTTGGGCAAGGTAAACAGGGGGATGGAGCTGGGGGCTTGTGTGGGCAAGCTGATGGGTGGAGAGATGAGAAGGGGAAGTCAGGTTATGGACAAAAGTGTGAAAGATAAGAATGAACAAAGCACAGATGGGAAAAGAGGGAATGAGTGTATAGGGTTGAGAGGGGGAGAATAGGATGTATTTTGGATTCCAACTGGGCACCTCTCTTTCCCAGGATTACTCTGTGGAAGGTATGAGTGATTCTTTGTTGAATTTCCTGCAACATCTGCGTGAGTTTGGGCTTGTTTTCCAGAGGAAGGTATGAACACCCAGATACACGGCTTCTAGGGAAGAGGCAGGGTGGTCTGTTGCCTTGGCCTTTAAAAAGGAGTGGGGTCTCAGGTGTTAGCTACACTTGTAGTGAGTATAGGGTAAGTGTAGAGTTGTTGAATCACTATGTTATGTACCTGAAACTAATGTTACATTGTATGTCAACTATATCAAAACAACAACAAAACAAAAAACAAAAAGAGTGGGTCCCAGGGGACAGTAGCAGGAAGTAGTTGCCAGGACTGAATACTTGGGTCCCTTGGAGGAGACAAGTTGTGAGTTGAGGCTTTGTGCCCTGGAAGGGGTCTGTCTCAGATAGGAAGATGTTGGTTAGTGACACCTGAGCGAGGGCCCCCTGCCTTTCCTTTCTGTCTTTTCCAGAGGAAATCTCGGCGGTACTACCCCACACGACTGGCCATTAATCTCTCGTCAGGTGTTTCTGGAGCTGGGGGTACTGCCCATCAGCCAGGCTTCATTGTTGTGGAAACTAATTACCGACTGTATGCTTACACAGGTGAGGCCAGACAGAGGGCCCCAAGGACAGCAGGTTGGGGATGGGAGTGGGGAGGGAGTGCCAGTTTACGTTTATATTTACCTGGCAGTTTAGAGTTCTCTGACATTCCTCCTCACACTTGAAGGTAATGAGGGAGTCTGGGTATGGGGATACCCTCCTTATCTTCTCTTCCTATCCCTGGGTCAGAGTCGGAGCTGCAGATCGCCCTGATTGCTCTCTTCTCAGAGATGCTTTATCGCTTCCCCAACATGGTGGTGGCGCAGGTGACCCGGGAGAGCGTGCAGCAGGCCATCGCCAGTGGCATCACAGCCCAGCAGGTACCCCCACTTGGGGAAGGTGGGGTGGGAAGATAGACTGCACTTTGGCTATGGGGTACAAGGTACTCATCTTACAGAGGCTAACATTGGCTCTGTTACAGTAGATGGCGGTGAGTTCTTTGTGTTTGAGTATAGACCATGCACACGAAGAGAAGTCAAGGCTTTAACTGTGGGAAAAGGCAGACCCTCCATGGGCAAAAACATGGGGGAGGAGGTATAGATTTGTGTCTTCACTACTAACCACTTCCTATCTGCATAAACAGCTTGGTTGCTTCACTTCTCTGAGCCTCAGTTTCCTCATCTGGAAAATGGAAATAATGACAGTTCTCACCTTACGGGGTTTTTGGGAGGATTCAATGAGAGAATAGCAGTAAAGCATTTAGCTCAGAGCCTGCCATGCAGTAAGTGCTCAAAAGTTAATAGTTGCTGCTATTTTAAAGAAAAAACAAAACAAGACTATGGAAAGGGCAAATGTGCTAGAGCACATTTAGCAGACATAACCAATAGGAACAGCAACTTGGGACAACATCTGAACAGGGATGGGTTAAAGACAGGCATGGCTATGGATTTTTAAATAGTAAGGTGATATTTTACTGACATCAGATGACAGCTTAGGTAGCTTTCCTGCCCTCTTACTTGAGCTCCTGATCCCATTCTTGTCTGTTTTCTTAGATCATCCATTTCCTAAGGACAAGGGCCCACCCAGTGATGCTCAAACAGGTATCAAGCTGCTGGAGGCTGACAGCCCCTGGCACCTGGTGATGAAGTGATGGAAAAGAGAAAGGGGCATCCAAGTCCGGGGAGTAGACAGCTGGGGTTGCCTGGGGCAGTATTCCTGAATCTTATAGCCATTTCTTGCTTCTACAGTCACCTGTGCTGCCGCCCACCATCACGGACCAGATTCGGCTGTGGGAGCTAGAAAGGGACAGACTCCGGTTCACTGAGGGTGAGTGGCTTCTGGTGGTTGGTTCTTGGTCATTGGCCAGAAGAAAGACAATTTAGTCTTGATGAACTGAAAAAGCTATTCATGCATTTTATTTTTTTGTTTACTGCATGGGCTGGTAGAGAAAAGTTGGCAAAACACTTTTATTTTGGGGATGAGCCTGTAGTAGTAAGTAAATTGTCTCAAATCTGTGCAATTTGGATTCAGTAGAAGAGGGAATTGGGAGGGATAATTCACATTAATTTCTCCGATTTGGTGAGCATTAGTTGGGTTTCTTTACTGTGTTACATTGCCTTACTGAATATGGCTGGATCACGCTAGTGTTAGGATGAGCCCTGAAACAGACAAGCATAGAGAATTAGTTTTCAGATTGTGGTGGGTGGCAAGCCCAGGCCAATGACCCGAGGCTGCCACGCAGGGGTCTCATTTCTTGCCTTTTCTCTCTCCCACCGCCCCTTTCCTGCGGACTCCAGGTGTACTGTATAATCAGTTCTTGTCGCAAGTGGACTTTGAGCTGCTGCTGGCCCACGCTCGGGAGCTGGGCGTTCTGGTGTTCGAGAACTCGGCCAAGAGGCTGATGGTGGTGACCCCGGCCGGGCACAGCGACGTCAAGCGCTTCTGGAAGCGGCAGAAGCACAGCTCCTGAGAGTGCGGGCTCAGACCCGGGCGGGGTGGGGCGGCTGCATGGAGGCGGACGCAGCCTTAGAACTCAGGTGTTTTTTTATTTACACGCCGGACTCTTATTGTTTAATAAAGTTGTGGAAGTGAGCCACGGTGCCCCCTGGGCGCCTCCCCGCGTGGCTTTTCGTTTATCCTCGTTGGACCTGCACCTTACAGCGCTGGCAGCCCACCTGACCGCCGGAAAGCGAATGGGCCCGAGTAGGCTACAGCGCATGCGCCGGGCGTGGCCCCGCCTCCCTGCACCGCACGGCTCGCGGGTCGCATTCCGGGGTCGGATTCGCTGGTTTCCCTCAGCCTTCCATGCTGCGGCGGCTGCGGGGCACCCTGGGATAGCGGCGGCTCGCCGGGTGAGCGCGCGCTAGAGCGGCTTGGTCGGGGTGGGTGGCTCAGCGCTGTAGAGATCCACGCGCTGCGACGGGCAGGAAAGCCGGGCAGAGCAGGGCCGGGGGCAGTGGGGGCGTTGTTTGGGCAGGCCGAGATGGCAATGATGAGACTCTCCGCTGGCTCTCGGGCACCCTGATGTGGACAATCTCCCAGAATCCTTGAGTCCTTTCCCCGCCCCGTGCGGTCATTCACCGTCGCGGATACACAGGTTGAAGGCAACAAACTCCGACACCATGCACTCTAGTCCTAACGGGGAAAGCGTCGTGTGGGGGGGGGGGGGGGGGGCTGGAGATAGAAAGCAGGCCAGTGCTAGTAGAAGGCAGGGAATAAGGAAGACGGTGTGACACCCCACGCCCACCCACCCACGTATCCTCCTAATGTGCTCTGTCTGTCTGGAACAGATCTTGGCCCTTTCCAAGCGCTCCTGATGCCTCATATGCCTCTGGCTTCTTTTCGATCACCACTCTGGGGGCTGAGGCCGTCACAGGTCTTCCCCAGGTCGTATCCCCTCTCTACCCAGTCAAAGCCCCATGGATCCTCCCTCTCCCGGAGAAACCATGAAGCCAAGAAGAAGCGCCAGCGAGAAAAGCAGGCGGCGCTGGAGGCTGGGGTAGCCCGGAAGAGCAAGGTTAGGGGTCAGATAGCTTGTTCTTGGTTTTTTGAGAAAACTTCGGAGGGGGCTGGAGGAGAGACTGGTTGGATTCCAGATGCCTGGGGTATACTGGAAATTGTTTCCCCGCATCCCCACTTTTGGTCATTCTCTCCAGTCACCTGCAGAATCCAGTAAGTCCTGGACTCCTAAGGAGGTGGTGGTGTATGAAATTCCCACAGAACGCGGTGAAAAGAAAGGTAACTAGGGAACTTGAAGGTCTTTTCTCCCACATTTTTGTTGCCCATTTGGTCTGCTGAAATGCAGCCTGGGAACAAAGTTCAGGAGTTAGTGGAGCTCTCCTCTGCTGCTGCAGATGTCTCCCGGGTCCTGCCTCCTGCATACAGCCCTCGATATGTTGAGGCTGCCTGGTACTCTTGGTGGGTGCGAGAGGGCTTCTTCAAACCAGAATATCAGGTTAGTACCTGGAAGAGAGGGGTACTAAATGGTCCCCAGCACAGAATGGCCATTGAGCTTGGGCACAGCTGAGTGTTAGAGTCTGGAGCTTACAGCTAGCCATATTGCAGAACCTGTTTAAAAAAACAGAGAACGTGTCTTCTGCTCCTGGTGTCCAAAGCGTTTTCTTGGCAGGTTTTCCCCTTTCCTATAATTTGCTGGACTATTTTTCCTGCAGTTCTTCCTGCCTCAGAGGCACCAGAGGGTGCTGTTCCCCCAGGTAACATCCAGTCGTCTTTTGCCCTTTGACTTTTCTGTTTTCTAGACCAGGCTGCCCCAGGCCACAGGGGAGACGTTTTCCATGTGTATCCCACCTCCCAATGTCACTGGCTCCCTACATATTGGACATGCACTGACAGTGGCCATACAGGATGCCCTGGTGCGCTGGTGAGAGGGGAATGGGGCTGCTTATGGTCTTGGAGGGAAAGGAGGAAGTGTGCTAGTGTGCAGGGAGTGAGAGTAAATATGGAGGCTCGGGGGTTCCCGTGAGGGTATTTGTTTTGCAGGCACCGGATGTGTGGGGATGAGGTGCTGTGGGTCCCAGGCTCAGATCATGCGGGAATTGCTACACAAGTATGAATTTTGCCACTTTTCCCTTTTCTTGGGTGAAGGAGAGTTGTTCTCCTTTTAAAATGACCTGATTCTCTGTTCATTTGCCTCCTTTTCTTACCGTAGGCTGTGGTGGAGAAGCAACTTTGGAAGGAGCAAGGAGTGAGGAGACATGAGCTGAGCCGGGAAGACTTCCTTAGGGAGGTGTGGAAGTGGAAGGAGGAGTGAGTACGGTGGGTGGAGTTTGCCCCCCCACCTCCCTGCACATGGAGGGTTTGGGTCCTTGCTTCTGAGTCACTCTCCCTAACCTGATGGGCTCTTTGCATCCAGCCCTAAATTCCCTCAGAGAGGGAAGCCCTGGATTCCTTTAGCATTCAGTGGGGTCTCTAAGCGTTGTGAGTGTGTGTGTATTACATACTTGAAAATGCATGAATTTGTGTGTGTGGGTATATATGTATATTGTTTCTGCACTTACCCCATTTTTTCTAGCCTAGATTTCCTCGTCTCTTTTACTTACCTATCCCTACCTTCCATCTACTTGAAATTACCCTCATTCTTATAGGTGTCTGTTATCACAAACCATTTTCTCTGTAAAGCTTCTTTGGGTTTTTCCCAAATTGGCTGCCCCCTCCTCTGTTACTGCAGAACTTTATTTCCCTCCCTCCCTCCCTTCTTTCCTTCCTATTCTGTACCCAACATGGGTCTTGAACTCATGACCTTGAGATCAAGGGTCACATGCTTTACCAGCTGAGCCAGTCAGGCACCCCGGAACTTTATACTTCTTTTAATGCCATAGAAGACCCATACTGAGTTTGTGTGCGTGTCTCCATTAGCTTCTAGAGACTAAATCAATGCCATACATTGCTGGGAGTGTCACTGGGCCGGTACATAGTTGGTGCTCAGGACAAGTTTGCTGACAAAAATCTCTCTGGGCACAGGAAAGGTGGAGAGATCTGTGAGCAGCTCCAAGCTCTGGGGGCCTCCCTGGACTGGGACCGAGAGTGTTTCACTATGGATGCTGTGAGTGCTCCATGCCTTGATCCCTGTGGGTGTTGAGGAGGTGTCTAGAGATATGTGCAGGCAGGTGGGATGTTGTGTGTGTTGGGGGTAGCAGGGTGGGAATGCCTGGGTCTCTGAGTGGGGTGATGGGCTGAAAATGGGCTGTTAGATATGGACACTGAGATCATCCCCTAGGGCTCCTCAGTGGCCGTGACTGAAGCTTTTGTGCGACTCTATGAGGCAGGGTTGTTGTATCGGAACCAGCAGCTTGTCAACTGGTCCTGTGCTTTAAGATCAGCCATCTCGGATATCGAGGTGAGGCAGAGGAGGAGAAGCAGGTCTGTGAGAGCTCCTAGGGATGATGGAAATGCCTGTGTCAAGGGGGTGTTGTGAGAATTAAATGAGAATTCATGGAAGGTGTTCAGCACAATACCCAGTGCGGTGTAAGTGCTCGGTGAATATTTTTGAACTATGACTGAATTAGGGGAGGGGGAGGTGGCTCCTGAATCCTCTGAATGTCTTTAGTTGGGCCGCAGGGCAGGCTGGTGAGTGGAGGAGAGGCTGCTCTCCAGCCCTGCTGCTGTGACTCTTCCAGGTGGAGAGCCGGCCCCTGCCTGGCCGCACGGAACTTCGTCTGCCTGGCTGCCCCATCCCTGTGTCTTTTGGCCTCCTTGTTTCTGTGGCCTTCCCTGTGGATGGAGAGCCTGGTAAGGGTAGTCCTCAGAGAGGTTGTCTGCTTATCATAACTGCTTTCTTGAGCACATGTGGGGTTGGTGGGAGGGAGCCCACCAGCCTGTTTCCTACATGGCCTGGTGGGAGGTGCATAGGGAATCTTGGTAGTGTTGGTGTTCTTGTAGGCATTTATTCTGGGTCTTCTGGGCCATGTAAGAAAAGTGCACATGGGCACTGCCCTTTGGAAGCTTGACCTAATTCTACAGGAGGCTGTTACCCCTTCTCTTTCTCAGAGAAAGAGAAGAAAGATTAGCTGGAATAGACAGAGGAAGTTTCTCAACGAGTGATTAGGGCACTGAGAATCCCCAGTGTTCTCTAGCACCAAGTAAGGATTCTAGTTGCTTTTGTTAATGCTCTACCTGTTTGTTCCATGCAAGTTATGGAGAAATTCCTTAACACCAGATAGCCTCCTGGGCTTCTGGTCATGAGCTTACATGGAAACCCCAGGCTCCTAATTTCCTCTAGTTATACCTGGGGGTCTGTTCAATCATGACTGCTTCCTGTCCCCTCCCTTTTCTGGTTCTCCTGGCTTTAGTTACAGGAGTGAGGAACCAGGGCAATGACCAGCATTAAGTGCTTGAATTTTGTCTTCAGACACAGAGATTGTAATAGGAACCACAAGGCCAGAGACATTGCCTGGAGACGTGGCTGTGGCTGTTCATCCTGATGACTCCCGATACACAGTAATACACATTGTGCTTTCTGCCAGCTGACTTTCCTACACATAGCTTTCTCTTCCCTTCCTGTTTGATGGTAACTCCTTTCCTTTGATTTCCTTTTCCTAAGACTTGTCTCGTTTCCACTTTCCAGTGTCTCTGACTCTGTGCCTTTCTTTTCTTGATGTCCTACTTAGTCTCTAGCTTAGCAGTTGACAAATTATTGCCTGTGGGCCAAACCCATCCTACTGCCTGTTTTTGTATATCCGCACTTGCATGTTTTATGTATTACCTGCAACTGAGTATTATTACCTAACTGCGCTGCATTGGCAAAGCAGAGTAAATGTGCAGAGACCAAATTTGCCTTGTAGCCTGCAAAGCCTACAATAAACTCTGGCCCCATGAGAAAAAGTTTAGTGACCATTGCTCTAGCTCTTTACCTTCTGGTTTTCACCCTCTTATTCCCAGAGTTTTTTACATTCAGCCCAGACCTTTGCACCCCACACGTGTGCCTGGCCTTGATCTTGCTTTCTTCCTTTCAGCATCTGCATGGGCGACAGCTTCGTCACCCCTTGACTGGGCAGCTTCTCCCCCTCGTCACAGACTCTGCTGTTCAGCCACACATGGGCACAGGTGGGTGGAGGCCACGGGAGGGAGAGCAGACTGGGGATTCTGGAGGAGTGGGGAAGCATCAGGAAGAGGAAGAAAGGAAGGGAGGGAAAGCCTTTTCTGGGGTAGTCTCAGTGGGGAGTGGGACAAAAAGGAGGCATGGACAGAGAAGAGAAAAGAGAGATGGGGGTGTGGGCGACAACGAAATCTCTGGAAAAGGTCAGGGGTCAGTGTTCATGGTGGTTCTGTACCCCCAGGGGCGGTGAAGGTGACTCCAGCACATAGTCTTGCTGATGCTGAGCTGGGAGCCCGACATGGCTTGAGCCCTCTGAGTGTCATTGCAGAGGATGGGACCATGACTTCCCTCTGTGGGGATTGGCTACAGGTGGTACTGGCCTCAGTGTTACCCCATCCTTTGGGAGCACCCTCTGCCTTTCCTCAATCCTCCCTCTCACACTTTCCTCAATCCTTCCTCTCACACACACTTAGTGGCCTTTAACCTTTACTGTTACCATTTTTCCCCAGGGTCTTCACCGATTTGTGGCCCGGGAAAAGATTATGTCTGCACTGAGGGAGCGGGGCCTGTTCCGGGGCCTTCAGAACCACCCTATGGTGCTTCCTATTTGCAGGTAACCCCATTTTAACCCTTTTACTTAGGACTTTTCTGGGAAGGGAGTGGATGAAGCTAATAGTGCAATAGGATGGACTCCATACCGCTTGCAAGGGAACAGAAGCTCTGTGTCAGTTTTGTTTTTTTTTTAATTTTTGTGGTTTATTTATTTTTTTGAGAGAGAGAGAGATAGGGAAAGTGTGAGTGAGGAGGGGCAGAGAGAGAGGGAGACACAGAATCTGAAGCAGGCTCCAGGCTCTAAGCTGTCAGCACAGAGCCTGATGTGAGGCTCGAACTTAACATGATGATATCATGACCTGAGCCGAAGTTGGTTGCTTAACCGACTGAGCCACCCAGGTGCCCCTGTGTCAGTTTTTTTTTTTTTTTTTTAATTTTTTTTATGTTTGTTTATTTTTGACAGAGAGAGAGAGAGAGAGAGAGAGAGAGAGAGAGAGAATGAGTGGGGGAGGGGCAGGGGGAGACAGAGAGACACAGAATCTGAAACAGGCTCTGAGCTGTTAGCACAGAGCCTGACACAGGGCTCTAACTCACTGACCGTGAGATCATGACCTGAGCCCAAGTCAGATGCTCAATCGACTGAGCCACCCAGGTGCCCCTCCCCTGTGTCAGTTTTATTTGCTGCTATATTCTCAGGTCTGAGGGCCTGGCATGTAGTATGTACTATGTCCCAGTGGGGAAAGGCACAGGGCCTGAGGAGCAGCAGACTCACCCTGCCTCTTTCTCAGCCGTTCTGGGGACGTGGTAGAATACCTACTGAAGAGCCAGTGGTTTGTCCGCTGCCGGGAGATGGGGGATCGAGCTGCCCAGGTAAGGCTGCAGGGTGAGGAAGGAATGGGAATTCCCTGAAAATTGGAATGAAAAAACAGAAGCTGGGGCCCTCCTGCCCCACAGACCTCTGGCCCTGGCATTTGAGAGGAGAGCTGTGGGGATGGAGGTAGGGAGGCCCAGAACGGGCTGGCGCACATTCCAGTCAAACCCCAAATCTTCTCAGGAGCCTCTGGAGGTCTTTTATGAGTAATAGCACCACCTCAGAGGACGCTTGTCTCATCTCAGGAGGGGTGCTGGTGTAGGAAGCATTATCTAAGCTTTTTTAGAAGCATTATCTAAGGGCCTTTTTCTCCAGGCTGTGGAGTCAGGAGCTCTGGAGCTCAGTCCCTCCTTCCACCAGAAAAACTGGCAGCACTGGTTTTCCCACATTGGGTAAGGGTAAGGGGCTCTATGGAGGTGGGGTGGGGCGATGCCCTGGTTATGCTGAGAAATCACTGGCGTCCTCTTGGCAGAGACTGGTGTATCTCCCGGCAGCTGTGGTGGGGCCATCAGATTCCCGCCTACCTGGTTGTAGAGGAGCAAACGAAGGTTGGTAGGAGGAAGGGGACGGGGAGGGCTGGGCACGGCGGAAAGAGAAATAGCCATAGCGCAAGCATCAGAGACTTTGAGCACCCGTCCCAACCCCCTGCCTTTCTAGAGCTTCATGGTCTTAGTCATGTAACCCACTGCAGGATCAGAGCGCCTGAGTGGGCACTTCTTCATCTCACTGCCGGAGGGGGTCGGCCATCCCTAGACCACATGGGTGAACACGAAAGTCGGTGATGTTTCACACTGGCAGAACTTCCTTGTTCTCCCCCACCCCTTACTTTTTCTGTAGGGTGACAGGGAGGACTGTTGGGTGGTTGGGAGGACAGAGGCCGAGGCCAGAAAAATAGCTTCAGAGCTGACAGGGAGACCAGCGGCAGAGCTGATCCTGCAGAGGGGTGAGTGTCTGTGTTGTGGAGGGCAGGGGAGAGCGTCTGGGCCTTTGAGGGGGCAGATACTGAGGTGGAGGAGGTGGGGTTAGGAAAGTTGGGAATGGGGCAGAGTGCCATGGTCTCTGTGGGTGGGGTTGGGCTGGAAAGGTACACAGTTGTGGGCTGGAGGTTCCAGTTGTCCCCCATTCCCTGTTCTGTTTCCCAGACCCTGATGTCCTGGACACATGGTTCTCTTCAGCTCTTTTCCCCTTTGCTGCCCTGGGCTGGCCCCAAGAGGTGAGGGGAGGAGAGTGAAGGTGGGGATGATGAAGTAGACACTTGGCCTTCCAGAGAGCCTCAAGGAGAGCTGCAAGAACAGAGCTTGGGCCTCTCACTGCTTAATCTTTTTCCTCCTAGACCCCAGACCTCACTCGTTTCTACCCCCTGTCACTTTTGGAAACTGGTAGTGACCTTCTGTTCTTCTGGGTGGGCCGCATGGTCATGTTGGGGACCCAGCTCACAGGGCAGCTCCCCTTCAGCAAGGTAACAGCACTTCAGTGCTGAGCCCCTCTTGTGGACTCCCCAATCTTCCCTAAATCTTGTTCTCTGTTCTAGTCCCTAATGAAGTATTTTCTGTGGTCCCAATTCCTTTTTCCTGATTCTCTTCCTACCCTAACCCCTGTTGCATGGAGGCCAGAGATTCCCTGGGCACTTCCGGGGAAAGGCTCCCCTAGCCCCTCTGCTGACTCCCTCCATGTTCCCAGGTGCTTCTTCATTCCATGGTTCGGGACAGGCAGGGCCGGAAAATGAGCAAGTCCCTAGGGAATGTGTTGGACCCACGAGACATCATCAGTGGGGTGGAGCTGCAGGTCAGGATGAAATTTGGCAAGGGATGGGTTTGTGGGAGAGAAGAACGGAGCCTGTGGAGAGGACCCGGCTGGGAGGGAGAGTGGGTGGGGCCCTTGTAGCAGCAGGGTCTTTGACCAAGGCCGGTGAATTACCCATCTCAGGTGCTGCAGGAAAAGCTGAGGGATGGGAACTTGGACTCTACAGAGCTGGCGATCGCGGCTGCAGCACAGGTGAGTCACCAACGTCCACTTCATCTCGGCCTCTAGCTCGAGGCCTCTGGTTTTCTTCACAGCCCAGGTTTCTGATCCTGCAGCTGCGTAGGCATCTGCCACTCCTCTTCTCCCTCTGGTTGTAGAGAAAGGACTTCCCTCATGGGATCCCTGAGTGTGGGACAGATGCCCTAAGATTCACCTTGTGCTCCCATGGGGCCTTAGGTAAGCCTGGGCAAGGGAGGGGTCCGGGCTGTAGGCACCCTTGTAGAGGGTGGGGCAGGGTCAAGGATTCCCTGTGCTGCTGCCACCCACTTGTACACTCCCCCTCTTCCTATTCCTCTAGGGGGCGACTTGCACCTGTCTGTCTCCGAAGTTCTGAATTCCCGGCATTTCTGCAACAAAATCTGGAATGCCCTGCGCTTTATCCTCAATGCCTTAGGGGAGAAATTTGTGCCCCAGCCTGCAGAAGAGGTAAGAGAGAGGCTTGGGATGCAGAATCATCAGGTCTCTGGGGGCTGAAGATGGCATTTGGAGCAAAAGGACACAGAGGAGTCGAGTCGTCCCATCCTGAAGCCCTTTGCTGCCCGCAGCTTTCCCCTTCATCGCCCATGGATGCCTGGATCCTGAGCCGTCTTGCCCATACTGCCCGGGAGTGTGGGCGAGGCTTCCTTGCCCAAGAGCTCTCACTTGTCACCCGTGCCCTGCACCACTTCTGGCTCCATAACCTCTGTGATGTCTACTTGGTGAGTAGACTGGGGTCATGGCGTGGCATTCCACTCCTGTTACCTGCTTCCTGTTCGCCTTGAGATCCAATTCCCTGGCAAAGGGCTCTGCCTCTTTTTGATAGGCCGAGAACTCAGTGCTTTTCTTCTGAAACTGTGCAAACCACACTGACAATTTTATACACCTCCCCACAGTCCTGAGAATCCCTGCGCTAGATTTCTACATCTCAGTTGCTCCAGAGTGTGTTCTGGGACAGCCGACGGGGTCCAAGATGCCCTGTGCTCCTGCCCATGTTCACCCACAGCATTCTTCACTGTCAGGGCAGTGAGTGTATAGAGAAAGGACACAGATAATGGCCTGGGCCTGTTCCCTGACCCTCTGGCTCCCTCCCCAGGAGGCTGTGAAGCCGGTGCTGTTGCACTCGCCCCGTCCCCAAGGCCCCCCTCAGGTCCTGTTCTTCTGTGCTGACATCGGTCTCCGCCTCCTTGCCCCACTGATGCCCTTCCTGGCTGAAGAGCTCTGGCAGAGGCTGCCCCCCAGGCCTGGAGGCTCCTCTGCCCCTAGCATCTCTGTTGCCCCCTACCCCACTGCCTGCAGCTTGGTGAGTACGCATCCCTGATGTCTGGGTATGGGACCACTGGTGAAGGGCTAGGGAGCAGTCTTCTCAAAGGGTTTGCTGCTGTAGGGTCCTCAACAATCGTGATTTGTACTTTAGTGTAGAGTCTTTAGGAGGATGGGTTGTTCTCACAGGTCTGTGTTGGGGGCAGTATTAGCCCCATAGACAAGAGCAGAACTTTGTCCCTAGACTGACCATGCCTCAGTTCTCCATCTTTAAACCAGGGGTAGTAATAGTTAATAGCATGGTTGTGATGAGAACTAGATGAGAACTAATAGGATGGTCCCCAAATTACTGCAGTTTTAAGCTTTAATAATTTCAGAAGGAAAAATACTACAGACTCACCCAAAAAATAATTTTAAAGTTTAATTATTTAAATTTCTTTATGCTTATTTGGTTTGGTGAGTTTTCAATGATACGGTTTAAATTCCAACTTACTTTTGGTTGTTTGGTATATTTGACCAGAACAATTAACAGACATCAACACAAACATCAACTAAGACGTCCTTAGATGGTACCCCAGGTTTTGCTGGGTTCTGTTCCTTGAGGTGGTGAATTTTGTGTGTAGTGGAGAGGAGAGAGTATGTTGCCCTTAGCAGATCAGGGTGGTCAGGTGGAGAGTAGAGCCAGGAGAGCTGATATCAAGTCTCCCAGGGGCCTGCTTATCAGCTCTGGGTCTTCATCTCCAGGAACACTGGCACCAACCAGAGCTCGAACAGCGCTTCTCCCGGGTCCAAGAGGCCGTGCAGGCACTGAGGGCTCTCCGAGCCACATACCAGCTCACAAAGGCCCGGCCCCGAGGTGAGATGGGTCCTGGGCTCCTGAGTCCCTGCAGAAAGAAGGGGTTGGTGGAGGAGTGGGGAGAGCCTGGAGGGCAGAGCCCAGAGTTAGGAGGTGCAGGATGGGGAGGGAAGCAGGATCTCATGCTTTGACACTGACGGTTTCCCTTTCCTCCTCAGTGCTGTTGCAGAGCTCAGAGCCTGAAGAGCAAGGCCTCTTTGAGGCCTTTCTGGAACCTCTAGGCACCCTGGGCCACTGTGGGGCTGTGGGCTTCTTACCCCCAGGTGTACTGGCTCCCTCTGGCTGGGCCCAGGCTCCACTCAATGATACCATTCAGGTGTACATGGAGCTGCAGGTGCTTAGAGGAGATTGGAGGGGGAAGGGAGGGATTGAAAAGGATGTTGGGAGGAGGGCAAATGGTAGGTTCTGTAAAAGTGAGAAGGGCTCCTGAGAATGGGGTGGAGACAGGTACTGGACAGGCCGCAGATGTTACAAAGAAGGCTGAGCCTTCTCTGTTCTTCCACAGGGGCTTGTGGACCCCCAGACCCATCTATCTCTGCTAGCTGCCCGAAGACACAAGTTGCAAAAGCAGCTTGATGGCCTCATGGCCTGGACCCCATCAGAGGGGGAGACGGAGACTAAAAGGCAGCAGAGGGTGAGGCTGGAGGAAGCCTGATTCCCTGTGGGAATGTGGGCTGGAGGGGATGGGCCTTATACCTGGATCCTCACCTGCTTCTCTTCTCGGCTAGCTTTCTTCCCTCGAGTTGGAATTGTCGAAGCTGGACAAGGCGGCCTCTCACCTCCGGCAGCTGATGGATGCATGTCCTAGCCCCAGAGAGCTCTGAGCTCCAGCTCACCATATGGTGGTTTTCTTCTCTTCCTGATCTGCTTTTGAGGACAGACAGAATCTAGCAGCTGTCAAGCATGATGGAGATTCTGAGACCTTGTGGCTCACTTCCCATATTTCGTAAATAAGGAAACCGATTGGTTTGGTCAGTGTCACTGGGTGTCCTCAAGATGCTCACATTCCTGCCCAGCCTCCCTCTTATTCAGTCCTACCTGGAAGTTTAGGAATGAGATAAACTTGGTCTTTTTATTCCTCTTTCTCCTAGTGGTGACTTTCTTGCCTTTCAATTGTTCCCTGAGGCTTTGGTCTAGGAAAAGAGGGGGGCTGCCTCTTACCCTGGGGCTAAGCCTGGGGCTCTGGGCTGCAGTGGGAGTGTGCATGCTGGCGGTGTCTGCCTTATTGGAAGAAAGAGGAGCGTCCTGCTAAGGCCTGGGTACTGTGACTCGGGTTCCACCTACTTCTTGGAATTACAGTGTCCTGGCTCCTGCAGGCCATTTCTCCTCACCAAATGGAAGGTACCCCGCTCCTTGGCTTTATCCTGGGGTGGGGTGTGCTAAGAGGAGCAGGTACTTCCTCTGGGCCTGAGGGGCTGCAAGGCACGCTGGGGCTTGAATGCTGCCCCTGTTCTGTGTATCTGATACCAGACTGCCAGGGACATCTTGACCAGCCTCCAACAGATGTACATCCCCACTGATGCAGACACCCACTGATCCACCCTAAACACCTTGTGTCATCTCCGTGGAATTCAGGGACCTGCCTCTTACATGCCCAAGTTATATTCTGTCTAGCAGCTCTGAGGCTATTACTTATGGTAGGCCTATCATGGTCTGTAGCTTCCGTGGTGCATTTAATCCTCCTGAGAACCTTAGGAGGTGGGTGTTGGCTCCATTTTGGAAATGAAGAAATGTGCTCGGAGAATAAAAGTAACTTGTCCAAAGTATCAACTGGGATTCAACCCAGTACATAGGTGCAGGTTCATTTTGGCTGCTCTAACCAAGCATCAAATATAATGGTGGGTTAGGCAAGGTGGACATTTCTTTTGCTGAGCAGAGGCAGTTCAGAGTTCTGTAATAAAGGAGGCCCACACCCCATTTAATCTTATTTCCTGCCATTCTGATACACTGTTTCCAACTCTGGGTCTAAGATCTGCTCCACCCTACCCCCACCCCCATCCTACCCAGAGAGAGGAGGGAGAGGAGGGGTTGGGCAGCTTCCTTTCTGTCTTCCCCCAGTTCAAATATTTCTATATGCTGGGAACTATTCTGGACCCTTGGATTCATAAATGACTGAAACAAAGGTCTTTGTTTACTTTAATTCTAGCAAGGAGAGTCAAAAAGAACACATGTAAATAAAGTAAACTATACACTATATCTGAGAGTCATAAATGCTATGGGGAAAAAAGGGTAGAATAAGGCAATGTGGAAAGGGACAGATTGTAGTATTAAATGGGTCAGGGTAGAACTCACTATGAAAGTGAGATTTAAGCAAGGACTTGTAGGAGGTGCAGGAATTAGCCAAGTGGATGCCTGGGAGAAGAGTGTTCCAGGTAGAGGGAAGAGCCAGAGCAAAACTAAGATGGGAGCATATCCTGAGTGCTCAAAGAGCAGCAAGGAGGCCAGTGTTGGGGGGAAGAGTAGGAGATAAAGTCCATTGTGGGGTAGGGAGTCAGGAAAGCTCAAGGCAGATCATCTAGGGCTGTGCTGTCCAAAATGGTTGCCATTTAACGAATTCAAAATTAAGTACAACTAAACATTCCGTTCCACAGTCACACTAGCTACATTTCAAGTGTTTGATAGCCACATGTGGCTAGTGGCTACCATATTGGTCAGGGTAGGTTCTAAAACATTTCCATCATGGAAAGTTTATTGGAAAGCACTGGTCTATGACCTGTAGGCTACTGGAAGGACTTTGTTTTCTTCCCTCAAATAAAAGTGCCTCGGGGCGCCTGGGTGGCGCAGTCGGTTAAGCGTCCGACTTCAGCCAGGTCACGATCTCGCGGTCTGTGAGTTCGAGCCCCGCGTCAGGCTCTGGGCTGATGGCTCAGAGCCTGGAGCCTGTTTCCGAGATTCTGTGTCTCCCTCTCTCTCTGCCCCTCCCCCGTTCATGCTCTGTCTCTGTCCCAAAAATAAATAAACGTTGGAAAAAAAAATTAAAAAAAAAAAAAAAGTGCCTCTCCTTTCAGAGATGTCATCAGGAAGTTGTATACTGCCTTTCTCCTTGTAGCTGTTGCCATTCCTAGCTGACAGGCTGGGAAATACGATGAGCTGTGTGCTAAGCTAAATGTAAGTGAGCCATGTGCTCAGCTAGAATTTACGTGATTACCCAAAAGGAGAAGAACGGCAATTAGGTGTGTTCAATCCCAAAGCATTCTTTTCCCTGTACTGCTCTGTCAAGTCTTGGAAGAGAGTTTTTTTCAGGAAAGAATCTGGAAATCACAGCCTGGTGATCCCAGGCCCTGAGATGTAGGAATCAGGTTGAGAGGCAGTTAGCTGTTTGCTCCTTGGAAATTCAGACATCCAGTTCCCCAACTTGGGTAGGGCCTACACACCTGACCCATGAGTGTCACCTGCACCTAGTGCAGGCAAAGAACAAGTCATGGAACACTGGGGCCCTTTTTAGCTCCCAGCTACCTCTCTTCCAGGTTGCTGATCCCAGGATAGTTGTAAAGGAAAATAGAGGAATTTTGTTTTGGAAGTTTTTTGTTTCATTTCCCACTTGCAATTCCCCCCTCATCTTCAGGGATGCTCTATTTGGAGCCGTTGCCTTCTCCTCCCTCCAAGGAAGTCAGCCTCTAATTTCCCATGGTGGTGATACTGGGTAGGTGGGGAGTATGGTAGGTAGGGGAGAGGACTGTGGAGAACAGGAAACAGTCACATCAGTACCCCCAAATGGTCAAGTTTGAGCTGCATGATTGCATTTTGAGAAAGCTGGTAAGAAGTCAAGATCATCTTGGGTGAGGAGACAGAGGAGTGCCTGCCTCAAGAAAAATCAGAAGGAAGACCTTGGACCCTTGAGGGGACTAGGACTTCTATGTCAGGACCATGGTTGAATTTTAACAATCCCTACTACTCAGGCTCACTTACCTGCCCATGTACCCTACGTAGCTTCTCCATGTAATGCTCACAACAGTCCAAGCATCAGGTACTATCATTCCCACTTTGCAGGTGAAGAAATGGAGGCTCTGAGAGATAAGAAATTTACCCAGGACTCAAGCGTGGGCCTGTGGGACTGTATGTCCTCACAGCCAGCACAAGCTTTGCTAGCACCCACCCTCCCCACCACTCACACCTGGCTGGCCGGATATCCTCTCACAGGTGGAACCTCTCATCTATCGCTGGAGCTGCCTCCCAAGCAAAGAAGGATGAAATGAAAATCTTGCTTAAGTCAAGGCATTTGTCTGGTGTCCACTGCTAATGGACCTAAAGTGAGTAATTTACCCTCTGTAAGCCTCAGTGTTCATCTGTAAAATTGGACAGTGACACTTATTCTACATTCAAGATCACTGCACGCATTGAAATGGGAAAGCATCAAGTCTGGAACAAAGTAGGAATTCAGTACATTTCTTGCCTTTATTCCTAGATATTCTGAAGATCTCAGCTTGAAGTGTGTGTTCACGCACATGCATGTATAAGTGTGGTGCGTGGGTCCTCAAACAGTTAACTTCCCAGATTCTTTCTAGGCCTTTCACACTGGTGTTGAGGGAGAGGGTGTCCATCCCGGAACCCCTCTGCTTAATAAGGGGGAGAGTCAGAGAGTTTGGTGTCCAATTCTATTTTCCTGCCAGCTCTCTGTTCACAAACCCACAAAGGCAAGTCATTGAATTCATCATATTTACTGCCACTCGGCAGGGTTTAGGGCATCTTTCCTGTACCTTGGTGGTCAAATGCCTGGGCCAAGGGAGGACACAGGTTTCGACTGTTCTCAGACTTTGCAGATGGCACGGTGTGGGGATCCTGCATGATGAAGGGTGACATTGGTCCCAGGTGGGAGGTGGAGGAGGAAGCAGAGCTGGGGAAGAGAAAGGGTTAGAGGGAAGGGTGTAAGATGGTTCTCACTCACCCTTTGGAGATGGCCAGACCCCAGCAGAGAGGCCCACACTGACTCAGAAACACACTCCAAGTTCACACAGCCTCACATTTCCCCTCCCAAAGAACTACCTTTTCAAGCAATTCCAGGAAGCTGGAATCATAGGAGAAATTTGCTAGAAGGGAGTCCTTCAGCTTCAGCTGCAAAATCATTCTTGGCCCTAGGGATCAAAAAATACAGCTTAGTGTCCAATTATTAGGGCTATATTCCTTCAGAGATGCGGGCACCCCTGCCTCCCCCACCCCAAGTTGCTCTTCCCTGACAATGCCCTTCAGGACCCACTCGATGCAGGGGTTCAGCCCCAGACCTCTGGAAGCTCAGGACTGGATGCCTCTCTTACTCCCCTCTTTGGCCTCTTCCTGCTATGAGCACCCAGGCATCAAGCCCTCCAGCCCTCACCTGTTCCCTGTGAGCTGCTCAGGAGTGTCAGGAAGAGGAAGAAGGGCAGCCTGGCCCCCATTGTGGCCACCTCACTTCTTGCTTCTCTGATGGACAGAAGAGATGTCTGAAGCCCCAGCTAGCTTCTCCTTACCAGGCCTGCCTTTCTATACTCCACTCAATCCTTAGCATAAGTGTTTGGGTGGGAAATGGGAGAGGGAAGCTGGGTAACTGGATTTTCCAGTTCTCCCAGTATGGCTTTGAGGACCCAGAAGAGGGCCATTCACTGGGCTGTTGGGGAAAATAGAAGGTGGTCCCCTTTCCTCAATCCTGTGCCCCACCCCTTCCCTATGTCTGGAGGCTTTGATGGGGATGGTGCCCAGTTCTACAGAGAGGGAAGTTAAGGAGGTGTCCCTCCTGCAGGTGTCTGGGCCCCACCTAAGCCTGGGCCTCTACTTGTTCTTTAGGGATTAATTATTAACAGCAATTAATTTCCATCATTCATGCCACCAAAGGGCTCAGGAATGTGGGCCCAAAAGGGAGGGGGAGATTACACCAAGTTTCTTCCCAAACCCAGGTATCCTACTCCCCCAGGCACACTGGCTTTCTGTGAGAAATCTGGGTAAAGGGGGAACTTTCATCCTTGAATGTTTTGTATTAGTTGTTCTAAAACATCCTATATACTCAGGTGGAGACATGAGTTTCATCACTCTCCCACCCCCTGCCTTATGCACTCATCCTTACACACAGGCACTCCAAAAGGCAAAAACAAGGACAGATGTATAGAGAATGTTTGGAGCCCATCTAGTTTACCACCTTTCATTACAAATTAGCAGACCAACGCCCAGAGAGGGCATATGACTCATTAAGGCCACACAGCAAGCCAACAGCAGAGAGATTAGAAACCATCCCTCATTATGCCAGACACAGGGACAAGCTCAACAGATTGACACACTAGTCACATAAGCCCCCTGGAACACACAAAAGCACATGCCCTTTGTCTTCCTATTTGCTTTCCTATGTATTATCTCCCTTCTCCCTTAGAAACCAGTGGGCCCAAGCACAGAGGGATGGAAGCAGTGAGAGCAATGGGCCGAGTCAGGGAGAGAAGCTAAAAGCAAAAGCAAAAGACATTCAGGTTTGGACATCCAAGGGCTCTCAGGCTTCTGTGGGAGAACAGGAAGATAAGAATGGAAAGAATAAGTGGACAGAAGGATGAGCAGGCACAGGAGGTATGAGAAAGGGTAGAAAGCAGGAGCATAGAGAGATGCTTTGGGCATCTGAGTCTTCTTAAGAGGAGAGCAGAGGCACCCTTATGTCTTTCCCAGCTGGTGCCCCCAACTCTTTCTACATAGTCATGCTAGGAACATTAGAACCACTATTTCCTTTAATGCTTGTAATGACTCATTGAAGTAGGTAGTAGATCACCCCATTTTAGGGATGAAGAAACTAAGACTTAGGTCACATGACTTGCTTGAGATTGCACAGGTTGGGAGTAGTGGATTCAGAACAGTCTGGCTTCAGAGCTAGGTTCTGAACCTCTGCATTGCACTGTTCTTGAACATGATGCATGTCTTCCTTGGTGCTCCTTTTCTCCCTTGGCCCTTCTCTGCCAAAAGAATGGAAAACTTTGTGGGCTCCAGTCAGCTAGGTGAGAGATGGCTCAGGTGTTTACCCTGCCCTGAGGTCTCCCAAGGGTCAGATGCAAGCCCCAGGCCTTGCCATTCTACACCTTCATCCAGCTCCCAAATTCTCTTTCCCCAGGGACCTGTGTATCTATCCTCACCCCCAATGGTTGTGCTTCTAGGAGGAAGAGGACCTTGGGATTGGACACCTGGGCCTCCTTCCTTTGCGAAAGGTCTGAGCTAGAGATGGACTTGGGACTGAAAGATTGGTCCCAAGTCTGGGAAGAGCCTGAGAGCCAGGTAGGGGAATCCTCAGCCTCTCACTCACTCTCCCCCACCCCCCAATGTTTCCTGGGATCAGGTTGGGAGAGGACAATCCCTTGGGGACAGCTTGGTGACCTCTCCCTGGAGATGGAGATCCTGGGGTTGGTGGAAATACTAACATACCTGGCTCTCCTGAGACTTATAATCAGCGTCAGAGCCTTTATTTATTTTTTTGATTTTAATTGTATTTTTTAATTTGAGAGGAGGGGAGAGGGACAGTGGGAGAGAGAGAGACAGAGAGAGAGAGAGAGAGAGAGAGAGAGAGAGAGAGAGAGAGAATCTGAAGCAGGCTCCACACTTAAGCAGAGAGGTCGATCCCACGATCCTGGAACCATGACCTGAGCCAAAATCAAGAGTCGGATGCTCAACTCACTGAGCACCTCAGGTGATGCAAGCCTCAGAGCCTTTAAAGAGCAGGGGAAATAGATCTGGAAAGGCACACACCATCAGGCACCATGGACGCACCTGGGTGCTATTCCTGGGCCTGCAGGAACACCAACCTCTGAAAAGGGTTGTTGGAATAAAGAGGTGGCCTTTGGAGTTGGCCAACTCTTCTAATCCCATCACTTCATTTTTCTTCTTCCAACAATAGCTCAGCTGACCTCATCAGGAAACAGCATCTGGAGGCATACTGACAACCTCTGAGAGTCCCTCAGGTTCTGGAGATACCTCTGTCAGTCTCCCCACCGTCTCTGCCAGTCTCCTATTTCTGAGGATATCTCTCTGTTGGTCTCCCCACTGTCTCTGCTGGTATCCCTACCATCTCTGCCAATCTCCCTACCATCTCTGAGAAGATCTCTGTCAGTCTCCCCACCATGTCTACCAGTCTCACCACTGTCTCTGGGTAGAACTCTGCCGATCTCTGCACGTTCTTTGCAAGTTTCTCAACAGTTTCTTCACCTTCTGGGAGTTTTCCAAATAGTTCTCAGATTTCAGCTACAACCATTTCTGGGAGCACTACAGTAACATTCTCGGTGTTGCTAGGTGATATTTCTATTTCTCAATCTATCTCTAGAGGGCTTTTTAGCTTGGCCTGTGGCTCTGGGCGGGGGCTTCCTGTACTCAGCCACGTGTAAGTCAACAGTTCCCCAAAATCTCATTGGAGCAGTGCCCTGGGCTTGGTGGCTATACAAAGCACCCCCTCCAACCCCACCCCTGCTTTTCAATTCATAAACTTTTTTTCTCTTGTAGTTAGTGTCTTTTGTATCCTACCTAAGACTTTTTTTTTGCCTACTTTAAAGTCATAAACATATTCTCTTATGCATGCTTCTGGAAGCTTTCTTATTTGGGCTTTGAAATTTAAGCCTATGATTTGTCTTCGATTAATTTCTGTGTATGGAGTAAGGTAGAGGTCGGTTCATTTTCTCCCTGTATGGATAACCAGTTGCCTCAGAGCCATTTATTTCAAAGACCCTCCCTCTCTGCCCACCATTGAGTTGTGTGAGTATCTTTATCAAAAGGCCGGTGAGCATATACATGTGGGTCTATTTCTGGACTCTATTCTGTTCCTCTTTTTTTTTTTTAAGTTTATTTCTTTCTTTTGAGAGAGAGGAAGAGTGTGGGAGTTTACATGTGCACATGAGTGGGGGAGGGGCGCAGAGAGAGAGAGAGAGAGAGAGAGAGAGAGAGAGAGAGAATCCCAAGAAGGCTCTTTGCCGTCAGTGCAGAGCCTGATGTGGGGTTCAAACCCACAAACTGTGAGATCATGACCTGAGCTGAAACCAAGAGTTGGACACTTAACCAACTGAGCCACCCAGGCGCCCCTATTCTGTTCTTCTGTGTCTATTTTTAGGTCAGTGCCACAGTACTTAATGACCTCAGCTTTGTAGCAAGTTTCAAGATCTGGTAGTTTAAGTCTTCTACTTTTGTTTTGTTTTGAGATTTCTCAGCCATTCTCAGTCTTCATTTTCATAGAATTAGCTCATCTATTTATACCAACAACTCGCTAGGATTTTTATTTTATTTTATTTTTAATGTTTATTTATTTTTGAGAGAGAGAGAGAGACAGAGCGTGAGCAGGGGAAGGGCAGAGAGAGAGAGGGAGAAACAGAATCTGAAGCAGGCTCTAGGCTCTGAGCTGTCAGCACAGAGCGAAATGCAGGACTCAAACTCAGGAACAACGAGATCATGACCTGAGCAAATTTTAGACGCTGAACAAACTGAGCCACCCAGGTGCCCCTGTAAGTCGCTAGGATTTTGATTGAGGGAACACTGAATGTAATTTCTGCTTCTGCTCTCACTTCTGATCTCTTCTGGCCATTTTTTCTCTCTTCCCTTCTAGGATCTGCATCCCTCACGACAGCCCCTGGAACGGCTCCCATTGGGTCTGGCCTTCCACATAGCTAGCACTGCTGTCTCAGGAGGCTCCACTCCCATAATGGCTGGAGTGGCCACCACATGCCCCGAGCTCAGAATCCTGACCAGTAAGGCGCTCTTATTTGCATTGGGCCATTTACCAGTAAAGATGATGGTTGGGCCCATTCTCTCTTACTCTTCTGCAGCCAGCTCTGGCTCCTGGAGGGGAGTACAAGCATTCATTAGTGCCTGATTTCAACTGTGTTTTGAGTATGTCTGATGATGTTTCCAGTTCTTAACGGGGTTTCGGTGCTCCCTTGAGCTTCTGGTCACACCAATAGCCAGATGTCTGTTACCTGATTGCTTCCTTGAAAAGTTTTCAACTTCCTTTCTCATGGCTTTGATCTTTCTGGTGTAAGAAACATCCCCTCCAAGGATCCTGTTCCCCTTCCTCCCTCTTTTTCCTTCTCCTCTCCCTTCCATTCCCAGCAGGGATGGCATGGGCAGCTTCCCCCTCCCCCCCCACCCCCGGTCCCCAGTAGCTAAAGGCAGGAAATTAAGGGAGGAAAGGGGAGCAGGCTCAGGCCACTTTCCCAGTGGGAAAGACTGGGGTTCAGAAGAAGGAGAGAGGCCCACCTGGGCATCCTCATAGTAGAGACATTGCAGAGTGAGATATATATGACAACAGAGCTGGAGATATGGAGGAAGGTTCAGAAAGATGGAAAGATGTGGATGTCAGTGATGTGGATGTCAGTACCTGTCAGTGACCAAGTAGGGATGGGGAGTTGGGGCCACCAAAAGAGAGAATGGGGAGTGCTGGAGGCTGACCAGCTCAGGGAGACACTAAATTCAGCTCTATCCAGGCAGTGAAGACTGTGTGGAGTCACATTAGCCTGGGTGTTGAATCCTAGCTCCACCAATATAGCTGTGTGATCTTGTGCAAATTACTTAACCTCTCTGTGTCCAGATTTCTCATTAATAATAACTAATACTTAAATAGCACTTATTATGTGCAAGGGGCTGTACATACATACCTATGTACCTGTGATATATATAATATTATTACCCCTCATTTTATAGATGAGTGCTGGATAAAATGAGAATGATAGGTCAAAAGGCTGTTGGAGAATGAAATGAGCTATACATGTAAAGCCCTTAGCTGCTTGGCATTAATGCTCAATATTCCCCTTATTCATCGTTACTATCATTTCACTTGAAGAGGGATGCTGAGAACCTGAGTTGTCAAGGAGAGGGAGCAGCCCATGGGGAGAGCTGAGGGCTGGGAAGCACATTCCTGGGGCCCTCAGTTGACCCACCCTCTCCATGGTCTCTCAGGCCTGCCAGTTCTGGAAGGAGATGAGTGTGGAGTGTGGTAGTGGTTCTGTGACCCCTTATGACTGCCACCATAGGGACACCAGCCACTACCCTGTCAAATGAAGGGGTGGGGCCGGGATGGTAGAGTATCCCTCTCCCTTCAACCTTCCTTCTTCCTCTCCAAAACAGACTCATTCTCAGACTCAGCCTTCCCATTCAGTTAGCTGGGACCATTTCCTGCGGGTGGATTCCTGGGGCCACCAGCCCATCCAGGTCTCCTTCACCAACAGTATAAGGGGATCAGTCACCAAGTAGGAGGCTGAGGTTCTGGTCTGGGTCCTGCCACCAGCCTGCCATTTGGACCTAACTTCTCTGAAGCAGTTTTCTCAGCTGCAGAAGGAAGTACCAGGGCTAGCTTGTCTCCAGGAGTCTTCTAGCCTTCAGGAAGTCTAGGTCTGGGCAGTTGGAACCTTTGTCCTTCACCCTTTCTTCCCATTCCCACCCTCTTCCTTAGAGAGCCTCATTAGCTAGGGATACTTTGGACATCCCATGTGCAGGATGGGGAAGCTCTCCCTTCACAGCTCCTTCCATATGGAGCCCCTTTGGGCTGGCTCCTGGCCCTCCCAACACCTCCAGTCCTCTCACTTTGAGACAGGCGAGGAGTCTTGCTCTGTGATGCCTCCTTAGACCACTCTGAGTGGATGAAGGACACAATTCTTGCTAAATAAGACACCACCCCCTCCACTTGTCTCCTAGTCATTGTGTATTTGTCAAAGCACATGTGCTTTGCCATTATGCAGGTACCGACCAAGTCTGGTCTCCTGCTTACCAGGTGTGTGACCTTGGGCAAGTCACTTCCCTAATCTGAGACTGTTTATTCTCATCGGTAAAATGAAGCTAACGTTGCTAATCTCATAGGTTATAAGAAGGTAAGGTGTTTAGCATATTCTTTGGCACATAGAAATGCTCAAACATTAGAAATTAGTAGGATTATTTTGTGACTAACCCCTCAGCCTCTAACTCAGACACAACAACCTCTACTCACACTAAGAGATCAACCTGAGCCTCTACTTACCCCCTAGTTTCTCTAACCCAGATGCATGGGTCGTCTGGAGGAAGTTGTGGCTAAAAGAGAAGGGCGTATGTTTATTTATGCAACTAAAGCAGAGATTGTGAATCTCAGCACCACTGAAATGTTGGGCTGGAGAGTTCTTTGTTGCGGGTTGGGGGCTGTCCTGAGCATTGTGTATTATGTTGAATAGTACCTCTGGCCTCTATCCACTAGAGGCTAGTGACACCCCCTCCATGTTGTAACGAGAATATCTCTAGGGACACCTGGGTGGCTCAGTTGACTGAGCATCCGACTCTTGATTTTGGCTCAGGTCATGATCCCAGGGTTGTGGGATCAAGCCCCATGTCAGGCTCCACGCTTAGCATGGAGCCTTCTTGAGATATTCTCTCTCTCTCTCTCTCTCTCTCTCTCTCTCTCTCTTTCACTCGGTCCCTCTCACTTACTCCCACTCTCTCTCTCTAAAATAAAATTAAAAAACAAAAAAAAAAGAATATCTTTGGACTTTCCCAAATGTTTGCTGGGGGAGCAAAACTGTCCCTCTCTGTTGAGAACCACTCTCCTAGAGGCCTAGGTTCCTGGGGGAAAGGGTGGGGCTGGGGACTAATGGAAAAGGGAGTTGTTAGTCACTCTGGGTCCAGATGGAGCTACAGGGGAAGGCCTGCTGCTGCCTTAGTTCCTCCATCTTTCAGGGTGCTCCCTTTCAGGGAGGCAGGCCACCCAGTTCTGAGTAATCAGTCTTTGGCCTGACTCCATGGAGCCTCATTAATTTCCCATTAATTACATTAATGAGAAGTTGGCCTGTTCCCTTCTCACTCATTCCAGCCCTGCCTAGGGCTTAGGGACAAGTCACACCAAGTAATAAGAACAATTCATATGTTCTCCCAAAATGTCTCTTTGGTCCTCCCATGAGCCCCACTGCCCTGAGCCCCTGGCTTCTTGACCTTTAGATCTTGACCCCCTCCACTCCTTCTGCCTGCTCCACTTCCCCCAGAAAGGCAGCAGACGGTCCAGACACCCACTCTGTATAGCCGAGTAGTAAGTGCTTACTGATTGTCTACTGTGTGCCAGACACTACCTCAGGTGACGGGGAAAGCAGCAGTGGTCAAGACAAAGACCTTGCCTGCAGGGTGCTTACTTTCCATGAGAGGAGACACACTGTGAACAAATCAAGTGAGCCATAAAGAGGTGGTGACTTGGACACCTGGATGCATGACTTTCTCCTTGGCCCCAGTAGTCTGTCCCCCACAACTCCAGCCCCAGGTACTGCCACTTGGAAGTCCAGTGAATGAATTTTGACAGTCTTCTGAACTAACGCTTGCTCTAGGCAAGGAATCAGGAGGAGGGAAAGAGGAAGACTCCAGGAGATTCTAGAAGTGAGATGTCTGCATTTCTATATAGGGGTGATAGGGGCTTGGAGGCAAGTGATGGCTGCTGGGCTGATGTGGGAGAGGAGGGAAGGGGTGGGCTGAAGGCAGAGCCCCTGTACACCAAGCATCTCTACCAAAGAACTCAGCCTCCGTTCCCATCTGCGTCCCTGGTGAGGTGTGTGATGTTGGGTCCTGGGCTTCTGTATCAGTCTTGTAGCTTGTCTCTGTCACTGTCCCCACTGTATCCACATCTTGTGTCATCTCTGGACATCTGGAAGCACCTGTCTCTGCAGTAGTGGACCATGTGAGGTCTTTCCGCTTCTTTGCTCTTTCACCTGATACTCATGGATGACTCCACCCATGGCAAAAAGAGTGACCATGTGTGAATAAGGGGTGTGGAAAACAGGGCTGACACGAGAGAAGTGGAAGGGCAAATGTGAAGCTGGAGAACCAGAATGTGAATCTCCTCCCAGAACCTGAGCACCCAATCACCCCCCCCCCCCAATCTGCCTCACCCATCAGAGCCCAGTCCTTTTAGAACCCAGCAATATGCTCCCTATCTCCTCAGAGCCCTGGAGGCTGCCCCCACCCAGTCCCCTCTCCCTCTGCTGGGGCTGGGTCAGGAGTCTGCCATTCTGTATTCCTTTTCCCAGATCCCACCCATTCAGCAGGCGCCCAGGTGCTTGGCTCTGTGACACAGCAGTTGCGGTCTCCTGTTATCAGGGCACCCTTGTGGGGTGGGGCGGTTCCATTTGCTTAAGGTTGAGACCTGGGGGGCCCCAGCCCTCATGACGTCAAACATGGATCCATTTAAGCTGAGAGGACCCCAGCCCATGGTCCCAAGCAGCTGTCCAACTCCAACATGGCCCAGCCAGCCCACTGCATCCGCTCCACCTTTGGCCTCCACTGCTGCCTCATCTTCCTTTTAGCTTCTCAGGAGGCAGGTAAGATGCCTTCAGAGGCAAAGGGGTTACCATAACACAAGGAGACAGAAGACAAAGAGGAATTGTTTCTTAGCATTTGTAGGGTTGAATGACCAATCATAGAGATGAATAGCAGGTGAATGTGTGGTGGGAAGGGATGTGGGTATAGGGTTGTTGCATACAGTTGCCTAGGGTGTTCACTGCTTAAGGTTACTGTCTAAGGAGCAGGTATGAGATGAAATCCAGCCTGTGCTCTGCTTCTCAAGACATAGCCTGCAAAGCTGCACCCACGCACAGAGGGGCTGTTTCCAGTTTACATAAAGACACTGTACAGGCCAGCAGTCTTGGGTAGACAGCAGTGGGGCCTGACATTCGCTGAGCATCTGTTATGTTCAAGGAACTCACATGTGCTCACAGTACTTCATCTCATTTCATCTCCTCAAATCTCCTGAGATGGTTCATATTGCACTTTATAGAGAGGAGAGCATGATGCAGAGGAAGTGAAGGGACTTGTCCAAAGTCATGAAGTTAGAGGGTGGCAAGCAGGGATTCTGCCATTCCACATTGCCTGCTGCCCTCATGGGCCCGAGGTGCATTTCTCTCCCAAGAGCCCTGTTATATGCCAATCTTGGTTCTATTCTGGACTCTGGCCCATTTAGTTAGTCAGGGCTTTCCTACATTTATAAGCTTAGAAGAATGCCATCTGGCCAATACCAGTAGATGACGCGTACCAGGCATTTACTATGTGCTAGGCATTGTTCTAGGCACTTTGTTCACATTTACTTATTTGATCCTCATAGCAACTCGATAAGGTGTGCATGATTTTGTCCCCATTCTACAGTTGGGAAACATTCCAGAGCTTCAGTGAGAAAAAGTATGTGGAAAAGTTTAATGAGCACAACAGAACCTACAAGTTAAAGTGAAATCACCAAATTAGTTCACTTAGTTAAGAAATAGTTCTGTGACTGACCCCAGGGAGTGGAGAGGTGAAACACAGGAGAAGTCTGGAGGGGACCTGGGTGATTCAAAGGAGGGTCTTCACAAGGTAGACACACACAAATAAATTCAGAGAGACGCAATGTGCTGGATAGGGTCATCCATGGCAACGATGTTGATGATTGCAAACCAGGACCCAGAAAGTTGTGAATCTGGATGCTGCAGACAGTATTTAGGGTAGGGCAGGCAGCAGCTTCTTCTTCTAATAGTATTTGACAGAGGGTGATATTGGAGGAAATTTCTCCTTCCTTGAGCTCAGGTCATGTTGGGACCAGTGGGGATGGGAGCGAGGGGAACAAGTGGATGGTGGCTGGCAGGGGCAGGAGCTGAGGAATCTTTGAGCTGCCTCTGCTAGGCCTCAGCAGTGCATTCTGTTTGTGCTCTGACTTGTACCTCTCTCCCTATCTCAATGGTCTGGGGACAGAGGCACCAGAGCCGTCCTCAGCCTCCCAATCCTGGGTCTCTTCTCTCCTCCTTCCTGTCATGCTGCTATCCCACCTGCTGCTCTCTGCCACCTTCTGTTATGCTGCTGCCCAGGAAGAAGGATCTGTAGGTACAAAGCAGAAGGGAATGAAGCATGAGACAACTCCATACACATTAACTTTTGAGGAAGATTTGCTCTAGGGCACAGGCAGATGCAGGGCAGACTTGAGATCTGAATTCCAGAATAGGACACTCTGGGCTCTGTGGGTTTTGTCTGGGGAGATGACTGCTAGAGTTTGCCTGGGTGGAATGGAGGAGAGGGCTGGGGGGAGGGCCGGGGCAGTGGACACTCAGATCCTGTAGAGAAGAGCAAGTGGGTGATAGGTAGGGAGGGTGTGAGACTGGGATAAGGTTGGGGTGGGGTGAGGGTGGAACTGGAATGTGGGGCTGATGGGGCACATGACTATGTCCAGCAGGCAGTGAGGCCAAGG
Source organism: Puma concolor (assembly GCF_028749965.1). NCBI lineage: Eukaryota > Metazoa > Chordata > Mammalia > Carnivora > Felidae > Puma > Puma concolor. The sequence continues at coordinate 30,105,143 of NC_141671.1, forward strand.
TAGAGAGGGAAAGTGTGATGACTGAGGTGGATGAATACCTTTAGTACACAGTTCTGACCCCTCCCCATCATTTATGCACAGGATTAGTCAATACCCAGATTCAGATAACTGGGTCTTAGAACCCCAGAGTCTGTGGCATGCAGTTGTAGAACCAGAGGTGCAGAAAGTAGATTAAATCATCTCTGAGGGGAGCACAAATGGGGTCTTGGAGCAAGTCTAAAAAGGATGTCTTGTTTTTCCTCTAATAAATGTTATTTGATGTAACTTATCTGACAGAAATATGCTCATTATAGAAAGTGGAAAACTGAAAAAAAAATGAGAAAGAAAAATAAAATATAATAGTCCCCAGTTACCCACGCAGGCAACCATTTGAGTGTATTTCTCTTTAGTCTGTTTTACTCTGAGTTTTAGGCCATGTACTGAGCTTGTGTTCTATAGACATTTAAAGCATTTACCTGTATTATTGCAAATGGAGTAAGCCATTTTCTAGGGGCAGGACACCAAGAAACACCAGATACACTCTTCTGGGTAAAGCTGCTCTGATGGAGACCCTGCATCATGAATCACTTAGCATGATAAGTGAGAATGAAACATGTTGAACAGACCTTTGGAATTACACGTAGTTTTGATGTGGGATTTTTTTCATTCTTTAATCCAGGCTGAGCATCCATCTTCAGTGTCTTGTGCTAAAGCCAGAGTTTCCTCTCCGCCTATGTATCAGTGACCAAAAAAGTTATTTTGGGGCCATTACTGTAGTTGGCGAAATGAATATCTCACGGTAAAAACTTCCTAGGGAACTAAAATTGCTACTGGGGAGAAGAGATGGTCATCTCATCTTGGGGTGGGGGGGGGGTGGGGTGGGTGGGCAGTGCAGTTAGTCACTGATTTGCTCCATGGCTGAGCTCAGAACCAAGGAATCCTTTGAGCTTCAACTCAAGACTTAATAACCAATGGTTCCACAATTGTGTGATGTAGATCTGGAATTCTAAGATCTAGTTATCTGAATCTCTTTATTGACTATATAGGCCCTGGGGTTAAATGACAACCAGTATCCCAGAACTGGTGGGCTGTAGGTCTTCTAACATCTCAGGGGCTCAATTACTTCATGTGGCAGAAATTACCCTTTGGTTTTCCAACTTATGGAGGTCACAGTTATATATGCTTTTTTACTTAGTGTGCATAATGAGAGGTTGTTGGCACTGCTTCTGAAGAGTTTTCATCAGTCTTAAGATACTGTTAATCACCCATTCAACAAATATGTATGAAGTGCTTCCTGTGGGCCAGACATTGTTCTAAGCTGGAGACATAGCGATGAATGAAACAATTAAAAATCCCTGCCATTGTGGGAAGTATTTATTATAAATAGAAAATGATGAGTGTCATGTTGATAAAACACAGCCAGGGGAAATGGCCCAGGAATATGGGGCTGCCCTTTGGACGAGGTGGTCAAGGCAGGCCTCAGAGGTATGTGAACCAGATGGGACAGGAGAGATACCTGGGGCTGTAGAAGGCCACAGGCTCAGGCTCCCCTTACTACCAGGAGAACAAGGCAAAGTATGAGACTGTTTGAAAGACTATAATTCAGATTCAACAAATGCTTTAAATAATCTATGCTTAGGGGCGCCTGGGTGGCGCAGTCGGTTAAGCGTCCGACTTCAGCCAGGTCACGATCTCGCGGTCCGTGAGTTCGAGCCCCGCGTCGGGCTCTGGGCTGATGGCTCAGAGCCTGGAGCCTGTTTCCGATTCTGTGTCTCCCTCTCTCTCTGCCCCGCGCCCGTTCATGCTCTGTCTCTCTCTGTCCCAAAAATAAATAAACGTTGAAAAAAAAATTAAAAAAAAATCTATGCTTAAGCTGGTGCAGTAGACATCATTGTTATTTACAGTTGAGGACATGGATATTCTGAATATTTAAGTGACCCAAGCAAGCATGCAAAGCTGGTGAGGGACAGAGCCTGAACTCTAATCTTGTCCTCTGATTCTTTAAAGCCAGTGGAATTTGCCACTGTCCTGCTACTGCTCATTTATTCACTTTCTGGATATTTACTCATCCCCTATCACATTTAACAGCATCTGGGGTTTAGTGAGAAGCCTGACTTTGCCAATTATTTCATCACTTTGAACTTCCTTTTCTCACCTATAAAATAGTAAGATCATATGCTTGTCTCACAGGTTTGTGGTGAAGATTAAATAAACAAATGTATAGACAGCATCCTTTAGGCGTTCCACAAGTGCCAGTGTTCTTCCTTTCCCAACAGCTGGGCTGAACTATAGTTTGTGTAGTGTAGTCTTAACCAGTAGGAGCCTGGGTCTGGGAACCCAGAATATGTGTTCAAACTCTAGCTCAACTTTTGACTTGGAGAGTATCCTTGGGGAGATTACTCATTCTCTCTGAACCTTGTTTCCTCATCTATAAAAAGGGGGAGAATAACAAATAGTTCTCAATTTCAAAGGGCTGTTGTGAAAAGTAAATGAGTTAATACATTCATAAGACCTGCCTGTATCATAGTAAGTGTGCAAGAAAGGTTGGCCATTGCTGTTGCTGTGGGATTGTGTGCAAGTCACCATTCCTCTTGGGTGAAACTTGAAACTTAAGTTTTTGGGCTGTAAAATAGGGAGGTTAATAGCTTGTAACGCTTCTAAAGAGACACATTTTTCTTTCAAGAGGGCAACTTTCATCTATCCAGATAGCTTTAGGTGTGTGAAGAGGGGAGGCCAGTGGGGAACCATAGGGTTGAGTCATCTCATCTACTTCTCTGCATCCAGGCCAAACTTTAACACTAAAATGAAAGTCTCCCATCTCCTTCCTCTATCCATCTTCCATTCCTCTTCTTATCCTCCTCCCATTCATCATCTGTGTCTACTTTTGGGGAGCCGGCAGATCAGTGACCCTAGAAGAGAATCCAGAAAGAGAATGTCTGTAAGGCAACCACCTGAGCTTTTGGCTCAGAAAAGGTGCCCAATGAATAGTAGCTATCATTGGTATTGCTGCTGAGAGAACCAAGGAATGGAACTAACATAGCGAAGTGAGGGCCTGAAAATTCAGCCATCCTTTCTCTCCCTAACCTCGATTCCCATAAGAGACTTGGGACCCTCATCCCCTTCTTGTCCCACCCATATTTTTTCAAAGAGTTCCCCGGGCCTCTACTCTTCTTGGCAGCAAGGAGGTGGGTGGATTTAGTTTCTTTGTGATTGGGAATGGGTCCAGGTTCTGGTTGCCACCTTGAGCTAACAGACTGGAAATCTCAGTTACGTAACAACACTATCTCCCTCACTCTTTGGCGATCTCCTGACTAGGTATCAGAGACATCTCCTCTGTCCCCGTTGGTTTTTCCCCACGTAATTAAGGCCCATATCTGTTTATTGATAGAGGTGTTTTCTCTCACACCCTGTCCTTAAACACAGTCAGTCCCTTCTACAATTCAGCTGCCTCATTCACTCATCTCAGGACCCCCAAGCAGACATCTTTTTCTTTCAAGCGGGCAAACTTCATCTATCCCAGATAGCTTTAGGCGTGTGAAGAGAGGGGTGTCCAGTGGGGGACCATAGGGTTGAGTCATCTCATCTACTTCTCTACATCCAAACCAAACTTTAACACCAAAATGAAGTCTTCCATATCCTTCCTCTATCCATCTTCCATTCCTCTTTTTATCCTCCTCCTATTCATCACCTGTGTCTACTTATTAATCCTATGGCAAGTTCTGCCAGAAGTCTTACTTCAGTCTGTTACACAATTACATTTGAGATGGAGCTGGAATGTTATGGAAAGATGGAGATTCTGATATTTGTTCCCTTTCCTCTCAGCCCTGTCATGGAAAGGGAACTCCATTTCATAAGTATATAAACTCTAAAGGAGCATTTGTGGAACAAAATACCCTCAATATCTGATCTCAAAATCTTGTGATTTGATAGGTAGGGCAGGAAGTAGAGGTTGATAGGCACACAAATAACTGTAAGGTTGGGTTGAAAGTAGCAGGAAAGGGTATTAATAAAGAATTTTTTGAGCATTGAGATGAAACTAGATCTTATATGCTTGGAAGGATCTGGAAAGATGCCATAAAGCCAGAAAGGTCTGAATTTTAGAACTGAGGAGTGGAAGTGGAGAAGAGGTAAAGTGGCATTCTTGCTGAAGGCACAACCTGAACAAAGGTCCAGAGACTAGAGGAGAGAATGGGGATTTTAAGTCATAGTATTTTGAGGATACTGGCTGGGGAGATATATCTAGGGTAATAAAGGGACCCTTAGAGGGAGAGGTGGGCAGAGAAACAAGGAAGAAAATAATGGAAGTTTCTTATTTGCCTCTTTTCCTTCACAGGTGCTATCACATTTCAAGAACTTCAGAAAACTGGTGATTCCCCAGCATCTGATAATTTGTTCCCTCCTATTTCAGGCTTTGTTTATAGTGCACCCCCTGATCATACTGCTCTTCAGTCAAGCCATAGCCCTCTAGACCTCACTAAATCTACAGAAACCCATAATCTAAAACGCAATTGCAACACTACACACCATCTCAAGCCGATTTACAAACACATAGGTAATTCCCAAAACTCTACAAGTCATCATGAAGTTCTTCCTACTTCTGAAAAAACCCCGAGCAATCAAGGAAGAGACCCAAATGTTCGGAATGGACGGTCTATTGATCCTACTGACTCTACTAACACACATAAAGGATCGTCTGGTGTAAAATATCCAACGTCAGCACCCAAGATCAAAACAACTTGCCTTAAGTTCAAATCAGTTATAGGAACAGATAAAAGTGTAACATCTTTGAGAAACATTACTTCAGAGAGTAAAAGCGCTACTTCACAGAAGACCATAAATCCTGTCCACAACTCAGGAAATTCGGAGAGCAAAAAAATACCTATGTATTCCTCAGGCAAAAGCACAACAGCCCCATCAGATGAGGTTACAAGAACCCCACGAAGGTCAGAAAGAGCTGGAGATCATACAATAGCTGCTAATCTCAGAACTACAGTTGCCTCAGGCACAACGATGATGAAGACTACAGGACATATAAACAGGACATCACCCATTGAAAAGACCACACAAATACCAGCAACACTTAGAGAACATGGACACAGCACCATATCAGCTCATATAAATATCACAAAATCACTAGAAAACTCACTAGAACATGGAAAAGTAGCCACATTGCCTTATGAGAAGACTCCGGGAGTCCCAACAGAATCTACAAAATATGGAGAAGAGACTACATCAACCAATAAGAAAACCACACTAACCCCCCAAAAGTCCAAGAAACATGGACAGAACACCACTCCGGACAGCAGAAGGATCACAAGGGCCCCAGAAGGGCCCACTGACTATGGTGAGAAGACAACCGCCGCCAATGGGAAGACCATGAGAGCCCCAGCAGGGTCCAAGGACCATGAGAAGACCACCCCAGCCAACAGGGAGGTCACAAGACCTGTGGAAGGGCCTAAGAATCATGAGAAGAAGACCACTACAGTCAACGGGAAGACCACAAATGCCCCAGAAAGCCCCAAGGGTCATGGGGAGAAGACTACATCAGCCAACGGGATGATCACAAGAACCCTAGAAGGGCCCAAGGACTATGGGGAGAAGACCACCCCAGCCAATGGGAAGACCATGAGATCCCCACCAGGGTTCAAGGACCATGAGAAGATCACCCCAGCCAACAAGGAAATCACAAGATCCCCGGAAGGGCCTAAGGATCATGAGAAGAAGACCACTACAGTCAACAGGAAGATCACAAGTGCCCCAGAAGGCCCCAAGGGACATGATGAGAAGACTACATCAGCCAATGGGGTGACCACAAGTGTCCCAGAAGGGCCCAAGGAACATGAGGAAAAGACCACAAGAACTCCAGAAGGGCCCAAGGACCACAGGGAGAAGACTACCACAGTCAGGAAGATCACAAGTGCCCCAGAAAGGTCCAAGAACCATGAGGAAAGGACTACATCTGCCAATGGGATGATCACGAGAGCCCCAGAAGGCCCCAAGGAATATGGGAAGAAAACCACAAGAACCCTAGAAGGGCCCAAGGGCTCTGGTGAGAAGACAACGCCAGCTAATGGGAAGACCACGGGAGCCCCAGAAGGGCCTGAGAACCATGGGGGGAAGACCACTAGAGCCCTAGAAAGGACCAAGGACCACAGGGAGAAAAACACCTTGGCCAATGGGAAGACGACAAGAGCCCCAGAAGGGCCCACGGACCATAGGGGGAAGACCACTAGAGCCCTAGAAGGGATCAAAGACTATGGTGAGAAGACAACCCTAGCCAATGGGAAGACGATGAGTGCCCCAGAAGGGCCCAAGGACCATGGGAAGACCACCCCAGCCAACAGGGAGACCACAAGAGCCCTGGAAGGTCCCAAGCATCATGGGGAGAAGACCACCACAGTCAACAGGAAGACCACTAGAGTCCTAGGGGGGCCCAACGACCATAAGGAGAAGACCACCCTGGCCAATGGTAAGACCACAAGAGTCCCAGAAGGGTCCAAGGATGATGGGGGTAAGACCACCAGAGCCCTACAAGGGTCCAAGGACCATGGGGAGAAGAACACAACAGTCAATTGGATGACCACGAGAGCCCCAGAAGGCCCCAAGGACCATGGGGAGAAGACCACCAGAGCCCTAAAAGGGCCCAAGGACCAGAGGGAGAAGACCACCCCAGCCAACGGGAAGACCACAAGAGCTCCAGAAGGGCCCAGGAATCACAGGGAGAAGACTACACTGGCCAATGGGATGACCACGAGAGCCCCAGAAGTTCCTACAGACCATGGGGAGAAAACCACCCCAACCAACAGGGAGACCACAAGAGCCCCAGAAGGGCCCAAGGACAATGGGGAGAAAACAACACTGGCCAATAGGATAACCACGAGAGCCCCAGAAGGCCCCAAGGACCATGAGGGGAAGACCACTAGAGCCCTAGAAGAGCCCAAGAACCATGGGGAGAAGAACACAACGGTCAATGGGAAGACCACAAGAGCCCCAGGCATTCCCACAGACCATGGGGAGAAGATCATCTCGGCCAACAGCAATACCACAAGAGCCCCAGAGAGGCCCAAAGAACATGGAGAAAATGCCACTCCAGCCAATAAGAAGACAACAAGAACTCAAGCCAAATCTATAAAACATGGAGTAAAGGCCACATTGGCCACTGAGACCACAAAACCCCCAAGAAAACCTAAAGAAAGTGTAGGAAAAAACACAGCTTCCACAGAGACTATAAGACCTCCATTCAATGTCACAGGAGACAAATCTGTCACTAATACCTCTCCTGGTTCAAATAAAACTGATGTTACCTATGGGGTACCCATTGGTTCTTTTACACTCACCACATCTCACATAGAGCTGAGTTCCATCATGTCAGAAGCCCCAGGCAACCAAAACCATCCATATCAGAACAAAGATGGCTCACAGGGAGGTCTTCGTGCTGGAGGAATGAGGGAGAATGATTCATTCCCTGCATGGGCCATAGTTATTGTGGTCCTGGTGGCTGTGATTCTCTTCCTGGTGTTCCTTGGCCTTATCTTCTTGGTAAGGGGCAGGGATGCTACAGGGGAGTGAACCCATGAGACAGGGAGTTGATGAGAGATTATGGATCTGAACAAGAGGCAGTAATTAGCCCAGGAAAAGAGGCATGGTGGGAGGATGGTAATAAAGGGGTAGTGGTGGTGAAAACTTTGGGGAAGGACAATAGATGCATGAGGCATGAACAGTGGCATTGAAGAAAAGTCTGTGGCTGAGAGAAAAGGAAATAGAATAGGGAAAAACTGGGGGCTGGAGATAGAATCTGGGATATGAGAACAGGGAATATCAGGAGAGGGAAAATTGGACAGAGGAGGGAATTGGAGATGAAGTCTGGGACTTAGTGTATGGGATCTGGGGCTGGAATAAGGATCAAGGTTTGGATGGAATCTTGGGAAAGAAGGAAGCTAAATGGCTAGGATCAGGGAGAGTAGAATTGAAGGGTTATGGGTATTGAGGAAAGCAAGTGGCATGGCAGATGAAACTCATTCCTCCTTTCTCCTAATCACAGATTGCCTGTACGATGAAAACACGCCGTGCACTGGTCCAAAACACAGAGGACAATGACCCAGAGGATGATGGGGGCCCTAATTCCTACCCAGTCTACCTGATGGAGCAGCAGACTCTTGGCAAGGGCCAGATCCCTTCCCCACGGTGATCCTTCAGAAAGGTCCCAGCTCTTCCATGCCCTTCCTAAGATGAGGAATTAGACTCACCATTCCTATTTCCTGGACACCAGGAAGGGCAGAGTACTGGCAGTTAACAGCATTAACTCTTCATCAGCTGTGTTCTTATTGAAACTGGTCAAGGGATGAGGTGATAAGCAAGAAGGAGAAGCAAGAAGGGAGATAAAGAAGAAAGGATGAATAATGCAAGTGTTCTCTGCAGAAGATGGTGGTCTTGGAATGAAAACATGTTTGATGGACACATGGGGTAGACACCAACATAGGACACTGAGTCTTGGGAGGAGCAGCATGACTAAAGGAAGTTTGGGGGCCTTAGAAGGCAATGCCCCATATCTGACTGTGAGTTGGAGATTGAGGACAGAGTTCCTGGGTGTCAGGACCAATCTATAATATTTCCATGTACTATTACTTAGATTTTGTGTATAAGCAGGCTCGTCTTTGACTTCCCAGGACACTTGCCTACCTCCTTTTTAAAATGAAAAAAGTAGAATCTGAGAAGAAAAGAGAACTTATTTCCTTCACCCTCTCTATACCAAGGAGAAAGGAAAATTCCAGAAAAGATCATAAATGTCTCTCATCCAGATGGTTCTTCCCTCTTCCTTCTGAATCCTTTAGTTTTTTCTAAATGTCTACAGTAGACATCCTGCTGGTCTGGCTTTCTGGGTTGTGGGTGGCACAGAGGGAGGGATTTTTGTGTGGTCTGCAGTCTTATCCATTTATCCCCATTCCAGACTGTCCCTGATGGTGTTCCCCACTCATTATTTATTTTCCTGTCAGTTCTACCAAAAGCCAGTCCAGGCTTTTTCCTGGAAGAGTCACTTGCCTTCTCCACTGCCCCCATTCTCTCTCTACTCACACTTTCACCCCAGATTTTGATATTCCCCCTTGTAGGCATATCATCTGGATTTTCTCTCCAACTATTAAAGCCCTTTCACCTATTACTGATTTGGCATAGTGGAAAGAATGAACAGAAAATAGATAGCTTCCTATCTATTGGTCTTTTTATAATAAAGTAGAAAATATTTGTAAAGTAAGTACACCATAATTATTGAACTGTCAGTTGGGAGAAGCCTTGACTAGTGTTCCTGACTCTGGCTGTGACCTTACATATGACCTTGAGCAGCAGTGGCTAGAGAACAGGAATTCTTTAGAGTGTCATGGAAAATTAGGCTGAATTTCTACTGCTCCTAAAATGAGTCACTCCTGGATTTAGATAGGAGCCAGCCTGAGTTCCTGCTGGGCCCATCTGCATGGTGCAAAAGCAGGAGAAAATGTGTTCATTAATAAGCCAGTATTTCCATGTACCTATTATAAAATCTGTTGAGCATTATAAATATAAGATATAGTTACCACCTGAGACACAAATATAGGGAAATTAAATACATAATTCACTAAGAGTTCTCACAAGGCAGTACTACACAGAATAAAGCATGACTCTAATGAATTAAATCCAATATTCATGGGCAACTACTACATCCCAAATTTATGTTAGGATACTAGCCCTGCTCCAAAGCCATTCCATGCCCAAACATCACTCCCAGCAGACCAACTGCCCATCACCCACATGGCCTTGGCTCACTCTTACCAAAGGAGGATCAGCAATTTCCCTGACCAGAAAGGCACAGGCCTTCCAAGTTTAACTTCATTGAGAATCAAATAGCAACCCTCTCTGCTACTTTTGGCATTCCCATTTTCAGGAATCTGGAAGTCTACCACAGACAGTGGTCTCATGCCACTGAGTTATCTGCCAGGGCACACTGCAGGCTCAGGAACTCTCTGAATCTCCCACCAGAGCTCTACTCTGCTAAAGGCAGGATTGTAGCTTGGATCCCAGAAAGGTGCCACAGGAACCCCAGACTTGGGTCCCTGGAGAGAGCCCTCTCTCCAGAACACCTGGTTTCTGGAAAGGGCTGGAGTGCCTGGGAAAAAAAGAAAAGGATACCAGGCTTGTAGTCATCCGGGCAGATGGTGACAGCATGCGGCAGCTGCCAGGACAGGAGTGTCACTCTTTCTGGGAGGAAAGTAGATACCCCCTATACCTAGCCTATAAGCATTGAATTTCTCCAGCATGGACCCCAATTTAAAAACTAAAACAAAACCAAGCAAGAGCACCTTTGCCCCTAGAGTGCCAAACATTGAATCCCACGGAGGCCTCCCTGCAAAAGGACCCAAATGGAGCTCTGGGGTCAAAGGGTGTGTATTTGGGGGTGTATAGGAGGTTCTCCATCTCACAAGTGCTGCAGGGACTGTGGGCCCCACCACAGCTGCTGATTGTCTCCCTTCCCATTTCTCTCTCCCGCTACAATGCTTACTTGGAAATCTACGGGGGAAATCCTCTGACAAGCTCTCGGGTTGGGCTCTCATTAGAGAAAATTACATAATGAGTGGCAAGGAGGGAATGGTTCCCTCCTCACAAGCTTAATCCCCACATCCCCAGGATAGATCAGTGCCCAAGACCTCTAGGGCTGAAGTGGGCAACAGGTGCAAGGGCAGAGGGGTGAGCCCGGGCAGGGCGGGCCAGGATCGGGGGTGAGGGACAGGGGACCAGAGCAGCCTCCTTCCTTCGCTCTAGGTTCCACTTGGCTGGAGGCTCCTGGGTCTCGCTGGGTAACTGAGTGGATTGGTGGTTCAAGGCCAGCCACACCCAGGCGCCCCCTCTACTTGGCCACCGTGAGCACGCCCTTGGACCACGCCCCGCACCGCCAGCCACCCTCGGAGTTGGGGTGCAGTTCCTAGCCCTGGCTTCCTGCCCTGAGAGCCAGATTGACAGGCCTCGGCTTCCTTCCATCTGCGCACCATCCATAATAAAACTAAAGTTTTCGCTGTGCTTTCTTTCACCACATCACGTGCTTCAATCTTCTGTTAACTCTGCGAGTTCTTTCTTACTAAGCTTGTTTGACAGAAGACAAAACCGAGGCTCAGCGAAGAACCTTGTTCAAACCCACACAGCTCCTGGGAGCAGAGTTTTTCTCCCAACACAACTTTACTTTGTCCCTTAGTGGAGCCAGGATCCCTGTAACTTGGCAGCATGATCTAGATGGGTGGGATGTTTATAGGGACCACCTAAGGAAAAAAGTATAATTGAGGTTTGTGCAAGAAAAGGTCCAGCTCCTTCTTCTGGAGTCCAGGTTCCCCTTTCAGCCCCTTGGACTTCCAGAGTTTTGTTCTTCTGGCCCCACAGGGCAGAAGCACTTTGCCCTCCCTCCCAGCACCCAGACCCCCTTACAGCTGACTGTGCTAGCACTCTCTGTCCACCTGCTCCTGGACAGTGAATGCTGGCACAGTAAGAATATCGAATGATTTGGGACCCAGTCACCCTCATTTTTCTCCTTTCTGCCTGCTACAAAGACCTCTGCTCCAGAAATGAGACATCCCCAGAGAAAACAGGTTTTTGCTGATCTCTGGCCCCAAGGGTGGGTCTCCTTTTCTTTTGACACATTTGATCCCCTTGTTCTCTCTCTCTCCCTGTTCCTACCCCCCTAAATTGCCAGAAGCACCCCTCTCTGTAGAGGGAGGGCCAAAAGTTATGGCTTCCCCTGCTTAGCAGCAATTACAAAGCCCATAGCAATGGCCAAGTGAGACAAGAAAGTAAGCTGGGCATATTGTGGAGCAAGTGTTAGAATCCAAGAATCCAGCTGTTCAAGTCCCTGGCTCCCTACTACCACGGAACTCATCCCAGTTGATCTTCCTCCTCCCACAACCCTGGCCCTGGCAAGCTTTTAATTCTTCCTGAAACTTCATGTCCTAGTGAGACTCCAGGCATCAACTCATCCTATGTAGTCCATTTCTGCCGTAGAACCCACCATGCTAGATAACAACTTCCAATGTGGATTATTTCAAGATGAAGAGAGGAAAATTATCGCCTGCCTCCTGCATCCTAATGCAGCTTCTCTTTGGAATCCTGGGACCTGGTACATGAATTATCCATCAATCACAGAGGATATGGAAGCCACAGAAAGTCAGGAGACAAAGGTCTCTGTCCGAGGCACTCTGCTTGCATATTCTCATTCTTTTTCTGGAAGCAAAGATGATAAACTTCTTTTCTCCTATTTCTGTGAAAGTCAGTACTGACCCTAGCCCCCATTGACCACAATTGTGGCCCTCACCTTCACCTTGCAGCAAATCCACCTTTCTCCTCTCCCTCCAACCTTCAACTATAAGCAGGAACACAAATAGCAACTTTATTTTGATTTTTCCCTTAGAATCCTGGAGTGTAATAGCTGCTTGATAAATGTTTTGTATCTAACATGAAAATCCTAGTTTCTATATCATCCTTAATTCCTTATTAGAGTTAGCCTCCAAGTCTGAGGCTAGGGAAATGAAAGCCAAGGGAAATGAAAATATCCCTACCAGAAATGCTGCCTAAATGTGAATCCTTGGTCAGCTCTCCCTGGATAGAGACACATGCAGAGGGACCACAGAAACCCCAGGGCAGTGGGAACTGTGGATGAAATTAGCCAGAGGAGAAGTAAAGTCTGGGCTCCTATGTTCCTAGCCATTTCACCTGACTTCTCTCTTAGACTCCTCCAGACTTTCAAGTTTCTCTTTTTAAGTGTTAAAAACAATGCCAGATAACTCTTCATTTCCACTGTAGGATGGAATGCCTAAAAAGGGAGTAGCAGGGTAAGTGTGGAGTTGACAGAAGTAGGCCTGGGTTGGATTAGCAAAAGGACTTTGGGTGGTGTTTTTCTTTTTCTTTTGATATTTATTTCTTGCATCCTCCATCTGCTCCCTCCCAATGACTGTCTCCTGGAGACAGCTGTCTTGCACATTCTGTTCTCTTTCTCCTTCTTGCCTCTCTGTGAACCCCTTCGATTTGAACCATTATTACTGCAGAGGACTTGCAGACTCATCATTAGCCTCTCTTTGCTCTGAAATCCAGTCCTGTATTTCCAGGCTTATTTTTCCCATAACATCTTCACTTGGATGTCACATCATATCAAACATGAGGCTCATGTATTCGTCCAGCAAACATTTTTGGAGCATTTCCTCCGTGCTAGATCTGAAGATAACATCAGTGAATAAAGCAAGCAACAGGTCCTGCCTTTAGGTAAAGATCTCACAATCCACCAGGAAAGGCAGATATCACACAAGGAATGACACACAAATACTTATAACTCTTTTAAGTATGCAAAAATACCGGCAAGCACCACCTCATCTTCCCACTATCAGGTCTTCATAGTTTCCCTCATTGGCATTCATTCTCTTCCTCCCTGCTCCCCCTTTACATTGGAGGAGTGTCTCTCCAACCTGGGTTCTGGTTCCCATCCCACACTTCCTGCCTCTCAGTAGGCTTCTCCTCCCCCTCCCACACTGTCTACTTCTCTTTCTCTGGGGTCCATCCATCAGCATCCAAACAAGCTCTAGAAAAGTGTACACAAGAATCACCTGGAAGAGATTCTACTTGTTTACTTATTTATTTATTACAAACCATTTATTTATAATTGAGGTATAGTTAATATACAATATTATATTAGTTTCAGGTGTGCAACAGGATGATTGGATATTTGTATATATTGTGACATGGTCACCACGATAAGTCTAGTTAACATCCATCACCACATATAGTTACAATTTGTGTGTATGTGTGTGTTGAGAACTTTTAATATCTATGCTCTTTGCAACTTTGAAATATGTGATACAGTATTATTAACTATAGTCACCATGCTGTACATTACACCCCCAGGACTTATATTTAAAAAAATTTTTTTTAACATTTCTTTATTTTTGGGGGGCGAGGGGCAGAGAGAGATGGAGACAGAGAATCAAAAGCAGGGTCTGCGCTGCCAGTGCAAAGCCCAATGTGGAGCTAGAACTCAGGAACCGTGAGATCATGACTTGGGCTGAAGTCAGACACTCAACCAGCTGAGCCACCCAGGCGCCCCAGGACTTATTTATCTTATAATTGGAAGTTTGTACCTTCTGATCCCGTTCATGCATTTTGCTCACTCCTAACACCTGCCTCTGGTGACCACCAATCTGTTCTCTGTAGCCATAAGCTTATTTTGTTTTAGCTTCCACATATGAGATCATATAGCATTTGTCTTTGTTTGATTTACTTCACTTAGCATAATGTCTTCAAGGTCCATCCATGTTGTCACAAATGGCAGGATTTCCTTCTTTTTTATGGCTGAATAATATTTCATTCTATATATATGAGATCATTTCTAAAATGCAGGTTTTGGTCCCTGTCCCTTAGGGTTCCTGAATCGGTAAATCCGGGATAGGGGCTGGGATCTGCATTTTAACAAGCTCTTAACCAACCTTGAAGCCTGTGGTCTAGTGACCACACTTTGAAAACTGTTCTTCCAGTATCCATCCTTAATAAGCCCATATCTTTCCCAGCTCTACCCTCTGTCATTGCCAAGTTTCTTGAAATAATTCCCTATAAACACAATATTCATTTTCTCATCTCCTACTCACTGTGTATATATTTCCTTTGCAGATTTTATCAGAGTAATTCATGTAGTTTTTGAAGTCCAGTAGTCCTACAGGCTCATTACAGAAAATAGCCATCTCTGATGCACCCCTCCTTTTCACACCTGATGCCTGCTGTCCAGAGGCAGCAACTTCCAACTTTTAGCTTTTTCTCTTGGTATTTGCACCTACAGATTTAAACAACATATTTAGGGGCACCAGCGTGGCTTAGTCAGTTAAGCGTCCAACTTCAGTTCAGGTCACGATCTCATGGTTTGTGAGTTCGAGCTCTGTGCTGACATCCGGCTCTGTGCTGACAGCTCAGGGCCTGGAGCCTGCTTCAGATTCTGTGTCTCCCCTCTCTCTGCTCCTTCCCTGCTTGCACTCTGTCTCTCTCTCAAAAATAAATAAACATTAAAAAATTTTAGAAAAATAAACAACACATTCATATTATATTGCTATTCCTGGATTTTTAACAAAGATCTTGAATGAATTTTTAATTAGGCTAAATAATATTGTAAGACTCAAAAACTTCTTATCCCAATTTTTCCCCCGGAAAAGATTTAATAATTTATATATATCCAATATCATGGGGAATAAATATTCTTTTCAAAACAAAACATGTTTTTAAAATTCTAATTAATTTTCTTATCAGTTAACTTCATTTTTAGCAGCAATTATTAAATAAAGTGAAAAAGAAATTCTCTCATAGTAAATTACACAGGCCCAAGAGAGAATATCCACACCTATTATCCTACTTTCTCAGAAAATAATTTATCTAACATCTGGCTCACAAATTTTAAAATCAACTGCGTTAAAACATGACAGCACATTGGCTGTTAACTCTTTCTTGTGTCTTAAGAAAGCACTTATGGAAAGAAAAAAAAATGTTTCACAGGTAGTGGGCACAAACAGGTGATTTGGGGAATTGGTAACGGAAAATGGCAATCTTTCTTAGTTGTAGTGAGGTATGGAATGCTCTTCAACAAGCTCCAAGTCCATGAAATGGTATACCAGAAGTTTTCCTTTTCTTTTTTTGCAAAGCAGAATGCTAGCAGAGTTTTCTGCATATGCACCTTCCACTTCATCAGTTCTGTGGTAGGGACACCATCAGGCTTGGCCCGTGGTGTCACTGATCTTCTTCTTCTTCTTCTTCTTCTTCTTCTTCTTCTTCTTCTTCTTCCTTCTCCTTCTCCTTCTTCCTCTTCTTCTTCCTTTTCCTCCTCCTCCGCCTCTTCCTCTTCAGTCTAATTCTTCTCATTCTCCTCCTCCTCTTCCTCCTTTTTTCCTCAAAATTTTTACTGTGGTAGAACATACATAACAGAAAGTTTACCATTTTAACCAATTTTAAGTGAACAGTTCAGTGGCATTAACTACATTCATATGGTTGTGTACCATTGCTGGTGACTTGTTTCTGATTTCTGATTCTGCCTCCCAGAACCATCACACTCAGGCCTGGCTTAGTGTCGTCTCTGTCCAAGTACTTGAAACATGGTGAATGGTGAGGGGCAGACCTCTGATGCTGCAGCTTGGTCTTGCTGTTCATACCCTTCCAGAAGCTGATCTAGGGTAGCACAGCTGTTACCTCCATGGACCCTATGTGCTAGACTCTCCTTGACATAGCTTTCTGTAGCCATGTAGTCATTTCTGAATAGGTAAACTAAGACTTGAGCAATTGTTTTCTTATACCCCATTGAATAATTCTTATTGTCCTTATTAACATTTTTGCTTTCTGAATAGAGTGCTGCCCGATCAATTCTTGTGCCAGCAGTCTCAAGGCTTTCCCTAAGCATTCAAATTCCTGTTGAAGTGTTTCTCATTTTCAAACATGTGGGCTGTCTGTTGATAAAATTGTCCAGAGTTTTCCAGATTGACATTTTCTATGAGCTTTCCAGCTAGTTCCAGTGCCTGCTGTGTTTCAGTTCCTTCAAGGTTGCTCTGTTGGGAGTGTTATTTTCTAGAAATATTGTTCTGGCTTTCTCCATCAGTTGGTAGTTCCTGCATCTCCTTCAACATCATGCCTGCTTTCTCAGAAGCTTTATGTCTCCAGATTCAGAAGTGTTACCATCAGTATCTGGTTGCCATTAAAAGAAAAGCAGTTTTCAAGTATTTATCTGCTTTGATAAGATGCTCCAGCCCTTCATCTTTCTTTTGAGCGACTATTTCCACAGTCTGTCTGAAGGGCAAGACAGCGTCTTCCTTTTGGGCCCTGAAAGAATCCTAGACAGAGATTCATAGGTTATTTTGTTTCATATATTATCTGTGTATTTATTCATCGTCTTTCTCCCTTACTTGAATATAAGCTTCATACCTATTTTTTAACACTGTGTCCCATGCCTGGAATCCTATATGCTTTATAGAAGTTTCTTTTTTTTTTTAATTATTTTTGTAATGTTTATTTATTTTTTAGAGAGAGACAGAGACAGAACATGAGTGGGGGAGAAGCAGAGAGAGAGGGAGACACAGAATCCGAAACAGGCTCCAGGCTCTGAGCTGTCAGCAAAGAGCCTGACGCGGGGCTTGAACTCACAAACTGCAAGATCATGACCTGAGCCAAAGCCGGATGCTCAACCAACTGAGCCACCCAGGCGCTCCTTTACAGATGTTTCTTGAGGAATATTTTTGAATGATGAAAATGAAGTACTGGGACAGAGAGCACCTATCAGAGAGAAATTTAGATCAATCTCCCAGATTCTTCTCTAACCCATTCCCCCTGCTACTACTTGGTCTAGCATTTTATACTAAAAAGTAACTAAATAAAAGAAAGAAATTATTCCAAAGATTTTCCCTTACCATTTCCTTGTGTCTTTTTACTGAGAGAACTGATACAAACTGCCTAACACATCAGTTCTGACCTTCACTGTCTAAGAGGTGATGAAGCATTTGGCCTCATTTAAAAACTACAACCTGGCTGCCTTCATTTCATGCATAACAATCTGTGGGCTCTGCTCAGGCAGGGACAGTATGCTGAAGGTCGCAAAGAATCAATGGGGGATTTGCACTTGAGGGTCTCAGCTCAAGTGTCCTACCGTTTTGGTGTGACCTCCCCTTTACTTTCACCCAGCTGAGGGAATGCTTCTGGGGATATCTGTCCAGATGACCTCTATGTTTTCAAACAACACAATTTCTCCTTCATCTGAGCTCCAACAATCCTTCGTGTTAGAGAAATGATATGCAGTTTCTGTTTGTGTTGCCTCCTTAACATCTGTTAGATTTTAAGATTCACCTAGGCGAACAGCAACAAAAAACCCACAGAAACCAAAAGACTGAGGACACTGATTAGCAAAATTCTTGAAGAAAGAAGAGTATAGAGGTGATTGATCAAACGATTCATTCAACACAGAAGCACAAGTGACTCAGCAGGCGTGCCCACAGCATCCACATTGGGGGGGGGGGGGGCGGAGATTAACTGCAGTCTAGATACCAGTAGTTCTGCTGACTTAAAGGAAACAAGAATGACAAATTTGCACAATATTCTTAATTAAATATAAAAAAATGCAAAAATTAGGGTTATTCCTGAATAAAAATTAATGTATTTTAGGGAGGACTACAACTCCTGGGTCCACCATAGCCTCTGAGCCCTCCATACCCTTGATCACAGCTGCCAGGCACACTACCAAGACAACCACGGCCTCAGGAGACACCACAGTGTGTGTCCACAATGGGCTCCTCCCACAGGTCCTCAGAGCAACTCAACCTCTCAGGCCATCAAGGTCTCCACCACAGCTTCTGAGACCACACAACCATCACCACAGCCTCTGAGGCACCACACCCTCCACCACAGCATCTGTATCCACCATGACCTCTCCCACAGCCTCTGAAACCACCACAGGCTCTGAGACTACCTCAGTCTCCCGTACAGTTTCTGAAACCATGAAGTCCTTCACTACACTGTCTGTGCCAATGATGGCCTGCACCCCAGCCTCTGAGACTACCGTGTCCTCCATAATAACCTCTGTGCCTACCATGGTCTACAACTCAGGCTCAAAGATTACAACAGCCTCTGAGAACATCATGGCCTCTACCACCACCTCTGAGACTACGATACCTGCCAACACAGCCTCTGATATCAGTACAGTTTCCACCAAAGCCCTTGTGACAATTTTGAAGTCTGTGCCTTCTGCAGTCACCCCAATAACTGCTGACACCACAGCATCTCTGTCCTTCACAGCCTCTGAGAGCACTGCTCCCTCCGTGATGACATCTGTGCCCACCACAGTCTTCACTACAACCTCTGAAATCATCACAGACCCCAGGGCCACCATAGACTTCACCGCAGCTCAAACACCACTGCAGAGTCTGTGTCCACCACAGGCTCTGAGATCACCATGTCCACAGAGGCCTCTTCCTTTGCCTCTGAAATCTCCATAAGCGTGGACACCACCATAGCTTCTACTATAGCTCCTGAGATCATCACACCTTCCACTACAATGTCTGTGCCCACTACAGCCCTCAGCATAGCCTCTGAAGTCACCATAAGTTCTTCAACTACCCTAGTCTCTCAAATAACTTCTGAGGCCCTCAGGTCCACCATTGCAGCATCTGTGTCAATGATACCCTCTATCCCAGACTTTGAGGCTTCTGGGGCCTCTACCAAGGTCTCTGAGACCACCACAGCCTCCACAATTACATCTCTGCCCACCACAGGCTCTAAGAATACAGCTTTTGGGACTACCATGGCCTCCCCCACCACTTCTGAGACCACCATGGCATCTACCACCACTGCTGATACCACTAAGGCCACCACTGATCTCTGACAGCAGTGTGGTGTCTACCTTGGCCTCTGAGGCAATGACAGTATCCACTAAAGTCTCTGACTCCAGAAGAATCTGTGCCCTCCGCAGCTATTCCAATGTCTGGAGAGACCCTAACTGTCTCACCTACAGCTTCTTCTTTTTTCTTTAACTCATCCCTTTATTTAAAAAAAAAAAGTTTATTTATTTTGAGAGTGAAAAGGAAAGAGAGAGAAAGTGTTTAAGTAGGGGTGGGACAGGCAGAGAGGGAGAGAATCCCAAGCAGGCTATGTGCTGTCAGCATGGAGCCTGATGTGGGGCTCAAACTCACAAACTGTGAGATCACGACCTGAGCAGAAATCAAGAGCCTGCACCTAACCAACTGAGCTACCCAGGCGCCCCTCAACGACAGCTTCTATGGGCACCACAGTTTCTTTCTCAGAATCCGGGTCCATCATATATTCTTCAACAGATTCTGGCAACACCGAAGCTTCCACCTCACCTTTTGGACCTACCACAGCCTCAGAGGTCACCACACCTTTTACTTTGGCCTTACCACCTACCTTGGCCTTTACCTCTGCCTCTGAGGTCCCCACAGTCTCCACTAGTGTCTCTGGACCTTTCATGGTCTCTTCTATCACCTTGGTGCCCACCAAGGTCACTGACTTTTCTACTCAGACCATCACCAACACAGCTTTATCGGGTACTGACCACCATGTCTTCTCTAAGCACACACATTTACCTCCAGTGACAACCATCACCTTTTTGCCTGTTTCTGTCATTTCTGCTCTAGACTCTAGTCAAGCCACCACTCCTATTAGATATAATTCTGTTCCTTCTTTTTGAATCTTACTTATTTCTGTTCTGGTCTCACTTTCTTTTGTTCAGTGTTCCTCATTTCCATCCCAATCAGATTCTTTGCAAATAACCGCCCCCCCCACCCCAACACACACACATTAATTATATTCCATCACTTCTGCCTAGAGGGAACTCGCCTCAACTGCGACAAACATCTCGGTTTGTTAGATGCTATCACTTCTGTGCCAAGCCCAATCAGCTCTGTCCCACCCACCGCCTGTGACATTGCCACCTCATCTTCAATGTATTGAGCGCTGGCCCAGGGGCTGCTAACTACACTTCATGGACCAAATCTGGCCTGTTACCTGCTTTCTCAAATGAGGTATTATTGGAGCACAGGTGCACGTACTCCTTTACGTCTATAGCTGCTTTCCAGCTACTTTGCATACTTGTGAGAGAGACTTTGTGACTCAAATAGCTTAAACATATGCCACCTGACGACGCTTTACAAGAAGTTTGCCAACCCTTGCTCCAAGGTTGATTAAGACCAAAGTGATTTTTTTTCATATTCTTCCACTTGCTCTGAATAAAATCACCTCTGCACTTGCCATCAGCACTCATGGAGAATGTGATTCAACCCATTTTGTTCTGAGCCACTCACTGCTATTCCAGTGACTGACACTGCTCTTGTATCAGGGTAACCACTTCCAGTCTAAGCACAATCCTTGCTGCCAATGCCACCTGCTGTATGTATTAGTTCCCCCCGCCTTATTCTGAGCCAGCCTCTCCTGTCCCTAGGGCCAGCCTCCTCCCTGTGGGTCAGGTTCTTCCACACAAGTTCTGAGCACACTCACCTCACCTTTGTTGACCACCACGATTGTGTTAGATTATGTAACCTGTGCTCCCAGCCATGGCCACTGTCTCACCCCTGAGTAAATCTGAGTCCATCATCCGTCTTCCAGCAATGTCCTTATGCCCAGTTGAGTACATCACAAGAATATCAGACTCTGCCCCTTTTATCCCTGCCCACCTTCTCTATTTGGGTGATCACTTCTAAAATTGAATAAATCTTCTCCTACATCAATCACAGTCACATTTCCTCAGTCTTAGCCTTCACCATCACCAGTGGACATAGTCTACGTCCTCTTCTCTAAGACACTCACCTCTACTCTGGGGACCATGGCCTCAGGTGAATCACTTTCTAACATCTCTCCTCTCACCACAACAGCTCTTCTCAAACCACCACTCCCATTAGTGGGTTATATTAACCTTTCTTCTCTAAGTACACCCGCCTCCCTTTTGATTACCTGTTTCCTAGGCACCAGGACTCTGGAGTCAGGAAAACTACCTCCCCCCACCCCGTCACCATGGCCCTTGCAATGGACTCTACACCCCCTGCCACCAGGAATATTGTCCCTGAGAGAGCCCCAAATGCTCTTACCTGGGCACATCCACTGTTGGAGCACCATCTACCACCTCTGTTCCAGGTACCAGGAACACCAGGATGAGATCCACCCAGGAGTCAATCTCCACTCCTGGAAGAAGCATTACCTCCCCCCAAATAGGCCCAGTCACCACAGGCACAAACACAGTTACCAAGAGTCAAATGCCAACAAATGAGAGTAAACAAGTGGATATTTGCACCCCTGAGGCATCATCCTCATCTCTCTGTCTAGAGTCATAGTGACTATTGGACTGTTAGTGGGACTGAGTTTCTGTATGGTGAGTTACTGTGAGTAGAGATGCAGGAACCACCTACATGATGGATCATGAGTGGGAATAGGATAATGAGAATAGAACTGCTAGGATGTTCAGGACAGGAAAGCAGTTTGTGGAGATCATATACACCCTAGCCCAGTCAACACAAGAGCAGCAGGAGCACACCTGTAGTCTCACAAAGTCAGCTTTGTAAGGTCATTGCAATAAGAGAAACTGTACACCAGAGAGACTAAGGAGCTTTGTACCAAACTAAGGTAAAGAGTCATTATAGTATTGGGGGAGTGTAGTTTGGGTCAAAGTTAAATGAAGCAGAGTGTTCTTAAGCTCACAACTATGCAGGATGAGTACAGGGTCAACAACTGCTCCAGACTGTGAACTGGACTTGGTTTCCTTGGGGATGACAAAGTTACAATAGATGGGAAATGCTGTATAGTTGACCCCTCACAGTAAATAATCTGTATAACTTTAGTCTCCCCCAAAACTTAACTACTAACAGCCTACTGTTGACTGGAAGTCATACCCATAACATAAATAATTAACACATATTTTGTATGTTATATGTATTATATACTGTATTTTAAAAATAAAATAAGCTACAGAAAAGAAAATGTTAAGAAAATTCTAAGGATGAGAAAATAGATTTACAGTATTGTACTATATTTATTGAAAAATTCTTCATATAAGTGGACCAGCACTGTTCAAACCCATGCTGTTCAAGGGTCAAATGTATTCAGAAACTCTTATCTGCCCCTTGGTTGGAAATCGAAACTATTTCTCTGTGTTAAAGTAACTTAGATTTTCCAGACAAGAATAGGATTTGCTTCTTACTAATATAATTTCAAACAGGAAATTTGTGATAGTCTATGTGTTTAGAGAATCAAATTTTTCATTGACAAAGTCACTGAAAGTAAGTCACTGAAAGATGGGGGCTGTTATGAAGGCTTGCAGCTGCAATGTGTCTTTGGGGAAAATATTCTTTCCTGTGAACCTTGCAGCTGGCTTTATCCATGTTGTCATTCCAGCCTGAGGAATGGCAGGACAGACTGTTACTTTCTCAGTGTGTTTTTCATTTTCCCAAATAGCATGATATAAAGACCATGAGAGAGGGAAAGACAGAAAATGTGAATTACAGATGTAGTGAGAAGCAGTAAAAGGAAGAAGAAAGGTGAAGTGGAGTCAATGGGAGAGGTAAGTGTATGAGTCTATGTGCTGTGAATGGAAGACAGTTAAGAATACAAGGGCAAGCTTATATTTTATAAGGTTGCTGAAAACAATAGCACTGGAAAAAGGATCTTTAGAAAGTGATGAACATTTGAACTTCCAACAGGTTTTTCATTTCCATGGCAGATGTTGCTTCTGAAGGTGAGGGGGTGAAGATGTGTTCTTTCCCCCTCCTTTTGTGATTTTACCCAAGTGGAAGGAAATTCACTTTTCTAGGTACCTCTTAGCACAGCTCAAACAGGCTGGACATTTCAAAATACTTCACTAAATACTAAAAGGGCAGATAAGAAGGAAATACCCTTCTCAAGGACAGAAACCACAGAAACACCCACTGTCTTGTAGGGGAGGCTTCTGATGCTCTGAGAAGTGACATGTTTTGAGGCCCAGAGCCCCCTGCATTTCTCTGTGGTGTGATGCCCACATACTAGCAGCAGACTGCATCCCTGCATTCTATTCTCTATCCTGGTCTTAATCTTCTATTTTAATGTATTTTTTTTTGTTTTGTCTTTAAAAATATATTTATAATTTCCTCTTTTGGTTTTATGTATTCCTTGAAGTAGTCTTCAGCATTTCTAGAGTGACCCACAAAAATAAATGAGAAATTTACACACTAGCCACAAATGGCTGGCATAATTTCCAATCGGTTTACTTGAGTTTCTTACCTCAGAATCTTGATTGTTCACCATGGTGACAACAAAATACAACTTTCCAGCCATGAGCAATTCTTCAAATGTTTAAAATAAAGATGTAATAGGAGCACCTGGGTGGCTTAGTCGTTGAGCGTCTGACTCTTGATTTTGGCTCAGGTCATGATCTTAGGGTCGTGGAATAGAGCCTCGCATTGAGGCTCACTCAGCATGGAGCCTGGTTAAGATTCATTCTCTCTCCTTCTTATCTCTCTTTCTCTCCCTCTCTCTCCCCCTCAGCTCCTCTCTCTCCCTCTCTCTCTCTCAAAAAAAGATAAAGATGTAACAATAATAACTAGCACTTTATTAACTATTTACTAGGTGCAAGGTCCAGAGCTGAGAGTGCAAAATAGCCGTGTCCTTCTTTTACTCTGTATAACCACCTTGGGGGAACATACTTTTATTATTCCATTTCACAGACTAGGACACTAGAGTCAGAGACTAAGGTAACTTGCTGAAGGTCACAGGGCAAGGCTCCAACCCAAGTCGGCTTGACTGAAGAGCCCATGCTCTTAGCTACAGTTTAAAGCCAGTTCTTCAACTTTTGGCTCTTCATGGGCCTTCCCTTATCTTTTTAAATTTATTTTATTTTGTTATTTTATTTTATTATTTTTATTTTTTAATTTTATTTTTTAAATTTACATCTAAATTAGTTAGCATATAGTGTAACAATGATTTCAGGAGTAGATTCCTCAATGCCCCTTACCCATTTAGCCCATCCCCGCTCCCATAACCCCTCCAGTATCCCTCTGTTTGTTCTCCATATTTAAGACTCTCTTATGTTTTGTCCCCCTCCCTGTTTTTATATTATTTCTGCTTCCCTTCACTTATGTTCATCTGTTTTGTATCTTAAAGTCCTCATATGAGTGAAATCATATGATATTTATCTTGCTCTGACTAATTTTGCTTAGCATAATACCCTCTAGTTCCATTCATGTAGCTGCAAATGGCAAGATTTCATTCTTTTTGATTGCTGAGTAATACTCCATTGTATATATATACCACAACTTCTTTATTCATTCATCCATCGATGGACATTTGGGCTTTTTCCATACTTTGGCTATTTTTGATAGTACTGCTATAAACATGGGGGTGCATGTGTCCTTTCAAACCAGCATACCTGTATCCCTTGGATAATTACCTAGTAGTGCAATTGCACCACTTAGGGTGGTTCTATTTTTAATTTTTTGAGGAGCCTCCATACCGTTTTCCAGAGTGGCTATAGCAGCTTGCATTCCCATCAGCAATGCAAAAGAGATCCTCTTTCTCCTCATCCTTGCCAACATCTGTTGTTGCCTGAGTTGTTAATGTTAGCCATTTTGACAGGTATCAGGTGGTATCTCATTGTCGGTTTGATTTGTATTTCCCTGGTGATGAGTTATGCTGAGCATTTTTTTCATGTGTCGGTTGGCCATCTGGATGTCTTCTTTGGAGAAGTGACTATGTCTTTTGCCCATTTCTTCACTGAATTGTCTTTTGGGTGTTGAATTTGATAAGTTCTTTATAGATTTTGGATACTAACACTTTATCTGATATGTCATTTGCAAATATCTTCTCCCATTCTGTCGGTTACCTTTTAGTTTTGCTGATTGTTTCCTTCACTGTACAGAAGCTTTTTATTTTGATGAGGTCCCAGTAGTTCATTTTTGCTTTTGTTTCCCTTGCCTCTGGAGACGTGTTGAGTAAGAAGTTGCTGCAGCCGAGGTCAAAGAGGTCTTGCCTGCTTTCTCTTCGAGGTTTTTGATGGCTTCCTGTCTATGTTTAGGTCTTTCATCCATTTTGAATTTATTTTTCTGTATGGTGTAAGAAAGAGGCCGAGGTTCATTCTTCTGCATGTCGCTATCCAGTTTCCCAGCACCACTTGCTGAAGAGACTGTCTTTATTCCATTAGATATTCTTCACTGTTTTGTCAAAGATTAGTTGGCCATACATTTGTGGGTCCATTTCTGGGTTCTCTATTCTGTTCCATTGATCTGAGTGTCTGTTCTTGTGCCAATACTATACTGTCTTGATGATTACAGCTTTGTAGTATAGCTTGAAGTCTGGGATCGTGATGCCTCCTGCTTTGGTTTTCTTTTTCAAGATTGCTTTGGCTATTCGGGGTCTTTTCTGGTTCCATACAAATTTTAGGATTATTTGTTCTAGCTCTGTGAAGAATGCTGGTTTTATTTTGATAGGAATTGCATTGTATATGTAGATTGCTTTGGGTAGTATCAACATTTCAACAATATTTGTTCTTCCTATCCAGGTGCATGGAATATTGTTCCATTTTTTGGTGTCTTCTTCAATTTCTTTCATAAGCTTTCTATATTTTTCAGTGTATAGATTTTTTTTTTACCTCTTTGGTTAGATTTATTCCTAGGTATTTTATGGTTTGTGGTGCAACTGTAAATGGGATCGATTCCTTGATTTCTCTTTCTGTTGCGTCAATGTTGGTGTATAGGAATGCAACCGATTTCTGTGCATTGATTTTATATCCTGAAACTTTGCTGAATTCATGAATCAATTCTAGCAGTTTTGTGGTGGAATCTTTTGGGTTTTCCATATAGAGTATCACGTCATCTGCAAAGAGTGAAAGTTTGACTTCCTCCTGGACGATTTGGATGCCATTTATTTCTTTGTGTTGTCTGATTGCGGAGGCTAAGACTTTTAATACCATGTTGAATAACAGTGGTGAGAGTGGACATCCCTGTCTTGTTCATGACCTTAAGGGGAAAGCTCTCAGTTTTTCTCCATTGAAGGTGATATTAGCGTTGGGTCATTCATATATGGCTTTTATGATCTCTAGGTATGCTCCTTCTATCCCTACTTTCTTGAGGGTTTTTATCAAGAAAGGATGCTGTATTTTGTCAAATGCTTTCTCTGCATCTATTGAGAGGATCGTATGGTTCTTGTCCTTTCTTTTATTGATGTGATGAATCACGTTAATTGTTTTTCAGATATTAAACCAGCCCTGCATCCCAGGTCTAAATCTCACTTGGCCGTGGTGAATAACTTTTTAAAAGTATTGTTGGATCCGGTTGGCTAATATCTTGTTGAGGATTTTTGTATCCATGTTTTCAGGGAAATTGGTCTATAGTTCTCCTTTTTAGTGGGGTCTCTGGTTTTGGAATCAAGGTAATGCTGGCTTCATAAAAAGAAGAAAGTTTCCAGTTTTCCTTCCATTTCTATTTTTTGGAACAGCTTCAAGAGAATAGGTGTTAACTCTTCCTTAAATGTTTGGTAGAATTCCCCAGGAAAGCCATCTGCCCTGGACTCTTGTTTTTTGGGAGATTTTTGATTGCTAATTCATATTCTTTACTGGTTATGGGTCTGTTCAAATTTTCTATTTCTTCCTGTTTCAGTTTTGGTAGTGTATATGTTTCTAGGAATTTGTCCATTTCTTTCAGATTGCCCATTTTATTGGCATATAATTGATCATAATCTTCTCTTATTATGGTTTTTATTTCTGCAGTGTTGGTTGTGATCTCTCCTCTTTCATTCTTGATTTAATTTATTTGGGTCCTTCCTTTTCTTTTTGATCAAATTGGCTAGAGGTTTATCAATTTTGTTAATTATTTCGAATAACCAGCTTCTGGTTTCATTAATCTGTTCTACTGTTTTTTGGTTTTTGGTTTTTTGGTCTTGATAGCATTAATTTCTGCTCTAATCTTTATTATTTCCTGTCTTCTGTTGGTTTTGGGGTTTATTTGCTCTTCTTTTTCCAGCTCCTTAAGGCATAAGGTTAGGTTGTGTATCTGATATCTTTCTTCCTTCTTTAGGAAGGCCTGGATTACTATATACTTTCCTCTTATGGCCGCCTTTCCTGCATCCCAGAGGTTCTGGGCTGTAGTGTTACCATTTTCATTGGCTTCCATGAACTTTTAAATTTTCTCTTTAACTTCTTGGTTAGCCCATTCATTCTTTTGCTAAAGAATGTTCTTCAGTCTCCAAGTATTTGTTACCTTTCCAAATTTTTTCTTGTGGTTGATTTCGAGTTTCATAGCGTTGTGGTTTGAAAATATGCATGGTATGATCTTGATTTTTTTGTACTTGCTGAGGGCTTATTTGTGTCCCAGTATGTGGTCTATTCTGGAGAATGTTCCATGTGCACTGGAGAAGAATGAGTATTCTGCTGCTTTAGGATGAAATGTTCTGAATATATGTTAAGTCCACCTGGTCCAGTGTGTCCTTCAATGCCATTGTTTCCTTGTTGATTTTTTGATTAGATGATCTTTCCCTTGCTGTGAGTGGGGAGTTGAAGTCTCCTACTATTATGGTGTTACTATCAATGGCTTTCTTTATGTTTGTGATTAATTAATTTATATATTTTGGTGTCTCCACATTTGGCACATAAATATTTACAAGTGTTAGGTCTTCTTGGTGGATAGACCCCTTAATTATGATATAATGCCCTTCTTCATCTCTTGATACAGTCTTTATTTTAAAGTCTAGATTGTCTGATATGAGTATGGCTACTCTGGCTTTCTTTTATTGACCATTAACATGACAGATGGTTCTCCATCCCCTTACTTTCAATCTGAAGGTGTCCTTAGGTTTAAAGTGGGTCTCTTGTAAACAGAATATAGATGGATCTTGTTTTCTTATCTAGTCTTTTACTCTATGTCTTTTGATTGGAGCATTGAGTCCATTGACGTTTAGAGTGAGTACTGAAAGATATGAATTTATTGCCATTATGTTGCTTGTAGAGTTGGAGTTTCTGGTGGTGTTCTCTGGTCCTTTCTAATCTTTGTTGCTTTGGGTATTTATTTATTTATTTATTTATTCATCTTTTCTTCCCTCAGAGAGTCCCCCTTAAAATTTCTTGCAGGGCTGGATTAGTGGTCACAAACTCCTTTAATTTTTGTTTTTCTGGGAAACTTTTTATCTCTCCTTCTATTTTGAATAAGAGCTTCTCTGGGTAGAGAATTCTTGGATGCATATTTTTCTGACTCAGCACATTGAATATACCCTGCCACTCTTTTCTGGCCTGCCAAGTTTCTGTGGATAGGTCTGCTACAAACCTGACCTGTCTTCCCTTGTACGTTAAGGACTTTTTTCCCCTTGCTGCTTTCATGATTCTCTCCTTGTCTGAGTATTTTGTGAATTTGACTATGATATGCCTTGTTGATAGTCGGTTTTTGTTGAATCTAATGGGAGTCCTTTGTGCTTCCTGTATTTTGATGTCTGTGTTTTTCCCCATGTTAGAAAAGTTTTCTGCTATGATTTGCTGACATAACCCTTGTACTCCTATTTCTCTCTCTTCCTCTTCTGGGACCCCTATGATTCTGATGTTCCTTTTTAATGAGTCACTGGTTTCTCTAATTCTTAAATTGTGCTCTTTTGTTTTAATCTCCCTCTTTTTTTCTGCTTCATTATTCTCCATAAGTTTGTCCTTTATATTGCTGATTCTCTGTTCTGCCTCATCCATCCTTGCCGCTGTGGCCTCCATTTGAGATTGCAGCTCAGTTATAGCATTTTTTATTTCATCCTGACTAGCTTTACTTCTGTTATCTCCACAGAAAGGGATTCTAATCTATTTCTGACTCCAGCTAGTATTCTTAATATCATGATTCTAAATTCTCGTTCAGACATCTTGCTTGTATCTGTGTTGGTTATGTCCCTCACTGTCGTTTCTTCCTGCTCTTTCTTTTGGGGTGAATTCCTTCATTTTGTCATTTTGAAGGGAGAAAAGGAATTAATGAGGTAGAAAAAATTAAAGTTAAAAAATATTAAAATTTAAAAATATTAAAATTTAAAAATATTAAAATTTAAAAATATTAAAATTAAAAAATTAAAAACAAACATACACACACAAAATTGAATAAATGATGCTAGATCCTAGGTGTGTTTTGGTCTGGGTGTGAAAGGGGCTTGATAGATTAGAGAAAAAAGGGGGGCGGGGGAGAGAAATCATTTGAAAATTTGAAAAAATGAATACACTGAAGTAGACTAAAATAAAATGATGGAAATAAAATAGTATTTGAAAAAATTTACACAAAAGCAACAAATATAGTAAAAAACATTAAAGAAAAATACTTTTAATAAAAATGAATTTTTTCCTCTTTCTGTATTCAAGAAAAATAAATGAAAAAGAGAAAAAGAAGAAAAATGAAAGAAAATTGAATAGATGGACCAGCTAACTGGTCTGAAATACAACTGAAATACAACTGAAATACAAATTACTTTGTTTTCCCCTAGAATTTAAACTATGAGGTGCTTTATAGTCCATAAACTAAGCAGGCAGTGAGACTTCTGTTCTTGAAGAGGGAGGATGGCCCACTTGGGCAGGGCTTAGTGTAATGTCTCTGTTCCTCACTAGATGGTGGTGCTTAGCTTACTGGGGTGGATTGTTGTGGTGCTTGTGGGTGTGTATGCACATGTGCAGGAGTGGTGAAAATGGCGTCACCCAGCTACTCAGTCTCTAGTATTGGAACTCTGTTCTCCCTGATCAGCAATTGTGCACCTGTCCTTTGTCTTCAGCTTCTATCCACTCCCCGCTTTTACACAGTCCATGACCAAGCTCCAGGCAGCACCTCCCTCCTGAGTTTTGTCTCAGATGTGGCTGTTTTTCCTGACCCCTTACTTCTGAGGGACTGCAACTTTGAGCCATTCTGCCCCTCTGTGGAGGGTATCCCTGAGCGATGGCTGGGTGCTGGCTGCATCCAGGAATGTTCACAGGACTGTGCTGCTGCCGTTGCCCAGAGACTGCAGCCAGGTGCCAACCCGCCCCAGAAAAATTTTGCGAGATAGTGTAGCAGCAGCATTTCAGGGATTATGGAAAATCACAACGCACATCTGGCACTAGACTTCACCCTTAATGACCTTGTTCCAGCACCAATGAATGTGGTTGTTCTCTGGGGTCTGCTGGGACCAGGTGGCCTCATAACTTCTACCAAACATCCTTCCAACAGTGGAACTGCTTCTCCCTGTGCGGCCAAAGAATCTCCTGGACCCCACTCTGCTCCTGGGGATTTGCCCTTCCCACCAGAGCACCAGCAGGTATCGAGCTGTGGAGTTTCAGACTCTGCGCTCTCCCTTTTATAGTCTTAATGGAATTTAAACCCTCTCCTTTCTTCTTGGTCCTTTCTCCTTTCCCCCTTTTTAGTTCATTCCTTGTCGCTGTTTCCACTTTCTCTCTAGCTGCTTTTGGGGAGGGGTGCTTTTCCCATATTCTCCCCCCTCTCCGTCCTCTGTCTGCATGCAAAAGTGGCTCCCTGCCCTCCGTGGCGTCTCTCTCCCCATGTTCACCTCTCCATGCCTTGTACCTGCTGAATTCTGTGGTTCAGGTTGTGCAGATTGTTGTGTTAATCCTCAGATCAGTTTTCTAGATGTGCAGGATGGTTTAGTGTTTTCTGGCTGTATTTCAAGGACGCAAGACACACAAAAAACTTCCATGCTGTTCTGCCATCTTGGCTCCTCCCTCCCTTATCTTTTTTTAAAACTGAAGTATTATTTACAAGAAGTCCACACATTTCAAATGTACAATCTGATTAATTTAAACATGTGCACACACCCTTATAAAGTTCAAAATATAGAACATTTCTATCATTTGAATAGTTTTCTGTGTGTGTCCTGCCAGTCAACCCAGTACCTGCCCAACCCAAAGTAAATACTATTCTAATCCTTCTTTTATGAACTTTCATTTCTTCTTTTCCTGTCCTCATATACATGCAAATTTCTTTGTTGATTAGCACAACAAAAGACTCCCTATTTCTGGGAGACTCTACTGCCTAGGTACAGGATGTGGATTTACCCTTGTCTTGAGAATTTTGTGGCATATAACCTTACCAAAGTACAGGGCAAGATCATAACATTTACATACAGACTATGTAAGTGCAATAATTGGAAGGCTGTTTTCTCAGAAGAGTGAGTAAATAAACAATAAGAAGAGAACCAGCAATATCACACCTACAAAAAAAAGCATAAGAGAAAACAGACAGAAAGTTAAAATTTGTGATTTTTTACAATCTAAGAAGGTTTAGTGATATCAAAGGAAAAGATTTAATTCTAGTAATATATGTTTTTTCTCTTTTAGAAGGACTTTTCTTTTCCTCTGATAAAGAGAGGCATTTAATACCTCCATAATTACAGAATTGGCATTGGTCCAGACCTGGACTCAGGACTGAGCTCTGGGATGTTCCATAATTGGGAAAATAAACTGGTTCATGGGGGAGAACATGGATTTGGACATGGAGTGGGCCATGATGTGGACCATGAATTGAGCCACACCTATGACAGTGGTTATGTAATGAATCACGGCAGAAGTCATGGACATGGAGGAGGCCATAACAAGAGCCATGAAATGGATCACAGAGGAGGAAGACAAGGAAGCCATGGATGACAAGGGGAGTATGGACAAAGACTGAACAATGGAAGATATTCTAGGAAAGAAAATATTGGGGAAAAAAGCAATCATGAAAAAGAAGGCAGTGACGATAAAATGGGTCAGGACGTATTTTCAAAAAGTCTTCAGGAAATTGGCCTTTGAGATGGTCATGAGCAAGGTCAAGAAAAAGAACCAGAGAAAAGATCACAAAGAGCTTAACCAACAGGCCAGCCAGAAAAATAGAGAAAGATTCTAGAGGAGACCTGCAGCTTTCTCTAGTTTACATGTGAGCTCAAGTGAAAATATTCCCTGGGCTTAACCATAGTTCAGAAACTCTTAGGAGGTCACAATCTCTGAACAATTTCTCTTTGATCTCCTGATGAGCAAGTGATAATAATCTATGCGCTTTCAGCTTTGGATTTCTACTTTTGTTTCCTTGGGATGCAATGCAACCAGTAAGAGAAAGAATAGTATTATTATGGCTTAAAAAAACAAAACAAAACAAAACCTCGAGGCACCTGCGTGGCTCAGTTGATTAAACGTCTCTTTTTTTAATTTTATTTTTTATTTTTTAAAATTTACATCCATGGGGCGCCTGGGTGGCGCAGTCGGTTAAGCGTCCGACTTCAGCCAGGTCACGATCTCGCGGTCCGGGAGTTCGAGCCCCGCGTCAGGCTCTGGGCTGATGGCTCAGAGCCTGGAGCCTGTTTCCGATTCTGTGTCTCCCTCTCTCTCTGCCCCTCCCCCGTTCATGCTCTGTCTCTCTCTGTCCCAAAAATAAATAAACGTTTAAAATTTACATCCAAATTAGCATATAGTGCAACAATGATTTCAGGAATAGATTCCTTAATGCCCCTTACCCATTTAGCCCAACCCCCCTCCCACAACCCCTCCAGTAACCCTCAGTTTGTTCTCCATATTTATGAGTTTCTTCTGTTTTGTCCCCCTCCCTGTTTTTATATTATTTTTGTTTTCCTTCACTTATGTTCATCTGTTTTGTGTCTTAGAGTCCTCATATGAGTGAAGTCATATTATTTTTGTCTCTCTCTGACTGACTAATTTCACTTAGCATAACTACGTGGATGGAACTGGAGGGTATTATGCTAAATGAAAGTGTCTATTTCAGCTCAGGTCATGATCTCACAGTTCCTGGGATTGAGTCCCATTTCGGGCACCATGATGACAGCATGAAGCCTGCTTGGGAGTCTCTTTCTCCCCTACATCTCTCTCTGCCCCTCCCCACTCATGCTCTCTCAAAAACAAACATTAAAAAAAATACCTCATAATATTTGTGGTAGCCAGATCAGTTGTTTGCTGTTTGGACATTCTTTCCCCCTTTCTCCTTTGTTACTGAGTGCTTACTACGTGCTAAGCATTGTACTGACTTTAAATGCATTATCATATATGATTGTGAAATTTGTAATCTCAAAACAATCTTTTGAAAACTTCCACTTTTCTGGGAATATAGTGAATAAAGTATGTTAACCACTCCTCTTAACAAAAGCAACAAAAATTGCCAGTTAATATAGAAAAAAATATTTGTAGCTCTATCAATTAGGTAGATGGTAGTATTTAGATCAACAATGGAGAGAAAGCAGAGACTGACAGAGGCTCAAAGAGAGCTCTGAACCAGCCTTTGCATTGAGGGTATCTGCCAAATCTGGTTAACATAAATTTATCTTCTCACAGCTTCTTAGCAGGTAGGGTACAGGAGACAAAGTCCAAGGCCTGAACAAAGAGTGGAGTCTAATAGGAGACCCTAAATAAAGCTGAGATATTAATGGTTAAAGCCTAGAATATGGTTAAACTAGAATAAAAGGACCTTGCCCATGGTGCACACTGGGGACTGAGAAGAATGTCTACCTTGAAATTGAACATTGAGTAGAGGGGCAGGGGTGAAAAATCTCCCCAGAGGATTTGTAATCGCATGGCATTCTTCATTTGTTTTTGTTTTTGTTTTTTCTAAGTCGGAGGAAGGTAAATCTATTGAATCATTTTGTAATAAAAGCAAACATTTAAAAAACACTAATAGCAATATGTCTCAGAGGAAAATGGCAGTCCTTTCATTGTATGCTTAAACCAGCAGCCTAAGAGGACAGAAACAACACAGGTTAAAACCTACTGTTGAGTTAATTTCTAAGACTTCCACCAAAAAAAAAAAAAAAATGAAAAAATAAAAATAAAAACACCTATCATACTAGATGCTGAAAGCAAGGTTTTCACACCAGAGACCTCTCCTTCATTGAAAAATGAGATCATATCGAGGATATCTTGGCAAAACTATGTCAGTTGATCTTATGTCATTGACTCCAGCTGTGGAAATGGTTTTTGTGGCTGGTTGCAGAGGCAGATTCCAAAAGCAGTGGGAAGTCACTCTCTATATCAGGGTTGAATCCCGACCATGGAGTTGACTGGTGAAAGGTACACAAGAGGCATTCTTTTTTTTTTTTAATATGAAATTTATTGTCAAATTGTTTTCCATATAACACCCAGTGCTCATCCCAACAGGTGCCTTCCTCAATGCCCATCACCCACCCTCCACTCCCTCCCATCCCCCATCAACCCTCAGTTTGTTCTCGGTTTTTAAGAGTCTCTTATGTTTTGGCTCCCTCCGTCTCTAACATTTTTTCCCCCTCCCTCATGGCACAAGAGGCATTCTGCAAGCAGCTGCTAGCAGCCTGATCTTCACTGAACTGATGTCATTCCTTCCTTCCTTTTTAATTTTATTTTAGAGACAGAGAGAGTGAGTGTGAGTCAGAGGAGGGGTAGAGAGAGAGGGAGAAGGAGAGAGACTCTTAAGCAGGCTCCAGGCCCAGTGCAAAGCCTAACTCCAGGCTTGATCTATCCACTTTGAGATCATGACCTGAGCCGAAATCAAGTCAGACACTTAACTGAGGCACGCAGGCCCCCCAACTCTCTCTCTTTCTCCCTCCCTCCCTCCCTCCCTTCTTTCCTCCCTCCCTCTTTCTTTCTTCCCTCTCTCTTTCTTTTTCTTTCTTTCTTAGTTGAGGTATAATTGACATAGAACATGATAGTGGTTTCAGGTGTACAAAATAATGATCTGATATTTGTATACGTTGAGAGATGATCACCACAATAAGTGTAGTTAATATCTGTCTAGATTTGTAGCTTCAACATCATGAAAACTAGGTGACAGGAAACCATCTTAGAGCCACCTATTATTTTCCAGGTCTCCTTCATCTTTGGGAAGATTCTTCTTCTCTACTTCTTTGTCTCTTCCAAATGCCATGTGACAAGTAAGGAGAAAATCACTGGGATGTGCTACAAATTAAAATCCTAAAATACGCTGGCTACTACATATATGTTTTTATGTTTTCCTTTTTGTTTTTCCTGTGTCCTTTATAATTTCATGCTTACTATGTGCCAAACACCATCCTAGTGCCTTTAAATACACTATCATTTATTTCTCAAAAAAAATCCAGTGAAAACTTAAATTTCTGTTTCTGTAATGGACTAAGTGTGTTGACTTAAAATACCTTGAAGAACTTAAAATGGTGGACTAAAAATCATCTTAAATGAATCAGTGAGTTGGCGGGAAAGTAAGGAATGCTAGAATTAAAGGCTAAGCTAAGGTAGGAACCCAAGAAGGTAAGAGGAGCACTGAAGCCAACGTTAGCCAAACCCAGTGAACTTTTCTGGTAGCACAGCCTCAGTCCGACTGACTAGCCCAGGTGAGGACTCTCACAGTAGACCCTCACATAAGCCTGCAACCTTCAGGGAGTGTAAGCTAAAAATAAACCCACTCTTCCTCTCAGGAAATGCAAACAAAATTGCCTATCTCTAAACTTGGCATGGGGGAAGTATCTCTGGAGAAATAACTTGTAACCACATACTTTACATGGCTTGTAGTTCCAAATCATGGGTTATTCAAAAGACTTGAAGCCTACAATTTAATTTGGCCAAAACATGCAAATTCTCTATGGAAGGTCAAGCCCTCATCTTAGGCTTCAAAGTACTTCTACAGATACCTTTGCAAGAAAAACAAATTCAGTCATAAATCTCAAGTACAACGATCTCAGAAACCATCAGTGAAAGCCAGCAAGAAACAAAACACAAAATAGACAGCAAGATCAGATCCACAAAAACTAAAGGTATTAGAATTCATAAATACAGAATATAAAGCTAGTGGGTTTATTCACACTGGTCAGAATGGCTAAAATGAACAAATCAGGAAACTATAGATGCTGGCAAGGATGTGGACAAATGGGAACCCTCTTGCACTGTTGGTGGGAACACAAACTGGTGCAGTCACTCTGGAAAACGGTGTGGAGGTTCCTCAAAAAATTAAAAATAGAGCTGCCCTATGACCCAGCAATAGCACTGCTAGGAATTTACCCAAGGGATACAGGAATGCTGATGCACAGGGGCACATGTACCCCAATGTTTATAGCAGCACTTTCAACAATAGCCAAGTTGTGGAAAGAGCCTAAATATCCATCAACTGATGAATGAATAAAGAAGATGTGGTTTATATATAAATGAAATATTACCTGGCAATGAAAAAGAATGAAATCATGCCATTTGCAGCAACATGGATGAAACTGGAGGGTATTATGCTAAGTACAAGTCAGTCAGAGAAAGACAGATATCATATGTTTTCACTCATATGTGGATCTTGAGAAACTTAACAGAAGACCATGGGGGAAGAAAGGGGGAGAAAATAGTTACAAACAGGGAGAGAGGCAAACCATAAGAGACTCTTAAATACAGAGAACAAACTGAAGGTTGATGGGGGAGTGGGGAGAAGGGAAAGTGGGTGATGGGCATTGAGGAGGGCACTTGTTGGGATGAGCATTGGGTGTTGAATGCAAGCCAATTTGACAATAAATTATATTAAAAAAACAAAACAAACAAAACAGAATGAAAGTTCCAGGAATACAGAAACTATATAAAATAAATAAATAAAAATAAAGTAGGTAGGTTTAAATGTATGTCATGGCTTTATGGTTGTCCACTAATATTCATTCTCCATCTTTAATGATAATATTCTCAAGTTTTAGTTGATCACAAGCCCACTCTGCTAGTCACTATATTCTCCAGTCTCTCTTTCAGCTTACTTTAGATGTATGACTATGTTTGGCTGGAGGTGTGTAAACAACAATAATCTCTGATGAAGTTAAAAATTAAGACAGATCTAAAAGACTTGGTAACATTAGGATATGAGTTGGGAACTGGGTAATAGAATTCCAAGATTCTTCTATTGTTTTGAAAGAGACTAAAGACACTAATTATATATATATTCTGATAAGTATGCATGCAAAAAAAATTTTAGGATTATGTCTAAGGGGTGGAATCTGGACTTGAATTCAGGACCTTTGCCTCCAAATAAGTCTAGAGGGGAAAGAAAAGGAATTCTTAGAGTGCTATTGGCCTCTCAGCCATAGAATGGGATTATGGGATTGCTAGATGTCTAGAGCCTTCCCTGTTATTGAGCAATTCCTCACACTTCAGCCTCAGGAACTGCCCATCCCAGCTGCTAGGTTGATCTGCATCAGCCTTTTCCAGCCCACTTTGTCCCCTCTTGACTCCTTCACATCTTCAGCCACCTCCTGCTTCTTTCAAACAGGTCTTATGTGTCAGGGATATTTGTTCACCTACAAATAAACTGAGATGTTGCTTCTTCCACAAAGTTTCTCATTAATGGGAATGAAGGGTGCCTGGGTGGCTCAGTCAGTTAAGCGTCCAAATTTGGCTTAGGTCATGATCTCATGGTTCGTGGGTTTGAGCCCCACAACGTACTCTGTGATGACAGCTCAGAGCCTGGAGCCTGCTTCAGGTTCTGCATCTCCCTCTTTATTTGCCCCTCCCCTGCTCATTCTCTTTATTTTTAAAAATAAAAATAAAAATAAAATAAAATGGGAATGAAGACAGCTGACTTGGTCACACAGACTGTGCGCTGAAACTCCCATCAATCCATCTCCTTCACCTTGGCCACAAGATGCCTTTCCCATGAACCCCCAAAACTCTCTGCTTATTTGGGTCTGTTCAGTCCTATTCATTTAGGGGACTGTGTGTCCTTTGCTGTTACATCTGTGTTCAGACGAATATGAAGTTTCTAGAGAATTTGGACTATATATCTCACTCCCTCAACAGACTTGAAGTCTCCTAATTGGTGTTTGTGGTATATCCTACTGAGAGATACTTCATTAGGCTAAGGAGAAGGAACATCTGAAGGATTCCAGGGCAGAGAAAATCCTACAGATTCCTCTGAAAACAAACAAGAGGGGAACTTCTATGGTGGAGGATCAGAGAGGGAAATTATACCACCCCTTCACCTGCTATGAGCCTGATGAGGGGCTTGTTCTGCACATTTTACACTCTTCATGCCCTCAGCCTTAATGATCCAGAGACCCCAAATATGGCTTCATCAGCCCCTGGATCTCTCTTTCCCTGTTCATTCAGTGTGCACAGTTGAGTGCTTACTGCATACCCAGTAATGCTCCATCTGTCTTCTGTCTTTAACCCAGAAGCCCAGATACCTAGTTCCTGCTAGGTCTCATATTTGAGTCTCATATTTCCATTTGATTCAGAAATTTGGGGTACCACCCCCTTAGCTCACTTCATTAGGGCTATTTCCTTGCCAAAGCAGACACACAGAACTTCTTGGCCAGGAAACAAAGTCTTGCAGTAGAACAGGTTTCTGGCCCCATCTCTGCCTTAGAGGGTAGGTCCCTTCCACTCTGACAAACTTAATCACTTTATATTAGTCTACTTCCTGCTATGACCCAGCCAGTCCAGTGCCCTGCCTAGTGTGATCATGTCATTCTCCTTTCTCACCTTCCTCTTGACCCCTAGTCTATTCCTTCCCAGGCTCAGTATTGTTTAATTTCTCACAGTTGGCAGAGGAATAAGTCATCTTTCCTACTCCTCCCCAACACATAAGAAACTATAAAGGTCCTTGAAGCTCATCCACAATAAAGAAAGAGGCAAGAACATTGCATGGAAGAAGCTTAAGGAACCCAAGCATCCAGTCTTCTGCCCACTAGGCTCAAAGTTCTTCCAAAGAACAAGTACTTAAGAGACCCAAGTTTCTGGAAACTCTAGCTTTTACCTCTTCACCTTGAACTCTCCTTTCTCAAGAATCCTGTTCTTTGCCTTCTAGATCTTGGCCACAACTGGGATTTGGGTATCTTACCTTCCAACCACAACAAGACAGATCAAGATGTACAAAGGACACATTATCCTTAAGTGTTGGCTACTATTGCATCTCCTACTTTTAGAAACTGGTAAGTGATTTCTTTTAAAAGTGGGTGATCTGAGAACCTTTTAGGTGTTTTGGGAGAGGCTGACCACTGCTAGGACTAGCTATGGTTCTCTTCCATAGAATGAGGATCAATTGTTTTACCCCAATCACTTCAATATAATTAGGTATCACCCAGGAGGCAGTTAGAACCCAGGGATTAAAACTGTAGACTCTGGTCTCAGATTACCTGTGTGTAGATCATGGCTCCAATGTTACCTGTGTACTTTGGGTGAGTCATTTAACTTCTCTGTGCCTCCACTTCTGCATTTATAAAATGGTAATAATCTGTGGGTGGCTGGGGAGTTAAATACTAAGAACAGGAAGAGTTAACTGTTGTGTCATTCCTAGTCTTGGTCATCTCAGTTTCTTTTAAGTTTTACTCAAGATTCTGATCTTAACCCCAATTTGTACCATATTGCTGATATGGGGGAGGGGCTTCCCCCCATAAAAGTCTAATCCTATGTTAGTTCAAATAAACCTGAGGAAAAAATACACATGTGTGGAATGAGGTGATAGGTACCCATGTTCCAGTTAGTGGTAAATGAGTCACAGATTAATTTTGGTTATCTGGAAGAGGTTGTGTATCTTTGTCCTTCAGTGTTGTGAGTGGAAAGAAATAAACACAACTTTAACTCAGTCGGTTTACCCAAGGTTGAAAAGATGTGCTATACATTATAGCCATTAATCCTGGGAGATCTTATATGTTTAAACTACATATAACATATTCTTCTCCAGCCTCTGGTATAGAGATCAGGAATCCCTGGAAATTTAATGCATATGGAATCACCCAACCCCTCATTGAAAGGTCCCATCTCAAACTCTGATTCATTTAATCTGGAGTGGTATGCCTAGGAATCTTTATTATTAACAAGCTACTCAGACAATTTTGATGTAGATATTTTCTGAATAACACTAAAAAATATTTTCTAGGAAAGGAGCAATACTATTTTAAATGAATTAATATATACTAGTTTCACCTGGCTTTTGCAATTCCTTTATAATACTTCTTATCTGTATTGGATCTTATATAGCAGCATATGGAATAAGCTTACTGCCAGTGAAACTAGGTTATGTAATCTTGGTGTTGGGGATGGGTGGGGAGGGCAATTTAGCATTGTGGCTGAAAGTGCAGATCCAATAGCCTGGGTACAAATTCCTGCTCTACTACTCTGTATAAACATGAGCAAATGTCAACATTTCTAAGCCTCAATTTCTTCTTCTTAGCTGTTGATAACAATAGTATCTAGTTCATAGGGCTGTTAGTGAGCATCAAAGAGAATTATCCATGTAATGAATTTAACCAAGCATTGAGCAGAAAGTATTTATGCTCAATGTATATGTTTGTCATCATTTATTATTATCAGCAGGTGTAACACCCAGTGCGTTTAGCACATCAGGCACAACTTCTGGTGGGACCAGTATAACCTCCAGCACTAAATCCAGCACAG
The DNA here is from genome assembly GCF_028749965.1 of Puma concolor. Classification (NCBI taxonomy): domain Eukaryota; kingdom Metazoa; phylum Chordata; class Mammalia; order Carnivora; family Felidae; genus Puma; species Puma concolor. Next base: position 30,145,932 of record NC_141671.1, read on the forward strand.
CCTCTGGTGGAACCAATACAATCTCCAACACTGGATCTAGTGTGATTTCTAGTGGAACAAGTATAGCCTCTAGTACTGTATCCAGCACAACCTCTGGAGGGAACAGCACAGTCGCTAATACTGGATCGAGCACAACATCTGGTGGGACCAGTATAGTCTTCAACACTGGATCTAGTGTGACTTCTAGTGAAACCAATATAGCCTCCAGTACTAGATCCAGCACAACCTCTGGAGGGACCAGCATAGCTGTCAATACTGGATCCAGCACAACATCTGATGGGACCAGTACAGCTTCCAACACTGAATCCAGTGTGACCTACAGTAGTTCCAGCACAACCTCCAATACCGAAACTAGCACACCCTCTGTAGGGACCAGCATACCTGTCAACACTGGATCCAGCACAACCTCTGGCAGAACTAGTACATCCTCCCAAACTAGACCCAGTGTGACTTCCAGTGGGTCTGGCATAACCTCCAATACTGAATCTAGCACAACCTCCAGAGGGAGTAGTACACCTGTTAACAGTGGATCCAGTGAAGCCTCAGGTGGGACCAATATAGCCTCCAACACTGGATCCAGCACAACTTCTGGTGGGACCAGCATGCCTGCTAATACTGGATCCAGTACAACCTCCAGTGGGATAAGCACAGCTGCCAGTCCTGGATCCGGTGAGATCTCCAGCAGGACCAGTGTAGCCTCCAACACTGGATCTAGTGTGACTTCCAGTGGGACCAGCACAGCTGCCAACATTGTATCCAGTGCAACCACAGGAAGCTCTGGCACACATTCTCCAACTGGAACACACACAACATCCAATGGCACGAGTGCTACAACTCCAGTGAATGAAGTGACACCCAGTGGGTCCCTGAAACCATGGGAAATCTTCCTCATTACTCTGGTCTCTGTTGTAGTGGCTGTGGGATTCTTTGCTGGGCTCTTCCTCTGTGTGGTGAGTGCCTAATATGTAGGAAAGTGCCTGGGGGAAGGAGTAGCAGGAACATAAGGGAGTGGGATATGAAGAGTAAGGTCACCAAGTTGTGGGGTGGGTAAGAAGGAAAGAAATATCAGGGGAGTGTCACTAAAGAAAAGTAGGAAGTTAGGGGTGCCTGGGTGGCTCAGTCCGTTAAGCAACTGACTCAGCTCAGGTCATGATCTCATGGTTCTTGAGTTCGAGCTCTGCATCAGGGTCTGTGCTGACAGCTCAGAGCCTAAGGCCTGTTTCAGATTCTGTGTCTCCCTCTCTCTCTCTCTCTGCCTCGCCCCCCACTCACACTCTGTCTCTCTCTCTTTTTCTAAAAAAAATAAATAAACATTTAAAAAATTTTAAAAAAAGGCAAGAAGTTAGAACTGGAAGAGCCAATCAAAGTGCAATGGGAAACTACTGACTTGTGGAAAAAGAAGGCTGAAAGAAGGAATAAAGTCTAGAGGAAGGAATACTAGGTGAGAGAGATGATATGTAGGGGAAGACGATTACAGAAAGAGTCCATGGTTAAAGCTTGGAACAGGGGGATACAATTCTGAAATGATTCATCCTTCTTTTTCTAGAGATATTCCCTGTCTCTGAGAAACGTCTTTGACACAGCTGTCTACCGTCCCCATGGCCCCAACCTTGGCATGGACCCTGAAGGGTATCACGGAGTCCACTACAGCTCTAGTTGGAGGCCTAACTGGTTCTGGAGGAGACCAGTATCCTCAATAGCCATGGAGATGAGAAGGAGATACAATGGGCCCTGAGTGGCCCCTGAAGCCATAGTGCCACTTTTTTCAAGGAGAAAGTTGACCTGGGAGACCAGAGACTTCAGTGTCCTTTCATTTGTCCCCAGGAGTCCCCTCCCAGCTTTGTTTGGGTCTCTGACAGCCTTGAGGAAGACATTCCCTCTCTCTTGATTTTAACAGACTATGGAAGGAGGAGATTCTGTTGTCATTTAGCTAAGAAATAAACACATCAAAAATATATGACAAAGAGAATCTGTGTGCACATGAGTGGATGTCTACAGTGCTGAATTGAATTTCCCAGTTCTGTGAGAAAGCTCCCATGCCAGAACCCACCTGGCATTCAAAATCTCCACAACAAAATCCAGGGACCTCATTCCTACCTGTCCCCTTTCTCTAATCTTTATTGCCCCAAGCAGGACCCCTGTGTTTCTGAGCCTCACCCAGATTGACAGGAGAATTGAATTGGGAGAGATGAGAAGGGAGGGCAGGTGCCAGGATTCTAAGGACTCACTGTATTAGGTCTCTGGTACACAGAGATTATGTCATGGCACATAGGGAACCCAAAGCATGATGAGGTGGAGAGATGCAATTACATGTGCTGTGGGGCAGGGCATGTTCACTCAAAGTCGTAGTTTCCACGGCATTTAAATTTGCCCTAGACCAGGGTTACTTTTCAGAATGAAGGTGCGAGTTGACACTTTTCTCTTTCACAGTGCTCTTTTCAGAAGCACAAAAGTGAAAGACTTTCTAGATTTATCCTTTCTGGCTAAGGTCTAACCTTTCTAGAGGCTCATGGCAGAGTAACCTGGGGTGAAGCCTGATATTCTCATGAGTCCTCTCCCAGAAGGGCGGCACATATCTCTTTCATGGGTGCAAGGAAGAAGCCTACCTATTTCTACAGGTCTTGGAGGACAGAGGGGAGCTACTTTGGAAGGTTGAGTCTCTCCAAATCCACAAGGCATTGAGAGAACTCCCACCTGGGACAGAGCCCTCAGAGAGAATGAGCAGTTTGTTGGGAGATTCACCCCTACTTATAGTAATGGAAACCGCTCTGCCTTCTAATACTTACTGGATTTCTTTAGTGTCAGCAAACCAGCTCATCCTAATCAATGAGGCCACACTAAGCCCTATGCAGGCCCATCATCATCGTTGTCGTCATCGTCATCATATCATCATCTCATGTAAAGGGATCCAGCACCAGAAGGAGAAGTTGAGGGTTGAGGACCCTGAAAAGGTGCCTCCCACTGGTGTGAACTGTGGAAAGCATACTGTGAATAGAAAATAAATGATAACACTAAGTGAAATCAGGCAATCAGAGAAAGACAAATGTCATATGATTTCACTCATATGTGGAATTAAGAAAAACAGATGAACATAGGGGAAAGGAAGGAAAAATAAAATAAGATAAAAACAGAGGAGACAAACCATAAGAGACTCTTGGATGTAGAAAGTAAAGTGAGGGTTGATGGAGGGAAGTAATGGTGGGGGATTGGTTAAATGGGTGATGGGCATTAAAGAGGGAACTTTTTGGGATGAGCACTGGGTGTTATGTGTAAGTGATGAATCACTAAATTCTACCTCTGAAGCAAAAAAAAAAAAAAAAAAAAAAAGAACTAAGAAAGAAAGAAAGAGAGAGAGAAATAAAAGAAAAGAAAAATAAATAAAGAAAGAAAAAAGAAATGAGACCAGGCAAGGGAATCCATTTATATAATTAAAAGTTCTAAACATGGATTTTCAAGTTTAAAATTGTAATGGACAAATGGAAAGAGACTGGCCACTGTTGGGAATAAAATCAGTATCCTGGAAGAACAAGTGGGAAAAATAACTCAATTATACACAACAATAAAGAAATGAAAACCATCCAGACAATAGAAGACACTTAGAGAATAGATTTAGGAAGACTAACATGCAAGTAATAAGGTTCAAAACAAAGGAAAAAGAAACAAATAAATGGTTGAGAAGGAAATGAACAGAGAAGAAAGAGAAGAAAGATTTGAATCTGCAGTTGTAAGGGCTCACCAATTACAGCTCTGTAAATATAATAAAAATCATTGACTTACCTATTTTAAACAAGTGAACTATATGGTATGTATGTTCTATCTCAATAAAGCTATTAAAATATTACCAGGCATATAGTTGAAATAAAAATTTTGATTTCCAAAGATAGACAACAAATGACTCAGTGATGGACACTTCAACATGGAGAAAGATGGAAAGGCAAAAAAACATTGTAAGCAATTTAGCTTGTGATTAATTCACATGGTTATGCTGCGAATATCTTACTACTCTCAGAAACTGGATAGGGTGTGTATGTAGAGTTTGGAAGCATCATCAGGCAGCATTCATCATGGAATACACTTACATGGACTACACATGTTTTAACTTGACAAAGCCACAGCTCACCAAGCATGTTTGACCCAAGAAGAGTCTAGGAAGTGGACAGAATTAGTGCTGCCCCTTCTAGATCTCATGCTTTTGTACTGTTGGTCTGGCACAAAGATCTTTATTTTTTAAAAATTTTAAAGTTTATTTATTTATTTTGAAGTAGTGGTGTGTGTGGGGGGAGGGTACAGAAAGAGGGAGAGAGAGAATCCCAAGCAGGCTCTGCACTGACAGCGTGGAGCCTGAGGCAGGGCTCAATTTCACGAACGCTAAGATCATGACATGAGTCAAAATCAAGAGTCAGATGCTTAACCGACTGAGCCACCCATGTGCCCCAAGTACAATGATCTTTAAATGGAGTACTTCCATACCCCTGGAAAGACTTTCTAAAGAATATTATGCAGGCATGGGATATTGTACAGGGATCATTTATCATATCATCTTTTGCCTAAATTGATTTGTCTGAGAAGATCTTTGTGGTCAGAGCATCAGGCTAGTTAGACTTTTCTAACTCCCCCTTAATGACTAACCACCTCTTTTTCCTAGCCCCCATATTATTATGGTGTATTTTTCTGGGGTGTAGAAAGCTCTAGGGTGCAAATAAAGGGATATCTCAAAATTTTTTCTAATTTAGGATCATATACACAGAGTAGGGCCCCTTGCTTCATATAAAATCCTTTTATGGGCTAAATGGAGTATAACAAACTGGCAATTTTAGTATATGTTAAGATGTTACATATACTAAATATACAATATATCTATATTCATATAGATACATTGTAGAGTGAGGTAGCAGGAGTAATAAGAATTTCTGTTTTAATAGTCTTTTCTCTTCCATCCCCTGTCAAAGAATGCATCCTTCTTGACGGAGCATCTCATGAAAGTACAGCAAAGACAGCATCAGTATGAAATAATAAAGGTGGAAGTGCCTTCTTTAACCTAGGGAAAACCCTATGGAAAGTTAACCCACCTTATCTGTGCACCTGCTTATTTTAGAATATTCCAGGTTGACAAAAATTTGCTTGGAAACAGCAACTTATATGTGAAGCATACTTCCCAGGTTTGTACACCATTTTCTTTCAGGAGAAAAAGTGTCCCATTCACCAGTTTCTTGCTTAGGTCACAGGTGTATATTTTATATTATTTCAAAGAAAAGGATGTTACAAACTCCACATTTACTTCCAAATGATTCATGTTACATCTGAGGATGAAAGGAATGTAGAGAAGCCTTATAGCATGTCATCTAAGAACACGGATTGTGAAACTAGTATTTTTGGTTTCTGGTTTGAGCTCAGAGTGACCTTGCACAAGTTCCTTAACTCTTTTGGGTCTCAGTTTCCTCATCTGTAAAAATGAGGGTGATAACAGTACCCATTCCATGAGGTTGCATGCACTTCATGAGTGTATTGGTAGCACTACAAAACTGAAGCAGGAAGAAATAGAAAATTGAAACAGACCATTTACCAGCAATAGTTGAATTAGTAATCAAAAAACTCCCAACAAATAAAAGTCCAGGAGCAGAAGGTTTCACAGGCAGATTCTAGCAATATTTAAAAAAGAGTTAATTCTGGGGCACCTGGGTGGCTTAGTTGGTGAGTCTGACGTAAGCTCATGATTTGTGAATTCAAGCCCCGCATGGGTCTTTCTCCTGTCAGCCCAGAGCCTGCTTCAGCTCCTCTGTCCCCTCTGTCTCGGTCTCTCTCTCTTTCCCTCAAAAATAAACATCAATTCTTTAAATAAGTAAGTAAATAAATAAGAGTTAATTCCTATTCATCTCAAACTATTTCCAAAAAAATAGAAAAGGAAAGAAAACTTCCAAATTCATTCTATGAAGCCATCGTTACCCTGATACCAAAACCACACAAAGACACCACAAAAAGAGAGGACTACAGGCCAATATCCCTGATGAACATAGATACATAGAACAAAATACTAGCAAACTAAATCCAACAATACATTTAAAAAACCATTCACCATAATCAAGTGGGATTTAGTTCCAGAATGCAAGTGTGATTCAATATTTGCAAATCGATCAACATGATACATCACATCAATAAGAGAAAGGATAAAAAACTATATGATCACTTCAATAGATGCAGAAAAAACATTTGATAAAATACAACATCCATCTATTCATGATAAAACCCCTCAACAAAGTAGGTTTGGAGGGAACATACCTCAACGTAATAATGAAATATATGAAAAACCCACAGCAAACATCATACTCAGTGTTGAAAAACTGAAAGCCTTTCCCCTAGGATCAGGAACAAGACAAGGATGTCCATTGTCACCACTTTTATTCAACATAGTGTGGGGCGCCTGGGTGGCTCAGTGGGTTGGGCGTCCGACTTGGCTCAGGTCATGATCTCGCAGTCCGTGAGTTCGAGCCCTGCATCGGGCTCTGGGCTGACAGCTCAGAGCCTGGAGCCTGTTTCGGATTCTGTGTCTCCCTCTCTCTCTGACCCTCCCCTGCTCGTGCTCTGTCTCTCTCTGTCTCAAAAATAAATAAATGTTAAATTTTTTTTTAATTAAAAAAAATAAAAACATAGTGCTGGAAGTACTAGCCACAGCAATTGGACAACAAAAAGAAATGAAAGGCATCCCAATTGGTAAAGAAGAAGCAAAACTTTCACTATGACAGATAACATGATACTATATATAGAAAACCCTAAAGACTCCACCAAGAAACTACTAGAACTGACAAATGAATTTAGTAAAGTCACAGTATAAAAAATCAGCATGCAGAAACCTATTGCATTTCTATACATTAACAATGAAGCAGGAGAAAGAGAAATTAAGAAAACAATCCCATTTACAACTGCACCAAAAATAATAAAGTATCTAGGAATGAACTTAACCAAAGACCTGTACTCTGAATACTAAAGAACTGATGAAATGGAAGATAACAAAAAGAAATGGAAAGACATTCTATGCTTATAGATTGGAATAACAAACATTTACATATTTAATGCAGTCCCTATCAAAATACCAGTAGCAGGGCACCTGGGTGGCTCAGAGTCTCTTCAACTTAGGAAAACTGGACAGCTACATGCAAAAGAATGAAACTGGACCACTTTATTACACCACACACAAAAATAAATTAAAAATGAATTAAATACCTCAATGTGAGGCCTAAAACCATAAAATTTCTAGAAGAGAACACAGGCAGTAATTTCTTTGATATCAGCCATAGCAACATTTTTCTAGATATGTCTACTGAGGCAAGGAAAACAAAAGCAAAATGAACTCTTGGGATTCCATCAAAATAAAAAGCTTTTGCACAGCAAATTAAACAATTAACAAAAGTAAAAGGCAACTAGTGAATGAGAGAAGATATTTGCAAATAACATATCCAAAATATATAAAGAACTCATACAACTCATCACCCAAAAAACAAATAATCCAATTTAAAAATGGGCAGAAGACATGAATCAACATTTCTCCAAAGAAGATATATATATGGCTAACAGACGCATGAAAACATGCTCAACATCACTCATCATCAAGGAAATGCAAATCCAAACTACAATGAGATATCACTTCATACTTAGGAGAATGGCTAAAATAAAAAATACACACAAAAAAACCAACAGGTGTGGTGAAGAGGTGAAGAAAGAAGAAAACTTATGCACTGTTTGTGGGAATGCAGACTGGTGAAGCCATGCTGGAAAACAGTGTGGTGTTTCCTCAAAAGTTAAAAATAGAGCTAGGATCCAGTAATTTCACTACTGGGTATTTATCCAAAAAAATACAAAAACACAAATTCAAAGGGATAAATACACCCCTATCTCTATTGCAGCATTATTTACAATAGCCAAATTATGGAAGTGGCCCAAGTGTCCATCAAGAGATGAATGGATAAAGAAGAGGTGATATATTTATACAATGGAATATTACTCAGCCATCAAAAAGAAAGAAATCTTGCCATTTACAATGACATGCATGGAGCTAGAGAACATAATGGTAAGTGAAATGTCAGACAGAGAGAGACGAATGCAGTATGATTTCACTCATACGTGGAATTTAAAAAATAAAACAAACAATTAAAGGGAAAAAAAGAGAGAGAGATAAACCAAGAGACAAACTCTTAACTACAGAGAACAAATAGAGGGGAGGTAGGCAGGGGGATGGGTGAAATAGGTGATGGGGATTAAGCAGTGTGCTTGTCGTGATAAGCAGCCTGTGATGTGTGGAAGTGTTGGATCACTATATTGTACAGCTGAAAGTAATGTAACAGTGTATGTTAACTATACAGGGATTAGAATTAAAACAATATAAAAAATGCTATGCATATTTGTATGTTGTTATTTTGAAATAATACAATGATAGTTTGAAAATTATCAAGGCATAGCATTTTGCATAGCATTTTCTTTTTTTTTTTTCTTTTTTCTTTTGAAACAGAGAGTGACCAGGGGAGGAACAGAGAGACGGGGGAGAGAGAATCCCAAGCAGGCTCTGCACTGTCAGTGGGGAGCCTGGTGAGGAGCTCAATCCCTCAAACTGTGATATCATGACCTGAGCCAAAATCAAGAACCACCCAGGTTCTCCTGAAGGCATAGCATTTCCTAATCGTAAAACAAATCTTATAAATTTAGTATCACTGCTTTTTCCACTGAGGTTGCAAATTGTAATTTGTTCAATAAAACATATATTACCAAAAAGTTACAGGTAAATTCAAGTTTAGTAGTTTAAATTCACAAATTCAGATGTCTACATTTATTAGTAATGGGATCTTTTAGTGTGTTTCCTTTTTATTTATTTTTATTTTTGGTTTGTCAGTCAAATCCTTATTTTATTCTGATAGAAGATTCGATACTGTATAACTACGTTTCAAGCATGTTAGTGAAAATATTTGTACATTGACAAATTAAATAATGCTTCGTTTTTTTACTGTCTTTGTTTTCCTTTCACTTGATTTCTTATTTAAAATTGTAATGAAGTAATAGCTAGAGGTACATGTTTTACTTCAACAGTTCAAAGATTTCAAAGTCAACCCAAAAGCCAATCCAGAGAGAGACAGAGTGTGAGCAGAGAGGGGTAGAGAGAGAGGGAGACACAGAATGCAAAGTAGGCTCCAGGCTCCGAGTGGTCAGCACAGAGCCCAACATGGGACTCAAACTCATGAACGGCAAGAGCATGACCTGAGCCAAAGTCGGATGCTTAACCAGCTGAGCCATTCAGGCGCCCCTCCTCCAGATTTTTTTAAATGTTTATTTATTTTTGACAGAGAGAGAGACAGAGCACAAGCAGGGGAGGGGCAGAGAGAGAGAGAGGGAGACACAGAATCCAAAGCAGGCTCCAGGCTCTGAGCTGTCAGCACAGAGCCTGATGCGGGGCTTCAACTCATGACCTATACGATCATGACCTGAGCCGAAGTCAGATGCTTAACCAACTGAACCACCCAAGCACCCCCAAAATTATTTTTTAAATAAAAAATATTTTCCTCCATAATTTTCTTGTACATCAAAAGTTCAAGTTCATTGGTTATGTGGGCTGCTGTATAAGTAGGATGGTTACAAGAATTAAGTCTTGGATATGAACAGATTTAGTTGCTGATTGACTACATGATCTTAGCCAATATATTTATTTTTTAAGTCTTGTTTTCTTTACAGAAAGGGAACATTAAAATCTTGTTTTGTCTTTCATGATTCTATTTAAATTCAAGTTACCTTGGCAATGAGAAAGAATGAAATATGGCCTTTTGTAGCAATGTGGATGGAACTGGAGAGTGTTATGCTAAGTGAAATAAGTCATAGAGAGAAAGACAGATACCATATATTTTCACTCTTATGTGGATCCTGAGAAACTTAACAGAAGACCATGGTGGAGGGGAGGGGGGAAAAAGTTACAGAGAGGGAAGGAGGCAAACCATAAAAGACTCTTAAAAACTGAGAATAAACAGGGTTGATGGGGGGTGGGAGGGAGGGGAAAGTGGGTGATGGGTATTGAGGAGGGCACCTGTTAGGATGAGCATGGGGTGTTGTATGGAAACCAATTTGACAATAAATTTCATATTAAAAATTTCAAGTTACTTAACATATACTACAGTATTAGCTTCAGGGGTAGAATTTAGTGATTCATCACTTGCATATAATACCCAGTGTTCATTACAACAAGTGCTTTCCTTAATGCCCATCACACATTTACCCTATCACCCCATCCACCTCCCCTCCAGCAACCCTCAGTTTGTTCTCTATAGTTATTAGTGTCTTATGGTTTGCTTCCCTGTTTTTATGTTATTTTACTTTTTATCCCCTTCCCCTATGTTTATGTGTTTTGTTTCTTAAATTTCACATATGAGTGAAATCATATGGTATTTGTCTTTCTCTGACAGACTTATTTCACTTAGCATAGTACCATCCATGTCATTGCAAATGGCAAGATGTCATTCTTTTTGATGGTTGAGTAATATTCCATCGCATATATATCTCACATCTTCTTTATCCATTATGTCAGTCAATGCACATAGGCTCTTTCCCTATTTTCTTCCCATATTTTGGCTACTGTGGATAGTGCTGCTATAAACATTGGGGTGCATGTGCCCCCTTGAATCACTATTTTTTTTATCCTTTGGATAAATACCTAGCAGTGTAATTGCTGGGTCATATGGTGGTCCTATTTTTAACTTTTTGAAGAACCACCATACTGTTTTCCAGAGTAAACTGGCTGCACCAGTTTGCATTCCCACCAACAGTGCAAGAGGTTCCCCTTCCTTCCTCTGCATCCTCACCAACATCTGTTGTTCCCTGAGTTGTTCATTTTAGCCATTCTGACAGATGTGAGGTGATATCTCATCATGGTTTTGATTTGTATTTTGTGTTTGTATTTTGATTTGATGATGAGCGATATTGTGTATCTTTTCATGTGTGTATTAGCCATCTGGATATCTTCTTTGGAAAAGTGTCTATTCATGTCTTCTGCCCGTTTCTTCACTGGATTTTTTATTTTTGGGTGTTGAATTTGGTAAGTTCTTTATAGATTTTGGATACTAACCCTTTATCTGACATGTCATTTGAAAATATTTTCTCTCCATCCCCTCCCCCCGCAAAAAAAGAAAAAGAAAATATCTCCCATTTGGTTGGTTGCCTTTTAGTTTTGTTGATTGTTTTCCTTGCTGTGCAGATTTTTTTTTTATCTTGATGAAGTCCCAAGAGTTTATTTTTGCTTTTGTTTCCCTTGTCTCTGGCACATATCTACTAAGAAGTTGCTGCGGCCAAGGTCAAAGAGGTTGTTGCCTGTGTTCTCCTCTATTTTGATGGTTTCCTGTCTCACACTTAGGCCTTTCATCCATTGTGAACTTATTTTTTGTGTATGGTGTAAGAAAGTGGTCCAGGTTCATTCTTCTGCATGTCACTCTCCAGTTTTCCCAACACCATTTGCTGAAGAGACTGTCTTTTTTCCATTGGATATTCTTTCTTGTTTGTTGAAGATTAGCTGACCATATAATTGTTGGTCCATTTCTGCGTTCTCTATTCTGTTCTGTTGATCTATGTGCCTGTTTTTGTGCCAGTGCTATACTATCTTGATGATTACAGCTTTGTAATACAGCTTGAAGTCCAGAATTGTGATGCCTCCAGCTTTGATTTTCTTTTTTAACATTACATTAGCTATTTGAGGTCTTTTCTGGTTCCATACAGAGAAATTTTTTAATATAATTTATTGTCAAATTGGCTAACATACAGTGTGTAAAGTGTGCTTCTGGTTTTTGGGGTAGATTCCTGTGGTTCATCGCTTACATACAACACCCAGTGCTCATCCCAACAAGTGCCCTCCTCAATGCCCATCACCCATTTTCCCCTCTCTCCCACCATCCATTCACCCTCAGTTTGTTCTCTGTATTTAAGAGTCTTTTATGGTTTGTCTCCCTCCCTCTCTGTTTGTAACTATTTTTTCCCCTTCCCTTCTCCCATGGTCTTCTGTTAAGTTTCTCAAGATCCACCTATGAGTGAAAATATATGCTATCTGTCCTTCTCTGACTGACTTATTTCACTCAGCATAATACCTTCCAGTTCCCTCCATACAAATTTTAGAATGTTTGTTCTAGCTCTGTGAAAATTACTGATGTTATTTTGATAGGGATTGCATTGGATGTGTAGATTGCTTTGGGTAGTATAGACATTTTTACAATATTTGTTCTTGCAATCCATGAACATGGAATGCTTTAGCATTTTTTTGTGTCTTCTTCAATTTCATTTATAAGTGCTCTATAGTTTTCACCATACAGATCTTTTACTTCTTTGGTTAGGTTTATTCCTAGGTATCTTATGGTTTTTCATGTAATTATAAATGGGATTGATTTCTTGATTTATCTTTCTGTTGCTTCATTGTTGGTGTTTAGAAATACAACAGACTTCTGTGCATTGATTTTATGTCCTGCAGCTTTTATGAGTTCATGTATCAGTTCTAGCAATTTTTTTGTGAAGTGTTGCAGGTTTTCCATTTGGAGTATCATGTTGTGTGTGAAGAGTGAAAGTTTGACTTCTTCTTTGCCAATTTGGATGTCTTTTATTTCTTTTTGTTGTCTGAATTCTGAGGTTAGGACTTCCAGTACTATGTTGAACAACAGCAGTGGGAGTGGACATCCCTGTTGTGTTCCTGACCTTAGGTGAAAAGCTCTCAGTTTTTCCCCATTGAGGATTATATTAACTGTGGGTCTTTCATATATGGCCTTTATGATATTGATGTACGTTCCTTCTATTCCTACTTTATTGAGGGTTTTTATCAAGAAAGGATGCTGTATTTTGTCAAATGCTTTTTCTGCATCTATTGAAAGTATCATATGGTTCTTATTCTTTCTTTTATTACTGTGGTGTATCACAGTGATTGATTTGTGGATATTGAACCACCCCAGCAGCCCAGGAGTAAATCCCACTTGATTGTGGTGAATAACCCTTTTAATGTCCTGTTGGATTCTATTAGAGCTAGTATCTTGTTGAGAATTTTTGCAGCCATGTTCATCAGGGAAATTGGTCTGCAATTCTCCTTTTTAGTGGGGTCTTTGTTAGGTTTTGGTATCAAAGTAATGCTGACATCATAGAATGAGTTTGGAAGTTTTCCTTCCATTTCTATTCTTTGCAATGATTTCAGAAGAATAGGTATTGATTCTTTTTTAAATGTTTGGTAGAATTCCCCTGGTAAGCCATCTGGACTCTTGTTTGTTGGGAGATTTTTGATTACTGATTCAATTTCTTTGCTGATTATGGGTCTGCTCAGATTTTCTATTTCTTCCTGTTTCAGTTTGGGTAGTTTATATGTTTCTAGGAGTTTATCCATTTCTTTCAGATTGCCTAATTTGGACATATAATTGCTCATAATATTATCTTGTAATTGTCTGCATTTCTATGGTGCTGGTTGTGATCTCTCCTCTTTCATTCATGGGAGGTGCAGAGAGAGAAGGAGAGAGAGAAGCTCAAGCAGGCTCCATGTTGTCAGCCCAGAGCCTGGGACACAGAGCTTGATTCCTCAAACTGTGAGATCACGACCAGAGCTGAAATCAAGAATCAGATGCTCAACCAACTGAGCCACCCAGATACCCCTCTATTTTCATTTTGATAAGTCTGGCTAGGGGGTTATCAATTTTGTTAATTCTTTCAAAGAACCATCTCCTACTTTCATTGATCTGTTCTACTGGGTTTTTTTTCTATGTCATTTATTTCTGCTCTAATCTTTATTATTTCCCTTCTGTTAGATTTAGTTTTTATTTGCCTCCTGCTGGATTTAGCTTTTATTTGCTGTTCTTTATCCACCTCCTTTAGGTGTAAGGTTAGGTTGCATATTTGAGACTTTTCTTGCTTCTTGAGGAAGACCTGTATTGCTAAAGTTCACTCCTAGGACAGCCTTTTCTGAATCCCAAAGGTTTTGGATTGTTGTGTTTTCATTTTCATTTGCTTCCATGTATTTTTAAAATTCTCCTTTGGGCTCATGGGTGGCTCAGTCGGTTAAGCGTCTGACTTCAGCTCAGGTCATGATCTCGTGGTCTGTGAGTGTGAGCCTCGCATATGGCTCTGTGCTGATGCAGCTCAGAGCCTGGAGCCTGCTTTGGATTCTGTGTCCCCTTCTCTCTCTGCCCCCCCCCCCCCACTTGTGCTCTTTCTCTATCAAAAATAAGTAAATGTAAAAAAAATTTTTTTAATTCTCCTTTAACTTCCTAGGTAATCCATTCATTCTTTAGTAGGATGTTCTTTACCCCCCATGTATTTGTGGTCTTTCCAATTTTTTTGTTGTGGTTGACTTCAAGTTTCATAGCATTGTGGTCTGGAAATATGCATGGTATGGTCTCAATCTTTTTGTAATTATTGAGGGTTTATTTGTGACCCAGTATATGATCTATTCTGCAGAATGTTCCATGTGCACTTGAAAATAATATGGATTCTTCTGCTTCAAGATAAATTGTTCTGAATTTGTTTGTTAAGTCCATCTGGTCCAGTACGTCATTCAAAGCCATTTTTTCCTTGTTCTGCTTAGATGATCTGAACATTGTTGTGAGAGTTGTGTTAAAATCCTCTACATTATTGTATTATTATCAAAGAATTTCTTTAAGTTTGTTGTTAATTGATTTATATATTTGGCTTCTCTCAAGTTAGGAGCATAAATATTTACAATTGTTAGATCTTCTTGTTATATAAACCCCTTTATTATGATATAGTGCCCTTCTTCATCTCCTATTACAGTCTTTGGTTTAAAATCTAATTTGTCTGATATAAGTGTGGCTACTCCAGCTTTCTTTTGATGTCCACTAGCATGATAAATAATTGCCACCCCTACACTTTCAATCTGGAGGTGACTTTGGGTCTAAAATGAGTCTCCTCATTTAGCAGCGTATCAGTGCATCTTGTGTTTTTATCCATTCTGATACCCTATGCCTTTTGATTGGGGCATTTAGTCCATTTACATTCAGAATAATTATTGATAGATATGAATTTTGTACCATTGTATTAACTGTAAAATTGCTATTCCTGTAGATTGTCTCTGTTCCTTTCTAGTCTTTTTGCTTTTGGTCCTTCTTTCCCACTCAAAGTGTCTCCTTTAGTATTTTTTACAGAGCTGGTTTAGTGTTCACAAACCCCTTTAGTTTTCACTTGTCTTGGAAACTTAATCTCCTCTATTCTGAATGATAGCCTTGTTGGATAAAATATTCTTGGCTGCATATTTTTCCCACTTAGCACATTGAATATTTCCTGCCACTCCCTTCTGGCCTGCCAAGTTTCAGTCTGCTGCTAACCTTATTTGTCTACTCTTGTAGGTCAAGGAGCTTTTGTCCCTAGCTGCTTTCAGAATTCTCTCTTTATCTTTGTATTTTGCAAGTTTCATTATGATATGCCATTGTGTTGACCTGTTTTATTTTATTTATTTTTTATTTTGAGGGGAGTTCTCGGTACCTCTTGGACTTGAATGCCTGTTTCCTTCCCCAGATTAGGGAAGTTCTCAACTATAATTTGTTCAAATAACCTTCCGCCCCTCTTTCCCCCACTCTTCTCCTTCTGAGACTCATATAATAAGCATATTATTTCACTTTATGGAATAGCTGAGTTCCCTAAGTCTACCTTCATGATTTAATAGTTTTCTTTCCCTCTCTTTTCAGCTTCATTATAGTACATAATTTTGTTTTCTCTATCACCTATTCTCTCCGCTGCTTCTTCAATCTTCATTGTGATTATATTCAGTACATTTTGCCTCTCAGTTAAAGCATTTTTTATTTCAGCCTGACTAGTTTTTAGATCTTTTATCTCTGCAGCAATGGTTTCTCTGGTGTCTGCTATGATTTTTTCAAACCAAGCTAGTTTGTCTTATGACAGTTGCTCTAAATTCTTTTTCAGATATATTGCTTATATCTGTTTTGAGCAAGTCCCTGGCTATGATTTCTTCTGGAGCTTACTTTTGGGGAGAATTCCTCTGTCTTGTCATTTTGGCTAAGTTTCTGTCTCTTGCATGTTTCGAAAGCTTGTTATGTTTCCTGTACCTTAGAGTGCAGTCATACATTGCCCAGGACCTGGCATTCAGGAAGTGTTTCTGGTGTATGCTGTGTGCACTCTGCTGTTGCATTTTGGCTGCTCTTTCCCACTGGTCAGTCCTCTGAAGAGCTCCTCTTTGCTTGCAGTGGGGAGTGTTTGGACCTGTACTCGCTTGATTTGTTTGTTAAATAAGCCTGGAAAAAAAGAAAAAAAAAAAAAAAAGAAAAAATCCTGATCCAAAAACAGAGAAAAGGAAAAGTAACAAAAAACCAACCAGACAAAAAGCTATAAACCTGATTCCAAACAAAAAGAAAAAGAAAGAAAAAGAAAAGAATAAAAGAAGCCTGATTCAAAAAGGAGAAAAGGAAACAAAGCTAACAAATAAACAAAAAAACTATAAGCCTGATTCTAAAGGAAAAAAAAAAAACAGAAGAAAAAAGAAAAAAAAAAAAGTAAGCCTGGTCCTATTTCCACCAAAACTTCAGGTGCCATTTTGAAGCACTTGATGTTCAGTACACTTGGTGTATTGTGGGGTGTTGGCTGTGGTGTTCTGGAGGACAGGCTCCCTGCACTGTCTCGGAGTCAGTCTTGCCCTCAGATGCCAGGCACAGCAAGACTGGATTTGGTGTAAGCAGAGTGCAGCCTCAACTGGGGGCCACTTTGTTGCTCTTTGAAATCCCACCATGTTGGTGACAAGGGGAAAATGGTGCCACTCCACTCTCTCATCCCTGGACAGGGGATCTCACACTCCTTGCTGTTCAGGGAGCGCTCACAGAATAGCGAGGTCATCAGTGCACCCTGCGCCAAAGCTCTCCTGTGTTTTATCTTTGACACATAGCTAGGATTCAACACTCCAAATCTTAAAGGACCCAGCACGGGGTAGACCTCCGTCCCTCCCCCCTTCCCCCACCCCAGAGTAGAGTCTCTCCAGGCTCTGTCTGATGTCTTTTTTCCCAGCAAAATAGTCCCACATCTGTATGGTGTATGGAATTTATGGTGTAGCACTGTGAAAAGCAGCGACCAGGTTATCTGCCCTCTGCACATGCCTCAGTCCCCTGCTGATAAAAGGCCATTTGCTGGCACCTGCTGGGTTTTTTGTCCTATGAAAGGCAATATACCCTCTTCCAAATGTTCTACAGGAAGGGGAATGTTCTTTCCCAGTGCGTCCTGGAGATCTCTACGCCATGCTATGCACTGTGGGGCCAGAGCCCTCCTTCTCTCGAGCCCACTCCATAGCTCCGCTCCAGACAAAGCTGTGCACTTCCAACCTAAGAGTTTGAGTTCCACACTGTTTGCAAAAAACCGGAGATGATACTCAGTATCCCTTGCTCCCTGGTCTGTGGTCCAGAGAGGTTTTTGTCTTGTGTGACCCAATGCCACACTTTCTCAACCTCTCATTCTCTCCCCAGAAAGGGTTGCCTCTCCTCTACAGCACCACCACTTTTCTCTCCCCCAATTCACATCCACGCATCTCACACCTGCCAAGCTGTCTCCCTCCAATGGTGGAGATCCTTCTGCCAGTCCTCAGATAGATTTCCTGGGTTTTCCAAGTGATCTGACCTCAATACAGCTGTGTTTGAGGGTCAAGGAAAGCAGGGGGTCCCCCTACTTCTCCATCATCTTAATTCCTCCCCGTTTCCTTTTTAAATGGATGACAGAGAGCATAAACTGAGGATAGAAAACAAAAAGGGCAACATGGTGAAAAAACCACACAAAACATATCTTTTTTTAAATTTTTTTTTAACGTTTATTTATTTTTGAGACAGAGAGAGACGAGCATGAACGGGGGAGGGTCAGAGAGAGAGGGAGACACAGAATCTGAAACAGGCTCCAGGCTCTGAGCTGTCAGCACAGAGCCGGACGCGGGGCTCGAACTCATGGACCGCGAGATCATGACCTGAGCTGAAGTAGGACGCTCAACCGACTGAGCTACCCAGGTGCCCCAAAACATATCTTTTGGTGCATGGAAGCATGATATCACAGCCAATAAAACTCCTTCAAACAAAACATATTAGAGTGGAATAAGGTGGAACAAGGAAAATATTCATGGCACAGAAGGAATTATGTGAAATTTTTGTTGTTGAAGATAAACTTGCTTATATGCTATTAAAAAGGATATTGGTGACTATTAAGATGCTACAGTATTCAGAGTCTGAAACATTTTAAAAAGTAGTGAAACTTTTATTGTTTCAATGTTTATATTTACAATATGGTAGAAATTACATTATTTGCAATTACTAAACTTATTATTTAAACACTAGATTAAACAGAAACAGATGAGGGAATATACAGTTTTTCAAAATGTTTATTGAGAATATATGAGTGGAAAAGTTGAAGACTGTTGCTCAAGCACACAAAGACATTTCCATACAGTGGTTCAAGGTATTTGATGAAGTCTTAACAAACTCATGAGAGAGCTTCACCCCTAAATCCAGGGATGACAGCTTCCATCAGAGGGCCAGCTTGTAGAACGATGGGTCACAGACATAAATCATCTAGGTCTGTATTTCATAGAAGACTGTGTTTCTTTTTATGTTATTTTCTGATAAACCATATATCATATGGAAAGACAGTTTTGTGACTCCTTATACTGACAAGAATTCTGCTGGAATTGAGGATTCAGAAAAAGAAAGGAGACTCTTATCCAGTCAGTTTGGAGAAGGACATGTTGAGGTTGGAAGACAGGCAGTGAGAAGCTGGAACTCAGGAATTTCCTAAATAAAATGCTCAGCACAAGAGAGAGAAGGAGGAATTTCACATCTGCACTAGGTGTTTACAAATCCTCACTTTACACAAGTACTTGGTTCCAGAAATTCCTTAAGCTGTGATAAACTAATCTCTTACTCTGCAAAACAAACAAAAGTTCTAAAACTTCAGCCTCTACATTTTCTTTCCTTAATAGTCATCAGAACTGACTCTCCAAACAGGCACTCAAAAAATGACCTCTGACCAGGTAGCTGGTCCTAACACATTTACTCAGGCAACCTACTCTTAACACGTTAACTCTTCTGACCTGTGCCTTCTCATGACTATTTCATCTATTTTTTAATAGACCACATGGCTGGGCCTCTCCAGCTTCTGTGGTCATATATTTTAGCTTTCCAAGAGTGACAGCTCCCGAAGTTCTATATAGGGTGAGGTTGTGAATAGGCAACCTGGCTGCAAGAAGATAGGTATAGAACCAGCCAGACTTAAGACCTTGTTTGTGCATGACACACTAATGGCTAAAAGCACATAGTCTGAAGCTGGCTTCTTAGTTTACTTCCTGCTTGTGGCACTTATTAGCTTTGTGAGTTTGGCCAAGTTACTTGCTTTCTCTGTGACTTAGTTTCCTCATCTATAAAATGGAGACAACAGTAGCACTGTGTCTTAGGGTTGTTGGATGCCAGCACAGGTTCCAACTGGCCAGATCAGATAAGAGCAAGCTCAAGAGAGACCTGCTTGAAGGACCCAAGTCTTTTCTCCACACTACCATTAGGAAATATAAATTCCCCTCAGAGGACATGTGGAAAAGAAGTGGAGGGGAGACTCCACTTGAAAAGAAGTGGAGGGGAGACTCCACTTGAAACTAGAAAAACAGAGATGGGGCAATGGAATTAATATGGGCTGGAAATTTACCTAAAAGAGTCCTTTAAGTTTTTCTTTTTTTTAATTTTTAAATTGAGACTAACATATATAAGGCTAAAATAAAGTGGACACATCATAAGTGTCCAAGTTGTTGAATTTTAACCTATTCTTAGACCTTTATATCCTCCATTCAGACCCTACTGTGAAGCATTCCCATCATTGCTAAATGTAGTCCCCATCTGTCAGGATACAACATCTTATAATATTATTGACATATTTACTATGCTGTACCTTCATCTCCATCACTTATTTATTTTATTACTGGAAATTTGTATCTGTGAATCTCCTTTATCTATTTTACCCATATCCCCACCCACCTCCTCTCTAGCACCATCAGTTTATTCTCTGTATTTAAGAATGTTTTTGTTTGGGGGCACCTGAGTGGCTCAATTGGTTGAGCATCTGACTCTTGGTTTTACCTCATGGTTTGTGAGTTCACGTTGGGCTCTGTGCTGCCGGTAGAGCCTGCTTGGGTTTCTCTCTCTCTCTCTGTTGTTCACACACACAGTCTCTCTCTCTCTTTCTCTCAAAAGTAGATATGCTTTAAAAAATGTTTTTTGATTGTCCATTGTTGTTGCCTTTTTAACATTCCATTTATAAGTATGGCATTTGTCTTTCTCTGGCTTATTTTACTTAACATAATGCCCTCTAAGTCCATCCATGTTGTCACAAATGCCAAGATCTCATTGCTTATTATAACTAAGTAATATTCCCTACATATATATCCATATACTATGTGTGTTTGTGTGTGTGTGTGTGTGTGTGTTTACATTCTATAACACAGGAGGCAAGGATATACAATGGAAAAAGACAGTTTTTTCAATAAATGGTGTTGGGAAAACTGGATAGTAACATGCAATAGAATGAAAATGGACCACTTTCTTACACCATACACAAAAATAAACTCAAAAATAGACTAAAGATCTAAATTTGAGACCTGAAACCATAAAATTCCTCTAAAAAAACATAAAAAGTCAGCCCTTGGATATTGCCCTTAGCAACATATTTATGGATATGTCTCCTCAGGCAAGAGAAACAAAAGCAAAAATAAACTATTGAGTTGCTTCCATATCTTGGCTCTTTTAAATAATGCTGCAATGAAAGTAGTGGTGCATGTATCTTTTCAAACTAGTGTTTTCATTTTCTTTGCATAAATTTCCAGTAGTGGCCATGCAGCATTTAGCCTCATCTAAAAGCTACAACCTGACTGCCTTCATTTCATGCATAATAATCTGTGGGTTCCGCTCAGGCAGGGACAGTATGCTGAAGGTTGCAAAGAATCAAGGGGGAATTTGCACTTGAGGGTCTCAGCTCAAGTGTCCTACCGTTTTGGTGTGACCTCCCCTTTACTTTCACCCAGCTGAGGGAATGCTTCTGGGGATATCTGTCCAGATGACCTCTATGTTTTCAAACAACACATTTTCTCCTTCATCTGAGCTCCAACAATCCTTCGTGTTAGAGAAATGATATGCAGTTTCTGTTTGTGTTGCCTCCTTAACATCTGTTAGATTTTAAGATTCACCTAGGCGAACAGCAACAAAAAACCCACAGAAACCAAAAGACTGAGGACCCTGATTAGCAAAATTCTTGAGGAAAGAAGAGTATAGAGGTGACTGATCAAACGATTCATTCAACACAGAAGCACAAGTGACTCAGCAGGCGTGCCCACAGCATCCACATTGGGGGGGGGGAGATTAACTGCAGTCTAGATACCAGTAGTTCTGCTGACTTAAAGGAAATAAGAATGACAAATTTGCACAATATTCTTAATTAAATATAAAAAAATGCAAAAATTAGGGTTATTCCTAAATATAAATTAATGTATTTTAGGGAGGACTACAACTCCTGGGTCCACCATAGCCTCTGAGCCCTCCATACCCTTGATCACAGTTGCCAGGCACACTACCAAGACAACCACGGCCTCAGGAGACACCACAGTGTGTGTGTCCACAATGGGCTCCTCCCACAGGTCCTCAGAGCAACTCAACCTCTCAGGCCATCAAGGTCTCCACCACAGCTTCTGAGACCACACAACCATCACCACAGCCTCTGAGGCACCACACCCTCCACCACAGCATCTGTATCCACCATGACCTCTCCCACAGCCTCTGAAACCACCACAGGCTCTGAGACTACCTCAGTCTCCCGTACAGTTTCTGAAACCATGAAGTCCTTCACTACACTGTCTGTGCCAATGATGGCCTGCACCCCAGCCTCTGAGACTACCGTGTCCTCCATAATAACCTCTGTGCCTACCATGGTCTACAACTCAGGCTCAAAGATTACAACAGCCTCTGAGAACATCATGGCCTCTACCACCACCTCTGAGACTACGATACCTGCCAACACAGCCTCTGATATCAGTACAGTTTCCACCAAAGCCCTTGTGACAATTTTGAAGTCTGTGCCTTCTGCAGTCACCCCAATAACTGCTGACACCACAGCATCTCTGTCCTTCACAGCCTCTGAGAGCACTGCTCCCTCCGTGATGACATCTGTGCCCACCACAGTCTTCACTACAAGCTCTGAAATCATCACAGACCCCAGGGCCACCATAGATTTCACCGCAGCTCAAACACCACTGCAGAGTCTGTGTCCACCACAGGCTCTGAGATCACCATGTCCACAGAGGCCTCTTCCTTTGCCTCTGAAATCTCCATAAGCGTGGACACCACCATAGCTTCTACTATAGCTCCTGAGATCATCACACCTTCCACTACAATGTCTGTGCCCACCACAGCCCTCAGCATAGCCTCTGAAGTCACCATAAGTTCTTCAACTACCCTAGTCTCTCAAATAACTTCTGAGGCCCTCAGGTCCACCATTGCAGCATCCGTGTCAATGATACCCTCTATCCCAGACTTTGAGGCTTCTGGGGCCTCTACCAAGGTCTCTGAGACCACCACAGCCTCCACAATTACATCTCTGCCCACCACAGGCTCTAAGAATACAGCTTTTGGGACTACCATGGCCTCCCCCACCACTTCTGAGACCACCATGGCATCTACCACCACTGCTGATACCACTAAGGCCACCACTGATCTCTGACAGCAGTGTGGTGTCTACCTTGGCCTCTGAGGCAATGACAGTATCCACTAAAGTCTCTGACTCCAGAAGAATCTGTGCCCTCCGCAGCTATTCCAATGTCTGGAGAGACCCTAACTGTCTCACCTACAGCTTCTTCTTTTTTCTTTAACTCACCCCTTTATTTAAAAAAAAAAAGTTTATTTATTTTGAGAGTGAAAAGGAAAGAGAGAGAAAGTGTTTAAGTAGGGGTGGGACAGGCAGAGAGGGAGAGAATCCCAAGCAGGCTATGTGCTGTCAGCATGGAGCCTGATGTGGGGCTCAAACTCACAAACTGTGAGATCACGACCTGAGCAGAAATCAAGAGCCTGCACCTAACCAACTGAGCTACCCAGGCGCCCCTCAACGACAGCTTCTATGGGCACCACAGTTTCTTTCTCAGAATCCGGGTCCATCATATATTCTTCAACAGATTCTGGCAACACCGAAGCTTCCACCTCACCTTTTGGACCTACCACAGCCTCAGAGGTCACCACACCTTTTACTTTGGCCTTACCACCTACCTTGGCCTTTACCTCTGCCTCTGAGGTCCCCACAGTCTCCACTAGTGTCTCTGGACCTTTCATGGTCTCTTCTATCACCTTGGTGCCCACCAAGGTCACTGACTTTTCTACTCAGACCATCACCAACACAGCTTTATCGGGTACTGACCACCATGTCTTCTCTAAGCACACACATTTACCTCCAGTGACAACCATCACCTTTTTGCCTGTTTCTGTCATTTCTGCTCTAGACTCTAGTCAAGCCACCACTCCTATTAGATATAATTCTGTTCCTTCTTTTTGAATCTTACTTATTTCTGTTCTGGTCTCACTTTCTTTTGTTCAGTGTTCCTCATTTCCATCCCAATCAGATTCTTTGCAAATAACCGCCCCCCCCCACCCCAACACACACACATTAATTATATTCCATCACTTCTGCCTAGAGGGAACTCGCCTCAACTGCGACAAACATCTCGGTTTGTTAGATGCTATCACTTCTGTGCCAAGCCCAATCAGCTCTGTCCCACCCACCGCCTGTGACATTGCCACCTCATCTTCAATGTATTGAGCGCTGGCCCAGGGGCTGCTAACTACACTTCATGGACCAAATCTGGCCTGTTACCTGCTTTCTCAAATGAGGTATTATTGGAGCACAGGTGCACGTACTCCTTTACGTCTATAGCTGCTTTCCAGCTACTTTGCATACTTGTGAGAGAGACTTTGTGACTCAAATAGCTTAAACATATGCCACCTGACGACGCTTTACAAGAAGTTTGCCAACCCTTGCTCCAAGGTTGATTAAGACCAAAGTGATTTTTTTTCATATTCTTCCACTTGCTCTGAATAAAATCACCTCTGCACTTGCCATCAGCACTCATGGAGAATGTGATTCAACCCATTTTGTTCTGAGCCACTCACTGCTATTCCAGTGACTGACACTGCTCTTGTATCAGGGTAACCACTTCCAGTCTAAGCACAATCCTTGCTGCCAATGCCACCTGCTGTATGTATTAGTTCCCCCCGCCTTATTCTGAGCCAGCCTCTCCTGTCCCTAGGGCCAGCCTCCTCCCTGTGGGTCAGGTTCTTCCACACAAGTTCTGAGCACACTCACCTCACCTTTGTTGACCACCACGATTGTGTTAGATTATGTAACCTGTGCTCCCAGCCATGGCCACTGTCTCACCCCTGAGTAAATCTGAGTCCATCATCCGTCTTCCAGCAATGTCCTTATGCCCAGTTGAGTACATCACAAGAATATCAGACTCTGCCCCTTTTATCCCTGCCCACCTTCTCTATTTGGGTGATCACTTCTAAAATTGAATAAATCTTCTCCTACATCAATCACAGTCACATTTCCTCAGTCTTAGCCTTCACCATCACCAGTGGACATAGTCTACGTCCTCTTCTCTAAGACACTCACCTCTACTCTGGGGACCATGGCCTCAGGTGAATCACTTTCTAACATCTCTCCTCTCACCACAACAGCTCTTCTCAAACCACCACTCCCATTAGTGGGTTATATTAACCTTTCTTCTCTAAGTACACCCGCCTCCCTTTTGATTACCTGTTTCCTAGGCACCAGGACTCTGGAGTCAGGAAAACTACCTCCCCCCACCCCGTCACCATGGCCCTTGCAATGGACTCTACACCCCCTGCCACCAGGAATATTGTCCCTGAGAGAGCCCCAAATGCTCTTACCTGGGCACATCCACTGTTGGAGCACCATCTACCACCTCTGTTCCAGGTACCAGGAACACCAGGATGAGATCCACCCAGGAGTCAATCTCCACTCCTGGAAGAAGCATTACCTCCCCCCAAATAGGCCCAGTCACCACAGGCACAAACACAGTTACCAAGAGTCAAATGCCAACAAATGAGAGTAAACAAGTGGATATTTGCACCCCTGAGGCATCATCCTCATCTCTCTGTCTGGAGTCATAGCGGCTATTGGACTGTTAGTGGGACTGAGTTTTGGGCTGGTGAGTATCAAGGTTGAGTTAATAGAGGAGCCTGCTAAGAAGGCAGAGTATGAATGGGAGAAGAATTCATGTAGATAGTTCCATTAAGATATCCAGAATGAGAGAGAAGAATAAATTGGTATGCTATGAGGAAAAGAATCACCTAGTACACTATAAAGACTAGAGAGAATGATTAAATAAAGGAAAGTGATAAATTTAAGGTAGAAAAACAAGAAAAAAATATAAAATTAGGACTAATGTGAAAGGATATTTTGTGAAAGGGGGGGAAACAGAAGGTATTTTTTCAGAAATCATGTCTCTTAATGAAACAAAATCTGGAAGTAAAGCTGTTTTAGCACTGGAAGAAGAATCTCCAGGGAGTAAGGGATGGTTAGGCCCTCACCTTGTTTACAAATTTCCACTGCAAATGTTAGTACTGGTTATCCAGGCAGAGATAGTCTACCTTGGCTTTCCTTAGCTCAGCTTTTAGAATGGCAATGTCAAAACATTTCACTAAATCTGAGAGAGAACAGGAAAGAAATAAACATAAAGAAAACAGGAAACATGGGGATGTTCAGCCGCCCATAGTGCAGTTTTCCAATGTTATATACTAACAAGCACTCTGCAGTTCCTAGTTCTATCTGGGCTAGTCAATCTCTGACTTCCCACAGCATCTCTGCTTTCTGGTCTTGATCTTTCTGTAAATACACATTTGTACTATTCTGATTTTGAAATTTATTTATGTTTTTCCTGTTTTCTGTAGTTTCTGTTACTAAGCTCATATCTGAGGAATGATTCAGAGAACAATAGGTGGTGTGCAGAAGTGTGTCACACTGCCTCACAAGAGACTGTGCATCTCTTCCCAACTCTGGGTTCAGGAATGTCACATTGGTAGTTTAAAATATGCTGTGGTGGAAGTATTTATAGTCTAGAAACCAGAAAATTCTACATAATGTCTTTTAACCTCTGGAGAGCCAGTTGTTAAACAATCATCAGTAAAAACAAATGCAACACATTCTGCAGCCAAAAGCTGGCATAATATAGTCAATTTACTAGCATTCCTTAG
Organism: Puma concolor; assembly: GCF_028749965.1. Classification (NCBI taxonomy): domain Eukaryota; kingdom Metazoa; phylum Chordata; class Mammalia; order Carnivora; family Felidae; genus Puma; species Puma concolor. Next base: position 30,172,199 of record NC_141671.1, read on the forward strand.
TTCAGAATTTTCAGTCTGCCTCCATACGTAGGCTAAAAAATAAAGTCCCATCATCCAGGAATGACTTCCTAAATTATTATTTTATGTGCAAAGTTAACATATAATGAGAACTAAATTAATTGAGTTTTTACTAAGCGTTAGGCTCAGGTATGAGTGCTTAAAATGCATCATTTCATTTCATTTGTTCTACAGTCCTAAGGGGATATTATAGCCACCTGATACACTAGGAGCCTGGAGCTCCATGATCTTAGTTATTTGCTCCAGCACATATAATCTCAAAGCTCTACATGAATATATTCTAAGGTCTCTCAATTCCATGCACCTGTCTTCAGCTTCCTTAGCTGACTAACAAATTGAAAGGCTCTCTTAAGTGAGTCTCCACAATTTCACATATAGACGTGGATTCACTTTTGTCTTGATAGTCCAATAGCACATAAGCTTACCATGCTGGAAAGGATGTATTAATAAAGTGACAAGGAAAGTTGTTTACTCAGATAGAAAGATGGGAGAGACAAAGACACAATAAGGGTGGTAACAAGAGGAGAAAATAGGTGGCTCTGAAAAGTAAAAATCTGACAGTGAAAGAGATGATAAGGGAGATAAGGGAGAAGAGATAAGGTTGGTGATAAGAGAAAACATAAATTAATTTTATAATATTATATTTTTTCTTTTTTAGAGGGACTTTTACTTCCCCCTGATAAATAGTGGTACTTACTACCTTCATGACTACAGCCTTGACCTTGGTCTGGACCTGGATTATTCAGAACTGGGCTCTGGCATGTTCCACAGCCTGGAAAATGAATTGGTCCATGGAGGAGCACATGGCTTTGGACACAGAGTGGGCCATGGTATCAACCATAAATGGAGCCATAGCTGTCAGAGTGGTTATGGCATGAATCATGACAGAAGTTATGGACACAAAGAAGCCATTACAATAGCCATTACCACAGAGGAGGCCACTGAGGAAGCCATGAAGTGGGCCACAAAGGAAGATACCATGGAAGCCATAGCAGGACAAGATGGTCATGGCCATAAACTGGATAATATAGGAAAATATGGGAAACGAAAAGTTGAGAGGGTGTCATGGGGAAAAAATGATCAGGAAATGATTAAAATGAAGTTATAGGGGCACTTGGATGGCTCAGTCAGCAGAGCATGAATTCAAGTCCCACACTGGGCAAAGAGTCTACCTAAAAAAAAAAGTTAAAATGGAGTATAAAAAGGTTCTCAAGGAGCAAGGAACAAGGTCAAGGTCAAAAAAGAATGAGCAAAAATATCTCAGAGACCTTGACCAACATTGGGAAAAATCAAGCAAAGACTAGGTTTAGAGTAGATGCACAGCTTTACCAGGCTTGGAGATGACTTCAAGTCAAAGCTTTCTTGAGTTCTACCTGACTCTCAGACTGTATTGTAGGGAGTCATAGTGATCATCCGCAGCACTTTTTCTCTATCTCCCACCACCAAGTCATGGCCAGTGTTTCTCATCCTTATGTTTCCTCAGGGTGCTATAAATGTTACCACACCGTTCTAAGAAGCAAAAGCACAAAGTAAGTATATTATCAGGACTACAGGCTTATTTGCTTTCCTTGTTTTCCTCTTTGTTCTTTTAGTATTCACTGATTTTTTTTTTTTTTTTTTTTTTTTTTTTTTTTTTTTTTTTTAGTGATTGCTATGTTCCAGGAGCTATCCCAGGAGCCTTTAAATACATCATCATTTAGAATTACTGGGAACTTATGAAGATAAAAAGCTTCTGCACAGCAAAGGAAACAACCAACAAAACTAAAAGGCAACCAACAGAATGGGAAAAGATATTTGCAAATGACATATCGGACAAAAGGCTAGTATCCAAGATCTATAAAGAGCTCACCAAACTCCACACCCGAAAAACAAATAACCCAGTGAAGAAATGGGCAGAAAACATGAATAGACACTTCTCTAAAGAAGACATCTGGATGGCCAACAGGCACATGAAAAGATGCTCAACGTCACTCCTTATCAGGGAAATACAAATCAAAACCACACTCAGATATCACCTCACACCAGTCAGAGTGGCCAAAATGAACAAATCAGGAGACTATCAATGCTGGCGAGGATGTGGAGAAACGGGAACCCTCTTGCACTGTTGGTGGGAATGCAAATTGGTGCAGCCACTCTGGAAAGCAGTGTGAAGGTTCCTCAGAAAATTAAAAATAGACCTCCCCTATGACCCAGCAATAGCACTGCTAGGAATTTACCCAAGGGATACAGGAGTAGTGATGCATAGGGGCACTTGTACCCCAATGTTTATAGCAGCACTCTCAACAATAGCCAAATTATGGAAAGAGCCTAAATGTCCATCAACTGATGAATGGATAAAGAAATTGTGGTTTATATACACAATGGAGTACTACATGGCAATGAGAAAGAATGAAATATGGCCCTTTGTAGCAACGTGGATAGAACTGGAGAGTGTGATGCTACGTGAAATAAGCCATACAGAGAAAGACAGATACCATCTGTTTTCACTCTTATGTGGATCCTGAGAAACTTAACAGAAACCCATGGAGGAGGGGAAGGGAAAAAAAAAAGAGGTTAGAGTGGGAGAGAGCCAAAGCATAAGAGACTCTTAAAAACTGAGAACAAACTGAGGGTTGATGGGGGGTGGGAGGGAGGGGAGGGTGGGTGATGGGTATTGAGGAGGGCACCTTTTGGGATGAGCACTGGGTGTTGTATGGAAACCAATTTGACAATAAATTTCATATATTGAAAAAAAAACTTTTATTTAAGTAATCTCTACACCCAACATTGAGCTTGAACTGAGGACCCTAAGATCAAGAGTCACACGCTCTTCCAACTGAGCCAGCCAGGTGCCCTTCCTTTGTTTTTTAAGTTAATTTCACCACATATATCAGTAACTCTCAACAATGTTATTGTATTTACCTATTTTCAATAAACAGGTTTAATCACTAAAAAAATAAATAAATAAATACATCATCATTTAATCCTTAAAAAGTTCGAGGATGAGGGAAGATGGCGGTGTAGGAGGATGCTGGGCGTCCACCACCGCGTCCTGCTGATCACTCAGATTCCACCTACACCTGCCTAAATAACCCAGAAAACCACCAGAAGACTAGTAGAACGGATTCTCTGGAGCCAAGTGCAGACGAGAGGCCCACGGAAGAGGGTAGGAAGGGCGGAGAGGCGGTGCACGCTACACGGACTGGCGGGAGGGACCCGGGGCAGAGGGGCAGCCTGCCGGCCAAGCAGAGGCCCCAAGTCTGGCTTGCAAAAGTGGAGAGGCTGGATGGAGTGTGTATTGACAGCAAGCAGGACTTAACATCTGGGAGGTTATAAGTTAACAGCTCTGCTCGGAGAGCAGGAAGGCTGGAGGACAACGGGAGGGAGAGTTGTTGAGCCCCGTATGACAGAGCTCAGCTTGGCAGGGAACAAAGGCGCTTACCAGCGCCATCTCCCTCGCCCATCCCCCAGCTGAAATCCCAAAGGGAACCAGTTCCTGCCAGGGAACTTGCTTGCACTGCTCAATCACCCAACGCTGTGCTTCTGCAGATCCATCCCTCCGGCGGCAGGTCTGACTCCCTCCTGGTGCTGCAGGGCCCCTCCCAAAGTGGATCACCAAAGGATAAGCGAGCTGAGCCTACCCCTCCCACCTCCGTGCACCTCGCTGATCCACCAGATCCCCAGCACCACAAACCTGGCAGTGTGTAAGTAGTCCAGACAGGCCACGCCACCCCACAGTGAATCCTGCCCCTAGGAGAGGGGAAGAGAAGGTACACACCAGTCTGACTGTGGCCTCAGTGGTGGGCTGGGGGCAGACATCAGGTCTGACTGCTGCCCTGCCCACCAACGCAAGTTATTCAAGACAGCACAGGGGAAGTGCCCCGCAGTTCTGCACCACTCCAGGGACTATCCAAAATGATGAAATGGAAGAATTCCCCTCAAAAGAATCTCCAGGAAATAACAACAGCTAACGAACTGATCAAAAAGGATTTAAACAATATAACAGAAAGTGAATTTAGAATAATAGTCATAAAATTAATCGCTGGGCTTGAAAATAGTATAGAGGACAGCAGAGAATCTATTGCTACAGAGATCAAGAGACTAAGGAATAGTCAGGAGGAGCTAAAAAATGCTATAAATGAACTACAAAATACGGGGCGCCTGGGTGGCGCAGTCGGTTAAGCGTCCGACTTCAGCCAGGTCACGATCTCGCGGTCCGTGAGTTCGAGCCCCGTGTCGGGCTCTGGGCTGATGGATCAGAGCCTGGAGCCTGTTTCCGGTTCTGTGTCTCCCTCTCTCTCTGCCCCTCCCCTGTTCATGCTCTGTCTCTCTCTGTCCCAAAAATAAATAAACATTGAAAAAAAAATTAAAAAAAAAATAAAAATAAAATAAATAAAATAAAATGGAGACAACCACGGCTCGGATTGAAGAGGCAGAGGAGAGAATAGGTGAACTGGAAGATAAAATTATGGAAAAAGAGGAAGCTGAAAAAAAGAGAGAAAAAAATCCAGGAGTATGAGGGGAAAATTAGAGAACTAAGTGATGCACTAAAGAGAAATAATCTATGCATAATTGGTATGCCAGAGGAGGAAGAGAGAGGGAAAGGTGCTGAAGGTATACTTGAAGAAATAATAGCTGAGAATTTCCCTGATCTGGGGAAGGAAAAAGGCATTGAAATCCAAGAGGCACAGAGAACTCCCTTCAGACGTAACTTGAATCAATCTTCTGCATGACGTATCATAGTGAAACTGGCAAAATACAAGGATAAAGAGAAAATTCTGAGAGCAGCTAGGGATAAACGTGCTCTAACATATAAAGGGAGACCCATAAGACTCGTGACTGATCTCTCTACTGAAACTTGGCAGGCCAGAAAGGAATGGCAGGAGATCTTCAATGTGATGAACAGAAAAAAATATGCAGCTGAGAATCCTTTATCTAGCAAGTCTGTCATTTAGAATAGAAGGAGAATAAAGGTCTTCCCAAACAAAAACTGAAGGAATTCGTCACCACTAAACCAGCCCTACAAGAGATCCTAAGGGGGATCCTGTGAGACAAAGTACCAGAGACATCGCTACAAGCATGAAACCTACGGACATCACAATGACTCTAAACCCATATCTTTCTATACTAACACTGAATGTAAATGGACTAAATGCGCCAACCAAAAGACATAGGGTATCAGAATGGATAAAAAAACAAGACCCGGGGCTCCTGGGTGGCGCAGTCGGTTAAGCGTCCGACTTCAGCCAGGTCACGATCTCGCGGTCCGTGAGTTCGAGCCCCGCGTCGGGCTCTGGGCTGATGGCTCAGAGCCTGGAGCCTGTTTCCGATTCTGTGTCTCCCTCTCTCTCTGCCCCTCCCCCGTTCATGCTCTGTCTCTCTCTGTCCCAAAAATAAATAAACGTTGAAAAAAAATTAAAAAAAAAAAAAAAAACAAGACCCATCTATTTGCTGTCTACAAGAGACTCATTTTAGACCTAAGGACACCTTCAGATTGAAAGTGAGGGGATGGAGAACTATTTATCATGCTACTGGAAGTGAAAAGAAAGCTGGAGTAGCCATACTTCTATCAGACAAACTAGACTTTAAATTAAAGGTTGTAACAAGAGATGAAGAAGGGCATTATATAATAATTACAGGGTCTATCCATTAGGAAGAGCTAACAATTATAAATGTCTATGCGCCAAATACAGGAGCACCCAAATATATAAAACAATTACTCACAAACATAAGCAACCTTATTGACAAGAATGTGGTAATTGCAGGGGACTTTAACACTCCACTTACAGAAATGGGTAGATCATCTAGACACACGGTCAATAAAGAAACAAGGGCCCTGAATGCTGCATTGTATCAGATGGACTTGACAGATATATTTAGAACTCTGCATCCCAAAGCAACAGAATATACTTTCTTCACGAGTGCACATGGAACATTCTCCAAGATAGATCACATACTGGGTCACAAAACAGCCCTTCATAAAGTATACAAGAATTGAAATCATACCATGCATACTTTCAGACCACAATGCTATGAAGCTTGAAATCAACCACAGGAAAAAGTCTGGAAAACTTCCAAAAGCATGGAGGTTAAAGAACACCCTACTAAAGAATGAGTGGGTCAACCAGGCAATTAGAGAAGAAATTAAAAAATATATGGAAACAAACAAAAATGAAAATACAACAATCCAAACGCTTTGGGATGCAGCGAAGGCAGTCCTGAGAGGAAACTACATTAATCCTTAAAAAGTTCTTGAGGATATTTTGAGGTAGGCAAAGGTATTTAAATAAGACACAAAAAGCACTAACAGTAAAGAAAAGTTTGATGGTTTGGACTTCACTAAAGTCCAGTATCAGAATATACCTGGGGTACCTGGGTGGTTCACTTGGTTAAGCATCTGATGTCAGCTCAGGTCATGATATCACAGTTGGTGAGTTTGATTCCCATGTTGGGGAACTGTGCACCTACTCTGTGATGAAAGCTCAGAGCCTGGAGCCTGCTTTGGATTCTGTCTCCCCCTCTCCCTCTGCCACCTCCCCTGTTTGTGCTCTCTCTCCCCTTCCAAAATAAATAAATAAATTAAATTAAAAAATTTTTTAAAGTATATACCGGTAAGAGAATAAAAAGGAAAGCCAAAGATGGGATCATATATTATAATACATATATCTGACAAAAGACTCATATCCATAATATAAAAAGTACTATAAGTCAATAAGAAAAAAAAAAAACAGTGTAATTAAAAGTTGGCAGAAGATTAGATAAATATTTAACAAAAGAGTATATCAAATACTTAATGAACATTTGAAAAGGTGCTCAATATTATTTTTTATCAGGGAAATGAAAATCAAGACCACAATGAGATACTGCCACATATATATCAAAATAACTAGGATTTAAATGACTGATAATACGAAATATTGTCAAGGATGTTGAACAACTGGAATTCTTATATGTTGTTAGTGGGAATGTAAATTGACACAATTATTTTGGGAAAATGGCCACACTAAAATTAAACACACATGTATCCTATGTCCCAGAAATCCCACTCCTGAGTAAATATATCCAACAGAAATGAACACCTATGTCCACCAAAAGACATGTCCCATAGCATCTTTACTCAAAACAGTGCTGAGTTGGAAATTACTCAAAAGTCTATTAACATTAGATTGGGTAAACACATTGTGACATGTTTGTACGTGGAATGCTATGCAATAGTGAAGAAAGAATGAATCACTGAATAATTACATTAATGAATCTCATAGACATAATGTTGAATAAAATAAGTCAAAAAACAAAAAGTACGTACTATGTCATTCCATTCACATGCAGTTCAAGTACATGTCTGGGAGAAGGCATGAGTGAATCTTTTGAGAGAGGGATATGATGCTGTTCTATATTTTGTCTGAGCGGCGATTACATGAGTGCATACATATGTAAAAGTTATTGAAATGTGCACATAAGATTTGTGCACTTTACTGTGTGTAAGTTGTACCTCAATTTAAAAGTGAGAAAGGTATCCTCTGGGACCTTTTTCAGGCAATGTTATGATTTCCTTGGTCAGAGGATGTGGCTGGGACACACAATGATAAATAAGGTATTCTGTAAGCCCAGTGACAGTGGTGCTGTTGGAAGATTTCTGTGCAGGGATGGCAAATATCTATTTCAATGAGGACAGATCACCACTTCTTCCAGGTTGGAGGAGGTTCAATGTAATCAATCTGACACCAGGTTCTCTGGACAATGATGCCATACAGTGGATTAACATTGATCTCTGCCAGGTGAAATAAGCTAGACACAGGAAGAAATACTGTATGATCTCAGTTATGTGTAGAATCTAAAAAAGCCAAACTCCTAGAACTGGAGAATAGAATGGTGGCTGCCATGGGCTAAGCGGTGGGAGAAATGGGAAGATTTTGATCACAGGGTTTAAATTTTCAGTTATAAGATGAATATGGTCTGAAAAGCTAATGTACAGCATAGTGACTGTAGCTGACAGTACTGTATCGTATAACTGAAATTTGCAAAGAGAATAGAATGTAAGCATTCTCTCTCATACACACAACAAAAGAAAGTTGAACCAGTGCAAATAGTTGCTGGGAGTTCTTGTGTGCCTAAATAGAATCACCTCCTTGTTTTGTATGGTCCCAGAGGACTTGTGAATGCCAAGCCTTATCAGCTCCCACAACTGCGTGGTTTAAGATCCAGTCCCTCAGATAGCAGATGTAACAGTTGGGATGCTAGATGTATAAACAAGCTTCTTCCAGGGAGAAGCTGGAGACTTGATTTTACCATTGGAGTGAGCCAGGAAGGAGATGACAAGGACATGTGCACCAACTCTTTCAGGCTCCTGGGAAGATGCCAGTCAACACTAAAATGCAAGCTGGTTAAGAGCTAGACTCTCAGGAAGCAGCTGGAGTACCAGTCAAACCTCTCCCAGGAAAAAAACTGGGGATGAGTAGTTTTGCCTGCTCCCTCTGTGCTGACCCTAGTCGGAATAGTCACAGGGAGTGCTCTTGTGCCCATTTAACAACTGCTTCTTGAATAGTCTTGTGGGATTTGCGAATGCCAAGCCTTATTGGCTATCAGAGCTAGATGATGTAGGGGTTTCTCCCCTGGGTGACAGCCATAAAAGTTGGTGTGGCAAGTAGCTAGTGACTTGGTTTTATTGTTGGAGTCAGCAGGAGGGAGAAGACTGCAGGAAGAGCCCACTAGTTTGTTTGGGCTCCAGGAAGTATCCCAGTTAGCATCTAGATGTGGGCTAAATAGAAGACAGACTCCTAAACAGCAGCTGTTCAAGTATGCAGTCAAATATGTTCCAGGGAAAACAGAGATGGTCATTTTTGCTTTCTCGTTCTGCATTGAGCCTAGGGGGGAATAGTGGAGTGAAGTGCTTGCATTCTCCTTTAACAACTGCTTCTCTGTTTGCTATAGGCACTCATGAATGCAAACCCCATTGACTCACAGAGCTAGGTAATTTGGGAGCCCATTCCTCTTGTGGCAGCCTTAAAAGTTGGGGCACTACATGTGTGGTCCAAACTCTTTGCTTCTCAGGGACTAGCTGGGAGTTGGGGGCTCCCTCTGATTGTAAGGTGCTATGCCAGGGGTTGGGTTTATGATGAAACTATGTCAGCTTTTCCTACCCATTTTGATGTGGGTACTTTCTTAGTTGCCCAATGTGTAGGAGTCACTCAACTAGCTTCTGGATACCTTTCAGAGTAAATTGATCCATGTATATTATATTAGTGCATCTACAGGAGGAGGGAAAGTCAAAAGCCTCCTATGTTGCCATCTTGGTGATGTCACTCTGGAGTAAAATAATCATCAAACTTTGGTCTTTCTCCACACACCTCTTCCTTATAACTTTTTACTTTTAGGAATGGGGTTCCAAACTCAGGTGATACCAGTTATGTCAAATAATGTGACATATTTTTCTTTACGTGCAGGTTGTTACCATGTAACTTTTTACTACTCTGACATATGTAGGGCTTAGACCTTCAGCTGGGACTTTTGCTCTCTGCTCAAAAAGCCTCCACTAGAAGTGTGGCTAGGGAGACCAGTAGTAACTCCCAGCTACAGTATTGAAAACTTCACTCAGTGGTTGTGTGTTGGTAAATGTTTAACAAACAACTCTCCATGGGGAAAAGCCTTGATATATAGCATTTGCTGATTCCCTGCATGGCCCATTTCAAGTTACCAACATGATGTCATTGAACAGGTATTTGTAAGAGATTCACAATAGCAAACCAATATATAGTAACAGTAAACAAATTAGAAAGTGAAGAATTTTGATTACTTATTACCTTATTTTTAATTTATTTAAACTGCAGGTTTATATAATTTAATTTTTTAGATTGGCTTCAGGTTCACAGCAAAGTTGAGCAGAAAGTACAGAGTTCCCATGTGCCCCTTACCCCCCAACATGCACAACTTCCTATAACTTAATTTTTAACAATGGCTGCATTTAAGAACAGCTCACAAATTTCCTGAAACTATAGCAATCAGCTCATGCAAGCCAGTATGAGCCAGCTCCAGGACTCACTGTCATTTACCCCACACCCGGAAAAGCTACTGAAATGATCACCATGACGTCTGCTACATGGATTTTGGAAACCAGTATTATGGAGAAAAATCTCATCTTGAGGGTAAAGGCACCTTTATGCCTTCCAAATCCCCAGCTTTCATGGAACAGAGACCCCCTGAGTTTTAGAAAAGTTAATTTTCTTCTTCCTTTCTACTGCTCTAGAAATGAAACTTACTCAAGAAAACCAGGATTCTGATTATCTCTGGCTCAAGGGATGGATCTCCTCATATCTGAAAATTATGCTGTCCCTGTTCTGCTTCCCTCCTTGTTTCCTCCCAGAAGGAGGAGGGCCAACTGTCCTCTTTCTCCCCATAACACCACCAGACACGCCTTTCTCCAAACAAACACGCACCCTCCCATCTCCCTCAGTCCTAAATAACCACATTGACCAGCCAAAATTTGCTCCTCCAAAGGGAGGGGAAGCCCAGAAACACTGGCTTCCTTTACCTAGTAGCAGCCATAAATGCCACAGCTATGCTCAGGTGAGAAAAGGAAGAAAAATAGGAAAGAGAGAATATGGAGTGCCTTGTGGTTCCCAGGGGTCCAGCTCTCCCAGCTCCCAGGACTAGCTCCCAGCCAGTCTTCACCTCTAATCCAGAAACTTCACTTCCCAAGCATATGATCTTTGACTGTCCCCCTCTGTAGCCCATTTTTGCTTTGGAACACAGGTGATTTTTTCAAGGTAAAAAGAAGAAAGTTCTCTTCTGCCTTCTGGTTCCTGTGTTGCTTTGCTTTGACCTTCTGGGACCTGGTAGGTGAATTACTGGATTACCAAAAAGAACAACATGCAGACCACAAAAAGTCTAAAGGAGATGGGGTCCCCTGTATCAGGCATCATAGCCTCAAATTCTTATTCTTTTTCCAGAAGCAATGATGATTACATTTTTGCCCATTTCTATGAAATTCATTACTGATTCCACTCCTCAGACCACAATGCTGATCCCACATTTCTCTTGAAGCAAATCCATTTTCATCTCCCCCAGCCATGTGCCTGGTCAGGAGGCAGGGACTGAGTCTCATTTCTCTGGGTAGACTGGATTGCAGGAGATAACTGATGCATGCTTTATACTGAACCAGGAGATACTAGTTTTGATTTATCCTCAAGTCAAAATCAGTACAAGGCCCGCATCTAAGGGCAATGCAAGTGATAATATTTCCTCCACAAATGTTGTCCAATATCAAATTGTTAACCTTAATAATCTCTGAGGATGTCCACCTGTGCCCGGGGTGGCATGAGCGCAATTAGTCCATGGGGGAAACAAACTGGCCTCCTGTGTGAGTCCAGCTGATGGGCCTGCAGGTTTGGCTGACTCATATCCCTCTTGGAATTCAATGATTTTCAGGTCTCAATAATTATAGACTACTTTAGCTCACATATAGCCTTTTTATCTCCATTGTCAAATGAAATTAAAAAAAAAAAGATAGGGGAAATTTAAAGAAAGGGTTTAGGTTGAATGAAGATGAGGATTTTAGGTGTTTCCCCCGCCTCCCCCTCCCCCCCCCAATCTTGCACTGTTCCTGGTTTCCTTAACTGGAGTCTATTCCTCTTCCCACACCAGCGCCGAGACCGACCCCAACATTGTCTGCAACTATGGCAGGCACTTCTTTCCCCTCTCACATTCAACTGTTAAAGTAGGAGCTACCACTGAAGTGGAAACAACTGCTTCTGCTCAAGGCATAGGCACCACTGACATATATGACTACCTCCATCTTGATTACCACCAACCCTATAACAAAATCTAGCACTCCTGTTTCAGAGAAAAATCAACACTGGAATAGAAACAACCTTGACTGACCTAGACATCACTGCCACTAAAGTGGGCATTAGCACTTCTGCCCGAGGTATAAGCACTTCTGGAACAGATACACCTATTCTCGTCTCAGGTACCACTTATCACTGGAATAAACTTATTCTCTAAGGAATAAGACAACTCCAACCATCTACTAAGGAAATAGGCACAACCACAACAGCTCAGACTCATCCCCCCTGCCCACTGAAATACCATCCTCATCTCCATCTCAGTCACCATCAACCTAGAACAGAATCAGCCACTCCTGTTTCAGATAGGGCCAGCACTAGGACAAAAATTACCACCTCTGACCAAGGCACAATTTCCACAAGAACAGGTACAACTTTTGCCTAAGGCATAAGCACTCAAGAGTCAAATGCATCCACCCTCAACCCAGGTACCATCTTCATTGGAAAAGGAACAACCATCTCTGCTTAAGGATCAGCAACCATGGAAACAAGCATAGCAAATCTGCTCAAGGCACAGTCAACCTTGGAATAGTACAAACTATGTTAACACAGTCATAAGCACAAACACCATGGGAGCTGGCACAAGTTTCACCCAAGGCACACTCACCCATCCATCAGGCACATCATCCTTATCCCATATACTACCATCCCATACACATTGTTTTCGAAACAGGTACCATTACCTCTTCCCAAGAATCAGCCACTGCTGAAATAGTATCAGTCTCTCCAGTCCAAAGTCTAACCATTACCAAAGTAGGCATAACCACCCTAGTCCTTGACCTAGCCATTGTGGGAAGAAGCACATCCATTTTTGCCCAGGACACAACCATCCTGGATTGGGCACATCTCCCCTTACCCCAGACACCACTATGATCAGAACAGGAATCACAGTCTTTGCCTGAGGATCACCCAGTACTGAAAAAGGAGCTTCTGATTGAGCCTGAAAACAATTGGATCAAGCACATCCCTAAGCCCAGGTCCAAACCATCATGAGAAAAGACACAGCCCTCTCCATCTCCATCACCACAAGCTCTGTCTCAGGTAATACCATTTTTTTTTTTTTCTGGAAGATGAAAGTTTTTCTGGCCAAGGCAACAGCCTTCATGGGAATAGCGTGAATACTGCTTCTTAAGGACACCCTGCACTACAACAGAGACTGCCACTTATGTCTTAGGCACCAACTGTATTCCTGTGGCTGGAACATTACACTCTGCCCTGGGCACAACCCCCCCACTGAGATAAGCACAACCATTCCTACTTCAGGCACCACAGCCCAGTGGCCCGCCTCTACCTCAGTCACCACAGTCATGGAACAGGATCTACTCTTGAAATAATCAATACCATTGGACTCATTGAAGGCACCTATGAAGCAGACCAGTTCCTTTCCAGTGCACACACAGTGTGAGCCACACTCCAGTGACTGTGGTAAAATCAAGATATTTATGGCTTGGGGCACATCCTCATTTCTCTGGCTTCAACTGCAGCTGCTGTCATTCTGTTGGCAGAACTTTGGATTTTGCCTGGCAAGTATTTGTAACTGGTTAATGAGGAGGCTGTTGGTGACAACAGATCACAGTTTTGGGGTATATGTGGAATTCATGGAAAAAGTATCATTTAAAGTGTTCATAGTTAGAGATAATAAATGGTAAAGATTGTCATAACAGAATAAAAAGGACACTCAGAGACAGAAAGCATTGCATCTTATAGAGAAAAGGTAGAAAGGGTAAAGCAGAAAACAAAAGAGAGATGGATAAAGGAGATAAAAATGAGAGCTGAGGAAGGGTTGGCGTCTAGGAGAATAGAGAGGCAAGGGAATAGGGAAACAAAACTCTAAGATTCCCAAAATTTAGCACCAAAGTGAACCTTTTTAGATGCAAAGGAGGGGAAAATCAAGTGTTCTACACTGGTTTCCTTTTGGGTTCTACCCTTCAATCCAGTTGTGTTCTCCAAGAGCACAGTCCTTGCCCTTTAATGTTTCCATCCCACTGGGAGTGAAAACTGTGTTCGTATCTTCTTAGCAGAGCTGAATAGGTTGGCACACAAAAGCCTGTGGCCATATCAAGGCAGAATAACAGGGGCAAAGCAGAGATAATGGGAGACAAAATGGTCAGCCTGATCAAGTGCTGAGATTTGCAGAGCTCAGCCAGAGCTCCCCTGGTTCTCCATCATTCCTCCTTGGGACTGAGAGAGCAGCATTCAGTCCCAGACTATATTCTGCATTCAATATTCACCAGGACTTTCTATCATATCCAGTGTGTTTTCCTCTTGTTATGAATTTTGTTTTCTATTTTTTGTTATAGAGAGGTTACCTTACACAACATGTGGAAAATGGCAGGGTATAAATGATGAAGACAACTCCAACCATAAATGGTTTCTTCACTTTTAAACTCTTCCATCTGGGTAACATTGCATATAGACTCACATCTACTAGTCTTCTCCCAATTGTGCTGGCACTCTCTTATTTAAAACCAAGGCATAATAGCAATAATAATGGCAGGCAATGTTTATAAAGCACTTACTTTGTTCCAGGGACTATGTGAGTACTTTAAATGTGCTATTTCATTGTATCCTCTGAACAACCCTGTAGGAAAATGTGCTATTATCTCCATTTCATAGACAAGAAGACATAGATTGGTTAAGTAATTTACTTAGGGGCACACAACAGCTAGAACTCAACTCAGGATTTTAAAAATTCAGGAATCCACAGTCTTAATTGCAAGGTTATACGATAGATTTCAAGACTGTGGCTTTTCCAGATCAGTTACTCTTAGTCTTCTAAACACACACTTCTTTAGTTAATACAATGACTGATTCCTGCACTTTGGTGGGGTCCATCCTCCGAACATTGGGAGACTGATTGTTTTGCTTTGCAAATTCTACCATATTGGCACAGCATAATAAATGAGAATTCATAGGCACAGAAAGGTCATTTTATTTTATTTTGCTTGTTTTGCTATCTTCTCAGAGACAGAAATAATAACGCAGTTATTACAATGTTACAAAGGTTACAATTCAGTGATACAAAGAGAAACACAAAGGAAGTAATGAGGTTGAGATGAGATTTTTGTAATGGGTTTTCCTAAAAAGTGAAAGTTTGTGACTTTAGTCAACAAGGTGGGCTATTAAATGGAAGAGAAGGATTAATTTCTTAAAATATTTATATATTTTTTCCTTTTAGAGTGATACTTCTGCCCCTGAGAAATATTAGCACATATTACATCTATGACCTAGGCCTGGGTCCATTTTCCTGCAGCTTCAACAATAAAATGAGCTATGGAGGGGTCCTTGGTCTTGGCCATGAGGAACCATGAATGCAGGCCATGAATGGAACCACAGTCATGACGGTGATCATCGAATGAGTCATGAAGTATCCACAGAGGAGGCCAAGTGGAAGCCAGATATGGGACCATGATAGAAATGATAGAAACAACCACAGGGTAGGCCTCAGAGGAAGTCATTGAAGAGGGCATGGCTATAGCCACTGGAAAATGGGAGACATTCTAAGGGACACCTTATGGAAGGAGGGGGTCATGGAGGAGAAGACAAAGCTCCATAATGGGGGAGTGAGTCAAGATGGGGGACCAGAATGTTCCCAGGGAAAGGCCATAGGTTATGGCATAGCTCAAGAACAGAACCAAGGAAAGTCTCTCAATATCTGACCAACAAAGCTCAAGCAGAGTGTGGTTTTAAAAGACAGCCACAGTTTTTCAGGCTTAGAAATGACCTCAAGTAAATGTATTTCCTGGACTCTCCCCATAAATCAGAATCTCAAGATCAAGGAGTTTGCTGGCCCTTGATAGAAGTGGGGACGGGTACTGTGACTGCACTCAACACAGCATTCCAGTACCCTCCATAGCTTGACTTTGTGTTTGAGAAGAGTCTTCTCTTCTTTTGTGTCTTCTTCAGATGTTGTATGACTAAGAAGAGAATTACTAGATACTCTAAGGAATAAAAATTCATTAACATATGTGGTATCCAGATTAAATGCTTATCTTTTAAATTTTATTGGTTTGGCCTTGTCCTTTGTTTCTGAGTGACTGCCTGTGCCACTCAGTGTGCTAAGAGCTTTTACATGTACCATCATCTGGCCCTCACAACAATCCTATGAAGTCCAGATTACAATCCCCACTAAGCAGAGGAGAAAACTGTAACTCAGAAAAAAAGTTAATAAGTGAGTAAAATTACACTGTAAGACAAGTTCTCTAACTCCAACTCCAACTGGTTCTGTGGTGGGGAGGGGATATTTTTCTATTTAGAAGTATTATAGGGATTTTTACCCTTAGAGCAGAGTACTGAGATCCTAGTACCAACTTGTGACTGACCACACCACTCATCCATCCCCCTCATGGAACTTCCCACTACAGACAATAGTCAGATCAACTGCCAAGCCCAGGGCATCCTAGAATCCAGAGTCCTGACCTCTCCCCTTTCAACACCTCATTTTCTACCACAGCTCATTCTCTTATAGCTTCTAGGACTCAGTCATTCACAGTTCTTTCATATCTTAAGATAAAAACTCCCCCAAAACATAAGTTTATGTTTTGTTTTTTTGGAGTACAATGTCCAGCACATAGCAGGCAACAACTAAGTATTTGTGGGATGAATCCCCAACTATCTCTTGTTAGGTCATTTCCATCAGGCTTCATATGTCACGAATATTCTTCCACCCAAATGTCTAAATGATCTGAAATGGCTCCTCTGCCAGGAAACCTTGCTAGATTTTTGGAGGGAGTGGAAACAGCTTGTTTAGACTACATATAGCATAAAATTAAAACTTTCACAGGGTCTATTCCTAATTTTCTTGCCATGAACTGTAGACGAAGGAACTGTGAATCCCGTTAGCTCATTACTATCTTTGTTTTGTTTTCCTTGTTCAGCTGTCTATGCATCATTTCTGTTGGCTCCATCTAAGTGTCTAAACAAAATGTACTTCAAGCCCTCAGTTCCCCAGCAGACTGTCAGTGTTTTTCTTGATGATTCAGCTTACCTAGCATATAGAACTGATGAGAAAAGCAGCTGAAGTTCCCCAGAATGTGAAAATTCCTATGAATTCTTCAAAAATAAGAGAGGGGTGCCTGGGTGGCTCAGTCGGTTAAGCATCTGACTCTTCATTTTGTGCAGGCCACAAATTCACAGATAGTGAGTTCAAGCCCTGCATTGGGCACTAGATTCTCCCTCTCTCTCTCAGCCCCTCCCCCGCTCTCTGTCTGTCTCTCAATATATATATATATTTTTAATTTAATTTTTATTTTTTATTTTTTTAATTTAATTTTTTATATTTTAAAATTTACATCCAAATGAGTTAGCATATACTGCAACAATGATTTCAGGAGTAGATTCCTTAATGCCCCTTACCCATTTAGCCCATCTCCCCTCCCATAACCCCTCCAGCAACCCTCAGTTTGTTCTCCATATTTATGAGTCTCTTCTGTTTTGTCCCCCTCCCTGTTTTTATATTATTTTTGTTTCCCTTCCCTTATATTCATCTGTTTTGTCTCTTGAAGTCCTCATATGAGTGAAGTCATATGATATTTGTCTTTCTCTGACTGACTAATTTCACTGAGCATAATACATTCCAGTTCCATCCACGTTGTTGCAAATGGCAAGATTTCATTCTTTTTGATTGCTGAGTAATACTCCATTGTATATATATACCACATTTTCTTTATCCATTCATCCATCGATGGACATTTGGGCTTTTTCCATACTTTGGCTATTATTGATAGTGCTGCTATAAAAATGGGGGTGCATGTGTCCCTCCGAAACAGCACACCTGTATCCCTTGGATAAATGCCTGGTAGTGCAATTGCTGGGTTGTAGGGTAGTTCTATTTTTAGTTTTTTGAGGAACCTCTATACTGTTTTCCAGAGTGGCTGCACCAGCTTGCATTCCCACCAACAATGCAAAAGAGATCCTCTTTGCATCCTCGCCAACATGTGCTGTTGCCTGAGTTATTAGTGTTAGCCATTCTGACAGGTGTAAGGTGGAATCTCATTGTGGTTTTGATTTATATTTCCCTGATGATGAGTGATTTGAGCATTTTTTTGTGTGTCAGTTGGCCATCTGGATGTCTTCTTTGGAGAAGTGTTTATTCATGTCTTTTGCCCATTTCTTCACTGGATTATTTGTTTTTTAGGTGTTGAGTGGGTAAGTTCTTTATAGATTTTGGATACCAACCCTTTATCTGATATGTCATTTGCAAATATCTTCTCCCATTCTGTCAGTTGCCTTTTAGTTTTGTTGATTGTTTCCTTCACTGTACAGAAGATTTTTGTTTTGATGAGGTCCCAATAGTTCATTTTTGCTTTTGTTTCCTTTGCCTCTGGAGACGTGTTGAGTTAGAAGTTGATGCAGCCGAGGTCAAAGGGGTTTTTGCCTGCTTTCTCTTAGAGGATTTTGATGGCTTCCTGTCTATGTTTAAGTTTTCATCCATTTTGAGTTTATTTTTGGGTATGGTGTAAGAAAGTGGTCCATGTTCATTGTTCTGCATGTCGCTGTCCAGTGTTCCCAACAACACTTGCTGAAGAGAGTGTCTTTATTCCGTTGGATATTCTTTCCTGCTTTGTCAAAGATTAGTTGGCCATACACCAATGACAGAAATCAATACATTCCAATACACCAACAATAAAGCAACGGAAAGAGAAATCAAGGAATCGATCCCATTTACAGTTGCACCAAAACCCGTAAAATACCTAGGAATAAATCTAATCAGACGTGAAAAATCTGTACACTGAGAACTATAGAAAGTCTATGAAAGAAATTGAAGAAGACACAAAAAAATGGGGAAAGATTCCATGCTCCTGGGCAGGAGGAACAAATGTTGTTAAAATGTCGATACTATCCCAAGCAATCTACATA
This sequence comes from Puma concolor, assembly GCF_028749965.1. Lineage (NCBI taxonomy): Eukaryota > Metazoa > Chordata > Mammalia > Carnivora > Felidae > Puma > Puma concolor. The sequence continues at coordinate 30,190,894 of NC_141671.1, forward strand.
TTCAAAGCAATCCCTATAAAAATAACACCAGCATTCTTCACAGAGCTAGAATAATCCTAAAATTTGTATGGAACCAGAAAAGACCCTGAAAAGCCAAAGCAATTTTGAAAAATAAACCAAAGCAGGAGGCATCACAATCCCAGACTTCAAGCTATACTACAAGGTTGTAGTCATCAAGACAGTATGGTACTGGCACAAGAACAGACACTCAGATCAATGGAACAGAATACAGAACCCAGAAATGTGTGGCCAACTAATCAAAATATATTTTTTATTTTTATTTTTTATTTATTTTTATTTCTTTTATTTTTATTTTAATATTTTATTCGCACATAATTGACACACAGTGGATAGAACTAGTTTTGTATAGATTGTTTACAAGGTCTCTCAGTCCTCTTACAGTATGAGTTTTGGTAATCTTTAAATTATATTGCAACAAAATTGAAGTAAACAACCCTATTTTTTCTTATAATTAGCCTTATTCAAGTGTTTTCAAAAATTTACATCTGAGAAGAGTCAGTGCAAAAGTTCAAATCTCCCAGATACTCATACTGGCTATAGGTGAACTCAAACTTCCTTTTAGTTAAGCAATGCCCCTGGTCAATTGTGTGCTCTACATGCATTCCTTAATCTTCACCACCACCATCTCCACTGTGATCCAACAAATATGCCTGTCTTTGTGAAGCTTACATTCTAGCAGGGAACAGGAAAGAAAGAAAGAAGAAAGAAGGAAAGAAAGAAAGAAAGAAAGAAAGAAAGAAAGAAAGAAAGAAAGGAGGAAGGAAGAAGTCTATTTTAATAAAAGGAGCATGGCTGAATGGGGATGCACAGTTAAATTAATTTTTTTTGTAAAATGAAGATCAAATAGAAACTCATTTTTTCTCAGTCTTTGATGAAAATATATCTCAAAAGCATACAGCTACTCTCGTACTTTAATACTAAACATGCAAAGGTTAGCTTGACTCAGTGCTGATTTTGGGACTAATCTGAAAATCAAAGAATATGTGTGTATATATATATATATATATATATATATATATATATAAATATATGAAATTTATTGTCAAATTGGTTTCCATACAACACCCAGTGCTCATCCCAAAAGATGCCCTCTTCAATACCTATCACCCACCCTCCCTTCCCTCCCACCCCCCATCAGCTCTCAGTTTGTTCTCATTTTTTAAGAGTCTCTTATGCTTTGGCTCTCTCCCACTCTAACCTCTCTCTCTTTTTTTTTCCTTCCCCTCCCCCATGGGTTCCTGTTAAGTTTCTCAGGATCCACATAAGAGTGAAAACATATGGTATCTGTCTTTCTCTGTATGGCTTATTTCACTTAGCATAACACTCTCCAGTTCTGTCAAAATATATTTTTTAAAAAAGAGAGAAGAATATCCCTATGAAGGGGGTTTGAAAGCAGAAACATTCTTCTCCAGTTGTCGTTACTCTCTGTAGGTCTCATCCAGTGTGTGTACTGGTAAATGTTTAACAACCAGTTTTCTGTGGTGCAAATGCTCCCACCATAGCTCATTTTAGGTTACCAATGTGACAATGAAAAGGAGATTGAGAAGAGATGTACACACACCATTATACACTATTTCCACCAGATACAATAGATGTACATAACTTCATGAGCATAGATAATAGTAAAATGTAGCAAAATAATTAGGAATTAATGAGTTTTGAGTATTTTTACCATTGTTTTAAATATAATTTAGTTCACAGTAAGCTAAATGTTTAAGTGGCTGTGTTGCAAAAAATCCTGAAAATGCAACAATTTAGGGACCTTGAAAACAGGTATGCACTGACACCAGGATACCACAGGTCTCATCTCCACAATAGTCCACAGCCCCACTCCTTCCACCCCCTACCTCCCATGCCCCAGAGATTCTAAAGTCTGTCCTTGAGTCTCTCTCCTGTCTCATTCAAGATGTGTCTTACATGCCTATGTATGCTCAGCAGCTCCCAGAGGTCCAGTCCCCAGTTCCAATTCACATTGAATCTCACTTGATATGCCCTTCCTACTAAATTCGGTTCATGAGGGCCTACTTCTAACACCAAGGCACTCAGGACTTCACATCCAGGAAACAAGGTGCTGAGTCAGAATAGGTTTTCAGCCCCATCTCTGCCTCAGAGGGTGGGTCCCCTCCACTTTGACAACTTGATCCTCTTGAACTGTCCTACTTCCTGCTCCTCCCCAGGCCCTGCCTAATGGGATCATGTCATTCTCCATTCTCATGTACCTCCTGACCTCTGTACCCTTCCTCTCTGAGTTTAAGTATACTGTCACCTGCTTACATCTAGAAAAATAACAAGCCACATATCCTGCTCCTGCCCAGCCCAGATGATACTATAAAGACTTTCTTTGAAAGATAAAGAGGTGACATTCTATGGAGGAAACCCAAGGCACCAGGCACCAGCATCCCCACTCTGCAGCCCTAAGTGCTCTTTCCTGGTGGTTTTCTTTAGGTTAAGGACCCATTCTTTGAAGACTCAAACTGCCAGCACTCCAGCCTCAGATCTCTACCTGTTCTCTCTCAAGACCCTCTGTTGTGTTTTTTTCTTTCCCTTCTAGGCTTTAGTCATATCTGGGACTCAGGAGTCCCCCTTCTAAGCTTCACAGGCAGATTATCTCAAGATGAAGAGAAAAACATTTTCCTTTGCATGTTGGCCATTGTTTCACCTTCTTCTACTTATAGGAAATGGTGAGTTATTTTGTTTAAAAAAGGATGTTCTTGGAGTTTAAGTACAGTTTAAGGAAATTTTTGACAACCCCTGGGATGCACACTCTGTCCTGTTAGTTCCCACTTTCCAAAAAAGGATTAGGGCCATTATCTTGCTCTATTCTCTCCAATTCACCCCAGCATTTATTCTCCATTCTGTTTCCAGTAGCAGCTCTTCTGCCCAGAAATCTGGCCTATTTCCTCTTTCCTAAATCAATATCAAATGGAGACATATTAGAGTTGGCAGAGATCTTAAAGTTACTCTCTGACCACCTACAGTAGGCAGGGATCCATCTCCAATATCTCTGACACTAGTCACCAAGCCTCTAGTTGAATATATCAGGAGCAATGCTGTTCCACATTTGCATGGCTTTAACTTTTTCTAGAGTTTCCTCCATCCTGTCTTTGACCCATTTGTTTTATGCCCCTGAATAACACAAAATAAATCTACTCCCTCTCAGAAACCAGCTATTCATCTCAATTTCTCAGTTTCTCCATGAACTCTAACCCTAACCCACTTAGAGGCATTAACACAGGCTTTTGGATTCTTCCCCCAAATCTAAATTTGCAATCCTTACATTAGTCCAGACAACACACACACACACACACACACACACACACACACACGGGTAGGGTGAGGGGAAGAAAATCTAAATCCCAGTGGAAGAACAGGGCCATTAATGAACCATGGATATATAGACATATGGGAGGTCAAATTGTTATTGGGATGGAAAATCAGGGGGTAGAAGGTAGTCATGAGATACAGGGAAAAAGTATGGCTTCACATTAACTCTAACTCACTAACCAAGAAGGTTTAGTCCCTTCCTTGAATCACAGATTATCTATTTGAGCTACATGTGGCTAGTTCTTTGATAGACTAAGTACCAAGGCCATTTGGATCCCTTAACTGGTGGTCCCAAAATTTTGTGTGCATAAAAATTACCTGATAGTAGTAAAATGTCCATCACTGTCCTTTCCCAAACTGATTCCCGTTGATTACCTTTCCCATAGAAAAAAGGTATAATTCTATTTGGAGACTTAATATGTATACACAGTCCTACCTAGGATGTGGAATAGTATATGGGCTAAGAACTGGCTCTGTGTCAGACTGCTGTGGTTTAAATCCCTGTCTAGGGTGGCTGGCTGGCTCAGTCAGTGGAGCATGCAACTCTTGATCTCAGGATTGTGAGTTCAAGTCCCACATTGGGCATGCACGTTGGGCATTTATGCATAAATAAATCCCAGTTCCATGATCTGCTAGCTACATAACCTGGGACCAATTGCTTAACCTCTCTAAACCTCAATTTCCCTAGCCATAAAATGTGAGTAATAGTCTCTATATCATGGTCGTAGTGTGAGGATTTGAAATACTAATTCATACATGGCACCTAAAACAATGCCTGAAACATAGTGACCACTCAATAATGATAGTTATTATAATTATCAGTAGTAGTAGTAGTTGAAGAACCAAGGTTTCCAAAGGAATTAACATGCCATCCTTTCTTAATAAGCTGTAACTTTCAATGTTAATGCTACAACGACCTACCCTGTATCAACCACACCATCCAGCAGGACCATCACAACCACCCACCCCGGAACAACTGCACCACCCAGAGGGACCATCACAACCACTCACCCTGGAACAACCACACCATCGAGCGGGACCATCACAACCACCTACCCTGGAACAGCCACAGCCTCCAGCAGGACCATCACAACCACCCACCCTGGAACAACCACACCACCCAGTGGGATCATCATAACTACCCACCTTGGAACAACCACACTATCCAGTGGAACTAAAATAATACCTATGGCCTCTAATGTCACCAGCACAAACACTGCCACTCCAGAGAATGAGGAAAATCCTAACAGATACTTCAGGCCATGGGAAATTTCCCTAATCACCCTGGCCTCCATTGGAATGGCTGTGATCCTCTTCACTGGGCTCCTCTTCTGCTTTGTGAGTGCCTGAAGTACAGGAACCTCTTTTTCTGAGAAAAAGAGAGCAGGAAAGTGAGGAAGGAAATATAGTAAAGAGAGCAGGGTCACTGTAGGGATATTAGGGAGTGGGAAATCAGTAGATAGAAAACAAGACTTAGAAACAGCAGGTTAGAACCAGCAAGACAGATGATTAGAAAAGCTAAGACATATTCAGAGGAGATGAGAGAAAGGTGGAGTCAAAAAGAGCAATGGGGAGTAGTGCTGGCAGGGAGGAGGATGCTTGGGACTGGAGAACACTGGAAGAGGGGGCATAACTCAGAAATGATTCATCCTTTTGTTTTCTGGAGAAACTTTCTACGCCTAAGAAACCTTTTCAACACAGATCTCTACTACTCCTATGGTTCCAACCTTGGTCCACATCTTACAGCTTTTATGGAGTCCATCATGGGTCTGTGATTGAGTCCAGTGGAGACCAGTCTCCCCCTGCAGCCATGTAGCTGACTGACTGAGAGACACAAGTGGCCCTGAATAGCCCTGAAGGCAGAAGCATCACCTCAGGGGGAGAGAGAGAGAGCTGACCTGGATGACTGGAGGGTCTGACTTATGTCCTATATGCCCCCATGGCTGCTCCTCCTAGCTCTAACACTCCTCCCTCTCACTGTTTTTTTCCAGACCATGAAAAGGAGGCTGTAGTTGTAACTGAATTATTAAATTAATGTGTCAAATACATGTGATAGCCAAACAGTATGTGTTAGTGTTTATATATTGCTGTGAGTAGAAGTTCCCTGTATCCCAAAGACCACTCTTTCCTGTATCCTCTCAGCTCTTAAATCCCTAGAGTGAAATCCAGAGACCTTATAGCTGCCCCATTTTCTTCCCTGTCTTGTCCCCATTCCCTTAAGGCCTCTAGGTTGATGGAAGAATTGAATCAGGAAAAATGAGGGAAGGCAAGTGTTGGACTTCACAGATTTGTGTTGCACAATGAAGAGATGGTCTCTGTGTGAGCCTAGAGTGTGAAGGGTTGGGGTTGCTGTGAGGTAAAGACTTAACAGTTAATGGGGCTAATCCCAAGAATGGCCACATTGACTGTTCATATATGCTATGGGCTTGGACTCTTTACTGAAAAGACGGGTTTGAGTGGCCACCTTTCTCTCCTGTGGGCTGCCAGCCTCAAGAGGGCTACCAGACAAGGAGACCATGCTCCCAGTTTCTGCAAGGATGGGCCCAGCCTGCCCTGCCAGGAGCTGCAAAACCAGCCTCCCCTGCAAACCATCCCCTGCAGCATCCCCTGCAAAACCAGGCCTCAAAGCAGAGACACAAAGCTTGTGTATTAACACCATGCTCTTGCTGAAGGCCACCGCCTTGTTAAGGCTTCTGGTGCAACTTGCTCCTCACACACATTCCACTAACCCTCCTGGCAGCAAATGAATCACTCACCTTAACTTAACCTTATGTCTTAATCCTAAGTCTCTTCAGCCTCTATCATTCTCAAAGTCTGGATCTTTGCCAGAGCCTTTTTAACAGGACCAAAGCTGTCTATGTACATTTTATAACACTATTAACAAAATAGTTTTAAAATGCTGTATAGAAGCCAAATGCAAAAGAATACCTATTGTTTGATTACATTTCTTTCAATTTCAAGAATAAACAGAACTAACCTATAGTGACAGAGATTAGATCACTGATTTCCCATGGAGGTGAGAATTTTTATAAAGGGAAAATTTCTGGGTGATAGAAATGTTTTATATCTTGGTTGGTCTTTTGGTTACACATGTAAATATATCTATCAAAACTCATCTGAGTACTTAAGATATGTGCACTTCACGGTCTGTAAATTTTACCTAAACAAAACTATATGGTAGTTAGGGTTGTGTTTTTTACCACATAACAGTTTAATGCTACACAATTCTTAAAATAAATTATACTATATAATTTTACTATGTAGTGGTCTTATACCCGAAGTTTCTAACTAGTTATCTCTTCAGTTTTAATAGTCCCCAGTCCTTTGTCTTAAAGTAATTATCACATTTCTCATTCATTTCTTCATTCATTCATTCATTCATTCACCATATTTACTCAGCATGTGCTGAGTGCCAGGTCTAGAGAAGTTGGGGAGACAAGGATGAATGTGTAGGTCACAATTTGATAAAGAGGACACACTTGTAGACATAAGTTTAGGCCAATGCATCAAGTACTATTAATTAAGGTACTCCAAGAAAAAACATGGAACTTGACCAAGGGAAGAGGGGCTGACTCACATAAATGACTTTGATTCAGATCATAAAGAGCTGGCAGGCATTTATAAGGAGGAAAAGGAGAAATATCAAGCAATCACCTTGTGCAAGACAAGGTGTGGCACTGCTAGTGAATGGTCAAAAGAACTGTGGGACTAGGTAGGACAGCACAGGGAAATGAGGCCAGAGAATTAACTATGTGGTTTGGGATGCCACACCAAGGTAGTGAGATTTCCTTCTGTAACACCAGGAAGCCAACAGATTGTTTTAAGGTGTTGTGGGATTAAATATTTTTTCCAAACAAGAACATTCTGCCTGAGTGAGTAGAAAATAGAGGCTGGAATCCAGTAGGGACTGAAATTCAAAAGCTCTTGTAATGTCCCAGCAAAGAAACAAACAAATCCAAGAGCACAATTGGAAATAGGAATCAAGAAGAAAAGTGGATTTCAAGAGGTTTCTGCCTAGCAGTTTTTTAAAAATCCCCTTCTCCAGAGCCCATAGTGACTTTTTTTTAGAAGTCCTGTTTCAGGGAGGTCCTCTTCTAACAGCTGTAGGCAATTTTCTTAAAATTAATTTATCAAATGATTAATTCTTTGAATTTTTTAATTGTCTTTAAACAAAAATCAACATGTCTCCCACCTGCTGTAGCTAGAGCCTGGACTGGGGGACAGGCAGAGGGGAGACTGAAGAATATCTTATTGCTTATGACATGTTTTATAGACAAGAATACAATAAAACCTTGGTTTGTGAGCATAATTTGTTCTGGAAACATGCTTGTAATCCAAAGCATCTGTATCTTGTATATCAAAGCAAATTTCAAGAATCATTGACTCAGTTGTTTTCATGTAACATTCGGTGTTACATACTACTCATATTGCAAGATGTCACTTGTTTATCAAGTTAAAATTTATTAGAAATATTTGCTCATCTTGTGGAACACTCACAGAACAAATTACTTGCAATCCAAGGTTTTACTATATACTCAAGAAGATATATTTATTTATAAAAATCTTCATATAAAACACTATATTCAAGAACATATGCAAGAAAATAGTTTATTCTTGGGGCGCCTGGGTGGCTCAGTCAGTTGAGAGTCTGACTTCAGCTCAGGTCATGATCTCACGGTTTAGGAGTTCAAGCCCGGAGTCAGGCTCTGTGCTGACAGCTCAGAGTCTGGAGCCTGCTTCAGATTCTGTGTCTCCCTCTCTCTGCCCCTTCCCTGCTCATCCTCTGTCTCCCTCTGTCTCTCAAAAATGAATAAACATTTAAAAAAAAAACAAAATAGTTTATTCTTGATTAATGAATAATTGCAAACATTATTTCCATGTATAATATATAGATTATGGTAAAACCAATAAGGCTACAGACTATATAATTTCATTCATACAACTTTCTGGAAATAGCAAAATTATAGGGACAGAAACCAGGTCTGTTTTGCCAAAATCTGGGTGTCAGGGTAATTGAGGTAGGGTTGACTATTAAGGAACAGCATAGGAAGGGTTTGGGGGGGGGGTGAGGAAATATTTCAGAGTGGTGAAGACATGACTCTATAATTTATCAAAATCCATATAATTGTACCCTACAAAGAGTAAATTTTACTGTGTGGAAATTTAGCAAATCAAGCAGGGTGTAGGGGGAGAGGTGGAATGCAGACTCTGACAAATGAACCACATAACCATATCGAATGAGATAGGGAAGGAGCTGACCTCAGTAACTTTGAAAAACAGTGTTTTGACTGTTAGACTAAAGACACAAAGAATTGTGCACAAATACAGTACTCTAGTTGACAAATTTGTCTTCTCACATGGGTGTGGATTAGCAATTCCAAAACTACTATCTGTTTAAGTGAGTTAATGTGAGTTTGAGGTTGTGAGTTTGAGCACCATGTCGGGTGTATACATTATTTAAAAATAAAATATTTAAAAAATTTTTAACATTTATTATTTATTCTTGAGAGAGTTAGAGAAAAAGAGACAGGGGGAGGGGCAGAGAGACAGGGAGACAAAGCCCGACACAGGGCTTGAACCCACAAACCATGAGATCATGACCTGAGCCAAAGTCAGATGCTCATCTGACTGAGCCACCCAGGCACCCCTAAAAATAAAATATTAAAAAAATAAATATTGTAAATATCGCAAGCAATGTCAGAGAAAGAAATTACAAATAGGGGAAGGGGAGAGGGTAGAATGAACTGTGTGTTACTAGACTGGAACTAGATGTATCTTAATTGACTGAGCCACCCAGGCGCCCTGGAGCTAAAGGTATCAAACCGGACTCATGTTTGTGTTTAATATATTTGCAGATAGATAATACAGAAATAAATACAGGTATGTGTTTGTGTATGAGTTAGCATTTATTTATTTGTTTATTTATTTATTTATTTATTTATTTCCTGGCTCTACTGTGACAGACAAGAAGCAGCAATTCCTAATTAACAATGGACACACCTAGTGCCCAGATCTTGGTTTCTAAATATTTTTCCCTAATAAACAGAACCAGAGTTGCATGGAGAAATGGCTGATTCCAGGGCCTGGGCAGAGAATATACAAAATAAGCATGGAGTTGGGGCGCCTGGGTGGCTCAGTCGGTTAAGCGGCGGACTTCGGCTCAGGTCATGATCTCGCAGTTCGTGAATTCATGATCTCGCAGTTCGTGAGTTCGAGCCCCGCGTCGGGCTCTGTGCTGACAGCTCAGAGCCTGGAGCCTGTTTCAGATTCTGTGTCTCCCTCTCTCTGACCCTCCCCCGTTCATGCTCTGTCTCTCTCTGTCTCAAAAATAAATAAACGTTAAAAAAAGTTCAAAATAATCATGAAGCATTTCGTGATGACAAGATGTAAGAAAATACTTTAAAAGAGGGCGCTGGTTAGCTCAGTCAGTAGAATATGCAACTCTTGACCTCAGGGTCATGAGTTTGAGCCCCACGTTGGGCGTAGAGCCTACTTAAAAAAAAAAAAAAAGAATATTTGCATAGTCTCAAAACATCTCCCCCAAAATATTTAGTGATTACAAAGGGAAAAATAGTAAATTTACAGTGGGGATCCTGTCAGGCACCACCTTAACAGAGTGTTCAATGTTAACATCACCAGTAATAAGTCACATTGATATCATGATCTCCCTGATACAAGGCACCGAGAAGGGCACAGCACCTTTGTGGTATACCTCCCAATAATTCATAACACCAATTTAATCATAGGATATCAAATAAATGATAAGAAATCAGACAAACTGAGGCGTCTGGGTTAGTCAGTCAAGCATCCAACTTTAGTTCAGGTCATGATCTCATGGTTCTGGGTTTGAGCCCTGCATTGGGTTGTCTGCTCTCAGCACAGAGCCCACTTACGATCCTCTGTACCCCCTCACTCTGCCCCTCCCCCACTTGTGCTCTCTTTTCCTCAAAAATAAATAAACATTAAAAAAAAATCAGACAAACCAGAATCGTGGGGCATTCTATAAAATGTGCGACCATTGCTCTGCATGAAAAACAAAGAAAGAGAGAAACTATCACAGATTGTAGGAAGGAGCCTAAGGAAAGGTGATGAGTGAGTGCCATGTGGAATCCTGGATGCAGGTCAGAGAAGGAAGGAATATGAGCATTCTCATTCCAGGCCTGAAGGAACCTTTGGAGGTGAGCTAATTTCATCTAGTAATTGAGGCAATCTTGATAGCATGAGGGCACTGAAGCAGTAGGAACCAGGAGCCCAGCATCTGTGGGCTGCAGACAAGCCAATGAAAAGGATCTGTGTGATGACTGAGAGAAGAGAGTGGTTTTAAGACAGTGAGATCAGGTGTTTACATCCCCCTCATCAATGTCACTCCTTTCTGTTAAGGACCAAGGTGCTCTACACCCTCTGACATCTAGTTCTTCTCGTACCATGCACTATCCCCCCAAGAGAGGCCTAGCTTATACCTTCCTTGTCCACCTTGACCTTACCACGCCCACCTGTGGAAGGGAAATCCTCGCCCCTCTCTGAGGGCTGAGACATTGTGTGGAGAACAGCTTTCATCCAGGGCTCTACATCAGAAAGTGATGCCACCCATGCTGATAAGCTTGATATCATTACTGTTGAACTCTGGGCTCTGGGCCAGAGCCAAGAGCCCCTTTTGCACCAGCGACATCTCTCTTCCCTGCCACTTCAGAATATCAAAGCTTGACTGACAGTAATGGAGCAGGCTGCTCCTCCCTGCAAGAAGACAGAGGAGTACTGGATTCCCTTGGCAGCAGCACATTTAAATTCCACAGCCACTGTGGGCTTAAGGAGAAGGAAAGAGAGAGAGAGAGAGTAGAAGGAAGGAGGGAGGAAAAAATGCTTCCAGCCCTTGTGGTTTCTCTCGAGATGAAAAGAAGAAACTTCTCTGCCACATCCCTTCTCCTGCTACTCCTGCTTCTACTTGGGGGTTCAGAATTGGGTGAGTGAATTAACTTTGAAGAAGATGCAAAGGCTCCTCAGGGCCTGCAGAAACAGGGGTTGGGATCCGTGGAGAAAAAAGATCCTGGGACTCAGGCAGGGCCAGTCGTGAGCAAAGCTATGGAATAAGTAAATGAACCTTGGGAAGTTCTGGACCCTGCTATCTGCCCCCAACCTCCTGTCTCAGGTAAGCAGGGCTCCCAGGGACCTGTTAATTCTCTTTCTCACATCCTCTTTCAAGGAAATGGTCTACTTTTGATTACTTACACTTTATTTAAGTTTCTCTATTTCAATTCTCCTTAGAAATAAAGGATTTGAGCCTTATTAGAGGAATTTGGGGAATCAACAGCAGATAGGGAGGAATTCTTTTGGACAGAAAGACCCAAAACTCCAAAAGTAATGCCATGTAGGCTGCATTTATTCATAAGAATAAATACTCCCAGTTCTGATTCCCTGCAGGTGGGGGCAGTGGGAGGTGCAGATGCTTCATGTCTTCCTTCTACTTATACCCAGCTCAGTGCAGCTGTCAACCTCAATCAGCTCACACATCCCTCATGATTCATGCAACCCAAGCAACCTTGAATCTTACCTGCCTCCAATCTTTCCACTTCAGCATCAGAACAGAACCAGGAACTGATTTAGAAATCACACACCAAGCCATGACCTGAATTTAACTCTAGTATGAATTACAGGTCCCGCCTCATTTGTTTACCAGAGCCCCAGACAGAACCGAATGAGAGGCAACACATACAAACACAGAGTAAGAATACCTAATTTGCTGAACTACTATCCCTGGGGGCAGGAGTGCAAGGGAAGAGTGACCTTAAGGAAGAATCGGGTTTACTATTCCACAGAAAGAGACCAGAACTGCAAAAAGTAAAATCAAAGGCTGGTGAGCAGACCTTGTAAGATTATGACTTAGCTCTGGATACTCCATATTATAAAACAAGAGGAAGCCTTGTGGAATATGTTTTATCAGAATTAAATCCAAAATACCAAATGATCCTTAACTCGAATAAGTCCAACCACATTATATGGGGGGACCAGTTATATAAATGGGAGGATAACTATTAAAAACATTAAGCTGAGCAGATGATGACAGGCCATCAAAGATCCACTTAAAAGAGATTATTTTTTAGTAGGAACAAGCCAAAATGTTTCTACTAAGGACCCAGTGGGTAGCCCTGATGACTCACAGACAAAAGAAAAATATACCAGTGATGACCTGAGGACCATTGAGGACTACACTACTGAACATGTGGTGACCCCTGAGGACTACACCTCTGTAGATGCAGGGGCCACCCAGGACTCTACCACTGTAGATCTGGGGATCACCAAGGACCCTCCCACTGTAGACCCAGGGAACACCGAGGACTCTACCATTAGACCTGGGGACCACTGAGGACTATACCATTGTAGATCCAAAGACCACCAAGGGCTATACCACTGTAGATCTGAGGGCCACCCAGGACTCGACCAGTGTAGATTCAGAGACCACCGAGGACTCTACCATTAGACCTAGGGACCACTGAGGACTATACCACTATAGATCCAGGGACCACTGAGAACTATGGCACTGTAGATCCAGAGACCACAGAGAACTACACCACTACAGGTCCAGGGACCACTGACTGCAGACCCGAGGACCACCAAGGACTATGGCACTGTAGATCTGGGGACCACAGATGACTATTTCACTAAAGACCTGAGGGCCACCAAGTGCTATTTCACTACAGACCTGGGGTCCACCAAGGAGTACTTCACTGCAGACCCAGGGACCACAGAGGAATATATCACTGATGACCTGGTGACCAGTGAGGATCATGTCATTGAGGGCCCAGGCATCACCGAAGACTACACCACTAAACACCTGGATATACCTGAGGACTACATTTCTTCAGGCTTGGGAGCAGCAAGCTCTACACCACTAAACATCCAGACACTCTTCCTGAGGGAACAGATTCAGTAACCTCAGTGAACCCCACTGGATTGCTGACACCTATCAGAATCATCCTTATTTCCCTGGCTGCCACCACAGTGGCAGTTGCATTCTTTGTTGGACTCAACTTCTTTGTGGTGACTATCTGCCCAGGAATGTGAAAGACATGGGAACGAGGGTATTGAGGAGGAGGATGTGGGCATGAGTTGAGGCATGATAAATTGTCAGAGGTGAGGAAACCTACATAGAGCTTTGGAAAGATACAGAGAGAGACAGAGATGGAGAGAAAGGAGAGGAGCAGGTAACATAAAAAATAAGGACAGAACTAAGGGAGAGAGGAAGTTGTTAGAGACAGAGGGAGAAGGAGAGAAAGAGGGAAGGAGAAAAGAGTATGGAGGAAAATAAAGCAGACAGAAGGAAGAACATAAAAATACAAATATAGTAAGGTATGGTGAGAGCTAGAGCAAGGTATAAACCATTAAGTAAAGATAGATGTAAAAATTTGGAAATTTTCATAAAAAGACAAGAAATTGGTGGTAAGAGGAGAGAAGGAAATAGAAACATTCTGAATGGCCCACTCATCTCAAAAATGATATTATTTTGTGTTGATTGCTACCCACTCTGAAATTCTGCAAAAGATTTTTTAAAACCAGGTTTGGGTAGGTTTTATGAACATGGGCTACAAAATATCAGAGAGACAATTGGTAAGAGCTCTCAAAATGGGGTCTCTATGTATTTTTATGCCTCTGCCATTGCTTCTACAGGGAAGATAAGAAGACTCCACACCAGTCTTGTGGTTTGCTCTTACTGACTTTTGGTTAAAAACCTAAGCCTTCAATGTTTGACTTCTGCTGAATGGGAAAGGGCTGGTCCTTTTTGGCCATACTGACCTAAGGATTAAGTTCCTGTTGAAATCTTTAACAAGTGGTGGCTTACATGACTAGCCAGCTCATGCAGGTCATTAAAGCCCCATTAATTCATTGATGCCACTGTGCATTGACCCCAAGAGGCAAACCCACAGCTTAGGATCAGTTTGGAAGTGTGATTTAAGTAAAAAATAATGCATTATTCAGTTGAGGTGTTCATGTTTAATTCCACCAAAAACACTATGAAATTTGAACATTCTGATGGATGGCTGACAAGAGGAAAAGGGGAATAATAGCCTCCATATGTACTTGACACACACATGAGTCACATTCAGTATTCACCAGTAGAGGGAGGACCTCCTTGACTTCACTGTTACACAAACAAGTGGATTTTTAATTACGTGGATCAGAATGAAAAGCCAGACACTCTTGCTCCAGGTTGGTGGATACTCTCCTCCCTCCAAACCAGACCTCTAAGTGCTGATACAGAGTAATCACTAACAATGGCACCTTCTTAACCTCTTGTAGAGACTAAAAATGAGATGGCTAAAAAGGCTCAGAGTACAGAGAGTAAGAGGAAATTCTGTGTTCCCAAACTTGCTAAAATTTTAACTTTAAAATTTTTTTAAATATTTTTATTTATTTTTGAGACAGAGACAGAGCATGAGCAGGGGAGGGGCAGAGAGAGACACACACAGAATCCAAAGCAGGCTCCAGGCTCTGAGCTATCAGCACAGAGCCCGACGTGGGGCTCGAACTCGCAGACCGTGAGATCATGACCTGAGCCGAAGTCTGACACTTAACTGACTGAGCCACCCAGGCGCCCCTACAATTTTAACTTTTAAACATTTAACCAAAATGTTTATGGGGCAGCTGGGTAGCTCAGTCGGTTAAGCATCGGACTTCAGCTCAGGTCATGACCTCACAGTCCATGAGTTCTAGCCCTGGGTTGGGCCCTGTGCTGACAGCTCTCTTCCCCTCCCCCACTCATCCTCTGTCCCTCAAAAAATGAATAAACGGGGGCGCCTGGGTGGCGCAGTCGGTTAAGCGTCCGACTTCAGCCAGGTCACGATCTCGCGGTCCGGGAGTTCGAGCCCCGCGTCAGGCCTTGGGCAGATGGCTCAGAGCCTGGAGCCTGGTTCCGATTCTGTGTCTCCCTCTCTCTCTGCCCCTCCCCCGTTCATGCTCTGTCTCTCTCTGTCCTAAAAATAAATAAAACGTTGGAAAAAAAAAAATTTAAAAAAAAAAAAATAAATAAAAAAAAATGAATAAACGTTAAAAAAAATCTTTTTAATGTTTAAAAGATAAGAATTATCTATATTTTCATCTCTCCCCCAATTCTATTTATCAAAACAGTTTTATTTTCCCTACATGACTTCGATATTTTTGGAAATTATGTATCTCTAGGGGTAAGTGTCAAGATCTAAAGAAAATGGTGATACAGGTAGGAGTCATAGAGCTGAGAAGAGGAGGTGGATTGATCTTGATAACTCACACATCAGTTAAGAAAGAAACTGTCTTAAAACCAAACCACTTCCTTCTCCTCTGTAAGAATTGATTCCTGGAGGGGCGCCTGGGTGGCGCAGTCGGTTCAGCGTCCGACTTCAGCCAGGTCACGATCTTGCCGTCCGCGAGTTCGAGCCCCGCGTCAGGCTCTGGGCTGATGGCTCAGAGCCTGGAGCCTGTTTCCGATTCTGTGTCTCCCTCTCCCTCTCTCTCTGCCCCTCCCCCGTTCATGCTCTGTCTCTCTCTGTCGCAAAAATAAATAAACGTTGAAAAAAAAAAAATTTAAAAAAAAAAAAATTAAAAAAAAAAAAAAAAAAAGAATTGATTCCTGGAGTCATTAAATCCATCCACCAGGTTTATTTATTTTCCCCATGCCATGGATTGGAGTGCACCATGAAAAGGATAACAGCAATAACTATAATGGGTTCTAGAGCAAATCAATTTAGACCCTGGTCAGTCTCTGCAGGACCATGAAGTGGATCCTCAGACTTCTACTTTTCTACCCCATTCCAAAGCCCTGGGACCACCAGATGAGGAAGGCAGCTGGCCCTGGGAATAAGCACATCAGAGGCACCCAGAAGGATGTCTGTCTGCTCTGAGTATCCCCTAATTCTGACTGGCCATAGTTGCTTCCTCAGGAAAATTGCCTTTCCCTGTCTACCAGGTTTAGTCATGAAAGCTATTTGAAGGAGACAGACAAAACTCAGCTAGAAGAGATATTCATTAATTCTCACCAAAGGAATAAAGCAAATGTTCATCTATTTCTGTCCGGGTCTCATATCTAAATTTAACAAAATGGTGAAGTACCAGGCAGAGGCCGCTCTATACCTTTCTGTCGGTCCAATTTGAATCTGTGTACTGAAGGATACAGCTTTCTGGTCTCTCAAGAGCACTACACCCAAGTCCTGTGCACACCCAGGCCAAAGGATTATGTTTACAGGATGTAGCTAACTGGTCACTCAGCAAGTATCAAGTGAGCACCTACTGTAGGGATGGGCCACCATAGCAAATAACTGAGTTTCATTTCAGTCATGGTGCTAAATGAGCGACAAAGTCTTGATCTGACCTCTCACAGGAGAATAGCTGTGCCTATATGGGTCACACAGAGAGAAATTCATGGAAAAGCCTACAAATGATATGTAAGATGGCTAAGACCACAAACAAGGCCAAAGTATCAAACATAACAGCTCCATGAGGAGTTTAGGACAAAAAGC
Organism: Puma concolor; assembly: GCF_028749965.1. NCBI lineage: Eukaryota > Metazoa > Chordata > Mammalia > Carnivora > Felidae > Puma > Puma concolor. The sequence goes on from NC_141671.1 coordinate 30,207,723, forward strand.
CAAGAGAAAAATATTTGAAGATAGCTGATTGTTGGTTTCCCACCCAGCCACTATTATCAGCATCACCACCACCGTTTAATAATGGAATTGTGGTATGGAATTCCTTGGTGGCTCAGTTGGTTAAGCATCCAACTCTTGGTTTTCACTCAGATATCACAATTCATGAGAGCGAGCCCTGCTTTAGGCTCTGCACTGACAGTGTACTGAAGTCTACTTGGATTCTTTCTCTCTCTCTCTCTCTGTCTCTGCCCTCCCCTGCTTGCACATCCTCTCTCTCACTCTCTCTCTCTTTCTCAAAACAAACAAATAAACATTTTTTTAAAATAATGGAATGATGGCATTATGGTATATAATCAGAAACACAGAATAATAATTAAAATATTAGACTCCATTTTAAGTATGTTTCCAAGATTTAGAAAGCAAAGCAAATCTCCTTTGCCATGTGATGTCTCTGTTCTTCTATGGGTTTTCCTGTGCAAACTATCTCAAAACCTTCAGTCTCTCAATGAGTTATCAGATTGTCTGGCATTCACTTAAGGCAAAGGCATCATTTAAATGTTAAGTTAGTCCTTGTTCTATTCTTGTTAGCCTGTGAAAATTGTAACATCTAACAATTTCTATTAACTTTATGTTGGTTTTATGTTGGTCATAATGGGATCCAGAAAATGTTTACATTATGGGGATTTTAAAGATTACCATCTAAAGAAAACACATGTGGGGCACTTGGCTGGCTCAGTCAATAGAGCATGTGACTCTTGATCTCAGGGTCATGAGTTCAAGCTCCACATTGGTTGTGGAGCCTACTTAAAAATATAATTTAAAAAATAAGACACATTGGCATAAACACCTATTTGCTATCCAAATTCCATTCTCCCTTTCTTTCACACTTAGGGAACCCAAGTTTGTGTGGGGTGGCAATGTACCCAGCTGAAAATACCCCATTTCCCAATCTCCCTTGCAGCCAATAATGGTGATGAGATACAGTTCTGACCAATGAGATGCAGGCAGAGCCTCTGGGGACAGTGTTCCTTCTGAAATGAAAAGGCAGAGAGAGACCAGGAGAAAGCACTTTACCCTTCAGCCTTCACTGTTATTCCCACCTGGAGTACAAGTATGAGAACTGGAGATGCAGCAAACATGCTGAGACCAAGTGGCGACAAGCAGGAAGTTGAAGGGCACCATGCTGAGAGTGGAGTAGAGGAAAGAAATCACTTGGGCTCCTATGGTGCTTCTGTGGCCTGGCTGCTGCTCCCAGACCTTTTGTATATGAGACGAGTAATGTGCTGCAGCTCAGTTAGGTGACATTCTGTAATTCCAGCCCAATGGGATCCTAACTGATATGACATGCTTTTAAATTATCATGGAGAACATGTGGACTACCATAGACACCATTTAAGGAAAAACTGTGTTAGGTCCTTCGAGTGCTAAATGCTAATCCATATTATACTCATTGTATACCCACTTATGATTTGTTGCATGTATCTATGCATGCCCTCTCTTTAGTGAATGTATACAGCTCATCCCATCGTGTGAGTCCAGCCCCCCTCAGCTAATCCTCCTATTTTCTTTATAAAGTCCAGTATTGAGAGGAATTCTTTAGGTATTGTTTAGGAGTGGTGTCAAATCCAGATGACCCCAAGTGACCAGGCAAGCACACACCTTACAGAATTGTGCCTGAACAGGATTTATGCCTGTTTGGGCATGCCACCCCTCACAAAAATGTCTGTGAATGTACATTCTGGTCCAGTAACCTGTCTTTACAAACAAGAATGTTTGTGAAGTTATCCAGCAATATTGATTCAGCATTCTCCCTACAGAAGTGTTGTGTGATACCTTAGTAAACACATAATTATTTCTCAAATCTAGCCATGACCATTTCTGTGATTTATTTACAACTTTTCTCTGTAGTCTATATATATCACCATATTTACTTCCCTTATGGAGTGATAACAAGCTGAGCTTATCTTTATGTTTTGATTTATTTGTTCTCTGTCTTCTTCCACTAGAATCTCAGTTCCTTGAGAAAGAATAGGCATTCAGTAATCACTGTACTTCATTAATCCTAAAATGCACATTCTTCCCCATTGCATATAGTTTAATATGGAGTCTAACATGGAAATGTGTCTTACCACTGATGGCATGTCATAGTTGGCAGCACTTTTTCTTTCTTAGTGGGACATAATATGGTACATATTGAGCTCAGTATCATCTTAGATTTGATTAAATATTTTTGGAATAAATGAATGCATAATTTATTTTGATGCTATCCCTTTGGTTTTCATCTTGTTTAGAAACAAAGAAGTTAAAACTCCTTTAATGAGTGTCTAGTATGTGCTGGGAATTCTTTTGAGAACAAAGATGGCAGACTAACATATGTGAATTACATGGTCCACTTAAAGTTTTTGAGGCAGCAGCCCTGAATCAAGGCGCTTTAAGGTATTTGTGAATTTTTCTACACAGGAGTGTTTTTTAGTTTGTATACTCTACACATTGTGGAATGTGATGATTTATTTAACCATCCATCAGGTCTTTACTGAGTATACCTATGCAAGTTACTGTGTGTGGCTCTGAGGACATAGTGGAAAACCATAGAAAGATCTACCATCAAGGTGTCTGGTGGAAGCTAATGAACATTTCTGTCATGTAAATGCAAAAGTTGTGAAATAACTCAGTGTTCCACACCCTCTTTGGGAACCTTTAAAAAATTCAAGACTTTAAGGAGTGACGTTTATCATCAGCAATGTAATCATATGGTGCATCAAGCAAGGTGAACTACAGATACACCCCTGAGCAGAGGCATTCATGCTGAGACCACAGCAGACCCATCCTTTCTCATTTTGATTAGTATTCACTGCTGTGTCTAGCTGCTTGTAGTTGATACCTGATTTGTAAGTGGAATGCAGTGTTAGATACTGGATCAGAGGCTGCAACTATTTTATTTTTTTATTTTTTATTTTAGAGAGAGAGAGAGCATGAGTGAGGGGGAGGGGCAAAGAGAGAGAATCTTAAGCAGCAAAGGGAGAGAGACCCTGGGATCATGGCCTAAGCCAAAATCAAGAGTCAGATGCTCATCCAACTGAGTCATCTAGGCGCCCCTAGCTGCAACTATTTTATTCAACTTTTTTTTTTTTTTTAATTTATTTTTTTTGGGACAGAGAGAGACAGAGCATGAACGGGGGAGGGGCAGAGAGAGAGGGAGACACAGAATCGGAAACAGGCTCCAGGCTCCGAGCCATCAGCCCAGAGCCCGACGCGGGGCTCGAACTCACGGACCGCGAGATCGTGACCTGGCTGAAGTCGGACGCTTAACCGACTGCGCCACCCAGGCGCCCCTGCAACTATTTTAAAAAGCAGAACTCATGGGGAGGCCTAGGTGGTTCAGTTGGTAGAGCATGCAACTCTTGATCTTGGGGCTCTGGGTTTGAGTCCCACGTTGGGCATAGAGATTGCTTTAAAAACTTTTAAAAAATATTTTTATTTATTTTTGAGACAGAGAGAGACAGAGCATGAGCAGGGGAGGGTCAGAGAGAGAGGGAGACACAGAATCTGAAGCAGGCACCAGGCTCTGAGCTGTTGGCACAGAGCCCGACGCAGGGCTCGAACTCACAGACTGTGAGATCATGACCTGAGGTGAAGTCAGACGCTTCACCAACTGAGCCATGCAGGCACCCCAAGATTGCTTTAAAAAAAACAGAACTCACTAATAAAGTCAAATAAATACCATAAATATCACAGTTGATGAAAAACGACTGTCAGAAAACTTTGGATATTGTTAAATTGTTAAACTGACATGGATGAAGATTTAATTAGACTATATATTCAGCATGGGAGAAGAGATAATAGGGAGGAATGCAATGACAGTCTAAAGGTCGAAGCAACTGCAGAAATGATATCCATGGCAACAAATGGCCAGGACAGAAGAAAGACTCCTAGACTACCTGTATCTTCCTGATGTTTTTTTAAAAATTAAGATATAATTGACATATAGCATTATATTAGTTTTCAAGTATACAACATAAGAATTCTATATTTGTATATATTGTGAAATGATCACCACAATAAGTCTGGTTAACCTCCATCACCACACACAGTTACAAATTTTTTTGTGTGTTGAGAACTTTTAAGATCTACTCTCTTAGCAACTTTCAAATATGTAATACAGTATTATTAACTATAGTCATCATGCTGTACATTACATCCCCAGGACTTACTCATTTTATCACTGAAAGTTGGTACCTTTTGGCCATCTTCATCCATTTCACCCACCACCCACCCCCTGCCTCTAGCAACCACCAATCTATTCCCTGTGTCTATGAGTTTAATTTTTTTGTTTTGTTTTGTTTTTTGTTTTATTGTTTTTTTTAGATTTCACATACAAGTGAGATCATATGGTATTTGTCTTTCTCTATCTGGCTTACTTGACTTAGCCCTCGAGGTCCATCCATTATTGTCACAATGGCAGGATTTCCTTCTTTTTACGGATGAATAATATTCCATTGTCTTATATAGCATAGCTTCTTTATCCATTCATCTGTTGATGGACACTTAGGTTGTTTCCATATCTTGGCTATTGTAAATAATGATGCAATAAATATAAGGGTGCAATATCTTTTCAATTTAGTGTTTTCATTTCTTTTGGATAAGTACCCAGAAGTGGAATTGCTGGATCATATGATAGCTCTATTTTAATTTTTCGAAAACTCCCTACTGGATGCACCAATTTATCTTCCAACCAACAATGAAACAAGGGTCCCCTTTTCTCCACATCCTTGGCAACACTTGTTATTTATTGCCTTTTTAGTTATTCACAGATGTGAAGTGATGTCTTGTTGTGGTTTTGATTTGCATTTCCCTGATGAGCACTTTTTCATGTACAAATTGGCCATCTGTATGTCTTCCCTGGAAAAATGTCTATTCAGATCCTCTGCCCATTTTTTAATTGGATTGTTTGGTTTTTGATATTGAGTTGTATGAGTTATTTATACATTTTGTATATTAACCTCTTACCAGATATATGGTTTGTCAATATTTGCTCCCATTCAGTAGGTTGCCTTTTCATTTACTTGATGGTTTCATTTGCTCTGCAGAATGAAATATCTTCATGAGCCCTCTAGTGGCAATGGCTGGGTAGTATCCCTCTAAGAGATGAGCACCTCTTGGAAATTGCCTGTTCTGAATGTCTCAGGGGAAGTTGGCTTGCAACTCTTGCTGAGCACTGAGGCACAGCATATGTCTATAAAGAACTACAATTTTGGCAAGGGAATTAAAAGCAAAAATGAACTACTGGGACCTTATGAAGATAAAAAGCTTCTGCACAGCAAAGGAAACAACCAACAAAATTAAAAGGCAACCAACAGAATGGGAAAAGATATTTGCAAATGACATATCAGACAAAAGGCTAGTATCCAAAATCTATAAAGAGCTCACCAAACTCCACACCCGAAAAACAAATAACCCAGTGAAGAAATGGGCAGAAAACATGAATAGACACTTCTCTAAAGAAGACATCCAGAGGGCCAACAGGCACATGAAAAGATGCTCAACGTCGCTCCTCATCAGGGAAATACAAATCAAAACCACACTCAGATATCACCTCACACCAGTCAGAGTGGCCAAAATGAACAAATCAGGAGACTATCGATGCTGGAGAGGATGTGGAGAAACGGGAACCCTCTTGCACTGTTGGTAGGAATGCAAATTGGTGCAGCCACTCTGGAAAACAGTGTGGAGGTTCCTCAAAAAATTAAAAATAGACCTACCCTATGACCCAGCAATAGCACTGCTAGGAATTTACCCAAGGGATACAGGAGTACTGATGCATAGAGGCACTTGTACCCCAATGTTTATAGCAGCACTTTCAACAATAGTCAAATTATGGAAAGAGCCTAAATATCCATCAACTGATGAATGGATAAAGAAATTGTGGTTTATATACACAATGGAGTACTACGTGACAATGAGAAAGAATGAAATATGGCCCTTTGTAGCAACGTGGATGGAACTGGAGACTGTTATGCTAAGTGAAATAAGCCATACAGAGAAAGACAGATACCATATGGTTTCACTCTTATGTGGATCCTGAGAAACTTAACAGAAACCCATGGGTAAGGGGAAGGAAAAAAAAAGAGGTTAGAGTGGGAGAGAGCCAAAGCATAAGAGACTCTTAAAAACTGAGAACAAACTGAGGGTTGATGGGGGCTGGGAGGGAGGGGAGGGTGGGTAATGGGTATTGAGGAGGGCACCTTTTGGGATGACCACTGGGTGTTGTATGGAAACCAATTTGACAATAAATTTCATATATTGAAAAAAACCCCAAACAAACAAACAAACAAAAAATAAAATAGCTTATAATAAAAACACAATTATGATGGGACACAGTGAAGGCGGTCATAAGAGGAAGAAAGATCCCAGATACACAACCTAACCTTACACCTTATGGAGCTGGAAAAAGAACAACAAATAACGCCCCAAACCAGCAGAAGACAGGAAATAATAGATTAGAGCATAAATTAATGCTATCAAAACCAAAAACCAAAAACCAAAAACAAACAAACAGTAGAACAGATCAATGAAAACAGAAGCTGGTTCTTTGAAAGAATTAGCAAAATTGATAAACCACTAGCCAGTCTGATCAAAAAGAAAAAGGAAAGGAACCAAATAAATACAATCAAGAATGAAACAGGAGAGATCACAATCAACACAGCAGAAATAAAAACAATATTAAGAGAATATCATGCAATTATATGCCAATACAATGGGCAATATGGAAGAAATGGACAAATTCCTAGACACATATACACTACCAAAACTGAAACAGGAAGAAATAGAAAATTTTAACAGGCCCATAGCCAGTAAGGAAGTAGAGTCAGTAACCAAAAATCTGCCAAAAAAACAAGAGTCCAGGGCCAGATGGCTTTCCAGGGGAATTCTACCAAACATTTAAGGAAGAGTTAACACCTATTCTCTTGAAGCTGATCCAAAAAATAGAAATGGAAGGAAAACTTCCAAACTCACTCTATGAAGCCAACATTACCTTGATTCCAAAACCAGACAGAGACCCCACTAAAAAGGAGAACTATAGACTAATTTCCCTGATGAACATGGATACAAAAATCCTCAACAAGATATTAGCCAGCCAGCTCCAACAATACATTAAAAAAATTATTCACCACAACCAAGAGGGATTTATATCTGGGATGCAGGGCTGGTTCAATATCCACAAAACAATTAACGTGATTCATCACATCAATAAAAGAAAGGACAAGAACCATATGATCTTCTCAATAGATGCAGAGAAAGCATTTGACAAAATACAGCATCCTTTCTTGATAAAAACCCTCAAGAAAGTAGGAATAGAAGGAGCATAACTCGAGATCATCAAAGCCATATATGAATGACCCAATGCTAATATCATTCTCAATGGGGGAAAACTGAGAGCTTTCCCCTTAAGGTCATGAACAAGACAGGGATGTCCACTCTCACCACTGTTATTCAACATAGTATTGGAAGTCTTAGCCTCTACAATCAGACAACACAAAGAAATAAAAGGCATCCAAATTGGCCAGGAGGAAGTCAAACTTTGACTCTTCTCAGATGACATGATACTGTATATGGAAAACCCAAAAGATTCCACCAAAAACTGCTAGAACTGATTCATGAATTCAGCAAAGTTGCAGGATATAAAATCAATGCACAGAAATCGATTGCATTCCTATACACCAACAATGAAGCATCAGAAAGAGAAATCAAGGAATCGATCCCATTTACAGTTGCACCACAAACCATAAAATACCTAGGAATAAATCTAACCAAAGAGGTGAAAAATCTATACGCTGAAAACTATGGAAAGCTTATGAAAGAAATTGAAGAAGACACAAAAAAATGGGAAAGATTCCATGCTCCTTGATAGGAAGAACAAATATTGTTAAAGTGTCAATACTATTCAAAGAAACCTACATAATCAATGCAATCCCTATCAAAATAAAACCAGCATTTTTCGCAGAGCTAGAACAATCTTAAAATTTGTATGGAACCAGAAAAGACCCTGAATAGCCAAAGCAATTTTGAAAAAGAAAACCAAAGCTGGAGGCATCACAATCCTGGAGCTCAAGCTATATTACAAAGCTGTAATCATCAAAACAGTATGGTACTGGCACAAAAACTGACACTCAGATCAATGGAACAGAAGAGAAAACCTAGAAATGGACTCACAAACATATGGCCAACTAATCTTTGACAAAGCAGGCAAGAATATCCAATGGAATAAAGACAGTCTCTTCAGCAAGTTGTGCTGGGAAAACTGGACAACGACATGCAGAAGAATGAACATGGACCACTTTCTTACACCCTACACACACACACACACAAAACTCAAATGGATGAAAGACCTCAATGTAAGACAGGAAGCCATGAAAATCCTCAAGGAGAAAGCGGGCAAATCCTCTTTGATCTTGGCTGCAGCAACTTCTTACTCAACACGTCTCCAGAGGCAAGGGAAACAAAAGCAAAAATGAACTACTGGGACCTCATCAAAATAAAAAGCTTCTGCACAGCAAAGGAAACAATCAGCAAAACTAAAAGGCAACTGAAAGAATGGGGGAAGATATTTGCAAACGACATATCAGATAAAGGGTTGGTATCCAAAATCTATAAAGAACTTATCCAACTCAACACCCAAAAAACAAATAATCCAGGGAAGAAATGGGCAAAAGACATGAATAGACACTTCTCCAAAGAAGACATTCAGGTGGCCAACTGACACGTGAAAACATGCTCAACATCACTCATCATCAAGGAAATACAAATCAAAACCACCATGAGATACCACCTTACACCAGTCAGAATGACTAACATTAACAACTCAGGCAACAACAGATGTTGGCAAGGATGAGGAGAAAGAGGATCTCTTTTGCATTGTTGGTGGGAATGCAAGCTGGTGCAGCCACTCTGGAAAACAGTATGGAAGTTCCTCAAAATATTAAAAATAGAACTACCCTACACTCCAGTAATTGTACCACTAGGTATTTATCCAAGGTGTGCTGTTTTGAAGGGACACATGCACCCCAATGTTTATAGTAGTGCTATCAACAATAGCCAAAGTATGGAAAGAGCCCAAATGTCCATCAATGGATGAATGGATAAAGAAAATATGGTATATATATATATATATATATATATATATATATATATATATACAATGGAGTATTACTTGGCAATCAAAAAGAATGAAATCTTGCATTTGCAACTACGTGGATGGAACTGGAGGGTAGTATGCTAAGTGAAATTAGTCAGGCAGAGAAAGACAAAAATTGTATGACTTCACTCAAATGAGGACTTTAAGAGACAAAAAAGATGAACATAAGGGAAGGGAAACAAAAATAATATAAAACAGGGAGGGGGACAAAACAGAAGAGACTCATAAATATGGAGAACAAACTGAGGGTTACTGGAGGGGTTGTGGGAGGGGGGATGGGCTAAATGGGTAAGGGCACTAAGGAATCTACTCCTGAAATCATTGTTGCACTATATGCTAACTAATTTGGATGTAAATTTTTAAAAAATAAAAAATAAAATAAAATAAAAAGGAAGTGGTGTACACACACACACACACACACACACACAATGGCGTATTACTTGGCAATCAAAAAGAATGAAATCTTGCCATTTGCAACTATATGGATGGAACTGGAGGGTATTATGCTCAGTGAAATTAGTCAGTCAGAGAAAGACAAATATCATATGACTTCACTCATATGAGGACTTTAAAAGACAAAACAGATGAACATAAGGGAAGGGAAACAAAAATAATATAAAAACAGGGAGGGAGAAAAGCATAAGACCTCATAAATATGGAGAACAAACAGAGGGTCACTGGAGGGGGTAAGGAGGGGGGATGGGCTAAATGGGTGAGGGGTATTAAGGAATCATTGAAATCATTGTTGCACTATACACTAACTAATTTGGAAGTAAATTTTAAAAAATAAAATTTAAAAAACGGAAACCGATTTGACAATAAACTATATTAAAAAATAAAAGTAAATAAAATATATAACAAAATAAAAAATAATAATAAAAAGAAAATAGATTAAACAAAAATGACAGTTAAGTGAAGTACGTCAGTTGGAGAAAGACAAATATCGTATGATTTCACTCCTGTGTGGAATTTAAGATACAAAACAGGTTAACATAAGGGAAGGGAAGCAAAAATAATATAAAAATAGAAAGGGATCATAAGAGACCCTTAAATACAGAGAACAAACTGAGGGTGGCTGCCAGGGTGTTAGGTTGGGGGAAAGAAGGGCTAAGAGGGTGAGGGACATTAAGGGGGACACTGGCTGGGATGAGCACTGGGTGTTATATGTAAGTGATGAATTACTAAATTCTATTCCTTAAAAAAGTATATATATTTTTTTTATTAAAAATAAATAAAAATTTAAAAATACAACTAAGGGGGTGCTTGGCTGGCTCAGCCAGTAAGAGCATGTGACATTTGATCTTGGGATTGTAAGTCTGAGCCCCATGTGTTATGGGGTACCTGGGTGGCTCAATCAGTTAAGCATCTGACTGTTGGTATTAGCTCATGTTGTGAATCTCATGGTGGTGACACTGAGCCCCACGTTCTGCTCCATGTTGGGCATGGAGCCTGCTTGGGATTCTCTCTCTCTCTCTCTCTCTCTCTCTCTGCTCCTTCCCTGCTTGTTCTCTCTCTCTCTAAATAAACATTAAAAAAAAGACACTTGTCTTTGCATTTTAAAAAATTTTAAAAAAATAAAAATCTTACAAAAGAATTACTAGGGAAAATGAAAAGTTAGAAAAATCAGATAAAATGAAGAGTACAAACATGCTGGGAAGAGGTCCACATATTCAGAACTTTCCTTTCCTAGATCCCATAGAGGCCACCCTCTTCTGCAGCTACATTCTTTCTTCAGATGGGGCCCAGAACCATGGATTCCGTTTTCTCTTCCTGAGTCATGGTATCCATCCAGGCATACTTTCCCGGGTTACCCTTTGATTGGACTTGATTATTCCCAAATTTCCTTAGCGTCACCCAACCTAGATGGTTCCTCTCATTCATGGTGTGCACATTTGCCACAACTTTCACTCATTGGGTGATGAACTTCCAGCTAACTTCCTAGGAAGCCCTTTACTAGCTGTGTGACTTTAGGCAAACTACTAAACCTCTCTGGGCCATATTTTCCTCATTTCTAATATTGATAATGCCTATCTTGGGAGGTTGTTTGGAATTAGAGTGAATTGTAATAATGTAACAGCAATTTGTTGAGTTCTTATTGTACTGGACTCAATGCTCAGCACTAAACATGCAATTATTTGATTGAGTCATATCAACAACCTTAGCTCAGAGACCAAAAAAGGAAACCGAGCTGTGTATCTATATTATTTCTTTTTATGTTTTTTTTTTCTTTCCTGATTTTCACTAAAAGGATTGCTTTCTGTGTTGTCATTTCAGATCATCCATTGGTTTAAACATGGACCTTTAAGTTCTAGTGGAATGTGTGGTTACCCTTAAATTTTTAACAAAGCTATTTAAAGTTATATTTTCATTTAACATCAAAGATATAATCAGTACATTGAGTCTTTCCCCTCCTATTCCCCCACTGTAACCTCCCAGGATTCCCCAGGTTTTGTTAAAATCTTTTGGAACCGGACTCTCCTGTGCTTGAAAGGACCATTTAGCAGGCAGAGAAGGAAGAGGTGGATGTGAAGCGGGAGCAAGGCCTTAGAGTGGCCAAGGGCTTGAGGGCTGGGCACCCGTAGATGGGCTGGGCAGGGGTTTGGTGCATGAGTATATGAATTCATTGCTTCTGCAGACCCTCTCTGAGTTCCACTGGTGATGTCTCAGACAGCACAGAGAAGGACCCACGGATGAGGCTGAGGAGAAGAGGAAGCCAAAATCCAGAGGGGCAGTTGGCCACACAGGAATGACCTTCAGTGCAAGTTCCAGGCTCTACAACAGCTGATAATTGAGCAGGGGAGTGGTCTGACAGAAACCAAATTTGTGTATGTGTATTAAAATACACACAACATAAAATTTACCCTCTTGACCATTATTAAGCGTACAGTTCAGTAATAGTAAATCCATTCACACTGTTGGGCAGCCCTCACCACCATCCATCCCCATAACTCTTTTCATCTTGTAAATGTGAAAGTCTGTTAAACAGTAACTATGACTCCCCCCCCCCCCCCCCAGCTTGAGCTGAATTTAGGATGGGCTCGAGAAGGTGAAGCTTATGGCTTTAAGGCCAATTAGGAGTTGCTGTAACAACCCAGGCAGGAGGCCAAGAGGCCATGTGAGAAAGAAGGACAGAAACAGGAAACAAATTTAATAATTAAACAGAAGCACCTCCTTGTACGTGAAGCATGCACAGCACCATTCAGCCATGTGGAGGAGTCATTTCCTGTCAGGGTGACTTGCCCTGCTGGCATCAGCCCCTGGCAAATACAGAGCATCTTATCTTGCTGTCAGTGCTCTAAACAGCCCTTTCCTGCACTCATTTCTCATATTATTGAAAGTCCCCAGATGGTCAAAATCTATCCCTTATTAGCTCATCTATTGCCATTCCCCTTCAATTCCTTCTCCATCCAGAGAAATCATTTAAAATTTTTTTTTTTCAACGTTTATTTATTTTTGGGACAGAGAGAGACAGAGCATGAACGGGGGAGGAGCAGAGAGAGAGGGAGACACAGAATCGGAAACAGGCTCCAGGCTCTGAGCCATCAGCCCAGAGCCCGATGCGGGGCTCGAACTCACGGACCGCGAGATCGTGACCTGGCTGAAGTCGGACGCTTAACCGACTGCGCCACCCAGGCGCCCCCAGAGAAATCATTTTAAAAGGCAAATATGATCCCATTATTCTCCCCCCCCCCCACTTCAAACTATGAATTCCTGTGGTTCTTCACATACAGATAAAACCCAAAATCTTTAAGAGGTGCTACAAGGCTCCCCACAGGATCTGCTTCTGCCCCTCCCCTCCTCTTAGCCTCCCTCTGTGGCCCTCAGGCTTCCTTAAGTTGTGCAGATGCTCCAGGGTCCACCCACAGGGTTTCATTTCGATGTTCCTTCTACTGGGAAGGTGTCTCACCACAGCTGCCATTACCCAAACCCTTTTACACACACACACACACACACACACACACACACACACACAATGGCGCATCTATTCTAAATAAAATATTCTGAAGAATATTTTAGATTCAGTATTCTTTAACTATGAGATCATTTTCTTCTCCTCCATTAGCCTGTAACTTCCAGGAGGTAAGGACCATGTGAATCGTGTTCCCTACTGCAGTCACAGTACCTGCACATAGTAAGTGCCCAATATTAACAGTGAAATGAGGGGCTCCTGGGTGGCTCAGTCGGTTAAGTGTCCAACTTCAGCTCAGGTCATGATCTCACAGCTTGTGAGTTCAAGCCCCATGTCAGGCTCTGTGCTGACAGCTCGGAACCTGGAGCCTGCTTTGGATTCTGTGTCTCCCTCTCTCTCTCTCTGCCCCTCCCCTGTTTGCTCTCTCTCTCTCTCCTTCAAAATAAATAAATATTTTTTAAAAGTAAAAAATAGTGAATTGAGTGAATAATGTAACTCTCTCCTGCTCTCAAAAAAGTATCTTAGGGGCGCCTGGGTGGCGCAGTCGGTTAAGCGTCCGACTTCAGCCAGGTCACGATCTCGCGGTCCGTGAGTTCGAGCCCCGCGTCAGGCTCTGGGCTGATGGCTCGGAGCCTGGAGCCTGTTTCCGATTCTGTGTCTCCCTCTCTCTCTGCCCCTCCCCCGTTCATGCTCTGTCTCTCTCTGTCCCAAAAATAAATAAAAACGTTGAAAAAAAAAATTAAAAAAAAAAAAAAGTATCTTAAAGCCAGTTACACTTAGTTGCAGGTGACTCATGACAACTTCGGTGATGATCCTGGAGAGAAGGCCAGAGAGGTGTATGTTAAAGGGTTTGTAATTAATTTTCTCAGGCTGCCATAACAAAGTACTACAAACTGGGTGCTGAAACAACAGAAATTTGTTGTCTCTGCATTCTGGAGTTAGAAGGCTGAACTCAAAGCATCAGCAAGGTTTGGTTCCTTCTGAGGGCTGTGAAGGAGAATCTGTTCCATGCCTGTCTCCTGGCTTCTGGTGGCCTTACGCGTTCATTGGTTTCTAGATGACATTATCCTTGTGTCTTCACATTGTCTTCCATCTGTGTGTGTCTGTGTCCAAATTCCCCCCATCTTTATTTCTATTTTTCATTTTTTTGAGAAAGAGAGAGTAGGGGAGGGGCAGAGGGAGAGAGAGAGAGAGAGAGAGAGAGAGAGAATCTTAAGCAGGCTCAACGCTCAGAGCAGAGCCCAACATGGCGCTCAATTTCATGACTATGAGATCATGACTGTGAGATCATGACCTGAGTTGAAACAAAGAATCGGACGCTTAACCAACTGAGCTACCCAGTCGCCCCTCCCCCACCTTAAAAAATATTTTATAGATGACATTTTGTTATTATTATTTATTTTTGAGAGACAGAGTGCAAGTTGGGGAGGGGCAGAGAGAGAGGGAAACACAGAATCTGAAGCAGGCTCCAGGCTCTGAGCTCTCAGCACAGAGCCTAACACAGGGCTCAAACTCACCAACTGTGAGATCATGACCTGAGTTGAAGTCAGATGCTTAACTGACTGAGCCACCCAGGCACACACCAAAAAGATTTAAGTAATCTCCACACCCAATGTAGGGGCCCAACTCACAACCCCAAACCCAGAGTCACATGCTCTACTGACTGAACCAGCCACGTGCCCTTTCCCCTTTTTATAAAGGCACCGGTCCTATTGGATTAAGACCCATCCTAATTACCTCATTTTACCGTGATTACTTCTATAAAGACCCTCTTTCCAAATAAGATCATATTCTTAGGTACTGGCAGTTAGGACTTCCACATATCTGGGACATATTACAACCCATAACAGGGTTTAATATGGTCTCATCCCAAATGAGTACAGCTCAAACAGGCCCTACCGAGTGGAAATATCACTGAGCACTTCACCCTGTCCCAATATGATCACTTCAAAATCTCTGCAGTGAACTGGCTCCCAATACTAACCTTAGTTTACCTGAGTGTGCCTAATTCACATCCTCCAACCTTCCCCACACCTACATTAGCCTCCACATGTGCCTTCACTTCACATGAAGTGAAGTGCCTGGTGCCTGGTCCAGAGTATGTTCTCCTCCTTTAGTCTCTTGGTGATGTCAAAATCTTCATGGTTTAATGACACACAGATCAGATAAAAGTAGGAAACAATTGACATATCATGTTAAGTTAGCAAACTCAATGTAAACTGTGTATCTTAAAAGTGGCCAACAGAGGACATAGCATTTTTTAATGTTTTTTTTTTAATTTATTTTGGGGTGGGGAAGGGAAGAGAGAGGGAGAGAATCCCAAGCAGGCTCCATGCTGTCAGTGAGGAGCCTGATGTGGGTATTGATCTCACAAACCATGAAATCATGACCTGAGCTGAAATCAAGAGTCAGATGCTTAACTGACTGAACCATCAAGGTGCCCCATACCTTAGTATTTTGGGGGCGGGGAGAAGAGTCAGAGAAAGAGTGCATGCAGGGAAGGGGAAGAGAGAGAAGGAAAGAATCTTAAGCAGGCTCCATGCCTACCACAGAGCCCAACAAGGGGCTTTATCCCACGACCCTGGGATCATGATCTGAGGAGAAATCAAGAGTCAGATGCTCAACCCGCTTAGCCACCCAGGCACCCCAAGAAGGTAGCATTTTTAATCGACTCTCATATGGACATCCAACACCTTGCCTTTGATTTCAAAGACTGTTCTTTCCTGAAAAAAACTAGGACACCTTTGAATGCAAGGCTTGGTTGATACCTGGTCCATGTCTCAAGGAAGAGAAGAATCAGGACAGTACTTGAAAGTTCTGTTGTTACCAGGAATCAAGAATGCCTCAAGCATAGCAAAGAACGTGCTAAAAAGGACAAAGGAAAGTGAAGGGATGGAACTCTTCAATAGACAGTGTTAGGAAAACTGGACAGCAATATGCAAAAGAAAGAAACTAGACCACTTTCTTGTACCATACACAAAAATAAATTCAAAATGGAACAGTAAAATCCTTAGAAGAAATCATAGGCAATAACTCAAAGGAAACAAAACCTCTAACTCAAAAAGATACGTGTGCCCCTATGTTTACTACAGAATTATTTACAACAGCCAAGATATGGAAGCAACTTAAGTGTCCAGCAGTAGATGAATGGATAAAGAAGATGTGGTACACACACACACACACACACACAGGGAATGGTATGTTACTCAGCTATAAAAAAAATAATAAAGTCTTGCCATTTGCAATAAGGTGGATGGATCTAAAAGGTATAATGCTAAGTAAAATAAGTCAAAGAGAGACAAATACCATATAGTTTCATTTGTGTGGAGTCTAAGAAACAAATGAATAAAGGGGAAAAAAGAGACAAACCAAGAGACAGGCTTTTTCCCCCCTTACATTTCTTTCTTTATCTTGAGAGAGAGAATATGCATGCATGAGTCGGGGAGGGGCAGAGAGAGAATCTCAGGCAGGATCTGCACTGTCAGTGCAGAACCTGATGCGGGGCTCAAATCCACATACCGTGATTCAAGACTGGAGTCTAAATTAAGAGTTGGATGCTTAACTGACTGAGCCAGTAGGGTGCCTGCAGACTCTTAGCTGTAGAGAACAACCTAATGGCTACAGGGGTGGGGTGGGGTGGTGTGGTTGGGTGAAACAGGTGATAGGGATTAAGGAGTGCACTTGTGATGAACACCAGGTGTTGAATCAGTATATTGTACACCTGAAACTAATATAACACAACGTTAATTATACTTGAAATTCTTTAAAGGTTAAATCAATAAATAAAATAAAAAGACAAAGGAGACAACTTAAAGGAGCTCCCATTGTTCACCTGAAGACAGTTAAACATGAGAAGAGAATGAGGGGAAACATGATAATTAGGGTTTATTGAAGTAAATTGATGCTGTAGAATGCCATGAGATCATTACAATATTCAAAAGATAAAAGTTAATATAAAGTGCACAAAAGAAAGCTTGTAATAGAGTAGAATGGTGTTCTTAAAATTGATATTAATAAAAAGGGAATTGTTCATTTTGTTTCTTCTATCAATTATGTCTCTGTTCTGTTTATGAAGCAGAGAGAGATGCACTTTCATCTATGTAAGTAGAAAAGAATTCAGAGGAAGCCAAGAAGCCCCACAGTAAATAGGAACTTTAACAGAAATGAGAATGTCTGACAAAGGGTGAGGTCAGAGGCAACAATGAAAGAGATGGTGGTTTCAACAGTAGATACCAAGACAATAAATTAACCAAAACATCACTAAAAAAGAGAGCTAAAAGAGAGCTAATAAAGTCAACCCAACTCCTCACCTCCTAGAAGATTCTAGATTGCCTTACTAATTACAATAAAGTATAAGTAAGAAATACATAAGATTTAATAATGCTAATAGATCTGGTGAGTATATCATAATGAGAGAAAACTGGTCAAAAGGGGTTTTTTTAATGTTTACCTATTTATTTTGAGAGGGAGAGAGAGCATGCATGTGCAGGGAAGGGCAGACAGAGAGGAAGAGAGAGAATTCCAAGCAGGCTCCCCACTGTCAGTGAAGAGCCCCACTTGGGTCTTGATCCCATGAACTGTGAGATCACGACCTGAGCCAAAACCAAGAGTCCGACACTCAACCGACTAAGCCACCTATGTGCCCCAAGAGGGATTTAACTATGTTATATTAAGGCAAGAAAATAGGTTGCAAATTTCTAAAATCGATTCACTTTAAAAGGTTTGTTCTCCAGTGAGATACAATTTCATATCCATAAGCCCAGCTATAACAAAATGTAATAACAAGTGCTGACAAGAATATTAAAAACTTGGAAGCTTCATACACAGCTGAGGGGAATGTGAGACGCTGCAAAGGCTTTGCAATGTAGTCATAGAGTTCTTCAAAAGGGGAAGGAGAGTGAGCAGAAAGAATAGCAGTTCATACTGGTTACTAGCAGCCCAGATTTGAATTGTAAGCCATGTAACCAACCAGCCTCAGTTCTGGCCAAAACTCAGGTGGTCAAAATGCAGATCCCAAGATTATTGGAACCTCAGGATGGCATAAAAATAAAAAATACTGACATCCTAGAAAGGTAGTCCAAGAATGGAAGAGGAAAGAGAAGAAGAATAATGAAGGCACGCTGGGTGGCTCAGTCAGTTAAGCATCTGACTCTTGATTTTGGCTCAGGTCATGATCTCATGGTTCCTGGGATCAAGTCCCACATGGGGCTCTGCAATGATAGCATGGAGTCTGCTTGGGATTCTCTCTCTCTGCCCCTCCCTTGCTTGTGCTATCTCTCTAAATAAATAAATAAACTTTAAAAATAAGAAGAAAAATGAAGAAATGAGTTTAAGTCCATAGAGCTAGCTTTCTGGTTTTTAAAAATTTTTAATGTTTATTTATTTTTGAGACACAGAGAGAGACAGAGTGCAAGTGGGGGAGGGGCAGAGAGAGAGGGAGAGAGAGGATCCCAAGCAGGTCCCTCACTTTCAGTGCAGATCCCAATGTGGGGCTTGAAGCCATAGACCATGAGATCATGACCTGAGTCAGATGTTCAACCAATTGAGCCACTCAGGCACCCCTAGCTTTCTGATATGTAGTGGAAGTGAAGTTATCAGTGTTATCAACTTTATAACTTTTGCATTTGTTTGTTCCATTGGGGGTTTAAGACATTTAAGAGCATCTTACATATCAGACTTGAAATTTTCATTAAATGCATGAGTTAGTGTAAATGTGAACCAGTATTAATGTTTGCATAAATTTGGTTTATTAAATGAGTAAGTTTTTATGTAGGAGTTGTGTAAGTAGTACATAAACTGAGCAACGTTATTTAATGCCGTTAATTGTTTAATAAATTCATAAGGGTAACAAATTTTACATTAAAGTGCCTTGAAGTCCTTTAGACAATGGCAGGAGGAGAGGGGTCCTGAGTTTGCAGGCTGGGAGACACACAGCTAAGGGTCCACTAACATAGACTGTTTTTCTAGATTCATCACCTTTGCCCCTGTTGATCACTAACATGGTTAATTCTTCTGAATTCAGCATATTACAGTGTCACAGTGAACAGAAATCCCCCAAAGGAACAGGTATAGGAGCAGTGGGTTTTGATGGGTTAAGGCAACAGGGAAAGTGCCTCACATGGGATGGACAGTCAGACCCAGCCAGAGAGGAATACTGATGGGTGGCCCTGGGTAGCCAGGGGCAGTTTGAGCACAGAAAAGGAGATGGAGGGACAGCTTCCACTCCATCGGTTATGACCGCCATGCTGAGGCAAGAAGGACTAAATGGCCTTAAAACTATTTCACAATTTGTTTCTCCCACATTTCCACAGTAGAGCTTGCCAAGGTGGGCACCATCTGGGATCAGAAATCTTTTCATACCAGTCTAGTCTGCTCCTTTAGAACAAATAACACCTATAGCACCAGCTTAACTACCAGATTGGGTTAAACCGTATCCACCCCCTTGATCTCTGTCTACACGGGGCCTAAACAACCTGTAGAAGAGCCATTGCTACTGAAAGCATGAAAGTGGCCATTCCTACACTGGTCACAACCACTTCTCTGAGACCTGAAGTGCGTACTCTGCTCCTACTTCCCTGGACTGTAGAGGCATCCATGACCAGGCTGCTCTTTATGTGGAAACCCTGATGTGTGATCAATATTCCTGAGGGCTTGTGTGCTTACTCTCACATGCAGCAGTATGGGTTAGTAAAGGTGTCTCCAGGGTATGTTCACCAGTTTTCTGACAGCAAAAAGAAAATGCTGACCTAGGAAGAGATAGGAAGAAGACAATAGGGGATGTCTTTCCAATAAGAGGAACTCAAGAGGTAAGCATTTGGTCTTAGAGAAAGAAAACCCAACTCTGATTGCTGGCCTTCAGGTGACATGAAAAGATGGGTGAGAGTGGATTTGTTGGAGAAAGAACTGAAGGTGGCCATGAAGCTGTGTGGGCTGGAGAGCTTTGCTTTGACCTGGTCTGTGCAGTCTGCCCACCCATGTTTGCAGTTTCTAAATGGCACCGTAACCAAGATCCACCTCTTACTGGCCGTGTGACCTGTGAGCCTCAAGTTCTTCACCTATAAGATAGAAAAAATAAAATTTTATTTTTTTATTTACTTATTTATCTACATCCTAGAATTGTTGGAATGGAAATAACCCTGTAACACATTTTGTATGTGATAAATATATGATAAAGGAGCTATTACTATTAGCCAAGAGTATGTGTGTAAGCAAGGAACATCTGGGGGCTCTTGGCTGGCTCAGTCAGTAGGGCATGAGACTCTTGATCTAGGAGTTGTGAGGTTGAGCCCAATGTTGAGGTGTAGAGGTAATTTAAAAATAAAATCTTTAAAAAAAAAAAAAAAGGACATCTGACTGAACACAGTTTCTCTGGGGAATGAGATGCTTAAATGAGAAGCCAACTCTCCTTCCTGGATCTTGGAAAATTCTCTTAAGTGTAACTCCCATTGGGAACCATCACACCAGCCTCAACAATCAACTGTAAAGTCAGCTATGGCCACTTGACCAGACAAGCCTCCTACAGTGGGGTCAGAACTATCCTTCTGCATGGTCCCACTGGGACTGCCTCAGTGGGACCAAGTACTGTGTTGTAATCAATCCCTTGCTGTGCTTGGAGTTTTCAGTCTCCAATGCACTTTGTCATGATCTTAATTAAACTCCATGACAACTCTATGAGACAGACAGGATACCTGCTTTCATTGCCCTTTACAGATGAGAGAACTAAGGTCCACAGAGGTAAGTGACTACCTCACATTGACATGGCAGAGAAGGCTGGGTGAACACACAGAAGGAAACCTCGGTCTTCTGACTTCTAGATGAGTGCTCTTCATACCTCACCACCTTCCCCCCTAGAAGAGAAATGACTCCTGCTGCTCCAGCTGCCACTTCCAACAATGAACTACTAATAAACATGGAAAAATCAGTGCACTAGCAGCAACGCCCACTGAAAACCTTGGGACCTTTATCATGTCAGCAATTACTGACCTATCCCTGTTCAGTTTTTAGTTTTTGTTTTTTAAGCAACAACTGACCTTAAGGCAAAGACCACTCTGGCAGGGCTGGCCACAGCTACCCAGGACCCTCCAACAGCAGCAAGTACCACTCCCTTGGCTCAGTGTTACCTCTGTGCAAGCCTTGGTTCTCTTCCCTCTCTGGGCCTTGGTATCTCCACTTGTACAGTGGGCCTAGCAGTGTTTACCTGATGGAACTGTGCGGATTAGCTGGAAGGGTGTGTGTGAGAGCACCCTATCCAGGGTCTGACACATAGTAAGTACTCAATAAAAGTTACATGGGTTTTTGTTAATTGCATATTGTACTTGAACACTCCCTGGACAGATCATGTTAAAAATTTGGTTTGAGTCACTGACTACGTCACTTGTTAGCTATGTAAACGTGTACAAATTGCTTACGCTCTCTGGGCCTCAGTTTCTTCATCTTGTAATACCTTCCTCACAGAGAGTAATGAGGGTTAAATGATGGAGTGTACAGAGAATTTTATGAGCTGAGAAGTGCTATGTGGGATTTGTAAGGAAATGTCAGTGAGGCTCTGGGAAGGCCAGACAGGAGGACAGATTAGACTTGGTGTGCAGCTCTGTAGCTCAGGATAAGGTATAAGAAGAGATAAAATGGGCAGTCGGGGTGGGGAGGAATACACTGATCGGCCCTTGGTCCAGACTCTGTGGTGCTACGGGTGTAGAAGTGAACAAAATAGACACATGGTGCCTACACTCTAGGAAGTATGGGGAACAGAAGAGGGGGGTGCTGACTTGGAATTTGGTTTTTTAAAGTAATCTTTACATCCAATATGGAGCTTGAACTCACAACCCCAAAATCAAGAGTTGCATCCTCCACCAATTGAGACAGCCAGCCACCCCTCTGACTTGGAATTTAAAAGTGCAGATCATTAACCAGAAAGAAGGACAGAGAGAACTGAGACCCCAAGCCTGAGAGAATGAGCTTGGCCGTGTGGGAGAGAGAGATGCTGAAAACAGAACCACCTGCCCCAGAACAGGAAGAAACCAAGAGTCCAAGGTGGGAAAGAATTGAGGGAGCAAGGTTTGAGTGATACAAAAGGGAGTATGGTTGGTAATGGAAGGTGCCCTGAGAAGGAGTTCTTGGAACAAGATGGAGTATTGTGGCAGACACTGGGATCCGAGAACTCTCTCTAAGAACACCCATCTCACAGTCAGGCACACAGCTCCCCATCTCTCCAATTCTGGTGTTTGTTCTTGTCCTACTTCTTACCCACAGCCTAACCAATTCTAGGACCTGGGGTGATCCCCACACTATCTGCCTGGATCACTCTGGTGAAGTACATGCATGGCACAGGGAAAGACATGGCATGGCCACCAGGAGTGTGCCCTTCTGGAAACCCCATCACACCTAGCCAGCTCCTGCTAACCTCCATCTGCACTTCTTGCCCCTCCCTGCCTCACTCCAACTCCTATACAGGGTGCTGAGCTCCAGGGAAACCAATGGGCAGGCAGAGAGAAAACTGTGTGACCAGAAGAGACTGTGTCATCAACTGGGAATAAAAGCTGCAAACACAGCTGCAGGTAGGATTGTTGACTCCAAGGTTTTTCTTTCCTTTCCCTTCTCCCTTTACTTTCTTCCTTTATTGAGGTGTACTGTTCATTCAGCAAATGTTCAAAGTCTTGGTTCTCTAGGGCACAATGTGCCAAGTGATGCATGTAAGGGAAGACATCAATGCATCCTCTGTTTCCAAGAAGCTTGTGTTTCTGGGGAAGAATAGATAAGCAGAGACAAAAAATGAATTTCTCTGACTCTTATTCTCTGAATCAAAGGGTATTCATTTCCCACTTGGCTGTAGTACTAACTTCTTGGACCTCACCCTTCCCTCCTGTCACAGGTGCCATCTCAATTAGTCCTGCTGCCCCTTCTCCCCTCTTCAGATTTCAGGACAATTCTGGAACCAGCTCTGTCACCTCACCAGGGTGAGACCATGAAGCTCCACCCTCAAACATCCAGACTTTGATCTTTTGCAAAGAATAGGGGACAGCAAGAGAGTGTCTGCAGATCCTAGAGAGACATGGGCATGGCTAGAAAATGGGAATGGACAAAACTCACTTTACTTTGCACCCAGAAACAAAGATACAGTGAATGAGCAAATTTAGTAATTGCTTGTGTTTTATTGGAGATCAGCATTTGGGGAACAGGGGAGGCAGTGAAAAGTTGAGATGGTGCTAGAAAACACACTGGTTGAATCTTGATTTAGCTCATACTGCAAGGGGAGGGAGCAGGACTCCATTCTCTGGTTTCCAGCTTAGGGTTTTCTCTTAACCCCACTGTGACCCAGGGTTTTGAGGACTGGGGAAGCCAGCTGGGATGTTCCAAGAAAAGCCAGTAGGATGGAGAACTCTGGGAGGAAACTGATTATTAATAACTGGGCGTAGATGAATATTCCCCCAGCTGCCTCCTGGATACCAGTTAAGATTTCCCCAGCTAGTACCTGGATACCGGTTAAGATTCCCCCAGCTAGTCGGGGCGCCTGGGTGGCGCAGTCGGTTAAGCGTCCGACTTCAGCCAGGTCATGATCTCGCGGTCCGTGAGTTCGAGCCCCGCGTCAGGCTCTGGGCTGATGGCTCAGAGCCTGGAGCCTGTTTCTGATTCTGTGTCTTCCTCTCTCTCTACCCCTCCCCCGTTCATGCTCTGTCTCTCTCTGTCCCAAAAATAAATAAACGTTGAAAAAAAAATTTTTAAAAAAAAGATTCCCCCAGCTAGTACTTGGGTATTGACTATTGATACCCCAGATTCCTACAAGGTGTGGCATGGGCCTTGTTCCCCATCCAGTTCCAGGACCTCCACCTTCCCATGACACACCTGGATTTAGGGTTCCCCAGGGATGCCCAGGCAGCAGTGGCTGTTGAATCCTGTTAATAAGAGAAGGTGGGCGTTGGGCAAGGATTTCTCTCTGGGCTCCCAGCACATTAGAATGGAGTGGCCATCTAGACTCAGAGTCCTGGTGGAGGTGTAGAGCCTCAGGTACCGGGCCTGTGGAGCGTGCAGAGGACCCTGCAGGCAAAAGACTTCTGCCCAGAGGGAGGGCAACAGCGCCAGGAAGGAAAGACAGTTTTTCAGGCAGCACTTCCCCCACGTAATCCTCAGTGGCAGCAGCCCTCATCTGCCAACGATCCTCAGAGGGCCAGGGATCCATGGAGGGCAGCTCCTCAGTTGGGGGCCAACTCTGAACCCCAGAACCTCTTGCAGGTTGGGAGCCATCTGATGGAGAAACATTGGGCTTCAGAGGAACACTTGTTAAATCATTTAGCCCAGGGTCTGGCTTTGGCTGAGGAAGTTCAGAGTTGGAGTGGCTGGTCAAGGAAGGTTGCTCAAGCAGAGGTAAGCTGGTTCCCAAGTCTTGGAGAACTTTCTTCTCCACTGCACCAATGCTTCGGGCAAAGAAGCCTGAGGAAAAGGGAAGAGGAGACAGCCAATGGACTGGATGTTTGGTTCCAATGCCTTCCATAATTCCCTGGTTCTCTTTGCTCCAAGCCCCTTCATTTTCCCCAGGGACCCAAGGGAACCTCCTGCCTTTACCCCTTCCCTCAATTCCAGCTCTGCTGGGGTCCCCAGTCTTCTCTGGTGCAAGGGTTGGGCACCGCCTCCATACCTGGGAAATGAAGGCAGATCAGAAGAAGGAGGCCCAGAAGAGCCCTGCTCCCCACCATGCAGCCCTGCATCTTGTTCAGCTCTAACATTTCCCTCTGCACCAAGACAACCAGCCCTTTATGCTCTCAGTGGGGCAGAAACAAGCTGAGCCAGTGGTTGTGCAAATAATAAGTCTTTACATTCCACTCTCATTCCTAATGCAGTCTGTGGCAACAGGTGACACTTGAATGTCCCAGGGAAGCTGGGTGTTTCCACTCCCAGATCCTTTCCTCAAGTTCCCCACCCCTTCCTGACCCAAGTGTCCTGGTTCACAGCTTATCACTGATTGCCAGTCCTACCCTGCCCTGGCACCCTACACCAAGCATAGGAGGATCTTTGCCATTGGGGTCGCAGTATCTTCATTGCCTTCTCAGTAATAGAAACACTTGATTCTCTTCACTTTCTCTTTGGGATCCAGATCATTCTCTTCCAGCACCCATTTCTCATGCATCCTATAGCTCCTTTACCTTGACCCCAACCAACAGGAGTTGTGCAGTGCAGAAATGCCCTCCATCAGAGAGGCTACTCCTAGATGACACCTTGTATCTAAGGAAATAGATTCGGTTTCCATCCTTAAGAGATGATGGTGTATTGGGAGCACCTGAATGGCTCAGTCGGTTAAGCTTTTGAGGGTCCAACTTTGACTCAGGTCACGATCTCACCATTCATGAGTTTGAGCCCCACATTGGGCTCTCTGCTGTCAGCACCCAGCCCACTTCAGATCCTCTGTCCCTCTCTCTCTCTGCTTGTGATCTCTCTCAAAAATAAAATGAATGGGGGCACCTGGGTGTGTCAGTCGGTTAAGTGTCCAACTTTGGCTCAGGTCATGATCTCACAGATCATGGGTTTGAGCCCCACATCGAGCTCCATGCTGACAGCTCAGAGCCTGGAGCTTGCTTCAGATTCTGTGTCTCCCTCTCTCTCTGCCCCTCCCCTGCTTGCTTGGGCTCTATCTCTCAAAAAATAAATAAACATAAAAAATAAATTAATTTAAAAAATAAATAAACATTAAAAAAATAACAAAATAAAATAATATAAAATAAATAAATTTTTAAAAAGAGAGATGATGGTATATTAATTTCCTACCACTGCTGTAACAACCACAAACTTAACGGCTTTACAACAATACAAATTTATTATCTTACAATTTTGAAAATCAGAAGGCTGACATAGTTCACACTGGGTTAAAATCAAGGAGTCACCAGGGCTGTGTTCCTTTCTAGAGGCTCTAGGGGAGAATCCATTTCTTTGCATTTTCCAGCTTCTAGAGGCCACCTGCATTCCTTGGATTATGGTCCCCTTCCTCCATGTTCAAAGCCAAAAACAACAGGGTCTTCTTACATTGCATCACTCTGACCTTTTCTTCTTCCCCCTTCCACATTTAAGGACGCTTATGATTACACATTGACCCACCCAAATAATCCAGGATAATCTCTCTAAGGTCAGCTAAAAACCTTAATGATGTCTGCAACCTTAATTTCCCTTCACTATGTAACCTAACATATATACTCACAGGTTCTGGAGATGATGTGGGTATCTTTGGTGGTGCTGGGAAGGACACCATTCTGCCTACCACAGATGGTCAAATGGGTCCACAGAATATAAGAAATACTGAAAGGGAGTAGATATTCCCAACTAACAGTACAGGAGGATGTTTAAATGTCAAATGGCCATGAATTGATAACTGAAGCTGGGTGGTACAAGCATAGGGTTTCATTAATTCTTTTGTCTACTCTTAAATATGTTGAAAATTTTATAATAAAAAGTGTTTAAATGCCTTCATTTTCTCTGTTGCTTCCAGGAGCACCTAGACTAGACTTCCCTGGTTACATGAAGTCTAAAATAAGCTGTTAGATTTTCCTTTTCCGTCCTCATCCCCAGCCCCTGATGAATGGGAGTTCCTCCTCAGAACTGGCCAGTGGGGGGCAGTGTCCTTTTTGAGTGACATCCAGCAGATTTGCAAAAGCCCTTGACCTTGACCACACCAGAGACTAGAGGAATCCTCACATCAGAGTCTGTATCCATCCTTCAATTGTGGTGCATGGAGCCTCTAAGGGCCTTGATGCCTTGCACTAGCTGCAGTCCAGGGCTAGATGCCAGGCCAAGTGTGACTCACCAGTGATGAAAGAAACAGGACTATTCTGCAGCCCTTCTCTGTCTTCAGCCAACCCTGCAGGTGGCTCAGCTGCCCCAGGTCATTTCTAATCAACGCAACACATTTCTGCTGATTGGGACTTGGAATTTCAATAATAGTCCTAAATTTGGGACCAGCTAACACTATCCAATAGGAGGGAATGAATTAGATCCTAGGGTTGGGAAAAATTCCTTTGTAGTCAAGTAGAGGTTCCAAGAGGTGGCTTGTGCTTTGTGGTGAGGCCCTTCCTAAAGGGACAAGCATAGCCTACTCTCCCCTCCTTGGGTTATAAGAACTTCCTTGGCCTCAGCCTCCTCCCTCTTCCCCCCCCACCAACCCTCACCTGCTGCCCCAGTCTCCAAAACACAGTTGTCTGGCCCTCACCACCCTCTGCTTTCTCTCTCTTCTCCCAAAGAGGCCACTCCCATTTTCCACTATAGTTCTCTGCCTTCTCACCTCCCATAGGTCTTACTCTAGAACTGCAGCAGAGGCAGCAAGAGTGTGGAGGTGGAGAGGACACTTGACTCTGTTCTACCATGGGCTGGGGCATTTTTATGTAGGCTAGTGAGTCATCATGCTTGGCTGTGCTCCCTGTCATGCTCCCCTCCTCTCTGTCTTTTACTCTCTCCACCTCCAGCTCCCAGAATAACGCCCACCTGGGCTCACACTCAGTCACCAGGAATCTGGTCTTGTTGTTGTATTCCAGCCTTCCCAAGGTCCCAAGTGCCCCCAGAAACCCGGAAACCAATGCTCAGACTCCCAGAGAGGATGGCATCTAGTAAGTGAGGCAAAATAATGGTGGAAAGAAGGAGTCTACATGGAGGGGGGATGGAGAATAATTAGGGCCCCATATAGGGAGAGGGGAAGACCCCAGGGTGAATGGGGAGTGGAAAGAGAATGGATTTCCTGGAGCAGTGAGAGAGGAAAGAAAAGGGAGGAAGTACTTTGGAGACCACCCTCTGCTTTCAGTTCAACAAATATTTATTGTTTTCCTCCTTTGTGGGAGGAGCTATAAAGTATAAGGGAAATACTGGTCCAACTTATGAGTGAAAATGGGGGACACGGGGATCTCTAGAAGCATAGGAGTGCATTCCTCAGGCCCTATGAGGGCCTAAAGGACTCCAAGAAGGCAAAAGTCTGCATCTAGTTCACACAGTTTATTGAGCCATCTGTCCAGGGTCCAGAGAGAGCAGGAAGCCTACTTCAGTCTCCAAGCATGTCCTGGTGTCTCCCTCACACAGGGAAGCATCTGAGCATTGAGGGAAATTGCAGGCAGGAAGGGGGTCTAAGACGGAGATCTAGAGAGTCAAGGAGCATTGGGAACTCACAGAAGGTGTGATGAGCTCTATATCGGAGGGTGACAGTGGAATTGGGAGTGTGAGAACCCCATGACATGGCATGTTGGTTGACCAGATGGCAAAGGGAGGTCAGTGAAAAGTGGTCATTGCTTTCAGGTAACAGTTTGTACTTACTATGCTTTATTTGGCAAATAAGGAGAGTGGGCATGACTTATTCAGGAACCAGAGTTACTCTGAGACATTCCAGGGGTTTCCCAGGCAAAAATCTGAATGGTAGGATTAGCTAATGGATTGTATTATCTGAAAGAAATGACAGAGGAAATTTTAGGGAGTGGTTATCTGGCAGGGAGGGCACTACAGTACAAGGGGAATCTAAACAGTAGGAGAGAATGAGGAAATGGATTTGGAGTCTACAATTTGGGAAGATGAAGAAAAAAGAGGTGATAAGGGGCCTCTATCATAATGGAGCAATGGAGGAAATAGAACAGCTCTCTTGGGAAGGAGGAGGGAAACTGAGCTAACCCAATGCCTGGACCCCTGGACTTCTCCCAACTGAGAGATGGTATGTGTGTGTATACGTGTATGCCCACACATGCACATATGCAAAGGACGACTTATGGACTGTCAAGTACCTCTCCTTGGGGTAAGAAAACTTCAGGGTCAGCTAGTTGGGGTCCCAGAGGCTTCACTTGGGCCAGGATGTCCCGGATGGATCGGCAGGGGATCTTTCCAGAGCTGCCGGAGCCACAGGGCTTGGCACCAGCTGAAGGATCAGGTTGGGGAGAACCATCGGGACCCCCACTCAATGTTGAGGAGGAGACAGAAATGCAAGGGTGACCAGAAGAGCTGGACTTGCTGCCACAGGGCTGAAGGATGATTTTGCCACTGGATTGGGAGCTGGAGCTGCCACTAAAGGAGCCAGTGCCTGGTGGGGAGCAGGGCCCCTGTGAAACACCGCCACAGGGATGGAAGGATGAACTGCTGGAAACGCTAGAGCTGCTGTGGACTCCAGAACTGGAGAGGGAGCAGGGCCCCTTAGAGCCAACACCACAAGGCTGAACCCCACCAGAGCCCACTGGCTGGAACACAATAGCCGAGGAAGCTCCTGATGGGTAGATGTTGGAACTAGAAGAGCTGTGGCTGGGGATGATGGGATTGCTGGAGAAGTACTTGCCCTCAGAGATGGGGGGCCCAGCTGCAAAGGAGGGGACCCCTGGAGAGCCTTTGACAGGATTATCTTTGGTGAAGTAGCCCACAGGGTAGATTTTGCCCCCACTGTACGTCATGCCTGGGACCAGATAACTGTCAGAGGAGCCACCCACCACCTCATAGCTGCCATAGGATTTGTCTACAGAGGTGATAGGGGGGCAGGGCTTGCCTGGAAGGCCACCACTGCTACAGGGGGAAACTTGAGCCAATCCAGGGCCACCAGAGCCATGCTGCTCCACCACCACCACCACTGGCCTTTGACCCCCTGACACGGAGTGGGAGCTGGAGATGTAGGAGCCTGAGTGTGAGACGATGGGCCCCCCACTGCAGGGAGAGTCGGAGACATCTGAACTACAAGGGCGTAAGTTAGAGTTGACTCTTTGGCCACCGCTGCTGGATATCCAGGAAGTTTGGGAAACAGATGAGCTTGAGCCTTCTCCAGACTGGGAAGAGCTTATTAGTAAGCGGGAAGAATCACCACTGATTGGTAGAGCTGAGCCAGACCCTGGCTGGGAACTGCCGCTTCCCGACTGGGAGGAGCTGCTGCTGCTTCCTGATTGGGAGGAGCTGCTTCCCGACTGGGAGGAGCTGGATCCTGAGGAGTAGCTGATCTGGGAATACCCTGTTCCTGGCTTAAATAACGAAGATCCTGAAGAACCACCCTGGGCGACACTGGATCCGCTGGAGCCACCACTGGAGACACCAGAACCACTGGGGCCACCACCAGAGCTGCCACTGGAACCGGAAATGGAACTGCTGGAGCTGCTGGAGCCACTGTGGCCACTGAAGCTACTGGAACCACTCTTCCCAATGAGACAGGGGTCATTGGGGGAGGTGATACGCACGTCCTTGCAGGGGTCTGAGAAGGTCCCGATGCTCTTAGCCAAGGTCCCTGAGGAGGAAGTAGTGGTTAGTAAGGGCCAGAGTGGCTTGGCTTGCCCCCTCAGCTTTCAAGCCCATCTGAGTCATCTGCTTCTGACTTCTTTCAAGCCCATCTGTCATCTTCTCTGGCTTCTCTGAGAGGAGCCCAGGGAGAGCTTGGGGTGGAAAAGGAAGGGAGAACTGGCTGTTGTCTGTAAAGGTAGGGCAGTTTCAGTGTTCTGGGAGGGGGCAGAGACAGAAGCCAAACATCTACCAGAGAAAAAGAAAATGAGACTCCAAAGCAGGAGGTATTAAAGAAAGATAAGAGAAACAGAGAAGTAACAGGAGCTAATGGGTCCAAAAGGAAGGACCCCAGAGAGACAAAGCATGGGAGTGACAGAGACTCCTCAAGATGGGGCATAAGTCCTGAGGGAAAGAATCCCAGGTAACATTGAGGGACCAAATGGAAAGAGAAGACAAGACAAACAACAATGGACTGGGAAGGAAAGGAAAAGTAACAAACGAGACTGAGAAAAGAGGAAGCCAGTGGCAGAGGGACTAAGGTAAGGGCTAAGGCACTTGAGGACTAAGATTCAGTCACCAGCCTCCTTGGGAGGGTCCAGGCTTGGATAAAGGGTTGGAGTTCTGTTCCCATCTCAGCATTGCCCACGCCAGGAAATCTGGGTGGGGGCCAGAATGTGGGGGCACTCACTGTTGCTTCAGAACCTGCTGGTACAGCATGACAGGACACCGCACCCTGAGCCACCCTTGCTGTCCTGGCACAGCCCAGGGACACAAAGATGGAACCCTCCTCCCAGGCTCATGACCATTATCAGCTTCCTTCTCTCCCCACCCAGCTATCACACCATGCCTGCCTGCCCCCCAGTCTCCTGTCTTTACATCCCTGACAGATGTGAAACCACTTCTTTCTTTAACCAACCCTTTGTTTCTAACCCCAGGCTCACCTTACCCCCAGTCTTCCTCCACTCAGCTCCTAAAGGTCCCAAGCAGTGTGGGCAGAGTTTCATACTAGCGAGTGACTAAACCTCTCTGAGCTTTAGTTTATACATCTGGAGAGGTCAAATCTGTCCACCAACAACCAGTTTCTCCTCAGTCTGTGATGTCCCCATTCTCTCCTCAAAGAGAAGTTCTCTGTGTCCCCCTCCACACCAAATCCCAACTCTGCCTGCAGCCTCCCTCATTCAGCTGCTCCGCCTTCTCTGCTCTCCTTCTCTGCTCCGCCAAGCCACATGGTCTGCTTTCCACCCACGGGGCCATGGGCAGCGTCACTGCAAATACCTGGTGGTCAACAGCAAAACCCCGGTTTGGATGGAGCCTAGCTTTACTGCTTTCTAATTTGTGATCTTGAGCCAGTCTCCTAAATTGGCCTAGCCTCAGTGTCTTCAGGGGTACAATGGGAATAACAAATCTCTCATACAGTTCTTCCGATCAAAAGTGCTAATGTAGGGGTGCCTGGGTGGCTCATTCTGTTAAGTGTCCAACTCTTGATATTGGCTCAGGCCACGATCTCACGGTTAGTGAGTCCAAGCCCCATGCTGTCAGCAAAGAGCCTGCTTGGGATGCTCTCACTCCCTCTCTCTCTCTGCCCCTCCCCTGTTCACTTTCTGTCTCTCTCTGTCTCTCTCAAAATAAATAAATAAGCTTTTTTATAAAAGTGCTAATGTAAAGTGTTGGAATAGTGTCTGGCACATGAAAAGCATTCTATAAATGGTAACAATTATTACTATTAAATATACAGTCTTCATCTTCTAGTGTTCTAATAATTGATAATAGTAATAACAACAATGACCAACATTTATACAACCCAACCCTCTAGAATTTCCAAAGCACTTACATACATACATTATTTAATTTGAGACTCAGAGAAACTAGAGCTAAGTGTTATCATTAACCCTGTTTTAGAGTCTCAGAAACTGTGGCTCAGAAAATTTACGTAACTTACCTGGAGTGACAAGGCAGTGAGGAGCAGTCCCCAGACTGAAGCATCAGATTCCAGAGTCCCTGCCCTTCCCCCTTGCCAGGTCTTCTCCCGGTTTCTCTCTGGATGGTGCTTCCTCCCACCTCCCACCACTGGATCCCTCCAGTCTCCTCTGACCTGGTGTCTGCATCCTTCCTCTGCTACCTCTCCCTGCTTTCCTTCACTCCCAGGGTCCCCAGCCTCCTACCTGGCAGGAGGAGACCAGCCAGCAGCAATGCCATCATTCCTTGCCCTCCCACACGCCCCATCTGGGGTGCCCGCGAGGAGCCCATCTTGGACTGTGCAGCCTTCTGACAGCAACTCGTGGACAGCCCAGGGCCTTTATGCCAGGGCTGGACATTCTCTGGGCAGGAGTCACTGTGGGTAGGGGTGGGGAAGTGGAGGGGCAGGTGCCCGGGGCAACTTGGTGTGGTTGGGAGGAGCTGAAGTAATCGGTTGGGGCATCTGCCTACTCAGCAGCAGAGGTGGCTTCAGTGTGGGGTACCTGTAGCCACGGAGCCCTTAACGATTCCTGCCACCTGACCAGCCTACCCATGTTCCTCATCGCCTAACCTGGAACTGGGGGCTCTACCCACTCAGGTGGCCACTCTCACCACAGGACCCAGTCACCTGGCTCCTTCGCTCTCCTGCCTGCCCTGGTGTTGGCCTGTCCCACTCCTTCCATGCACAGACATGGACCTTTCTACTTTCCTGTCCACAACAGAGTGACTGCTCTGGTCCCACACCCCACCAATGGTTAACCCCACCTGGTTTCCCATCCACAGCCTCTGAATCTGTCCCTTTCCTTGGGATCCATCACTCCGCCTCCACTTTCCACACTGCATCCCCAGTACCCCCCTCCTTCCCACCTTGTTGTCATTGTCCAAGTTCCATGCCTGCCACACCTATTACGTGTTCCATCAATGAATTGAGCCTTTTCCCTCTTAACTAGGAATCTGCACTCCAAGCACCAGCTCTCTGATCTCTCCCTTCTGGGGGTGCTCCTGGGATAGTACGAAGGGTGCTGGTTGCAAGGGCCTCAGCCTGAGGAGAGGCCTGGGCTGGGAACCACTGTCATAGCTAGGTCTGAAGTTACTCACAGGCCACTCATGGCCTCTCCCCGACAGCTGCTGACCCTGACTTCAGTGGGTGAGCCACAGGCTAATGAGACTAATTGGGAAGGTGGTGGCCCTGCAGACCATCAGCTGGCTCCCTGGCCTGGATGAGTGAACAGAAAACAGCCAGCTCCTGTCTGAGGTGGATAAGGCAGGGCTAGGCAGATGTCAGGATCCCTGAAGGATGAAAGGCAGGACTGGCAGATCAGAGCCTTGAGTTCAGCAAGAAGGGGGGCAGGTCATCCTCCATCACATTCCCCTCCCTCCTGCTTTGGTCCTTGCCCCACCCCAGCCAATTAATTGCTCACTAGTATTGCCCAGAGTATCAGTATCGGAGGGAGAGGCCTGGGAGTCAGGCCAAGTTGCCTCTCCTCCTCCCCCACCCTGCTCCCCTCACCCAGACTCTCATCTCCATACTTCCCCAGTCTCCTCACAAAAGCAGTCTATGTCCAAGCCCTTGGCTGCCCTCTCCCATTCCTTCTTTCCTGCCCCGCCTTTAATTCCAGCCCAGTGCTATCCATAGGACTTTCTTTGGTGATGGGAATGTTCTGTACCTGCCGAGTACGGTAGCCAATAGCTACATGTGGCTATGAAGCATTTAAAATGGGGTTAGTATAGGGAGCCTGGGTGGTTGAGTGGGTTGAGCGTCCAACTTCAGTTCAGGTCATGATCTCATGGTTTGTGAGTTCAAGCCCCACATTGGGCTCTGTGCTGATAGTTCAGAGCCTGGACCCTGCTTCAGATTCTGTGTCTGCCTCTCCCCGACTCACACTCTGTCTCTCTCTGTCTCTCAAAAATGAATAAAATGTTAAAAAAAAATTAAAATGGGGCTAGTATAACCAACCTAAGGAACTGAATTTTTAATTTTACTTAATTTTAATTTAAATGCAAATAGCCATGTGCAGCTAGTGGCTACCATCTAGTCTAGTCCTTAACCTTGCCAGCATTCAAGATAGGAGTGGGAAGGAAGAGGGGCCTGGAGCTACCACAGCAAGAGGAGATAATGGTACAGTGTCCCCTGAAGAGGGCTGATGCACTGGGAGGAAAAAAAAAAAAAAACACTGGCTTTAGACTCTGGATGACCTGAGTTCAAGTCCCAGCTAACTTCTGGCTTTAGGCAACTGTCCAAACCTTTCTGAACTTCAACATCCTCCTCTGTCAAATGGGGATATTTTAAGTCATCCTACCTTGCAGGTTTGTGAGGATCAAATGGGAAATTATCAGACAGATTAAAGGGGACTAAGGGCGCAGCCCCCCTGGTGCAGGCTTATCACGTGAAGCCCGGCAATGTCCTGTCTGTGTCCCACACTGGGACACAGCAAGTAGGATGCACAGTCCCAGGCTCTCCCTTTGGAGTCTCCAGTCTGGCTGACCTTAGGAGACCTACAGCCTCCTTGCCCCTCTGCCCCTACAGAGCAGTGACCTGCGTGTGTCTGTCCCAGCCACATCTGTTCCCTCCCTGGACTCCTGGCCCCACTGGAGCCCATCTCCCTGAGGAGGAGGGGAAGGAGGGAGGGGTGCCGGGAGCAGGGAGGGAGTGCCCGAAAGAAGAGGTGTGTGGAGCCTTGTGGGTGAGGAGGAGGGGAGGAACTACAAGGCCTGTGGGATATTCTTTTTCAGAACAAACAGAGGTGGCAACGTCTGTCCTGTTTTCTTCCTCTCATTCCTCCTGGATGCTGTCAGCCTCGGCCAGGAGAGCCAGGGCTGGAGGAGGCACAGTCTCTCTCTCTCTCTCTCTCTCTCTCTCTCTCTCTCTCTCTCTCTGCCTCTGTCTGGGTCTCCAGCCACCCACACAGCCTGGTGTTCAGCCTCAGAGCCCTCCTCTCACTGTCCTCCTGTCTGCTGTATCCACCCCTTTCCACCCAATCCCATCACCACATCTGCCCACTTGTGGGCCCTCCCAGCTCCTCTCCACTCTCTCTTTTCTTACTGGAATCCTATCTGCTCTGCTGTTTTACTATGCTATGTCCCTGGGACTCATTACTAACCCTTCTCTTAGCTCAGACAGTGAAAATCTGAAGCTAATGGGCCTGAGGAGGGCAGGGAAGGGACACTGGCTGAGTGCCTGCCCAGCCCAGGGCCACCTTGAGGGACACTCACCAATTAGACAATGCCCATGGAGGTGCAGGTGGGTCTGCTGTGTTCCCCAGCAGCAAGTGTCCTGCCCAACAGGTGGACTGGGTGAGACAGCACTGGTGGTCCAGGGCAACCCCACACACACCAGAGAAAATAAAACTTAAAGCATGTGCCTTCCAAGGACAAGAGATTGGGAGTTCTTGCCCCACATTTATGAAGAAGGCAAGTTGTGTCCACTCTAAGCTGCCCTGGGCTACTCTTTGCTGCTGCATTCTGCACTGGGCACTGGGCATTCTGCACTGGGCACTGGTTCAGCATGCTCATCCCACACTGTGCTTTGGAAGTTGCACAAGGAGGAAGATGAATTGCCCTTGTCCTTGAGGAGCTGAAGTCCAGCTGGGGACAGACAGCCTAGAAAGAATGCTGACATGGAGAAAAGGGACAGGCACTTGGCTTTGAGGAGGCAGCAGGATATTCCCTGGGCTTTGGGGAAGATAAGCAGGGAAGGGAGCAGGCAGCTCAGACTCGGGGCCCTGGTGGTGCTGAGAGTATATTTAGAACAAATAAGTAGGTTGGGAAGTATAAACAGAGGAAGAAAGAGATGGAGAAAACAGGCTGTTTGGACCAGCATCAGAGACAATCTATAACATCAGGCTAAGGTAGGAATGTGGTATGTGCAGGAGGATGCAGGGAACTGAAGGTTCTGAGTGGGGGGACAGCATAGTCAGAAAGGAGGCTTGGGGAGTAGAGAAGAACCATTTCCTCTGTCCCAGGTCCCCCACGAGTGTGCTGGTGCTTAATCCTTACACTAGCCCTGAAGAGTAAGAGTTCTTTCTCCCCCATTTCACAGATGGGGAAACTGAATTTAAACTAGTTGCTCAAGGGGCGCCTGAGTGGCTCAGTCAGTTAAGTGTCCAACTCTTGATTTCATCTCAGGTCACAATCTCATGGTTGGTGAATTCAAGCCCCTCATCGGGCTCTGTGCGGACAGCACGGAGCCTGCTTGGGATTCTCTCTCTCCCTTTCTCCTTGCCCCTCCCCTGCTCATGCCCTCTCTCTGTCTCTCTCAAAATAAACAAACTTAAAAAATAAAAATTAATTAATTAATTAGTTGTTCAAACCATCTGATAACTAGAAAAAGAGTTTGGAAAGGATGCAAACCTGCCTATTGGACTCCAGAGCCCATGTGGGTACCATCACTCAACTGACACCAGGCCACAAATTAATGGCAGTGGTCCATGGACAGACTTCAGAGGTTCCTTAAGCCCTGTATAGGTATATGCAACATTCCTTGTGTGATATCAAAGTCTCAAAAGTTAAGAGGTCCTAAGTGAGAAAGTCAATAGCACATGCTGTCCCTCCCACTCAATCTTTTCTCCTCTCCTTTTTACCATGGCCCTCAAAGATGGGACTGAAGTTCTAGAATGAGCGTTCCATGCAGGGGTGTTTGGCAGACCTAGGGCTACTGCTTGAGAGAAAGAACAAGGGAGTGAAAACACAGGAAGGGAAGAAGCCCAAAAGATGAGCTTGTTTTGTTGGGGGGAAAGGGGAAGAGGCCACTCTGCACCTCAGGCCCTGAGGGCTCCTTCCCTCTCTGAGCCTCTGTGCTCTGCTCCAGCCATAGGCACTTTCTTCTCCTCCTCTCTCTTCCTCTGTTGCCCTTGCTGTGCCTGTGGTGGGCTCCTCTCTCCAGCAGTCATGCCCCGCCTCAACAGATGGCAAGCTGACACTCCCTGCCCACTCCCAGTAGGGTCTCCCTGAGTTGTTTCCCTGTAGTGGGATGTGGGGATGGG
The DNA here is from genome assembly GCF_028749965.1 of Puma concolor. Taxonomy (NCBI): domain Eukaryota; kingdom Metazoa; phylum Chordata; class Mammalia; order Carnivora; family Felidae; genus Puma; species Puma concolor. The sequence continues at coordinate 30,244,957 of NC_141671.1, forward strand.
TGCCCTGGGTCATTCATACTCTCCCCCTGGTCTCTCTTGTGACGTAGGTCATGGGTCCAGGAAGGAAAGGATGAATTTGTACATGGGAGATCCGACCTGGTCTGTGCCCTCTTCAGCCCCAGTGTGCCCATGACTGCCTAAACTTCATTCAGTTGTAGTCTCTGTTCTCTGCCTGCCTCTGCACTTTCTTCCCTGTGGTAGATGGTCAAGCACAGAATCCACATTCCATGTGGTCTGACTCCTTTGCCCTCAGATAGAGTCTGTGGCACATTACCTATGCAGCCCCACACAGCCTCAAAATGCAACAGAAACCATTGGCCCTGGACTGTGGTCTCCAGGACAAATGGGCAGAGCATATGCCTGCTCGCTGAATTTCAAGCACTTACCTGTGGTAAGCACGTGGTGATTCTTCCCTTTCTACCTTACTCTGAAATACATCTTCCAATCTGGCTTCAGTGCCCTCCACCCCTCCCAACCACATCGTGCAAAGCCCAGTATAGGTGCCAGGTGATAAACAACAGTGGCTAATGCCTTGCCTCCAGGAGCACTCGGTCTAGCCAGGCAAGGAGCAGGAGACACATGGACTTGGCTCTGACACAGAACTACTTACCTGTGTTCTCTTGTGGGCCTATCTGTCCCACCCTCATTCCTCATGGATGACTGTCTCCCCTGAGCCACTCTTCTCTCCACTGGATGATCTCTTTTCTCTGAGGGATGCAGCACACTTCCATTAACAAACAGCAGAGCTCACGTGGCCACGCTGAGGAAGTCTTGGGATTTCCCCCTGCACAAGGCATTAATCTGAAGCCAGGAGTGGAGTAAGACAGGGCTGTGTACTTTAAAAAGCCCTTAGGTGGGGCGCCCGGGTGGCTCAGTCGGTTAAGCGTCCGACTTCAGCTCAGGTCACGATCTCGCGGTCCGCGAGTTCGAGCCCGGCGTCGGGCTCTGGGCTGATGGCTCAGAGCCTGGAGCCTGCTTCCGATTCTGTGTTTCCCTCTCTCTCTGCCCCTCCCCCGTTCATGCTGTGTCTCTCTCTGTCTCAAAAATAAATAAACGTTAAAAAAAATTAAAAAAAAAAAATAAAAATCCCTTAGGTGATTCTTGCTGGGAATCCCACCCAGCCCTTAGCTAAGATCACTGCTCTGAGGAGCAGTCTATACCCCATCAAGATATATTCTGCCCCCTCAAAACATATCCAGTGGTGTGGTCTATACCCAGCTCTGCCTTCCGTCCTTCTCCGTCAGCTCCCAGTCCACCCATCTCTTCTCTAGGACAGACCTCCTGGAATTTGGCCTGGTGAGCCTCCACTTGTGCTCTTCCCATCTGTCCTCACCATCTTAGCAGCCCTTCTGGTACCTTCCAAGGGACCCAGGGCACCACAGCTGGGACATGGGAATGAGGACTGGAGCCAGAGCCAGGGACATCCTCAGGCAGTGAGTCCTGAAGAGGAAGAATTCAGCAGGTGGGAGCTCTGCCCACCACGCTCTCTGCTCCCCCTTCTTGCCCTTCCCCACTGCCTGCAAGCCATAGGAAGTCAGCTGAGTGCGGGTCATGCTCCCCAGGCCCAACACCTCATCGCTAGGTTTAGGTCACATCTGATTTAGCCACCACCCCTCTTGTCTTGTGAGGAGGTGACTACAGAGGCTGTGATTAGCTCTCAGAGTAACAATAATATTTGTCCTCTTCTCTGTTCTGTGGAGTGACTGCTAGGGACACCAGTTCTCATTGTTTGCTCGTTATGCTCACCTTTAAAACAGTCATTCTTTCCACTGTGGCTATTAATGCTTTTTATTGTCATTGGTCACCCAGAATTAGAGACCCGGCTCCCTCCCCAGTCCAGAGGACAGAGCCAGGGAGGGCGGGTGAGAGGAGGGCCAGGGTGCAATCTGAAGAAGCTTTCGGGAGCAGCTGGAAGGACTCGTGCCAGGAGGGACTTCCAGGCCAGGTGTGGCTCTCAGAGCTGCTGAGGGTGTATCAGGTGGGCCCATCTTCTCTGGCCTAAATCCCTCTGGCTGGGAGCTCCTCTCAGGCAGGAAGCTTCTCCTGTCCCCAGTATGTCCCTGGCACCTGATGCATCATGTACACACAGAGGTGACCTGAAAAGACAGAATTCTATGGCAGAGGCTGGCATCCCTAGTCCAGCTGCGTTCTCCTGGACCCCAGGCTAGAACCAGGGAAGAACACTGACTCTTCAGCAGTGTGTAACAGATCACCACAGTCATCTACACGTGCTGGATTGACCTTGATTCTCCCAGTGACTCTAGGAGACAGAAATGATCATTTGTCCTTTGGGGCCACAGACACAAGTTCAGGGAGTTAAGGCGATGCCTACCCCCAGTAGCTGGAGAGTTGACCTGCAGTCCTGATGCTATATTCGGCACACAGCACTAAGCTGGTTTTTCCTCTTCTTCCTGGGTATTCCCATGGCCTGACTCACTCCCTTATTTTATTCACTTCTTGTCACCTGCTGTTTCCTCAGAGGCCCTTTCTGACTTTTCTATTTAAAATCATATCCTAAGTCCACATATGGACCACCACTCTCCATTTCCTTCCTCTGTCTTAATTTTCTTTAGAACACTTATCACACGTGATACCTTATTAGACATGTCCTGTATACATCTTGGGTATTGCTCACTCCCCCCACTAGACGGTAAGCCCCATGAGGACAGGGCCCTCCTCTATTTGACTCACCACTGTATTCACAGCCCTAGAGCACTGCCTGGCTTATGGAAGGAACTCAGCACATAATGAGAGAGAGAATAAATAATAATGAATATGCTTGGCCACTTGCCCAAGCAGCCTATGCCTGAATTTTCCTGAGGGCCCCAGAGCTGCCTCATCTCATCTCAAGTGCCTGAATCACCTTAGAGGGGTCACCTTGGTGACCAAGAGGGCACTAGTGGGGCCTGACTGAGGCCTGAAGAGTGGATGATGTTAGAGGCAAAGAGCAAGGACGACTCTGGAGGGAAACACCTTGGAGGAGCCTCTAGGCCGCCCTCTGGTGGAGGAGCATAGAATACCCACACACAGGAATTAGGCTGTCTGCACTGGGTGGAAATTTAGAAATTAAGAAATTGCCTAAAGTCACATCCCAAGGTCATACAGAGAATAGATAACAGAGTAGGGACAAATATCTGGATCACAGTCTGATGCTGTCACCACTATGCTATCCTGTCTTCCCCATCACAGGAGTTGAGATTAAGCTGCCAAAAGGAAGGCTAAGGATATTTGAGGATATTGGGGGGGGGGGGGGGGGGGGCGGGGGGGAGGTGAATAGCTTGGAAGGTGGATTTGGTTAAATTCAACAAGTTTTCTGAGCTAGCGCTGGGCACCCAGTGGGGCACTTAATTGAAGATTAGAGGGAGAAAATATACAGTAAGAGAGCTTAAATTTATACCAAAGCAAGTTTTCAAATGTATTTGAAACAAGAAATTAGCAGAGGAGTTAGGAATTCCCCTCTTCAGGGGAATGCCCCTCTGTGGTTTAACTTTTATTACATTTTATTGCCATGATTGACATGTTTGTTTCTTCCCCGGACAGAGCTCCTTAAGGGCAGGGAGGACTGAAACTGCTTCCTGGGATTGTTACCATGGCCTAGCACCCCACGCAGTGGATGCTCAATAAACGATTGTCATTTGGGCAAATGGATGAACAAATGAGTGGTTTGGAGTTTCCCTGCCCAGAGATCTTCAAAGAAGAGCAGACAACCATCTCTTCTGTCTAGTCCAAAGACATCACTGGCCTGCCCAAAGGCTGAGGGCTGTGCCTGATGCCTTCCCAAGTTAACTCAGCTTCTATAATTAGAGTATACCATGATACAAGTTCTAGATTCTTTTCTTTCATTGACCAAGCATTTATGGACTGCCTACCAGTCCAAGGTACTGAGCTATTGTTCTCTAAATCCATGATCCTATTGTATTATTTGATTCTATGACTCCTTGTTGACATAAGATGCAATACTGTCCCCACTGCATTCACTCCTAGCTGAGGTCAGCCAAAGTAGATGGGAAGAAGCAGTGAATGGATAAGCTGGCACAATGGGTTCCCCTGTGTTAATGCTCCATACCCTCCAGTCCCACTCAGTCTCCTTTCCAACTGATAAACACACCAAGTTTGGGTGTCAATACCTGCTGCCTATTAATAGGTATTAAAATCTCCAATTACCTCATGCCTCCCCCTTTTCCCTCCCACTCACCCACCTATTGTGTCAAACGGGGAAGAACTGGTTTGGAGCAAGCAGTCCTACATCATCTTGACTTTGGCACTTGGGTGATGTCTTAGATGAGTTACCTCTCTCAGAGTAGTTTCCTCATCTTTGAAGCAGGGCTAATAATTTGCCTTATTGAATACCTTCTGGGTCATGTACTAGGAAAGAAGGCATACAAACACAGACAAGGCACGGTCTCTGCCCTCAAGAAACTCATACTTTACAAGGGGGGGAAGACATGAAAACCATAATAATGTGGAAATTAAATAAGACAGCATGATGTAGAGTCCTAGACAACTGCCTGGGCTACACCAAGGACTTTTCCCTCACTTTCTCTCTCCTTTAAGAATTATTTTCTTGGGGCTCCTGGATGGCTCATTTGGTTGAGCAACTAACTCTGGATTTTGGCTCAGGTTCTCACAGTTCATGAGTTCGAGCTCCGCACTGACAGTGCAGAGCCTACTTGGGATTCTCTCTCTCCCTCTCTCTCTCTGTTCCTTCCCTGCTTGTGTGCTCTCTCTCTCTCTCTCTCTCAAAATAAATAAATTAAGTTAAAAAAATTTTTTTTTAATTATTTTCTCTTTCTTTTCCCAACGAACTTCATCTGGCTTGGGGGATTACTACTGGTCAGTTTGAGGGTTCTAGACTGCTTCCCTTCCATCCCATATAACCCTGCCACAGAACACCCAGTCCTGCATGTGAGCCTCCCCACCACTGGACACAATTCTATCGGAGGAAAAACACTTCAAACATGATTCATTATTTATTTATTTATTTATTTATTTATTTATTTATTTATTTATTTTGAGAGAGAGAGAGAGAGAGAGAGAGTGTGTGTGTGTGTGTGTGTGTGTGTGTGTGTGTGTGTGTGCAGAGAGAGAGAGGGAGAGAGAGAATCAATCCTAAGCAGGCTTCACGCTGTCAGTACAAAGCCCTACGTGGGGCTGGAACCCATGAACTGTGACATCATGACCTGAATCAAAATAAAGAGTCAGACGCTTAACCAACTGAACCACCCAGGTGCCCCAGAGGAGAAACACTTTCAGATATAAACTCCCAAGCCTGGCTTCCCTATTTCCCCCCCACCTACCTGTCCAGCAATAACCCCCTCTTTTCCAGGTGCTAAGCCCTTCACTCTAACCATTTCAGTCTACTCCCTGTTGCCCAAACTTGCCATTTATTAATGAATTCGGCCATTCATGAAACATGTATGCAATGGTTAATTTTATGTGTCAGCTTGACTGGGCTAAGGGATGCCCAGATAGCTGGTAAAACATTGTTCCTGGGTGCATCTGTGAAGGTGTTTTTTGGAAGAGATTAGCATGGGAATGTTGAACTACGGGAAGAACCTTGCTGCCGCCAGTGTGGGTGGGCATCATCCATTCTGTGAGGCCTGAACGTAAGAAACAGGAAGAGGGGTGAATTTGCTCCTTGTTTGAGCTGGCATCTCCACCTTCTCCTGTCCTTGGACATCATCAGCACTCCTGGTTCTCAGGCCTTTGGAATTACTCCACTGGCTTTCCTGGTTTTCCCACTTGTAGATGGCAGACTGTGGGAATTCTCAGCCTCCACAATCTTGAGCCAATTCCTATAATAAACCTCCATATATACTCTATTGGTTCTGTTTCTCTGGGGAACCCTAATATAACCTATTAATTGTCCATGAAGACCTAGGCACTATATTCAGTGTCAGGGCTACACAGATAATAAATAAAGGGATGGGGAAATATAGTGGTTAAAATCAGAGACATTGGAGGGGCACCTGGGTGGCTCAGTCGGTTGGGCACCAGACTCTTGATCTTGGCTCGGGTCATGATCTCAGTTTATGGGTTTGAGCCTTCCCCCACATTGGACTCTGCGCTGACAGTGTGGAGCCTGCTTGGGATTCTCTCTCTCCCTTTCTCTCTGCCCCTTCCTCGCTCTCTCGCATTCGCAAAATAAATAAATAAATGATAAAAACCTAAAAAAAAAAGAAAAAAATCGGAGACATTGGCTTAGTAGACAGACCTGAGTTCAAATCCCAGTTTTGCCATTTGTCTTTTCTTGTATGAGTCACAGTACCTCTCTGGATCCAAAATGGTGGTAAGGATGCGGTTACTGTGCAAATTAGGTGAGAGCTTAATCTGCAGAGCATTTGGCAACAGTGCTCATACAGCACATGAAGTCATAAGTAGTCGCAGTGGTTTGCAGCAAACCATACTTTGCGACCCAGGCTGGGATGCCCAGAAGTAGATCCTGAGACAAAGATTCAAGAGGACTTTTTTTTTTTTTTTTTTTTTTAAGGTGAGGGCGGAGGAGGAGGGAGGAGGAGTGGGTTAGTGCGAAGGAGCCCAAGCAACGTGTCATGAAAGGCAACCGGGCTCAAAGGGCTGGCATGTCGATACCCCCACATTTATCGGTCATCCTTCAAAGGTTGGGAGAGAGGTGGGGGCAGCGAGGATGCGAGGGAGAAACACAGGTTCTTCCAGCACGCCAGTGTCCCAGCGGTGGGAGCCCTAGGCGAGGCTGCTGAGAGTGACAGCACACTGGGAGGCACAGGCACCAAAATGGTAAAGCGATCCCACAGAAATGTGCAGGGCCGTCTCTGCCCCCAAGAAGCTCGAGGCCTAGGAGCGGAGGGCAGGCGGAAATAAATCCTTACCCTCTGAGTTTTGTTCCACGCACTGTTGCGCCGCAGACCGCGGTAGCGCAGGGAAGGGGGCGCAGGTGAGTGGGGCGCGGCGTCATTGAAGAGAAATACCACCGGCTGGAGACAGGAAGCCCTTTCCAGACACTGGGAGCGGCACCAAAAAGGCAGGAGGCGGGGACTGGCAGAGCACCGGTGAGCAGGGGTGGGTCCTTCAGGGCTTGGGCGTCGGGTAAGTTTGCGCCTGCGCCTGCGCCTTCGCTGGAGCCGCCCCTACCCACATTCTCCCCAGCCCGGCCCGCAGCCCGGCGACCTGCCCTTCCCGCGCGCGCGCGTGCCTTCTTCCAGGAAGCCTCCTCTGACTATTCCAGCTCCCCGTGACTCCCTTCTGGACTCACGGCGTTTATTGGCGAGGCTATTTGGTGCTTACTCATATAATTATTTAGTTACTCGCATCCTGTCTGTGACATTGTTATTTAACTTTTCATACAAATCCTTTCTTTCCCGGCTTAATTTTAAGCTTCCGGAGAGTGGAAACTGTTTGTTTTTATTTTCTATATTCCCCCATGGCACCTGGCATTGATGGACATATTAAGGTATAAGATAATGACTGAATCTCGTGAACCTAGTCCACACTGGAAACTATTAAATTCTAGGCTCACCCCTACAATTATTACGTGTTCTAGGATTCTTTCTAAACTAAAATTAGGTGGTTTTTTTGTTTTTTTGGGTTTTTTCCCAAACTGGTCACATACCGGTTTTGATGGGGGGCGGGGGGGTTGCCGTGTAAACAAATTTGATCTCAAGTGTGAATTTTAAGGTCATGCACAATTTCTTTTAGCCCCTCTTCAGCGCCCAACCCTGGTAAACCACTTGATTGACATTAGGCAATTGAGATCCCTTGGCTCCTGCCTTTTTAACTTTCCAGCGTAAACACTCCCTTAACGAAGTTTTTAAAAATTATGCATGCTTTACACGTTTTTAAGTGAACAGTTAACATTTTTAATCATAAGTTTGAATATTGTAAAGGGTATACTTTCCAGGGAATTGTATATACTTACCTGTTAAAAATCACATCACTCTTTCAAACTATATTCAGATGGGGGCGCCTGGGTGGCTCAGTCGGTTAAGCGTCCAACTTCAGCTCAGGTCATGATCTCACAGTCTGTGAGTTTGAGCCCCGAGTCAGGCTCTGCGCTGACAGCTCGGAGCCTGGAGCCTGCTTCAGATTCTGTGTCTCCCTCTCTCTCTGCCCCTCCCTAGCTCATGCTCTGTTTCTCTCTGTCTCAAAAATAAATAAAAACATTTAAAAAAAACTGTATTCAGATGAAATGCTGCAACATTTTCATATCTACAACACCCTTTTAATAAGTGAGCAAGCCTTTTAACCAGTCAGCAAATTTAAACTTATTTTTGTTTAGTTTTTTCCATTCCACTCTTCCTAGTTTTATCCTAATGAAATATATTTTCATTGTATTGCTTTTTTTGTATTTTATTGTATTTGGGGGGAAGTCTTTTCATATATCTCTGTAACAAAAATATGTATATAAATTGAAATTTATTTTCTGTGACCATAAGACTGTGTTACGAACAGTTATGCTGCAGTGGGTTTATAACTACAATTATTACAAGATACAGTTGGTCAAAACTACAAATATTGACGATGATTAAACAGAATAAGCTTTTATTTAAGATGCATCTCTTGGGGCGCCTGGGTGGCTCAGTCGGTTGGACGTCCGACTTCGGCTCAGGTCATGATCTCGAGGTCTGTGAGTTCGAGCCCCGCATCGGGCTCTGTGCTGCCAGCTCAGAGCCTGGAGCCTGTTTCGGATTCTGGTCTCCCTCTCTCTCTGACCTTCCCCCGTTCATGCTCTGTCTCTCTCTGTCTCAAAAATGAATAAATGTTAAAAAAAAATTTTAAAAAAAGATGCATCTCTTAATGAGATGGAAAGGGCTGGTTTCTATTCCCCACTGATTTTTGTTTGCTAAGTTTCTATTCCCCACTGATTTTTGTTTGCTAGCTCTAGGAAGAGCACTCTCCTCCAGTTCAAGGTGAGCAAGAGAGCTTGGCTTTTCTCTGTCCAGAGGGAGAAGGGTGGTTTGTTATCGGACACCAGTGGAAAACGAAAACATGGTACAGTCATCAGGCAGATTCATTTTTGGAAGGGGTACATATACTTCTGGAAATTGATCCCCTTAGAACTTAGTCCTGCCCACATACCCCTGGGAAAGTTTTCATGTTCAGCCAGGGGTGTGCAAGCCATGAGCTATTAAAAAGAGACATAACTTGGTTTCTCATTCTCCAAAATAGGGGTTCCAGAATGGGAGAAATGTGGGTCTGAATGCCCTTGTAATTCTGATAGTTACATTTCCAACTTCCTTCTGCTGAGTTCCACATCCTTATGCATAATTATGGGCAAGCCAGGAACTCATATTACTTCCAGATCTCTGTACGTTTGTGCTCTGAGGAAGGCATCTCAATATTCAAAGACCTAATCATTGGCAAAGAAGCAGCCTAGATTCAAAATTAAGAAAACATGGGGTTTTTTTATTTTTCCATTTCATGGAAGCGCCGTTTTGGTCTCCTGATAGTTTGCAGCTGTAGGCCACCAGGCGGCAGCAGAAAACACAGTGTGGGGCAGGAGTGGGAAAGAGGAAGTTGGGAAGCAAGTACTGGGGGAGGACTGGACATGAGGTAGGGGTGTATGCTTCAGTTGTCAGAGAAAACTGGTGGGGAAATGTGGGCGGAACTCAAAAGTGGACAGGAAATACTGAGAATTCAGAATTAATTGAAAGAATGAGGAAAGAAATGGAGGATAAATTGGGGAGAACTGAAGGGGAATCAGAAGGGTTCAGATGGGCTTGGAGGGCACTGAGATGCCTCTGGGGAATCCCTCTATCTGTATTCTTCCCGGGGTGGGTCAAGATCTGGCTCCTCTTGAGATCCATGGTCCACTTCAGGAGCAGGTGGCCAGGGGTGTTCTGGAGGCTGGGGTCCTGCTGGCCAGGGATCATCAGGCCGGGGAGGTTGAGGGGGATCGGTTCTTGGGGGCTCAGGAGGCCAGACTCCAGATTCAGGCAGGTCTCTCCAGGGACGACTGGGGCCAGGAGGTGGAGGGTCCTCAAAGAGAGGGGGTGCCCCTGGCCAAGGGTCACCAGGGATTGGGGGGCCCTGAGGCAATGTTGGGGACCCATCCTCTTCTCCAGCCTCTGTGGGTGGGTGAGAGGGGTGGTCTCCGTTGCCTGAGATGCCTGTGGAGGTGGAAGGAGAAAGGTAAAAGGTGATGAGGGCCAGATCCCTCCTCCCCCAGCTAGAGACTCAGAAGGCATAGCATCTCTGAGATAGACCACACCCTGAGCTGACACCACAAACACATCTCAAAAGTTAACTCACTCGGGTGCCTAGGTGGCTCAGTCGGTTGAACATCCGACTCTTGATTTCGGTTCCAGTCATGATCTCAGGGTTGGTGCCTTTGAGCCCTGCATCAGGCTCTCCACTGACAGTGCAGAGCCTGCTTGGGATTCTCTCTTTCTCTCCCTCTCTCTGCCCCTCCCTGCTCTCTCTCTCTCTCTCTCAAAATAAATAAACTTTAAAAAGGGGGGAGGGCACCTGGGTGGTTTAGTCAGTTGAGCATCCAACTTTGGCTCAGGTCATGATCTCATGACTTGCAAGTTCAAGGCCCAAATCGGGCTCTCTGCTGTCAGCACGGAGCCCGCTTCAGCTCCTCTCTGCCCTGGCTTGTGCTCTCTCAAAAATAAACATTTTTTTAAAAAATTAAAAAAGAAAAAGAAAATAAATTTTTAAAAAGTAACTCTCAAAGAAACTTTACACATTTACAGTGTATCTTTGATCTTAAAATGACATAAGAACCCTATCTGGTATCATTAACTTGACCAACTTTATTTTTTGAGAGAGAGAAAATCTTAAGTAAGCTCTACACTCAGTGCTGAGCCCAGTGCAGGGCTCAATCTCATGAACCATAAGATCATGACCTGAGCTGAAATCAAGAGTCGGACACCCAGCTGACCAAGCCACTCAAGCACCCCTAACTTGACCAACTTTAAATTGACAGGACCTGATATAAGCTCCATCCACCCTGGCTGGGACCCCCAATAGCACGGTCTCTGTGCTGGTCTGTACCTCCAAAGCCATTTACACCTTGGGCCCATGTGGCACCCAGATCCCAGCCTCTGCAGTGACACCCACCCTCTTTCACACAGTCCTCAGCTGTGAAGAATACTTGCCTATACAACCGGATTCTGATTGAAATTGCCACATGGACCTACACCTGAACCAGTAAAAACATTGAGCTACATCACCTTCAACCTCTTAACTCTTCTCCTCACGTGAATACCCAGAATCTCCTCCATCCCTACGCATCTAATTCACCCTCACCTCACTTGACCATCTTCCAACAACCCAGGTTGCACTCCTGGCTTACCTACGGCATACAGGTAAAGGACCAGGATCCCCAGTAGCTTCCAGTTGAACATCATGGCTATCTCCTGGCCCCCAAAGTTGGGGGTGGGCTGAGTCTAGGTGCCTGGGAACCCCATGAGACTTTATAGGGGAGGCGGGAGAGGAGGTGTCCAATCTCTGGGGAGGGGCCAGCCCAGTGACACAAGGAATCCCATCAGAACCTAACTGGTCAAACCCGTTTGGAAGGCCATGGCTGATGTGTAACCTCTGACGGTGGCGTCCCTCATTTTAGTCCCCCCCCCCCTCATTTTGGGACCCAGCCATCCCAGCTCTATCAATGATCTAGACCTTGGTCACCCCACCCTTGTTTTCACATCCTCCTCCCTACACACCCTGAAGCAATCAATACCCAGCTCTCAACTCCGTAATCACAGGGACTTCTACCTTTCATCCCTTGGAGCCATTGGAAGCCAAGGAATGGGAGCAAGCCTTGCGTGGGGAAGCAGTATAATTACAGGGGCTGGGAGGCAGGACGCTCGGGGAGGAGCAGGGAGAGTTGCTCCTGTTTAAACACACAGGATGCAGCTGGGATGGTCTCAGCCAGCACCCCGAGCCTCCCCCTTGGGACTCAGTTTTACCCTTGGAACTTCCACTCCCCTTCTAGACTGCTTTCCAGCATGTGCCTTCATCAGACACCCAGGGGGCCTCCCAAGCAGTGACATCTGAAGAATTTCATCCAGAAGCCAACTGGGGTGATGACAGGTGAGAAGTATGAGGACATTCTGACTCCTTCTCCCCACCCCAGAGCAGGCTCCATCAGTCACAGCCCAGAGGCTTAGGAGGGACCTGCCTCTGCTTCCCCAGTCATCTCAGCCTCTTCCTCCTCTCTCTGGAACCCTGCTCACCGGCCCCTGTGACTGCTTCCCTGGTCCTTGGTGCCAGCTCTCTGTGGCCCCCCATTGCCTGGGACCTTTAAGCCTTGGTCCAAGTCTTGTCGAAGTTTCTCAGAGACCCCCTTAGAACCTCTTCCTCAGGAAAGCCTCCTCTGGTCTGAAGGTCTAGTGAGCTTCTCAGAAAGCCTTCCAAACAGAACACCCTTCCTCCCCAGGCTATTCCCCACCTCATCTGGTGCCTCCTAGTGAGGGACAGTGGTGTCACTTGAAACTTTCATTCTGCTCCTTCCCCCCCACACTCCCCAAGCCAAGCCCAACCCACCTCCCCATTCTGGAGCCCATCTCTCCCCAGACCCCAGTACCCTCCTAGCCCCCACTCTTCATCCCTCCCCGCACCCAAACCCCGTCCTCCACAGCCAGCCAAACTAACTCTTAAAAATGTCACCCTAGGGGCTCCTGGGTTGAATGTCTGACTTTGGCTCAGGTCATGATCTCCTGGTTCGTGAGTTCAAGTCCCACATCAGGCTTGCTGCTGTCAGCAAGGACCCCGCTTTGGATCCTCTGTCCTCCTCTCTCTCTGTCCCTCCACCCCGTTCATGCTCTTTCTCAAAATTAAATTTTTTTTTCAACGTTTTTATTTATTTTTGGGACAGAGAGAGACAGAGCATGAACGGGGGAGGGGCAGAGAGAGAGGGAGACACAGAATCGGAAACAGGCTCCAGGCTCCGAGCCATCAGCCCAGAGCCTGACGCGGGGCTCGAACTCACGGACCGCAAGATCGTGACCTGGCTGAAGTCGGACGCTTAACCGACTGCGCCACCCAGGCGCCCCTCAAAATTAAACATCAACAACAACAACAAAAAAATCAGCCTAATTGTGTGGCTGCTTCCCAGCTTTAAATTACTCCAAGGGCTTCCTACTGACTTAGATAAAAATCCCCTCTACCAGGTCCTCCCTTCCCACTCGGCCTCTGTGCTTGTCTGTCCTCCGCAGGACTCTTCTGGAGTGCTGCCGGTGTGGCTCCTCTGCTTGCTTTCCGCAGCAAAGGTCTCCACACATCTCCCCCTCAAGGCCTTTCTTGTCCCCTCATCTAGCCGTCTCTCCCCAATCAGGTTCTATCACATCACTGTATGTGTCTTCTCTTCATGGCAATGCTGCTTTGCCCACTTAGGTACTTGTCCATCATCTGTCCCCCCTGCCCTGATGTCAGTGCTGTGGGAGCAGGGACCCACCCGTCAAGCCACCACTGCAGCCTCTGAATGCCTCTGAACAAGGACACCGCCTTAGCTCTGAGATTCCTGTCAAATGAGTGATGTCTTATATTCCTCATTCCTGACAGTGATTATCTTCCAGAGGTAAAGAGTTGGGTTTCTTTTTTCTTTTTCTAGAGAGTGCAAGTGGGGGAGGGGCAGAGGGAGAGAGGGCCAGAGGATCTGAAGCAGGCTCTGTGCTGACAGTAGAGAGGCTGAAGTGGGGCTTGAACTCAGAAACTGTGAGATCATGACCTGAGCCAAAACCAAGTGTCAGACGCTAAACCAACTGAGCCACCCAGGCACCCCAAGAGGTAAAGAATTTTAAAACAAAAGTTGAGGGGCGCCTGGGTGGCTCAGTCAGTTAAGCGTCTGACTTAGGCTCAGGTCATGATTTCACGGTCCGTGAGTTCGAGCCCCACATCAGGGTCTGTGCTGACAGCTCTGAGCCTGGAGCCTGCTTCGATTCTGTGTCTCCCTCTCTCTCTCTCTCTGCCCCTCCCCCACTTGCATTCTGTCTCCCTCTCTCAAAAATAAACATTAAAAAATTAAAAAAAAAAAAGTTGAGAATAAAGAAAACCTGGAGCTTCTCAAAAAACTTCCCAAGCAGCCCAGGAAAAGGGGTTTTGAAAAAGGCACCACCTAGAGAAATAGCTGTGTGGGACTCCTCACATTTTCCGGAAAGCGATGGCTGCTGGGAGAATTCCCTTCCATTCCCAGAGACAACATGGCTCCTACTGTATTCATCTTTATTGTGCCACAGAAGAATTCACAGACATCTTGGTAGCTCGTGTCCATGAGGGTAGCTGGCTGACCTCCCTACCCCACCCCACTTCTCCAAGATCCTCCCCGCCCACCTTGAGCCCCCAGCTGCTCAGAGTGCCCGCTGCTCAGAGGCAGACTGGAGGAGGATAGTTCTGGTTGTCTCCTTGAGAAACAGCTTCCTCTTTGGAGATGGCCTCACTCAGGCCCTGCAGATCATCAAGCAGGACAGAGAGCGATCCTGGGAAAGAAGACCCCAAGGGATAGGAGCCCACCAAGAGAAGGCTGTTGCAACTACCGCGCAGAGAACAGGGCATCAGATGGGAGAGTTATGAGGGAGAGGGTTCTCTGGCCCAAGACAGGCATGGATAAGAGAGGTTGTTGGGCCTCCAAGGGTCATGGAGAACAATGCTCATGCATTAAGAGTGCCTGGAGGAAAGATTGCTAAAGTCCCCCTCATGTGTCCCTTCCTACATCGACCATTACCTTTTATGGACTCTCTGCTGGTGGGTGCTACTGCTGGAGGCACACGTGCTGAAGACCCTGGGGCCCTGGGGCCGGACTCCACAGATTTCCCCTTATCCAGCAGGGAAGGAAGAACTGCCAACAGTCGCTGCTGCTTGTAACGGGAGAGGAGACCCTCCTGCTGCAAGGTGGCCTGGGAAGGAGAGGGTTAAACGCCACCGAGCCCAGGCAGAGCCAAGCCTCCTTCTTCTACACCTCTGCTCCCCCACCAGCTCAAGAAGGGCCCTGGTCTCTGCCATCCCCTACCAGCATAAGGTTCTTGTCCCTTTCTAACTCCTGCAGGCGTTGGGTCAGCCGCAGCCCCTCCTCCTTCCGGGCCTCATCTTGCAGGCGCCTGAGCTCCTGGTTCCGTTCCTTTTCCCGGGTGGCTTTGCGCTGCATCTGGCGCAGGGAGACCACTATGTGGAAGCCAGGGCACAGAGGGCACAGGTGTGGGGCAGCCCAGAGGCAAAGAGGCACCATGAGAACAGTACTGGAATGATGGGCAGGAACACCGGGCCCCCAGCTCTATGGCTCAGGGAAGCCATTTATGCTCTAGAACTGTCTCTTCTGTCTGGTGGCTAATGCTCCACGACCCTATGGTCCTGTGAACCCAAAGTACCTTCCCCATCCCTGAACTTAGGGGAAATCTGAATATGAACTGGATATTAGATTTTATGCAATTAATGTTCTTAATGTGACAATCATATTGAGGTTATGTAGGAAATTTTCCTCCTTGTAGGAGATGCAGCTGAATGGTCATAATGTTTGTAACTTATTTTAAATGATTCCCCAAAAAAACGCATGTATCAGTGTATGTGTATATATGGATAGAGCAAATGTAGCAAATGATTAGGAACGGCTGGGCACCTGGCTGGCTCAGGTGGCGGAACGTGTGACTCTTGATGATCGGTTCAAGCCCCACATTGGGTATAGAGGTTACCTAAAAAATAAAATCTTGGGGTACCTAGGTGGCTCAGTTAGCTAAGCATCCAACTCTTGATATCGGCTCAAGTTGTGATCTTATAGCAGTGAGATGAAGCCACACGTTTGGCTCCTTGATGAGCATGGAGCCTTCTTGGGATTCTCTCTCTCCCTCTCTCTCAGTTCCTCCCCTGCTGTCTCTCAAAATAAACATTTTTTTAATTGAAAAAGATTAATTAACTGTTAACATCTAGTTAGAGGTATACAAGTGGGCATTACGTGACTCATAACTTGTGTAGGTATTTGAACTTTTTCCTAATAAAAAGTTGGGGGGAGGCTCCTGGCTGGCTTAGTAGGTAGAGCATGACTCTTGATCTCGGGTTTTTGAGTTCAAGCCCCATGTTAGGTGCGGAGTACTTAAAAAGAAAATCTTTGGGGGGCTCCTGGGTGGCTTAGTCAGTTAAGCGTCCAACTCTTAGTTTTGGCTCAGATCATGATCTCACAGTTTCATTGAGTTTGAGCCCTGTCTTAGGCTCTGCACTGCCAGCTTGGAGCTTGCTGGGGATTCTCTCTCTTTCTCTCCACACCCCACCCCCATCCCTCCTCCACTCGAGCTATGTCTCTCTGAAAAATAAATAAACATAAAAAAACAAAATAATTTTGCAAAAAAAATAAATAAAACACTTGAAAAAAAAATGTTGGGGGTAGACACACACAGGAAAGAACACCATGTAAAGATGGAGACAGAGAATGGAATGATGTGCCTACACACCAAAGACTGCCAGCAACTGCCACAAGGCAGGAGAGGATCATAAAACAGATTGTCCCTCAGAGCCTCTAGGCTCTGTGTGCACCAACCCTGTGTGCATCTTGAGTTCAGAATTCTAGCTTCTCGCTTCCAGGGCTGTGAAAGAATAAATGCATATTGCGTTATGGGAAAAAAAAAATTGGGGGTAACTGTTGGTATGAGGTTGGGATGGGTGTTGCCTTTGTGAAGGAGAGTGGCTGGGAGGGGCTTCGGAGGCTTGGGGCTGGTCACATGCCAGTGCTTGATACGGGCACTGGCTACCTGAGTGTGCTCACCACCTGAGAATTTGTGCCATTTCTTGATAACTTCATTATTTGCATACTACCAAAACAGCTTTTAAAAAACCTATGTCCAACACTTCCTGAATCTCCCCAGAAGCCCATGTGCATCCCAGCAAATCTCACCTGCCTTGCCATGCTCCCTCCGAGCCTCATTCAATCTCCTCTCTGTTTCTAAGAGCTGCTCCCGAAGCCTAGTTTCCACTTCAGCCACCTTCTCTTGCAGAGCTGGGGGGGTGGGGAGGTGCAAATGGGGTGTGACAGGGGTAGCTTTGGTTCTCTGCTGCCCCCAGTCCTCCAGGGTAAACCCATTTCCCCTCCGGCACACCTTGCCCATAGATCTCCTGCTGCTGGGTCAGTTCCTGTCGGAGACTGGCAGCCTCCTGTGTGCTCTCCTGCTGGCCCTGGCGAGCTGCTTCCAGCTGCAGCCCCACACTAGCCAGGGACTCCTGGGTCCGCTGCAGCTCCTGCTCCAGCTGCTGGGCGACCTTGCTCAGCTGCTGCCGCTCCGCCTCCCCTGGGAAGAGGTGGCACTCACAGGCCTCCCCTTGCCAGGCCCCAGCTCTTCCCTCCTCTCCACCCACAAGGCACCCAATTCAGACCTGTGCTTCAGCCCAGGGACTCCAGCACCAAGAGTACCTTGCTCCCGGGCCTGGCCCACCTCCCGCTGGATGATATGGGCACTCAGCTGCAGTTCTGTGTCCAGGCGGTTCCGTTCTTCCCGCAGCTGCTCCAACTCAAGGCTCACATCTGTGGCCAGTGGGGGTTGGGGGCAGCTGGGGCAGGGAAGAGAAAGAGGGGAAATCACCCAACCTGATCCCTAAGCCCCCATCCCTCCTCAGTCCTCATTGTTTGGGGTCCCACCAAACAACACCTTAACTCCTTCCCATCCACCTCAAAGTGCCCTAAACTTCACCTCTCCTGGCGCAGCTGAACAAGGGCCAGTTTTCGAGCCATCAGGCCTGGAGGAGAAAAGGCAGAGAACAACAGAGAGGAGTTCGAGGAGGAGAAAAGGGAAGAGGGGAGTAAGGGGAAGAGATTCAGGGACTAGTGGCATGTAGGCAGGGGGACGGGTGTGGGATGAAAAAGATGGGGGAAGACGGCTACAGTGGGTCTGGCAGTTGCCCTACCTACCCCGAATGGTGTGGACTCTGCGGACGGCATAGCTGACTCGGCTGCTGAGGCTGGGAAGCCGTGTGGTGGCCCGTTCCATGTCAGCCACGGTGCTCTGGAGCCAGGTCTGGAAGCTGAGGAAGACATGAGGTTAGCGACACTTCAACCCCACCTCATTCCCAAAAGGACTTGATGTGACCTGTAGGGACAACTTCTATCCTCTACTGCTTAGCATGTGGGGAGCAGGGAAGGGCAGAACATAGCAGGAAAAAGAGAAGCTGAAGCCAGGGCTGGAGCACCAACTCTTTGTCCCGCCAGTCACGCCTGAGCTCCTCAGCCAAATAAGGAAGAAAACCCGAGAGCCTAAGTCCTTTGGTGTGTGTTAGATAAAAATGATCCAGTTGAGGGGTGCGCGCCTGGGTGGCTCAGTTGGTTAAGTGTCTGACTCTTGATCTCGGCTCAGGTCATGATTTTGCGGTTCGTGAGTTCGAGCCTCTCATGGGGCTCTGCGCTGACAATGCGGAGCCCTGCTTGGGATCCTCTCTCTCTCTCCCTCTCTCTGCCCCTCTCCACTGCTCAACACTCTCTCTCTCAAAATAAATAAATAAACATTAAAAAAAATGATCCCCTTTCTCATAAGGACAGCACAGCTATGCTTGGTCCCCAAACCTACAGTAAGGCTCTCATTTGGGTCCTCACAATCAGTGTCTTTAACAAGAGCCTTGCAGTAATGAGCAAGAATGAGCTTCATGGGGTCACATACCTCATCTGGACCCAGAGCCCATATACACAGTAGAGTTCAGTACAAATGATTCACACAGGCTACAACGAGTGCCATAAAGCTGGCTCATCTCTAGCTGATTTGGACTTTTTTGCCTGCAGGCGCCTGAACATGTCTCCTGGCTTTGGTAATCTGGTATTGTATGCCACATCTGGGTATACAGCATTTAGGTGCACTTTTCCTAAGAAACAGAGTACATAACTTCCATCAGTTTTCTAAGGGGCCCTCACCCCAAGAAAGCATTACCTGACTGTGTATCTTTTCAAGCAACCTGCAAGGTTTATTTCTCATAACCTAGTTTTTGATCACTGGTATGCATTAGAGATCAAAGCTATTCTCTCCAACAATTCCTTGATACCAGTGAAGGCCAGATACCCGTGCTTTATCAGCTGGCTGTGCCCAAAGCAGGACCAGCGTGGTGCATGAAAGCTGAGAAGCCTACACAGCCCCCGCTGGGAGGAGGACCTGCATCTCAGGGCAGGGGTGGAATACCCCAGGAGAGTCCAAGTCTGTACCAATTGGAAAATAAATGAAAGACAAAGGCTGACAGTTATATCCCTAGCAGCACAGTAGAGATCAGTTATCTAAAAAATGGTGTGAGCAGATGCGTCCAACACCTCCTGTGGCTCTTATTAAAGCCATTTTTTTCAAGTTTTTATTTACTTTATTGGGGGGAGTGGGGGCAGAGAGAGAGAGGGAAAGAGAATCCCAAGGAGGCTCCGCACTATCAGTGGAGAGCTTGATGCGAGGCTCGAACTCAACCGTGAGATCATGACCTGAGCAGAAACCAAGAGTCGGATGCTTAACCAACTGAGCCATCCACGTGCCCCTTAAAGCCATTTTCTGACAAGGTCTCCAGGCCATCTAGAGACTATCTAACAAACCTGGCAATAATCTGAGCGGGGTTGTTTTAAGCCTTGTGGACTTTTTGGCAACCAATCATTAGCAACAACCATTTCAGTGATGTCCTGATGCCAAAGTAAAACCCTGTGTACAGCATACCTTCCCGCTCTCCTGGGGACAGGAGGCCCATGCAGGGAGTTGAATCTGGGGTGGTTCGTTATAACTAGTCTCTCCAATCCCGTGCAAAGTGGAAGTTTTTCATAATTTTTAAGTGAAATTAGTCCTCCAGGTACAAATCCAATAGAAGGTGATGTTGGGCAAGGACCTATCCGGCACCACAATTTTGCTACACCAATATTCTTACGTGATCCATTCAGAACAGCCTCATGGTAATGGTAAACATTTACAGAGTGTAGATGACAAGCCAGGCACTGTGCCAGGAGCACTGTGAGGGCCACCTCAGTATCCCAAAGTCCAAAGCTGAGGAGGGGCTGTTACCCACACAAAGAAAGTATGTTTCTCCTTTAGAGGTCTTTCTAAAGGTTATAAAACAAGAGTCAAGAAGCAAAATCCTAGGAAGTCGGTATGAGAGACACAGACTTGCAATTGATTGAAAAGGAAACTGGCATACATTTCAGATGGAATATCAAATAAGCCAGTAGGTGTGCAGCTTTAAAATAAATAGAGGGGCAGCTGGGTGGCTCAGTCAGTTAAGTGCCTGACTTCCACTCAGGTCATGATCCCACAGTTTGTGGGTTCAAGCCCCGCATCCGCAACTGAGAGCCTGGAGCCTGCTTCGAATTCTGTGTCTCCCTCCCTCTCTCTCTCTGCTCCTCTCTCTCTCTCTCTCTCTCAAAAATAAATAAATGTTAAAAATTTAAAAATAAATAAATAAATAAAATAAAATAAAATAAAATAGACTAAAATGTGGTTCGAACTAAACAGGGCATAAAATTTTAAAGAAAGAAAGATGGAGTATCCACACTCCCCATCCTCAAACAACTCTGAAGGTGGAGATCCTTCCAGGGGAACTGAACTACAGGAGGAAGCACGGCCTCGCCTCCAGCCAAACGTGCACGGGAGTCATAACAAGTGACCCTTGATGAATGTGGAGCAGGCTGCCCCAGGGGAAAACCAGCACAGGGACTTTTCCAGGGCTACACACCTCTAGCCCTGCATCCTCCAATGGCCAGCTCTCCAGCCCCTCTTGCCTGAAACTCTTAACCTCCAAGGTGCCCAGGAAGCTGGGGAAGCAAAAATGCTACTCCACCCACCCTCCACCCCAGATACCTGCTGACAGAATTGGCCACAAGCTTCAGCTGCTCCTCAGCTGTGGCCGTGTGCTGCTGCCTCCGGCGCTGGGCCTCCTGGGCTCGGTTCAGCTCTATCTGCAGGGCCTGGGAAGGATACAGTAAAAAGAGGGGTCCCCTCCCAACTCCGGGGACATCCCTGACTTCCCTCAGCTCCGCCTGTCTCAGACACAGACCTTGGCGCCCATCCGCTCCACCTCCACCTCTGCGGCCTTGTCCTCCAGGGAGCGCTGCAGGATGGCCTGCTCCTGGCTCTGGGCCACAACTCTTTCCTGGAGCTCTGCCACCTGTGGGAGGAGAGGATGCGGGACAGGGCACAGCTGGAGCGGAAAGCTGGAGGGGGGCACTGGGAATGAAGGGGCTGGTGCCAAAGTCTCCGGGAGAACATCATGCAGGGAGATGAGCCTGGGTTCCTGAGAATGGAGTCTGAGTCCAGGTTTCCTTTCAGAAGCATGTTCCATGTGCCCCCCCACCCCTTGAGGAACCACCTGTGACATACCCACAAAGACTCACTGCCACTGCCCATGCCGCCATCCTTGGGCATCGTCACCTCCTCCGAAAAGCCATTCCTGACCATCCTACCTAAAGCCGGCTGACGCCATGGTCTCTTTCCGTCACTTATCTTTTACATTTTTCTTTAAAGCACACGTAATTCCTTGACATCATCTAATTGTGTGCTTGCCTGTTGTGGGTCCCTGCTCCAGAATGCAAGCTCTCTGACAGTAGTACTTGTCTCTGTTCAGGGCTATGTTCCCAGCACATGGTAGCCACTCAATAAATCTTTGCTGGACAAGTAGCATCCCTCATGTAAGGAGCCAGGGGTTGGGGGGGGGGGGATATAGAGAGAAAGAGAGCGAGAGTCAAGCAACCTGTCCCTTCAGCTGCTCCACGCATCCTCTGTGCTCCAGCTCCTGGGCCTTCAGCTGTACCATGAGGGCAAACACTTTGTCACGCCAGCGCTTCAGCAGGGACTGGCACTTCCTAGTGAATTCAGGCTCCAGGGAATCTGAAGGTTGAACCTGCGGGGTGGAGGAAGGGTGGAAGTGTGGGTTCCTGGCGGGGGCAGAGGAAGGGGGTGGGGTGTCGTTTTGTTTGGTCTGGCCCGACCAAGCAGCAAGAGTCACAGCAAGAAGTGTTCACAGAAAAGAAGATCCCAGGAGGTTCTGGCAGCATGCGAACGCCTCCCACACACAGAGAGCCACCAGGGGCCTACCTTCCTGGCCAGCTCCTCCTCCTGCATGGTAAGGATGTGCATGAGGCTTTGCACACGCACCTGCAGCAGCTCCATTGTGGTGTGCAGGCCATCCCGGTCCTCCTGCAAGTGCTGCATATGGGAGAGGGAGGGCGAGAGCCACCACCTCTGTAGAACCTCCACACAGGCCCTCATGCAGCAGGCAGCACGCTGCCCCTCGACAGCACTGCCTTCGCTCCTGGGCACTGTGCTCTTCTTCAGGGGGCCACTCCCGTCCCAGGATCTGATCCCTGAGCCCTCCCACCCCACGTCCAGCCCCCATACAGAGGCACCCTGTACTCACTCACTTGCACAGTTTCTAGAAGCTCCTGTCGCTCTGATTCCCAGGTCTGGCTTTGAACCTCAGGAGGGACTTGCTCCCCCACATATCTCCTTAAATTCTCAACCAAGGTCACCTGTGCTTCCAAATCTTCTTGGGTCTTGCTAGGGTTGGGGTCGGAATAAGGCAGCAATCGGTGAGGCACCCTGGAGACCCACCACACCCACCAACCACCAGGTCCCCCTTAAGTCCACCCCCCCTTTACCTCAGCTGCTTCTGCAGCAGCTCAGCCTCCTTCTGGGCCACAGCCAGCTCCTTGGCTTCCCCTGCCCTCCTGGTTTCCAGACTATTCAGAGATTTCTCCAAGCCCTCAGCTTTGTTGGCCAAACTAGAAAGAGCCTCCTGATGAGCCTGCGTCAAAGAGGAGAGCTGTGGAGAGAAGAGAGGGCACAGCAGGAGCCAGCTCACTACATCTGGACTTGGCAAATCCGCTCCTGCTCAGGCCCTGTCCCTTCACCCCTACCTTCTGTGACCTTAGACAACAACCCAGCAAATCACCCAACTGCATATGGCAAAATGGAGACAGTCCTCATTGTCGTCCATCTACCTTCCAATCCATCAGCAGTTCCTGCCAGTCTCCCCCCTTCACTTCTGTCTCCAACGCCACTAACCTTAGCAAGCCACCCTCATCTCTGGCTTGTACAACAGCAACACACTCCTGACCAGTCTTTGAAAGCTTTTGGTGGCTTGGAATGCCTGGGTAGCTCAGTCAGTTAAGCAGCTGACTTAAGTTCAAGTCATTATCTCATGGTTCCTGGGTTCGAGCCCTATGTCCAGCTTGGTGCTGAGAGCCTGGAGCCTGCTTCAGATTTTGTCTCCTTTTCTCTGCCTCTCCCCTACTCACGCTCTGTCTGTCTCTCTCTCTCAAAAATAAACATAAAAAACAAAAAAGCCTTCAGCGGCTTATCATGGCACAGACAACAAAACCCATCTTCTGCCCTCAGCCTGTGAAGCCTGACCTATCATGGCCTCTGCCCACTTCTCTGAGCTCAGCTTCTACCGCTCTCCACTGCCCACTCTGCTCCAGCCACAATGCCCTCCCTTCCGCACTAACAAACCAGCTCTTTCCCACAGCGGAGTCTGCCTGAGGCTTGGCTTCCCCCAACTCTTCAGACCTCGGGCGATGTCACCTGCTCAGAAGGCCTCCCTAGGCCCCCTACCACCCGCTCCATCCTACCACCTATTCATCATCTGGAATGATCTTGCTTCCACACAGCTCTCTGCCACACCCTGTTGGAAAGGCAGTTCTAGGAAGGGAGGACTCTGCCCCCTCCAGCCCTATGTCCATACCATGAAGTGATCATTTTGGACTTAAATCACAAAGCTGGTCTTCTTATTTTATTTATTTTTAAGTACACTCTACACTGGACCTAGGGTTTAAAGTCACAACCCCAAGATCAAGAGTCGCATGCTCTACCAAATGAGCCAGCCAGGTGCCCCATAAAACTGGTCTTTTTAGACATAAAATACAAATCTGATCATGTCATTTCCCTATTGAAAACTTTTCAACAGTTGCGCATTGCTCTCAAGGTAAAGTACAAAGTTCTGAACAGGCCCCGAGGCCTCACTGTCCACACACCATCCAGGGCCTCTCTTATCTCCAGCACTCAAGCCCCTCTCGCCTCCTCATATCCCCCATGCTACCAATGTTGCCCAGCTCCCATCACCTCCCCATGTGCCAGCTAACCAGCCAACTCCTATTTAGCACAAATGACAATTTCTTATCATGAAGCATTCTTCATAAATCTAAAAGCCATTTATATTTTTCTTTGAACTATCTCCTTTGTCCATTTTCTGGCTAGATTGCTACCCTTCCCTTGTCAATTTCTAGGCATATGAGGGACATTAGCCTTTTCCTGTGATACGAACTGTATATAATCTTTAATTTTGTCATTTCTAAATTTAATATTACAAAGCCAATGTATCAGTCTTTTAATGGCTCTGGATTTGGATTCATAGGTAGAAAAGCCTTCCCCAATCTGAGGTTATGAAGGAATTCACCCAGGGGCGCCTGGCTGGCTTAGTAGGTAGACCATGTGACTCTTAGTCTTGGGGTTATAAATTCAAGCCCCATGATGGGTGTAGAGATTATTTAAAAAAATAAAATCTTAAAAAAAAATGGATGACAATAAATTATGTTTAAAAAAAATGAGATTCACCCATGGTTTCATTTCTTAGCATGTCTACTGGTTAGGGTGGTCTTCCCTAACCCCCCAGACTATATTAGGGCTCCCTTGTCCTTCTCCTGCATGGCATTTCTCCCAGTTGCAAAGAATGAATTAGGATTGAATTAGGTGTTGAATGTGCATGTCCCCCACTAGGCTGTCAGCCTCACCCACAAGGACTCAGGCTAATTTGCCCTCCCCAGAGTCCCAGCTCCTATCTCAGAGATGGCAAAGAGTAAACACTGAGCAAGGCTTGCTGACTGAATCATCTCCCCTCCCCAGTCCACCTTAAGACCCCTCTCCCACCCTCCTCACCACCCCCACAATGCTCCCACACGAAGTGGTTACCTGGAGTGAAGTAGAAAGACAAACTACCTCCTAGTGGAAGGGGAAGGAGGGCTTCAGGTGGTGGAGGTCACCTGAGTCTTGGGGGGAAAAGTGAAATCTGGATAAAGACCAAAACAGCCAAATCCCTCTTTCCAGATCATCTGCTCTCTCGCCCTCACCGAACATCTCATCACTCCACTGCTCACAGGGCCTGATCTGCGAAAACTGCTGTTTGCTGGGAAGCTTTTGCCCCATTCACCATTGTGAAGCTGAACTCTTCTCATCCCCACATTCACCTGCTCTTGGTGCAGCCTCTTAACCTCCTCCAGGTCCCGCTGGCTCCCCTCTTCCAGGTTCTTCCGGACAACCTCAGCCCCAGCCAAGGCAGCACGCAGGCCCTCAGCCTCAGCTCGGCCAGCCTTCTCCGCCCGAGCCAGAGCCTCCAGCTCCATGGCCTGGGCCTCCAGCCTCATCTTCTGCTGCAATGAAGTCTCCCGCAGGACCTGGACCTCCTCCTCAAGTCGCCGCAGCTCTCGCAGCTGCCGAGAGATCAGCTCAGCCTGCTGGCTCAAGGCCTGTGACCCCTCTAGCTCCACAGACCTTCAAAGACAGGTTAGCACAAGTGAGACCTGTCTCTGGTGCTGGGAGGGTGGCCAAGGGGACAAACGGAGACAGAAGAGGGTCCCTCTGCCCTGTGTGTGGAGATGAGGGGGATGAACTTGGGCCATGGGGATATCTGCACTTCCATTACTGTTGTCATTTATCATGCCCCTACTAAGCAGATTAGGTCCACTATCAGGGCTCACAGGACCTAAAGGCTAGCTGAGATCATGGAATATGACCTCTGTTGAGAGAGCTATGTACAGGCAGATGCATTAAACATCAAATGCACACATCATCAGGCCACACATTTTGAAATGGAGAGGCTGGAAGACACCCAGAGATTTCTGAATTCTGATTTAAGGGCAAGGAAAAGTTTGAGGAAGTTTCAGAGGAAGAGAGGTCATGGCTTCCAGTATCAAGAGTGAGACCAGGCATTAGTTAAAAGCATTTATTGAGGGGCGCCTGGGTGGCGCAGTCGGTTAAGCGTCCGACTTCAGCCAGGTCACGATCTCGCGGTCGGTGAGTTCGAGCCCCGCATCAGGCTCTGGGCTGATGGCTCAGAGCCTGGAGCCTGTTTCCGATTCTCTGTCTCCCTCTCTCTCTGACCCTCCCCCATTCATGCTCTGTCTCTCCCTGTCCCAAAAATAAATAAACGTTGAAAAAAAAAATTTTAAAAGCATTTATTGAGCGTTAGATATACCATATGAGGAGTTGATAGCACATCGATAAATTACA
The DNA here is from genome assembly GCF_028749965.1 of Puma concolor. Lineage (NCBI taxonomy): Eukaryota > Metazoa > Chordata > Mammalia > Carnivora > Felidae > Puma > Puma concolor. Next base: position 30,271,077 of record NC_141671.1, read on the forward strand.
TAGTCTACTGGTATCTTGTAAAGTTTAAACCAGCTTATGTTAACATGGCTCTTGATGCAACTCCTTCACTGAGGCCCAGAACCACAGGATTTTACTTTCAAAATGACGGGGATCGGGGCACCTGAGTGGTTCAGTCGGTTGAGTGTCCGACTGCAGCTCAGGTCATGATCTCATGGTTTGTGGATTCAAGCCCCATGTTGGGCTTTGCACTGACAACACAGAGTCTGCTTTGGATTTTCTGTCTCCCTCTCTCTCTGCCCCTCTCTAGCTTGCACACACATTCCTCTCTCTCTCTCAAAAATCAATAAACATTAAAAACAAATAAACAAACAAACAAACTGGCAGGGATCTATAGCCTAGAGACATTAAGTGACTGGCCAAAGGACCCTAGTTGGTAGCCAAACTAGCAGCAGTCTCTGTCTCCTGACCCCCACTCCAGTGTTCCTCTTTTGTCATCATGCTCCTTCCTCTTGGACAGGGTCCAAGGTGGACCCACCTGCAATCCCACTCCAGAGCAAAATGGCAGAATGACATTCCAGTACATTTGGGAAAAGACACACATGAAACATCAAGAACAAGAATCAGAATTTTTACAGACATAACATCGACAAATAGCATGTCCGGCTCTAATGGCAAGCACTCCATCAGAATAAATGCATACTACCATAGTACAGTCTATCTATACTCCTACTTTGCACTTCTTTGTCTTGCCTCATATTATGCTCATTACCTACCGTCGGTTGTTGGTCAATCTACCTCTTCCCTTTGGATTTTTAGTTCATTGATATCAGTATCTCATTCATTTTTGCTATCCCCATCCAGCACATTGCGTTGTTATTTATGCATTATAAGCTCCAGTAACTGCTTATACAAAAATGCACAAATTATGGAACTAAGGGCTGCAACAGGGTAAGGAATCTATTTCAGTGAAGGAGGGTCAGCAGAGGGGCGCCTGGGTGGCTTAGGCGGTTGAACATCCAACTTTGGCTCAGGTTCATGAGCTGGAGCCCCACGTTGGGTTCTGTGCTGACCTCTCAGAGCCTGGAGCCTGCTTCGGATTCTGTCTCCCTCTCTCTCTGCCCCTCCCCCACTTGTGCTCTCTCTCTCTCTCTCTCTCTCTCTCAAAAATAAACATTTAAAAAAAAAAAAAAAAAGGCGGCTCACTGGCAAGAAAACCCAAGGAAAGCAACAATGAATCCCTACCTGCCTCTCCGCCCTGGCTCCTGCACATTGCCAGAAACATCCTGTTCCCACATTATCATTTGAGGTCTCTGGTCTGGCCGCCTCTCTGAGACATCTTGATGGGCTGGGGGTTGGACCAGGGGAATGTCTGAGACCCAGGTGGGAGCCATTCTTGATAGAGTTGGAAGGGGACGAGCTTGGAAGTGGGATGGGGGAATCAGCCCAGTGGAACCTGAGGAATCACACACAATGACAAAAATGGTTAGTTTCCGAGGGAGAGACAATCATCAGTCCCCTTGCCTGGTCCCACTGACCTGAAGGTCGAAACATCTCCACATCATTTGAAGTCTCTAGATTCTGTGTCCAGTCATCTATGTTTTCCTGGACAACAGTAGAAACAAGGACACCCCAGATCAATTTTCAGGCCACCTTCCAAAGAGAAAGCCCTACAATAACAAAATCATAATCCTTTAGTAACTTCCCAAGTAGGAAATACCCAAAGATCACTTGCTTGACCCAACCTGGCTCCTGATAGAACTATGGCAATAACCATCAGGTAGAGGGAATTAACTGAGACAGGTTGAGAAAAAGCTCTTAGTCTTTACTCATACTCTTAGAATTCTGGGCAGAGCCTTTACCCTCCTCCTTAAGTTCCTACAGTCTCTGCTGTTCCTAGTCGGAGGTGAGGAAGGAGGTATGCAGTGCAGGGGCTGTGAGCCCAATCTCCAGAGTTCTCTCCATGGCTCAGCAAGGCCTTCAGGAAGCCCATCCAGACACCACCAAGCCATGACGCCCGGTCCTTCCCTATTACAGCACTGGCCCAAGGCCTGGTCCCAGATGAATGTGACCACGTGTAGGGCAGGACACTCTCCAGGTCCCCTGGGAATCCAGACAGCCTAGATCCCTTGGCAGAAAAACCAGCTTCCTGACATCTCACCCAAACCCTTCTATCAACGTTCCTTAGTTTCTCTCTACTATGCCCTTTGCAGCCATTCCTGCCGCCTACCCTCCTCTTTCCAGAGTCCTAGAGCACAAGAGAGGTCTCTTCAAGGTCTCCCCACCCTCCCACCAGAATTCACCTATTTTCTCCCAATCTGGGATTCCTATCACCCTCGCTACAGCCTAATCGGATTTTTTCCTGAAGGAATTATTCCGATCCCTTACTCCCCCCTCATCTCCCAATTGCTTCCCTGCACTCTAGCAGGTTCTCAGTTCTCGCTCCACCCCATCTCCCCCCCCCCCCCCCCCCCCGCCTCTCCTACAGATACCCGAGTCTACCCTCCTGGACCCTGAACTCTAAGGCCATTCGGGCCACCTCATCTGTTGCTTTACCTGGTCCCTGTACCCCTCTTCCCCTGTAGACCCCTGAACCCACCCCCGTACCCCCTCTCGAACCCCCTCCCGCCCCCAACTGACACTTCCCGAACGTCCCTTACCCAGCGCGAGAGCCTCCTCTGCCCTTTAGCCACACCCCCTACACCTCGCTCCTGGGCGCGGCCTCCGCCTCTGACTGCGCCTGCGCAAAGCGGGATGCTTGGCGGGCGGCTCTAAAATCCGGTTTCACCCAGGAAGGAGGAGAGAAAGAGATGCGCGCAGGCGCAGTACTGTCTAAAGCCGGACACAATTAAAGCGTTGGGGGATGTCTCCGCGCCCTGGCGGCTCCTCCCAACTCCGGGAACCCGGGAAAATTTGTGAACTAATCAGAAAAAGCGGAAGGCGGGAGATCAGGGACACTCCCAGCACGCCGCCCAATGGAGGGGAAGAGGACAAATGAGCTGGCCAATCAGGAGTGGCACGGGGGGCGGGTTCGCTCGGCGCGGAGTTCAGACCCGGGAATTCCGAAGGCTAGGCGGGTGCTGCCCGCGCGCGAAGACCGCGCCCCTCTCGACCCCGGCTTCCTCGCTGTCAAACAGCGGCGGTAGCGCCAGCTCCGGGCCCGAGCCGGAGGGGTTCGGGGTCGCCGCACAGTCTGGCACTGCCTGGAGAGGAGACTACTTGGAGACTGCACCGCGGTAGATCGGAAACTGGGCTGGGCAGGGGAGGGAAAAGGCTGGATTTGCCTTGCATGATCTCGGGGAGCTCTTTCCCCTGTTTTTATCCCAGCCGGAGAAGCTGGGAAGCCTCCAGGGTTTAGATCTGCTTTGTTAGAGAACGTAGGGACCCTTTTCACTGCCTTTTGGGGGACGACAGTGGATTCACTTCCCACTGGGGTTCAAGATAACCAGGTAGAGCGAGGATTGGCCTGAAGAGCGAGGTGCGGGCGAGCAGAAGGGTTACTCTCTTTGGATAAGTCTGACAAGAAAAAGCTTCCTTTCTCCAAAGAACACTGAGGTGACAAGTTAGTATTGTACAGAAGCAGGAATCCCTATACACACATCTACAGTTTGCATTTTTCTGGAAGTTGCCTAATGTATTGTTGCCTTGCACAGATTGAGTCTCCCCGAATATTCTGTGGCCTGAAGATCCGGTTCAACTAAAGTGCCATAGGACGTGTTCGTTTTTGCGTTGCACTGGGACCTTCCCTGAAATTTTCAGTTGCAAAACTGCTTGCCAGACAATTTTGTTTGCATCGCATGCCTAGGCTCCTTGCACTCTGAATTTGCACTATGCCGGTCTGGGTTCTCTTCTGAGTTTTGCCACAGACCCCTGGTGAAAACTCAGGCCTGTGCTCAGAGTTGCACAAAGCACAGCTCAAATTTGCATCAGACAGAAAGTAAGCCATCAGCCCAGAACTTAGGCCACCGTGCATGGCTCAGGAGTGGGAAAGGTGATGGACTCCTGAAGTGGAAGAGGTGGTGCAGGGGGGGGCACCGCCCATGCTGCCCTGCTTCCAGCTGCTGCGCATAGGGGGCGGCAGGGGTGGTGATCTCTACACCTTCCACCCCCCTAGCGGGGCTGGCTGCACCTATCGCTTGGGTTGTAGGGCCGATCTGTGTGATGTGGCCCTGCAGCCCCAGCAGGAGCCTGGCCTCATCTCTGGAGTCCATGCGGAGCTGCATGCAGAGCGCCGGGGTGATGATTGGAAGGTCAGCCTGGAAGACCACAGCAGCCAAGGTGAGCAGTGAGCGGGCAGTCTTGCTCCTGGGCAGTTGCAGTTCTGGGCTGGAATGATTAAGGGGCTCCACAGTGACCCTGCCTGCCTCCCAAACTCCCTATCAGGTTGGATGGACAGTTGTAGTCCAGACCTGTGTCTTCCCACTAAAGGTGTGCAATGTCAGAATCTCTCTGCAGTGTTGGCCCTCGATGGTCCCTGCCTAGCTGGAACCATCCAAACAGGGGCTGGGTAGATCCAGGGCCTGGGCCATCATTAGGGAAGTATCACAGTGGGAATGTTCTGGGACCATTGGGGGCCAAGCTCAGACTTGACTCAGTTTCTAAATTGGCTGAGACACCTTGTTCTTGTCTTAAGGCAGTTATGATATGTTGAATTATGTTTTAGTGAGCAGAGCATATGTCTTACTCCCTGACTTGCAGGCAATTGTATGCAGTCAGCCTCAAGAGGCCTGGGTTTTGCCACTGTCCCCTGGTGAAAACTCAGGCCTGTCACTTTACCTCTCTGGGTCTCAGTTTCCTCGTAGGTAAAATGTAAGGCTTTGTAAGTAAGGTCTGTTGTAGGAGTGTTGCGGAGATTAGATAACTGTAGTAGCCAACATTTACTTAGTGCTTACTGTATGAGCCAGGCACTATTCAGGTGCATTAAATATAGGTGAGCACTAATACCATCCCCATTTTACAGACAAGGAAAATGAGGCATAAAGAGGTTAACTTGTCCAGGTAACATAGCTGGGAAGGGTGGAGCCAAGATCTCAACCCAGATAGTCTGAGGTATGCCAATAACTATTTTTGTGTTGGAGCTGGGGTGACAGTATGTCTGAGAATGGGACTCCAGTGGGACCTCAGCAGAGTGAAGGAAGGAGTCCATTTCCTCCATGTGCCCTGCGAGAGGGCATAAGTAAAATAAACTTGCCCTCCACTCACAAGGAGCTTAATATCTGATGTCACCTGCTGAGGGACTTCAAATGTGAGACTTTGATGACAGATGTCATGTTCTCCCTCATGTTCCCCAAAAAACCAAAGGAGGCCAGATTTCTCCAGTCCTGACTCTGGTCATTTCTGTTTTTGTCATTCTCTGTATCTGTCTGGTGCCCTCCATCAACAGGGACTTTGGTCAATAATATCCGACTCCCAAGGGGTCACAGACTGGAGTTGAGTGATGGGGACCTTGTGACCTTTGGCCCTGAAGGGTCCCCAGGAACCAGCCCTTCGGAGTTCTACTTCATGTTTCAGCAAGTCCGAGTCAAACCTCAAGATTTTGCAGCCATTACCATCCCGCGGTCTAGTGGCGAAGAGGGAACCAGAGCTTGTTTCCGGCCTATGCTGCCCCCACAGGGTGCCCCACAGCGCCCTCTCAGCACCCTTTCCCCTGCCCCGAAAGCCACACTGATCCTCAATTCCATCGGCAGTCTTAGCAAGCTCAGGCCCCAGCCCCTCACCTTCTCCCGGACTGGGGGTGGGCAACAGAACGTGCCTGTTCCCACTCCCCCTAGAGAGGTGGGGGCCACCCCTTCTGCCCCACCCCCAAGAAATCGGAGGAAATCGGCTCATCGAGTGTTGGCAGAGTTGGATGATGAGGGAGAGATGCCCGAGGGCTCCCCATCGGTCTTTATAGAGCCCAGGAAGAAGCTCCGTGTCGAGACACCCCCACGGACACCTGGTGGGTAAGTGGAGAGATCTTTCTCAGTTTGTAAACTCCCTTTAGTTCCTTTTTAGACCCCCAGGCTGGGAGGTGGCCCTCTGCTCTGGGCATAGGATTGGGGATGGGGATGGGAGGTGAACAGAGATGAGACAGATGTTGAACAGCAGGACCTGAGTCAGCTCTACTATTCAAGTTCACTGTTAGTGTAAATTCATTGTGATCATCCAGGGGCAAGTTCTAGGCTTCTACAGGTTTCCAGTGACCCTGGCTTTTGTGTCACTTTGTTCAGAAATCGACGTGGACGTCCTCGGAAGCACCCAGTGAACACGCCCAGGGCTCCCCCAGCAGTTGGGGGTGGAGAGCCCTGTGCAGCCCCTTGTTGCTGCCTGCCTGAAGAAGAAACAGTTGCCTGGGTTCAGTGTGATGGTTGTGATGTCTGGTTCCATGTGGCCTGTGTTGGCTGCAGCATCCAGGCTGCTAGGGAGGCTGACTTCCGGTGCCCAGAGTGCCGTGTAGGCATCCAGACCTAAGGCCCACCAACAAGGCACCAAGAGGACAGAGAGCTGGTACCTCCAGGCCTTGGGTGGACACAGTGGGGCACCAATGGGTCTTAAAAAATGTCCCCTTCTTTCCTTGCCTCCCCAGGAGGGAATAGCTATAGGGGAAGTGCCCATTGCTATGGATATGGAGTCAAGGCCTGAAGCCGGCCCTCATGGCCAAGGGGACAGAAGAGATGGTTTCCTGCCAAAGATCTTTGTTGCCTCTGGGAAGTTGCCAGCAAGCTGGAAATTCCGTTACAAGCTATAGGTTCTTGTTGTCATAGGCACTAGAATGTCTGTGGTCAGAGTACCCATCAATTGCAGATGCCATGCCTGAGCAGATAAAAGCCTCAGACTTGGAATGAGTGAATGCTTAATGTTTTGGGATGGCATTATAAGGCATTCTGGGAAAACCTAGGGCACAGCCCCAAAACTTTTACATTGTGGGTAAACCATTGCCACTGACCATGATCATTACCTGGCTTTTCAGAGCTTTGCTTCTATTTCCAAATAAAGAATTAGCTTCATTCACTCTTAGATACCTATTCTTTTTGCAGGTCTGATACTCCTTGCTTTCCAGTTCTTGAGAATGATATGGTCTGAAAAACTAATTCAGGCTCTTAGAAGAGAGATGAGTAGATAAAGCAGAGAAATATGAACCTGCTCACTTGATATGGAATGGGCTAGAGATGGGAGACTAGAAAAAAGGTAATTAAGGTTTTTAGATTAAAGGAAAACAGATCCACTGCCATTAAAATAAGGTGGATGGTTTGGTCAAGTTCATGATGGCAGAACCTTTCCAAGTTTCACAAGTATGACCATGGAAAAGAGAAAACCTGGTACACCAGCTTGAGTGAATGCTGACCTGATCCAGTGTAGATCAGCTTAACCCACGTATAGTATAATAAACAGATTCCCTTTCATGAGCCTTACACCAAGCCAAGATACTGTCAAAATGGGGTTTCTGTAGCTCTTATTAGGAAAGTCCCATCTTGACCTATTGCAATCTTTTATGTCCATTCCTTTCTATCCCTGAGATTTACCAACCCAAGGTTTATTTTTTTTTAATTTTTTTTTTGTTTTAACATGAAGGAAACAGCTCCAAGCAAGGGCCCCAATTACCCCAATTAAGTAATGGCAGAGCCAGGACAAAAACATGGGGATTTGGGGAGTCACTCATGGACAAAGTACGCCAAAATCTTAAGTGGAAACCAAATGGACTTTGGTATCAACAAAGCACATGAGGGAGTTTCTACGTGGGGCAATATACAGAAAGAAAATATTTAAAGATAATTCCTTGGTGTAATGCCACTAAGGATACTTCCAGAGTAGAAAGTGGGGAAAGCAAAAAAGCAAAAAAAAAAAAAAGTCAGTTCCTAATAGGGAATGGGCTATAAAAATAAGGTATTCCACTCAAATTTCCCCAGGACTCCAAGTCACAGGCTCTGAAGAACTAGTTCATACCTATAGGGACTTTCTACAAATAAATGGATTCCAGTACTGGCTTTCCCACGGATATTGTGTGACTGAGCAGTTTAAATGGAACCTTGGTTTCAGGGTCATTGGGGTCGGAGAGCTAATACCTAACTATTGGGTATCCCCAGCTCCTCTTCTAATCAAAGGAGGACAAACCAAAGACAAAAGCATCCACCTACTGTGTCCCAGGCTTCTTTATTTAAGAAAGTGATGAGTGATGTGGGGATTAAAAACAAGAGCATCCTTGAACTTCACCTTCCCTCCAACCAGTACCCCCCCCAAACTCCCTGCCCCCACACCCTTTGTGTTCCCAAATCCTTTCTTAGTGAAATGAAGAACTTAATCCCAAAGCCCTGGTACAAACCCCAGGTTCTCTTTCCCTAGCTCTCCCCCTTCCTCTGGACCCCATTCCTGGGAAAGGTTGGCACCTCAGTTTGAATGCATGGGAGAGCCCAGAGTGGTAACAGACACAGAGGGAAAGGCTTCACCCTCAGGGAAAGGGACTGAGGAGTATAGTGTAGTGAAGTGAGGGCTTCCATAGCCTGGGGTACCAAAATGGGGCCCTGGTGCCAGAGGAAAGGATACTGGTGCCCCTGAGAAAGGGGACCCAGCAGCCTCAAAATCCTCTCGTTGCGAATAGTCACTGCTTGATCGTTTGCCCTTCTGGCGACGATTGCAGAACCACACTCGGACCACCTGGGATGAAAGATACAAGGTAGAGTGACAATCAATCATGAACTCCAGGAGGTGGGGCTAGCTTTGCTTAGTCATTTGGCACAAAGCCAACAGATCTAGAGTGGTTTGAAGACAAGAGCCAGAGCCAGGGAAAGGGAGGTGGTGACTGGGGAGGAGATGGAGCACATAAGGACTGGGCACTCACATCCTTCTCCAGCCCAAGCTGCTGGGCAATGTGGCTGATCTGCTGCAGGGTGGGTTTCGGGCACTGCAGGAACATGTTCTCCAGGTTGCCTCTCACTCGGTTCTCGATACTTGTTCGCTTTCTCTTTCGGGCCTGCACAAGTGTCTCTGCTTTGCATATCTGGTGAGGTGGAGAGAGAGTGACAAAGGAGGAAGATGGAATGGCAGACTTTGAGCCTGCAGAGCACCAGGAAGTCAGTGACTCAAGAGCAAATTGCTAAGGGGGCAGTGCCTGGACGGGTCACCTGTAGCAGATGGTATGGAGAGAATCCTGGAAGGGTGGGTTTAGACGGATGACCCTGGACCTCCTTCCAGAACTGAGGAATTCCACTCCATCCCACTGAGGACCATTGCCCCAGGAAGGAGAGCTGGAAGCCATGGGTGGAAGCATTGAAAACCAGCATAAGGCTCAGCAGACCCCTGAGCATCCCTGCCCCCCTCACCTCCTGCAGATTTTCGTTGTTGTCAGCTTCCTCCACCCACTTCTGCAGCAGGGGTCGCAGCTTACACATGTTCTTGAAACTGAGCTGCAAAGCCTCAAAACGGCAGATGGTTGTTTGGCTGAACACCTTCCCTGGGGAAGCCAGTGAAAAGAGAAGCAAGGTGAGGCAGAAGGCAGTACCTGTGTGACCCCAAGACCCAGGGCCTCCCCACCTTTTCCTGCCTTCCCGAGATCCCACACCAGGGTCACACTTCTTCCCAGAGGAAATTCAAGGTCCAGGTACTTTTTCCCCCTTCCTCTCTACCCTCTTCATGTGTGGGGATAGAGTCCGCTCCTGAAATACCCTTCCTTTGCTTCCCTGGTAGGAAGAAAAGCCCCAAGTTCAGGCATGTTCTTCCAGGGGAGATGTGGTCCCTGTGTTCTGTGTCAGGACAGGCTGAGGGAGACCCACCAAAGAGAACCCCCAGGGTGAGCCCCACATCGGCCTGAGTATATCCCAGGGTGATCCTCTTCTGCTTCAGGAGTTTGGCAAATTGTTCCAGGTCTTTCTGCAGAGCTTTGATGTCCTGGGACTGCATTCATAAAGGAAGAGGACATGTAAGAACATAAACACACCAGTTGTCGATCCCCCTTCCCACCTGGGCCCCAAGAACCTGGCTATAGCCCCAAGGAATGGTCTGTGGGAGTATCTGCATCCAGACTGCCCACCAAATATCTAGAAGTAGCCTATCTACGAACATCATTCACCCCAGAAGGTAACACATCGGGTAGATGCAGAGCACCATTCCTGCATAGATGGAAAGGCAGGCCCTGGCCTCCATGAGAATGAATACCTGTCAGGTTATATGAAGGGAGCTGCTGCCTCTTAGCTCATTTCATTCCCACAAAAGCTTTTTGACCCAATTATTATGCCAGTTTGAGGCAGTTGAGACTGGAAAAGTAAAGGGCACATGTCTCTAATTCTCAATATGCTCTCCCCCAGCCTCCTCCCAGAGTATGACATGCCATGCACCTACACACACACACACTACAGAAAAGGTGTCAAAAAAGGTATGAATTAAGTGACGGGTAGACTTGGTGCTCATTTTTAAAAATCTGATTATTCCTTATTTTTACTGTATCTTTTTGTGACATACAGGGATTCTCATTGATTAATTCAGTAGATTTACTGCACACTTTCTATTAACCAAAGGCTACCCAAACTAGACAAAAAGCCTCAGGGGGCTTCCATTGTAACATGGAGACACAAATAAGTATCCAGCATGTTACTATGGTAGAAGCACCATGGAAAAAATGCAGCAGGGTGAAGGATTAGAGTACAGCAGGGTGGGAGACTATGAGGATGGTGACAATTTTAAATAAGAGAAACTGATGCTTGAGCAAAGGGAAAGATCCCAGTGGAAAGGCCCTGCAGTGGCAAGGCCTGTGTGGCTGGAGCAGGGTGAAAGATGCAAGAAAGAGGGGAGGAGTTCACAAAGTCAAAGGGATGAGCAAGGCAGATCTTGTGGATGCTACAGTCAGCGAGTGAAACGGAGAGCTGCTGAATGGATTTGTAGAGTAAAATATCTGATTTTAAAATGTTCACTTCAGGGGCGCCTGGGTGGCTCAGTCGGTTGAGCGTCTGACTTCGGCTCAGGTCATGATCTCACGGTCCGTGAGTTCGAGCCCCGCGTCGGGCTCTGTACTCACAGCTCAGAGCCTGGAGCCTGCTTCAGATTCTGTGTCTCCCTCTCTCTCTGACCCTCCCCCATTCATGCTCTGTCTCTGTCTCAAAAATAAATAAACATTAAAAAAAATGAAAAAAAAATAAAATGTTCACTTCAGGAGTGCCTGGGTGGCTCAATCTGTTTAGCGTCAGATTCTTTAGTTTGGCTCAGGTCATGATCTCACAGTTGGTGGACTGAGCACCTCATCGGGCTCTGCATGGACAGTGTGGAGCCTGCTTGGGATTCTCTCTTCCTTTCTCCCTGCTCCTCCCCTGGTCATGCACGCACACTCTCTCTTTCTCTCAAAGAAATATTTAAAAAAATAAACAAAAAAAATATTTTTACTCCAGAGGCACCGGGTGGCTCAGTCAATTAAGCATCTGACTCTTGGTTTTGACTCAGCTTGTGATCCCAGGATTCATGAGATCTTCGCTGACAGCACGGAGCCTGCTTGGGATTCTCTCTGAACCACCACCCCTGCCCCACCCCTGTGCTCATAGTCTGTCTCTCAAAATATATAAATAAAACTTAAAGGAAATAAAACAGATAAGATGCTCACTTCAGTTGACATGTTGACAACATACTAAGGAGGAAATGAGGGTATGACTTGTAACAACTGCAGTGACCCCCACATAGATGGTGGCTGGGACCAGGGGGTAGTGATTGCTTCAGGGTGTTATTTCCAAGGTGAAGATAGCTGTGCTTCGAAAAGATGGGATGTAGAATGTGAAAGGAATGAGGATGACCGGTTGGGGCCTTGAGCTACTGGGTGATGGATGGGGTGAAGCATTTCATGGAGCCATCCCAGCAGGAGACATAAAATGTGGTAGTCCTCTCCACAGGCATTTGAGCTTGAGAGTGGATGAGAGGAAGGAAAGGTAGATAGAGCAGAGGGTGATGGACTGAGCCCTGGGGCACTCCAATGAAGGCAAGTGGCCAAGAGGGCCAGAAGAGCAGCTAAACCTTTGTGCAGTCCTAGAAACTTTGAGGGAAGCATTCCAAGGCTGATCACATCATATTCAAATAGGCTAACTTCCATTCCCAACTTCTGCTCAGTCCCTGCTTCAGACCTATAAATGTTCTCAGCTTCCCGTAATGGCTTTTCCAAATCCTACTTTGAGGATTGAAATAAAGTAACCCCAGTTCAGACCTTAGCTTCATCATTTAGTAGTTAAGACCCGTGAAATAGGCTAATAATACCTCCCTGGGAGATTTTGTGGTGGTTTAATGAGATAATGATGTAGAAACTGAGCACACAGCCAGGCACTTAGGAAATGGACCACAATTGGCAGCCATTATTATTCAAGGCTCAGCAGTCACCTCCTACAAAGTCTAGGGCCACTCGGTCGGCTGACCCGCTCACACCTCCTTTGGTGAGGTCTAAAGGCTTAGTACTTGATCTCTAATTGCTTACACTTGTCTCTTGGGAGGACTGGAAGATACATCCTTACTAGTCCTTAGCAGGGCTGGACCCAGAAGTCTTTCAATCCCTCAGCAGACCCTACATTTGGGCGATGGCCTGGAGGACCTCTTCCACCAAGGGGGTGCCAGGGTGTGCACTTTGCATAATGGTGACTCACTGGCCCCGAGGCAGAGGTCAAGGGAAGACAAGCCCTAAACTTGACGGGAGGTAAACCCAACCCCACACGTCCACACACACAGCACAAACAGGAGCTTCTATCAGAAATCAGTCACACCCTAGACTTTCAGGAACAATAACCCTGGATAAGCACTGTTTTTGCCCTCAGGCCACACTTAACCCTAAGGCCAAGATCCTGAGTCTCGTAAGGATCAAATTTTCAAGAAGGGCTAAGGGTGGGAGAAGGGACTCAAACCCCAAGCTGGGCCTAGTGCTGGGCTGGTAATAAATGAGTGATCGGACCCTGGTCAGGCCAGGCCTAGGATGTGGAAAGGTGCTACTTGACAAGGGCCGGGCGGGAAGCGGGAAGCAAGGCCAGCCTGGGGCAGCTTCCGACTCTCTGGGGCTGCCCTGCCCTCACCTGCCCCTTCTCTCTGAATTCTGGCTTCTGGTTCCCACCGTGCCCTTGCTGTCAGGCCACACAGCCCTCTTTGCCTGGGGCATTGCCTCTGCCTGCTGCCCTCTTGGGTTCCAGGCCTAGGCAGCCACCACCCCCTCCCTGGCCGCCCCCTGCCAGCCCAGCCACCCCCTCTGGCCCTGTTTCAGCTCACTCGCCTCCTCGGTGTTTTGCTCCAGCTTCTCCTTGTCCGGCTTCACAGCCCCAGGTGGGGCAGCGCAGGGCTCAGGGGAGGCCCCCTCGGAGTTGCTCTCCACCCCGGCTCCCCTTTCGCCCTCTGGCTGAGAGGTCTCCAGGCCGCCTTGGGGCACCAGCCCCACTCCAACCTGAGGCCCACAGTACGTCATCCCCCCGCAGAACTCATACGGCGGGGGGCACGGGGGAATCCCCCACACCTCAGCGCCCGGCCCAACCCCGGGCCCGATTCCTGACCCGCCGGGAGGGCCTTGGAAGCTCAGCCAGGTCCGAGGGTCAACCCAGCCGGGCTCCGGCCCTCCCGGCGCATCGCCTCCACCGCCTGGCGGGGGCGAGAAGGCCAAGTCGGAAGCCAGGTGTCCCGCCATGGGGAACGGAGGCGCCCCAAGCCGGGGGCCTGCAAAAATGAGGGCTCTCCGAGGCACTGCTCAACACCTCTCTCCCTCCCCAATCCCACCCACTAGCCTTGACCTCTGGCCCCGCCCCCTGGATGGGTGGAGGTGAGGGCGGTGGGGGTGGGAGAAACTGAGGCGAAGGGTGTTTGCCTGATGGTGGCGGTGGTCTGTGGCGGGGGTAGGAAAGCCAGGGAGCTCCAGCTAGGCGCCTCTCAAGGCCCCAGACCCTTGATGCAGGCCCCTCATTCGGACCTTCACTTCCAACCCGCAACAGGCTGCCTGCCCCGTCTGGGGCTCTGCACACCTCAGAACTGTCTGGGTGACTTGGATACTTCCTCTCGGTTCTTCAGGAGCCCAGGTGCTTGACCCCTCTTCAGAGACACTGACGCCATCTCCTCCCTGGTGCACAGCCATCCTCTCAGCTCCTCAAACATTTTTGAGTGTGTATGTGCCTAGGACTGCCGTAACTACCCCTCCATTCCTTAATAGCCACCCCCTGCAGTCTCCCTCTTGCCCAATTCCCCCAGGGGGAATTGACATCCCCATCCGGATTACTGGCCAGGTTCAGTCACTCCAAAGCCACAAATGCCCTGTACCTATCTGCCAAGCCTGCTGAATTTCACCCCATCTCCAACGGCAGACTGACAGACAAGGCCTCCCTTCCAGAGCCCCCTTACCTACTAGACCCAGGGATTGACCCCCTACTTCCCTTTCTAAGGGCCGGACTCTGGACTGACTGGGCCCACGTTCTCTAACCTTTGTCCAGACGGAGGGATCAGACACATACACCCCAGAGGCCCCCCACTGTGGGGCCCCACATCAGCCTCCTTGGCACCCCCCCCCCACCATCAGAGACCCGAATATCTGGCCCCATTGTTGGCTGTTCTTCCTCCTCCCCCTCCCCAGCCCAGGCCTCCAGCCCCAGGCCTTGGGTGGGGAAAGCCAAAGGAGAGAGCTGGGGAGAAAAAAATATCCGACTTCAGGTTCAAAGAAGCTTGGAAGGGACTGGGGGAAGGGGGCAGGACAATGGCCTTGGCTGGACAATCCCAGTCCCCAGAGGGGGCAGCTCTAACCCTAAACAAGTGCTCAACCCTTGAATGGGCCTGGATGGCTCCCCTGGGGACAGCTTCCTGCTCCCCAACCCCCAGCCCCAATCCCCCACACAGAATCCCCCTCAGAGCAGCTAAAAAGAACTCCAGCAACACCATCCCCCTGCAATCCCCTCAAAGCCTGAGCCTCAGACAGGACCCCCCGCTGGGACCTAGGTATCCTGCTCCCCTTCCTCTGGAGGACTCAGGCGTCCAGCCTTGTCATCCACCCCTCCCCCAGACCCCCAGGCCAAGGGATCCGCTTTGTTTAGTGGGGCTGGTGGAAAGATGCTGAAGAGGTGGAAAGCGATTTGGGGAGGGGGTACAGGAAGCCAGCCCTAAGCTCTCCCCCCAGGGTCTATTTTTCTGGACTTCCCTGACTGTCCTCAGGGCTCACACTGCTGGCCTAGTGCTTGATTCTGTTTGCAAAAGAATAACCCTCAAGGATCCTCAAACTTGCCCTAAGTGGAGGCACTCGGGTAAATTGGGGGGCTGGATCAGAGTTATCCGCAGCTTGTAAGGTCCGAATCCTGAGCCTAGGGACACTGACACTGACCCCTGCCAACTTTAAGGCATCTCTTCAGCTCGCCCCTGTCTGTGGTTGTTTGCTGGGGTCAGTGGCTCAGTGTCTGCCCTCTGAGGGGCTGGGTGTCCTAGTGGGGGCCCTTCTACCTGTAGCCAGCTGTCTTTACCTTGGTATCAGTGAGTTTTTTGTGCCTGTTTTCTTTTTTTCCCCACTGAGTCTATATAACACAACCCTGTTCATGTGCCCATCTATATGTACATTTTGTACAACTAACTGTGTGCATGCATTTCAACACTTCCCATAGGTCTGTTAGCAGGTCTACAGGGCAGCAGGGCAGTGGAGCCGGAACTGTATTCACCTCTAAGCCACTAACTGCCCAAAAGGCAGATAGATTAAGAGGCCTGATGGGGGTGGAGAGACGTGCTTTAGAACAGAAGGGGGCCCCTCCCCAGCCATCTCCCCCACCCCCAGGACAGAGCCATCACAGCACCTTTGTCATGCATCTATCTGCTGTCTGCCAAGAAGACAGCCTCCTGGAGGAGGGGGAGGGGCAGTCCTGAGACTTGGCTGAAATCCCCAACACCAGTGCTTCTCAGCTCACCACTCTCTAGAAACCTCCCTCCCCATGCGAGTTCAGGGAGTCCCTGCTGCCCATCTTCGCAGCGACTCCTCAAACACCTTCCCAATTTTCCCACTCAACACCACCCTCTTGTTTTTTAGATTACAAATTGTAGCTGCTCTAGGTGGTGTCTCTGGCCTGGGCAAGAGACTCATTCCAGAGAGAGAACCAGAAGAGGAGCGGGTGCTGGGATCCCTGTTGGCCTGTGTGGTACCTCTGCTGCAGGTCAGCCCTGTGCTTGCCTGGAGTCTGAGTCAGAGCCTTAATGGCAAGTTAAGTTTGTCTGGAGTCCTAGCCAGCCCCTCCTGGGGTTCTCAGGGCTGACCCAGGCTGAGACATGTTGCCCTCCCCTTCTCCACCCTCCTGTTCATCCTGAAGGGTAGGGGGCTGCCCTTCTGCCAGCCAGCGTCTGTAGGGCAGCCCACGGTTGTTGACCTAGAGGAGACAGGAAGTGAGGTTGAGTCATCAGACCAGGCTTGACTTTCCTGGATCTTAGAGAGTCACTAAAATACTTCAAGTCCCAAAAATCAGTTCAGGACTAGGCTCACAAACTCTCCACATACACCTTTATTATAGTGCAATGTCAAGGCCCTGCACAGAGAAAAATACAAGTATCTGGTTTCAGGGCACCACCTGGAGACTCAGGAAGGGCAGTTGAGGTCCAGCACTCCTCAGGCGTGGCTGGCTGTGTAGCTGCAAAGAGGTGTCAGCCTAACCATCCCTTTGCTGGGGCATGGGGGTGCTGTTTGGGAAAAACAGCTGAAAGGCTCAGATGGAGACCAATGGAGACTTGCTCTACACCAGCATGGCAAAACACTTATTTTGATATCAGGGTTCTGTCAATCTGTAGGCAGAAGAAAGCAAGGAGGCCTGGGGAGAGAAGGGTTCAGGCTTTGCCCACTCTGAGAGATTATCTCCCTAATCTCAATGTATACATATTCCACTCCTGGCTGTAAACCACCACCTGCCCTTCTCACAGTGATCCTCCAATCTCTCCCCAGGTGTGCAAACTGATGTCTTCTTTTCCCCAGTCCAACACTTACCTCAAATAGAGGAGCCTGTTTGCTGGTTGTAGTCTGTGGGAAAAGTGGGAGGGGTGGGAGCCTGAGAGAAGTAGTCAGGAGTAAACTACATGTCTGTAGAGCAGGGTTCTTGGCCCTGGCTCTGACTTCCCAGCCAGTGGCACCTCCTCTATCCATGCCTCAGTTTCCTCACCTAATAAAGAGGAATTGGACTAAATGAACTCTACGTTTCCTTCCAGCCAGAACATAAAATTGCTGCCCCACTCCCATACACCCTCCTATCCATCTTTATCACTTCTTTGCCATGGGAATATAGATTTGTCTCTGTGCACTTGTGAAGAGAAATTGGGGTTGGAGGAGTAGGAGAGGAGGAACTCAGTGAGTTGCCAGCTGGCAACTGGCCTTTCTGCACCCCATCTCCCACCTCCAAGCAGCCTTCCTGGGAGATCTGGCAGGTATTCCCATCAAGTCTGATCAAGTTATGTAGGAGGATTTTGACAGGCCAATTTGGACTTGGTTTTCAGTGCTTGGGAGGTTACAAGAAACATGCTTCAGGAGGCAAAACTTCTCATGGAAAACAGAGCTGTGTGTGTGTGTGTGTGTGTGTGTGTGTGTGTGTGTGTGTGTGCGCACGCGCGCGCACGCTCATGTATATACTAGGAAGGAGACACCCAAGCCCAAAGCTAGAGAGGAAACAAAAATCCTAACCTACTCCCTTCTCTTTTCATATACCTTCAGTTGCTCTCTTTAAATCCCTGCCTCAGCCTCCCAGTGAGAGGGATGTCAAAACATCCTTATGGTCACTCCTGGCTCTAATACTCTGAGCATACCTGCTACCCTTCTTCCACTTCTCCAGAGAAAGGTGCACTGCAGCGCCCACAATGATCACCATAGAAGGCAGGAGCCCACAGAAGATCCACACTGTGTGTGTGTTGGGGACGGGAGCTTAGAACAAGGAGGCTCTGAAAGGTGAAGGCATGTGGGCCACTGACAGACCAGCTGAACCCTCCTCCACCTTTCCCTGGGCCTGCTCTCTGGGTCTCCTGCAGAGACCTAGCATTGGCTTGGTGATCCCCAAGACAGAAGAGCCTCTGCTCATGTCAAAGGGCATCTCAGTGGACTTCTGGCTCCAAGCAGTCCCATCCCCTGGGAACAGGTGGCTTGAGGTCCCAGAGATTCAGGGTTCAGAGGCAGCCTGTCCCTCGACTAGGTTAGTTGGAGTACTGCTAGAGGACAGGAGCCAAGGGCCCCACATGTGCAATGAGCTCCTTTCCAGGGGCTTTACAGATAGTCACACACACTAGTGGGACAGGGAGCAGCAGTGGCAAAGGAGACCAAAAGACCTGGACCAGGGAACTTGCCACCTCTGGTCTTGCCAAAGTACTACGCATCCTCGATGCCAGGTCATGCCCTGTCCTTCAGAACTTGAAGGCCAAGTGGAGAAAGGGTTCACCAAGTACATATGAGAGAAGGCAAGCAGAATGATCAGCAATAGAACTATGCTCAAAAGACACACAGGTAATGTGATGGAAGTAATGGTTATCTGAAAGGCCTGCTTTCCCACCCTTCCCCACAGTGCCCTCAGCACCCCCCATCCCCTAACACACTGATCAGTGCACACCTATCACTCCTATCCTAGGCCAGGGCCTCACCCCAGCTGCCAGGTATTTCTGGAGTGAGTAGATGCAGCTCTGGGTCAGGAAGGATTTCTCTTTGGGTGCCTGGTTGAGCGTTCGACTCTTGATTTTGGCTCAGGTCACAATCACACAATTCATGAGTTTGAGCCCCACATCAGACCAATAGCACAAAGCCTGCTTGGAATTCCCTCTGTCTTTCTGTGTCTCTGTCTCTCAAAATAAATAAGCATTGGAAAAAAAAAAAGGAAGGATTGCTCTTTTCCTTTCTCTCCATCTGCACTTCTGCTTTTTCTAGACTTGCTTTTGCTGGAGTGGAAAGACTCCAGTGTGCTGAGAAGGAAGTCCTGGCCAGTGTTCCCAGATGCTCTGGTTCCCTAACTCACAGACTACCATTGTCTGCAGGATGTGTGACTCAAATACCAAAGCTCCGAACTCCAAAGTTACAGGAGAGCCAAACAGTGGCTTTGTCCACCTCCAATCCCACCACTTCCCAAAATGCCTGAAATTCCCTTCTCCAGCTGATTAACCTTCACTCACTCTCAGAGACATATCTTCTCTCTCATGAATCCCAGCAAAGTCATGCTGCATCCCACCCTCTGTCTTTTGCAGCAAGTGGCTTCCTCCTGTGTTCCCAGCATGCATTGCTCATGCCACAGTAATGGTACTGACTACATGGAGTCCTCATTCATTATACACCTCACCACACTGAGGCTCCCTGAAGGCAGAAAACTTTGCACTGGGCCCAACACAGCATCTTGCTTAAATCTCAGATCTAAATGCTACTGCTCCTCATGATGCCCACGGCAAGTATAAATGAGCCACTCTAAGCAGCACTTTCCTCATCTGGGAATTAGAGATAATAATAGTCTTTACCTTAACAGGTAAGGATCCAATGAGAGAACCCATGCCAGTGTTCATGTAAAACCCATCAGTAAGAATTCAAGTACTAGTAGGTGCTACTGTAATGTTTATTATTGGTAATGCAAAATGAACAGCACTTGTAGACCCTCAGATATTCATTAGATAAAAAAAAAAAAAGAAAAGAAAAGGAAAAGAAAAGAAAAGAAAAGAAAAGAAAAGAAAAGAAAAGAAAAGAAAAGAAAAGAAAAAAAATACATAAGTTAGAAGTATACTTCACTTCAGACTCTGACCAGTCTCCAGGGTTCCTATGAACTGCTGGTGAGGGTAGGGAGGTGACTCTGTCAGAAAAAGGCCAGTTATTTCCCAGATTCTGGATTTGGAGCAAGGGCAGGGATATTATACTCATGTCCTACTTTTGCCAACACTCAATGCCTAATATCCACTCTTTCTGGCACCACTGGGTACATAATTGGGTTTGGAGTCAGGGATAAAATCCCTCAGAAGAAGGAGGAGATAATATCAGAATCTCAGAAAAGGTGCTGTATCTAGGGTGCTCAGCATATTTATTCAGTGCCCAAACTTAACAAATAGTTGAACAGGGGTGTCTGGGTGGCTCAGTGGGTTGAGTGTCAGACTCTTGATCTCGGCTCAGGTCATGATCTCATGGCTGATGGTTCAAGCCCCATGTCAGGCTCTGTGCTGGCAATGCAGAGTCAACTTGGAATTCTGTCTCTCCCTCATTCTCTCTGCCTTTCTCCTGCTCATGTTCTGTCTCTCAAAATAAATAAAAATTTAAAAAATTAAAAATTAAAAAAAATAGGGGGCACCTGGATAGCTCAGTCAGTTAAGCATCCAACTCTTGGTCTTGGCTCAGGTCATGGTCTCATGGTTTGTGAGTTTGAGCCCTGCATTGGGCTATGCCCTGACAGTACAGAGCCTGCTTTGTATTCTCTCACTCTCTTGCTCTCTCTCTCCCTCTCTCTGCCCCTCCCCTGTTCATGCTCACTCTTTCTCTCAAAATAAATACATAAACTTTAAATAAATAAATAAATAAATAAATAAATAAATAAATAAATAAAGTTGAACAATAATGAATGCATAGCTCCATATCTCTAGAACTGTATTGAGTCTTCCATCACAGCCACACCACCACCACCCCACCCTCCTCACACCTCTCCACCACCTCACCCCTGCCCCAATCAATCACCTTGGCTCTAGTTGTTCTGCTTCATCATGCTCTTAGAATGATGACAAGGTGCTGACAAGGTGCTTAGAATGATGAGCTCTGGTGAGAATCAGCTTCTCCCAAGCCCCTGGACCCTGGCCTGGGACCCAGATGCCTGGGGTTCTGCCCACCTGCCCTCCTTGCAGCACCGTAAGAAAGACTGGTCATCCAAGTAACTTGAGAATTCCTATGTGAACTACCCAGTGCTGAGCTGGGAAAGAGCTATGAAGTTCTATTGCTCAGAATACATCACTGAGGGAAAAGAAATGGTGGAAAGGGTTTATCTCTCAACAGACATCAGCATGAGATGGCCCCACAAGGTTACTGTGAGGCTGTATGACTATTTTTAGGGCATCGGAAGAGGGGGTAAAGGGAACGGGGAGTGAAGAGTGGGAAGGAAAACTGTTTCTCCACAGGATCTCATCCAAGCTCATTGCTTTAAATAGTAATGACTACCAATATCTAAATCCTTGTACTCCACATCATTATATCCAACCACCTGTTGGCCATCTTGGCTTAATGTCCTACATTGCCTCAAACTCAACACATTCAAACTGAGCATATTCTTAGCCTCCAGCATAGAACAGCCTGACCCTCATCCTATATTCCTGGTAGGTGGCATCACCATCTAATCTACCCATCTAATCTAACCCAGAGCTGGGTTGTAGTGTGGGAAATTACTTTGATGCCATGGTAGCTGGCTGGTGCAGTACTAAGAGGCTATCCCAGAGGTCACAGAATAAAAAGGCTCACAGACCAAACTGAAATGCTTGACTCACATGGTTTATTGGATAAATGTAAAACACACAGCAAGGAGTAAGGGGAAAGTGATGGGGTAGGTTAATACATTTAGGATGGTGTACAAGTTGGGTGGAAGGATCGTACAGCCTGAATTCTAGGTTATTCGATGTGCATCTGTCCTGTCAAACTGAGTCCTCCTGAATATCAAGTGCTTCAGATGCATCATATATTTAGAGTATCATGAATACCATGATTGCCTGTTTGGGTCTTCTCTCCCTTTCTATCTCAATTCGGAGAAATATATTCTACTTACTTGTCAACATCTAACGTGTCTCACAGATTACTAACTTACTTGCCCACATGCAACACTTCTTATAAGTTCTATTCATCCTATTTGTTTTCTTGTCTTCTATAGCAGAACTGGGTATTCCCAAACAATCAGCAAGTGTATTTTACGTGGATACTTATCCTAGATTGCTGCCTCCCTCAACACCTCCTACTTTCAAACAATTACCAAACCTTGCCCATTTTTCACTTCCTATTTCTTGAATCTGGACATTCTTCTCTATTCCCATCAAACTGACCAACCCATAGTATGGCTTGTTTGGCTTATAGCCAGAGTCTTTCCAGTTGGTCTCCCTTCTCTAGGCTTCTCTCTCTCTCTCTCTCTCTCTCTCTCTCCAGTCTTAACCATTTAAAATCTGCCCTCCTGATACAATCAGTGATCTATCTGGAAACACATATCTTAGTGCATACCACTCTTCTGCTCCTTCAAGGATTCCTTTTTGTCCTCAGGATGACTTCCAAGTTCCTTAGCAGGCTAAACAGGGCCCCTCAAAGACTGACTTCTCTACCTTCATCTCCCACTACTCCCTGCCTTCATTTGACCAACTTGGAAGAGGAATATTTGAGCATCTCTGTACTCCTGCTGCTGTCCCATGACCCAGAGTCTTCCTGGGACTGTCTATTGTCAAGGGAAGATTCATTTCTCCCTTCTGCTCCACCCACCAGCCACATTAAACCCTTACCCTGGCCTCAAACCATCTCCTATGCTGCTACAGCCCTTGGTTGCTAGAACCTAAGAGTCACCTGGGCTATCTGTTTTCCAGGCTTTTCCTCTCCAGAGTCTGTCTCAGGAGGTTTGGAGGAAGTCCAAGAATCTATTTTTAACAAGCACCTCATTGATAATTCTTATGAGATGTACTATCTTGGACAAGGTTTTAACTCACCAAGCCTTACTTTCTTCATGTATAAAAATGAGGGAAGAGGGGCGCCTGGGTGGCGCAGTCGGTTAAGCGTCCGACTTCAGCCAGGTCACGATCTCGTGGTCCGTGAGTTCGAGCCCCGCGTCGGGCTCTGTGCTGACAGCTCAGAGCCTGGAGCCTGTTTCGGATTCTGTGTCTCCCTCTCTCTCTGCCCCTCCCCCATTCATGCTCTGTCTCTCTCTGTCTCAAAAATAAATAAAACGTTAAAAAAAAATGAGGAAAGAATGCCTTAGAGGATTCTAGATAATTCTTCTACCCCCCAAAAAGCACCTAGTAGGGTATTTTAATACATTAAAAAAAAAAATACATACAGCTTACAGCACAGTGTGGGGCCCAATACGGGCCCAAACTCTCTAGCAACCCTGAGATCAAGAGTCGGATGCCCAACCCACTGAGCCACCCAGGTGTTCCTTAAAACATTTTTTTTTCTAATTTTTTTTTTTTTTTTGGTTGGGGGGAGAGCACAAGTAGGGGAGGGACAGAGAGAGGGGAACAGAGGATCTGAAGCAGGCTCTGCGCTGACAGGCTGACTGATAGCAGTGAGCCTGATGTGGGGCTGAACTCACAAATCATGAGATCATGACCTGAGCCTAAATTAAGAGTCAGAGGCTCAACCAGCTGAGCCACCCAGGTGCCCCTCCTTAAAACATTCTTAATCAAATGTAGCTGCTGTTATTATTGCCTCCTTTTTCAGAAACATTGGCCTTTTGACTCTCTTTTTCCAACAAGCTTCCAGAATGAATTGTCCTTCTCTACTTCTTTAGCCCCCACTCACTTTTAATACACAAAATGTTTTAATTGGTTATTTTTTCCTGATCAAAAAGTAACATCAACTATATCATGAAGAAAGTAATAGGCCCTCCAACACCCTTCCTCCCAAGATAACCACTGTTGTCACCTTGGTGAATGTTCTTCCAGGTTACTGTTCATGAATATAGTAACCTACTATATTTTTAAACAAACAAGCAAACAAAAATATGATTCTACTCTAAACTTTTCTCCACTTAGTAAATACATATCTCATTATATCTTGCTTTTGCCTCCACCTCAGCATGGTACAGCTGATGTCACCAGCCACTTCCTAATTGCTAAATCCACCAACTCTTTGCAGCCCTTATCTCAGATGCTCTCTCATCAGCCTGTGACCCTGGCTGGATTTCTCTTTCTCTCGTCACTTTCCTGCTTGGGAGTTGACTCCTCTCCTCAAGTCTCCATGACTGGCTACAGTGCCTGAGCAGTGACATCAGGTTTTCTGAATCACTTCCTCAAGCCCTACCCTCTGGGCATTTTTTGAGTATTGCCTGGAGAAACTCATTCATCTGTGGACTTCTCTTGCAGTTGCTACCATTTCTCCTCTAGCAGCTGCTTTTTCAATATAAATCTAATCATTTTACTGCCTTCCCTGAGATGCTTCAGTTTCCACCCTCTCCCCGCCTCCAACTTCCCCTCTTCAAAAACAGTCAATTTCTTGCCCTGGCTCCTGTGGGGAAGTGGGAATTGCCTAGGATCTATAATCAGAAAGACGTGGACTGACATTCCTCAAAAACAAACCAACAGTGTGAATTTACGAAATAACATAACTTCTAAGCTTTCGTCTCTCATCTGTAACCCAGGAAAATAAGACCTAAAGGGATATGGCTGAGATTCAAGTTTATTAAGTACCCAGACAGCAATAGCAAGGGTGAGTGCTTTAACAATCCATGTGCTCTGATTGAGCCTGTACCCTCCCCCCACACCCTCCATTCCCATCCCCACCCCACCCCCCATCTGGTTTTCAGATCTACCTGTGGTTCCTAGAACCCCACTCTGGCTGTGGAGTTGCCTGGAGTGCTCTTTCCCCTCTCTAGTTTGTCTTATCTCCGCAGTCAATGTCAGCCATCTCCTCTCAATGCTTTCTGCACCTCCACAGGTAGAATTCACTCCTCTTTTGGGAAGCCTCAAGACCCTACACATTCTGCTGTGATAGCATTTATGTCTAATATTTCCTTGCACTAATCTGCTCAGTAGTTTTCAGCAGACTGACACATTTTAAGACCAGACCTTATTTCCCTTTGCAACTCTCTTCCCAAGCAGGAAGTAATCAGTAAGTGGGGGGTGCAAAAATCAGTTTGATATAAAATCCATTTTTTCTCTTCATGCTGTAGGACTAAGTGTAGGGGTTAAATTTAAGGTTCAGATGTGGGGGAGAGGATTCGGGGTAATCTATTTATGAGAAGCAACTGATTTCAGAGGAAATCCTACCCCCTATCCTCTCTCAGACTTGGCAACCTCCATCTCCCCAGCCTTCTCTGGCTGGGCTCCAGAAAGTGGTCACAAAGGGCCCCATAAAGGTCACAGTTTGGGGAAGGTGTGGATGGGGTGAACTGAGCCCCCCACAACTCCTCCTCACAACTCAGCGCCCCAGTGAGGCACTGTCAGGCCCCCGGCTGTGGGAGTGAAACACTCGGCCTGTTTCTCAGTTTCGCAGTCTCTGGCTGCTGGGCTGGGCGTTAGAGGGACGGGCGGTCATTAGGCTTGGAAGGCCGAGCAGGGGCCCCACACCCTCGACCTCCGCTCTCACTGGCCTGGCTTCCGGAACGAGCCACCCCGAGCAAACACAGTAGCAGGCCGAAGGGCGGCGCGCCACCGGGCCCAGGGGCGCGTACCTCTCCAAGTCTCTGGCGACCGCGACCCGCGCAGCCAGAGCTCAGGGCCAGCGCACTTTACCTGCCCCGTCAGGATTCCAACGGATCCAGAAGGCTCCCATTGGGCTGTAGCTGCTTGAGAGGCGGGACTTTCCCCTTTCCTTGTATCCCATTGGACTAAATCTAGTTAGAGGTGGGATTTTGTGCTCCCCACCTGCGAAGCACAAAATCCCGCCTTCGGTCCACCTAGATTTTGGAATTCTGGATTTAGTCTCCCCCGTCACTGTGGGATTATGAGTTTTTGGCTTTTTTTTTTTTTTTTTTAATGTTTAGACTGCTCTTCACCAATTAAATATCATGTTTTTTTTAAATTTTTTTTTTTTTTAACGTTTATTTATTTTTTGGGGACAGAGAGAGACAGAGCATGAACGGGGGAGGGGCAGAGAGAGAGGGAGACACAGAATCAGAAACAGGCTCCAGGCTCTGAGCCATCAGCCCAGAGCCCGACGCGGGGCTCGAACTCACGGACCGCGAGATCGTGACCTGGCTGAAGTCGGCCGCCCAACCGACTGCGCCACCCAGGCGCCCCTTAAATATCATGTTTTTAAAAATTCACTTTCATTTCTGATTTCCCAGTCTCGACCAGTCCCAACTTCCATTCTTAGTCACAGGATCATTTGCAGATGCAGCTTAAGGTTTTTGTTTTGTTTTTAAATTGTGGTAAAATACACATAACATAAAAATCACCGTTTTAAGCATTTTTGTAAAAAAAAGTTTATTTATTATTTTTGAAATGGAGAGAGAGAGGGAAAGAGAATCCTGAACAGGCTCCACACTGTCAACGCGGAGGAGCCTGACACCAAGCCTGAACTCACCAATCCTTAGATCATGACCTGAGCTGAAATCAAGAGTAGGAGGCTCAGCGGACTGAGCCACTCAGGAACCCCAAGCACTTTTTAAAAAGTTTATGTATTTATTTAATCTTTACACCCAAGGTGAGGCTTGAACTCATGATCCCAAGATCAAGAGCCACGTGCTCTGAGTCAGCCAGGAGTCCTCCCATTTTAATTATCCTTAAGTATACATGAAGTACACTTAAGGTGGCATTACATATATTCACGTTGTTGCACAACCATGACCAAGAAGCTTTTGATATATAGAATATAAAGTTTAAATTACAAAAGTAGTGCATGCTGGCCGTTATAGGTGAACAATCCAAAACTTTATGAAAGAAAAGTTAACAAATGCACTGTTTCCACTACCAGGAAGTAACCACATTAACAGCTATATATATACCTGTCCACAAGTTTCTCTCCTGGCCATACAAACAGATATCCACATACTTGAGGCTTTTACTTTGTGCTCTTACAAAGATAGGATAATACTACCCATGATAGTCATAAACTTACAGACATCTCTTTACATATATAGGTTAATCACCTTTTCAATAACAGCCCCCTTTCAGTCAGCCTCCCTTCTCCCACCAAGCATCCACTGATCTGACCACTATTCCCATACAGTAGTTTTGCCTGTTTAAAAACATAATACAAATGCACTCATAGAGCATAGCCTTCTATGTGTCTGGCTTATTGCATTTGGCATAGTATCTGTGTGATCTGTCCATGCTGTTGCGTGTTATCAGTAGTTTTTCATTTAAAAAAAAAATTTTTTTTTAACGTTTATTTATTTTTGAGACAGAAACAGAGCATGAACGGGGGAGGGCCTGAGAGCGAGGGAGACACAGAATCCTAAGCAGGCTCCAGGCTCTGAGCTGTCAGCACAGAGCCCGACGCGGGGCTCAAACTCACAGACCTCAAGATCATGACGTGAGCCAAAGTCAGACGCTCAACTGACTGAGCCACCCAGGCACCCCATTATTTATTTACATTTTAGAGAGAGGGAGAGAGAGTGGGGAAGAGGTGGGGGGGGGGGAGAGAGAGAGCGAGCCTTAAGCAGATTCCATGCTCAGCAAGGAGCCTGTCTAGGAGCTTGGTTCCATCACCCTGGGATCCTGATCTGAGCCAAAATCAAGAGTCGATGCTCACTGAGCCACACATAGTTTATTAATATTTTTATTTTATTATTCTAATGGGTGCATACTGGTTTCTCATTGTGGTTTTACTTTGCATTTTCCCCTGATGACTATTGATGTTAAAACCTTTTTTCCTATATGTATTGACCATTGACCATTGATGTATCTTCCTTTGTAAAATGCCTATTTAGGGGCGCCTGGGTGGCTCAGTTGGTTAAGCATCCGACTTCAGCTCAGGTCATGATCTCATGGTTTGTGAGTTGGAGCCCTGCATCGGGCTCTGTGCCGACAGCTCAGAGGCTGGAGCCTGCTTTGGATTCCGTCTCTCTCTCTCTCTGCCCTGCTCATGCTCTGTCTCTGTCTCTCAAAAGTGAAAAAACTTAAAAAAATAAATAAAATGCCTATTTAAGTCTTATTCATGTTTGTTGTTGTTGCTTTTTTTTCCCCCACTGTCAAATTATTGGAGTTCCTAATCCACATCCAAATCCTTTGTCACACACATTCATTGCAAACATTCTAACAAAGAACTAAAAAAAAAAAAAAATCTTTGGAAAGCAAAATCTACTAATTTTTCATACATTGTTGAGAATCACGGCCCAGATGGTGAAGTCTAGCCCCAGGAACTTCACATCCTTGTCTTTGTATTCAGAAGTCCACCAAAGTACTTAATTTCTTTGAGGGACCCAGGAACTGTTGGAGAAACAGTTTGCAAACTTTCAGCGTGTATAAATGATTTCTGAAAGTCTCTCTGAAGACTATGGAAAGAAGGAAATAAATGTTCATTTCTTTTCTTCTAAGCTTTGGACCCAAAGAAGCACGTTCAGAATCCAACCCTGCCTCCCCGTCTTCCACACCCTTCCGCACGCCCAGAGGTTGACACCTAAGGCCCTGTTTGCCCCTGTAATCCACACTTCCTCATCCTTCCTTCTTGGTTCTATACACTTCATTCTGGCTTTTGCTCACATTTCTCCAGGAAATCTGCTGCAGTCAAGGTCACGAACATACATACCCAGTTTGAATCGAGATGACTATGTATGTCATCATCTGTACTCTCAGGGGCTTTCGGCACACTTGACAACTCTTTCCTTTTATTTATTTTGCTCAATTCTTTTGGAATTACTTCACAAATTTTATTATTTTATTGTTATAAGAAAAGAATAGAGTCACCACTCTATAAAATTGTCAATTTTTAACATTTTTTTATTATTTGTTATATGCAATATACATAGTAAATAATAGAAATATATGCAGACAGTCCTCATTTTGTATGGTTCTGATATGCATGGGGTTCTGTTAACACTGCCGAGGCAAGGACTAACTGTGGGGTGTGTGCATTGAACATGGTGTTTTTACTAATAATTTTATTTTTTTTTTTTAAAGTAAACTATGCCCAGTGTGGGGATCAAACTTAAAACTCTGAGATCAAGAGTTGCATGCTGTACCCACTGAGCTAGCCAGACACCCTTTTATCAGGACTTTTTTTTTTTTTCCACGTTTTTTTTTTTGGGGGGGGGGACAGAGAGAGACAGAGCATGAACGGGGGAGGGGCAGAGAGAGAGGGAGACACAGAATCCGAAACAGGCTCCAGGCTCTGAGCCATCAGCCCAGAGCCTGACGCAGGGCTCGAACTCACGGACCGTGAGATCGTGACCTGGCTGAAGTCGGACGCCCAACCGACTGCGCCACCCAGGCGCCCCTTATCAGGACTTTTTAAAAGAATCCCTTATTTGGTATGCTTTGAGACTTTGTATAAATTTTTTCTCTCTGAATGTTTCATTCTGTAGCTTGCCTTTTCAGTTAACATTATATTTGTTATAAATCCATGTTTATACAAAAGCGTTCATTTATTTTCATTGCTAGGTGGGATCCATGGTGTGAATATGCTCTAATCTATCCCTTCTCTTCACTGACCTTTAGTTTCTTTCTATCATGAATGCTCTGGGGCATCTCTCTGTGGTCCTTTGTGTGAATTCCCCTAGGATATGTGTATAGGAGTGGAATTATTGCACATCTCTACCACATGATGCCAAACTGTTATCTGAAATGATTGTATTATTTTATACTCCCCCTGCCTCTCCTTAAGCTTCTGGGACATTATACAGTTCTAGTTTTCTTCCTGATTGCTCCTTCTCAGTCTCCTTTGCTGACTCCCTTTGCTTTAAATACTGGAGTGTTTAAAAACTGTATCTGGGCTGCTTGCTCTGTCGGCTTTTACTGTCTTCTTAATCACTCCAGTTTCATCCAGTTCCAGGATTTCAAATATCGTCTATATAGAAATGGCTCCAAAATATGCCTATATATTTTCATAGTTTAAAAAAAATAGCACACCAAAACAGGTACTCAAATATATTGAAGATGGAATTGCAAACTGGTCACATTTTTATGAATGGCAATATGGTAATTTCAGTCCAAATTAAAAAATGTATACACCCAGCAGTCCCACTTCTAGGAATGTGTCCAAAAATAAACTCACATACCTGCAAGATGACTGTATTCAAAATTATATATTGCAGCATAGGTTTTAAAAACAAAACAAAACAAAACAAACTAGGGGCACCTGGGTGGCTCAGTTGGTTAAATGTCCAACTTGGTTTCAGCCTACGTCATGATCTCGCAGTTCATGGGATTGAGCCCAGAGTTGGGCTCTGTGTTGACAGTGCAGAGCCTTCTTGCGATTCTCTCAATCCCTCTCTCTCTGTTCCTCTCCCATTCACACACACACACACACACACACACACACACACACACTCTCTCTCTCTCTCTCTCTCTCTTAAAAATAAATAAAGAAATAAACTTAAAAAATATAAAATCTGGGCCTCCTGGGTGGCTCATTCAGTTGAGCATCAGGCTTTGGCTCAGGTCATGATTTCACAGTTTGTGGTTCATGGGTTCAAGTCCCATGTTGGGCTCTGTGCTGACAGCTCAGAGCCTGGAGCCTGCTTTTGGTTCTGTGTCTCCTTCTCTCTCTGTCCCTTTCCTGCTCACTCTGTCTCTCTCTGTCTCTCTCTCTTTCTCTCAAAATTTCAAAATTAAACACACATTATATATATATATATATATATATATATATATATATATATATATAAAACCTTATAAACAATCTAAATATCTACCAGTAAGGAACTGGTTAAGAAGCATTGTGTATCCAGGGGCACCTGGATCGGTTAACTGTCTGACTCTTGATTTCTGCCCAGGTTGCTATCTCAGGGTCATGGGATCAAGCTTTGCCTGGGGCTCAGTGTGGAGCCTGCTTAAGAGTCTCTCTCTCTCTCTCTCTCTCCCCACCTCAGTCCCTCCCCCTCTCCTACCTCAAGTGCCCTTCTAGCTCTCTCTTTCTCTCAAAATAAATAAACATGAAAAAAAGAAGCATTGTGTATCTATACAATAGATTATCATTAAAAAATAAAAAGACATGGGCGCCTGGGTGGCTCAGTCGGTTAGGCGTCTGACTTCGGCTGAGGTCACGATCTCGCTGTATGTGAGTTCGAGCCCGTGTCAGGCTCTGTGCTGACTGCTCGGAGCCTGGAGCCTGTTTCGGATTCTGTGTCTGCCTCTCTCTCTGACCCTCCCCCGTTCATGCTCTGTCTCTCTCTGTCTCAAAAATAAATAAATGTTAAAAAAAAAATTTAAAAAAAAATAAGTAAAAAGACAGAAAGTTTTTTTTTAATTTTTAATGTTTATTTTTGACAGAGAGAGCACAAGCAGAGGAGGGGCAGAGAGAGAGAGCGCGAGAAAGAGAGAGAGAGAGAGAGAGAGACTGAGACACAGAAAATGAAGCAGGCTCCAGGCTCAGAGCTTGATATGGGGCTTGAACTCAGGAGCTGTGAGATCATGACCTGAGCTGAAGTCAGACACTTAACCAACTGAGCCATCCAGGCGCCCCAGGAAGTTCTCAATACATCCTTATGGGATGGTCTCCTTGGTATATGGTTAACGGTAAAAAAGCAAGGTGTGGAAAAGCATATGTCAAAATCTGTATGAAAAGGAAAATAATGTATATGTTAATTAATTAATGTGTGTTTGCATAGGCATAAAATGTCTCTGGAAGAATATGCAAAGAACTAATATCACTGGTTGCCCGTCAGGAATGGGACAAGGCTGAGAGAGAGACTTCATATCTTTTACAAGATTCTGGATTTTGAACCAAATCAAAACATAAAATGAAAACCAAAAAAACAAAAAACAAATAATATTTTCAAAAGAGACAAAACAAATGAAACCGAAAAACTTAAAATAGGGGAGCCTGGGTGGTTCAGTCAGTTAAGCATCTGACTTCATAAGCTCAGGTCATGATCTCATGGTTTTTGAGTTCAAGCCCCGCATCAGTCTCTCTGCTGTCAGCACAAAGTCCACTTCAGATCCTCTGTCCCCTTCTCTCTCTTTCCCTTCCCTGCTCAAGTGTTCTCTCTCAATAAATAAAAAATAAACATTAAAAAAAAACCCTGAAAATAAAAAACTTAAAAAAAAATGAGAGGAATAATTCCTTTACCTTCATTAAGATAAAAAAAAATTGTCTGACCTACCCTATGACCCAGCAATAGCACTGCTAGGAATTTACCCAAGGGATACAGGAGTGCTGATGCATAGGGGCACTTGTACCCCAATGTGTATAGCAGCACTTTCAACAATAGCCAAATTATGGAAAGAGCCTAAATGTCCATCAACTGATGAATGGATAAAAAAATTGTGGTTTGTATACACAATGGAGTACTATGTGGCAATGAGAAAGAATGAAATATGGCCCTTTGTAGCAACATGGATGGAACTGGAGAGTGTTATGCTAAGTGAAACAAGCCATACAGAGAAAGACAGATACCATATGGTTTCACTCTTATGTGGATCCTGAGAAACTTAACAGAAACCCATGGGGGAGGGGAAGGAAAAAAAAAAAAAAAGAGGTTAGAGCGGAAGAGAGCCAAAGCATAAGAGACTCTTAAAAACTGAGAACAACCTGAGGGTTGATGGGGGGTGGGAGGGAGTGGAGGGTGGGTGATGGGTATTGAGGAGGGCACCTTTTGGGATGAGCACTGGGTGTTGTATGGAAACCAATTTGACAATAAACTTATATATTGAAAAAAAATTTGAAAATTGTATACATCCTTTTTTTTTTTCAACGTTTATTTATTTTTGGGACAGAGAGAGACAGAGCATGAACGGGGGAGGGTGTATACATCCTTGAAGGAAGATATTTACTACCATTAAAAAAAATTTTTTTTTTTTAACGTTTATTTATTTTTGAGACAGAGAGAGACAGAGCATGAACAAGGGAGGGTCAGAGAGAGGGAGACACAGAATCTGAAACAGGCTCCAGGCTCCGAGCTGTCAGCACAGAGCCCGACACGGGGCTTGAACCCACGGACCGCAAGATCTTGACCTGAGCCGAAGTCGGCCGCCCAACCGACTGAGCCACCCAGGCGCCCCTATTTACTACCATTTTAATTTAGCATGTTGTTTCCTTTTTTTAAAAAAGAAGGTAAAAATTTTTTTTACGTTTATTTATTTTTGAGAGACAGAGCATGAGCAGGGGAGGGGCAGAGAGAGAGGGAGACACAGAATCTGAAACAGGCTCCAGGCTCTGAGCTGTCAGCACAGAGCCCCCATGCCGGGCTGGAACCCACCAACCATGAAATCTTGACCTGAGCTGAAGTCGGGCACTTAACCAACTGAGCCACCCAGGCACCCCATTCACTTTTTATTTATTTGTGTGTGTGTGTGTATATATATATATATATATATATATATATATATATATTTGTATATTTATATATTTGTATATATATATTTATGTTTGTTTATATTTAAAAAAAATTTTTTTTAACATTTATTTATTTTTGAGACAGAGCATGAACGGGCGAGGGGCAGAGAGAGAGGGAGACACAGAATCTGAAACAGGCTCCAGGCTCTGAGCTGTCAGCACAGAGCCCCCATGCCGGGCTGGAACCCACCAACCATGAAATCTTGACCTGAGCTGAAGTCGGGCACTTAACCAACTGAGCCACCCAGGCACCCCATTCACTTTTTATTTATTTGTGTGTGTGTGTGTATATATATATATATATATATGTATGTATATTTGTATATTTATATATTTGTATATATATATTTATGTTTGTTTATTTAAAAAAAATTTTTTTTAACATTTATTTATTTTTGAGACAGAGCATGAACGGGCGAGGGGCAGAGAGAGAGGGAGACCCAGAATCTGTAACAGGCTCCAGGCTCTGAGCAGTCAGCACAGAGCCCGACTCGGGGCTCGAACTCACATACCGCGAGATCGTGACCTGAGCTGAAGTCGGACGCTTAACCGACTGAGCCACCCAGGCGCCCCATGTTTGTTTATTTTTGAGAGAGACAGAGACAGAATGCGAGTGGGTTAGGGGCAGAGAGAGAAGAGACACAGAATCTGAAGCAGGCTCCAGGCTCCAGGCTCCAAACTGTCAGCACCAGAGCTCGGCGGGGGCTCGAACTCATGAGCTGTGAGATCATGACCTGAGAGGAAGTCGGATGCCCAACCGAATCAGCCACCCAGGCGCCCCTTCTTTTTATTTTTTAAATAACATTTTAAAGCTTATTTTTTATTGATTTTGAGAGAGTGTGCAAGCAGGGTAGGGGCAGAGGGCAGGGTGGAGTGGGGTGGGGGGTGGGGGGTGGGGAGAGAGAGAATCCTAAGCAGGCTCCATGCTGTCAGCACAGAGCCTGATGCAAGGCTCCCACTCACCAACCCTGAGCTGAAATCAAGAGTCAATGATTAACAGACTCAGTCACTCAGGTGCCCACTTTATTTTCTTTTTGAATGCCTTATCTTATACATATTTGTCTTTCATTCATTAAAAGGTAAATCAAGGGCATGATTACTCAACAAATGCAATCTGTTTGGTCTAGAAAATGGACCAAATATTGGTTTAAGCAGGAAAGCCCAATCTACAAGACTTTTTGGTGGTTAGACACCACCCTTGTAGCTTTAGCAATCTCAGTACGCCCTCTAGTGTCCATATGGCTCAAGGTCCCAGTGAGATTAGAAAATAAATCACTTTGGTGGTTCCAGTCCGGGACATCCATTTTTGTTTTTGTTTTTTTCTTTCTTTTTTTTTTTTTTTTTAATGTTTTATTTATTTTGAGAGAGAGAGCGCGCACAGGCGAGCTGGGGAGGGGCAGAGAGAGAATCCCAAGCTGGTTAGAGAGAATCCTAAGTAAGCTCCACTCTGTCAGGGTGGGGCTGGAAGCATGGCTCCATCTCATGAACGTGTGAGATCATTTTGATATCTCTTTGAACCTTTGATTATGTAGAAGTATGAGTTTAATTCTGCATAGTTGTGAGTTTCCCAAACTTATTTCAGTTATTGATTGGTTTTTAGTATCACGCCCCTGTGGTAAGAGAACATATTTTGTTACTATTTTTACTCTTTTAAATACACTGAGGTTGGTTTATCTTCAAGAAAGCTCCATGTGCCTTTGAAAAGAATGTGTATTCTGTTGATGGCTGGAGTGTTCTATAAATATCAAATTTCTACTGTTGGTTTATAGTATGGGTGAAGTCTTCTTTATCTTTATTTATCTCTGCATAGTTGTTCTATCCATTATCAAAAGTGATATATTTAAGTTTACTACATCGTTGTATTGTCATTTCTCTCTCAATTTCTGTCAGTTTTGTTTTCATGTATTCGGTGCTGAGTCATTAGGTGAATATATGATTAGAACTGTTTATCTTTATCTTTATTGTTTATTGTTTCATCTTTATGGTGATTTGACCCTTTAAAAACTTTTATTTATTTTTGAGAGAGAGAGCTAGAGCAGGGAGAGGCAGAGAAGGGAGGAACAGAGGATCAAAGCGGGCTCCAGCTGACTGGCTTCTCTGAAGCCACGGCAGGGGTGGGGGTGGGGTGGGGGGACTCGAACCCACACTGAGATCATGACCTGAGCCAAAGTTGGATGCTCAACTGACTGAGTCACCCAGGCACCTCTTTCTTTTAAAAAAAAAAAAAAAAAAAAAATTTTTTTTTTTAAATAAATTTTAAATAAATAAAATTTTAAAAAATTTCTTTTTTTCAGGGACATCTGGGTGGCTCAGTTGGTTAATCGTCTGACTTTTGATTTCAGCTCAGGTCATGATCTCATGGTTTGTGACACAGCCCGATGTTGGGTTCTGCTTGGTATCCTGTACATACCTGTCTCTCTGCCTTACCCCTGCTCAGGCTCTCTCTTTCAAAAATAAACTTAAAAAAAAAAAAAAAAAGATGTTAAAAAGATTTCTTTTTTAAGAATGCAATTAAATTTAATATTTTATTTTATTTTTAAAGTAAGCCACATGCCAAATGTGGGGCTGAAACTCATGATCAAGAGTCACCTGCTGCCCCAAAACTTATTTTTTATAATTTTTGGGGTCATCACCAATCCAGGACAGTTATAAACTAAACTAATGACACGAACTTATTTTGGTGCAATGGCCAATGGTAAAGCAAATTTGGACTATTGATCACAGAAAGTTTAGTCTGTGACTGCAAAATTTTTGAAATTGTTGTCTGCTCGCTTTTTGCTGGCTCAAAGGCAAATTTCCTTAGAATACTCTGGTACTTGAACATATTTTTTAAAAAGTGAATATGGTTTATTCAGATAACTTTTTTAGACCTAATGTATTTTTTAATATTTATTTATGTTTGAGAGACAGTGCGAGCCGCGGAGGGACAGAGATAGAGGCGGACAAAGGCAGGCTCTGCACTGATAGCAGTGAGTTCCGCAAGGGGCTTAAATTCACAAACCAGGAGATTATGACCTGAGCTGAAGTTGTCGTTGAACTCTCAAGGACTGAGCCACCCAGGCGTCCAGGAGCCCTGTAAGATAGAGCAGATTTTGATGTTTCACCCTATTCTGAGGCTATGAACCTATTTCCCAGATGTTCAGGGAGAGGATGTCTTTCACGCTCCTCACATGAATAAGCTCTGGGCATCATTTCCTGTCTATGAAGGTTATGGACCCAAGAAGCCAAGCTAAGATTTTCTAGATTTGAAAAATGCCCTAAGGATCAGATCAATTTTCTCTTTGGTCTATCGCCCACATTTATAGTTTGACTTAAATGATTATTCTCTTGATTATTCTACTATACTCTTAAGATACTTATACTTTTTCTATCATTTTTAGTTGTTTTTAGGGGAAGAGGTGGCCTTAAAACTTAGTCTTCCTTGTTATTGGAAATGGCGTCCCAATGAACTATTTCTTCACTTCTGCTATTTATCTGGCACCAGAGTAGGTGCTAGTGTGTAATTCCACGTAACCCGATGGTGATCTGTGTCTTCTGTGAGTCAGCACTGGTCTGTGAATGTGCATCAGCCCACAAACAGATACAGACAGAAATTGAAAGTGAGGCCTTATCCTGTCTCATACTGGTAATCAACAAGACAAAAACAAGTTGTATACCAAGTCATTGGATCTGCTAAAGATGGTTTGATTATTGGCTGTTCGTGGACCAGAGGTGGAGAAGCATGGTGTCTAAAGTGGAATAAGTTTTTAGACTTTTGTGGAGGTCACATAAAAACTGATAAAATTATGGATACTCTCTCCAGAAATATGGCCATGTACAAAGATATATAAAATGTCAATATAGGGGTGCCTGGGTGGCTCAGTCAGTTGAGCGACCGACTTCAGCTCAGGTCATGATCTCACGGTTCGTGGGTTCGAGCCCTGCATCAGGCTCTGTGCTGACAGCTCAGAGCCTGGAGCCTGCTTGGGATTCTGTGTCTCCTTCTCTCTCTGCCCCTCCCCCACTCGTGCTCTCTCTCTGTCTCAGAAATAAACATTAAAAAAAATTTTAAAAAGTCAATATATATACACAGATCATCTCAAGTGTTACAGACTTTGATTATTTTTTTAAAATCCTAGGAAGAGACAAAGGCTGGAGAAGACATTTTGAACAGTCACTTTATCACCTGACAATGCTACTCTGCTTATTTGTGAATAGAACTGGAGTAGACAAAAGCTGGATCCCATAACAACTATCAAGGGAAAAAGCTGAAAGATGCTATTTATTAGTCACTCCTTCATCCAAGTCACTCCTTCATCCAGGCCAACTTGAGCAGTCCTAGCCTCAGGGTCCAGTGTCTCATGTCAGGGGACTCAGTGATGTGAAAGTGGCATCTATACCCAGCAGCAGGACACTTATTGTATAGGGGCCTCACCTTGGGTCCACTGTGGATTCTGTTCCTGGGTGTGTAGACTTAAGCCTGTTCTGTGACTTTCCTTGAAATAGAACATGGCCCCACGTTCTCTCTCTCTCATCTGTAAGTCTCTGTAACTGTACATATGTATCATAAAGAGTCAGAAATCAATGTAGGGAGTAGTTATAGAGGAGCAAGACTTCACAGAAATTTTTCCCCAGATTTATGGAGATATAATTGACATATACCATTGTGTAAGTTTAAGGTACAAGCTTTTGTTTTGACACATTTCGATACTGCAAAATGATTACCATCACAGTATTAACCTGCATCATATCACAGTTACCATTCCCTTTTGTGTGGGGCAAACATTTAAGATCTACACTCTTGTTATCTCAGAGATTTTATGTTGAGCTGATAACCACTTCCTCAATCTGCCACCTGGCTGTGCCCTATGGAGAGAAAATGTGTATGTCCCAGCATGTCTTCCATTTTTCTTCTTACAAAAAAACAATTCAAATATGTGTATAAGATACTTTCCCACAATGAAAATTAATGCATTTGGAAATGCTACAAAGTCCAACCTCAAATATATCCAGAACCCCATCACTTCCTATGATTTTTCCCTCCTCACACCTCAGATGTACAGCTGACATCCCCCTCCTGGACACTGCACTAGTTTCCTACACTTTTCCCCACTGGTCACTGGATCGTCACCTCTCAGTTCTGTGCAAGAGCACACAGATGCTTCTAAAGAGATGTGAATCACGTTTATCTGTCCATTCTTTTAACTCCACGTTTCACGCAGAGAAATCTCAACCCTCTTCTAATATCCTAAGGTCTAGACATCTGACTGCGTTTCACATGCTCTCTGCTCCAGCCACAGTGGCCTCTCACCCTTCCTTGAACAAGGACACGCTCCTGCCCTAGTGCGTGTGCCTGGAGGTTCCCCTGCCTGGAAAGAACTCTCTGAAGAATTGCTGTTCAACAATTCCTTGTGTCCCGCACATCTCTCAGAGGTCAGCTTCCCAGTGAGGCTCCCTCTGACAGTAAAGTAGCCACCTTCCCTGTCCCCACACAGGAAACTCTCTGGGTCACTTTCCTCAAAGCACCTACCAATTTAAACACGTCCTTTATTTACCACATTTATACAATATATGGTTGAATCTGAATTACACTGGTTTTGACTGTGTACATCCACCAATATGTGGGCTTGTTTTTTACAGTATCGTCAAATGCGTGTTTTCTTTATGATTTCTTAGTACTTTCTAGCTTAATTTATGAGTATAGTATATAATACATGTAACATACAAAATATGTGTTAAAGAATTGTTTATGTTATCAAAAGGCTTCCAGTCAACAGTAGGCTATTAGTACTTAAGTTCTAGGGGAGTCAAAAGTTATACTTGGACTTGAGACTACACAGTGAGGTTATTGCCCTCAATCCCCACATTGTTCCAGGGTCAAGTGGAGTCTGCCCCTCACCACTAGAACATATTCTCCACAAGACTAGCACGTTTGCCTCTTCTTAGTCACTGAGGTATCCTAGATGAAAAAATAGTGGGTCCTGCACGTGGCACACGACATTATCAGTGGAACGATTGGTCAGTGGAGAGGACCTCTGTCTTCTGGATGAGCCTCAGGCACAGCCGGTCCGTGGCAGCTCCCGCACAAAGCGCCCCCACCTCACCATCAGTGCCGCCTCTACTTTCCCCCAGGGCTGCTCCCCCCTCCCTCTTTCTGCTCAGCTCCCCCCTCCCACAGAGTTTCCCCTGCACAGCACAGCACAGCACAGCACACAGTTATAGTCCTGTCTTCAGAATCACTGTACTTAGGCTCCATGGGGCCCTTTCTCCAACTAAATAGAAATCTACATTAGACCCTGCTTTATAAATCCATGAATGTAGACGGGAACCAGCACCAGTATCATTAGAACTAAGGACAGGAAGAGGGGGCAGAGAGGCAGGAAAGGCAGAAACTAACTGAAGTTGAACAAGGATGAGAAACTCCCAGATTCCTCTCTGTCTACCTCAGGATGTAAAGAATAATCCAGAAGACAACTCTAGAGGGAGGAGATGGATGAATCTGAAAATTCATGTCTCCAAACCACAGAGACTCCTGTGTGCAGGGCCCACCTAGGCCTGCAGAACAACAGCCCAAAGGACTCCTGGTGCTGTAACCACTCGGGTCATCTGGGGAGAAGGAGACAGAAACTCGGACACACGAGCAAGAACAGGCCTGATGCTCCATAGAAACAAGGGGAAAAAAAACACCCAAAAGATGGGCCTAAGGTCACAACCCAGGATGGAGCTTGCTGACCCAGTCACAGGAAGCTCTTGCTCCACAAGGTCCTGGTGACAGGTGACGTCCACATCCCTGTGGTCACGGTCCTGGTGAGACAAGGTGCCACAGAAGGGACAAGGACAAGGAGCAGAGACATGACCCAGCTGAGGAGGGAGCTCGACACACCAAGGATGCACTGAGCACCGACTGGACACAGGCCCCGTCCACACTTGGCTCCTCCAGCCCTCTCCTGTCCGCACCTGCAACAGACATGGCACAGGAAACAGCGAGTTCTGGAAGGTTCTCAGTGCTTTCATTTATTTTGTTGCAACTTTACAAATCTTTTCTTTTATTAATTCATCAATCCCACATACCCAGAATTACAAAATACCAATTCATATCTCGATTCTCACTTTCCATAGGAAAGTAAGGCGTTAGTACTCAGCCCAACACGAAAAAAAGATAAGGATGGAGATGGTCCAGCCCTGCCTCTGCTGAAACAGGAAAGCAGGTCAGAAAGGGAACACGAATCAGTACAGGTCATGGTGGGCAGGGGGGGCCAGTCTCCTGTGTCCTCACAATATGCTAATAGGAACGCAGACACATTCTGACACCATTTGCAGAAAGATAAGTCCAGAGCTCTTGTAA
Source organism: Puma concolor (assembly GCF_028749965.1). Classification (NCBI taxonomy): domain Eukaryota; kingdom Metazoa; phylum Chordata; class Mammalia; order Carnivora; family Felidae; genus Puma; species Puma concolor. Next base: position 30,311,381 of record NC_141671.1, read on the forward strand.
CCAAGTGAGAGTGTGAAAAGATCCTGCATTGCTCAGTCCTCCACAGTCAGCTGGCCTCCCACTGTGGGAGTTCATAGATAATCATGATAATAGATAGATAGATAGATAATCATAGATAATCATAGATAATCATGAACACATTTAGGTCACACAAATGCCACATTCTCAACAGCCTCCCATATGCTCAAAGTGCTCCTAGTGCCCCCACTCCTCCCCAGTTCAGGCCTTCTGGAGTCTTACTTTTAGGAGCTGCGGGAGACACATCAGAACCCTGGGCACTGTCATTGCCTGGGGTGGAATAAACAGGACGTGATCAGAGCCATAGGAGATGAACTAAATGAGGAGCTATGGAGGAGGTGGTGAGCTTCCCACAGAGTCCTGTCTACACTATCCCAGGGTTTCAGGAATCACCCCCTCCATCACGTGCAGCGTGAGAGTAGCTCGGTCCTTTTCCTCCTGTGGGAAGAAAATATCATGTTAGAGACTTGGGACAGATGGGCCATGAGATCCTAGAGCAACCTCCTAGTCCTGGTGCAAAATGAAGTTTCCAGAGTTCTGACTAAACACCCAGGACAGGATTGGGACACATGAAGAAAGAGTTGTGGGGTCACAGGACCACCTGACTTGCTGGAGGTCTGTCCTGAACAGGGACCTTCCTCTCTGTCCTGTCACTGCTAGGTATCAGGTCCCCATCAGCAGAACTACCAAGTGAAAATCTGTTCTTCATTTTCCAAGTGCTTTGCTACAGAGTGAATGTTAGTAATGGCTCCAGAGTGGGCAGCTACATGTGTGTGGATGGTACTTCCCAGGAACAAGGCAGGACAATGTGCTACCTACGAAACTCCCCAAGGGGACTAGAGTCTCAGATCCCCCCACTCTGTTCCTACCTGAGAACTTCTTCCTCCAGATCACAGCTCCAACCACCACAATGACCACAAGGATAGCCACACCAGCAATGATGCCCAGGATGGGGATGGAGGGCTGAGAGGATGGCTCTGGAAAGGGAAGGAAGGTGAGGGGCCCAGACCTCTGGCTTCAGTCCTGACTCTGAAATTTCCAGAAGGGCCCTGCTTTCCCTGACACGGGGCTCGACCCCAAACCCTCCTTACCCCATCTCAGGGTAATGGGCTCAGGCAGCCCCTCGTGCTGCACATGGCACGTGTATCTCTGCTCCTCTCCAGAAGGCACCACCACAGCCGCCCACTTTTGGAAGGTTCCATCTCCCGCAGGCCTGGTCTCCACAAGCTCTGCGTCCTGGGTGTGGTCCTGCCCATCACGCTGCCAGGTCAGGGTGATCTCCGCAGGGTAGAAGCCCAGGGCCCAGCACCTCAGGGTCACCTCACAGTCAGAAATGGGGTGGCGGGTCACCCGTGTTTTGGGAGATTCTGAGGAAGAAGAAACAGAGAAACCACACTGTGGTTTAGCTTTATGGGCCACTGAAACTGCATCCACGTGACCATCCTGAGGTGGACGGGACAACTGGTCTGGATGGAAGAAGCACAAAACCCAGACCCCAGTCTAGCCTTTGGGATCTCCTGATTCTTGTTAAGTTCTGGAATCAGGGAGAGAGCCCGGGTGGGAGGCTGCAGATCTAAAGTGGGGAACACACTATAGTTCTGACTGTGGTGGAGGGTGAATGATTCAGAAAACCCGGAGTCAGATCTCCAAAGATGTTCTCAGGGAGATCAAGGCCTTGAGAGGGAAGGTCATGGTTCACAAGGTGGCTGCCAGGGTCAGAGGGAACTGCTGATGGGTTATTTCAGGGATGGTCTCAACCTGCATCCCAGGGGGAGACTGGATTCCTCACTGCCCTTTAGAGAAAAGCGCCCTCTAGGGGAGTTACTCTCTAGTAGAAATATGAACACCGAGGCGGATCTCCCTCTTCCCACCCCGGGAGGGGCGCTGTTCTGACACTGAGTCCATTTTTCCTTTCTCGTGGGAAGCCAGCCCCAGTGGAAGGGAGATTGGGGAGGCCCCGCGGACCTGTACCTGCGCGAAGCAGCGTCTCCTTCCCCATGTCCAGGTACCTGCGGAGCCAATCCAAGCACATGCCCTCCGCGTAGTTCCTGAAGTCTTCCGCCACACCGGCCACCTCCCACTTGCGGCGGGTGATCTGCGCCGCGGTGTCCGCCGCGGTCCAGGAGCGCAGGTCCTCGTTCAGGGCTATGTAATCCTCGCCGTCTTAGGCCAACTGACTGTACCCGCGGAGGAAGCGCCCGTCTGGCCCCACGTCACAGCCATACATATCCTGTAAGGTGTGAGACCCTGGTCTCCACCCCGCCCCCGCAGTCAGACACGCCAACGGAGCCCTGACCCCGCGGTCAGCCCCGAGACCTTCCCAGTCCCAACAGGCAAGCGACTAAGTCCAAACCGAAAGTGAAACCGCTTAAAAGCTCCCGCGGGCTCTTCCCGGGTTGAGGGACTGCCATGCCGGGGGCGGGCCGCGGTTTCCCGCAGACTTCGGGTGGCGCTCGGACCCAGACTTGGGGCGACCCCGGCCCATCAGTGGGGATGGGGGTCATGATCCGGGCCCGCTCACCGGACTCGCTCTGGTTGTAGTAGCCGAGGGCAGTCTGCAGGCTCACTCGGAAAATCTGTGCTGTCTCCTTGACCCTCCGCGTCTCCCGGTCCCAATACTCTGGGCCCTCCTGCTCCAACCACTGCGCCGCGGCTCTACCCTCGGACTTGGGGCATCGCTGTCGAACCGCACGAACTGCTTGTCGTCTACGTAGCCGACTTCCAAGTAGCGGGGCTCCCCGCGGCCGGGTCGGGACACGACGGTGGAGAAATACCTGAGGGAGTGAGCCTGCGGGCGTGGAGGGGCTGAGACCCCGCCCGACCCTCCTCCCGGCGCGGGGCCGGGTGCTTGGTGGAGGTGGCCGGGAGGGGAGGACGAGGGGGACCCGAGTCGGGGAGAGCAGGGCAGAGTGGGAGAGGGATGGGGAGGACAGGCCAGGGCGGGGCCGGGTGGGGGTCTGGGGTGGGGGCGGAGGACAGGCACCTCCCCCCGGGGTCCTACGTCCTCGCCGGGCGGTCCCCTTGCCTCTGAGTCCCTTTCCGTCAGACCCCGCACTCACCCGCCCAGGTCTGGGTCATGGCCAGGGCCTCCGACAGTAGCAGGAGGAGGGTTCGGGGCATAATGACCCGCTCCTTCGGGGTCTGGAGAGAATGATTCGCAGTTGGTAGCGGGGTCGGGTGCGGAGACTTGGTAACAGGGGAACTTGCAGTGCCGCTGATTGGCTTCCCTGGAAACCCGACACTAATAGGAGTGTGAACTGACTTTGCGTCATCAGTATCCAGGCGGAAATACCTGACAATGGTTGTAGAAAGAGAAGTGGAGATTGGGACCCCTCAACACAGCCCTGGAACCTGAGTCCCTGAGAGCCAGCCCCAGGGACCAGGGACTGCCCAGACCCCCTCACCTACTTCACAGAGCGCTCTTTGTCACAATCTCTCCCTGAGTCGTGGCCCAGGAGCTGTGTGAGTCAGTGATTCTCCCAACATTTTGTTCTGAGGTTATCTACACAGTCTTACAAATTACTGAGGATCCCAAGGATAATTTTGTGTCTGTGGATTATATCTATCAATATTTACCATAATAGGAATAAAACAGGTTTAAAAATTTATTAATTCATTTATGGTCATATTAATAACCCATGGCATGAAAACAGAAATACCGTTTTTATGAAAAAGAACCATTTCCCCAAATAAACAGGGTAGTGAGAAGACTGGATTTTGTTATATTTTCCATTTTTGCAAATCTCTTTCTTCTCTGTCTCGTTAGAAGACCACTGGATGTTCAAATTTGCTTCTGCATTTATTGTGTTGTTTTGGTTGAAATATATGAAGTAACTTACAACCCTGCAACATAAGAATAGTATGTTTCATAACCTTTTCAAATAATTATGAATATTCTTCTTTGATACTATATTAAAACAACACAAATTGTACTTTCTCTAAGGTAATTTGCAAAGTAGAACCTGAAACAGCATCATTGACTGTCTCCTTCTGTGTTACATTAAACCCATAGGCCTATCCATTGAATGGATCTTGTACTAATGCCTGATTGTTTTAAAGTGTCATTTCACTATGTGATATAGATAGCGTTTGTTAGATTGGAATGGAATTATCAGAACATCACATTTGTTTTAATATTATCACAAATCCCAGCAGAAAAGTTTCTCAGTATGAGAAGCTGTCAGGCTTATCGGTGGATCACAAGTTTTCCAAAATGTTGATTTTCTCTTGAGAGCTTACGTTTTATCAAGGTAACAAGTACTGCCAGCTGTCTCATGTGAGCTGATTTTCATGAAGGGATAGGTTCATGTTCATCTTCAAGAAACTATCTGCCAAATATCCTAGGCTAAATAGTCCAAGTTTCTGTGTCATTCATTCTTTCAAATAAAAATGGCATTCTGCAAAAGAAAAACAAACACACAAAAAGCATTCCAATTAAGTTCATGGAGATTATTTTCCCTGGGGCTTAGGGATGTAGCAGAAGTGCTATACATCCCAAGTCATCATATAACACATATTTAAAATGTGGATTTAAGGGGCGCCTGGGTGGTTCAGTTGGTTGAGCATCTGACTCTGACTCTGGATATCAGCTTATGTCAGGGTCCTGGGATCAAATCCCATGTTGGGCTCCGCACTGAGTGTAGAGCCTGCTTAAGATTCTCTCTCCCTAACCTTCTGCCCCTCTCCCCTGCTTGCACTCTCACTCTCTCTCTAAAAAATAAAAAATAAAGAACATGTGGATTTAAGAATATTTTGGTAAAGATAATAATTTTTAATACTTCAGGGCATTTTAAAGTGATATTAATATATATATTTAATGGAGGTAAGTAGTGGTGAAGAATAACAACTATTGTAGTTTGGACCCATAACCTCCATTCTGGCTATGTTTTACCTCACTGTGAATGTCAACATAGTAAAAAGGCAAATACTGTCTATGTACTATCATGAAAATAGTTTAAACCCCATGGATTCTGTGAAAGGGCCTCAGTGACTTCTGGTGTTCCACAGACCACACTTTGAGAACTGCTGCTCTGAATAAACCTGGGAGGGTCGCCCAGCTGATCCCTGCCCTGGCCTCTTCTTAGCAGAATCCCTTTCCCTGAGCTGGACTTGGCTCTGATAAGTTAGCTCTGAGTTTAGCCCCTGAGGGCACCTGGGACAGAACTCACCTCCTGGAAGTTTGCTGCCAGAGTGTCCTCAGTCTGGGAAGGGAGGTGGAGGGGCCGGTATTTCCTTTTGTAATTGGGAACAGTTTGTGCCTGAAGGCACCAGACCCATGCATGACTGACTTTGATTTTGTGATATACCACCTTACTATGTATTCGCATCCCAGAGATCTCATGTAGTCTGTAAGAGAAATAATATTGGTCTTCACATTTTACATGTACCTAATGCATCTGACTTGAGGCCCATAAAGCATGCAATGCAGTACCGTCCAATACAACATTCTGTAATGAAGGAATTGTTCTATATCTGCCCTGTCCAGCATGGTGGCCACAAGCTGCATGTGGCTCTTGAGATACAGGTGGCACCTGAAATGGGGCTAGTGTGCTGAACAGTTGCATTTTTAATTATTTCAAAGGAATTTGAATTTAAGTAGCCATATGTGGCTAGTAGATACTAGTTTTAAAAATTATTTATTTTTATGTGGGGAGGGACAGAGAGAGAAGGAGAGAGAGAATTCCAAGCATGTTCTGTGCTGTCACTGCAGAGTCCCATGTGGGGCTTGATCCAAGAACTGTGGGATAAAGACCTGTGCTGAAATCAAGAATCAGTCGCTTAACCAACTGAGCCACTCAGGTATCCCTAGTAGTCTCCATTTGGACAGTACATATCTAGAATGTTCTTGGTTTTCAGAATCCTCCTCAAAATAGATACTATGTGACTCATAGGTTTATGTATACTAAATTTATCTTCGTATGGAAGTCATGGATTTGTCTATGTGTGTTTGAGACATACCCTTGAGAGTTTAATTAATAATGTGTTATAACTGCTAAAGTGTATAGAGATTAACCAAAACGTGATGTATCAAATCAAATTCATTGTTCAAAAATGCCCATCACTGGAGGTAATTTTAGTTTCTATTACCTTGGGTGACTTGGTGTTTGTGTTAACCTGGTAAACATAAGCAGGCATGTAAGTCTTCACTGAGCCCAAGAGAGAGGATTCGTTGAACACAACATATATGAGCTACCTTGTAGGCCCTGCACATACTTGTAAAAATCCTAAAGCAGAAGATGTACATCTTAGATTCCACCACCTTAGAATCTTTTACCTGTTGCTCTTTTGCCCAAATTCAGACATTTCTCTGTGTTTTCCTTTACCCTTGAAACCCTCTGCTCTTCATTTCTACCAAGGTGAAAATATACATGAAACATTTATAATTGTGGGATGAAGAATTCTCTAAGTGTGGCCCAATGATTTGAAAATTGTGATATGAAAATGATAAAGCCAAACAAAATTTCTGCATGTCAAGCACTCACAAAGATTCAAACACATGTCGTGATCAAATTAAAAGACACAGAAACAATTTTGACAGACAAAAGGGTAACATGCTTCAATGTTCTCCAGCCAAAGACCACCAGGAGCAGCTGTGGGCATTCAAGTTGGATCTATTACTTGTTGCACTGAGAAAGAACGCATTTCTTTGGGGCCATGAGGCATCTTAATATGAAGGTGTTGGAACCTATAAGGATATGAGCTTTGGATGGGTGTTTGGGGGAGGGTTTGTGGAAGCTGGGGCACGCTCCTGGCTGCATGTTGTGAGCATGTGTGGGCAATTCTATGCTTGACCATCTGAGTGAATTTCATTTCTAAGCAGGACAGACCAGAGTGATGATAAAGCAGTAAGGGTAAAGAAGCAGTGATTGGTCACATTAACCAGCACAAGGAGATGTTGGGTATTTTGTGGGTTGTACAATGCCTGTTTTGTCTGTAATTAGACAAAGTAATGTCATGGTTTCAGAGTGTCCTTGTCTGATGTTGATGTTCTTAAGATGACTGGCTCATGTCCCACAGGAATAATATGGCCCAGTGGTGTCATCGGTCAGCTTCTGACCACACAGTGGCCCAGCTGTCAGTGTCAGACCTGTTCCAGATGTGGGGGCTGCTGTTTATTCTCTCTTCAATTCCATATTTTAAAATAACTACAATCCATTTGAAAAATTATTAAAGAATTGGTGTTTCCATTTCTTTCGGTAAATACCCAGGAGTGGAATTATTGGGTGATGTGGCAAATCCCTATGTTGTAAACCTGAAAGTGTGTGTCAACTGTAATCAAATAAAAAAATAAACAGAAAAGAAAAAAGAGAATTAAGAATATTAGAAAACAATTCAGAAGGGAAGAAATGAAACATCAAAAAAATATATTGGTGATAAGTATGCATAAAGAAAAATGAGAATGTGGATAAGAAATGGGAATACAACTTAGAATCTATCAACTTGGCAAAGATGAAGCCAGGTGATGAGAGTGTCCAACAGATGGTTGGGAAAATACACTGTCATAAAGGGTGATGGTAGTGAAAACTGGTATAAAGTTAGAAAAAAAATTTTTTTAGTGTTTAATTATTTTTGAGTGTGTGTGTGAGAGACAGTGTGTGCAAGCAGGGGATGGGCAGAGGGAGAGAGAAATAGAGAATCTGAAGGAAACTCCAGGTTCTGAGCTGTCAGAACAGAGCCTGATGCAGGGTTTGAGCTCATGAGCCATGAGATCATGACCTGAGCTGAAGTCAGACGCTTAACCGACTGAGCCACCCAGGTGCCCCACTGGTATAAAATTTTCAAAGGTTCTTCTGAAAATGTCTCCACAATTTAAATCTGCTTATATTGTAACACAGACATTTTCTTTTAGGAGTTTATCTTGAGATAATCATACTTTTTTCAAAAGTATATTTTCAAGGATGTTTCTTGAATTGTGGTTTATAAAGAAAAAGCAGAACTTTAGGTGCTATAATCAATATGATGATGGTATGCATAAATAGTGGAATATGTCTCAGGCATTATCACCATGTGATGTACACAGAGGGTCAAAGTTAATCTTCAAAGTAAACCCAAAAGGCACCTCATAGGGGATCCCTTTGTACAGACAGGGAAAGGGAGATGTGGAATAAGGAGGTGGTGGAACCAGGGTTAAGATTTGCTTTTAGAGGCCTATTGACTTGTCTGTCCTTGGATCTCTGTCCATAAGGAGGTGGGTATGACTGTGCACTCCATGCAAGTGAACTGTTACAGTGTTCCAGAATGTTCTGTGATGGGAGGCTGTTTAGCTCAGAATCTAGGAGGACATTAAGTGGCAGTGTGACTTACCTGCTCAAATCAAACTAAAGCCCATCATCTAGTATACATCTTGAGGCCTCCAGTAGCTCAGGATCAGCTGGACTCCAGAGCTACAACAAAGAGCAAGGGTGAGACCCTGGTCATGCAACACTGGCACTGTTATGTGGGAGATGAGCATTTAGCAGAAATGACAGAGATAAATGTAAGTCACTCCTGAAATAAGTGGTGTGTGGAGAAAGGTCATGATATCATGAAAGCGGATGACGAGGAGACCTAACAGGTCCCCTACCGCTATCTACATATCTACAGTATGTAAAAGACATATGGATATGAAACAAAAACACGATTATACACAGTGGTATATAACCATAGAATAGGAAAGAGCCCTTGGAAATTAAAAATGTGACCATAGAGGGGTTCCCCTGGGTGGCTTAGTTGATTGAGTGTCTGACTCTTGATTTTGGTTCAGGTCATAATCTGGTGGTTCATGGGTGTAAGACCCGCATCAGGCTCTGAGCTGACAGTGCAGAGTTGGCTTGGGATTCTCTCTCTCTCTCTCCCTCTCTCTCTGCCCCTCCCCCATTCGCGCGCGCGCGCGCGCTCTCTCTCTCTCTCAAAATAAACAAATAAACTTAAAAAAATGACCGTTGAAATGAATAGTCAATAAAGTGGATGATTACAGCTGTACTTTCCCGTAGTAGTACAGTTGGGAAGGTGATGTCAGCAGGAGAGAAGACCTGTTTGGCTCTCAATCAAGTGACTCCAATAAGTTAATAACAGTAGTTTTAAAAAGAATGGAGACGGGGCGCCTGGGTGGCGCAGTCGGTTAAGTGTCCGACTTCAGCCAGGTCACGATCTCGCGGTCCGTGAGTTCGAGCCCCGCGTCAGGCTCTGGGCTGATGGCTCCGAGCCTGGAGCCTGTTTCCGATTCTGTGTCTCCCTCTCTCTCTGCCCCTCCCCCGTTCATGCTCTGTCTCTCTCTGTCCCAAAGATAAATAAAAAAAAATAACGTTGAAAAAAAAAATTTAAAAAGAATGGAGAGACGGGGTGCCTGGGTAGCTCAGTTGGTTGAATGACCGACTTCAACTCAGGTCTGGGTAGCTCAGTTGGTTGAATGACCGACTTCAACTCAGGTCATGATCTTGAGGTTAATGAGTTTGAGCCCTGCATCGGGCTCTGTGTTGACAGCTCAGAGCCTGGAGCCTGCTTTAGATTCTGTGTCTCCCTCTCTCTCGGCCTCTCCCCCACTCATGCTCTGTCTGTCTCTGTCTTTCAAAAATAAAAAAAAAACATTAAAAAAAAGAATGGAGAGTAGGAAATGATAAAAAACAATTTTAAGAGTATTACTCAGAGTTGACAGGGAAAAACACACATGTTGAAAGACCAAACCAAATTATTATTATGTTTTTTCCTTCCAAGATTTTACTTAAATTCAAGTTAGTTAACATATAGTGTAGTTTTGGTTTCAGGAGTAGAATTTAGTGATTCATCTCTTGCATATAACACCCAGTGCTCATCCCAACAAATGCCCTCCTTACTTCCCATCACCCATTTAGCCCATTCTCCCACCCACCTCCCCTTCAGCAACCATCAGTTTGTTTTCTATAGTTAAGAGTATCTTATGGTTTGCCTCCCTCTCTGTATCTTATTTTATTTTTCCATCCTTTTCATATGTTCATCTGTTTCATCTCTTAAAATCCACATATGAGTGAAATCATAAGGTAGTTTCTTTCTCTGACCAACTTATTTTACTTAGCATAATACGCTTTAGTTCCATCCACATTGTTGTAAATGGCAACATTTCATTCGTTTTGATGGCTGATGTTCCATTGTATATATACCACATCTTTATCCATTCATCAGTCAATGGACATTTGGGCTCTTTCCATAATTTGGCTATTGTGGAGAGTGCTGCTATAAACATATAAAGGTGCATATGCCCTTTCAATCAGTATTTTTGTATCCTTTGGATAAATGCCTAATAGTACAGTTCCTGGATTGTGGGGTAGTTCTATTTTTAAGTTTTGAGGAACCTCCATACTGTTTTCCAGAGTGGCCTGCATTCCCCACCCCAACAATGTAAGAGGGTTTCCCTTTCTCCACATCTTCGCCAACATTTATTGTTTCCTGAGTTTTAAATTTTAGCCATTCTGACAGGTGTGAAGTGATATCTCATTGTGATTTGATTTGTATTTCCCTGATGATGAGTAATGTTGAGCATTTTTTCATGTGTCAGTTGGCCATTTGTATGCCTTCTTTAGAGAGATGTCTGTTCATGTCTTCTGCTCATTTCTTAACTGGATTATGTATGTTTTGGGTGTTGAGTTTGAAAGATTTTGTGGATTTTGGATACTAGCTCTTTGTCCGATATGTCATTTGCAAATATCTTCTCCCATTCTGTTGATTGCCTTTTAGTTTTGTTGATTGTTTCCTTTGCTGAGCAGAGGCTTTTTATCTTGATGAAGTCCCAGGAGTTCATTTTTGCTTTTGTTTTCCTTGCCTCCAGAGACATATCTACTAAGAAGTTGCTGTGGCCAAGGTCAAAGAGGTTGCTCTCTGTGTTCTCCTCTAGAATTTTGCTGGTTTCCTGTTTTATATTTAGTCCTTTTATCCATTTTTAATTTATTTTTGTGTATGGTGTAAGAAAGTGGTCCAGTTTCATTCTTCTGCATTTGTCTGTCCAGTTTTCCCAACACCAATTGTTGAAGAGACTGTCTTTCCTGCCATGTCAAAGATTAGTTGACCATATAGTTGTGGGTCCATTTCTGGGTTCTCTATCCTATTCCATTGATCTGTGTGTCTGTTTTTGTGCCAGTACCATACTGTCTTGATGACTACAGGTTTGTAATACAGCTTGAAGTCCAGAATTATGATTCCTCCTGGTTTGGTTTTCTTTTTCAACATTACTTTGGCTATATAGTGTCTTTTCTGGTTTCATACAAATTTTAGAATTGTTTTTTCTAGCTCTGTGAAGAATGCTGGTGTTATTTTGATAGGGATTGCATTGGATGTGTAGATTGCTTTGGGTAGTATAGACATTTTAACATAGACATAACATATCATATCATATATGATATCATAACATATCATAACATAGCATATACATAGTATAGACATAATATTTGTTCTTCCAATCCATGGTCATGGAATATTTTTCATTTCTTTTTTTAATGTTTATTTATTTTGAGAGAGAGAGAAAGAGGGAGAGAGGGAGAGAGCGAGTCGGGGGGGGGTGCAGAGAGAGAGGGAGACAGAGAATCCCAAGCAGGTTCAACACTCAACATGGAGTCCAATGTGGGACTTGATCTCATGATGGTGAGATCATGACCTGAGCCAAACTCAATAGTAGATGCTTAACCGACTGAGCCACACAGGTGCCCCTGTTTTTCCTTTTCTTTGCATCTTCTTTAATTTCTTTCATAAGTGTTCTATAGTTTTCAGAGTACAGATCTTTTACCTATTTGGTTAGGTTTACTCCTAGGTAGCTTATGGTTTTGGGTGCAATTGTAAATGGTATCAGTTCCTTGATTTCTCTCTCTGTTGCTTCATTACTGGTGTATGAAAATGCAACAGATTTCTGTACATTTATTTTATATCCTGTGACTTTGCTGAATTCATGTATCAGTTCTAGCAGTTTTTTGGTGGAATCTTTTGGGTTTTCTACATAGAGTATCATGTCATCTGCAAAGAGTAAAAGTTTGACTTCTTCCTTGCTGACGTGGATGCCTTTTTATTCCTTTTTGTTGTGTGATTGCTGAGGCTAAGACTTCCAACACTATGTTGAATGGCAGTGGCAAGAGTGAACATCCCTGTAGTGTTCCAGACCTTAGGGAAAAAGCTCCCAGTTTCCCCCTCCTTGAGGATCATATTAGCTGTGGGTCTTTCATATAGCCTTTATGATGTTGACATATGTTCCTTCTATCCCTACTTTCTTGAGGGTTTTTATGAAGAAAGGATGCTGTAATTTGTCAAATGGGTTTTTTGCATCTATTGAGGGAATCCCATGGTTCGTATCCTTTCTTTTATTAATGTGATGTATCACGTTGATTGATTTGCAAATATTGAACCACCCCTGCAGCCCAAGAATAAATCACACTTGATTATGGTGAATAATTCTTTTAATGTATTGTTGGATTCGGTTTGCTAGTATCTTGTTGAGAATCTTTGCATCATTGTTCATCAAGGATATTGGTCTGTAATTCTCCTTTTCAGTGGACTCTTTTTATCTGGTTTTGGAATCAAGATAATGCTGGCCTTGTAGAATGAGTTTGGAAGTTTTCCTTCCATTTCTATTTTTGGAACAGTTTCAAAAGAATAGGTATTAATTCTTCTTTAAATGTTTGATAGAATTCCCCTGGGAAGACATCTGGCCCTGGGTTCTTGTTTCTTGGGCAATTTTGGATTACTGATACAATTTCTTTACCGATTATGGGACTGTTCAATTTTTCTATTTTTTCCTGTTTCAGTTTTAGACTTACCCAAATTATTTTTTTCAAGTTTATTTATTATTTATTTTTGAGAGAGACAAAGAGTGTGAGCAAGGGAGGGGCATATAGAGAGGGAGACAGAGAATCCCAGCCAAGCTCTGCACAGAGCAGAGCCTGATGCAGGGTTCAAACCCACAAACCATGAGGTCATGACCTGAGCTGAAGTCAAGAGTCAGATGCTTAACCCAGTGAGGCACCCACACACCCCTAGATCTACCCAAATTCTTTTTTTTTTTTTTTAATTTTTTTTTCAACGTTTATTTATTTTGGGGACAGAGAGAGACAGAGCATGAACGGGGGAGGGGCAGAGAGAGAGGGAGACACAGAATCAGAAACAGGCTCCAGGCTCTGAGCCATCAGCCCAGAGCCTGACGCGGGGCTCGAACTCCCAGACCGCGAGATCGCGACCTGGCTGAAGTCGGACGCCTAACCGACTGCGCCACCCAGGCGCCCCTACCCAAATTCTTTAAATGTTTTTTATTTTTGAGAGAGAGAGGGCAGAGAGAGAGACGAGAGAGAGAGAGAGAGAGAGACTCAGAACCTGAAGCAGACTCCATGTCTGCGCTATCAGTACAGAGCCTGACGTGGGGCTTGAACTCACAAACTATGAGATCATGACCTGAGCCAAAGTTGGACACTTAACCAATTGAACCAGCCAGGTACCCCAAGATCTACCCAAATTCTTTAAAAAAAAATTCTTTTAATGTTTATCTATTTTTGAGAGAGAGAGAGAGAGAGAGAGAGAGAGAGAGAGAGAGAGAAATGAGGGAGGGGTAGAGAGAGAAGGAGACAGAATCTGAAGCAGGCTCCAGGCTCTGAGCTGTCAACACAGAGCCACCCATGAACCGTGAGACTGTGACCTGAGCCAAAGTCCGACACTTAACCAACGGAGCCACACAGGCACCCCTACCCAAATTCTTAACTAGAGTAGATGAAAGGAGACCCACACCAAGAGACAGCACAATAAAATGTCAAAAAGAGGGTAGAGGAGCAGAGACCTTGAAAACTCCAAGACACAACACAGGCCTGGCAGTTGGAAAACATGACACATGGTCCCCATATCCTGAGGACAGCTGTGTCTGGCACAGAGTCTCAATCCCATCACTGCGTGAATCAGGGCAAGGGTAGCCTAAAGGCACATCAGATGTTTAGATGTCAGTGTCTACTTTCCACGTTCCTTTCCACAGGATACCACTAGGCAGTGGGGGAAATGATAGAGGAGACCAAAAGAGGGAAGCATGTGGGATCCAGGCAACAGGGAGCCAGAAGGAGACAGGCAGAGGGCACCCAAGATGAGCTGAAGGGGATCCAGGTATCCGCCCTGCCCCAGGTGTGCAGACATCATGTCCACATGGGGCAGGACTGAGGGCTGCGGGCCAGGTGTCTGCACAGACATGAAGATAATGGAATAGTGGATAGGCTTGAATATATTCGTGAAGATTTACCTGGGGGGAGCTTGGGAAGGAATTAATGAGAACAACAGAAACTAAGCAAATGAAGGGATAAGACGTTTATTTACTCCAGGGAAATTAAAAAGTTGATTCAGGAAAGACAAAGCAATCATAGTCTACTGAATGCTTATTTGTGATGAGCATTTCATGGTCATAATAATGCACACACTGTACATTGAACTAACCAAATTATAAAATAATTATATGGGGCAAATGGGAGTGTGTGAAAGAAGAGTGAATTCAGTAAAGAGGATGCATAAACCTGAAAAGCAGAGAATGAGTCTGAGAAGCAGGATATTTAGAGACACAGAAGCAATAACCAGAGAATCAGTGAAAGAACTAATGCAGGTGGTCTCTGAGATTCCGGACATGGGGGACATGAGGGACATGGAAGATTGGGGACATCTGTCTTGATATCAAGTACTGCAGAAGTATTTGGCTTTTTTTTTTTTTTTAACATTTATTTATTTATTTTTTTAATTAAAAAAAATTTTTTTTCAACGTTTTTGTTTTTGTTTTTGTTTTAATTTATTTTTGGGACAGAGAGAGACAGAACATGAACGGGGGAGGGGCAGAGAGAGAGGGAGACACAGAATCGGAAACAGGCTCCAGGCTCGGAGCCATCAGCCCAGAGCCTGACGCGGGGCTCGAACTCACGGACCGCGAGATCGTGACCTGGCTGAAGTCGGACGCCCAACCGACTGCGCCACCCAGGCGCCCCTTCAACGTTTTTTATTTTATTTTTGGGACAGAGAGAGACAGAGCATGAACGGGGGAGGGGCAGAGAGAGAGGGAGACACAGAATCGGAAACAGGCTCCAGGCTCTGAGCCATCAGCCCAGAGCCTGACTGGGGCTGGAACTCACGGACCGTGAGATCGTGACCTGGCTGAAGTCGGACGCTTAACCGACCGCGCCACCCAGGTGCCCCAACATTTATTTATTTTTGAGACAAAGAGAGACAGAGCATGAACGGGGGAGGGGCAGAGAGAGAGGGAGACACAGAACGGGAAGCAGGCTCCAGGCTCTGAGCTGTCAGCCCAGAGCCCGACGCGGGGCTCGGACTCACGGACCGCGAGATCATGACCTGAGTTGAAGTCGGACGCTTAACCGACCGAGCCACCCAGGCACCCTAGTATTTGGCTTTTTGAAACTCGGTGCCTCTATCCATTTGTTACAAAGACAACATGGTGAGTAAGAAATGGAGTCAGGAATGGAGGCCTTAGACATGGGGCAGGAGTTAGAGGAGTCATGGGAGTAAGTGTTGGATTTTTATGAGATGATTTTGTTTTGATTTATTTAGTTTTGTTTCATACAAACAAGACAGCATGTTCCTATGGGAAATGGATGATGCTGGTGCCCAAATTGAGGGGTTAGGGTAGCCTGAGACAGAGGGGTGCCTCCACTATCACTGCTTAGAAGGTGAGGACACAGGTTCAGATGTGGGGGAGGAGGAGAGAGGGGAGAGTGCAGTTGTCTCCTTCTTTTCTGAATGAGAATCAAAGGAGCTCATCATCTCAGGGAGGGATCAGGGAGGGGGTACAGGAGACTGAGAAGGGGGGAGGAAGTAAGAAGCAGCCCTCTCAGGAGGGGGACAGTGAGCTGACTGGGGAAATGGCATTTAGAGAGAGAAAGGCTGGGGCCTCTGAGCTCTGTGCTCATTACCTTAGAGTGAGAGAGTTTCAGCATCAGGAGCATCTATAATAGACTAGAAAAAAATGCAACAAAATAGCTCAGGTGTGAGAATTACCATCCTTTTTACTTTGTCATCATTTGCTTTTCTCATTTTATAATTTTTCTACAGGGAATATACATAACATTATATATATTATACATCACACAAACACATCATAATCAGATTATAAACATTTTATTATTTATAATTTAAAAAGGAATGCAGATGGTAGGAAAGTCAGTAGCTTAGACCACAGAGCTGGAAGAGTGGATCTGTCTGTCTACAGTCTGGGCAGTGTGACTGTGTGAGAACACAGCTTTTGCTCCGTTTCTCAGGACTCTGTTCTTCAGTGGGGGCTAAGCAGATCTTTCTCTTCCTTTTGGGGTGTGGATATTTATTTATTTACTACTATTTTGTTAGTTTTAATGCTTTTTGTAGATGATGATTTTTCTATGTTTCATGTTATTTGAAGCTATTTTAGTGGGAACATTTGTCCACATAGTCTAGCCCACCTGCTTCAGAGATGGAAATTCAAAGGCAAAATAGTTCACTGAAAAGATGATTGGTTCTAAAGCAGCAGATGAGAGCCTGAGTCTTAAATTATGGTCTGAGGCTGATCTGTCAAGTATTTGGGATTTTAAAGTAGTTTATTTTTTGAAAACTTTATTCATGCACACACAAGAGAATTCAATAGATACTCAAAAATATACAAAAATAAAGAAGTCACATGATAACCCCTCATCCCCCAGTCACCCAAGTTCTCTACCCAAAATAATCACAGCAAGCCATTTCTCCTTTCTCCTACCCTCCCCAAAATGCATCTGTGCATATGTGTCCACTGTTACATCAGGAAAGAAGCTCAGGCCAGAGACTGGTAGAAGATATTTGCAAATCACATATTTGATAAAGGACTTGCTCTAGAATAACCATAAAACTGTTAAAAAGTGACAATAAGAAAACAAGTCATTAAAAAAAAATGAGCAAAAGCCTGAGCAGACAGCTCACCAAGAACATATACTCCTAGCGAATAAGCACATGAGAAGGTGCTCACAGCAGGTGTCATTAGGGAAACGCAAAGGGAACAACAGTGATCTGCCATTGCACTCCTGTTAGAATGGTGGGAATCCAAACACTGATAATATCAAGTGCTGACTAGGACTTGGAGCAACAGAAAGCCTCAGTCACTAATGGCAGGAATACAAAACAGCACAGTCACTGTGGGTGTCAGTCAGCAGTTTCTTGTAAAGCCAAACACAGACTAAGCATGGGAGCTGCTGATCCCTCTCTGAGGTGTTTACCCAACTCATTAGAAAACTCATGTCTGCACAACAACCTGCACGCACATTTGCATAATGGGACAGCCCTTAACTGTGGACTGCACATCGTGACTTCCTTCCAAAGACTACTTTATGGAAAGGGACAAAGCATAAAAAGGAACTTCACAGGAGGAATCTGGGAAAGATGACCTTAGCCAGGTGGTGAAGGGTAACTTCATCAGTGATGACCAAGTGATCACTGTATGCTCTTGATATGTTGTGTTGAGAATGGCCCGTCCAGTTGTGATCTTCCCAAACCCCATTAGTCTCGGGCAGCCTAATTCACAATGAGAGATAGTCTACAATATACCTGAAAGTTCTCCTCAAACATATCAACATCATCAAAATAAGGAAAATCTGAGAAAGAGTCACAGCCAGAGGAGCCTGAAGGAGACATGATTGGGGCTTAACTCAGTGTGGAATCTTGGATGGGATCTTGGAAGAGAAAACAAAACCAGTGAAACCAAATCTCAGGTAGAATTCAGTGGTAATGTATGAATATTGCGTCATTATCTGTGGTAAATGTATGAGGGTGAGGTTGGTAAATCTCCAACTTTTATAAAATAAAGGAGCTCCTTTTTGAAATAGCCCTCAGAGAGGGAATAGGTCAAGGAGGAACAATGATCTACTTTAAAGTTTTCCCGGCAACATCACCAAGAGGCTGGAGAGAGGGGTTGTAGGGAGGACAGATGGAAACTGCACATACAGGACAGGGCTCTAGAGCACTCCTCTCCTCTGATCCCTGCCCCACCCCTGCCCCCAGGGCTGCTCAGAAGGCACCTTCATCCCCTCACCTCTCCCTCCATGCTCAGCTTGCAGGTCAGCCATCTGGGCCTGACTCAGCTCAGCCCAGTCCTCTCCCCTGGCGGTGCAGAACCGGCCAGCGGCAGCGCCCCCGTGTGGCCACAGGACTGATGAGAGAAGACTTGAGAGCCCTTTGAGGTTCTCGCAGGGACTGACTTCTCCTTGGCTTCCAGCAGCTGCACAGGGCTGTGCATACAAGGGAAAGCCCCTCTAGTGTCAGGTCCCCAGTCTGAATTGTCTCCCAAAATACACGCTGGCACAGGTGCTTTCTCCACTGAATGACCATGGACTTTGGCCTCAAGGAGGAACAGAGCTTTGGGCCATAAATGCTGCTTCTATGCCTGCAGTGCAGCACAAACATCCTGGATGCCCTCTCAATGGGACCTTGACCCCAGAGTTCCTGTCAGTTGTTCTGGCTGCTGCTCCAGGGAACCAAGGTCCTCCAGGGAACCAAGTCTGGATTCTCCATTCCTAAGTTGTGGTAGAATAAGGGGAAGAGGAGGGGGCGGAACTCCCCTGGGTAATGACCTAGAACCTGGGGAGGTTCCTGGAGAACTGAGCAGAGGTAGGAAATAGTGACATTAGGGGATAGAGGCCAACAAGGGTGCAGGAGGAGGAATGAGGGACCAGAGGTCAGGGGAAGGGTCATCTTAGGGGACCCTTGTGGGGGGAGGAGGGGTTCTGTCTGGAAGAGGCACGGGGTCATCTGGCTCAGGCCCTGGTAGACATCTTTGTTTTGCATCTGATGGTCATTACACAGGGGTTAGCTCTGTAATTGGTCAGGAAACTGTACTTAAGTCTAGGTATTTTTCCATACCGAAGGTACAGATGGTTCAAATATCCTGGATGAAGGGAAAGTAAGAGAGAGGGGAGGTCGTTAAGGGGCTTCCTCTCTTCCAGAGCAAGACTCCCTTAAGCTGGTGAGGCAGGGAGAGTCAAGGAACTGAGAGGAGGGATGAGCAAGGTCTCTGCACCCTGAAGGGACCTGGTTTCTAATTCCGGAGTTTCCATTTCCCACTCCCTGGGTTAAGATTTCAAGCTGCCTGCTGTCCCACCTGTGTCACAGCCCCTGTCACCTGGAGACATTCTGTATTTGTGAAGATGGGCTAACCACTGCTCTAGGAGGAGCAGCCCCAGGGTCTCTGACAGGGAGGTGCCCCGCATGTGGGGCTTGGAGGGAGGACATGGGATGGAGGCTGGACGCTGCAGGGGCTACAAGGAGATGAGTCATGAGTCAGATCCAGGCTTCTGCCTAACATTTTCCCCATTATCCAAATGTGTCTCCTCCCCTCTCCCCAGGCCTGAGGACTCAGGCATCTCTACACCATGTCCAAGATTGACAGGGGAAGCTTGTATGCGGGGATCAGAACCCCACAGCTGGAGCCTGGAGGGAGGCCCCCTCCCCCACCTGGAGAGCCCAAGACCCTGGAGTGCTTCCTTTTCTACCCCTTGGTACATCTTTGAAAGAGCGACCTGCTGTCTGGGTCCCTCAGGCCTGGGCTTCCTGTCCCTGAAAACTGTGAAATCACAGCCTCTGCTTTTGTTGCATCTACAGACCTCACATTGTCGTCTCTGTACATTGTCATTCAGGTGCAGAGAAACCTGACATCCCTGTGATTGTTTCTCTAAGCCATGATGACCCAGGGGTTTGATATATGTTCTAATTTACAAATATTTGGGGATTTTCCAAAGATGCTCATGTTACAGATTTCTAATTTAATGTCACTGTGGTCACAGAGTGTACTCTATAATATCACTGCCTTTACGTTATTGAGACTTATTTTAGGGCCAGTCGGTGGTCTATTCTGGCTCACAGTATGGTTGAAGTCCTTGAATCCTTACTTGTTTTATTAACGAGAGAGGAGAATTGATCTCTAAATATAATAGTTAATTTGTCTATTTCTTTACCCTTCTTCCACTTTATGTGTCACCTGTTTTACAGCTCTGTACTGAGGGTCTTCTCCATTCATTACTTTGTCTTGCTGCGATGCTGACCTATTATCCTTATAGAACATCATTCTGTGTCTAGCGATGCTACTTGTGTAGCAGCCTATTTTACTTCAGATTAATGCAACATTCCATATTTCTTATGCTTTTTATTCCCATGAGATACTCCTTAACCTTTGAACTTTTAACCTGTTTCTGGTTTTGTAGTGCAAGTGTTTCTGTTCTACATAGCATATAGTTAGTCTATGTTGATATTTATGCAGTTTGATAGTCTCAACCTTTTGATTGGAATTTTAGTTGGTTTATATTTAATATGATTCCTGACATGATAGGATTTGGGCCTGTCATTTTGCTGTTTGTTTCTGAATTATCTCATGTCTGTTCCATTCTTGTGCCTCCTTTCTTACCTTCCTTTGTTTCAAGCAAATATCTTTTGTTTATGATTTTAGTTTTCTAGTGACTTTTAAGCTATAATATTTTCCATTAAGTTATATTGAAGTTGTAGGATTGAAATCTGTGTCATTAATTTTTCACAATCTACTTAAGGCAACATTGACCTCCATCTGGTAAATACAGGATACTTGCAGCTTTAGAGCTGCATTTACCCCTCTACTAGTATTGCTACATGTATCACCAACATACATTATAAATCAGACAATATCATACTACTTAATGTTTGGGACAGTCACTTGTCTTTTAAGGAAACTAAGAAGAAAATGTACATACATAGAAAGTCCATTTCTGTTGTTAATTACTCCATTCTGAATATGAGTTACCATCAGTGTCATTTCTTTTTGGTCTGCAGGACTTCCTTTATAATTAGTTCAGGGTGGGAGAGCTGGCAATGAATTCTCCTCAATTATATTTATCTATATTACATTTATCTAAAGTTTATCTCTTCATTTATGTTTACCTAGTTCATATTCATCTTTATTTTGCCATTTCCTCCCTTCTTTTGTCTCATTTCATAAGGTTTTCATCTGAGATAAAATTTCCCAGGTGTGAATGCACAGTTAGAGGAATGTCACCAATGGTTTAGACTCATGGAACTAGTAACACGAAGAGTATAGAGAACAAGTCCCTTATCCTGAGTTTCCTAATGCCCCTTTATATCTGGTCCTCGCCCTCTGCCCCCAGCCCTGGGTGACCACTGGTCTCCTTCCTGTCTGCACTCGTGACATTTCTCATTCTATTAGATTTATCAACAGGGGCCTCTCTTTATCTCCTGCAATATGTTCTCTTTTCAGATCTCTTTTATTACTGATATTAATATACCAGCTTCCTCATGTCACAGTTTGCCTGGCACAGATGTTCCATCTGCTTAAGTTCCATTTGTGTCTTCATAGTGAAAGTGCACATCTTGTACACAGCACACAGTCAGCTTGTGTCTTAGCTGCTCTGCACACTGGTGACCCATCTTTTTGGGACATGTGACTGTGTCTGCAGTGGCTTCATGTCTTCAGTCTCCATCTCTAGAGGACTTTTTTCCTTTTCTATGTCTCTGCCCCTTTCCTTGAAAATTTCCAGCGTTCCTGCTGATCTCTTACTTCTAAACTCTCACCTCACATTCCTTCTGACCCCACCCCTGCCCGCTCTCCAGCACCTGCCTCCTGTAAAGTGTCTGTGATGCCAGCACCCATGTCCAGGTACCAATGTGTGTATCATTATGCATTGAAGTGTCACAAGTTATAACACAATTCTGCAGCTTCAAATGACATTATTATGGCAATAAATTCATGTGAATCAGAAGTGTAAGGACAGGGGGGAAGTGTAAGGACAGCTTTTCATTAGGTTGCAGTGGAGATGGGACTAGAATCACAGTGATGCAAAGGCGTGACATGGAAGATCTGAATTCATGCTCTCACGTGTGGCTACTGGCAGAGAGCTTCAGTGTCCACAGTCTGCCAGGGGGAAGCCTCAGCTCCTCACTGCATGGGCCTGTTCACAAGTGAGGATCTTTCTGACAGGGCACTTGGCTTCTTCCAAAATCCATCATTTGAGAGAGGGAAAGAAAGAGAGAAGAGAGAGAGAAAAAACTATGGTCCCTTTGAGACCTAAACTCTGAAGTCACACACCAGTACATCTCCCTTATTTTGCCCATTAGAAGTGAGTCACTGAGTCCAGTCCACATACAAGAGGAGGAGAATTAGTTCTACCTCTTCATGGGGGTAGTGACAGTGAATTTGTGAACATTTTAAAACTTTCATGCCCCGTGTGGAAGGTGTCATTAACTCTGTTGCTTTGAAGATCTGTCTTCTCTTTGATTCTCCTCACGCGGACAAGGATGAGGCTTGGTGTGGTTTTTTCTTGCTTCTCTTGTCTGGTGAGTGGTGAGCTTTTCAGATCTATATGCTCAAGGTTTTTGCACTAAATCAGAAGAATTTTCAAACAAGAGTTCTTCAAATATTTTTCTACTCTTTTTTCTCCTTCTCAGTTTTGGATTTTGACTGCCTATTTGCCTTTTTTAGTCTCCTGTGGATTTCTGAGGTTTTGTTAGTTTCTCTTCAATCATTTCACTCTGTTTTTTTTTTTTTTTTTTGGATTGGGTAATTTTTACTGATTTATATTCAACTTCATTGATTCTTCATTCTTCCTTCCCAGACCTTCAGTGGAGTTTAGCGATTGAACTTTCATTACATTTTCCCCCCTTTCAGTTCTAGACTTTCTTTTTTTTTTGTATTATTTATTTATTTATTTATTTATTTATTTATTTATTTATTGTCAAATTGGCTAACATACAGTGTGTAAAGTGTGCTCTTGGTTTTTGGGATATATTCCCATGGTTCATTGCTACATACACACCCAGTGCTCATCCCAGCAAGTTCTCTCCTCAATGCCCATTACCCATTTCCCCCTCTTCTCCACCCCCCCATCAAACCCCAGTTTGTCCTCTGTATTTAAGAGTCTCTTATGGTTTTCCTCCCTCCCTTTCTGTTTGTAACTATTTTTCCTCCTTCCCTTCCCCCATGGTCTTCTGTTAAGTTTCTCAAGATCCATATGTGGGTGAAAACATATATCTGTCTTTCTCTGACTGACTTATTTCACTTAGCACAATACCTTCTAGTTCCATTCATGTTGTTGCAAATGGCATGATTTCATTCTTTCTCATTGCCAAGTAGTATTCTATTGCATATATAAACCACAATTTTTTTTATCCATTCATCAGTTGATAGACATTTAGGCTCTTTCCATAATTTGGCTATTGTTGAGAGTGCTGCTGTAAACTTTGGGGTATGAGTGCCCCTATGCATCAGTACTCCTGTATCCCTTGGGTAAATTCCTAGCAGTGCTATTGCTGGGTCATAGGGTAGGTCTATTTTTAATTTTTTGAGGAACCTCCACACTGTTTTCCAGAGTGGCTGCACCAATTTGCATTCCCACCAACAGTGCAAGAGGGTTCCCATTTCTCCACATCCTCTCCAGCATCGATAGTCTCCTGATTTGTTCATTTTGGCCACTCTGACTGGCATGAGGTGATATCTGAGTGTGGTTTTGATTTGTATTTTCCTGATGAGGAGCGATGTTGAGCATCTTTTCATGTGCCTGTTGGCCATCCAGATGTCTTCTTTAGAGAAGTGTCTATTCATGTTTTCTGCCCATTTCTTCACTGGGTTATTTGTTTTTCAGGTGTGGAGTTTGGTGAGCTCTTTATAGATTTTGGATACTAGCCCTTTGTCTGATATGTCATTTGCAAATATCTTTTCCCATTCTGTTGGTTGCCTTTTAGTTTTGTTGATTGTTTCCTTTGCTGTGCAGAAGCTTTTTTATCTTCATGAGGACCCAGTAGTTCATTTTTGCTTTTAATTCCCTTGCCTTTGGGGATGTGTCAAGTAAGAAATTGCTGCGGCTGAGGTCAGAGAGGTCTTTTCCTGCTTTCTCCTCTAGGGTTTTGATGGTTTCCTGTCTCACATTCAGGTCCTTTATCCATTTTGAGTTTATTTTTGTGAATGGTGTGAGAAAGTGGTCTAGTTTCAATCTTCTGCATGTTGCTGTCCAGTTCTCCCAGCACCATTTGTTAAAGAGACTGTCTTTTTTCCATTGGATGTTCTTTCCTGCTTTGTCAAAGATGAGTTGGCCATACTTTTGTGGGTCTAGTTCTGGGGTTTCTATTCTATTCCATTGGTCTATGTGTCTGTTTTTGTGCCGATACCATGCTGTCTTGATGATGACAGCTTTGTAGTAGAGGCTAAAGTCTGGGATTGTGATGCCTCCTACTTTGGTCTTCTTCGAAATTACCTTGGCTATTCGGGGCCTTTTGTGGTTCCATATGAATTTTAGGATTGCTTGCTCTGGTTTCGAGAAGAATGCTTGTGCAATTTTGATTGGGATTGCATTGAATGTGTAGATAGCTTTGGGTAGTATTGACATTTTGACAATATTTATTCTTCCAATCCATGAGCACGGAGTGTTTTTCCATTTCTTTATATCTTCTTTAATTTCCTTCATAAGCTTTCTATAGTTTTCAGCATACAGATCTTTTACATCTTTGGTAAGATTTATCCCTAGGTATTTTATGCTTCTTGGTGAAATTCTGAGTGGGATCAGTTTCTTTATTTGTCTTTCTGTTCCTTCATTATTAGTGTATAAGAATGCAATTGCTTTCTGTACATTGATTTTGTATCCTGCAACTTTGCTAAATTCGTGTATCAGTTCTAGCAGACTTTTGGTGGAGTTTATCGGATTTTCCATGTATAATATCATGTCATCTGCAAAAAGTGAAAGCTTGACTTCATCTTTGCCAATTTTGATGCCTTTGATTTCCTTTTGTTGTCTGATTGCTGATGCTAGCACTTCCAACACTATGTTAAACAGCAGCGGTGAGAGTGGACATCCCTGTCGTGTTCCTGATCTCAGGGGGAAAGCTCTCAGTGTTTCCCCATTGAGGATGATGTTAGCTGTGGGCTTTTCATGAATGGCTTTTGTGATCTTTAAGTATGTTCCTTCTATCCCGACTTTCTTGAGGGTTTTTATTAAAAAACGTTGCTGAATTTTGTCAAATGCCTTTTCTGCGTCGATTGACAGGATCATATGGTTCTTATCTTTTCTTTTATTAATGTTCTTATCTTTTCTTTTATTATTATTGATTGATTTGCGAATGTTGATCCAGCCCTGCATCCCAGGAATGAATCCCACTTGATCATGGTGAATAATTCTTTTTATATGCTGTTGAATTCGATTTGCTAGTATTTTATTGGGAATTTTTGCATCCATATTCATCAGGGATATTGGCCTGGAGTTCTCTTTTTTTACTGGGTCTCTGTCTGGTTTAGGAATCAAAGTCATACTGGCTTCATAGAATGAGTCTGGAAGTTTTCCTTCCCTTTCTATTTTTTTGGAATAGCTTGAGAAGGATAGGTATTATCTCTGCTTTAAATGTCTGGTAGAACTCCCTTTGGAAGCCATCTGGTCTTGGACTCTGTTGGGAGATTTTTGATAACTGATTCAATTTCTTCGCTGGTTAGGGGTCTCTTCAAGCTTTCTATTTCCTCCTGATTGAGTTTTGGAAGAGTGTGGGTGTTTAGGAATTTGTCCATTGCTTCCAGGTTGTCCAGTTTGTTGGCATATAATTTTTCATAGTATTCCCTGATAATTGCTTGTATCTCTAAGGGATTGGTTGTAATCATTCCATTTTCATTCATGATTTTATCTATTTGGGTCATCTCCCTTTTCTTTTTGAGGAGCCCGGCTAGAGGCTTATCAATTTTGTTTATTTTTTCAAAAAACCAACTCTTGGTTTCGTTGATCTGCTCTACAGTTCTTTTAGATTCTATATTGTTTATTTCTGCTCTGATCTTTATTATTTCTCTTCTTCTGCTGGGTTTAGGCTGTCTTTGCTGTTCTGCTTCTAGTTCCTTTAGGTGTGCTGTTAGATTTTGTATTTGGGATTTTTCTTGTTTCTTGAGATAGGCCTGGATTGCAAGGTATTTTCCTCTCAGGACTGCCTTTGCTGCATCCCAAAGCGTTTGGATTGTTGTATTTTCATTTTCGTTTGTTTCCATATATTTTTTAATTTCTTCTCTAATTGCCTGGTTGACCCACTCATTCTTTAGTAGGGTGTTCTTTAACCTCCATTCCTTTGGAGGTTTTCCTGACTTTTTCCTGTGGTTGATTTCAAGCTTCATAGCATTGTGGTCTGAAAGTATGCATGGTATGATTTCAAGTCTTGTATACTTAGGAAGGGCTGTCTTGTGACCCAGTATGTGATCTATCTTGGAGAATGTTCCATGTGCACTCGGGAAGAAAGTATATTCTCATGCTTTGGGATACAGAGTTCTAAATACATCTGTCAAGTCCATCTGATCCAATGTAGCATTCAGGGCCCTTGTTTCTTTATTGACCGCGTGTCTAGATGATCTATCCATTTCTGTAAGTGGAGTGTTAAAGTCCCTTGCAATTACCACATTCTTATCAATAAGGTTGCTTATGTTTGTGGGTAATTGTTGTATATATTTGGGGGCTCTCGTATTCAGTGCATAGACATATATAATTGTTAGTTCTTCCTGATGGATAGACCCTGTAATTATTATATAATGCCCTTCTTCATCTCTTGTTACAGCCTTTAATTTAATGTCTAGTTTGTCTGATAGAAGTATGGCTACTCCAACTTTCTTTTGACTTCCAGTAGCATGATAAATAGTTCTCCATCCCCTCACTCTCAATCTGAAGGTGTCCTCAGGTCTAAAATGAGTCTCTTGTAGACAGCAAATAAATGGGTCTTGGTTGTTTTTTTTTAATTTTTTTAAACGTTTATTTATTTTTGAGACAGAGAGAGACAGAGCATGAACAGGGGAGGAGAAGAGAGAGGGAGACACAGAATCCGAAACAGGCTCCAGGCTCTGAGCTGTCAGCACAGAGCCCGACGCGGGGCTCGAACTCACGGACCATGAGATCATGACCTGAGCTGAAGTCGGACACTTAACCGACCAAGCCACCCAGGTGCCTCTATGGGTCTTGTTTTTTTATCCGTTCTGATACCCTATGTCTTTTGGTTGGCGCATTTAGTCCATTTACATTCAGTGTTAGTATAGAAAGACATGGGTTTAGAGTCATTGTGATGTCTGTAGGTTTCATGCTTGTAGCGATGTCTCTGGTACTTTGTCTCTCAGAATCCCCCTTAGGATCTCTTGTAGGGCTGGTTTAGTGGTGACGAATTCCTTCAGTTTTTGTTTGTGTGGGAAGACCTTTATCTCTCCTTCTATTCTAAATGACAGACTTGCTGGATAAAGGATTCTCGGCTGCAAATTTTTTCTGTTCATTACATTGAAAATCTCCTGCCGTTCCTTTCTGGCCTGCCAAGTTTCAGTAGAGAGATCCATCATAAGTCTTATGGGTCTCCCTTTATAAGTTAGAGTGTGTTTATCCCTAGCTGCTTTCAGAATTTTCTCTTTATCCTTGTATTTTGCCAGTTTCACTATGATATGTCGTGCAGAAGATCGATTCAAGTTACGTCTGAAGGGAGTTCTCTGTGTCTCTTGGATTTCAATGCCTTTTTCCTTCCCCAGGTCAGGGAAGTTCTCAGCTATGATTTCTTCAAGTACACCTTCAACACCTTTCCCTCTCTCTTCCTCCTCTGGAATACCAATTATGCATAGATTATTTCTCTTTAGTGCATAATTTAGTTCTCTAATTTCCCCCTCATACTCCTGGATTTTTTTTTATCTCTCTTTTTCTCAGCTTCCTCTTTTTCCATAATTTTATCTTTTAGTTCACCTATTCTCTCCTCTGCCTCTTCAATCCGAGCTGCGGTTGTCTCCATTTTATTTTGCAGCTCATTAATAGCATTTTTAAGCTCCTCCTGGCTGTTCCTTAGTCCCTTGGTCTCTGTAGCAATAGATTTCGTTGCTGTCCTCTATACTGTTTTCAAGCCCAGCGATTAATTTTATGCCT
Source organism: Puma concolor (assembly GCF_028749965.1). Taxonomy (NCBI): domain Eukaryota; kingdom Metazoa; phylum Chordata; class Mammalia; order Carnivora; family Felidae; genus Puma; species Puma concolor. Next base: position 30,339,238 of record NC_141671.1, read on the forward strand.
ATTATTCTTTTTTTTTTAATTTTTTTTAACGTTTATTTATTTTTGAGACACAGAGAGACAGAGCATGAACAGGGGAGGGGCAGAGAGAGAGGGAGACACAGAATCTGAAACAGGCTCCAGGCTCTGAGCTGTCAGCACAGAGCCCGACGCGGGGCTCGAACTCACGGACCGCGAGATCGTGACCTGGCTGAAGTCGGACGCTCAACAGACTGCGCCACCCAGGCGCCCCTATGCCTATTATTCTAAATTCAGTTTCTGTTATATTGTTTAAATCCTTTTTGATCAGTTCATTAGCTATTGTTATTTCCCAGATGTTTTTTTGAGGGGAATTCTTCCGTTTCATCATTTTGGATAGTCCCTGGAGTGGTGCGGAACTGCGGGGCACTTCCCCTGTGCTGTCTTGAATAACTTGCGTTGGTGGGTTGGGCCTTAATCAGACCTGATGTCTGCCCCCAGGCCACTGCTGGGGCCACAGTCAGACTGGTGTGTGCCTTCTTTTTCCCTCTCCTAGGGGTGGGATTCACTGTGGGGTGGCATGGCCCGTCTGGGCTACTTGCACACTACCAGGCTTGTGGTGCTGGGGATCTGGCGTATTAACTGGGGTGGATCGGCCAGGTGCACAGGGGCAGGAGGGGGAGGCTCAGCTCACTTTTCTTTCAGAGATCTGCTTTGGGAGGGGCCCTGTGGCACCGGGAGGAAGTCAGACCCACCAGAGGAATGGATCTGCAGAAGCACAGCGTTGGGTATTTGTGCAGTGCCAGCAAGTTCCCTGGCAGGAACCGGTTCCCTTTGGGATTTTGGCTGGGGGATGGGCGAGGGAGATGGCTCTGGCGAGCACCTTTGTTCCCCGCCAAGCTGTGCTCTGTCATCAGGGGCTCAACAACTCTCCCTCCCGTTGTCCTCCAGCCCTCCCGCTCTCGGAGCAGAGCTGTTAATTTATAACCTTCCAGGTGTTAAGTCCCCCTTGCTGTTGGAACACACTCCCTCCGGCCCCTCCGCTTTTGTCAGCCAGACTCGGTGGCTCTGCTTTGCCGGTGGGCTGCCCCTATGCCCCGGCTCCCTCCCGCCAGTCCGTGTAGCGCGCACCGCCTCGCTGCCCTTCCTACCCTCTTCTGTGGGCCTCTCATCTGCACTTGGCTCTGGAGACTCTGTTCTGCTAGTCTTCTGGCGGTTTTCTGGGTTATTTAGGCAGGTGTAGGTGGAATCTAAGTGATCAGCAGGACACGGTGAGCCCAGCGTCCTCCTACGCCACCATCTTCCCCAGGTCCTTACACACTCTTCTTAGGCCCATACTGGGTAGAGCACTCTTAGGAGAGCACAGGAGTGGTTCTGAGGCTCATGGAAGTTTCTCACTTTTGTGTCCCTTTCCCACTATAGATACAGTAACTGTGAGTACCTATAAATATTTATCCAGAAAAATTGAGTTATATGCTTGATTAGAGGGTGGAGAGTCTTTGAAAAGGCTTTTACCTTGGAGGAAAGTGTCAGATTGGGTTCCCACTCCCTTGTCTTGGGACCTGGCCTGGATAGTGCATTTCCCACTACCTCCTGATAAGGGACACTCCCTACCTCACCCTGATAGCAGCCAAACCATCAGGCATTATGGCATCATGGTCTGTGAATGCTTTAAGAAGGCCTTGCCTTAGCCCTCCCTGTTTTGTCTTCCACAGACCCTACCAGAACACACATGACCCACCACCCCCTCTCTGACTGTAAGGTCACCCTGAGGTGTGGTGTGCCCTGGGCTTCTGCCATGTACATATCACCCTGACCTGGCAGTGTGCTGGGAGTACCAGACCTAGGACAGGGAGCTTATGGAGACCAGGCAGAAGGGGATGGAACCATCTAGAAGTGCTTGGCCATTGTGCTGCCTTCTTGAGAAGAGGACAGATACACATGCCGTGTGCAGCATGAGGGGCTGCGTGAGCCCATCACCATGAGAATGAGTAATGAAGGGGATGAGTAGTGGAGCTAAATATCAGAAACAGGAGCCCTTCTAGACACTTTCAGCAGAATCCAGCACAGTCACAGCCCTCACTTTTCCTTTCCTCCTCAGATCCATTTTCTCAGCCACCATGCTCATCAAGAGGGCATCTGCTGGCCAGGTTCTCCTTGGAGCTCTCATCACTGGGGTTGTTTGAGCAGCAGTTTAGATCGCTTGAAGTAGAGTTGCTGGAGGTGTGCTCTAGAACAACAGGAACTCAGGTGGGGAAGAGGTCCAGGTTTCTTCCTTCCTAACTACCGAAAAACCAATGGGAGTGCGGATTGTTGCCGCGTCATCTGTATCCAGGCAGGAGGGCCTGACCCAGGCTGTGAGAGCAAGTAAGACCAGGGGAGATGAGGACTCCCCTACATTGGGCTTCTCTGTGCCAGATACTGCTCTTGTGAGGGGACTCAGAGAGCTAGGCCCTCCCAGGGGTTCTGAGACTTTGCCTTGACCCCTCTCCTTGTGCACGGTGGTCAGGTGACTTTGTCATCCTGTCTTCCTGAGTCCTGGCCCAGGGGCTGCCTGAGGAAACCAGAGAGAGACCCACAGGCTGGGCTCAGCCCCTTTTCCTCTACAGTCCTTTATGGAACATTCTCTGAACTGGACTCTCTTACCTCCCACCCCTCACCTCTCTTTCTCGGGACTCTTCTAGAAGAAAACTCATTTTCAGGGAACTCATCTTCAGGGAACACAAAAAGTGAGCTAGCCCTGGTAATGGAGAGGGAGGAACAGGGGTTTTCTCTTTACACCTGGACAAGTTGGGTCTGATGCACCAGCTAGAGATTCCTATTGAGGCCTGTTTCCTTTATGTTGATGAACTATAGCGGTAGCACAATGTTGGTAACCCCTGAACATCAGGAATCTATCTGTAAAAGTGACTTTGGCCCCACCCTACAGAAAAGTGACCATCCAGCACAGCAGTCAGGCTCACAAAGCTCTTCAGTTTTCCCAAACAATATATCAGTGACTCCTGTGTTTTAACATGACCTTCATTCCATAGCCCCAAGATTATGTGTGTGAGTCCTGGACATTTCTTCAGTCCATGGATGCACAATTGTTATGTATATTTCTGCTGGAAGAGTGGACAGGCTTTAATCACCTCCCAAGTTGTAAGTGTTCAGTGCAGTCAAATGCCCTTCTCCAGTGTTCACATATTTCCTGTGAGTGAATTAATACCTAAGTTATGTGCATACTATTGGGGCAGTTGGCATTGTTTTCCTTACCCTAATTATCATAAGGAGGCAATGGGTTTTCAGGCAGCCCCAGAGTATAGAAAATACTAGATGCAAAGAATATCTTGCTACGCCCTGTAGATAGAGACACTAAAAATCTGTAAAGCAACATATTTAAATCTGAGAATCCCACAGCTTCAGAATTCTTTACCTCTGCTTTTTTCCTCACCCTGTGTCTATAGCCCTTCTCTCTATCTCTCCCACCCCTCAGGCCCTCTCCTCCCCTTAGTCTCCACCACCCTCTCCCTCCTGGATTGTGGCCCTGGTGTCCCGCATCACCTGCCACCTGCAACTCTTCTCCCCTCAGGGGTCATCGATCCTGCTAATGTGAGTCAGGTCACATCATGTGTTCACTGAAAATTCTCTGATGGCCCCGTCTCACTCTTGGGAAGCCTCTAGAATGTAGGGCACATGAGCACAGGGGCTTCAGGTTATTTTGGTGCAAGCTGTATCCCCAGCATATAAAGCCATTCCTGGAACATAGTAGGCTCTAAATTAATTGTTGTTGAATGCATGAATGAAATATGACTGTATTAGAACTTAATTGTATCACATACAAATCACTAAATGGAATACACCAAAAAGTCAGGAAGGGTTTGGTTTCATGCAACTAGTGTGCATGGTAGTTCACATTCATTTCAGTGGAAAAAGTGCCATGTGCTGATTTGCTGCATAGTGAGCCTGTGTATTCATTTTCTATTACTACAGAGCTAATTACCACAATTTAGTGGCTCTAAGGGACACTCATTAATTTTTTAAATGTTTATTTATTTATTTTGAGAGGGTGGGAGGGGCAGAAAGAGAGGGGGAGAGAATCCCAAGCAGGCTCTGCACTATCAGCATGGAGCCTGAAGAGGGGCTGGAACTCACAAGCTGTTGAGATTGTGACCTGAGCTGAAATCAAGAGTCAGATGCTTAACTGACTGAGTCACCCAGGTGCCCCAGCACCCATTAATTTCCCTACGGTTTTGTAGTCAGGAATCCAGGCATGACGTAGATGGGTTCTCTCTTCAGGGTTTCACAAAGCTGTGTTCTTATCTGTAGGTGAATTTCTCCTTCAAGTTCATACAGACCTGGTGGCAGAATTCTGTTTCCCACAGTTATAAGGCTGAAGTTCCCATTTCCTTGCCAGCTGGAATGGTCCTTAGTGCCTACAAAAAATGTTGGCCACTGTGCCCCTCCACTTTCAGCAACAATAGAGAACCCCTTCACATCGAATCCCTCTGACACTTTGAATCCTTTTGCTCAGGAAGAACCAAGAACTTTAAAAAGCTCACCTGATTAGCTCAGTGCAACCTAGGGTAATCTCCCTATTTTAAGGTCAACTGATTTGAGACCTTACTTATGTCTTCAAGGTCCCTGCCAAGCAGCATCTACATTAGTATTTGAATAGCTGAGGGAAAACTGAATAACCAGGGGCTACTTATTGGAGGTCCTTCATCCAGTATGCCTGTCATGGCACTCCCACTACTTGGTATCTATCTCTTTAGGGCCATATCATCCCCAGTGGTATTAATGAGCCAATTCTAGGGCTTTTCCTGCCATGACACCTGCCCTGTAGAGGAAAATGACCTCAAATGTATTTGTGATGCACTGTTTCCTCTTGCCAGCACATCGGTGATAGCTTTTTGAAAGGTGAGTCTTTTGGGTCCTCTTGTGGAAGATAATCCTCTGGTGGATCTTCTGGCCTCACAAAACACCTCCATTCCGTATGTCCATTTCCTTCAGCTTCTTTATCCGATCCTTTACTGTGTTTCTACTGGGGCAACAAAGTCATGTCTACCTTGTTTTGAATTGGACATCAATTTTCCCAGTCTATGCAGAGCAACCTCAACAGTAAGATTACCCCAAGCCCTGGGTACCTAGATGAACTCATGTCCTGAGAAAGTGCCCTCAGCGAATGCATTTTTCCTTACCCAGCCTGACAGTCTGACCCCTTGATGAAGCATCCTAAAAATCCAAGGCAGAGGTGCTGCTCATGCTCCTACATCTACATGCTGGTTAGTTCTTGCAACGCTCTTGAGTGGATATCACTTGGATCCTAGGGGTGAGACTCCTGCATTATCTTCCATCACAGGAAGTGTTAACCATTACTAGATAAGGACAAGCCTCCTCTGCTTCTCGAGAGGGTCCTGAAGGGCATTCACTGGGATAACATCTGGGTTTCAGAATCTTAGGTTTTCTTCACCAGGACCTTGAATTTTACATCACAGGTTGCTGTGGCTGAGGGTCTACATGTCTCTGGAGTTCTGTGACTCTCACAATTATGTCTTCAGATGCCATTCAATTCTATCTGCCCTTCCTCTACAGGACATGAATGCCTCCATAAGATATGGCAGAGGGTCTCATGTTAGCCACTAACTGCCTGTTAACTGTCTTCAGATTCTCGTTACCTTTCTGTGAGGCATCAATACAGCTTAGCAATAACCTGCCAACTCCACTGTTTCTATAGGCACCACTCTCCCCATTGTTTTTCAAAGGTTCTATCATCACACCTGCCATAGCCTTCCCCCAACAAGGACATTTTCTCAGGTCACAGCCAGTAAAATCTGTAGTAGTTTAGTTGCCATTTGTGTCCCACCTACCAGCCTGGACAGTGTCTTCTTGGCTTGTCAGACAGTGGGTGAGCTAGTCCCAAATCCCCATCCTTTTGCCTGCATTGTCAGGCCATTCCTGACACGACTTGTGTAGTGTCCTGTGAGGAGCAGACACCAATACGGTATTACAATGTGAGTAATTTGTTAGGAGAAACCCTTGTAAGGAAAATGGAGAAGTAGCCAGAAAGGCTGGGAGTACACCAAATCCTGACGCAAGTCTGAATTCAAGGGAAGGAGAAAGAGAAGGAAGGTTAGCTGGAAGTGTCCTAGATCCAGTGCAGAGTAAAGCGAGTTCATCAGAGTGTCAGGGAACCCTGGAGCCTAGGTCAGCTTCCAGAAGAGGAAGAGTCCTGCCTTCGTTTCCTTGCTGTTCACAAGCCTTGGCTGGGGGAATTCCACAGGAAGTATCATCTCAGAGCAAACATGGCAGCAGATCTGAGTGCACAGAGCCAGGACCCTGGATCAGTTACTGCCCCTCAAGCTGAGGGTCAGGGATGTGTGTTCTCATGGCCACCACAATAGTCTGGTTGGGAACAAAGATTGATGATAAAAACGATAAAAGGAGAAGAACACTGGAGCAATACCTGTAAGTAGACAAGAAGGGGAGAGGTTGAGGGCCACAGCAGGGGACTGGCTCTGACTGGCACAACCATGGATGGGCAACCTGTGCTACAGGACTGGACAGTCCATCATGTGGGTGCAGGTGCCGACACATGAGTAGGTGGTGTAGAAATCAGCAAATACTGTCCTCTGATGTATTCAGTTTGCTCAGGGAATTAGGAAACAGGGTCATTAGGAGAAATAAGAATGAGAATGGGGGTTGGGTACAATGAAGGCCCACCTTCCTCCTGGCCCAGAGGTGCAAGGACCATGGGAAGGAATCACCCCTTGGAAGAGGACTGCACAGGCAGCTGTGTCCTCAGGGAGACCCCGTTTCTGTCAGAGCTGTGACTTGAGGGAACATCCAGAAAGGACTCTGGACACTTGCTGATCATGGGCTGAGAATTCCAGGGGGTGCAGTGGAAGGTTCAGCAGCTGGGGAGGGGGCGTGGGAGGAGGCACAATAGGGGTGTGCAAAGCCTTGTTGAAAGAGAGTATAGAATGTCTGGGGGAGCATGTGTGATCGATACAAGTGAGGAAAAGGACTTAATGACATTAGTCCTGGTGGATTCCAGGCAGATGGTGGTGGTGATTGTGAGAGATGACTAGGGGAGGCACAAGGGTTTGGGGCTCTCACTTGGGCTCCATCAATGGGACAAAGGTTTGGAGTGACTGGGTTTCAGTTCTACTGTGTGGATCTTTTATCAACCCCCGGATAAATGGGAGCAATCCCATTTAGACTGGGTGTTAAATGAAGTGTGTGCGTTCACTCTTGATCCATATAGGGCAGGGATGCACTCACACCAGGTGTCACTTGGGCCTCACATGCCTTGGGAGAGGGAGTTCTGGGCACCAGGTTGTTCCTCCACCTCAGGAACCCCTTTTATACTTTCTGGAAGGGGTTTTAGGGAAGCTGTCATCTTAGTCCTACAACCCCAGTGTGCACATCTACACTGTAGAGTATTATATAGACATTGAGATGCTATTTCCAAATAAGAGGGGATTTTTGTTTAACTGAATTTTGAAACATTTAGAACTAGGAGTCCAAGGAAATGGGTCTAGTTTTTGGTTTTCTCTGTTTTACCATCAAGAAGCTGGAGGGAGGAGGTGCACAAGGATACAGAAACTTAAGCAATGGAACTGGCTCCTGAGCGTGCCTCTCCTGCAATCCTGTCTCACCCCTGAGCCTGACCCCTGTGGAGTCCAGGGCTGCTCAGAAACTTCTTCCTCTCCCCACTGATGCCCAGGCTTCTGCTCAGACATCTCTACCTGACTTACAGTCCAGACCCCATTCAGGCTTCAAAGTCAGAATCCACCTGAGAGCAGAGCAGTGGGGGATGTCCCCTTACCATCCACCCTACATGAGGCCACAGGACTAAGGAGAGAAGACCCAGCTGCCTTTCTCCTCTTCAGCCAAGCCCTCCCTAGGGTCTCCTTCAACTCCCAGCACCTGGACAGGGGCCTGGACACCAGGGGGCGCCCTTGTCCCAGATAATGTTCAGAATGTGAAGTTGTGTTTTGTTTTGTTTTTTTTCAAAAGCCACACTGATACAACCTGTGTCCACCCATAGACAAATGGATAAGGAAGATGTGTGGCATATTCACACATATACATATACACACGATAGAATATTATGCAGCCACAAAACGATGAGATCTTGACACTTGTGACAAAATGGATGGACAAATAGGGTAGTATGTATGCTAAGTGAAGTAAGTCAGACTGAGAAAGACAAATACCATATGATTTCACTCATATGTGGAATCTAAAAAAACCAAAAATGAATAAAGAAACAAACAGCGGAATCAGACCTATAAATACAGAGAATGAACTGATGATTGTCAGAGGGAAGGGAGCGGGAGGTTGGGAAAGATAGGTGAAGGGAGTGGGAGACACAGGCTCCAATTATGGAAGGAACAGGTCATAGGAATAAAAGGCACAGCATGGGGGAATATCGCCAGTGAGACTGTAACATCATTGTGTGGTGACAGATGTCAGCTACACGGTGGTGAGCACAGCATGGTGTAGACAGAAGGTTAGTCACTGTGTTGTACACCTGAAACTAATGTAATCTTGTGTCAACTATATTCAAATTTGAAACATTTTTAAAAGAAATTAATTAGAAAAAATAAACTGTAAAAACACCAATTTTATTAATAGGTCATGGATATTCTGTCAATTTTTACATTCTTTGAAAAACTTAATTGCATAACTTAAAAAAACTACACATTTTGTGAAGTAAAATAGTTTAACAATCAAAAGCCAACAATTAATGCAGGGGAAAAGCCACACCGAAATAACAAGTGTACATGAAAAAATTAGAAAACCAAGGTGAAATGGACAAATTTGTAGGAACAGACAACCTATAAAGACTTAATAATGAAGAAACCTAACAAGACCCATAGCCAGTAAGAGGATTGAATCAGTAATCAAAAAACAGACACATCCCAGATCAGATGGCTTCACTAGAGAATTATACCAAACATTCCAGGAAGAATAAACACCAGTATCCTCAAAGTCTTCCAAAATTGAAAAGGAGAGAACACTTCCTGACTCGTCTACATTGCCAGCATTACCAAGATCCCCAAAGCAGACAAAACGCTACAAGAAAAGAAAACCACTTTCTCTGCCCTCAGACCCATTTCCATATCACAGTCCATGAGCTCCAAGCCCTTACAGAAACCAACCCTGAATTGTGCCCTAAAATAATCTCACCCTAAACTCAGTCACTTGCAGATACCACCGATGTGTGTGTGGTTCATTTTAATATTGTTTGAAAAAATTCTGACAAATCAGGAGTTGGGGGTTTAGAAGAGGTGGTGACACAAAATAGGGAAGCCATAGCGTGGAGGTTGGGGGTTGTCAGGGGTAGGTGGCAGTGGTGTCTCCTTCACCCCCATGCCCGTTGTCATCTCCTGAAGAAGGACAGACTGTCACCTTCCAACACAATGGGTGAGTCCTCAACCATGGCTGCAACTGCAGAGAAAACATGTACACTTATAATAAGGCATGGAAAGGCTATGTGAGACTGGCAGAAACACAGACCCCTATACATGCAGGTGTTTGGTGGGGTCAGAGGAGAGACTGGGGTGCAAAAGAGAAATAATGGATTGAGAGAGGATAGGCACCCCACATAGAAATAAACAAAATATCCCAACATGGTATCAAGATGGGAGGAATAAACTTGTCAGGCACCCATTAGACATCAGGCACTCACTGCCTGGACTATATAGTTCAAGATAATGTCACTAAGGAACAAGGAGACTCTGAAGACTTGGAGGAGCCAGTTTCTTGAGATCAATACTCACTGGAGGAGTAAATGTCCGTCTCATCAGGCAGCTCACTACTACTGACCTCAAAGTGATCCTGCACATCACTGAGGATCTTGGCATCATTTTCATCTGACACAAATGTGATGGCCAAACTCTTGTGGCCAAAGTGGCCTGCTCAGGCTTCCTGGAAGAAGACAGAGGGTGACATTAGAAGACCTCAAAGTAGGAAGACAGACAAAAGGAAGGATGAGGATGTAAGGTATGAAGGCATAGAAAATCAGGGGGTGGGAGGGGACACTGGGGTGCCTGTGTTGGTGTGCAGCTTACCTGATGCAGATAGGTGTGGGAATCTTCAGGCAGGTGGTAGTTGATGGCAGTGTTCACTTGCTTAATGTCCATGCCTCCACCAAATAGGTTGGTGGCCACAAGAATTCATCACTGAAGATCTTTAAACTACTGATACCAAGAAAGCTGTTGTCAAAAAGGAAATTAGAAAAATGTTCACAGTCCTTTCTCACAGCCATTTGCTACCAAAGACACAAGACATCTTTCCATCTCTGATTCACCTCTTTCCCAAGGCATCCTATGGTGGATGGCAATGGCTGGCAAGTTCTGCTCCACCAGGAGCTGGGCCAGGGCAATGCAACATTGCACAGACCTCACAAAAATCTCTGCCTGTGTGTGGAGAATAGGGGGATGCAGGTGCATGGGTGTGTGTGGAGGGGAGAGAAACAATGTGCCAGAGTGGGAGATTTCAGGAAGTATACCCTCCACATGAAGCCCGCTAAGTCCCTCTTACTGTCCACTACATGGTAACCTTTTTGGTCTCAGTATAACTTACTCTTTCTCTCTCTCCTCTGGTTCTGATTTTCCTGAGCAAAATTGGCCTCTGAGAAGATACAAAGAACAGTAACAAATCTGGCAGATATGATAGGAGACAGGAATGAGGTACTCCATGAAAAAGGGCTAAATATTGGAAGTAGGGCCTAGAACGACCACGACCAATATTCCTGTTATGAATCATTAAACCTAAGAGGTACCCTAATCCTGGGAGTAGTTTTAGTATGACTATGTTACACAGTCAGTAAATTGAGAGAATTCTTCTCCTCAGGGAGTGATAGAAGAAAAAAATAAACACATTTAAGAACTCTAACAGAGCCAATGTAGATTGGGATTTTTAAGAATTTAAACCCCTTGAGGGCACCTGGGTGGTTCAGTTGTTAAGCATCTGACTTTGGCTTAGATCATGATCTCATGGTTCGTGAGTTTGAATCCCACATTGGGTGAGCTCGAGCCTACTTTGGGTGAGCCCCACTTCTCTCTCTCTCTCTCTCTCTCTATCTCCCTCTCCCCCTTCCTGGGAATCTCTCTCTCGCTCTCTCTGCCCTTCAGTTACTTGCACCCAATCTCCCTCTCTCTCTCTCAAAAATAAATAAATAAAAATGAAATGAAATGAAATGAAATGAAAATAAAAGAATTTAGGAGAGGGAAGATGGCGGCGTAGGAGGACGCTGGGCTCACCGCGCATCCTGCTGATCACTTAGATTCCACCTACACCTGCCCAAATAACCCAGAAAACCGCCAGAGGATTAGCAGAACGGAGTCGCCGGAGCCAAGCGCAGACGAGAGGCCCACGGAAGAGGGTAGGAAGGGCGGCGAGGCGGTGCGCGCTCCACGGACTGGCAGGAGGGAGCCGGGGCGGAGGGGCGGCTCGCCGGCCGAGCAGAGCCCCCGAGTCTGGCTTGCAAAAAGCGGAGGGGCCTGACGGACTGTGTTCGGACAGCAAGCGCGACTTAGCATCTGGGAGGTCATAAGTTAACAGCTCTGCTCAGAAAGCGGGAAGGCTGGAGGACGAAGGGAAGGAGAGCTGCTGGGCCCCCTGAGGACAGAGCTCAGTTTGGTGGGGAACAAAGGCGCTCGCCAGCGCCATCTCCCCCGCCCATCCCCCAGCCAAAATCCCAAAGAGAACCAGTTCCTGCCAGGGAACTTGCTCGCTCCGCGCAAACACCCAACTCTGCGCTTCTGCGGAGCCAAACCTCCGCCAGCGGATCTGACTCCCTCCTGCTGCCACAGGGCCCCTCCTGAAGTGGATCACCTAAGGAGAAGCAAGCTAAGCCCGCCCCTCCTGCCCCTGTGCACCTTGCCTACCCACCCCAGCTAAGACGCCAGATCCCCAGCATCACAAGCCTGGCAGTGTGCAAGTAGCCCAGACCAGGCCACCCCAACCCACAGTGAATCCCGCCCCTAGGAGAGGGGAAGAGAAGGCACACACCAGTCTGACTGTGGACACAGCGGTGGGCTGGGGGCAGACATCAGGTCTGACTGCGGCTCCGCCCACCAACTCCAGTTATACACCACAGCACAGGGGAAGTGCCCTGCAGGTCCTCACCACGCCAGGGACTATCCAAAATGACCAAGCAGAAGAATTCCCCTCAGAAGAATCTCCAGGAAAAAACAACAGCTAATGAGCTGATCAAAAAGGATTTAAATAATATAACAGAAAGTCAATTTAGAATAATAGTCATAAAATTAATCGCTGGGCTTGAAAACAGTATAGCTGACAGCAGAGAATCTCTTGCTACAGAGATCAAGGGACTAAGGAACAGTCACGAGGAGCTGAAAACGCTTTAAACGAAATGCGTAACAAAATGGAAACCACCACGGCTCAGATTGAAGAGGCAGAGGAGAGAATAGGTGAACTAGAAGATAAAGTTATGGAAAAAGAGGAAGCTGAGAAAAAGAGAGATAAAAAAATCCAGGAGTATGAGGGGAAAATTAGAGAACTAAGTGATACACTAAAAAGAAATAATATACGCATAATTGGTATCCCAGAGGAGGAAGAGAGAGGGAAAGGTGCTGAAGGGGTACTTGAAGAAATAATAGCTGAGAACTTCCCTGAACTGGGGAAGGAAAAAGGCATTGAAATCCAAGAGGCACAGAGAACTCCCTTCAGACGTAACTTGAATCGATCTTCTGCACGACATATCATAGTGAAACTGGCAAAATACAAGGATAAAGAGAAAATTCTGAAAGCAGCAAGGGGTAAACGTGCCCTCACATATAAAGGGAGACCTATAAGACTCGTGACTGATCTCTCTTTTGAAACTTGGCAGGCCAGAAAGAATTGGCACGAGATTTTCAGTGTGCTAGACAGAAAAAATATGCAGCCGAGAATCCTTTATCCAGCAAGTCTGTCATTTAGAATAGAAGGAGAGATAAAGGTCTTCCCAAACAAACAAAAACTGAAGGAATTTGTCACCACTAAACCAGCCCTCCAAGAGATCCTAAGGGGGATCCTGTGAGACAAAGTACCAGAGACATCACTACAAGCATAAAACATACAGACATCACAATGACTCTAAACCCATATCTTTCTATAATAACACTGAATGTAAATGGATTAAATGCGCCAACCAAAAGACATAGGGTATCAGAATGGATAAAAAAACAAGACCCATCTATTTGCTGTCTACAAGAGACTCATTTTAGACCTGAGGACACCTTTAGATTGAGAGTGAGGGGATGGAGAACTATTTATCATGCTACTGGAAGCCAAAAGAAAGCTGGAGTAGCCATACTTATATCAGACAAACTAGACTTTAAATTAAAGGCTGTAACAAGAGATGAAGAAGGGCATTATATAATAGTGACAGGGTCTATCCATCAGGAAGAGCTAACAATTATAAATGTCTATGCGCCGAATACCGGAGAGCCCAAATATATAAAACAATTACTCATAAACATAAGCAACCTTATTGAGAAGAATGTGGTAATTGCAGGGGACTTTAACACCCCACTTACAGAAATGGATAGATCATCTAGACACACGGTCAATAAAGAAACAAGGGCCCTGAATGAGACATTGGATCAGATGGACTTGACAGATATATTTAGAACTCTGCATCCTAAAGCAACAGAATATACTTTCTTCTCGAGTGCACATGGAACATTCTCCAAGATAGATCATATACTGGGCCACAAAACAGCCCTTCATAAGTTTACAAGAATTGAAATCATACCATGCATACTTTCAGACCACAATGCTATGAAGCTTGAAATCAACCACAGAAAAAAGTCTGGAAAACCTCCAAAAGCATGGAGGTTAAAGAACACCCTACTAACGAATGAGTGGGTCAACCAGGCAATTAGAGAAGAAATTAAAAAATATATGGAAACAAACGAAAATGAAAATACAACAATCCAAACGCTTTGGGACGCAGCGAAGGCAGTCCTGAGAGGAAAATACATTGCAATCCAGGCCTATCTCAAGAAACAAGAAAAATCCCAAATACAAAATCTAACAGCACACCTAAAGGAAATAGAAGCAGAACAGCAAAGGCAGCCTAAACCCAGCAGAAGAAGAGAAATAATAAAGATCAGAGCAGAAGTAAACAATATAGAATCTAAAAAAACTGTAGAGCAGATCAACGAAACCAAGAGTTGGTTTTTTGAAAAAATAAACAAAATTGACAAACCTCTAGCCAGGCTTCTCAAAAAGAAAAGGGAGATGACCCAAATAGATAAAATCATGAATGAAAATGGAGTTATTACAACCAATCCCTCAGAGGTACAAACAATCATCAGGGAATACTATGAAAAATTATATGCCAACAAATTGGACAACCTGGAAGAAATGGACAAATTCCTGAACACCCACACTCTTCCAAAACTCAATCAGGAGGAAATAGAAAGCTTGAACAGACCCATAACCAGCGAAGAAATTGAATCGGTTATCAAAAATCTCCCAACAAATAAGAGTCCAGGACCAGATGGCTTCCCAGGGGAGTTCTACCAGACGTTTAAAGCAGAGATAATACCTATCCTTCTCAAGCTATTCCAAGAAATAGAAAGGGAAGGAAAACTCCCAGACTCATTCTATGAAGCCAGTATTACTTTGATTCCTAAACCAGACAGAGACCCAGTAAAAAAAGAGAACTACAGGCCAATATCCCTGATGAATATGGATGCAAAAATTCTCAATAAGATACTAGCAAATCGAATTCAACGGCATATAAAAAGAATTATTCACCATGATCAAGTGGGATTCATTCCTGGGATGCAGGGCTGGTTCAACATTCGCAAATCAATCAACGTGATACATCACATTAACAAAAAAAAAGAGAAAAACCATATGATCCTGTCAATCGATGCAGAAAAGGCCTTTGACAAAATCCAGCACCCTTTCTTAATAAAAACCCTTGAGAAAGTCGGGATAGAAGGAACATACTTAAAGATCATAAAAGCCATTTATGAAAAGCCCACAGGTAACATCATCCTCAACGGGGAAAAACTGAGAGCTTTTTCCCTGAGATCAGGAACACGACAGGGATGCCCACTCTCACCGCTGTTGTTTAACATAGTGCTGGAAGTTCTAGCATCAGCAATCAGACAACAAAAGGAAATCAAAGGCATCAAAATTGGCAAAGATGAAGTCAAGCTTTCGCTTTTTGCAGATGACATGATATTATATATGGAAAATCCGATAGACTCCACCAAAAGTCTGCTAGAACTGATACATGAATTCAGCAAAGTTGCAGGATACAAAATCAATGTACAGAAATCAGTTGCATTCTTATACACTAACAATGAAGCAACAGAAAGACAAATAAAGAAACTGATTCCATTCACAATTGCACCAAGAAGCATAAAATACCTAGGAATAAATCTAACCAAAGATGTAAAGGATCTGTATGCTGAAAACTATAGAAAGCTTATGAAGGTAATTGAAGAAGATTTAAAGAAATGGAAAGACATTCCCTGCTCATGGATTGGAAGAATAAATATTGTCAAAATGTCAATACTACCCAAAGCTATCTACACATTCAATGCAATCCCAATCAAAATTGCACCAGCATTCTTCTCGAAACTAGAACAAGCAATCCTAAAATTCATATGGAACCACAAAAGGCCCCGAATAGCCAAAGTAATTTTGAAGAAGAAGACCAAAGCAGGAGGCATCCCAATCCCAGCCTTTAGCCTCTACTACAAAGCTGTCATCATCAAGACAGCATGGTATTGGCACAAAAACGGACACATAGACCAATGGAATAGAATAGAAACTCCAGAACTAGACCCACAAACGTATGGCCAACTCATCTTTGACAAAGCAGGAAAGAACATCCAATGGAAAAAAGACAGTCTCTTTAACAAATGGTGCTGGGAGAACTGGACAGCAACATGCAGAAGGTTGAAACTAGACCACTTTCTCACACCATTCACAAAAATAAACTCAAAATGGATAAAGGACCTGAATGTGAGAAAGGAAACCATCAAAACCTTAGAGGAGAAAGCAGGAAAAGACCTCTCTGACCTCAGCCGTAGCAATCTCTTACTCGACACATCCCCAAAGGCAAGGGAATTAAAAGCAAAAGTGAATTACCGGGACCTTATGAAGATAAAAAGCTTCTGCACAGCAAAGGAAACAACCAACAAAACTAAAAGGCAACCAACGGAATGGGAAAAAATGTTTGCAAATGACATATTGGACAAAGGGCTAGTATCCAAAATCTATAAAGAGCTCACCAAACTCCACACCCGAAAAGCAAATAACCCAGTGAAGAAATGGGCAGAAAACATGAATAGACACTTCTCTAAAGAAGACATCCGGATGGCCAACAGGCACATGAAAAGATGTTCAGCGTCGCTCCTTATCAGGGAAATACAAATCAAAACCACACTCAGGTATCACCTCACGCCAGTCAGAGTAGCCAAAATGAACAAATCAGGAGACTATAGATGCTGGAGAGGATGTGGAGAAACGGGAAGCCTCTTGCACTGTTGGTGGGAATGCAAATTGGTGCAGCCGCTCTGGAAAGCAGTGTGGAGGTTCCTCAGAAAATTAAAAATAGACCTACCCTATGACCCAGCAATAGCACTGCTAGGAATTTATCCAAGGGACACAGGAGTACTGATGCATAGGGGCACTTGTACCCCAATGTTCATAGCAGCACTCTCAACAATAGCCAAATTATGGAAAGAGCCTAAATGTCCATCAACTGATGAATGGATAAAGAAATTGTGGTTTATATACACAATGGAATACTACGTGGCAATGAGAAAAAATGAAATATGGCCTTTTGTAGCAACGTGGATGGATCTGGAGAGTGTGATGCTAAGTGAAATAAGCCATACAGAGAAAGACAGATACCATATGGTTTCACTCTTATGTGGATCCTGAGAAACTTAACAGGAACCCATGGGGGAGGGGAAGGGAAAAAAAAAAAAGAGGTTAGAGTGGGAGAGAGCCAAAGCATAAGAGACTGTTGAGAACTGAGAACAAACTAAGGGTTGATGGGGAGTGGGAGGGAGGAGAGGGTGGGTGATGGGTATTGAGGAGGGCACCTTTTGGGATGAGCACTGGGTGTTGTATGGAAACCAATTTGACAATAAATTTCATATATAAAAAAAAAAAAGAATTTAAACCCTTTGAGTTAAAAGATTTTTTTTCCAATGTTTATTTACTTTTGAGAGACAGAGCTTGAGTAGGGAAGGGACAGAGAGAGAGGGAGACAGAGAATCCAAAGTAAGCTCCAGGCTCTGAGCTGTCAGCATAGGGACCCAAACCCAAGAAATGTGAGATCATGACCCAAGCTGAAGTTGTACGCTTAACCGACTGAGTCACCCAGGTGCCTGAGGTGTTTAGATTTTGAGGTTTTCTTTACTTATTGGGATTTTAATTTATTGAATATCTGACCATGCCAGCAATGGAACGTCATAGCAACCCCCACCTCTCTCATGCTCAGCCCCTTGGTATCTATCAGAGACATTGCTAATTTGACCAGAAAGCTCATTTATGGTCAATCCTCATCATTCACAGATTCTATATTTGCAAATCTGCCTAGTTGCTAAAAAAATTTTTAACCCCCAAATCAATACTCATGGCATTTTCACCATCATTCAGGGACACACCCAGAGCAGCAAAATATCTAGTCACCTGCCATGCACGTTCCCAGCTGAGGTCACACTTTTTTGTGAAACTTGGAAAGGTGCCCTCAAACTTAAAAAGTTGCAAAGACACTATCAATGTCAGAACATAAAATTTATGGCCTTACTTTATCTAATGAAACACAAATTGTAGAGCTGGGATAATCAGCACAAAATTGCCACACCATGAAGAAAGAGATGAGTATATAAAACAATTCAATTAAAGTGAATTGACTATTGGCTATCCATGAAGAAAAAAAATGAATTAGAACATTTCTTCACAACATACACGTGCAAAAACAAATCAATTAAAATCTACCTATATATTTCAGAAAAGATTACAAAAAAAATCTTTATGACTATGACTTATGAAAGAATTTGTTAAACAGAACACAGAAGACATTTGCCATAGAGAAAAAATTCCTATATGTTATTAGCTTAAAAATAATGACACTGTTCATCATTTAAAAAAGTGATAAGACAAACCACATATTAGGAGAAATTATTGGTCACACATGTTATCACCAAGGATTAGTACACAGAATACGTAAACACTGCTCAGATCAGTGAGCATAACATAGACTACTTAGTGAATAAATGACCTAATGCTTCCCATTTGCCAAACTCAGATGGAAGCCAGAAGGCAAGGGAACATTTGGAGATACAGGAGTCCATTCTATAAGTGGTCAGTAACACTGTGAGCATGGGAAAGTGGATGAATGGGAACGTTAACAAAGAAGAAATCTAATAAACATGGATATGGAAATGTGCTTTATCTTCTTCACTGTGGGAAATGCAAATTATCACCATAATAACAGCATGAATGCACAGGAAAACATGCTGTGTGGAAGAACTCAGTCACAAAAGACCATATGTTGTATGAATCCAATATTAATAAATGTCCATAATAGGCAATTATACAGAGATAGAAAGTAGATTCATGGTTGCCTGGGGCAGGGGGAAAGGAGATGGGAGAAATGGGGGGTGACAGCTAATGAGTACTAGGTTTATTCTAGGGGTGATGAAAATGTTCTAAAATTGGTTGTTGTGATAGTTGCACAACTCTGTGAATATACTAAAAACGACTCAATTGTACACTTAAATCAGTGATTGGCATATGAATAAGATCTTAGTAAAGCTGTAATAAAAAAAACCCGATAATAAGATATATGGTAAATCCACTAGAATCTCTAAGTCACACAGACTGAATGTGAAGAAGTGGTGTCAGGGCAGATGGTGGAGCAGGAGGCCCCAGTAATCCACATCTCCACCTGGATGACAGGTGCACTGGTGGAATCTGTCTGATAGAACTATTCTGGAAATCTGGAGTTTATTGAAGGTTTGCAACTTGCGGGGGGTGGGGGAGGTGGAAGGCTTGGATGGTAAATTGCAGTTGATTTCAGTCATTTTCAGCCTGGCACCATAGATGAGGCTACCATCCCCTGACCCTAGGCATGTTGCA
Organism: Puma concolor; assembly: GCF_028749965.1. Classification (NCBI taxonomy): domain Eukaryota; kingdom Metazoa; phylum Chordata; class Mammalia; order Carnivora; family Felidae; genus Puma; species Puma concolor. Next base: position 30,358,312 of record NC_141671.1, read on the forward strand.
GGCACCCAGAGTGATTCCTACAGCAGTTTGAACACAGCTTGTGGAAGCTAAGGTGAGCAATTAGGACAGTATCCTCCAAACATTAGGAATAAGTGTTCTTATTGCTGCTTGCTGCTTTTGGTCAAGGGGATGCAGCAAAGATGTAGGCAAACATGTTTGCAACTCCCACCACCAATATGACAAACCCTTTCTCCTCTGGTTGAAGCAACTTCAAGGGTATTTAATGACCTGGGGGCTATCCCCCGCGTCATTTTCTCTTTTTTCCATTTGGCGGGGGGAAGCATATAAGGACTAAGAACATCGAAAGGCAACTGCAAGTACAGGGACATTCAAGTTACACATGCCCAAGGAATGGTACAGTCTCATAAATGATCTGAGACATTCTTTTTTTCCCCCAGCTTCTCTGATTTCTTTTAATGAATTAATTAGTAAATTAATTAATGTATGTATGTTTTTAAAATTTACATCCAAGTTAGTTAGCATATAGTGCAATAATGATTTCAGGAGTAGAATCCAGTGATTCATCCCCTACATATAACACCCAGTGCTCATCCCAACACGTGTCCTCTTTAATTCCCCTTTCCCATTTAGCCCATCCCTCCAACCACAACCACTCCAGCAACCCTAAGTTTGTTCTGTATATTTAAGAGTCTCTTTTGTTTTGTCTCCCTCCCTGTTTTTATATTATTTTTGCTTTCCTTCCCTTATGTTCATCTGTTTTGTATCTCAAATCCCACATCTGAGTGAGGGTATGTATTTGTCTTTCTCTGACCAACTAATCTCACTTAGCATACTACACTCGAGTTCCATCCACATTGTTGGAAATGGCAAGATTTCATTCCTTTTGATTGCTGAGTAGTACTCCATTGTGTATATATATATATATATATATATATATATATATATATATATATATACCACATCTTCTTTATCCATTTATCTGCTGATAGACATTTGGGCTTTTTACATACTTTGGCTATTGTGGATAGCACTGCTATAAACATTGGGGTGCATGTGCCCCTTTGAAGCAGCACACCTGTATCCTTTGGATAAATAATTAGTAGTGTGGTTGCTGGGTTGTAGGGTACTTCTGTTTTTATTTTTTTAAGGAACCTCCATACTGGTTTCCAGAGTGGTTGCACCACTTTGCATTCCCACCAGCAATACAAAAGGGTTCCTCTTTCTCCACATCCTCACCAGCATCTGTCATTGCCTGAGTTGTTAGTTTTAGGCATTCTGGCTGGTGTGAGGTGATATCTCATTGTGATATTGATTTTTATTTCTCTGATGACGAGTGATGTTGAGCAATTTTTCATATGCTGTTAGCTATCTGGATGTCTTCTTTGGAAAAGTGTCTATTCATGTTTTGTGCCCATTTCTTCACTAAATTATTTGTTTTTTTGGGTGTAGAGTTTGATAAGTTTTTTATCAATTTTGGATTCTAGCCCTTTATCTGATATGTCATTTGCGAATATCTTCTCCCATTCTTTCAGTTGCTTTTTAGCTTTGCTGATTGTTTCCTTCACCATGCAGAAGCTTTTTATCTTGATGAGGTCCCAATGGTTCATTTTTGCTTTTCTTTCCCTTGCCTCTGGAGACGTGTTGTGTGAGAAGTTGCTGCGGGTGAGGTCAAAGACGTGTGGAGTGAGAATTTGCCTGCTTTCTCCTCTAGGATTTTGGTGGCTCCTTTCTTACATTTAGGTCTTTCATCCATTTTGAGTTCATTTTTTGTGTATGGTGTAAGAAAGTGGTCCAGGTTCATTATTCTGCATGTCGTTGTCCAGTTTTCCCATTTGCCGAAGAGACTGTCTTTATTCCATTGGGTATTCTTTCCTGCTTTGTCAAAGATTAGTTGGCTGTGTATTCGTGGGCCCAATTCTGAGTTCTCTATTCTATTCCATTGGTCTATGTGTCTGTTTTTGTTCCAGTACCATACTGTCTTGATGACTACAGCTTTGTAGTAGAGGCTAAAATCTGGGATTATGATGCCTCCTGTTTGGGTTTCTTTTTCAATATTACTTTGGCTTTTTGGGGTCTTTTGTGGTTCCATACAAATTTTGGAATTGTTGGCTCTAGCTCTGTGAAGAATCCTGGTGTTATTTTGATAGGGAATGCATTGAATATGTAGATTGGGTTGGGTAATATTGACATTTTGACAATATTTGTTCTTCCAATACAGGAGCGTGGGATATTTTTACACTTTTTGGTGCCTTCTTCCATTTCTTTCATAAACTTTTTATAGTTTTCATGTGTAGGTTTTTCAACTCTTTGCTTAGGCTTATTCCTAGGTATTTTATGGGTTTGGGTGCAATTATAAATGAGATCAATTACTTGATTTCCCTTTCTTCTGTTTCTGTATTGGTGTATAGAAATGCAACCAATTTCTGTGCATTGATTTTTATATCCTGTGACTTTGCTGAATTCATGAATCAGTTCTAGCAATTTGTTTGGTGGAATTTTTTGGGTTTTCCATATAGAGTATCATGGCATCTGCAAAGAGTGAAAGTTTGACTTTCTCCTTGCCAGTTTGGATGCCTTTTATTTCTTTGTGTTGTCTGATTGATGAAGCTAGGACTTCCAATACTATGTTGAATAATAGTGCTGAGAGTAGACATCGTGTTGTGTTCCTGACCTCAGGGGGAAAGCTGTCAGTTTTTCCCCATTGAAGATGATATTAGAGGTGGGTCTTTCATATATGGCTTTTATGATCTTTGGGTATGATCCTTCTGTTCCTACTTTCAAGGGGTGTTTTATCATGAAAGAATGCTGTATTTTGTCAAATGCTTCCTCTGTGTCTATTAAGAGGATCATGTGGTTCTTGTCCTTTCTTTGTTAATGTGATGTATCACATTGATTAATTTGTGGATATTGAACAAGCCCTGCATCCCAGGTAGAAATCCCACCTGATCATGGTGAATAATTCTTTTAATGCATTGTTGGATCTGATTGGCTAGTTTATTTTTGAGAATTTTTGCATCTATGTTCATTAGGGAAATTGGTCTATAGTTCTCCTTTTTAGTGGGGTCTTTGAATGGTTTTGGGGTCAAGGTAATGCTGGCCTTCTAAATGTATTTGGAAGTTTTCCTTTCATATATATATATATATATATATATATATATATATATATATATATATATATTGGAATAGATTCAAAAGAATAGGAACTAACTCTTCCTTAAATGTTTTGTAGAATTTCCCCTGGAAAGCCATCCAGCACTGGACTCTGATTTTTAGGAAGTTTTTGATTACGAATTCATTTTCTTTACTGTTTAGGGGTCTGTTCAAATTTTCTATTTCTTCCTGTTTAAGTTTTGGTAGATTATATGTTTCTAGGAATTTGTCCATTTCTTCCAGATTGCCCAACTTATTGGCATATAATTGCTCATAATATTCTCTTATTATTGCTTGCATTTCTGCAACATTGGTTGTGATCTCTTCTCTTTCATTCTTGATTTTATTTATTTGGGTCCTTTCCTTTTTCTTTTTCATTCTGGCTAGGAATTTATCAATTTTGTTAATTATTTCAACAAACCATCTCCTGGTCTGTTCTACTGGTTTTTTTTAAAATTATTATTTTGATAGCATTGATTTGTGCTCTAATCTTTATTATTTCCCTTCTTCTGCTGGTTTTTGGTTTATTTACTGTTCTTTTTCCAGCTCTTTAATGTGTAAGGTTAGGTTGTATATCTGAGACCTTTCTTCCTTAAGGAAGGCCTGTATTGCTATATACTTCCCTCTTAGGACCACCTTTGCTGCATCCCAGAGGTTTTGGGCTGTGGTGTTATCATTTTCATTCCCTCCATGTACTTGTTAATTTCCTCTTTAATTTCTTGGTTAACCCATTCATTCCTTAGAAGGATGTTCTTTAGTCTCCAAGTGTTCATTGTCTTTCCAAATTTTATCTTGTGCTTGATTTCGAGTTTCATAGCATTGTGGTCTGAAAATATGCAAGATAATTTCTCGATCCTTTTGAACTTGTTCAGGGCTGATTTGTGACCCAGTATGTGATCTATTCTGGAGAATGTTCCATGTGCACTTGAGAAGAATGTGTATTCTGCTGCTTTAAGATGAAATGTTCTGAATATATCCGTTAAGTCCATCTGGTCTAGCGTGTCATTCAAAGCCATTGTTACCTTGTTGATTTTCTGCCTTGATGATCTATCAATTGTTGTAAGTGGGGTGTCGAAGTCCCCTAATATGATGGTATTATTATCAGTGAGTTTCTGTATGTTTGTGATTAATTGATTTATATATTTGGATGTTTCATGTTGTGGTATAAATGTTTACAACCATTAGATATTCTTGGTGGATAGACCCCTTAATTATGATATGATGCCCTTCTTCATCTCTTATTACAGTCTTTATTTTAAAATCTAGATTGTCTGATATAAGTATGGCTATTCTGGCTTTCTTTTGGCGACCATCAGCATGATAGATAGTTCTCTATCTCTACTTTCAATCGGAAGGTGTTTTTAGGTCTAAAATGGGTCTCTTGTAGACAGTATATAGATGGATCTTGTTCTTAGCCATTCTGTTCCCTTATGTCTTTTGATTGGAGTGTTTAGTCCATTGACAGTTAGAGTAGTCATGTTCTCTGATCCTTTCTAGTCTTTGTTGTTTTTGGTCTTTTTGTTTGTTTGTTTGTTTTGTCTTTTCTCCTCGCAGAGAGTCCCCCTAGAATTTCTCGCAGCGCTGGTTTAGTGGTCACAAACTCATTTAGTTTTGTTTGTCTGGGAAACTCTTTATTTTTCCTATTATGTTGAATGACAGCCTTGCTGGATAAAGAATTCTTGGCTGCATATTTTCCCCATTCAGCACATTGAGTATATCCTGCCACTCCTTTCTTGCCTTCCAAGTTTCTGTGGATAGGTCTGCTGTGAACCTGAACTGGACTTTTTTCCTTGCTGCTTTCATAATTCTTTCCTTGTCTGTGTATTTTGTGAATTTCACTATGATATGCCTTGTTGATAGTCAGTTTTTTGTTAAATCTAATGGGAACCTCCTGTGATTTTTGGATTTTGATGTCTGTGTCTTTCCCCAGGTTAGAAAAGTTTTCCACTATGATTTGCTCCCATAAACCTTCTACCCTTCTTTCTTTTTTTTCATCTTCTAGGCCTCCTATGATTGGGATATTATTCCTTTTTAATGAGTCACTGAGTACTCTAATTCTTATATCATGCTCTTTTGCCTTAGTTTCTCAGCTTCCCAGTCTCTAGCATCAGAACTCTGTGCTCTACCACACTGGGAATCAAGCACCCTTCCATTGTCTCTGGCTTCTTTCCACTCCCTGTTTCTACACTGTCTGTGTCCAAACCATCAGCATGCCAGGTGGCACCTCCTTCCCTAATTTTATTTCAGATGAGGCTGTGTTTCCAAACCCCTCACTTCTGAGGGCCCTGGAGCTTGGAACTGCTCTGACCCACTGGGGGAGGGTCTTGTGGAGCAATGGCCAGATGTCGGTTTGCCCCTTAGGAATGTTCTTGTGATCATGCTGCTATAGGGGCTCAGAGGTTGTGACTAGATGATGGCTTGCTCCAGAATAATTTCATGTGATGTCACAGCAGCAGCATTTCAGGGATTATGGTAGATCACAACACACAACCCATGTCAGGTTTCACCGCCCCTTGGAGTTTTTGTTCCGCTACCAGCAATTGTGTTCTCTGGGCTCTGCTGGGATCTTTGTCTGTAGGTTCTACAGTCTCTACCAAATGCCCTCCTACCAGGGTATCAGGGAACCGCTTCTCCCTGTGTGGCCCTTGTACCCCTTGGATCTCACTGCCAGCTCCTGAGGATTCATCCTGCCCACCAGAGAACTTTCAGGTATTGGACTATGGAATTTCTGATGCTGTTCTGTCCTATTTATAGAGTCCTAATGATATTGAAACCCTCTCCTTTCTCCTTTCTCCATTTCTTGTTCAGGCAATTGTGGGTGCTTCCACTCTTTCTCTTTATCTCCAGCTACTTTTGGGAGGAGTGCCTTAGCTGTACTCTCCCCCCTTTCCCTGTCCTCTCTCCACAAATACCATTCTCTACACTCTGTGGCTTCTCTTTCCCCCAGTTCATCTCTCTGTGCCATGTACCTACAGAGTTCTGTGTTTCAAGTTATGCAGATTGTTGTGTTAATCCTCAGATCAATTTTCTAGGTGTACAAATTGGTTTGATGCTTATTTAGCTGCATTTTAGGATGAAAGAAGACAAGAACTTCCATGCTGCCCTGCTATCTTGGCCCCTCCCTGATCTGGGACTTTCTTAAGTTTACACCTTATGTTAATTCCTGGCACAGAGACACTCTACACAACAGAATGACCAAAACACAAAAGCAAAAAACAGCAACCAAAAAACTCTGCATACTCTGGGGAAAGGGAGAGTCTGATTTCCATAGTTATCACATAAGATCAAATGTCCAGTTTTCAGAAAAACCAAAATAACAAGGCATACAAAGAAACAGGAAAGTATGACCCATTGAAAGAAAAAAAATCAATCTTTGAGAAAGAACAGATGGCAAACCTACTAGACAAAGACGTTAAGGCAATGGTCATACAGATGTTTAAGCTGAAGTTGAGAGATGGAGACTTGGAGCTGCCAATGCTTGACTCTCCAGAAAAACAACAAAAACAAAAAATTAATGTAAAAATATGACAGTAAACAAACAAATAAGTAGGGTATACCCTTGCTTCTATAATTTTTTTAATCTTATTTTTGAGAGAGAGAGAGATAGACAGACCATGAGTGAGGGAGGAACAGAAACAGAAGGAGACACAGATTCTGAAGCACAGAATCTGTTAGCACAGAGCCTGACTTGGCGCCCAAACTCACGAATTGCAGAGATCATGACCTGGGCTGAGTCAGGCGCTTAACCAACTGAGCCACATGGGCATCTCCATCCTTGTTTCTATGAAAGCATCAATGCAAAAATAAATAAATAACCACAAGTTGATGACAATGGCTTTGGGAAAGCTCTGGACTATCGCAAGGAAATAGAAGAACCCTGTGGAGCACAAAAACCAAGGACTGATGCATAGAAATGCACGGGGAGCATTTTTCCTGTGTCACCCCATACTTCAGTCTGGAGCAGCTCAGTACTAAGAAAAATGCTCCCTGGAAGATTTCACCTGCAGGGAGAAGAGAACATGAGGACTCCAGCCAGCCTGCTCACCTGTACATCTGCATCCTTTACTACCAAGGACCCCCACATTTTGACCAATTGCTAAACCCAGCTGATAGAGCTGCCCGGAGTCCCTGCCACTTCATCTCCTTCCCAGCACTGGAGCTCTCGCTGTGGTGAGACCTGCCCCCAGGAGCCCAAGTCCCTGCTCTGCTCCAATTTCTGGGATTAGGATACCACAGAACCTCACTATCTACAAGGGCTAGAGATGCAGCTGCACTGTGCTCCACTCCTTGCTCTAGAGTTGGAGGTTTGACCTACAAATTAACCAGGGCCATGCAGCTGCTATTCTACACCCCTCCCCCTGAGTCCTGAATGGGAGGATTGACCTATATAGGTGCTCTGTGCACCACTCCATGCACCCTAAATTGGGGATTTGACCAACCATCATTATGTTGCTACTGCTCTGTGTCCTGCCTACTGGGTCTTGAGTCACAGCTTTGACCCACCATCACCGGGACCATAGTGTTAATGCTTTGTGTCCCACCTACAGGACCTAAGGTGAGGTTTTGACACCCCCCCCCCCCCCCCATCACTGAGGTATTCTCTTCTGGGCCATGTCCCCTGAGTCTCAGGCATTCCCATACCCTGTTAGCCTTGGGCCTTTTCCACTGCTGTGTCCTGCTCCTTCCCTAGAGCTTGAGTCACTACTGTAAGCCACAGAGCATCTGGTTATGTGGGTGATCTTCTCATGCCCAGACTTCAGACCCTGGTGCCATTGCCACAGAAATAGCTCCTGGGTCCCAGGCTCCCAGTTCTCTCTTGGTTCTGTACACCTCCAAGACTGAGACCCCAGCTCCACTTCACTCTGACTGTCAGCACACCAGACCTGGTACTGGAAGGAATCCCCTTGACTACAACTTCTCTCCACAGGCAATAAGAGGGGAAGACTCTAGCAGCCTTCTACTGAGGACCCCAATGGTCCCAGTTTCCACTGCCATCACAGACAGGTGACAGCCATACCAACAAAGGACCCCACTTGGTCTTTGTAGGTGTTGATCTCAGCTGATGGAGCTGCACACAGACTAAACCATTGCACCTTTCCTAGAACCGAAAGGCTGCATCCACTCAGACAGTATTCTTACACCACCTTCTCATGAAAATCTTTCCCACTGATGCCAGTCTGAAAAGGCTGGAAGACATCACTACTCCTTCAATACATACACATGAACAGAAATCCCCCAAACACTAAAAACCAGGGGAGTAGGACACACCAAAGGGACACAGTCATTTTCCAGCATCTGATCCCAAAAGTATGGAGATCTGTGAGTTACCTTAAAAAGAATTCAAAATACTTATTTTAAGGAAGCTCACAAGATTGAAGATATTAACACAGAAACCTTACAGGCCATGAGAGTGGGTTTGATATATTGAAAGTGCTCAAATAAAAACTGCTAAACAAGAATATTTTACCCAGGAAAACTGTACTTCAGAAATGAACGAGCGGTGAAATTTCCCAAACAAAATCCAAGGATGTTCATCTCCACTAGACCTGTCTTACAAGAAATGCTAAATGGATTTCTTCAAACACAAAGGAAAAGACACTAATGACATGATAACATACGAAAGTATTAATTCAATGGTAAAGGTAAATAAATACTCAAAGTCACAATACTCTAGTACTGTATGGTGGAGGGTAAATCATTTTAATTCTACTACAAAGGTTAAAAGACAAAACTGTTAAAAATAACTATGGCTGGGGCGCCTGGGTGGCGCAGTCGGTTAAGCGTCCGACTTCAGCCAGGTCACGATCTCGCGGTCCGTGAGTTCGAGCCCCGCATCAGGCTCTGGGCTGATGGCGCAGAGCCTGGAGCCTGTTTCCCATTCTGTGTCTCCCTCTCTCTCTGCCCCTCCCCCGTTCATGCTCTGTCTCTCTCTGTCCCAAAAAATAAATAAACGTTGAAAAAAAAAATTATAAAAAAAAAAAAAAAAAAACTATGGCTATAATACTTGGTTAATGAGTACACCATAGCAAACCATGTAAATTATTCCATCAACAAGATAAAATGTGGACGAAGGAATAAATGTGTAGAGGTTTTTTATGCAACTGAAGTTAAGTTGATATCGGCTTAAGACAGAATATGAGGACTGAAGGATGGAGTATGAAAGCGTCATGGTAACCACAGAACAGAAACCTATAGTAGATACACAAGAGATAAAGAGAAAATAACCAAAGCATCATACTACAAAACATCAGCAATTCACAATGGAAGGCAGAAGGGAGGAAGAAAGCAACAAAGGAACTACAGAAAAAAATTAATAGTAGGTTCTTACCTATCAACACTGATTCTAAGTGTGAAAAGGCTCAATTCTCCCATGAAAAGATATAGAGTGACTGAGTAGATTAACAAAAGCCTGTTGCCTACGAGGGACTTACTTCAGTTTTAAGGACACTCATAGACTCAGAGTGAAGGGACAGATAAAGTATTCCATGTAAGTGGAGAGCAAAAGAGTTCAGGAATAACTAAGATCACACAAAAGGTGTAAACAAAGAAGGGTTCTTATATAATCACAAAAAGGGTCAATTCACCAGGAGGAGATAATAGTTGTAAATATGTATGTACCCAAAGTCAGATCACCTACATATATTAAGCAATCATGAACAGACTGCAAAAATAGCAATGCAAAAATAGTGGGGCTTCAATACCTCGCTTTCAACAATGGATGATCATCCACACATAAAATCATAAGGAAATATTATACTTGAACTAGAGCTCTAACAGACACATACAGAATATTATATTCAACAGAAGCAGAATACACATTCTCCCCAAGGGCACACAGAACACTATTCTGGATAGTTCATATTGTAGATCATGAAAGGAGTCTTGACATATTTAAGAACATTGAAATCATATTAGTATCTTTTCCAACCACAATGGTATGATACTAGAAATCAGTAACAATAGCAGAACTGGAGAAGTAACAAATATTAAACAACACATACCTGAACAACCATGGGTCAAAGCCTAAATCAAAAAGGAAATTAAAAAGTATCATGAGATAAACAAAAATGGAAACAACATAGCAAATTCCAAGAGATGTAGCAAAATCAGCCATTAAGAGGAAAGTTTATAGCAATAAATGCCTATGTTAAGAAATATCACAAATAAACAACCTAACAATACACCTCAAGGAACAAAGAAAGAAAGAATAAACTAAGCCCAAAGTTAGTAGAAGGATGAAAATAATAAATATCTGAATGGAAATAAATGAAATATAAACTAAAATCACATTAGAAAAGGTCAGTGAAATGAAGAGTTGGTTTTTTGAGAAGATAAATAAAATTGACAAGCCATTAGATGCACTAAGAAAAAAATGGAGGTGATTCAAGTGAGTAAAATTATAAACAAAAATACAGAACTGATTCCACAAAAGTACACATGATCATAAGACTATACCAAGACAATATATGGCAACAAATATTTTGGATCACCTAGACATACTAAAACATAAAAGTCAGAAAGACTGAATCATGGAAAAAAAAAATAGAGAATCTGAATAGACCAATTACTAGTAGGAGATTGAACCAACAATAAAAAATCTCCCAACACAGGAAAGCCCCCAGGTGACTTCACTGGTGAATTCTATTAAACATAAAGAAGAATTAATACCATTTTTCTCAAAATCTTCTAAAATATTTTTTAACTTTTTTTTTTAACGTTTATGTTTATTTTTGAGACAGAGAAAGACAGAGCATGAACGGGGGAGGGGCAGAGAGAGAGGGAGACACAGAATCGGACGTGGGCTCCAGGCTCTGAGCCATCAGCCCAGATCCTGACGCAGGGCTCGAACTCATGGACCGCGAGATCGTGACCTGAGCTGAAGTCGGACGCTCAACCGACTGAGCCACCCAGGCACCCCAAAATCTTCTAAAATATTAAAGAGGAAGAAATACTTCCAAATTCACTCAATAAAGCCAACATGATCCCCGTAGCAAAGCCAGACAAATAGACTACAAGAAAAGAAAATTACAGCCAATACCACAGATGAATAAAGATGCCAAAATTCTCAACAAAATGCCAGCAATACAAATTCAAAAACTTTTTAAAAGGAATATATATTGGTATTATTGGTATTATCAATGATTGTGGGGATATGATACCAAAAACACAGGGCACAAAAGCTAAAGTAAACAAGTGGGACTGCATCAACTGAAAATCTTCTACACAGCAAATAAAATCACCAATAAAATGTTAAGGCAACTTACAGAATGGGAGAAAACAATTGCCACCCATTAGCTGATAAGAGGTTAATATCCAAAATATATAAGTAACACATGGAAATCAAGGAGAAAAAGCAAGAAACAAAATTTTTTACTATTCAGCAGACCAGAATAGACATTTTTTTCCCTTCTCTATCAAATTTATTTATTTATTTATTTATTTATTTATTTATTCAATATATGACGTTTATTGTCAAATTGGTTTCCATACAACACCCAGTGGTCATCCCAAAAGGTGCCCTCCTCAATACCCATCACCCACCCTCCACTCCCTCCCACCACCCATCAACCCTCAGTTTGTTCTCAGTTTTTAAGAGTCTCTTATGCTTTGGCTATCTTCCACTCTAACCTCTTTTTTTTTTTTTTTTTCCTTCCCCTTCTCCATGGGTTTCTGTTAAGTTTCTCAGGATCCATATAAGAGTGAAACCATATGGTATCTGTCTTTCTCTGTATGGCTTATTTCACTTAGCATAACAGTCTCCAGTTCCATCCACGTTGCTACAAAGGGCCATATTTCATTCTTTCTCATTGCCATGTAGTATTCCATAGTGTATATAAACCACAATTTTTTTAATACATTCATCAGTTGATAGACATTTAGGCTCTTTCCATAATTTGGCTATTGTTGAGAGTGCTGCTGTAAACATTGGGGTACAATTCTGGGGTTTCTTTTTTTTTTTTCAATGTTTATTTTTGGGACAGAGAGAGACAGAGCATGAACGGGGGAGGGGCAGAGAGAGAGGGAGACACAGAATCGGAAACAGGCTCCAGGCTCTGAGCCGTCAGCCCAGAGCCTGACGCGGGGCTCGAACTCCCGGACCGCGAGATCGTGACCTGGCTGAAGTCGGATGCTTAACCGACTGCGCCACCCAGGTGCCCCAATTCTGGGGTTTCTATTCTATTCCATTGGTCTATGTGTCTGCTTTTGTGCCAATACCATGCTGTCTTGATGATTACAGCTTTGTAGTAGAGGCTAAAGTCTGGGATTGTGGATGCCTCCTGCTTTGGTCTTCTTCGAAATTACTTTGGCTATTCGGGGCCTTTTGTGGTTCCATATGAATTTTAGGATTGCTTGCTCTGGTTTCAAGAAGATTGCTGGTGCAATTTTGATTGGGATTGCATTGAATGTGTAGATAGCTTTGGGTAGTATTGACATTTTGACAATATTTATTCTTCCAATCCATGAGCACGGAGTGTTTTTCCATTTCTTTATATCTTCTTTAATTTCCTTCATAAGCTTTCTATAGTTTTCAGCATACAGATCTTTTACATCTTTGGTTAGATTTATCCCTAGGTATTTTATGCTTCTTGGTGAAATTCTGAGTGGGATCAGTTTCTTTATTTGTCTTTCTGTTCCTTCATTATTAGTGTATAAGAATGCAATTGCTTTCTGTACATTGATTTTGTATCCTGCAACTTTGCTAAATTCGTGTATCAGTTCTAGCAGACTTTTGGTGGAGTTTATCGGATTTTCCATGTATAATATCATGTCATCTGCAAAAAGTGAAAGCTTGACTTCATCTTTGCCAATTTTGATGCCTTTGATTTCCTTTTGTTGTCTGATTGCTGATGCTAGAACTTCCAACACTATGTTAAACAGCAGCGGTGAGAGTGGACATCCCTGTCGTGTTCCTGATCTCAGGGGGAAAGCTCTCAGTGTTTCCCCATTGAGGATGATGTTAGCTGTGGGCTTTTCATGAATGGCTTTTATGATCTTTAAGTATGTTCTTTCTATTCCGACTTTCTTGAGGGTTTTTATTAAAAAACGTTGCTGAATTTTGTCAAATGCCTTTTCTGCATCGATTGACAGGATCATATGGTTCTTATCTTTTCTTTTATTAATGTTCTTATCTTTTCTTTTATTATTATTGATTGATTTGCGAATGTTGAACCAGCCCTGCATCCCAGGAATGAATCCCACTTGATCATGGTGAATAATTCTTTTTATATGCTGTTGAATTCGATTTGCTAGTATTTTATTGAGAATTTTTGCATCCATATTCATCAGGGATATTGGCCTGGAGTTCTTTTTTTTTACTGGGTCTCTGTCTGGTTTGGGAATCAAAGTCATACTGGCTTCAGAGAATGAGTCTGGAAGTTTTCCTTCCCTTTCCATTTTTTTGGAATAGCTTGAGAAGGATAGGTATTATCTCTGATTTAAATGTCTGGTAGAGGGGCGCCTGGGTGGCGCAGTCGGTTAAGCGTCCGACTTCAGCCAGGTCACGATCTCGCGGTCCGTGAGTTCGAGCCCTGCGTCAGGCTCTGGGCTGATGGCTCAGAGCCTGGAGCCTGTTTCCGATTCTGTGTCTCCCTCTCTCTCTGCCCCTCCCCCGTTCATGCTCTGTCTCTCTCTGTCCCAAAAATAAATAAACGTTGAAAAAAAAATTTAAATGTCTGGTAGAACTCCCCTGGGAAGCCATCTGGTCCTGGACTCTTATTTGTTGGGAGATTTTTGATAACTGATTCAATTTCTTCGCTGGTTAGGGGTCTGTTCAAGCTTTCTATTTCCTCCTGATTGAGTTTTGGAAGTGTGTGGGTGTTTAGGAATTTGTCCATTTCTTCCAGATTGTCCAGTTTGTTGGCATATAATTTTTCATAGTATTCCCTGATAATTGCTTGTATCTCTGAGGGATTGGTTGTAATCATTCCATTTTCATTCATGATTTTATCTATTTGGGTCATCTCCCTTTTCTTTTTGAGAAGCCCGACTAGAGGTTTATCAATTTTGTTTATTTTTTCAAAAAACCAACTCTTGGTTTCGTTGATCTGCTCTACAGTTTTTTTAGATTCTATATTGTTTATTTCTGCTCTGATCTTTATTATTTCTCTTCTTCTGTCTTCTATTTCCTTTAGGTGTGCTGTTAGCTTTTGTATTTGGGATTTTTCTTGTTTCTTGAGATAGGCCTGGTTGCAATGTATTTTCCTCTCAGGACTGCCTTCGCTGCATCCCAAAGCATTTGGATTGTTGTATTTTCATTTTCGTTTGTTTCCATATATTTTTAAATTTCTTCTCTAATTGCCTGGTTGATCCACTCATTCTTTAGTAGGGTGTTCTTTAACCTCCATGCTTTTGGAGGTTTTCCAGACTTTTTCTTGTGGTTGATTTCAAGCTTCATAACATTGTGGTCTGAAAGTATGCATGGTATGATCTCAATTCTTGTATACTTATGAAGGGCTGTTTTGTGACCCAGTATGTGATCTATTTTGGAGCATGTTCCATGTGCACTAGAGAAGAAAGTATATTCTCATGTTTTGGGATGCAGAGTTCTAAATATATCTGTCAAGTCCATCTGATCCAATGTATCATTCAGGGCCCTTGTTTCTTTATTGACTGTGTGTCTAGATGATCTATCCGTTTCTGTAAGTGGAGTGTTAAAGTCCCCTGCAATTACCACATTCTTATCAATAAGGTTGCTTGTGTTTGTGGGTAATTGTATATATTTGGGGGCTCTTGTATTCAGTGCATAGACATATATAATTGTTAGCTCTTCCTGATGGATAAACCCTGTAATTATTATATAATGCCCTTCTTCATCTCTTGTTACAACCTTTAATTTAAAGTCTAGTTTGTCTGATAGAAGTATGGCTACTCCAGCTTTCTTTTCACTTCCAGTAGCATGATAAATAGTTCTCCATCCCCTCACTTTCAATCTGAAGGTGTCCTCAGGTCTAAAATGAGCCTCTTGTAGACAGCAAATAGATGGGTCTTGGTTTTTTATCCATTCTGATACCCTGTGTCTTTTGGTTGGCACATTTAGTCCATTTACGTTCAGTGTTATTTTAGAAAGATATGGGTTTAGAGTCATTGTGATGTCTGTAGATTTCATGCTTGTAGTGATGTCTCTGGTACTTTGTCTCACAGGATCCCCCTTAAGATCTTTTGTAGGGCTGGTTTAGTGGTGACGAATTCCTTCAGTTTTTGTTTGTGTGGGAAGACCTTCATCTCTTCTTCTATTCTAAAAGACAGACTTGCTGGATAAAGGATTCTCGGCTGCATATTTTTTCTGTTCATCACATTGAAGATCCCCTGCCATTTCTTTCTGGCCTGCCAAGTTTCAGTAGAGAGATCCGTCATGAGTCTTATGGGTCTCCCTTTATAAGTTAGAGTGTGTTTATCCCTAGCTGCTTTCAGAATTTTCTCTTTATCCTTGTATTTTGCCAGTTTCACTATGATATGTCATGCAGAAGATCGATTCAAGTTACGTCTGAAGGGAGTTCTCTGTGTCTCTTGGATTTCAATGCCTTTTTCCTTCCCCAGGTCAGGGAAGTTCTCAGCTATGATTTCTTCAAGTACACCTTCAGCACCTTTCCCCCTCTCTTCCTCCTCTGGCATACCAATTATGCATAGATTATTTCTCTTTAGTGCATCACTTAGTTCTCTAATTTTCCCCTCATACTCCTGGATTTTTTTTTTTTAATCTCTCTTTTTCTCAGCTTCCTCTTTTTCCATAATTTTATCTTTTAGTTCACCTATTCTCTCCTCTGCCTCTTCAATCTGAGCTGTGGTTGTCTCCATTTTATTTTGCAGTTCATTCATAGCATTTTTTAGCTCCTCCTGACTGTTCCTTAATCCCTTGGTCTCTGTAGCAATAGATTCTCTGCTGTCCTCTATACTGTTTTCAAGCCCAGGGATTAATTTTATGACTATTATCCTAAATTTACTTTCTGTTATATTGTTTAAATCCTTTTTGATCAGTTCATTAGCTGTTGTTATTTCCTGGAGATTCTTTTGAGGGGAATTCTTCTGTTTCGTCATTATGGGTAGTCCCTGGAGGGGGGTGGAACTGCAGGGCACTTCCCCTGTGCTGTCTTTTTTTTTTTTTTTTCCAATATATGAAATTTATTGTCAAATTGGTTTCCATACAACACCCAGTGCTCATCCCAAAAGGTGCCCTCCTCAATACCCATCACCCACCTTCCCCTCCCTCCCACCCCCCATCAACCCTCAGTTTGTTCTCAGTTTTTAAGACTCTCTTATGCTTTGGCTCTCTCCCACTCTAACCTCTTTTTTCTTTCCTTCCCCTCCCCCATGGGTTTCTGTTAAGTTTCTCAGGATCCACATAAGAGTGAAACCATATGGTATCTGTCTTTGTATGGCTTATTTCACTTAGCATAACACTCTCCAGTTCCATCCACGTTGCTACAAAGGGCCATATTTCATTCTTTCTCATTGCCACGTAGTACTCCATTGTGTATATAAACCACAATTTCTTTATCCATTCATCAGTTGATGTGTGCTGTCTTGAATAACTTGAGTTGGTGGGCGAGGCCGCAGTCAGAGCTGATGTCTGCCCCCAGCCCACCGCTGGGGCCACAGTCAGACTGGTGTGTACCTTCTCTTCCCCTCTCCTAGGGACGGGATTCACTGTGTGGTGGTGTGGCTCCTGTCTAGGTACTGGCACACTGCCAGGCTTGCGGTGCTGGGGTTCTGGCATATTATCTGGGGAGAATCGGCAAGGTGCACAGGGATGGGAGGGGTAGGCTCAGCTCACTTATCCTTCAGAGATCCACTTCAGGAGGGGCCCTGTGGCACAGGAGGGAGTCAGACCCGCCACCAGAGGGATGGATCCGCAGAAGCACAGCGTTGTGTGTTCGCGCGGTGCAAGCAAGTTCCTTTCCAGGAACTGGTTCCCTTTGGGATTTCGGCTGGGAGATGGGCGAGGGAGATGGAGCTGGCGAGAGCCTTTGTTCCCCCGCCAAGCTGCACTCTGTTGTCGGGGGCTCAACAACTCTCCCTCCCATTGTCCTCCAGCCCTACCGCTCTCCGCTCTCGAGCAGAGCTGTTAGCTTATAACCTTCCAGATGTTAAGTCCCGCTTGCTGTCAGAACACACTCCGTCCTGCCCCTCCGCTTTTGCAAGCCAGACTGCTTGGCGGGCGGGCCGCCCCTCCGCCCTGGCTCCCTCCCACCAGTCCGTGGAGCGCGCACCGCCTCGCCGCCCTTCCTACCCTCTTCCATGGGCCTCTCGCCTGTTTTTGGTTCCAGAGACTCTGTTCTGCTAGTCTTCTAGCGGTTTTCTGGGTTATTTAGGTAGGTGTAGGTGGAATGAGTGATCTGCAGGACACGGTGAGCCCAGCGTCCTCCTACCCCGCTGTCTTCCCAAAAACGTTTATTTTTGAGAGAGAGAGAGAGAGAGAGAGAGAGAGAGAGAGAGAATGAGCAGGGAAGGTGCCGAGAGAGAGGGAGACACAGAACTTGCGGTGGGCCCCAGGCTCTAGGCTTTGAGCACAGAGCCCGATGCAGGGATGGAAGTCATGAACTGCGTGATCGTGACTGAGCAGAAGTTGGATGCTTCACTGACTGAGCCACCCAGGCACCCCTCTACATTTTCAATTTTGTGATTTTTTTTTAATGTCACACATATATATAATATTTATTCAAATTACATATATTTATATCATATATTGGTCATGTTATATTTTATGTCTTATGATTGCAATATTGAAGTTTTATGAGCTTCTCTTTACTACCTATTCTTTCTAAAGTTAACTCTTTTTTCCATTTGTACTTTACATTTTGTGCTATCAGTTGCTCTTTTTCTTTGTGCAATTCTTTGTGTACATTTTTTGACACATAAGTTAAATGTAGATTCCTCTAGAAAAATTTGTTTCTTTTACTAAATTTTGAGTCATTATCAATCCAGGACAATTATCAACTAAACTGATGACTAGAAGGTATTTTGGCCCAAGATAAGAAAGCAAATTTGGCTTACAAATCATAGAAAGATTAGTCTATAATGCAAATTCTTTGAAATAGCTCTTTGCTCACTTTGTGTTAGATCAGAACAAATCTCCTTAGAATAGTCTTGTACTTGAAGATAGAGCCGATTTGATTTGATCCTTTTTTCTGAGGATATGAATGTATGAATCTTAGGTTCCCATATTTTCAGGGAGGGGATGTTTCTAATGCTCCTCACATGAATAAGCTCTGGGCATTATTTCCTGTCTATTAAGTTCGTGAGCTTGAGAAGGTAAGCTAAGATTTTCTAGATTTGAAATATGCCCTAAGGTTCAGAACAACTATAATCCCTGGCTTACTGCCAATATTTATATTTTGGCCTAAATGATTATTCTGTTGATTCTTCTTTTGGGTGCTTAATATATGTATTTTACATTTTTAGTTGTTTTTATAGGAAGAGGCAGCCTTAAAACTTAGTCTACTGTGTTAATGGAAAAGGATCCCCATTCACAATGGTTTCATTTCTGCTATTTATCCAGCACCAGAGTAGGTGGTAGAATACAGGTTCACCTAAACCAATGGTGATCTGTGTCTTCTGTGAGCCAGCGCTGGTCTGTGAATGTGCATCAGCCCACAAACAGATAGAGACAGAAATTGAAAGTGAAACCTTATCCTGATTCAGACTGGTAATCACCAAGACAAAAATGAGCCTGTATATCAAGTCATTGGATCTGCTAAAAACAGTTTGATTATTAGCTGTTCGTGGACCAGAGGTAGAGGAGCACAGTGTCTAAACTGGAATGAGATTTTAGACTTTTGTGGGGGGTGTCACATAAAACCTGGTAACATATTGGATGCTCTTCCCAGAAATATGGACATGTACAAAGAAATATAAAGTATCAGTGTATACGTAAGGATCATCTGAAGTGTTACAGATCTGGGTTACTTAATCCTAGGAAGAGACAAAGGCTGGAGAAGACATTTTGAATAATCATTTCATCACCCAACAATGGTACTCTGCTTATTTGTGAACAGAAGTAGACAAAAGCTGGACCCCATAACAACTATCAAGGGAAAACATTGAAATATTTCAATCGTCCAATCCAACCCGATACCTACAATGTACCAGATCAAGTTCTAGTCTCAGATCACTGCTCCAAATGTTGAAATTTGTCATTCTTTCCCATTCCTGACCCCCAATTTCCATGCTCAGAACTTGTACCTGTCTTCCCACATAGATTTCCACAATTTAAAAGTCTTGATGGAGGGCAGAGACCAGCTCCATCCACAGTGAAGAGAACCCACTTTACCAAACAGTCTTGCATTGGACATTCAGACTCTACTCAGGACATGACAGATAGGCTGGGACAGCACTCCATGCATTTGACACAGGTGTTTGAGTGATAGTGGTGTCATGCAGTTGCACGGGGCAGCAGCAATTGCAGTCCTAGCCTCAGGGTCCAGTGTCCTACATCAGGGGACTCCGTTGTGTGAACAGTTGTATCTATACCCAGTGGCAGGGCCCTCATTGTATGTGGGTCTCCACCTAGGGTCCATTGTGGATTCTGTTCCTGCCTGTTTTGTGACTTTCCTTGAAATAGAAAAAGGCCCCATATTCTCTCTCTCCCATCCCTAAGTCTCTGTAACTATACATATATATAATGAAAAGTCAGAAATCTATGTAGGGAATAGCTTCAGACAGCATGATTTCAGACATGTTTTTCCAGCTTCACTGAGGTATAATTGACATACACCATTGTGTAAGCTCAAGGGTACAACCCTTGATTGATACATTTCTATACTGCAAAATGATTACAACCATAATATTAACTAAGAGCTGCATGGTGTTACATTTCCTTTTGTGTGGTACATTTAAGATCTACACTCAGTATCTCAGAGGTTTTATGTTGAACCACTTCCTCAATCTGCCACCTGGCTGTGCCCCTTGGGAGAGAAAATATGTATCTCCCAGGAGATCTTGCATTTTTCTTCCTAGAAAAAACAACAACATTGAAATGTGGATGTAAGACCCCTTCCCACAATGAGGGCTCTCATCAATGACTTTACTGTTTACCTATCTGGTGGAAGCCCAGGATTACTTGTGGGTTTGTTACAAAATACTCAGGCCTCTCCCCAGACCTGCCATCTTAGAGTGTTGGGCTTGGGCTCAGGAATCACTTACTTAATAAGCCCCACAGGAAAGGCTGATGCACAGCCATGTGAGAATCCTGCTTTATGTGCTTGCTGCTCAATGTATGATCTGAAGACCAGCAATAGCAGCAACAACCTTGTTATAAACCCAGAACCTCACGCTTTAGTCCAGACTGTCTAGATGTTTCTAAGACCAGGAAATTCCTATGCACACTAAAGTCTGGGCCTCCTGATCTACATGACGCAGAACCATAACGTGCAGTATGCTCTGGGTGTGCTCTGATCAGCTTGCTTAGCACTGAGGAGTCCAGGATTTGGTCCTGTTCCTTTCTCTTCTATGGCCATCGCCCCCTTGGTGCTCTCATCTATGCTGAAGGCTTTAAACATCATTTATGTGGTGTCACCTCCTACATGTATCTCTCCAACCTAGATATTTCTCCCACCCTGTACTCTGTATCCAGCTTCTAACTTCAAGTGCATTTCTAATAATCTCAGATTTGACATTTCTAAATTGGATGCCTATGATGCAGCTTCCCTAAATGTCCTACTTCCAGAGTCCTCCCTGTTTCCATATAAGGCACTCCTCATTTCTACCTGCAGTCTGAAGTATTGGATGGCATCCTTGATTCCTCCTTCTCCCAACCTAGAATTAATACATTAGGAAATGCTGTAAAGTCCATCTTTAAGTGTATCCAGAATACACACACACACACACACACACACACACACTAAGTAGAATGCAGTCACTAGCTATTATTTTCCCTCCTCATACCTCAGATGTAAAACTGTCATCCCCCTCCTGGAACACTGCGCTAGCTTCCCACAGTTGTCCTACTGGTCACTTGCCCTTCACCTCTCAATTCTGCACAGCAGCAAACAGATGCTGCTAAAGAGAAGTAGTACCCAGCGGATCATCTGTTCTAAACCATCTGGTGACTCACATCTCAGAAAACCGAACCCTTCTAATCCTCAGGCATAAACATCTGACCACATTTCACATGCTCTCTGCTCCAGCCACAGCGGCCTCTCACTCTTCCTTGAACACAGGACACACTCCTGACCTAGTGCATGTGCACTGGAGGTCCCCCTGCGTGGAAAGAACTCCTTGAGACATGCTCTTCAACAATTCCTTATGTCCTGCACATCTCTCCTGAGGTCACTTTCCCAGTGAGGCTCCCTCTGATAGGCTTTACCCAGTGAGGATTTACTCTGATAGTAAATTGGCCACCTTTCCCATCCCAGCACAGGTAACTCTCTGGGTCACCTTCCTCAAAGCACCAACCAGCCTCTGATTTGTGTGTGTGTGTGTATAGTTTATTTTTAATTAATTAATTACTTTTTAATTTACATCCAGGTTAGGTAGCATATAGTACAACGGTGATTTCAGAAGTAGATTCCTTAATGTCCTTTACCCATTTAGCCCATCCCCCCTTCACAAACCATCTAGCAACCCTCTGTTCTCTACATTTAAGAGACTCTTATGTTTTGTCCCCCTCCCTGTTTTTATATTATTTTTTGCTTCCTTTCCTTTATGTTCACCTGTTTTCTACCTTAAATTCCTCATATCAGTTAAGTCATGATATTTGTGTTTCTCTGACTGACTAATTTCACTTAGCATAATACCCTCCAGTTCCCTCGACATAGTTGCAGATGGCAAGGTTTCATTCTTTTTGGTTGCCGAGTAATACTCCATTGTGTGTGTGTATATATATATATATATATATATATATATATATATATATACACACACACACATATATATATACCACATCTTCTTTATCCGTTCATCCATCGATGGACATTTGGGCTCTTTCCATACCTTGGCTATTGTTGATAGTGCTGCTATAAACATTGGGGTGCATGTGCCCCTTTGAAACAGCACACCTGTATCCCTTGGATAAAAATACCTAGTAGTGCAATTGCTGGGTCATAGGGTAGTTCCATTTTTAGTTTTTGAGGAACCTCCATACTGTTTTCCAGAGTGACTGCACCAGTTTGCATTCCCACCAGCAGTGCAAAAGAGACCCTCTTTCTCTGCATCCTCGCCAACATCTGTTGCCTGAGTTGTTAATGTTTCTGACAGGTGTGAGGTGGTATTTCATTGTGGTTTTGATTTGTATTTCCTTGATGATGAGTGATGTTGAGCATTTTTTCATGTGTCGGTTGGCCATCTGGATGTCTTCTTTGGAGAAGTGTTTATTTATGTCTTTTGCTCATTTCTTCACTGGATTATTTGCTTTTGGGTGTTGAGTTTGATAAGTTCTTTATAGATTTTGGATACTAACACTTTATCTGATATGTCATTTGCAGATATCTTCTCCCATTCTGTTGGTTGCCTTTTAGTTTTTCTGATTGTTTCCTTCACTGTGCATAAGCTTTTTATTTTGATGAGGTCCCAATAGTTCATTTTTGCTTTTGTTTCCCTTTCTTCCAGAGACATGTTAAGAAGTTTCTGTGGCTGAGGTCAAAGGGGTTTTTGCTTGTTTTTTCCTCTAGGATTTTGATGGCTTCCTGTCTTTCATTTAGGTCTTTCATCCATTTTGAGATTATTTTTGTGTATGGTGTAAGAAAGTGGTCCAAGTTCATTTTTCTGCATGTCGCTGTCCAGTTTTCTCAGCACCATTTGCTGAAGAGACTGTCTTTATTCCATTGGATATTCTTTCCTGTTTTGTCAAAGATTAGTTGACTGTATGTTTTTGGGTCCATTTCTGGGTTCTCTAGTCCGTTCCATTGATCTGAGTGTCTGTTTTTGTGCCAGTACCATACTGTCTTGATGATTACAGTTTTGAAATACATCTTGAAGTCCGGGATTGTGATACCTCCAGTTTTGGTTTTCTTTTTCAAGATTACTTTGGCTATTTGGGGTCTTTTCTGGTTCCATATAAATTTTACGATTGTAGGTTCTAGCTCTGTGAAGAATGCTGGTGTTATTTTGATAGGGATTGCATTGAATATGTAGATTGCTTTGGGTAGTATCAACATTTTAACAATATTTGTTCTTTGAATCCAGGAGCATGGAATAGTTTTACATTTTTGTGTCTTCTTCAATTTCTTTGTCAGCTTTCTATAGTTTTTAATCTATAGATTTTTCACCTTTTTGCTAACCTCCCATGTAAAGCCTTCCCTTTTTTACCACATTAATACAGTATACAGTTGGCTCTGAATTACACCAGTTTGAACTGCTCATGTCCTCCGATATGTGGACTTTTTAACACTTACTTTTACACTTACGTGGACTTGCTGCACTTTTTCTTATGTTTTCTTACTATTTTCTCCAGCTTAATTTATTGTAAGAATACAGTACATACTGCATGTAACATACAAACTATACGTTACACAACTGTTTGTGTTTTCAGGAAGACTTCCTATCAATAGCAGTACTTAGGTTTCAGGGGAGTCAAAAGTTATACTTGGATTTCTGACTGCACAATGGGGTCATTGTCCTCAATCCACACATTGTTTCAGGGTCAAGTAGAGTCTGTCCCTCACCCCTAGGACATATTCTCCACAAGACCAGCACGTTTGCCTCTTCTTAGTTACGGAGGTGTCTTAGATGAAAAAATAGCGGGTCCTGCACGTGACACACGACATTATCAGTGGAACAAGTGGTCAGCGGAGAGGACCTCTGTCTTCTGGATGAGCCTCAGCACAGCCAGTCCGTGGCAGCTCCCACAAAAAGTGCCCCCACCTCACCATCAGTGCCGCCTCTGCTTTTCCCCCAGGGCTGCTCCCCCCTTCCTCTCTCTGCTCGGCTCTCCCCTCCCACAGCGTTTCCCCTGCACAGCACAGCACAGAGTTATAGTCCTGTCTTCAGAATCATTGTACTTAGGCTCTATGGGGCCTTTTCTCCAACCAAATAGAAATCTATGTGAGACTGTGCTTTAAAACTCCATGAATTTGGATGGGAGCCAGCACCAGCATCACTAGAACTAAGGGCAGGGAGAGGGGGCAGAGAGGCAGAGAAGGTAGAAACTAACTGAAGTTGAAAAAGGATGAGAAACTCTCAGATTCCTCTCTACCTCAGGATGTAAAGAATAATCCAGAAGACAGCTCTAGAAGGAGGAGATGGATGAATCTGATAATTCATCTCTCCAAACCACAGAGACTCCTGTGTACAGGGGCCACCTAGGCCCATGGGAACGACAGCCCAAAGGACTCCTGGTGCTGTAACCACTGGGATCACCCGGGAAGAATAAGAGGAACTCGGACACAAGGGCAAGAACAGGCCTGATGCTCCACAGAAACAAAGAAGAAAATACACCCAAAAGATGGGGATGAGGTCATGACCCAGGATGGAGCCTGGGCTGACCCAGTCACAGGAAGCTCTTGCTGCACAAGGTCCTGGTGACAGGTGTTGTCCAAGTCTCTATGATCACAGGTCCTGGTGAGACAAGTTTCCACAGAAGGGGCAAGGACAAGGAGCAGAGACATGACCCAGCTGAGGAGGGAGCACGACACTCCAAGGATGCACTGAGCACCGACTGGACACAGGCTCCATCCACGCTCGGCTCCTCCAGCCCTCTCCTGTCCCCACCTGCAACAGACATGGCACAGGAAACATGCAGGTTCTGGAAGGTTCTCAGCGCTTTCATTTATTTTCTGTTCCAACCATACAAATCCTCTCTTTTCTTACCTCATCATGCCCACATACCAAGAATTACAAAACATAAATTAATATCTGGATTCTCATTTTCAATAGGAAAGTAAAGCATCAGTACTCAGTCCAACATGAAAAAAAGACGGGGATGGAGATGGTCCACCCCTCCTCAGCTGGAACAGGAAAGCAGGTCAGAAAGGGAACACAAATCAGTACGGGGAGGGGTCATGGAGGGCAGGGGGGGCCAGTCTCCTGTGTCCTCACAATATGCTAATAGGAACGCAGACACATTCTGACACCATCTGCAGAAAGTCAGGGGATCTCGATGGCACCAAGTGTGAACAGATCCTGTATTAGTCCCTGAGGGGCAGCGGGTCTCACACTGTGAAAAAATTAATCATGAACAGATTTAGATCAGTCACGTAAGTGCCACATTCTCAACAGCCCCCCACATGTCAACATGTCCCTAGTTCCCCCACCCTTTCCCACTTCAGGCCCTCTGGAGTCTTACCTTTAGGAGCCATTAGAGACGAATCAGAGCCCTGAATACTGTCATTGCCTGGGGTAGAACAAACAGGATGTGATCAGAGCCACAGGAGTTGAGACTAAAGGAGCAGCTATGGGGGGGGGGGGGTAGGGGGAGTGAGCTCCCCATTGGGGTCCTGTCTACACTATCCCAGGGTTTCAAGGATCACCCTCTCCAAACTTACGTGCAGCATGAGAGTAGCTCGGTCCTTTTTCTGCTGTGGGAAGAAAATATCATGTTACAAACCTGGGACAGCTGGGCCATGGGATCCTAGAGCAACCTCTTAGTCCTGGTCCACAATGAAGTTTCCAGAATTCTGACTGAAGACCCAGGACAGGCTCAGGAAACATGAAAAAAGAGGTGGGGGGGGGGGGCACAGGACCGCCTGACTTTCTGGAGGTCTGTCCTGAGCAGGGACCTTCCTCTCTGTCTGTCACTGCTGGGAATCAGGTCCCCGTCACCAGAATTACCAAGTGAAAATCTGTCCTTCATTTTCACAAGTGCTTTGCTACAGAGTGATTGTTAGTAACAGCTCCAGAGTGGGCAGCTACATGTGTGTGGATGGAACTTCCCAGGAACCAGGCAGGACAATGTGTTACCTAGGAAGCCCCCCAGCGGGACAAGTGAACTCAGATCCCCCCACTCTGTTCCTACTTGAGAACTTCTTCCTCCAGATCACAGCTCGAACCACCACAATGACCACAAGGACAACCACAGCAACAATGATGCCCGGGATGGGGATGGAGGGCTGAGAGGATGGCTCTGGAAAGGGAAGGAAGGTGAGAGGCCCAGATATCTGGCTTCAGTCCTGACTTTGTGAAATTCTCCAGAAGGGCCCTGCGTTCCCTGACAGGGGCTCGACCCCAAACCCTCCTTACCCCATCTCAAGGTGATGGGCTCGGGCAGCCCCTCGTGCTGCACATGGCACGTGTATCTCTGCTCCTCTCCAGAAGGCACCACCACAGCTGCCCACTTCTGGAAGGTCCCATCTCCCGCAGGTCTCGTCTCCACAAGCTCTGTGTCCTGGGTGTGGTCCTGCCCATCATGCTGCCAGGTCAGGGTGATCTCCGCAGGGTAGAAGCCCAAGGCCCAGCACCTCAGGGTCACCTCATGGTCAGAGATCCGGTGGCGGGTCACGTGTGTTTTGGGAGACTCTGAGGAAGAAAAATCAGAGAATCCACACTGTGGTTTAGCTTTATGGGCCACTGAAACTGCATCCATGTGACCATCCTGAGGTGGACAGGACAACTGGTCTGGATGGAAGAAGCACAAAACCCAGAGAGCAGTCTAGCCTTTGGGATCTCCTGATCCTTGTTATGTTCTGGAATCTGGGAGAGAACCCCGGTAGGAAGCTGCAGGTCTAAGGGAGGAACACACTTTGGTCCTGACTGTGGTGGAGGGTGAATGACTCAGCAAATGCAGACTCAGATCTCCAAACATGTTCTCAGATGGAGAACAAGGCCTTGAGAGGGAAGGTCATGGTTCATAAGGTGGCTGCCAGGGTCAAAGGGAACTGCTGATGGGTTATTTCAGGGATGGTCTCAACCTGAGTCCCTGCTGGGGAGAGTGGATTCCTGTCTGTCCTTGAGAGAAAAGCTCCCTCTAGGTGAGTCACTCTCTAGCAGGAATATGAACAAGGAGGCGGATGTCCCTCTTCCCACCCGGGGAGGAGAGCTGTTCTGAAACGGAGTCCAAAATTTTCCCTTCCTTATGGGAAGCCAGCCCCGGTGAAGGGGAGATCGGGGAGGCCCCGCAGCCCCTGTACCTGCACGCAGCAGCGTCTCCTTCCCCATCTCCAGGTACCTGCGGAGCCCCGCCAAGCACGTGTCCTCCAGGTACTTCCTATAGCGCGCCGCCTCACCGGCCACCTCCCACTTGCGGCGTGTGATCTGCGCCGCGGTGTCCGCCGCCGTCCAGGAGCGCAGGTCCTCGTTCAGGGCGATGTAATCCGCGCCGTCGTAGGCCAACTGACTGTACCCGCGGAGGAGGCGTCCGTCAGGCCCGATGTCACAGCCATGCATTCTCTGGATGCTGTGTGACCCTGTCCCCGCCCCGCCCCCAGAGCAGCAGTGATTAAGGTGAAACCGAAAGCTAAATCCCCTAAAAGCTCCCGCGGGCTCTTCCCCGGTCGGGGGACTTGGGAGTCTCGCGGCTTCGAGGCTGCGCTCAGACACCGAGACTCGGGGCGACCCCGGCCCGTCCGTGGGGATGGGGGTCGTGCCCTGGACCCGGACCCGCGTCGCTCACCGGACTCGCTCTGGTTGTAGTAGCGGAGGGCGGTCTGCAGGTTCGGTCGGGCAATCTCTGCGTGCACCTTGGCGATCCGCGTCTCCCGGTCCCAATACTCTGGCCCCACCTGCTCCATCCACGGCGCCCGCGGCTCCATCCTCGGATTTGGGGCGTCGGTGTCGAACCGCACGAACTGCGTGTCGTCCACGTAGCCCACGGCGATGAAGCGGGGTTCCCCGAGGCCGGGCCGGGACATCGCGGTGTGGAAATACCTCAAGGAGTGGGAGCCTGCGGGCGCGGAGGGGCTGAGACCCCGCCCGACCCTCCTCCCCGCGAGGGGCCCGGGTCCTAGGGGGAGTCGGCCGGGAGGGCAGGGGAAGGAGGACCAGAGTAGGGGAGAGCAGGACGGAGTCCGGGAGGGACGGGGGAGGGGAGGCCCGGGTGGAGGTCTGGTCCGGGCGGTGGACAGTCGGCTTCCCCGGGGGTTCCGCTTCCCCGCCGGGCGGTTTCTTCGCTCCTGCCCCTCAGAGTCCCTTTCCTCCCGAACCCGTACTCACCTGCCCAGGTCTGGGTCACTGCCAGGGCCCCCGACAGCAGCAGGAGGAGCGTTCGGGGCATAACAACCCACATCCTCGGGGTCTGGGGAGAATGTGAGTCGCAGCTGGAACCGGAGGCGAGTGCAGAGACTATACCCCGGAACCGCGGTGCACTGGATTGGCTTCTTGGTAAACCCGTCGCCAATAGGAGTACAAACCGAGGCCGCATCATCAGTATCCAGGCAAAAAGACCTGACACACGTTGTGGCAGGGAGGTGAAACCAGGGCAGATGGGAATTCCCCAACACTGGGCTTCCCAGAACGCGACACCGCCTTGGGGCCTGAGACCCTGGGAGGCAGGCCCAGGGACCTGGGGCTTTGCCCCTAGGCCTCATCTACTGCACAGAGGGCTCCTTGTCACGCTGTCTCCCTGAGTCGTGGCCTAGGAGCTGTGTGAGTCATTGATTCTCCAATAGTTTGTTCTCAGGATATCTATACAGTCTTACAAATTAGTGAGGATCCCAGGGATAAGTTTGTGTCTGTGGGTATATCTATCAATATTTACCATAGTAGGAATAAAACAGGTTTAAATATTTTTAAATTCATTTGTAATCATATGAAAACTGAAATATGGTTTTTATTAAAAATAACAATTTTCCCAAATAAAAGGGGCAGTGAGAACACTGGTTTTGTTT
The DNA here is from genome assembly GCF_028749965.1 of Puma concolor. Classification (NCBI taxonomy): domain Eukaryota; kingdom Metazoa; phylum Chordata; class Mammalia; order Carnivora; family Felidae; genus Puma; species Puma concolor. The sequence goes on from NC_141671.1 coordinate 30,387,114, forward strand.
CATTTTCCAGTTTGCAAGTCTCTTTCTTGTCTGTCTCGTTAGTAGACCACTAGACGTTAAGATTTGTCTCTGCATCTGTTGTGTTGTTTTGGTTGAAGTATATGAAAAAAATTTACATCCTTGACCATAGGAGAATAGTATGCATCATAACCTTTTCAGATAATTATGGATATTCATCTTTGATATTATATTAAAACTACACAAGTTGTACCTCCTCTCAGGTTATTTGCAAACTGGATCTTGAAACAACATCATTGACTGTCTCCTGTGTTACATTCAATCCATAGGCCCATCTACATATGGAATGGATGCTGTACTAATGCATGATTGTTGCATTAGTGGCTCATGTCCCACAGGAGAATAATATGGCCCAGTGGTGGCATCAGCCAGCTTCTAACCACACTGAGGCCCAGCTGTCATTGTCAGATCAGTTCCTGATGTGCGGGCTGCTGTTTTTTCTGTCTTCAATTCCATATTTTAAAATAGTTATATTTTAAAAATAATTGGTGTTTTTGGGAGCCTGGGTGGCTCAGTTGGTTAAGTGTCTGACTCTTGATCTCATGGTTTATGAGATGGAGCCCTGTGTCAGGCTCTGCAATGACAGGGTGGAATCTGCTTGGGATTCTCTCTGTCTCTGCCTCTCCCCTGCTCATACTCACTCTATCCTTCTCTGTCTCATTATAAATAAACTTAAAAAAATTTTTTTAATATATATTTTTTAACGTTTATTTATTTTTGAGACAGAGAGAGACAGAGCATGAATGGAGGAGGGTCAGAGAGAGAGGGAGACACAGAATCTGAAACAGGCTCCAGGCTCTGAGCTGTCAGCACAGAGCCCGATGTGGGGCTCGAACTCACGGACTGAGAGATCATGACCTGAGCTGAAGTCGGACGCTTAACTGACTGAGCCACCCAGGTGCCCCAATAAATAAATAAACTTTTAAAACCATCTGGAAGGACTTTTAAATTCTTAAAAATCCCAATATACATTGGCCCTGTTAGGGTTCTTAAGTGTTTATTTCTTCTTGTATCACTCCCTAAGGAGAAGCATTCTCTCAGCTTATCGATTGTGTAACTTAGTCACACTAAAACTAGATTTAGGGTAGGTCTTAGGTTTAATGTTTTATAAGAAGGAATATTGGTCATGGTCTTTCCAGACCCTACTTCCAGTATTTATCCTTTTGTCATGGAGTACCTCATTCCTGTCTCCTAACATGTCTGCCAAATTTGGTTACTGTTCTCTGTATCTCCTCAGAGGCCAATCTACTCAGGAAAATCAGAACCAGATGAGAGAAAGGAAAGGTAAGTTATACTGAGAGCAAAAAAAGAAGGAATCATGTAGCGCTTCCATAATCACTAGTAATCATGTAGTAATTCCATAAGAGGGAATTAGTGGGATTCGTGTAGAGGGTGTATTTCCTGATCTCCCACTCTGGCACATTGTCTCTCTCCTCTACACACACACACCCGTGGGCCCACATCCCCCTACTCTCCACACACAGGCAGAGATTTTTGTGAAGTCTGTGCAGTGTTACATGGCCCTGGCCCAGCTCCTGGTGGAGCAGAACTTCCCAGCCATTGCTATCCACTGTGGGACATCCTGGGAGGAGAGGTGAGTCAGAGATGGAAAGATGTTTTGTGTCCTTGGGATGACATGAGACCCCTGAGAGAAAGGACTGTGAACATTTTTCTAATTTTCATTCTGACAAAGCCTTTCTTGGTGTCCATAGTTTAAAGACCTTTCATGATGAATTCTTGTGGCCACCAACCTATTTGGCCGAGGCATGGACATTGAGCAGGTAAACACTGCCATCAACTGCCACCTGCCTGAGGAATCCCACACCTACCTGGATCAGGTAAGCTGCACACCCACACAGGCATCCCAGTGTCCCCTCCCACCCTCTGATTTCCTATGTCTTCGTACATTACACCCTCGTCCCTCCTTTTGGGTGTCTTCCTACTTTGGGGTCTTCCAGTGCTACCCTCTGTCTCCTTGCAGGAGGCCTGAGCAGGCCAGTTCGCCCAAGGGCTTGGCCATTACATTTGTGTCAAGTGAAAACAATGCCAAGATCCTCAATGAGGTGCAGGGTCACATTGAGGTCAGTCGTAGTGAGCTGCCTGATGAGATGGATATTTCCTCCTGATGAGATGGATATTTCCTCCTCCCGTGAGTATTGATCTCATGAAACTGGTTCCTACAAGTCTTCAGAGTCTCCTCATTCCTCAGTGACTTTGTCTTGAAACAAAGTGCAGGCAGTGGTGCCTGATGCCTAATGGGTGCCTGACAAGTTTATGCCCTGATCTTGATGCCATGTTGGGATATTTTGTTTATTTCTATGTGGGATCTCTTTCCTCTCTCGTCCAATTAATTTTCTTTTTTGCACCTCAGTCTTTCCCCTGACCCCACACCCCACATGAACATCTGCATGTATAGGGGTCTGTGATTCTGCCGGTCTAACTTAGCCTTTCCATGCCTTATTGTAACTGTTCTCTGCAGTTGCAGCCATGGGAGAGGACGCACCCATTCGAAGAGCCTGATGGAGGTCTCACACCCACAAACCATGAGATCATGCATGACCTCAGCTGAAATCAAGAGTCGGATGCCCACCCGACTGACCCACCCAGGCACTCCTAGAGTTTATTCTTCCTAATTAATTTCTTTTTAAAGATATTTTAAATTTGAATATAGTTGACACACAAGATTACATTAGTTTTGGGTGTACAACCCATGACTCAGCTTCTGTATACATTTTTTTTTTTTTTTTTAGAGAGAGGCAGCCAGAGCAGGGAAGAGAGGTAGAGGGAGAGAGAGAGAGAGAGAGAAAGACAGAGAATCTCAAGCCGGTTCAGTCCCGTGGGGCTTGATTCCATGACCTGGGATCATGACTGGAGAAACTACAGAGCCACCCAGAGGCCCTTCACTTTCTGTCTACACCATGCTGTGCTCACCAGAGTGTAGCTGCCATCTGTCACCACACAATGATGTTATAGTCTCACTGACGATATTCCCTGTGCTGTGCCTTTTATTCCTATGACCTGTTCCTTCCATACCTGGAGCCTGTGTCTCCCACTCCCCTCACCCACTGTGCCCATCCTCCCAACCCCTTCCCTCTGGCAGTCATCAGTTTGTTCTCTGTATTTATAGGTCTGATTTTGCTGTTTGTTTCTTTACTCATTTATTTTGTTTTTTTAGATTACACATATGAGTGAAATCATATGGTACTTGTCTATCTCAGTCTGATTCATTTCACTTAGCAGACATACTGCCCTGTTTGTCCATCCATGTTGTCACAAGTGGCAGCACATATTTATATGTATGTGTACATACCACACATCTTCCTTATCCATTTGTCTATGGGTGGACACAGGTTCTATCAGTATGGCTTCTGAAAAAAAAAAAAAAAAACACCTCACACTCTTAACATCATCTGGGATGAGGGCGCCCCCTGGTGTCTGGGTCTCTGTCCAGGTGCTGGAGATGAAGGAGACCCTAGGGAGGGCCTGGTTGAGGAGAAAGGCAGCTGGGTCTTCTCTCCTTAGTCCTGTGGCCGCACGTGGGGTGGAAGGTAAGGGGACACCCCCTCCCTCACCCCACTGCTCTGCTCTCAGGTGGATTCTGACTGAGAAGCCTGAGTGGGGTCTGGACTGTAAGTCAGGTAGACATGTCTGAGCAGAAGCCTGGGCGTCAGTGGGAAGAGGAAGAAGCTTCTGAGCAGCCCTGGACTCCACAGGGGTCAGGCTCAGGGGTGAGGCAGGATTGCAGGAGAAGAGAGCTCAGGAGCCGGTGCCATTGCTGAGGTTTCTGTGTCCCTGTGCACCTCCTCCTCCAGCCCCTTGATGGAAATAACAGGGAAAATCTCTCAGACCTTCCTTTGCTTGTGTACTCTCTGTCTTTCAAATAAATAAACTAAAAAAAAAAAAAAAAGAATTGATGTTTTCATTTTCTTTGAGTACATACTCAAGAGTGCAATTATTGGATTATATGACAAGTCACTATGTTGTAAACCTGAAAGGAATGGAAGAGTGTGTGTAAGCTGCACTCAAATAATAAGAAAAGAAAAAAGAAAAAGATAATTATAAATATTAGAGAACAATTTGGAAAGGAAGGCACAAAACGTCACACACTATATTGATAATAAGTAAATACAAACAAAAATGAGAATGTGGAATAAAAAATGGGAATAAACCTTGGTATCTTCAACTTGGCAAAGATGAAAGTAGGTTAGTTATGAGAGTGTCCAGCAGAGGGTGGGGAAAATATACCATCATAAAGAGCAATGGGAGTGAATACTGGTTTAAAATTTCTAAAGAGTTCTTCTGAAATGTGTCTCCACAATTTAAATATGCTTATACTATGACATGGACATTCTCTTTGAGGGCTTTATCCTTTTTTAAAAAAATGTTTATTTATTCTGAGAAAAGGTGAGAGAGAGTGGATGCAGAAGTAGGGAGAGGGGCAGAGAAAGAGGAGAGAGAGAATCCCAAGCAGCCCCACACCAGGCTGGACCTCAGGAATCCAGAGATCATGACCTGAGCTGAAATCAAGAGTCTGATGTTTAACAGAGTGAGTTACCCAGGTGCCCCTCCTTTAGGAGTTTATCATAAGGAGATAATCATATATGTTGTCAAAAGTATATTTTCCTGGGAGCACCTGGATGGCTCAGTTGGTTAAGTGTCCAGTCCTAGCTCAGGTCATGATCTCACAGTTGGTGAGTTCGAGCCCTGCATGGGCTCTGTGCTGAGAGTCAGAGCCTGGAGCATACATTGGATTCTGTGTCTCCCTCTCTCTGTCTCTCTCTACCCCTCTCCTGCTCGTTCTCTATCCCTTTGTCTCTCTCACTCTCTCCCTCCCTCTAAAAAATAAATAAACATTAAAAAATTTTTCAAAATATATTTCAAGGATGTTTCTTGAATTGTGGTTTATAAAAACAGAGAAAGGAACTTATCTAAGTCTTATAGTCAATATGATAATGGAAGTATAAATAGTAGAATATCACCATGTGAGGTACACAGAAGATAAAAGATAATCATCAAAGCAAACCCATGGGGCATCCCAGAGGGGATGCCTTTGCACAGAGAGGGAAAGGGAGACTCAGAGAGGATAAGGAGGTACTGGAACCAGAATTCAACCCACAAAGTTTGCAGAGGCCTTGTTGACTGTCTTTCCTTGGTTCCCTGTCCATTAGGAGGTGGGTATGACTGTTTACTCCATGCAAATGGATGGTTGCAATGTTCCAGAATGTTCTGCGATGGGAGGCTGGTAGGCTTAGAGTCTAGGAGGATGTTACAAGGCAGTGTGATTTACCTGCTCAAATCAAACTAAAGCCCATCATCCTGTGTACATCATACATCTCGAGGCTTCCAGTGGCTCAATGTCACCTGACTCCAGATGTAAGATGAAGAACAAGCGTGAGGCCCTAGTGACACAACACTGGCACTGTCCTGTGGGAGGTGGGCATTAGCAGAAATGACAGAGACAAATGTAAGTCACTCCTGAGATGAATGCTGCATGGAGAAAGTTCAGGATGTCTTGAGGAGAGATCACAGGAGATCTAGAGACCTAACAGGTCCCTTACTACTATAATCAATCATGTCTACAGAGTGTAAGAGGCATATGGCATATGGAACAGAATCTGAACCACACACACTGGTGAACAACCCTAGAACAAGAAAGAGCTCTTGGGAGTTAAAACGATGACTCTAGAAATGAATAATTTAGTCGGTAAAGAGGATGATTACAGTTGTACTTCCCTGAAGTAGTACAGTCGGGAGGTAAAGGCAAGAGGAGAGAAGACCTGTTCGGTTCTTAAAATTTGTTTCTAAAAATTTCAAGAATATTTCTCAGAGTTGACAGGGAGCAACGCATATGTTGAAAGTCCTACCCAAGTCCTTAACTAGAGTGGATGACAAGAGACCCACACGAAGACACGTCACAATGAAATGTCAGGAGGAGGGTAGAGGAGCAGACACCTTGGAAACTCCAGACACAACAACACAGAACTGGCAGCTGGGAGACATGACCCACGGTCCCCAAATCCCGAGGACAACTGTGTCCAGGACAGAGTCTCTATCCCATCACAGTGGGAATCAGGGTGAGGGTAGCCCAAAGGCACGGCAGATGTTTAGAGTGTCAGTGTCTACTTTCCACGTTCCCTCCATGGGATACCACTAGGCAAAGGGGAAATGACGGAGAAAACCAAAAGAAGGGAGCACATGGGTTCCAGGCAACAGGGGGCCAGAAGGAGAGAGGCAGAGGGCACCCAGGCTGAGCTGAGGGGGTCCGGCTGTTGGCCCTGCCCCAGGTGTGCAGGCATCCCATCCACATGGGGCAGGACTGAGGGCTGCAGGACAGGCATCTGCACAGACATGAGGTGGAATAGTGGATGGGCTCGAATAGATTCATGAAGATTTACCCGGGAGGAGCTTGGGAAGGATTTAAATGAGAACAACAGAAACTAAGCAAATGAAGGATAAGATATGTATTTATTTCGGGAAAATAATAAGGTGAGTCAGGAAAGGTAAAGTAATCAAAGTCTACTAAATGCTCAGTTGTGAGTAGCACTTTACGGTCATACAAATGCAAACAGTGCACATTGAGCCAATCAAAGTTATACAATAATTATACGGGGCATATGGGATAGTGTGAAAGAGCAAATTCAGTAAAGATGATGCATAAACCTGAAAACCAGAAAATGGGTGCAAGAAGCAGGCTATTTAGAGGCACAGAAGCAATAATCAGAGAATCGGCTGAAAGAACTAGTGCAGGTGATCTCGGAGATTCAGGAAAGGGGGACATAGAAGATTGGGGACACCTGACTTGACCTCAAGCACTGCAGAAGTATTAGACTTTTTAAAACTCTGTGTCTATCCATTTGCTAAAGACAACATGGTGGGTGACAAATGGAGTCAGGAAAGTTCTGCACGGAGGCCATAGAGATGGGGCAGGAGTTGGCAGAGTCATGGAAACAAGTGTTGGATTTTTATGGGAGGATTTTGTTTTGATTTCTTTAGTTGTGTTTCATGTTTTTGCATAGGAGTCAGGACAGCATGTTTGTATGGGGAACGGCTGAGCCAGCAGAGAGGGGGAAATGGATGATGCAGGTGCCCAAATGGAGGCGCAGCCTGAAACAGGAGAGGCCCCTCCACCATCACTTAGTAGGTGAGGACACAGGTGCCTATGTGGGGGAGGGGAGGGAGGACTGTGCAGTTCTCAGTTGAGTCCTTCTTTCAGAGTGAGAAACAAAGGAGCTCATTGTCTCAGGAAGGGGGGCAGGGAGGGGTGCAGGAGACTGAAGAAGGGGGAGGAAGTGCAAAGCAGCCCTTTCAGGAAGGGGACAGTGAGCTGACTGGGGAAATGGCATCTGGAGAGAGCGGGGCTAGGGCCCCTGAGCTCTGTGCTCATCACCTTAGAGAGAGAGAGTTCCAGCACCAGGAGCATCTATAATAGACTAGGAGACAACGCAACAAAATAGCTCAGGTGTGAGAATTACCATACTTTTTACTTTGGCGTCATTAGCCTTTCTCATTTTATAATTTTTCTACACGGAATATACATTACATCATATATATTGTACACCATACATACACATCATAATCAGTTTATACATGTTTCTTTACACTTTAAAGAGGAAGGAGATGGTAGGAAAGTCAGCACCTCAGGCCACAGAGCTGGAAAGGCCGAGCCTGCCTGTCCATGCCCTGGGTAGGGGACTCACAGAGACTTTGCTCCATTTCTCAGAACCCAGTTGTATAGGGGGTTATGGGAGGTAGGGTGGGGGCAAGCAGGGTCTTTTTCTTCCTTTAGGGGCGTTCTCCTTTATTCTTTTATTACTATCTTGTCAGTTTTAATGCTTACTAGATGATGGTTTTTATATGTTACATGGCATTTTAAGCTATTCTCATAGGAGGACCCGTCCATACAATCAAGCCCACCTGTTTCAGGAATGGAAATTCAAAGGCGAAATAGTTCAGTGAAAAGATGATTGGTCCTAAAGTAGAAGACCAGAACCTGAGTCTTAACTAATGGTCTGAGGATAATCTGCCAAGTGTTAAGGATTTAAACTAGTTTATTTTTTTTAAAACATCACTCCAGCACATACGAGAGAATCCAGTAGATAATCACAAACATCCAAAAATAAAGAAGTCACATGGTAACCCCTCTTCCACCATCACCCAAGTTCTCTACCCAAAATCCATCACAGTGAGCCATTTCTCCTTTCTCCTGCCCCCCAAAACACATCTGTGCATATGTGTCCACTGTTAGATCAGTGAAAAAGCTCAGGCCAGAGACTGGGGGAAGATATTTGCAAATCACATATCTGATAAAGGACTTGTTTTAGAATACCCATAAAACTCTTAAAAAGCAACAATAAGAAAAAAGTCATTAAAAAAATGAGCAAAAGCCTGAGCAGACAGCTCACCAAGAAGATATACTCATGGTGAATAAGCACTTGGGAAGGTGCTCATAGCAGGTGTCATTAGGGAAATGCAAAGGGAACAATAGTAATCTGCCCTCACACTCCCCTCAGAATGGTGGGAATCCAAACACTGATAATATTGAGTGCTGACCAGGACTTGGAGCACAGAAGGCCTCAATCAGTTGAAAGAGCAGACCTAGGCCGGCCGACTCCATTTTGTTCTGTGTCCTCCATCTTGTTCTGTGACTCCATCTTGTTCTGTGTCCTCCATCTTGAGTGACTATGTCCCGGACATGGCCCCCTTTCCGGGAAAATGGCAGAAAGAAATTCCCGCTCAAACCTCAGACCACGCCTCCTCCCCTTGAGTAACTTCCCATTCAAACCACGCCAGGCGACCTGTGCAACAGGACTCTGACCCTTCCCCAGCCAATTGGCTAAGGCCACGACCATTACCCTACCAACCGCCCCCAGATCCCTATAAAATCTTTGTGCTTTTGAAACTCACTCTCTCTCTCTGATATCTCACCTCTGTGTTGGTGCAGGTAGGGGATTGAGCTCGAGCTAGCTCAAATAAAGGCTCTTTGCTTTTGCATCAGACTCGGCTCCCTGGTGGTCTTTGGGGATCACGAATTCTGGGTATAACACAGTAATGGCAGGAATACAAAATAGCACAGTCACTGTGGGAGTCAGCAGTTTCTTATAAAACCATACATAGACTAAGCATGCAAGGTACTGATCCCTCTCTCAGGTGGTTACCCAACTCATTAGAAAACTCATGTCTGCACAACAACTTTCATGCACATTTGCATAGTGGGACAGCCCTTAAATGTGGGCTGTACATCCTGACTTCCTTCCAAAGACTACTTTATGGAAAGGGACAGAGCATAAAAAGGAACTTCACAGGGAGAATCTGGGTAAGACGACCTTAGCCAGTAGGTGAAGGGTAACTTCATCAGTGATGACCAAGTGATCACTGTATGCTCTTGATATGTTGGGTTGAGAATGGCCTGTCCAGTTGTGGTCTTCCCAACCCCATAGCGTCGGGCAGCCTAATTCACAATGAGGGATAGTCTATAATGTACCAGGAAGTTCTCCTCAAACATAAAAAAAAAAAAAAAAAAAAAAAAGAAAAAAAAAAAGGAAAGTCTGAGAAATGGTGACATCCAGAGGAGCCTGAAGGAGACATGATTGGGACTTAACTCAGTATGGAATCTTGGGTGGGATCTTGGAAGAGAAAACAAACCAATAAAACAAATCCTGTGTGGAGTTCAGTAGTAGGAATGATGAGTATTGCGTCATCATCTGTGGTAAATGCATGAGGTTGAGGGTGGTGTTCACAGAGCAACCGAGTGTGGGGCGAACAGGGACTTTGCGCTAGCTTTGTAATTCTCTGTAAATCTCAAACTATTCTAAAATAAAACAGTTTCTTTTTTACAGTAGCCCTCAGACAAGTACTAGGTCCAGGAGGAAAAACTGTCTACTTTTCAGGTTTCCTGGGGTTGTTCAAGGGCCTGGAGAGAGGGGTTGTGGGGAGGACAGAGGGAAACTACAGACACAGGACAGGGCTCAAGGATCTCCTCTCCTCTGCTCCCTGCCCCACCCCTGCACCTGCCGCCAGGGCTGCTAAGAAGGCACCTTCCTCCCCCCTTTCCCTCCCTGCTCAGCCTCAGGTCAGCCCAGTCCTCTCTCCTGGCGGTGCAGAACCGCAGAACCGGAGAGCGGCAGTGGCCCCGTGTGGCCACAGGAATGATGACAGAAAACCTGAGTGCCCTTTGGGCTTCTTCCCAGGGGCCTAATGGGACCTTGACCCTGGAGTCCCTGTCACTTGTTTCTGCTGCTGCTTCCAGGGCTACAGGATCCTCCTCCAGGGAACCAAATATGGATTGTCCATTCCTAAGATGTGGTCGAAGAAGGGGAGAAGGAGGAGGCGGAGCTCTGCTGAGTAATGACCTGAATCTGGGGAGGCTCCTGGAGAAGTGACCAGAGGTAGGAAATAGTGACATTAGGGGATGGAGGCCAACAAGAGTGCAGGAGGAGGAACCAGGACCAGAGGTCAGGGGAAGGGTCATCGTAGAGGACCCTTGGGGGAGGAGGAGTTCTGTCTTGAAGAAGCATGGGGGCATCCGGGTGGGGCCCTGGTGGATGTCTCTGTTTTGCACCTGATGGTCATTACACAGGAGTTAGCTCTGTAATTGGTCAGGAAACTGTACTTAAGTTTAGGCCTTTTTCCATACTTACAGTATGAATAGTTCAAACATCCCGGAATGAAGGGGAAAGAAGAGAGAGGGAAGGTGGTTAAGGGGCTCCCTTTCTTCCAGAGCAAGACCCCCTTTTTCTGGGGAGGCAAGGAGGGTCAAGGAACGGAGAGGAGGGGCAGCAAGTTCTGTGCACCCTGAAGGGACCAGGTTCTAATTCTGGAGTTTCCAGATCCCACTCCCTGGGCTAAGATTTCACAGCCACCTGCCATTCACACCTGTGTCATAGCCCCGGTCACCTGGAGACATTTTCTATTTGTGAAGATGGGGAACCACTGCTCCAGGAGGACAAGCCCCAGGGTCTCCGACAGGGAGGTGTGCAGCAGCTGGAGCTTGGAGACAGGACGTGTGATGGAGGCTAGACGCTGCAGGGCTACAAGGAGATGAGCCAAGAGTCAGGCCCAGGCTTCTCCCTAACATTTTCCCCCAGGACCCAAATGTGTCCCATCCCCGCTCCTCAGGCCTGTAGGACCCAGGCATCTCAACACCATGCCCAAGATAGACATGGGGAGGAAGCTCCTGTGTGTGTGTGGGGGGGGCAGGGGGGTCAGACCCCACACAGTTGGAACCTGGAGGGTGGCCCCCTACTCCCCAGGACCCTGGTGTGCTGCCTCTTCTACCTCTTGGTGCACCCTCAAAACAGGGACCTGCTGTCTGGGTCCCTCAGGCCTGGTTTCTCTCCCTGCAATCTGTGAAGTCACAACCTCTGTTTCTGTTGCGTCTATAGACCTCACATTGTCATTTCTGTACATTGTCACTCAGGTACAGAGAATTCTAACATCCCTGTGATTGCTTCTCTAAGCCATGACAACCCAGGGAGGTTGACGTGTATTCTAATTTCCAATTATTTGTGGATTTCCCAGAGATCCTCATGTTACAGATTTCTAATTTAATGTCACTGCAGTTACAGAGTGTACTCTATAATTTCCCTGCCTTCACATTTATTTAAGGTCAGTCTGTGATCTATTTTGGCTCATGGAATGGTTGAAGTCCTCTAATCCTTACCTGTTCTATTAACGAGAGAAGAGTATTGATCTCTAAATATAATAGTTAATTTCTCCATTTCTTTACATTTCTTCCACTTTATGTCACCTGTTTAAGAGCTCTGTACTGAGGGTCTTCTCCATTCATTACTTTGTCTTGCTGTGATGCTGACCTATTATTCTCATAGAACATCCTTATCTGTGTCTAGCAATGCTCCCTCCCTGTGTGACAGCCTATTTTGCTTCAGATTAATGCAACAGTCCAGACTTCTTATGCTTTTTATTCCCATGGGATATTCATTCCTTTGCCCTTTAAGTTTTAACTTATTTTTGGTTTTGTAGTTCAAGTGTTTCTATTCTACATAGTGTATAGTCCATCTTGATATTTATGCAGTCTGATAATGTCAACTTTTTGAGTAGAATTTTAGTTGGTTTATATTTAATGATTCCTGACATGGTGGGATTTGGGTCTATCATTTTGCTCTTTGTTTCTGAAGTATCTCATGTCTTTTCCATTCTTGTACCTTCTTTTCTACCTTCCTTTGTTTCAAGCAAATAGTTTTTGTTTATGATTTGATTCTTCTAGTGGCCCTTTAGCTATACTTATTTCCATTAATTTTAATTGAAGTTGTAGGAATTGAAATCTGCGTCTTTAACTTTTCATAATCTACTTAAGGTAACATTGAAGTTCATCCAGTAAATACAGGAATAGAGTTTCATTTGGCCCCCTCTGTGCTAGTATTGTTACATGTGTCACCAGCATACATTGTAAGCAAGATAATATTATGTACTACTTAGGGTTTGGAACAGTCATATGTCTTTTAAATAAGTTAAGAAGAAAATGTACATATACAGAATAACACCATTTCTGGTGTTAGTCCATTCTGTTTATGAGTTAACATCTAGTGTCATTTCTTTTTGGCCTGCAGGACTTCCTTTAAAAGTAGTTCGTGGTGGGGAGCTCTCAATGAATTCTCCTAGCTTATATTTCTGTAAAATTTACTCCTCATTTATACTTAACCTATTTCATATTTATCTTCACTTTGCCATTTTGTCCCTACTTTTGGTTTTGTTTCTTAAGGTTTTCATATGAGATAAAATTCTCCAGATGTGAACGCACAGAGGGATGTCAACAATGGTTTAGACTCATGGAACTGGTAAGATGAGGAGGATAGTAAACAGGTCCCTTATCCTAAAGTTTTCTGTTGCCCCTTGGCATCTGGTCGTCTCCCCCTGGACCCTACCTTGGGCAACCACTGGTCTCCTTTCTGCCTGTCATTGTGACATTTCTCATTCTATTAGGTTTATCACCAGGGAGGCTCTCTTTATCTCCTGCCATGCCTTCTCTTTTCAGATCTCTTTTATTCCTGATATTAATATAGTAGCCTCCTCATGTCACAGTTTGCATGGCACAGCTGTTCCAGCAGCTTATATTCCACCTGTGTCTTCACAGTGAGCATGCACGTCTTGTACACAGCACCCAGTCAGCTTGTGTATTAGCCTCTCTGCACACTGGTGACCTATCTTTCCCAGACATGTGGCTGTATCTGCAGTGGTGTCACGTCTTCAGCCTGCTTCTCCCCAGTAGAATTGTAGGATTCTAGAGGCCTCTTTTCCTTTTCTATGTCTCTGCCTCTTTTCTTAAAAATTTCCAGCATTCCTGCTGATCTCTTTCTCCTAAAATCTCACCTCAAAGTGAGATGGGACCAGAGTCACAGTGATGCGAAGGCGAGACGTGGGCTGGAGGATCGACGTGTGGCTACTGGCAGGTAGCTTCAGTGTCCGTGGGCTTTTAGGGGGAAGCCTCAGCTCCTCACTCATGAGTCTCTCTGCAAATGAGGATCTTTCTCACAGGGAACCTGGCTTCTTCCAAAACCAGAATCCAAGAGAGGGAAAGAAAGAGAAGAGAGAGAGAAAACCATGGTACCTTTGAGACCCAATCTCTGAAGTCACACACCATCACATCCCCCTTATTCTGTCCATGAGAAGTGAGTCACTGAGTCCAGTTTGGACACAAGAGGAGGAGAATTAGTTCTACCTCTTCATGGGGGGAGTATCCGTGAATCTATGAACATTTTAAAACCACCACGTCCTGTGTGGAAGGTGTTGCTAACCTCTGTTGCTTTGAAGATTTGTCTTCTTTTTGTCTCTTCTCATGTGGACATGGATGAGCCTCGGTGTGGTTTTCTTTGGCTTCTCTTGTCTGTTGGGTTACAAGCTTCTTGGATCTATATTCTAAAGGATTTTGCACTAAATCAGAAGAATTGTCAAACATGATTTCTCCAAATGTTTTTCTGCTCTTTTTTCTCCTCATTTTTGAACTGTGATCATCTATTTGTCTTTTTTATATTCTCCTGTGGATTTCTGAGGTTTTGTTTCTCTCCAATCTTTTCTCTGTGTTTTTGGATTAGGTAATTTCTATTGATGTATATTTGACCTCATTGATGCTTTATTCTGCCTTCCCAGGTCTTCTGTGGAGTTTACCCGTTGAACTTTAATTACATTTTTTTTCTTTTCACTTGTTGAATTTCTATTTGGTCTTCTGTGTACATTTGTATTTCATTGTTCAAATGTCCTTTCTGTTCACTCTGTAAGAACAATATTTTATTAAATTCCTTTAACACATATTTATTCCATTCTTTGAACACATTTCCTGAAGCTGCACGGGAGCCTTCGGTGCTGATTCTAATATCTGAGCACGCGGGGAATACGTTTATGTTGACTTTCTCATAGTCACACATTTCCATTTCTTTGCATGTCTGGGAATATGTCCTTTAAAAGTGGACTATGAGTTTTAAGTTTTAGCAAATGGGCAATCTATTCTATTATGATTTTGAAGATTTTTTTTTTCCTGCAAGGGTTTCAATTGCATGGACTCCACTATGACCTGAACCTTGCAGTGTTGATCAAGATCAAGCGTTGCAAGGTCTACTGACTGAGCCAGCCAGTTGTCCCCAGTATGATTTTTCTTGCTGCTACCTGAGCCTTGTGCTGATTGGAGAATTCATAAGTCAATGGTGCAGATGCACAGATTGGATCAGGACAGTTGTGTCTTTAAAGCTAGACCTCCCTCTGGTTCCTTCTGCATTATCAGCAGTGTCTCCTGAGTGTCCCCCAGCCATGCAGAGTGTGGTGCTCATCCGGGGATTTTGACCGAGATTCGATTCAAATTTCAGATCTCAACCCTCTGCTGCTCCCTCACTTTCAAATTTCCCCTTTAAGTGTCCAGTTCCTTGGCACTGTGACTGCTGTCATCTGTCCTGTGAGCCACTGGGTTACAGTTATGCTGGGGGAGGGGAGCACCCAGAGGGGAGAAGTCTCTGAGCTTGCATTTCTTGCCTATCATAGTGATGGTTATTTAAGATTAAAGTTCTCATGTTTCTGCCTGCCTGCATTTACTTTTCAGTGACTTCAAATGTTTATTTTTAATGTTTTTCTTCAGTTTTGATAATTGTCTTCTGGGGAGGAACTAACTCCACCCCCTCCTCCTGTCATTACCAGAGAAGTCTCGCCTGAGAGAGGATTTGGGGTAAAAAGGTCCCAGCCCATGATCTGATCTTGTGAGAACAAGGTGAATTCAGGGACCTGTGGTTCTGTATTCAGGCTTCTCCAGCTGAAATACGGGGAGGCCCGGGATCTGGGCACAAGCTGACTGCATATAACCCACAGTGACATAGAAGGACGCCCCTGGGCCACCTCTCTTCCACTGCTTCTATAGTATTTGCAAAAAAACGCTCGCTCTGTACATGAGAATTTTCTTACATTATCTGCACTGAGTCACCAAAAGGCAGCAAAGTTTGAATGGAGGACTTGGAAGTGGTTGAGTTAAATCTGAAACAAGCTCTGCCTTGTCCTCCATTGTTCTCAGAAGCTGCAATGACCATGACTCTTCCCATCTAATGGCTGCTTGTAGCCTTCATCAGGGAGATGCCCGTATTCTTCCCTGTGCTCTGGGCATTTGCACTGGAGGCTTCTCTCCAGTTCTGAGGAACACCAGCCCTCGGAGATGTAAGTGCATTGGCATCATCAGATCCTCCTGAGTAACAATTGTTATCCCCCCAAAGAACAACGGAGGATTTCTCATCTCACATGGGTTCTTCTCACATCACCGAATCCTCCTTGGGAAGTGGACATGGCACAATTTTTTGAGGGCCAATCTTGTACTCGGAGTCCTCAGCAAACTTCACCGATCATTGTTTGGCAGAAGATGTGCTCGTTAGCAGCTCTACCCAAACCTCTGGGCTCTGAGGGACTTGACTGCAGATCTGCCACCTGCTAGTGAAGCATGGTTCACTGATGGGACAGCTCGGTGTTCCCGTGTGGCAAATGCAAAAAAGCACTGTGGCCACCCACCAATGATGGGAAGCTGTTACCAGCACCCAGCAATGGAGACTCGGTGCAGTTACGGTGACATGATTGCCCAAAGGTCACACAGGTGACATTAACTGAAACACTGACTGAAGCACATAGATTCATGGGCTTTCATGAATGGAAATGGCCATTTGGTTTTTGAACACTGGATTTTGAAGGGCACATCACATGGTGAAACTCCTTACAAAGAAGGGGAAGGAATCTAAACTAACACTGAATCTATGTTCCACATTTCATGCCCAGGACAATGGATTTCAGGAACAGCACCAGATTTACAGGATCAGGATCTGCATTTTTAACAAGATCCTCACAGAATTTGCTTATGTGCTGGAATGTCAGAAGCACAGCTCCAGGACCATGTTCCTCAAGGTGTGATCTCCAAGCACCTGGGGCACCACTCAAAGAGCAAATTCTCAAGCTCTGCTCCAGAGGTGGTGCATCTGGATCTCTGTGGGTAGATGCACCCAGGAAGGTGCATTGCCAACAAGCACCTGGGTTCTTGTGCACTTGAAGTTTCAGGACTGCACTGTAGATGGTGGAAATCTGGGCAGGGCTGGGCTGTGGGCTGTGGATGGGACGATGATGTGAGGCACCTGGAACACACCCGCCGAGTCTTCTCCCAGCAGCCAGTGCAGCAGAGACGTCTGATACGTGGAGAACACAGATGTCATGCTGTCCTTGAGAGTCACCTGATGTGATGGCAGGGAGTCTGTCACATTCGTTTCCCATGGATGCCCACTATGGGTGCAACGTGGCTCTGGTAATGAACACACTTCTGTGCAGGTGTCATGAGAGGCCATGGGGAAGCATGTCTAGTTCAGGGATACAGGGTCAGCTGATCCTTGGTCCACTGAAAATAAAGAATGGGAGTATTTTCCCTGTCAAGAATCCTGACAAGTAAAAATGGTGACCTCTTGGGGAGACTGGGTGGCTTAGTCCATTGAACTTCTGACTCTTTATTTTGGCTCAGGTCATAATCCCACAGTTCATGGGTTCTAGCCCCACATTGGGCTCTGCACCAGATTTCTGGGATTCTCTCTCTCCCTCTCTCTCTGCTCCTCCCTTTCTCTCATGTGTGGGAATATGCTCTCCCTCTCTCTCCCAAAATAAGTAAATACATAAAACTAAAAAAAAAAATAGTGACCTGGTTATCTTTTAAGGATGTCACCTGCTCTTTCTAGTTATTCCAGGACACTTCTTCCATCCAGGGATTTTCATCCAGGGTTAGCTTGGTTTCTGGGATGGTGAGTGCCCAGAACCATCACCTGGTGATCCACACAGCCCAGTACCCTCCTTCTGGTGGAGAAATCCTCCCTCATCTTCTCACCAACTCTCAAGCCACCTTAGAATGCAGGGCCCCCAGATGACTGTGCCACCATCCATTGGGGGATCCCAAGGAAGTAGCCCTCCTGAACCAACACACAGGGACTGGTGTTGACTCTGGGGATGAGTAGATGGCCCCAGCAGAGGGCCTTTCAGAGCCCCATGTTCCTTCTCAGAGACAAGGAGATTGTGGTGAGCAGTGTTCATGGTCCAGAACCACTTCTACTGCTAGAGGAAGAGACAGAAGGTCAGAGCTCCACTGGATGGAAATCAGAGGCCCAGACCCTACCCCTGGCTGGACTTGGAGCAGAGCACTTCAGCAATGTGTTCCTCGGTGTCCTTGTCCACAAGGTGGGGGAGGTCATTGTTATTAATGAGTACTGTAAGAGTGGCTTGTTTTTTCAACATCTGACCATTCACAAAGACCACATTTCAGGCTCAGGACAATTGTGGGAGGCAAAGACAGAAAGTGTCACTTCTCCTTCATGGGAGAGAAGCTGAGTCTCAGAAAGGTAAAGTGGTTTGTGTCCTGTTGCTTGGCCACCTCAGATGGAAGAGCAGCTATACTATGACCAGTGCAAGGTGACCTGACTTTCTCAGTTTCCTGAATTCCTTACAAGAGGGAAGGGGACTTTTGTAGGTATTCCTATCTTTGAACCTTTTAATGAGTCTCCAGCTCTTCTCCTGGACCTTCAGCCCCAGTCCTTCCTTGTGGCACAATGGAAAGTGAGCTGGACTAGGAGTTAGCAGGCCTGGGTTTGCATCCACAATTTGCCACTTAATATGAATGGCCTTTAAAATTGTTACCCTCATAATTACAGTAAGAATGGTTTGTAAGATCTTTACTTGCTCTTAATCCTACATTGTCTGGTGGTCTTGACTTTCTGTAGCTTTACCTGCCTGATTTAGTGTGAATTTCTCAGGCTGACAGAGCAGAAAGGCATCAGGTGTCCTGGGCCACCATCCCTCAGTGGGGGGAGTCACCATTAACAATGTCTAGTCTTGTGGCTGCAATAAAAAAGACTTGTTCCCACAGTCTCCCCCAAGAGCGGCCATGGAGCAGCTGTGTTTGGGATCAGGCTCGGCCCCTGTGTGGGACACCGCTTAGCATCAGGCCATGGGGTCAGGGAAGCAGCCACTTTGACTCTTTTTCCCTCTGGTTAGCTTGGTGGGGGCTGCACTGTCTTATAGCCATTCTGTGGTAAAACCCCCTCCCCACTTCTCCCTCAGTCCTGTGTCCATTCCCACTGTGCTCTCTTATTTACCATCAGCCCTGAGCACAGCACACAATTCTGGTCACCAGGAATTACACCCTGGACTCCCTGTGGCTATGGTGCCCCTGCTTGGTCCCTTCTGAAGAGTCACGTGGAGATGACTCTCAGCCCTCATCCTGTGCCTCATCTGTATGACTTCTGTCACACGACAATGCCAGTGGACATGGGCCCTCAGGGAGGGAAAGCACAGCATGGGCCCATCCCCTTCCTGGAAGTCCACTCTCCCCAGGCCTGGTGCTGTGGTGCCTGCTCTGATTCTGGGAGACCCATGTGTCCCCTGGGCCCCCAACTGGAAGGGCTGGACAGGCAGCAGGGTGGGCTGGGAAAACAGACCCCATAAGCAAAGGGCAGCTGTAGCCGGGATGGGTTCTGGCTAAACAGCCTACAGGCTGTGTAATCTGAACATGTGAATTATTATGCCTGAATATCTGCTTCCTAATCAGGAGTTGTGTGTTCCAGAATCAGCCTTGAGTGCATCATCGTTAAGGGGATGTGCAATCATGCCTGGAAGGACCCAGGTCCCAGAGACTCCCAGAATAATGTCATCACTCTCACCTGGCCACATGGAAGAGTACTATAGCTGTCCTTCCTTGTCCCTGGTGTGGGTGTCTGTGCTTTCTATTGCCCAGGGTCACATGTGACCTGGAAGCATATGATCCTCCTTCTGACATAAGGTTGAAGGTCAATACATCCCAATGTCGACCTCACTCACCTTCCTTATCTCTTCATGTAGGCCTTCAATCATCTCATGTCATCACAAGAAGTATGAGTACAGTATACTCAGAGTAGTTGAGAGAAAGAGGCAGTGCATAACTTTGATTACAAGACATTGTTATATGTGTTTTCTTCATTATTAGTGATTGTAGTTAATTTATTACTGTGCCTAGTTCGTGAGTTAAACTTGATTGTGGGTGTGAACATATAGGAAACCTCATAGTACATTTAGGGTCAGGTACTATCCACTATGTCAGGCAGGTCCTGGGGGTCTAGGAACATATTTCCTGCAAAGAAGGGGGACTACTGTAGTTCAATACTGCTGTGATCTCCCCCAAACCTCTACATATTCTCCTTTCTTGGGACACCTGAGTGGCTCATTTGGTTGAGCCTCTTGATTTTGGCTCAGGTCAGGATCCCAGATTGGTGGGATTGAGCCCTGTGTTGGGCTCTATGCTGAACGTGGAGCCTGCTTGAGATTGTATCTTTTTCCCTCTTCCTCTCCCTCTCTCTTTCCCTCTCAAATAAATAAATAAATAAATAAATAAATAAATAAATAAATATTCTCCTTTCGGTTCATCTTTGACCTTGGTCACATTATTAGACTTAGAAATGTCCCTGGATCTATTTGTCCCCAGGTGTTTCTTTGTTAGTCTGTCAGGTTGGAGTCCTCATATTATGGTTGGAAAACCACAAAGTGGGGAGGAGAGGAAGGTGCTGAAGAGTTGGCCATCTCTCTTACACAGAGTAGGAAGGAAAGGCACCTTCCTCATTCATAATAAGAGGTGTAAACTCCCTCTCTTTGGTGCCACCATGGGCTTCACCTTGGCCTGTCCTGGATGCATCTTCCCAGTGCTGTGATGGATCCCAGATCCCAAGTGCTGCTCCAAGTCAGCTGACAAAGGCTCTGGAAGAAGAAATGAAAGACGAGTTGTTCACCATGGAGCCAAGTTCATTCAAAAGAGGAAGAAGGGACACAAAATCTTGTTTTGAGCTGGTCCTGCCATGAGGTGAACTCATTCAGGGCACATCTTCCTCAGAAGCTCAGGAACTTGACGGATGTGTGTTGTTTGTTGGGTCACTTTTAAAAGCTGTGGAGGGAGCTGTACCAAAGAACAAGGACTTTCAAATAAAGGGACATTGGGTTTGATCCTGATTCTGTGTCCAAGTTATGCAACATGAAGAGGTTATAGAAATTCTCTAGGCTCAATTTTATCATGAGTAAAAGAAGGGATCATAACTGAAGTGAGTAGAAAATGTGCTCTTTTAGTTTCTCTATAATTTTTCCACATTAGAATTTTTTTAATGTTTATTCATGTTTGAAATACAGAGAGAGACAGAGCACAAGCAGGGATGGGGCAGAGAGAGAGGGGGACACAGAATCCGAAGCAAGCTCCAGGCTTTGAGCTGTCAGCACAGAGCCCGATGTGGGGCTTGAAACCCATGAACCGCAAGATCATGACCTGAGCCAAAGTCAGACACTCAACTGACTAAGCCACACAGGCGCCCCTTCTTTTCCCACATTTTAATGACCATAAATGACATATCCATGAGTTCGATTTCCAGTGTAGAATATGCTCTTTTCCTTTTCCTGTATGGTGATGACCCATAAACTCGCCTTCATTATAAACTCTGCACTCTTACAAGGTAGAAGGGACAAGAGTCTACATCAAATTCCCTTCTGAACTCTGAAATGTTCCAGACTCTACAGCATGTCCATCTTCCTTGTGATTTCAGGAAGCCCGTTTTCAAGGGCTGGGGACCCAACTATGGGGATGGAAGCTGCACCCATTTCCTCCTGGAGGGAAGGAAAGGACCATGGTCCCATGACCCCAGATATCTCTCTGAGAGTGAGAGGTTCCTCCAGCCTGAGAGACCAGCACTATTGTCATCTGTGAGGGGCCTCGGATAAATGGCCTCTCTCCTCACTAACAACTAGAGAGAGCAGAATAAGGTAGCCAGAGATCCAGTGATCCTTTGTGGCCTGAGAACATGGAAGTTGACAGGCACAGGTTAGTGTGAGAGCCACATGGCTTCTTCACAGGGAAACCTGGATCAGTCACACCCTCACTCCATGGTGGCAGTGTGGGTCCAGGACAGCCTTTTCTGGACAGGCTGTTTCACCCCTTCCAGTAGAGAGGGGGGAGTCCAGTCAGGCTGTGGGGTGGGCTCACTGCTCCCCTGCATTCCTATAGTTTTCACTAAGACAACCAACCCCCACTTCACAAGCTTGAGTTACATTTTGCTATTTTCAGCCAAAAAATAGTTGATGAATATATGAAAGTTAAAAGTTTTTAGAAAGAACATAGTCCTTTTATTTGTGCAAATAGTATAACCCATTCTAATAAAAGCCAGTACTCAGGCCATTGATTCAAAATTCCATCCTAGAATTTTTCTCTTGCAGACCAGACAGGATCTCCATCTTTCTTTGTTGGCAAGATGAGACGTGAGGATCCAGAAAGCATTACAAATACAGCTTGTACATGTGATTGCTCTGAAAAATGATCCAATACAGAGAAAAGAGGAAATAAGAGATGGGGAGGTTTCAACTGTATTTCAAACTTGGTTCTAGTCACACTTGACGTTCAGTAGCATCCTTGCAAGTTTTAGTTTGTTCACTGAGACACTGAACCCTCATTTTGACAGCCTGAGTTCCTCTCTATGTCTTTCAGCCGAAATATAGGTAGTGAACACATGAAGATTGTGCTTCTCAGGCAATAACGTGGGGTTTTCCTTTGTGCAAATAGTACAGCCCACCTCCAGTAACAGCCCTGTTCATGTAGACCTGGTTTGCTTTACAACTTTGTGTCCAATGAGGCTTCTTCACACTCAGAAACGTCAAGGGATTTGGGAGGGTGTGTGAAATCTTCGAGCAACACTGAAGATTTCATATTCGACAAGAAGACAAATTGTAATGCTTTTTGGTGCCAGAGAATTCTAGAAGAGAAGTAGTACGCATTCACAAGTGATCTTCACCTGCTCCGTCTTCCTCATGCTCCATCTTTCCTCACAAATAGTTGTAAGTTTCCCATCTTTTTTATCAATATGTATATAATCTAAACTCCCGTGATTATAAAACATTTGTTCTCTCCTTTCAGGGACACACATTTGAGGCTTGCCCTCCCATCTCCTTTTGACTGCTTCTCAAATAAACCCTTTCCTTGCTGTATCATGATGTCTCAACGATTGGCTTTCAGGAAGATGCTGGGTAGGGGACAAAACTTGCTGTACTGGATTCCCACTCCTGGGCTTTAGTGTTAGAAGGCTGACACCACACTGGCAAGTGTCCAGTTGGGCCTGATGTCCCCTCTGAAATGGCTTTGTTCAGGATGGACAGCCCATGGCTCTTTGGTGGCTCTGAGAGTGACACAGCATGTGGTGATGTGGGCCTGGAGAAACTGTGGCCACAGAAGATGCTCCTAGGGTCCTTCCAGTTCACCAGGTAGACACTACAGATCACCTCTTCCAGAAGGTTCCATGTAGCTGGACTGGTCACCATCACTGCTGCCCAAGGTGTGCTCAATAATTCTCACCCGAGGCTGACCTGTGATGGGAGGACGATGAGGTGAGGAGTGTGAAAAGGATACAGATGGCACAGGGATGGTTTAGGAGGGACAGGGCTGACATGTGCCACTAGTGTGGCTCCCACATATCCTGACAGGTCCCCGCATATCCTCTCCTCCTTTCCATCTCTTCCCTACATGGCACCCGAGTAGCCTTCTTCCACATGGACTTTCACCCTCACTGTGTTTCCCATGCCAGGGAGGGAGGGCTCCAGGGCCCAGCCTCTGTCCTCAGCCTCCCCTCCCTCCACCTTGTTTCCCTCCAGCCATGAAAGCAAACAGTACTCGAGCATCAGCCAATGCCAGACACTGTTCCAAGCACTTCACAGGTGTCACCTCATCCCTAGAGCATCAGCCATGGTACAGGGAGGAGGTTGATGTGCCCCTGGGTGAGGAACTTGTTCGGGTCCCAAGCTAAGTGGTCAGTAGAGGACATTCTGGGATCCAGGTGGGCCGGGTCCAGGTTCCCACTCCTCAGCTCCAGGCTGTAGCCGCCAGCAGCTTCCCTGTACTTGGTCAGACCCAAGAGCCTGCCACACCGGCCACCAGCCAGGACTTCTCCCCAGCTGCTCCCCTAGTGAACCATTCATCCAGTGTCAGCTCCTATTCGTCCTGGGGGCTCAGGTTGATGTCACCTGCTCAAGGAGGATGTCCTGAGCTGCTCCCAGGATGGTGTCCCTGCTCCATAATCCAAATGCTTGTCTCTTCATGCTGAATATTTAATATATAAACACACAAGCCTGTTTTACTTGCTCACTGCTGTATCCCCAGTGCCCAGCAGAGATCAGGCCCCAAATATATATCATCAGAGTTAATCAATTAATTAGCTTCATCATAAAGAACTTAAGGAGAACTTCACACTTCCGGTAATGGTGGTCTGGAGTAATTGCATTAAGCTTCCTAGTGAAAACAGCCTGTTTTAGTTTGTTTTTATCTTGATGCAATATACCTTGTCTGTGACATGAGTTCAAATATTTGAAGGGTATTATGTGAAGACTTATATTAGTCTCTTTGACTATAGGGGTCAAAAATTGGTAATTTCTTTTCTTAAGAGTTCTTTCTAATGTTTAATTTTTTATGTTGAGGGAGAAAGTGAGAGAGAATCCCAAGCAGGTTTCTTGCTGTCAGCAGAGCCCAACACAAGGCTCGATCTCTCGAACCATGAGATAATGACCTGAACTGATATCCAGAGTCAGACAATTAATTGAATGAGCCACCCAGGCACCCCAGAAATCAGTCATTTCTAAATTATTTTATTTTTTTTTGTAAACTCTACACCCAACATGGGGTTTGAACTCATGACCCTGAGATCAAGAGTCATGGGCTTTATGGACTGAGTCTCCCAGGAGTCCCAGAAGTCATTCATTTCTGTAGAAGCTTCACGGAGACAGAATTGGGCATCATCATAAGATATGTTTGTTTTTGTTTGCTTACAAATCAGACTTAACACAGGCATGCCCTTCCTTAGTAGGTTGTGATCCTTCATCACTGAAAGGGTTCCACTCTGTGGTATTGATGTTGTATGCGGAACGGTGGCATCGTGAGGGGACAAGTGGAGACCCTCTGAGCCCCTTCCTCACTGAAGTTGCCACAGGAGACAGAACCCTGGGGTGCATGTCACTGGCTTGGGCTCCACCAGCTCTGTCATCTGGCACTTCTGTCCACTGTTCTCACATTGGATAGTGACGCTGTGACAGTATTATCGCACTGACTTCACAGAGTTATAAATGGTTTAAACTCTGTAACACGTGTAAATTCTTGTTTGTTTCTTACTTTGTTTCATTTCTCTTTTCCTTCTGAGAACCCAAGTCAACTCTTTCCTTCTCCCATTTCCCGTTTCTGATTGCACAACATCCTGCAGCAACAACAGGAAAAAATTTTTTAAATGAGAAAAAGCCCAGCCCCTCAGCTGCAATCCCTCTACCTTAAGGGACAGCAGCCCTGTGTCTGCTGCATTCCGTTGTGAGCCTGGATGGAAGGATGACTGTAGCTGTAACTGGGAACCACAGAGGGAACTGTGCAGGAAGGCCCACTGTCCCCTGACCCCCGCCTTGCCCCAGCTCCCTGGGACAGAACATTAAAGGTGCTGTTGCTCTGGAGGGTTGGAGGGAAAATGGAAGAGGAGGTGTATGGGGGAGAAAGGCGACGAATGCACGTGGTTTTCTCCTTTCTCAAGCGCACTGAGCTGTAACATGACCTGTTCTGTCCCCTCCGTGTTTCTCCTGTCTCCTCAGGGGCTGCGTGCAGATTTGTGGTCAAGTTCCAAGCCAGTGCCATCTGCACTTTCCCCTGCAAACATCATACCAGGGAATTCTCCTGAACACACTACATGATGAGGGTGGGAGGGAGGAGGGTAGAGGAAAATCCTGGCATTTGTCTGGGATCCTCCACCTGCTGCCACAGAGTACTCAGCCCGGGAGAGATGGGGACCCGAAAGCACAAGCAAACAATCCTCTTCCAGCTCTGACTTTAAACTGTCCTCAGGGAACTGCAGCAGACATGCCCCACCCCCTCCCTCCCTAGAGGGTTAGAGGTTCAGGGAGTGATTGGTGTTGCCTGTGTGCATGCTGAGCCCTGGGGGCAGGTCAACCAGGGCGCCCTCTCTTCCTGTCCCCACCATCCTCCTCACCTCTTTCAAGCAGGGTGGGGCCACAGGGCGAGGAGCACATTCTGGGGACCAGGGGGCTCCTGCAAGGACTGCAGGCAGGCTGGGCTGTGGGAATGGGTGGTGCCCCTGTCTGCCCCTCTTTGGGGGAGTGCTCTGCCCTCACTCTCCCTTCCTATGTGGGAGCCCGTCCAGACTATTCAGCCTGAAGATGAAAGTTTCTTTTCCCCCCACAGACAGTCAGGAAGTGATTCCTTTCCTAACTGGTTCAGACCTGGTAACCCTGAGTCAGTCCTTGTTAGTTACTCGGGGATCCCCAGCCACCCTTCCCTCCATTGGGAGCTGTTGGGGGAACTTAGATTTTCATGAATCCTGCCCACATGTGTGCAGTCCTACAGCACAGCGAGAGGGGGCCACCAAAGAAACCAACAAGGTCCTGGCTTCGTGAATTCAGAGAGAAGTACCGTTGTGGTGGGTTCTGAGTCTTGTGATCACATGGAGATGCCCATGTGGATGGGTCAGCAGGGTTCAAACACAGGGAAGGTGAGCCCGAAAGTCAGGGGACTGCTGCTATTATGTTCCTGCGTGTATGTATTCTTTCTGGTTCTAAACGTCCCCACTAACAGTCCGGATTACAAACTCTGAATTCCCTGATCTCTTCACTCTGAGTTGTCCCACGTGTCCACCTTGTCTCCATTTATTTCTTATGTCAGATATTCAGTCAGTCTACAATACTGCAAGTAAACTATATGTGAGACAAGGATAGTATGAAAAAAATTTTGACAATCAGAACAATAATGTAATGTATAAAAAAGCTGAAGTTATAGCCTTTCTATTTTTTTTTTTTTGCCTTTCCATTTTCTAAATAAGTTATATGTTAGAAAACTGTTTACAAAGGATATAAGGGGTAGTATATTTTATTTCTAAAACCATTATAAAAAGGATTACATATATGTTGAGATTTAAAAACATTTTGGAGAGGGTGCCTTGGTAGTTCAGTCACTTTTTGTGGGTTCAAGCACTGCTGAAAGTGGGGAGCCTGCTTGGGTTTCTGTCTCTCCCTCTGTCTTTGCCCCTCCCTGCTCTCTCTGTCTCTTTCAAAAGAAATAAACTTTTTTAAAAGTTAAAAATGTATTTTGGAGTGATTTTTGAATACAGTTTTCATTAGCAAAATGATATGCCAATGTGAGCCCTGGTTTGACACGGGAGCCCCATAAACAATTTTCAATGTGTTGCCCATTCATTTGCCTTTTATGTAACTGTTATGCCCAGAATTCGTGATCCCCAAAGACCACTAGGGAGCCAAGTCCGATGCAAAAGCAAAGAGCCTTTATTCGAGCTAGCTCCAGCTCAATCCCCTACCTGCACCGACGCAGCAGTGAGATACCAGGGAAAAAGAGCGAGTTTCAAAAGGACAAAGGTTTTATTGGGGCCTGGGGGCAGTTGGTGAGGTAATGGCTATGGCCTCAGCCGATTGGCTGGGGAAGGGTCCTGGGGAAGGGTCGAGTCCTGTTAGGCAGGTGAGGGGGGGGTTACTCAAGGGGAGGAGGTGTGGTCAAGGTGAAGGACACAGAACAAGATGGAGTCGGCTGGCGTAGGCCCGCCCTTTCATTCCCCCCTTGTCATGTAGCTTAGGGACCCAATCATGGGACCGGCTGCATTTATGGTGACAAGGGGAACAGAGTTTGGAGGTTTACACAAAGTTCTGGGGAACCAAGTGTCCCTGGGGTGGCTCTGGGACGTCTGATTAAGTATTGTCCCCGAGCTGGTGTCTATGTCTGATGTTTTGGGGGGCGTGGGGACTCCCGGCAGCATGAGCAATGACAAGCAGAGTTAACAGAGTTACCAATATTAGGTGGGTCAAATGTGCTGGAGCTTGAGCTTGAGCGGGTTGTGTTGGTCCCGACTGATGGCCCATCGCGTGACAACGTCCTTCCGGATCGAGGAGGGGTCCGCTGGCTGAGCGTGGGTGTGATGGACCCAGGTCGTGATGCCGTCTACCTTGAGAGCGGTGGGGGTTGTCAACACCACGATGTAGGGTCCCTTCCAGCACGGCTCGAGAGTCTCTCGGTGGTGCCTCTTGACATAGACCCAGTCTCCTGGCCTGTACTGATGAGGTGTCGGGATCGGGCCAGCCTCGTAGATGGCACGGAGGCGCGGCCAAATGTCCTCGTGCGCCCTCTGGAGCCCGCTCAAGGAAAGAAAAAGTTCTTGATCTTTAAACTCAGCAATAAGTTCAGCTCGAAGGCTGGGAATAACAGGGGGTGGCCTGCCAAACATGATCTCATAGGGAGTAAAACCCAGAGTGTAAGGAGTGTTTCTAACCCGGTAAAGGGCGTACGGTAGGAGAGTCACCCAGTCCCCGCCAGTCTCCATGGTTAATTTGGTAAGGGTCTCTTTTAGGGTTCTATTCATTCTTTCTACCTGTCCTGAGCTCTGGGGCCTATAAGCACAATGTAATTTCCAGTTTGCCCCCACCGCCTTGGCTACTGCCTGTGTTACCTGCGAGATAAAAGCTGGTCCATTGTCTGATCCTACCATGGCAGGAAAACCAGACCTGGGTAAGATGTCTTCTAGTAGCTTCTTAGCCACCATCTGAGCCGTTTCATGCTTGGCTGGGTATGCCTCCACCCAGCCAGAGAAGGTGTCTGTAAATACCAGGTCCTCGTGTAGTGCCTCGTCGAAGATGGTGGGTGAATTTTTGAATCCCTGAGGTAGCCGTGTCCAGGTGAGTTGCCCACTGGAGCCCTCCTCTGGATCATGCCACTCGAAGGCGAACAAGGGTTGGCTCAGGGTGCCAAGAAGGCGTCCTTTAAATCTAGTACAGCATACCAGACCCTGGAGGGTGCCAAGGAGCTCAAGAGAGTATATGGGTTGGGAACAGTTGGGTGTATGTCCACGACCCTCTTATTTACTTCCCGGAGGTCTTGTACCGGTCGGTAGTCATTTGTGTGAGGCTTTTTGACCGGCAGTAGGGGGGTGTTCCAGGCAGACTGGCAAGGAACTAGTACCCCTAGGCTTCATAGTCTCCGGATGTGTGGCTGGATCCCCTTCCAGGCCTCCTGAGACATGGGGTATTGTTTGATCCTTACCGGACTCTCTCCTGACTTGAGCTCTACCAGGACTGGGGTCCTGTGAGCGGCTAGTCCCATCCCCCCTGTCTCAGCCCAAACCGAGGGGAATTCTCGTAGCCATCTGTCTATATTATCCTCTCTCGGGAGCGCCTCCTGGTGGAGGAGGTATTCATCCTCCAGTTTCATGGTCAGGACCTGGATGGGGTGGCCCTTGCCATCGGTGACCTGAGGCCCCCCTTGTCTGAAAGTTATCTGAGCTCCAATCTTGGTCAGTAAGTCCCGTCCTAACAGCGGGTAGGGGCATTCTGGTATTACCATAAAGGAGTGGGATACCCGGCCCGTTCCCAAATCTACTGTTCTTCGGGTAGTCCATGAATACTGGCTCATACCAGTTGCCCCTTGTACCCAGGACTTCTTGCTGGCTAGTTTTCCTTGTGGGGTGCGGAGGACCGAATGTTGTGCTCCGGTGTCGACAAGGAAGTCAATAGGAGTCCCCTCCACTTTAAGAGTTACCCTGGGTTCGGGGAGAGGGTCCGAACCCTGACTCCCCTAATCACTTAGTTCATCCAGCTCTAGGACTTTTACTCGATCAGTCTTGCTTCCCTTCCCGCCGGCCCTTTTTGGACAATCTCGGGCCCAATGCCCTATCTCCTTGCAGTATGCACACTGATCTTTCTGCAGCCTCTGCTTCCCCCCCTTGGTGCTTTTACCTTTTCTTGTGTCGTCTGCCAGCTGCCGGAGATGGCGGTCTCGTTCCTCAGGGAAGTCAGCAGTGGTAGCTAGTAGTATTCTGGCCAGGTCTCGAGTCTGCTTACTGCTGGCAGCCGCCATGGCGCGAGCCTGCTTGTCCTCAGGAGGCTCCCGGTTATTATATACCTTTTCGGCTACCACCAGTAAGTCCTGCAGACTTTTTTCTCCTAGTCTATCTATTTTCTGTAATTTTCTCCTAATGTCTATGGCCGATTGGTTTACAAAGGCCATGATAACAGCTGCCTTGCTTTCTGGAGCCTCTGGATCCATGGGGGTATAGGTACGGAATGCCTCCATGATCCGTTCTAAAAAGGCAGCCGGAGATTCATCTTTTCCCTGTTGTACATTTCCTACCTTGGCCAAATTGGTTGGCTTTCTAGCAGCCATTTGGAGACCCCCCATTAGAGTCTGGCGGTAGACCCGGAGCCTCTCCTTACCTTCTGCCGTGTTGAAATCCCACTGGGGCCGAGTTAAGGGGAAGGAGGCATCTATCTGAGCCTGGTTGGTGGTGGGATTTCTGTCTGCGCCTGGAACTAGTTTTCGGGCCCCACTGAGGATTCTTTCTCTTTCTTCAGTCGTGAACAGGACCTGCAAAAGCTGCTGGCAATCATCCCACGTGGGCTGATGGGTAAAAAGAACAGAGTCTAATAAATCAATAAGCCCTGCCGGTTTCTCGGAAAACTTAGGATTCTGAGCTTTCCAATTGTAGAGGTCACTAGTGGCGAAAGGCCAGTAGTGATGGGGCTGATTCCCCTCCGCGTCTGGGGGTCCGGTGGCTCGCAGGGGCAGAATAGTGGAGTCGGAGGCAGAGGCGGATTGCCCCCTCTGAGCCCTTTGTCTGGTAAAGGGCGGGCTTCCCCCTGGAGCGTTTCCGCCTCCCGCTCTCGCTCTCGGAACAGCGTCTGCCTCCCCCGGAGGGGGAGGATGGTGTTCTTCCGGCATCCTAGAGGGGTTATACGGGGGAGGAAAAATTAATTCTTCTTCAGTACCCCCCTGTAGGACAGGGTAGAGGGGTGCTGAAGGCTGGGTAAGACTTTTCCTCTTCTCTGTCTCCTGCAAAGCAAGAATGGGTTTTGGCTCCGGAGGGAGCAGGGTTAGGAAGGGCTTAAGCCAAGAGGGTGGGTCTTCTACAAGGTCCTGCCAAGTGATAATGTAAGGGAGCTGATCAAGATGGCCCGCCTTAGGCTGAGAGATGATACTCCTGGCTCGGTGGATGGTAGGGAGGTCGAAGGTCCCCTCTGGTGGCCATCCGACATTGAAAGTTGGCCACTCGCTAGAACAAAAAAACTGCAACCGACCCTTTCGGACTTCCACACTGAGGTTGTTAGCTCTTCCCCTCACATCCTTAAAGTGATCAATCATAATACTTAGAGGAGTAGTCTGAGTCTGTCCCATAACGTCCGTCCAGTAAGTCCACAGAACAAAACAGAGAAACACAAAAACAGACAAACAGAGGGCCCCTAGAAAGTCTTCCAACTCCATGGAAGCAAAACTGCAAGCTAGCTTAGACCTTTGAGGGGATTCCATGTCCCTCCAAAACCGATGAGGGGATTCCACGTCCCTCCAAAGACGACGGCCTCACGCCGACCAGCGGGAGCGACCCGCCTCGTCTCAGACCTTTGAGGGGATTCCACGTCCCTCCAGAAGGGAGAATCGGAACGTCTTCCGAAACTCCCGGCCCGTGGTCCTCCAGTGCGTCCACTTAGACCGCGTCGGGCACTACCAGAATTCCAGAAATGAGCTCACACAGAAAAGACAGAACAAACAGACACTAACCGTGGCCAGTCAGGCTCTCCGGGTCGGGGGTCCCTGGGGGTTCTTGGGGATCCCGGGCCGAGCCCCCAAATGTTATGCCCAGAATTCGTGATCCCCAAAGACCACTAGGGAGCCGAGTCCAATGCAAAAGCAAAGAGCCTTTATTCGAGCTAGCTCCAGCTCAATCCCCTACCTGCACCGACGCAGCAGTGAGATACCAGGGAAAAAGAGCGAGTTTCAAAAGGACAAAGGTTTTATTGGGGCCTGGGGGCAGTTGGTGAGGTAATGGCTATGGCCTCAGCCGATTGGCTGGGGAAGGGTCCTGGGGAAGGGTCGAGTCCTGTTAGGCAGGTGAGGGGGGGGGGTTACTCAAGGGGAGGAGGTGTGGTCAAGGTGAAGGACACAGAACAAGATGGAGTCGGCTGGCGTAGGCCCGCCCTTTCAGTAACAACACATAAAATGTCAATTATATTGATCATCCTCTCTCACTCTAACTATTACATTAAAGATTCTTTTCCATTGTAATACTGTCTGAAATCATTAGACCATAAAATCTTGGTTTGTGAACATAATTCCGTCAGGAAACATGCTTGTAATTCAAAGCACTGGTATAGCAAAGAGAATTTCAAGAACCATTGGCTCAGTTGTGATCATGTGATATTCAGCGTCACATACTATTAGAATTGCAACACATGACTCTTATCAAATTAAAATTTATTAGAAACGTTCGCTCATTTTGCAGAACACTCACATAACAAGTTACTCACAATCCAAAGTTTTACTGTATATTTAATATTTCTGTAGTTAACTCAGGCACAGAAATCATTTGTTGTAATGACATACTTGATCAGTGAGATTAGTTTTATTGCTTTAATTAATAAAATATATATTGTCTGGTAAACAATCAGGGTTAACTAAATTAAAAGTTAAAGTTTCTTTATGTGTTTATTTCTTTCAAATTTCAAGTTCAATCACATAAATTATTAAATAATATAATTGTTTTTTGTCTTGATATGGGATTTTTCCTTAAAATGGTATGTCCTATTAGTTTTTGAAAAATAATATTGCCTACTTTTCCCCCTTTGATTTATTGCTTTTATAAGTTAATTACTTCTTCTTTTCTCAAATTAATCCAGCTGTAATAAGTAACATATTTCTCTGGTAAGGCTAAAGACAGTAATGACCTCACTGTTCACAATTTATTAACATCAACTCTCTGAAAAAAAGTTTTATTTTCCAAACATATACCTCCTCCAATTGCACAAATTCTTATAAAGTGACTCTAGCAGGTTTCATATCATTTCCAGCTGCTATTGGCATATTAGCACTGCAAGAGCCCAGATCTGCCCAGTGTCATGGTTTCCACCCAAATATTCAGATAATATTATTTAATCTTCTTAGATGTTTCTTTTTTTAATTTTTTATCTATTTTTAAAATTTTTTTACAGCCGACTTTGTGGAAGATAAATGCCATCATTATACATTTTATTTATCAATTCCCATACCCAAGATTAAAATTTGCTATGTACATTCACTTAATTTACAATGTCGAAAAATGGGCACCTGAATGGCTCAGTCAGTTAAACATCAGACTTGGTTTTGGCTCATGGTCTCAGGGTTGTGGGATCGAGCCCGGAGTATGGCTCTGCACCAAGCATTGACCTGCTTAAAGATTCTCTCTCTCTCCCTCCCTCTGCCCCGCTCCCTTGCTCTCTCTCTCAAAATAAACATTGAAAAACTGAAATGTCAAAGAAGCTACCACAATTGTAATAGAGTAATTAAAAAAGTTTTTTTTTTCAATTTGAGTAGAGTTGACACAGAATGTTACATTGGTTCCAGGTGTACAAGGTAACGTATGACACGTTCACACATTGTGCTCTCTCCACCACAGGTGTAGCTGCCCCGACACATCCTGTTACAGTATCAGTGACTGTTCCTCATGCTGAGCCTTCTATTCCCGTCACTTCTTCATTCCCTAACTGGAGCCTGTGTTCCTGCCCCCCCTCACCCGCTGTCCCAACCCCCACACCCTCCTTTCTGGCAACCAACTCAGATGTTCATTTACTGTATGCTAATACGTGTGAATAAAAAGTGTCCTGAAGTAAATATTTAAAGTGATTTATTTGAATTCACATTTCACTGTATCATCCTGAAATCACTGAATACATGACTTATGCAGTACCAAGTTAGAATATCCAGAAATTTCTCTAAAACTTTGTGTGAGACCCTGAACTTTGTGGCCACACCGGCACCATGGGTACACGTGTAACCGTGTCACATCTTGTTTGAGCACCGATGACTACCTTTGATGCACTGGATTCTCAGATCAACAAAAACCCTCCTTCTTACAAGTCTTCAATTTAGTATTGAAGTGATGAAAACACATTCTCATGACATAGTTGAAACGACACTGATGATTTTTTGCTTGATTTCTAAGTTGTCCAAATACTTGTCTTATTCTGGCAGACACACGGTTTGCAGCCAGCAGCACAGTGACAGGGACCGCAGTCACGTGTGCTGCTCACAGTCCGGTCACAGCCTTCGTTCACCATGTAAAATGCTCTGCTTCACTGCACAGTAGAGAGTGTGACTTCTGATGGCAGTTTTTCCATGTTGGTTGCTCTTATCAACCTGTAAAGACTATTATGCAAAGTTTTTCTATTTCAAAGACTTTACTGTGTGAAGTTCATTTATAATGTTCTTCACACTTTTCTTCCTGATTATTGCTAATTGTTCATTGCATTCTGAGCACTGGCAGCAAGCGCTTAGCACATTCACAATCACACAGCTTTGGAGCATTATTTGCATGCAATATTTACATGGTTAGCAAGAGTAAGACACCAGTGAGTTTTGAAAAAAAAAAGCAGGGATTTTTTAAAGGTTTTGTTATGCAATATAGTGTTTCCTTTGAACTAGATCTTACACAATGTGGAAGCCATTCCCACACATTATAAGGTTTGTACAGTATTAGATGCTCTGTGACAGGGCAGGTTGTGATTCATTGCTAGTGTTATGGCTCCCTGTTCCCTCTCAGACCCGGAAGATTCATGACTAGTATATTTCAAAGCAAAGTTAAAAGGTGTTGAAACTTTGTCACTTCATTCTTACTGTTTACTCTTAGTATTTTTTTTTTACGTTCTTGAATCTGTATCTATTGTTTCCACAACAATTGTGGCAGACTGACACTGAAAACAAAGGAAAAGTTGTGCAACATGAGGGTAATGATAAATTGAAGACTCTTCTAATCTCAGAGGGAAGAAATACAACCCAGGTCCTTGTCCAAGGACCTCGGATCATGTCTGCTGTGTCAGCTGTGCTCGCACACCCAGCTGGCCCGCCTGCCCTGCACATTTTGGACCTCCAGCCCCACCCCAGTCCCATGAGCTCGTTCCTTAAAATACACCCACCTCTCTCTTGATGCACATATCTTATTGTGTCTGTTTCTCTGAGCACCCTGACTAACACAGTACTGTTAGGGGCACGAAGGATAGGGACCTACAAAAAAGAAAACTCACAGTTGTCATGGAAAGTACAGTGGCAGGTGGTAAACATGCAATCATGTGATGCTCACTGGCCACGGCTGCACTTGAGCAGGAGCTACTCACCTGCCCTGGGGTGCAATGGGGGTAGGGGGGCAAACTGTCCCTGAGGAAGTAACATGTCAGCAGAGACCAGAGGGAGGCCAGACCAAAGGTTGTGGCAGGGAGGTGGGGAGAGTGTGCCACATGAAGGAAGAAGGAATCAAAGTTTCTGGAGTGGGATGGATGAGTTTGAGGACAGAACAGGAGCAGGGACTCTGGGGCAACAAGAGCTGAAGGCTGTGCCTTCTCTCAGGGCGTCCCTCCTCCACCTGCACCTCCTCCTACACACTCATCACCTGGATCCTGGGTGACTTCCAGGGCCTTACAACTGTCACATAGCAGAGCTGGGAGGCCCTGGGCCTTGTAGCCTCATGGCTTTGTTCTAGAGATAAAAGAGCTGAGGCCACAGAGGGGAGTGGCTTCCCCAGGAAACAGAGGGTGTGATGGGGCCGGAAGCCCCTGACTCTGGGGCCAGTGCCTTTTCCACAGTGACAGGGAGGGTGATGTGAAGGAAGGGGACCTTGGTCAGGAGAGCGGTGGGACTAGCAAGGGTTGAGATGCTACAAGATCACACAGGGGACCTGGCGAGGGTCCCATTCCAGGCTCCTCACACCTCACTCTGAGCCACAAGAACATTTCTAAATGTCCCCCACTCCTCCTGATGCCTCCAGTTCTTCAAGCCCTGTTCAAGATCAGCTTCTTCATGGCACTTTTCAGAGATAGGAGGAAGGTTTCTTTTTTGTTCTCTAAATTATACCAGGGCACAATGAGTGTGCCCTATTTTGGGGGCCTTAGAACCCTGTCCCTATTTTGGGGTGCCTTTGTACCTCCCTATTCTTGGCACCTTTGTGCTTTCTAATCTTGGCACCTTTGTGCTTCCCTATTCTTGGAGTGCCAATGTGGTTACTCAAACTCAGGTGTGAACATTTTATGACTTTGTGTTTCTTTATGCCTTGTTAACCCATTGGTGTAAGCTCGGGGGATTCTTAAGCTTAACCCCCATAGAGAGAGAGAGAGAGGCAAACGCCTGAAATAGAATTGGCACAAATGTGCCCAATATATAGGAATAACAAAATTAGATATTCAGGGTGAAAGCACCCCAAGTTTAGTACTACAGCAGAAAGCTGCTTTCATAGGAAAATAGGGCCAGGGCAGGTAAATTGGTGAATTGGACTTTGGACTGATGAGCTGCAGGCAAAGCAGCCCAGAGCTGAGATAGTTAACAAAAGAAAAGGTGTCTTGTTAACCTTGAGGTTATTCCCTCTGTCTGTCTCATCCCCTAGGCTGGCAAAGATAAATAGGAACGGCGCCTCCTGTCTGCTGTTAACAACCATCTACCCATCTGCCCAGTGCCTGGATTTTGTTTTATATTAACCCAAACTCCAACACTGTATATCTTCAAAACTCCTTTTTCCCCCTCACATCTTCAAGTTAATGTTCCTAATTTCTTTCACATTTGCAAGCCTTCTGATCTGAATAAATAAGGGGCAAGGACCCTTATTTGGGGCTCTTGTCTTTTTCCCCAGACATTAGCCATCTCTCTTAATCCTGCATCTGCTCTTTTGCTGGCCAAAAGAGAACTTTAGACTTAGAGTCTATGACATTCCCTCTAGGAATTAGGGTTGGAACCAGTGTTATGCCCAGAATTCGTGATCCCCAAAGACCACTAGGGAGCCGAGTCCGATGTAAAAGCAAAAGAGCCTTTATTTGAGCTAGCTCGAGCTCAATCACCTACCTGCACTGACGCCGCAGCGGTGAGATACCGGGGAGAGAGAGCAGAGTTTCAAAAGGACAAAGGTTTTATTGGGGCCTAGGGGCAGTTGGTGAGGTAATGGCTGTGGCCTCAGCCGATTGGCTGGGGAAAGGTCCGAGTCCTGTTAGGCAGGTGGGGGGGGGGTTACTCAAGGGGAGGAGGTGTGGTCAAGGTGAAGGACACAGGACAAGATGGAGTCGGCCAGCATAGGCCTGCCCTTTCATTCCCCCCTTGTCATGTAGCTTACAGACCCAATCATGGGACCGGCTGCATTTATGGTGACAAGGGGAACAGAGTTTGGAGGTTTATGCAAAGTTCTGGGAACCAAGTGTCCCTGGGGTGGCTCTGGGACGTCTGATTAAGTATTGTCCCCGAGCTGGTGTCTATGATCTGCCAGGTGATGTTTTGGGGGGCGTGGGGACTCCCAGCAGCATGAGCAATGACAAGCAGAGTTAACAGAGTTACCAATATTAGGTGGGTCGAATGCTCTGTAGCTTGAGCTTGAGCGAGTTGTTTTGGTCCCGACTGATGGCCCATCGCGTGACGAAGTACTTCCGGATCAAGGAGGGGTCGCTGGCCGAACGTGGGTGTGATGGACCCAGGTCGCGAAGCCGTCTACTTTGAGAGCGGTGGGGGTTGTCAGCACCACGATGTAGGGTCCTTTCCAGCGCGGCTCGAGGGTCTCTCGGTGGTGCCTCTTGACATAGACCCAGTCTCCTGGCCTGTACTGATGAGGTGTTGGGGTCAGGTCAGCCTTGTAGATGGCATGGAAGCATGGCCAAATGTCCTCGTGCGCCCTCTGGAGCCCTCTCAAGGAAAGAAAAAGTTCTTGATCTTTAAACTAAAGGTTGGGAATAGGGGGTGGCCTGCTAAACATGATCTCGTAGGGAGTAAAACCCAGAGTGTAAGGAGTGTTCCTAACCCGGTAAAGGGCATACGGTAGGAGAGTCACCCAGTTCCCGCCAGTCTCCATGGTTAATTTGGTAAGGGTCTCTTTTAGGGTTCTATTCATTCTTTCTACCTGTCCTGAGCTCTGGGGCCTATAAGCACAATGTAATTTCCAGTTTGCCCCCACCGCCTTGGCTACTGCCTGTGTTACCTGCGAGATAAAAGCTGGTCCATTGTCTGATCCTACCATGGCAGGAAAACCATACCTGGGTAAGATGTCTTCTAGTAGCTCCTTAGCCACCATCTGAGCCGTTTCATGCTTGGTTGGGTATGCCTCCACCCAGCCAGAGGTGTCTGTAAATACTTTCCTGGTTTGACTTCAGTGAAGTCGACTTCCCATTGGGCTCCCAGTCTGGTGCCTCTGAGCCTGGTTCCTTTTTTATTTGATGTGGCTCTCGCGTTGGTGAGTTGGCAGGTCTTGCAGGCAGATACAACTTGCTCTATTTTGGTGTCCTGTTGGTGAATCTTGATTCCGGCATGTTGGATTAAGTCTTTTAATTTTCGGCCCCCCATATGAGTAGACCGATGCATGTGCTCTAATATTGAGACTCCGAGCCAGTCTAGCAGCATGAGCTCCTTGTTAGGTGTATACCACCATCCCTTTATCTCCTGGGCCATGGGGAGTTTCTTGATCCGCTGTAACTCCTCTTGGGAGTATTTGGGCAGGTCTGGTAAAACTGGGTCTCCCAAGTCCGGTAGTTGTTAAGCCATTTTCTAGCTCCCAACGTTAGCGCCTTGGTAAGGGCGATGAGCTCTGCTTGCTGGGCTGACATTCCGGAGGGTAGAGCCTCCGCCCATACGGTGTCCGTTTCGGTGACCACCGCTGCACCCGCATACCTGTGTCTGTCTCGCACAAAGCTGCTGCAATCAGTGAACCAAGTAGCCTTGGCATCGGGGAGGGGCTGGTCGGTCAGGTCCGTCCGGAATCCATGTACTTGTTCCAGGATTCCCGCACAGTAGTAGTGGAGCACCTAGGTCAGGGTCAGGCAGCAGGGTTGCAGGATTGAGGGCTGCACTGGGGTGGAACCGCACTCGTGGAGGGTTGAGTAGGAGGCTCTGGTAATGAGTCATACGTGGGTTGCTCATCCATCTATCAGGAGGCTGTTTCAGGACCCCTTCAATGGCGTGTGGGGTCGTGATCCAGATCTCCTGTCCTAGGGTCAGTTTGTCTGCATCCTTGACTAAGAGTGCTGTCGCCGCAATAATTCTTAGGCATGGCGGCCAGCCGGCAGCCACCGGGTCTAGTTTCTTGGACAGGTAAGCCACTGGGTGGTTCCAGAGGCCTAAGGTTTGAGTTAGAACCCCTTTAGCTATTCCCTTATGTTCGTCTACAAGGAGGTGGAAGGGCTTCATAATGTCTGGTAGGCCCAGGGCTGGGGCACTTAGGAGGGCCTTTTTTTAACTGATTAAAGGCAGTTTCTTCTTTTTCAGCCCATTTAAATGTTTTACCCTCTTTGGTAGCTTCATATAGGGGCCTGGTGATCTCAGCAAAACCTGGAACCCAGAGGCGGCAGTAGCCGGCTGATCCTAGGAATTCCCTTACTTCTCTTCGGGAGGTGGGAGTAGGGATCTTTAGGACAGTTTCTTTTCTGGCATCTGATAACCGCCGCTGTCCGCCCTCCAGGATATATCCCAGGTAACTTACACTCTCCCTGCATATCTGAGCCTTCTTCATGGATGCCCAGTACCCTAAGGCCCCCAGGGTAGCCAGCAGGTCCTGGGTCCCTCACTCACAGTCTTTTGTCCTTGTCGGCAGCAATCAGGATGTCATCTACGTACTGTAGGAGGGTGAGGCCAGGGTGGTCCCTTCTGTACTCACCCAGGTCCTCGTGTAGTGCCTCGTCGAAGATGGTGGGCGAATTTTTGAATCCCTGAGGTAGCCATGTCCAGGTGAGTTGCCCACTGTAGCCCTCCTCCGGATCATGCCACTCGAAGGCGAACAAGGGTTGGCTCTGGGCCAGACTGAAGGAGTCCTTTAAATCTCGTACAGTATACCAGACCTTGGAGGGCGCCAAGGAGCTCAAGAGAATATATGGGTTGGGAACAGTTGGGTGTATGTCCGTGACCCTCTTATTTACTTCCCGGAGGTCTTGTACCGGTCGGTAGTCATTTGTGTGAGGCTTTTTGACCGGCAGTAGGGGGGTGTTCCAGGGAGACTGGCAAGGAACTAGTACCCCTAGACTTCGTAGTCTCCGGATGTGTGGCTGGATCCCCTTCCGGGCCTCCTGAGATATGGGGTATTGTTTGATCCTTACCGGACTCTCTCCTGGCTTGAGCTCTACCAGGACCGGGGTCCTGTGAGCGGCTAGTCCTATCCTCCCCCCCCTCCCCCCCCCCCCCCCCCCCGCCCCGTCTCTGCCCAAACCGAGGGGAATTTTTGTAGCCCTCTGTCTATATTATCCTCTCTCAGGAGCGCCTCCTGGTGGAGGCGGTATTCATCCTCCAGTTTCATGGTCAGGACCTGGATGGGGTGGCCCTTGCCATCGGTGACCTGAGGCCCCCCTTGTCTGAAAGTTATCTGAGCTCCAATCTTGATCAGTAAGTCCAGTCCTCACAGTGAGTAGGGGCATTCTGGTATTACCATAAAGGAGTGGGATACCCGGCCCGTTCCCAAATCTACTGTTCTTCGGGTAGTCCATGAATACTGGCTCATACCAGTTGTCCATTGTACCCAGGACTTCTTGCTGGCTAGTTTTCCTTGTGGGGTGCGGAGGACCAAATGTTGTGCTCCAGTGTCG
This sequence comes from Puma concolor, assembly GCF_028749965.1. Taxonomy (NCBI): domain Eukaryota; kingdom Metazoa; phylum Chordata; class Mammalia; order Carnivora; family Felidae; genus Puma; species Puma concolor. Next base: position 30,427,218 of record NC_141671.1, read on the forward strand.
ATGAGGAAGTCAACAGGGGTCCCCTCCACTTTAAGAGTTACCCTGGGTTCGGGGAGAGGGTCCGAACCCCAACTCCCCTAATCACTTAGTTCATCTAGCTCTAGGACTTTTACTCGATCAGTCTTGCTTCCCTTCCCGCCGGCCCTTTTCGGACAATCTCGGGTCCAATGCCCTATCTCCTTGCAGTATGCGCACTGATCTTTCTGCAGCCTCTGCTTCCCCCCCCCCCCCCCCCCCCCCCCCCGCCCCTTGGTGGTTCCTTTACCTTTTCTTGCGTCATCTGCCAGCTGCCGGAGACGGCAGTCTCATTCCTCAGGGAAGTCAGCAGTGGTAGCTAGTAGTATTCTGGCCAGGTCTCGAGTCTGCTTACTGCTGGCAGCCGCCATGATGTGAGCCTGCTTGTCCTCAGGAGGCTCCCAGTTATTTTATACCTTTTCGGCTACCACCAGTAAGTCCTGCAGACTTTTTTCTCCTAGTCTATCTATTTTCTGTAATTTTCTCCTAATGTCTATGGCCGACTGGTTTACAAAGGCCATGATAACAGCTGCCTTGCTTTCCAGAACCTCTGGATCCATGGGGGTATAGGTACGGAATGCCTCCATGATCCATTCTAAAAAGGCAGCTGGAGATTCATCTTTTCCCTGTTGTACATTTCCTACCTTGGCCAAATTGGTTGGCTTTCTAGCAGCCATTCGGAGACCCCCCCATTAGAGTCTGGCGGTAGACCCGGAGCCTCTCCTTACCTTCTGCTGTGTTGAAATCCCACTGGGGCCGAGTTAAGGGGAAGGAGGCATCTATCTGAGCCTGGTTGGTGGTGGGATTCCCGTCTGTGCCCGGAACTAGTTTTCAGGCCTCATTGAGGATTCTTTCTCTTTCTTCAGTCGTGAACAGGACCTGCAAAAGCTGCTGGCAATCGTCCCACGTGGGCTGATGGGTAAAAAGAACAGAGTCTAATAAATCAATAAGCCCTGACGGTTTCTCAGAAAACTTAGGCTTCTGAGCTTTCCAGTCGTAGAGGTCACTAGTGGCAAAAGGCCAATAGTGATGGGGCTGATTCCCCTCCGCGTCTCGGGGTCTGGTGACTCGCAGGGGCAGAATAGTGGAGTTGGGGGCGGCGGTGGATTGCTCCCTCTGAGCCCTTTGTCTGGTAAAGGGCGGGCTTCCCACTGGAGTGTTTCCGCCTCCCGCTCTCAAACAGTGTCTGCCTCCCCCAGAGGGGGAGGATGGTGTTCTTCCGGCATCCTGGGGGGGGTTATACCGGGGAGGAAAAATTAATTCTTCTTTAGTACCCCCCTGTAGGACAGGGTAGAGGGATGCTGAAGGCTGGGTAAGACTTCTTGTTTTCCTTCTTCTTTGTCCCCTGCAAAGCAAGAATGGGTTTTGGCTCCGGAGGGAGCGGGGCTAGGAAGGGCTTAAGCCAAGAGGGTGGGTAGAGGGGTAGTCTGAGTCTGTCCCATAAGGTCCGTCCAGTAAGTCCACAGAACAAAACAGAGAAACACAGAAACAGACAAACAGAGGGCCCTTAGAAAGTCTTCCAACTCCATGGAAGCAAAACTGAAAGCTAGCTTAGACCTTTGAGGGGATTCCACGTCCCTCCAAAACAGATGAGGGGATTCCACATCCCTCCAGAAGGGAGGATCGGAACGTCTTCCGAAACTCCTGGCCCGTGGTCCTCCAGTGCGTCCACTTAGACCGCGTCGGGCACTACCAGAATTCCAGAAATGAGCTCACACAGAAAAGACGGAACGAACAGACACTAACGGTGGCCAGTCAGGCTCTCCGGGTTGGGGGTCCCTCGGGGGTCTTGGGGATCCCGGGCCGAGACCCCAAATGTTATGCCCAGAATTTGTGATCCCCAAAGACCACTAGGGAGCCGAGTCCAATGTAAAAGCAAAAGAGCCTTTATTGGAGCTAGCTCGAGCTCAATCCCCTACCTGCACCAACACAGCGGTGAGATGGGGGGGGGGGGGCGGAGAGTTTCAAAAGGACAAAGGTTTTTATTGGGACCTAGGGGCAGTTGGTGAGGTAATGGCTGTGGCCTCAGCTGATTGGCTGGAGAAGGGTCCGAGTCCTGTTAGGCAGGTGGTGGGGGGGGGGGGGTTACTCAAGGGAAGGAGGTGTGGTCAAGGTGAAGGACACAGAACAAGATGGAGTTGGCCGGCCCTTTCACCAGGACTAGGAGCTCTAGAGCTAAGGGCAGGGTAGCAGCAGATGAGCAGAGAAGACACAAACTAACTGAAATTTAATGAGGATGAGAAACTATCAGATCCTCTCTCTCACTCCGGAATCTGCTTTTTAAAAAACGTGGGAGAAAAGATGGAAAGAATGATCCAGAACAGCCCTAGAAGGAGAAGAGATTGATGAGTATGGAAATTCATTTTGCAAATCCATGGAGACTCCTGTGCACAGGGGCTCACTGGGCCTGTGGGTACAATGAGAGGCCCAGGGACCCCTGGGACTGTCACAGACTGCGGGACACCAGAGGAAAATGGGACCAGAATCCTACACAAGAACAAGAACAAGCCCAAGTCTCCATGGAAACAAAGAAAAAGAAACACACAAAACTTGGGGATGCCACCCAGGCCCAAGTCTAGTTTGTCCCGGTCACAAGAAGTTCTTTCTGCACAAGGTCCTGGACACAGGAGAGATTCAAGTCCCTGAGATCCAGGGCCTGGTGAGACAGGGTTCCACTGAAGGGACAAGGACAAGGGAGCAGCACTGATGATGCACCTGAGGAGTGACCATATCAAAGTCCCGGATGCACTGAGCACTAACTGAGCACAGTCCTGTTCACGCTGGCTCCTCACAGCCTCTCCTGTTCCCACCCCCAGAGAAAGCACAGCAAACATGCAGACCCTGGAAGTTCTCGATGCTTTAACTGATTTCCTCTCAAACTTTAGGAATCTTGTTTAATTAACCCATCAACCCCACATGGTAAGAAGGGAAGGAAACAAACGGGTATCAGAATTTTACATTCAAGGAGGGAGTAAGAGCTGCAGTGCCTTGGGATAGGAGGCACCAACAGGGATGAGGTACAGACAGGAAAGGAGAGGGCTGGGTCCCCTGAGGGAACAGAGGAGCATATGATGGAGGAGAAGGCAGGGCACATGGGGCAAGTGCACTGTTTGTGTGGGGGGTGATGGAGCAGGGCTCCCGGCTGCCTGGCCAGGACACAGTGGGGCAGAAATACCTCAGGGAGTGGGAGCCTGAGGCCAAGGAGTGGCTGAGACCCCACCCGAACCTCCTCCAGGCCCAGGGACCTGGGCAGCAGAGAGGCGCCTTCACCGGGGGTCCCGCATCTCTGCTGGGTGGTCCCCTCACTCCTGCTCCTCAGAGTCCCTTTCCTCTGGACCCAGCACTCACCCGCCCAAGTCTCGGTCACCGCGATGGCCTACACCATCGGCAGCAACAGCAGCAGGAGGTTTGGGAGCCCCAAATGCAGACCCATGGGTCTGAGGAATAGCTGAGTCCCCAAGGGTTTGGTAAGGACTTTGTAACCCATAACTGTGGTGCTAATTGACTTCTCTGGAAGCCCAATACCCAAGGGGAGTGAGAACTGGGACTGAGTCATGAGTATCCAAGCAGGAGGACCTGACACAGACCATGAGAGGGAGAAGTGAAAACACTGGGCTATGGGGAGTCCCCTACACCAGGCTTCCCCACCCCAGACACCACCCTTGCAAGGGGACTCTGACAGCCAGTCTCTCAGTGACCTGAGACTTTGTCCTGACCCCTCTCCTCTTGCACGGTGGTCAGGTGACTTTGTCATCCTGTCTTCCTGAGTCCTGACCCAGGGTCTGTCTGAGGAAACCAGGGAGAGACCTAAATTTCCTTCTTTTTAAAAAAAATTTTTTTCAACGTTTTATTTTATTTTTGGGACAGAGAGAGACAGAGCATGAACGGGGGAGGGGCAGAGAGAGAGGGAGACACAGAATCGGAAACAGGCTCCAGGTTCTGAACCATCAGCCCAGAGCCCAACGCGGGGCTCGAACTCACGGACCGCGAGATCGTGACCTGGCTGAAGTCGGACGCTTAACCGACTGCGCCACCCAGGCGCCCCCTAAATTTCCTTCTAACATGGAGCCCATTGACAAATACTTGAGGCTGGCAGAGTAAAACCTTTCTCCTGGAACTCCCTACTGTCTTAATGCTAATGCTTTGCTAGAGGGAGAACAACCTTCCCTAGACAACAAATAGGCTTCTACTATCCTGTGAGTCTTCTTTAGCATATGAAAATCTCACTGGAAACTTCCCCTAGACTTTACCTCCCCCCAGTTCCATAGAATAAAACCAGTCTCTCCTCATGGTCCTGGGGCAGCTCTTTCTGCCCACTGGTCCTGTCCCCATGCTTTAATAAAATCATCTTTTTGTACCAAAGACGTCTTCAAGAATTCTTTCTTGGCCGTCAGCTCCGGACCCCACAAACCCCACTGTCACCCCAAAAACATCATCAAGAAGGTCTGGTACTTTCTGCTCTGTTGTTAACAAGGGGCTGCTTCTCTCTATCTGCCCAAGGTCAGTCTATCTCCTGTCTCAATGTCTACCTTGTTGAGGTTGTATATCACTTTTTCCAGTCTACATAGAGCTACCTCAATACTGAGATTGTCCATGCCCTGGGGTCCTGACAAACCCATGTCCTAAGAAAGTGCCCCCACTCAATGCATTTTTCCTTACTCAGCCTGACATTCTGACCCCGTGATGAAACACCTTCAAAATCCAATCCCAGGATGTTTCTCCTGTTGCTACACACACAAGCTGGTTAGTTCTTGCAAAGTTCCTGAGTAGATACCACTTGCATCCTAGAAGTGAGACTTCTGTGTCATCTTCAAGTACAGGAAGTGTTAACCATTACTAGATAAGGGTGAGCCTCCTCTGCTTCTCCAGAGGGTCATGAAGGGCATCCACTGGGATAGCCTAGATCTGGTTTGCAGGATCTTAGGATTCCCCCACCAGTGCCAGGACTTTCATATCACAGGTCTGCCATGGCTGAGTCCACACCTCTCTGTACTTTAGTGACTCTCACAATTATGTCTTCAGCTGCCATTCAACTCTGCCCTTCCTCTACAGGACATGAATGCATCCAAAAAATACTGTAGAGGCTCTCACGCTTAGCCATAAACTGCTTGATAACCATCCTTAGATTCTTTCAAAGGTTCTATCATAACACTTGCCATAGCTTTCCCCTAACTAGGACATTTTCTCAGGTCACCTCCAGTAAAATCTGTAGTAGTTCAGCTGCCATTTGTATCCCACCTACCAGCCTGGAAGGTGTCCTCTTGGTCTGTGAGGCCAAGTGGATGAGCTAGTCCCAAACCCCCATCATTTTGCCTGCATCTCAGTCCACTCCTGACACCACCTGTGTTTAGGGTTCTGCAAGGAACAGACAACCATACAGCATTATATTGTGAGTAATTTGTTAGGAGAAACCTTTGTGAGGAAAAATGGGGAAGGAGCCAAAAAGGCTGGGAAAACACCAAATCCTGATGCAAGTGTGAATTGAGGGAAGGAGAGAGAGAAGGAAGGTTGGCTGAAAGTGTCCTAGACCCAGTGCAGAGTAAGGCAAGTTCATCAGGGTGTCAAGGGGCCCTGGAGCATAGGTCAGCTTCCAGAAAGGAAGAGTCCTGCCTTTGTTTCCTTGCTGTTCACAAGCCTTGGCTGGGGGAATTCCACAGGAAGTGTCATCTCAGAGCAAACATGGCATCAGATCTGAGCGCACAGAGTCGGGGCCCTGGATCAGTTACTGCCCCTCAAGCTGAGGGTCAGGGATGTGTGTTCTCACAGCCACCACAATAGTCTGGGTGAGAACAAAGATTGATGATAAAAACGATAAAAGGAGAACAACACTGGAGCAATACCTGTAAGTAGACAAAAAGGGGCGAGGTGGAGGGCTCCAGCAGGGGACTGGCTCTGACTGGCACAACCATGGGTGGGCAACCTGTGCTACAGAACTGGACAGTCCGTCATGTGGGTGCAGATGCTGGCATGAGTAGGTGGTGTGTGATGAGATTTTTTTGGGTGACAGTGGGGTTCCTGGGTTCCGGAGCCAACAGCCAAGAAAGAATTCTTGAAGATGTCTTTGGTGGAAAAAGGTGATTTTGTTAAAGCACGGGGACAGGACCCATGGGCAGAAAGAGCTGCCCCAGGACCATGAGGAAAGACTTAGGTCCTACAGGACTATGATCTCTATCAGTTAACCATTTATTTTTTTCCCCTTTTCTTTGTTCTTGGGCAGTCAGGAGTGCCCAAGGAATATCACACATATCCCATCTAGGAGTGGGGGGGGGGGGTTGTTTGTGGCCTGTCAACCTGCTTTATGCTCCCTCATCAGTGTAGAAATCTGTAAATACTCATCTCTAATATACTCAGTTTGCTTAGGGAAGTAGGAAACAAGGTCATTAGCAGAAATAAGAATGGGGAAGAAGGGTTGAGTGTAATGAGATCCCACCCATCTCTTGGTCCAGGGGCACAAGAATCACCCCTTGGAAGAGGACTGCATGGGCAGCTGTGTCCTCAGGGAGACCTGGTTTCTGTTGAAAGGGCGGGCCTACGCCAGCTGACTCCATCTTGTTCTGTGTCCTCCACCTTGAGTGACTATGTCCCCGACATGACCCCTTTTCCGGGAAAATCGCAGAAACCTCAGACCACGCCTCCTCCCCTTGAGTAACCTCCTGCTCACCCGTTCAAACTTCCTGATCAAAACACGCCCAACGACCTGCGTAACAGGACTCCGACCCTTCCCCAGCCAATCAGCCAAGGCCACGACCCTTCCCCAGCCAATCAGCTGAGGCCACAGCCATTACCTCACCAACTGCCCCTAGACCCCTATAAAACCTTTGTGCTTTTGAAACTCGCTCTCTCTCCCTGGTATCTCACCGCTGCGTCGGTGCAGGTAGGGGATTGAGCTCGAGCTAGCTCGAATAAAGGCTCTTTTGCTTTTGCATCAGACTCAGCTCCCTGGCGGTCTTTGGGGATCACGAATTCTGGGCATAACACTGTCAGAGCTGTGAAGTGAGGGAATGTCCTGACAGGACTCTGGACACTTGCTAATCATGGGCTGAGCACTCCATGGGGTGAAGTGGAAGGTTCAGCAGCTAGGAAGTGGGCGTGAGAGCAGGCACAATAGGAGTGTGCAGAGCCTTGTAGAACAAGAGTGTAGAATGTCTGGGGAGCAGGGGTGACTGACACAAGTGAGGAAAAGAATGTAATGACATTAGTCCTGGTAGACTTGAAGCAGATGGTGGTGGGGAGTGTGTGAAAGATGACTGGGGGAAAGCATAGGGGTTTGTGGCTCTCACTTGGGCTCTGACAATGGGACAAGGAGGTTTGGGGGGGTTGGACCTTAATTCTACTGTGTGGACATTTTCTCAACCCCTGGATAATGGGGGTGCAGTCCCTGGGGTAGGCTGGGTGTTAAGTGAAGTCTGCAGGTTCACTCTTGACTCTTGTGGGGCAGGATGTACTCACACCAAATGACAGGTCTGCCTGACACCTGCATTGGGAGAGACTCCTGGGATATCAGGTGTGACCCCAGCACAGGGACACCTCTTATACCATCACCAGGGGACAGGAGGCCTAGGGGGCTGTGATCTTAATCCCAAAATCCCCAAAGTGCAGTCTATGCCATAGAGTAGTATGTAGATATTGAGATGCTGTTTCCAAATGAGAGATGATTTTTGTTTAACTGAGTTATGAATTTTAGAAATAAGGAGTCAAAAAGTGTTTCTACTTTTTGGTTTTCCCTGTATTACCATCAAGGGGCTGGGGGATGAGGTACACAGGGATACAGAAACCTCAGCAATGGCATTGGCTCCTGAGCTCTCCTCTCCGGCAATCCTGCCTCACCCCTGAGCCTGACTGCTGTGGAGTCCAGGGCTGCTCAGAAACTTCCTCTCCCCACTGACATCCAGGCTTCTGCTCAGACATCTCTACCTGACTTACAGTCCAGACCCCACTCAGGCTTCTCAGTCAGAATCCACCTGAGAGCAGAGCAGTGGGGGATGTCCCCTTACCTTCCACCCCACATGCGGCCACAGGACTAAGGAGAGAAGACCCAGCTGCCTTTCTCCTCCTCAGCCAGGCCCTCCCTAGGGTCTCATTCAACAACCAGCACCTGGACAGGGACATGGACACCAGGGGCCCCCTCATCCCAGTTGATGTTCAGAGTGTGAAGTTTTTTTGTTTTTGTTTTTTCAAAAGCCACACTGATGAAACCAGGTTCCCCCATAGACAAATGGATAAGGAAGATGTGTGGTATAAACACACACACATATACACACAGGATAGAATTTTATGCAGTCATGAAAAAGGTTGTGATCTTGCCACTTGTGACAACATGGATGGACAAACAGGGCAGTATGTATGCTAAATGAAATAAGTCAGGCTGAGAAAGACAAATACCATGTGATTTCACTCATGTGGAAACTAAAAAACAAAAAAAAGAATAAAGAAACAAGCAGCAGAAATAGATCTATAACTACAGAGAATGAACTAGTGATTGCCAGAGGGAAAGGGGTTGGGAGGATGGGCACAATGGGTGAGGGCAGTGGGAGACAGGCTCCAGTTATGGAAGGAACAGATCATAGGAATAAAAGGCACAGCACAGGGAATATCATCAGTGATACTGTAACATCACTGTCGTGACAAATGGCAGCTACACTGTGGTGAGCACAGCACGGGGTAGACAGAAGGTGAGTCACTGTGTTGTACACCTGAAACTAATGTAACCTGTATGTAAACACTATTCATATAATAAAAAATTTTAAAGAAATTAATTAGAAACAATAAACTATAAAACATACCAATTTTTATTTATGGGTCAAGGGCATTTGGGGAATTTTTACATTCTTTTGGAAACTCCTCTTAATTACATGACTTTAAAAACTACACATTTTGTGAAGTAAAATAATTTAACAATTAAAAGCCAACAATTAATGAGGGGGGAAAGCCACAATGAAATAACAAGTGCACATGAAAAAACTGGAAAACCTATGTGAAATGGGCAAATTCATAAGAACAGACAACCTATGAAAACTTAATCATGAAGAAACAGTCAACCTGACTAGTAAGAAGGTTGAATCAGTATCAAATGACAAAGACACATCCTGGATCATATGGCTTCACTGGTGAATTCTACCAAACATTCCAAGAAGAATAAACACCAGTCTCCTCAAAGTCTTCCAAAATTAAAAAGGAGGGAACACTTCCTGACCCGTCTATGTTGCCAGCATTACCAAGATTCCCAAAGCAGACAAAGATACTACAAGGAAAGAAAACCACTGTTACTGCCCTTGGACCTGGGCTCCATAGCCCAGTTCATGAGCCCCAAACCCTTACAGAAATCAACCCTGAATCGTGCCCTAAAATAATCTCAACCCTAAACTCAATCACTTACAGATACTACCAATGCAGGGGTTTAGGAGTGGTGGTGACACAAAGGGGGGAAACCATGAATGGGGTTGGGGGGTGTCAGGGGCAGGTGGCACTAATGCCTCTTTCTCCCCGATGCCTGCTCTCCTCCCCTTAAGAGGGACAGACTGTCATATTCCAATATGATGGGTGCATGATCTCCCATGGCTGCAACTTCAGAGAAAAGATGCACAGTTACAATAAGGCATGAAAAGTCTAAGTGAGATTGGCAGAAACACAATGTGACCTCAATGTGACCCTTCGCATTATTGAGAATCTTGGCATCTTTTTCATCTGATGCAAACATGATGGCCAAGCCTTTCGGGCCAAACTGCTCTGCTCAGGCCTCCTGGAAGGAGACAGAGGGTACCACTGGAAGATTCCAAAGTAGGAAGACACCCAAAAGGAGAGATGAAGAAGTAAGGTATGAAGGCAAGGAAATCATGAGGTAGGAGTGGACACCGGGATGCCCACGTGGGTACACAGCTTACCTGATGTAGGTCAGTGTGGGAATACTCAGGCACATGGTATTTGAAGACAGTGTTCATCTGCTCAATGTCCATGCCTCAGCCACATAAGTTGGTAGCCACAAGAGTTCATCATTGAAGATCTTTTTTTAAATGTTTATTTTTGAGAGAGAGACAGACACAGAGACAGAGACAGAGTGTGAGCAGAGGATGGACAGAGAGAGAGAGAAGGAGACAGAATCCCAAGCAGGCTCCGGGCTCTGAGCTGTCAGCACAGAGCCTGACACAGGGCTCAAACCCACGGACCGCAAGATCATGACCTCGGCTGAAGTCAGTGGGTTAACACTGAGCCACCCAGACATCCCCATCGTTAAAGTACTGATACCAATGGGGCACCTGGGTGGCTCAATCAGTTAAGCATCTGACTTCAGCTCAAGTCTTGATCTCTTGGTTTGTGAGTTTAAGTCCTGCATCAAGCTCTGTGCTGAAAGCTCGGAGCCTGGAGCCTGCTTTGGATTCTGTGTGTGTCTCTCTCTCTGCCCCTCCTCCATGCATGCTCTGTCTCTCTGTCTCTCTTTGTCTCTCTCAAAAATAAATAAACATAAAAAGAAAAAAAAACTACGGATACCAAGAAAGCCTTTGTCAGAAAGGAAATTAGAAAAATGTTCACCTTCCCCTCTCTCAATGGTCTCATTTCCTCCAAGGACAGAAAACATATTTTCCTCTCTGACTCACCTCTCCTCCTGGGACATCCCACATTGGATGGCACTTCCCTCATGCGTAGCTCCTTGGTGTCCATGAGAGACATCACCAGTGTAGCCACGAAACACACTTATGGTCAATTTTCATCATTCACAGATTCTATATTTGCATATCTGCCTATTTGTTAAAAATTGTTTTAACCCCCAAATCAATACTCGTTGCACTCCTCATCACTCAGGGGCATGCCCAGAGCAGCAAGAGTGCTTAGCCACTCAACATGCATGTTCCTGAGGTCACGCTTTTTTGTGGAACTTGGAAAAGTGCTTCTCAAATTAAAAAGCTGCAGACACTCTTGATGTCAGAACACAAAATTTATGGCCTTACTTTGTCCAATGAAACATGAACTATAAAGCTGGGATAATCAGCACAAAATTGTCAACATGATGAAGAAAGAGGCAAGGGTACAAAATAAGAGGCTTAGAAATAATCCCACCTGTGTGGATACCTGATTGTTGATAAAGGAGGACTTTAGGGGAGAGGAGAAAGGATGGATTTTTCAATGAAAAGTGAATCCACTATTGCCTATTCAAAGGAAAAAATATATATATTTCACCCTTTTCTTCGCACCATACACGTGCAGAAAGAAATCAATTAAAATCTATGTTTCAGAAAAGATTACAGCAAAATAACTTTGACTATGATTTAAGAATTTGTGATACAGAACATAGAAGACATTTGTAATAGGGAAAAAATTCCTGTATGTTATTAGCTTAAAACTAATAATTGCTGTTCATCAAAAGATGTCATTTTAAAAAGTGAAAAGACAAGCCACACATTAGGAGAAATTACTGGCTACCCATGTTACCAACGAAGCATTAGTATGCAGAATATGAAAACACTGCTCAGACCAGTGAGAATAAGACAGACTACTTAATGAATAAATGGCCTAATGCCTCCCACTTGCCAAACTGCAGTGGAAACCAGAAGGCAAGGGGGCATCTGGAGATACAGGAGTCCACTCCATAAGTGGATGATAGAGGATGGTTTCCCAGGGCACAGAGCAGGTGAGCATGGGAAAGTGGAGGAATGGGAAAGTTAAAAAGAAGAAATCTAATAAACATGGATATGGAAATGTGCTTTATCTTCTTCACTGAGGGAAATGCAAATTATTACCATAATAACAGCATGAATGCGCCTGACAACATGCTATGTGGAAGAACTCAGTTTCAAAGGACCATGTGCTGTACGATTCCAATATTAATAAATGTCCATAATAGGCAAATCTACAGAGACAGAAAGTAGATTCATGGTTGCAGAGGGTGGGGGGAAAGGAGATGGGAGAAACAGGGGGTGACTGCTAATGAGTATAAGGTTTCTTTTAGGGGTGATGAAAATGTTCTAAAATTGGTTGTTGTGATAGTTGCACAACTCTGTGAATATACTAAAACCGATTTAATTGTACATATAAATCAGTGATTAGTATATGAATAAGGTCTCAGTAAAGTTTTAATAAAAACCATAATCAATAGCATGCTAAATCCAGTAGAATCTCTAAGTTACGCTAACTTACTTTAGGGAAGTGATGTCAGGGCAGATGGTGGAGCAGGAGGCATCAGTAATCCACTTTTCCACCTGGATAACAGGTGCACTGGTGGAATCTGTCTGATAGAACTGTGGTTCAAAACTGGAGTCTATTGAAAGCTTGCAACTTGCAGGGGGCAAGGCTTAGATGGTAAATTGCAATTAATTTCAGTCATTTTCAGCTTGACACCATAGATGAGGCTACCATCCCCTGACCACCAGTCCTGTTGCAGACACCCAGAGTGATTCCTACAGCAGTCTGAACACTGCTTGTGGAAGTTAAGGTGAGCAATTAGGACAGTGCCCTCCAAACATCAGGAATAAGTGTTCTGCTTGCTGCTTGCTGCTTTTGGTCAAGGGGATGCAGCAAAGATGTAGGCAACCATGTTTGCAATTCCCATCATGAATATGACAAGCCCTTTCTCCTGTGGTGAAACAAACTCAAGGATATTTAAAGGCTTTCACCCACTTCATTTTCCCTTTTTTTTTCTATTTTGGGAGGGAAGCATATAAGGACTAGACATCGAAAAGCAACTGCAAATACAGGAACATTTAGAAAGTTACACATGCCCATGGGAAGTGCAGGCTCAAAAACGACCTGAGATATTCTTAACTTTGCACCTTAGGTTAATTCCTGGCACAGAGACACTCTACACAACAGAAAAACCAAATACCATAAGTACAAAATAGCAACAAAAAAGCTCTTCAACCTCTGGGGAAGGGGAGAATATGGTTTCCAGAGTTATCACATAAGATCACATGTGCAATTTTCAAAAAACCAAAATCACAAGGCATACAAAGAAACAGGAAAGTGTGACCTATTGAAAGGAAAAAAATCAATCAGTAGAACTGTCTCTGAGAAAGAACAGATGACAAACCTACTAGACAAAGATTTTTAAGTCAACGGTCTTACAGACGTTCAAGCTCCAGGAGATGGAGACTAGAAGGTCCCAATGGCTGTCCCTCCTGAAAAAGAGCAAAAACAAAAAGTTAAAAGGCAAAAATATAAACAAACAGACAAACAAACAAATAGGCTACAACCCTTGCTTCTGTAAAAACATCAACATAAACAATGAACAAACCACAGAAGTTGATGACAATGGCTCTGGGAAAGCCCTGGACTATCGCAAGCAAACAGCAGAATCCTATAGAGCACAAAACCCAATGGTGGCTGCATAAAAAAGCACAGGAAGCACTATACCTGTGTCACTCTATCCTTCAGTCTGGAGCAGCTCCGCACCAAGCAAGATGCCCTTGGAGGGATTTTACCTCCAGGGAGAAGAGAACCGGAGAACTCCAGCCATGCTGCTCGCCTGTACATCTGCATCCTTTGCTACCAAGGACCCCCACATCTTGACCAGTTGCTAAACCCAGCTGATAGAGCTGCCCAGAGTCCCTGCCACTTCATTTCCTTCCCAGCACCAGCACTGGAGCTCTCACTGTGATGAGACCTGCCCCCAGGGGCCCAAGTCCCTGCTGTGATCCAATTTCTGGGATAAGGACACCACAGAATCTCACTATCTACAAGGGCTAGAGATGCAGCTGCGCTGTGCTCCACTCTTGCTCTAGAATTGGAGGTTTGACCTACAAATTAACTAAGGCCATGCAGCTGCTGTTCTACATCCCTCCCCCTGAGACCTGAATGGGAGCATTGACCCACCATCATATAGGCAGTCTTATTGCTCTGTGCACCGCCCCATGCACCCTAAATTGCGACTTTGACCCGTCATCACTGGGTCAATGTTGCTCATTTGGGGTAGAGAACTTGGGTGACTGGGAGCTGAGGGGTTACCATGTAACTTCTTTATTTTCTCATATTTTTGAATATCTATTGAATTTTCTTGTATGTGCATGAATAATGTTTTCAGAAAAATAAACTACTTTAATATTCCTAACACTTGACAGAGCAGCTTCAGACCATGAATTAAACTCAAACCATAAAGTAAACTCTGGTTTACTTTAGGATCAATCATCTTTTTCATTGAACTCTTTTGTTTTTGAATTTCCATTTCTGAAGCTGGAGGACTAGATTGTATGGACAAATTCTCCCACTAAAATAGCTTAAAATGCCATGTAACATAGAAAAATAGTTGTCTTGAAAGGATTAAAACTGACAAGATAGTAATAAATGAAACAATGAGCCTACCCCGAAATGGAGAGAAAGACCTTGTTTGGCATCCGAAGAGAACATGAATGGAGCAAAGACTCTGTGAGTCCACTGCCCACAGCTCAGACAGGCAGGTCCAACCTTCCAGCTCTGTGGCCTGAGCTGCTGACTTTTCTAACGTCTGTCTTCCCTTTTAAAACTTAAATAAAATGTTTATATCCAATTAAGATGTATATATATAATGTACAATATATATGATATAATGTACACTCACTAGAGAAAAATTATAAAATGAGAAAAGCAAATGATGACAAAGTAAAAAGGATGGTAATTCTCACACCTGAGCTATTTTGTTGCATCTCTTTCTAGTCTAGTATAGGTGCTCCTGCTGCTGGAACTCTCTTCTCTGAGGTGATGAGCACAGAGCTCAGCGGCCCCAGCCCTGCTCTCTCCAGATGCCATTTCCCCAGTCAGCTCACTGTCCCCCCTCCTGAGAGGGCTGCTTCTCACTTCCTCCTCCCTCCTCAGGCTCCTGCACCCCTCCCTGCTCTGCACCTTGAGGTGATGAACCTCTCTCTAAATAGCCTGCTTATCATATACCTTCTGTGGTTCTGGTTTATGCATTATCTTTACCAAATTGGCTCCTCTTTCACACTCTCCCATCTCCTCCTTATAATTATCTGATAACTTGATTAGCTCAATGTGCAGTGTTTGCTTTATTATGACCATGAAATGCTTGTCACAAATGAGGATTTAGTAGATTATGAGTGCTTTACCTTTTCTGAATCAACTTTTTATTTTCCGGGACTAAGTAAATATCTTATCCATCATTTGCTTAGTTTGTGTTGTTCTCATTTAAATCCTTTCCAAGCTCCCCCTGGGTAAATCTTCATGAATATTCGAGCCCATCCACTATTCCACCTCATGTCTATGCAGACTCCTGTCCCACAGCCTTCAGTCCTGCCCCATGTGGACAGGATGCCTGCATACCTGGGGCAGGGCCAACACCCAGATCCCCTTCAGTTCAGCCTGGGTGCCCTCTGCCTCTCTCCTTCTGGCTCCCTGTTGCCTGGACCCACGTGCTCCCATCTTTGGTTTTTCTCCATCATTTTCCCCCCTTTGCCTAGTGGTATCCGTGGAAGGGAATGTGGAAAGTAGACACTGGCACTCTAAACATCTGATGTGCCTTTAGGCTACCCTCGCCCTGATTCTTATGGTGATGGGATGGAAACTCTGTACTGGACACAGTTGTCCTTGGGATTTGAGAACCATGCATGTCTTCCAGCCACCAGGACTGTGTTGCTGTGTCTTAGAGTTTTCAAGGTGTCTGTTCCTCCACCTTCTTTCAGACATCTCCTTGTGAAGTCTCCTGGTGTGGGCCTCTTGTCATCTACTCCAATCAAGAACTTGGTCAGGTCTTTTAATAAAATATGTATTTTTCCCTGTAAACTCCAAGAAATATTTTTTTTGTTTTTTAATTAGAGAGAGGGCACAAGTGAGCAAGGGTGTAGAGAGAGAGGGAGAAAAAGAGAGAATCCCATGACGGGCAGAAAGAGAGAGAGAGAGAGAGAGAGAAAGGGAGGCAGAGGGAGGGAGAAGCTGGGCTCACCAGAAGCAGGGCACGAGTTCACCTGATGTGGGACTCAGACTCACTAACTGTAGGATCATGACCTGAGCTGAAGTCAGAGGCTTAACCAACTGAGCAACCCAGGTGCCCACTCAGAAAAATCTTGAAATTTTTTTCATCATTTCATACTCTCCATTATTTTTTAAACTATTGTTATTAACTTGTTGGAATCACTTGATTGAGAACCAAACAGTTCTTGTCTCCTGTTGCCATCACCTCCTGACTGTACTACTTCGGGAAAGTACAACTGTAATTATCCACTTTATCAATGAAATTATTCATATCTATGGTTATAGTTTTAACTCCAAAGAGCTCCCTTCTTTTTCTGTGATGGTTCACCACTGTGTGTGGTTCACATTCTGTTCCATATGCCTCTTACACTCTGTAGATATGATTTATTCTAGCGGTAGGGGAGCTGTTAGGTCTCCTGTCATCTGTTCTTGGGATATCCTGATGTTTCTCCATGCAGCACTTATCTCAGCAGTGACTTATGTTTGTCTCTGTCATTTCTGCTAATGCCCACCTCCCACAGGACAGTGCCAGTGTTGTGTCACCAGGGGCTCATGCTTGATCTTCATCTTACATCTGGAGTCAGCTGATCCTGAGCCACTGGAGGCCTCGAGATGTACACGGGATGATGGGCTTTAATTTGATTTGAGCAAGTAAGTCACATTGCTTCTTAATGTCCTCCTAGGCTCTGAGCCTAGCAACCTCCCATTGCAGAACATTCTAGAACATTGCAATAGTTCACTTGCATGGATTATACATCATACTTACCTCATGATGGACAGAGAACCAAGGAAAGACAAGTCAACAAGGCTTCTAAGAGCAAACTTTCTGGGTTGAACCTTGGCTCCACTGTCTCCTTATCCCCTCTGAGTCTCCCTTTCTGTTTTGTACAAAGGGATTCCCTATGGGGCTCCTCATGGGTTTGCTTTGATGATTATCTTTGACCCTCTGTGTAAGTCACATGGTGATAATGCCTGAGATATATTAAGTGTTCCACATCTATACTTACCATCATAATATTGGTTATAGCACTTAAGATAAGTTCTGTTCTTTGTTTTTATAAGCCAAAAATTTAAGAACATCCTTGAAAATATACTTTTGAGAACATGTATGATTATAACCTTAGGATAAACTCCTAAAAGAAAATGTCTGTGTCACAATATAAGCACGTTTAAATTGTGGAGACATTTTTCAGAACAACCCTTTAAAAATGTTATACCAGTGTTCACTCCCATCACCCTTTATGCCGTTGTATTTTCCCAACCCTGTGTTGTACACTCTCATCACCTACTTTCATCTTTGCCACGTTGAAGATTCCAAGTTTTATTCCCATTTCTTGTTCCACATCCTCATTTTTATCACCAATATATTTGCTTGACATATTAATTCCTTCCTTTCCAAATTGTTTTCTAACATTTAACTTTTTTTCTTTATCTTTTTTTATTATTTGAGTGCATTTGACACACTGTTCCATTCCTTTCAGGTTTACAACATAGTGATTCATCATGTAATCCAATAATTCCACTCTTGGGTATTTACTCAAAGATAATGGAAACACCAATTCCTTAACTATTTTTTGAATGAGTTGTAGCTATTTTAAAATATGGAATGTAACACAGAAAAAACAGCAGCCCCCACATTGGGAACTGGTCTGACACTGCAGCTGGGCTGCAGTGTGGTCAGAAGCTGACCGATGCCACCACTGGACCATATTACTCTCCTGTGGGACACGAGCCAGTCATCTCAAGAACATCAACATCAGACAAGGACACTCTGAAACCATGACATTACTTTGTCTAATTACAGACAAAAACAGGCACTGTACAACCCACAAAATACCCAACATCTCCCTGTGCTGGTTAATGTGAGCAATCACTGCTTCTTTACCCTTACTGCTTTATCATCATTCTGGTCTGTCCTGCTTAGAAATGAAATTCACTCAGATGGTCAAGCATAGAATTGCCCACACGTCCTCACAACATGCAGTCAGGAGTGTGCCCCAGCTTCCACAAACCCTCCCCAAAACACCCATCCAAAGTTCATATCCTTATAGGTTCCAACACCATATTAAGATGTCTCATGGCCCCAAAGGAATGCGTTCTTTCTCAGTGCAACAAGTAATAGATCCAACTTGAATGCCCACAGCTGCTCATGGTGGTCTTTGGCTGGAGAACATTGAAGCATGTTACCCTTTTGTCTGTCAAAATTGTTTCTGTGTCTTTTAATTTGATCACGACATGTGTTTGAATCTTTGTGAGTGCTTGACATGCAGAAATTTTGTTTGGCTTTATCATTTTCATATCATGATTTTCAAATCATTGGGCCACACTTACAGAATTCTTCATCCCGCAATTATAAATGTTTCAGGTATATTTTCACCTTGGTAGAAATGAAGAGCAGAGGGTTTCAAGGGTGAAGGAAAACACAGAGAAATGTCTGAATTTGGGCAAAGGAGCAACAGGTAAAAGATTCTAAGGTGGTGGAATCTAAGATGTACATCTTCTGCTTTAGGATTTTTACAAGTATGTGTAGGGCCTACAAGGTAGCTCATATATGTTGTGTTCAACGAATCTTCTCTCTTGGGCTCAGTGAAGACTTATGTGCCTGCTTATGTTTACCGGGTTAACACAAACAACACCAAGGCACCAAAGGTAATAGAAACTAAAATTACCTCCAGTGATGGGCATTTTTGAACAGTTATCACCTTGATTTGATATATCATGTTTTGTTAATCTCTATACACTTTAGCAGTTATAATGCATTATTAATTAAACTCTCATGCTGTATTGTAAGGGTATGTCTCAAACACACATAGATAAATCCATGACTTCTATACGAAGATAAATTTAATACACACATACCTGTGAATCACATAGAATCTTTTTTGAGGAGGATTCCAAAAACTAAGAATATTCTAGATATGTACTGTCCAAATGGAGACTACTCAGGACACAGGGGTGGCTCAGTTGGTTAAGTGCCTGACTCTTGATTTCAGCACAGGTCTTTATCCCACAGTCCCACAGGGATCAAGCCCTACGTGGGACTCTGCAATGACAGCACAGAGCATGCTTGGGATTCTCTTTCTCCTTCTCTCTCTGCCCCTCCCCCCTTCAAAATAAATAAAATTTTAAAACTAGTAGCTACTAACCACATATGGCTACTTAAATTCAAATTCCTTTGAAATAATTAAAAATGCAACCCCTCAGCACATTAGCCCCATTTCTTAAAATTTTTTTTTTTTTCAACGTTTATTCATTTCTGGGACAGAGAGAGACAGAGCATGAACGGGGGAGGGGCAGAGAGAGAGGGAGACACAGAATCGGAAACAGGCTCCAGGCTCTGAGCCATCAGCCCAGAGCCTGACGCGGGGCTCGAACTCACGCACCGCGAGATCGTGACCTGGCTGAAGTCGGACGCTCAACCGACTGCGCCACCCAGGCGCCCCCACATTAGCCCCATTTCAAGTGCCACCTGTATCTCAAGAGCCACATGCAGCTTGTGGCCACCTTGCTGGACAGGGCAGATATAGAACAATTCCTTCATTACAGAATGTTGTATTGGACGGTACTGCATTGCATGCTTTATGGGCCTCAAGTCAGATGCATTAGGTACATGTAAAATGTGAAGACCAATATTATTTCTCTTACAGACTACATGAGATCTCTGGGATGCGAATACATAGTAAGGTGGTATATCACAAAATCAAAGTCAGTCATGCATGGGTCTGGTGCCTTCAGGCACAAACTGTTCCCAATTACAAAAGGAAATACCGACCCCTCCACCTCCTTCCCAGACTGAGGACACTCTGGCAGCAAACTTCCAGGAGGTGAGTTCTGTCCCGGGTGCCCTCAGGGGCTAAACTCAGAGCTAAGTTATCAGAGCCAAGTCCAGCTCAGGGAAAGGGATTCTGCTAAGAAAAGGCCAGGGCAGGGATCAGCTGGGAGGCCCTCCCAGGCTTATTCAGAGCAGCAATTCTCAAAGTGAGGTCTGTGGAACACCGTACATCACTGGGGCCCTGTCACAGAGGTTTAAACTATTTTCATAATAGCACTTAGACAGTATTTGCTTTTTCACTATGCTGATATTTGTACTGAGGTGAAACAGCAAGAATGGAGGTTATGGGTCCAAACTGCAATAGTTGTTATTCCTCACCACTACTTCCAAAAAACAAAACAAAACAAAACAAAAAACCAAGCGAAACCAAACCAAACACCTCCCTCCTCTTTCTGTGCCACCATAATGGCGCACATGTCCTGGCAGACGCTCCCCAGACCATAAACAATGCCGGGAAGAGAGGCAAACACCAGGTCTTATTAGGCTATGCTCCAAAGTCATCGTCCTGTTTCTAACTGTGATGATGAAGCAGGGTCACACTGGCAAATTTGAAGTCACTGGGGATTACATTGCTGGGGAAATTGTTATGAACCTCACAGACAGTGGGGCACCTGGATGTCTCAATCGGTTCAGGTCATGATCTCATGGTTTGTGGGTTTGGGCCCCGAAACGGGCTCTGTGCTGACAACTTAGAGCCTGGAAACTGCTTCGGATTCTGTGTCTCCCTCTCTCTCTGCCCCTCCCTTGCTCACACTCTGTCTCTCTCTGTCTCTCAAAAATGAATAAACATTTAAAATAATTTTTTAATTATCTTTACTAAATTATTCTCAAACCAACATTTTGAACATGTCTTCTATGATGACATGGGAAATATAGCACTTCTGTTACAACCTTAAGCCTCAAGGAAAACAGCTCGTTTTTTTTTTTTTCTCAAAATGCTCTTTTTACTTGAAGGAATGAATGACACAGAACCTTGGATTATTTAGACTAGATATTTGGCAGAAGTTTTCTTGAAAAAGGACATGAACCTATCCCTTCAGGAAAATCAACTCACATAAGACAAGGCAGTACTTGTTGCCTTGATAAAATGTAAGCTCTTGAGAGAAAATCAGCATTTTGGAAAACTTGTGGTCCACCAATAATCCTGATAGCTTCTCATACTGACAAGCATTTTGTTGGGATCTGTAATAAATGTAACTTTTTGATAATTCGATTCCACTCTAATCAATGATGGAACACCTATATTACTTAGCGAAACAACACACAACACGTTACTTAAAAACAATCATGCATTAGTACAAGATCCATTCCATGTGCAGATGGGCCTATGGATTTAATATAACAGAGAAGGACCAGTCAATCAATGATGCTGTTTCAGGATCCAGTTTGCAAATAACCGTAGAGAAAGTACAACTTGTGTAGTTGTAATATAGTATCAAAGATGAAATTCCAAAACTATCTGAAAAGGTTATGACACATACTATTCTCCTATGTTTGGTCAAGGATGTAATTTTTTCATATACTTCAACCAAAACAACACAATAGATGTAGAAGCAAATCTGAACATCTACTGGTCTCTAATGAGACAGACAAGAAAGTGACTTCCAAATATGTAAAAGGTAACAAACTCCACACTTCTCACTGCCTTGTTTATTTGGGGAAATAGTTATTTGGGAGGGGGGGAGTTCAGGTGGCAGAGGAGTAGGGGGACCCTAAGCTTGTCTCCTCCTTGGAACACAGCCAGGTACTTATCAAATCAAATCATTCTGAACACCCGAGAACTCAACTGGAGTTCTGAGAAAACAAAAACTTTAAGTCTACAAATAGAAAAGCGACCACCTTCTGGAAGGTAGAAGGCAGGAGATTTGATTTGGGGGAGACAAAGTTGAGGGTAGGGCAGCAGGGAGTGAGCCTGCTTACGGAGATACTTCAAGTATTATAAGCAGCACAAAATTGGAATTTTAGTCCGCTCCTGTGGGGGTGTGCTTGGCTTATAAGTGCTCAGGTGGGAACCGGGAGGAGTCCCAGGAGTGGCAGCGCAGTATGAGAATCTCTTGGTAACAAGAAAGGCCGGGGCGCCCAAGTGCTGCGCTGCTCCCAGGTGTAAAGTCCCCAAAATTTGGGGTTTTGAAACTCAGTCATGCCTGAGACAGAAAAGCTCGGACACCGGCAGGGGGAAAGTAAGGTTCTGATGGAAATCAGGGGCAAGAGGGGTGATTGATTACTCTTCTTTGAGGGTTCCCTGAGGAGTGGTTGACACGATCTTTTAGCTCCAGGGCTGGAGAGTGGGGCGACGCCCTATTCATCCGCGCCCAGCAGCACTAAAGGCTTCAGGGAGCAAAACAGCACCACCTAGTGGGGGCTGAAGCCACTTACACCAAGACCAGCCCGATTGCACCCTGGAAGCACATTTCCTCTGAAACAAGTCAGCCTGAGTCCACGGCAGCAGGCCCCTCCTTCAGAAGACCAGCACAAACCACTCACTCACAGCAAGTCTACTGATCACAGTGCTACAAAGCTTCAACTCTCGGGGAAATAGGATCCGGCTTCCGGTTTACTTTTATTCTTTATTTTTTTATTATTTTCATTTATTTTCTTATTTTTTCAATTCCTTTTTTATTTTTTATTATCTATATGTATTCTTATATGTTTATTTTATTTACTTTTAGTTTTCTGTTTCCTTATTTTTGTTCTATTTTGTTTTATATTTTAGCTCTAGATTCTTTTAACAAGCAGACCAAAATACACCCAAGGACCTAGATTTTTTGTTGTTTTTTGCTTTTTATTTTTGTTTTGTTTGTTTGTTTTCTGTTATTTGTTTTTCTTTCTGCTTTTCTTTTCCAGACAAAATGACAAGATGGAGAAATCCACCCGAAAAGAAAGAACGGGAAGTAGAACTCATGGCCAGCAATTAAATCGATACAAATATAAGTAAGATGTCTGAACCAGAAGTTAAAACAATAATTATAAGAATACTAGCTGTGCTTTAAAAAAAAAAAAAAAAAACCAACATTCTCTGATATCAGAGAATCCCTTCCTGCAGATATAAAAGAACTAAAATTTAGTCAGGTCAAAGTTAAAAATGCTATACCCAAGATGCAAACCTGAAAGATGCCATGTCAGCAAGAATAGGCAAGGCAGAAGAGCCAATTAGTGATATAGAAGATAAAATTCTGGAAAATAATGAAGCTGAAAAGAAGACGGAAACAAAAACCATGGATCACGAAGGCATACTTGGGGTACTCAGTGACTTATTAAACCGTAAAAACATTTGAATCATAGGAGTCCCAGAAAATGAAGAGAGAGACAAAGGGGCAGAAGGTTTATTTGAGTGAATTATAGTTGAAAACTTGCCTAATTCGGGGAAGGGCACATATCAAAATTCAAGAAGTGCAGAGAACTCCCATTAACTTAAACAAAAGTCAGCCATTGCCAAGGCATATGATATTCAAATTCACTAAATACACCTAAAAGGAAAGCTTCATGAAAGCAGGAAGGGGGGAAAAAGGTCCTTAACATACAAGGGAAGACAGATCAGATTTGCAGGAGATCTGTCCATGTGGAAACTTGGCAGGCTAGAAAGGAGTGGCAGGATATAGTCAACTGAAAGGGAAAAATATGCAGCTAAGAATTCCTTATCCAGCAAGGCTGTATTTCAGTTTAGAAGGAGATATAAAGAGTTTCCTAGACAAACAAAGTCTAAAGGAGTTCATGACCACTAAACCAGCCCTGCAAGAAATTTTAAGTAGATAAAAACAAAAAACAAACAAACAAAAAAACCAGACCAAAAGCAACAAAGACTAGAAAGGACCAGAGAAAATCACCAGAAATAGCAACCCTATAAGTAACACAATGGCACTAAATTCATATCTTTCAGTCATCACTCTGAATGTAAATGGACTAAATGCTCCAATCAAAAGACATAGGGTATCAGAATGGATTAAAAGAAAAAAACAAGATCCATCTATATGCTGCCTATAAGAGAGTCATTTTAGACTTAAAGGCACCTGCAGATGGAAAGTGAGGGTATGGAGAACCATCTGTCATGCTAATGGATGTCAAAAAAAGCTGGAGTAGCCATACTTACATCAGACAAACTAGATTTTAAGACAAAGACTATAACAAGAGATGAAAAGGGGCATTATTTCATAATTAAGGGGTCTATCCATCAAGAAGAACTAACAATTGTAAATATTTATGCCCCCAACTTGAAACATCCACATATATAAATTAATTAGTAACAAACATAAAGAAACTCATTGATAACAATACAATAAGAGTAGGGGACTTTAACACCCCACTTACAACAATGGACAGATCATCCCAACAGAAAATCAACAAAGAAACCTTGGCTTTGAATGACACTCATTCAGATAGACTGAACAGATATATTCAGAGCATTTCATCCTAAAGCAGCAGAATACACATTCTTCTCGAGTACACATGAAACATTCTCCAGAAGAGATCACATACTGGGTCACAAATCATCCCTAAACAAGAACAAAAAGATCAAGATCATACCATGTGTATTTTCAGTTCACAACACTATGAAACTCGAAGTCACCACAAGAAAAATTTGGAAAGCCTTCAAGTACATGGAGGTTAAAGAACATGCTACTAAAGAACAAATGGGTTAACCAGGAGATTAAAGAAAAAATTAAAAAATACATGGAAGCCAATGAAAAGGAAAACAGTACAGTCCAAAAACTTTGGGATGCAGCAAAGGTGATCCTAAGGGAGAAGTATATTGCAATTTAGGTCTATCTCAAGAAGTAAGAAAGGTCCCAAACACACAACCTAACTTACCCCTAAAGAAGCTATGGAAAGGAACAGCAAATAAAGCCTAAAGCCAGCAAAAGAAGGTAAATAATACAGATTAGAGCAGAACAAAATATATAGAAACAACAACAATAATAACAACAACAAAAACAGTAGAACAGATCAATGAAACTAAGTACTGGTTCTGTGAAAGAATAAACAAAATTAATAACTCCATGGCCAGACTTATCAAAAAGAAAAGAAAGAGGATTCAAATAGATAAAAATCATGAATGAAAGAAGAGAGATACACCACAGAAATACAAACAATTATAAGAGAATACCATGAAAAATTATATGCCAACAAACTGGCAATTGGGAAGAAATGGACAAATTCCTAGAAACTCATGCACTACCAAAACTGAAACAGGAAGAAATAGAAAGTTTGAACAGATCCACAACCAGCAAAGATTTGAATCAGTAATCAAAAATCTCCCAACAAACAAGAGTCTTGGACGAGATGGCTTCCCAGGGAAATTCTACTAAACATTTAAAGAAAGGTTAATACCTATTCTCCTCAAACTGTTCCAAAAAATAGAAATGGAAGGAAATCTTTCAAACTCATCTACAAAGCCAGCATTACCTGATTCCAAAGCCAGACAAAGACCCCACTGAAAAAGAGAATTAAAGGCCAATACCGCTGATGAACCTGGATGCAAAAATTCTCAACAAGACACTAGCAAATTGAATTCAACAGTACATTAAAAAAATTATTCACCAGTATCAAGTGGGATTTATTCTTGGGCTGCAGGGCTGGTTTACTATTTGCAAATCAACCAACATGATAAAAGAAAGGATAAGAACCATATGACCCTGTCAATAGATGTAAAAAACAAAAACAAAAACAACAAAACAACAAAACCCCACACATTTGGCAAAATACAGAATCATTCTTGATAAAAACCCTCGACTAGGTAGGGATAGATAGAACATACTTCACAACATCATAAAGGCCATATACAAAGATCTGTATGGGGAAAAACTGATAGCCTTTCCCCTATGGTCAGGGGACATGAATATTCACTCTCACCATTACTATTTACATAGTACTGGAAGTGCTAGCATTGGCAGTCAGACAACAAAAAGAAATAAAAGGCATCCAAATTGGCAAGGAAGAAGTCAAACTTTCACTGTTTGCAGATGACATGATACTCTATGTAGAAAACCCGAAGGACTCCACCAAAAAAATTGCTACAACTAATAATACAGCAAAGTCGCAGTACATAAAATCAGTTTGAGAAATCTGTTGCATTTCTATACACTAATAAAGAAGGAGTAGAAAAAGAAATCAGGGAATCGATCCTATTTGCAATTGTACCAAAAATAATAAGATACCTAAACATAAACCTAACCAAAGTGGTAAAATATCTGTATTCTGAAAATTATGTAACACGTATGAAATAAATTGAAAAGAACACAAAGAAATTGAAAAGCATTCCATGCTCATGGGTTGGAAGAACAAACATTGTTAAAATGTCTATACTACCCAAAGCAATCTATACATTTAATGCAATCCCTATCAAAATACCACTAGCATTTTTCAGAGAGCTAGAACAATCCTAAAATTTGTATGGAACCACAAAAGACCACGAACGAATAGCCAAAAAAAAAAAAAAAAAAAAAAAAAAAAATCCTGAAAAAGAAAAAAGTGGAGGCATCACAATTCTCATTTCAAGCTATATTACCAAGCTATATTACAAGACAGTATGGTACTGGCACAAAAACAGATATATAGATCAATGGAACAGAATGGAGAACCCAGATATGGATCTGCAACTATATAATCAACTAAACTTTGACAAAGCAGGAAAGAATATCCAACGGAAAAAAGACAGTCTCTTAAGCAAATGGTGTTGGGAAAACTGGGCCAATTTCATACATCATACACAAAAATAAATTCAAAATGGATGAAAGATCTAAATGTGAGAAAGGAAACCATCAAAATCCTAGAGGAGAACACAGCCAGCTCAGCTGCACTAACTTCTTGCTGAACATGTTGCTGAAGGCAAGGAAAACAAATGCAAAAATGAACTGTTGGAACTTCATCAAGATAAAAAGCTTCTGCATAGTGAAGGAAACAACCAATAAAACTAAAAGGCAATCGATGAAATGGGAGAAGATATTTGCAAAAGACATATCTGATAAAGGGTTAGTATCCAAATCTCTAAGAATTTATCAAACTCAATACCCAAAAAACAATCCATTTAAGAAATTGGCAGAAGACATGAAGAGACACTTTTCCAAAGATTTCCAGATGGGTAACAGACACATGAAGAGATGCTCCACATCACTCATCATCAGGGAAATACAAATCAAAACCACGATGAGATAGCAATCTCAATCTCACACCTGTCAGAATGGCTAAAATTAACAACACAAAGACAACAGGTGTGGCAAGGATGTGGAGAAAGGGGAAACCTTCTTTCACTGTTGGTGGGAATGCAAACTGGTGCAACCCTTCAGGAAAACAGCATGGAGTTTCCTCAAAAAACTAAAAATAGAACTACCCTATGACCCAGCAATTGCACTATTAGTTATTTACCAAAAAAGACACTAAAATACAGATTCAAAGGGGTATATGCACGCCACTGTTTATAGCTGCATCATCAACAATAGCCAAACTATGGAGAGAGTCCAAATGTCCATCAACTGATGAATGGATAAAGAAAACGTGGTATATAGGCACAACGGAATATTACTCAGCCATCAGAAGGAATGAAATCTTGCTATTTGCAATGATATGGATGAAAGTAGAATGCATTATGCTAAGTGAAACAAGTCAGAGAAAGACAAACACTACATGATTTCACTCATATGTGGAATTTAAAAAACAAAACAGATAAACAAAGGGGAAGGAGTGGGGAGAGTAGAGAGGGAAACAAACCACAACATAGAGAACAAATAGGGTTGATGGAGGGAGGTGGGTGGAAAGTGTTCTAATTGGTGATTAGTATTGAGAGGCACTTGTGATGAGCACTGGATGTTATATGTATGTAAACAATCACTGAATTCTAGTCCTGAAACCAATTATGCACTGTATGTTATCTAACTAAAATTTAAATTAAAAAATAAGTAAATAAAATTTAAAAAATCTATTTCTGTTTTCATGCTATGAGTAATTAATATTTTTCTAAATGAACTAATAAATATTTAAACCTGTTTTCCACCAACTATGGGAAACATTGATAGGTATAACCCACAGACAAAATTATCCTTCGGATCCTTTGTAAGACTGGATAGATATTCTGCGAACACAATGAGAAACACTGACTAACACAGCTCCTGGGGCAGGACTAAGGGAGACAGTGTCACAAAGAGCACCGCAGTAGGAGAGGGGTCTAGGCAAAGTCCCCCGTCGCTGGGCCTGCCTCTCAGGTTTCCAGACACTAAGGCAGTGCTGGGGAAAAGAGGTCGTGTGTACGGGGAGTCCCCATCTTCCACAGTTTTACTTCTCCCAGTCACAGTCTGTGTCATGTCCTCCGGTCTGGATCCTCATGACATAAATCTAGTTCTCACTCCCATTGGATGCCATTTCTAGATAAGCCAATCAGCCGCAAAGCGATTCTGAGTTATAAAGTCTCCTCACCCGCTCCTCTACCAAACTGGGACTCATTCTTCCCAGTCGCTGAGGATGGGGTTAATAGAACCCCAAACGCTCCTCCTGCTGCTGTCGGGGGCCTTGGCCGTGACTGAGACCTGGGCGGGTCAGTGCAGGGTCGGGAGGAAAGGGACTCTGCGGGGTAGGAGCCAGGGGACCTCCTGGCGGGGACGCGGGACCCTCGGGAAAACTGCCTGTCCACTGCCCCGCCCCAGACCCCCACCCGCCCCCTGCCCCGGCCTTTCCTCCCGGGTCCCTCCCAGACTCCGCCCAGCTCTCCCCAACTCGGGTCCCCCTCCCCCTGCCCTCCTGGCCGCCTCCCCCTTGGACCCGGGCCCCGCGCGAGAGGAGGGTCGGGCGGGGTCTCAGCCCCTCCGCGCCCGCAGGCTCCCACTCCCTCAGGTATTTCTACATCGCGGTGTCCCGGCCCGGCCTCGGGGAGCCCCGCTTCATCGCCGTGGGCTACGTGGACGACACGCAGTTCGAGCGGTTCGACAGCGACACCCCGAATCCAAGGGCTGAGCCGCGGGCGCCATGGGTGGAGAAGGAGGGGCCGGAGTATTGGGACCGGAACACCCGGATTTACTTGGATACCACACAAGTTTCCCGAGTGAACCTGAACACGATGCTCCGCTACTACAACCAGAGCGATTCCGGTGAGCGACGTGGGCCCGAGTCCAGGTCATGATCCCCATCCGAAAGGACGCGCCAGGGTCGCCCCGAGTCTCCGGGTGTGAGGGCAACCTCGAGGCCGCAGAATTTCCCCTCCACCGCTCCCCCTCCCTCCCCCCTCCCCCCGCCCCTCCCCCCACCGCCATTCCACTGCGTTTCCCGACCCAGGAAAAACCCGCGGGCACTTTTGAGCAGTTGCAGTTTCAGTTTGTACTTACTGGCGTGTCTATCCACGTGGTCTCTGTCTCCGCAGCTGACCGCGGGGGCGGGGCTGACAGTGAGGGCAAAGCCTACCGCGGAGGCGGTGCTGACCGCGGGGATGGGTCCAGTATCACACAACATCCAGAGAATGTACGGCTGTGAAATGGGCCAGACGGCCGCCTCCTCCGCGGGTACAGTCAGGAGTCCTATGACGGCGCGGATTACATCTCCCTGAACGAGGACCTGCGCTCCTGGACCGCGGTGGACACCGCAGCGCAGATCACACGCCGCAAGTGGGAGGCGGCTGGTGTGACTGAGGACTTCAGGAACTACCTGGAGGTCACGTGCCTGGAGTGGCTCCGCAGGCACCTGGAAAACGGGAAGGAGACGCTGCAGCGCACAGGTACTTGGGCGGCGGGGCCTCCTCGATCTCCCCTCCACTGGGCATAGCTTCCCACGAGAAAGGGAAAATGGACTCAGTGTCAGAACAGCGCCCCTCCCCGGGTGGGAAGAGGGAGATCCGCCTCGAAGTTCATATTCCTACCAGAGACAGACTCACCTTGAGGGTGCTTTTCTCTATGAAGGACAGACAGGAATCCAGTCTCTCCCTGGGATGGCTGTTGAGATCATCCCTGAAATAACCCATCAGCAGTTCCCTTTGGCCCTGGCAGCCACCTTGTGAACCCTGACCTTCCCTTTCAAGGCCTTGTTCTCCATCTGAGAACATGTTTGGAGATCTGAGTCTGGGTTTTCTGAGTCATTCACCCTCCACCACAGTCAGGACCACAGTGTGTTTCCCCTTTGGACCAGCCGCTTCCTACCCGGGCTTCTCTCCCTGATTCCAGAACTTAACAAGAATCAGGAGATCCCAAAGGTTAGACTGCTGTCTGGGTTTTGTGCTTCTTCCATCCAGACCAGTTGTCCTGTCCACCTCAGGATGGTCATGTGGATGCAGTTTCAGTGGCCCATAAAGCTAAACCACAGTGTGGATTCTCTGTTTCTTCTTCCTCAGAGTCTCCCAACACACGCGTGACCCGCCACCCCATCTCTGACCGTGAGGTGACCCTGAGGTGCTGGGCCCTGGGCTTCTACCCTGCGGAGATCACCCTGACCTGATGGGGAGGACCACACCCAGGACACAGAGCTTGTGGAGACCAGGCCTGCAGGAGATGGGACCTTCCAGAAGTGGGCAGCTGTGGTGGTGTCTTCTGGAGAGGAGCAGAGATACACGTGCCATGTGCAGCACGAGGGGCTGCCTGAGCCCATCACCCTGAGATGGGGTAAGGAGGGTTTGGGGTAGAGCCCCGTGTCAGAGAAAGCAAGGCCCTTCTGGAGAATTTCACAAAGTGAAGACTGAAGCCAGAGGTCTGGGCCCCTCACCTTCCTTCCCTTTCCAGAACCATCCTCTCAGCCCTCCATCCCCATCCTGGGCATCATGGCTGGTGTGGCTATCCTTGTGGTCACTGTGGTGGTTGGAGCTGTGATCTGGAGGAAGAAGTTCTCAGGTAGGAATAGAGTGGGGGGATCTGAGTTCACTTGTCCCGCTGGGGGGTTTCCTAGGTAGCACATTGTCCTGCCTGGTTCCTGGGAAGTTCCATCCACACACATGTACCTGCCCACTCTGGAGCCGTTACTAATATTCACTCTGTAACAAAGCACTTGTGAAAATCAAGGACAGATTTTCACTTGGTAATTCTGGTGATGGGGACCTGATTCCCAGCAGTGACAGGACACAGAGGAAGGTCCCTGCTAAGGACAGACCTCCACAAAGTCAGGTGGGTCAGATCCTGCCTTTCTTCATGTTTCCCGATCCTGTCCTGGGTCTTCAGTCAAAATTCTGGAAACTTCATTTTGGACCAGGACTAGGAAGTTGCTCTAGGATCTCATGGCCCATCTGTCCCAGGTTTGTAACATGATATTTTCTTCCCACAGGAGGAAAAGGACCAAGCTACTCTCTCGCTGCACGTAAGTATGGAGGGGGTGATCCCTGGCACCCTGGGATAGTGTAGACAGGACCCCATGGGGAGCTCACTGCCCCCACCCCCTATAGCTGCTCCTTTAGTATCAACCCCTGTGGTTCTGATCACGTCCTGTGTGTTCTGTCCCCAGGCAATGGCAGTACCCAGGGCTCTGATTCGTCTTTAATGGCTCCTAAAGGTAAGACTCTGGAGGGCCTGAAGAGGGGAGGAGTGGGGGCACTAGGGACACTTTGAACATGTGAAGGGCTGTTGAGAATGTGGCACTTATGTGACTGATCTAAATGTGTTCATGATTAATTTTTTCGCAGTGTGAAACCTGCTCCCTTGTGGGGGTCTGACCAATGCAAGATTTGCCCACGCTCCCACTTGGTAACATCAAGAACCCCTGACTTCTCTTTCTGCAAGTGGTGTCAGAATGTTCCCATTATGCTAATGTTCCATTAGCATATTGTGAAAATGTTGGGAGACTGGCCCACCCTGCCCACCATGACCCCTCCCCATACTGATTCCTGTTTCCTTTCTCATCTGCTTTCTTGTTCCAGCAGAGGTAGGGCTGGACTGTTTCCATCCCTGTCTTTATTTCATGTTGCTCAGAGTATTGTTGCCTTACTTCCCTATTGAAAATGAGAATCCAGATATGAATTGTGTTTTGTAATTCTTGGCATGTGGGGATGATGAGGTAATAAAGAAAAGATTTGTAAAGTTGAGGCAGAAAAGAAATGAAAGCACAGAGAACCCTCCAGAATCTGTGTGTTTGCTGTTCTGTGTCTGTTGCAAGTGGGGACAGGAGAGGGCTGGAGTAGCCGAGTGTGGATGGGGCCTGTGTCCAGTCGGTGCTCAGTGCACCTTTGGCATGACATGCTCACTCCTCAGCTGGGTCATGTCTCTGCTCCTTGTCCTTGTCCCTTCTGTGGAACCTTGTGTCACTAGGACCTGTGATCACAGGGACTCAGACATTACCTGTCACAAGGACCTTGTGCAGCAAGTGCTTCCTGTGACTGGGTCATCCCAGGCTCCATCCTGGGTTGAGCCCTCAGCCCCATCTTTTGGGTGTTTTTTATTTTTTTCTGTGGAGCATCAGGCCTGTTTTTGCTCCTGTGTCTGAGTTCCTGTCTCATTCTTCCTGGATGAACTGGCAGTTACAGCAGCAGGAGTCCTTTGGGCTGTTGTTTCCACAGGCCTAGGTGGGCCCTGCACACAGGAGTCTCTGTGGTTTGGAGACATGAATTTTCAGATTCATCCATCTCCTCCCTCTTGGTTGTCTTCTGGATTATTCTTTACATCCTGAGGTAGACAGAGAGGAATCTGGGAGTTTCTCATCCTTTTCCAACTTCAGTTAGTTTCTACCTTCTTTGCCTCTCTGCCCCCTCTTCCTGCCCTTAGTTCTAGTGATGTTGGTGCTGGTTCCCATCCACATTCATGGATTTATAAAGCAGGGTCTAATGTAGATTTCTATGTGGTTGGAGAAAGGGCCCCATTGAGCCTAAGGCCCATGGAGCCTGATTCTGAAGACAGGACTGTAACTGTGTGCAGTGCTGTGCAGGGGAAATGCTGTGGGGGCGGGGGGGGGGGGGGGGCTGAGCAGAAAGAGGGAGGGAGGAGCAGCCCTGAGGGAAAGTAGAGGCGGCACTGATGGTGAGGTGGGGGCACTTTGTGCGGGAGCTGCCACGGACGGGCTGTGCCTGAGGCTCATCCAGAAGACAGAGGTCCTCTCCGCTGACCAATCGTTCCACTGATAGTGTCGTGTGCCACGTGCAGGACCCACTATTTTTTCATCTAGGACACCTCAGTGACTCTAAGAAGAGGCAAACATGCTGGTGTTGTAGAGAATATGTCCTAGTAGTGATGGGGTAGATTGCACTTGACCCTGAAACAATGTGGGGATTGAGGGCAATGACCCCATTGTGCAGTCAGAAATGCAAGTATAAGTTTTGACTCCCCTAGAACTTAAGTACTACTAATAATAACCTACTGTTGGATAGAAGCCTTGCTGAAAACTTGAGCAGTTGCTTAGCACATATATTGTATGTTACATATATAGTGTATTGTTGCAATAAATAAAGCTGGAGAAAATATTAAATCATATGTAAGAGAAATCGCATTGACAATCTTATGGTAAAAAAATTTTGCATATAGGTGGATATGCATAGTTCAAACCAGTGTAATTCAGAGGTTAGCTGTATATTATATAAACATAGTAAATAAGAGAAGTGTTTAAATTGGAGGTTGGTAGGTGCTTTGAGGAAGGCGACCCAGAGAGTCTCCTGTGCTGTGATGGGGAAGGTGGCTAAAAGGATCAGTGAGAAGGTGAGCTCTGGGAGATGTGAAGGACATGAAGGAATTGGTGGAGCTTTTTTTTGTTTTTGTTTTTGTGTTTTGTTTTTTAGTTTGTTTATTTTGAGAGAGAGAAAGAGAGACAGAGCCGCGGAGGGTCAGAAAGAGAGGGAGAGAGAAAGAATCCCAAGCAGGCTTTGTGTGCAGTGTGGGTCTCCATCTCACAAACCGTGAGATCATGACCTGAGCCAAAACCCAGAGTCGGACACTTAACCGACTGAGGCACACAGGGGCCCCATGAAGGAATTGTTGAAGAGCATGTCTCAGGGAGTTCATTCCAAGCAGGGGAACCTTCAGTGCACATGTACTAGAGCAGGAGCGTGTCCTGTGTTTAGGGAAGGGTGAGAGGCCGCTGTGACTGGAGCAGAGAGCATGTGAAATGAAGTCAGATGTCTAGCCCGCAGGATATTATAAGGGTTTTGACTTTTCTTCTGTTGAGTGTGGAGTTACAAGAATGTAGTTTTCTTTAGAAGCATCTGTTTGTTGCTGTGCAGAATTGAGAAGTGAAGGGCAAGGGACCAGGAGGAAAAAGTGTAGGAAACTAGTGCAGTGTTCCAGGAGGGGGATGTCAGCTGTATGTCTAGGGTATGGAAGGAAAGCAATAAGACATGATTTGGTTCTGGGTGTATTTAATGAACTCTGTGGCATTTCCTATTGGATTAATTCTGAGTTGTAAGAAGGAGGAATACAGAGGGCATCCAATATTTCAGATTGCAAGTAGAAATGTGGAATGCCTTCCATGGAAATGAGAAGGTTATGGAAGTAGGACTTTGGGGGAAGCAGCATCATAGGCATCCAGTTTAGGAATGTCAAGTTTGAGATGCATATTAGAAATGCAAGCAAGCTTGCAGCTGGATATAGAGTGCAGGGTAGGAGAAATATCTAGGTTGGATAGATCATCTAGACACATGGTCAATAAAGAAACAAGGGCCCTGAATGATACATTGGATCAGATGGACTTGACAGATATATTTAGAACTCTGCATCCCAAAGCAACAGAATATACTTTCTTCTCGAGTGCACATGGAACATTCTCCAAGATAAATCACATACTGGGTCACAAAACAGCTCTTCATAAGTATACAAGAATTGAGATCATACCATGTACACCTTCAGACCACAATCCTGTGAAGCTTGAAATCAACCGCAGGAAAAAGTCTGGAAAATCTCCAAACGCATGGAGGTTAAAGAACACCCTACTAAAGAATGAGTGGGTCAACCAGGCAATTAGAGAAGAAATTTAAAAATATATGGAAACAAATGAAAATGAAAATACAACAATCCAAATGCTTTGGGATGCAGCAAAGGCAGTCCTGAGAGGAAAATACCTTGCAATCCAGGCCTATCTCAAGAAACAAGAAAAATCCCAAATACAAAATCTAACAGCACACCTAAAGGAACTAGAAGCAGAACAATAAAGACACCCCAAACCCAGCAGAAGAAGAGAAATAATAAAGATCAGAGCAGAAATAAATATAGAATCTAAAAAAACTGTAGAGCAGATCAATAATCCAAGAGTTGTTTTTTTGAAAAAAATAAACAAAATTGATAAACCTCTAGCCAGGCTTCTCAAAAAGAAAAGGGAGATGACCCAAATAGATGAAGTCATGAATGAAAATGGAATGATTACAACCAATCCCTCAGAAATACATGCAATTACCAGGGAATACTATGAAAAATTATATGCCAACAAACTGGACAACCTGGAAGAAATGGACAAATTCCTAAGCAATTCCAAAACTCAAACAGGAAGAAATAGAAAACTTGGACAGACCCATAACCAGAGAAGAAATTGAATCAGTTATCAAAAATCTCCCAACAAATAAGAGTCCAGGACCAGATGGCTTCACTGGAGAATTCTACCAACATTTAAAGCAGAGATGAAACCTATCCTTCTCAAACTGTTCGAAAAAATAGAAAGGGAAAGAAAACTTCCAGACTCATTCTATGAAGCCAGCATTACTTTGATTCCCAAACCAGACAGAGACCCAGCAAAAAAAAAAGAGAACTATAGGCCAATATCCCTGATGAATATGGATGTATAAATTCTCAATAAGATACTAGCAAATCGAACTCAACAGCATATAAAAAGAATTATTCACCATGATCAAGTGGGATTCATTCCTGGGCTGCAGGTATGGTTCAACATTTGCAAATCAATCAACGTGATACATCACATTAATAAAAGAAAAGATAAGAACCATATGATCCTGTCAATTGATGCAGAAAAAGCATTTGACAAAATTCATCATCATTTCTTAATAAAAACCCTCGAGAAAGTCGGGATAGAAGGAACATACGTAAACATTATAAAAGTCATTTGTGAAAAGCCCACAGCTAATATCATCCTCAATGGGGAAACACTGAGAGCTTTCCCCCTGAGATCAGGAACACGACAGGGATGTCCACTCTCACCGCTGTTGTTTAACATAGTGTTGGAAGTCCTAGCATCAGCCATCAGGCAACAAAAGGAAATCAAAGGCATCAAAATTGCCAAAGATGAAGTCAACCTTTCACTTTCTGCAGGTGACATGATACTATACATGGAAAACCCAATAGACTCCACCCAAAGTCTCCTAGAACTGATACATAAATTCAGCAAAGTCTCAAGATACAAAATCAATGTACAGAAATCAGTTGCATTCTTATACACTAATAATGAAGCAACAGAAAGACAAATAAAGAAACTGATCCCAGTCACAACTGCACCAAGAAGCATAAAATACCTAGGAATAAATCTAACCAAAGATGTAAAAGATCTGTATGCTGAAAACTATAGAAAGCTTATGAAGGAAATTGGAGAAGGTATAAAGAAATGGAAAAACATTCCGTGTTCATGGATTGGAAGAATAAATATTGTCAAAATGTCAATACTACCCAAAGCTATCTACACATTCAATGCAATCCCAATCAAAATTGCACCAGCATTCTTCTCGAAAGTAGAACAAGCAATCCTAAAATTTGTATGGAACCGCAAAGACCCCGAATAGCCAAGTAATTTTGAAGAAGAAGACCAAAGCATGAGGCATCACAATCCCAGACTTTAGCCTCTACTACAAAGCTGTCATCATCAAGACAGCATGGTATTGGCACAAAAACAGACACATAGACCAATGGAATAGAACAGACACTCCAGAATTGGACCCACAAAAATATGGCCAACTAATCTTTGACAAAGCAGGATAGAATATCCAATGGAAAAGAGACAGTCTCTTTAACAAATGGTGCTGGGAGAACTGGACAGCAACATGCCTAATAATGAAACTAGACCACTTTCTTACACCTTTCACAAAAATAAACTCAAAATGGATAAAGGACCTGAATGTGAGACAGGAAACCATCAAACTCCTAGAGGAGAAAGCAGGAAAAGACCTCTCTGACCTCAGCCACAGCAATTTCTTACTTGACACATTCCCTAAAGGCAAGGGAATTAAAAGCAAAAATGAACTATTGGGACCTCATGAAGATAAAAAGCTTCTGCACTGCAAAGGAAACAACCAACAAAACTAAAAGGCAACCAACGGAATGGGAAAAGATATTTGCAAATGACATTTCGGACAAAGGGCTAGTATCCAAAATCTATAAATAATTCACCAAACTCCACACCCAAAAAACAAATAATCCAGTGAAGAAATGGGTAGAAAACATGAATAGACACTGCTCTAAAGAAGACATCCGGATGGCCAACAGGCACATGAAAAGTTGCTCAACGTCGCTTCTCATCATGGAAATACAAATCAAAACCACACTCAGATACCACCGCACACCTGTCAGAGTGCCTAAAATGAACAAGTCAGGAGACTATAGATGCTGGAGGGGATGTGGAGAAATGGGAACCCTCTTGCACTATTGGTGGGAATGCAAACTGGTGCAGCCGCTCTGGAAAACAGTGGGGAGGTTCCTCAAAAACTCTGCTCTATGACCCAGGAATAGTACTGCTAGGAATTTACCCAAGGGATACAGGAGTGATGATTGCATAGGGGCACTTGTACCCTAATGTTTATAGCAGCGCTCTCAACAATAGCCAAATTATGGAAAGAGCCTAAATGTCCATCAACTGATGAATGGATGAAGAAATTGTGGTTTATATACACAATGGAATACTACGTGGCAATGAGAAAGAATGAAATATGACCTTTTGTAGCAATGTGGATGGAACTGGAGAGTGTGATGCTAAGTGAAATAAGCCATACAGAGAAAGACAGATACCATATGTTTTCACTCCTGTTTGGATCCTGAGAAACTTAACAGAAGACCATGGGGGAGGGGAAGGAAAAAAAAAAGAGAGAAGGAGGGAGGCAAACCATAAGAGCCTTTTAAAAACTGAGAACAGGGGCGCCTGGGTGGCGCAGTCGGTTAAGCGTCCGACTTCAGCCAGGTCACGATCTCGCGGTCCGTGAGTTCGAGCCCCGCGTCAGGCTCTGGGCTGATGGCTCAGAGCCTGGAGCCTGTTTCCGATTCTGTGTCTCCCTCTCTCTCTGCCCCTCGCCCGTTCATGCTCTGTCTCTCTCTGTCCCAAAAATAAATAAACGTTGAAAAAAAAAATTAAAAACTGAGAACAAACTGAAGGTTGATGGGGGGGGTGGGAGGTAGGGGAAGGTGGGTGATGGGTATTGAGGAGGGCACCTGTTGGGATGAGCACTAGGTTTTCACCAGCATTTCCCTGATTATGACTGACGTTGAGCATCTTTTCATGTGTCTTTTGGCCACCTGGATGTCTTCTTTGGAAAGCTATCTGTTCATGTCTTCTGCCCATTTTTTAATTGGCATTTTTGTCTTATGGTTTGAATCATATAAGTTCTTTCTGTATTGTGGATAATAACCCTTTTTCAAATATGTCATTTGCAAATATATTTTCCCATTCTATACGTTGTCTTTTAGTTTTGTTGGTTGTTTCCTTTGCGGTACAGAAGCTTATATTGTGATGTAGTCCCAATAGTTTATTTTTGCTTTTCTTTCCCTTGCCTTAAGAGAATACCTAGAAAAATGTTGCTATGTCCGATGTCAGCGAATTTACTGCCTGTACTCACTTCTAGGATTTTTATGGTTTCAGGTAATTACACTTAGGTAATTAATCCATTTTGAATTCATTTTTGTGTGTGGTATATGAAAATGGTGCAGTTTCATTTGTCTGCATGTCGTTGTCCAGTTTTCCCAATACCATTTGTTGAAGAAGTCTTTTTCCTGTTGAATGCTCTTTCCTGATTTGTCAAAGATTAACTTACCATATAATTGTGGGTTTATTTCTGGATTTTTTACTCTGTTCTATTGAAATGTGTGTCTATTTTTATGCCAGTACCATACTGTATTGATTACGACAGCTTTGTAAAATTGGGGTCTGGAATTCTGATGCCTCCAGCTTTGCTTTTCTTTTTCAAGATTTCTTGGGCTCTTCAGAGTCTTTTGTGGTTCCATACAAATATAGGATTGAGTGTTTCTAGTTCTGTGAAAAATGCTGTTGGTATTTAGGTAGGGATCACACTAAATGTGTAAATTGCTTTTGGTAGTATAGACATTTTGATATCTGTGCTTCTAATTCATGAGCATTGATTGTCTTTCCATTTCATGATGTCATTTTCAATTTCTTAAATTTTTTTTTCAACGTTTTTTATTTATTTTTGGGACAGAGAGAGACAGAGCATGAATGGGGGAGGGGCAGAGAGAGAGGGAGACACAGAATCGGAAACAGGCTCCAGGCTCCGAGCCATCAGCCCAGAGCCTGACGCGGGGCTCGAACTCACGGACCACGAGATCGTGACCTGGCTGAAGTCAGACGCTTAACTGACTGCGCCACCCAGGCGCCCCTCAATTT
The DNA here is from genome assembly GCF_028749965.1 of Puma concolor. Lineage (NCBI taxonomy): Eukaryota > Metazoa > Chordata > Mammalia > Carnivora > Felidae > Puma > Puma concolor. The sequence goes on from NC_141671.1 coordinate 30,466,363, forward strand.
CTTTGCTCAGTGTTTTATAGTTTCAGAGCACAGGCATTTCACTTCTTTGGTTAAAGCTAGACTGCCTCCCCTCTAGCCTTGGAGAACACACTACCAGGTCAAAGTGATATCTGCAGGTCAAAATCCCAAGCCACACAGCACCTCAGGTTGACCTTACAGTCAGAGGCTGGTGGGTCATGTGTTCTGAGAGGCTCTGTGGAAAGTTTCAAAATGGGGAGGGCTAAGGCAAGGACTTTTTGAAAAGCATCTACTCCAAAGACTAAGATGCCACAACTCTTGAAGGTTTGGCTGTCTACCAGACTTAGGCTTTCTTTCATGGTGTTCTTTGTGAGACAGTGCTCCGTGGTGTGGTTGTAGTATTGCTTCATGTTTCTCAGAATTAAGTGGTTACTCTTCATTTGGCTTGTGAAAATCTTGGTCTTGTTGTCAAAAATCTTGGCTCTTCCATCAGCCACTGGACTCAAGACTTTCTCTTCATCTCCTCATTTTCATGGCAGATGAAAGGTTGGTAGTTAATGAATCCCAAGACAGTAAATGCGAGGACTTCTGGAGCTGGTTCAGACACAGCCAAGGAAAAATGCTGTAGACAACGCATTCCTGAGGTAGGAACCAGTGCCTTCAGAGGAAGCTCCAGTATTTATGAGTGAGGTACTAATTATCCATGTGTGGGGAATAAGTGTGAATGTCTGTGTGTGTATGTGTGTGCATGCTCGTGTTGTATGATAGGAGAGACAGGGCATACAGAATAAAATAGTGGAAAGACAATGACACAACAACCTCCACCCCACCCCCCCACCGCCAAAGTGATATTCAAATCCCACACCCATTGTACACTGATGGGATTCAGCAAAACAAAAAAGAAATGTTACTCTAATCCCTGAAAATAAAAGTGCCATCAGGGCACCTGGGTGGCTCAGTTGCTTAAGCATCCAACTCTTGATTAGTCTCACAGTTGTGACATGGGGCTCCGTGCTCTCCGTGCTGGGTATGGAATGTGCTTAAGATTCTCTCTTTCCCCTCTCCCTTTGCCCCTCCCCTGCTCTCACGTGCTTTCATGCTCTCTATCTTTCTCAAAAAAGAAAAGTTCCGTGAAAAAGCTGATCTTGAACAGGGTTTGAAGAAGTGGAGGCATCAGGAGGAGTGGGGGAGATTTAGAAATATTCTCATGGCTCTGGCTGAGGTGTTAGTACCTGGAATGGGACCCTCTCCAAGTCCGCTGCTGTGATGTCGTAGCATCCCAACCCCTGCTAGTCCCACCTCTCTTCTGACCAAGGTCCCCTTCTTTCACATCACCCTCCCTGTCACTGTGGAAAAGGCACTGGCCTCAAAGTCAGGGGTTCCAGCCCCACCACACCCTCTGTTTCCTGCGAAAGTCACTCCCTTCTGTGGCCTAGGCTTCTTTATCTCTAGAACAAAGCCATGAAGCTACAAGGCCCAGGGCCTTCCAGTCCTGCTATGTGACAGTTGTAGAGCCCCAGAAGTCACCAAGGGATCCAGGTGATGAGTGTGAAGGAGGAGGTGCAGGAGTAGGGAGGGATGCTCCAAGAGAAGGCACAGCCTGCAGCTGTTCTTGTCCTAGCCTCCCTGCTCCTCCTGTTCTGTCCCTCAAACTCCATTCTATCCCAGGACCTTTGATTCATCCTTCTTCCCTCATGTGGCACACTCTCCCCATCTCTCTGCCACAACCTTTGGTCTTACATCCTTCTGGTCTCCGCTGAAATGTTACTTCCTTGGGGACAGTTTGCCTCCCTCCTCCAACCCCCTGCTGCAACCTGGGTAAGATGGGTAGCTTCTGCTCATGTGCAGCCATGGCCAATGAGCATCACGTGATTGCATGTTCACCACCTGCCTCTGTGCATTCCATGTAAACGGTGAGTTTTCTTTTTTGTAGATCCCTATCCTTTGTGCCTGTCACAGTAGTGTGTTAGTCAGGGTGCTCAGGGAAACAGATACAAGAAGATACGTGCATAGAGTGAGAGGTGGGAGAATTTCAAGGAACTGGCTTATGGGACGGGGGCGGGAGTTGGAAGTCCAAAATGTGCAGGGCAGGCTGGCAGGCTGGGTGTGCGAGCAGAGCTAATGCTGCATTCGTGATCCAAAGGCAGTTTGGACAACGATCTGCGTTGTATTTCTTCTCTCTGAGATTAGGAGAGTCTTCAATTTATCATTATCCTCATGTTGCATAACTTCTGAAACCATGTATGTTTGATTTTTCCTTTGTTTTTATGGTCAGTATGCAACAATTCTTGTGGAAATAATAGATGTAAATTCAAGAACTGAAATAGAATACAAAGAAATAAGCAGTAAGAATGAAGTGACAAAGCTTAAATACCTTTTAATATTGCTTTGAAATATACTAATCATGAATCTTCTGGGTCTGAGAGGAAACAGGGAGCCACAACACTAGTGATGAATCACAGCCTGATGTGTAATAGAGCATCTACTATTGTACAGATGTTATAACGAGTGGGAGTGGCTTCCAGACTGTGTATGATTTAGTTCAATACTATTTGACATTTCTAAAATTAAAGAAAAAAACCCTGCTACTCTGCCAAAACTCACTGGTGTCTTACTCTTGCTAGCCATGTAAATATTATGTGCAAATCATGCTCCAAGGCTGTGTGAATGTGAACATGCTGAAAACATGCTGTCAGTGCTCAGAATGCAATGAACAATTAGCAATAATCAAGAAGAATTTTTTGTAAATGAACTTCACACAGTAAAGTCTTTGAAATAGTAAAACTTTCTATTAATAATACTTACAGGGTTGGGGCGCCTGGGTAGCTCAGTCGGTTAAGCGTCCGACTTTGGCTCAGGTCATGATCTCACAGTCTGTGAGTTCGAGCCCTACGTCGGGCTCTGTGCTGACAGCTCAGAGCCTGGATCCTGCTTCGGATTCTGTGTCTCCCTCTGTCTCTGACCCTCCCCCGTTCATGCTCTGTCTCTCTCTGTCTCAAAAATAAATAAACATTAAAAAAATTTTTTTTTATTTAAAAAAAATACAGGGTTGATAACAGCAGCAAACATTGAAAAATTTCCATCAGAATTTTGCACTATGGGGAAGGTTTAAGATGGCAGAACAGCATGGAACCTCTCAGCTTGTCTCATCCTTGAAATGCAGCTAGATCAACACCACACCATTTTGTACACCTAGGAAATGGATCTGAGGATTAACACAACAATCTGCATGACTTGAGCCACAGAACTCAGCAGGTACTTGGTGGAGAGAGGTGAACTGGGGGAGAGAAAAGCCATGGATGATAGATAAACTGAGGATAATGATAAGCTGTTTTTGTGGAAAAAGGACAGAGAAAGGGGGGTGGGGAAGAGAGTGCAGTGCATCTGCAGGAAAAGCACTCCCCTGAAAGCAGCTGGAGAGAAAGAGAAAGAGTGAAAACACTCTCAGGGGACTGAACAAGAAATCTGTTCCTCGAAATCATTGATGGGGAGAGAAGAGAGGGTTTCAGTACCATTAGGATTCTATAAACAGTAGAGCATAGAGTCTGAAATTCCTGAGCTCAGTGCCTGGTGGTGCTCTGGTGAGGAAGTAGGGTGAACCTCCAGGAGCAGGCAGAGAGGTTTGAAGGGTTCTTGTGCCCACATGGGGAGAGGCAGTTCTCTGCCTGGAGAGCATTTGGTAGAGGCCATATGGCCTCCCCATAGACAAGGGTTCCAGCAGACCCCAGAGAGCAGCCACGTTTGCTGATATTGGGACAAAGACTCCAGAATATGGTGAAACCTGGTGCTGGCTGTGTATTGTGAATTGCCATAATCTCTGAACTTCTGCTGCTGTGCAAATGCACGAACATTTTCTTGGGCAAGCCAGCACCGGGCCACTGCTCAGTGAGACACTCCCCCAGAGAATCCGCAGGAGTCCAAGCCAAAAGGGTCTCTGAAGTGAGGGTTTTGGAAACACAGCCCCATCTGAGATAAAACTCTGGGGGAAGGTGCCACCTGGTAGGTGAATGGCTGGACACGGACAGGATTGAGGCGGGCAGTGGACAGAGGCCTGAGACAAAGGAAGGGTGCTTGATTGTGGGTCAATGAGAGTGCAAAGTTCCTGTGCCAGAGAGTAGGAAAGTGGGTGAAACCATTTTCACCTCTCCCCCACCCCACACACAAATGCAGGTGCACATCCATGCACGCCACACCTACCACCCCAGTAAGTTTATCAGCACCACCTAGTGGACATCGGAGCCATTGCACTGGAGCCCCACCCAACTGTACCCTCCAAGCATATCCCCTAGAGGACCACCAGAAGTCCCTCTACCTGCTTAGTGTATGGACTATAGAGTGCTTCATAGTTTGAGTTCTAAGGGAAACAGGATGTAACTTCATTTGGGTTTCATTCTGTTTGCTGGTTAATTTATTTAAAAAAATTTTTTAATTATTTTTTACTATGTTTTTAAATTTTTTTTTGTAAATTCTTAATTCAATTTCACTTCTTTTATTTCATTTTATTCTATTTTAATGTATACATTTTCTAATTTTAAATTTTTTCTTAACCTTCTTTTCTTTCTTTTCATTTCTTTTCTTTCCCCTTTTTCTGTCTTCTATCAAGATTCTCTCAACAAGTAGACCAAAACACACGCAGGATCTAGCTTTTATGATTTTTGTTCTGTTTTTAATTTTTTAATTTTATTATTTTTTTCTTCCTTAAAATTACAAAACTAAGGAATTTCACCTCAAAAGAAAGATCAGGAAGATATGAAAGCCAGGAGCTTAATCAACACAGATATAAACAAGATGTCTGAACTAGAACTTAGAATCACCATAATAAGAATACTAGTTGGGACTGAAAAAACCATACAATCCTTTTCTGGGGAGGTAAAAGAAGTATAACCTAGTCACGATGAAATTAAAAATCCTATAACCGAGATGCAATCCTGAATAGTTGCCATGACAGCAAGGATAGACAAAGCAGAGTAGCAAATTAGTGATATATAAGACAAAATTGTGGAGAATAATGAAGCAGAAAAAAGGAGGGAAATACAAGACTTAGAGAACTCAGAGATACATTAAAAAGAACAATGTCTGAATCATAGGAGTCCCAGAAGATGAAAAGAGAGAAAAAGGGGCAGAAGATTTATGTGAGCAAATCATAGTGGAAAACTTACCTAATCTAGAGAAAGAGACAGACATCAAAATCCAAGAAAAACAGAGAACTCCCAATATATTCAACAAAAACCAACCATCACCAAGGCATATCATAGTCAAATTCACAAAATACACAGACAAGGAAAGAACTATAAAAGGTTTCCCCCTTAACCTATAAGGGAAGAGAGAACATGTTCACAGCAGACCTATCCACAGAAACTTGGCAGACCAGAAAGGAGTGGCAAGATATATTCAAGGTTCTGAATAGGAAAATATGCAGCCAAGAATTCTTTTTCAGCAAGGCTGTCGTTCAAAATGGAAGGACCATAAAGAGTTTCCCAGATAAACAAAAACTAAAGGAGTTCATGACCACTAAACTAACGCTGAAAGAAATTTTATGGGGGACTCTCTAAGTGGAGAAAAGACAAAAAAAGACAAAAAGACCAAACGACTAGAAAGACCAGAGAACATTACCAGAAACTCCAATTCTACAGGCAACACGTGGATACATGGAGATTAAAGAACATCTTACTAAAGGATGAATGGGTTAACCAATAATTAAAGAGGAAATTGAAAAGTACATGGGAGCCAATGAAAATTAAAACACGACAGCCCAAAACCTCTGGGAAGCAGTAAAGGCAATCATAAGAGGGAAGTATATAGCAATCCAGGCCTTCCTAAAGAAGGAAGAAAGGTCTCATATACACAACCTAACTTTACACCTTAAAGAGTGGGAAAAAGAACAGCAAACAAAGCCCTAAACCAGCAGAAGACAGGAATTAATAAAGATTAGAGCAGAAATCAATGATATATATAAAAAAAAAAAAAAAACCAGATCAATGAAACCAGGAGCTGGTTACTTGAAAGAATTAACAAGATTGATAAACCCTTAGCCAGACTGATCAAAAAGAAAAAGGAAAGGACCCAAATAAATAAAATCAAGAATGAAAGAGAAGAGATCACAGCCAACTTTGCAGAAATACAAACAATAGTAAGAGAATATTATGAACAATTATATGCCAATAAATTGGGCAATCTGGAAGAAATGGACAAATTCCCAGAAAGAAAAACTACCAAAACTGAAACAAGAAGAAATAGAAAATTTGAACAGACCCACAACCAGTAAAGAAATTGAATTAGTAATAAAAAATCTCCCCCAAAAAACAGAGTCCAAGGCTGGATGGCTTTCCAGGGGAATTCTACCAAACATTTAAAGAAGAGTTAACACCTAGTCTTTTGAAGTTGTTCCAAAAAATATAAATGGGAGGAAAACTTCAAAACTCATTCTATGAGGCCAGCATTACCTCAATTCCAAAATCAAAGACCTTACTGAAAAGGAGAACTACAGACCAAATTCCCTGATGAACATGGATGCAAAAATTATCAACAAGATACTAGCCAACAAGATCTGACAACACATTAAATGAATTATTCACCACAGTCAAGTGGGATTTATTCCTGGGATGCAGGGCTGGTTCATCATCTGCCAATCAATCAATGTAATACATCACATCAATAAAAGAAAGGCCAAGAGCCACATGATTCTCTCAATAGATGCAGAGAAAGTATTTGACAAAATACAGCATCCTTTCTTGATAAAAACCCTCAAGAAAGTAGGGATAGAAAGATCATATCTCGGGATCATAAAAGCCACATATGAAAGACCCACCTCTAATATCATCCACAATGGGGAAAAACTGAGAGCTTTCCCCCTAAAGTCAGGAACACCACAAGGATATCCACTCTTACCACTATTATTCAACATGGTGTTGAAAGTCCTAGCCTCAGCAATCAGACAAAATAAAGAAATAAAAGGCATCCAGATCGACAAGGAGGAAGTCAAACTTTCACTCTGCACAGATGACATGATACTTTATGTGGAAAACCCAAAAGACTCCACCAAAAAACTGTCTGAACTGGTCCACGAATTCAGCAAAGTTGCAGGATATAAAATCAATGTACAGAAATTGGTTGCATTTGTATACACCAATAATGAAGCAGCAGAAAGAGAAACCAAGGAATCAATCCCATTTACAATTGCACCAAAAACATAAAATACCTAGGAATAAACCTAACCAAAGAGGTGAAATATCTATAGGCTGAAAACTATAGAAAGTTTATGACTGAAATTGAAGACACACACACACTCACAAAAATGGAAAAACATTCCATGCTCATGGATTGGAAGAACAAATATAGTTAAAATGTTGATACTACCCAAAGCAATCTACATATTCAATGCAATCCCTATCAAAATAACACCAGCATTCTTCACAGAGCTAGAATAAACAATCCTAAAATTTGTATGGAACCAGAAAAGAGCCCCAATAGTCAAAGCAATCCTGAAAAAGAAAACCAAAGCTGGAGGCATCACTATTCAGGACTTCAAGATGTATTACAAAGCTGTAATCATCAAGGCAGTATGGTACTGGCACAAAAATAGACACAGAGATCAATGGAACAGAACAGAAAACCCAGAAATGGACCCACAAATGTATGGCCAACTAATCTTTGACAAAGCAGGAAAGAATATTCAATGGAATAAAGACAGTCTCTTCAGCAAATGGGGCTGGGAAAACTGGAGGGCAACATGCAGAAAAAACCTGGACCATACACAAAAACAAACTCAAAATGGACTAAAGACCTAAACGTAAGAAAGGAAGCCATCAAAATCCTAGAGGAGAAACCGGGCAAAAACTTCTTTGACTTCAGCCACAGCAACTTCTTACTCAACACGTCTTCAGAGGCAAGGGAAACAAAAGCAAAAATGAACTATTGAGACCTCATCAAAATAAAAACTTCTGCACAGCAAAGAAAAGAATCAGCAAAACTAAAAGGCATCTGATGGAATGGGAGAAGACATTTGCAAACGACATATCAGATAAAGGTTAGTATCCAAAATCTATAAAGAACTTATCAAACTCAACATCCCCTCCAAAAAAATAATCCAGTGAAGAAATGGGCAAAAGACACAAATAGACACTTCTTCAAAGAAGACATCCATATGGCTAATAGACACATGAAAAAATCTTCAGCATCACTCATCATCAAGGAAATACAAATCAAAACCACAGTGAGATATCACCTCACACCAGTCAGAATGGCTAACATTAGCAACTAGGCAATGACAGAGGTTGGTGAGGATGCAGAGAAAGAGGATGTCTTCTGCACTGTTTTTGGGAATGCAAACGAGTGCTGCCACTCTGGAAAAGTGTGGAGTTTCCTCTAAAAATTAAAAATAAAACTACCCTATGACTCAGCAATTGCACTACTAGGTATTTATCCAAGGGATGCAGGTGTGCTGTTTCGAAGGGGCACATGCACCCTATTGACGATAGCCAAAGTATGGAAAGAGCCCAAGTGTCCATCAATGGATGAATGGATAAAGAAGATGTGGTATATAAATTCAATGGAGTATTACTCAGCAATTGAAAAGAATGAAATCTTGCCATTTGCAACTACATGGATGGAACTGGAGGATATTAGCTAAGAGAAATTAGTCAGTCAGAGAAAGACAAATATCATATGACTTCACTGATATGAGGAATTTAAGATACAAAACAGGTGAACATAAGGGAAGGGAAGCAAAAAAATATATAAAAACAGGGAAGGGTACAAAAACATAAGAGACCCCTAATTATAGGGAACAGAGGGTTGCTGGAACGGCTGTGGGAGGGGTGATTGGCTAAATGGGTAAGGAGCATTAAGGAATCTACTCCTGATATCATTGTTGCACTATATGCTAACTAACTCAGATTAAAATTAAAAAAATAAATAAATTTTAAAAATAGTTTGTAAATTAAAGGGACTGAAAGAATGAAAAAGAATAAATACCTGAATACTAAAAGAAAAAGAAAGAAAGAAAGAAAAAGAAAGAAAGAAAGAAAGAAAGAAAGAAGAGAAAAGAAAGAAAAAGAAAATTTTCACGAAAGAATGTGTTTATAGGTGTGCCTGTCTAGCTCAGGGAGTAGAGCATGTGACTCTAGATTTTAAGGTCGGGAGTTCAAGGCCCACTCTGGGGGGCATATTGTACTGAAAATTACAAAAAAAGACTGGGGGCCTGGCTGGCTCAGTCAGTAGAGCATGCAACTCTTGCAGGGGTTGTGGGTTTGGGCCACATGTTGGTTGTAGAAATTACTTTTTAAAAAGTAAAATCTTAAAAAAAAAAAGATGATGTTGTTTCTAATACTACAGAAGCAGTTGGATGGGAGGCGGCTCAGGAGCGTTCTTCCACATCACTGTGGGTTATATCCAGTCAGCTGGTGCCCAGATCCCAGGACTCCCTTTATTTCAGTGGGAGAAGCCTGAACATGAAACCGCAGGTGCCTGAATCCACATCGTTCACACAAAATCAGATCATGGGCTGGGACCTTTCACTCCAAATCCTCTCTCAGGTAAGACTGCCGGTAATGGCAGGAGGAAGGGGTGGAGTAAGTTCTTCCCCAGAAGGCAATTATGAAAACTGGAGAAAAACATTAAAAATTAACATTTGAAGTCACTGAAAAGTAAATGCAGGCAGAAACATGAGAACTTTAATCTTGAATAACCACCACTACAATGGGCAAGTACAATGGGCAAGTACAGAGCCTTCTCCCCTCTGGGTGCTCCCCTCCCCCAGCATAACTGCAGCCCAGTGGCTCCCAGAGCAGATGACAGCAGTCACAGTGCCAAGGAGCTGGATATTTAAAGGGGGAAATTTGAAAGTGAGGGAACAGCAGAGGGTTGAGATCTGAGTAGAATGTCACTCAAATTCCCTGGATGAGCACCACACTCTGCATGGCTGAGGGATGCCAGGAGACACTGTTGATAACACAGAAAGAACCAGAAGAGGTCTAGCTTTAAAGACACAACTGTCCTGGGGCGCCTGGGTGGCGCAGTCGGTTAAGCGTCCGACTTCAGCCAGGTCACGATCTCGCGGTCCGTGAGTTCGAGCCCCGCATCAGGCTCTGGGCTGATGGCTCAGAGCCTGGAGCCTGTTTCCGATTCTGTGTCTCCCTCTCTCTCTGCCCCTCCCTCGTTCATGCTCTGTCTCTCTCTGTCCCAAAAAATAAATAAATAAACGTTGAAAAAAAAAATTTAAAGACACAGCTGTCCTGATCTAATCTGTGAGTCTGCGCTGTTGACTTATGAATTCTCCAACCAGCACAAGGCTCAGGCAACAGCAAGAAAAATCATACTGTGGGTGCCAGTGTGGCTTAGTCTTGATCTTGGGATCATGAGTTTAAGCCCCACATAGGGCATAGAGTTTACTTAAAAAATAAAATCATAATGGATGAAGGATGGTCAGACTTTGTGGCTGGGAGGGCATTTGGAAGTTAGGGGAAAATATCAGGAACAAGACGACCACAGAGAAGGTGAGGGCCAAAATCTGAGAAGAACCTGCACGAACCCTTGACTGACCACCAGGTCACACAGATGGAGGGGGGCTCACTCAAGACCCAGGATAAAATGCAGCCTCTGGATATGGGAAAAACAGGGCATAGACAATAGCTGTCAACAATGTGGGGGTTAAGGTCATAGTGGGGTCCATGCAAGTGAAACACTTCCAGGATAAAAACAGTCTTCAACTTAAATAAATAAAATAGATTCCAGATTTGCTAAAACTTAAAATGCATAATTCACTTACTTTTAAAGGACATATTACCAAACATGCAAAGAAACAGAGATGTGTGACTGTGAGAAAGTCAACACAGACATATCCCCCGTGTACCCAGATGTTGGAATCAACACCAAATGCTGCCATGAACTTCAGGAAATAGTTTTAAAGAATGAATAAATATGTGTTGAAATAATTTAAGAAAATCAGGTTCTTAAAGACTGAACAGAAATGAAATCTGAATGAAGAAGTGGAATGTACAAAGAAGACCAAATAGAAATTCTAGAACTAAAAAAGAAAAAAAAAGTAATAAATTCAACAAGCAAACTCCACTGAAACCCTGGGAAGGGAGAATGAAGAATCAATGAGGTTGAATATAAATCTATACAAATTACCCAACTCAAAAAACACTGAGAAAAAAGATTGAAGAGAAACTAATATAACCTCAGAAATCCAAAGGAGAATTAAAAAGACAAATAGACAATCACAGTTCAAAAATTAGAAGGAGACAAAAAAAACAAAAAAGATTTGAAGAAATTATGTTTGAAAATTCTTCTACTTTAGTGCAAAAACTGTGAGCCTATAGATCTGAGAAGGTCATCACTCATGAGAACAGAAGCAAAAGAAAACCACACCAAAGCTCATTCATGTCCATGTGACACCTTCCACACAGGATGTCGTGTTTTCGAAATTTTCACAGATTCACTGACACTCTCCTCATGAAGAGGTGGAACTAATTCTTTTCCTCTTGTGCCTGGACTGGACTCAGTGACTCACTTCCAATGGAGAAAATAAGGGAGATGTAATGGGGTGTGACTTCAGAGTTTAGGTCCCAAAGGAATGTGTTTTTTTTTCTCTCTCTCTTTCCTTTCTTTCCCTCTCTCAGATCATGGGTTCTGGAAGAAGCCAGGTGTCCTGTCAGAAAGATCCTCACTTGCAGACAGGCCCACATGTGAGGAACTGAGGCTTCCCCCTATGAGCCTGCGGACACTGAAGCTCCCTGCCAGTAGCCACAGGTGGGTGCGTGAACTTGATCCTCCAGCCCATGTCAAGCCTTCGCATCATTGTGATTCTAGTTTCATCTTGGCTGCAACCTAATGAGGAAACTTAGCTGAAGCTGCCCCACTCCCCTGTCCTTACACTTATGATCCTCAAGAATTTATTGCCATAATAATGTCATGTGAAGCTGCAGAATTGTGTTATAATTTGTGACACTGCAATGGATAACGATACAGATGTTGGTACCTGGACATGGGTGCTGGCCTCACAGATACTTTACACGAGGCAGGTGCTGAGGAGCGGGACAGGGGTGGAGTCGGAAGGACTGTGAGGTGAGAGTTTAGGAGGAAAAGATTAGCAGGAATGCTGGAAATTTTCAAGGAAAGGGGCAGAGACATAGAAAAGGAAAAGAAGCCTCGGGAGCCCTACAATTGTATTGGGGAGAAGCAGGCTGAAGAGGTGACCCCACTGCAGACACAGTCTCACACCCCAGAAAGATGGGTCACAGTGTGCAGAGATGCTAAGACATAAGCCAACTGCATGCTGTGCACAAGACATGCACTTTTGGGGAACCTGGGTGGCTCAATTGTTTAAGCATCCACTTCAGCTCAGGTCATGATCTCATGGTTTGTGAGTTCGAGCCTTGCGTCAGTCTCTGTGCTGACAGCAAGGAGCCTGTTTTGGATTCTCTGACTCCCTCTCTCTCTGCCCTACAAAAATAAGTAAATAAATAAACACTAAACAAGAAGTGAGACGTCCACTTTCACTATGAAGACACAGGCGGAATGTAAGTTGATGAAACAGCTGTGCCAGGCAAACTGTGACATGAGGAGGCTGATATGTTAACATCAGGAGCAAAAGAGATTTGAAAAGAGAGCACATTGCTGGAGATAAGGAGAGCCTCCTCGTGAGAAATGTAATAGAATGAGAAATGTCACAAGTGCAGACAGAAAGGAGACCAGTGGCCGCCCAGGGCTGGGGGCTGGGGCGAGGACCAGATGCAAAGGGGTATCAGGAAACTCAGGATAAGGGACCTGTTCTCTATCGTCTTACTAGTTCCATGGGTCTAAACCATTGGTGACATTCCTCTAACTGTGCATTCACACCTGGGGAATTTTATCTCATCTGAAAAACCTTAAGAAATAAAACAAAAGTAGGGAGGAAGTGGCACAGAAGAGATAAATATAAACTAGGTAAATATAAATGATGGGAAAAATTTTAGATAAATGTATTGTATATAAATATAAGCTAGGAGAATTCGTTGCGAGCTCTCTGCCATGAACTACTTTTAAGTCCTGCAGGCCAGAAAGAGATGACACTAGATGTTAACTCATAAACAGAATGGAGTAATTAACAACAAAAATGGTGATAGTCTATACACATACATTTTCTTCTTAACTTCTTTTTTTCTTTTTTTTGAGCTCGGAAGTTTTTCTTTAATAATGTATGAATATTACTTCATAACAACAGAAAAGAGTTTGTAATAATTAAATCACAGAGAACCTGATTTTTAAGATAATGGATAACGTAACAGCGGCAGACAGAAATTTACTCAGAGAGAAATTTAGCACAGTATTTTTCCTCACCTGTCTTTCATGACACTGAATGTTTTCAGAAAATAATTCTAACTTAAAAAAAAAGTGTTTAGTGAAACCTAACGCTTACCGTATTTGGTTTACTGTTATTTTTTTTAATTTTAATTTTAATTTTTTAAAACTTACATCCAAATTAGTTAGCATATAGTACAACAATGATTTCAAGAGTAGATTCCTTAGTGCCCCTTACTCATTTAGCCCACCCCTCCCCAAAACCCCTCCAGTAACCCTCAGTTTGTTCTCCATATTTATGAGTCTCTTCTGTTTTGTCCCCCTCCCTGTGTTTATATTATTTTTGTTTCCCTTCCCTATGTTCATCTGTTTTGTCTCTTAAAGTCCTCATATGAGTGAAGTCATGATTTTTATCTTTCTCTGACTGACTAATTTCACTTAGCATAATACCCTCCAGTTCCATCCATGTAGTTGCAAATGGCAAGATTTCATTGTTTTTGATTGCTGAGTAATACTCCATTGTATGTATATATCACATCTTTTTATCCATTTATCCATGGCTGGACATTTGGGCTCTTTCCATACTTTGGCTATTGTTGATAGTGCTGCTATAAACATGGGGGTGCATGTCTCCCTTCAAAACAGCACACCTGTATCCTGTGGATAAATGCCTAGTAGTGCAATCCCTGCGTCACAGGATAGTTCTATTTTTAGTTTTTTGAGGAACCTCCATACTGTTTTCCAGCGTGGCTGCAGCAGCTTGCATTCCCATCTTCTTAACTTCTTTAAAAGATGTATGACTGTGCCAAACACTAAGTGGTACATGATATTATCTGGCTTACAATGGATGTTGGTGACACATGTAACAATACTAGCACAGAGGGGCCTAAATGAAACTCCATTCCTGTATTTACTGGATGGAGTTCAATGTTACCTTAAGTAGATTGTGAAAAGTTAAAAATGCAGGTTTCAATTCCTACAACTTCAATAAAAATTAACAGAAATAAATACAACTAGAGAGCCATTAGAATAATCAAATCATAAACAAAAACTATTTGCTTGAAACAAAGGTAGAAAGGAGGTACAAGAATGGAAAAGACATGAGACACTTCAGACACAAAGAGCAAAATGATAGACCCAAATCCTACCATGTCAGGAATCATATTAAATATAAACCAACTAAAATTCTACTCAAAAAGTTGACATTATTGGACTGCATAAATATCAAGATGGACTATACACTATGTAGAATAGAAACACTTGAACTACAAAACCAAAAATAAGTTAAAACTTAAATGGTGAAGGAATGAATATCTTATGGGAATAAAAAGCATAAGAAGTCTGAAGTGTTGCATTAATCTGAAGCAAAATATGTTGTCACATAGGGAGCATCGCTAGAGACAGAGAAGGACGTTCTATAAGAATAATAGGTCAGCATCACAGCAAGACAAAGTAATGAATGGAGAAGACCCTCAGTACAGAGCTCTAAAACAGGTGACATAAAGTGGAAGAAGGGTAAATAAATAGACAAATTAACTATTGTATTTAGAGATCAATACTCTTCTCTCATTAATAGAACAGGTAAGGACTTGGCCCTTCCATGAGCCAAAATAGACCACAGTCTGGCCCTAAATAAATGTGAAGGCAGGGAAATTATAGAGTACACTCTGTAACCGCAGTGACATTAAATTAGAAATCTGTAACATGAGGATCTCTGGAAAGTCCACAAATAATTGGAAATTAGAACACACGTCAAACCCCTGAATTGTCGTGGCTTAGAGAAGCAATCACAGGGAGGTCAGAATTGTCTATACCCGAGTGACAGTGTACAGAAATGACAATATGAGGTCTGTAGATGCAACAGAAACAGCGGTTGTGATTTCACAGTTTGCAGGGACAGGAAGCCAGGCCTGAGAGACCCAGACAGCAGGTCCCTGTTTTGAGGGTGCACCAAGGGGTAGAAGAGGCAGGGCGCCAGGGTCCTGCTCTCTCCAGGTGGGGTAGGGGCCACCCTCCAGGTTCCAACTGTGGGGGGTCTGACTCCCCCTGCCCACACACACACAGGAGCTTCCTCCCCATGTCTATCTTGGGCATGGTGTTGAGATGCATGGGTCCTGCAGGCCTGGGGAGTGGGAAGGGGACACATTTGGGTCCTGGGGGAAATGTTAGGCAGAAGCCTGGGCCTGACTCATGGCTCATGTCCTTGTAGCCCCTGCAGCATCCAGCCTCCACCCCACGTCCTGTCTCTGAGCTCCAGGAATGCAGCCTCCATGGCCCCAGCTGCTGGGCACCTCCCTGTTGGAGGCCCTGGGGCTGCTCCTCTTGGAGGAGTGTTTCCCGTGTTCACAAGGAGAGAATGTCTTCAGGTGATACAGGGGTGGATGGCAGGTGGCTGTGAAATCTTAGCCCAGGGAGTGGGATCCGGAAACTCCAGAATTAGAACCAGGTCCCTTCAGGGTGCACACACCTTGCTGCCCCTCCAATCAGTTCCTTGCCTCTCTCTGCCTCCCCAGCAAAAGAGGGTCGTGCTCTGGAAGAAAGGGAGCCCCTTAACCACCTCCCCTCTCTTCTTTCCCCTTCATTCCGGGATGTTCGAACTATTCCTATTGTAAGTATGGAAAAATGCCTAAACCTAAGTACAGTTTCCTGACCAATTACAGGGCTAAATCCTGTGTAATTACCATCAGGTGCAAAACAGAGATGTCCACCATGGCCCCACCCAGATGCCCCTGTGCCTCTTCCAGACAGAACCCCTCCTCCCTCACAAGGGTCCTAAAATGACCCTTCCCCTGACCTCTGGTCCCTGGTTCCTCCTCCTGCACTCTTGTTGGCCTTCATCCCCTAATGTCACAATTTCCTACCTCTGCTCACCTCTCCTGGAGCCTCCCCAGGTTCCAGGTCATTACCCAGGGGAGCTCCGCCTCCTCCTCCTCCCCTTCTTGGACCACATCTTAGGAATGGACAATCCAGACTTGGTTCCCTGGAGGAGGATCCTATAGCTCTGGAAGGAGAAGCAGGAACACCTGACAGGGACTCCGGGGTCAAGGTCCCATTAGGCCCCTGGGGAGAAGCCCAAAGGGCACTTGGGTTTTCTGTCATCATCCCTGTGGCCACACGGGGGTGCTGCCACTCTCCGGTTCTGCACCGCCAGAGAAGAGGACTGGGTTGAGCTGAGTCAGGCTGAGCAGGGAGGGAAGGGGGTGGGAGGGATGAAGGTGCCTCCTTAGCAGCCCTGGGGGCAGGTGCAGGGGTGGGGCAGAGAGCAGAGGAGAGGAGATTCTGGAGCCCTGTCCTGTGTCTGTAGTTTCCCTCTGTCCTCCCCACAACCCCTCTCTCCAGGCCCTTGAACAACCCCAGGAAAACTGAAAAGTAGACAGTTTTTCCTCCTGGACCTAGTACTTGTCTGAGGGCTACTGTAAAAAAGAAACTGTTTTATTTTAGAATAGTTTGAGATTTACAGAGAATTACAAAGTTAGCGCAGAGTCCCTGTTCGCCCCACACTCGGTTGCCCTGTGGACACCACCCTCAACCTGATGCATTTACCACAGATGATGACGCAATACTCATGATTCTTACTACTGAACTCCACACGGGATTTGTTTTATTGGTTTTGTTTTGTCTTACAGGATCCCATCCAAGATACTACATTGAGTTAAGTCCCAATCACGTCTCCTTTGGGCTCCTCTGGCTGTGACCATTTCTCAGACTCTCATATTTTGATGACCCTGATATGTTTGAAGAGAACTTTCAGGTACATTGTAGACTATCCTTCATTGTGAATTAGGCTGCCTGAGGCTATGGGCCTGGGGAGACCACAACTGGATGGGCCATTCTCAATACAACATATCAAGAGCATACAGTGATCACTTGGTCATCACTGATGAAGTTAACCTTCATCCCCTGGCTAAGGTCGTCTTGCCCAGATTCTCCCCGTGAAGTTCCTCTTTATGCTTTGTCCCTTTGCATGAAGTAGTGTTGGAAGGAAGTCAGGATGTGCAGCCCAGAGATACAGGCTGTGCCACAATGAGAATGTGCATGCAGGTTGTTGTGCAGACATGAGTTGTCTAATGAGTTGGGTAAACACCTCAGAGAGGGATCAGCAGCTCCCATGCTTAGTCTGTGTTTGGCTTTACAAGAAACTGCTGACTGATGCCCACAGTGACTATGCTACTTTGTATTCCTGCCATTAGTGACTGAGGCTTTCTGTTGCTCCAAGTCCTAGTCAGCACTCGATATTATCAGTGTTTGGATTCCTGCCATTGTGATAGGAGTGCGATGGCAGATCACTGTTGTTCCCTTTGCATTTCCCCAATGACACTTGCTGTTGAGCACCTTCTCATATGCTTATTCGCCAGGAATATATGTTCTTGGTGAGCTGTCTGCTCAGATGTTTGCTCATTAAAAATTTTATTTATTTATTTATTTTTGAGAAAGAGAGAGAGACAGAGCATGAGTGGGGGAGGAGCAGAGAGAGAGAGGGAGACACAGAATCTGAAGCTGGCTCCAGGCTCTGAGCTGTCAGCACAGAGCCCCACGCGGGGCTTGAACCCAGAAGCTATGAGATCATGACCTGCATCAAAGTTGGACACTCAACCGACTGAGCCACCCAGGCGCCCTAGCTTTTGCTCATTTTTTTTTAATGACTTATTTACTTATTATTGCTTTTTGAGAGCTATATGGGTATTCTGGGTCATCTGGGAGGCTAAGTTGGTTAAGCATCCAACTATGACTCAGGTCATGATCTTGCAGTTCATGAGTTCGAGCCCCCCATCAGTCTCTGAGCTGACAGCTCAGAGCCTGGAGCCTGCTTCGGGTTCTGTGTCTCTCTCTCTCTCTCTGCTGTCTCCTGCTAGTACTCTGTCTCTTGCTTTCTCAAAAATAAGTAAAACATTAAAGAAAAGAGTTTTATGGGTTTATGAGTTTTATTCTAAAGCAACGCCTTTATCAGATATGTGATTTGCAAATATCATTTCCCAGACTCTGGCCTGAGCTTCTTACTGATGTAACAGTAGACACATATGCACGGATGTATATTTTGGAGGAGAAATGGCTCACTGTGATGGATTTTGGGTACAGAACTTGGGTGATGGGGGAAGAGGGGTTACCATGTGACTTCTTTATTTTTGGATGTTTGTGATTGTCTACTGGATTCTCTCATACATGCTGGAGTGATGTTTTCAAAAACTAAACTAGTTTAAAATCCCTAACACTTGACAGATCATCCTCAGATCATTAAATAAGACTTGCATTCTGATCTTCTACTTTAGGACCAATCATCTTTTCACTGAACTATTTCGCCTTTCAAATTCCATTTCTGAAGCAGGTGGGCTAGATTGTATGGACAAATGCTCCCATGAGAATAGCTTAAAATGCCATGTAACATACAAAAACCATCATCTAGAAAGCATTAACACTGACAAGATGAGGGTCCTAGGTGGCTCAGTCGGTTGAGCGTCTGACTTCAGCCCAGGTTTTGATGTCACGGTTTCTGAGTTCGAGCCCTGCATCGGGCTCTCTGCTGACATTTTGGAGCCTGGAGCCTGCTTCAAGTTCGGTCTCTCTGCTCCTCCCCAACTCACGCTCAGTCTCTGTATCTCAAAAACGAATAAACATTTTTTAAAAACCTGACAAGATAGTAATAAATGAATAAAGAGGCACACCCCAAAAGGAAGACAAAGATACTGTTTGCCCCCATCCCCCCACCCCCAGAGAAGGGGGTCCTGAGAAATGGAGCAAAGTCTCTGTGAGTCCCCTGCCCAAGGCGCACACAAGCAGGCCCAGTCCTCCCAGCTCTGTGGCCTGAGCTGCTGACTTTCCTACCATCTCCTTCCTTTTTAAAATGGAAAGAAACATGTATAAACTGATTAGGATGTGTATGTATGATGTACAATATATATGATGTGATGTATATTCCCTGTAGAAAAATTATAAAATGAGAAAAGCGAATGATGACAAATTAAAAAGGATGGTAATTCTCACATCTGAGCTACTTTGTTGCGTTTTCTTCTAGTCTATTATAGATGCTCCTGGTGCTGGAATTCTCTGTCTCTAAGGCAATGAGCACAGAGCTCAGGGGCCCCAGCCCTGCTGTCTCCAGATGCCATTTCCCCAGTCAGCTCACTGTCCCCCCTTGAGAGGGCTGCTTTGCACTTCCTCCCCCCTCTTCAGTCTCCTGCACCCCTCCCTGCCCCCCTTCCTGAGATGATGAATTCCTTTGTTTCTCACTCAGAAAGAAGGACTCAGGTGAGAACAGCACAGTCCTCCCTCCCCTCCCCCACATCGGCACCTGTGTCCTCACCTTCTAAGTGATGGTGGAAGTGCCCCTCCTGTCTCAGGCTGCCCCTCCGTTTGGGCACCTGCATCATCCATTTCCCCCTCTCTACAGGCTAAGTCATTCCTCATACGAACATGCTGTCATATTTGTATGAAGCAACATTAAATAAATCAAAACAAAATCATCCTATAAAAATCCAACCCTTGCTTCCATGACTCCACTAACTCCGGCCCCACCTCTATGGCCTCCTTGCAGAACTTCCCTGACTCTGTTTGTCACCCACCATGTTGTCTTTAGCCAATGGATAGAGACACAGAGTTTTAAAAAGTCTAATACTTCTGCAGTACTTGAGGTCAAGTCAGGTGTCCCCAATCTTCCATGCCCCCCCATCCTGAATCTCTGAGATCACCTGCATTAGTTATGTTAGCTGATTCTCTGATTATTGCTTCTGTGCCTCTAAATAGCCTGCTTCTTGCACCCATTCTCTGTTTTTCAGGTTTATGCCTTATCTTTACTGAATTTGCTCTTTCATACTCTCCCATATGCCCCATATAATTATTGTATACCTTTGATTAGCTCACTGTGCACTGTTTACATTTGTATGACCGTGAAATGCTACTCACAACTGAGCATTTAGTAGACTATGATTACTTTACCTTTCCTGACTCACCTTATTATTTTCCCGAAGTAAATACATATCTTATCCTTCATTTGCTTAGTTTCTGTTGTTCTCATTTAAATCCTTCCTGAGCTCCCCCGGGTAAATCTTCATGAATCTATTCGAGCCCATCCACTATTCCACCTCATGTCTGTGCAGATGCCCGTCCTGCAACCCTCAGTCCTGCCCCATGTGGACGGGATGCCTGCACACCTGCGACAGGGCTGACAGCCGGACCCCCTCAGCTCAGCCTGGGTGCCCTCTGCCTCTCTCCTTCTGGCCCCCTGTTGCCTGGATCCTATGTGCTCCCTTTTGGTTTTCTCCATCATTTTCCCCTTTGCCTAGTGGTATCCCATGGAGGGAACGTGGAAAGTAGACACTGACACTCTAAACACCTGATGTGCCTTTGGGCTACCCTCACCCTGATTCCCACGGTGATGGGATAGAGACTCTGTCCTGGACACAGTTGTCCTCGGGATTTGGGGACCGTGGGTCATGTCTCCCAGCTGCCAGTTCTGTGTTGTTGTGTCTGGAGTTTCCAAGGTGTCTGCTCCTTTACCCTCCTCCTGACATTTCATTGTGACGTGTCTTCGTGTGGGTCTCTTGTTATCCACTCTAGTTAAGAACTTGGGTAGGACTTTCAACATATGCGTTGCTCCCTGTCAACTCTGAGAAATATTCTTGAAATTTTTAGAAACAAATTTTAAGAACCAAACAGGTCTTCTCTCCTGCTGTCTCCACCTCCCGACTGCACTACTTCGAGGAAGTACAACTTTAATCATCCACTTTATCGACTAAATTATTCATTTCTAGAGTCATCATTTTAACTCCCAAGAGCTCTTTCCTGTTCTAGGATTGTTCACCAGTGTGTGTGGTTCAGATTCTGTTCCATATGCCATATGCCTCTTACACTCTGTAGAATGATTGATTCTAGTGACTGGGGACCTGTTAGGTCTCCTGTCATCTGTCCTTGGGACATCCTGATCTTTCTCCACACACACTCACCTCAGGAGTGACTTACATTTTGTTGTCATTTCTGCTAATGCCCACCTCCCACAGGACAGTGTCAGCGTCGTGTCACCAGGGGCTCACGCTTGTTCTTCATTTTACATCTGGAGTCAGCTGACCCTGAGTCACTGGAGGCCTTTGAGATGTACATGGGATGATGGGCTTTAGTTTGATTTGTGCAGGTAAGTCACACTGCCTCTTAATGTCCTCTTAGTCTCTGAACCTAGCAGCATCCCATTGCAGAACACTCTGGAACATTGCAACAGTTCACTTGCATGGAGTGCACACTCATACCCACCTCCCGATGGACAGAGAACTAAAGAAAGACAAGTTGACAAAGCCTCTGAGTGCAAACGTTCTGGATTGAACCCTGGTTCCACTACCTTCTTATCCTCCCTGAGTCTCCCTCTCCCTGTGTGTACAAAGGGATCCCCTAGGGGGTGCCTCATGGGTTTGCTTTGATGATTAACTTTGACCCTCTGTGTACATCACATGGGGATAATGCTTGAGACTTATTCCACTACTTATACTTATCGTTATCATATTGATTATAGCACTTAGATATAGTTCCATTCTTTGTTTTTATAAGCCACAATTCAAGAAGCATCCCTGAAAATATAGTTTTGAAGTTTTTAATGTTTATTTATTTTTGAGAGATAGTGAGTGGGGGAGGAGCAGAGAGAGAAAGAGACACAGAATCCTAAGCAGGCTCCAGTCTCCAAGCTAACAGCACAGAGCCTGACGCAGGGCACGAAATCAAGAACTTTGAGATCGTGACCTAAGCCGAAGTTGGACACTTAACCAACTGAGCCACCCAGGCGCACCCTTGCAAATATACTTTTGAGAACATACGTGGTTATCTCCTTAGGATAAACTCCTAAAGGAAATGCACCTGGGTGGATCAGTCGGTTAAGCATCAGACCATTGATTTCAGTTCAGGTCATGATCTCCGGGTTCCTGAGATCCAGCTTGGCATCAGACTGCTTGGGATTCTCTCACTCCTCTCTCTCTGCTCCTCTCCCCACTCCTGAATGCACTCTTTCTCACTTTTTATCAAAATAAATAAATAAATATATTTTTTAGAAAAGGATAAATTCCTAAAAGAGAATGTCTATGTCACAGTACAGGTACATTTAAATTGTGGAGATATTTTTCAGAATGTTTATTCACATTTTTTATTCCACGTCTCATTTTGTTTATGTGTATTTATTGCCAATATATGTGTGTGACATTTTTGTCTTCTTTTGCATACTGTTCTCTAATATTTCCAATTGTCTTTTTCTTTTTTATTTTCTTATTATTTGATTGCAGTTTACACACACTATTCCATTCCTTTCAGGTTTATAACATAGTGATTCGTCATATAATCCAATAATTGCACTCTTGGGTATTTACCCAAAAAAATGAAAACACTAATTCTTTTTTTTTTTTTTAGTTTATTTATTTATATTGAGAGACAGAGAGAGTACACAAGCAGGGGCGGGGTGGGGGGGGGGGGGAGACAGGGAAAGGGAGGGAGAGAGACAGAATCCCAAGCAGACTCACTGTTGTCAGCCCAGAGCCTGATGTGGGGCTTCAACTCACAAAATATAAGTGTGCATGTCCACGCTACGGAGCATATGTAGACATTGAGAAGCTATTTCCAAATCAGAAATGATTTTTGTTTCACTGAATTTTGAAACATATAGAAATAGGAGCCCAAGGAAGTTTTTCTACTTTTCAGTTTTCCCTGTATCACCATCATGGGGCTGGAGGACGAGGCGCACAGGGACACAGACACCTCAGCAATGGCACGAGCTCCTGAGCTCTCCTCTCCTGCAATCCTGCCTCACCCTTGAGCCTGACTGCTGTGGAGTCCAGGGCTGCTCAGAAACCTCATCCTCTCCCCACTGATGCTCAGGCTTCTGCTCAGACATCTCCACTTGGCTTACAGCCCAGACCCCACTCAGGCTTCTCAGTCAGAATCCACCTGAGAGCAGAGCAGTGGGGGTGTCCCTTTACCTTCCACCCCATGTGTGGCCACAGGACTAAGGAGAGAAGACCCAGCTGTCTTTCTTCTGCTCAGCCAGGCCATCCCTAGGGTCTCCTTCAGCTCCAGCACCTGGACAGGGACCTGGACACCAGGAGGCGCCCTCATCCCAGATGATGTTCAGTGAGTGAAGTTTTTCCAAAAGCCACACTAACCAACTTGTATGTTCCCAGAGACAAATGGCTAAGGAAGATGTGTGGTATATACACATACATATAAATATGTGCTGCCACTTGTGACAACATGGATGGACAAATAGGGTGGAATGTCTGCTAAGGGAAATAAATCAGACTGAGAAAGACAAGTACCATATGAGTTCACTCATATGTGGAGTCTAAAACAAAAACAACAACAACAAATGAATAAAGAAACAAACAGCAGAATAAGACACATAAATACAGAGAACAAACTGATGATTGCCAGAGGGAAGGGGTTTGGGAGGATGGGCACCAGGGTAAGGGGAGTGGGAGACACAAGCTCCAGTTATGGAAGGAACAGGTCATAGGAATAAAAGGCACAGGACAGGGAATATTGTCAGTGAGACTGTAACATCATTGTGTGGTGACACATGGAAGCTACACTGTGGTGAGCACAGGATGGTGTAGATACAAGGTGAAGCCCCCTGGGTGGATTAGTAGGTTCTCAGGTCATGATCCCATGGTCATGGGATCCATCCCTGCAGGGACTGAGGGATTGAGCCTGCTCGAGATTCTCTCTCTCTCTCTCTCTCTCTCTCTCTCCCTTTCTGTCTTTGCCTCTCTTCTCAGCTCTTGCTGTCTCTTTCTCAAAGAAAAAAACGTATACAGAAGTTGAATCACTATGTTGTACACACGAAATAAAAGTAATCTTGTGGTACCTGGGTGGCTCAGTCAGTTAAGCATCCGACTTTGGGTCAGGTCCTGATCTCGTGGTTTGTGAGTTCAAGCCTTGTGTTGGGCTCTGTGCAGACAGCTTGGAGCCTGGAGCCTGCTTCAGATTCTGTGTCTCCCTCTCTCTTTCTGCCCTGCCCTGCTCATGCTCTATCTCTTTCAAAAATAAATAAACTTAAAAAACAAGTAATCTTGTGTGTCAGCTATACTCAAATTTAAAATATTTTTTAAAAGAAATTAATCAGGAAGAATAAACTGTAAGGGTACCTGGGTGAGTCAGTCAGTTGGGCATCCAACTTTTGATTTCAGCTTAGGTCATCTATGATTTCCTGGTTCATGGATGGGAGATGTGCATCAAACTCTGAGAATGGGTGCATCCTCTCTCATGTGTGCAACTGCAGATAAAACATACAGTTACAATAAGGCATGGAAAGGCTAAGTGAGACTGGCAGAAACACA
Source organism: Puma concolor (assembly GCF_028749965.1). NCBI lineage: Eukaryota > Metazoa > Chordata > Mammalia > Carnivora > Felidae > Puma > Puma concolor. The sequence goes on from NC_141671.1 coordinate 30,490,899, forward strand.
GACCCCTATACGTGCAGGTTTTTGTGTGGAGTGTGGGGTCAGAGAAGAGGCTGGGGTGCAAGAAAGACAATTAATTGGATGAGAGCGGAAAGAGATCCCACATGGAAATAAACACAACATCCCAACAAGGCATCAAGATCTGGGGGCATAAACTTGTCAGGCACCCATTAGGCATCAGGCACCATTGCCTGCACTATATGGTTCAAGACAAAGTCTCTAAGGAACAAGGAGACTCTGAAGAGTTGGAGGAACCAATTTCATGAGATCAATACTCACTGGAGGAGGAAATATCCATCTCATCAGGCAGCTCACTACTACTGACCTCAGAGTGACCCTGTACATCACTGAGGATCTTGGCATTGTTTTCACTTTACACAAACGTGATGGACAATCCCTTAAGGCAACTGGCCTGCACAGGCCTCCTGGAAGGGGACAGAGGGTAGCACTGGGAAGACCCCAAAATAGGAAGACACCCAAAGGAGGGACGAAGATGTACGGTATGAAGACATAGGAAATCAAGGGGTGGGAGGGGACACTGGAATGCCCGTGTGAGTGTGCAGTTTACCCGATGCAGGTAGGGGTGGGAATCCTCAGGCAGGTGGTAGTTGATGGCAGTGTTCATCTGCTACTGTCCATGCCTCGGCCACATAGGTTGGGAGCCACAAGATTTTGTTATCGAAGATCTTTAAACTACTGACAGCAAGAAAGCCTTTGTCAGAAAGGCAATTAGAAAAGAGTTCATATTCCATTCTCCCTGTGGTCTCATTTTCTCCCAAGGACACAAAACATCTTTGCATCTCTGACTCACCTCTCCTCCTGGGACATCTCTCGGGGGATGGCAATGGCTGGAAAGTTCTGCTCCACCAGGAGCTGGGCCAGGGTCATGCGACACTGCACAGATTTCACAAAGATCTCACCTGTGTGTGGAGAGTAGGGGGATGTGGGCCCAAAGGTGTGTGTGTGGAGGGGAGAGAGACAATGTGCCAGAGTGGGAGATTTCAGGAAGTACACCCTCTGCATGAATCCCACTAAGTCCCTCTTATTCCTCACTACATGATTCTTTTTTTGCTCTCAGTATAACTTACTCTTCCTTTTTCTCCTCTGGTGCTGATTTTCCTGAGAAGATTGGCCTCTGAAGATAGAGAACAGTAACCAAATTTGGCAGACATGTTAGGAGACAGGAATGAGGTACTCCATGAAAAAGGGCTAAATACTTGAACTAGGGTCTGGAACAAACAATATTCCTGCTATGAAACATTAAAGCTAAGACCTACCCTAAATCTGGGAGTAGCTTTAGTGTGAATAAGTTACACAGTCGGTAAGCTGAGAGAATGCTTCTCCTCAGGGAGTGATATAAGAAGAAATAAACACTTAAGAACACTAATAGGGCCAATGTGTAAGGATATTTAAGAATTTAAAAGTCCTTCCAGATTTTTAAAAAATTATTTTTACTTATATTGAGACACAGAGACAGTGAGTATGAGCAGGGGAGGAGTAGAGACAGAGACAGAGAGATCAAGAGAGAGAATCCCAAGCAGGCTCTACGCTGTCAGCACAGAGCCTGACACAGGGCTCCATCTCACAAACCATGAGATCAGGAGTCCGACCGTTAACCGACTGAGCCACCCAGGCTCCCAAAACACCAATTCTTTAATTATTATTAATTGGTTGTATCTATTTTAAAACACAGAATTGAAGACAGAAGAAACAGCAGCCCCCACATCGGGAACTGGTCTGACAATGACAACACTGGGCCATATTATACTCCTGTGGAACATGAGCCAGTCATCTCACAGAACATCAACATACAAGGACACTGTGAAACCATGACATTACTTTGTCTAATTACAGACAAAAACAAGGCACTGTACAACCCACAAAATATTAAACATCTCCCTATGCTGGTTAATGTGAGCTATCGCTGCTTTTTTACCCTTTTCTTCCCCTCAAGTTTTTATTTAAATTCCAGTTAGTTAACATACTGTGTATTATTAGTTTCAAGAGTGATTCATCACTTACATACAACACTCAGCGCTCATCACAACAAGTCCCTGCTTAGTACCCATCACCCAATGTAGCCCATCCCATTTAACCTGTGATCCACCCAAGATCTTGACAGCTTCTCGGTACTGACCACCTTTTCAGTTGGGATTTGTGGTAATATTAAAACAAATGACTTTCTTTAAATTTTTTTTAATGTTTATTCATTTTTGAGAGGAAGAGAAAGACAGAGTGCAAGCGGGGGTGGGGCAGAGAGAAAGGGAGACAGAATCCTCAGCAGGCTCCAGGCTCCGAGCTGTTAGCACAGCTGATGAGGGGCTAGAACTCATGAACCACGGGATCATGACATGAGCCGAAGCTGGATGCTTAACGAACTGAGCCAGGCAGGCACCCCAAAACAAATGACTTTGTGATAATTCGATTCCACTCTAATCAACGCCAGAACACCTATATTACTTAGTGAAACAACACACAACACATTACTTAAAAACAATTATGCATTAGTACAAGATCCATTCCATGTGTAGATGGGCCTACGGATTGAATGTAACACAGAAGGAGACAGTCAGTGATACCAGTTCAGGTTCCAGTTTCAAATAACCTCAGAGAAAGTACAACTTGTGTAGTTTTAATATAGATCAAAGATGAATACCCATAATTATCTGAAAACGATATGAAACATACTATTCTCCTATATTTGGTCAAGGATGTAAATTTTCTTCATATACTTCAGCCAAAACAACACAATAGATGCAGAAGCAAATCTGAACATCTAGTGGTCTTCTAATGAGACAGACAAGAAAGTGACTTGCAAGAATGTAAAATAAAGCAAAATCCACTCTTTTCACTGCCTTATTTGGAAAAATTATTTTTCATAAAAAAACATATTGCTGTTTTATATGATGGTAAATGAATTAATAAATATTTAATTCTGTTTTGTTCCTACTATGGTAAATATGGATAGATATAACCCACAGACACACAATTATCCCTGGGATTCTCACTAATTTGTAAGACTGTATAGATATCCTGAGAACAAAATGTTGGAGAATAACAGCTCCTGGACCAAGACTCGGGGAGACAGTGTGACAAAGAGAGTTCTGTGCAGTAGGTGAGGCGTCCAGGCCAAGTCCCAGGTCCCGGCCTGCCTCTCAGGGTCTCTGCCCCCGGGCGGTGTCGGGGACGGGGAAGCCCAGTGGTGGGGAGCCCCCAACTGCCCTGGTTTCACTTCTCCAGGTCACGACCTGTGTCAGCTCCTTCTGCCTGGATACTAATGACGCAGCCCCGGTTCACACTATTAGTGTCCAGTTTCCGGAGTAGGCAGTCAGCGGCACCGCGGTTCCGGGTCATAAAGTCTCAGCACTCGCCCCTGGTACCAGCTGCGACTCACATTCTCTCCGGACGCCGAGGATGGGGTTCGTCATGCCCCGAACCCTCCTCCTGCTGCTGTCGGAGGCCCTGGCCGTGACCCAGACCTGGGCGGGTGAGTGTGGGGTCAGGAGTAAAGGGCCTCTGCGGGGCAGGAGCGAGGAGACCGCCCAGCGGGGACGCGGGACCCACAGGGAAGGTGCCTGTCCTCCGCCCCCACCCCAGACCCCCACCCGCCTCCAAGCCCGCCCTGGCCTGCCCTCCCCCACCCCTCCCGGACTCCGCCCTGCTCTCCCCAACTCGGGTCCCCCTCCCCCTGCCCTCCTGGCCGCCTCCCCCTGGCACCCGGGCCCCGCGCGGGGAGGAGGGTCCGGCGGGGTCTCAGCGCCTCAGCGCCCGCAGGCTGCCACTCCCTGAGGTATTTCTACACCGCGGTGTCCCGGCCCGGCCGCGGGGAGCCCCGCTTCATCTCCGTGGGCTACGTGGACGACACGCAGTTTGTGCGGTTCGACAGCGACGCCCCAAATCCCAGGGAAGAGCCGCGGGCGCCGTGGATGGAGCAGGAGGGGCCGGAGTATTGGGACGAGCAGACGCGGATGGTCAAGGACCAAGCACAGACTTTCCGACTGAGCCTGAACAACCTGCGCGGCTACTACAATCAGAGCGTGTCCGGTGAGCGGGCCCGAGTCCAGGGCACGACCCCCATCCCCACGGACGGGCTGGGGTCGCCCCGAGTCTCTGGGTCTGAGCACAGCGGCGAGGTCACAGGATCCCTGTCCCCCGACACCGAGAAGAGCCCGCACGAGCTTTGAGGCGGGTTTACTTTCGGTTTCACCTTAATCACTGCTGTTCTGGGGGCGGGGCGGGGCCAGAGTCGCACAGCCTCCAGAGAATGTATGGCTGTGACATCGGGCCTGACGGCCGCCTCCTCCGCGGGTACCCTCAGGACGCCTACGACGGCGAGGATTACATCGCCCTGAACGAGGACTTGCGCTCCTGGACCGCGGCGGACACCGCGGCGCAGATCACACGCCGCAAGTGGGAGGTGGCCGGTGAGGCGGAGCGCTGAAGGAACTACCTGGAGGGCACATGCGTGGAGGGGCTCCCCAAATACCTGGAGATGGGGAAGGAGACGTTGCTGCGCGCAGGTACCGGGACCGCTGGGCCTCCCCGATGGCTCCTCCACTGGGGCTGGCTTCCCACGAGGAAGGAAAAATGGACTCAGTGTCAGAACAGCGCCCCTCCCACGGGTGGGAAGAGGGACATCCTCCTCGGTGTTCATATTCCTGCTAGAGTGACTCACCTAGAGGGCGCTTTTCTCTCAAGGACAGGCAGGAATCCACTCTCCCCAGCAGGGACTCAGGTTGAGACCATCCCTGAAATAACCCATCAGCAGTTCCCTCTGACCCTGGCAGCCACCTTGTGAACCCTGACCTTCCCTCTCAAGGCCTTGTGCTCCCTGAGAACATGTTTGCAGATCTGAGTCTGGGTTTTCTGAGTCATCACCCTCCACCACAGTCAGGACCACAGTGTGTTCCCCACTTTAGATCTGCAGCCTCCCACCTGGGCTCTCTCCCTGACTCCAGAACTTAACAAGGATCAGGAGATCCCAAAGGCTAGACTTCTCTCTGGGTTTTGTGTTTCTTCCATCCAGATCAGTGGTCCTGTCCACCTCAGGATGGTCACATGGATGCAGTTTCAGTGGCCCATAAAGCTAAACCACAGTGTAGATTCTCTGTTTCTTCTTCCTCGGAATCTCCCGACACACATGTGACCCGCCACCCCATCTCTGACCGTGAGGTGACCCCGAGGTGCTGGGCCCTGGGCTTCTACCCTGTGGAGATCACCCTGACCTGGCAGCGTGATGGGCAGGACCACACCCAGGACGCAGAGCTTGTGGAGACCAGGCCTTTGGGAGATGGGACCTTCCAGAAGTGGGCAGCTGTGGTGGTGCCTTCTGGAGAGGAGCAGAGATACACGTGCCATGTACAGCACGAGGGGCTGCCCGAGCCCATCACCTTGAGATGGGGTAAGGAGGGTTTGGGGTAGAGCCCCTGTCAGGGAACACAGGGCCCTTCTGGAGAATTTCACAAAGTCAGAACTGAAGCCAGAGGTCTGGGCCTCTCACCTTCCTTCCCCTTCCAGAACCATCCTCTCAGCCCTCCATCCCCATCCTGGGCATAATTGCTGCTGTGGTTGTCCTTGTGGTCACTGTGGTGGTTGGAGCTGTGATCTGGAGGAAGAAGTTCTCAGGTAGGAATAGAGTGGGGGGATCTGAGTTCACTTGTCCTGCTGGGGGGTTTCCTAGGTAGCACATTGTCCTGCCTGGTTCCTGGGAAGTACCATCCACACACATGTAGCTGCCCACTCTGGAGCTGTTACTAACAATCACTCTGTAGCAAAGCACTTGGAAAATGAAGGACAGATTTTCACTTGGTAGTTCTGCTGATGGGGACCTGATTCCTAGCAGTGACAGGACAGAGAGGAAGGTCCCTGTTCAGGACAGACCTCCAGCAAGTCACGTGGTTCTGTGACCCCACAACTCTTTCTTCATGTGTCCCAATCCTGTCCTGGGTGTTTAGTCAGAACTCTGGAAACTTCATTTTGGACCAGGACTCGGAGGTTGCTCTAGGATCTCATGGCCCATCTGTCCCAAGTCTCTAACATGATATTTTCTTCCCACAGGAGGAAAAGGACCGAGCTACTCTCACGCTGCACGTGATGGAGGGGGTGATTCCTGAAACCCTGGGATAGTGTAGACAGGACCTCATAGGGAGGTCCCTGCGCGCCCCCCCCCCCCCCGCCGCTATAAGCTCCTCCTTTAGTCTCATCTCCTGTGGTTCTGATCACGTCCTAGTCTCATCTCCTGTGGTTCTGATCACGTCCTGTTTGTTCTACTCCAGGTGATGACAGCGCCTAGGGCTCTGATTCGTTTCTAATGGCTCCTAAAGGTAAGACTCTGGAGGGCCTGAAGCGAGGAGAGGTGGGGGCACTAAGGACACTTTGACATGCGGAGGGCTGTTGAGAAATTGGCTCTTATGTGACTGACTTAAATCTGTCAGTGATTAATTTTTTCCACAGTGTGAGACCCGCTGCCTGTGGGGCACTGAGCGATGCAGGATCTGTTCACACCCCCCACTTAGTGACATCGAGATCCCCTGACTTTCTGTGGATGGTGTCAGAATGTGTCTGCGTTCCCATTAGCATATTGTGAGGACGCAGGAGACTGCCCCCCCCCCCCCCGCCCACCATGACCCCTCCCCATACTGATTCCTGTGCCCTTTCTGATCTGCTTTCTTATTCCAGCAGAGGTAGGGCTGGACCGTCTCCATTCCTGTCTTCATTTCATGTTGGGCAGAGTATTGTTACCTTACTTCCCCACTGAAAATGAGAATCCAGATATGAATTGTGTTTTGTAATTCTTGGCATGTGGGGATGATGAGATAATAAAAGAGAGGATTTGTAAAGTTGAAGTAGAAAAGAAATGAAAGCACTGAGAACCTTCAGAACCTGTGTTTTTGCTGTACTGAGTCTGGTGCAGGTGGGGACAGGAGAGAACTGTGAGGAGCCGAGCAGGGACAGGGCCTGTGTCCAGTTGGTGCTCAAGCACCATTGGTGTGACGTGCTCACTCCTCAGCTGGGTCATGTCTCTGCTCCTTGTCCTTGTCCCTTCTGTGGATACTTGTCTCACCAGGACCTGTGATCGTAGGGGCTTGGATGTCACCTGTCACCAGGATCTTGGGCAGCAAATGATTCCTGTGACTGGGTCAGCCCAGGCTCCGTCCTGGGTTGAGCCCTCAGCCCCATCTTTTGGGTGTTTTTTTTTTTTTACCTTGTTTCTGTGGAGCATCAGGCCTGTTCTTGCTCTTGTGTCCGAGTTCCTGTCTCATTCTTCCCAGGTGACCCCGGCAGTTACATCACCAAGAGTCTTTTGGACTGACATTCCCACAGACCTAGGTGTGCTCTGCACACAGGAGTCTCTGGGGTTTGGAGAGGTGAATTTTCAGTCATCCTTCCCTTCTCCTCCCTCTAGACCTGTCTTCTGGATTATTCTTTAGATTCTGGAGGTAGAGAGGAATCCGAGAGTTTCTCATCCTTTTTCATCTTCAGTTAGTTTCTACCTTCCCTGCCTCTCTATGCCCTTTCCCTGCCCTTAGTTTAGTGATGCTGGTGTGGCTCCCATCCAAGTTCATGGATTTATAAAGCAGGGTCTAATGTAAACTTCTATTTGGTTGTGGAGAAAGGGCCCACTAGAGCCTAAGTACAGTGTTTCTGAAGACAGAACTGTAATTCTGTGCTGTGCTGTGCAGGGGAAACGCTGTGGGAGGGGGGAGCTGAGCAGAGAGAGGGAGGGAGGAGCAGCCCTGGGGAAAAGTAGAGGCGGCACTGATGGTGAGGTGGGGGCACTTTGTGCGGGAGCTGCCACGGACCGGCTGTGCCTGAGGCTCATCCAGAAGACAGAGGTCTTCTCCGCTGACCAATTGTTCCACTGATAATGTCGTGTGTCACATGCAGGATCCGCTATTTTTTCATCTAGGACACCTCAGTGACTAAGAAGAGGCAAACATGCTGGTCTTGTGGAGAATATGTCCTAGGGGTGAGGGACAGACTCCACTTGACCCTGGAACAGTGTGGGGACTGAGGGCAATGACCCCATTGTGCAGTCAGAATTCCAAGTGTAACTTTCGACTCTCCTGAAACTTAACTACTACTACTAATAACCTACTGTTGATAAGAAGTCTTACTGAAAACATGAACAGTCATTTAACACATATTTTGTACATTACATGTATATGTACATGTATTCTTACAATAAATTAAGCTGGAGAAAATAGAAAACATAAGAGAAACTTCACTGGCAGTACTTATTGTAAAAAAAAAAGTCTACATACCAGTGGATGTGCACAGTTCCAATTAGTGTAATTCAGAGTCAACTGTATATTGTATAAATGTGGTAAATAAGGGAAGTGTTTAAATTGGAAATTGGTAAGTGCTTTGAGGAAGCTGACCCAGAGAGTTACCTGTGTGGGGACAGGGAAGGTGGCTACTTTACTAGGGTGGTAAGTGTGAGCCTCACTGGGAAGCTCACCTCTGAGAGATGTGTGGGACACAAGGAGTTGTTGAAGAGCATGTCTCAGGGAGTTCTTTCCAGGCAGGAGAACCTCCAGGCACATTCACTAGGGCAGGAGTGTGTCCTGTGTTCAAAGAAGGGTGAGAGGCCACTGTGGCTGGAGCAGAGAGCATGTGAAATGCGGTCAGATGTCTAGACCTTAGGATTAGAAGGGTTTTCAGTTTTCTCTGAGATGTGGAGCCACCAGATGGTTTAGATCAGATGGTCCACCTGGGACTACTCTTTAGAAGCATTTGTTGCTGTGCAGAATTGAGAGGTGAAGGGCAAGTGACCAGTAGGGAAGCTGTGGGAATCTAGTACAATGTTCCAGGAGGGGGATGTTGGATTTACATGGGGGTTGAAGAGAGAAAATAATAGGAAGTGACTGTGCTCTAGTTATTGTGTGTGTGTGTGTGTGTGTGTGTGTGTGTGTATGTCCTGGATACATTTAAAGATGGACTTTACAGCATTTCCTAATGTATTAATTCTGGGTTTTGAGAAGGAGGAATCAGGGACGGCATCCAATGCTTCAGACTGGAGGTAGAAATGAGGAGTGCCTTCCATGGAAACAGGGAGGACTCTGGAAGTAGGACATTTAGGGAAGCTGCGTCACAGGCACACAATTTAGGAGTGTGGAATCTGAGATTATTAGAAATACAAGCGAAGTTGGCAGCTGGATATAGAGTGCAGGGTGGGAGAAATATCTAGGTTGGAGGAATAGATATGGAGGTGACACCATAGAAATGATGTTTAGAGCCTTTAGCATAGATGAGGTCACCAAGGGGATGATGGCCATAGAAGAGAGAGGAACAGGACCAAACTTGTCAGCACTAAGCAAGCAGATCAGAGCAAACCTAGAGCACACTGCACAGTTCTGGTTCTGCACCTAGAAGGCACACACTCCAGGGAGACCCAGCCTTCAGTGTGCACAGGAATTTCCTGGACTGAGGAAGAGCTAGACAGTCTGGAGTAGAGTGTGAGATTCTGGGTTTATAACAAGGTTGGTGCTGCTTCTGGTCTTCAGATCACACACTGAGCACCAAGCACGTAAAGCAGGATTCCCACATGGCTGTGCCTCTGCCTCTCCTGTGGGGCTTATTAAGATTCCTGGGTCCACGCCCAACGCTCTAACATGGTAGATGGGGAGAGGCCTGAGCATTTTGTAACAAACCCACAAGCAATCCTGGGGTTCCACCAGGTAGAGATGCAGTGAGGTCACTGATGAGAGCCCTCATTGTGGGAAGGGGTCTTACATCCACATTTAAAAGTTGTTTTTTCTAGGAAGAAAAATGCAAGGCCTGCTGGGAGATACATATTTTCTCTCCCAGGGGGCAGAGCCAAGTGGCAGATTGAGGATGTGGTTATCAGCTCAACATAAAATCTCTGAGATAACAAGAGTGTAGATCTCAAATGTTTGTACCACACAAAAGGAAATGGTAACTATGTGACAAGGTGCAGGTCTAGGGTAATGCTCTGGTTGTAAGCATTTTGCAGCATAGAAATGTATCAAAACAAGAGATTGTAGCCTTAAACTGACACAATGGTGTATGTCAGTTATACCTCAGTAAAACTGGAAAAAAAGTCTGAAATCATGCTCTCTGAAGCTATTGCCTGCATTGACTTCTGCCTCTTTGTGATACATGTGCACAGTTACAGAGACTGGGATGAGAGAGAATGTGGGGCCTTGTTCTATTTCAAGGAAAGTCACAAACCAGGCTTGAGGCTACACAGACGGAAACAGAATCCACAGTGGACCCGAGGGGGAGGCTCACATATAGCCAGGGCCCTGCTGTTGGGTAAAGATGCCACCCTCACAACAGAGTCCCCTGACATAGGACACTGGATCCGGAGGCTGAGACTGCTGTTGCTGCTGCCCCTTGCAACTGCATGACACCACTGTCACTCAAACACCTGTGCCAAATGCCATGTAGTGTGGTCCCAGCCTCTCTGTCCCATGTCCTGAGGCAGAGTCTGGCAGGTGGTCACGTGACTGTGAAGTTTCATGACATGTCCAATGCAAGACTGGCAAAATGGGTTCTCCTCTCCATGGTCTCTGCCCTCCATCACGATTTTTAAACGTGGAAATCTTTTATGTGGGAAGAGGGTACTAGTTCTGGGCATGGAAACTGGGGGCCTGGAATGGGAAAAGAATGACAAATTGCAATATTTGGAGCAGTGATTTGAGACTACAACTTGTATGATACATTGTAGGCACTCAGGTCAGATTGGAGGAAGGAGTGACTAAAAAATGGCATCTTTCAACTTTTCCCCTTGATAGTTGTTATGGGATCCAGCTTTTGTCTACTCCAGTTCTACTCACAAGTAAGTGGAGTAGCACTGTCGGGTGATGAAGTGATTGTTCAAAATGTCTTCTCCAGCCTTTGTCTCCTCCTAGGATTAAGTAACCCGGATCTGTAACACTTCAGATGATCCTTATACATACACTGACACTTCATATTTCTTTGTACATGCCCATATTTCTGGGGACAGTATCCAGAATTTACCAGATTTTATGTGACCCTCACAAAAGTCTAAAAAATCATTCCAGGTTAGACACTGTGCTTCTCCACGTCTGGTCCATGAACAGCTAGTAATCAAACTGTTTTTAGCAGATCCAATGACTTGATATACAGGCTTATTTTTGTGTTGATTACCAGTCTGAGACAGGATAAGGTTTCACTTTCATTTCTGTCTCTATCTGTTTGTGGGCTGATGCACATTCACAGACCAGTGCTGGCTCACGGAAGACACAGATCACCATTGGTTTAGGTAGACTTGTATTCTACCACCTCGTCTGGTGCTGGATAAATTGCAGAAATGAAACAATTGTGAATGGGGATCCTCTTCCAATAACACAGACTAAGTTTTAAGGCTGCCTCTTCCTATAAAAACAACTAACAATGATTATGTATATATATATATATATATATATATATATATATATATGTATATATTTTATACATATATTTGGGTGATGTGTATATATATCACCCCCCCCAAAAAATCAAGAGAATAATCATTTAGGCCAAAATATAATCATGGGCAAAAAGCCAGGGATGATGGTTGCTCTGATACTTAAGGTGTATTTCAAATCTAGAAAATCTCAGCTTGCTTCTCAGGCTCATGAACTGAATAGACAGGAAATAATGCTCAGAGCTTATTCACGTGAGGAGCATGAGAAACATCCCCTCCCTGAAAATATGGGAACCTAAGATACATAGATTCATATTCTCAAAAAAGGGTGACACAGATCAGATTGGCTCTATCTTGAAATACAAGAAGATATTATTGTAAGGAGATTTGCTTTGAACCAGCACAAAGTAAGCAAACAGCTATTTCAAAGAATTTGCAATGACAGACTAACACTTCTGTGATTTGTAGTCCAAATTTCCTTTGCTATTTTGGACCAAAATACCTTCAAGTCATTACTTTAGTTTATAATTGTCCTGGATTGATATTGACTCAAATTTATAAGAGAGAAACAAATTTCTCTAGAGAAATCTACATTTATCCAATGTCAAAAAATGTACACAAAGAATTGCACAAAGAAAAAGAGCAACTCGTAGCATGAAATGTAAAGTATAAATGGGAAAAAGACTATGATTGAGTAACTTTAGAGAATATAGGTAGTAAAAAGGTCATAAAACTTCAATATTGCACTCATAGGACATAAAAGATAACATGACCAGGATATGATATAAATATATAAATATATGTTATGTGACTAAATATTATATATATGACATAAAGAAAAAAATCACAAAATTGAAAATGTAGAAAAAATGGGAAAAGAAAAGCACCCTTAAGAAAATAACTACAAAATAGATTATATTATTATATAATTAACATATTACAACATGAAATATTCACTTAATAAATGATTACCAGTAAAAGAGGAATGAGTGGAAACATGGAAAACAAAAAGTAAAATGACATCATAAATCCATCTATGTCAATATTAGCATTTCATGTAAATGTCTTAAATAAGTCAAAGTGTAGATGGTTGGACTGAAAATAAACAAGATCCAACTATGTTGTCTAGAGTAGACACACTTGAGATTCAATTACAAATAGTATAAAATTAAAGAAATGGTTCTGCAACTGGCAGTGTGGAGCCTGCTTGGGATTTTCTCTTTCTCCCTGTCTGTCTACCCCACCCCCACTCACAGTGTCTCTGTCTCTCTCAAAATAAATAAATAAACTTTTAAATAAATAAATAAACAAACAAACAAACAAACAAATAAATAATGCTAGTAAAGGGGTGCCTGGGTGGCTCATTTGATTAAGCATCCAGCTTCAGCTCAGGTCATGATCTCATGGTTCTTGGGTTTGAGCCCCGCACTGGGCTCTCTGCCATCAGCAGAGATCCTCTGCTGCTGCTTTCGGATCCTCTGTCCCCCTCTCTCTCTGCCTTCCCCCCGGCTCACTCTCTCTCTCTGTCTCTGTCTCTGTCTCTCTCTCTCTGTCACACACACACACACACACACAAATAAACATTTAAAAAATGCTAGTAAAGATAAACAGCAACATTTTATAATGATAAAAGGTAAAAGGGTCAAATTATCAGAAGGAGGAAACAATTCTGAATATATATTCACCTAATACCTCAGCACCAAATACATGAAAACAAAACAGACAGAAACTGAGAAATAGGCAATACAACAGTAATAGTCAAAAACTGAAATATATCACTTTCCATAATGGAAAGAACATCTATGCAGAGATCAATAAACATAAAGAAGGCTTGAATCATACTATAAACCAACAGCAGAAATTTGACATTTATTGAACATTCCAACCATCAACAGAATATACATTCTTTTTAAATGCATGTGGAGGTTTCTTGAGGATAAACCATATGCTAGGCCATAAAACAAAACTCAACGAATTTAAAGGATGTAAATAATGCATAATATGTTCTCTTATCACAGTGGCATGATACTAGAAATCAGTCAATAACTGGAAGAAATTTGGGAAACTCACAATATGCAGAATTAAACAACACACTTCTACATAATCAAAGGGTAAATGAGATATCACAGTGGGAATCACAGAATAGTTTAAGATTAATAAAAGTGAAGACAGAGTGGGGTGTCTGGGTGGCTCATTTGGTTGAGTGTCCCGCTCTTGATTTTGATTCAGGTCATGATCTCATGGTCATTGGATCGAGCCCTGGGTTGGGCTCCATACTGAGCATGATGCCTGCTTGGGATTCTCTCTCTCCCTCTCTTTCTACTCCCCTCTCAAAATAAATAAATAAACATTTTTAAAAAGAAACATATCAAATCAATTACCTAAATTTCCACATTAAGTCAAAGAGAAAAGAGGAGCAAAGTAAACCAAAAGCAAGCAAAAGGAAGGAAAAAGGAAAGATTAGAGTGGAGATGAATGAAAAACAGAAAACAGAATAAAATAACAATATATAAAACTAAGTTAAATGTGATCCTTTGAAAGATCAACAAAACAGACAAATTTTCAACTAGACTCACAAGGGAGAGAGAGACAGAGAGAAAGAGAGAACTCAAATTATTAGAGTCAGCAATGAAAGAGGGAATTTTATGACTGACCATACTGAAATAAAGAGAATTATATGAGATTATGATGAACAATTATGCCAAAAATTAGCTTACTTAGATAAAATAGGCAAATTAATAGACACAAAGTACAAATGCTGACTCAGAAGAAATGGACTATCTGAATATACCTATAATGAGGTAGAAGATTGAGTCTATTGTCAAAATCTACCCCACAAAAAATGCTACCCCAGTTCCAAATGCTTCACCTGTGAATTATACCAAATGTGTAAAGAAATAATAACAGCTCTTTACAAAACCTTCCAAAAAGGAGAGGAGGGAACCCAACTCCCTCTATGAGGCTAGTATTATTCAGAGACCAAAACCAGACAAAGATATCACAAGAAAAGAAAATTCAGGCTAATATCTCTTATGAATATAGACATGGAAAAATTCAACAAAACATAGCAAATCAAATCCAGCAACATATAAAAAAAGCTATACTCCATGACCAAGTGAAATTTATTCCAGGAATGCAATATTGGTTTAACATCCATATCAACAGTGCAATATACCATATTTCTATAATAAAATACAAAAGCCACCTGCTATCTCAACAGATGGGCAAGAAGCATTTGACAAAATCTGACACCCTTTCATGATAAAAACCCACCAAACTGGTAACAGAAGGGAATTTTCTCAATCTGATTAAAAGCATTTATGAAAACCCTTAAGCTAACATGTTACGTACTTAATGGTGAAATACTGGTTGTTTTTCTCTTTCGATCAGCAACACGAAAAGGATGTCCACTCTCACCACTTCCATTAAACATTGTGCTGGAGATTCTATAGCAAGAAAATAAGATAAAGTGCATCCTGATTGGGGAAAAAAGAAGTAAAATTATTTCTGTTCGCACACAGATGACATGATCTTGTACATAGAAAATCCTAGGGCATCAACTATTAGAACAAACAGACAAGTTCAGCAACATTGTAGGATATGAGGTCAATACCTGAAAAATCAGTTATATGTCCATATACTTTCAATAAACAATCCAACAATGAAATTAAGAAAACAACTCCATTTATAATAGCACCAAAATGAGTTAAATACTAGGAATACATTGAACAAAAGAAGTGCAAAACTTATACTCTGAAAGCTACAAGGCATTATTGAATGAAATTTAAAAACATCTAAGTAAATGGAAACATGTTCACAGTCAGAAGACTTAATATTGTCAAGGTGGCAACGTTCCTCAAATTCATCTATAGGTTCAACACAATCCGTATCAGATACTTAAATAGCTCCTTTGTAAGAACTGACAAACTGATTCTAAACTCATAGGAAAAGTCAAGGGACTTAGATTAACCAATCTTAAAAAAGGAGGCCAAAGTAGTAGGACCCCCAATTCCCAATTTCAAAAACATCCTGCAAAGCAAAGGTAATCAAGATGGTTTTGGGAGTCTGGTTCAAGGTACCAGCTTACCGACATCCTGAACTTGTCTCCTTTCATGGACACAACAAATTTACAACTATATACAGGATAATGTTCTCTGAAAAAGACTTCAGCCTGCACAACAAACAATAAAAGGACAGTATGAAAACAGGTAAGAGAGGCAGAGACACTCTTGCCAAAAACAAAAACAAAGACAAAACCAAAAGCACACCTGCCCCCTCCCAGATATGAGAATTCAAAATATACTGGGACTTCAAAAATACAAAATTTCTCTGAAAAGCAGTGTCTGTGCCCCACACTAAGCACTAAACCCTGGGGTCTGCACAGGAGAGATGAGCCCCTAAAAGGCCTGACTTTGAAAGCCAATGTGAGTATATTCAGGAAAACCACAGAACTGTAGCTAATGAAGAACCCACTCTTTTTTTTTTAACTTTTTATTTAAATTTTAGTTAGTTAACATACAGTACGATATTGGTATCAGGAGTAGAATTCAGTGATTCATCACTTACATAAAACACCCAGTGCTCATCATAACAAGTGCCTTCCTTAATGCCCATCACCCATTTAGCCAATCTCCACCCACCTCCCTCCATCAACCCTCAGTCTATTCTCTATCATTAAGAGTCTCTTGTGGTTTGCTTCCCTCTCTCCTCTTTTTTTTTTCTGCTTCCCATATGTTCATCTGTTTTGTTTCTTAAATTCCACCTATGAGCGTCGCCTGGATGATTCAGTCAGTTGGGCGTCTGACTTGTGCTCAGGTCATGATCTCACTGTTTGTGAGTTTGAGTCCCGCATCCAGCTTTGTGCTGACAGCTCAGAGCCTGGAGCCTGCTTCAGATTCTGTGTCTCCCTCTCTCTCTCCCACTCCCCCACTGGCACTCTGTCTCGCTCTCAAAAGTAAATAAACATTTAAAAATTCCACATATGATTGAAATCATATGATATTTGTCTTTCTCTGATTGATTTATTTTGCTTAGCATAAAAATTCTAGCTCCATCCATGTTGTTGTAAATGGGAAGATTTCATTCTTTTTGATAGCTGAGTAATATTCCTATATATATGTGTACACACACACACACACACACACACACACACACACACACATATATATCACCTCTTCTTTATCCATTCATCGGTCGATGGACATTTGGGCTCTCTCCATAGTTTAGCTATTATTGATAATGCTGCTATAAACATTGTGGTGAATGTATACCTACAAATATGTCTTTTTGTACCCTTTGGGTAAATACATGGTAGTGTAATTGCTGGACCATAGGGTATTTTTATTACTAGTTTTCTGAGGAAATTCCATACTGTTCTCCAGAGTGGCTACACCAGTTTACATTCCCACCAACACTTCAAGACACCAACACTTCTCCACATACTTGACAACATCTGTTATGTCTTGTGATGTTCATTTTAGGCATTCTGGCAGCAAAATGTGAGCATATTTTCTTTTTTTTTTTAAACATTTGTGTGCTTGCTTGTTTGTTTGTTTATTTTTAACATAATTTATTGTCAAGTTGGCTAACATACACTGTATAAAGTGTGCTCTTGGTTTTGGGGATAGATTCCCATGGTTCATCACTTACATACATCACCCACTGCTCATCCCAACAAGTGCCCTCCTCAAAGCCCATCACCATTTCCCCCTCTCCCCTGCCCCCTATAAACCCACAGTTTGTTCTCTGTATTTAAGAGTCACTTATGGTTTGCCTCCCTCCATCTCTGTGACTATATTTTCCCCTTCCCTTCCCCCATGGTCTTCTGTTAAGTTTCTGAAGTTCCACATATCAGTAAAAACATATGATATCTGTCTCTCTCTGACTTATTTCATTTAGCATAATACCTTTCAGTTCCATCGACGTTGCTGCAAATGGCAGGATTTCATTCTTTCTCATGATGTTAGCATATTTTAACAAGTCTGTTAGCCATCTGGATGTCTTCTTTAGAAAAGTGTCTTCTAAATTCATGTCTTCTGCCCATTTATTAATTGAGTTATTTGCTTTTTGGGTGTGGAGTTTGCTAAGTTCTTTATAGATTTGGGAAACTAATCCTTTATCAGATATGTCGTTTGCAAATATCGTCTCCTATTCTGTAGATTGTCTTTTACTTTGGTTGGTTGTTTCCTTCCCTGTGCAGAAGGTTTTTATCTTGATGAACTCCCAGTAGTTCATGTTTGCTTTTGTTTCCCTTGCCTCCAGCAGTGTGTACAGTAAGAAGCTGTTATTGATTTTGATGGGTTCCTATCTCAAATTTAGGTCTTTCATCCATTTTGAATTTCCTTTTGTGTATGGTGTAAGAAAGTTGTCCCACTTTATTCTTCTTCCTGTTGCTGTTTAGTGTTCCCAACACCATTTGTTACAGAGACTTTTTTCCATTGGATACTCATTCTTGATTTGTCAAAAATTAGTTGACCATATAGTTGTGGGTCCATTTCTGAATTTTCTATTCTGTTCCATTGATCTATGTGTCTGCTTTTGTGCCAGTACCATACTGTCTTGATGACTACAGCTTTGTAATACAGCTTGAAATCTGGAATTGTGATGCCTCCAGTTTTTTTGTTTTTCAGAGTTTCCTTGGCTATTTGGGGTCTTCTGTGGTTCCATACAAATTTTAGGATTGTTTGTTTTAGCTCTGTGAAAAATGCTGGTGGTATTTTGATAGGGATTGTATTAAATTATAGATTGCTTTGGGGAGGATAGACATTTGAACAATATTTGTTCTTCCAATCCATGAGCATGGAATGCTTTCCCATTTCTTTGTATCCTCAATTTCTTTATAAGTGTTCTATAGTTATCAATGAGAGTGCAGAACTTTTTCCTCTTTAGTTAGGTTTATTCCTAGGTATCTTATTGGTTTTGGTGCAATTCCAAATAGGGTTGATTCCTTGTTTCTTTTTTTCTTCCTGCCTCATTATTCGTGTATACAAATGCAACAGATTTTTCTACGTTGATTTAACAATCTGCAACTTTTCTGAATTCATGTGTTAGTTTTAGCAATTTTGGGATGGAATCTTTCAGGTTTTCTACACAGAGTATTATGATTTCTGTGAAGAGTGAAAGTTTGAGTACTTCCTTGCCAATTTGGATGCCTTTTCTTTCATTTTGTTATCTGATTGCTGAAGCTAAGACTTCCAGTAGTATGTTAAATAGTAATGGTGAGACTGGACATTCTTGTCTTGTTCCTGACCACAGGGGAAAGTTTCTCAGTTTTTCTCCATTGAGGATGATTTTATCTATGGGTTTTTCATAAATAGCCTTTATGATGTTGAGGCATATTCCATCTATCCCTATTTGTAGAAGGTATTTATCAAGCATGGATGCTGTATTTTGCCAAATGCTTTTTCTGCATGTATTGACGGGATCATATGGTCCTTGTCTTTCTTTTATTAATGTGGGGTATCATGTTGATTGATTTGCAAACATTGAACCAAACCCACAGCCCAGGAATAAATCCCACTTGATCATAGTAATACTTCTTTTAATTAATGTACTGTTGAATTCGATTTGCTAGTATTTTGTTGAGCATTTTTGCATCCTTGTTCATCAAGGGTTTTCGCCCGTAATTCTCCTTTTTGATGGGGTCTTTCTCTGGTTTTGGAATCAAGGTAATGCTGGCTTTGTAGAATCAGTTTGGACGTTTTCCTTCCATTCCTATTTATTGGAACAGTTTGAGAAGAATAGGAACACTTTGAGAAGAATTCTTTAAATGTCTGGCAGAATTCCTCTGGGAAGCCATCTGGCCCAGGACATTTGTTTGTTGGGAGATTTTTGAATACAATTCAATTTCTTTGCTTGTTATATATCTGTTCAAATTTTCTATTTCTTCCTGTTTCAGTTTTTTTGTTTGTAAGTTTCTAGGAATTTTCCATTTCTTTCAGATTGCCCAGTTTTCTGGAATATAATTTTCATAGTATTCTTTTATAATTGTTTGTATTTCTGTGGTGTTGGTTGTGATCTCTCCTCTTTCATTTATAATTTTATCTTTTGGGGGTCCTTTCTCTTTTCTTTTTGATATGTGAGGCCAGAGGGTTATCAGTTTTATTCTTTCAAAAAACCAGACTTAGTTTTGTTGATCTGTTCTACTAGGGTTTTGTTTGTTTGTTTGTTTCTATATGGTTTCTTTCTGCTCTAATCTTTATTATTTCCCTTCTCTGCCGGCTTTAGGCTGTATTTGCTGTTCCTTTTCTAGCTCCTTTAGGTGTAAGATTATGTTGTGTATTTGAGACCTTTCTTGCTTCTTGAGATAGGCCTCTTTTGCAATATACTTTCCTATTAGGACTGCCTTTGCTTCATCCCACAGGTTTTGAACTGTCGTGTTTGCATCCAGGTACTTTTTAATTTCCTGGTTAACCTGTCATTCTTTTGTAGGATGTTCTTTAACCTCCGTGTATTTGATGACTTTTCAAATTTTTTCTTGTGGTTAACTTCAAATTTCATGGTGTTGTGGTCTAAAAGTGTGCATGGTATGACCTCAATCTTTTTGTTCTTGTTGAGGGCTGATTTGTGACCTTGTGTGTGATCTATTCTGGAGAATGTCCCATGTACACTCAAAAAGAATGTGTATTCTGCTGCTTTAGGAAAAATGTTCTGAATATATATTTTAGGTCCATCCAGTTCAGTGTGTCATGTAAAGCTATTGTTTCCTTGTTGGTTTTCTGCTTAGATGGTGAGTCCAATGATGTAAATGGGGTGTTAAAGTCCTCTACTATGATTGTATTATTATAAATGACTTCCTTTATGTTTGTGATTACTTGATTTATATATTTGTGTTCTGCCAATTTGGGGGCATAAATATTTACAATTGTTTTAAATTCTTTATGGATTGACCCCTTAATAATGATATAATGTCCTTCTTCATCTCTTGGTATAGTCTTTGGTTTAAAATATAGTTTGTCTGATATGAGTATGGCTATTCTGGCTTTCTTTTGACGTCCATTAGCATGGTAGTTGGTCCTCCAACCCGTCACTTTCAATCTGCAGGTGTCATTAGGTCTAAAATGAACCCTTTGTAGGAAGCATATAGATGGATCTTGTTGTTTTGTCCATTCTGATACCATAATCTTTTGATTAGAACATTTAATACATTTACAGTCAGAATAATTATTGAAAGATATGGCTTTAAGGGCACCTGGGTGGCTCAGTCGATTGAGCATCTGACTTCGGCTCAGGTCATGATCTCACAGTTCGTGAGTTTGAGCCCCACATCGGGCTCTGTGCTGACAGCTCAGAGACTGGAGTCTGCTTCGGATTCTGTGTGTCTCTCTCTCTACCCCTTTCCTGCTCATGCTCTGTCTCTGTCTCTCAGAAAATGAATAAACGTTAAAAAAAATTAAAAAAAAAAAAGAAATATATGGCTTTAGTGCCCTGTGTTACCTGTAGATTTGGTGTTCTGGTGATGTTCTCTGGTCCTTTCTAGGTTTTTTTTGTGTGTGCTTTTGGTCTTTTTTCTCCACTCAGAGTCCCCCTTACAATTTCTTTCAAGGGGAGCCATGGTGGCTAAGTCGGTTAAGCATGTGATTTCAGCTCAGGTCATGATCTCACAGTTTGTGAGTTTGAGTCCTGCATAGGGTGAGCTGGGGCCTCAGTTCAGCTGAGCCTGGCTTCTCTCTCTCTCTCTCTCTCTCTCTCTCTCTCTCTGCCTCATGGATTTCTCTCTCTCTCTCCCTTGCTCACTTGCACCTTCTCTGTCTCAAAAAAATATTTTTTCCTTCAGGACTGGTCTTAAACTCCTTTAGTTTTTGTTTGTCTTGGAAACTATTTATCTCTCCTTCTGTTCTGAATGACAACCTTGCCGGATAAAGAATTCTTGGCTGCATATTTTTCCATTCATCACATTGAATATGTCCTACCACTCCTTTGTGGCCTGCCAAGTTTCTGTGGACAGGGCTGCTGAGAACCTGTTCTGTCTTCCCTTGTATGTTAAGGACATTTTTTTCCCCTTGCTGCTTTCAGGATTCTTTCCTAGTCTGTGTGTTTTGTGAATTTCACTATGATATGCCTTGGTGATGATCAGCTTTTGTTGAATTTAATGGGAGTTTTCTGTGCTTTTGGATTTTGATGTCTGTGTCCTCACACAGATTAGGGAAACTTTCAGCTATAATTTGTTTGAATAAACCTTCTGCCCCTTTTTCTTTCTTGTCATCTTCTGGGACTCCTATGATGCAAATTTTATTCCATTTTAGGAAGTCCTGAGTTTCCTAAGTCTACCTTCATGATACAGTACCTTTCTTTTCTTCTTTTCAGTTCATTATTTTCCATCATTTTATCTTCTATATCATTGTTTCGTTCCTCTAATTCATCCATCCTCGTTTTTATGAACTCTATTTGGGTTTGCATTTCAGTTACAGCATTTTTTTAAATTTTATTTTTTAACATTACATCCAAATTAGTAAGTATATAGTGCAACAATGATTTCAGGAGTAGATTCCCTAATGCCTCTTACCCATTTAGTCCATCCCCCTCCCACAACCCCTCCAGTAACCCTCAGTTTGTTCTCCATATTTATGAGTCTCTTCTGTTTTGTCCCTCTCCCTGTTTTTATATTATTTTTGCTTCCCTTCCCTTATGTTCATCTGTTTTGTCTCTTAAAGTCCTCATATGAGTGAAGTCATATGATTTTTGTCTTTCTCTGACTAATTTCACTCAGCATAATACCCTCCAGTTCCATCCATGTAGTTGCAAATGGCAAGATTTCATCTTTTTGATTGCCGAGTCATACTCTATTGTATATACGTACCACTTCTTCTTTATCCATTCATCCATCGATGGACATTTGGGCTCTTCCCATACTTCGGCTACTGTTGATAGTTCTGCTATAAATATGGGGATGCATGTGTCCTTTCGAATCAGCATACCTGTATCCCTTGGATAAATACCTTGTAGTGCAATTGCTCAGTTGTAGGGTAGTTCCATTTTTAATTTTTTGAGGAACCTCCATACTGTTTTCCAGAGTGGCTGCACCAGCTTGCATTCTCACCAGCAATGCAAAAGAGATCCTTCTTTCCCTGCATCCTCGCCAACATCTGTTGTTGCGAGTTGTTAATGTGAGCCATTCTGACAGAAGTCAGGTGGTATCTCATGGTGGTTTTGATTTGCATTTCCCTGATGATGGGTGATGTTGAGCATTTTTTCATGTGTCAGTTGGCCATCTGGATGCCTTCTTTGGAGAAGTGTCTATTCATGTCTTTTGCCCATTTCTTCACTGGATTATTTGATTTTGGGTGTTAAGTTTGGCAAGTTCTTTATAGATTTTGGATACTAACGCTTTATCTGATATGTCGTTTGCAAATATCTTCTCCCATTCTGTCAGTTGCCTTTGAGTTTTGCTGATTGTTTCCTTCTCTGTACAGAAGATTTTTATGTTGATGAGGTCCCAGTAGTTCATTTTTGCTTTTGTTTGCCTTGCCTCTGGAGACAAGTAAGGAGTAAGATGTTGCTGTGGCCAAGATCAAAGAGGTTTTTTCCTGCTTTCTCCTTGAGGATTTTGATGGCTTCCTGTCTTACATTGGGGTCTTTCATCCATTTTGAGTTTATTTTTTGTGTATGGTGTAAGAAAGTGGTCCAGGTTCATTCTTCTGCATGTCGCTGTCCAGTTTCCTCAGCACCACTTGCTGAAGAGACTGTCTTTATTCCATTGGATATTCTTTCCTGCTTTGTCAAAGATTAGTTGGTCATACGTTTGTGGGTCTATTTCTGGATTCTCTATTTTGTTCCATTGATCTGAGTGTCTATTTTTGTGCCATCAGCTACCGCATTTTTAATTTTGAGCTGACTAGATTTTAGTTCTTTTATTACTGCAGAAAAGATTCTGTAGTGTCTTCTATGTATATTTCAAGCTCAGCTATTATTCTTATAATTGTTTTAAATTCTAGTACAGACATCTTACTTATATCTGTATTGGTAAATCACTGACTGAGAGATATATTTCTCGCTCTTTCTTTTGGTGTGAATTCCTCTCTCTTGTCATTTTTCCCAGAACAGAAAAGAAAGAAAAAAAACAAAGACAGAAACTATCAAAAAAGTGAGATCCTGGGTGTGTTTTGTCTGTTTGTTAAAGGAATCTATATCCAAACAACAAAAATTATAATCATAATAAAAATGAAATAAAATGAAAATACACAAATACACAAAATAAAATATATATAAATTAAGAAAATGATAATAAAACATAAAAAAGGAATTTTTAAAAATAAGAAAATAAATGAAAAAATAATTTAAAAATAAAGAATAAAAGTAAAAGAGGAACTCGATCTTATTTTCCCTAGAGCTGAAACTTCGGTGTGTTTTATGATCAGTAGAGGCGGTGGGAGCAAGTGCCGGCCATCTGGAGGAGGGGCCTGTTGTGCTGATTCTGAGATGGAAATGTGACTTCATAGCACGGTGGTCAAGGCTTGATGTAAGCAGTTCTCGCGTCCGCTAGATGGCGCTGTTTTTGCTTCCCGAAGCATTTCAGGGCTGATGGGCTGATGAATGTGGAAGCTCCCACTCTCCAGGGATGGAGCTGAAAGACTGCGCCCCTAATTTTTCAGAAATCCCTCACAGAAAAGCAAGCAATTACCTCGCTCATGTCCCGTTTCCCTTCTTTTGCATGTGGCTATCCAGTTTTCTCAATATCATTTGTTAAAACAACTGTCCTTTCCCAATGAATTGTTTTGGCACCCTTGTCAATAATCACTTGGCCATATACCCAAAGGTTATTTTCTGGACCCTGTTTTTCCATAAGTCTGTATACCAGTTTTTATGACAGTACCATAACGCTTTGATTTCTGTAGCTTTATAGTAAAGCTTGATAGCTCTAGGTCTGACCTTTTTTTACCACAAGCATGTGACTGAGTTTCAAAACTCCAAGTTTTAGGGACTCCACTGGCCGAGACCAGCGCTATTCCCTAGGAGAGGATCTCGCTCCACTTTTGCTGTTTGCGGACGATGCCAGGAAAGTGGTGGCACAACCATGCAGTTGTTCCGAGTTTCTGGCAAAACAGAGCAGAATGCGGCACCACAGCTCTCTCCCCTGAGCTCAAGGCCCTGCTCCTACACTTGGGAGCAATGGAGCACGTGGGTGCCCCTGTCCTTCTTGTGACCCGGGGATCCTCAGAGCAGACTGTCACTCCTGGGACTCCTCCCACGTTGCCTCTTGAGCACCTGTAAGCCAGGCACACCCCCACAGCAGCGGGCTAAAGTTCAGATTGTGCGCTGCTTCTAATTCTTGTGGTAGCTCTGTAAGCAGGCTCCCTGCCTGCTGCCCTAAGTGCAGCTTTGGCTCCCCCAAATCAATCTCCTGCCTCCTACCTTCCAGAAGGTGGTCGCTTTTCTACTTGTAGACTTAGAGTTTTTGTTCTCGCCAAACTCCAATTGATTTCTCGAGCGTTCAAAGTGATTTGATAACTATCTGGCCGAGTTCCAGGGATGAGACAAACTTAGGGTCCCCCTCCTCCTCTGCCACCTGAACTCCTCCCCAAGAACCCACTCTTACAAAGCCTGTGTCCGGCCTCACACCCCTCAGGACTCAGCTAAACAGCAGTTTGAAAAGTGCCCAGGACCTACGTGAAGGGCACCCACTTACTAATCTTGTTTTTGTTTTCTCCTGTTTTTGTTCCAATTCCAGCATAGTTAATGAGCAGTGTTATATGAGTTTTGGATGTACAATATAGGGAGTCCAAAATTCTATACATTGCTCTGTGCCTGTTGGGATAAGTGTATTCTTAATCCCCTTCACCTGTTTCACCCCCCCCCCCCCATCCTCTGGTAACCATCCATATGTTCTGTATAGTTCTGAGTCTGGTTTTCAGTTTATCTCTTTTTCACTTGGTTCCTTTGTTTTGTTTCTTATGTTCCACATATGACTGAAATCATATTGTATTTGTCTTTCTCTGACTTATTTCGCTTAGCATTATACTCTCGTGATCCATTCATTTTGCTGCAAATGGCAAGATTTCATTCTTTTTTGTGGCTGAGTAACAGTCCGTTGCATAAATATAACCGCATCTTGGGGGCACCTGAGTGTCTCATTTGGTTCAGCCTATGACTCTTGATTTTGGTTCAGGTCATGGGATCGAGCCCCGTATGAGGCTCAGTGCTGACAGTGGGGAGCCAGCCTGCAGTTTTCTGTCTCCTTCTCTCTCTGACCTCCCTCGCTTGTGCTCTCTATCAAAATAAATAAATAAACTTTAAAACATAATATACCACAGTCTTAATCCATCTCTGGAAGGACCCATGGACTACCTTCATAATTTGGCTATTGTAAAGAATGATGCAATAAACATCGGGGTGTATATCTTTTTAAATTAGTGTTTTCATATTCTTTGGAAAAATACCCAGTAGTGGAATTACTGGATCATCTGGTAATTGTCTTTTTAATTTTCTGAGGAACCTCCGATTGTTTTCCACTGTGGCTGCACCCATTTGCATTCCCACTAACAGTGCACAGGCCTCCTTTTCCTCCACATCCACACCAAGACCTGTTGTTTCTTGTGTTTTGATTTTAGCCATTCGGACAAGTATGAAGTGATATCTCAGTGTGGTTTTGATTTGTATTTCTCTGATGATGAGTGATGCGGAGTTCTCAGTTTGTCCCCTATTCAGGATGATGTTAGCTATGGGTTTTCATATATGACCTTTATTACGTTGAGCTATGTTCCCTCTATACCTACTTTATTGAGGGGTTTTACCACAAATTTATATTGTACTTTGTCAAATGCTTTTTTCTGCATCCATTGAAATGATCATATGGTTATCCTTTCTCTTATTGATGTTATGTATCATGTGGATTGATTTTGCAAACACTGAACCACCCTTACAACCCAAGAATATTCTTGCAATATTGCAACCCAAGAATATTCTTGCAACCCAAGAATAAATCCCACTTGATTGTGGTGAATCATTTTTTTGATAACACTGTTGAATTTGGTTTCTACAGGAGTGAGGGGACGTCTGTGCTGCTCTGGGCAACAGTGGTCTGGAGCTCCTGAGGTTGCGGCCCTAACACCCACCTGCTCAGAGCTTGTCCCTGCACCATTTGGCTGCACTGCCCTGCAGCCTAACCCTGCTTGGGATCCCGAACTGCAGGCTTTCCAGCTTCTCTGGGTTTCCCTGTGCCACCAGCCCTAGCCTGCTGAGGTCTTCTGGTGGTCTTGGTGTGTATTCCCTCAGCCCTGGACTTAGGGGACTTCCGTGGTCACCCGTGAGGTGCACGTCCTGCTCTTGACTGGTAGACTATTCTAGGCATGGGGGGTAGAGGCCTAGGGCTTCCTTTGGACTGTACTTTTTTCCCTGGATTCTCGACTGCTCCGCTGAGCCCGGTGCCCATCACCCACCTGGAGGTGGGCAAGATTGCAGACATGGGACAGCTTGTCCCACTGCTCTGAGCCCCGCTGTGACTTTTGCCTTTCTGCTGGGGAGCGCCACTGCTGCCTGGGGTTCACTGTGGTAGTTGGAGGGGCAGTGGCCTCAGTGAATGTTGTGGGAGCCCCATCATCCGTCAGACCGCCCAGGGAGGGAGGGGGCCTGTTGCCCTCAAAGCTCAAGCCCGCTTCTCCAATCTCTACACCTCTCATTGGGTCTCCCATGTCCCTCACCCTTTCCCTGACATTCTCCTTGTTTTCTTTCTCTGAACCGCTTCTGGGTCCCTCACTTCACCCCTCCTCACCTCTGCCAATTTCACTCCTCCCATGGGCCATTGCCTGCAAGGAAACTTCTGGCCTACTTCCCTCTCCCTAACTTTCCTCCACTCTAATTTTCTGAGGGGGTATTTTGCCCAGAGCATCTCCCTCCAACTGCCCTCGTGCCATCACTAAGGGGAGCACTGCAGCATGGGGTGCAGCTTGTTGGCCAGACTTGTCCCTTGTTTTGGTGCCCCTCCTCCTCCCTCCCCTCCATTGCAGGCACCTGCTCTTGGACATTCTCCATCCTGGGCCAGCACCCACACCTCCCTGTCCCCTCTCCTTCATCCCACCCTCACACTCTCGAGGCTTCCACTCTCCCTGTGGACTGGACTCTGTGTCTCCCTGGTTCCTCTGCACCCCTCCCCCATGGCCCCATGCCTGCTCACACCCCTTGCCCACATGCTGGGCCCTCACCAAGCTCTCCTCTCTCAGGAGCTCCTCCCATGGGGCCCTGCCATCCACACCCCTCCTCCTGGCTCTTGGCCCAAATCCCCTCCTCTCCTGTCAGCCTCTGATTCAAGTTTGTTCTGAGACATTCAGTGCCCCCTTCACAGACCCTCAGCACTAGTCTCCCCTGCTGCCTCCTGCCTTCCCCTCTCCCCCACTGACCAGAAAACTTCTTGATGTCCAGCTGCCCAGATCCTTGGCCCTCACCTGCTCCTTTGGTTCCTTGACCCCAGTGGACCCCACTCCTGACATCTGGTCTCCAAACTTGTTGTTTCTGCCAGGTGGTCAGCACCAGCCTTTCCACACAGCCAGCCTTCTCCCATCCTGCCAGTCCTGGGCTGGAAGTCCTTCCTTGGAGGGATGATCTGCCCCCCTCCCAGAACCACACCCACCATGCAGGTCCTTCCCCAAGGTGTGCACAGAGATGTGTCGGGTCTATTTTCTCTTCCGCTGACCCTCCTTTCTAATATAGACTACCTTGGGCTTGCTGCTGTGTCTCTCAGAGACCCTCTGACTGCCTCTCCCCAGGGACACTGGCAGGTCCATCCCATTCCCCACCTGGGGGCCTCACCCTGCCATGCTTCCGCTCTGGTCCCAGGCCCACACCTTCCCCCCTCACCCCCAGGGCACTGGGCCACCCTAAACTCCCTTGTGGTCACAATCCACCCCACAGGCCCTCTGTGTCACTGTCCCCACCCTGCCTCTGTCTCCCTCTCCTGGCTCCTGTCCTCCACCCCCACCCCCCACAGACATTCCTTCTTCCCTCTCCTTCAGGCCCCTTGCCTATCTTCCTGTACTGGAAAGCCTCCTTCCTGTCCCTTGTACATGTGCATTTTCTGCATCCTCAAGACTTCAAGCAGCTCAGGACAGCAGAGCTTTTCTGAGAAATATTTGATGAACAGTTACTTCCAGGAGGCAGTCTCCTCCTTGCCATGATCCCTCAGTCTTCATTATAACCTCACGGTGCTGTCCCAGGATGGATCTGTGTATCAGAGATTTCTCACTGAGGGACGCGTGGATGGTCAGGCCTTCCTGCAGATGACAGTGAGATAGACATGGCAGAGGCACAGGGACTGTGGGCAGAAGAAGTCCTGGTACCTAAGACGTGGGATACAGAGACCAAGGCCTTGAGAGAGAGCAGGAAGGGCCTCAGAATGACTCTGGCAGACCCCCTGGCCCTGTGGGCGCAGAAAGTAGGAGACAGTGGAGTGGGGGCAAGAGTGATGAGAGGCCTTTCCCAGGGAAGTTCACGACCAAGAGCAGAGACCTGTTCTCCTTCCACTGGATTTACCTGGGAGTGGAGGTGACGACTGAGCGTCTGTGGACTTCAGCCCAGAGGTGGCCTTTACTCAGCCCAAGGAAGACGTGGAGGAGAGGAGGGAGGGGCCCTTCTGGCTGGAGTCTGTCACTGGTGTGGGGCAGGCAGAGGAACACAGGATGGGATTTGTCACTGCTGGCTGGGGGCAGGCTCCTATTCACTCCAGGAGACCTGGGGCTGGGAGATCTGAGAGGACAACAACACCAGGGGCTTCAGTCATTTCCACTATGATGGGAGCTCTTTCCTCCCCTATGACCTGAAGACCCATGGATGGCCAGTTCCCTGGTCCTCAGCGCAGACCTTGGCTAAGGAAATCATGATGCAGATGGCTTTCAAACCAGGCTTCCTCAGCCTATGTGCAGGGAGAGCTTTGTGTAAGCCTGCAGAAATATCTAGAATCCTGGTTGGACTTCTGGGCAGAACAGGTTCAACCCTGGTGCGGGGCCTTCCCCTCCCCCAGGCCCATTGACCTCCCCCCAACAGCCCTGTCCAAGGAAATCTTCCCTGTCCTATGGGATGCACATATGTTCTGTTGGCCCCTGGGACCGTGACCCACCTGTGCTGTTACAGCCTCTAGATAGAGACACCAAGCAAGTGGGGATGGAAATGCACCCCCCTAGTGTCAATAGTCCAGGAAGGCCATGGACCCTCTGACAGAAAACCGAACCAGGAAGGTGGGTGTCAGGTAGGAGAGGAAGCCCCCAGCCTCCCCATCACAGAGAATTCCCTTATTGTCCCCTCAGCCCAGGAGTCCTCAGGGACAGTTTGCCCCCTCCCCTCAAACCAGCTGCACCCCAGGGAAGGTGAGTAGCTCCTGCTCACATGCAGCCGTGGCCAGTGAGCATCACGTGATTGCATGTTCACCACCTGCCACTGTACTTTCCATGACAATGGCGAGTTTTCTTTTTTGTAGGTCCCTATCCTTAGTGCCTGTCACAGTACTGTGTTAGTCAGGGTGCTCAGAGAAACAGACACAATAAGATACGTGCATCAAGGAAGAGGTGGGTGTATTTTAAGGAAGCAGCTCATGGGACTGGGGTGGGGCTGGAAGTCCAAAAATGTAGGGCAGGCTGGCAGGCTGGGTGTGCGAG
This sequence comes from Puma concolor, assembly GCF_028749965.1. Classification (NCBI taxonomy): domain Eukaryota; kingdom Metazoa; phylum Chordata; class Mammalia; order Carnivora; family Felidae; genus Puma; species Puma concolor. Next base: position 30,520,869 of record NC_141671.1, read on the forward strand.
AAGAGCTGACGTGGCAGATGTGATCTGAAGGCAGTTTGGACAACGATCTGGATTGTGTTTCTTCCCTCTGAGATTAGGAGAGTCTTCAATTTATCATTACCCTCATGCTGCACAACTTTTCCTTTGTTTTCAATGTCAGTCTGCCACAACTGTTGTGGAAATAATAGATACAGATTCAAGGACATAAATATAATACTAAGAATAAACAGAATGAAGTGACAAAGCTTCAGTCCCTTTTAACATTGTTTGAAATATACTAATCGTGAATCTTCTGGATCTGAGAGGGAACAGGGAGACATAACACCAGCAATGAATCGCAACCTGCCGTGTCACAGAGCATCTAATACTGTACAAACGTTATAACGCTTGGGAATGGCTTCCAGACTGTGTAGGATTTAGTTCAAAGAAAATACTGTTTGACATTTCTAATATTAAAAAAAGATCTGTTATTTTTGTCAGAACTCACTGATGTCTTACTCTTGCTAACCATGTAATATTACGTGCAAATCATGCTCCAAAGCTGTGTGATTGTGAACGTGCTAAGCGCTTGCTGCCAGTGCTCAGAATGCAATGAACAATTAGCAATAATCAGGAAGAAAAGTGTGAAGAACATTATAAATTACCTTACACAGCAAGTTATTGGATTAGTAAAACTTTGTGTAATAACCCTTACAGGGCTGATAAGAGCAACCAACATGGGAAAAGTGCCATCAGAAGTGACACTATCTACTGTGCAGTGAAGCAGAGCATTTTACATGGTGAACGAAGGCTGTGACCAGATTGTGAGCAGCACATGTGACTGCGGTCCCTGTCACTGTGCTGCTGGCTGCAAACCGTGTGTCTGCCAGAATAAGACAAGTATTTGGACAACTTAGAAATCAAGCAAAAAATCATCAGTGTCGTTTCAACTATGTCATGAGAATGTGTTTTCATCACTTAAATACTAATTGAAGACGTGTAAGAAGGAGGGTTTTGTTGATCTGAGAATCCAGGGCATCAAAGGTAGTCATCGGTGCTCAAACAAGATGTGACACGGTTACACGTGTACACATGGTGCCGGTGTGGCCACAAAGTTCAGGGTCTCACAAAGTTTTAGAGAAATTTCTGGATATTCTAACTTGGTACTGCATAACTCATGTATTCAGTGATTTCAGGATGATACAGTGAAATGTGAATTCAAGTAAATCACTTTAAATATTTACTTCAGGACACTTTATAGTCACATGTATTATATACAGTAAATGAACATCTGAGCTAGTTCCCAGAGAGGAGGGTGTGGGGGTTGGGACAGCGGGTAAGGGGGGGCGGGAACACAGGCTCCAGTTAGGGAATGAAGAAGTGACTGAATAGAAGGCACAGCATGAGGAACAGTCACTGAAACTGTAACAGGATGTGTCGGGGCAGCTACACCTGTGGTGGAGAGAGCACAATGTGTGAACTTGTCATACGTTACCTTGTACACCTGGAACCAATGTAACATTATGTGTCAACTCTACTCAAATTTTAAAAACTATTTAAAATGACTCTATTACAATTTTGGTAGCTTTTTGACTTTTTAAAAAGTGTTTATTTATTTTGAGAGAGAATGTTAAGCAGGCTCCATGCTCAGCACAGAGCCAGAATTGGGGCTCGATCCCACGACCCTGAGATCACGACACGACCGAAATCAAGAGTCCGATGCTTAAACGACTGAGTCACCAGGGGCCCCTGTTTTGGCATTATTTTAACGTTTACTTATTTTAAGACAGAGAGAGAGACAGAGTGCTAGCAGGCGAGGGGCAGAGAGAGAGGGAGACACTGAGTCCAAAGCAAGCTCTAGATTCTGAGCTGTCAGCACAGAGCCCATAGGGGGCTCGAACTCAGGAACCGCGAGATCATGACTTGAGCTGAGCCAACTGAGCCACCCATGCGTCCCAACATTTTAAATGAAGTGAATGTGCATAACAAATTCTACTCTTGGGTATGAGAATTGATAAATCAAACGTATAATGATGGTATCTATCTTCCACAAAGTCAGCTATAAAAACAACAGGTAAATAAATAAACACTAAGAAGATTAAATAATTTCTGAATATTTGGGTGGAAACCAGGACACTGGGCAGGTCTGGGCTCCTGCAGTGCTAAGATGGCAACAGCAGCTGGAAATAGCATCAAACCTGTTAGGGTCACTTTATAAGCATCCATGCAATTGGAGTAGGTAAAGGTTTGGAAGATAAACTTTTTTCAGAGAGTTGGTGTTATTAACTTGTCTGTGAACAGTGAGGTCACTACTGTCTTTAGCCTTACCAGAGAGATTTGTTACTTATTACAGAAGCTGGATTAATCTGAGAAAGGAAGAAGTAATTAACTTACAAAATTAGTAATGGAATCAAAGGGGAAAACTAGATACTATCATGTTTCCAAAAAAGTAATAGGACATACCATTTGAAAGAAAAATCCCTTATCAAGAAAAGACAATTATTTAATAATATATGTGATTTCACTTGTCATTTGAAAGAAATAAACACATACAGAAGTTTTAAGTTTAATTTAATTTACCCTGATTATTTACCAAACTATATAGATTCTATTTATTAAATGAATAAAATTAATCTCACTTAAGTAAATATGTCATTATAACAAATGATTTTTGTGCCTCAGTTAACTATAGCGATATTAAATATGTAAGAACTTCAGACAGTATTACAATGGAAAAAATATTTAATGTAATAGTTAAAGTGAGAGAGAATCTAGTACCGTGAGCAGCATAATGTTTATGTGCTGTTACATTAAAGACAATTGAATGGGAACACATTGAAAACTTTTTATGGGCTCGCTTGCCCAACCAGGGCTCACAATGGCATATCATTTTGCTAATGACAACTGTATAAAAAAAAATCAGTCAAAAATACTTTTATTTTTTTTAGTTTATTTACTTATTTTGAGACAGAGAGAGAGAGAGGGATGTAGGAGAGAGGGAGAGACAAAATCCCTAGCAGGCTCCCTGCTGACAGCAGAGAGCCCTATGCAGGGCTCGAACCCTCTAACCATGATGAGACCATGACCTGAGCTGAAGTCAGACACTTAACCGACTGAGCCACCCAGGTGCCACCCCAAAATACTTTTAAATCTCAACAACTAACTTTTTATAATAGTTTAAGAAATAAAATAGACTATAACTTACATCATTTGTGAGCAGTTTTCTAATACATGGTTTATTTAGAACATAGAAACAGTATAACTTAAATCTTTTTATTTAAACATTGTATTATTGTGCTGGTGCTCAAATGTTTTTCAATAATATCCTTGTCTAATATATAGTTTGCTTGCAGTATTGCTGAGTCATTGAATATCTGACATAAGATAAAATGGAGATGACAAGGTGGACACGTGGGACAACTCAGAGTGAAGGGTTCAGGGAATTCAGAGTTTCTAATCCAGACTGTTAACAGGAGTGTTTAGAACCAGAAAGAATACACACACGCAGGAACATAATAGCAGCAGTCCCCTGACTTTCTCGTGCTCACCTTCCCTGTGTTTGAACCCTGCTGACCCATCCACATGGGCATCTCCATGCGATCACAAGACTCAGAACCCAGCACAACGGTACTTCTCTCTGAATTCACGAAGCCGTCGTAGACTCTAAGTCTAAAGTCCTCTCTTGGCCAGCAAGAGAGCGGGACGCAGGATGAAAAGCGAGAGATCGCTAACGTCCGGGAAAAGACAAGAGCCCTGAATAAGGGTCTATGCCCCGTTTTCATTTTGATCAGAAGGCTTACAAACATGACGATGGACATGCACAGAGACAATCAATCTGTGAACATTAACTTGAGGACGTGAGGGAAAGGGTGTCTTGACAATATCCGGGGTTAGGGGTTTAGGTTAATACAAAAAAAATCCTGGCGCTGGGCAGTTGGGCAGAAGGTTTTTTACAGCTGACTTGAGGCACCACCTCTGTTTATCTTAGCTAGCCTAGGTGATGAGACAGGACAAATAACCTCAGGGTTGAACAAGGCACCTTTTTTTTTTTTCCAATATATGAAATTTATTGTCAAATTGGTTTCCATACAACACCCAGTGCTCATCCCAAAAGGTGCCCTCCTCAATACCCATCACCCACCCTCCCCTCCTTCCCACCCCCCATCAACCCTCAGTTTGTTCTCAGTTTTTAAGAGTCTCTTATGATTTGGCTCTCTCCCACTCTAACCTCTTTTTTCTTTCCTTCCCCTCCCCCATGGGTTTCTGTTAAGTTTCTCAGGATCCACATAATAGTGAAAACATATGGTATCTGTCTTTCTCTGTATGGCTTGTTTCACTTAGCATCACACTCTCCAGTTCCATCCATGTTGCTACAGAGGGCCATATTTCATTCTTTTTCATTGCCATGTAGTACTCCATTGTGTATATAAACCACAACTTCTTTATCCATTCATCAGTTGATGGACATTTAGGCTCTTTCCATAATTTGGCTATTGTTGAGAGTGCTGCTATGAACATTGGGGTACAAGTGCCCCTATGCATCAGTACTCCTGTATCCCTTGGGTAAATGCCTAGCAGTGCTATTGCTGGGTCATAGGGTAGGTCTATTTTTAATTTTTTGAGGAACCTCCACACTGTTTTCCAGAGTGGCTGCACCAATTTGCATTCCCACCAACAGTGCAAGAGGGTTCCCGTTTCTCCACGTCCTCTCCAGCATTGATAGTCTCCTGATTTGTTCATTTTAGCCACTCTGACTGTCGTGAGGTGATATCTGAGTGTGGTTTTGATTTGTATTTCCCTGATGAGGAGCGACGTTGAGCATCTTTTCATGTGCCTGTTGGCCATCCGGATGTCTTCTTTAGAGAAGTGTCTATTCATGTTTTCTGCCCATTTCTTCACTGGGTTATTTGTTTTTCAGGTGTGGAGTTTGGTGAGCTCTTTATAGATTTTGGATACTAGCCCTTTGATATGTCATTTGCAAATATCTTTTCCCATTCCGTCGGTTGCCTTTTAGTTTTGTTGGTTGTTTCCTTTGCTGTGCGGAAGCTTTTTATCTTCATAAGGTCCCAGTAGTTCATTTTTGCTTTTAATTCCCTTGCCTTCAGGGATGTGTCAAGTAAGAAATTGCTGTGGCTGAGGTCAGAGAGGTTTTGTCCTGCTTTCTCCTCTTGGGTTTTGATGGTTTCCTGTCTCACATTCAGGTCCTTTATCCAATTTGAATTTATTTTCATGAATAGTGTGAGAAAGTGGTCTAGTTTCAATCTTCTGCATGTTGCTGTCCAGTTCTCCCAGCACCATTTGTTAAAGAGACTGTCCTTTTTCCATTGGATGTTCTTTCCTGCCTTGTCAAAGATTAGTTGGCCATACGTTTGTGGGTCTAGTTCTGGGGTTTCTATTTTATTCCATTGGTCTATGTGTCTGTTTTTGTGCCAATACCATGCTGTCTTGATGATGACAGCTTTGTAGTAGAGGCTAAAGTCTGGGATCGGGATGCCTCCTGCTTTGGTCTTCTTCTTCAAAATTACTTTGGCTATTCGGGGCCTTTTGTGGTTCCATATGAATTTTAGGATTGCTTGTTCTGGTTTCGAGAAGAATGCTGGTGCAATTTTGATTGGGATTGCATTGAATGTGTAGATAGCTTTGGGTAGTATTGACATTGTGACAATATTTATTCTTCCAATCCATGAGCATGGAATGTTTTTCCATTTCTTTATATCTTCTTCAATTTCCTTCATAAGCTTTCTATAGTTTTCAGCATACAGATCTTTTACATCTTTGGTTAGATTTATTCCTAGGTATTTTATGCTTCTTGGTGCAATTGTGAATGGGTTCAGTTTCTTTATTTGTCTTTCTGTTGCTTCATTGTTAGTGTATAAGAATGCAACTGATTTCTGTACATTGATTTTGTATCCTGCAACTTTGCTAATTTCATGTATCAGTCCTAGCAGACTTTTGGTGGAGTCTATCGGATTTTCCATGTATAATATCATGTCATCTGCAAAAAGTGAAAGGTTGACTTCATCTTTGCCAATTTTGATGCCTTTGATTTCCTTTTGTTGTCTGATTGGTGATGCTAGGACTTCCAGCACTATGTTAAACAACAGTGGTGAGAGTGGGCATCCCTGTCGTGTTCCTGATCTCAGGGAGAAAGCTCTCAGTTTTTCCCCATTGAGGATGATGTTAGCTGTGGGCTTTTCATGAATGGCTTTTATGATCTTTAAGTATGTTCCTTCTATCCAGACTTTCCCGAGGGTTTTTTATTAAGAAAAAACCCTGAATTTTGTAAAATGCTTTTTCTTCATCGTTTGACAGGATCATATAGTTCTTATCTTTTCTTTTATTAATGTGATGTATCACATTGATTGATTTGCAAATGTTGAACCAGCCCTGAATCCCAGGAATGAATCCCACTTGATCATGGTGAATAATTCTTTTCATATGCTGTTGAATTCGATTTGCTAGTATCTTATTGAGAATTTTTGCATCCATATTCATCAGGGATATTGGCCTGTAGTTCTCTTTTTTTACTGGGTCTCTGTCTGGTTTAGGAATCAAAGTCATACTGGCTTCATAGAATGAGTCTGGAAGTTTTCCTTCCCTTTCTATTTTTTGGAATAGCTTGAGAAGGATAGGTATTATCTCTGCTTTAAATGTCTGGTAGAACTCCCCTGGGAAGCCGTCTGGTCCTGGACTCTTATTTGTTGGGAGATTTTTGATAACTGATTCAATTTCTTTGCTGGTTAGGGGTCTGTTCAAGCTTTCTATTTCCTCCTGAGTTTTGGAAGAGTGTGGGTGTTTAGGAATTTGTCCATTTCTTCCAGGTTGTCCAGTTTGTTGGCATATAATTTTTCATAGTCTTCCCTGATAATTGCTTGTATTTCTGAGGGATTGGTTGTAATCATTCCATTTTCATTCATGATTTTATCTATTTGGGTCATCTCCCTTTTCTTTTTGAGAAGCCTGGCTAGAGGTTTGTCAATTTTGTTTATTTTCTCAAAAAACCAACTCTTGGTTTCGTTGATCTGCTCTACAGTTTTTTTAGATTCTATATTGTTTATTTCTGCTCTGATCTTTATTATTTCTCTTCTTCTCCCGGGTTTAGGCTGTCTTTGCTGTTCTGCTTCTATTTCCTTTAGGTATGCTGTTAGATTTTGTATTTGGGATTTTTCTTGTTTCTTGAGATAGGCCTGGATTGCGATGTATTTTCCTATCAGGACTGCCTTCGCTGCATCCCAAAGCGTTTGTGTTGTTGTATTTCCATTTTCGTTTGTTTCTATATATTTTTTAATTTCTTCTCTAATTGCCTGGTTGACCCACTCATTCTTTAGTAGGGTGTTCTTTAACCTCCATGCTTTTGGAGGCTTTCCAGACTTTTTCCTGTGGTTGATTTCAAGCTTCATAGCATTGTGGTCTGAAAGTATGCATGGTATGATTTCAAGTCTTGTATACTTCTGAAGGGCTGTTTTGTGAGCCAGTATGTGATCTATCTTGGAGAATGTTCCATGTGCACTCAAGAAGAAAGTATATTCTGTTGCTTTGGGATGCAGAGTTCTAAATATATCTGTCAAGTCCATCTGATCCAATGTCTCATTCAGGGCCCTTGTTTCTTTACTGACCGTGTGTCTAGATGATCTATCCATTTCTGTAAGTGGAGTGTTAAAGTCCCCTGCAATTACCACATTCTTATCAATAAGGTTGCTTATGTTTGTGAGTAATTGTTTTCTATATTTCTATATTTCTATATTTCTATATATTCTATGCTCCTGTATTCGGTGCATAGACATTTGTTATTGTTAGCTCTTCCTGGTGGATAGACCCTGTGATTATTATATAATGCCCTTCTTCATCTCTTGTTACAGCCTTTAATTTAAAGTGTAGTTTGTCTGATACAAGTATGGCTACTCCAGCTTTCTTTTGACTTCCAGTGGCATGATAAATGGTTCTCCATCCCCTCACTCTCAATCTGAAGGTGTCCTCAGGTCTAAAATGAGTCTCTTGTAGACAGCAAATAGATGGGTCTTGTTTTTTTATCCATTCTGATACCCTGTGTCTTTTGGTTGGCGCATTTAGTCCATTTACATTCAGTGTTAGTATAGAAAGATATGGGTTTAGAGTCATTGTGATGTCTGTAGGTTTCATGCTTGTAGTGATGTCTCTGGTACTTTGTCTCACAGGATCCCCCTTAGGATCTCTTGTAGGGCTGGTTTAGTGGTGACGAATTCCTTCAGTTTTTGTTTGTGAAGACCTTTATTCTCCTTCTATTCTAAATGACAGACTTGTTGGATAAAGGATTCTCGGCTGCATATTTTTTCTGTTCATCACATTGAAGATCTCCTGCCATTCCTTTCTGGCCTGTCAAGTTTCAGTGGAGAGATCCGTCATGAGTCTTATGGGTCTCCCTTTATATATTAGAGTGTGTTTATCTCTAGCTGCTTTCAGAATTTTCTCTTTATCCTTGTATTTTGCCAGTTTCACTATGATATGTCGTGCAGAAGATCGATACAAGTTATGTCTGAAGGGAGTTCTCTGTGCCTCTTGGATTTCAATGCCTTTTTCCTTCCCCAGATCCAGGAAGTTCTCAGCTATGATTTCTTCAAGTACACATTCAGCACCTTTCCCTCTCTCTTCCTCCTCTGGAATACCAATTATGCGTATATTATTTCTCTTTAGTGCATCACTTAGTTCTCTAATTTTCCCCTCATACTCCTGGATATTTTTATCTCTCTTTTTCCCAGCTTCTTCTTTTTCCATAATTTTATCTTCTAGTTCACCTATTCTCTCCTCTGCCTCTTCAATCAGAGCCGTAGTTGTCTCCATTTTATTTTGCAGTTCATTGATAGCATTTTTTAGCTCCTCCTGGCTGTTCCTTAGTCCCTTGATCTCTGTAGCAAGAGATTCTCTGCTGTCCTTTATACTGTTTTCAAGCCCAGGGATTAATTTTATGACTATTATTCTAAATTTACTTTCTGTTATATTGTTTAAATCATTTTTGATCAGTTCGTTAGCTGTTGTTATTTCCTCGACGTTTTTCTGAGGGGAATTCTTCTGTTTCGTCATTTTGGATAGTCCCTGGAGTGGTGCAGGACTGTGGGGCACTTCCTCTGTGCTGTCTTGAATAACTTGCGTTGGTGGGTGGGGCCACAGTCAGACCTGATGTCTGCCCCCAGCCCACCGCTGAGGCCACAGTCAGACTGGTGTGTGCCTTCTCTTCCCCTCTCCTAGGGGCAGGATTCACTGTGGGGTGGCGTGGCCCATCTGGGCTACTTGCACACTGCAAGGCTTGTGGTGCTGGGGATCTGGCGTATTAGCTGGATTGTATTCGGCAAGGTGCACAGGGGCACGAGGGGTAGGTTCAGCTCGCTTTTCCTTCGGAGATCTGCTTCGGGAGGGGCCCTGTGGCACCGGGAGGGAGTCAGACCCGCCGGAAGGATGGATCTGCAGAAGCATAGCGTTGGGTGTTTGTGCGGTGCAAGCAAGTTCCCTGGCAGGAACTGGTTCCCTTTGGGATTTTGGCTGGGGGATGGGCGAGGGAGATGGCGCTGGAGAGCGCCTTTGTTCCCTGCCAATCTGAGCTCTGTCATCAGGGCTCAACAACTCTCCCTTCCGTTGTCCTCTAGCCCTCCCGTTCTCTGAGCAGAGCTGTTAGCTTATAACATTTCAGATGTCAAGTCCCACTTACTGTCGGAACACACTCCGTCCAGCCCCTCCGCTTTTGCAAGCCAGACTCGGGGGCTCTGCTTGGCTGGCGGGCAGCCCCTCCGCCCCGGCTCCCTCCCGCCAGTCCATAAAGCGCGCACCACCTCTCCGCCCTTCCTACCCTCTTCCATGGGCCTCTCGTCTGCACTTGGCTCTGGAGACTCCGTTCTGCTAGTCTTCTGGCGGTTTTCTGGGTTATTTAGGCAGGTGTAGGTGGAATCTAAGTGATCAGCAGGACGCGCGGTGAGCCCAGTGTCCTCCTACGCTGCCATCTTCCCAGGATACCCCTCTGGCTGCCTTTTTAGAACGGATCATGGAGGCATTCCGTACCTATACCCCCATGGATCCAGAGGCTCCGGAAAGCAAGGCAGCTGTTATCATGGCCTTTGTAAACCAATCGGCCATAGACATTAGGAGGAAATTATAGAAAATAGATAGACTAGGAGGAAAAAGTCTGCAGGACTTACTGGTGGTAGCCAAAAATGTATATAATAACCGGGAGCCTCCTGAGGACAAGCAGGCTTGCGCCATGGTGGCTGCCAGCAGTAAGCAGACTCAAGACCTGGCCAGAATACTACTAACTACCACTGCTGACTCCCCCGAGGAACGAGACTGCCATCTCCGGCAGCTGGCAGACGACGCAAGAAAAGGTTAAGGAACCACCAAAGGGGGGAAGCAGAGGCTGCAGAAAGATCAGTGCGCATACTGCAAGGAGGTAGGGCATTGGGCCCGAGATTGTCCGAAAAAGGCCGCCGGGAAGGGAAGCAAGACTGATCGAGTAAAAGTCCTAGAGCTAGATGAACTAAGTGATTAGGGGAGTCGGGGTTCGGACCCTCTCCCTGAACCCAGGGTAACTCTTAAAGTGGAGGGGACCCCTGTTGACATCCTCGTCGACACCGGAGCACAACATTCGGTCCTCCACACCCCACAAGGAAAACTAGCCAGCAAGAAGTCCTGGGTACAATGGACAACTGGTATGAGCCAGTATTCATGGACTACCCAAAGAACAGTAGATTTGGGAATGGGCCGGGTATCCCACTCCTTTATGGTAATACCAGAATGCCCCTACTCACTGTGAGGACTGGACTTACTGATCAAGATTGGAGCTCAGATAACTTTCAGACAAGGGGGGCCTCAGGTCACCGATGGCAAGGGCCACCCCATCCAGGTCCTGACCATGAAACTGGAGGATGAATACCGCCTCCACCAGGAGGTGCTCCTGAGAGAGAATAATATAGACAGAGGGCTACAAAAATTCCCCTCGGTTTGGGCAGAGACGGTGGTGGCGGGGGGGGGGGATAGGACTAGCCGCTCATAGGACCCTGGTCCTGGTAGAGCTCAAGCCAGGAGAAAGTCCAGTAAGGATCAAACAATACCCCATGTCTCAAGAGGCCCAGAAGGGGATCCAGCCACACATCCGGAGACTATGAAGCCTAGGGGTACTAGTTCCTTGCCAGTCTCCCTGGAACACCCCCCTACTGCTGATCAAAAAGCCTCACACAAATGATTACCGACTGGTACAAGATCTCCGGGAAGTAAATAAGAGGGTCACGGACATACACCCAAATGTTCCCAACCCATATACTCTCTTGAGCTCCTTGGCGCCCTCTAGGGTCTGGTATACTGTACTAGATTTAAAGGACGCCTTCTTCAGTCTGCCACTGGCACCCCAGAGCCAACCATTGTTTGCCTTCGAGTGGCATGATCTGGAGGAGGGCTACAGTGGGCAACTCACCTGGACACGGCTACCTCAGGGATTCAAAAATTTGCCCACCATCTTCGGCGAGGCACTACACGAGGACCTGGGTGAGTACAGAAGGGAGCACCCTGGCCTCACCCTCCTACAGTATGTAGATGACATCCTGATTGCTGCTGACACGGCCAAAGACTGTGAGCGAGGGTCCCAGGACCTGCTGGCTACCCTGGGGGCCTTAGGGTACTGGGCATCTATGAAGAAGGCTCAGATATGCAGGGAGAGGATAAGTTACCTGGGATATATCCTGGAGGGCGGACAGCGGTGGTTATCATATGCCAGAAAAGAAACTGTCCTAAAGATCCCTACTCCCACCTCCCGAAGAGAAGTAAGGGAATTCCTAGGATCAGCCGGCTACTGCCGCCTCTGGGTTCCAGGTTTTGCTGAGATTGCCAGGCCCCTATATGAAGCTACCAAAGAGGGTAAAACATTTAAATGGGCTGAAAAAGAAGAAACTGCCTTTAATCAGTTAAAAAAGGCCCTCCTAAGTGCCCCAGCCATGGGCCTACCAGACATTACGAAGCCCTTCCACCTCTTTGTAGACGAACATAAGGGAATAGCAAAAGGGGTTCTAACTGAAGCCTTAGGCCCCTGGAACGGCCCGGTGGCTTACCTGTCCAAGCAACTAGACCCAGTGGCTGCTGGCTGGCCTCCATGCCTAAGAATTATTGCGGCGACAGCACTCCTAGTCAAGGATGCAGACAAACTGACCCTAGGACAGGAGATCTGGATCACGACCCCACACAACATTGAAAGGGTCCTGAAACAGCCTCCTGATAGATGGATGAGCAACCCACGTTTGAGCTTCCTACTCAACCCTCCACAGGTGCAGTTCCACCCTAGTGCAGCCCTCAATTCTGCAACCCTGCTGCCCAACCCTGACCTAGGTGCTCCACTACATGACAGTGCGGGAATCCTGGAACATGTACATGGATTCTGGACGGACCTGAACAACTGGCCCCTCCCCCATGCGGAGGCTACTTGGTTCACTAATGGCAGCAGCTTTGTGCGAGACGGACAGAGGTATGCGGGTGCAGCGGTGGTCACCGAAACAGACACCATATGGGCGGAGGCTCTACCTTCCGGAATGTCAGCCCAGGGAGCAGAGCTCGTCGCCCTTACCCAGGCGCTAATGTTGGGAGCTAGACAAACGGCTTAACAACTACCGGACTTGGGAGACCCAGTTTTACCAGACCAGCCAAAATACTCCCAGGAGGAGTTACAGTGGATGAAAAAACTCCCCATGGCCCAGGAGATAAAGGGGTGGTGGTATACACCTAACAAGGAGCTCGTGCTGCCAGACCGGCTCAGAGTCTCAATATTAGAGCACATGCATCGGTCTACTCACATGGGGGACCAAAAATTAAAAGACTTAATCCGACATGCCAGAATCAAGATTCACCAACAGGACACCAAAATAGAGCAAGTTGTATCTGCCTGCAAGACCTGCCAACTCACCAACGCGAGAGCCACATCAAATAAAAAAGGAACCAGACTCAGAGGCACCAGACCAGGAGCCCAATGGGAAGTCGACTTCACTGAAGTCAAACCAGGAAAGTATGGTTATAAATATCTTTTAGTATTTACAGACACCTTCTCTGGCTGGGTGGAGGCATACCCAACCAAGCATGAAACAGCTCAGATGGTGGCTAAGGAGCTACTAGAAGACATCTTACCCAGGTATGGTTTTCCTGCCATGGTAGGATCAGACAATGGACCAGCTTTTATCTCGCAGGTAACACAGGCAGTAGCCAAGGCGGTGGGGGCAAACTGGAAATTACATTGTGCTTATAGGCCCCAGAGCTCAGGACAGGTAGAAAGAATGAATAGAACCCTAAAAGAGACCCTTACCAAATTAACCATGGAGACTGGTGGGGACTGGGTGACTCTCCTACCGTATGCCTTTACTGGGTTAGGAACACTCCTTACACTCTGGGTTTTACTCCCTACGAGATCATGTTTGGAAGGCCCCCCCCTATTATTCCCAACCTTCTTGCTAAGTTTAAAGATCAAGAACTTTTTCTTTCCTTGAGAGGGCTCCAGAGGGCGCACGAGGACATTTGGCCGCGCCTCCATGCCATCTATGAAGCTGGCCTGACCCCGACACCTCATCAGTACAGGTCGGGAGACTGGGTCTACGTCAAGAGGCACCACTGAGAGACCCTCGAGCCGCACTGGAAGGGACCCTACATCGTGGTGCTGACAACCCCCACCGCTCTCAAAGTAGACGGCATCGCAACCTGGGTCCATCACACCCACGTTCAGCCAGCGGACCCCTCCTCGATCCAGAAGGACTTCGTCATGAGATGGGCTGTCAGTGGGGACCAACACAACTCGCTCAAGCTCAAGCTACAGCGCATTTGACCCACCTAATATTGGTAACTCTGTTAACTCTACTTGTCATTGCTCATGCTGCTGGGAGTCCCCACACCCCCCAAAACATCACCTGGAAGATCATAGACACCAGCTCAGGGACAATACTTAATCAGACCTCAGAGCCACCCCAGGGACACTTGGTTCCCAGAACTTTGCGTAAACCTCCAAACTCTGTTCCCCTTGTCACCATAAATGCAGCCGGTCCCATGATTGGGTCTGCAAGCTACATGACAAGGGGGGAATGAAAGGGCGGGCCTATGCCGGCCGACTCCATCTTGTTCTGTGTCCTTCACCTTGACCACACCTCCTCCCCTTGAGTAACCTCCCACTCACCCTTTCAAACTTCCGGATCAAAACACGCCCGCCCGGTGACCTGCATAACAGGACTCTGACCCTTCCCCAGCCAATTGGCTGAGGCCACAGCCATTACCTCACCAACTGCCCCTAGACCCCAATAAAACCTTTGTGCTTTTGAAACTCGCTCTCTCTCCCCCGTATCTCACTGCTTCGTCGGTCCAGGTAGGGGATTGAGCTCGAGCTAGCTCGAATAAAGGCTCTTTTGCTTTTGCATCGAACTCGGCTCCCTGGTGGTCTTTGGGGATCACGAATTCTGGGCATAACAGTAGCTCTATCAGTAACATAAGGCTGGATAGTAGCAGCCTGGCCTTCGGGCCCTTTACATAGAAAAATTTCAACATTCTGTTGGATATCAGTAGCTTTTCCTACACCTATAAAGACTGCAGATACAGGTCAAAGTGGCCAATTCTTGGGCCAAGACTCAGAAGCAATGATGGTGACATCAGCTCCTGAGTCTACCAGGCCAGTAAACAATTTTCCGTTAATTTGTAAGGTCATCTCAGGCCTTCTGTCCTTTAGAAACGTTTGACAAGATACCTGTTTGCTGATAGGCCCAAACCCTCCCTGCCATTCTATCGGCATGGAATTTAAAGCAATGTAAGGCAACAATAATTAGTTGAGCAAAGTGATCTCCTGCCATGACACAGGAACAGAAGTACTAACCATTCCTAAAGTTTCATCCTTAAAATCAGTATCTATAATTCCTATGTGGACATGAACTCCCTTGGATGTAAGACTACTTCGTCCAATAAGAAGGCCAACGGACCCTGAAGGAAGAGGGGCATAAATCCCAGTTTTAACCTTATAAATTGCCATAGCAGATTCGAGGACCAGGGAATCTGTGGCTGGGATATCTGATGCAGAGCTCCTTCCTGTGGCCTGGAGGGGGTCACGGACAGATTTGCATGATGAGTCCCTTTGCTCACAGGATAACAATGTAGAATCTGATTCCCCATATTGTTTACATTTGGGGCCCTGGGGTGGGGGGCTTTATCAGGTTTCCCCAGGGAGAGGACAGGGGAGCTCCATTCTATGGAATTTAGATCTACATTGATTTGCAAAGTGATAGCCTTTATTGCATGGGGGTGGGGGGCGCATAACCCAGGAGGTTTGGTATTTCTTTCTGTTGGTCAAGGTGGATCACCTGAATTTTAGAACTGGGCTGTGGACAATCCTTTTTATAATGTCCCAATCTGCCACAGCAAAAACACTTGGACTGTTTGTGAGGTCCAGTGCCTTGAATAGCCCCTGCCAGTAGCCCCATTTTATAGACCTCTGAGCCGATATCTTGACAGGCCTTTAAATAATCAGTTAAATCACCTCCTTGAGCCCTCACTGGGCATAAAGCTTGTTGCCATTCTTTATTAGATTAGCAAAACCCAGCAGCTGTAAGAGGAGATCCCATAAGCCCTCCCAAGAAACGGTTTTTATAATAACATCCTTTAGCCCATCCATGAAATCTACATCAGGCTCCTTAGGACTCTGTTTAACTTGAACAAAAGAGGTTGTAGCCTGTCCCGGGGTAGCCATTTTCTCTCAGGCACCAAGTCAGCACAACTAACTTGTATCACGGCTTGATCATCATACTGAAGCTGAACCTGTATGTCAAACCATTGTCCGGTCCGTTAAGTTGTTCTTGGGTAATGGGCATAGGAGCATTGGCGGTGGCATCACTCCAGGCCTGTATCTGTGCTTCTTCATCCCACCAAATTCTAAACTGCAAAAATTCAGAAGCACTTAGAACAGTGCGACCTAGGACCCCCCCAGTCCCACGGAATGAGTCACTCTGAATTCGCTAAAGCAGACACCAATCCCAACGTATAAGGGTAATTAACACCATATTGCGTGCAAGGTCGTTTCAAATCCTTAATGACCTTAAAACTTAAAGGTAATGATCAAATCTTTGCCCTCCCTGAGGATATTGCTGATGAGGAGGAATTTGGGTAATGTTGACAGGATAAACTGCAGCTATACTAGCCATTAATTCAGTGTCCCCCGCAGGCTTAGCTTGTTGAAGCATCTGCATCATGGGGGAAACAGACGTATCAAGAAATAGGTTTTTTGAATAAGTGGAACATTCAGTTTCCTCAACAGGATCGACCGGCTCAGGACCGTGGGGCAGTGCGGGAGGCTTGAGATGTAACTATCTCTGGGCCATTAACCCGGGATGCCCGTAGGTTTCTGTCCCTCTGGTGGTGGGCCGAGGGGCTGGGCTCCCAGTCCTCATTATCCACAAGCTCATGATCACTTTCAGCCAGTGAGGGGTTGCAAGAACTAATGCCCCCTTCTTCCCAGGATTCTGACTGCAAGGGCTGCAAAGCCAGGGAAATTAAATTACATAAAGACGATAAGGAGAGAGGGGTTACTTCTCCTTGTTGATGAGCTCTGCCCACAGCACCTAAAACTAATTCCATAGTTTCTGATTCAAAAAATTTTTGCCAGAGGGCGTAACCAGTAACAATGTTTCTTTACCAAATAAAACAAATCCTCAAACGCTAACAGCTCACTTCTACTCCTGAGCTCTTTAATAAAGTCTGCAAGAGCTGAAGACATGAGTCCTAACTACATGAGGTAGAATCCCCCATACTTACCCTGCAGAAATCCTGAAGGGTGAGCTTCTCGGCTCCAAAGTTCCCTTCGGTTCCTGTGGCACTTCTTCAGCGGTGTGGCAAACGTCCACCTTCAGGTCCCCGTTCTGGTGCCAGCTGTAGAGAGACAGGGCCTGAAGGTGCCGTGAGTCAGCAGGGGGCTGACTCTCCAGGAGCCGAAACACCGGTCTCCTGGCTCAAGCCTCTTTTATTTTTGCAAATTGTTTGATAACAGCGAGCACATACAACGTAGTATTTGGCATCTTGACAGGCCGCGCACCTGCAGGGTATTCCATACTGGGTCATGAGTACATCTGGCACCAGACAAAACATTCCTATCCCAGGCCTGATGCCGGTATTATATCCTTCTGGAGAGAGCAAGCAGTCCCGGCATACTTCTGTCCTGGGAATGGAACTGTTTTCAGTTTCTTGCTGTTCTGTCTCTTTCCTTCCAGACATTCTTACGGTGCCTCCTGCTTCTTGTTCTCCAACAGAATAAAAAATGGGTATAAAACTTAGTGTCTTCAAGTTGGCAAAGGTGAAAGTAGGTGATGAGAGTGTCCAACAGAGGGTCAGGAAAATACACTGTCATAAAGGATAATGGGAGTGAACACTGGTATAAAAATTTTCAAGGGTTCTGCAAAATGTCTCCACAATTTAAGTGTGCTGATACTGTGACATAGACATTCTCTTTTAGGAGCTTATCCTTTTTAAAAAATAATTTATTTATTTATTTTGAGAAAAATGAGAAAGAGTGCACGCAGGAGTGGGGAGAGGGGCAGAGAGAGAGAGGAGACAGAATCCCAAGCAGTCGGATGCCAGGTTGGGTCTCAGGAACCCGGAGATCATGAGCTGAGCTGAAATCAAGAGGCTCATGCTTACAGGACTAAGCCATACAGGTAGGAGTGTATCCTAAGGAGATAATCACATATGTTCTCAAGTGTATATTTTCAGAGGGACGCCTGGGTGACTCGGTCAAGTGCCGGACTTCGGCTCAGGTCATGATCTCAAGATTTGTGAGTGTGAGCCCCTGTGCTGATAGCTCAGAGCCTGAAGCCTGCCTTGGATTCTGTGTCTTTCCCTCTTTCTGCCCCTCCCCTTTTCTTGCTTTGCCTCTCAAAAATAAATAAACGTTAAAAAACTTCAACACTAGGGGCGCCTGGGTGGCTCAGTTGGTTAAGCCTCTGACTTCAGCTCAGGTCATAATCTCTCATGGTTTGTGAGTTCAAGCCCCGCATCAGGGCTCTGTGCTGACAGCATGGAGTCTGGAGCCTGCTTCAGATTCTGTGCCCCCCTCTCTCTCTACTGCCCCCTGACTCGTGCTCTGTCTGTGTGTGTGTCTCTCTCTCTGTCTCTCTCTCAAAAGTAAATAAACCTTAAAAAATATTTAAAAGAAGAACTTTAACACTATATTTTCAGGGATGCTTCTTGAATTGTGGTTTATAAAAACAAAGAATGGAACTATATCTAAGTGCTACAATCAATATGATAACGATAAGTATAAATAGTGGAATACATCTCAGGCACTATCTCCATGTGATGTACACAGGGGTCAAAGTTAATCATCAATGCAAACCCATGAGGCACCCCCTAGGGGATCCCTTTGTACACACAGGGAGAGGGAGACTCAGGGAGGATAAGAAGGTAGTGGACCAGGGTTCAATCCAGAACGTTTGCACTCAGAGGCTTTGTTGACTTGTCTTTCTTTGGGTCTCTGTCCATCAGCAGGTGGGTATTGTTATGCCCAGAATTCGTGATCCCCAAAGACACCAGGGAGGCGAGTCCAATGCAAAAGCAAAAGAGCCTTTATTCGAGCTAGCTCGAGCTCAATCCCCTACCTGGACCGACGCAGCAGTGAGAGGGGAGAGAGAGCGAGTTTCAAAAGCACAGAGGTTTTATAGGGTTCTAGGGGCAGTTGGTGAGGTAATGGCTGTGGCCTCAGCCGATTGGCTGGGGAAGGGTCAGAGTCCTGTTATGCAGGTCGCCCCAGCATGGTTTGATCACGAAGTATGAAAGGGTGAGTGGGAGGTTACTCAAGGGGTGGAGGCATGGTCTGAGGTTTCTGCGATTTTCCCGGAAAGGGGGCATGTAGGGGACATAGTCACTCAGGTGGAGGACACAGAACAAGATGGAGTCGCCGGCGTAGGTCCGCCCTTTCACTACTAATCTGTGGGGAAGAGACCTATGAAGTCAATGGGGAGCGAATATTAATATTCCTTATGTTTCCCCTGCTGCAACCAATATGATGTCCAAAATGAATTATAATCCAGTAAAAGGGCTTGAACAACACGAAAATGGGCATATGAAGCCAAACACTGCTGAAATGCAGCCTCCTTCTATGGAACTGGGATATACTGTACAGAATTCAAATTTAGTGTAAGGGCCACTGTTCCTGAACAACGTTATGCCTTACCATTAAAATGGTTAACAACTGTCCTGGTGTGGGTGGAACAGTGGCCCCTTCCAAAAAAGAAATTAGAGGCTTCAGAGCAATTAGTGCAAGGATGCCGGTCATATAGAAATGTCCACTAGTCCATGGAATTCTCCGGTGGTTGTGATAAAAAAAGATCTGGGAGGGGCGCCTGGGTGGCGCAGTCGGTTAAGCGTCCGACTTCAGCCAGGTCACGATCTCGCAGTCCGTGAGTTCGAGCCCCGCGTCGGGCTCTGGGCTGATGGCTCAGAGCCTGGAGCCTGTTTCCAATTCTGTGTCTCCCTCTCTCTCTGCCCCTCCCCCGTTCATGCTCTGTCTCTCTCTGTCCCAAAAATAAATAAACGTTGAAAAAAAATTAAAAAAAAAAAAGATCTGGGAAATGGAGAATGTTAACGGACTTAAGGAAGGTAAACAAGGTTATATAACCTATGGGACCTTTGCAACCTGAGCTCCCATCTGCTACTATGATTCCTCAGAACTTGTCATTAATTATAGTAGATTTGAAAGATTGTTTTTTCACAATTCTACTACAGCCAGATGATAGAGAAAAATTTGCTTTTTCTGTACCTTCATACAATCCTATGATTTCTGTGCAACGCTATCAATGGAAAGTGCTTCCACAAGGTATGCTTAATAGCCCTACTATGTGTCAGCATTTTGTTAATCCGCCGCTTTCACAATTATGAATTTGGTTTCCACAGGTGTTGATTATCATTACATGGATGATATTCTTTTTGCTGCAGAAACGCCTACACAGGTAGAAGATCTTTATCAAGCCGCTAGATTATTGTTGCCCAAATACGGCCTAATAATAGCAGAGGATAAGGTGCAAACCCAAGATCCCTTCCTTTATCTTGGTGCAAAAATTCACAAAGCAACCATCGTTCCCCAAAAGGTACAAATATGCTAAGATAATTTAAAAACTTTAAATGATTTCCAGAAGTTACTTGAAGATATAAATTGGTTGCAACCTGCTTTGGGAATCCCAACTTCTAGCTTATGTCATCTTTTCGGAACATTAGCCCTTGATCCCAAACTTAACAGCCCTAGAGTCTTCACAAAAGAAGCAGAGGCTGAACTACAATTGATTAAAAATCATATTTAGAATTGTCAGCTCACTTGGATTCGACTTAATGTTCCTCTTCAATTATTGATTTTTCCTACTCCATGTTCTCCAACTGCAGTCTTACGGCAGGATGGGGGATCATCGAATGGCTGTTTTTACCAAAAAAGGACACTAAAATTCTTACCATATATCTGAATAAAATTGGGAATATGATTTGCAGAGGCTGAACGCAACTACATGTGCTTTATGGTGGTGATCCTTCCTCTATAATTATTCCTTTATCATATCAACAAATTGATATGGCTTACCAAACTAATACACAAAGGCAAATAGCCTTGTCCGATTACGTAGGGAAGTTAGACAGTCACTATCCAAGGGACAAAATTTTGTCATTTCTCAAGGCTACATCATGGGTTTGGCCAAAGAGAAATTGAAAACAGCCTTTAGCTGATGCTGACACATATTTTACAGATGGAAATGGTCATGGTAGAGCTTCTATACATGGTCCTATTTCTAAGGTCTGACAGACACCCTATACATCTACCCAAAAGGCTGAATTAGCAGCCTTTATAAATTGTTGCATCTTGTACCTGCCTCCCTCAATGAATGTGACACACATTCACAATATGTGTGGCTCACAGTCCTAAATATTGAAACCGTACATATTGTTCCATGAAATGAATTACATCATCTGTTTTTGCATTTACAAGAATTAATACTCCATAGGCAACACCCTTTACATATCACTCATATTCGCAGTCATTCTAACCTTCCTGGACCGTTAGCCTTAGGAAATTCCATTGCTGATGATTTATTACAAGGCACCTTACAGATGACATAACAGGAGCATATGCTTCACCATAGTAATGCCCGAGGACTTGCCTATAGACATGCTGTAACACATGCTCAGTCAAAAGACACTGTTAGTGCCCGTCGTTCTTGCGAGCCCCTCACTGTGGCTCCATACACCTCTGGAGTGAATCCTTGTGGACGACAGGCAAATGAACTTTGGCAATCTGATGTTACCCATATTCTAGCTTTTGGTAAGCTCTCTTATGTGTGTGTTACTGTGGATAACTTCTCCAGATAGATCTGGGCCACGGAATGTACCAGAGAAAAGGCTATGCATGTTATTGCTCATTTTCTTGAAACCTTTGCAATTCTAGGTATCCCACAATGCATTAAAACTGATAATGGCCCTGCATATGTATCTCATAAGGTTCTTTGCAGCCCAACAAATTACTCCTCTTACTGGCATTCCCTATAACCCTCAAGGTCAAGGGATCATAGAACGCACTCATCAGGTACTTAAAAATATATTAATTAAACCAAAAGGGGAAAAGAAGAAGGACTTAGACCGACACCACGGGACGAATTACATTGTACCTTATATACTTTAAACTTCTTGGACACACAAGGACCCCATACATGTCCTGCTGCTGAGGTACACTGGCACAAGCAAAAGGCCATCCCTGTTTATCACCTGGTATACTGGAAGGATGAGAAGGGACACTGGGAAAAGGGAGAGGTTGTTGTGTGGGGCAAACGGTATGCTTATGTCTTCACAGATCAAGGTTGCCAGTGGTTACCCAGTCATAGCTTAAAACCCAAGCATGAGCCGATCCAAGCGACCTCAGTTCACCATGACTCCACTAGTCAAAGAGTTTCACAGAATGTCCATCCAGAAACTGATAATTGTGCCCAATGCACCACACCCTCTTCCTAGGGTTCCGAGGGTAACCCCATTACCTCCTACTTGGGGACACGTTAACAGGTTGACACATGATGCTGAAAAAATATTGATGCAGACTTGCAGCCCACAAACTCCTGCTCACCTTTTCCTTGCAATGCTTGTGTTTATAACTACTACAGTAAGCACTGATAACTATACTTCCTGGGCTTCTATCCCTCATCCACCTCTCAGTCAGGATATGACTCAATTGTTATGACTCTCCCATGTCGGTGTACACAAATGACACTGAA
The DNA here is from genome assembly GCF_028749965.1 of Puma concolor. Classification (NCBI taxonomy): domain Eukaryota; kingdom Metazoa; phylum Chordata; class Mammalia; order Carnivora; family Felidae; genus Puma; species Puma concolor. The sequence goes on from NC_141671.1 coordinate 30,543,077, forward strand.
TGGACACCTGGGCCATTTGACAGCAGAGGACCACGTAGGCCAAATGAAGAAGGTACTGTTATGGATGATTATACTATAGGGATTGAAGGTCCTCCTATATGTTTTGGATATGGGAAACACAGCCTCAAAAGTCAGCCTCAAGCATGGCTATCTATTATTAAAAATGGAACCCGGCACAAACATATGTTCATACTATCCGCCCATTCTCTGATTGGCTCCAATCTTACAATTAATGACACTCCTCCGGTGTTTCCATCTTGTGCTACTTGTACATTGTCAGAATGGGACGAATGGGTGACTTAGGAAGCATGTAGAGGGGACATAGGGCGAGTTCCTTTAAATACTTCCTATGGAAGCATCATTGATTGGAACCCTATGGGCTCAGCTCACCTTAAAAATTCATTACAAAATCTACAATGGTGTGTTCATAATCATACTATCGTCACCACTCCTAATGGCTCAATTGTTTGGCACAGTGGGGGATTTTCTGCGCCCAGTCCTCATTTAAACCAGGACCCTTACAAAAGCATCTATGGAAATTAACTGCTGCCCCCCACCCTTTCCATACCTGGAAGGGCACATAGTATAACAACAGCTCCAGCAACATTTCTACTTTATCTTTCACGGTCAATAGTACCTGGTACATATGGGCTTGTGTCCGTTTGCCATGCATACTATTAAAAGGACAGAGAGTTGGGATTGATTCTGATGCCCTTATAATCTGTGTTAACTGCTCTTTATACATATATATGTTGTCTTAACAATTCTATACCCTTACTCTGTCACCCGAAAGCTTATATTTATTTAGAGCACAACCTGGCCTGTGGCTGCCGGTTCAGGTGTCTTGACCATGGCAACATTGTTCAGAAATGTATCTGATGGACCACACTCTAGGGGAGTTCCTCATCGATCCCGATCCCGACCGGTTTGCTGGAATGCTTGTTGCAGCTCTCATAGGCATTATTGCTGTGACTGTGGCTGCAGCTACTGCGGCTGTCTCGTTGCACCAATCTGTGCAGATGGTACAATTTTTACAACAATGGCATGAGAAATCGCACCAACATTGGAAGACACAGCAGGATATTGACAGTAGACAGTCCAGTGAGATTGCAGGCCTACAACAGGCTGTGTCATGCTGCTGGGAGATCAGTTACTGAGCCTACAAAGACAAGTATCATTACAATGTGATCGGAACACTACATCAATATGTGTAACCCATTACCATTTAATAACACTAAATTTCCATGGAATGATGTTAGAGACACTTGCTCGGACAATCTAACATGTCTATGGACATTCAACATCTGCAAGCACAGATATATGAGACTTTCAAAACCAATCTGGACATGTTATCTGGATCTAAGATCTTAGAAAGTATATCAGAGGGATGAGGAATATTAAACTCTATAGAGCATGTTAAGATTTTTAGCTTCTCTACTGCTATTCTGTTTATATTAATATGCGGTGTATTTATCATTGCATGTACAGTCTGGTGCCAGAGACGATGAGCCTGTCAATGTATCGACCAACAGTTCGGGATATGCAATGTCCTCCTACAGTCCATCGTATACAGACAGAAAGGGGGAGATGCTGGAGAACAGGCTGGAAGCACCATAAGAATGTCCTGAAGGAAAGGGACAGAGCAGCAAGAAACTGAAAGAAGTTTCATCCCCAGGACAGAAAGCCACTGGGAGTTATGGTTCTCTCCAGAAGGACATCATCCGGGCGTCACCCTGGGGATAAGAATGTTTTATCTGGTGCCAGATGTACTCATGACCCAGTATGGAAAACACTGCAGGTACATGACCTGTCAAGATGCCAAATACTATGTTGTATGTGCTTGCTGTTGTCAACAATTTTCAAAAATAAAAGTGGCTTGAGCCAGCGGACTGAGGCTTTGGCTCCTGGAGAGTCTTAGTTCCCTGCTTTGCAATCCTCTCATCACCACACCTCTAGGACCTGTCTCTCTACATATTCCACACTCTCATTTTCTTTGTGTTTATTTATTACCAATATAGGTGTGTGACATTTCGTGTCTTCCTTTCCAAAGGGTTCTCTAATATTTCTAATTATCTTTTTTTTCTTATTATTTGAGTGTAGTTTACACCCACTGTTCCATTCCTTTCAGGTTATAGCATAGTGACTCGTCATATAATCCAATAATTGCACTCTTGGGTGTTCACCCCCCAAAAGTGAAAACACCAATTCTTTTATTTTTAAGGTTTATTTATTTTTATTGAGAGACGGAGAGAGAGTACAGAAGCAGGGGAAGGGCAGAGAGAGAGGGAAAGGGAGGGAGAGAGAGAGAATCCCAAGCCAACTCACTGCTGTTAGCCCAGAGCCTGATGCGGGGTCAACTTACAAACTGTGAGTGTACATGTCCAGACTATGAAGCATTGTATAGACATTTAGATGCTATTTCCACATCAGAAATGATTTTTGTTTCACTTAGTTTTGAAACATTTAGAAATAGGAGTCCAAGGAAGTGTTTCTACTTTTCAGTTTTCCCTGTATCACCATCATGGGGCTGGAGGACCAGGTGCACAGGGACACAGACACCTCAGCAATGGCACGGGCTCCTGAGCTCTCCTCTCCTGCAATCTTGCCTCACCCCTGAGCCTGACCCCTGTGGACTCCAGGGCTGCTCAGAACCTTTTTCCTCTCCCCACTGATGCCCAGGATTCTGCTCAGACATGTCTACCAGACTTACAGTCCAGACCCTACTCAGGCTTCTCAGTCAGAATCCACCTGAGAGCAGAGCAGTGGGGGATGTCCCCTTACCTTCCACCCCACGTGCGGCCATAGGACTAAGGAAAGAACCCCAGCTGCCTTTCTCCTCCTCAGCCAGGCCCTCCCTAGGTCTCCTTGAGCTCCAGCACCTGGACAGGGTTGTGGACACCAGGGGGCGCCCTCATCCCCCATGATGTTCAGCGTTTGAGGTTCTTGTAAAAGTCCCACTGATACAACCTGTGTCCACCCATAGACAAATAGGTAAGGAAGATGTGTGGTATATACACACATATACAAACACACATGATAGAATATTATGCAGCCACAAAAAGGATGAGATATTGCCACTTGTGACAACATGGACAAACAGGGCAGTGTGTCTGCTAAGTGAAAGAAATCAGACTGAGAAAGACAAGTACCACATGATCTCACTCATATATGGAACTTACAAAACAAATCAAATGAATAAATAGACAAGCACACAGCAGAATCAGACCTATAAATAAAGAGAACTCACTGATGACTGCCAGAGGGAAGGAGGTTGGGAGGGTGGGCACAGTGGGTGAGGGGAGTGGGAGACACAGGCTCCAGTTATGGAAGGAACAGGTCTTAGGAATAAAAGGCACAGCACAGGGAATATCATGAGTGATACTGTAACATCACTGTCTGGTGACAGGTGGCAGCTACACTCTGGTGAGCACAGCATGGTGTAGACAGAGGGTGAAGGGCCCCTGGGTGGCAGTGGGTTCTCCGCTCATGGTCCCAGGGTCATGGGATCCAGCCCTGCAGGAAGCAACCTGCTTGAGATTCTCTTATTCCCTCTCTCTCTCTCTCTCTCTTTCTCTCTCCCTCTCTCCCTCTCTGCCTCTCTTACCTGCTCTGGCTGTGTCTCTGTCAAAAAAAAGAAAATGTATACAGAATTTGAGTCACTGTGTTGTACCCCTGAAACTAACGTAATCATGTCTTTCAGCTATATTCAAAGTTAAAATATTTTTTTAAAGAAATTAATTAGGAAGTATAACTGTAGGGGTGCCTTGGAGGTAAGTTGGTTGGGCATCCGACTCTTGATTTCATCTCAGGTCATGTATGATCTCCTGGTTCCTGGGTGTGAGACCTGCATCAGGCTCTGTGAATGGGTGCGTCCTCTCCCATGGCTGCAAATGCAGAGAAAACGTGCAGTTACAATAAGGCATGGGAAGGCTAAGTGAGACTGGCAGAAGCACAAACCCCTATACATGCAGGTGTTCGTGTGGTGTGTGGGGACAGAGGAGAGACTGAGGTGCAAAAAAAAATTAATTGAATGAGAGAGGAAAGGGACCGGACATAGAAATGAAGAAAACCTCCCAACATGGCATCAAGGTTGGGACGCATAAACTTGTCAGGCACCCATTAGGCATCAGGCACCATTCTCTGGACTACATGGTTCAAGACAAAGTCTCTAAGGAACAAGGAGACTCTGGAGAGTTGGAGGAACCAATTTCATGGGATCAATACTCACTGGAGGAGAAAATGTCCATCTCATCAGGCCGCTCACTACTACTGCCCTCAGTGTGACCCTGCACCTCACTGAGGATCTTTTCACTTGTCACAAATGTGATGGCCAAGCCCTTGGGGGAACTGGCCTGCTCAGGCCTCCTGGAAGGAGAAAGAGGGTAGCACTGGAAGACCCCAAAGTAGGAAGACACCCAAAAGGAGGGACGAGGGTGTAATGTACGAAGACATAGGAAATCAGAGGGTGGGAGGGGACACTGGGAGGTCCGTGTGGGTGTGCAGCTTACAGGTAGGTGTGGGAATCGCCAGGCCGGTGGTAGTTGATGTCAGAGTTCACCTGCTTAATGTCCATGCCTTGGCCACATAGGTTGCTGGCCACAAGAATTCGATATTGAAGACCTTTAAACTACTGTGACCAAGAAAGCCTTTGTCATAAAGACAATCATAAAAATGTTCACAGTCCTTTATCTCAGGGATCTCATTCATTCCCAAGGATACAAGACATCTTTCCATCTCTCCCTCACCTCTCCTCCTGAAGGGTCTCACAGTGTATGGCAATGGCTGGCAAGTTCTGCTCCACCAGGAGCTGGGCCAGGGCAATGCAACACTGCACAGACTTCACAAAGATCTTGCCTTTATGTGGAGAGTAGGGGGATGTGGGCCCATGGGTGTGTGTATGGGGGGAGAATGACAATGTGCCAGAGTGGGAGATTTCTGGAAGTACACCCTCCACATGAAACCACTAAGTCCCTCTTATTCCCCACTACATGATTCCTTTTTTCCTCTAAGTATAATTACTCTTCCTTTCTCTCCTTTGCTTTGGATTTTCCTGAGCAAATCGGCCTCTGAGGAGATACAGAGAACAGTAACCAAATCTGGCAGACATGTTAGGAGACAGGAAGGAGGTACTCCATGACAAAGGGATAAGTATTGGAACTAGGGTCTGGAACGACCATGAACAATATTCCTGCTTATGAAATATTAAACCTAAGACCTACCTTAATTCTGGGAGTAGTTTTAGTGTGAAAAAGTTGCACAATCCGTAAGCTGAGAGAAAGCTTCTCCTCAGGGTGTGATACAAGAAGAAATAAACATATTTAAGAACCCTAACAGGGCCGATGTATATGGGAATATTTAAGGATTTAAAAGTCCGTCCAGATTTTTTTTTAAAGTTTATTAATTTTAAGACAGAGAGAAACAAAGTGACTACGAGTAGCAGGGAGGGGCAGAGACAGAGACAGACAGAGAGATCAAGAGAGAGAATCTCAAGCAGGCTCCACGCTGTCAGCACAGAGCATGACACAGGGCTCCATCTCACAAACCATGAGATCAGGAGTCCGACCCTTAACTGACTGAGCCACCCAGGCTCCCAAAACACAGAGTCTTTATTATTGATGGGTTGTACGTATTTTAAAATATGCAACTGAAGACAGAAGAAACAGCAGCCCCCACATCGGGAACTGGTCTGACAGTGACAGCTGGGCCTCAGTGTGGTCAGAAGTTGACTGATGCCACCACTGGGCCATATTATTCCTGTGGGACATGAGCCAGTCATCTCACGGAACATAAACAGCACACAAGGACACTCGGAAACCATGACATTACTTTATCTAATTAGAGACAAAAACAAGGCACCTTACGACCCACAAAACACCAAACATCTCCCTGTGCTGGTTACTGAGCAATCACTGCTTTTTACCATTTCTTTCTTATATCAAGTTTTTATTTAAATTCCAGTTAGTTAACATACAGTTTAATATTAGTTTCAAGAGTAGAATTGAGTGATTCATCGCTTACATACAACACCCAGTGCTCATCACAAGTGCCCTCCTTAGAACCCATCACCCATGAGCCCGTCCCATTTAACCTGTGACCCACCCAGAAGCTTGACAGCTTCTCAGTACTGACCACCTTGTCTGTTGGGATTTGTGGTAATATTAAAACAAATGACTTTCTTTAAATTTTTTTTAACGTTTATTCATTTTTGAGAGAAAGAGAGAGACAGAGTGCAAGCAGGGGTAGGGCAGAGAGACAGGGAGACACAGAATCCTAAGCAGGCTCCGGACTCCGAGCTGTTAACACGGAGTCCCACGCGGGGCTTGAACTCATGGACCGTGAGATCTTGACCTGAGCCCAAGCCAGATGCTTAACCAACTGAGCCAACCAGGTGCCCCAAAACAAATGACTTTTGATAATTCAATTCCACTCTAATCAATGCTGGAACATCTATATCACTTAGTGAAACAACACACAACACGTTACTTAAAAACAATTATGCATTAGGACAAGATCCATTCCATGTGCAGATGGGCCTATGGAGTTAATGTAACCGAGAAAGACACACTCAATGATACTGTTTCAGGCTCCAGTTTGCAAAGAACCTCAGAGAAACTACACATTGTGTAGATTTAATATAGTATCAAAAATGAATATCCATAATTATCTGAAAAGGTTATAACACATACTATTCTCCTATATTTGGTCAAGGACATCAATTTTTTCATATACTTCGAACAAAACAACACAAGAGATGCAGAAGCAAATCTGAACATCCAGTGGTCTTCTAACGAGACAGAAGAAAGAGACTTGCAATGAAAGAAAACCACCCTTCTCACTGCCCCTTTTATTTGGAACATTGTCACTTTCCATACAAACAATATTTCTGTTTTCATATGATTGTAAATGAATTAATAAATACTTGAACCGGTTTTATTCCTACTATGGTAAATATGGATCGATAGAATCCACAGACACACAATTCTCCCTGGGAGCCTCACTAATTTGTAAGACTGGAGAGATGTCCTGAGAACAAAATGCTGGAGAATCAGTGACTCACACAGCTCCTGGTCCACGGCTCAGGGACACAGTGGGACGAAGAGCGCTCTGTGCAGTAGGTGAGGCGTCCAGGCCAAGTCCCAGGTCCCCAGGCCCGCCTCTCAGGGACTCTGGCCCCAGGGCGGCGTCGGGGGCGGGGAAGCCCAGTGTTGGGGAGTCCCCATCTGCCCTGGTTTCACTTCTCCCTGTCACAACCTGTGTCAGGTCCTTCTGCCTGGATACTGATGACGCGGCCTCGGTTCACACTCCTATTAGTGTCCGATTTCCGAAGAAGCCAATCAGCGGCACCGTGGTTCCGGGGTATGAAGTTTCCGCACCCGCCTCCTGAGACTCACATTTGTCCCCAGACCGCGAGGATGCGGTTCGCGATGTCCCGAACTCTGCTCCTACTGCTGTCGGGGGCCCTGGCCGTGACCCAGACCTGGGCGGGTGAGTGCGGGGTCGGGAGGAAAGGGACTCTGCAGGGCAGGAGCGAGGAGACCGCCCGGCGGGGAAGCGGAACCCCCGGGGAGCCGACTGTCCACCGCCCGGACCCAGACCTCCACCCGGGCTTTGCCCCGGGCTCCCCTCCCCCGTCCCTCCCGGACTCCGTCCTGCTCTGCCCAACTCGGGTCCCCCTCCCCTCCCGGCCGCCTCCCCCTGGGACCCGGGCCCCGCGCGGGGAGGAGGGTCGGGCGGGGTCTCAGCCCCTCCGCGCCCGCAGGCTCCCACTCCCTCAGGTATTTCTACACCGCGGTGTCCCGGCCCGGCCTCGGGGAGCCCCGCTTCATCGCCGTGGGCTACGTGGACGACACGCAGTTCGTGCGGTTCGACAGCGACGCCCCGAATCCGAGGATGGAGCCGCGGGCCCCGTGGGTGGAGCAGGTGGGGCCGGAGTATTGGGACCGGGAGACGCGGATCGCGAAGGACAGCGCACAGATTTCCCGAGTGGCCCTGAACACGATGCTCCGCTACTACAACCAGAGCGAGTCCGGTGAGCGACGCGGGCCCGGGTCCAGGTCACGACCCCCATCCCCACGGACGGGCCGGGGTCGCCCCGAGTCTCCGGGTCAGAGCGCTGTCCCGAGGCCGCGACCCTCGTCCCACGACCCTGGAAGAGCCCGAGGGAGGTTTTAGGCGGGTTTACTTTCGGTTTCACCTTAATCACTGCTGCTCTGGGGGCGGGGCGGGGACAGGGTCGCACAACATCCAGTGGATGTATGGCTGTGACGTCGGACGGGACGGCCGCCTCCTCCGCGGGTACTTTCAGGAGTCCTATGACGGCAAGGATTACATGGCCCTGAACGAAGACCTGCGCTCCTGGACCGCGGCGGACACCGCGGCGCAGATCACACGCCGCAAGTGGGAGGAGGCGGGTGAGGCGGAGCGCTACAGGAACTACCTGGAGGGCGTGTGCGTGGAGTGGCTCCTCAAGTACCTGGAAAACGGGAAGGAGACGCTGCTGCGCGCAGGTACCGGGACCGCGGGGCCTCCCTAATCTCCCCTCCACTGGGGCTGGCTGCGCATGAGGAAGAGAAAATGGACTTAGTGTCAGAACGGCGCCCCTCCCACGGGTAGGAAGAGGGAGATCCGCCTGGAAGTTCATATTCCTACTAGAGGCTGACTCCCCTAGAGGGTGCTTTTCTCTAAAACACAGGCAGGTATCCAGTCTCTCCCTGGGATGCCTGTTGAGATCATCCCAGAAATAACCCATCAGCAGTTCCCTCTGACCCTGGCAGCCACCTTGTGAACTCTGCCCTTCCCTCTCAAGGCTTTGATCTCCCTGAGAACATCTTTGGAGATCTGACTCTGGGTTTTCTGAATCATTCACCCTCCACCACAGTCAGAACTATAGTGTGTTCCCCACTTTAGATCTGCAGCCTCCCACCCGGGCTCTCTCCCTGATTCCAGAACTTAACAAGAATCAGGAGATCCCAAAGGCTAGACTGGGGTCTGGGTTTTGTGCTTCTTCCATCCAGACCAGTTGTCCCATCCACCTCAGGATGGTCACGTGGATGCAGTTTCAGTGGCCCATAAAGCTAAACCACAGTGTGGATTCTCTGTTTCTTCTTCCTCAGAATCTCCCAAAACACGGGTGACCCGCCACCGGATCTCTGACCGTGAGGTGACCCTGAGGTGCTGGGCTCTGGGCTTCTACCCTGCGGAGATCACTCTGACCTGGCAGCGTGATGGGGAGGACCACACCCAGGACGCAGAGCTTGTGGAGACCAGGCCTGCGGGAGATGGAACCTTCCAACAGTGGGCGGCTGTGGTGGTGCCTTCTGGAGAGGAGCAGAGATACACGTGCCATGTGCAGCACGAGGGGCTGCCCGAGCCCATCACCCTGAGATGGGGTAAGGAGGGTTTGGGGTAGAGCCCCGTGTCAGGGAAAGCAGGGCCCTTCTGGAAATTTCAGAGTCAGGACTGAAGCCAGAGGTCTGGGCCCCTCACCTTCCTTCCCTTTCCAGAGCCATCCTCTCAGCCCTCCATCCCCATCCTGGGCATCATTGCTGGTGTGGCTATCCTTGTGGTCACTGTGGTGGTTGGAGCTGTGATCTGGAGGAAGAAGTGCTCAGGTAGGAACAGAGTGGGGGGATGTGAGTTCTCTTGTCCCGCTGGGGGGCTTCCTAGGTAACACATTGTCCTGCCTGGTTCCTGGGAAGTTCCATCCACACACATGGACCTGCCCACTCTGGAGCCATTACTAACATTCACTTTGTAGCAAAGCACTTGTGAAAATGAAGAACAGATTTTCACTTGGTAATTCTGGTGACGGGGACCTGATTCCCAGCAGTGACAGGACAGAGAGGAAGGTCCCTGCTGAGGTCAGACCTCCAGCAAGTCAGGTGGTCCTGTGACCCCACACCTCTTTCTTCATGTGTCCCAATCCTGTCCTGGGTGTTCAGTCAGAACTCTGGAAACTTCATTGTGGACCAGGACTAGGAGGTTGCTCTAGGATCACATGGCCCACCTGTCCCAGGTCTCTAATATGCTATTTTCTTCCACAGGAGGAAAGGGACCAAGCTATTCTCATGCTGCACGTAAGTATGGAGGGGGTGATCCCTGAAACCCTGGGATAGTGTAGACAGGACCCCATGGGGAGCTCACCCCCGTCCCCCTGCCCATAGCTGCTCCTTTAGTCTCAGCTCCTGTGGCTCTGATCTCATCTTGTTTGTTCTACCCCAGGCGATGACAGTACTCGGGGCTCTGATTCGTCTGTAATCGCTCCTAAAGGTAAGACTCTGGAGGGTGAAGTGGGGAGGAGTGGTGGCACTAGGGCACTAGGGACACTTTGAGCATGTGGGGGGCTGTTGAGTATGTGGCACTTATGTGACTGACCTAAATGTGTTCATGATGACTTTTTGTCACAGTTTGAGACCCACTGCCTGTGGTGGACTGAGCGATGCAGGATCTGTTCACACTCCCACTTGGTGACATCGAGGTCCCCTGATTTTCTTCAGATGGTGTCAGATGTGTCTGTGTTCCTATTAGCATATTGTGAGGACGCAGGAGAGTGGCCCCCATGCCCACCATGACCCTTCCCATACTGATTCGTGTTCTGTCTCCATTCCTGTCTTTACTTCATGTTGGCCTGAATACTGACACCTTACTTCCTCTACTGAAAATGAGAATCCAGATATGAATTTGTGTTTTGTAATTCTGGGTATGTGGGGACGATGAGGTAATAAATGAGAAAATTTGTAAAATTCCAAGAGAAAATAAAGGAAAGCCCTGAGAACCTCCCAGAACCCGCATATTTCTTGTGCTGTGTCTGTTGCAGGTGGGGACAGGAGAGGGCTGGAGGAGCCGAGCGGGGACGGGGCCTGGGTCCAGTCGGTGCTCAGTGCATCCTTGGTGTGTCAAGCTCCCTCCTCAGCTGGGTCATGTCTCTGCTCCTTGTCCTTGTCCCTTCTGTGGAACCTTGTCTCACCAGGACCATGACTACAGGGACATGGACGTCATCTGTCACCAGGACCTTGTGAAGCAAGAGCTTCCTGTGACTGGGTCAGCCCAGGCTCCATCCTGGGTCGTGACCTCAGCCCCATCTTTGGGTGTTTTCCCCCCATTGTTCCTATGGAGCATCAGGCCTGTTCTTGCTCTTTTGTCCAAGTTCCTGTCTCATTCTCCCCGGGTGACCCCAGTGGCTGCAGCACCAGGAGTTCTTTGGACTCTTGTTCTCACAGGCCTTGGTGGCCCCTGCACACAGAAGTCTCTGGGGTTTGGAGAGGTGAATTTTCAGATTGATCCATCTCCTCCCTCTCGAGCTGTCTTCTGGATTATTCTTTAGATTCTGGGGGTTGAGAGGAAACTGGGAGTTTCTCATCCTTCTTCAACTTAATTTACTTTCTACCTCCCTGTCTCTCTGCCCCCTCTCCGTGCCCTTAGTGATGCGGGTTCTTGCTCCCATCCAAGTTCATGGATGTATAAAGAAGGGTCTAATGTAGATTTCTATTTGATTGGAGAAAGGGCCCCATGGAGCCTACATACAGTGATTCTGAAGATAGGACTGTAACTGTATGCTGTGCTGTGCAGGGGAAATGCTGTGGGAGGGGGGAGCAGCCCTGAGGGAAAGTAGAGGCGGCACTGATGGTGAGGTGGGGGCACTTTGTGCGGGAGCTGCCACGGACCGGCTGTGCCTGAGGCTCATCCAGAAGACAGAGGTCCTCTCCGCTGACCAATCGTTCCACTGATAATCTCGTGTGCCACGTGCAGGACCTGCTATTTTTTTCATCTAGGGCACCTCAGTAATTAAGAAGAGGCAAACATGCTGGTCTTGTGGAGAATATGTCCTAGGGGTGAGGGACAGACTCCACTTGACCCTGGAACAATGTGGGGAGTGAGGGCAATCACCCCATTGAGCAGTCAGAAATCCAAGTATAACTTTTGACTCCCCTGAAAGTTAAATACTACCACTAATAATGTACGGTTCATAAGAAGCCTTACTGAAAAGAGGAATAGTCATTTAACACATATTTTGTACGTTACATGTATATGTAACGTGTATTCTTACAATAAAATAGGCTGGAGAAAATAGTAAGAAAGCATAAGAGAAAGTGCATTGACAGCACTTTTGTAAAAAAGTCCACATATCGATGGATGTCCCCAGTTCAAACCAGTGTAATTCAGAGTCAACTGTATATTGTTATAAATGTGGTAAATAAGGGAAGTGTTTAAATTGGAAATTGGTAGGTGCTTTGAGGAAGGTGACCCAGAGAGTTACCTGTGGGGGGACAGGGAAGGTGGCTACTTTACTAGGGTGGTAAGTGTGAGCTTCACTGGGAAGCTGACCTCTGAGAGATGTGCAGGACACAAGGAGTTGTTGAAGACCATGTCTCAGAGAGTTCTTTCCAGGCAGGGGAACCTCCAGGCACACGCACTAGGGCAGGAACATGTCCTTGTTCAAGGAAGGGTGAGAGGCCACTGTGGCTGGAGCAGAGAGCATGTGAAATGCGGTCAGATGTCTAGACTTTAGGATTAGAAGGCTTTTGAGTTTTCTCTGAGTGACATGTGGAGTCACCGGATGGTTTAGATCAGATGGTTCACGTCGTACTACTTGTCTTAGCAGCATGTTTGCTGCTGTGCAGAATCGAGAGGTGAAGGGCGGGAGACCAGTAGGGAAAGTGTAGGAAGCCAGTGCAGTTTCCAGGAGGGGGGAATGTTGGATTTATTTTGGGGTTTGAGGAGAGAAAATAACAGGAAGTGACTGTACTCTTGTTATTTTGTGTGTGTGTGTGTGTTCTGGATACATTTAAAGATGAACTTTGCAGCATGTCATAATGTATTAATTCTGGGTTGTGAGAAGGAGGAATCAAGGACAGCATCCAATACTTCAGACTGCAAGAAGAAAGGGGGGGGGTGTCTGCCAATGAGACAGGGAAGATTTTGGAAGTAGGACATTCGGGGAAGTTGCATCACAAGCACCCAATTTAGGAATGTCGAATATGGGATTATTAGAAAAGCAAGCGAAGATCCAGCTGGATATAGAGTGCAGGGTGGGAAAATATCTAGGTTGGAGGAATAGATATGGAGGTGACACCAAATAAATGATGTTTAGAGCCTTCAGCATAGATGAGGTCACCAAGGGATGATGGCCATAGAAGAGAAAGGAACAGGACCAAACCCTGGACCCCTCAGTGCTAAGCAAGCTGATCAGAGCACACGCACATACTGAACAGTTCTGGTTCTGCACCTGGAAGGCACACACTCCAGGGACACCCAGCCTTCAGTGTCCACTGGAATTTCCTGGACTTAGGAAGAGCTAGACAACCTGGAGTAGAGCATGAGATTCTGGGTTTATAACAAGTTTGGTGCTGCTTCTGGTCTTCAGATCACACACTGAGCAGCAAGCACATAAAGCAGGATCCCACGTGGCTGTGCCTCAGCCTCTCCTGTGGGGCTTATTAAGTAGTGATTCCTGGGTCCAGGCCCAACACTCTAACAGGGTATGTGGAGAGAGGCCTGAGTGTTTTGTAATGAACCCACGAGCAATCCTGGGGTTCCACCAGATAGAGTTGCAGTGAAGTCACTGATGAGAGCCCTCATTGTGGGAAGGGGTCTTACATCCACATTTAAATGTTGTAGTTTTTTCTAGGAAGAAAAATGCAAGACCTGCTGGGAGATACATATTTTCTCTCCCAGGGGGCAGAGCCAGGTGGCAGATTGAGGATGTGGTTATCAGCTCAACACAAAATCTCTGAAATAACAAGAGCGTAGATCTTAAATGTTTTCCCCACACAAAAGGAAATGGTGACTATGTGACACGGTGCAGGTCTTAGCTATGGTTGTAAGCATTTTGCAGCATAGAAACGTATCAAATCAAGGGATTGTAGCCTTAAACTGACACAATGGTGTATGCCAGTTATATCTCAGTAAAACTGGTGAAAAAAAGTCTGAAATCATGCTCTCTAATGCTACTCCCTACATCGACTTCTCCCTCTTTGTGTTACATGTGCACAGTTACAGAGACTGGGATGAGAGAAAGAGAATGTGGGGCCTTGTTCTATTTCAAGGAAAGTCACAAACCAGGCTTGAGTCTACACAGACAGGAACAGAACCCACAATGGAGGCTCACATATAGCCAGGGCCCTGCTGCTGGGTAAAGATGCCACCCTCACAACAGAGTCCCCTGACATAGGACGCTGGATCAGGAGGCTGAGACTGCTGTTGCTGCTGCCCCTTGCAACTAACTGCATGACACCACTGTCACTCAAACACCTGTGCCAAATGCCATGTAGTGCGGTCCCAGCCTATCTGTCCCATGTCCTGAGAGAGAGTCTGGCAGGTGGTCACGTGACTGTGAAGTTTCATGCCACATCCAATGGAAAACATCCAAAGGCTGTTTGGCAAAATGTGTTCTCCTCTCCATGGTCTCTGCCCTCCATCAGGATTTTTAAACGTGGAAATCTTTTATGTGGGAAGAGCGTACTAGTTCTGGGCATGGCAACTGGGGACCAGGAATGGAAAAAGAATGACAAATTGCAATATTTGGAACAGTGATTTGAGACTACAACTTGATATGATACATTGTAGGCACTCAGGTCAGATTAGAGGAAGGAGTGACTAAAAAATGGCATCTTTCAACTTTTCCCCTTGATAGTTGTTATGGGGTCCAGCTTTTGTCTACTCCAGTTCTACTCACAAGTAAGTGGAGTAGCACTTTCGGGTGATGAAGTGAATGTTCAAAATGTCTTCTGAAGCCTTTGTCTCTTCCTAGGATTACGTTACCCAGATCCGTAACACTTCAGATGATCCTTATATATACACTGACACTTCATATTTCTTTGTACATGCCTGTATTTCTGGGCAGAGTATCCAAAATTTACCAGGTTTTATGTGACCCTCACAAAAGTCTGCAAAATCATTCCAGGTTAGACATTGTGCTCCTCCACCTCTGGTCCACGAACAGCTAGTAATCAAACTGTTTTTAGCAGATCCAATGAAGATATACAGGCTTATTTTTGTCTTGATTGCCAGTCTGAGACAAGATAAGGTCTCACTTTCATTTCTGTCTCTATCTGTTTGTGGGCTGATGCACATTCACAGACTAGTGCTGGCTCAAAAAAGACACAGATCACCCCTGGTTTAGGTAGACTTGTATTCTACTACCTGGTCTGGTGCTGGATAAATCTCAGAAATGAAACAATTGTGAATGGGGATCCTCTTCCAGTAACACAGTAGACTAAGTTTTAAAGCTGCCTCTTCTTATAAAAATGACTAACAATGATTATATATGTGTGTGTGTGTATTATATATATATGTATATATTTCATACATATATTTGGTGATGTGTATATATATCACCCAAAAAAAACAATCAAGAGAATAATCATTTAGGCCAAAATATAATAATGGGCAAAAAGCCAGGGATGATGGCTGCTCTGATACTTAAGGTGTATTTCAAATCTAGAAAATCTTAGCTTGCCTTCTCAGGCTCAGGAACTGAATAGACAGGAAATAATGCCCAGAGCTTATTCTATTTTATGAGAAATATCCCTCCCTGAAAATATGGGAACCTAAGACTCATAGATTCATATCTTCAGAAAAGGGTGACACAAATCACATCGACTCTAAGATATTATTCTAAGGAGGTTTGCTTGGAGCTAGCACAAAGTGAGCAAACAGCTACTTCAAAGAATTTCCAATCACAGACTAACGCTTCTGTGATTTGTAATCCAAATTTGCTTTGCTATTTTGGGTCAAAATACCTTCAAGTCATTATTTTAGTTTATTATTTTCCAGGATTGATATTGACTCAAATTTATAAGAAAGAAACAAATTTCTCTAGAAAAATCTACATTTTACCTGTGTGTCAAAAAATGTACACAAAGAATTGCACAAAGAAAAAGAGAAATTGTAGCATGAAATGTAAAGTACAAACGGGAATAGACTGTGATTGAGCAACTTTAGAGAGAATAGGTAGTAAAAAAACGTGATAAAACTTCAATATTGCACTCATAGGACACAAAATATAACATGACCATGATATGATGTAAATATATAAACATATGTTATGTGAATGAATATTATGTATGTGACATAAAGAAAAAATGCTAGTAAAGAGAGACAGCAACATTCTATAGTGACAAAAGGGTCAAACTATCAGAAGGATGAAACAATTCTGAATATATTGTCACCTCAGCGCCAAATACATGAAAACAAAACAGACAGAAATTAAGAAACAGGTAATACAACTGTAATAGTCAGAAACAATATATCACTTTCCATAATGGATAGAACATCTATGCAGAGATCAATAAACATAAAGAAGGCTTGAGCCGTACTGTAAACCAATAGTACAAATCTGACATTTATTGAACATTCCAGCCATCAACAGAATACACATTCTTTTCAAATGCACGTGGAGATTTGTTGAGGATAAATCATATATATTCTATTATATATGTGTGTGTGTGAGTGTGTGTGTGTGTGTGTGTGTGTGTGTGTATGTGTGTCTGTATACCACCTCTTCTTTATCCATTCATCAGTCGATGGACATTCAGGCTCTCTCCATCGTTTACCTCTTGTTGATAATGCTGCTATAAATATTGGGGTCATGTACCCCTACAAATACGTATTTTGTACTCTTTGCATAAATACCTGGTAGTGCAATTGCTGGATCATAGAGTATTTCTATTATTAGTTTTCTGAGGAATCTCCACACTATTCTCCAGAGTGGCTACACCAGTTTACATTCCCACCAACACTGCAAGAGGGTTCCCCTTTCTCCACATGTTCGCAGAAATCTGTCTTGATGACTACTGCTTTGTAATGTAGCTTGAAATCTAGAATCATGATGCCTCCCGTTTTTTGTTTTTCAGAGTTGCTTTGGCTATTCAGGTCTTTTGTGGTTCCATACAAATTTTAGGATTATTTGTCCTAGCTCTGTGAAAAATGCTGGTGGGGGGGCGCCTGGGTGGCTCAGTCGGTTAAGCGGCCGACTTCAGCTCAGGTCATGATCTCGCGGTCCGTGAGTTCAAGCCCCGCATCAGGCTCTGTGCTGGCAGCTCAGAGCCCGGAGCCTGTTTCAGATTCTGTGTCTCCCTCTCTCTGACCCTTCCCCGTTCATGCTCTGTCTCTCCCTGTCTCAAAAATAAATAAACGTTAAAAAATTTTTTTTAAAAAAAGAAAAATGCTGGTGGTATTTTGATAGGGATTGCATTAAATGTATAGATTGCTTTGGGGAGGATAGACATTTTACCCATGTTTGTTCTTCCATGAACATGGAATGCTTTTCCATTTCTTTGTGTCTTCTTCAATTTCTTTCATAAGTGTTCTATAGTTATCAGAGCCCAAAACTTTTTCCTCTTTAGTTAGGTTTATCCCTAGGTATCTTATTGTTTTTGGTGCAACCCCAAATAGGATTGATTCTTTGTTTCTATTTTTTCTACTCTGTTATTCATGTTTACAAATGCAACACATTTCTGTACATTGATTTGACAGTCTGCTTTTTTGCTGAATTCATGCGTTAGTTCTAGCAATTTTTTTTGGTGGAATCTTTTGAGTTTTCTACACACAGTACTATATCTTCTGAGAAGAGTGAAAGTTTGAGCACTTCCTTGCCAATTTGGATGCCTTTTGTTTCATTTTGTTGTCTCATTGCTGAAGCTAAGACTTCCATAGTATGCTAATTTTCTGAGGAGTCTTTTGCCCAGACTCTCCCTCCCACTGTCCTCCTGCCATCACCAAGGGGAGCGCTGTGGCATGGTGCTCAGAGCCTTGTCCAGACTTGTCCCCTGTCTTGGCGCCCCTCCTTGTCCCTCCCCTCCAGTGCAGGCACCTGCCCTTGGCCCTCCTCCATCCTGGGCCAACACCCGCACTGTCCTGTCCCCTCTCCTTCATCCCACCCTCACTCCCTTGTGGCCTCCACTCTCCCTGTGTGCAGGAATCCCAGTCTCCCTGGTCCCTCTGCACCCCTCCCCTATGGCCCCATGCCTGCTCACACCCCTTGCCCACATGCTGGGCCCTCACCAAGCTCTCCTCTCTCAGGAGCTCCTCCCATGGGGCCCTGCATCAGCACCCCCTCCTCCTGGCCTTGGCCCAAGTCCCCTCCTCTCTTGTCAGCCTCTGATTCAAGTTTGTTCTGGGACATTCAGTCCCCCCTTCCCAGACCCTCAACACTAGTCTCCGCTGCTGGCTCCTGCCTTCCCCTATCCCCCACCAACCAGAGAACTGCTCGAGGTCCCGCTGCCTTATCCTTGGCCCTCACCCCATGCTTTGGTTCCACGACCTCAGTGGGCCTCACTCCTGACATCTGGTCTCCAAACTGGCTGTCCAGCCACGTGGTCAGCACCAGCCTTTCCACACAGTCAGACTTCTCCCAGCCTGCCCATCCTGGGCTGGAAGTCTCCCCCTAACCCTCCTTGGAGATATGACCTGCCCTCCTCCCAGAAGCACCCCCACCATGCAGGTCCTTCCCCAAGGTGTGCACCGGGGCATGTCGAATCTATTTTCTCTTCTACTGCCCCGCCTTTCTTTTCTTTCTTTCTTTCTTTCTTTCTTTCTTTCTTTTCTTTTCTTTTCTTTTCTTTTCTTTTCTTTTCTTTTTTGGAAGTATTGCTGAGGCACTTTATAACCATTTTCTTTTTTTTAAATATGAAATTTATTGTCATATTGGTTTCCATACAACACCCAGTGCTCATCCCAAAAGGTACCCTTCCTCAATACACATCACCCACCCTCCCCTCCCTCCCACCCCCCATCAACCCTCAGTTTGTTCTCAGTTTTTAAGAGTCTCTTATACTTTGGCTATCTCTCTCTCTAACCTCTTTTCTTTTTTCATCCCCTCCCCCATGGACTTCTGTTAAGTTTCTCAGGATCCACATAAGAGTGAAAACATATGGTATCTGTCTTTCTCTGTATGACTTATTTCACTTAGCATAACTCTTTCCAGTTCCATCCACGTTACTACAAAAGGGCTTATTTCATTCTTTCTCATTGCCACGTAGTATTCCATTGTGTATATAAACCACAAATTCTTTATCCATTCATCAGTTGATGGACATTTAGGCTCTTTCCATAATTTGGCTCTTGTTGAAAGTGCTGCTATAAACATTAGGGTACAAGTGCCCCTATGCATCAGCACTCCTGTATCCCTTGGGTAAATTCCTAGCAGTGCTATTGCTGGGTCATAAGGTAGGTCTATTTTTAATTTTTTGAGGAACCTCCACACTGTTTTCCAGAGAGGCTGCACCAGTTTGCATTCCCAACAACAGTGCACATCCTCTCCAGCATCTATAGTCTCCTGATTTGTTCATTTTAGCCACTCTGACTGTTGTGAAGTGATATCTGAGTGTGGTTTTGATTTGTATTTCCCTGATGAGGAGCGACGTTGAGCATCTTTTCATGTGCCTGTTGGCCATGTGGATGTCTTCTTTAGAGAAGTGTCTATTCATGTTTTCTGCCCATTTCTTCACTGTATTATTTGGGTTTTTTTGGGTGGAGTTTGGTGAGCTCTTTATAGATTTGGATACTAGCCCTTTCTCCGATATGTCATTTGCAAATGTATTTTTCCATTCCGTTGGTTGCCTTTTAGTTTTGTTGGTTGTTTCCTTTGCAGTGCAGAAGCTTTTTATCTTCATGAGGTCCCAATACTTCATTTTTGCTTTTAATTCCCTTGCCTTTGGTGATGTCTCAAGTAAGAAATTGCTGCGGCAGAGGTCAGAGGTTTTGTCCTGCTTTCTCCTCTAGGGTTTGATGGTTTCCTGTCTCACATTCAGGTCCTGTATCCGTTTTGAGTTTGTTTTTGTGAATGGTGTGAGAAAGTGGTCTAGTTTCAATCTTCTGCATGTTGCTGTCCAGTTCTCCCAGCACCATTTGTTAAAGAGACTGTCTTTTTTCCATTGGATGTTCTTTCCTGCTTTGTCAAAGATGAGTTGGCCAGACGTTTGTGGGTCTAGTTCTGGGGTTTCTATTCTATTCCATTGGTCTATGTGTCTGTTTTTGTGCCAATACCATGCTGTCTTGATGATGACAGCTTTGTAGTAGAGGCTAAAGTCTGGGATTGGGATGCCTCCTGCTTTGGTCTTCTTCTTCAAAATTACTTTGGCTATTCGGGGCCTTTTGTGGTTCTATACAAATTTTAGGATTGCTTGTTCTAGCTTTGAGAAGAATGCTGGTGCAATTTTGATTGGGATTGCATTGAATGTGTAGATAGCTTTGGGTAGTATTGACATTGTGACAATATTTATTCTTCCAATCCATGAGCATGGAATGTTTTTTTCATTTCTTTATATCTTCTTCAATTTCCTTCTTAAGCTTTCTAGAGTTTTCAGCATACAGATCTTTTACATCTTTGGTTAGATTTATTCCTAGGTATTTTATGCTTCTTGGTGCAATTGTGAATGGGATCAGTTTCTTTATTTACCTTTCTGTTGCTTTATTATTAGTGTATAAGAATACAACTGAATTCTGTGCATTGACTTTGTATCCTGCGACTTTGCTGAATTCATGTATCAGTCCTAGCAGACTTTTGGTGGAGTCTATCGGATTTTCCATGTGTAATATCATGCCATCTGCAAAAAGTTAAAGCTTGACTTCATCTTTGCCAATTTTGATGCCTTTGATTTCCTTTTGTTGTCTGATTGGTGATGATAGAACTTCCAACACTATGTTAAACAACAGTGGTGAGAGTGGACATCCCTGTCGTATTCCTGATCTCAGGGAGAAAGCTCTCAGTTTTTCCCCATTGAGGATGATACTAGCTGTGGGCTTTTCATAAATGGCTTTGATGATCTTTAAGTATGTTCCTTCTATCATGACTTTCTCGAAGGTTTTTATTAAGAAAGGATGCTGAATTTTGTCAAATGTTTTTTCTGCATCGACTTACAGGAGCATATGGTTCTTTTCTTTTTTCTTTTTAATTTTTTTAACCTTTATTTATTTTTGAGACAGAGAGAGACACAGCATGAACGTGGGAGGGTCAGAGAGAGGGAGACACAGAATCTGAAACAGGCTTCAGGCTCTGAGCTGTCAGCATAGAGCCTGACGCAGAGCTCAAACTCACGGACTGTGAGATCACGACCTGAGCCAAAGTCGGACGCTTAACCGACTGAGCCACCCAGGCGCCCCTCTTTTCTTTTATTAATGTGATATCACATTGATTGACTTGCGAATGTTGACCCAGCCCTGCATCCCAGGAATGAATCCCACTTGATCACGGTGGATAATTCTCTTCATATGCTGTTGAATTCGATTTGCTAGTATCTTATTGAGAATGTTTGCATCCATGTTCATCAGGGATATTGGCTTGTAGTTCTCTTTTTTTGCTGGGTCTCTGTCTGGTTTGGGAATCAAAGTAATGCTGGCTTCATGGAATGAGTCTGGAAGTTTTCCTTCCCTTTTTATTTTTTGGAACACCTTGAGAAGGATAGGTATTATCTCTGCTTTAAATTTTGGTAAAATTCCCCTGGGAAGCCATCTGGTCCTGGACTCTTATTTGTTGGGAGAGTTTTAATAACTGATTCAATTTCTTTGTGGGTTATGGGTCTGTTCAAGTTTTCTATTTCTTCCTGTTTGAGTTTTGGAAGTGTGTAGGTGCTAGGAATTTGTCCATTTCTTCCAGGTTGTCCAGTTTGTTAGCATATAATTTTTCATAGCATTCCCTCATAATTGGTTGTATTTCTGAGGGATTGGTTGTAATCATTCCATTTTCATTCATGATTTTATCTATTTGGGTCATCTCCCTTTTCTTTTTGAGAAGGTTGGATAGAGGTTTATCAATTTTGTTTATTTTTTCAAAAAACCAACTCTTGGTTTCATTGATCTGCTCTATAGTTTTTTTAGGTTCTATATTGTTTATTTCTGCTCTGATCTTTATTTTCTTCTTCTGTGTTTGGGTTGTCTTTGCTGTTCTGCTTCTATTTCCTTTAGGCATGCTGTTGGTTTTTGTATTTGGTATTTTTCTTGTTTCTTGAGATAGGCCTGGATTGCGATGTATTTTCCTCTCAGGACTGCCTTTGCTGCATCCCAAAGCATTTGGATTGTAGTATTTTCATCTTCATTTGTTTCCATATATTTTTTAATTTCTTCTCTAATTGCCTGGTTGACCCATTCATTCTTTAGTAGGGTGTTCTTTAACCTCCATGCTTTTGGGGGTTTTCCAGACTTTTTCCTGTGGTTGATTTCAAGCTTCATAGCATTGTGGTCTGAAAGTATGCATGGTATGATCTCAATTCTTGTATACCTCTGAAGGGCTGTTTTGTGACCCAGTATGTGATCTATCTTGGAGAATGTTCCATGTGCACTCGAGAAGAAAGTATATTCTGTTGCTTTGGGACGCAGAGTTCTAAATATATCTGTCAAGTGCATCTGATCCAATGTATCATTCAGGGCCCTTGTTTCTTTATTGACCTTGTGTCTAGATGATCTACTCAGTTTTGTCAGTGGAGTATTAAATTCCCCTGCAATTACCACATTCTTGTCAATAAGGTTGCTTATGTTTGTGAGTAATTGTTTTATATATTTGGGGGCTCCTGTATTCGGCGCATAGACATTTATAATTGTTAGCTCTTCCTGATGGATAGACCCTGTAATTATGATGTAATGCCCTTCTTCATCTCTTGTTACAGCCTTTAATTTAAAGTCTAGTTTGTCTGATATAAGTATGTCTACTCCAGCTTTTTTTGACTTCCAGTGGCATGATAAATGGTTCTCCATCCCCTCACTTTCAATCTGAAGGTGTCCTCAGGTCTAAAATTAGTCTCTTGTAGACAGCAAATAAATGGCTCTTGTTTTTTTTTTTTTTTTTTATCCATTCTGATACCCTATGTCTTTTCGTTGGTGCATTTAGTCCATTTACATTCAGTGTTAGTATAGAAAGATATGGGTTTAGAGTCATTGTGATGTCTGTAGGTTTCATGCTTGTAGTGATGTCTCTGGTACTTTGTCTCACAGGATCCCCCTTAGGATCTCTTGTAGGGCTGGTTTAGTGGTGACAAATTTCTTCAGTTTTTGTTTGTTTGGGGAGACATTTATCTCTTCTTCTATTCTCAATGACAGACTTGCTGGATAAAGGTTTCTTGGCTGCATATTTTTTCTGTTTATCACATTGAAGATTTCCTGCCATCCCTTTCTTGCCAGCCAAGTTTCAGTAGATAGGTCTGCCACTAGTCTTATGGGTCTCCCTTTATATGGTAGAGCATGTTTATTCCTAGAAGCTTTCATTTTTTTTTTTCAATATGTGAAGTTTATTGTCAAATTGGTTTCCATACAACACCCAGTGCTCATCCCAAAAGGTGCCCTCCTTAGTACCCATCACCCACCCTCCCCTCCCTCCCACCCCCTATCAACCCTCAGTTTGTTCTCAGTTTTTAAGAGTCTCTTATGCTTTGGCTCTCTTCCACTCTAACCTCTTTTTTTTTTCCTTCCCCTCCCCCATGGGTCTGTTAAGTTTCTCAGGATCCACATAAGAGTGAAACCACATGGTATCTGTGTTTCTCTGTATGGCTTATTTCACTTAGCATAACAGTCTCCAGTTCCATCCATGTTGCTACAAAGGGCCATATTTCATTCTTTCTTATTGCCACGTAGTACTCCATTGTGTATATAAACCACAATTTCTTTATCCATTCATCAGTTGATGGACATTTAGGCTCTTTCCATACTTTGGCTATTGTTGAGAGTGCTGCTATAAACATTGGGGTACAAGTGCCCCTATGCATCAGCACTCCTGTATTCCTTGGGTAAATTCCTAGCAGTGCTATTGCTGGGTCATAAGGTAGGTCTATTTTTAATCTTTTGAGGAACCTTCACACTGTTTTCCAGAGTGGCTGCACCAGTTTGCATTCCCACCAACAGTGCAAGAGGGTTCCTGTTTCTCCACATCCTCGCCTGCATCTATAGTCTCCTGATTTGTTCATTTTGGCCACTCTGACTGGTGTGAGTTGATATCTGAGTGTGGTTTTCATTTGTATTTCCCTGATGATGAGCGATGTTGAGCATCTTTTTATGTGCCTGTTGGCCATGTGGATGTCTTCTTTAGATAAGTGTCTTCATGTTTTCTGCCCATTTCTTCACTGCATCATTTGTTTTCGGGTGTGGAGTTTGGTGAGCTCTTTATAGATTTTGGATACTAGCCCTTTGTCTGATATGTCATTTGCAAATATCTTTTCCCCTTCTGTTGGTTGCCTTTTAGTTTTGTTGGTTGTTTCCTTTGCTGTGCAGAAGCTTTTTATCTTCATAAGGTCCCAGTAGTTCATTTTTGCTTTTAATTCCCTTGCCTTCGGGGATGTGTCAAGTAAGAAATTGCTACGGCTGAGGTCAGAGAGGTCTTCTCCTGCTTTCTCCTCTAGGGCTTTGATGGTTTCCTGTCTCACATTCAGGTCCTTTATCCATTTTGAGTTTATTTTTGTGAATGGTGTGAGAAAGTGGTCTAGTTTCAATCTTCTGCATGTTGCTGTCCAGTTCTCCCAGCACCATTTGTTAAAGAGACTGTCTTTCTTCCATTGGATGTTCTTTCCTGCCTTGTCAAAGATTAGTTGGCCATACGTTTGTGGGTCTAGTTCTGGGGTTTCTATTCTATTCCATTGGTCTATGTGTCTGTTTTTGTGCCAATACTATGCTGTCTTGATGATGACAGCTTTGTAGTAGAGGCTAAAGTCTGGGATTGGGATGCCTCCTGCTTTGGTCTTCTTCTTCAAAATTACTTTGGCTATTCAGGGACTTTTGTGGTTCCATATGAATTTTAGGATTGCTTGTTCTGGTTTCAAGAAGAATGCTGGTGCAATTTTGATTGGGATTGCATTGAATGTGTAGATAGCTTTGGGTAGTATTGACATTGTGACAATATTTATTCTTCCAATCCATGAGCATGGAATGTTTTTCCATTTCTTTATATCTTCTTCAATTTCCTTCATAAGCTTTCTATAGTTTTCAGCATACAAATCTTTTACATCTTTGGTTAGATTTATTCCTAGGTATTTTATGCTTCTTGGTGCAATTGTGAATGGGATCAGTTTCTTTACTTGTCTTTCTGTTGCTTCATTATTAGTGTATAAGAACCTCGCTACTTTCAGAATTTTCTCTTTATCCTTGTAATTTGCCAGTTTCACTATGATATGTCATGCAGAAAGTCGTTTCAAGTTACATCTGAAGGGAGTTCTCTGTGCCTCTTGGATTTCAATGCCTTTTTCCTTCCCCAGATCAGGGAAGTTCTCAGCTATGATTTGTTCAAGTACACCTTCAGCCCCTTTATCTCTCTCTTCCTCTTCTGGAATTCCTATTATATGGATATTGTTCCGTTTGACTGCATCACTTAGTTCTCTAATTCTACCCTCAAACTCCTGGATTTTTTTATCTCTCTTTTTCTCAGCTTCCTTTTTTTCCATAATCTTATCTTCTAATTCACCTATTCTCTCCTCTGCCTCTTCAATTTGAGCTGTGGTCGACTCCATTTTATTTTGTCCCTCATTTATAGTGTTTTTTAGCTCCTCGTGACTATTTCCTAGTCCCTTGATCTCTGTAGCAATAGATTGTCTGCTGTCCTCTATGCTTTTTTTAAGCCCAGCGATTAATTTTGTGACTATTATTCTAAATTCTTGTTCCGTTATATTGCTTAAATCATTTTTGCTCAATTTGTTAGTTGTTGATACTTGCTGGAGTTTCTTTTGAGGAAAGTTCTTGTATTTAGTCATTATGGGTAATTCCTGCGGTGGCGCCCAACTGCAGGGTACTTCCCCTGTGCTGTCTGGAGTAACTTGTATTGGTGGGTGGGGCCGCAGTCTGACTGGTTGTCTGTCCCCAGCCCACCATTGGGCCACAGTCAGACTGGTGTGTACCTTATCTTCCCACCTCCCAGGGGCAGGACTCACTGTGGAGTGGTGTGGCCCCCGTCCAGGCTACTTGCACACTGCCAGGCTTGTGGTGCTGCTTTGATGGGATCTCGTGTATTAGCTGGTGTGGATCCACAAGGTGCACGGGTGGGACGGCAGGCTTAGCTCGCTTTGCCGTTGGTGGTCCCCTGTGGGAGGGGCCCTGCAGCACCAGGAGGAAGGCGACAGGTCTGAAGGATGGATCCACTAAAGCACAGCATTTGATGTTTGTGCAGTGCAAACAAGTTCGGTGACAGGAACTGGTTCCCTTTGGGATTTCGGCTGGGGATGGGAGAGGGAGATGGTGCTTGCCAGCATCTTTGTTCCCCATAGAGCTGAGCTTTGTCTTCTGGGGCTCAACAACTCTCCCTCCTGGTGTCCCCTCACCCTACCGCTCTCAGAGCAGACCTGTTGACTTTTAACATTCCGGATGTTAATTTCTGCTGGCTGCCAGAACTCATGGAGTCCGGCCCCTCCACTTTTGCAAGCCAGACTCGGGGACTCTGCCTTGCAGGGCGGGCTGCCCCTCCACTGCCACAGCCCCTCCCACCAGTCCGTGTAGCGTGCACTGCCTCTCTGGCTTCCACCCTCTACCCTGGGCCTCTTGTCTATGCTTGGCTCCAGAGAGTCCATTCTGCTAGTCTCCTGGAGGTTTTCTGGGTTATTTAGGCAGGTGTGGGTGGAATCTAAGTGATCAGCAGGATGCGGTGAGCCAAGCGCCCTCCTATGCTGCCATCTTTCGCCCGAGTCCTCTCCTTTTTTTTAATGTAAGCATTTTAACTATAAATTTCCCCATTAGCACTGCATTCACTGCATCCCATGAGTGTTGTGTCATGTTTCCACTTTTGTTTGTCTCTAAGTACTTCCTACTTTCCCTTGTGATATATTGGAGAGTTTGTGTGATATCTTTCAAACCTATTGAGAATGAATTTGTAGCCCTGTATATGATCAACACTGGAGAACATCCAGGTGCATTTGAGATACTGTATATTCTGTTGTTTGGGTTTAGAGTGTTGTGTGTATGGGGTTACATCTAGCGGGATCATTGTGTGTGGTTCATGTCCTCTGTGTCCTCTATTTCTGTCTAGTGTCTGGTTGTTCTGTCCATCTTGAAATAGAGGTATGGAAGCCTCCAACTATTATTATAGAACTGTGTATTTCCACCTTTAGTCTGTCAGGTTTTGCCTCATATATTTTGAGTATGTGTTATTAGGTGTGTAAATGTTTATGATTATTTTACCTTCTTGTATTGAACAATGTATTAGTATGTAATTTTCTTTGTGTTTTGTAACCTTTTTATTTAAAGTGTGTTTGGGGTGCCAAAATGGCTCAGTTGGTTAAGTGTCCGACTCTTGATTTCAGCTCTGGTCATGATCTCACGGTTGGTGGGTTCAAGCCCCATGTCAGGCTCTGCACTGGCAGTGTGGACCTCGCTTGAGATTCTCTCTCCCTCTCTCTCTGACCCTCCCTTACTTGCTCATATGCTCTTTCTCTCTCAAAATAAATAATAAACTTAAACATTTTTAAAAAATAAAGTGTGTTTTGATTCATATTTCACTCTCTGTGATGTGTACTCTGGAGTGGGATTACTGGATCATGTGGTAGTTCTACTTAAAATTTTTTTCACAAAGCTCCATAATGTTTTCCATACCACCAGCAGTGACCAAGGGTTCCCTTCCTCCACACCTTCACCGACATTTGTTCTCTGGCCTCTTTTATATCCATCCTAACAGGTGCAAGATGACATCTCATTGGGGTTTGGATTGGCATTTTCCTGATGACTAGTGATATCGAGCACCTTTTCATGTACCTGTTGACAAGGTACATGTTGACAAGACCTGTGTGTCTTCTTTGAAAAAATGTTTATTCAGGTCTGCTATTTGTGAATTTTGTTATCTGGTTTTATCTTCTTGATTTCTATGAGTTACTTATATATTTTGGATATTAAACTCTTTTCTGATAATGGGTGGCCGATATTTTCTCACATTATGTAGGGTTCCTTTAGAGTTTATTAATAGTTTTCTTTTCTGTGTAGAAACTTTTCAGTTGATGTAGTTCCACGTGTTTACTTTAGCTCCTTTGCCCTGTGTTTTTGCTGTGATACACCCCAAATCATTGCTAATACCAATGACAAGGAGCTTTTTCCCTATCTTTTCCCCTAGAAGTTTTATGTTTTCACTTCTTACATTCAAGTCTTTAACCCATTCAGGTTAATTTTTGTCAGTGATGTAACACAGTTACACTACAACTTACACTGTCATTGATTGCATGTGGATATCCAGTTTCCTATCACCATTTACCGAAGAGACTATTCTTTGCCCATTGTATGTTGTCTGTACCCTTGACAAAGGTGAGTTTTCCATACACGTGTGGTTTATTTCTGGGCTCTGTGTCCTGTTCCATTGTTCTATATCCTGCTTTCATGCCAGTACCATACTGTTTTGATTGCTACGGCTTTGTAACATAGTTTGAAATCAGGACATGTAGTGCCTCCAGATCTGTTCTTTCTCAACATCATTTTGGCCTTTGGACCTTTTTTGCTTCCACATGAATTTGGGCATAGTGTTTTCAGTTGCTTTGAAAGCTGCCATTGTGATTTTGTTTGGGATTGCATTGAATCTGTAGATCACTTTGACACTACGGGTAGTTTAGCAATATTAATTCTTGCAACCCAAGGACATTGGATAGTTTTTCATTTATTTGTCTCTTCTTAAATGTTTTTCATCTAAATCTTATAGTTTTGCAGGTGCATGTCTTTCACTGGTTACATATATTCCTAAGTATTTTATTGGTTTTGATGCCACTGTAAATGGTTTGGTTTCTGAATTCCTCTTTAGGTATTTTGTTGTCGGTGTGTAAACATAACGTATTCTTATAGATTGATCTTGTATCCTGCAGCCTCACTGAATTTGTTATTAGTGCTAATGTTTGGTTTTGCTGTTGTTGTTGTTGTTGTTTGGTGGGAGACTTTAGGATTTTCTATACGATTATATCTTGGTCAAGATATGGAAAAAACCTAAAGTGGAATATTAGTCAGCCATGTAAAAGAATGAAATCTTGCCATTTGTGTAAACATGGAGGGACTCTGAGGACACCACGCTAAGTAAAATAAGTCAGAAAGCAAAAGACGGATACCACATGATCTCACATGTGGAACCTAAAAACAGCAGCAACAACAACCAACAAACAAAAGAGAAACAAAGCATTGTGCTCAAGAATACAGTGAACAGATCTGTGGTGGCCAGAGGTGGGTGTGAGAAGGTAAGTGAAACAGGTGAAAGGGATTGAGAGGCACAAATTTCCACTTATAAAATAAGCTTTGGGGATGTCATGTACAGCATGGTGAGTATAGTTAATAATACTGCATTGTCTATCTGAAAGTTGCTAAGAGAGTAAATTTTGAAAGGAAAAAATCATGTCATCTGCAAACAGAGACATGTTCAGTTCTTCGTTTCCAATTTGGATTCCTTTTATTTCTTTTCCTCACCTTCGTGCTCTGGCTAGGACTTCTGGTATGATGATGAATAGAAGCGGTGAAAGTGAGCATCCCTGTTTTGTTCCTGATCTTGGAGCAAAGGCCTTTGCTTTTCACCATTGAGGATGATGTTAGCTGTGGGCTTGGCGTTAAGGCCTTTATTGTGTTGAGGTCCATTCCTTCTATATCCAACTCCTTGAGACTTTTTATCATGAAATGATATTCAACTTTGTCAAATGTTGTCTTTGCGTTTATTGAGATGATCCTGTGATTTGTAACCCTCTCTGTTCATGTGTTATGCGTTTATTGATTTGTGTGTATTGAACCATCACTGGACCCCAGACATAAGCCCCACTTGATCATGGTTTATATTCCTTTTAAAAATCATTTGGGGTCACCAGGGCGGCTCAGTCATTTAAGCGTCTGGCTTCGGCTTAGGTCATGATCTCATGGTTGGTGGGTTTGAGCCCCGCATCGGGCTCTGTGCTGACAGCTCAGAGCCTGGAGCCTGGTTCAGATTCTGTGTGTCCCTCTCTCCATGCCTCTCCCCTGCTCATGCTCTGTCTCTATGTCATGCTTTCTTAAAAATTAATAAACATTAAAATAAATTTAAAAGCTGTTGAATTCATTTTGCGAGCATTTTGTTGAGGACTTTGGCATCTTTATTCATAGGTGATATTGGCTGTAATTTTCTTTTCTTGTAGTGTCCTTGTCTGCTTTTGCTACCAGGGTATTATTGGCTTCATTAAATGAGTCTGGAAGTATTTCTTCCTCTTTAATATTTTTAAATAGTTTGAGAAAGATTGGTATTAATTCATCTTAATGTGTGATAGAATTCACCAGTAAAGCCACCTGGGTGCTTTACTGTGTTGGGGGACTTTTTATTCTTCACTCAA
The DNA here is from genome assembly GCF_028749965.1 of Puma concolor. Lineage (NCBI taxonomy): Eukaryota > Metazoa > Chordata > Mammalia > Carnivora > Felidae > Puma > Puma concolor. The sequence goes on from NC_141671.1 coordinate 30,573,289, forward strand.
TCTGCTACTAGTAATTGGTCTGTCCAGATTCTCTGTTTTTGTTCATGATTCAGTGCAAGTACATGATTCAGTACAAGTCCCATGGGGACTTGTATGTTTTCAGGAATGTATCCAATATCTCTCTGTGATCTAATTGGTTGCCATTTATTGTCATAGTAAATCTTATGACCTTTGACAATTTGTGGAATCAGTTCTGTAGGTTTTTTTTAACATAAATTTATTTAATTTGAGAAAGGGGGGAGGGAAATAGGGAGGGGGAGAGACTGAACCCCAAGAAGGCTCAGTGCTGTGAGCACAGAGGACAGCATGGGGCTCAGTCCCACAAACTGAACCGTGAGATCATGACCTGAACCAAAATCAAGAGTCGGACACTCAACCAACTGAGCCAGCAAGGCACCCCACAGTTCTACACTTTTGTTTATAATTTTCTTTCTTTGAGTCACCTCCATTTTTTCTTAGTGTAGCTAACAGTTTGTGAGCTTTTTTCAGCTTAACAAAAACCAACTCTTCATTTCATTTATCTTTTTATGATGTGTATTTACTTGGTATTTCATTTATTTCCATTCAGATATTTGTTATTTTCATCCTTCTAAAGTTTGGGCTTAGTCTGTTCTTATTTTCTAGTTCCTTGAGGTGTAATGTTAGGTTGTTTATTTGTGACTTTCTTTACATAGGCACTTATGGCTACAAACGTTGCTCTTAAGGACTGATTTCCTGCATCTTGTGAGATTTATATGTTCTGTTTCCATTTTTGTTTTTCTCAAGATTTTTTAAATTTCCTTTTTGACTTAGTCTTCAACCTATGCTCGTGCACAGGTGACCAGGATGGCTGGAGTCCTCCTGTTCTCCTTCCCTGCAGGTGAAATCCTTCTGATGGCTTCTTCCTTGGTGCTGAGTTGGTCCAGACTGAAGGAGGGGGTGACACAGGTGAAGTGTTTTCCCTGCTTTTCCGTGCAGCAACCTATGGTTCTTGTGCTCCACGGGGTTGTGCTGTGTCCTCGTGATGGCCTAGGGCTTTCCCAAGGCCATGTCACAATTTGTGGTTGTTTAGTTGTTTGTGTTGGTGATTTTACAGAAGCAAGGGGTGTATGCTACTTTTTATTTATTTATTTATTTATGTCATATTTTTAACTTTGGATTTTTTGGTTTTGTTTTTTTCCTGAAAGGCAAACATTGGGAGCCCCTGGTCTCCACTCCTGCCAGCAGCTTGAGGGCCTGTATGACTGTTGCCTTAAGGTCTTTGTCTAGTAGGTTTGCATCAGTTCTTTCTCAGAGACAGTTCTACTGATAGAGTTTTTTCCTTTCAGTGGGTCATACTTTCCTGTTTCTTTGTATGTTTTGTGATTTGGGTTTTTTTTTTTTTTAACTACACATTTGATCTTATGTGATAACTCTGGAAATTGATTCTCCCCTTCCCCAGAGTTTGCAAAGCTTTTTTGGTTGCTGTGTTTTGCTTTTGTGTTTTGGTCATTCTGTTGTGTAGAGTGTCTGCCTGCCAGGTATCTACCTACGGTGTAACCTTAAGAACCTCTCAGATCATTTATGAGCCTGCACCCTTCCCTGGGCATATGTAACTTTGTAAATGTCTCTGTATTTGCAGCTGCTTTCCGGTGATCCAGTCCTTATATACTTCCTTTGCAAAATGGAAAAAAAAAAAAGGAAAGTGAAGCAGGGGAAGGCCTTTAAAAACCCTTCAGGTTGCTTTAACCAGTGGAGAAAGGGCTTGCCATATTGGTGGTGGGAATTGCAAACATGGTTGCTTACGTGTCTCCTGCATCCCCTTGACCAAAAGCAGCAAGCAGCGATCAGAACATTTATTCCTGATGTTTGGCGGGCATTGTCCTAATCACTCACCTTAGCTTCCACGTGCTGTGTTCAAACTACTGTAGGAATCACTCTGGGTGTCTGTAAGGGGCCTGAGAGTCAGGAGGTGGTAGCCGCATCTACGGTGCCAGGCTGAAATAGACTGAAATAACTGCCATTTACCATCCGAGACTTTCCCCTGGAAGTTCCAAGCCTTCAATACACTCCAGCTTTCCACAACAGTTCTGTCAGATTGCATCAGTGCACCTGTTAGCCAGGTGGGGATGTGGATTACTGATGCCTCCTACTCCATCTGCCCTGAACCACTTCTTCAGTCAGTGTGACTTGGAGATTCTAGTGGATTTAGCATATATCTCATTAGGAGTTTTTAATACAACTTTATGGAGATGTTATTCACACACCAATCACTGATTTATGTATACAATTCAATCGTTTTTATTATATTCACAAAGTTGTGCAACTATCGCTACAATTGCTTTTAGAACATTTTCATCACAGCAGGAGTAACCTTGTACTCATTAGCAGTCGCTTCCCCTTTCTCCCATCGCCTTTCCCCCAGCTCTGGGCAAGTGCTAATGTACTTTCGGTCTCTGTAGATTTGTGTATTATGGACATTTCTTGAAATTGGAATCGAGCCCCACGCAGTCCTTTGAGACTGGGTTCTTCCACACAGCATGTTGTCAGGTGCGTTCATGTTGTCTGCCATTATGGTGATAATTTGCATTTCCATCAGGGAAGGAGAGAAAGCACATTTACATATCCATGTTTATTATTTAGATTTCTTCTTTGTAACATTCCCATTCATCACTTACCCATGCTCACCTGCTCTGTGTCCTGGGAGACCATCCTCTATCGACCACTTATGGAATGGACTCCTGTATCTCCCATGCTCCCTTGCCTTCTGGCTTCCGCTTGACTTTGGTAATTGGGACGTATTAGGCCATTTATTCACTAAGTAGTCTGTCTTATGCTCACTGATCTGAGCAGTGTTTATGTATTTTGCGGTCTAGTGCTTGGTTGCTAACAAGTGTGGCAAACAATTTCTCCTAATATATGGCTTCTATTTTCACTTTTGTAATCATGACTTTCGATGAACAGTAGTTATTCTTTTTACCTAATAACATATAGGAATTTTCTGTATTAGAAATGTCTTCTCAGTTCTGTTTAACAAATTTTTCCTTAATTATACTCATAAAGATCTGTTGTTGCCTGAGTTGTTAATATTAGCCATTCTGACAGGTTAAAGGTGGTATCTCATGGTGGTTTTGATTTGTATTTCCCTGATGATGAGTGAGTTGAGCATTTTTTCATGTGTCCGTTGGCCATCTGGATGTCTTCTTTGGAGAAGTGTCTATTCATGTCTTTTGCCCATTTCTTCCTTGGATTATTTGTTTTTTGGGTGTTGGGTTTGATCAGCTATTTATAGATTTTGGATAACTAACATTTTATCTGATATGTCATTTGCAAATATCTTCTCCGAATCCGTCAGTTGCCTTTTAGTTTTGCTGATTGTTTCCTTTGCTGTGCAGAAGTTTTTATTTTGATGAGGTCCCAGTAGTTCATTTTTGTTTTTGTTTCCCCTGTCTCCAGAGACGTGTTGAGTAAGAAGTTGCTGCGGCCAAGATCAAAGAGGTTTTTGCCTGCTTTCTCCTCGAGGATTTTGATGGCTTCCTGTCTTACATTGAGGTCTTTCATCCATTTTGAGTTGACTTTTGTGTATGGTGTAAGAAAGTGGTCCAGGGTCATTCTTCTGCATGGCGCTGTCCAGTTTTCCCAGCACCACTTACTGAAGAGACTGTCTTTATTCCATTGGATATTCTTTCCTGCTTTGTCAAAGATTAGTTGGCCATCCATTTGTGGGTCCATTTCTGGGTTGTCTATTTTGTTCCATTGATCTGAGTGTCTGTTCTTGTGCCAGTACCATACTGTCTTGATGATTACAGCTTTGTAGTATAGCTTGAAGTCTGGGTTAGTGATGCTTCCTGCTTTGGTTTTCTTTTTCAAGATCGCTTTGGCTATTCGGGGTCTTTTCTGGTTCCATACAAATTTTAGGATTATTTTTTCTAGCTCTGTGAAGAATGCTGGTGTTACTTTGATAGGGATTGCATTGAATATGTAGATTGCTCTGGGTGGTATCGGCATTTTAACAATATTTGTTCTTCCTATCCAGGAGCTGCAATCTTTTTCCATTTTTTTTGTTGTGTCTTCTTCAATTTCTTTCATAAGCTTTCTATAGTTTTCAGTGTATAGAGTTTTCACCTCTTTGGTTAGATTTATTCCTAGGTATTTTATGGCTTTTTGTGTGACTGTAAATGGAATCGATTCCTTGATTTCTCTTTCTGCCGCTTCATTGTTAGTGTATAGGAATGCAACCGATTTCTGTGCATTGATTTTATATCCTGCAACTTTGCTGAATTCATGAATCAGTTCTAGCAGTTTTTTGGTGGAATCTTTTGGGTTTTCCATATAAAGTATCATGTCATCTGCGAAGAGTGAAAGTTTGACCTCCTCCTGGCCGATTTGGATGCCTTTTGTTTCTTTTGTGTTGTCTGATTGCAGAGGCTAAGACTTCCAATACTACGTTGAATAACAGTGGTGAGAGTGGACATCCCTGTCTTGTTCCTGACCTTGGGGGGAAAGCTCTCAGTTTTTCCCTATTGAGGATGATATTAGCGTTGGGTCATTCATATATGGCTTTTATGATCTCAAGTTATGCTCCTTCTATCCCTACTTTCTTGTGGGTTTTTATCATGAAAGGATGCTGTATTTTGTCAAATGCTTTCTCTGCTTCTATTGAGAGGATCATATGCTTCTTGTCCTTTCTTTTATCGATGTGATGAATCATGTTAATTGTCTTGCGGATATTGAACAAGCCCTGCATCCCAGGTATAAATCCCGCTTGGCTGTGGTGAATAATTTTTTTAATGTATTGTTGGAGCTGATTGGCTAATATCTTGTTGAGGATTTTTTTGCATCCATGTTCATCAGGGAAATCGGTCTATAGTTCTCCTTTTTAGTGGGGTCTCTGGTTTTGGAATCAATGTAATGCTGGCTTCATAGAAAGAGTTTGGAAGTTTTCCTTCCATTTCTGTTTTTTGGAACAGTTTCAAGAGAATAGCTGTTAACTCTTCCTTAAATGTTTGGTAAATTTCCCCTGGAAAGCCATCTGGCCCAGGACTCATTTTTTGGGCAGATTTTTGATTACTAATTCAATTTCCTTACGGGTTATGGGGCTGTTCAAATTTTCTATTTCTTGCTGTTTCAGGTTTGGTAGTGTATATGTTTCTAGGAATTTGTCCAGTTCTTCCAGATTACTCATTTTATTTGCATATAATTGCTCATAATATTCTCTTATTATTGTTTTTATTTCTGTTGTGTTGATTGTGATCTCTTCTCTTTCATTCTTGATTGTATTTATTTGGGTCCTTTCCTTTTTCTTCTTGATCAGTCTGGCTAGTGGTTTATCTCTTTTGTTAATTCTTTCAAAGAACCACTTTCTGGCTTCATTGATCTGTTCTACTGGTTTTTTTGTTTGTTTTTTTTTTGTTTTTTGGTTTAAATAGCATTAATTTCTGCTCTGATCTTTATTATTTCCTGTCTTCTGCTGGTTTGGGTTTTATTTGTTGTTCTTTTTCCAGCTCCTTAAGGTGTAAGGTTATGTTGTGTATCTGAGATCCTTCTTCCTTCTTTAGAAAGGCCTGGATTGCTATATACTTTCCTCTTATGACCTCCTTTGCTGCATCCCAGAGGTTTTGGGTTGTGGTGTTATCATTTTCATTGACTTCCATATACTTTTTAATTTCCTCTTTAACTGCTTGGTTAGCCCATTCATTCTTCAGTAAGATATTCTTCAGTCTCCAAGTATTTGTTACCTTTCCAAATTTTTTCTTGTGGTTGATTTCCAGTTTCATAGTGTTGTGGTCTGAAAATATGCACAGTATGGTCTTGATCTTTTTGTACTTACATAGGGCTGATTTGTGTCCCAGTATATGGTGTATTCTGGAGAACGTCCCATGTGCGCTGGAGAAGAATGTATATTCTGCTGCTTTAGGATGAAATGTTCTGAATATATCTGTTAAGTCCATCTGGTGCAGTGTGTCATTCAAAGCCATTGTTTCCTTATTGATTTTTTGATTAGATTATCTGTCTATTGCTGTGAGTGGGCTGTTGAAGTCTCCTACTATTATGGTATCACTATTGATGAGTTTAAAGAAAGTTTAAAGAAACATAAAGATGTTTGTGATTAATTGATTTATATATTATGGTGCTGCCACATTTGGCACATAAATGTTTACAATTGATAGGGCTTCTTGGTGGATAGACCCCTTGATTATGATATAATGCCCTTCTGCATCTCTTGATACAGTCTTTATTTTAAAGTCTAGATTGTCTGATAGAAGTATGGCTACTCTGGCTTTCTTTTGTTGACCATTAACATGATACATGGTTCTCCATCCCCTTATTTTCAACCTGAAGGTGTCTTTAGGTCTAAAGTGGGTCTCTTGTAAACAGCATATAGATGGACCTTATTTTCTTATCCATTCTGGTCCCCTATGTCTTTTGATTGGAGCATTGAGTCCATTGATGTTTAGAATGAGTCCTAAAAGATATGAATTTATTGCCATTATGATGCTTGTAGAGTTGGGGTTTTTGGTGGTCTTCTCTGGTCCTTTCTAATCTTTGCTGGTTTTGGTATATATATATATATATACATTGTTTGTTTGTTTGTTTTTCATCTTTTCTCCCCTCAGTGAGTCTCCCTTAAAATTTCTTGCAGGGCTGGATTAGTGGTCACAAACTCCTTTAATTTTTGTTTGTCTGGAAAACTTTTTATCTCTCCTTCTATTTTGAATGGCAGCCTTGCTGGATAAAGAATTCTTGGCTGCATATTTTTCTGATTCAGCACACTGAATATATCCTGCCACTCCTTTCTGGCCTGCCAAGTTTCTGTGGATAGGGCTGCTGCAAACCTGATCTGTCTTCCCTTGTAGGTTAGGGACTTTTTTCCCTTGCTGCTTTCATGATTCTCTCCTTGCCTGAGTATTTTGTGAATTTGACTATGATGTGCCTTGTTGATGGTCGGTTTTTGTTGAATCTAATGGGGGTCGTCTGTGCTTCCTGGATTTTGATGTCTGAGTCTTTCCCCAGGTTAGGAAAGTTTCTGCTATGAATTGCTCACATAACCCTTCTACCCCTATTTCTCTCTCTTCCTCTTCTGGGACCCCTATGATTCTGATATTGTTCCTTTTTAATGAGTCACTGATTTCTTTAATTCTTAAATCGTGCTCTTTTGCCTTCACCTCCCTCTTTTTTTCTGCTTCATTATTCTCTATAAATTTGTCCTCTATATCGCTGATTCTATGTTCTGTCTCATCCATCCTTGCTGCCGCTGCATCCATCTGTGATTGCAGCTCAGTTATAGCATTTTTATTTCGTTCTGGCTATTTTTTACTTCTTTTATCTCTGTAGAAGGGATTCTAATCTATTTTTGACTCCCACTAGTATTCTTATTATCGTGATTCTAAAGTCTGGTTCAGACATCTTGCTTGTATGTGTGTTGGTTAAATCCCTGGATGTCGTTTCTTCATGCTCTTTCTTTCAGATGAATTCCTTCATTTTGTCATTTTGAAGGGAGAAAGGAATTAATGACATACAAAAATTGAAAATAAAAATATTAAAAGTAAAAAAGCATTAAAATTAAAAATTAAAAACACACCCACACAAAAATCAAATAGATGATGTTAGATCTTAGGTGTGTTTTGGTTGGGTGTAGAAAGTGGTTTGACAGATTAGAGAAATAAAGGGGGGGAAGGAAATCATTTGAGAATTTGAAAAAATGAATACACTGAGATAGACTAAAATGAGATGATGGGGGTAAAATAGAATTTGAAAAAATATACAGAAAAGTAAAGAATATAGTAGAAAAAAATATTTTTAATAAAAACTAAAAATAAATATGATTTTTCCTTTTTATGTATTCAAGAAAAAAGAAAGGAAATGAAAAAGAGAAAAAAGATAAAATCAAAAAGAAAGAAAAAAAGGAAATAGTTTGAAAATTTGAAAAAGTGAATATGCTGTAGTAGACTAAAATAAAATGATGGAAGTAAAATAGAATTTGAAAACGTTTACATAAAAGCAAAAAATATAGTAATAAAAGTTGAATAAAAATCTTTTTAATAGAAATTGAAGTTTACCTTAAATTACCTTACCTGACATTTTTCTCTTTCTGCATTCAGGAAAAAGAAAAGAAACGAAAAAGAGAAAAAAATAAAAATAAAGAAACTAAATAAAATAAAAAGGAATTTGTTTGAAAATTTTAAAAGGTGAATACACTGAAGTTGAATAAAATAAAATGATGGAATTAAAATAGAATTTGAAGAAATTTACATAAAAGTAAAAAATATAGTAATAAAAATTAAAGAAAAATATTTTTAATAAAAATTGAAAATAAAAATGAAATTTTTCTATTTCTGTATTCAAGAAAAAGAAAAGACATGTAAAGAGAAAAAGAAAAAAGAAAAGAAAGAAAGAAAGAAAGAAAATTGAATAGATGAACCTGCTAACAGATTGAAATAGGACCGAAATTACTTCATTTTCCCCTGGAAGTCAGTCTATGTAGCGCTTCATACTCCATAAACTAAGCAGGTGGTGAGACTTGTGTTCTTGAGAGCGAAGTTGCCCAGTTGGGCGGGGCTCAGTGTAATGGCTCTGCTCTCCACTAGATGGCTCTTTTAGCCTACTGGGGTGGATTGTTGTGGTGCTCCTACGTGCACATGCCCATTCCCATGCATGGGAGTCATGAATATGGCGCCACCCAGCTACCCACCCTGTTCTCCCGAATCAGCAATCACGCACCCGTCCTCCTTCTTCAGCTTTCGTCCACTCCCCACTTTTTCACTCTCCGTGACCAGGCCCCAGGCAGTACCTCTCTCCCAAGTTTTGTCTCAGATGTGGCTGTTTTCCTCAGCCCCTTATTTCCGAAGGACTGCGGCTTTGACCCGTTCCACCCCTCTACGGGAGGGTCTTACTGAACAGTGGCTGAATGAGCAATGGCGGAATGTCAGCTGCACCCAGGAACGCTTGCTGGACCCTGCTGCTGCCAGTGCCCTGAGACTACGGCCAGATGCCAGCCTGCCCCAGAAAAAGTTCGCAGGATAGTGTAGCAGCAGCGTTTCAGGGATTATGGAAAATCACAACACACATCTGGCACCAGGCTTCACCCTTAATGACCTTGTTCCAGCACCAGTGAATGTGGCCGTTCTCTGAGGTCTGCTGGGATCAGGTGGCTTCAACAGTCTCTACCAAATGTCATTCCAGCAGTGGAACCGCTTTTCCCCGTGCAGCCTGAGAACCTCCCAGACCCCACTCTGCTCCTGGGGATTTGCCCTTCCCACCAGAGAATCACCAGGTATCGAGCTGCGGTGTTGCAGCCTTTGTGCTCCCCTTGTTTACAGTCTGAATGGAATTTAAGCCCTCTCCTTTCTCCTTTCTCCCTTTTTAGTTTAGTCCCTGTGTCTGTTTCCAATTTTCCACTTTCTCTACAGATGTTTTTGGGGACAGGTGCTTTTCCTGTATTCTCCCCCCTCCCCAGTCTCCATCCTCTCATCCTCTTTCTGCCCGCAAAAGCAGTTCCCCACCCTCAGTGTCTCCTCGCTCCCCAAATTCACTTCTCTGCACCATGTACCTGCTGAAGTCTGTGGTTCAGATTGTGCAGATTGTTGTGTTAATCATACAATCAGTTTTCTAGGTGTATAGGGTGGTATAGTGTTGGTCTGGCTGTATTTCATGGACGCAAGACACAAAAAAAACTTCCATGCTGTTCTGCTATCTTTGCTCCTCCCATATTTTACTTTTTTAATGTCTATTCATTTTTGAGAGAGAGACAGACAGAGTGTGAGTGAGGGAGGGGCATAGAGAGAGGGATATACAGAATCCAAAGCAGGCTCCAGGCTCCAAGCTGTCAGCAGGGAGCCCAACACGGGGCTTGAACCCACAAACTACGAGATCATGACCTGAGCCAAAGTCAGGCCCTTAACTGCCTGAGGCACCCAGGCACCCAGGCACCCAGGGTCAGGTGATTTTAGAACACAATTCAAGCTTGGTTTCTGTAAAGGCTTGGGGCTCATGTACTGTGCTGTGGAGCCTGGGTCCAAAGGCAGTGAAGCTGGTTTCCTGTTCTTGTAGTGTCTTTGCTTTGGGGAATCTTGGTAATGCTGGCAACATAGACGAGTCAGGAAGTGTTCTCTCCTTGTCAATTCTGGAAGACTTTGAGGAGACTGGTGTTTATTCTTCCTCGAATGGCTGGCAGAATTTTCCAGTGAAGCCATCTGATCCAGGATATGTCTTTCTGTTTTGACAGTGATTCGACCTTCTTATTAGTTATGGGTCTTGTCAGGTTGGCTGTTTGTTCATGATTAAGTCTTTGTAGGTTGTCTGTTCCTACGAATTTCTCCATTTCAAGTAGGTTTTCCAGTTTTTTCCTGTGCACTTGTTATTTCAGTGTGGCTTTCCCCCCACTCATTACTTGTTGGATTTAATTGTTAAACTATTTTACTTCACAAAATGTGTACTTTTTAAAAATTGTCAATTAAGGAGCACCTGGGTGTCTCAGTCTGACTCTTGGTTAAGGCTCAGGTCATGATGTCACTGCTGGTGGGTTAAAGGCATAAATTGGTCTCCACCACACAGTGAGGAGCCTGCTTGGGATTCTCTCTCCCTCTCTCTCTCTCTCTGCCCCTCCACCACTCATGCTCACTCTCTCCTTCTCTCTCAAAGTGAATAAACAAACTTAAAAAAATATACTTTAGAGGGGTGCCTGGGTGGCTCAGTTGGTTAAGCAACCGACTTTGGCTCAGGTCATGATCTCACGGTTGGTGAGTTCGAGCCCCACATTGGGCTCTGTGCTGACAGCTCAGAGCCTGGAGCCTGCTTCCGATTCTGTCTCCCCCTGTCTCTACCCCTTCCCTGCTCTCGCTCTGTGTCTCTCTGTCTCTCAATAATAAATAAAAACGTTAAAAAAATTATATATATATATATACACTTTAGAAAAAATTATCCAACTGAGGGAAATTTTTCAAAGAATATAAAAACTACCACAATATCCATCACCTATTAAGAAAATTGGTATTTTTACAGTTTATTCTTTCTAATTAATTTCTTTGAAAAAATTTTCAATTTGAATATAGTTGACACAAGATTACATTAGTTTCAGGTGTACAACACAGTGACTCACTTTGTGTCTATACCATGCCCTGTTCAGCACAGTGTAGCTACCATCTGTCACCACATAATGATGTTACAGTATCACTAATGATATTCCCTGTTCTGTGCCTTTTATTCCTATGACCTGTTCCCTCCAGAACTGGAGGCTGTGTCTCCCACTCCCTCACCCTGGTGCCCATCCTCCATCTGTATTTATCCTTCCCTCTGTATTTATCATCAGCTAGTTCTTTGTATTTATAGGTCTCATTCTGCTGTTTGTTTCTTTGTTTTGGTTTTTAGATTCCACATATGAGTGAGATCATATGGTACTTGTCTTTCTCAGTCTGATTTCTTTCACGTAGCAGACACACTGCCCTGTGTGTCCATCCATGTTGTCACAAGTGGCAAGATCTCATCCTTTTTGTGGCTGCATAATAGTCTATATTGTGTATTTGTATATGTGTGTATATACCACACATCTTCCTTAGCCATTTGTCTATGGGTGGACACAGGTTTTATCAGTGTGACTTTTACAAGAACCTCACATGCTGAACATCATCTGGGATGAGGGTGCCCCCTCGTGTCCGGGGACTTGTCCAGGTGCTGGAGCTGAAGGAGACCCTAGGGAGGGCCTGGCTGAAGTGGAGAAAGGCAGCTGGGTCTTCTCTCCTTAGTCCTGTGGCCGCACGTGGGGTGAAAGGTAAGGGGACATCCCCCACTGCTCTGCTCTCAGGTGGATTCTGACTGAGAAGCCTGAGTGGGGTCTGGACTGTAAGCCAGGTGGAGGTGTCTGAGCAGAAGCCTGGGCACCAGTGGGGACAGGATGAGGTTTCTGAACAGCCCTGGACTCCACAGGGGTCAGGCTCAGGGGTGAGGTGGGATTGCAGGAGAGGAGAGCTCAGGAGCCGGTGCCATTGCTGAGGTGTCTGTGTCCCTGTGCACCTCCTTCTCCAGCCCCTTGGTGGTGAAACAGGGAAAACCAAGAAGTTGAAACACTTCTTTGGGCTCCTTATTTCTAAATGTTTCAAAACTTAGTGAAACAAAAAATCATTTCTGATTTGGAAATAGCATCTCAATATCTATATGGTAGTCTACAGTGTAGATGTGCACACTGGGTTATAGGACTAAGATGACAACTTCCCTAAAACTCCTGCCAGAAAATATAAAAGGGGTCCTTGTGGCGGAGGCACAAGCTGGTCCCCAGAACTCTCTCTCCGAAGGCATATGAGACCCAGCTGACACCTGGTGTGAGTGCATCCTGTGCCACAAGTGTTAAGAGTGAACACACACGCTTCATTTAACACTTATCCTCCCCCAGGGATTGCACAAATACATTTGTGGGTATTTTCCTCTACTGGACAGGGATCACAGCAGGAAAGGTTGTCTGAGAATTGGCTCATTAATATCACTGGGGATGATAGGGCCCTGAAGAGATACATACCAGTAGAGAGAGTGCCATGACAGGCATATTGCATGAAGAACCTCCAATAAGTAGCCCCTGGTTACTCAGCTTTCCCTCAGCTATTCAATCAAACACTAATGTAGGTGCTGCTGGGCAGGGACCTTGAAGATACAAGCAAGGTCTCGTATCAGTTGACCTTAAGGGAGATTACCTTAGGTTGGATGGCCCTAATCAGGTGAGTTTTTAAAAGGACTTGGTTCTTCCTGAGCAAAAGGATTCGAAGTGTGAGAGGGATTCAATGTGAATGGGTTCCCTATTGTTGGCACTGAAAATGGAGAGGCACAATGGCCAACAATCCTTGTGGGCACTAGGGACCATTCCAGCTGGCAAGGAAATGGGGACTTCAGCCTTATAAGTGTAAGAAACAGAATTCCGCCTCCAGCTCTGTATGAACTTGAAGGAGAAATCCACAGAAAGATGACAACACAGCTTTGTGAAATCATGAACAGAGAAGCTATCTACATCATGTCTAGATTTCTGACTAAAAAGCTGTAGGGAAATGAATGTGTGTTGGGGCACCTGGGTGGCTCAGTCAGTTAAGCGTCTGACTCTTGATTTCAGCTCAGGTCATAACCTCAACAGCTTGTGAGTTTGAGCCCCTCTTCAGGCTCTGCATTCGTAATGCAGAGCCTGCTTGGGATTTTCTCTCCCTTTCTCTCTGCCCCTCCCACCCTCTCAAAATAAATACACTTTTAAAAAATTCATGAGTGTCCTTTAGAGCCACTAAGTTGTGGCTCTGCAGTAATAGAAAATGAATATACAAGCTCACTATGCAGCAAATCAGCTCATTGCACTTTTTCCGCTGAAATGAATGTGAACTAGCATGCACACTAGTTGCATGAAACCAAACCTTTCCTGACTTTTCGGTGTATACCATTTAGTGGTTTTTATGTGATGCAATGAAGTTCTAATACAGTCATATTTCATTCATGCATTCAACAACAATTAATTTAGAGCCTACTAGGCTTTCTATCCTGGGAATACAGGTGTCACCAAATAAGCTCAAAGCCCCTGTGCTCATGAGCCTTACATTCTAGAGGCTTCCCTAGAGTGAGACGGAGCCACTGGAGCATTTTCAGTGAACACATGATGTGACCTGACTCACATACCAGGATCGCTGACCCTGTGGGGAGAAGAGCCCCAGGTGGCAAGTGATGCGGGGCACCAGGGCCACAATCCAGCAGGGAAGGGTGGTGGAGACTAAGGGGAGGAGAGGGCCTGAGGCATGAGAGAGACGGAAGGATGGGCTGCAGACACAAGGTGACAAAAAGGAGAGGTAAGGAATTCTAAGCAGTGGAATTCTCAGATTTAAATATGTTGTTATACAGAGTTTTAATAAGTATCTACAGGGCGTAGCAAGATATTCTTTGCATCTACTATTTACTATACTCTGGGGCTGCCTGCAAACCCATTGCCTCCTTATGATATTCAGGGTAAAGAAAATAATACCAAGTGCCCCAATAATATGCACATAACTTAGGTATTAGTTCAAACACAGGAAATGCATGGATGCTGGTGAAGGTCGTTTGGCTGCACTGAACACTTGCAACTTGGAGGCGATTAAAGCTTGTCCACTCTTCCAGCGGAAATATACATAACAATTGTGCATCCATGGACTGAGGAAATGTCCAGAGAATCTTGGGGCTATGGAATGAAAGTCATGTTAAAACACAGGAGTCACTGATATATTGTTTGGGAAAACATAGGAGCTTTGTGAGTCTGACTGCTGTGCTGGATGGTCACTTTTCTGTCGGCAGGGGCCAAACTCACTTTTACAGATTAGATTCCTGATGATCGGGGGTTACCAACATTGTGCGACCAGTAGAGTTAATCAACAAGAAGGAAATTGGCCTCAATGGGAATCTCTGGCTGGTACATCAGGCAGAGCTTCTCCAGGTGTAAAGAGAAAACCCCTGTCCCTCCCTCTCTGTTACCAGGGCTAGCTCGCTCTCTGTTATTGAGTGCCTTGGAGGTGAGTTTCCTTCTAGAAGAGTCCAGAGTGAAGGAGGTGACAGGTGGGAGGTAAAAGTCCAGTTCAGTGACTATTCTGTGAAGGACTATGGAGGAAAAGGGGGCTGAGCCCAGCCTGTGGGTCTCTCCCTGGTTTCCTCAGACAGCCCCTGGGTCAGGACTCAGGAAGACAGGATGACAAAGTCACCTGACCACTGTGCAGGAGGAGAGGGGTCAGGGCAAAGTCTCAGAACCCCGGGGAGGGCCTGGCTCTCTGTGTCCCCTCAAAAGGGCGGGAGCCCAGATCTGTCGCTCCCCTGCCCCACACTGCCCCATGCTGCCCTGCCTTTTCCCTCATGTGCTGTCCTGTTCCCGCAAAGGGGGCACGGGCCTCTCTGTCCCTATCTGTGCCTTGTGTCCCATGGAGCTGCGGCTCTTACTCTCTCCTTGAACATAAAACTTTAGATGCACATTTGTTTTCTTCTGTGCTTTCCTTGTGGGTTGATTGGTTAGTTAAAAAAGAAGACTCCTGAAGTTTGAGACAGTAAATAAATAGAAACTCTGAGAACTTCCAGGGTCTGCATGTTTGCTGTGCATCCTCTGGGGATGGGGACAGGAGAGGCTGTGAGGAGCCAGCGTGGACAGGACTGTGCCCAGTCGGTGCTCAGTGCATCCTGGGCTATAATAAGGTCTCTCCTCAGCTGCCTCATCAATGTTGCTCCCTTGTCCTGGTCCCTTCAGTCAAACCCTTGTCCCATCAGGCTGTGAATCATAGGGCACAGATCTCTCCTGTGTCCAGGACCTTGTGCAGCCAGAGTTTCCTGTGACCAGGACAGCCTAGGCTCAAGTCTGGGTCGGGACTCAGCCCCCAAGTTTTGCTTGTTTCAGTTTTTTTGTTTCTATGTTTCTATGGAGACTGAGGCCTGTTCTTGTTCTTGTGTAAGTTTCTGCTTCCATTTCCTCTGGTGTCCCCCAGTCTGGGACAGTCTCAGGGGTCCTTGGGCCTCTCATTTTACCCACAGGCCCAGTGAGCCCCTGCACACAGGAGTCTCTGTGGATTTGCAAGATGAATTTTGAGATACATCTATCTCTTCTCCTCCTTTTAGGGCGGTTCTGGATCATTCTTTCCATCTTTCCCCCCATCTTTTTTAAAAAGCAGATTCCAGAGTGAGAGACAGGATCTGATAGTTTCTCATCCTTATTAAATTTCAGTTAGTTTGTGTCTTCTCTGCTTACCTGCTGCCCCCCTGCCTTTAGTTCTAGAGCTCTTAGTCCTGGTTGCAAACCTAATTCCTAGAGGGAGAAAGTAGTGTCTAATCTGCATTCACATTTGTCTTCAGTATATGACCCTTGGGCCTAGGTGCACCTTTTGTGAAGGAGAACTGTCATTGTGTCCTGTGCTGTGCAGGAGGGATGGTGTGGGATGGAGGAGGTGGGGTTTAGGGGGGAGACCAGCACTGGTGAGAAAAGCGGTGGCTGCCATGAACAAGTGTGGCCTGAGACTGATCTGGAAGGGACAGGTGCTCTATGCTGATCGTTTATCCAACTGATAATTGAGTGTCAGATACAGGAACACTGTTGTAGCGTCTAGGACACTTCAGTGATGTAAAAACAGGCAGAATTTTCCAGCCTCATGGGGATATGTTCTGGTAGTAAGGGACAGACGATGTGCTAGTAAATAAGGGAAGTGTGTGTGTGTTAGAAGTTGGGAAGAGCTTTGAAGGAAGCTGGCCCAGATAGTTACCTGTGCTGGGACAGGTACTAAAGGTACTCCTTTAGTACCAGAGGGAACCTCACTGGGAAGGTGACCTCTGAGAGATGTGCAGGACACAAGGAGTTGTTGAAGAGCATGTCTCAGGGAGTTCTTTCCAGGCAGGGGAACCTCCAGGCACATGCACTAGGGCAGAGCGTGTCCTGTGTTCAAGGAAGGGTGAGAGGCCACTGTGGCTGGACAGAGAGCATGTGAAATGCGGTCAGATGTCTAGACCTTAGGATTAGAAAGGTTTTGAGTTTTCTCTGAGTGACATGTGGAGTCACCAGATGGTTTAGAACAGATGGTCCACCTGGTACTACTTCTCTTTCGAAGCATCTGTTTGCTGCTGTGCAGAATCGAGAGGTGCAGGGCGAGAAACCAGTAGGGAAACTGAGGGAAACTAGTGCAGTGTCCAGGAGGGAGATGTCGGCTGGAGCTCTGGGGTGTGAGGAGGGAGAGTAATAGGAAGTGACTGTCTTCTGGATATATTTAAAGATGGACTTTGCAGCATTTCCTAATGCATTAATTCTGAGGTGTGAGGAGGACAGCACCCAATATTTCAGACTGCAAGTAGAAATGTGGAGTGCCTTCTGTGGGAACCAGGAAGACTCTGGAAGTAGGACATTTGGGGAAGCAGCATCACAGGCACCCAATTTAGGAATGTGGAATCTGAGGTGCTTATTAGAAATGAAAGTGAAATTGGCAGCTGGATATAGAGTGCAGGGCAGGAGAAATATCTAGGTTGAAGAAATAGATGTAGGAGGTGACACCATACAAATGATGTTTAGAGCCTTCAGCATAGATGAGGTCACCAAGGGATGATGACAATAGAAGAGAAAGGAACAGGACCAAACCCTGGACCCCTCAGTGCTAAGCAAGCTGATCAGAGCACACACACATACTGAACAGTTCTGCTTCTGCACCTAGAAGGCACACACTCTAGGGAGACCCAGCCTTCAGTGTGCACTGGAATTTCCTGGACTTAGGAAGAGCTAGACAGTCTGGAGTAGAGCATGAGATTCTGGGTTTATAATAAGGTTGGCGCTACTGCTGGTTTCTCAGACCACACACTGAGCACCAAGCACATAAAGCAGGATTCCCACGTGGCTGTGCCTCAGCCTCTCCTGTGGGGCTTATTAAGTAGTGATTCCTGCCCTCCCCTCCCCCTGACACACACACACACACAACCCACTCTTTTTTTTTTAATGTTTATTTACTTGTGAGAGACAGAGTGTGAGCAGGGGAGGGGCAGAGAGAGAGGGAGACACAGAATCTAAAGCTGGCTCCAGGCTCTGAGCTGTCAGCACAGAACCTGATGTGGGGCTCGAACTCACCAATGGTGAGATCATTACCTGAGCCGAAGTCAGATGCTTAACTGACTGAGGCACCCAGGTGCCCCAACACACATATACACACTCTTAAGATGATGAGCCAGGGGAGACGCCTGGGTATTTTGCAACAACGCCACAAGCAATCCTGGGGTTCCACCAGGACCACCGAAGTCATTGATGAGAGCCCTCATTGTGGGAAGGAGTCTTACATTCACATTTAAATGGGGTTTTTTAGGAAGAAAAATGCAAGATATGCTGGGAGAAACACAGTTTCTCTCCCATGGGACACATCAGGTGGCAGATAGAGGAAGTGGTTATAGGCTCAACATAAAACTCTGAGATACTAAGAGGTAGATCTTAAATGTTTGCAACACACACACACACACACACACACACGCAGGTTACTGAGACATGATGCAGGTGTAGCTGACTCTATGGTGGTAATCATTTGCAGTATACAAATGTATCCAATCAAAAGGTTGTGCCCTTAAACTTATAAAATGTTGTATATCAATTTTATGTCCATGAAAGTGGAAAAAAGTACTGAATCCTTGCTCTCTACAAGTATTCCTTCACAGATCCTCACTCTTTGTTTTAAACAACAGTGTCCAAGTTGTTTTAACTGAAGCAATGTATATTTATGAGGAAATATATATATATATATATACACACACACACATATATATACACATATATATATACATGTGTATATATATATAATCATGGAGAAATATAAATACAAATTTTAAATATATAATATAAAATATAAATTATATGTAATAAATACTAAAATGTTTTTTAATATAAATATATGAAGTATAAATCAAATTATATTTGTATATTATGAGTATATATATTTATAGGGAAATATGTCTCATGTATACATTTAGAGTATTATGCATCATTTATTTCAGCGAAGGCCACAGAACAGTCCTGAGGCCAACAGCCAGGAGGAGAATCCATAGTCCCACCCTAGGTCAAGGCCCAAATAGGAACCACTGTCCGTGGTGCTGGTCACAGATGTCACCGTTAACACCACTAGACCATGAGGTGAGAACTGCTGTCGCTGCTGCTCCTGGCAGGTGGATGACAGGACTGCCACTCACATCGCCTGTGCCAAATGCATCAGCACTGTCCCAGCTTCCCTGTCTCCACATCCTGAGTCAGAGTCTGGTATGTGGTCACCTGGCTGGTGGAGTCTTAGGCCGTGTCCAGCTGCAACAACGTTGGCATCATGATTTTGCTCTGGATTCCCAGGGAGTGGTCACCAACACTGTTGGACTTGAACGCCTCATTTATACTAGTCTCTGCATTCCCGGCCATAGCCCTGTGAGACGCCATGCATTCCGGTGGTTCCCAAAGTCACCCCTGTTGTAGGCAGACTCTAAGATGACTCCAAAGTGCCCATCCTCTTGTATTCATGCCTTTGAATGACAGCCACTGTGGGAACAGAAGCTGGTTATAGTGACTTGTTGGTAACAAATAGAATAAGGTGAAGTCATACAAAGTATATCTGGGAACACCAAGCACAAGACATGAGGAATCTGGAGTCAAGTGTGCCCAGGTGGGCCGTCAAGCCAGGCTGGGGAAGTAGGGTTTTCTGATGGAACCCAATGACAAATGACCCTGCATTCCTTTCCCTTCTATAGACCTCAACCTCCACAGCCACTGCCATCAGATGACATGAGGAAGAGGAAAAAGGTCACCAGCAGTGATGACCTGTGGCTGGAAGGACAGGTGAAGTCTGTAAACAGGACAGGAAGAGAAGGGAAGAAACAAAGCCCCCAAAGGTAACACCTGGGGAGCCAAACACTCCCCCAGGGCAGCCCCATGGCCACAAAATGAGGAGGAGAATAGTCTCTAGTCTCCCTGTGATGCCCCTGTGGCCCAGATCTCCCTTCCTCCAACCCAGGACACTGTCCGAAGGAGCCCACACTGGTACACCCTGTTGATTTATCTCTGCTCATCTCCAGAACAGACCACCATGGCCACCCACTCTTGGAAGTCCTCCTCCCTCTGTATGTATTAGTTCAGTCGTGTGCAGCAGAAATCCAGCTCCCAGTAGGATGAACGGGACACAGCTTCTATGTGTCTCCCAAGAGTGAGTCAAGCCATCCAGGGCTGTGAGTGTATCTCTGCCCCACAAGGCTGTCCAGGCATGCAGCTTCTTGTGACCTGGGAAGTTGCCCTTAGTAGCATGAGCCAGAGTACCTAAGACCATGTCCATGGTCCATGAGCAGCACAGGGAAAGCAGAAAATGAGGAAGTTTCCCTCCTTTCAGGGCAACACCTCCTACATCATTCTGCTTCACCATAATGGCTGGAATGTAGTCACACAGACAAACACAGTCTCATGCGAAGCTGGTGAATGAATCTGTTTTTAATCTGAGTGACCCTGTGCTCCCATGAAACTCTATCACTATGGAATAAGGATGATTTTTGCTGTACTTAAATTTTTAAAAATGGATAGGATGGAGGAGGAAACTTACTGTTCACTCTGTACTCCTTCATGTTACATAAAGTTTTTAAATCTTGTGCATGTCTCAGTCAGTTGACATGAATTTTGAATTAGCAAGAAAGCCTACCTCCATTTAGCAGACACATATTAGGCAGTAGTAGAGTGCCAGCTCTCTGCTAGGCCACAGTGAGAGAAATAAAAAGGAATTCACGTGGGGTGAATAACCTGGAAAATGCAACTAGTATAATGAGTTCTGGGGAAACAGCCTCCAGACAGAAGCTTAATGAGTGCGTACTGTGGGCCAGGTGTTGTGCGACATACTAGGGACAGAAAGAAGATGCAGGTACATACCTTGTGACCTAAATGTCTCCTGCTGATGAGCTTCTGTGCCAACCCCTGACTTTCCAGGAACCCTACCTCTGTGTCTTGTTCCTGTGTGGGAATGAGCTGAGAACTTGGAAAGAGAAACTTTGCCCATTTGGTCCAAAAATTAGTGAAAACGTTTAGGTAGAGAATACTAACTTTCTTATGTAACTGACTCATCAATACAAAAGAAAATTACTAAGAAAGAAAATGAATGAAAGGAAAGAAACCAACAAAGTGGAATCACAAGAAGTGACTTTGTGGGATCCTGTATGTGGCAAACTAGAAGAAATATTGGAAACCAGGATTTTCCTGGGAACATGACAAAGGAAAGCAAAAAAAATGGTTCATTAAGTGATGGTGCTTTCCTGGAGGATTAGAAGGTCTGACAAGTCAAGGGGGAAATGTACAGAGAGGATGACCTCTCAGCTTGACAAAGTTGAGTCAGACCTTTCCAAACAATAGCATGAATGTTGTGTCTAGGACCCTGCTTTCATAACACAGCTCAGCTGTGCAGTTCTCTTGTCCAACATGGTGCCCAGAGTTCTAATCATCTTGTTCACTGTTTGTGCACTTGTGTATGAATCCGCCCAGTTTAGAGAATGTGCTACCCTCCATTCCTGCCATCTGTCACCTGGAACACCCTCATGCACACAGATTCTATAATAAAGCCCAATGGCCTCTTGATCCACTGGCCTTGTAGAGTCTCCTCCCACTGAGTGTGGGTGAGACCTGGAAAATCCTCTAACCAATAAAACGTGGCAGTGGTGATGTTGGATCATATAGCATCAAGATTTCCACCTCGCCAGCTGTCTACTATCTTCTCAAAGTACAAGCTTTGCTGAGGCCAGCAGCTGCATTAGAAAGACCAGAAACTGAGTTCAGCCTTCTGTCTACATCCAGCAAGACACTGAGGCCCCCAGCCCGCAACCAGCAAGGGAACTCTCAGTCCTCCCCCTAAGGCAGGCTTTCCATTTCTTGAAGACAGACATCCTGTTTTCTCTTTACAATGTGAATGTCAAGTTATTTGCTCTCCCTGCATCTGGGAGGCCCCATGAGTGAGGTAAGGGAGGATAGGAGAAAGTACCTTGAGGAGAGTGAGGCTAGACTTGGCCTCACCTCTCACCTTGGAGAGCAGGTATCACCAGGAAGTCACTTAGAAACAGAGAAGTCAGAGACAGCAGGGATTAGAAGGACATGAATGGCCACCCCAGTGTCTCTCAGGCCTGCACAGGGCTGTGCTTTTGGGGCTGCGGATAAAACTGATGAGGAAACTCTGCCCCTGCCCCCCACGGCTGGTCTTCCCCCCTCAGCATTGTGGGCAGCCCACCTCACAGCCCAGATGCACACACCGTGGACTCCGTACAGCCCAGCTATGACCCTCTCTCCCACCATCTGCAGCAAACCAAGTCCATCAGCCAATGTAGAACCAACTCTTCTGTCACTTCAAACCCCATGGACTTACTTATAGGGACTGTGAGAAATGCATACCCTTCACAAGACTCAGTGCTGGAGGAGGAGAAGCTGTCAGAGCCACAGAATGAGGTGACTCTTAATGCAGCAGGTGAACAGTTCCAGGAATGAAAAACAAAACAAAACAAAACAAAACAAAACAAAACAAACAAAAAATGTGGGCTCTTGAGTCCAGGAGTCTGTTTTGTTAGAATCATGGCTCAGCCAATTGAGTCATGTAACTTCTGAGTGATCTTGATTTCCTTGCCTATAAATTGGAATTGATAGCTTTCCCTGTCTCATGGGACTATTATGAGGTTGAAATGATTCAATTATTTTAACGTTTACTTATTTTTAAGACAGAGAGAGAGACAGAGTGCTAGCAGGGGAGGGGCAGAGAGAGAGAGACACTGAGTCCAAAGCAAGCTCTAGATTCTGAGCTGTCAGCACAGAGCCCACAGGGGCTCGAACTCAGGAACCGTGAGATCATGACTTGAGCTGAACCAACTGAGCCACCCATGCGTCCCAACATTTTAAATGAAGTGAATGTGCATAACAAATTCTACTCTTGGGTATGAGAATTGATAAATCAAACGTATAATGATGGTATCTATCTTCCACAAAGTCAGCTATAAAAACAACAGGTAAATAAATAAACACTAAGAAGATTAAATAATTTCTGAATATTTGGGTGGAAACCAGGACACTGGGCAGGTCTGGGCTCCTGCAGTGCTAAGATGCCAACAGCAGCTGGAAATAGTATCAAACCTGTTAGTGTCACTTTATAAGCATCCATGCAATTGGAGTAGGTAAAGGTTTGGAAGATAAATTTTTTTTCAGAGAGTTGGCGTTAATAACTTGTCTATGAAGAGTGAGGTCACTACTGTCTTTAGCCTTACCAGAGAGATTTGTTACTTATTACAGAAGCTGGATTAATCTGAGAAAGGAAGAAGTAATTAACTTACAAAATTAGTAATGGAATCAAAGGGGAAAACTAGATAATATCGTGTTTCCAAAACAGTAATAGGACATACCATTTGAAAGAAAAATCCCTTATCAAGAGAAAGACAATTATTTAATAATATATGTGATTTCACTTGTCATTTGAAAGAAATAAACACATACAGAAGTTTTAAGTTTAATTTAATTTACCCTGATTATTTACCAAACTATATAGATTTTATTTATTAAATGAATAAAATTAATCTCAATAAAAAATGTCTTTGTAACAAATGATATTTGTGCCTCAGTTAACTACAGAGATATTAAATATGAAGAACTTCAGACAGTATTACAATGGAAAAAATATTTAATGTAATAGTTAAAGTGAGAGAGAATCTAGTACCGTGAGCAGCATAATGTTTATGTGCTGTTACATTAAAGACAATTGAATGGGAACACATTGAAAACTTGTTATGGGCTCACTTGTCCAACCAGGGCTCACAATGGCATATCATTTTGCTAATGACAACAGTATAAAAAAAATCAGTCCAAAATACTTTTATTTTTTTTAGTTTATTTACTTATTTTGAGAGAGAGAGAGAGAGGGGGATGTAGGAGAGAGGGACAGACAAAATCCCAAGCAGGCTCCCTGCTGACAGCAGAGAGCCCTATGCAGGGCTCAAACCCTCTAACCATGAGGAGATCATGACCTGAGCTGAAGTCAGACACTTAACCGACTGAGCCACCCAGGTGCCACCCCAAAATACTTTCAAATCTCAACAACTAACTTTTTATAATAGTTTAAGAAATAAAATAGACTATCACTTACATCATTTGTGAGCAGTTTTCTAATACATGGTTTATTTAGAACACAGACGCAGTATAACTTACATCTTTTTATTTATACACTGTATTATTGTACTGGTGCTCAAATGTTTTTAAATAATATCCTTGTCTAACATATAGTTTGCTGGCAGTATTGTTGACTCGCTGAATACCTGACATAAGAAATAAATGGAGATGACAAGGTGGACACATGGGAAAACTCAGAGTGAAGGGTTCAGGGAATTCAGAGTTTGTAATCCAGACTGTTAGCAGGGAATTTAAAACCAGAAAGAATACACACATGCAGGAACTTAATAACAGCAGTCCCCTGACTTTCTCGTGCTCACCTTCCCTGTGTTTGAACCCTGCTGACCCATCCACATGGGCATCTCCATGGGATCACAAGACTCAGAACCCAGCACAACGGTACTTCTCTCTGAATTCACGAAGCCAGGACCTTGTTGGTTTCTTTGGTGGCCCCCGCTCACTGTGCTGTAGGACTGCACACATGTGGGCAGGATTCATGAAAATCTAAGTTCTCCCAGCAGCTCCCAGTGGAGGGAAGGGTGGCTGGGGATTCCCGAGTAACTGACTAACAAGGGCTGACTCAGGGTTACCAGGTCTGAACCAGTTAGGAAAGGAATCACTTCCTGACTGTGGGGGGAAAAGAAACTTTCATCTTCAGGTTGAATAGTCTGGACGGGCTCCCACATAGGAAGGGAGAGTGAGGGCAGAACACTCCCCCAAGGAGGGGCAGACAGGGCACCATCCATTCCCACAGTCCAGCTGACCTGCAGTCCTTGCAGGAGCCCCCTGGCCCCCAGAATGTGCTCCTCTCCCTGCTGGCCCCACCCTGCTTGAAAGAGGTGAGGAGGATGGTGGGGACAGGAGGAGAGGGCGCCCTGGCTGACCTGCCCTCAGGGCTCAGCAGGAACACAGGCAACACCAATCACTCCCTGAACCTCTAACCCTCTAGGGAGGGAGGGGGTGGGGCATGTTGCTGCAGTTCTGAGGACAGTTTGAAGTCAGAGCTGGAAGAGGACTGTTTGCTTGTGCTTCGGGTCCCCAACTCTCCCAGGCTGAGCACTCTGTGGCAGCAGGTGGAGGATCCCAGACAAATGCCAGGATTTTCCTCCACCCTCCTCCCTCCCACTCTCATCATGTGATGTGTTTGGGAGAATTCCCTGGAATGATGTCTGCAGGGGAAAGTGCAGACTGCATTGGCTTGGAACTAGACCACAAATCTGCACACAGCTCCTGAGGAGACAGGAGAAGCACGGAGGGGACGGAACAGGTCATGTTGCTCAGTGCAGTTGAGAAAGGAGAAAACATGCATTCGTTGCCTCTCACTCCCATACACCTCCTCTTCCGTTTTCCCTCCAACCCTCCAGAGCAACAGCACCTTTAATGTTCTGTTCCATGGAGCTGGGGGCAGGGCAGGGGGTCAGGGGACAGTGGACTTCCTGCACTGTTCCCTCTGTGGTTCCCAGCTAGAGTCACAGCCATCCTTCCATCCTGGCTCACAGCAGAATGCAGCAGACACAGGGCTGCTGTCCCTTAAGGTAGACGGATTGCAGCTGAGGGGCTGGGCTTTTTCCCATTTTAAAAATTCTTCCCTGTAGTTGCTGCAGGACGTTGTTCAATCAGAAACGGGAACTGGGAGAAAGAAAGAGTTGACTTGGATTCTCAGAAGGCAAAGAGAAATGAAAACAAAATAAGAAACCAACAAACAAGAATTTACATGTGTTACGGAGTTTAAACCATTCATAACTCTGCGAAGTCAGTGCCATATTACTGTCACAGTGTCACTATGCAATGTGAGGACAGTGGGTAGCAGTGCCACATGACAGAGCTGGTGGAACCCAAGCCTGTGACAGGCACCTCAGGGCTCCATCTCCCGGGGCAATTTCAGTGAGGGAGGGGCTCAGAGGGCCTGCGCTTGACCCCTCATGATGCCACAGGTCCCCGTACAACGAAGGCACCACAGAGTGGGACCCTTTCAGTGATGGAGGAGCACAGGAAGTGCATTCCTGTGTGATGTCTGATTTGAAAACAAAAATAAAACAAACCTTATCATGATGCCCAATTTGTCTCCCTGAAGTTTCTACAGAAGTGGATGATTTCTGAGGCACCTGAGTGTCTCAGTCCATAGAGCACATGACTCCTGATCTTGGGGTCATGAATTCAAGCCCCACGTTGGATATAGAGTTTACATAAAAAAATACAATAATTTAGAAATGACCAATTTCTGGGGTGACTGGGTGTCTCATTCAGTTTAGCATCCAACACTGGATTTCAGCTCAAGTTACGATCTCATAGTTTGAGAGATCGAGCCCCATATCAGGCTCTGAGCCAACAGCAAGGAGTTGGCTTGGGATTCTCTCTCTCTCTCTCTCTCAAAATAAATAAATAATCATTAGAAAAAAACTGTTAAGGGGCGCCTGGGTGTCGCAGTCGGTTAAGCGTCTGACTTCAGCCAGGTCACAATCTCGCGGTCCGTGAGTTTGAGCCCCGCGTCAGGCTCTGGGCTGATGGCTCAGAGCCTGGAGCCTGTTTCCGATTCTGTGTCTCCCTCTCTCTCTGCCACTCCCCCGTTCATGCTCTGTCTCTCTCTGTCCCCCCCCCAAAAAATAAATAAATAAATAAATAAATAAATAAATAAACGTTGAAAAAAAAAGAAAAAACTGTTAAAAAAAAAAAAAAAAGAAATGACCACTCTGACCCCTATAAGTCAAAGACAATAAGTGTAAGCCTTCACATGACACCCTTCAAACACTTTAACTCATGTCACAGACAAGGTATATCACATCAATATAAAAAACAAATAAACAAAAGTGGGCTGCTTTCAGTAGGAAGGTGGATGCAATTTTTCCAGCCCACCATTACTAGAAGCATGAGGTTCTCCCTAAGTCTTTTTGATGAGGCTGATTAATTAACTCTGATGATACATATTTGGGGCCTGATCACTGCTGGGCACTGGGGATACAGCAGTGAGCAAGTAAAACAGGCTTGTGTTTTTATATACTAAATATTTGGCCTGAAGAGAGAGTCATTTGGATTATGGAGCAGGGGCACCATCCTGGAAGCAGCTCAGGATATCCTCCCTGAGCAGGTGACATCAACCTGAGCCCCCAGGACGAACAGGAGCTGACACTGGATGAATGGTTCACTAGGGGAGCAGCTGGGGAGAAGTCCTGGCTGGTGGCCGGTGTGGCAGGCGCTCGGGTCTGACCAAGTGCAGGGAAGCTGCCAGTGGCTGCAGCCTGGAGCTGAAGAGTGCGAGCCTGGACCCAGCCCACCTGGATCCCTGGATGTCCTCCACCGGCCACTTAGCTTGGGACCCGAACAAGTTCCTCACCCAGGGGCACATCAACCTCTTCCCCTGTATCATGGCTGATGCTCTAGGGATGAGGTGACACCTGTGAAGGGCTCGGAACAGTGCCTGGCACATGGCTGATGCTCAAGCACTGTTTGCTCTCATGGCTGGAGGGAAACAAGGTGGAGGGAGGGGAGGCTGAGGACAGAGGCCGGGCCCTGGAGCCCTCCCTGCCTGGCATGGGAAACACAGTGAGGGTGAAAGTCCATGTGGAGGAAGGCTACTCGGGTATATTGTAGGGAAGAGATGGAGAGGAGGAGAGGATATGCGGGGACCTGTCAGAAGGCCACTGCGGGGCCCACACTAGTGGCACATGTCAGCCCCGTCCCTCCTAAACCACCCCTGTGCCATCTCTACTCCTTTTCACACTCCCCACCTCATCATCCTCCCATCACAGGTCAGCCTCAGGTGAGAATAATTATTGATCACACCTTGGGCAGCAGTCATGGTGACCGGGCCAACTATATGGAACCTTCTGGAAGAGGTGACCTGTAGTGTCTACCTGGTGAACTGGAAGGACCCTGGGAGCATCTTTTGTGGACACAGCTTCTCCAGGACCACATCACCATATGCTGTGTCATTCTCGGAGCCACCAAGGAGCCATGGGCTGTCCATCCTGAACAAAGCCATTCAGGAGCGGACATCAGGCCCGACTGGACACTTGCCAGTGTGGTGTCAGCCTCCTAACCCCACAGCCCAGGAGTGGGAATCCAGCACAGGAAGTTTTCTCACCAAACCCACCCACACCCCTCTACCCAATGCACAGTGAAGCCAATGCCTGAGACATCAGGGTACAGCAAGGAAAGGGTTTATTTGAGAAGCAGCCTAATGAGAGGTAGGAGGCCCAGGCTAAATATCCTCCCTGAAGGGGAAGGAACAAGTTTTTTTCTATAATCATAAGGGATGAGATTATGTACATATTGATGGAAAGGGCAGGACATGTAACTATTGATGAGGAAAGATGGAGCGTGTGCATCAAACAACCATACGTGTCACATACAGCCTGTGTTCTCGTTGGGGTGGAACCAGCTTCAGCAGGAGGATAAACGTAGCCCCTGATCTCCTGAGGTTTTCTTGGGACAAGGAGGAGGGCACTGGGCACGCTCCGAGAGCCAGTATAAAGGGGATGGAGTCCCTGGCTCATTATCTTGATAAAGAATGCAGGACCTCACTTGTTCACAGGCTGGAGCCACAGCACCTGACCTTGATCCCAGGCTCCTGCAGGGACAGGAATCTGAAAAGAAACCATAGTTGAGTGGGGAGAAACAGTCCTCTGAAAAATAAGCTCTAAATGTTCTGCTAGCTTCAACCTCATGAAAGCTGTGGGGTGTGGATTCAGTTTGCTTCTGTGAGCAGCACAAGCAAGGGGCCTTATGCTCTTGCCAGAAGGATCCACCATTCCTGCGTGTGGTTTGCAATATCTCACAGAGCAGAATGCCCTTCTGTGCTGAGGAGGGAGGAGGTGCCCGGCCTGAGGAGGCAGGGAAACCCTGTGCTCTCTTGTATACTTTGGGACAGATCTTTGGACGCTTGCACAATTATTGACTTTAGAACCAATAAGGACATTTTCAGCTTTCAGTGTTTTTGGGCCTTGCCAGGATCAGAATGACTTCCCCGAACTAGAAAGCATGGGCTCTACTTCTGCCCTGAGCACGCATTGTGCCTCTGCTTCATCAGTAAAGAACCTAAAAGACACATATCAAACTAAAATAAGAGTAAAATTCTTCCTAAGTTCTGCCCCTATAATCTTCGAAGCCTGCAAACTTCCATGTACAGAAGGCACAGTTGAAGTTTGTAATTTTCTGGAATGTCTTTCATTGTGATGGTGTCTGACTCTTTTCATAAAAACACAAATACTCTGCACAAATATCCCTTCCTTCGAAGCACTATCTTCTTTGTGAGGATTGTGTATCCTGGGCAGTTGTCCTCACTATGGCTTGAATAAAACGCCCTTCCACTTTTTTAGAAATTCTGAAAGTTTTAGTCATTTCACATGGACAGAACATTACAGAAAAGTAAACTGTTCAATTCTAAACATAATAGCAATGCCCCAGGGCTTCCCTTTCAACCCTGGGTTCTATTGTCAAAAATCACCTGTGAATGCGTACTACTTCTAGAATTCTCTGGCACCAAAACGCATTACAATTTGTCTTCCTGTCGAATATGAAATCTTCAGTGTTGCTCGAAGATTTCACACACCCGCCCAAATCCCTGGAGGTTTCTGAGTGTGAAGAAGCCTCATTGGACACAAAGTTGTAAAGCAAACCAGCTCTAGATGAACAGGGCTGTTACTGGAGGTGGGCTGTACTATTTGCACAAAGGAAAACCACACGTTATTGCCTGAGAAGCGCAATCTTCATGTGTTCGGTACCTGTATTTCGGCTGAAAGACGCAGAGAGGAACTCAGGCTGTCAAAATGGGGGTTCAGAGTCTTAGTGAACAAACTAAAACTTGCAAGAATGCAACTGAATGTCAAGTGTGACTAGAACCAGGGTTGAAATGCAGCTAAAACTTCCCCATCTCTTTCTTTTCTCTGTATTGGATCCTTTTTCAGAGCAATCACCTGTACAAGCTGTATTTGTAGTGCTTTCTGGGTCCACACGTCTCATCTTGCCAACAAAGAAAGACAGACGTCCTGTCTGGTCTGCAAGAGGAAAATTCTATGATAGAATTTTGTATCAATGGCCTGAGTACTGGCTTTTATTAGAGTGGGCTATATTATTTGGACAAATAAAAACACTATGTTCCTTCTAGAAAATGTGCAACTTCCATACATTCATCGGAATTTTTTTTACTCAAAACAGCAAAATGTAGCTCAAGCTTGTCAAGTGGGGGTTTGTTGTCTTAGTGAACAACTAAAGGAATGCAGGGAAGCAGTGAGCCCACCCCACAGCCTGACTGGATTCAACCTTCCCTGATGGAAGAGGTGAAGCCTGGCCAGGAAGGGTTGTCCTATGCCCTTGCTGGCACCATGGAGTGAGGGTGTGACTGATTCAGATTTCCCTGTGAAGAAGCCATGTGGCTCTCACACTCAGCTATGCCTGTCAACTTCCATGCTCTCGGGCCAGAAAGGATCACTGGACCTCCGGCTACCTTATTCTGCTGTCTCCATTTGTTAGTGAGGAGAGAGGCCGTTTATCCAAGGCCCCTTACAGATGACAACAGTGCTGGTCTCTCAGGCTGGAGGAGCCTCTCACTCTCAGAGAGATGTCTGGGGTCATGGAACCACGGTCCCTTCCTTCCCTCCAGGAGGAAGTGGGTGCAGCTTCCAGCCCCCAGAGCTGTGTCCCCAGCCCTTGAAAACAGACTTCCTGAAATCACAAGGAAGACAGACGTGCTGGACAGTCAGGAGCATTTCAGAGTTCAGAAGGGAATTTGCTGTAGACGCTTGTTGCCCCATCTACCTTGTAAGAGTGCAGAGGTTATAACGTAGTGTGAGATTGTGGGTCATTGCCATACAGGGGAAGGAAGAGAGCAAGTTCTGTACTGGGAATCCAACTCACAGACATGTCACTTACGGTCATTAAAGTGTGGGAAAATTATAGAGAAACTAAAGGAGCACTGTTTTCTACTCACATCACTTATGATCAATTCTTTTAGTCATGATAAAACCGAACCTAGAGAATTTCTATCATCTCTTCATGTTGCACAACTTGGACACAAAATCAGGATCAAACCCAATGTCCCTTCATTTGAAATGTCTTTCTCTTTGCTGCAGTTCACTTGACAGCTTTTCAAAGTGACCCAACAAACAACACACATCCCTCAAATTCAAGAACTTCTGAGGAAGACATTCCCTGAATGAGTTCACCTCATGGCGGGACCAGCCTGAGGCCAGATTTTGTGTCCCTTCTTCCTCTTTTAAATGAACTTGACTCCACGGTGAACAAATTGTCTTTCATTTCTTCTTCCAGAGCCCGTGTCAGCTGACTTGGAGCAGCACGGGCATCTGGGACACATCACAGCCCCGGGAGGAAGCATCCAGGACAAGCCAGGGTGAAGCCCATTGTGGCACCGAAGAGAGGTAGTTTACACTGCGTATCATGAATGAGGAGGTGCTTTTCCTTCCCAATCTGTGTAAGAGAGACGGCCAGCTCCTCAGCACCTTCTCCTCCTCCCCACTTTGTGGAAGGTCCTTGGCGCTTGCCCTGTCCATAGTCCTGGGAGACAGGAGCTTTCCTGAGGTCCTAAGGATTCCTGAGAATCATGCTCAGGGTCCAGGGAGAAGGACTCATGGTTCTTGCACCAAAAGGCAAATTCGTTCCTTCTCTGGAGTTTGATTAACTCGTTTTTGGGAAACCTTGTGAGAGATTAGAGATTTGGAAGCTGTCGTCTCATTGAACTCAGCACCTAACACCTCTCCATTATTTTCCAGCCAGAACATGAGGGACTCCAACCTGACAGACTGACAAAGAAACACATGGGCACAATCAGATCCAGGGACATTTCTAAGTCTAATAATGTGACCAAAGTCAAGATGAACTGAAAGGAGAATATTTATTTATTTATTTATTTATTTATGTGTGAGAGGGAAGGAGGGACAGAGGAAAAGAGAGAGAATCTCAAGCAGGCTCCATGCTTAGCACAGAACCTGACTTGGGGCTCAATCCCACCAACATGGGATCGTGACCTGAGCTGAAATTAAGAGACTCGGCCAAATGAGCCACTCAGGGGCCCCAAGAACGGAGAATACATAGACGCTTCAGGGAATCCCAAAGGTACTGAACTAAAGTAGTCCCCTTCTTCACAGGAAGTATGTTCCAAGACCCCAGGGGCTGCCCGTGATGGCGGATAGTACCAGACCCTACGTGTCCTATGAGGTTTCCTGTACGTTCCCACCCATGATCAAGCTTCATGTATGAATTAGGCACAGTAATAAATTAACAACAATAACTACAAAAAAAGAGAACAAGCCTAAGAGTATACTATAGTCAAACTTTTGCATAACTGCCCCCAACTAATCTGATGTACTGTGCTCATTCTGCTTCTTGTGATGATGTGAGATGATAAGAGGCTTGCATGAGGAGATAAGGGAGGTTTTTTAAGGTTTATTTATTTTTGAGAGACAGATTACGAAAAGGGAAGGGGCAGAAAGAGGGAGAGACACAGAATCCAAGGCAGGCTCCAGGCTCTGAGCTATCAGCACAGAGCCTGAACGGGGCTCAAACTCACAAATCTTGAGATCATGACCTGAGCTGAACTCAGGCACTTAACCAATTGAGTCACCCAGGTCCCCCCTGAAAATATATGTTTGAGAACATATGTGATTATCTCCTTAGGATAAACTCCTACCTGTATGGCTTAGTCCTGTAAGCATGAGCCTCTTCATTTCAGCTCAGCTCATGATCTCCGGGTTCCTGAGACCCAGCCTGACGTCCTACTGCTTGGGATTCGGTCTCCTCTCTCTCCCTCTGCCCCTCTCCCCGCTCCTGCATGCACTCTTTCTCATTTTTCTCAAAATAAATAAATAAATAATTTTTTTAAAAGGATAAACTCCTAAAAGACAATGTCTATGTCACAGTATAAGCACACTAAAATTGTGGAGACATTTTGCAGAACCCTTAAAAATTTTTATACCAGTGTTCACTCCCATTATCCTTTATGACAGTGTATTTTCCCGACCCTCTGTTGGACACTCTCCTCACCTACTTTTACCTTTGCCAAGTTGAAGACACTAAGTTTTATACCCATTTTTTATTCTGTTGGAGAACAAGAAGCAGGAGGCACCGTAAGAATGTCTGGAAGGAAAGGGACAGAACAAGAAACTGAAAACAGTTCCATTCCCAGGACAGAAGTATGCCGGGACTGCTTGCTCTCTCCAGAAGGATATAATACCGGCATCAGGCCTGGGATAAGAATGTTTTGTCTGGTGCCAGATGTACTCATGACCCAGTATGGAATACGCTGCAGGTGCACAGCCTGTCAAGATGCCAAATACTACGTTGTATGTGCTCGCTGTTATCAGACAATTTGCAAAAATAAAAGAGGCTTGAGCCAGGGGGCCCAGGCTTTGGCTCCTGGAGAGTCTTAGCCCCCTGCTTTGCAGTTCTCTCCTCACCACACCTTCAGGCCCTGTCTCTCTACAGCTGGCGCCAGAACAGGGACCTGAAGGTGGCCGTTTGCCACACTGCTGAAGAAGTGCCACAGGAACCGAATGGAACTTTGGAGCCGGGAAGCTCAGCCTTCGGGATTTCTGCAGGGTAAGTATGCGGAATTCTACTTCATCTAGTTAGGACTCATGTCTTCAGCTCTTGCAGACTTTATTAAAGAGCTCAGGGGTAGAAGTGAATCGTTCTGCATTTGAGGATTAGTTTTATTTGGTAAAGAAACATTGTTACTGGTTACGCCCTCTGGCAAAAATGCT
Organism: Puma concolor; assembly: GCF_028749965.1. Taxonomy (NCBI): domain Eukaryota; kingdom Metazoa; phylum Chordata; class Mammalia; order Carnivora; family Felidae; genus Puma; species Puma concolor. The sequence continues at coordinate 30,606,589 of NC_141671.1, forward strand.
TTGAATCAGAAACTATGGAATTAGTTTTAGGTGCTGTGGGCAGAGCTCATCAACAAGGAGAAGTGATCCCTCTCTCTTTATGGTCTTTATGTAATTTAATTTCCCTGGTTTTGTAGCCCTTGCAGTCAGAATCTGGGGAAGAAGGGGGCATTGGTCCTTGCAACCCCTCACTGGCTGAAAGTGATCATGAGCTTGTGGATAATGAGGACTGGGAGCCCAGCCCCTCGGCCCACCACCAGAGGGACAGAAACCTACGGGCATCCTGGGTTAATGGCCCAGAGATAGTTGCATCTCAAGCCTCCGGACACCTGCCTCCCTCACTGCCCCACGGTCCTGAGCTGGTCTATCCTTTTGAGGAAACTAAATGTTCCACTTATTCAAATAACCCATTTCTTGATACCTCCGCTGGGAGCATCACAGTTCCTGTTTCCCCCATGATGCAGATGCTTCAACAAACTAAGCCTGCGGGGGACACTGAATCAATGGCTAGTATGCCTGCAGTTTATCCTGTCAACATTACCCAAATTCCTCCACGTCACCAATATCCTCAGGGAGGGCAATGATTTGATCATCATTACCTTTAAGTTTTAAGGTCATTAAGGATTTGAAACGGGCTTGCACACAATATAGTGTTAATTCCCCTTATACGTTGGGATTGGTGTCTGCCTTAGCAAATTCAGAGTGACTCATTCCATGGGACTGGGGGGGTCCTAGGTCGCACTGTTCTATGTGCTTCTGAATTTTTGCAGTTTAGAACTTGGTGGGATGAAGAAGCACAGATACAGGTCTGGCGTGATGCCACCGCCAATGCTCCTATGCCCATTACCCAAGAACAACTCAATGGACCGGACAATGGTTTGGCATACAGGTTCAGCTTCAGTATGATGATCAAGCCGTGATACAAGTTAGATTGTGCTGCCTTGGTGCCTGGGAGAAAATAGCTCCCCCCCCCCCAGGACAGGCTACAACCTCTTTTGTTCAAGTTAAACAGAGTCCTAAGGAGCCGTGTAGATTTCATCCCTGGACTAAAAGGATGTTATCAGCGGGCTTACCTGATCTCTTACAGCTGCTGGCTTTTGATAATGCTAATAAGGAATGCCAGCAAGCTTTATGACCAGTGAAGTCTCAAGGACGTGATTTAACTGATTATTTAAAGACCTGTCAAGATACTGGCTCAGAGATCTATAAAATGGGACTACTGGCAGCGGCTATTCAAGACACTGGACCTTACAAACAGTCCAAATGTCCTCACTGTGGCAGATTGGGACATTATAAAAGGGATTGTCAACAGCCCAGTCCTAACAATTCTGGTGATCCACCTTGGCCACCCGAGGGAAACACTAAGCCTCCTGGATTATGCCCTTGATGCAATAAAGGCAATCATTTTGCAAACTAATGTAGATCTAAATTCCATGAGAATGGATCTCCCCTGCCCTCTCCATGGGGAAACCGGATAATGCCCCCCACCCCAGGGTCCTAATGTAAACAATATGGGGAATCAGATACTACAGTGTTATCCTGTGAGCAAAGGGACTCATGGAGTAAATCTGTCCCTCAGTCCATGACCCCCTCCAGGCCACAGGAGGGAGCTCTGCATTAGATATCCCAGCCCCAGATTCCCTGGTCATGGATTCCGCCATGGGAATTTATAAGGTTAAAACTGGGATTTATGGCCCCTTGGCCTTCTTATTGGACAAAGTATTCTTACATCCAAGGGAGTTCATGTCCACTTAGGAATTAGAGATGCTGATTTTAAGGATGAAATTTTAGGAATGGTTAGTACTTCTGTTCCTTACTGTGTCATGGCAGGAGATCCCATTGCTCAACTAATTACATTGCTTTAAATTCCATGACGATAGAACAGCAGGGAGGGTTTGGACCTACTGGCAAACCCGTATCTTGGCAAATGTTTCTAAAGGACGGAAGGCCTGAGATGACCTTACAATTTAACGGAAAATTGTTTACTGGCCTGGTAGACTCAGGAGCTGACGTCACCATCATTGCTTCTAAGTTTTGGCCCAAGAATTGGCCACTTCGACCTGTATCCGCAGTCTTTACAGGTGTAGGAAAAGCTACTGATACCCCACAGAATGTTGAAATTTTTCTATGTAAAGGGCCTGAAGGCCAGGCTGCTACTATCCAGCCTTATGTTACTGATAGAGCTACTAATCTGTGGGGAAGAGACCTATGAAGTCAATGGGGAGCATATATTAATATTCCTTATGTTTCCCCTGCTGCAATGAATATGATGTCCAAAATGAATTATAATCCAGTAAAAGGGCTTGGACAACACGAAAATGGGCATATGAAGCCAAACACTGCTGAAATGCAGCCTCCTTCTATGGAACTGGGATATCCTGTACAGAATTCAAATTTAGTGTAAGGGCCACTGTTCCTGAACAACGTTATGCCTTACCATCAAAATGGTTAACAACTGCCCTGGTGTGGGTGGAACAGTGGCCCCTTCCAAAAAAGAAGTTAGAGGCTTTAGAGCAATTAGTGCAAGGATGCCGGTCATATAGAAATGTCCACCAGTCCATGGAATTCTCGGGTGGTTGTGATAAAGAAAGATCTGGGAAATGGAGACTGGCAACGGACTTAAGGAAGGTAAATCAGGTTATGCAACCTATGGGACCTTTGCAACCTGGGCTCCCATCCACTACTATGATGCCTCAGAACCGGTCATTAATTATAGTAGATTTAAAAGATTGTTTTTTCACAATTCTATTACAGCCAGATGATAGAGAAAAACTTGCTTTCTCTGTACCTTCATACAGTCATATGGTTTCTGTGCAACGCTATCAATGGAAAGTGCTTCCGCAAGGTATGCTAAATAGCCCTACTATGTGTCAGCATTTTGTTAATCTGCCACTTTCACAATTACGCATTTGGTTTCCACAGGCGTTGATTATCCATTACATGGATGATATTCTTTTTGCTGCAGAAACGCCTACACAGGTAGAAGATCTTAATCAAGCTGCTAGATTATTGTTACCCAAATACGGCCTAATAATAGCAGAGGATAAGGTGCAAACCCAAGATCCCTTCCTTTATCTTCGTGCAAAAATTCACAAAGCAACCATCGTTCCCCCAGTAATTTCCAGAAGTTACTAGAAGATATAAATTGGTTGCGACCTGCTTTGGGAATCCCAACTTCTAGCTTACCTCATCTTTTCCAAACATTAGCCCGTGATCCCAACCTTAACAGCCCTAGGGTCCTCACAAAAGAGGCAGAGGTTGAACAATGGATTAAAAATCATATTGAGAATTGTCAGCTCACTTGTATTCGACTTAATGTTCCTCTTCAATTATTGATTTTTCCTTCACGTTCTCCAACTGCGGTCTTATGTCAGGATGCGGGAATCACTGAATGGCTGTTTTTACCAAAAAAGGACACTAAACTTCTTACCATATATCTGAATAAAATTGGGAATATAAATTGGAGACACCGATCCCAAGTACATGTGCTTAATGGTGGTGATCCCTCCTCTATAATTATTCCCTTATCATATCAACAAATTGATATGGCTTACCAAACTAATACACAAAGGCAAATAGTCTTGTCCAATTACGTAGGGAAGTTAGACAGTCACTATACAAGGGACAAAATTTTGTCATTTCTCAAGGCTACATCATGGATTTGGCCAGAGAATTCGAGACCGGCCTTTAGCAGATGCTGACATATATTTTACAGATGGAAATGGTCATGGTAGAGCTTTTATACATGGTCCTATTTCTAAGGCCTGACCGACACCCTGTACATCTACTCAAAAGGCTGAATTAGCAGCTGTTATAGAATTGTTGCATCTTGTACCTGCCTCCCTCAAAGTTGTGACAGATTCACAATAAGTGTAGCTCACAGTCCTAAATATTGAAACCGTACATGCTGTTCCACGAAATGAATTACATATCTGTTTTTGCATTTACAAGAATTAATACAACATAGGCAACACCCCTTATATATCACTCATATTCACAGTCATTCTAACCTTCCTGGCCTGTTAGCGTTAGGAAATTCCATTGCTGATGGCTTATTACAAGGCACCTTACAGATGACACAACAGGAGCATATGCTTCACCATAGTAATGCCCGAGGACTTGCCCATAGACACGCTGTAACTCATGCTGTGTCAAAAGATATTGTTAGTGCCCGTCTATCTTGCGAGCCCCTCACTGTGGCTCCATACACCTCTGGAGTGAATCCTCGTGGACTACAGGCAAATGAACTTTGGCAATCTGATGTTACCCATATTCCAGCTTTTGGTAAGCTCTCTTACGTGCGTGTTACTGTGGATACCTTCTCCAGATAGATCTGGGCCACGGAATGTACCAGAGAAAAGGCTATGCACGTTATTGCTCATTTTCTTGAAACCTTTGCAATTCTAGGTATCCCACAATGCATTAAAACTGATAATGGCCCTGCATATGTATCTCATAAGGTAGTCCGCTTCTTTGCAGCCCAACAAATTACTCCTCTTACTGGCATTCCCTATAACCCTCAAGGTCAAAGGGGACCTTGTTAATTAAACAAAAAGGGGGAAAAGAGGAAGGACTTAAACCTACATCAAGGGAACAATTACACTGTGCCTTATATACTTTAAACTTCTTGGACACACAAGGACCCCAGACATGTCCTGTTGCTGAGGTACACTGGCACAGGCAAAAAGCCACCCTTGTTTATCAGCTGTTATATTGGAAGGATGAGAAGGGACACTGGGAAAAGGGAGAGGTTGTTGTGTGGGGCAAACGGTATGTTTGTGTCTCTACAGATCAAGGCTATCAGTGGTTACCCAGTCATGGCTTGAAATTCAGGCATGAGCCGAACCAAGCGACATCAGTTCAATATGACTCCACTAATCAAAGAGTTTCACAGAATGTCCATCCAGAAACTGATAATTGTGCCCAATGCACCACACCCTCTTCCGAGGTACATGAGGTCGCTCAACCTCCTACTTGGGCACAAGTTAAGAGGTTGACACATGATGCTGAAAAAATATTGATGCAGACTTGCAGCCCACAAACTCCTGCTCACCTCTTCCTTGCGATGCTCGCGGTTATAACTACTAAAGTAAGCCCTGATAACTATAATTCATGGGATTATACCCCTCATCCACCTCTCAGTCAGGATATGACTCAATTGGTATGACTCCCCTGTGCCGGTGTATACAAATGACACTGAATGGACCCCTGGGCCATTTGACAGCAGAGGACCACGTAGGCCAAATGAAGAAGGTACTGTTATAGATGATTATACTATAGGGATTGAAGGTCGTCCTATATGTTTTTGGTATGGGAAACACAGCCTCAAAAGTCAGCCTCAAGCATGGCTATCTATTATTAAAAATGGGACCCGGAACAAACATATGTTCACACTATCAGCCCATTCTCTGATTGGCTCCAATCTTACAATTAATGACACTCCTCCAATGTTTCTGTCTTGCGCTACTCGTACATTGTCAAAATGGGACAGATGGGTGACTTGGGAGGCATGTAGATGGGAGATAGGCGAGTTCCTTTAAATACTTCCTATGGAAGTGTCATTGATTGGAACCCTATGGGCTCAGCTCGCCTTAAAAATTCGTAACAAAATCTACAATGGTGTGTGCACAATCATACTATCCACAACACTGCTAATGACTTAATTGTTTGGCACAGTGGGGGGTTTTCTGCATCCAGTCCTCATTTACAACCAGGACCCTTACAAAAGCATCTATGGAAATTAACTGCTGCCTCCCACCCTTTCCATACCTGGAAAGGCACATAGTATAAAAACAGCTCCAGCAACATTTCTACTTTATCTTTCACCATCAATAGTATCTAGTACATACGGGCTTGTGTCCGTTTGCTATGCATACTATTAAAACGACAGAGAGTTTGGAATGATTCTGAGGCCCTTATAATCTGTGTTAACTGCTCATTATACATATAAATATTGTCTTAACAATTCTATACTTTATACTCCGTCACTGGAAAGTTTATATTTACTTAGAGCACTCCCTGGCCTGTGGCTGCCTCTTCACATGTCTCAACCACGGCAACATTGTTCAGAAATGTATCTGATGGACCAGGCTCTACAGCGAGCTCTTCATTCATCCCCACGGTTTGCTGGAATGCTTGTTGCAGCTCTCATAGGCACTATTGCTGTGACTGTGGCCGCAGCTACTGCGGCTGTCTCGTTGCACCAATCTGTGCAGACAGTACAATTTGTGCAACAATGGCATGAGAAATCGCACCAACTTTGGCAGACACAACGGGATATTGACAGTCGACTGTCTAGTGAGTTTGCAGACCTACAACAGGCTGTGTGATGCTGCTGGGAGGTCAATTACTGAGCCTACAAAGACAAATATTACAATGTGATTGGAACACTACATCAATATGTGTAGCCGCATTACCGTTTAATAACAATAAATTTCCATGGAATGATGTTACGAGGCACTTGCTTGGACAATCTAATGTGTCTATGGACATTCAACATCTGCAAGCACAGATATATGAGACTTTCAAAACCAATCTGGACATGTTATCTCGCTTTAAGATCTTAGAAAGTATATCAGAGGGATGAGGAAAATTAAGCCCTGTAGTGCATGTTAAGATTTTTAGCTTCTCTACTGCTATTCTGTTTGTGTTAATATGCGGTGTATTTATCTTTGCATGTACAGTCTGTGCCAGAGACGATGAGCCTGTCAACATATCGACCAACAGTTCGGGTTATGCAATGTCCTCCTACAGTCCATCAAATACAAACAGAAAGGGGGAGGTGCTGGAGAACAACAGGCCAGAAGCACCGTAAGAATGTCCTGAAGGAAAGGGACAGAGCAGCAAGAAACTGAAAGCAGTTTCATTCCCAGGACAAAACGCCGTTGGGACTGCTCGCTCTCTCCAGAAAGACATCATCTGGGCGCCACCCTGGAGATAAGAATATTTTGTCTGGTGCCAGATGTACTGATGACCCAGTATGGAAAACACTACAGGTACATGACCTGTCAAGAGGCCAAATACTATGTTGTATGTGCTTGGTGTTGTCAACAATTTGCAAAAATCAAAGACGCTTGAGCCAGGGGACCAAGGCTTTGGCTCCTGGAGAGTCGTAGGCCTCTGCTTTGCAATCTGCTCATAACACACCTTTAGGACCTGTCTCTCTACATATTCCACACACTCATGTTCTTTATGTATATTATTACCAATATATGTGTGTGACATTTCATGTCTTCCTTTCCAAAGTGTTCTCTAATATTTCTGATTATCTCTTTTTTCTTATTATTTAGTGCAGCTTACACACTGTTCCATTCCTTTCAGGTTTACAACATAGTGACTCTCATATAATCCAATAATTGCACTGTTGGGTATTTATCCCCCAAAAGTGAAAACACCAATTCTTTTATTTTTTAAAGTTTATTTATTTTTATTGAGAGACAGAGAGTACACAGGCAGTGGAGGGTCAGAGAGAGAGGGAAAAGGAGGGAGAGAGAGAGAATCCCAAGCAGACTCATTGCTGTCAGCCCAGAGCCTGATGCAGGTCCACTCACAAACTGTGAGTATGCATGTCCACACTAAGGACCATTGTATAGACATTGAGATGCTATTTCCACATCAGAAATGATTTTTGTTTTAACTGAGTTTTGAAACATTTAGAAATAGAAGTCCCAGGAAGTGTTTCTACTTTTCGCTTTTTCCCGTATCACCATCACGGGGCTGGAGGACAAAGTGCACAGGGACACAGACATCTCAGCAATGGCACGGGCTCCTGAGCTCTCCTCTCCTGCAATCCCGCCTCACCCCTGAGCCTGACTCCTGTGGAGTCCCGGGCTGTTGAGAAAGTTCTTCCTCTCCCCACTGACACCCAGGCTTCTGCTCAGACATCTCTACCTGACTTATAGTCCAGACCCCACTCAGGCTTCTCAGTCAGAATCCACCCGAGAGCAGAGAAGTAGGGGATGTCCCCTGACCTTCCACCCCACGTGAGGCCACAGGACTAAGGAGAGAAGACCCAGCTGCCTTTCTCCACCTCAGCCAGGCCCTCCCTAGGGTCTTCTTCAGCTCCAGCACCTGAACAGGGACCTGGACATGAGGGGGCGCCCTCATCCCAGATGATGTTCAGTGTTTGAGGTTCTTGTAAAAGCCACCCTGATACAACCTGTGTCCACCCATAGACAAATGGCTAAGGAAGATGTGTGGTATATACTCACATATACAAATACACACCATAGACTATTATGCAGCCACAAAAAGGATGAGATCTTGCCACTTGTGACAACATAGATGGACAAACAGGGCCGTGTGTCTGCTACGTGAAAGAAATCAGACTGAGAAAGACAAGTACCATATGATCTCACTCATATATGGAACTTACAAAACAAAGCAAATGAATAAACAGACAAGCAAATAGCAGAATCAGACCTATAAATACAGAGAACTCACTGATGACTGCCAGAGGGAAGGAGGTTGGGAGGATGGGCACAGTGGGTGAGGGGAGTGGGAGACACAGGCTCCAGTTATGGAAGGAACAGGTCTTAGGAATAAAAGGCACAGCAAAGGGAATATCGTCAGTGATACTGTAACATCACTGTCTGGTGACAGGTGGCAGCTACACTCTGGTGAGCACAGCATGGTATAGACAGAGGGTGAAGGGCCCCTGGGTGGCAGTGGGTTCTCCACTCATGGTCCCAGGGCCATGGGATCCAGCCCTGCAGGAATCAGCCTGCTTAAGAATCTCTATTCTCTCTCTCTCTCTCTCTGTCTCTCTCCTCCTCTGCCTCTCTTCCCGGCTCTGGCTGTCTCTCTCTCAAAAAAACAAAATGTAATAGAATTTGAGTCACTGTGTTATACACCTGAAACTAATGTAATTGTGTCTTTCAACTATATTCAAAGTTAAAATATTTTTAAAAAGAAATTAATTAGGGAGTATAAACCATAGGAGTGTCTGAGTGGGTTAGTCATCTGACTCGATTTCAGCTCAGGTCACGTATGATCTCCTGGCTCTCGTGGCTCCTGGGTGTGAGACCTGCATCAGGCTCTGTGAATGGGTGCGTCCTCTCCCATGGCTGCAACTGCAGTGAAAACATGCAGTTACAATAAGGCATGGGAAGGCTAAGTGAGACTGGCAGAAACACAGACCTCTATACATGCAGGTGTTCATGTGGGGTGGGGGTCAGAGGAGACACTGGGGTGCAAAAACAATTAATTGGATGAGAGAGGAAAGGGACCGGACATAGAAATGAAGAAAACATCCCAACATGGCATCAAGGTCGCAGGACATAAACTTGTCAGGCACCCATTAGGCATCAGGCACCATTCTCTGGACTACATGGTTCAAAACAAAGTCTCTAAGGAACAAGGAGACTCTGAAGAGTCGGAGGAACCAATTTCATGGGATCAGTACTCACTGGAGGAGAAAATGTCCATCTCATCAGGCCGCTCACTGCTACTGCCCTCAGTGTGACCCTGCACCTCACTGAGGATGTTTTCACCTGACACAAATGTGATGGCCAAGCCCTTGGGGGAACTGGCCTGCTCAGGCCTCCTGGAAGGGGACAGAGGGTAGCACTGGAAGACCCCAAAGTAGGAAGACACCCAAAGGGAGGGACGAGGGTGTAATGTACGAAGACATAGGAAATCAGGGGCTGGGAGAGGACACTGGGAGGTCCGTGTGGGTGTGCAGCTTACCCGATGCAGGTAGGTGTGGGAATCGCCAGGCCGGTGGTAGTTGATGGCAGAGTTCACCTGCTTAATGTCCATGCTTTGGCCACATAGGTTGCTGGCCACAAGAATTCGATATTGAAGACCTTTAAACTACTGATACTAAGAAAGCTTTTGTCAGAAAGACAATCATAAAAATGTTCACAGTCCTTTATCTCAGGGGTCTCATTTCCTCCCAAGGACACAAGACATCTTTCCATCTCTCACTCACCTCTCCTCCCAGGGCATCCCACAATGGATGGCAATAGCTGGCAAGTTCTGCTCCACCAGGAGCTGGGCCAGGTCAATGCAATGCTGCACAGATTTCACAAAGATCTCGCCTGTGTGTGGAGAGTAGGGGGATGTGGGCCCAAAGGTGTGTGTGGAGGGGAGAGGGACAATGTGCCAGAGTGGGAGATTTCTGGAAGTATACCCTCCGCATGAATCCCACTAAGTCCCTCTTATTTCCCGCTACATGATTCCTTTTTTCCTCTAAAGATAATTACTCTTCCTTTCTCTCCTTTGCTTCGGATTTTCCTCAGCAAATCGGCCTCTGAGGAGATACAGAGAATAGTAACCAAATCTGGCAGACGTGTTAGGAGACAGGAATGAGATACTCCATGACAAGGGGATAAGTATTGGAACTAGGGTCTGGAACGACCGTGACCGATATTCCAGCTTATGAAACATTAAACCTAAGACCTACCCTAATTCTGGGAGTAGTTTTAGTGTCAAAAGTTGCACAATCTGTAAGCTGAGAGAAAGCTTCTCCTCAGGATGTGATACAAGTAGAAATAAACATATTTAAGAACCCTAACAGGGCCAATGTATATGGGAATATTTAAGGATTTAAAAGTCAGTCCAGATTTTTTTTTAAGTTTATTTATTTATTTTAAGACAGAGAGAGACAGAGTGAGTATGAGCAGGGGAGGGGCAGAGACAGAGAGATCAAGAGAGAGAATCCCAAGTAGGCTCCACACTGTCAGCGCAGAGCCTGAGACAGGGCTCCATCTCACAAACCATGAGATCAGGAGTCCTACCCTTTAATTATTATTGATGGGTGTTAGCTACTTTAAAATATGGAATTAAAGACAGAAGAAACAGCAGTCCTCAATCGGGAACTGGTCTGACACTGACAGTGGGTCTCAGTGTGGTCAGAAGCTGGCTGATGCCACCACTGGGCCATATTATTCCTGTGGGACATGAGCCAGTCATCTCACAGAACATCGACAGCACACAAGGAGACTGTGAAACCATGACAATACTTTGTCCAATTACGGACAAAAACAAGGCACCGTACGACCCACAAAATACTGAACATCTCCCTGTGCTGGTTACTGAGCAATCGCTGCTTTTCACTATTACTTTATCTCAAGTTTTTATTTAAATTCCAGTTAGTTAACATACAGTTTAATATTAGTTTCAAGAGTAGAATTGAGTGATTCATTACTTACATACATCACCCAGTGCTCATCACAAGTGCCCTCCTTAGAACCCATCACTCATGAAGCCCATCCCATTTAAACTGTGATCCACCTAGAAGCTTGACAGCTTCTCAGTACTGACCACCTTGTTTGTTGGGATTTGTGATAATATTAAAACAAGTGACTTTAAAAAAAAATTTTTAATGTTTATTCATTTTGAGAGAAAGAGAGAGACAGAGTGCAAGCAGGGGTAGGGCAGAGAGACAGGGAAACACAGAATCCTAAGCAGCCTCCAGGCTCAGAGCTGTTAGCAGAGTCCCAGGTGGGGCTTGAACTCACGGACCGTGACATCATGACCTGAGCCAAAGCCGGATGCTTAACCAACTGAGCCAACCAGGTGCCCCAAAACAAATGACTCTTTGATAATTCAATTCCACTCTAATCAATGCTGGAACACCTATATTACTTAGTGAAACAACACACGACACGTGACTTAAAAACATTCATGCATTAGTACAAGATCCATTCCATGTACAGATGGGCCTATGGATTTAATGTAACAGAGAAAGACACAGTCAATGATACTGTTTCAGGTTCCAATTTGCAAATAACCTCAAGAAAATACACGGTGTGTAGTTTTAATATAGAATCAAGGATGAATATCCATAATTATCTGAAAAGGTTATGACACATACTATTCTCCTATATTTGGTCAAGGACATAAATTTTTTTCATATACTTCAGCCAAAACAACACAATAGATGCAGAAGCAAATCTGAACATCCAGTGGTCTTCCAACCAGACAGACAAGAAAGAGACTTGCAAAAATGTACAATGGAACAAAACCAGTCTTCTCACTGCCCCTTTTATTTGGGAACATTGTTACTTTCCGTACTAACAATATTTCTGTTTTCATGTGATTGTAAATGAATTAATAAATACTTGAACCGGTTTTATTCCTACTGTGGTAAATAAGGATCGATAGAATCCACAGGCACACGATTCTCCCTGGGAGCCCCACTAAGTTCTAAGACTGTAGAGATATCCTGAGAACAAAAGGTCCAGGGCTGAGGGACACAGCGGGACAAAGAGCGCTCTGTGCAGTAGGTGAGGCGTCCAGGCCAAGTCCCAGGTCCCCAGGCCCGCCTCTCAGGGACTCTGGCCCCAGGGCGGCGTCGGGGGCAGGGAAGCCTAGTGTTGGGGAGCCCCCATCTGCCCTGGTTTCACTTCTCCCTGTCACAACCTGTGTCAGGTCCTTCTGCCTGGATACTGATGACGCGGCCTCGGTTCACACTATTAGTGTCTGGTTTCCGAAGAAGCCAATCAGCGGCACCGCGGTTCCGGGGTATCAAGTATCAGCACCCGCTTCCTGAGGCTGACATTTCTCCCCAGACCCCGAGGATGCGGGTCGTGATGCCCCCAACTCTGCTCCTGCTGCTGTCGGGGGCCCTGGCTGTGACCCAGACCTGGGCGGGTGAGTGCGGGGTCGGGAGGAAAGGGACTCTGCAGGGCAGGAGCGAGGAGACCGCCCGGCGGGGAAGCGGGACCCATGGGGAAGGCGACTGTCCTCCGCCCCACCCCAGACCCCCACCCGCCTCCCGCCCCGCCCCGGCCTGCCCTCCCCCGACCCTCTCGGACTCCTCCCTGCTCTCCCCAACTCGGGTCCCCCTCGCCCTGCCCTCCCTGTCGCCTCCCCCTGGGACCCGGGCCGCGCGCGGGGAGGAGGGTCGGGCAGGGTCTCAGCCCCTCAGCGCCCGCAGGCTCCCACTCCCTGAGGTATTTCCACACCGCGATGTCCCGGCCCGGCCTCGGGGAGCCCCGCTTCATCTCCGTGGGCTACGTGGACGACACGCAGTTCGTGCGGTTCGACACCGACGCCCTGAATCCGAGGTCTGAGCCGCGGGCGCGGTGGATGGAGCAGGAGGGACCAGAGTATTGGGACCGGGAGACGCGGAACGCTAAGAACAACGCACAGAAATTTCGAGTGAGCCTGCAGAACTTGCGCGGCTACTACAACCAGAGCGAGTCCGGTGAGCTACGCGGGCCCGGGTCCAGGTCACGACCCCCATCCCCACGGACGCGCCGGGGCCGCCCCGATTCTCCGGGTCTGAGCGCAGCCCCGAGGCCGCGTGACCTCCGTCCCAGGACCCTGGAAGAGTCCGAGGGAGCTTATAGGCGGTTTTACTTTAGGTTTCACCTTAATCACTGATGCTCTGGGGGCGGGGACAGGATCACACAACATCCAGTGGCTGTATGGCTGTGACATCGGACCGAACAGCCGCCTCCTCCGCGGGTACAGTCAGGTGTCCTATGACGGCGCGGATTACATCGCCCTGAACGAGGACCTGGGCTCCTGGACCGCGGCGGACACAGCTGCACAGATCACCCGCCGCAGGTGGGAGGTGGCCTGTGCGGCAGATCACTACAGGAACTACCTGGGGGGCGTGTGCGTGGAGTGGCTCGCCAAATACCTGGAGATGGGGAAGGAGACGCTGCTGCGCGCAGGTACCGGGACCGCGGGGCCTCCCTAATCTCCCCTCCACTGGGGCTGGCTGCCCATGAGGAAGGGAAAATGGACTCAGTGTCACGACAGCTCCCCTCCCACGGGTGGGAAGAAGGAGATCTGCCTCGGAGTTCATATTCCTACTAGAGACTGACTCACCTTGAGGGTGCTTTTCTCTATAAAGGACAGACAGGAATCCAGTCTCTCCCTGGGATGCCTGTTGAGATCATCCCAGAAATAACCCATCAACAGTTCCCTCTGACCCTGGCAGCCACCTTGTAAACCCTGACCTTCCCTCTCAAGGCCTTGTCTCCATCTGGGAACATATTTGGAGATCTGACTCCGGGTTTTCTGAATCATTCACCCTACACAACACTCAGGACCACAGCATGTTCCCCCCTTAGACCTGCCGCCTCCCACCTGGGTTCTCTCCCTGATTCCAGAACTTAACAAGGATCAGGAGACCCCAAAGGCTAGACTGCTGTCTGGGTTTTGTGCTTATTCCATCCAGACCAGTTGTCCTGTCCACCTCAGGATGGTCACATGGATGCAGTTTCAGTGGCCCATAAAGCTAAACCACAGTGTGGATTCTCTGTTTCTTCTTCCTCAGAATCTCCCAAAACACACATGACCCGCCACCGGATCTCTGACCATGAGGTGACCCTGAGGTGCTGGGCCCTGGGCTTCTACCCTGCGGAGATCACCCTGACCTGGCAGCGTGATGGGGAGGACCACACCCAGGACGCAGAGCTTGTGGAGACCAGGCCTGCGGGAGATGGGACCTTCCAGAAGTGGGCGGCTGTGGTGGTGCCTTCTGGAGAGGAGCAGAGATACACGTGCCATGTGCAGCACGAGGGGCTGCCCGAGCCCATCACCTTGAGATGGGGTAAGGAGGGTTTGGGGTCGAGCCCCTGTCAGGGAACGCAGGGCCCTTCTGGAGAATTTCACAGAGTCATGACTGAAGCTGGATGTCTCTGCCCCTCACCTTCCTTCCCTTTCCAGAGCCATCCTCTCAGCCCTCCATCCCCATCCTGGGCATCATTGTTGCTGTGGTTGTCCTTGTGGTCATTGTGGTGGTTGGAGCTGTGATCTGGAGGAAGAAGTTCTCAGGTAGGAATAGAGTGGGGGGATCTGAGTTCACTTGTCCTGCTGGGGGGTTTCCTAGGTAGCACATTGTCCTGGCTGGTTCCTGGGAAGTTCCATCCACACACATGGACCTGCCCACTCTGGAGCCATTACTAACATTCACTCTGTAGCAAAGCACTTGGAAAATGAAGAACAGATTTTCACTTGGTAATTCTGGTGACGGGGACCTGATTCCCAGCAGTGACAGGACAGAGAGGAAGGTCCCTGCTGAGGTCTGACCTCCAGCAAGTCAAGTGGTCCTGTGACCCACCCCACCCTCCCCACACACAGCTGTTTCTTCATGTATCCAATCTTGTCCTGGTTCTTCAGTCAGAATTCTGGAAACTTCATTGTGAACAAGGATTAGGAGGTTGCTCTAGGATCACATGGCCCAGTTGTCCCAGGTGTCTAAAATGGTATTTTATTCCACAGGAGGAAAAGGACCAAGCTACTCTCATGCTGCACGTAAGTATGGAGGAGGTGATCCCTGAAACCTGGGATAGTGTAGACAGGACCCCATGGGGATTTCACCCCCGCCCATAGCTGCTCCTTTAGTCTCAGCTCCTGTGGCTCTGATCTCATCTTGTTTGTTCTACCCCAGGCGATGACAGTACCCAGGGCTCTGATTCGTCTCTAATGGCTCCTAAAGGTAAGACTCCGGAGGGCCTGAAGTGGGGAGGGGTGGGGGCACTAGGGACATGTTGACATGTGGGGGGCTGTTGAGAATGTGGCACTTATGTGGCTGATCTAAATCTGTTCATGATTAATTTTTTCACAGTGTGAGACCCGCTGCCCCTCAGGGACTGAGCGATACAGGATCTGTTCACACTCCACTTGGTGCCATCGAGATCCCCTGACTTCCTGCAGATGGTGTCAGAATGTGTCTGCGTTCCTATTAGCATATTGTGAGGACACAGGAGACTGGCCCCCCCTGCCCTTCATGACCCCTCCCGTACTGATTCGTGTTCCCTTTCTGACCTGCTTTCCTGTTCCAGTAGAATCAGTGCTGGACCGTCTCCATCCCCGTCTTTTTTTCATGTTGGACCGAGTACTGACGCCTTACTTCCCTACTGACAATGAGAATCCAGATATGAATTTGTGTTTTGTAATTCTTGGCATGTAGGGATGATGAGGTAATAAAAGAGAAGATTTGTAAAATTGCAAGAGAAAATAAATGAAAGCCCTGAAAACCTCCCAGAACCCGCTGTTTCCTGTGCCGTGTCTGTTGCAGGTGGGGACAGGAGAGGGCTGGAGGAGCCGAGAGGGGATGGGGCCTGTGTCCAGTCGGTGCTCAGTGCGTCCTTGGAGTGTCATGCTCCCTCCTCAGCTGGGTCATGTCTCTGCTCCTTGTCCTTGTCCCTTCTGTGGAACCTTGTCTCACCAGGACCGTGACCACAGGGACGTGGACGTCACCTGTCACCGGGACCTTGTAGAGCAAGAGCTTCCTGTGACTGGGTCAGCCCAGGCTCCATCCTGGGTCGTGACCTCAGCCTCATCTTTTGGGTGTTTTTTTTTTCCCTTGTTTCTATGGAGCATCAGGCCTGTTCTTGCTCGTGTGTCTGAGTTTCTGTCTCCTTCTCCCCAGATGACCCCAGTGGTTACAGCACCAGGAGTCCTTTGGGCTGTTGTTCTGCAGGCCTAGGTGGGCCCTGCACACAGGAGTCTCTGTGGCTTGGAGACATGAATTTTCAGATTCATCCATCTCCTCCCTCTAGAGCTGTCTTCTGGATTATTCTTTACATCCTGAGGTAGACAGAGAGGAATCTGGGAGTTTCTCATCCTTGTTCAACTTCAGTTAGTTTCTACCTTCCCTGTCTCTCTGTCCCCTCTCCCTGCCCTTAGTTCTGGTGATGCTGGTTCTGGCTCCCATCCATGTTCATGGATTTATAAAGCAGGGTCTAATGTAGATTTCTATTTGGTTGGAGAAAGAGCCCCATAGAACCTAAATACAGTGATTCTGAAGACAGGACTGTAACTGTGTGCTGTGCTATTTAGGGGAAACGCTGTGGGAGGAGGGAGCTGAGCAGAGAGAGGGAGGGGCAGCCCTGGGGTAAGTAGAGGCAGCACTGATGGTGAGGTGGGGGCACTTTGTGCGGGAGCTGCCACGGACTGGCTGCGCCTGAGGCTCATCCAGAAGACAGAGGTCCTCTCTGCTGACCAATTGTTCCACTGATAATGTCGTGTGCCACGTACAGGACCTGCTATTTTTTTCATCTAGGACACGTCAGTAAGTAAGAAGAGGCAAACGTGCTGGTCTTGTGGAGAATATGTCCTAGGGGTGAGGGACAGACTCCACTTGACCCTGGAACAATGTGGGGACTGAGGGCAATGACCCCACTGAGCAGTCAGAAATCCAAGTATAACTTTTGACTCCCCTGAAACTTAAATATTACCACTAATAACATAGTGTTGATAAGAAGCCTTACTGAAAACATGAACAGTCATTTAACACATATTTTGTACATTATATGTATATGTAACATGTATTCTTACAATAAAATAGGCTGGGGAAAATAGTAAGAAAGCGTAAGAGAAAGTGCATTGACAGCACTTTTGTAAAAAGGTCCACATATCGGTGGATGTGCACAGTTCGCACCAGTGTAATTCAGAGTCAAGTGTATATTGTATAAATGTGGTAAATAAGGAAAGTATTTAAATTGGAAATTGGTTGGGCGCCTGGGTGGCTCAGTCGGTTAAGCATCCGACTTCGGCTCAGGTCATGATCTCATGGTTCGTGGGTTCCAGCCCCACATCGGGCTCTGTGCTGACAGCTCAGAGCCTGGAACCTGTTTCAGATTCTGTGTCTCCCTCTCTCTCTGCCCCTCCCCCACCTGCGCTCTGTCTCCCTCGTCTCAAATATAATCATTAAAAAAATACAAAAATAAATTGAAAATTGATAGGTGCTTTGAGGAAGGTGATCCAGAGAGTTACCTGTGCGGGGACAGGGAAGGTGGCTACTTTTCTACGGTGGTAAGTGTGAGCCTCACTGGGAAGGTGACCTCTGAGAGATGTGCAGGACACAAGGAATTGTTGAAGAGCATGTCTCAGGGAGTTCTTTCCAGGCAGGGGAACCTCCAGGCACAGGCACTAGGGCAGGAGCGTGTCCTTGGCCACTGTGGCTGGAGCAGAGAGCATGTGAAATGCGGTCAGATGTCTAGACTTTAGGATTAGAAGGCTTTTGAGTTTTCTCTGAGTGACATGTGGAGTCACTAGATGGTGTAGAACAGATGGTCCACCTGGGACTACTTCTCTTTAGAAGCATCTGTTTGCTGCTGTGCAGAATCGAGAGGTGAAGGGTGGGAGACCAGTACGGAAACTGTAGGAAACCAGTGTAGTTTCCAGGAGGGGGGATGTTGGATTTATTTTGGGGTTTGAAGAGAGAAAATAACAGGAAGTGGCTGTAGTCTGGTTAGTGTGTGTGTGTGTGTGTGTGTGTGTGTGTGTGTATGTTCTGGATACATTTAAAGATGAACTTTGCAGCATGTCCTAATGTATTATTTCTGGGTTGTGAGAAGGAGGAATCAAGGACAGCATCCAATACTTCAGACTGCAAGAAGAAAGGGGGGGTGTCTTCCAATGAGACAGGGAAGATTTTGGAAGTAGGACATTTGGGGAAGCAGCATCACAGGCACCCAATTTAGGAATGTCGAATCTGAGATTATTAGAAATGCAAGCAAAGTTCCATCTGGATATAGAGTACAGGGTGGGAGAAATATCTAGGTTGGAGGAATAGATATGGAGGTGACCCCATATAAATGATGCTTAGAGCCTTCAGCATTTGAGGTCACCAAGGGGTTGATGGCTATAGAAGAGAAAGGAACAGGACCAAACCCTGGACTCCTCAGTGCTAAGCAAGCTGATCAGAGCACACGCACATACTGAACAGTTCTGGTTCTACACTTAGAAGGCACATAGACCAGGGAGACCCGACCTTCATTGTCCACTGGAATTTCCTGGACTTAGGAAGAGCTACACAGTCTGCAATAGAGCATGAGATTCTGGGTTTATAACAAGGTTGGTGCTGCTGGTGGTCTTCAGATCACACACTGAGGAACAAGCACATAAAACAGGATTCCCACATGGCTGTGCCTCAGCCTCTCCTGTGGGGCCTATTAAATAAGTGATTCTTGACCCCTCACCTCCCCGACACACGCACACACTCTAAGATGGTAGGTCGAGGGGGACGCCAGAGTATTTTGTAACAAAGCCACAAGCAATCCTGGGATTCCACCAGGATCACTGAAATCATTGATGAGAGCCCTCCTTGTGGGAAGGAGTCTTACATCTATATTTAAATGGGTGTTTTTTAGGAAGACAAATGCAAGATATGCTGGAAGAAACAGTTTCTCTCCCATGGGGCACGTCAGATGGCAGACAGAGGAAGTGGTTATCAGCTCAACATAAAATGTCTGAGATACTAAGTGTAGATCTTAAATGTTTGCACCACACACACACACACACACACACACAAGTTACTGAGACATGATGCAGGTGTAGCTGACTCTATGGTGGTAATCGTTTTGCAGTATACAAATGTGTCCAATCAAAACGTTGTGCTCTTAAACTTATAAAATGTTATATGTCAATTCTACCTCCATGAAAGTGGAAAAAAGTACTGAATCCTTGCTCTCTACAAGTGGAGAGATTGTAGATAGATTCTCACTCTTTGTTTTAAACAACAGAGTCCAAGTTGTTTTAATTGAAACAATATATATTTACTATAATATTTACATATTTGCTATACACATATACATATATGTATATATAGTCAGGGAGATGTATAATATCCATTTCAAATGTGTAATATAAAATATAAATTATATTTAATAAATGCTAAAATGTCTTTTAAGATAAATATAAAAAGTATAAAGCAAAGTATATTTATACTTTATGAGTATATATATTTATAGGTAAATGTATATCATGTATATGTTTACTTAGAGTATTACGCATCATTTATTTCAGCCAAGGCTACAGAACAGTCCTGAGGCCAACAGCCAGGAGGAAAATCCATAGACCCACCCTAGGTCAAGGCCCAAATAGGAACCACTGTCCGTGGTGCTGGTCACAGATGCCACTGTTCACACCACTGGTCCATGAGGCAAGGACTGCTATGGCTACTGCTCCTGGCAGGTGGATGACAGGACTGCCACTCACATCGCCTGTGCCAAATGCATCAGCACTGTCCCAGCTTCCCTGTCTCCACATCCTGAGTCAGAGTCTGGTATGTGGTCACCTGGCTGGTGGAGTCTTAGGCCGTGTCCAGCTGCAACAACGTTGGCATCATGATTTTGCTCTGGATTCCCAGGGAGTGGTCACCAACTTTGTTGCACTTGAACTCCTCATTTATGCTAGTCTCTGCATTCCTGGCCATAGCCTTGTGAGAGGCCATGCATTCAGGTGTTTCCCAAAGTCACCCCTGTTGTAGGCAGACTCTATGATGACTCCAAAGTACCCATCCTCTTGTATTCATGCCTTTGAGTGACAGCCACTGTGGAACAGAAGCTGGTTATAGTGACTTGCTGGTAACAAATAGAATAAGGTGAAGTCATACAAAGTATATCTGGGAACACCAAGCACAAGACATGAGGAATCTGGAGTCAAGTGTGCCCAGGTGGGCCGTCAAGCCAGGCTGGGGAAGTAGGGGTTTCTGAGGGAAACAATGACAAATGACCCTGCATTCCTTTCCCTTCTGTGGGGTTCTTCTATAGACCTCAACCTGCACAGCCACTGCCATCAGATGGCATGAGGAGGAGGAAAAAGGTCACCAGCAGTGATGGTCATCATGGCTGGAAGGACAGGTGAACTCTGTAAACAGGACAAGAAGAGAAGGGAAGAAACAACGTCTCCCAAAGGTAACATCTTGGGAGCCAAACACGCCCCCAGGGCAGCCCCATGACCAGAAAATGAAAAGGAGAATAGTCTCTAGTCTTCCTGTGATGCCCCTGTGGCCCAGGTCTCCCTTCCTCCAACCCAGGACACTGTCCCAGGGAGCCCACACTGGTGCACCCTGTGTACATATCTCTGCTCATCTCCAGAACAGACCACCATGGCCACCCACTCTTGGAAGTCCTCCTCCCTCTGTATGTATTAGTTCCGTCGTGTGCAGCAGAATCCAGCTCCAGTGGGATGAATGGGACGCAGCTTCTATGTGTCTCCCATGAGTGAGTCAAGCCATCCAGGGCTGTGAGGGTATCTCTGCCCCACAAGGCTGTCCAGGCATGCAGCTTCCTGTGACCTGGGAAGTTGCCCTTAGTAGCATGAGCCAGAGTACCTAAGACCATGTCCATGGTCCATGTGCCATGTAGAGAAAGCAGGAAAAGAGGAAGTTTCCCCCCTTTCAGGGCAACACCTACTACTTCATTCTGCTTCACCATAATGGCTGGAATGTAGTCACACAGACACACATAGCCTCATGGGAGGCTGGTGCATGAATCTGGTTTGAATCTGAGTGACTCTGTGCTCCCATGACTCTATCACTATGGAATAAGGATGATTTTTGCTGTACTTAAATTTTTAAAAGTGGATAGGATGGAGGAGGAAATTTACTGTTCACTCTGTACTCCTTTATGTTATATAAAGTTTTTAAATCTTGTGCATGTCTCAGTCAGTTGACATGAATTTTGAATTAGCAAGAAAGCCTGCCTCCATTTAGCAGACACATATTAGGCAGTAGTAGAGGGTCAGCTCTCCGCTAGGCCACAGTTACAGAAATAAAAAGGAATTCACAGTGAGGTGAATAACCTGGTAAATGCAACGAGTATAATGAGTTCTGGGAAACACCCTCCAGACAGAAGCTTCTTGAGTGCCTACTGTGGGCCAGGTGTTGTGCCACATGCTAGGGACAGAAAGAAGATGCAGGTACATACCTTGTGACCTAAATGTCTCCTGCTGATGAGCTTCTGTGCCAATCCCTGACTTTCCAGGACCCCTACCTCTGTGTCTTGTTCCTGTGTGGGAATGAGCTGAGACTTGGAAAGAGAACCTTTGCCCATTTGGTCCAAAAATTAGTGAAAACGTTTAGGTAGAGAATACTAACGTTCTTATGTAACTGACTCATCAATACAAAAGAATATCATTAAGAAAGTAAATGGATGAAGGGAAAGAAACCAACAAAGTGGAATTACAAGAAGTAACTTTGTGGGATCCTGTATGTGGCAAACTGGAAGAAATTGTGGGAGACCAGGATTTGCCTGGGAGTATGACACAGGAAAGCAAAAAGAAAAAGTTCAGTTTAGTGATAATGCTTTCCTAGTGGTTTAGAAGGTCTGACAAGTCCAGGGTGAAGTGTTCAGAGAAGATGACCTCTGAGGCTCAACAAAGTTGAGACAGACCTTTCCAAACGATAATGTGAATCTTGTATCTAGAACTCTGCTTTAATAACACAGCTCAGCTGTGCAGTTCTCTTCTCCAACGAGACACTCAGAGTGATAATCGTCTTGTTCAGTGATTGGGCACCTGTGTATGAATCCACCCAGTTTAGAGAATGTGGTACCCTCCATTCCTGCCATCTGTCAACTGGAACACCCTGTTGCATACAGATTCTATAATAAAGCCCAATGGGCTCCACCTCTTGGTCCATTGGCCTTGGGGAGTCTCCTCCCACTGAGTGTGGGTGGGACCTGGAAAATCCTCTAACCGATAAAATGTGGCAGTGGTGATGTTGGATCATATAACACCTCTCCAGTTTTCTACTATCTGCTCAAATTACAAGCTTTGCTGAGGCCAGCAGCTGCATTAGAAAGACCAGAAACTGATTTCAGTCTTCTGTCTACATCCAGCAGGACACTGAGGCCCCCAGCCCAACCAACAAGGGAACTCTCAGTCCTCCCCCTAAGGCAGGCTTTCCATTTCTTGAAGACAGACATCCTGTTCTCTTTACAACGTGAATGTCAAGTTCTTTGCTCTCCCTGCATCTGGGAGGCCCCATGAGTGAGGAAAGGCAGGATAGGAGGAAGTACCTTGAGGAGAGTGAGGCTAGACTTGGCCTCACCTCTCACCTTGGAGAGCAGGTATCACCAGGAGGTCACTTAGAGAAGACGGGGACAGCAGGGATTAGAAGGACATGAATGGCCACCCCAGTGTCTCTCAGGCCTGCACAGGGCTGTTTTGGGCTGTGAATAGAACAGTGATGAAGAAACTCTGCCCCCACCAGCCATAGCTGGTCTTCCCCCCTCAGCATTGTGGACAGCCCACCTCACAGCCCAGATGCACACACCATGGACTCCGTACAGCCCAGCTATGACCCTCTCTCCCACCATCTGCAGCAAACCAAGTCCATCAGCCAATGTAGAACCAACTCTTCTGTCACTTCAAACCCCATGGACTTACTTATAGGGACTGTGAGAAATGCATACCCTTCACAAGACTCAGTGCTGGAGGCGGAGAAGCTGTCAGAGCCACAGAATGAGGTGACTCTTAAT
Source organism: Puma concolor (assembly GCF_028749965.1). Lineage (NCBI taxonomy): Eukaryota > Metazoa > Chordata > Mammalia > Carnivora > Felidae > Puma > Puma concolor. The sequence goes on from NC_141671.1 coordinate 30,629,742, forward strand.
GCAGCAGGTGAACAGTTCCAGGAATGAAAAACAAAACAAAACAAAACAAAACAAACAAAAAACGGTGGGCTCTTGGGCTCAGGAGTCTGTTTTGTTAGAATCATCGTTCAGCGAACTGAGTCACTTAACTTCTAAATGATCTTGATTTCCTTGCCTATAAATTGGAATTAATAGCTTTCCCCATCTCATGGAACTATTATGAGGTTGAAATGATTTAATTCATGCAAATCCCTTGAACCAGAATCTGGGGAGGAAGAGAGTCCCACCAATGTAGCTACTGTTTTCTTCTTCCTACATGACAAGTACCAGTTCTCCCTGTCACTCATCAGCCTGAGCCCCTCTCACTTCCTGCAGATGAAGAGCTGTTCTGTCACGTATATCCCATGGGGTGGGGGTGGGGCAACCATGAATTGGCCAGTGTGGAGGTACAGTTGAGGAATCCTCAGAGCAATGGGTGCTGTCTCTCTCTCTCTCTCTCTCTCTCTCTCCAATATATATGTTCAATTATACACATCTATACAAACATCCATACACAAATACCCATACACATTTCTATGGGATTGTGAACCCACCCAGACAGACACACATACACATAACACACTCCCTTCACATTTGCCATTTCACCCAGGGAATGGCTCACTCCCACTTCATCATTTTAAAAATTTTAGTATCTTGAGGGAGAAACACCAGAGAATATTTGTCTCACTAGAAAGAATCCCACTCCCTAGGGACTCTAGTACTTTCTGGATCTCAGCATGCCTGCTCCTGGAGCTCTCCTAAGTGAGTGGGAGATGTGACCTTAGATTGAGATCCTGGAATCCAGCGGCAGCCATGTGCACTGCCCGCCTGGTATTGGGACTCTGGGCGTCCAGCAGGTCTTCAGCCTCTCACCTTCTTCTGACTGCTCTCCCACCCTGGTTGTCCCCCACCCCGCACCCCAGGCTTTGCTACACAGAAGGATGTTGCCACATTACCTTCAGAATAAACAGGACACTGAGGTTAGGAAGTTCTAGATCAGAAGGAAGAAACCTGGACCTCTTCCCCACCTGAGTTCTTGTTGTTCTAGAGCACACCTCCAGCAACTCTACTTCCGACCATCAGAACTGCTGCTCAAACAACCCCAATGATGAGAGCTCCAAGGAGAACCTGGTCAGCAGATGCCCTCTCGGTGAGCATAGTGGCTGGGAAAATGGATCTGAGGAGTAAAGGAAAGGTGAGGGGTGTCTCTGTGCCTGGACTCTGCTGCAAGTCTCTAGAAGGGCTCCTGTTTCCCTGATATGTGGCTCCACTCCTCATCCTTCCCAAATCCTGTCTCATGGTGATGGGCTTACGCAGTCCTTCATGTTACATATGGCATGTGAATCTGTGCTCCTCTCAAGAAGACAGCACAATGGCCAAGCACTTCTGGATGGTTCCATCCTCTTCTGCCTGGTCTCCACAAGCTTCTTGTCCTGGGTATGGTGCTCCCTGGCACACTGCTAGGTCAGGGTGAGATGTACGGGGCGGAAGCCCAGAGCACACCATACATCAGGGTGACCTGGCAGTCAGAGAGGGGGTGGTGGGTCACATGTATTCTGGTAGGGTCTGTGGTAGACAAAACAGGGAGGGCTAAGGCAAAGCCTTCTAAAGCATCTACTACAAACCATGATGACTACTGACCTCTCATCTGTGCCAGGATAGCAGGCAATGATCAGACGACCACAGATGGCAGAGGTCCATGTCCAAACTCAGGTGGTTGTCATTGTCCTAGCCATCCTGCCACCGCCCACCATCCTGTGTCCTCCTGGAGCCCCAAGTCACAGTGAACTGCAGGGTTGGGGGCCTGCCCAACTTCTCTCCAGGACTAGGCAGTGGCAGTCAGGGCAGAGCATGCCAGCAGAGGCCCTCCAGCTTTTGTCCCTGCACCACCCCACTGGGCTGCTCTGCAGGGAACATTCACCCTTTAGACTATGATCTTGTGATATAATAGAAGGATATATGTTGGTCCTCCAACAGTTCCTGCACACAGCTCGTAAAATGTTTGTCATTTCCTACATGATGAGAATCATAGGAGCATCTCTCTTTAGATGAGTTTCCACTTACAGAGAAAGCTTTACAAAAGATCCTGGTCCATTACTTACACACAGTACCCAACGTCACTGCCCAATGTCTCTCTCCTCCTATGCTGTGAGCCCTTAGAAGGCAGGACTCTCGGTGCCTGTAACCAAACCATTTGGCAAACCGTGGAATTCAAGCTTCTGTATGGATCTCGTGGTAAAATCTGAGCAGCCTCCCTCTTCAGCTTTAGTTGAGCCTCTCGCTGATTTATGCCGTGAATCCACATGCAAATCTCTTCCCTGTTTCATATGCTAAGTTCTCATGACATTTACTAGAAATTATTAAACTATAACCGATGCCCTGAAATCACTCTGTCCACTTTCACCTCACACCTTGCCCAGCCTAACCTCTCCCTGCTTGGAATCCCACCCTTCTCTTACCAACCCAAATCATACACACACACATCAGGGTCTACACAAAGTTCCACCTCATTCATGAAACTTTTCCTTCTCAGTGGGGTGTCTGGTCTGTCAACTCTGTAACCACTTCTCTGCTTTTCATTTGACATCTAAGGAGGTACCTGTCTTCATTACCTCTCATTATGCCTCACAAGCTCAATAACGCGATCACAAAGTATGGCTGCTTCCCCATCTTAATTGTAAGCTCTATGAGGTCAAACAGTAGGTCATACTTCCAGGTGCCCAACCTACAGTGACCTAAAGAAGTGTCCCTGGCCCACTGAGTCGGCTTAGTCAGTTAGCTAATTAATCAATGATACAAAGACCCTGCCCCTCTGACCAGACTGTAGCCGCCTTCACTCTCCAGTGACAGCTTGTGCACACCTGCCTGCCCCAGGTGCCACTAGGGGAATTCCTGACAAGAGGGTCTGGTCCCTGGGGGTTGGGCTGATGTCGTCTGCATGGCGCCTTCTGCTTTCTTCCAGGCACCAACCTGCCTGCTTTCGTGGGTGCTCTTTGTTCAGACTGTGCTCCGTGGTATCGCTGCACATTTCTCATATTTACGTGGTTACTCTTCCTCTGGCTTGTGAAGAACTTGGTCTTGTCGTCAAAATGCCTTGGCTCCTCCATCAACCCCTGGACTCAAGACTTTGTCTTCATCTTCTCACTGTCATGGCAGATGAAGGGTTGGTCACCCATGGAGCCCAAGGCACTAAATGCAGGGACTCCTGGAGGTGGCTGATACACAGCTGAGGAGAAATACTGAACACAGTGCATTCCTGAAGCAGGAACCAGTGCGTTCAGAGGAAGCTCCAGTACTTACTGAGGACCTAGTTATCCATGTGTGGGGAAGGAGTGTGAGCATGTGTGCGTGTGTGTTGTGTAATAGGAGAGTAGGGCACACAACATAAAAGAATAGGAGGACAATTACACAACACTCTTCCAGACCCCCTCTCCTCACACAAGTGATTGTGATATTCAAATCTCACACCCATCGTGCACTGGTATAATTTAGAGAACTAAAAAGAAACCTTCCTTCATATCTGAAAAGTGCCATGAAGAAGCTGATCTTGAGCAGGGCTTGAAGACGTGGAGGCATCAGGAGGAGTGGGGGACATTTAGAAATGTTCTCATGGCTCAGAGTGAGGTGTGAGGAGCCTGGAATCGGACCCTCCCCAGGTCCCCCGTGTAATCTTGTAGCATCTCAACCCCTGCTAGTCCCACCGTTCTCCTGACCAAGGTCCCCTTCCTTCACATCACCCTCCCTGTCACTGTGGAAAAGGCACTGGCCTCAGAGTCAGGGGCTTCCGGCCCTCCCACACCCTCTGTTTCCTGGGGAAACCACTCCCCTCTGTGGCCAAGGCTTCTTTATCTCTAGAACAAAGCCATGAGGCTGGAAGGCCCAGGGCCTCCCAGCTCTGCTATGGGACAATTGTAAGGCCCTGGAAGTCAAAGGTACTGGAGATCGCAAAGGTACTGAACTAAAGTAGTCCCCTTCTTTGCAGGAAATATGTTCCTAGACCCCAAGGGCTGCCTGTGATGGCAGATAGTACCGGACCCTACATGTCCTATGATGTTTCCTGTACGTTCCCACCTATGATCAAGTTTCAATTATGGATTAGGCACAGTAATAAATTAACAACAATAACTACAAAAAAAGAGAAGAATCCTAAGAGTATACTGTAGTCAAATTATGCATAACTGCCCCCAACTAATCTGATGTACTGTGCTCATCCTGCTTCTTGTGATGATGCAAGAGGCCTGCATGAGGAGATAAGGGAGGTGAGTGAGGTCAGCATTGGGATGCAGTGTTAAGCTACTATTGACCTTCAACCTTATGTCAGAAGGAGAATCACGTGCTTCCGGGGTGCACTTGACCTGAGCAATAGATAGCACAGACAGCCACACCAGGGACAAGGAAGGACAGCTATCGTGACCCTTCTATGTGGCCACATGAGAGTGACGAGAATGTACCAGGAAACTCTGGGACCCAGGGCGCACGATTGTACATCTTCCTAATAATGATGCATCCAAGGAAGATTCTAGCACACAGAACTCATAACGAGGAAGCAGATACTCAGGCAAAATCATTCACATGTTCAGATCACACAGCCTGTAGGCTGTTTATCCAGAACCCATCTGGGCTCCAGCTGTCCTTTGCTTGTGGAGTCTGCTCTCCCAGCCCACCCTGCTGCCTGTCCAGCCCTCTAGCCTGGTGCCCAGGTGACACATGGGTCCCCAGATGCAGAGCAGACACCACAGCAACAGACCTGGGGAGAGCAGACATCCAGGGAGGGGGCAGGCCCAGACTGTGCCCTCCCTCCCTGAGGGCCCACGTCCATTGGCATTGTCCTGTGACAGAAGTCATACAGATGAGGCACAGGACAAGGATTGAGAGCCATCTCCACGTGACTCTTCAGCAGGGACCAGGCAGGAGCTCAATAATGACATCCCAGTGAGCCCAGGGTGTATCTTTTCATGAGGTCACCATGCTACTGTTCAGGACTCCTTCACAGGGAAAATAGTGCCATTCTTTATCTTCAGTGGACCAAGGATCAGCAGACCCTGTATCCCTGAACTTTACATGCTCCCCCATGGCTTCTCATGACACCTTCACAGAAGTGTGTTTATTACCAGAGCCGCGTTGCACCCATACTGGGCACCCATGAGGAGACAAATGTGACAGACTCCCTGCCATCACATGAGGTGACTCACAAGGAGAGCATGACATCTGTGTTGTCCACGTGTCAGATGTCTCTGCCACACTGGCTGCTAGGAGAAGACTCGGCGGGTGTGTTCCAGGTGCCTCACATCATTGTCCCATCCACAGCCCACAGCCCAGCCCTGCCCAAACTTCCCACCATCTACAGCCCAGTCCTGAAGCTTCGAGTGCACGAGAACCTAGGTGCTTGTTGACAAGGCACCTTCCTGGGTGCATCTACTCACAGAGAATCAGACGCAGCACCTCTGGGACAGAGCTTGTGAATGTGCTCTTAAGCGGTGCCCCAGGTGCTTGGAGACCACACCTTGAGGAACATGGTCCTGGAACCGTGCTTCTGATGTTCCAGCACGTAAGCAAATTCTGTGAAGATCTTGTTAAAAATGCAGATACCGATGCTGTAAGTCTGGTGCTGTTCCTGAAATCCATTCTCCTGGGCATGAAATGTGGACCATAAATGTTAGTCTAAATTCCTTCACCCTCTTTATAAGGGGTTTCACCATGTGATGTGCCCTTCAAACTCAGTGTTCAAAAGTCACATGGCCTGACAATCAACAGTTCCATTCAGAAAAGCTGATGAATCTATGAGCTTCAGTCATTGTCGCCTGTGTGACCTTTGGGCAATCATGTCACCATAATTGCACCGAGTCTCCATTGCTGGGTGCTGGTAGCAGCTTCCCCTCATTGGTGGATGGCCACAGCACTTTTTTGCATTTGCCACATGGGAACACCCAGCTGTCCCATCAGTGAACCATGCTTCACTAGCAAGTGGCAGATCTGTGGTCAAGTCTCTCAGAGCCCAGAGGTTTGTGTAGAACAGCTGTTGAGCACGTCTTCTGCCCACCAACTATTTGTGCAGTTTGCTGAGGTCTCTGGGTACAAGCTTGGCCCTCAAGAAAATGTGCCATTTCCATGCCCCAGGGAAGATTCTGTACACTTTTCATACCTTTGTGATGTGAGAAGAATCCTTATGAGATGAGAAATCCTCCGTTTTTCTTTGGGGGGATAACACTTGTTACTCAGAAGGATCTGATGATACCAATGCACTTACAGCTCCGAGGGCTGGTGCTCCTCAGAACTGGAGAGAAGCCTCCAGCTCAAATGCCCAGAGCACAGGGAAGAATACGGACGTCTCCCTGATGAAGGCTACAAGCAACCGTCAGATGGGGAGAGTCATGGTCATTGCAGCTTCTGAGGACGATGGAGGACAAGGCGGTGCTTGTTTCAGATTTAACTCAACCACTTCCAAGGCCTCCATTCAAACTTTGCTGCCTTTTGGTGACTCAGTGCAGATAATGTAAGAAAATTCTCATGTACAGAGCATTTTTTAGCTAATACTATAGAAGCAGTGGATGAGAGGTGGTGCAGGGGCATCCTTCTCTGTCACTGTGGGTTATATGCAGTCAGCTTGTGCCCAGATCCCAGGGCTCCCTGCATTTCAGCTGGATATGCCTGAACACGGAACCTCAGGTGCCTGAATCCACCTTGTTCTCACAAGATCAGATCATGGGCTGGGACCTTTTCACCCCAAATCCTCTCTCAGGTGAGACTTCAGTAATGACAAGAGGAGGAGGTGGAGTTAGTTCCTCCCCAGAAGACAATTATCAAAACTGAAGAAAAACATTAAAATAAATACTTGAAGTCCATGAAAAGTAAATGCAGGCAGGAAGAAACAAGAGAACTTTATTCTTGTATAACCACCACTACAATGGAGGAGAACCACAAGTTCAGAGCTTTCTCCCTTCTGGGTGCTCCCCTCCCCCAATGTAACTGCAGCCCAGTGGCTAATGGGGCAGATGACAGCAGTCACAGTGCCAAGGAGCTGGAGATTTAAAGGGGAGATTTGAAAGTGAGGGAGCTGCAGAGGGTTGAGATCTGAAATCTGAATGGAATCTCGGTCAAAATCCCTAGATGAGCACCACACTCTGCATGGTTTGGGGGCACTCAGGAGACACTGTTGATAATGCAGGAGGAACCAGAGGGAGGTCTCATTTTATTTTTCATTTTATTTTTTATAACAAGATATAGAAGGTTATCTAATAATTGCCATCATTTTCTTTTTTTTAATATGAAATTTATTGTCAAATTGGTTTCCATACAACACCCAGCACTCATCCCAACAGGTGCCCTCCTCAATGCCCATCGGCCACTTTCCCCTCCCCCTTACCTTCCATCAACCCTCAGTTTGTTCTCAGTATTTAAGAGTCTCTTATAAAGCATCCAACTCTTGATCTTGGGACCATGAGCTCAAGCCCCACATAGGGCACAGAGTTGACTTAAAAGATAAGACCATAATGGATGGACATTTAGAAGTTTGGGGGAAATACCAGGAAAAAGATGACCACAGAAGAGGTGAGGATCAAACTCTAAGGAGAATCTTCACAAACCCTTGACTGACCCCCAAACCACACAGCTGGAGGGAGTCTCACTGAAGACCCGGGATAAAATGCAGCCCCTGGAGGTGGGAAAAACTGGGAATAGATAACACCAGTCAACAATGTTCATGTCATAATGCGGTCCATGCTCGTGAAACACTTTTAGGAAAAACACAATCGTCAAAGAAAAAAAAAGACAATAGATTTCAGATTTGCTAAAACTAAAATGCACAATCCACTTAAAGGACATATTTTAAAGGATAGGTAGAGAAACAGAAATGTGTGACTATGCAAAAGTCAACACAAGCGTGTTCCCTGTGTGACGATTCCCAGATATTGCAATCAGCACCAAACCCAGCCATGAGCATCCAAAAATGAATAAATATATGTTGAAAGAATTTAAGAAAATCAAGTTATCAAAGAGTGAGCAGAAAGGAAATCTGAATTAGGAGTAGACTGTACAAAGAAGACCAAATTGACATTCTAGAACTGAAAGTGGAAAAAAATGCAATGACAGTTCAATAGGTAAACTTCACAGAAAGCCTGGGAAGGCAGAATAAAGAATCAATGAGGTTGAATATAAATCAATAGAATTTACCCAATCCAAAACATCAGAGAAAAAAGATTGAAGAGAAACTTATAAAACCTCAGAAATCCACAGACAATAAAAAAAAGCAAACAGATGATCAGAGTCCAAAAATGGGAAGGAGGAAAAGGACAGAAAAATATTTGAAGAAATCCCATTTGAAAACTCCTCTAATTTAGTGCAAGAAGCTTGAGCTTATAGATCTGAGAAGCTGGTAACTCACCAGAGAAGAAGAGCAAAAGAAAACCACACTGAGGCTCTTCCAAGTCCACATGAGAGAATCAAAAAGAAGACAGAGGAGCCTGGGTGGCTCAGTCAGTTAAGCATCTTGACTCTTGATTTCGGCTCAGGTCATGATCTCTTGGTCGTGTGATGGAGCCCCTGTTGGATCTCCCTGCTGAGCATGAAGCCTACTTGGGATTCTCTCTCCCTCTGTCTTTGACTGTCCCCTGCTCATGCTTTCTCTCTCTCTCTCTCTTAAGATAAATATATATTTAAAAACAAAGCAAAAAAAAAAAAAAACAACAAAACAAAGACAAATCTTCAAAGTTGACAACACCTTCCACACAGGACATGATGATTTTAGAATGTTCACAGATTCACTGATACTCCCCCCATGAAGAGGTAGAACTAATTCTCCTCCTCTTGTGTGCAGACTGGAATCAGTGGCTCACTTCTCATGGACGGAATAAGGGGGACGTGATAGTGTGTGACTTCAAAGATCAGGTCTCAAAGGGACTGTGGATTTCTTCTCCCACTTCTTCTCTTTCTTTCCTTCTCTCAGATCCTGGATTTGGAAGAAGGCAGGTGCCCTGTCAGAAAGATCCTCACTTGCAGACGGGCCCACGAGTGAGGAGCTGAGGCTTCCCCCTGAGAGCCCGCGGACGCTGAAGCTCCCTGCCAGTAGCCACACGTGGGAGCGTGACCTTGATCCTCCAGCCCATGTCACGCCTTCGCATCACTGCGATTCTAGTTGCATCTTGGCTGCAACCTAATGAGACAGCTTAGCTGGAGCTGCCCCACTTCCCTGTCCTTACACTTTAATTATTATTATGTTTATATTATTTTATTATTATTATTATTGCTATAATAATGTCATACAAAGCTGCAGAATCATGTTATAATCTGTGGCATCGCAATGGATAATGACACAGACCTTGGAAACTGGACATGAGTGCTGGCATCACAGACACTTTACACGAGATAGGTGCTGAGGAGCAGGGCAGGGTGGAGGCGGAAGGACTGTGAGGTGAGAGTTTAGGAGGAAAAGATCAGCAGGAATACTGGATATTTTCAAGGAAAGGGGCAGAGGCATAGAAAAGGAACAAAGTCCTCTGGAGCCCTACAGTTCTACTAAGGAGAAGTAGGCTGAAGATGTGACACCCCTGTAGACACAGCCACATGTCCCACTGAGTGCTGATTACAAGACGTGCACTTTCAGGGCACCTGGGTGGCTAGGTTGGTTAAGCATCTGACTTCAGCTCAGGTCATGACCTCATGGTTTGTGAGTTTGAGCCTCACGTCGGTCTCTGTGCTGGCAGCATGGGACCTGCTTCGGATTCTCTGTCTCCCTCTCTCTCCACCCCCTGCTCTCTCCCTCTGAAAAATAAAGATATAAGCATTGAAAAAAAAAAAAAAGACAAGATGTGCACTTTCAGTATGAAGACACAGGCAGAACGTAAGTTGATGGAACAGCTGTGCCAGGCAAACTGTGACATGAGGAGGCTGATATGTTAACATCAGGAGCAAAAGAGATTTGAAAAGAGAACACATTGCTGGAGATAAGGAGAGCCTCCTCGTGAGAAATGTAATAGAATGAGAAATGTCACAAGTGCAGACAGAAAGGAGACCAGTGGCCACCCAGGGCTGGGGGCTGGGACGAGGACCAGAGGCAAAGGGGCATCAGGAAACTCAGGATAAGGGACCTGTCTCTATTGCCCTCATCTTACTAGTTCCATGGGTCTAAACCATTGGTGACATTCCTCTAACTGTGCATTCACACCTGGGACATTTTATCTCATCTGAAAACCTCCAAAAATAAAACAATAGGGAGGATAAGGAAAGATAAGGAAAGATAAATTTAAACTAGTAAATATAAGTGAGGAAGTAAGTTTTAGGTCAATGTATTATAGATAAATAGAAGCTAGGATGGGGCGCCTGGGTGGCGCAGTCGGTTAAGCGTCCGACTTCAGCCAGGTCACGATCTCGCGGTCTGGGAGTTCGAGCCCTGCGTCAGGCTCTGGGCTGATGGCTCAGAGCCTGGAGCCTGTTTCCGATTCTGTGTCTCCCTCTCTCTCTGCCCCTCCCCCGTTCATGCTCTGTCTCTCTCTGTCCCAAAAATAAATAAACGTTGAAAAAAAAATTAAAAAAAAAAAAAGCTAGGAGAATTCATTGCAAGCTCCCCGCCATGAACTCATTTTGAAGGAAGTCCTGCAGGCCACAAAGAAATGACACCAGATGTTAACTCATAAACAGAGTGGAGTAATTAACACCAGAAATGGTGTTTTTCCGTATATGTACATTTTCTTCCTAACTTCTTTAAAAGACATATGACTGTTGCAAACACTAAGAGGTACATGATATTATCTGACTGACAATGTATGCTGGTGACACATGTAACAATACTAGCACTGAGAAGGCTAAATGAAACTCTATCCCTGTATGTACTGGATGGAGTTCAATGTTGCCTTAAGTAGATTGTGAAAAGTGAAAGATGCAGGTTTCAATCCCTACAACGTCAATAAAAATTAACGGAAATAAGTGTGGCTGAAGAGCCACCAGAAGAATCAAAGCATAAACAAAAACTATTTGCTTGAAACCAAGGAAGGTAGAAAAGAGGCACAAGAATGGAAAAGACATGAGACACTTCAGAAACAAAGAGCAAAATGACAGACCCAAATCCTACCATGTCAGGAATCATATTCAATATAAACCAAGTAAAATTCCAATCAAAAGGTTGATGTTATCCGAGTGCATAAATATCAAGATGGACTATGCACTGTGTAGAATAGAAACACTTGAACTACAAACCCAAAAATAAGTTAAAACTTAAAGAGTGAAGGAATGAATATCCCATGGGAATAGAAAGTATAAGAAGTCTGGACCGTTGCATTAACCTGAAGCAAAATAGGCTGTCACATAGGGAGCATCGCTGGAGACAGAGAAGGCCATTCTATAAGGATAATAGGTCAGCATCACAGCAAGACAAAATAATGAATGGAGAAGACCCTCAGTACAGAGCTCTAAAACAGGTGACACATAAAGTGGAAGAAAGGTAAAGAGATGGAGAAATTAGCTATTATATTTGAAGATCAATACTCTTCTCTCATTAATAGAACAGATAAGGATTATATGACTTCAACCATTTCATGGGCCAAAATAGACCACAGACTGGCCCTAAATAAATGTGAAGGCAGGGAAATTATAGAGTACACTCTGTAACCATAGTGACACTAAATTAGTAACATGAGATTCTCTGGACAATCCCCAAATATTTGGAAATTAGATTTGGAAATTAGAACACACATCAAACCCCTGGGTTGTCATGGATTACAGAGGCAACCACAGGGAGGTCCGAATTCTCTGTACCTGAGTGACAAGGTACAGAAATGACAATCTAAGGTCTGCAGATGCAACAGAAACAGAGGTTGTGATTTCACAGTTTGTAGAGACAGGAAGCCAGGCCTGAGGGACCCAGACAGCAGTCTGGGTTTCGAGGTTGCACCAAGACTCTGTTTCAAGGGTGCACCAAGGGGAAGAAGAGGCAGCAAGCCAGGGTCCTGTGCCCTCTAGGTGGGGGAGGGGGCCACCCTCTAGGTTCCAAATGTGGAGGTCTGACCCCCTGGCACAGGGGCTTCCCCCTGTCAATCTTGGGCATGGTGTTGAGATGCCTCGGTCCTGCAGGCCTGGGAAGCAGGGATGGGACACATTTGGGTCCTGGGGGAAATGGTAGGCAGAAGCCTGGGCCTGACTCATGGCTCATATCCTTGTAGCCCCTGCAGTGTCCAGCCTGCACCCCACATCCTGTCTCTGAGCTCCAGGAGTGCAGCCTCCATGGCCCCAGCTGCTGGGCACCTCCCTGTTGGAGGCCCTGGGAATGCTCCTCCTGGAGGAGTGGTTCCCCGTGTTCACAAAGAGAGAATGTCTCCAGGTGACACAGGGGTGGATGTCAGGTGGCTGTGAAATCCTAGCCCAGGGAGTGGGATCCAGAAACTCTAGTATTAGAACAAGGTCCCTTCAGGTTGCACAGACCTTGCTGCCCCTCCTCTCAGTTCCTTGCCTCTCCCTGCCTCCCCAGCAAAAGGGGGTCTTGCTCTGGAAGAAAGGGAGCCCCTTAACCACCTCCCCTCTCTTCTTTCCCCTTCATTCCGGGATGTTCGAACTATTCCTATTGTAAGTATGGAAAAATGCCTAAACCTGAGTACAGTTTCCGGACCAATTACAGAGCTGACTCCTGTGTAATGACCATCAGGTGCAAAACAGAGCCGTCCACCATGGCCCCACCCAGTTGCCCCCGTGCCTCTTCCAGACAGAACCCCTCCTCCCCCTAAGGGGAGAGTCCCTAAGATGACCATTCCCCTGACCTCTGGTCCCTGGTTCCTCCTCCTGCACTCTTGTTGTCCTTCATCCCCTAATGTCACAATTTCCTACCTCTGCTCACTTCTCCAGGAGTCTCCCCAGATTCCAGGTCATTACCCGCCTCCTCCTCCTGCCCTTCTTCAACCACATCTTAGGAATGGAAAATCCAGACTTGGTTCCCTGGAGGAGGATCCTGTAGCTCTGGAAGCAGAAGCAGGAACACCTGACAGGGATGCCAGGGTCAAGGGCCCATTAGGCCCCTGGGGAGAACCCCAAAGGGAACTCGGGTTTTCTGTCATCATCCCTGTGGCCACACGGGAGCGCTGCCGCTCTCCAGTTCTGCAACACCAGGGGAGAGGACTGGGCTGAGCTGAGTCAGGCTGAGCAGGGAGGGAAGGGGGGGTGGGGGATGAAGGCGCCTTCTTAGCAGCCCTGGGGGCAGGTGCAGGGGTGGGGCAGGGAGCAGAGGAGAGGAGATCCTTGAGTCCTATCCTGTGTCTGTAGTTTCCCTCCATCCTCCCCACAACCCCTCTCTCCAGGCCCTTGAACAACCCAGGAAAACTGAAAAGTAGACAGTTTTTCCTCCTGGACCTAGTACTTGTCTGAGGGCTACTGTAAAAAAGAAACTGTTTTATTTTAGAATAGTTTGAGATTTACAGAGAATTACAAAGTTAGCGCAGAGTCCCTGTTTGCCCCACACTCGGTTGCCCTGTAGTTAAAACCACCCTGAACCTCATGCATTTACCATAGATGATGAGGCAATACTCATCATTCCTACTACTGAACTCCACACAGGATTTGTTTTATTGGTTTGTTTTCTCTTCCAAGATCCCATCCAAGATAGGCCACTCCTATCTCCTTCAGGCTCCTCAGGCTGTGACCATTTCTCAGACTTTCCTTTTTTTTTTTTTTTTTTTTTCTTTTTATGTTTGAGGAGAACTTTCAGGTACATTGTAGACTATCCCTCATTGTGAATTAGGCTGCCCAAAGCTATGGGCTTGGGAAGACCACAACTGGACGGGCCATTCTCAACACAACATATCAAGAGCATACAGTGATCACTTGGTCATCACTGATGAAGTTAGCCTTCACCCCTTGGCTAAGGTTGTCTTGCCCAGATTCTCCCTGTGAAGTTCCTTTTTATGCTTTGTCCCTTTGCATGAAGTAGTGTTGGAAGGAAGTCAGGATGTGCAGCCCGGAGATACAGGCTGTCCCACTATGAAAATGTGCATGCAGGTTGTTGTGTAGACATGAGTTGTCTAATGAGTTGGGTAAATACCTCAGAGAGGTATCAGCAGCTCCCATGCTTAGTCCGTGTTTGGCTTTACAAGAAACTGCTGACTGATGCCCACAGTGACTGTGCTACTTTGTATTCCTGCCATTAGTGTCTGAGGCTTTCTGTTGCTCCAAGTCCTGGTTAGCACTTGGATTCCTGCCATTCTGACAGGAGTGCGATGGCAGATCACTGTTGTTCCCTTTGCATTTCCCTAATGACACTTGCTGTGAGCACCTTCTCATGTGCTTATTCCCCAGGAGTATATGTTCTTGGTGAGCTGTCTGCTTAGGTGTTTGCTCATTTTTTTAATGAGTAGTTGGCTTATTGTTGCTTTTTAAGGGTTTTATGGGTGTTCTAAAACAAGTCCTTTATCAGACATGTGATTTGTAAATATCCTCTCCCAGTCTCTGGCCTGAACTTCTTTATAAACGAACAGTAGACATATATGCACAGATGTATTTGGGGGGGGGGGTAGGAGAAAGGAGAAATGACTCATTGTGATGTATTTTGGGGAGAGAATTTGGATGACTGGGGGGATGAGGGATTACCAGATTACATCTTTATATTTGGATATTTGTGATTATCTGCTGGTTCCCTCATATGTGCTGGAGTGATGTTTTCAAAACATAAACTAGTTTAAAATCCCTAACACTTGAAAGATCATCCTCAGACCATTAATCAAGACTCGGGTTCTGATCTTCTACTTTAGGACCAATCGTCTTTTCCCTGAACTATTTCGCCTTTGAATTTTCATTTCTGAAGCAGGTGGGCTTGATTGTATGGACAAGTACTCCCATGAGAATAGCTTAATATGCCATGTAACATACAAAACCCATCATCTAGAAAGTATTTAAACTGACAAGATAGTAATATATGAATAAAGGAGCACACCCCAGGAGCACACCCCAGAAGCACGAGAAAGATCCTGCTTGCCCCCACCCTCCCACCCCCAGAGGCAGGGTCCTGAGAAATGGAGCAAAGTCTCTGTGAGTCCCCTGCCCAGGGTGCAGACAGGCAGGCCCAGTCCCCCTCGCCCGCCCACCCCAGCTCTGTGTCCTGAGCTGCTGAATTTCCTACCATCTCCTTCCTTTCTAAAGTGTAAAGAAACATGTATAAACTGGCTATAATGTGTATGTATGATGTACAATATATATGAGGTGATGTATATTCCCAGTAGAATAATTATAAAATGAGAAAAGCGAATGAGGACGAAGTAAAAAGGATGGTAATTCTCAAACCTGAGCTACTTTGCTGCATTTTCTCCTAGTCTATGATAGATGCTCTTGTTGCTGGAACTCTCTCTATCTCTAAGGTGATGAGAACAGAGCTCAGGGGTCCCAGCCCTCCTCTCTCCAGATGCCATTTCCCCAGTCAGCTCACTGTCCCCCTCCTGAGAGGGCTGCTTCTCACTTCCTCCCCCCTCCTCAGTCTCTTGCACCCCTCCCTGCTCCCCTCCCTAAGGTGATGAGCTCCTTTGTTTCTCACTTAGATGAGAAGTACACCTCCTCCCTACCCTCTCGCCCATCTGCACCTGTGTCCTCACCTTCCAAGTGATGGTGGAGGCGCCCCTCCTGTCTCAGGCTGCCCCTCCATTTGGGCACCTGCATCATCCATTTCCCCCTCTCTGCTGGCTCAGCAGTTCCCCATACAAACATGCTGTCCTGACTCCTATGCAAAAACATGAAACACAACTAAAGAAATCCAAACAAAATCCTCCCATAAAAATTCAACGCTTGTTTCCATGACTCTGACAACTCCTGCCCCATCTCTATGGCCTCTGTGCAGAACTTTCCTGACTCCGTTTGTCACCCACCATGTTGTATTTAGCAAATGGATAGAGACACAGAGTTTTAAAAAGTCTAATACTTCTGCAGTACTTGAGGTCAAGTCAGGTGTCCCCAAACTTCTATGTCCCCCTTTCCTGAATCTCCGAGACCACCCGCACTAGTTCTTTCAGCCGATTCTCTGATTATTGCTTCTGTGCCTCTAAATAGCCTGCTTCTTGCACCCATTCTCTGGTTTTCAGGTTTATGCATCATCTTTACTGAATTTGCTCTTTCACACTCTCCCATATGCCCCGTATAATTATTGTATACCTTTGATTAGCTCACTGTGCACTGTTTGCATTTGTATGACCGTTAAGTGCTACTCACAACTGAGCATTTAGTAGACTATGATTACTTTACCTTTCCTGACTCATCTTATTATTTTCCCGAAATAAATACATATCTTATCCTTCATTTGCTTAGTGTCTGTTGTTCTCATTTAAATCCTTCCCGAGCTCCCCCGGGTAAATCTTCATGAATCTATTCGAGCCCATCCACTATTCCACCTCATGTCTGTGCAGACGCCTGTCCCGCAACCCTCAGTCCTGCCCCATGTGGACGGGATGCCTGCACACCTGCGACAGGGCTGACAGCCAGACCCCCTCAGCTCAGCCTGGGTGCCCTCTGCCTCTCTCCTTCTGGCCCCCTGTTGCCTGGATCCCACACACTCCCATCTTTTGCTTTTCTCCATCATTTTCCCCTTTGCCTAGTGGTATCCCATGGAGGGAACGTGGAAAGTAGACACTGACACTCTAAACATCTGCCGTGCCTTTGGGCTACCCTCACCCTGATTCCCACTGTGACAGGATGGAGACTCTGTGCTGGTCACAGTTGTCCTTGGGACTTGGGGACCGTGGGTCATGTCTCCCAACTGCCAGTTCTGTGTTGTTGTGTCTGGAGTTTCCGAGGTGTCTGCTCCTCTACCGTCCTCCTGACATTTCATTGTGACGTGTCTTCGTGTGGGTCTCTTGTCATCCACTCTAGTTAAGAACTTGGGTAGGACTTTCAACATATGCGTTGCTCCCTGTCAACTCTGAGAAATATTCTTGAAATTTTTAGAAACAAATTTTAAGAACCAAACAGGTCCTCTCTCCTGCTGCCTTCACCTCCTGACTGTACTATTTCGGGGAAGTACAACTGTAATCATCCACATTATGGACTAAATTATTCATTTCTAGAGTCATCATTTTAACTTCCCAGAGCTCTTTCTTGTTCTAGGATTGTTCACCATTGTGTGTGGTTCCGATTCTGTTCCATATGCCATATGCTTCTTACACTCTGTAGACATGATTGATTCTAGTGACTGGGGACCTGTTAGGTCTCTTGTCATCTGTCCTCGGGATATCCTGACCTTTCTCCACACACACTCACTTCAGGAGTGACTTACATTTTCTTATCATTTCTGCTAATGCCCACCTCCCACGGGACAGTGCCAGTGTTGTGTCACCAGGGGCTCATGCTTTTTCTTCGATTTACCTCTGGAGTCAGCTGGAGTCAGCAGCCTCTGGAAGCCTCGAGATGTACGATGTACACAGGATGATGGGCTTTACTGTGATTTGAGCACGCAAGTCCCACTGTCTCTTAATGTCCTCTTAGGCTCTGAGCCTACCAGCCTCCCATCGCAGAACGTTCTGGAACGTTGCAACAGTTCACTTGCATGGAGTGCACACTCATACCCACCTCCCGATGGACAGAGAGCCAAAGAAAGACAAGTCGACAAAGCCTCTGAGTGCAAACATTCTGGATTGAACCCTGGTTCCATTACTTATCCTCCCTGAGTCTCCCTCTCCCTGTGTGTACAAAGGGATCCCCTAGGGGGTGCCTCATGGGTTTGCTTTGATGATTAACTTTGACCCTCTGTGTACATCACATGGGGATAATGCCTGAGACATATTCCACTACTTATACTTATCGTTATCATATTGATTCTAGCACTAGATATAGTTCCATTCTTTGTTTTTATAAACCACAATTCAAGAAACTTCCCTGAAAATATAGTGTTGAAGTTTAAAAAAAAAAATTTGTTAACGTTTATTTACTTTTGAGAGAGAGACAGACATAGCATGAGTTGGGGAGGATTGGGGGTGGGGGGTGGCACAGAATCTGAAACAGGCTGCAGGCTCCATGCTGTCAGCACAGAGCCCTGATGTGGGGCTCGAACTCACAAACCATGAGATCCTGACCTGAACTGAAGTCAGAGGCTTAACCAACTGAGCCACCCAGGAGCCCTAGTGTTGAAGTTTTTTAAGGTTTATTTATTTTTGAGAGACAAAGCATGAAAACGGGTGAGGCAGAAAGAGGGAGAGACACAGAATCCAAGGCAGGTTCCAGGCTCTGAGCTATCAGCACAGAGCCTGAACTGGGCTCACACTCACAAATCTTGAGATCATGGCCTGAGCCGAAGTCTGGCACTTAACCAACTGAGTCACCCAGGCGCCCCCCTGAAAATATATGTTTGAGAACACATGTGATTATCTCCTTAGGATAAACTCCTACCTGTGTGGCTTAGTCTGGTAAGCATGAGCCTCTTGATTTCAGCTCAGTTCATGATCTCCGGGTTCCTGAGACCCAGCCTGTTGTGGGACTGCTTGGGATTCTCTCTCCTCTCCCTCTCTCTGCCCCTCTCCCCAATCCTGCGTGCACTCTTTCTCATTTTTCTCAAAATAAAGAAATAAAAAACTTTTAAAAAGCTTGAACTCCTAAAAGAGAATGTCTATGTCACAGTATCAGCACACTTCAATTGTGGAGACATTTTGCAGAACCCTTGAAAATTTTTATACCAGTCATCACTCCCATTATCCTTTATGACGGTGTATTTTCCTGACCCTCTGTTGGACACTCTCCTCACCTACTTTTACCTTTGCCAAGTTGAAGATACTAGGTTTTGGTCCACTTTTTTATTCTGGTGGAAAACAAGTAGCAGGAGGCACCGTAAGAATGTCCGGAAGGAAAGGGACAGAACAGCAAGAAACTGAAAGCAGTTTCATTCCCAGGACAGAAGGCCGCCTGGACTGCTCGCTCTCTCCAGAAGGACATAGTATGGGCATCAGGCCTGGGATAAGAATGTTTTGTCTGGTGCCAGATGTACTCATGACCCAGTATAGAATACACTGCAGGCGCATGGCCTGTCAAGATGCCAGATACTATGTTGTATGTGCTCGCTGTTATCAGACAATTTGCAAAAATAAAAGAGGCTTGAGCCAGGAGACCGGTGCTTTGGCTCCTGGAGAGTCAGCCCCCTGCTGACTCACGGCACCTTCAGACCCTGTCTCTCTACAGCTGGCGCCAGAACGGGGACCTGAAGGTGGACGTTTGCCACACTGCTGAAGAAGTGCCACAGGAACCGAAGGGGACTTTGGAGCCAGGAAGCTCACCCTTCAGGATTTCTGCAGGGTAAGTATGGGGAATTCTACCTTATCTAGTTAGGACTCACATATTTAGCTCTTGCAGACTTTATTAAAGAGCTCAGGGGTAGAAGTGAACTGTTCAGTGTTTGAGGATTTGTTTTATTTGGTAAAGAAACATTGTTACTGGTTTACGCCCTCTGGGAAAAATGCTTTGAATCAGAAACTGTGGAATTTGGTCTTAGGTGCTTTGCCCTCAGCTCATCAAAAGAAAAAGTAATCCCTCTCTCCCTATTGTCTTTATGTAATTTAATTTCCCTGGCTTTGCAGCCCTTGCAGTCAGAATCCAGGGAAGAAGGGGGCATTAGTCCTTGCAACCACTACTGGCTGAAAGTGATAATGAGCTTGTGGATAATGAGGACTGGGAGCCCAGCCCCTAGGCCCACCACCTGAGGGACAGAAACCTAAGGGCTTCCCGGGTTAATGGCCCAGAGATAGTTGCATCTCAAGCCTCCGGACACCTGCCTCCCGCACTGCCCCAGGGTCCTGAGCCGGCGGATCCTGTTGAGCAAACTAAATGTTCCGCTTATTCAAAAAACCTTGATACTTCTGCTCGGAGCATCACAGTTCCTGTTTCCCCCATGATGCAGATGCTTCAACAAGCTAAGCCTGCGGGGGACACTGAATTAATGGCTAGTATGGCTGCAGCTTATCCTGTCAACATTACCCAAATTCCTCCTCATCAGCAATATCCTCAGGGAGGGCAACGACTTGATCATCATTACCTTTAAGTTTTAAGGTCATTAAGGATTTGAAACGGGCTTGCACGCAACATAGTGTTAATTCCCCTTATACGTTGGGATTGGTGTCTGCTTTAGCAAATTCAGAGCGACTCATTCCATGGGACTGGGGGGGTCCTAGGTCGCACTGTCCTAAGTGCTTCTGAATTTTTGCAGTTTAGAACTTGGTGGGATGAAGAAGCACAGATACAGGCCTGGCGTGATGCCACCACCAATGCTCCTGTGCCTATTACCGGAGAACAACTTACCAGACTGGACAATGGTTTGGCATACAGGTTCAGCTTCAGTATGATGATCAAGCCGCGATACAAGTTAGATTTTGCTGCCTTGGTGCCTGGGAGAAAATAGCTCCCCCAGGACAGGCTACACCCTCTTTTGTTCAAGTTAAACAGAGTCCTAAGGAGCCATGTAGATTTCATCCTGGGACTAAAGGATGTTATCAGCGGGCTTACCTGATCTCTTATAGCTGCTGGCTTTTGATAATGCTAATAAGGAATGCCAGCAAACTTTATGACCTGTGAAGGCTCAAGGAGGTGATTTAACTGATTATTTAAAGGTGTGTCAAGATATTGGCCCAGAGACCTATAAAATGGGGCTACTGACAGGGGCTATTCAAGGCACTGGACCTTGCAAACAGTCCAAGTGTCTTCGCTGTGGCAGATGGGGACATTATAAAAAGGATTGTCCACAGCTGAGTCCTAGAGATCTAACAATTGCTGTGATACCCCTTGGCCACCAGAAGGAAATACTAAACCTCTTGGCTTATGTGCCCCATTCAATAAAGGCTGTCACTTTGCAAATCAATGTGGATCTAAATTCCATAAGAAAGGAGCTCCCCTGACATCTCCATGGGGAAAAGGGATAATCCGACCCCCGCCACACACACACACACACAAAGCCCTAATGTAAACAATATGGGGAATCAGATTCTACATTGTTATCCTGTGAGCAAAGAGACTCTTCATGCAAATCTGTCCATGACCCCCTCCAGGACACAGGACGGTGCTCTGCATTAGATATCCCAGCCCCAGATTCCCTGGTCCTGGAATCTGCCATGGGAATTTATAAGGTTAAAACTGGGATTTATGGCCCTCTTCCTTTAGGGTCCCTTGGCCTTCTTACTGGACCAAGTGTCTTATATCCAAGGGAGTTCATGTCCACTTAGGAATTATAGATGTTGATTTTAAGGATGAAATTTTAAGAATGGTTAGTACTTCTGTTCCTTACTGTGTCATGGCAGGAGATCCCATTGCTCAACTAATTACATTGCTTTAAATTCCATGACGATAGAACGGCAGGGAGGGTTTGGACCTACTGGCAATCCCGTATCTTGGCAAATGTTTCTAAAGGACGGAAGGCCTGAGATGACCTTACAAATTAACGGAAAATTGTTTACTGGCCTGGTAGACTCAGGAGCTGACGTCACCATCATTGCTTCTAAGTTTTGGCCCAAGAATTGGCCACTTTGTCCTGTATCCACAGTATATACAGGTGTAGGAAAAGCTACTGATACCCCACAGAATGTTGAAATTTTTCTATGTAAAGGGCCCGAAGGCCAGGCTGCTACTATCCAGCCTTATGTTACTGACAGAGCTACTAATCTGTGGGGAAAAGACCTATGAAGTCAATGGGGAGCATATATTAATATTCCTTATGTTTCCCCTGCTGCGACCAATATGATGTCCAAAATGAACTATCATCCAGTAAAAGGGCTTGGACAACAAGAAAATGGGCATATGAAGCCAATTACTGCTGAAATGTGGCCTCCTTATGTGGAACTGGGATATCCTGTACAGAATTCAAATTTAGTGTAAGGGCCACTATCCTGAACAACATTATGCCTTACCATTAAAATGGTTAACGACTGCCCTGGTGTGGGTGGAACAGTGGCCCCTTCCAAAAAAGAAATTAGAGGCTTTAGAGCAATTAGTGCAAGAACAATTGGATGCCGGTCATATAGAAATGTCCACCAGTCCATGGAATTCTCGGGTGCTTGTGATAAAAAAAAGATCTGGGAAATGGAGAATGTTAACGGACTTAAGGAAGGTAAAGAAGGTTATATAACTTATGGGACCTTTGCAACCTGAGCTCCCATCCGCTACTATGATTCCTCAGAACTGGTCATTAATTATAGTAGATTTGAAAGGTTGTTTTTTCACAATTCTACTACAGCCAGATGAGAGAGAAAAATTTGCTTTTTCTGTACCTTCATACAGTCATATGGTTCCTGTGCAACGCTATCAATGCAAAGTGCTTCCTCAAGATATGCTTAATAGCCCTACTATGTGTCAGCATTTTGCTAATCCGCAGCTTTCACAATTAGGCATTCAGTTTCCACAGGTGTTGAATATCCATTACATGGATGATATTCTTTTTGCAGCAGAAATGCCTACACAGGTAGAAGATCTTTATCAAGCTGCTAGATTATCGTTACCCAAAAAGGCCTAATAATAGCGGAGGATAAGGTGCAAACCCAAGATCCCTTCCTTTATCTTGGTGCAAAAATTCACAAAGCAACCATCTTTCCCCCAAAAGTATAAAGATGCCGAGATAATTTAAAAACTTTAAATGATTTCCAGAAGTTACTAGAAGATATAAATTGGTTGCGACCTGCTTTGGGAATCCCAACTTCTAGCTTATCTCATCTTTTCGGAACATTAGCCCGTGATCCCAACCTTAACAGCTATAGAGTCCTCACAAAAGAGGCAGCGGCTGACCTACAATGGATTAAAAATCATATTGAGAATTGTCAGCTCACTCGGATTTGACTTAATGTTCCTCTTCAATTATTGATTTTTCCTACTCCACATTCTCCACTGCGGTCTTACTGCAGGATGGGGGAATCACTGAATGGCTGTTTTTACCAAAAAAGGACACTAAACTTCTTACCATATATCTGAATAAAATTAGGAATATAATTTGGAGAGGCCAATCCCAACTACGTGTGCTTAATGGTGGTGATCCCTCCTCTATAATTATTCCTTTATCATATCAACAAATTGATATGGCTTACCAAACTAATATACAAACGCAAATAGCCTTGTCCGATTACGTAGGGAAATTAGACAATCACTATCCAAGGGACCAAATTTTGTCATTTCTCAAAGCTACATCATAGATTTGGCCAGAGAATTCGAGACCAGCCTTTAGCAGATGCTGACACATATTTTAGAGATGGAAATGGTCACGGTAGAGCCTCTATACACGGTCCTATCTCTAAGGCCTGGCAGACACCCTATACATCTACCCAAAAGGCTGAATTAGCAGCCGTTATAGAATTGTCGCATCTTGTACCTGCCTCCCTAAATATTGTGACAGATTCACAATATGTGTGGCCCATGAAAGGGCGGGCCTACGCCAGCCGACTCCATCTTGTTCTGTGTCCTTCACCTTGACCACACCTCCTCCCCTTGAGTAACCCCCCCTCACCTGCCTAACAGGACTCGACCCTTCCCCAGCACCCTTCCCCAGCCAATCGGCTGAGGCCATAGCCATTACCTCACCAACTGCCCCCAGGCCCCAATAAAACCTTTGTCCTTTTGAAACTCGCTCTCTTTCCCTGGTATCTCACCGCTGCGTCGGTGCAGGTAGGGGATTGAGCTCGAGCTAGCTCGAATAAAGGCTCTTTGCTTTTGCATCGGACTCGGCTCCCTAGTGGTCTTTGGGGATCATGAATTCTGGGCATAACATTTGGGGGCTCGGCCCGGGATCCCCAAGAACCCCCAGGGACCCCCGACCCGGAGAGCCTGACTGGTCACGGTTAGTGTCTGTTTGTTCTGTCTTTTCTGTGTGAGCTCATTTCTGGAATTCTGGTAGTGCCCAACGCGGTCTAAGTGGACGCACTGGAGGACCACGGGCCGGGAGTTTCGGAAGACGTTCCGATTCTCCCTTCTGGAGGGACGTGGAATCCCCTCAAAGGTCTGAGACGAGGCGGGTCGCTCCCGCTGGTCGGCGTGAGGCCGTCGTCTTTGGAGGGACGTGGAATCCCCTCATCGGTTTTGGAGGGACGTGGAATCCCCTCATCGGTTTTGGAGGGACATGGAATCCCCTCAAAGGTCTAAGCTAGCTTGCAGTTTTGCTTCCATGGAGTTGGAAGACTTTCTAGGGGCCCTCTGTTTGTCTGTTTTTGTGTTTCTCTGTTTTGTTCTGTGGACTTACTGGACGGACGTTATGGGACAGACTCAGACTACTCCTCTAAGTATTATGATTGATCACTTTAAGGATGTGAGGGGAAGAGCTAACAACCTCAGTGTGGAAGTCCGAAAGGGTCGGTTGCAGTTTTTTTGTTCTAGCGAGTGGCCAACTTTCAATGTCGGATGGCCACCAGAGGGGACCTTCGACCTCCCTACCATCCACCGAGTCAGGAGTATCATCTCTCAGCCTAAGACGGGCCATCTTGATCAGCTCCCTTACATTATCATTTGGCAGGACCTTGTAGAAGACCCACCCTCTTGGCTTAAGCCCTTCCTAACCCTGCTCCCTCCGGAGCCAAAACCCATTCTTGCTTTGCAGGAGACAGAGAAGAGGAAAAGTCTTACCCAGCCTTCAGCACCCCTCTACCCTGTCCTACAGGGGGGTACTGAAGAAGAATTAATTTTTCCTCCCCCGTATAACCCCTCTAGGATGCCGGAAGAACACCATCCTCCCCCTCCGGGGGAGGCAGACGCTGTTCCGAGAGCGAGAGCGGGAGGCGGAAACGCTCCAGGGGGAAGCCCGCCCTTTACCAGACAAAGGGCTCAGAGGGGGCAATCCGCCTCCGCCGCCGACTCCACTATTCTGCCCCTGCGAGCCACCGGACCCCCAGACGCGGAGGGGAATCAGCGCCATCACTATTGGCCTTTCGCCACTAGTGACCTCTACAATTGGAAAGCTCAGAATCCTAAGTTTTCCGAGAAACCGGCAGGGCTTATTGATTTATTAGACTCTGTTCTTTTTACCCATCAGCCCACGTGGGATGATTGCCAGCAGCTTTTGCAGGTCCTGTTCACGACTGAAGAAAGAGAAAGAATCCTCAGTGGGGCCCGGAAACTAGTTCCAGGCGCAGACGGGAATCCCACCACCAACCAGGCTCAGATAGATGCCTCCTTCCCCTTAACTCGGCCCCAGTGGGATTTCAACACGGCAGAAGGTAAGGAGAGGCTCCGGGTCTACCGCCAGACTCTAAGGGGGGGTCTCCGAATGGCTGCTAGAAAGCCAACCAATTTGGCCAAGGTAGGAAATGTACAACAGGGAAAAGATGAATCTCCGGCTGCCTTTTTAGAACGGATCATGGAGGCATTCCGTACCTATACCCCCATGGATCCAGAGGCTCCGGAAAGCAAGGCAGCTGTTATCATGGCCTTTGTAAACCAATCGGCCAAAGACATTAGGAGAAAATTACAGAAAATAGATAGACTAGGAGAAAAAAGTCTGCAGGACTTACTGGTGGTAGCCGAAAAGGTATATAATAACCGGGAGCCTCCTGAGGACAAGCAGGCTCGCGCCATGGCGGCTGCCAGCAGTAAGCAGACTCGAGACCTGGCCAGAATACTACTAGCTACCACTGCTGACTTCCCCGAGGAACGAGACCGCCGTCTCCGTTAGCTGGCAGACGATGCAAGAAAAGGTAAAGGAACCACCAAGGAGGGGGAAGCAGAGGCTGCAGAAGGATCAGTGTGCATACTGCAAGGAGATAGGGCATTGGGCCCGAGATTGTCCAAAAAGGGCCGGCGGGAAGGGAAGCAAGACTGATCGAGTAAAAGTCCTAGAGCTAGATGAACTAAGTGATTAGGGGAGTCGGGGTTCGGACCCTCTCCCCGAACCCAGGGTAACTCTTAAAGTGGAGGGGACCCCTATTGACTTCCTTGTCGACACCGGAGCACAACATTCGGTCCTCCGCACCCCACAAGGAAAACTAGCCAACAAGAAGTCCTGGGTACAAGGGGCAACTGGTATGAGCCAATATTCATGGACTACCCGAAGAACAGTAGATTTGGGAACGGGCCGGGTATCCCACTCCTTTATGGTAATACCAGAATGCCCCTACCCGCTGTTAGGACGGGACTTACTGACCAAGATTGGAGCTCAGATAACTTTCAGACAAGGGGGGCCTCAGGTCACCGATGGCAAGGGCCACCCCATCCAGGTCCTGACCATGAAACTGGGGGATGAATACCTCCTCCACCAGGAGGCGCTCCCGAGAGAGGATAATATAGACAGATGGCTACAAGAATTCCCCTCGGTTTGGGCAGAGACGGGGGGGGGATGGGACTAGCCCCTCATAGGACCCCAGTCCTTGTAGAGCTCAAGCCAGGAGAGAGTCCGGTAAGGATCAAACAATACCCCATGTCTCAGGAGGCCCGGAAGGGGATCCAGCCACACATCCGGAGACTATGAAGCCTAGGGGTACTAGTTCCTTGCCAGTCTGCCTGGAACACCCCCCTACTGCCGGTCAAAAAGCCTCACACAAATGACTACCGACCGGTACAAGACCTCCGGGAAGTAAATAAGAGGGTCACGGACATACACCCAACTGTTCCCAACCCATATACTCTCTTGAGTTGCTTGGCGCCCTCCAGGGTCTGGTATACTGTACTAGATTTAAAGGACGCCTTCTTCAGTCTGCCGTTGGCACCCCAGAGCCAACCCTTGTTCGCCTTCGAGTGGCATGATCTGGAGGAAGGCTACAATGGGCAACTCACCTGGACACGGCTACCTCAGGGATTCAAAAATTCACCCACCATCTTCGACGAGGCACTACACGAGGACCTGGTATTTACAGACACCTTCTCTGGCTGGGTGGAGGCATACCCAACCAAGCATGAAACGGCTCAGACGGTGGCTAAGAAGCTACTAGAAGACATCTTACTCAGGTATGGTTTTCCTGCCATGGTAGGATCAGACAATGGACCAGCTTTTATCTCGCAGGTAACACAGGCAGTAGCCAAGGCGGTGGGGGCAAACTGGAAATTACATTGTGCTTATAGGCCCCAGAGCTCAGGACAGGTAGAAAGAATGAATAGAACCCTAAAAGAGATCCTTACCAAATTAACCATGGAGACTGGAGGGGACTGGGTGACTCTCCTACCGTACGCCCTTTACGGGGTTAGAAACACTCCTTACACTCTGGGTTTTACTCCCTACGAGATTATGTTTGGCAGGCCACCCCCTGTTATTCCCAGCCTTCGAGCTGAACTTATTGCTGAGTTTAAAGATCAAGAACTTTTTCTTTCCTTGAGCGGGCTCCAGAGGGCGCACAAGAACATTTGGCTGCGCCTCCGTGCCATCTACGAGGCTGGCCCGATCGCGACACCTCATCAGTACAGGCCGGGAGACTGGGTCTACGTCAAGAGGCACCACCGAGAGACTCTCGAGCCGCGCTGGAAGGGACCCTACATCGTGGTGTTGACAACCCCCACAGCTCTCAAGGTAGACGGCATCACGACCTGGGTCCATCACACCCACGCTCAGCCAGCGGACCTCTCCTCGATCCAGAAGGACGTTGTCACGCGATGGGCCATCAGTCGGGACCAACACAACCCGCTCAAGCTCAAGCTACAGCACATTTGACCTACCTAATATTGGTAACTCTGTTAACTGCTTGTCATTGCTCATGCTGCCGGGAGTCCCCACGCCCCCCAAAACATCACCTGGCAGATCATAGACACCAGCTTGGGGACAATACTTAATCAGACGTCCCAGAGCCACCCCAGGGACACTTGGTTCCCAGAACTTTGCGTAAACCTCCAAACTCTGTTCCCCTTGTCACCATAAATGCAGCCGGTCCCATGATTGGGTCCCTAAGCTACATGACAAGGGGGGAATGAAAGGGCGGGCCTACGCCAGCTGACTCCATCTTGTTCTGTGTCCTTCACCTTGACCACACCTCCTCCCCTTGAGTAACCCCCCCCTCACCTGCCTAACAGGACTCGGACCCTTCCCCAGGATCCTTCCCCAGCCAATCGGCTGAGGCCATAGCCATTACCTCACCAACTGCCCCCAGGCTCCAATAAAACATTTGTCCTTTTGAAACTCTCCCTCTTTCCCTGGTATCTCACCGCTGCGTCGGTGCAGGTAGGGGATTGAGCTCGAGCTAGCTCGAATAAAGGCTCTTTGCTTTTGCATTGGACTCGGCTCCCTAGTGGTCTTTGGGGATCATGAATTCTGGGCATAACAGCCCACAGTCCGAAATATTGAAACCGCACATATTGTTCCATGAAATGAATTACATCATCTGTTTTTGCATTTACAAGAATTAATATGGCAAAAGCAACACCTTTATATATAATTCATATTCACAGTCATTCTAACCTTCCTGGCCCATTAGCCTCAGGAAATTCCATTGCTGATGACTTATTACAAGGCTCTTTACGATGACACAACAGGAGCATATGCTTCACCATAGTAATGCCCGAGGACTTGCACATAGACACACTGTAACACATGCTCAGTCAAAAGATATTGTTTGTGCCCATCTTTCTTGCGAGCTCCTCACTGTGGCTCCATACACCTCTGGAGTGAATCCTCGTGGACTACAGGCAAGTGAACGTTGGCCATCTGATGTTACCCATATCGCAGCTTTTGGTAAACTCCCTTATGTGCGTGTTACTGTGGATACCTTCTCCAGATCTGGGCCACGGAATGTACCAGAGAAAAGGCTATGCACATTATTGCCCATTTTCTTGAAACCTTTGCAATTCTAGGTATCCCACAATGCATTAAAACTGATAATGGCCCTGCATATGTATCTCATAAGGTAGCCCGCTTCTTCGCAGCCCAACAAATTACTCCTCTTACTGGCATTCCCTATAACCCTCAAGGTCAAGGGATCATAGAATGCACTCATCAGGTACTTAAAATTATGTTAATTAAACCAAAAGGGGTAAAAGAAGAAGGACTTAGACCTACACCATGGGACCAATTACACTGTGCCTTATATACTTTAAACTTCTTGGACACACAAGGACCCCATACATGTCCTGCTGCTGAGGTACACTGGCACAGGCAAAAAGCCACCCCTGTTTATCAGCTGGTATGTTGGAAAGATGAGAAGGGGCACTGGGAAAAGGGAGAGGTTGTTGTGTGGGGCAAATGGTAGGCTTATGTCTCTATGGATCAAGGCTACCAGTGGTTACCCAGTCACGACTTGATATCCAGGCATGAGCCAGTCCAAGTGACATCAATTCAACATGACTCCACTAGTCAAAGAGTTTCGCAGAATGTCCATCCAGAAACTGATAATTGTGCCCAATGCACCACACCCTCTTCCGAGGTACATGAGGTGGCTCAGCCTCCCACTTGGGGATAAGTTAAGAGGTTGACACATGATGTTGAAAAAATATTGATGCAGACTTGCAGCCCACAAACTCCTGCTCACCTCTTCCCTGCGATGGTCGCGGTTATACTACTACAGTAAGCACTGGTAACTACACTTCCTGGACTTATATCCCTCATCTACCTCTCAGTCAGGATATGACTCAATTGGTATGACTCCCCCATGCTGGTATATACAAATGACACTGAATGGACACCTGGGGCATTTGACAACAGAAGACCACATAGGCCAAATGAAGAAGGTACTATTATGGATGATTATACTATAGGGATTGAAGGTCCTCCTGTGTTTTCATTATGGGAAACACTGCGTCAAAAGTAAGCTTCCAGCATGGCTCTCTATTATTAAAAATGGGACCCAACACAAACATGTGTTCATACTATCCGCCCATTCTCTGATTGGCTCCAATCTTACAATTAATGACACTCCTCCAATGCTTCCGTCTTGTGCTACTTGTACATTGTCAGAATGGGACAGATGGGTGACTTAGGAGGCATTTAGAGGGGAGATAGGGTGAGTTCTTTTAAATACTTCCTATGGAAGCATCATTGATTGGAGCCCTATGGTCTCAGCTTGCATTAAAAATTCGTTACAGGGGCGCCTGGGTGGCGCAGTCGGTTAAGCGTCCGACTTCAGCCAGGTCACGATCTCGCGGTCCGTGAGTTCGAGCCCCGCGTCGCGCTCTGGGCTGATGGCTCAGAGCCTGGAGCCTGTTTCCGATTCTGTGTCTCCCTCTCTCTCTGCCCCTCCCCTGTTCATGCTCTGTCTCTCTCTGTCCCAAAAATAAATAAACGTTGAAAAAAAAATTTAAAAAAAATTAAAAAAAATAAAAAAAAAATAAAAAAAAATTCGTTACAAAATCTACCATGGGGTGTTCATAATCATACTATCCTCAACACTGGTAATGGCTCAATTGTTTGGCACAGTGGGGGATTTTCTGCGTCCAGTCCTCATTTACAACCAGGACCCTTACAAAAGCATCTATGGAAATTAACTGCTGACCCCCACCCTTTCCATACCTGCAAGGGCACATAGTATAAAAACAGCTCCAGCAACATTTCTACTTTATCTTTCACGATCAATAGTACCTAGTACATACGGGCTTGTGTCCGTTTGCCATGCATACTATTAAAAGGACAGAGAGTTTGGAATAATTCTGAGGCCCTTATAATCTGTGTTAACTGCTCATTATACATATAAATGTTGTCTTAACAATTCTATACTCTATACTCTGTCACCGGAAAGCTTATATTTACTTAGAGCACGCCCTGGCCTGTGGGTGCCGCTTTGCATGTCTCGACCACTGCAACATTGTTCAGAAATGTATCTGATGGACCACGCTCTATGGCGAGCTCTTCATGGATCCCGACGGTTTGCTGGAATGCTTGTTGCAGCTCTCATAGGCATTATTGCTGTGTTGCAGCCGCAGCTACTGCGGCTGTCTTGTTGCCCCAATCTGTGCAGACACTACAATTTGTGCAACAATGGCATGAGAAATACTCCAATTTTGGAAGACACAGCGGGATATTGACAGTCGACTGTCCAGTGAGATTGCAGGCCTACAACAGACTGTGTGATGCTGCTGGGAGATCAATTACTGAGCTACAAAGACAAATATCATTAAAATGTGATTGGAACACTACATCAATATGTGTAACCCCATTATCGTTTAATAACACTAAATTTCCTTGGAATGATGTTAGAGACACTTGCTCTGACAATCTAATGTGTCTATGGACATTCAACATCTGCAAGCAGAGATCTATGAGACTTTCAAAACCAATCTGGGCATGTTATCCAGATCTAAGATCTTAGAAAGTATATCAGAGGGATGAGGAAAATTAAACCCGATAGAGCATGTTAAGATATTTAGCTTCTCTACTGCTATTCTGTTTGCCTTAACATGCAATGTATTTATCTTTGCATGTACAGTCTGTGCCAGAGATGACGAGCCTGTCAACGTACCGACCGACAGTTCAGGTTATGCAATGTCCTCCTACAGTCCATCGTATACAGACAGAAAGGGGGAGATGCTGGAGAACAACCAGCCAGAGGCACCATAAGAACGTCCTGAAGGAAAGGGACAAAGCAGCAAGAAACTGAAAGAAGTTTCATTCCCAGGACAGAAAGCCACTGGGAGTGCTGGTTCTCTCCAAAAGGACATCATCCGGGAGCCACCTTGGGGATAAGAATGTTCCTTCTGGTTCCTTCATGACCCAGTATGGAAAACACTGCAGGTACATGACCTGTCAAGAGGCCAAATACTGTGTTGTATTTACTTGCTGTTGTCAACAATTTGCAAAAATCAAAGAGGCTTGAGCCAGGGGACCGAGGTTTTGGCTCCTGGAGAGTCTTAGCCCCCTGCTTTGCAATCCTCTCATCACCACACCTTTAGGAACTGTCTCTCTACATATTCCACACTCTCATTTTCTTTGTGTTTATTTATTACCAATATAGGTGTGTGACATTTCGTGTCTTCCTTTCCAAAGGGTTCTCTAATATTTCTAATTCTCTTTTTTTCTTATTATTTGAGTGTAGCTTACACACACTGTTCCATTCTTTTCAGGTTTACAACATAATGACTCATCATATAATCCAATAATTGCACTCTTGGGTGTTCACCCCCCTAAAAGTGAAAACACAAATTCTTTTATTTTTAAGGTTTATTTATTTTTTTGAGAGACAGAGAGAGTACACAAGCAGGGAAGGGGCAAAAAGAGAGGGAAAGGGAGGGAGAGAGAGAGAATCCCTAGCAGATTCAGTGCTGTCGGCCCAGAGACTGATGCAGGGTCCACACACAAACTGCGAGTATGCATGTCCACACTAAGGAGCATTGTATAGACATTTAGATGCTATTTCCACATCAGAAATGATTTTTGTTTCGCTGAGTTTTGAAACATTTAGAAGTAGGAGTCCAAGGAAGTGTTTCTACTTTTCGGTTTTCCCTGTATCACCATCACGGGACTGGAGGAGGTGCACAGGGACACAGACACCTCAGCAATGGCACGGACTCCTGAGCTCTCCTCTCCTGCAATCACACCTCACCCCTGAGCCTGACCCCTGTGGAGTCCAGGGCTGCTCAGAAACTTCTTCCTTTCCCCACTAAAGCCCAGGCTTCTGCTCAGACATCTCTACCCAGCTTACAGTCCAGACCCCACTCAGGTTTCTCAGTCAGAATCCACCTGAGAGCAGAGCAGTGGGGTGAGGGAGGGGGTGTCCCCTTACCTTCCACCCCACCTGCGGCCACAAGGCCAAGGAGACAAGACCCAGCTGTCTTTCTCCTCCTCAGCCAGGCCCTCCCTAGGGTCTCCTTCAGCTCCAGCACCTGGACAGGGTTGTGGACACCAGGGGGCGCCCACATCCCAAATGATGTTCAGTGAGTTAGGTAATTTTCAAAAGCAACAAGGATACAACCTGTGTTCCCCCCACAGGCAAATGGCTAAGGAAGATGTGTGGTATATACACACACATATATACACACACACTAGAATATTATGCGGCCACAAGAAGGATGAGATCTTGCCACTTGTGACAACATGGATGGACAAACGGGGCAGTGTGTCTGCTAAGTGAAAGAAATCAGATTGAGAAAGACAAGTACCATATGATCTCACTCATATGTGGAACTTACAAAAAAAGACAAATGAATAAATAGACAAGCAAACAGCAGAATCAGACCTATAAATACAGAGAACTCACTGACGACTGTCAGAGGGAAGAAGGTTGGGAGGATGGGCACAGTGGGTGAGGGGAGTGGGAGACACAGGCTCCAGTTATGGAAGGAACAGGTCATAGGAACAAAAGGCACAGCACAGGGAATATCATCAGTGATACTGTAACATCACCGTCTGGTGACAGGTGGCAGCTACACTCTGGTGAGCACAGCATGGTGTAGACAGAGGGTGAAGGGCCCCTGGGTGGCAGTGGGTTCTCCGCTCATGGTCCCAGGATCATGGGATCCAGCCCCGCAGGAATCAGCCTGCTTGAGATTCTCTTATTCATTCTCTCTCTCTCTCTCTCTCTCTCTCTCTCTCTCTCTCTCTGTCTCTCTCTCTCTCTCTCCCTCTCCCTCCCTCCCTGACTCTCTTTCCTGCTCTGGCTGTTTCTCTCTCAAAAAAAGAAAATGTGTACAGAAGTTGAGTCAATTTTTGAACACCCGAAACTAATGTAATTGTGTTTTCCAACTATATTCAAAGTTAAAAATATTTTTTAAAAGAAATTAATTAGGGAGTATAAACCTTAGGGGTGCCTGGGTAGGTAAGTCAGTTGGGCATCCGACTCTTGATTTCAGCTCAGGTCATGTATGATCTCCTGGCTTGTGGGTGTGAGACCTGCATCAGGCTCTGTGAAATGGTGCGTCCTCTCCCATGGCTGCAACTGCAGAGAAAACATGCACAGTTACAATAAGGCATGGGAAGGCTAAGTGAGACTGGCAGAAGCACAAACCCCTATACATGCAGGTGTTCGTGTGGTGTGTGGGGACAGAGGAGAGACTGAGGTGCAAAAAAAAAAATTAATTGAATGAGAGAGGAAAGGGACCGGACATAGAAATGAAGAAAACATCCCAAGATGGCATCAAGGTTGGGACACATATACTTGTCAGGCACCCATTAGGCATCAGGCACCATTCTCTGGACTACATGGTTCAAGACAAAGTCTCTAAGGAACAAGGAGACTCTGAACAGTTGGAGGAACCAATTTCATGGGATCAATACTCACTGGAGGAGGAAACGTCCATCTCATCAGGCAGCTCACTACTACTGCCCTCAGTGTGACCCTGCACCTCACTGAGGATGTTTTCACCTGACACAAATGTGATGGCCAAGCCCTTGGGGGAACTGGCCTGCTCAGGCCTCCTGGAAGGGGACAGAGGGTAGCACTGGAAGACCCCAAAGTAGGAAGACACCCAAAAGGAGGGACGAGGGTGTAATGTACGAAGACATAGGAAATCAGGGGCTGGGAGAGGACACTGGGAGGTCCGTGTGGGTGTGCAGCTTACCCGATGCAGGTAGGTGTGGGAATCGCCAGGCCGGTGGTAGTTGATGGCAGAGTTCACCTGCTTAATGTCCATGCCTTGGCCACATAGGTTGCTGGCCACAAGAATTCGTTATTGAAGACCTTTAAACTACTGGTACCAAAAAGACAATCATAACATGTTTGTTTCTCAGAAAGACAACCATAAACATGTTCACAGACCTTTATCTCATGGGTCTCATTTCCTCCCAAGGACACAAGACATCTTTCCATCTCTCACTCACCTCTCCTCCCGGGGCATCCTACAGTGGATGGCAATGGCTGGCAAGTTCTGCTCCACCTGGAGCTGGGCCAGGGCAATGCAATGCTGAGTAGACTTCGCAAAGATCTTGCCTGTATGTGGAGAGTAGGGGGATGTGGGCCCATGGGTGTGTGTATGGGTGGAGAATGACAATGTGCCAGAGTGGGAGATTTCTGGAAGTACACCCTCCACATGAAACCATTAAGTCCCTCTTATTCCCCACTACATGATTCCTTTTTTCCTCTAAGTATAATTACTCTTCCTTTCTCTCCTTTGCTTCAGATTTTCCTGAGCAAATCAGTCTCTGAGGAGATACAGAGAACAGTAACCAAATCTGGCAGACATGTTAGGAGACAGGAATGAGATACTCCATGACAAAGGGATAAGTATTGGAACTAGGGTCTGGAACGACCATGACCAATATTCCTGCTTATGAAATATTAAATCTAAGACCTACTCTAATTCTGGGAGTAGTTTTAGTGTGAAAAAATTGCACAATCCGTAAGCTGAGAGAAAGCTTCTTCTCAGGTTGTGATACAAGAAGAAATAAACATATTTAAGAACCATAATAAGGCCAATGTATACTGGATTATTTAAGGATTTAAAAGTCCTTCCAGATTTTTTGTAAAGTTTATTTATTTATTTTAAGACAGAGAGAGACAGAGTGAGTATGAGCAGAGGAGGGGCAGAGACAGAGAGATCAAGAGAGAGAATCCCAAGCAGGCTCCACACTGTCAGCACAGAGCCTGAGACAGGGCTCCATCTCACAAACCATGAGATCAGGAGTCTGACCCTTAACCGGCTGAGCCACCCAGGCTCCCCAAAACACCGATTCTTTAATTATTATTGATAAGTTGTAGGTGTTTTAAAATATGCAATTGAAGACAGAAGAAACAGCAGCCCCCACATCGGGAACTGGTCTGACACTGACAGCTGGGCCTCAGTATGGTCAGAAGCTGACTGATGCCACCACTGGACCATATTATTCCTGTGGGACATGAGCCAGTCATCTCACGGAACATCAAAAGCACAAAAGGAGACTCCAAAACCATGACACAACTTTGTCCAATTACAGACAAAAACAAGGCACCGTATGACCCACAAAATACCAAACATCTCCCTGTGCTGGTTATTGTGAGCAATCGCTGGTTTTTACCATTACATTGTTTTTCTCAAGTTTTTATTTAAATTCATTATTTAACATACAGTTTAATATTAGTTTCAAGAGTAGAACTGAATGATTCATTACTTACTTACAACACCCAATGTTCATCACAAGTGTCCTCCTTAGAACCCATCACCCACGAGCCCATCCCCTTTAACCTGTGACCCACCCAGAAGCTTGACAGCTTCTCAGTACTGACCACGTTTTCTGTTGGGATTTGTGGTAATATTAAAACAAATGAGTTTCTTTAAAAAATTTTTAAACGTTTATTGATTTTTGAGATAAGAGAGAGACAGAGTGCAAGCAGGGGTGGGGCAGAGAGACAGGGAGACACAGAATCCTAAGCAGGCTCCCGGCTCCAAGATGTTAGCACAGAGCGCCACGTGGGACTTGAACTCACGGACCATGAGATCATGACCTGAGCCGAAGCCAGATGCTTAACCAACTGAGCCACCCAATTGCCCCAAAACAAATGACTTTTGATAATTTGATTCCACTCTAATCAATGCTGGAACACTTATATTACTTAGTGAAAACAACACACATTACCGAAAAACAATCATGCATTAGTACAAGATCCATTCCATGTGCAGATGGGCCTATGGAGTTAATGTAACAGAGAAAGACACAGTCAATGATACTGTTTCAAGTTCCAGTTTGCAAAGAACCTCAGAGAAAGTACACATTGTGTAGTTTTAATATAGTATCAAACATGAATTCCCATAATTATCTGAAAAGGTTATGACACATACTATTCTCCTATATTTGGTCAAGGACATAAATTTTTTCATATACTTCAGCCAAAACAGCACAAGAGATGCAGAAGCAAATCTGAACATCCAGTGGTCTTCTAAGGAGACAGACAAGAAAGAGACTTGCAAAAATGTGAAATGCAAGAAAACCACTGTTCTCAGTGCCCCCTTTTATTTGGGAACAATGTTACTTTCCATACAAAAAATATTTCTGTTTTCATGTGATTTTACATGAATTAATATATATTTGAACCTGTTTTAGTCCTACTGTGGTAAATAAGGATCCATAGAATCTACAGACACACAATTATCTTTGGGATCCTCACTAATTTGTAAGACTGTAGAGATATCCTGAGAACAAAAGGTCCAGGGCTGAGGGACACAGCAGGACAAAGAGCGTTCTGTGCAGTAGGTGAGGCGTCCAGGCCAAGTCCCAGGTCCCCAGGCCCGCCTCTCAGGGACTCTGGCCCCAGGGCGGCGTCGGGGGCGGGGAAGCCCAGTGTTGGGGAGTCCCCATCTGCCCTGGTTTCACTTCTCCCTGTCACAACCTGTGTCAGGTCCTTCTGCCTGGATACTGATGACGCGGCCTCGGTTCACACACCTATTAGTGTCCAGTTTCTGGAGACGCCAATCAGCGGCACCGCGGTTCCGGGGTATAAAGTTTCCGCACCCGCCTCCTGAGACTCAAATTTGTCCCCAGACCGCGAGGATGCGGTTCGCGATGTCCCCAACTCTGCTCCTACTGCTGTTGGGGGCCTTGGCCGCGCCCCAGACCTGGGCGGGTGAGTGCGGGGTCGGGAGGAAAGGGACTCTGAGGGGCAGGAGCGAGGAGACCGCCCGGCGGGGAAGCGGAACCCCCGGGGAAGCCGACTGTCCACCGCCCGGACCCAGACCCCCACCCGGGCCTCGCCCCGGGCTCCCCTCCCCCGTCCCTCCCGGACTCCGCCCTGCTCTCCCCAACTCGGGTCCCCCTCCCCTCCCGGCCGCCTCCCCCTGGGACCCGGGCCCCGCGCGGGGAGGAGGGTCGGGCGGGGTCTCAGCCCCTCCGCGCCCGCAGGCTCCCACTCCCTCAGGTATTTCTACACCGCGGTGTCCCGGCCCGGCCTCGGGGAGCCCCGCTTCATCGCCGTGGGCTACGTGGACGACACGCAGTTCGTGCGGTTCGACAGCGACGCCCCGAATCCGAGGATGGAGCCGCGGGCCCCGTGGGTGGAGCAGGTGGGGCCGGAGTATTGGGACCGGAACACGCGGACCGCGAAGAACAACGCACAGATTTCCCGAGTGAACCTGAACACGTTGCTCCGCTACTACAACCAGAGCGAGTCCGGTGAGCGACGCGGGCCCGGGTCCAGGTCACGACCCCCATCCCCACGGACGGGCCGGGGTCGCCCCGAGTCTCCGGGTCAGAGCGCTGCCCCGAGGCCGCGACCCTCGTCCCACGACCCTGGAAGAGCCCGAGGGAGGTTTTAGGCGGGTTTACTTTCGGTTTCACCTTAATCACTGCTGCTCTGGGGGCGGGGCGGGGACAGGATCGCACAACATCCAGAAAATGTATGGCTGTGACGTGGGACCCGACGGCCGCCTCCTCCGCGGGTACAGGCAGGACTCCTATGACGGCAAGGATTACATCGCCCTGAACGAGGACCTGCGCTCCTGGACCGCGGCGGACACCGCGGCGCAGATCACCCGCCGCAAGTGGGAGGAGGCCGGTGTGGCGGAGCAGGAGAGGAACTACCTGGAGGGCACGTGCGTGGAGTGGCTCGCCAAATACCTGGACATGGGGAAGGAGACGCTGCTGCGCGCAGGTACCGGGACCGCGGGACCTCCCTAATCTCCCCTCCCCTGGGGCTGGCTTCCCAGGAGGAAGGGAAAATGGACTCAGTGTCATGACCCCTCCCACGGGTGGGAAGAGGGAGATCCGCCTCGGAGTTCATCTGCCTACTAGAGGCTGACTCACCTTGAGGGTGCTTTTCTCTAAAAGAGAGACAGGAATCCAGTCTCTCCCTGGGGTGCAGGTTGAGACATCCCTGAAATAACCCATCAGCAGTTCCCTCTGACCCTGGCAGCCACCTTGTGAACCCTGACCTTCCCTCTCAAGGCCTTGTTCTCCATCTGAGAACATGTTTGGATATCTGAGTCTGGGTTTTCTGAGTCATTCACCCTCCACCACACTCAGGACCACAGTGTGTTCCCCCTTAGACCAGCAGCTTCCTACCTGGGCTTCTCTCCCTGATTCCAGAACTTAACAAGGATCAGGAGATCCCAAAGGCTAGACTGCTCTCTGGGTTTTGTGCTTCTTCCATCCAGACCAGTTGTCCTGTCCACCTCAGGATGGTCAGGTGGATGCAGTTTCAGTGGCCCATAAAGCTAAACCACAGTGTAGATTCTCTGATTCTTCTTCCTCAGGATCTCCCAAAACACACATGACCCGCCACCGGATCTCTGACCATGAGGTGACCCTGAGGTGCTGGGCCTTGGGCTTCTACCCTGCGGAGATCACCCTGACCTGGCAGCATGATGGGCAGGACCACACCCAGGACACAGAGCTTGTGGAGACCAGGCCTGCGGGAGATGGAACCTTCCAGAAGTGGGCAGCTGTGGTGGTGCCTTCTGGAGAGGAGCAGAGATACACGTGCCATGTGCAGCACGAGGGGCTGCCCGAGCCCATCACCCTGAGATGGGGTAAGGAGGGTTTGGGGTCGAGCCCCTGTCAGGGAACACAGGGCCCTTCTGGAGAACTTCACAAAGTCAAGACTGAAGCCAGAGGTCTGAGCCCCTCACCTTCCTTCCCTTTCCAGAGCCATCCTCTCATCCCTCCATCCCCATCCTGGGCATCATTGTTGCTGTGGTTGTCCTTGTGGTCATTGTGGTGGTTGGAGCTATGATCTGGAGGAAGAAGTTCTCAGGTAGGAACAGAGTGGGGGGATCTGAGTTCACTTGTCCCGCTGGGGGGCTTCCTAGGTAACACATTGTCCTGCCTGGTTCCTGGGAAGTTCCATCCACACACATGTAGCTGCCCACTCTGGAGCTGTTACTAACAATCACTCTGTAGCAAAGCACTTGTGAAAATGAAGGACAGATTTTCACTTGGTAATTCTGGTGACGGGGACCTGATTCCCAGCAGTGACAGGACAGAGAGGAAGGTCCCTGCTGAGGTCTGACCTCCAGCAAGTCAGGTGGTCCTGTGACCCACCCCACCCTCCCCACACACACCTGTTTCTTCATGTATCCAATCTTCTCCTGGGTCTTCAGTCAGAATTCTGGAAACTTCATTGTGAACAAGGATTAGGAGGTTGCTCTAGGATCACATGGCCCAGTTGTTCCAGGTGTCTAAAATGGTATTTTATTCCACAGGAGGAAAAGGACCAAGCTACTCTCATGCTGCACGTAAGTATTGAGGAAGTGATCCCTGAAACCTGGGATAATGTAGACAGGACCCCTTGGGGAGCTCACGCCCCCACCCCCACCCCCAATAGCTGCTCCTTAGTCTCAACTCCTGTGACTCTGATCATGTCCTGTTTGTTCTACCCCAGGCGATGACAGTACCCAGGGCTCTGATTCGTCTGTCATGGCTCTTAAAGGTAAGACTCTGGAGGGTGAAGTGGGAAGGAGTGGGGGCACTAGGGACACTTTGAGCATGAGGGGGGCTGTTGAAATGTGGCACTTATGTGACTGACCTAAATGTGTTCATGATAATTTTTTTTACAGTGTGAGACCCGTGCCTGTGGTGCACTGAGCGATGCAGGATCTGTTCACGCTCCCACTTGGTGACATCGAGATCCCCTGACTTCCTGCAGATGGTGTCAGAATGTGTCTGCATTCCTATTACCATATCGTG
The DNA here is from genome assembly GCF_028749965.1 of Puma concolor. Taxonomy (NCBI): domain Eukaryota; kingdom Metazoa; phylum Chordata; class Mammalia; order Carnivora; family Felidae; genus Puma; species Puma concolor. The sequence continues at coordinate 30,670,084 of NC_141671.1, forward strand.
AGGACACAGGAGACTGGCCCCCATGCCCACCATGACCCCTCCCATACTGATTCGTGTTCTGTCTCCATTCCTGTCTTTCCTTCATGTTGGGCTGAGTACTGATGCCTTACTTCCCTACTGAAAATGAGAATCCTGATAAGAATTTGTGTTTTGTAATTCTTGGTATGTGGGCATGATGAGATAATAAAAGAGAGGATTTGTATGGTTGGAACAGAAAATAAATGAAAGCCCTGAGAACCTTCCAGAACCTGGATGTTTCCCATGCCGTGTCTGTTGCAGGTGGGGACAGGAGAGGGCTGGAGGAGCCGAGCGGGGATGGGGCCTGTGTCCAGTCGGTGCTCAGTGCATCCTTGGAGTGTCGTGCTCCCTCCTCAGCTGGGTCATGTCTCTGCTCCTTGTCCTTGTCCCTTCTGTGGAACCTTGTCTCACCAGGACCGTGACCACAGGGACATGGACGTCACCTGTCACCAGGACCTTGTGGAGCCAGAGCTTCCTGTGACTGGGTCAGCCCAGGCTCCATCCTGGGTTGTGACCTCAGGCCCATCTTTTGTGGTTTTTTTTCCTTGTGTCTGTGATGCATCAGGCCTGTTTTTGCTCTTGTGTCCGAGTTCCTGTCTCATTCTCCCCAGATCACCCCAGTGGTTACAGCACCAGGAGTCCTTTGGGCTGTTGTTCCCACAGGCCTAGGTGGCCCCTGCACACAGGGGTCTCTGGGGTTTGGAGACATGAATTTTCAGATTCATCCAATCGTCCCCTTCCTCTTGAGCTGTCTTCTGGATTATTCTTTAGATTCTGGAGGTAGGAGGAGTCTGAGAGTTTCTCATCGTTACTACGCTTCAGTTAGTTTCTACCTTCCCTGCCTCTCTATGCCCTCTCCCTGCCCTTAGTTCTAGTGATGCTGGTTCTGGCTCCCATCCACGTTCATGGATTTATAAAGCAGGGTCTAATGTAGATTTCTATTTGGTTGGAGCAACGGCCTCATAGAGCATAAATACAGTGATTCTAAAGACAGGAATGTAATTGTGTGCTGTGCTGTGCAGGGGTAATGCTGTGGGAGGGGGGAGCTGAGCAGAGAGAGTGGGGAGCACCCCTGGGGGAAAGTAGAGGCGGCACTGATGGTGAGGTGGGAGCACTTTTCTGCGGGAGCTGCCACAGACTGGCTGTGCCTGAGGCTCATCCAGAAGACAGAGGTCCTCTCCGCTGACCAATCGTTCCACTGATAATGTCGTGTGCCACGTGCAGGACCCGCTGTTTTTTCATCTAGGACACCTCAGTTAGTAAGAAGAGGCAAACGTGCTGGTCTCGTGGAGAATATGTCCTAGGGGTGAGGGAAAGACTCTACTTGACCCTGGATCAATTTGGGGACTGAGGGCAATGACCCCATTGAGCAGTCAGAAATCCAAGTATAACCTTTGACTCCCCTGAAACTTAAATACTACCACTAATAACATACAGTTGATAAGAAGCCTTACTGAAAACAGGAACAGTCATTCAACACATGTTTTGTACGTTACATGGATATGTACATGTATTCTTACAATAAATTAAGGTGGAGAAAATAGTAAGAAAACAAGAGAAACTGCATTGACAGCACTTATTGTATAAAAGTCCACAGATCGGTGGATGTGCACATGTCAAACCAGTGTAATTCAGAGTCAACCGTATATTGTATAAATGTGGTAAATGAGGGAAGTGTTTAAATTGGAAATTGGTAGGTGCTTTGAGGAAGGTGACCCAGAGAGTTACCTGTGGGGGGACAGGGAAGGTGGCTACTTTACTAGGGTGGTAAGTGTGAGCCTCACTGGGAAGCTGACCTCTGAGAGATGTGCGGGACACAAGGAGTTGTTGAAGAGCATGTCTCAAGGAATTCTTTCCAGGCAGGGGAACCTCCAGGCACATGCACTAGGGCAAGAGCGTGTCCTTGTTCAAGGAAGGGTGAGAGGCCACTGTGGCTGGAGCAGAGAGCATGGGAAATGCGCTCAGATATCTAGGCTTTAGGATTAGAAGACTTTTAAATTTTCTCTGAGTGACATGTGGAGTCACCAGATGGTTTAGATCAGATGGTCCACGTGGTAGTACTTCTCTCAGCAGCATCTGTTTGCTGCTATGCAGAATCGACAGGTGAAGGGCAGGAGACCCATAGGGAGACTGTAGGAAGCCAGTGCAGTTTCCAGGAGGGGGGATGTTGGATTTATTTTGGGGTTTGAGGAGAGAAAATAACAGGAAGTGACTGGACTCTTGGTGTGTGTGTGTGTGTGTGTGTGTGTGTGTGTGTTCTGGATACATTTAAAGATGAACTTTGCAGCATGTCCTAATGTATTACTTCTGGGTTGTGAGAAGGAGGAATCGAGGACAGCATCCAATACTTCAGACTGCAAGAAGAAAGGGGGGGTGTCTTCCAATGAGACAAGGAAGATTTTGGAAGTGGGACTTTTGGGGAAGCTTCATCACAGTCACTCAATTTAGGAATGTCAAATCTGAAATTATTAGAAATACAAGCGAAGTTCCAGCTGGATATAGAGTGCAGGGTGGGAGAAATATCTAGGTTGAAGAAATAGATGTGGGAGGTGACACCATATAAATGATGTTTAGAGCCTTCATATAGATCAGGTCACCAAGGAGTTGATGGCCATAGAAGAGAAAGGAACAGGACCAAACCCTGGACTCCTCATTGCTAAGCAAGCTGATCAGAGCACACGCACATACTGAACAGTTCTGGTTCTGCACCTAGAAGGCACATAGGCCAGGGAAACCAACCTTCAGCGTGCACAGAAATTTCCTGGACTTAGGAAGAGCTAGACAGTCTGGAGTAGAGCGTGAGATTCTGGGTTTATAACAAGGTTGGTGATGCTTCTGGTCTTCAGATCACACACTGAGCACCAAGCACATAAAGCAGGATCCCACGTGGCTGTGCCTCAGCCTCTCCTGTGGGGCTTATTAAGTAGTGATTCGTGGGTCCACGCCCAACACTCTAACAGGGTATGTGGAGAGAGGCCTGAGTGTTTTGTAATGAACCCACGAGCAATCCTGGGGTTCCACCAGATAGAGTTGCAGTGAAGTCACTGATGAGAGCCCTCATTGTGGGAAGGGGTCTTACATCCACATTGAAATGTTGTTGTTTTTTCTAGGAAGAAAAATGCAAGACCTGCTGGGAGATACATATTTTCTCTCCCAGGGGACAGAGCCAGGTGGCAGATTGAGGAAGTGGTTATCAGCTCAACATAAAATCTCTGAGATAACAAGAGTGTAGATCTTAAATGTTTGCACCACACAAAAGGAAATGGTAACTATGTGACAAGTTGCAGGTCTAGGGTAATGTTCTGGTTGTAAGCATTTTGCAGCATAGAAACGTATCAAGTCAAGAAACTGTACCCTTAAACTGACACAATGGTGTATGTCAGTTATATCTCAGTAAAACTGGTGAAAAAAAAGTCTGAAATCAGGCTCTCTAACGCTATTCCCTACATCAACTTCTCCCTCTTTGTGATACATGTGCACAGTTACAGACTGTGATGAGAGAAAGAGAATGTGGGGCCTTGTTCTATTTTAAGGAAAGTCACAAACCAGGCTTGAGTCTACACAGACGGGAACAGAATCCACAATGGACCTGAGGGGGAGGCTCACATATAGCCAGGGCCCTGCTCCTGGGTATAGATGCCACCCTCACAACACAGTCCCCTGACATAGGACACTGGATCCGGAGGCTGAGACTGCTGTTGCTCCTGCCCCTTGCAACTGCATGACACCACTGTCACTCAAACACCTGTGCCAAATGCCATGTAGTGCGGTCCCAGCCTATCTGTCCCATGTCCTGAGAGAGATTCTGGCAGGTGGTTACGTGACTGTGAAGTTTCATGCCACGTCCAATGCAAGGCTGTTTGGCAAAAGTGGGTTCTCCTCTCCATGGTCTCTGCCCTCCGCCAACATTTTTAAATGTGGAAATTTTTCATATGGGAAGAGGATACTAGTTCTGGGCATGGAAACCGGGGGCCAGGAATGGAAAAAGAATGACAAATTGCAACATTTGGAGCAGTGATTTGAGACTACAACTTGATATGATACATTGTAGGCACTCAGGTCAGTTTGGAGGAAGGAGTGACTACGCGCGTCTTTCAACTTTTCCCCTTGATAGTTGTTATGGGATCCAGCTTTTGTCTACTCCAGTTGTACTCACAAGTGGAGTAGCACTGTGGGGTGATGAAGTGGTTGTTCAAAATGTCTTCTCCAGCCTTTGTCTCTTCCTAGGATTAAGTAACCCAGATCTGTAACACTTCAGATAATCCTCATACATACAGTAAGACTTCATATTTCTTTGTACATGCCCGTATTTCTGGGCAGAGTGTCCAAAATTTACCAGGTTTTATGTGACCCTCACAAAAGTCTGCAAAATCATTCCAGGTTAGACATTGTGCTCCTCCACGTCTGGTCCACGAACAGCTAGTAATCAAACTGTTTTTAGCAGATCCAATGACGATATACAGGCTTATTTTTGTCTTGATTGCCAGTCTGAGACAGGATAAGGTTTCACTTTCATTTCTGTCTCTATCTGTTTGTGGGCTGATGCACATTCACAGACCAGTGCTGGCTCACGGAAGACACAGATCACCACTGGCTTAGGTAGACTTGTATTCTACCACCTGGTCTGGTGCTGGATAAATCTCAGAAATGAAACAATTGTGAATGGGGATCCTCTTCCAGTAACACAGTAGACTAAGTTTTAAGGCTGCCTCTTCCAATAAAAACAACTAATCATGATTTATACATAGATGTATAGAATAATATGTATAAAATATATATTGTATATTGTATATATTTCACCCACAAGAAAAATCAGGAGAATAATAATCATTTAGACCAAAATACAATAATGGGCAAAAAGCCAGGGATGATGGCTGCTCTGATACTTATGGTGTATTTCAAATCTAGAAAATCTTTTTGCTTCTCAGGCTCATGAACTTCATAGACAAGAAATAATGCCCAGAGCTCATTCTATTTCATGAGAAACATCCCTCCCTGAAAGTATGGGAACCTAAGATTCATAGATTCATATCCTCAGGAAAGGGTGACACGAATCAGATTGACTCAACTCTGTCTTCAAGAACAAGAAGATATTATTCTAAGGAGGTTTTCTTGGAGCTAGCACGAAGTGAGCAAACAGCTACTTCAAAGAATTTCCAATCACAGACTAACGCTTCTGTGATTTGTAGTCCAAATTTGCGTTTATTTGGGGCCAAAATACCTTCTAGTCATTAATTCAGTTTATTATTGTCCTGGATTGATATTGACTCAAGTTTATAAGAAAGAAACAAATTTCTCTAGAGAAATCTACATTTAACCTATGTGTCAAAAAATTTACACAAAGAATTGCACAAAGAAAAAGAGAAACTCGCAGCATGAAATGTAAACTACAAACGGGAAAAAGACTTGATTGAGTAACTTGAGAAAGAATAGGTAGTAAAAAGAAGGTCATAAAACTTCAATATTACACTCCTAAGACATAAAATATAACATGACCAGTATATTATATAAATATATAAATATATGTTATGTGAATAACATACATACACATAATACATAATAATACATAATATTGTATATTATGTATATAAATATACATAATAATGTATATGACATAAAGAAAAAATGCTAGTAAAAATAAACAGCATCACTTTATAATGATAAAAGGGTCAAATTATCCTGAATATATTGTCACCTCAGCGCCAAATACATGAAAACAAAACAGACAGAAATTGAGAAACAGATAATATGACAGTAATAGTCAGAAACTGCAATATATCACTTTCCATAATGGATAGAACATCTATGCAGAGATCAATAAACATAAAGAAGATTTGAGCCGTACTATAAACCAATAGTACAAATCTGACATTTATTGAACATTCGAGCCACCCACAGAATACACATTCTTTTCAAATGCACATGGAAATTTCTTGAAGATAAATCATGTATATTCCATTATATGTGTGTGTGTCTGCGTGTGAGTGTGTGTGTGTGTGTGTGTGTGTGCGTGTATACCACCTCTTTTTTTTTTTCAACGTTTTTATTTATTTTTGGGAGATAAAATATTATTTTATATTTGAGAGAGAGACAGAGCATGAACGGGGGAGGGGCAGAGAGAGAGGGAGACACAGAATCGGAAACAGGCTCCAGGCTCCGAGCCATCAGCCCAGAGCCCGATGCGGAGCTCGAACTCACGGACCGCGAGATCGTGACCTGGCTGAAGTCGGACGCTTAACCGACTGCGCCACCCAGGCGCCCCCATACCACCTCTTTTTTATCCATTCATCAGTAGATGGACATTTGGGCTCTCTTCATCGTTTAGCTATTGTTGATAATGCTGCTATAAACGTTGGGGTGCATGTACCCCTACAAATATGTATTTTTGTACCCTTTGCGTAAATACCCGGTACTGCAATTGCTGGATCATGGGGTATTTGTATTATCAGTTTTCTGAAGGAACCTCCATACTGTTCTCCAGAGTGGCTACACCAGTACATTCCCACCAACACTGCAAGAGGGTTCCCCTTTCTCCACATGCTCCCCAAAATCTGTTGTTTCCTGGGTTGTTCATTTTAGCAAAATGTTAGCATATTTTCTTTTTTTTTTTCATGTTTGTTTGTTTGTTTTTAATATAGTTTATTGTCGACTTGGCTCACATACAGTGTATACAGTGTGTTCTTGGTTTGTTTGGGTGGTAGATTCCCATGATTCATCATATACATACAACATCCACTGCTCATCCCAACAAGTGCCCTCCTCAATGTCCATCCCCATTTTTCCCTCTCCCCCACCCCGCAGCAACCCTCAGTTTGTTCTCTGTATTTAAGAGTCTCTTCTGGTTTGCTTACCTCCCTCTCTGTTTGTAACTGTATTTTCCCCTTCCTCCCCCCATGGTCTTCTGTTAAGTTTCTCAAGTTCCACATAACAGTGAAAACATATGATAACCTGTCTTTCTCTGATTGACTTATTTCACTTAGCATAATACCTTCCAGTTCCATCCACATTGTTGCAGATAGCAGGATTTCATTCTTTCTCCTGATGTTAACATATTTTCACATGTCTGTTAGCCATCTGGATGTCTCTTTTAGAAAAGCATCTATTCATGTCTTCTGCCCATTTCTTAACTGGGTTATTTGCATTTTTGGTTGTGACGTTTGCTAAGTTCCTTATCGATTTTGGAAACTAATCCTTTACCAGATATGTCGTTTGCAAATATCTTCTCCCATTCTCTAGATTGTCTTTTAGTTTTGTTGGTTGTTTCCTTCACTGTGCAAAAGGTCTTCATCTTGATGAACTCCCAGTAGCTCCTGTTTGGTTTTGTTTGCGCTGTGTCTAGAAGAAGTTTTTATGGATGTTAATGGTTTCCTATCTCACATTTAGGTCTTTCATCCATTTTGAATTTCTTTCTGTGTATACTGTAGAAAAGGGATGTAGTTTCATTCCTCTGTCTGTTGCTGTCCAGTATTCCCAACACCATTTGTTAAAGAGACTTTTTTTCCATTGGATATTCAATCCTCCTTTGTCGAAACTTAGTTGACCATATAGTTGTGGGTCCATTTCTGGATTTTCTATTCTGTTCCATTGTTCTGTGTGTCTGCTTTTGTGCCAGGACCATACTGTCTTGATGACTACAGCTTTGTAATACAGCTTGAAATCTGGAATTGTGATGCCTCCAGTTTTTTTTGTTTTTCAGAGTTTCCTTGGCTATTTGGGGTCTTCTGTGGTTCCATACAAATTTTAGGATTGTTTGTTTTAGCTCTGTGAAAAATGCTGGTGGTATTTTGATAGGGATTGGATTAAATGTATAGATTGCTTTGGGGAGGATAGACATTTTAACAATGTTTGTTCTTCTAATCCATGAGCATGGAATGCTTTTCCATTTCTTTGTGTCTTCTTCGATTTCTTTCATAAGTGTTCTATAGTTATCAGAGTCCAGAACTTTTTCTCTTTAGTTAGGTTTATTCCTAGGTGTCTTATTGTTTTTGGTGCAACCCCAAATAAGATTGATTCTTTGTTTCTTTTTATTTCTGCCTCGTTATTCGCATATACAAATGCAACAGATTTCTGTACATTGATTTGACAATCTGCTATTTTACTGAATTCATGTGTTAGTTCTAGCAATTTTTTGGTGGAATCTTTCGAGTTTTCCGTACAGAGTATTATGTCTTCTGAGAAGAGTGAAAGTCTGAGTACTTCCTTGCCAATTTGGATGCCTTTTGTTTCATTTTGTTGTCTCATGCTGAAGCTAAGACTTCCAGTAGTATGCTAATTTTCTGAGGAGTCTTTGCCCAGAGACTCTCCCTCCCACTGTCCTCCTGCCATCACCAAGGGGAAGGCTGTGGCATGGTGCTCAGAGCTTTGTCAAGACTTGTCCCCTGTCTTGGTGCCCCTCCTCCTCCCTCCCCTCCAGTGCAGTCTCTTGGCTTTCCTCATCCTGGGTCAACACCCACACTGTCCTGTCCCCTCTCCTGCATCCCACCCTCACTCCCTCGTGGCCTCCACTCTCCCTGTGCGCAGGAATCCCAGTCTCCCTGGTCCCTCTGCATCCTTTCCCTATGGTCCATGCCTGCTCACACCCCTTGCCCACATGCTGGGCCCTCTCTCCTGTCCAATCTCTCCTGTCTCAGGACCTCCTCCCATGGGGCCCTGCCATCAGCACCCACTCCTCCTGGATCCTAGCCCAAGTCCCCTCCTCTTCTGTCAGCCTCTGATTCAAGTTTGTTCTGGGACATTCAGTCCCTCCTTCCCAGACCTCAGCACTAGCCTCCCCTGCTGGCTCCTGCCTTCCCCTCTCCCCCACCAACCAGAAAACTGCTTGAGGTCCCGCTGCCTTTATCCTTGGCCCTAACCCCATCCTTTGGTTCCATGACCTCAGTGGGCCCCACTCCTGACATCTGGTCTCCAGACTGGTTGTCTAGCCACGTGGTCAGCACCAGACTTTCCCCACAGCCAAACTTCTCCCAGCCTGCCTGTCCTGGTTTGGAAGTCTCCCCTTAACTCTCCTTGGAGATATGACCTGCCCTCCTCCCAGAAGCACCCCCACCATGCAGGTCCTTCCCCAAGGTATGCACTGGGGCATGCCGGGTCTATTTTCTCTTCCACTGCCCCTCCTTTCTAATATAGACTACCCTTGGGCTCACTGTCCTGTCTCTCAGAGACCCTCTGACTGCCTCTCCCCAGGGACACTGGCAGGTCCATCCCATTCCTCACCTGGGGGCCTCATCCTGCCGCGCTTCCACTCTGGGCCTAGGCCCACACCTTCCCCCCCTCTCCCAGGGCACTGGGCTACTCTAAACTCCCTGTGGTCACAATCCACTCTACAGCCCACTCATTGCCCCCCTACCCCGGGGCCCCACCTCATTCCTGATGAGTCTTCACCACAGGAAGCAGCCCCTGGCTCTGGACCCCACCAGCACCCACCTGTGCACCATGGCAGCTCTGGCCAAACATCCCTCAGCCTTGTCCCCCCGCCCCCGCCCCTGACTGCCCTTCCTTCCCTGCTGACAAAACCTCTCCTTCGGCATGGCCTTCCTGTCGGTCCCTTGCTCCCTGCAGGCCAACGTCTGCCTTGACTTCCAACCCACACCACCTACAGGAGCCCGTGCCTCCCTGTCCTGGCTCCTGTCCTGCATGTTTGCACATCTCCCCCCCCTCCCCCGCCCCCACTGCCATTCCTTCTTCCCTCTCCTTCAGGCCCCTTGCCTATCTTCCTGTACTGGAAAGCCTCTTTTCTGTCCCTTGTACATGTGCATTTTCTGCATCCTCAAGACTTCAAGCAGCTCAGGACAGCAGAGCTTTACTGAGAAACATTTGACAAGCAGTTCCTTCCAGGAGGCAGTTTCATTTGCAGTCTCCTCCTTGCCAGGTTCCCTCAGTCTTCGTTATAACCTCACGGTGCTGTCCCAGGATGGATCTGTACATTGGAGATTTTTCCCAGTGGGACGCTCGGAGGGCCCGGCCCTCCTGCATGATGACGTGACATACACATGGCAGAGGCACAGGGACTGTGGGCAAGGCAGTCCTGGGACCTAAGACATGGGACACAGAGACCAAGGACTTGAGAGAGAGAAGAGCCTCACAAAGATTCTGGCAGACACCGTGGCCCTGTAGGCCCAGAAAGGAGGTGAGTGCAGGGTGGGGGCAAGGGTGATGGGAAGCCTTTCCTGAGGAAGTTCCAGGCCAAGAGCAGCGACCTGTCTCTTTCCACTGGATTTGCCAGGAGTGGGGTGAAGACTGAGGGTCTGTAGACTTCAGCCCGGGGGTGGTCGTCACTCACCCAGCACAGGGAAGATGTGGAGGAGAGCAGGGAGGGGCCCCTCTGGTGGGAATCTGTCACTGATCAGGGAAAGGCAGAGGAACACTGGATGGGATTTGTCACTGCTGGCTGGGGGCAGGCTCCTATTCACTCCAGGAGATCTGGGGTTGGGAGATCCAAGAGAACAACAGCACCAAGGAGCTTCGGTCATTTCCGCTGTGATGGGAGCTCTTTCCTCCCCTATGACCCGAAGACCCATGGATGGCCAGTTTCCTGGTCCTCGCCGCAGACCTTGGCTAAGGAAATCACGATGCAGATGGCTTTCAAACCAGGCTGCCTCAGCCTATGTGCAGGGAGAGCTTGGTGGAAGCCTGCAGAAATATCTAGAATCCTGGATGGACTTCTGGGCAGAGCAGGTTCAACCCTGGTGCAGGGCCTTCCCCTCCCCCAGGCCCATTGACCTCCCCCCAACAACACTGTCCCAGGAAACCTTCCCTGCCCTATGGGATGCACATATGTTCTGTTGGCCCCTGGGACCGTGACCCACCTGTGCTGTTACAGCCTCTGGTTAGAGACACCAAGCAGGTGGGGATGGAAATGCACCCTCCCAGTGTCATTAGTCCAGGAAGGCCATGGGCCCTCTGACAGAAAACTGAACCAGGAAGGTGGGTGTCAAGCAGGAGAGGAAGCCCCATCCACCCTGTCACAGAGAGTTCCCTTATAGTCCCCTCAGCCCAAGAGCCCACCCCCCCATATCCCCTCCTCAGCCTCAAAATGAGAATCCACGAGAGCGAGACCTGGATCCCAGGTGCATCCTCCTGCCAGCTCAGGAATTGGGTTGTAGGGTGCAGAAAAGACTTGGAGAAGGTCTGGGGTCAATGACAGCTTCAGCCAGAGCTGGAAAGATGAGAGAAGCAAACCTGTCCTCTCTGTCTCACTTAGAGGGCAGCAGTGCTCTGCCATGTGCATGGCTGGCTCTGTGCTTTCTTCCCCAGTGTCCCCAACAGTGAAGGTCACCTGCAGCCAGGCCCTGGAGGGCATGGTCACCGTGACGTGCTGGGCTTTCAGTTTCCCTCCCAGGAATATCTTCCTGATCTGCTTCAGGATGAGGATCCTGTAAGCCAGGATGCCCAACAGTTTAGGGAGTCCTTCCTGATGGGAAGGGGACCTACTGGATGTGTGTGGTCATAAGGATTTCCCAGGGAGAGGAGCAGAGGTTCTCTTGCTACATGGAAGCCCCTGGAACCACACTGCACACCGTGTACCCTCAGGTGAGACTGCAGTGATCATGGAGGAGGCTCTGGCCCTGATCAGGTCAGGAGCCAGGGTGGGGAGAGGAAAGTAGGGATCCCAGGTTAATATAAGGCCTTTTTCCAAGAAATGCCCTGGTGCACCAGAATGGATGACCAACCATTGGGGTGCTATGGTTGCTTCTGTTGCTTTTGTTATTGCCATTATTGTGTGTGTCCTTTCATATAAGAAGAAACCACCAGCAGCTGAGGGAAGCCCAGGTGAGAGTCTGGGCAGATGGTGGGATGGGAGGGGCTTTCCTGGGATGTGGGATCCCTCATCTGTCTCCGCACAGATCGGAGGGGACGACAAGCTCCTGTAACAGGAGTGGGAAGTGTGAGTGCTGAGGTGGCCTGTGAGCCACATCTGCATCCACACCCTTAGCCCTGCTCACAGCCAGGGTCACCGGGGCCTTGAGTGTGGAGCATGGCCACTTCTGGCTCTGGCTGAGGATTGGGCAGAGAGGGCTGCGTTCCCTGCTCAGCACTTGACTCTACCTCTCTCTACTCTCAGACTCAGCAGGGCTCACCCCGGGGTGATGCGTGGCAATTATGTCCTGACTGCAGAGGGCCCAGGAGATCATGGGATCAGAGGGGCACAAGCAAGAAAGGGTCAGAGAGCTAGCAGGGAGGGATTCAACACTGGGGAGGAATCCAGACAAGAGTTGATGACCCTATTTCCTTCCTATGTGCACCCTTTCCCCAATCTCTCCAGCCATCATGAGGAATCCAAGAAAAAGACCCACAAGACCACCCCTAGGGGTCAGTCTGTGGTGCCAGAGCCCTGACTATGATGTTCCACTGGGAGGATCCACTTATAGCAGATCGATGCGTCCTAAGCACAGATGGTCACCTCTGTCCACTATGCAGCCCCTAAAACTGTTCCTCCAAGACCTGTGTCCTGAATTGTTCCTCTGAGTCACTCCCACCTGTACTCTTTCCTGGCTCCCTCTACCTGCCCCTATGCTTCCTAGAGTTTCTTTGTGGATCATATGCAAAAGGAGATGTGGATCCCTCTTGACCTTTTGGGCAGAAAGGACAGGTCATTCCCAGGGCAGCTGTGCCCACTGGTTCGATCCTACCTCCCAGATTTGCCCTGCCCAGTCTGTCAGGGCACAGCCCAAAAGACCATTTAGAGCAGAGCATGTGGACTGTGCCCTGTGGCCTCACTTTGCCTCTTTGATCCAGCTCCCTTCCTCAGGGTGGCCACTGCCCTGTAGATTTAGAGGAAGGGATGGTCAACGTGATTTCCCTGTAATCAGGCTGCTTGAGGGGAGGGAAATAAGGAAACAGCTTTTGCGTTTGGGCAAAGAACAAGTGGACGCATGAAGCAGGGAAAGGTTGGGGAAGGCAGGGCCTGGGGATTTTCTGTTGATTCTACCACCTCTGTGTGACCATCATGGAGGCCGGCTGCTTTCTCACTCTTGAACCTAATCTGTTTATACGTTGGTCCTCGGTCTGGGGCAGCCTGGGATATTCACCCTGCCCCACATTGAGGCGCTCTGACCATGTCACAACCAGAGTAAAGGCCATGCAGATCTGCGGTTGTTCCCGCTGTCTCCTGGGGTGGTCCTCTCAGAGGGAACATCAGTTCTAGTTCCTTGGGATCAAAATGGTTGTCTCATATGTCACTGGTGCATTTGCTGGAGAAAGAGCATGAAAGTCATGCGTTAATTTCTCAAATGCCTACTTTAAATGTTGGTGTCCAAACAAGTGATTTCCACTAATTTACTTTAATAAGAAGAATTCCCTTGAGCAGTGAGCTTCCTAGGCATATAAAGTGGAACAAAAATTCAAAGGGAGGCCCTGTCTGGGAGGGTTCCATGTGGGCGGTGGGGGGAGGTGGTGCAGTGGCATCTCAGGGTGCAGAGAGTGGACAGACAGCCTCACCTAGGAAGTCTTAATAACTCCTACACCTCAAGAGAACCTTGCTACAGCATTGCCTGCCTTGCCTGGTCCAGTCCCTGCTAAGATCAGGGCAGGAAGGCCCTGGCAGCCTCAGACAAGCAGCACTTGGGGACAAGCTCTGATTCCAGGTGTGTGTGGGCCAGAAAGGAGGAGGGAAGGCCAAGTGCAGTCTGCAAGCCTGGGCCAGGGGTGAGGTTGGAGGGCAAGGTCAGGCCTTTATGAAGGTGGAGTGCTCCTGAGTCAGGTCAAGTGCAGACCCTGCCGCAGCCCACTTCTTCTAGACGAGACCTGCTGGTCACCTGGGCTTTCTGATATGCCTTCCAGTTAGGAGCTGCTGGCTCAGCGCTACAAGAAGGGGGAAGCTGAGCTGCAGGTGGAGTCAGTGCCTGTGGCAGAGGGGCCAGAAAGCAGACACTTGTGCGCAGGTGCTTATGCGGGTGGGGAGCCGGACAGCTAGGGAGAAGGAGCTGTGTTTGTGACCATTGCCTAACCTGGAACAACAAGCAACAGGGACATGTCTTTCAGGGAGGGTCTGTACTCTGCTGGGGGATGGGTCGAGGCTTGAGAGGAAGGAAGACATTGAATTTCTGCTCCAGGGTGTTGTCCTTGATCCTGAGGCCCTTTCCTGCTCCTGTCTGGTGGTTGGTGGAAGCAGAGGGATGCTGAGGGATCATGGGGGGAGACTAGCAAGGGCTGGAAAAAGGGTGAGAGAGGAAAAAAAGTGAGGGTACTGGGCCACTTGGGTGGCTCAGTGGGTTAAGCATCCCACCTTGGTTCAGGTCATGATCTCATGGTTCGTGGGTCAAGCCCCGAGTCAAGCTGTCTGCTCTGTCTCCCCCTGTCTCTTAAATAAATTAATAAAGAGAATTAAAGAAAAAGGAAAAAATATTGTATTAAAAAAATGAGGGTTTTATCCTCCTTCACAGAAAGGCCAAGCCGAGACTGCAGCATCTGAAGAGAAGTCCTGAGTCTCACAAAGCAACATTCTGCACCAGTTGGGCTTCTACTGGCTTCTCTTTTCCCCCCAGAGCTTGTGACCTTCAAGACCTGGATCAACACTAGATGGCAGCACAGGGCATTTAACAGCATCACTGTACTCTCCACTGAGAGCCAGCACCACCTGCAGCTCTGTGAGGAGGCCTTTTGGTATTTTCTGGACCATTCAGATCTTCAGATGAAGGCAGCCCCAGCTCATGTCACATGAAGCAGAAGAGCTGCCCACCGAGCTGATCCGACCTACAGAATGAGAGAGAATTAAAAGGTGGTTGTTGGGGTTTTTTTAAATTTGAGAGAGGGAGAGAGAGAGAGAGCGCGCACACGCAGAGGGGAGAGAGGCAGAGGAAGAGAGGGAGAGAATCTTAAGCAGTCTCCATGCTCAGCAGGGAGTCTGATGGGGGCTCCATCCCACAACCCTGGGTCATGACCTGAGCTGAAATCAAGAGCCTGACGCTCAACCACCTGAGCCACTCAGGTGCCCCTAAGAAGTGGTTGTTTTATTTGTAGATTTTTGGTTACCTAGCAACAGGTCACAGGAATATGTACCATACAATGTACTGCTTGCTATTAGTATGTTTTATTTATTGTCTGTCTTTCCTATCAGATGGTCAACATTGGGAGAATATATGTTCTGTTTCCTTAAATGAGTACAGGGCCTAACACAGAGATTGGCACAGAGGCATTCACTTAATATACTTGGAAATAGGAGGGAAGGAAGGAAGGAAGGAAGGAACGCTGTGACCAGAATTCCTTAACGTTTACTTTGAGGCTGGAAAGAGGAAAGTTCATGGGTGTTTGGTGTGATGGGTCCTGTACACATGTGGCTGCATCTGCATGTGTTCCTATGTGAGTTTAGAGCCTGCCTGTTGGTCTTGGTTGCCTGAGAAAGCAACCAGGGCTATGCACAGTGTCTCCTGCACTCACGTTTCAATCAATTGGGAACTGTAGACAGGCAGCGCTTAACCACCAGATGCCTTTAAGATGTCTGGGACTCAGGAAGGGGCTTTTCCTGTTGTAGGTCATTAGCACAGCTACAGGGATTAAGGTCCTTGGGAGCTCCTGACTGGCTGACCTCAAATTTCTTGGTTAGCCATCAGGGTAGAAATGAGATTTGACCTTGGGTACCAGAGGTCCTGACTCAAGTGTTATGGGTAGCAGACGGTGAGACCTGAAGTGGTCAGGAGAGAAGATTGTGGCATTTACAGCACTAAAGGAAACAGCCAGTATCCCAGCCTCCAGCATCAGAGGCAGCAGCAAGACCAAGTGACAGGGACTCCTAGGTCCAAGGTCCTCTGTGGAAAGTGCCAGCATGTGTACTGGAGCATCCAGCATGTTTGTGGGTCTGGCTACAGATCTAGGAATCAACCTTAATGGCCTAGAGACCTTTTTCTTCTGTCAGGCCAGAGTCCCTGGCTATTCAATGGGGAGGAAACATCAGTGTCAATGTAGATTTGGGGAAACACTTTACAAGCCAAACAGGACCCAAGGGGTCTGCCCCCTGTATGTAGAGCCCTATCCTTATGCAGTAGCTGAGGGAGACCTTGGGCAGGTCCTGGCTAAGCAGGTAAAGGGGAGCTTGGGGCTTCTGTCTTCAGCACTGTGGCCACACTGAGGCATTGTCACTCTGCTCTCAGTTTCTCACTGAACAACACTGGTGGAAGGGTGGGCAGAATGTAGAAAGTTACCATGCACACATGCTCAGGGGGAAGCATGGCTGAAAAATGACTTTGGAAGAAATGTGAACCTCAGGCTGATTTCTGGCACACAGACTACAATGATCAAAAATCAAAACAAAAACAAACCGGCTAATGGGAAGAATCTGGTTTTCAGAGTTACCACACTATAAGATTGAGATGACCAGTTTTCAACAACAACAAAACACAAAGTATACAACGAAACAGGAAAATATGATTCATTGAAACAAACAAAGAAAACCTAGAAAACATCCCTGTGAAAGATCAGAATGTGGACTTACTAGAAGTACTTTATTTATTTTTAAAAATTGTTTTTAAAGTTTATTTTTTTGAGAGAGAGAGAAACAGAGAGAAGCAGAGTGTGAGCAGGGAGAGGCAGAGAGAGAGGGAGATACAGATCCGAAGCAAACTCCGGGCTCTGAGCTGTCAGCACAGAGCCCGACATGGGGCTCGAACCCACATACCATGAGATCATGACCTGAGCTGAAGTCAGATGCTTAATCGACTGAGCCACCCAGGTGTCCATAGACAAGTACTTTATTTTTTTTTTTAATTTTTTTTTTCAACGTTTATTTATTTTTGGGACAGAGAGAGACAGAGCATGAACGGGGGAGGGGCAGAGAGAGAGGGAGACACAGAATCGGAAACAGGCTCCAGGCTCTGAGCCATCAGCCCAGAGCCCGACGCGGGGCTCGAACTCACGGACCGCGAGATCGTGACCTGGCTGAAGTCGGACGCTTAACCGACTGCGCCACCCAGGCGCCCCCATAGACAAGTACTTTAAACCAACTGTCTGTAAGATGCTCAAAGAATTAAAGGAAATGACAAAAAATCAAGACATTGAGCTAAGAATAAAATAAAATATCAACAAAGAGATACAAAGCACGAAAAGAAACTGAAAGTCCAGTGCTGATATGTACAATAACTGTAATGAAAAATTTACTAGAGGTTTCAAGAGCAGATTACAGTAATCAGAACAAAGAATCACTGAGCATGAACATAGGACAATTGAAATGATCACATCTGAGGAACCAAATGAAAAACACTAAAGACAAGTGAACAGAGCCTAGGGGAGCACTGAGACACCAGAAAGGGGACCCACATATGCATTGTGGGAGTCCCAGACAGAAGACAGAGAATAAAGTAAGAGAGATTATTTGAAGAGATAATGGCTGAAAACTTGATCCAAATTGATGAAAGATGTAAATATAAACATCCAGGAAGAACAGCAAATTCCATTTAGGATGAACGCAAAAGACATCCACACCAAGACACATTATAACGAAACTGTTGAAAACCAAAGGCAAAGAAAGAGTCTTGAAAGCACTAAGAGAAAAGGGACTCATTGCATACAAGCATTCCTTTAAAAAATGGCAGGTTTGTCATCAGAAACCCTAGAGACCAGAAGGCAATGGGCTGATACGCCATGTGCTGAAAGAAAAATATTCAATTAAGAATCCTATATCTGCAAAATGGGTCTTCAAGTGAGCGAGCAATGATGACATTCGCTGGTCAATAAAGGCTGAGAGAATTCATTTCCACCACAGTTGCCCTGCAAGGTCTGCAAAGGGATTCCTTCAGGATAAAAGGACACTGAACAGTCACTGAAGCTGTGTGAAGAAATACAGATCTCAGTGAAGGTAAAGAAATGGGCAATTATAAACGTAGTATTAGTGTGACTTTGGTTTGTAACTCTAGTGTTTGTTGTCTACATGATTTAAATGACTGATACATTAAAGAAAAATCCACTATTATCATACTTTTTAATTTTAACTCCACTTTTTGTTTTTGACTTGATTTAACAAATACACGAAAACAATTATTAGTCTGTTTTGGGACAGTGTATAAAGATGTAATTTTCTGACATCAATTACTGCAAGAGGATCAGATGGAGCTGTATAAAATGAGACTTTTGGTCTGTTATTGAAGATAAGCTTGTAGAAATACACATTAGAGGGCTATACTTTTAGGATGTGTAATGTGATCCCGATGGTAAACACAAAGAAAATGTCTATAGAGTAATATATGTAAAAGGAAATAAGAAGGAATTAAACCATTTCACTAAAAAACGAAACTAAACAAACACTAAAACAACAAATCCAGAAATGAGGAACAACATAATTATAAGGCATGTAGAAAATAGCCAAATATCAGAGACATGTCCCTCCTTATCAGCAATTACTTTGGATCTAAATGAATTAAATGCTCCAATCAAAACTAGACGCTTGGCAGAAAGGTGACAGAAAGATGATCTAACTCTATGTTGTCTAAAAGAGACTCACTTTATCCAAAAACACAAATAGTTTGACAGTGAAAAGAAGGAAAAGGTATCCCCTGCCCACAGTAACCAAGAGAGAATTGGAGTATTTCTTCTGATATCAGACCAAATAGACTTTAAATCAAAGAAATTTAGAAGAGACAAAAAAAGAATAGTAAATATTAATAAAAGTTTTAATATAGCAGGAAGATATAACAATGATAAAGTTCTAGAATTTAATAACAGATCAACAAACTATGTGAGCAAAACTTGATAGAAGGGAGAGGTAGGGATCAGCAATAGTAGCTGGAGAATTCACTCTCCCATTCTCAAAGCTGGATAGAGCACCCCGCAGAAGAAAAGTAAAGAAACACGGATCTGGAGCAACATAACAAACCAGCTAGATCTGACACACGTACCCAGCACTCCACCCACAAATAACAGAATACACATTCTTCTCCAGCGCACATGGGACGTTGTCCAGGATACACCATATGTTAGACCACAAACTAAGACTCAACAGTATTAAAAAGGAGATATCAGACAAACTCTCTTTTCCTACCACAATGGGATACAGTTAGAAATCAAAACCAAAAGAAAAACTGGAACATTGACAAAGTGGAGGAAATCAAACACACTCTTAACCAATGGGCCCAAAGAAATCCCAAGTGAACTATTTAAAAAATATTTATATCGGTGACCAACTCCTTCCTTAACGAGGGTTCTGCTCGCCCCTTCGGTTCCCTGTCCTCCTTCCTCCCACCAGGAGAACTGGCCCTGTGGTAGAGACTGAGGAGAAGCAGAGAAAGGACAGTAAGGGTGAAGAAAGACCTGGCTGCGTCTTGGGGGGCTTCTGTAGTGCCAGAAGGGGAGGTGGCAGAAGGTACAGGTGGTTCACACCTTGTGGAGGACAGTGTGTGGGCAGGGGCTCCCTTCCAGCTCTTTCTTCCTGACACCTCAGGTGCAGAAGAGTAATCTCTCCTTTAGTGAACTATGTGTCCTCTTCTGCTGTCTGCCTTCCCTGGGAAAATGGCTTCAAAATTAGCATTTTTGCCACCTGATCCAACTTACATGCTGATGTATGATGAATGTGGAAGCCTCTGGACTTTACATCAATCACACCCAGCAGACTGGCAGCACTCTTCTAGACAAAGAAATGCTATTAGAGTTTACTGACTAGAACCAGTAAAAGCAGCAGAATTCCTCTATGTTTATGCTTGTTCACCCAATGTCAAGTACACTTTATTCTTCTCACATGAAAGTGCCGTTGATCTTGGTCAGATGAGCAGCTTTACGTAGGACTGGGATCACGGAGCAATAGTCATATGTTCTCATAGGATTATTCTGGGATGGTGCAAGGTCTGGGAAACCAACAGAGAAAAGCCTCTGTGCAGATATAGAAGCTGTTTGGCTTGCTCTTAGGACAAGATATGGATAACGCCCTGAAAATGTGATTCTATAATGACCAAATTAGAGAGGGACAGTACCATCTGTGGATCTTGCGGCTTGGTGTAAGAGTGCTTGCATAATTCTTCATTCCCCTTTGACCTCGGCAATGCCAGTCGCTTTTCCTGATACCCGGAAGACCTACTGTTTGGATGCATTCCCAAACATTGATGAAGTCTCTAAGATAACCTCTCCAGTATTAACAATTTATGGGACTGAAGGTGAAGTCAGTGACTTTTCACATGGCCTCACATTGTTTGAGTCTTCCCAAAGACCCGTGGATCCTCTGTGGGTAAAAGGGACCATCACAATGATATGGAACATGAGGGACAGCACCTTGAAAGGTTGAAACAGTTTGGATCACAGGAACCGGTCAATTTGCAAATTAGTCTGTAAATTTGTATACTAGGTTTTCCTTTCTTGCTGTGCTGAATTCTTTGGTAAATAACATGAAGCCTGAAGGTTTTGTTTGCAAATCATGTGAGCTGCCTTCATAAACGTACCGGTAATGAATTGTAAACAGACTTAATGGAGGCTTTAATTACCAGAACTGGAAACTGGAAATAACAGTACCATGCAATCAGGTTATGTAATTTGTATTTTTTCTGTGAATTTTTTTAAACATTAAAATAAGTACTGTGTAAGATTTTAATTCTATAAAACCAAATGCTGTAAAATTATTGCCAGCTATTTTTGCATAGCAGAAACAAATTTATAAATATTTTTAAAACATCTCAGGGCACTGGGTGGCTCAATCAGTGAAGCATCTGACTTGATTTCAGCTCAGGTCATTATTTGTTTTGTGAATCCTAGCTCCACATCAGGCTCTGTGCTGACAGTGCAGAGCCTGCTTGTGATTCTCTCTCTCCCTCTCTCTCTGCCCCTCCCCTGCTCTCTCTCTCTCTCTCTCAAAAGAAATAAACTTAAAAAATATTTTGAAAACATCTCAATGTCTTAAGTCATCATCACCAGGTAAACAAATATAATATTTAGTCAATAAAAAGGTGTATATCTAAAACAATTCAAGAACTCATAATAAGATTAACTGTGGTAAATGTGCAAGTTCATTATAGATACAGGCTTACACCCTGTTGTATACAGATAGAGGCTTAAATGGTTATCTTATTGGAAAATACACTGAGTTTTCTGTATTCCCTGGTTATCATACATTGTCACCTTTAAAAATAATGTTAAGTATTAATTTTTATGCCATCTATTAATTTACCAACTAGTTACCTTGTAAATGAGAAGTCATGATAGTACTGAATTTCAGCTTAGTTAGGATTTACAGGTTTGGCCCTGTGAGACAACCACTTAAAATTCCCATTGTTGTCATTTAAATGGCATTTAGAACTCCAAGAATGAGTCTGTATGCAATGTTCTTTCAAATTTTGACAAATCTCATAGAATTGAAGTACTCCTCATTATAAGAACACCTGAGAGTCCATTAGATGTTCTTCAAGACCACAAACAGGCTGGTTATTTGGCCGTTGAAATTTTGACCTATTTTTAGTAAGACCTATTGGTTTAGAATACTAACAGAATTTCATGGGTTCCCTCCTGGATGCAGGAGATAAGAGAACATTTCACTCATAACATTTGTATTATGCAATGCAAACAAAATTAAATTGTTTTTCCTTGAATGAATCCTGCCTGAATAAAACAATGAAAGAAAAAGAAAAAGAGGGGTGCCTGGGTGGCTCAGTTGGTTGAGCATCTGATTTCTGATTGCACCTCAGGTCATGAACTCCTGGTCATGAGACTGAGCCCTGCTTTTGGGCTCCATGCTGAAGGTGGTGCCTGCTCAGTTTCTCTCTGCCCACTTCCCCACTCACCCACCCACGCTATAAATAAATAACTAAATAAATAACCAAATAAATAGCTTTAAAGAATTACAAAAAGAAAAAGAACAGTATGTAGTCTAATTTGTAAATGAATGAATATTGAAATAATACACACTGGATATATTTTAAAGCCTTTTTTCTTGCTTGTTCTCCGGTTACATCTAAGACTATAGTGCATGATTCCCTTCAAAGTATATCAAGTATTGTGAATACTTTGGTCCAGATGTGTCAAATTAACAGTAAAATAACAAGTATACCACCAAAAAAATCATTGGAAAATATTTAGAGACACCTGAAAACAAAACTCCATATATCCAAACTTATAGAATACAGGGAAAATAAGGCTAATGGGAAAATTTATAGCTGAAAATGCTTATATCAAAAAAGATCTCAAATCAACAACCAAACTCTACAACTTAAGAACTAGTAAAAAGAACAACAAAGTAAACACAAGGCTAGCAGAAGAAAGTTAGGAATCAGTATTATATCAGAGATAAATAATAGGAGTAGAAAAGTAATCTTCCAGGAATTGGAATAGGAATAGCAGAGACGATAGAGAGAATAGAATAGAATAGAAGAGAGATAAATAATAGAAGTAGAAAAGGGAATAGAAAAGTAATCTGGAAAATCAATGAAACCAAAAACTCGTTCTTTGCAAAGATCAATAACATTGACAAAGCTTTACCTAGATTGACTAATGACATAAAGAGAGAAAACACACTACTAAAATCAGAAAGGAAAGTGTAGATACTATTACCTATTCTACAGAAATAAAAAGGATTATAAGACAGTACTGTAAACAACTGTATGCAAACAAATTGGAAAACCTAGATGAAATGAATAGATTCCCTGAAACTAAAACCTACCAAGACACAATTATAAGAAAATAGAATATCTGAATAGACCTATAACCAGAAAGGGTACACTTGACAAAGAAAAGCCTTGGACCTCATGGCTTTACTGGTGAGATTTACCACACATTTACAGAACTAACACCAACACTTTTCAAACTCTTCCCAAAAATCTGAAGCAAAGGGAAACTCTTCTGAAGTCATTCTATAAAGCTAGCATGGTCTTGATACCAAAGCCAGACAAAGATACTACAAGGAAAGAAAGCTACTGATCAATATCCCTGATGAATATTGGTGCAAAACTCAACAAAATACTAGCGAATTGAATTCAGAAGCATATTAAAATGGTTATACACCAAGACAAAGTGGGATTTATTTGTGGAATGAGAGGATGTATCAACATAGGAAATCAATCAAGGTGATACATCACATTAAAAAAATTAAGGTGAAAAAAACCACATGGTCATCTCAATGCTCAATGCAGAAAAAGAAAAAATTCAACATCCTTTCCTTATAAAAGCACTTATTCAACAAGGAAGAAAAGGAAATTATCCCAAAATAATAAAATCCAATGATGAATACCCCACAGTGAACATCAATGTTGAAAGCCTAAAAACTTTCCCTCTAAGATTAGGAATAAGGCAAGGATGTCTGCTCTCATCATTTTTGTTCAACATAGTATTGGAAGCTATAGCCTGAGTAGTTAGCCAAGAAAAAGATGTAAAAGGTATCCAGACTGGAAAGGAAGGAATGAATTGATCCCTGTTTCATTACATAAACTTCTCTGTAGAAACTCCAGAAAAGAATCCAACCAAAAAAGAAAAGAAAAGAAAAGAAAAGAAAAGAAAATGGTAAAATTAATAAATGAATTCAGCGAAGTTGCAGGATACAAAATCACATGAAAAAATCATGTGCATTTTTATTCAGTCACAATGAACAGTTCAAAAGGACATTAAGAAAACACTTCTATTTACAATAGCATGAATAAAACTGTGGGAGCTGACTCACGAAGGAGGCAAAAACTTGTACAGGGAAAACTAAGAAAATTGCTGAAAGAAATTCATGAAGACATTAAGAAAAAGGAAGACTTTTCTACGTTGAAAGACTTAACATTTTTGATTTGTTAATATTACCCAAAGCAATCAACAGATTCAATGCAATCCCTATCAGAATCCACATGATATATTTTGCAGAAATAGAAAAATTCATTCTAAAAATCATATGGAATTTTATTTGGGGTCAAGAGACCCCAAAAGCCAAAACATTCATGAAAAAGAACAAAGTTGAAGGCCTAACTTTGAATTTCCTAATTTTGAAACTTATATAAAGCTACCGAAATCAAAGCATTGTGGTAGTGGTATAAAAATAGATATACAGACTTAAGCAGAAACAGAGTCCAGAAAGTCACCTTTGGATGTATGGTCAAGTGATTATTGCCAAGGGTGCCAAGACCATTTATTGTGAAAAGACAGTCATTTCAACAAATGATACTGGGAAAACTGGATATCCACATGCAAAAGAATACAGTTGACCCATACCTAAGACCGCACTCAAATTACTCTAAAAATGGATGAAAAACCTAATCCTAAGGGCAAAAACTATAAAAATCTTAGAAGAAAAACTTAGGGCAAAGCTTCACAACATTAGATTTGACAGTGATTTCTTGAATGTGACATGAAAGTCATAGGCAACAAAAGAAAAAATAGTCAAATGGGTCCTTGTGAAAATTTAAAACTTCTGTGCATTGAAGAACAGTATCAAGAGAGGAAGAATGTAACCCATAGAATGGGAGAAAATAGTTCCAACTCACAAATCTGATAAGGGAGTAATATTCAGAACACATAGACAGCTCCTGAGACGAAAAAAGACCAACAACCCAATTAAAAAGTGGGCTGGGGACTTGAACAGATATTTCTCCAAAGAAGATATATAATGGCCAACAAGCACGTGAGAAGATATGCAACATCAATAATCCTTAGGGAAATGCAAATCAAAACCACAGTGAGATACCAGTTCTTAGGGGGAAGAAGTGGTTTCTTCCAGCCTTCATACAAGGGAACAAATGAGGGTCCATCGATACCACTTCACACCAAATAGAATGGCTACTCTTTTAAAAATAACAAAATAACAAGTGCCAGTGAACAGGAAAAGAAATTGGAACCCTTGTACACTGTTGGGAATGTAAAAAGAGCAGCCACTATGGAAAATGGTATGAAGCTTCCTCAAAAAATTAAACATAGAATTATTGTATGATCCACCCACTCCATTTGTGAGTATATACCCAAAAGAATTGAAAGAAGAGACATGAACAGGTGTTTATAAGCAGCATTATTTACAAGAGCCAAAAGAATTAAGCAACCCATTGTCCATCAATAGATGAAGGGATAAGCAAAATAAGGTGTATACGTACAATGGAATACGATACAGCCTTACAAAGAAGGAACAACCTGATACACACTACAACACGGATGAACCTTGAGAAGATTGTGCTAATTGAAATACACCAGCCACCAAAACACAAGTATTGTATGATTGCACTTACATATGGGATCTAGAATAGCCCAATCCATAGAGACAGGAACTAGAATGGCATTTTGCAGAGGATGTGACAAGGGGATAATGACGGAATTTTGTTGAATGGATAAAGAGTTTCAGTCTTGATTATAAGAAAAGAGTTGAAGACAGATGGTGTTGACGGTAGTCTTGGAGTATAAATGTACTTAATACACTGAACAGTACACCTAAAAATGATTAAGATGGTAAATCTTACATTTTACGCTTTAAAACTATGATAAATTTGGTCATTGATGCTAACTACCATCATTTTCTAAACATTAAAAATGAAGTAAATGAATCATTTTAGAGAAGCAGGGAGGGGCCATCTGATTAAGGTTTATGGATCTAGACGTCAGGGGCATGCAGGGATATTCCCTCCAAGGTAAGACACCGATTATTGCAAGTTGCATCTCTCACTGCAAAGAAGGAAGGACATGGCCCAGGGGACACGTGGGGTTCCAGCAACACACATTTCACCCCTAGGGGTTACGTTTGGCCCACGTCTGGATGACCTAGAGGGATGCTAGCTTTGAGTGGGACCAGAACAGAAAGATCCAGGCCATGCTACATTCAGATACCATCTATTGGACCTCTTGATGGTAGAAGGGTCGATGCTGGGAAAGGATGCGGTGCGGAGCTAAAGGAAAGCACTAGTAGGAGAATCACATGCTGGCACCTCAGGTATTATAGTAAGGTCATGCCATCCACAAAGAGTAGTAGATTCCCTTTTAGTATAGAAGTGCCATGTGGTGTGTTTCAGGACCTGGTAAGACAGAATGTTTGTCCATGGGACACCAAGAAGGCACATGATTAAAAATGACCATATGCAGGGCTCCTGGTGGCTCAGTCTGTGAAGTGTCTGACTCTAGATTTCGGCTCAGGGCATGATCTCACAATTCATGAGATAGAGTTCTGGATTGGGCGCAGTGCTGAGCATGGAGTCTGCTTAGGATTCTCTCTCTCCCTCTCTCGGTACCTCCCCCCACTCATTCTCTCTCTCTACACCCCCTCAAAAGAAATTAATAAACTTTTAAAAATGACCCTATGTGCTAGGTTCTGTGTAACACACTAAGTCATCAATTAGCCAGGTCCTCATCAGTCCATCCTAAATGGAAATGGTCTCTCGGCACTGAAGCCTGAATCATTCACCAGCAAACACCCACCCATGAACAGGAAATGAAACACTGAGCTGATAAGTTGACTTCATCAAGCCTTTATCACTGGTCAGCCCAGGACTGGTGGAATGGGCGCATGAATGGAGTGACCACATGTCAGAGACAAAGCCACATATGGATCCAGCAGCCATGATTCCCATTTGGTCTACTGCTACCTCTGAATGTCCACCCTGTCAGAAACAGAGGCCAACACTGGGCCCTGCTATAACACCATCTCTTTAGGTGATTAACTGTCCATGAAGTGACAAATTGACTGCATTGAGCCCCTTCCATCTTGGAAGGGCCAGAGACTCATCCTCACGGGACAGATACCTCTCCCATGTGTGCGCTCCTGTTTCCTGCCCACACAGCCAGTGCCACTATCTAGGGGCTATCAAAATGCATGATCCACAGGCTCAGAATTGCTCTCAACATGGTATGTAGCTGGGAGACCCCTCACAGTGAAGGAGGTGCAGGATGTGCCGTGACTATGGGATCCACCTGTCATGTTACATTTCAGATGGTCCAGATTTAGTCAGCCACACAGAATGGCCCTTCTAGGGCACAAGCTGTCAACTTTGAGAAAATACTCCAAAGGGATGGGTGCCATTTTCCAGAAGACAATGTATTTATTGAATGAGATTTCTCTATATAGTGCTGTGGTCTCATGAAGAAGAGTATGTGAGTCCAGGACCCAAGGGGTGGAAACAGGTATTGATCCACATACCGTTGCTTCCAATCAGCCACTGGAGAAATTTTGCTTCTTTTGTCTGCATTTCTCAACATGGCAGGTTGGAGGTCCTGGAATAAGGATTGACTGACCCTCATACACATTATGGCTGCCACCAGGGATGTTTGGACTCCCTGTGCCCAGGGCAGGAGTCTGCTCTTCTCCAGGTGGAAGTAATCCACCCTGATCAGGATTACTGAGGGGGTCGGGGGTCGGGGTCCTCTTACACAACTGGGATAAGAGTAAATGTAGGGGGAACCCGGGTGAGACGCGGATGCCTGCTGGTTCTTCCTTGTCCCATTGTAACTATGAAGGGACAAGTGCAGGAACCCAGCCTGACAAGGTCTTCATTTCCAACGGCCCAGACTGCTCAGGTAGGAAGGTTGCAGTCACGCTCCCAGATAAGCCACAAGGGCCCCCACACCTGGGCTCTGCAATCCATGGCAGTATTTGTGCAGACGCCCTACTTCCCATGGGCTGGGTCACACAGTAGCAGGTCTGGGACATGAAGGCGGGCTGGTTTCTGGGTGGCATGGGGCTGTCTGACGGCTGACTGTAGCTGAGGACTCCTCTCCGGCCTTGCTCACCTTCACGTAGGTTGCCTGGTGGTCTGTGATAGTGCAACACACCTGTCTCCTCTGGACCATCATGTGGGGCCGGACTGGCATCTCGGTCTGCTGGCCCTTCCAGAATTTTTTGTCTCCCTCTGCTATGCTCTGACAGGTGTTTCCTCTGATAATATCATGGTGAATTTAACCCTGTCTGGTTTTGGAACCTGCTCCCGGGAGGACTAACAAAATCTTTCCGTCTGTAAAGCAACCACCCACTGCTTATTCCTTCTGTAAATTCCTCCTCTTTGTCCAGTTTCTCCCTTCAGCCTCTGCTCCAGGGCATTTGTCTTGTAGTATCTTGTGAGCAAAGAGGAGTTTGTTGTTTTAAGCCACTAACTGTGAGCGTCGTCTGTTACACAGTAATAGATTGCTAATAAAGCTCTCTAAAACTTATTTTATTCTACATCTCTTTTATTTCCTTGCACTTGAGTTTTTCAATGTTTATTTTTATTTTTGAGAGAGAGACAGAGAGTTAGTGAGACACAGAGCGTGTGCAGGGGAGGGGTAGAGAGAGGGAGACATAGAATCCGAAGCAGGCTACAGGCTCTGAGCTGTCAGCACAGAGCCTGACACGGAGCTCGAACCCATGAACCATGAGATCCTGACATAGGCCAAAGTCGGACTTTTAACCAACTGAGCCACCCAGGCACCCCTCCTTGCACTTTGAAAATGTTGTCTGTATTCACTGCCTTCAATTCTGCTCCTTTATTTTCTTGCTCTTGTTTTCTATTGTGTTTTGTCTCTCCTTGCACCGGTCTGCTCCCCCTTTCCCTTCCTCTGTCTTTATTATGGATGATTCTAAACATATACGATAAGATTCCAAATGAATAAAACAATACTATATGGTGATGTGGAAACGAAACATATCTGGACTTAGAGGTTGAAGGTATAGTAACAAGGTACATGGAATTCAAGTAAAGGAAATCAAGTTATTAATAGGGTCAGACCTGGGCAGTCCTGCAACCAGGCCGTGATGTTCACACTATTGCCTGCCCTTCAGGTGAAAGAGCTGCCTCTCAGTTTTCATTTTCAGAGCAATCGGAACAGCAACAGAAACACATGCACACGCCTGGTGAAAGGTTACACTGGTACAAACACTTTGGAAATCAAGCTGGCGTTCGCTGGTCTGGTTACAGCACATCCCGCGTACAGTCTAGCAATCCTACTCCTGATCATACACTCAGGAGGATTTCCGGCCCATTAAAATGAAATACCAAAGTTCATGCCAAGGATACTCTGTAAGAACTATTTGCATTGGAAGAAAACCACAGCCAATTATTCTGAACCGTGTAACAGAGAGGATACAGAATATCATACACATTTGATCTTTTGGTCATTTGATCTTCTGCTCACTGGCACCTCATTAATTTCTGGCATACAATGTTGCATATGGTGTGCAGACAATTCTATCTCGTGAAGGATTTGATGGGGCACATTAACTTCACATTCAACTGGTTCAATGTATTCACAGAATGAAAAAGTACATTGTTGCTCAATGCAAATTAAGCTGGAAATCATACAAAGGAATAACCACTGATGAAATTGCAGATTTGAATGGAATGACAACAAGCAGAATTGCCTAAAATATTTTAGGACAGAGTAACTGTGTTTTTTAAAATTTGTTGATGCCTGGGGCACCTGGGTGGGCTCAGTCGTAAGCGTCCGACTTCAGCTCAGGTCACGATCTCACGGTCGGTCCGTGAGTTCGAGCCCCGCGTCGGGCTCTGGGCTGATGGTTCAGAGCCTGGAGCCTGCCTCTGATTCTGTGTCTCCCTCTCTCTCTGCCCCTCCCCCATTCATGCACTGTCTCTCTCTGTCTCAAAAATAAATTAAAAAAAAAAAGTTAAAAAAAATTAAAATAATAAAATAAAATTTGTTGATGCCTAAATCTCTTTTACCAAATCTCATTGAAGACCATAGTGAGAGATGTTAAGTTTATATGAATGTTCAATAAATTTCTCATTATTACTTTCTAAAGACAAGTTTGAAGCATTCAATAAAAATAATGGGTGAAAGAAGCATTTGACTTACAAACCCTGGCAGATTCCAAGATGGTTGCCTTAACCAACCTCAGGTTGTTCATACTCTCCCAGTTGTTGGATCAAACAGTAATCCTGGTGCTGGTGTGAAGGGACTTTGCATGTGCAGTTAAGGGTCATATCAGCTGAATTAAAACAGGAGGGTTATCATGGTTAATCCTGACCTCATCAGGAGAGCCCTTAATAGGATCAGGTTCTTCCTGAGTGAAGGCCTGGCATAATGAACAGGACTCACCGTGAGAGAAGCCTTGACCATGGAAGGGGCCACCGGGCAAGCAGTGCTGGTGGCCACAGGAGCTGACAGCAGCATCCCACTGACATTGTGCAAGGAAGTGGACCCTTGCAGGGGGATGTTGAGGGGATGTTGAGGGGATGTTGAGCGCAAGGTGCAAACATTGCCTGTGACACACCGGAGAGAACCCTCAGCATCACACTGGACTGCTGACCTGCAGAACTGGGACACATGGATGGCTGCTGTCGTAAGTCACTATGGTTGTGGGAATTTGTTCTGCGGCAATAGGAAACCACTGCACAGCCTCAGTGTACATAGCGGTCTTGCCCCCGGAATGAAGTTATGAAACTTCATGCATACTAGTGGCATGAAAAAAATCTTTCCTCATTTTTGCTTATGTATTTTTCATTTTATGATTTTGTATCATGGAATTAAATTCTTTAATTTTTTTTTAAATTTGTCTTTTATTTTTTGAGAGAGACAGACAGATCATGAGTGGGGGATGGACAGCGAGAGAGAGAAGTAGATACAGAATCTGAAGCAGGCTCCAGGCTCTGACTGTCAGCACAGAGCCTGACATGGGGCTCGAACTCATGAACTGTGAGATTATGACCCGAGTGGAAGTCGGACGCATAATGGACTGATGCCACCCAGGCACCCCTGGAATTAAATTCTAATAGCATATTTCATTCATTCATTCATTTGAAAACAATTAATTTAGTGTTTACCATTCACCAGGAATGGCTTTCTATGCCGGGGATACAGCTTTCACCAAAATAGCCCAAAGCCCCTGTGCTCATGGGCCCTACATTCTAGAGGCTTCCCAAGAGTGGGACGCGGTCACTGGAGCATTTTCAGTGAACACATGACACAACCTGACTCACATTAGCAAGGTCGCTGACTCCTGCAAGGAGAAGAGCCCCAGGTGGCAAGTGATGCAGGGCACCAGGGCCACAATCCAGGAGGGAGAGGATGGTGGAGACTTAGGGGAGGAGAGGGCCTGAGGGATGAGAGAGACGTAGAGAAGGGCTGCAGACACAGGGTGAGGAAAAGAAGCAGAGGGAAAGAATTCTAAACCAGTGGAATTCTCAGATTTAAATATGTTGTTATACAGATTTTCAATAAACCTCTATCTACAGGGCTTAGCAAGAAATTCTTTGCATCTACTGTTTACTGTACTCTGGGGGCTGCCTGAAAACCAATTACCTCCTTACATTAATCAGGGTGGAGAAAATGGTACCAATAACACCCCAATAAAATATTCCTTGGGTTTTCATTCACAACCACAGGCAGTGCACGAACACTGGTGAAGGGCGTTTTCACTGCACTAAATACATGCCACTTTGAAGGAATTGATGGTTGCATACTATGGTCGAAATATACTGTATTAATGATATTTTCTGTATTCTTGATGCTCTGACATTTGTGACTCCCATCACTGGGGAGACACTGTCCGTCCCCTGGCTGGACAATTCTTAGAGACAGCTAAGTGCTTGCCCCGGAGCATGCCTTTCCTTTGCAAACTCAACAATCCAATCCAGATGCCACATTCTGAACCATCTCTCTGTCAGGCGCATACACTCCAGGAGGCAATATTCCTCTGCTCCAAAGACTCAGGGTCAGCTACCAGCCTTCTAGAGAGAACTCCCATCCCCCAGAGCCCACCGATAACGTTATTCAGACTGGTCAGTTCTAAACTGTTTCCCCAGCCCCTCCTTCCCTTTCTCAAGGAAAACACAATCGAGGCTCTGAGCCATGCTTTCTTCCTCTCCTTCTGCCCCCACTTGGCCCTGTGTGGCGTGCCCTGCCCCTCCCCTCGGGAAATGTAAGTGATAAAAGAAATCTTCCCGCAGTGGCATCAGCCTCTCCAGCTGTCACTTAGTCCCCTTGATAAACAAAGGCCCAGGCACAGATCATATACAGTAGCAAACTGTACTTCTATGTGCTGCTTTGTGTTGAGGATTGTCTGGGACTCACAGAGCTATGGAACGAAGATCATTTTAAAATACAAAAGCTCGGGGCGCCTGGGTGGCTCAGTCGGTTGAGCGTCAGACTTCAGCTCAGGTCACGACCTCGTGGTCCGTGAGTTCGAGCCCCGCGTGGGGCTTTGGGCTGATGGCTCAGAGCCTGGAGCCTGCTTCCGATTCTGTGTCTCCCTCTCTCTCTGCCCCTCCCCCATTCATGCTCTGTCTCTCTCTGTCTCAAAAATAAATTTTAAAAAAACGTTAAAAAAAATACAAAAGCTCTACGCCATGGTTTGGGAAAATGAAAATTACAGCTTTAGTTATTGCAAGGCTATGAAAACAAATGTATCTAGGAAGGATAAAACCACTACTTTGACAGATTAGATTTGGATCATGGAGTGGTGACCAAGATGATGGTTAATAAACAAAAAGCAAACAGACCTCTGTGAGATTCTCTAGCTGGTGCCTCAGGCACAGGTGCCCCAGGTTTCAAGAGGAAACCATTGTTTCTCTACCAACCATCCCGAACCCAGCTCAGTCTCTGACATCAAATTCCCTGGGACGAAGTTTCCTTCTAAAACAGTCCAGGAGGTTATGTCCTTCCCTGTGCAGAAGCTTTTTATATGGATGTAGTCCCAGTAGTTTATTTGTGCTTTGGTTTCCCTTGCCTCAGGGAACACATCTAGAAAGAAGTTGTTACTCCCCATGTCAAAGAAATTAGCGTGTGTGTTCTTTTCCAGGATTTTTATGGTTTCAGGCCATTTTGGCCTTTAATCCACTTTGCATTTATTTTTGTGTATGGTGTGAGAAGTGGTCCCTATTCTTTCTTTGGCATGTTGCCTTCCTGATGAGAGCACCTGGTGATGTATGGAATTGTTGAATCACTTTGTTGTTCTCGGAAACTAATAAAACACTGTATGTTATCTGACTGGAATTTAAATAAAAACAATGAATAAATAAGTAAATAAATAGGTAAGTCAGTCAGTCAGTCAGTCCAGGGAGAGAGATAAGGGGTTAGAGGAAGGGAGTCCAGTTCAGGGGGGTGGGGGAGGGGGTGTTTCCAGGAAGGGAAGTGAGGAGAAAGGGCTGAGCCCAGTGTGCTGTCTCTACCTGGCACCTTCAGAAAGTCCCTGGACCAGAACTCAGAGAAACAGTGTGACAAAGAGAGCTCCCTGCAAGAGGAGAGGGGTCAGGTCCCAGTCCCTTGTCCCCAAGAGGGTGTGGCTCTCAGGGTGGAAGGTGCAAGGGCACAGAGGCAGGGAAGCCTAGTGTTGGGAGTCCCCATCTCCCCTGGTCTCACTTCTCCCTGTCACAGCCTGTGTCAGGTCCCCCTGTCTGGGATTCATGAAGGCGCCCCTGTTCACACTCCCATTGCCTGTCTGGTTTCTAGAGAAGACTATCATATCAGCTTCACCGCGTTCCCTGGCCTGTCCTGGCCACAGACAGGCTGGGACTTAGATTCTCCCAGGGGATGGGGATCCTGGGGCCTTGAACCTGCCTCCTGGTGCTTTCAGGGGCCTGGCCATGACCCTGACCTGGGCCAGTGAGTGTGAGGTCAGAAGGAAAGAGCCTGTTATGTGTAGGAGCAAAGGGACCGCCTGGTGGGGACGCTGGACCACTGGGGAAGGGGGCCACCGCCCCCACTCCACACCCCCACCCACCCCTGCCCAGGCCTGGGCCATCCTCCCCTTGAGTCCTTCTTGCGACCCCGCCCTGCTCTCCGCCCCCCCCCCCCCCCCCCCCCCCCCCCCCCCCCCGGTGGAGTGCCCCTCGCCCTGCCCTCCCGGCTGCCTCCATCTGGGACCCGGCTCCGGGCCTGGAGGAGGGTCGGACGGGGTCTCAGCCCCTTTGTGCCCACAGTTCCCACTCCTTGAGGTGTTTCCACACCGCGGTGTCCCGGACCGGTCGCGGGGAGACGCTGTACGTCTCGGTGGGCCAAGTGGACCACACGCAGTTCCTGCGATTCCACAACGACGCCGCGAGTGCGAGGGTAGAGCTGTGGAAGCCGTGGGTGGAGCAAGAGGGACACAGTTTGGGACGAGCAGACGGAGATCGCCAAGGTGCACGCACAGACCTCCCGACCGAACCTGCACACCGCCCTCCGCCACTACGACCAGAGCGAGTCCGGTGAATGACCCGGGCCAGGGTCCAGGTGACGAGTCCCTGAATCCCCCTTGGACCTGCTGAGGTCTCTCTGAGCTCCGGGTCCGAGATTCACCCCGACGCCAGGAGACCTTCGCGGCCCCCACCCAGGATGAGCCCGCGGGGATTCACTCGGATTTTATCTAGTTTCTGGGTCTTTGACCAATCACTGCGGGTAGGTATCCTGAGGAGTGAGGCCAGGAGAGCCTGGCTGCAGGGCTGGGGGGGGGGGGGGGGGGACGGCTGCGGTGGGGGGGGGGGGGGCTAGCTAGCTAGTGGGCGGGGATGCCCGCGAGGCTGGGTGAGAGAGTGGGCGGGGCCAGGGCCTCACCTTCCAAGGCACTTCTGGCTGCAACTTAGGGTTCGATGCGAACCACCTCGGCGGGTGTGAGCAATTCGCTAGGAGGGCGCCGATTACAGCCCCCTGAAGGAGGACCTGCACTCCTGGAGGGCAGCGGAGGAGGCGGTTCGGATCCTGGGCGCCAGTGGGAAGCTGCCTGAGCAGCCAAGCACTACCGGGTGTTACCTGCAGAGGGAGTGCGTGCGGGGGCTCCACCTGTACCTAGAGAAAGGGAAAGAGACCTTGTAGGAAGCAGGTGTGTGGGGCCGCCAGGCCTCCTGATCTCCCCTGGGGCAGGTGCTGTACCTCCTGCTGGCCCCACCAAAAGGGAGGAAAATAGGATTGACACCAGAATTCTTCCCTGTCCCCCTCCTTGGGTCCTGAGGGTGAGGACGTTCCCCTGGGTTTTCGGATCCTGTGTCAGAGAGAGACTGGCTCGCAGGACCCATCCTTCTCTCAGGACAGAGGGGATCCAGTCTCTGTGGAGAGACATATCTCTAAACGAATTCAATAGCAGGTTTCCTTGACCCTGGTATTCACCTTGGGCACCCCCAGGTGACGTCCTCCCTCAAGCCTTGCTCTCTGTCCCATGCCCAACTTCATTGGAGGGCTGACTCCAGGTGTTTTGAGCCACTGGGCCTCCTCTACCAGGTCAGGACTAGAAGTCTCTGTTCCCTCACTCAGGGACCCTGAGCCTCCTCCCCTAGGCTGTCTTACTTACCCTGCCTCCAGACCTTCCCAAGGGATGGGAAGTTATGCCAGATCCTGGAGCTCAGGCTGGGATGTGAGTCTTGCACTCCCCTGCCCACCCCATTGTCCTCTCCATTCTCAGCATGGTCACATGAGTGCTGCTTCGGTGGCCCCTGGGGGATGATGCAAAGTTCCTAAAGTCTCTGACCCTTCTCCTCAGATCCTCCACAGACACATGTGACCTGCCACCCCATCTCTGACCATGGGGGGACCCTGAAGTGAAGGGCTGTGGGCTTCTACCGGACAGAGATTACTGTGACCTGGCAGTGTGATGGGGAGGATCTGACCCAGGACACGGAGCTTGTGGACACCAGGCCTGCCGAGCCGGGACCTTCCAGAAATGGGCAGCTGTAGTGGTGCCTTCCGGGAGAGGAGCAGAGATACACGTGCCTGTGCAGCACGGGAGGCTGCAGGATCCCGTCAGCCTGAGATGGAGTAAGAAGGGGGATGAAGGGGTGGATTCTATCCACACAGCAGAATACACGACACCTTCTGTAGACCTTCAGCGGCATCACAGCTGAGGCCCAGGGGTCAGAACTCTCACCTTCCCTTTCGTTCCCGGAGCCCCTGCGTCACTCCAACATCCCCATCATGGGAATCATTGCTGGTCTGGCTGTCCTTGGAGCTGTGGTCACTGGACCTGGGACCTGGAGGAGGAAGAGCTCCCGCAGGGAAAGGGGTGAGGTCAGAGTTTTCTTGCACGAGGTTGCAGGGAGAGTGATGGGGGGAGGGGGGGAGGGGTTCAAGCCATATGTAATTTTCCAGTGTCTTATCTCAGTCCTGAGAGGCACCATCCACACACATGTGCTCACCCAGTTGGACCCTGTTTGCTAATACTCTTTCGAAAATCACACCTGAAAAAGAGACAAAACATTCACCTCGATGCTTCTGGTGATGGGACCTGATTCCCAGCAGTCACAGGACAGAGGGGAAGCCCTGCTGCACACAGACCTCCAGGAGGCTTTGATCTAGTTTCCACATGTCCTCTTACCTCACATTGTGTAATCTTGCCCTAGGTCTGTAGTTAAAGTTCTGGAAATTTCTTTGGAGGCCAAAATTTCAGGGGCCCCTTTAGGACCTCAGGGCCCAAGCCTTCTCCCTGGCCTCTGATACGATGCTTTGTTCTCACAGGGGAAAAGATGGAGCTACACTCAGTCTGCAAGTAAGTATGGACGGGGTGATCCCTGAGACCCTGGGTAGTGCAGACGGGACCCCATGAGGAGCTCACCCACCCCATAGCTCCCTTGTCTCATCTCCTGGAGGCTCTGACCACGTCCTGTTGTACTGTGGCTGTGACAGTGCCCAGGGCTCTGATGTGTCTCTCAAGGCTTCTAAAGGTGAGACCTTCAGGGTGCCTGGGTGGCTTAGTCGGTTAAGCATCTGACTTCAGCTTGGGTCATGAGCTCAGAGTTCGTGAGTTCGAGCCCCACATCAGGCTCTGTGCTGACAGTGCAGAGCCTGGAGCCTGCTTAGACTCTCTGTCTCCCTCTCTCTCTGCCCCTCCCCCACGGTCTCTCCCTCCCTCCCTCCCTTTTTCTCTCAAAAATAAACATTTAATATATATATATATATATATATATTTGTCAAATTATATATAAAGGTGAGACCTTGGAGGGGCTAAAGTGGGAAGGGGCACAGGGGACGAGATTGGGTTAAGGGGATCCTCTGGACTTGGATATTTGAGTGCGTGGAGGGTTTTTACAAATGTTACCACTTAGAATGACTGACTTGAATGTGTTCATGATTATTTTCTGTCACAGTGTGAGCCAGCTGCCTCGTGGGGGACCGAGTGATATAATGTCTCCCTCTCTCCCTCTGCCCCTCCCCCATTCTCTCCCTCCCTCTGTCCCTCCCTCCCTCTCTCTCTCTCTCAAAAATAAACAAACATTCAATATATACATATGTCAAATTTTATATATATATAATATATATATTTATAAAAGTGATAACATGGGGAGCGGTTGGGACAGTGGGGATGAGATTGGGGGTTATGGGAATCCTCTGGACTTGGACATTTTGAGTGCATGAAAGGTTTTTCCAAATGTCACCACTTATAATAACTGACGTGAATGTGTTCATGATTAGTTTTCACAGTGTGAGCCAGCTGCCTCCTGGGGGACTGAATGATACGAGGTTTGTTCTCACTGCCACTTAGTGACATCAAGAACCCTAGACTCCTTTATGTGTAGAAGGTGTCCGAATGTGTCCTTGTTCCTGGTAGCATAATGTGAGGAGATAGGGACAGTGGCCCACTCCCCACCACGACCCCTTCCCACACACACATGCTGTAATGGTATCATGATGCATTCACATGATCAGTCATCAGAATGTACACATTAAATACACGCAAATCTTGGTGATCAATGATGCCCTAATAAAGCTGTTTATAAATTAATTTTATTTGGCAGGAGAGACTAGAAGATGGTGGCATAGGAGGATGCTGGGCTCACCGCATCCTGCTGATCACTTAGATTCCACCCAATCTGCTTAAATAACCCAGAAAACCGCCAGAAGGCTAGCAGAACAGACTGTCCAGAGCCAAGCATAGACAAGAGGCCCATGGAAGAGGGTAGGAAGGGTGGAGAGACGGTGTGTGCTACACAGACTGGCAGGAGGGAGCCAGGGTGGTGGAGGGGCAGCCCGCCCGGCAAGGCAGAGGCCCCGAGTCTGACTGGCAAAAGCGGAGGGGCCGGACGGAGTGTGTTCTGACAGCCAGCGGGAGTTAACATCTGGAATGTTATAAGTCATCAGCTCTGCTCTCAGTTAGCAGGGAAGGCGAGAGGATGCCAGGAGGGAGAGTTGTGCCCCAGAAGACAGAACTTAGCTCGACGGGGAACAAAGGCACTGGCAAGTGCCATCTCTGTCTCCCATCCCCCAGCCATAATCCCAAAGGGAACCAGTTCCCATCACTGAACTTGCTTGCACCGCACAAAACCCAACGCTGTGCTTCTGTGGATCCATCCCTCCCAACGGCCTGCCTCCCTCCTGGTGCTGCAGGGCCCTTCCCACAGGGGACCACTGACAGCAAAGTGAGCTAATCCTGACCCTCCCACCCCTGCACACGTTGCAGCAGATCCACCCCGGCTAATATGCCAGATCCCATGGAAGCAGCACCACAAGCCTGGCAGTGTGCAAGTAGCCCAGACAGGGGCCACACCACTCCACAGTGAGTCCTGACCCTGGGAGAGGGGAAGATAAGGGACACAGCAGTCTGACTGTGGCCCCAGGGGTGGGCTGGAGGCAGACCTCAGGTCTGACTGCGGCCCTGCCCACCAACACAAGTTACTCCAACCAGCACAGGGGAAGTGCCCTTCAGTTCCGCACCACCCCAGGGACTATCCAAAATGACGAAAGAGAAGAATTCTCCTCAAAAGGAACTCTAGGAAGTAGCGACAGCTAACGAATTGATCAAAAACGATTTCAGCAACAAAATGGAACAAGAATTTAGAATAATAGTCATAAAATTAATCGCTGGGGTTGAAAAAAGGATAGAGGACAGCAGACAATCTATGGCTACAGAGAACAAGGAACTAAGAAATAGTCATGAGCTAAAAAAATGCTATAAGTGAGGTGCAAATTAAAATGGAGGCGACCACAGCTTGGACTGAAGAGGCAGAGGTGAATTAGGAGATGAAACTATGGAAAAAGAGGAAGCTGAGAAAAGAGAGACAAAAAACTCCAGGAGTATGAGGGAAGAATTAGAGAACTAAGTGATACAATCAAATGGAACAATATCTGTAACTAGGAATTCCAAAAGAGGAAGAGAGAGAGAAAGGAGCTGAAGGTGTACTTGAAGAAATCATAGTTGAGAACTTCCCTGATCTGGGAAAGGAAAAAGGCATTGAAATCCAAGAGCACAAAGAACTCTCTTCAGACCTAACTTGAATCGATCATCTGCATGACATATCATAGTGAAACTGGCAAAATACAAGGATAAAGACAAAATTCTGAAAGCAGCTAGGGATAAACACACTGTAACATATAAAGGGAGACCCATAAGACTAGTGATGGATCTATCTACAGAAACTTGGCAGGCCAGAAAGGAATGGCAGGAAATCTTCAATGTGATGAACAGAAAAAATATGCAGCCGAGAATCCTTTATCCAGCAAGTCTGTCATTTAAATAGAAGAAGAGATAAAGGTCTTCCCAAACAAACAAAAACTGAAGGAATTCATCACCACTAAACCAGCCCTACAAGAGATCCTAAGGGGGATCCTGTGAGACAAAGTACCAGAGACATCGCGACAAGCATGAAACCTACGGACATCGCAATGACTCTAAACCCATATCTTTCTATACTAACTCTGACTGTAAATGGACTAAATGCTCCAACCAAAAGACATAGGGTATCAAAATGGATAAAAAAGCAAGACCCATAGATCTGCTGTCTACAAGAGACACATTTTAGACCTGAGGACACCTTCAGATTGAAACTGAGGGGATGGAGAACTATCTATCATGCTACTGGAACTCAAAAGAAAGCTGGAGTAGCCATACTTATATCAGACAAACTAGACTTTAAAATAAAGGCTGTAACAAGAGATAAAGAAGGGCATTATATAATAATTACAGGGTCTATCCATCTGGAAGAGCTAACAATTATAAATGTCTATGTGCCGAATATGGGAGCCCCCAAATATATAAAACAATCACAAACATAAGCAACCTTATTGATAAGAATGTGGTAGTTACAAGGGACTTTAATACTCGACTTACAACAATGGATAGAGCATCTAGACGCAGGATCAATAAGGAAACAAGGGCCCTGAATGATACATTGGATCAGATGGACTTGACAGATACATTTAGAACTCTGCATCCCAAAGCAACAGAATATACTTTCTTCTCAAGTGCACATGGAACATTCTCCAAGATAGATCACATATTGGGTCACAAAACAGCCCTTTAGAAGTATACAAGAATTGAGATCATACCATGCATACTTTCAGACCACAATGCTATGAAGCTTGAAATCAACCACAGAAAAAAGTCTGGAAAACCTCCAATAGCATGGAGGTTAAAGAACACCCTACAAAAGAATGAATGGGTCAACCAGGCAATTAGAGAAAAAATTAAGAAATATATGGAAACAAACAAAAATGAAAATACAACAATCCAAACGCTTTGGGATGCAACGAAGGCAGTCCTGAGAGGAAAATACCTTGCAATCCAGACCTATCTCAAGAAACAAGAAAAATCCCAAATACAAAATCTAACAGCACACCTAAAGGAACTAGAAGCAGAACAACAAAGACACCCCAAACCAGCAGAAGAAGAGAAATAATAAAGATCAGAGCAGAAATAAACAGTATAGACTCTAAAAAACTATAGAGCAGATCAATGAAACCAAGAGTTGGTTTTTTGAAAAAATAAACAAAATTGATAAACATCTAGCCAGGCTTCTAAAAAGGAAAGGGAGATGACCCAAATAGATAAAATCATGAATGAAAATGGAATGATTACAACCAATCCTACAGAAATACAAGCAATTACCAGGGAAGACTATGAAAAATTACATGCCAACAAACTGGACAACCTGGAAGAAATGGACAAATTCCTAAGCACCTACATACTTCCAAAACTCAAACAGGAAGAAATAGAAAACTTGAACAGACCCCTAACCAGCAAAGAAATTGAATCACTTATCAAAACTCTCCCAACAAATAAGAGTCCAGGACCAGATGGCTTCCCAGGGAAATTCTACCAACATTTAAAGCAGAGAATACCTATCCTCCTCAAACTGTTCCAAAAATAGAAAGGGAAGGAAAACTTCCAGACTCATTTTATGAAGCCAGCATTACTTTGATTCCCAAACCAGACAGAGACCCAGCAAAAAAAGAGAACTACAGGCCAATATCCCTGATGAATATGGATGCAAAAATTCTCAATAAGATACTAGCAAACTGAATTCAACAGCATATGAAAAGAATTATTCACCATGAACAAGTGGGATTCATTCCTGGGCTGCAGGGCTGGCTCAACATTTGCCAATCAATCAATGTGATACATCACATTAATAAAGGAAAAGATAGAAACATATGATCCTGTCAATCGATGCAGAAAAAGAATTTGACAAAATTCAGCATCCTTTCTTAATAAAAACCCTCGAGAAAGTCGGGATAGAAGGAACATATTTAAACATCATAAAAGCCATTCATGAAAAGCTCACAGCTAATATCATCCTCAATGGGGAAAAACTGAGAGCTTCCCCCTGAGATCAGGAACACGACAGGGATGTCCACTCTCACTGCTGTTGTTTAACGTAGTGTTAGAATCAGCAATCAGACAACAAAAGGAAATCAAAGGCATCAAAATTGGCCTTTGAAGTCAAGATTTCACTTTTTGCAGATGACATGATATTATACATGGAAAACCCAATAGACTCCACCCAAAGTCTGCTAGAACTGATACGTGAATTCAGCAAAGTCGCA
The DNA here is from genome assembly GCF_028749965.1 of Puma concolor. Lineage (NCBI taxonomy): Eukaryota > Metazoa > Chordata > Mammalia > Carnivora > Felidae > Puma > Puma concolor. The sequence continues at coordinate 30,711,595 of NC_141671.1, forward strand.
GGATAGAAAATGAATGTACAGAAATCAGTTGCATTCTTATACACTAACAATGAAACAACGGAAGACAAATAAAGAAACTGATCCCATTCAGAATTGCACTAAGAAGCATAAAATATCTAGGAATAAATCTAACCAAAGATGTAAAAGATCTGTATGCTGAAAACTATAGAAAGCTTATGAAGGAAATTAAAGAAGATATAAAGAAATGGAAAAACATTCCATGCTCATGGATTGGAAGAATAAATATTGTCAAAATGTCAATACTATCCAAAGCTATCTACACATTCAATGCAATCCCAATCAAAATTGCACCAGCATTCTTCTCGAAAGTAGAACAAGCAATCCTAAAATTTGTATGGAACCGCAAAGACCCCGAATAGCCAAGTAATTTTGAAGAAGAAGACCAAAGCAGGAGGCATCACAATCCCAGACTTTAGCCTCTACTACAAAGCTGTCATCATCAAGACAGCATGGTATTGGCACAAAAACAGACACATAGACCAATGGAATAGAAGAGAAACCCCAGAACTAGATCCACAAACGTATGGCCAACTCATCTTTGACAAAGCAGGAAAGAACATCCAATGGAAAAAAGACAGTCTCTTTAACAAATGGTGCTGGGAGAACTGGACAGCAACATGCAGAAGGATGAAACTAGACCACTTTCTCACACCATTCACAAAAATAAACTCAAAATGGATAAAGGACCTGAATGTGAGACAGGAAACCATCAAAACCCTAGAGGAGAAAGCAGGACAAAACCTCTCTGACCTCAGCCACAGCAATTCCTTACTTGACACATCCCCAAAGGCAAGGGAATTAAAAGCAAAGATGAACTATTGGGACCTCATGAAGATAAAAAGCTTCTTCACTGCAAAGGAAACAGTCAACAAAACTAAAAGGCAACCAATGGAATGGGAAAAGATATTTGCAAATGACATATTGGACAAAGGGCTAGTATCCAAAATCTATAAAGAATTCACCAAACTCCACACCTGAAAAACAAATAACCCAGTGAAGAATTGGGCAGAAAACATGAATAGACACTTCTCTAAAGAAGACATCCAGGGGCGCCTGGGTGGCGCAGTCGGTTGGGCGTCCGACTTCAGCCAGGTCACGATCTCGCGGTCCATGAGTTCGAGCCCCGCGTCAGGCTCTGGGCTGATGGCTCAGAGCCTGGAGCCTGTTTCCGATTCTGTGTCTCCCTCTCTCTCTGACCCTCCCCCGTTCATGCTCTGTCTCTCTCTGTCCCAAAAATAAATAAACGTTGAAAAAAAAAAAAAAAAAAAAAAAAAGAAGACATCCAGATGGCCAACAGGCGCATGAAAAGATGCTCAATGTTGCTCCTCATCAGGGAAATACAAATCAAAACCACACTCAGATATCACCTCACATCAGTCAGAGTGGCTAAAATGAACAAATCAGGAGACTATAGATGTTGGCGAGGATGTGGAGAAACGGGAACCCTCTTGCACTGTTGGTGGGCATGCAAACTGGTGCAGCCTCTCTGGAAAACAGTGTGGAGGTTCCTCAAAAACTTAAAAATAGATCTACCCTATAACCCAGCAATAGCACTGCTAGGAATTTACCCAAGGGATACAGGAGTGCTGATGCATAGGGGCACTTGCACCCTAATGTTTATAGCAGCACTCTCCACAATAGCCAAATTATGGAAAGAGCCTAAATGTCCATCAACTGATGAATGGATAAAGAAGTTGTGGTTTATATACACAATGGAATACTACGTGGCAATGAGAAAGAATGAAATAAGCCCTTTTGTAGCAACGTGAATGGAACTGGAGAGTGTTATGCTAAGTGAAATAAGTCATACAGAGAAAGACAGGTCCCATATGTTTTCACTCTTATGTGGATCCTGAGAAACTTAACAGAAGTCCATGGGAGAGGGGATAAAAAAAAAGAGGTTAGAAAGGGAGACAGCCAAAGCATAAGAGACTCTTAAAAACTGAGAACAAACTGAGGGTTGATGGGGGGTGGGAGGGAGGGGAGGGTTGGTGATGGGTATTGAGGAGGGCACCTTTTGGGATGAGCACTGGGTGTTGTATGGAAACCAATTTGACAATAAATTTCATATTAAAGAAAAAAGAAAATGGTCATAAAGTGCCTCAGCAATGCTTCCAAAAAAGAAAAGAAAAGAAAAGAAAGAAATAAAGAAAGAAAGAAAGAAGAAAAGAAAAGAAAAGAAAAGAAAAGAAAAGAAAAGAAAGGCAGGGCAGTAGAAGAGAAAATAGATTCTACACACCCTGGTGCACACCTTGGGGAAGGACCTGCATGGTGGTGGTGGTTCTGGGAGGAGGGCAGGTCATATCTCCAAGGAGGGTTAGGGGGAGACTTCCAGCCCAGGATGGGCAGGCTGGGAGAAGGCTGGCTGTGTGGAAAGCCTTGTGCTGACCACGTGGCTGGACAGCCAGTTTGGAGACCAGATGTCAGGAGTGGGGCCCACTGAGGTCATGGAACCAAAGGATGGGGTTAGGGCCAAGAATAAAGGCAGCGGGACCTCAAGCAGTTTTCTGGTTGGTGGGGGAGAGGGGAAGGCAGTAGCCAGCAGGGGAGACTAGTGTTGAGGGTCTGGGAAGGGGGGACTGAATGTTTCAGAACAAACTTGAATCAGAGGCTGACAGGAGAGGAGGGGACTTGGGCCAAGAGCCAGGAGGAAGGGGTGCTGATGGCAGGGCCCCAAGGGAGGAGCTCCTGAGAGAGGAGAGCTTGGTGAGGGCCCAGCATGTGGGCAAGGAGTGTGAACAGGCATGGGGCCATAGGGGAGGGGTGCAGAGGGACCAAGGAGACTGGGATTCCTGCGCACAGGGAGAGTGGAGGCCACAAGGGAGTGAGGGTGGGATGAAGGAGAGGGGACAGGACATTGCGGGTGTTGGCGCAGGGTGGAGGAGGGCCAAGGGCAGGTGCCTGCACTGGAGGGGAGGGAGGAGGAGGGGCGCCAAGACAGGGGACAAGTCTGGACAAGGCTCTGAGCACCATGCCACAGCGCTCCCCTTGGTGATGGCAGGAGGACAGTGGGAGGGAGAGTCTGGGCAAAAGACTCCTCAGAAAATCAGCATACACTGGAAGTCTTAGCTTCAGAAATCAGACAACAAAATGAAACAAAAGGCATCCAAATTGGCAAGGAAGTACTCAAACTTTCACTCTTCTCAGAAGACATAGTACTGTGTGTAGAAAACTCAAAAGATTCCACCAAAAAATTGCTAGAACTAACACATGAATTCAGCAAAATAGCAGACTGTCAAGTCGATGTACAGAAATCTGCTGCATTTGTAAACATGAATAACAAGGTAGAAAAAAAAGAAACAAAGAACCAATCCTATTTGGGGTTGCACAAAAAACAATAAGATACCTAGGAATAAACCTAACTAAAGAGGAAAAAGTTCTGGACTCTGATAACTATAGAACACTTATGAAAGAAATTGAAGAAGACACAAAGAAATGGAAAAGCATTCCATGCTCATGGATTAGAAGAACAAACATTGTTAAAATGTCTATCCTACCCAAAGCAATCTATACATTTAATGCAATCCCTATCAAAATACCACCAGCATTTTTCACAGAGCTAGGACAAATAATCCTAAAATTTGTATGGAACCACAAAAGACCCGAATAGCCAAAGCAACTCTGAAAAACAAAAAACAGGAGGCATCATGATTCTAGATTTCAAGCTACATTACAAAGCAGTAGTCATCAAGACAGATTTCTGCGAGCATGTGGAGAAAGGGGAACCCTCTTGCAGTGTTGGTGGGAATGTAAACTGGTGTAGCCACTCTGGAGAATAGTGTGGAGATTCCTGAGAAAACTAATAATAGAAACATTCTATGATCCAGCAATTGCAGTACCAGGCATTTACGCAAAGGGTACAAAATACGTATTTGTACATAAAACACCCAATGTTTATAGCAGCATTATCAACAATAGCTAAATGATAGAGAGAGCCCAAATGTCCATCTACTGATGAATGGATAAAAAAAGAGGTGGTATACACGCACACGCACATGCACACACACGCGCACACACACACACACACACACACACATATAATGGAATATATATGATTTATCCACAAGAAATCTCCACGTGCATTTGAAAAGAATGTGTATTCTGTTGATGGCTGGAATGTTCAATAAATGTCAGAATGTACTATTGGTTTATAGTACAGCTCAAGTCTTCTTTATGTTTATTGATCTCTGCATAGATGTTCTTTCCATTATGGAAAGTGATATATTGCAGTTTCTGACTATTACAGTTGTATTATCTGTTTCTCAACTTCTGTTTTGTTTTCATGTATTTGGTGCTGAGGTGACTATATATTCAGAATTGTTTCATCCTTCTGATAGTTTGACTCTTTTATCACTATAAAATGTTGCTGTCTCTCTTTACTAGCAATTTTCCTTTATGTCATATACATAATATTTATTCTAACTTATATATTTATAGCATATGCTGGTCATGTTATATTTTATGTCCTATGAATGCAATATTGAAATTTTATGACCTTCTTTTTACTACCTATTCTCTCTAAAGTTGCTCAATCACAGTCTATTCCCGTTTGTACTTTACATTTCATGCTACGAGTTTTTCTTTTTCTTTGGGCAATTCTTTGTGTAAATTTTTTGATACACAGGTTAAATGTAGATTTGTCTAGAGAAATCTGTTTCTTTCTTACAAATTTGAGTCAATATCAATCCAGAACAATAATAAACTAAACTAATGACTAGAAGGTATTTTGGCCCCAAATAAACGCAAATTTGGACTACAAATCACAGAAGCGTTAGTCTATGATTGGAAATTCTTTGAAGTAGCTGTTTGCTCACTTTGTGCTAGCTCCAAGCAAACTCCTTAGAATAATATCTTAGAGTCGATGTGATTTGTGTCACCCTTTCCTGAAGATATGAATCTATGAGTCTTAGGTTCCCATATTTTCAGGGAGGGATGTTTCTCATGGAATAGAATAAGCTCTGGGCATTATTTCCTGTCTATTAAGTTCATGAGCCTGAGAAGGCAAGCTAAGATTTTCTAGATTTGAAATACACCTTAAGTATCAGAGCAACCATCATCCCTGGCTTTTTGCCCATTATTATATTTTGGCCTAAATGATTATTATTTTCTTGATTGTTTTTTTTGGGGGTTATATATATACACATAACCCAAATATATATAAAATATATACATATGTATACATAATAACACACACACATATATAATCATTGTTAGCTGTTTTTATAGGAAGAGTCAGCTTTAAAACTTAGTCTACTGTGTTATTGGAAGAGGATCCCCATTCACAATTTTTTCATTTCTGCGATTTATCCAGCACCACACAAGGTGGTAGAATACAAGTCTACCTAAACCAATGGTGATCTGTGTCTTCTGTGAGCCAGCGCTGGTCTGTGAATGTGCATCAGCCCACAACAGATAGAGACAGAAATGAAAGTGAAACCTTATCCTGTCTCAGACTGGCAATCAAGACAAAAATAAGCCTGTATATCGTCATTGGATCTGCTAAACACAGTTTGATTACTAGCTGTTCATGGACCAGACGTGGACGAGCACAATGTCTAACCTAGAATGATTTTTTAGACTTTTGTGAGGGTCACATAAAACCTGGTAAATTTTGGATACTCTGCCCAGAAATACGGGCATGTACAAAGAAATATGAAGTCTTACTGTATGTATGAGGATTATCTGAAGTGTTACAGATCTGGGTTACTTAATCCTAGGAAGAGACAAAGGCTGGAGAAGACATTTTGAACAATCACTTCATCACCCGACAGTGCTACTCCACTTACTTGTGAGTACAACTGGAGTAGACAAAAGCTGGATCCCATAACAACTATCAAGGGGAAAAGTTGAAAGACGCTGTATTTAGTCACTCCTTCCTCCAATCTGACCTGAGTGCCTACAATGTATCATATCAAGTTGTAGTCTCAAATCACTGCTCCAAATGTTGTAATTTGTCATTCTTTTTCATGCCCAGTTTCCATGCCCAGAACTAGTACCCTCTTCCCACATAAAAGATTTCCACGTTTAGGGGCGCCTGGGTGGCTCAGTCGGGTAAGGCGTCCGACTTCAGCTCAGGTCATGATCTCAGGGTCCGTGAGTTCGAGCCCCGCGTCAGGCTCTGGGCTGACAGCTCAGAGCCTGGAGCCTGTTTCAGATTCTGTGTCTCCCTCTCTCTCTGACCCTCCTCCATTCATGCTCTGTCTCTCTCTGTCTCAAAAATAAATAAACGTTAAAAAAAAAAGTATTTAAAGGATTTCCACATTTAAAAATCTTGACGGAGGGCAGAGACCATGGAGAGGAGAACCCATTTTGCCAAACAGTCTTGCATTGGACGTGGCATGAAACTTCACAGTCACGTGACCACCTGCCAGAATCTCTCTCAGGACATGGGACAGATAGGCTGGGACCGCACTACATGGCATTTGGCACAGGTGTTTGAGTAACAGTGGTGTCATGCAGTTAGTTGCAAGGGCCAGCAGCAACAGCAGTCCTAGCCTCCGGATCCAGTGTGCTATGTCAGGGGACTCTGTTGTGACGGTGACATCTATACCCAGGAGCAGGGCCCTGGTTACACGTAAGCCTCCCCCTTGGGTCCATTGTGGATTCTGTTCCCGTCTGTGTAGACTCAAGCCTGGTTTGTGACATTCCTTGAAATAGAACAAGGCCCCACATTCTCTCTCATCCAAGTCTCTGTAACTGTACATATGTATCCCAAAGAGTCAGAAGTCAATGTGGGGAATAGCTTCAGAGAGCATGATTTCAGACTTTTTTTTCACCAGTTTTACTGAGATATAACTGACATACACCATTGTGTCAGTTTAAGGCTACAATCCCTTGATTTGATACGTTTCTATGCTGCGAAATGCTTACAACCAGAACATTACCCTAGACCTGCAACTTGTCACATAGTTACTATTTCCTTTTGTGTGGGGAAAACATTTAAGATCTACACTCTTGTTATCTCAGAGATTTTATGTTGAGCTGATAACCACTTCCTCAATCTGCCACCTGGCTCTGTCCCCTGGGAGAGAAAATATGTATCTCCCAGCAGGTCTTGCATTTTTCTTCCTAGAAAAAACAACAACATTTCAATGTGGATGTAAGACCCCTTCCCACAATGAGGGCTCTCATCAGTGACTTCACTGCAACTCTATCTGGTGGAACCCCAGGATTGCTCGTGGGTTCATTACAAAACACTCAGGCCTCTCTCCACATACCCTGTTAGAGTGTTGGGCGTGGACCCACGAATCACTACTTAATAAGCCCCACAGGAGAGGCTGAGGCACAGCCACGTGGGATCCTGCTTTATGTGCTTGGTGCTCAGTGTGTGATCTGAAGACCAGAAGCATCACCAACCTTGTTATAAACCCGGAATCTCACACTCTACTCCAGATTGTCTAGCTCTTCATAAGTCCAGGAAATTTCTGTGCACACTGAAAGCTGGGTCTCCCCAGAGTGTGTGCCTTCTAGGTGCAGAACCAGAACTGTGCAGTGTGCTCTGGGTGTGCTCTGATCAGCTTGCTTCATGCTGACGACTCCAGGGTTTGGTCCTGATCCTCTCTCTTCTATGGCCATCATCCCTTGGTGACCTCATGTATGCTGAAGGCTCTAAACATCATTTATATGGTGTCACCTCCACATCTATTTCTCCAACCTAGATATTTCTCCCACCCTGCACTCTATATCCAGCTGGAACTTCGCTTGCATTTCTCATAATCTCAGATTCGACATTCCTATATTGGGTGCTTGTGATGCAACTTCCCCGAATGTCCTACTTCCAAAATCTTCCCTGTCTCATTGGAAGATACCCCTCCTTTCTTCTTGCAGTCTGAAGTATTGGATGCTGTCCTCGATTCCTCCTTCTCACAACCCAGAAGTAATACATTAGGACATGCTGCAAAGTTCATCTTTAAATGTATCCAGAACACACACACACACACACACACACACACACACACACACACACACCAAGAGTACAGTCACTTCCTGTTATTTTCTCTCCTCAAACCCCTAAATAAATCCAACATTCTCCCCTACTGGAAACTGCACTGGCTTCCTACACTTTCCCTACTGGTCTCCTGCCCTTCACCTCTCGATTCTGCACAGCATCAACAGATGCTGCTAAGACAAATAGTACTACGTGGACCATCTGATCTAAACCATCCGGTGACTCCACATGTCACTCAGAGAAAACTCAAAAGCCTGCTAATCCTAAGGCCTAGATATCTGACCGCATTTACATGCTCTCTGCTCCAGCCACAGTGGCCTCTCACCCTTCCTTGAACAAGGACATGCTCCTGCCCTAGTGTGTGTGCCTGGAGGTTCCCCTGCCTGGAAAGAACTCCCTGAGACATGCTCTTCAACAATTCCTTGTGTCCTGCACATCTCTCAGAGATCACCTTCCCAGTGAGGCTCACACTTACCACCATAGAAAAGTAGCCACCTTCCCTGTCCCCGCACAAGTAACTCTCCGGATCACCTTCCTCAAAGCACCTACCAAATTCCAATTTATTTTTGTATTTTTTATTTTTTTAATGTTTATTTATATTTGAGACAAGGGAGACAGAGCACAAGTGGGGGAGGGGCAGAGAGAGAGGGAGGCACAGAATCTGAAATAGGCTCCAGGCTCTGAGCTGTCAGCACAGAGCCCCATGTGGGGCTCGAACCCATGAACCATGAGATCATGACCTGAGCTGAAGTCAGAGGCTTAACAGACTGAGCCACCCAGGTGCCCCAACCAATTTCCAATGTAAACACTTTCCTTATTTACCACATTTATACAGTATACACTTGACTCTGAATTACACTGGTTTGAACTGGGCACATCCACTGATATGTGGACTTTTTTACAATAAGTGCTGTCAATGCAGTTTCTCTTATGGTTTCTTACTATTTTCTCCAGCTTAATTTATTATAAGAATACATGTTACATATCCATGTAACATACAAACCATGTGTTAAATGACTGTTCCTGTTTTCAGTAAGGCTTCTTATCAACAATACGTTATGGTGGTAGTATTTAAGTTTCAGAGGAGTCAAAAGTTACATTTGGATTTCTGACTCCTCAAAGGGGTCATTGCCCTCAGTCCCCACTTTGTTCCAGGGTCAAGTGGAGTCTGTCACTCACCCCTAGGACATATTCTCCACAAGACCAGCACGTTTGCCTCTTCTTACTAACTGAGGTGTCCTAGATGAAAAAACAGCGGGTCCTGCACGTGGCACACGACATTATCAGTGGAAAGAGTGGTCAGCAGAGAGGACCTCTGTCTTCTGGATGAGCCTCAGGCACAGCCAGTTCGTGGCAGCTCCTGCATAAAGTGCCCCCACCTCACCATCAGTGTCGTCTCTACTTTCCCCCAGGGCTGCCCCTCCCTCTCTCTGCTCAGCTCCCCCCTCCCACACAGTTACAGTCCTATCTTCAGAATCACTGTACATAGGTTTATGGGGCCCTTTCTCCAACCAAATAGAAATCTACATTAGACCCTGCTTTATACATCCATGAACTTGGATGTGAACCAGCACCAGCATCACTGGAACTAAGGGCAGGAAGAGAGGGCAGAAAGGCAAGGAAGGTAGAAACTAACGGAAGTTGAAAAAGGATAAGAAACTCTCAGATTCCTCTCTGTCTAAATCAGGATGTAAAGAATAATCCAGAACACAACTCTAGAGGGAGGAGATGGATGAATCTGAAAATCCATCTCTGCAAACCCCAGAGACTCCTGTGTGCAGGGCCCATCTAGGCCTGTGGGAACGACAGTCCAAAGAACTCTTGGTGCTACAGCCACCGGGGTCATCCGGGGAGAATGAGACAGGAACTCAGACACAAGAGCAGAACAGGTCTGATGCTCCACAGAAACAAGGGGGAAAAAACAACCCAAAAGAGGGGGCTGAGGTCACAACCCAGGAGGGAGCCTAGGCTGACCCAGACACAGGAAGCTCTTGCTGCACAAGCTCCTGGTGACAGGTGACATGCAAGCCCCTATGATCTCAGGTCCTGGTGAGACAAGGTTCCACAGAAGGGACGAGGACAAGGAGCAGAGACATGACCCAGCTGAGGAGGGAGCACGTCACACTAATTATGCACTGAGCACCGACTGGACACAGGCCCCGTCCACGCTCCGCTCCTCCAGCCCTCTCCTGTCCGCACCTGCAACAGACACAGTACAGGAACAGCGGGGTCTGGAAGGTTCTCAGGGCTTTCATTTATTTTCTCTTCCAACCATACAAATCCTCTCTTTTATTACCTCATCATGCCCACATACTAAGAATTACAAAACACAAATTCCTATCAGGATTCTCATTTTCAGTAGGGAAGTAAGGCGTCAGTACTCAGTCCAACATGAAGTAAAGACAAGAATGGAGACAGAACATGAATCAGTATGGGAGGGGTCATGGTGGGCATGGGGGACAGTCTCCTGAGTCCTCACGATATGCTTATAGGAATGCAGACACATTCTGACACCATCTGCAGGAATTCAGGGGATCTCGATGTCACTAAGTGGGGGTGTGAACAGATCATGCATCGCTCAGTGCCCCACAGGCAGCGGGTCTCACACTGTGAAAAAAAATCATCATGAACACATTTAGGTCAGTCACATAAGTGCCACATTTCAACAGCCCCCCTCATGCTCGAAGTGACCCTAGTGCCTCCACTCCTCCCCACTTCACCCTGCATAGTCTTACACTTAGGAGCCATTAGAGATGAATCAGAGCCCTGAGTGCTGTCATCGCCTGGGGTAGAACAAACAAGATGAGATCAGAGCCACAGGAGCTGAGACTAAAGGAGCAGCTATGGGCAGGGGGATGGGGGTGAGCTCCCCATGGGGTCCTGTCTACACTATTCCAGGTTTCAGGGATCACCTCCTCCATACTTATGTGCAGCATGAAAGTAGCTTGGTCCTTTTCCTCCTGTGGAAGAAAACAGCATGTTAGACACCTGGGACAGATGGGCCATGGGATCCTAGAGCAACCTCCTAGTCCTACTCCAAAATGAAGTTTCCAGAGTTCTGACTGAACACATAGGACAGAATTGGGACACATGAAGAAAGAGGTGTGGGGTCACAGGACCACCTGACTTGCTGGAGGTCTGACCTCAGCAGGGACCTTCCTCTGTCCTGTCACTGCTGGGAATCATGTACCCATCACCAGAATTACCAAGTGAAAATCTGTTCTTCATTTTCACAAGTGCTTTGCTACAGAGTGAATGTTAGTAACGGCTCCAGAGTGGGCAGCTACATGTGTGTGGATGGAACTTCCCAGGAACCAGGCAGGACAATGTGCTACCTAGGAAACCCCCCAGCAGGACAAGTGAACTCAGATCCCCCCACTCTGTTCCTACCTGAGCACTTCTTCCTCCAGATCACAGCTCCAACCACCACAGTGACCACAAGGACAACCACAGCAACAATGATGCCCAGGATGGGGATGGAGGGCTGAGAGGATGGCTCTGGAAAGTGAAGGAAGGTGAGGGGCAGAGACATCCAGCTTCAGTCATGACTCTGTGAAATTCTCCAGAAGGGCCCTGCGTTCCCTGACAGGGGCTCGACCCCAAACCCTCCTTACCCCATCTCAAGGTGATGGGCTCGGGCAGCCCCTCGTGCTGCACATGGCACGTGTATCTCTGCTCCTCTCCAGAAGGCACCACCACAGCCGCCCACTTCTGGAAGTTCCCATCTCCCGCAGGCCTGGTCTCCACAAGCTCTGTGTCCTGGGTGTGGTCCTCCCCATCACGCTGCCAGGTCAGGGTGATCTCCGCAGGGTAGAAGCCCAGGGCCCAGCACCTCAGGGTCACCTCACGGTCAGAGATGGGGTGGCGGGTCACGCGTGTTTTGGGAGATTCTGAGGAAGAAGAAACAGAGAATCCATACTGTGGTTTAACTTTATGGGTCACTGAAACTGCATCCACGTGACCATCCTGAGGTGGACAGGACCACTGGTCTGGATGGAAGAAGCACAAAACCCAGAGAGAAGTCTAGCCTTTGGGATCTCCTGATCCTTGTTAAGTTCTGGAATCAGGGAGAGAAGCCCAGGTAGGAAGCTGCTGGTCTAAGGGGGAACACACTGTGGTCCTGAGTGTGGTGGAGGGTGAATGACTCAGAATACCCGGACTCAGATCTCCAAACATGTTTTCAGGGAGAACAAGGCCTTGAGAGGGAAGGTCAGTGTTCACAAGGTGGCTGCCAGAGTCAGAGGGAACTGCTGATGGGTTATTTCAGGGATGTCTCAACCTGCACCCCAGGGAGAGACTGGATTCCTGTCTCTCTTTTAGAGAAAAGCACCCTCAAGGTGAGTCAGTCTCTAGTAGGCATATGAACTCCGAGGGGGATCTCCCTCTTCCCACCCGTGGGAGGGGCGCTATTGTGACACTGAGTCCATTTTCCCTTCCTCGTGGGCAACCAGCCCAGTGGAGGGGAGATCAAGGAGGCTCCGCGGTCCCAGTACCTGCGCGCAGCAGCGTCTCCTTCCCGTTTTCCAGGTACTTGAGGAGCCACTCCACGCACGTGCCCTCCAGGTAGTTCTTCCAGTCCTTCGCTGCACTGTCCACCTCCCACTTGCGGCGGGTGATGTGCGCCGCGGTGTCCGCCACGGTCCAGGAGCGCAGGTCCTCGTTCAGGGCGATGTAATCCACGCCATCGTAGGCCCACTGAGTGTACCCGCGGAGAAGGAGTCCGTCAGGCCCCAAGTCACAGCCATATGTCCACTGGATGTTGTGCGACCCTGTCCCCGCCCCGCCCCCAGAGCAGCAGTGATTAAGATGAAACCGAAAGTAAACCCGCCTAAAAGCTCCCTCGGGCTCTCCCAGGGGTCTTGGGACGGGCGACCCCGGCCCGTCCTTGGGGATGGGGATCGTGACCTGGACCCGGCCCGTGTCTCTCACCGGACTCGCTCTGGTTGTAGTAGCGGAGCATCGTGTTCAGGTTCACTCGGGAATTCCGTGCGTTGTTCTTCTCGTTCCGCGTCTCCTGGTCCCAATACTCCGGCCCCTCCAGCTCCACCCACGGGGCCCGCGGCTCCATCCTCGGATTCGGGGCGTCGCTGTCGAACCGCACGAACTGCGTGTCGTCCACGTAGCCCACGGAGATGAAGCGGGGCTCCCCGAGGCCGGGCCGGGACACCGCGGTGTAGAAATACCTGAGGGAGTGGGAGCCTGCGGGCGCGGAGGGGCTGAGACCCCGCCCGACCCTCCTCCCCGCGCGGGACTCGGGTCCCAGGGGGGAGTCGGCCGGGAGGGCAGGGGGAGGAGGACCAGAGTAGGGGAGAGCAGGACGGAGTCCGGGTGGGACGGGGGAGGGGAGGCCCGGGTGGAGGTCTGGGTCCGGGCGGTGGACAGTCGCCTTCCCCGGGGGTTCCGCTTCCCCGCCGGGCGGTTTCTTCGCTCCTGCCCCCCAGAGTCCTTTTCCTCCCGACCCCGCCCTCACCCGCCCAGGTCTGGGTCACGGCCAGGGCCCCCAACAGCAGCAGGAGCAGAGTTGGAGGCATCATGACCCGCATCCTCGGGGTCTGGGGAGAAATGTCAGCCTCAGGAAGCGGGCGCTGAAACTTGATACCCCGGAACCGCGGTGCCGCTGATTGGCTCCTCCGGAAACTGGACACTAATAGGAGTGTGAACCGAGGCCGCGTCATCAGTATCCAGGCAGAAGGACCTGACACAGGTTGTGACAGGGAGAAGTGAAACCAGGGCAGATGGGGACTCCCCAACACTGGGCTTCCCCGCCCCCGACGCCGCCCTGGGGCCAGAGTCCCTGAGAGGCGGGCCTGGGGACCTGGGACTTGGCCTGGACGCCTCACCTACTGCACAGAGCGCTCTTTGTCCCACTGTGTCCCTGAGCCGTGGACCAGGAGCTGCGTGAGTCACTGATTCTCCAGCATTTTGTTCTCAGGACATCTCTACAGTCTTAGAAATTAGTGAGGGTCCCAGGGATAATTGTGTGTCTGTGGATTCTATCGATCCATATTTACCATAGTAGGAATAAAACCGGTTCAAGTATTTATTTATTAATTCATTTACAATCATATGAAAACAGAAATATTGTTTGTATGGAAAGTGACAATGTTCCAAATAAAAGGGGCAGTGAGAAGGGTAGTTTTCTTTCATTGCAAGTCTCTTTCTTCTGTCTTGTTAGAAGACCACTGGATGTTCAGATTTGCTTCTGCATCTCTTGTGTTGTTTTGTTCGAAGTATATGAAAAAATTTATGTCCTTGACCAAATATAGGAGAATAGTATGTGTCATAACCTTTTCAGATAATTACGGGAATTCATGTTTTTTTTACTATATTAAAACTACACAATGTGTACTTTCTCTGAGGTCTTTGCAAACTGGAACCTGAAACAGTATCATTGACTGTGTCTTTCTGTTACATTAAATCCATAGGCCCATCTGCACATGGAACGGATCTTGTACTAATGCATGATTGTTTTTAAGTAACGTGTTGTGTGTTGTTTCACTAAGTAATGTAGGTGTTCCAGCATTGATTAGAGTGGAATTGAATTATCAAAATCATTTGATTTGGGGCACCTGGGTGGCTCAGTTGGTTAAGCATCTGGCTTCGGCTCAGGTCAAGATCTCATGGTCCGTGAGTTCAAGCCTCGTGTGGGGCTCTGTGCTAACAGCTCGGAGTCTGGAGCCTGCTTAAGATTCTGTGTTTCCCTGTCTCTCTGCCCTACCCCTGCTTGCACTCTGTCTCTCTTTCTGTCAAGAATGAATAAACGTGCCATCTGTCACCAGAAAGTGATGTTACAGTATCACTGATGATATTCCCTGTGCTGTGCCTTTTATTCCTAAGACCTGTTCCTTCCATACCTGGAGCCTGTGTCTCCCACTCCCCTCACCCACTGTGCCCATCCTCCCAACCTCCTTCTCTCTGGCAGTCATCAGTGAGTTCTCTGTATTTATAGGTCTGATTCTGCTGTTTGCTTGTCTGTTTATTCATTTGCTTTGTTTTGTAAGTTCCATATATGAGTGAGATCACGTGGTACTTGTCTTTGTCAGTCTGATTTCGTTCACTTAGCGGACACACTGCCCTGTTTGTCCATCCATGTTGTCACAAGTGGCAAGATCTCATCCTTTTTGTGGCTGCATAATATTCTAGTGTGTGTGTATATACCACACATCTTTCTTACCCATTTGCCTGGGGGGGTGGGGGGATTGGGAGGGACACAGGTTGTATCCCTGTGGCTTTTGAAACAACCTAACTCACTGAACATCATCTGGGATGAGGGCGCCCCCTGGTGTCTGGGCCCCTGTCCAGGTGCTGGACCTGAAGGAGACCTTAAGGAGGGCCTGGCTGAGGAGGAGAAAGGCAGCTGGGTCTTCTCTCCTTAGTCTTGTGGCGCCCGTGGGGTGGAAGGTAAGGGGCCATCCCCCACTGCTCTGCTCTTGGGTGGGTTCTCACTGAGAAGCCTGAGTGGGGTCTGGACTGTAAGTCAGGTAGATATGTCTGAGCAGAAGCCTGGGCCTCAGTGGTGAGAGGAAAAAGTTTCTGAGCAGCCCTGGACTCCACAGGGGTCAGGCTCAGGGGTGAGGCAGGATTGCAGGAGAAGAGAGCTCAGGAGCCCGTGCCATTGCTGAGGTGTCTGCGTCCTTATGCACCTCCTCCAGTCCCGTGATGGTGATACAGGGAAAACCGAAAGGTAGAAACACTTCCTGGGACTTCTATTTGTAAACGTTTCAAAACTCAGTGAAACGAAAATCATTTCTGATGTGGAAATAGCAACTCGATGTCTATACAATGCTCCATAGTGTGGACATGTACACTCACAGTTTGTGAGTGGACCCCACATCAGGCGCTGGGCTGACAATACTGAGTCTGCTAGGGATTCTCTCTCTCTCTCCCTCCCTTTTCCTCTCTCTGCCCCTCCCCTGCTTGTGTACTCTCTCTCCGTCGCTCAATAAAAATAAATAAACCTTAAAAAATAAAGGAATTGGTGTTTTCACTTTTAGGGGGGTAAATACCCAAGAGTGCAATTATTGGATTATATGACGAGTCACTATGTTGTAAACCTGAAAGGAATGGAACAGTGTGTGTAAGCTACACTCAAATACTAAGAAAAAAAAGATAATCAGAAATATTAGAGAACACTTTGGAAAAGAAGACATGAAATGTCACACACATATATTGGTAATAAATAAACACAAAGAAAATGAGAGTGTGGAATATGTAGAGAGACAGGTCCTAGAGGTGTGGTGATGAGAGGATTGCAAAGCAGGGAACTAAGACTCTCCAGGAGCCAAAGCCTCAGTCCGCTGGCTCAAGCCTCTTTGATTTTTGCAAATTGTTGACACCAGCAAGCACATACAACATAGTATTTGGCATCTTGACAGGTCATGTACCTGCAGTGTTTTCCATACTGGGTCATGAGTACATCTGGCACCAGACAAAACATTCTTATCCCCAGGGTGGCGCCCGGATGATGTCCTTCTGGAAAGAAGGAGCATTCCCAGGGGACTTTTGTCCTGGGAACGAAACTGCTTTCAGTTTCTTGCTGTTCTGTCCCTTTCCTTCAGGACATTCTTAAGGTGCCTCCGGCCTGTTGTTCTCCAGCATCTCCCCCTTTCTGTTTGTATTCGGTGGACTGTAGGAGGGCATTGCATAACCTGAATTATCAGTCGATACGTTGACAGGCTCCTCGTCTCTGGCACAGACTGTACATGCAAAGACAAATACACCGCATATTAATATAAACAGAATAGCAGTAGAGAAGCTAAAAATCTTAACATGCTCTACAGGGTTTAATTTTCCTAATCCCTCTCATATACATTCTAAGACCTTAGAACTGTATAACATGCCCAGATTGGTTTTGAAGGTCTCATATATCTGTGCTTGCAGATGTTGAATGTCCATAGACACTTTAGATTGTCCGAGCAAGTGTCTCTAACATCATTCCATGGAAATTTAGTGTTATAAAGCGGTAACAGGGTTACACATATTGATGTAGTGTTCCAATCACATTGTAATGATATTTGTCTTTGTAGCTCAGTAATTGATCTCCCAGCAGCATCACACAGCCTGTTGTAGGTCTGCAATCTCACAGCACAGTCGACTGTCAAGATCCCATTGTGTCTTCCAATGTTGGAGCGATTTCTCATGCCATTGTTGCAAAAATTGTACTGTCTGCACAGATTGGTGCAAAGAGACAGCCGCAGTAGCTGCGGCCGCAGTCACAGCAATAAATGCCTATGAGAGCTGCAACAAGCATTCCAGCAAACCGTGGGGATCGGTGAAGAACTCCCCGTAGAGCATGGTCCATCAGATACATTTCTGAAGAATCTATGGTCGAGACATGCGAACCAGCAGCCACAGGCCAGGGCGTGCTCTAAGTAAATATAAGCTTTCGGGTGACAGAGTAAAGGGTATAGGATTGTTAAAACGACATATATATGTATAATGAGCAGTTAACACAGATTATAAGGGCCTCAGAATCAATCCAAACTCTCTGTCCCTTTAATAGTATGCATGGCAAACGGACACAAGCCCGTATGTACCAGGTACTATTGACCGTGAAAGATAAAGTAGAAATGTTGCTGGAGCTGTTGTTATACTATGTGCCCTTCCAGGTATGGAAAGGGTGGGGGTCAGCAGTTAATTTCCATAGATGCTTTTGTAAGGGTCCTGGTTGTAAATGAGGACTGGGCGCAGAAAATCCCCCACTGTGCCAAACAATTGAGCCATTAGGAGTGGTGGGGATAGTATGATTATGCACACACCATTGTAGATTTTGTAACGAATTTTTAATGCGAGTTGAGCCCATAGGGCTCCAATCATTGATGCTTCCATAGGAAGTATTTAAAGGAACTCGCCCTATGTCCCCTCTACATGCTTCCCAAGTCACCCATCCATCCCATTCTGACAATGTACATGTAGCACGAGACGGAAACACCAGAGGAGTGTCATTAATTGTAAGATTGGAGCCAATCAGAGAATGGGCTGATAGTACAAAAATATGTTTGTGCTGGGTCCCATTTTTAGTAATAGATAGCCATGCTTGAGGCTGATTTTTGAGGCTGTGTTTCCCATATCCAAAACATATAGGAGGACCTTCAATCCCTATAGTATAATCATCCATAACAGTACCTTCTTCATTTGGCCTATGTGGTCCTCTGCTGTCAAATGGCCCAGGTGTCCATTCGGTGTCATTTGTATACACTGGCATGGGGGAGTCATACCAATTGAGTCATATCCTGACTGAGAGGTGGATGAGGGATAGAAGCCCAGGAAGTATAGTTATCACTGCTTACTGTAGTAGTTATAAACGCGAGCATCGCAAGGAAAAGGTGAGCAGGAGTTTGTGAGCTGCAAGTCTGCATCAATATTTTTTCAGCATCATGTGTCAACCTCTTAACTTGTCCCCAAGTAGGAGGTTACTGGTCTTCGTGTGCCTTGGAAGAGGGTGTGGTGCATTGGTCACAATTATCAGTTTCTGGATGAACATTCTGTGAAAGTCTTTGACTAGTGGAGTCATGGTAAACTGAGGTCAGTTGGATCCACTCATGCCTGGGTTTCAAGCCCTGACTGCATAACCACTGGTAGCCTTGATCTGTCAAGACACAAGCATACCATTTGCTCCACACAACAACCTCTCCCTTTTCCCAGTGTCCCTTCTCATCTTTCCAAAATAACACCTGATAAACAGGGGTGGCCTTTTTTTGTGCCAGTGTACCTCAGCAACAGGACATGTATGGGGTCCTTGTGTGTCCAAGAAGTTTAAGTATATAAAGTACAGTGTGATTGTTCCCATGGTGTAGGTCTAAGTCCTTCTCCTTTTCCTCCTTTTTGTTTAATTAACATAATTTTAAGTCCTTGATGAGTGCATTCTATGATCCCTTGACCTTGAGGGTTATAGGGAATGCCAGTAAGAGGAGTAATTTGTTGGGCTGCAAAGAAGCGGGCTACCTTATGAGATACATATGCAGGGCCATTATCAGTTTTAATGCATTGTGGGATACCTAGAATTGCAAAAGTTTCAAGAAAATGAGCAATAACGTGCACAGCCTTTTCTCTGGTACATTACGTAGCCTAGATCTATCTGGAGAAGGTATCCACAGTAACACGCACGTAAGAGAGCTTACCAAAAGCTGGAATATGGGTAACATCGGATTGCCAAAGTTCATTTGCCTGTAGTCCACGAGGATTCACTCCAGAGGTGTATGGAGCCACAGTGAGGGGCTCGCAAGATAGACGGGCACTAACAATGTCTTTTGACTGAGCATGAGTTACAGCGTGTCTATGGGCAAGTCCTCGAGCATTACTATGGTGAAGCATATGCTCCTGTTGTGTCATCTGTAAGGTGCCTTGTAATAAGTCATCAGCAATGGAATTTCCTAAGGCTAACAGGCCAGGAAGGTTAGAATGACTGTGAATATGAGTGATATATAAGGGGTGTTGCCTATGTTGTATTAATTCTTGTAAATGCAAAAACAGATGATCTAATTCATTTCGTGGAACAATATGTGCGGTTTCAATATTTAGGACTGTGGGCCACACATATTGTGAATCTGTCACAACATTGAGGGAGGCAGGTACAAGATGCAACAATTCTATAACGGCTGCTAATTCAGCCTTTTGGGTAGATGTATAGGGTGTCTGTCAGGCCTTAGAAATAGGACCATATATAGAAGCTCTACCATGACCATTTCCATCTGTAAAATATGTGTCAGCATCTGCTAAAGGCTGGTCTCGAATTCTCTTTGGCCAAACCCATGATGTAGCCTTGAGAAATGAGAAAATTTTGTCCCTTGGATAGTGATTGTCTAATTTCCCGACGTAATCAGACAAGGTTATTTGCCATTGTATATTAGTTTGGTAAGCCATATCACTTTGTTGATATGATAAGGGAATAATTAATTATAGAGGAGGGATCACCACCATTAAGCACACGTAATTGGGATTGGCCTCTCCAAATTATATTCCTAATTTTATTCAGATATATGGTAAGAAGTTTAGTGTCCTTTTTTGGTAAAAACAGCCATTCGATGATTCCCCCATCCTGCCGTAAGACCGCAGTGGAGAATGTGGAGTAGGAAAAATCAATATTGAAGAGGAACATTAAGTCGAATACGAGTGAGCTGACAATTCTCAATATGATTTTTAATCCATTGTAGGTCAGCCGCTGCCTCTTTTGTGAGGACTCTATAGCTGTTAAGGTTGGGATCAAGGGCTAATGTTCCAAAAAGATGAGATAAGCTAGAAGTTGGGATTCCCAAAGCAGGTCGCAACCAATTTATATCTTCTAGTAACTTCTGGAAATCATTTAAAGTTTTTAAATTCTCTTGGCATCTTTATACTTTTGGGGGAAAGATGGTTGCTTTGTGAATTTTTGCACCAAGATAAAGGAAGGGATCTTGGGTTTGCACCTTATCCTCTGCTATTATTAGGCCTTTTTGGGTAACAATAATCTAGCAGCTTGATAAAGATCTTCTACCTGTGTAGGCATTTCTGCTGCAAAAAGAATATCATCCATGTAATGGATAATCAACACCTGTGGAAACTGAATGCCTGATTGTGAAAGCTGCGGATTAGCAAAATGCTGACACATAGTAGGGCTATTAAGCATATCTTGCGGAAGCACTTTCCATTGATAGCGTTGCACAGGAACCATATGACTGTATGAAGGTACAAAAAAAGCAAATTTTTCTCTATCATCTGGCTGTAGTAGAATTGTGAAAAAACAATCTTTCAAATCTACTATAATTAATGACCAGTTCTGAGGAATCATAGTAGCAGATGGGAGCCCAGGTTGCAAGGGTCCCATAGGTTGTATAACCTCGTTTACCTTCCTTAAGTCCGTTAACATTCTCCATTTCCCAGATCTTTTTTTTATCACAAGCACCCGAGAATTCCATGGACTGGTGGACATTTCTATATGACCGGCATCCAATTGTTCTTGCACTAATTGCTCTAAAGCCTCTAATTTCTTTTTTGGAAGGGGCCACTGTTCCACCCACACCAGGGCAGTTGTTAACCATTTTGATGGTAAGGCATAACGTTGTTCAGGAACAGTGGCCCTTACACTAAATTTGAATTCTGTACAGGATATCCCAGTTCCATATAAGGAGGCCGCATTTCAGCAGTAATTGGCTTCATATGCCCATTTTCTTGTTGTCCAAGCCCTTTTACTGGATGATAGTTCATTTTGGACATCATATTGGTTGCAGCAGGGGAAACATAAAGAATATTAATATATGCTCCCCATTGACTTCATAGGTCTCTTCCCCACTGATTAATAGCTCTGTCAGTAACATAAGGCTGGATAGTAGCAGCCTGGCCTTCAGTCCTTTTACATAGAAAAATTTCAACATTCTGTGGGATTATCAGTAGCTTTTCCTACACCTGTAAAGACTGCGGATACAGGTCGAAGTGGCCAATTCTTGGGCCAAAACTTAGAAGCAATGATGGTGCCGTCAGCTCCTGAGTCTACCAGGCCAGTAAACAATTTTCCGTTAATCTGTAAGGTCATCTCAGGCCTTCCGTCCTTTAGAAACATTTGCCAAGATACCGGTTTGCCAGTAGGTCCAAACCCTCCCTGACGTTCTATCGTCATGGAATTTAAAGCAATGTAATTAGTTGAGCAATGGGATCTCCTGCCATGACACAGTAAGGAACAGAAGTACTAACCATTCTTAAAATTTCATCCTTAAAATCAACATCTATAATTCCTAAGTGGACATGAACTCCCTTGGATGTAAGACTACTTCGTCCAATAAGACGGCCAAGGGACCCTGAAGGAAGAGGGCCATAGATGCCAGTTTTAACCTTATAAATTCCCAAGGCAGATTCCAGGACCAGGGAATCTGGGGCTGGGATATCTAATGCAGAGCTCCCTCCTGTGGCCTGGAGGGGGTCATGGACGGATTTGCATGAAGAGTCCCTTTGCTCACAGGATAACAATGTAGAATCTGATTCTCTATATTGTTTACATTAGGGCCTGGGGGCGGGGGTGGATTATGCCTTTTCCCCAGGAGACAACAGGGGAGCTCCATTCTTATGGAATTTAGATCCACATTGATTTGCAAAGTGACAGCCTTTATTGCATGGGTCCCATAACCCAGGAGGTTTAGTATTTCCTTCTGGTGGCCTAGGGGGATCACAGCAATTGTTAAGACTCTAGGACTCAGCTGTGGACAATCCCTTTTACAATGTCCCAATCTGCCACAGCGAAGACACTTGGACTGTTTGTGAGGTCCAGTGCCTTGAATAGCCCCTGCCAGTAGCCCCATTTTATAGACCTCTGAGCCGATATCTTGACAGGCCTTTAAATAATCACTTAAATCGCCTCATTGACACTTCACTGGGCATAAAGCTCGTTGGCATTCCTTATTAGCATTATCAAAAGCCAGCAGCAGTAAGAGGAGATGGAGTAAGCCCGCAAGAGAAACGGTTTTTATAATAACATCCTTTAGCCCATCCATGAAATCTACATCGGGCTCCTTAGGACTCTTTAACTTGAACAAAAGAGGTTGTAGCCTGTCCCGGGGTAGCCATTTTCTCCCAGGCACCAAGGCAGCACAACTAACTTGTATCATCATACTGAAGCTGAACCTGTATGCCAAACCATTGTCCAGTCTGGTAAGTTGTTCTCCGGTAATGGTAATGGGCACAGGAGCATTGGCGGTGGCATCACGCCAGACCTGTATCTGTGCTTCTTCATCCCACCAAGTTCTAAACTGCAAAAATTCAGAAGCACTTAGAACAGTGCGACCTAGGACCCCCCAGTCCCATGGAATGAGTCGCTCTGAATTCACTAAACCAGACACCAATCCCAACGTATAAGGGGAATTAACACCATGTTGCTTGCAAGCCCGTTTCAAATCCTTAATGACCTTAAAACTTAAAGGTAATGATGATCAAGTCGTTGCCCTCCCTGAGGATATTGCTGATGAGGAGGAATTTGGGTAATGTGGAGAGTATAAACTGCAGCCATACTAGCCATTAATTCAGTGTCCCTCCCAGGCTTAGCTTGTTGAAGCATCTGCATCATGGGGGAAACAGGAACTGTGATGCTCCGAGCAGAAGTATCAAGAAATGGGTTTTTTGAATAAGCGGAACATTTAGTTTGCTCAACAGGATCCACCGGCTCAGGACCGTGGGGCAGTGCGGGAGGCAGGTGTCCAGAGGCTTGAGCTGCAACTATCTCTGGGCCATTAACCCGGGACCCCCATAGGTTTCTGTCCCTATGGTGGTGGGCCTAGGGGCTGGGCTCCTGGTCCTCATTATCCACAAGCTCATGATCACTTTCAGCCAGTGAGGGGTTGCGAGAACCAATGCCCCCTTCTTCCCCGGATTCTGACTGCAAGGGCTCCAAAGCCAGGGAAATACATAAAGACCATAGCGAGAGAGGGATTACTTTTCTTTTTGATGAGGAGTGGAAAAGCACCTAAGACCAATTCCATAATTTCTGATTCAAAGCATTTTTGCCAGAGGGCGTAAACTGGTAACAATGTTTCTTTACCAAATAAAACAAATCCTCAAACGCAGAAGGGTTCACCTCTACCCCTGAGCTCTTTAAAACTCTGCAAGAGCTAAATATATGAGTCCTAACTAGATGAGGTAGAATTCCCCATACTTACCCTGCAGAAATCCCGAAGGCTGAGCTTCCCGGCTCCAAAGTTCCCTTCAGTTCCTGTGGCACTTCTTCAGCAGTGTGGCAAACGTCCACCTTCAGGTCCCTGTTCTGGCGCCAGCTGTAGAGAGACAGGATCTGAAGGTGCGGTGAGGGGAGAATTGCAAAGCAGGAGGCTGACTTGTTGCATCCACATGACTCCTGAAACAATGCTATGGCACCAGTGACAATCACAGCAAAGTTTATTGCACTGAGAGGCAAGGCCAACAGAGGGGACCACCACTTTGGCTCAGAGTGCAGCCTCGAACAGCCAGGGTACAGAGTTTTTATAGCCGACCACATCATCTTATCATTACCTGGGAACAGAGCAAAGAAATAGCTCCCAGATGAGGTGGAAACAGTTCCCGGATGCGGTGAGTATTCTAGACTTTCTGCCTTTAAGTCACAACCAGTTCATCTCCTTGACCCTGCCTCTGATGCCATTTTTCTTTGAACTTTTGTTCCCTTAATTGGTGAAGTGTAATTTACAAGAGTATGAAGCCTAATTTACAAGAGGAAAGCAAGGCTGTTACCTCTTAACCTTCAGAGTCAAACAAAGCTGTTATTTCTCAAGCTAAAGTGTCAACACAAAGCTGTTATCTCTCAAGCTATAGGTTAGCCCTACACTACAATTTAACCCTTTCAGACTCTCCAGGAACCTAAGCACCAGTCTCCTGGCTCAAGCCTCTTTTATTTTTGCAAATTGTCTGATAACAGCAAGCACATACAACGTAGTATTTGGCACCTTGACAGGCCATGCACCTGCAGTGTATTTTATACTGGGTCATGAGTACATCTGGCACCAGACAAAACATTCTTATCCCAGGCCTGATGTCCATACTATGTCTTTCTGGAGACAACCAGCAGTCCAGGCGGCCTTTTGCCCTGGGAATGAAACTGCTTTCACTTTTTTGCTGTTCTGTCCCTTTCCTTCCAGACATTCTTACGGTGCCTCCTGCTTCTTGTTTTCCAACAGAATAAAAAATTGGACCAAAACTTAGTATCTTCAACTTGGCAAAAGTAAAAGTAGGTGAAGAGAGTGTCCAACAGAGGGTCGGGAAAACACACTGTCATAAAGGATAATGGGAGTGATGACTGGTATAAAAATTTTCAAGGGTTCTGCAAAATGTCTCCACAACTGAAGTGTGCTGATACTGTGACATAGACATTCTCTTTTAGGAGTTTAAGCTTTTTAAAAGTTTTTTATTTCTTTATTTTGAGAAAAATGAGAAAGAGTGCACGCAGGAGTGGGGAGGGAGGCAGAGAGAGAGAGGAGAAAAAATCCCAAGCAGTCGGACACCAGGCTGGGTCTCAGGAACCCGGAGATCATGAGCTGAGCTAAATCAAGAGGCTCATGCTTACCAGACTAAGCCACACAGGTAGGAGTTTATCCTAAGGAGATAATCACATGTGTTCTCAAACATATATTTTCAGGGGGGCGCCTGGGTGACTCAGTTGGTTAAGTGCCAGACTTTGGCTCAGGTCATGATCTCAAGATTTGTGAGTTTGAGACCCGTTCAGGCTCTGAGCTGGTAGCTCAGAGCCTGGAGCCTGCCATGGATTCTGTGTCTCTCCCTCTTTCTGCCCCACCCATTTTCACGCTCTGTCTCTCAAAAATAAATAAACGTTAAAAAACTTCAACACTAGGGGCTCCTGGGTGGCTCAGTAGGTTAAGCCTCTGACTTCAGTTCAGGTCAGGATCTCATGGTTTGTGAGTTCGAGCCCCACATCAGGGCTCTGTGCTGACAGCATGGAGCCTAGAGCCTGCTTCAAATTCTGTGCCACCACCCCCCTCAACTCCTCCCCAACTCATGCTCTGTCTCTGTCTCTGTCAAAAGTAAATAAACGTTAAAAAGTATTTTTTTAAAAAAACTTCAACACTATATTTTCAGGGATGTTCCTTGAATTGTGGTTTATAAAAACAAAGAATGGAACTATATCTAGTGCTAGAATCAATATGATAATGATAAGTATAAGTAGTGGAATATGTCTCAGGCATTATCCCCATGTGATGTACACAGAGGGTCAAAGTTAATCATCAAAGCAAACCCATGAGGCACCCCCTACGGGATCCCTTTGTACACACAGGGAGAGGGAGACTCAGGGAGGATAAGAAAGTAGTGGAACCAGGGTTCAATCCAGAACGTTTGCACTCAGAGGCTTTGTCGACTTGTCTTTCTTTGGTTCTCTGTCCATCGGGAGGTGGGTATGAGTGTGCACTCCATGCAAGTGAACTGTTGCAACGTTCCAGAATGTTCTGCGATGGGAGGCTGGTAGGCTCAGAGCCTAAGAGGACATTAAGAGACAGTGGGACTTGCGTGCTCAAATCAAACTAAAGCCCATCATCCCATGTACATCTCGAGGCTTCCAGAGGCTCAATGTCAGCTGACTCCAGAGGTAAATCGAAGAAAAAGCATGAGCCCCTGGTGACACAACACTGGCACTGTCCCGTGGGAGGTGGGCATTAGCAGAAATGACAAGAAAATGTAAGTCACTCCTGAAGTGAGTGTGTGTGGAGAAAGGTCAGGATATCCCGAGGACAGTTGACAGGAGACCTAACAGGTCCCCAGTCACTAGAATCAATCATGTCTACAGGGTGTAAGAGGCATATGGCATATGGAACAGAATCTGAACCACACACACTGATGAACAATCCTAGAACAAGAAAGAGCTCTTGGGATTTAAAACGATGACTCTAGAAATGAATAATTTAGTCGATAAAGTGGATGATTACAGTTGTACTTCCCTGAAGTAGTACAGTCGGGAGGTAAAGGAAAGAGGAGAGAAGACCTGTTCGGTTCTTAAAATTTGTTTCCAAAAATTTCAAGAATATTTCTCAGAGTTGACAGGGAGCAATGCATATGTTGAAAGTCCTACCCAAGTTCTTAACTAGAGTGGATGACAAGAGACCCACACGAAGACACGTCACAATGAAATGTCAGGAGGAGGGTAGAGGAGCAGACACCTCGGAAACTCCAGACACAACAACACAGAACTGGCAGCTGGGAGACATGACCCATGGTCCCCAAGTCCCAAGGACAACTGTGACCAGCACAGAGTCTCCATCCTGTCACAGTGGGAATCAGGGTGAGGGTAGCCCAAAGGCACGGCAGATGTTTAGAGTGTCAGTGTCTACTTTCCGTGTTCCCTCCATGGGATACCACTAGGCAAAGGGGAAAATGATGGAGGAAAGCAAAAGATGGGAGTGCGTGGGATCCAGGCAACAGGGGGCCAGAAGGAGAGAGGCAGAGGGCACCCAGGCTGAGCTGAGGGGGTCTGGCTGTCAGCCCTGTCAAAGGTGTGCAGGCATCCCGTCCACATGGGCAGGACTGAGGGCTGTGGGACAGGCGTCTGCATAGACATGAGGTGGAATAGTGGATGGGCTCGAATAGATTCATGAAGATTTATGCAGGGGGAGCTTGGGAAGGATTTAATTGAGAACAACAGACACTAAGCAAATGAAGGATATGTATTTACAACAGGAAAATAATAAGTTGAATCAGGAAAGGTAAAGTAATCATAGTCTACTAAATGCTCAGTTGTGAGTAGTATTTCACGGTCATACAAATGCAAACAGTGCACAGTGAGCTAATCAAAGGTATACAATAATTATATGGGGCACATGGGAGAGTGTGAAAGAGCAAATTCAGTAAAGATGATGCTCAAACCTGAAAAGCAGAGAATGGGTTCAAGAAGCAGGCTATTTAGAGGCACAGAAGCAATAATCAGAGAATCAGCTCACATAACTAATGCAGGTGATCTCGGAGATTCAGGATGGGGGGGCATGGAAGATTGGGGACACCTGACTTGACCTCAAGTACTGCAGAAGTATTAGACTTTTTAAAACTCTGTGTCTGTATCCATTTGCTAAAGACAACATGGTGGGTGAGAAATGGAGTCAGGAAAGTTCTGCATGGAGGCCATAGAGATGGGGCAGGAGTTGTGAGAGTCATGGAAACAAGTGTTGGATTTTTATGGGAGGATTTTGTTTGGATTTCTTTAGTTGTGTTTCATGTTTTTGCATTGGAGTCCGGACAGCATGTTTGTATGGGGAACTGCTGAGTCAGCAGAGAGGGGGAAATGGATGATGCAGGTGCCCAAATGGAGGGGCAGCCTGAGACAGGAGGGGTGCCTCCAATATCACTTGGAAGGTGAGGACACAGGTGCACATGTGGGGGAGGGGAGGGAGGACTGTGCAGTTCTCATTTGAGTCCTTCTTTCAGACTGAGAAACAAAGGAGCTCATCACCTCAGGAGGGGAGCAGGGAGGGGTGCAGGAGACTGAGGAGTGGGGAGGAAGTGAGAAGCAGCCCTCTCAGGAAGGGGACAGTGAGCTGACTGTGGAAATGGCATCTGGAGAGAGGAGGGCTGGGACCCCTGAGCTCTGTGCTCATCACCTTAGAGACAGAGTTCCAGCAGCAGGAGCATCTATCATAGACTAGGAGAAAATGCAACAAAGTAGCTCAGGTGTGAGAATTACCATCCTTTCTACTTTGTCCTCATTCACTTTTCTCATTTTATAATTTTTCTACAGGGAATATACATCACCTCATATATATTGTACATCATACGTACACATCATAACCAGTTTATACGTGTTTCTTTACACTTCAGCAAGGAAGGAGATGGTAGGAAAGTCAGCAGCTCAGGACACAGAGCTGGGGTGGGCGGGGGAGGGGGACTGGGCCTGACTGTCTGTGCCCTGGGCAGGGGACTCACAGAGTTTGCTCCATTTCTCAGGACCCTGTTCTCTGGGGGTGGGAGGGCGGGGGCAAGCACGATCTTTTTCGTGCTTCTGGGGTGTGCTCTTTTATTCATTTATTACTATCTTGTCAGTTTAAATACTTTCTAGACGATGGATTTTGTATGTTACATGGCATTTTAAGCTATTCTCATAGGAGTACTTGTCCATACAATCAAGCCCACCTGCTTCAAAAATGAAAATTCAAAGGCAAAATAGTTCAGGGAAAAGATGATTGGTCCTAAAGTAGAAGATCAGAACCCGAGTCTTGATTAATGGTCTGAGGATGATCTGTCATGTGTTAGGGATTTTAAACTAGTTTAGTTTTAGAAAACATCACTCCAGCACAAACGAGGAAATCCAGCAGATAATCACAAATATCCAAAAATAAAGATGTTACATGGTAATCCCTCATCCCCCCCCCAGTCACCCAAGTTCTCTCCCCAAAATACATCACAAAGAGCCATTTCTCCTTTCTCCTACCCCCCCCCCCCAATACATCCGTGCAAATATGTCTACTGTTAGTTCATAAAGAAGTTCAGGCCAGAGACTGGGAGAAGATATTTGCAAATCACATGTCTGATAAACGTCTTGTTTTAGAACACCCATAAAACCCTTAAAAAGCAATAAGCAAACATCTCATTAAAAAAATGAGCAAACGCCTGAGCAGACAGCTCACCAAGAACGTATACTCCTGGCGAATAAGCACATGAGAAGGTGCTCACAGCAAGTGTCATTAGGGAAATGCAAAGGGAACAACAGTGATCTGCCATCACACTCCTGTTAGAATGGTGGGAATCCAAGTGCTGACCAGGACTTGGAGCAACAGAAAGCCTCAGTCACTAATGGCAGGAATACAAAGTAGCACAGTCACTGTGGGCATCAGTCAGCAGTTTCTTGTAAGCCAAACACAGACTAAGCATGGGAGCTGCTGATCGCTCTCTGAGGTGTTTACCCAACTCATTAGAGAACTCATGTTGCACAACAACCTGCATGCACATTCTCATAGTAGGACACCCCCTATCTCTGGGCTGCACATCCTGACTTCCTTCCAACACTACTTGGTGGAAAGGGACAAAGCATAAAACGTAACTTCATGGGGAGAATCTGGGTAAGATGACCTTAGCCAGGGGGTAAAGGGTAACTTCATCACTAATGACCAAATGATCACTGTATGCTCTGTTGTGTTGAGAATGGCCCGTCCAGTTGTGGTCTTCCCAAGACCATAGCCTTCCCAAGCCCAGCCTAATTCACATGATGGATAGAGTACGATGTACCTGAGAGTTCCTCTCAAACATCAAAAAAAAAAAAAAAAAAAAAAAAGTCTGAGAAATGGTCAAAGCCTGAGGAGCCAGAAGGAGACATGATTGGAACTTACCTCAGTGTGGAATATTGGATGGGTCTTGGAAGAGAAAACAAAACCAATAAAAGCAAATCCCGTGTGGAGTTCAGTACTGAGAATGATGAGTACCGCGTCGTCATCTGTGGTAAATGCATAAGGCTGAGGGTGGTGTTAACAAGAGGGCAACCAAGTGTGGGGCGTACAGGGACCCTGCGCTAACTTTGTAATTCTCTGTAAATCTCAAACTATTCTAAAATAAAAGAGTTTGTTTTTTACAGTAGCCCTCAGACAAGTAATAGGTCCAGGAGGAAAAGTGTCTACTTTTCAGTTTTCCTGGGGTTGTTCAAGGGCCTGGAGAGAGGGGTTGAGGGGAGGACAGAGGGAAACTGCAGACACAGGACAGGGCTCAAGGATCTCCTCTCCTCTGCTCCCTGCCCCACCCCTGCACCTGCCCCCAGGGCTGCTTAGAAGGCACCTTCATCCCCCTCCCTCCCTGCTCAGCCTGACTCAGCTCAGCCCAGTCCTCTCCCCTGGCTGTGCAGAACCGGAGAGCGGCAGCGCCCCCGTGTGGCCACAGGGATGACGACAGAAAACCCGAGTGCCCTTTGGGCTTCTCCCCAGGGGCCTAATGGAACCTTGACCCTGGAGTCCCTGTCACTTGTTTCTGCTGCTGCTTCCAGGGTACAGGATCCTCCTCCAGGGACCCAAGTCTGGATTGTCCACTCCTAAGATGTGGTCGAAGAAGGGGAGAATGAGGAGGCGGAGCTCCCCTGGGTAATGACCTGGAACCTGGGGAGGCTCCTGAAGAAGTGAGCAGAGGTAGGAAATTGTGACATTAGGGGATGAAGGACAACAAGAGTGCAGGAGGAGGAACCAGGGACCAGAGGTCAGGGGAATGGTCATCTTAGGGACCCTCCCCTTAGGGGGAGGAGGGGTTTTGTCTGGAAGAGGCACGGGGGCAACTGGGTGGGGCCATGGTGGACGTCTCTGTTTTGCACCTGATGGTCATTACACAGGAGTCAGCTCTGTAATTGGTCCGGAAACTGTACTCAGGTTTAGGCATTTTTCCATACTTACAATAGGAATAGTTCAAACATCCTGGAATGAAGGGGGAAGAAGAGAGGGGAGGTGGTTAAGGGGCTCCCTTTCTTCCAGAGCAAGACCCGCTTTTGCTGGGGAGGCAGGGAGAGGCAAGGAACTGAGAGGAGGGGCAGCAAGGTCTGTGCAACCTGAAGGGACCTGGTTCTAATTCTGGAGTTTCCGGATCCCACTCCCTGGGCTAGGATTTCACAGCCACCTGCCGTCCACCCCTGTGTCACCTGGGGACCTTCTCTCTTTGTGAACACGGGAAACACTCCTCCAGGAGGAGCTGCCCCAGGGCCTCCAACAGGGAGGTGCCCAGCAGCTGGGGCCATGGAGGCTGCGCTCCTGGAGTTCAGAGACAGGATGTGGGGTGGAGGCTGGACACTGCAGGGACTACAGGGACATGAGCCATGAGTCAGGCCCAGGCTTCTGCCTACCATTTCCCCCAGGACCCAAATGTGTCCCCTCCCTGCTCCCCAGGCCTGCAGGACCCAGGAATCTCAACACCATGCCCAAGATTGACTGGGGGGAAGCCCCTGTGCCAGGGGGTCAGACCCCCACATTTGGAACGTGGAGTGTGGCCCCTACCCCCGGCTGGAGAGAGAAGGACCCTGGTGTGCTGCCTCTTCCTCCCTTTGGTGCACCCTCGAAACAGGGTCTTGGTGCACCCTTGAAACCCAGACTGCTGTCTGGGTCCCTCAGGCCTGGCTTCCTGTCCCTACAAACTGAAATCACTACCTCTGTTTCTGTTGCATCTACAGACCTCACATTGTCATTTCTGTACCTTGTCACTCAGGTGCAGACAATTCTGACCTCCCTGTGATTGCCTCTCTAAGCCAAGATGACCCAGAGGCTTGATGTGTGTTATAATTTCCAAATCTAATTTCCAAATATTTGGGGATTGTCCCAAGATCCTCATGTTACTAATTTAGTGTCACCGTGGTTACAGAATGTACCCTATATTTTCCTGCCTTACACTTATTAGGGTCAGTCTGTGGTCTGTTTTGGCTCATGGAATGGCTGAAGTCCTCTAATCCTTACCTGTTCTATTAATGAGAGAAGAATATTGATCTTCAAATATAATAGCTAATGTCTCCATCTCTTTACCTTTCTTCCACTTTATGTGTCACCTGTTTTAGAGCTCTGTACTGAGGGTCTTCTCCATTCATTACTTTGTTCTGCTGCAATGCTGACCTATTATCCTTATAGAATGGCCTTCTCTGTCTCCAGCGATGCTCCCTATGTGACAGCCTATTTTGCTTCAGGTTAATGCAACGGTCCAGACTTCTTATACTTTCTATTCCCATGGGATATTCATTCCTTCACTCTTTAAGTTTTAACTTATTTTTCAGTTTCTAGTTCAAGTGTTTCTATTCTACACAGTGCATAGTCCATCTTGATATTTATGCACTCGGATAACGTCAACCTTTTGATTGGAATTTTACTTGGTTTATATTGAATATGATTCCTGACATGGTAGGATTTGGGTCTGTCATTTTGCTCTTTGTTTCTGAAGTGTCTCATGTCTTTTCCATTCTTGTGCCTCTTTTCTACCTTCCTTGGTTTCAAGCAAATAGTTTTTGTTTATGCTTTGATTCTTCTGGTGGCTCCTCAGCCACACTTATTTCCGTTAATTTTTATTGACGTTGTAGGGATTGAAACCTGCATCTTTCACTTTTCACAATCTACTTAAGGCAACATTGAACTCCATCCAGTACATACAGGAATAGAGTTTCACTTAGCCTTCTCAGTGCTAGTATTGTTACATGTGTCACCAGCATACATTGTCAGTCAGATAATATCATGTACCTCTTAGTGTTTGCAACAGTCATATGTCTTTTAAAGAAGTTAGGAAGAAAATGTACATATACAGAATAACACCATTTCTGGTGTTAATTACTCCACTCTGTTTATGAGTTAACAGCTGGTGTCATTTCTTTGTGGCCTGTCATTTCTTTGTGGCCTCCTTCAAAATGAGTTCATGGCGGGGAGCTTGCAATGAATTCTCCTAGCTTCTATTTATCTATAATACATTGACCTAAAACTTACTTCCTCACTTATATTTACTAGTTTAAATTTATCTTTCCTGTGCCATTTCCTCCCTACTATTGTTTTATTTCTTGAGGTTTTCAGATGAGATAAAATGTCCCAGGTGTGAATGCACAGTTAGAGGAATGTCACCAATGGTTTAGACCCATGGAACTAGTAAGATGAGGGCAATAGAGACAGGTCCCTTATCCTGAGTTTCCTGATGCCCCTTTGCATCTGGTCCTCGTCCCAGCCCCCAGCCCTGGGTGGCCACTGGTCTCCTTTCTGTCTGCACTTGTGACATTTCTCATTCTATTACTTTCTCGCGAGGGGTCTCCCTTATCTCCAGCAATGTGTTCTCTTTTCAAATCTCTTTTGCTCCTGACGTTAACATATCAGCCTCCTCATGTCACAGTTTGCCTGGCACAGCTGTTCCATCAACTTACGTTCTGCCTGTGTCCTCATACTGAAAGTCCACGTATTGTTTTTTTTTTTTTTTAATGTTTATATCTTTATTTTTGAGAGGGAGAGAGTGGGGGGTGGAAAGAGAGGGAGACAGACAATCCGAAGCAGGCGCCATGCTGTCAGCACAGAGACTGAACTGAAGCTCAAACTCACAAACCATGAGGTCATGACCTGAGCTGAAGTCAGATGCTTAACCAACCTAGCCACCCAGGTGCCCTGAAATTTCACGTCTTGTTATCAGCACGCAGTGCGACTTGTGGCTGTGTCTACAGGGGCGTCATGTCTTCAGCTTGCTTCTCCCCAGTAGAACTGCAGGGCTCCAGAGGACTTTGTTCCTTTTCTACGTCTCTGCCCCTTTCCTTGAACATTTCCAGCATTTCTGCTCATCTCTTCCTCCTAAACTCTCACCTCACAGTCCTTCCGACTCCACCCTGCCCTGCTCCTCAGCACCTGCCTCGTGTAAAGTGTCTGTGATGCCAGCACCCCTGTCCAGTTTCCAAGGGTGCGTCATTATCCATTGCCATTCCACAGATTATAACATGATTCTGCAGCTTCATATGACATTATTATAGCAATAATAATAATAATAATAATAAAATAATATAAACATAATAATAATTAAAGTGTAAGAACAGGGAAGTGGGGCAGCGCCAGCTAAGTTTTCTCATTAGGTTGCAGCCAAGATGCAACTAGAATCACAGTGATGCGAAGGTGTGACATGGGCTGGAGGGTCAAGTTCACGCCCCCACATGAGGCTACTGGCAGGGAGCTTCAGTGTCATCGGGCTCTCAGGGGGAAGCCTCAGCTCCTCACTCGTGGGCCCGTGGGCCCGTCTGCATGAGGATCTTTCTGACAGGGCACCTGCCTTCTTCCAAATCCAGGATCTGAGAGACGGAAAGAAAGAGAAGAAGGGGGAGAAGAAAACCACAGGCCCTTTGAGACCTGATCTCTGAAGTCACACACTATCATGTCCCCCTTATTCTGTCCATGAGAACTGAGTCACTGAGTCCAGTCTTCACACAAGAGGAGGAGAATTAGTTCTACCTTCTCATGGGGGGAGTATCAGTGAATCTGTGAACATTTTAATACCACACGTCCTGTGTGGAAGGTGTTGTCAACTTTGAAGATTTGTCTTTGTTTTTTGTGGGTTTTTTTTTTTTGCTTTGTTTTTAAATATATATTTATCTTAAGAGAGAGAGAGAGAGAGTGCATGAGCAGGGGAGGGGCAAAAAGACAGGGAGAGAGAATCCCAAATAGGCTTCATGCTCAGCAGGGAGATCCAACCGCGGCTCCATCACACGACCCAGAGATCATGACCTGAGCCGAAATCAAGAGTCAAGACGCTTAACTGACTGAGCCACCCAGGCGCCCCTGTCTTCTTTTTGATTCTCTCCCGTGGAAATGGAAGAGCCTCAGTGCCGTTTTCTTTTGCTTCTCTTCTCTGGTGAGTGACGAGGTTCTCAGATCTATGTGCTCAAGCTTTTTGCACTAAATTAGAGGAGTTTTCAAACGGGATTTCTTCAAATATTTTTCTGCCCTTTTCCTCCTTCCCGTTTCTGGAGTCTGATTATCTCTTTGCCTTTTTTTATTGTCTGTGGATTTCTGAGGTTGTATAAGTTTCTCTTCAATCTTTTTCTCTGATGTTTTGGATTGGATAATTTCTATTGATTTATATTCAACCTCATTGATTCTTTACTCTGCCTTCCCAGGCCTTCTGTGAGGTTTACCCACTGAACTGTCATTGCATTTTTTCCCCTTTCAGTTCTAGAATGTCAATTTGGTCTTCTCTGTACATTCTACTTCTTCATTCAGATATCCTTTCTGCTCACCCTTTGATAACTTGATTTTCTTAAATTCTTTCAACATATATTTATTCATTTTTTGATGTTCGTGGCCAAGTTTGGTGCGGATTGCAACATCTGGGAATCGTCACACAGGGAACATGCTTGTGGTGATTTTTGCATAGTCACACATTTCTGTTTCTCTGCATGTCCTTTAAAATATGTCCTTTATTTATTTATTTTTATTTTTTTAATGTTTATTTATTTT
Source organism: Puma concolor (assembly GCF_028749965.1). NCBI lineage: Eukaryota > Metazoa > Chordata > Mammalia > Carnivora > Felidae > Puma > Puma concolor. Next base: position 30,746,920 of record NC_141671.1, read on the forward strand.
TGAGACAGACAGAGACAGAGTATGAATGGGGGAGGGTCAGAGAGAGGGAGACACAGAATCTGAAACAGGCTCTGACCTGTCAGCACAGAGCCTGACACGGGGCTCGAATTCATGGACCGTGAGATCATGATCTGAGCCGAAGTCAGACGCTTAACCGACTGAGCCACCCATGTGCCCCATAAAATATGTCCTTTAAAAGTGGATTGTGCATTTTAGTTTTAGCAAATCTGAAAACTATTGTCTCTTTTTATTTTTTGATGATTGTGCTTTTCCTAAAAGTGTTTCACTAGGAGGGACTCCACTATGACATGAACATTGTTGACTGGTGTTATCTATACCCAGTTTCTCCCACCTCCAGGGTCTGCATTTTATCCCAGGTCTTGAGTGAGCCTCCGTCCAGCTGTGTGGTTTGGGGGTCAGTTGAGGTTTGTGCAGGTTCTCCTCAGAGTTTGGTTCTCACCTCCTCTGTGGTCGTCTTGTTCCTGGTATTTCCCCCAAACTTCTAAATGTCCTCCCAGCCACAAAGTCTGACCATCCTTCACCCATTATAGTCTTATCTTTCAAGTAAACTCTGTGCCCTATGTGGGGCTTGAACTCGTGGTCCCAAGATCAAGAGTTGGACGCTTTATAAGAGACTCTTAAATACTGAGAACAAACTGAGGGTTGATGGGGGGCAGGGGGGCATGGGGGGCAGTGGGAGGGGAAAGTGGGTGAAGGGCAATGAGGAGGGCACCTGTTGGGATGAGCCCTGGGTGTTGTATGGAAACCAAATTGAAAATAAATTTCGTATTAAAAAAAAAGAAAATGATGGGAATTATTAGATAACCTTCTATATCTTGTTATAAAAAATAAAATGAGACCTCCCTCTGGTGCCTCCTGCATTATCAGCAGTGTCTCCTGAGTGTCCCCAAGCCATGCAGAGTGTGGTGCTCATCTAGGGATTTTGACCAAGATTCTATTCAGATTTCAGATCTCAACTCTCTGTTGCTCCCTCACTTTCAAATTTCCACTTTAAATGTTCAGCTTCTTGGCACTGTGACTGCTGTCATCTGCCCCGTTAGCCACTGGGCTGCAGTTACACTGGGGGAGGGGAGCACCCAGAGGGGAGAAAGCTCTGAACTTGTGGTTCTCGTCCATTGTAGTGGTGGTTATTCAAGATTAAAGTTCTCTTGTTTCTTCCTGCCTGCAGTTACTTTTCATGGATTTCAAGTATTTTTTTAATGTTTTTCTTCAGTTTTGATAATTGTCTTCTGGGGAGGAACTAACTCCACCCCCTCCGCCTGCCATTACTAAAGTCTCACCTGAGAGAGGATTTGGGGTGAAAAGGTCCTAGCCCGTGATCTGATCTTGTGAGAACAAGGTGGATTCAGGCACCTGCGGTTCCGTGTTCAGGCTTCTCCAACTGAAATAAAGGGAGGCCTGGGATCTGGGCACAAGCTGACTACATATAACCCATAGTGACATAGAAGGACGCCGCCATGCCACCTCTCATCCACTGCCTCTATAGTATTAGCCAAAAATACTCTCTGTACATGAGAATTTTCTTACATTATCTGCACTGAGTCACCAAAAGGCAGCAAGTTTCAATGGAGGCCTTGGGGGGTTAAATCTGAAACAAGCTCCGCCTTGTCCTCCATCGTCCTCAAAAGCTGCAATGACCGTGACTCTCCCCATCTGACGGTAGCAGTAGTCTTCATCAGGGAGACACCCGTATTCCTCCCTGTGCTCTGGGCATTTGAGCTGGAGGCTTCTCTCCAGTTCTGAGGAACACCAGCCCTCAGAGATGTAAGTGCATCGGCATCATCAGATCCTCCTGAGTAACAATTGTTTTCCCCCCAAAGAACAATGGAGGATTTCTCACCTCACAAGGAGTCTTCTCACATCACCAAGGTATGAAAAGTGTACGGAATCCTCCCTGGGAAGGGGACATGGCACAATTTCTTGAGTGCCAAGCTCGTACCCGGAGGCCTCAGCCAACTGCCAAATCATGGGTCGGGAGAAGACAGCTCCTCAGCTGTTCTACCTGAACCTCCGGGCTCTAAGGGACTTGTCCACAGATCTGCCACCTGCTACTGAAGCATGTTTCACTGATGGGAAAGCTCGGTGTTCCCGTGTGGCAAATGCAAAAAAGCACTGCAGCCATCCACCAATGATGGGAAGCTGCTACCACCACACAGCAATGAAGACTCGGTGCAGTTATGGTGACAGGATTGCCCAAAGGTCACACAGATGACACTGACTGAAGCTCATAGATTCATCAACTTTTCTGAATGGAACTGTTGATTGTCAGGCCATGTGACTTTTGAACACTGAGTTTGAAGGGGATGAAACCCCTTATAAAGAAGGTGAAGGAATTTAGACTAACATTGAATCTTTACGTTCCACATTTCATGCCCAGGAGAATGGATTTCAGGAACAGCACCAGATTTACAGGATCAGGATCTGCATTTATAACAAGATCCTCACAGAATTTGCTTACATGCTGGGACGTCAGAAGCATGGTTCCAGGACCATGTTCCTCAAGGTGTGGTCTCCAAGCACCGCTGGGGCACCGCTCAAGAGCACATTCACAAGCTCTGTCCCAGAGGTGATGCATCTGGTTCTCTGTGGGTAGATGCATCCAGGAAGGTGCATTGTCAACAAGCACCTAGGTTCTCATGCACTCAAAGCTTCAGGACTGCGCTGTAGATGGTGGGAAGTCTGGGCAGGGCTGGGCTGTGGGCTGTGGATGGGACGATGATGTGAGGCACCTGGAACACACCCGCCGAGTCTTCTCCCAGCAGCCAGTGCGGCAGAGACGTCTGATACCTGGACAACGCAGATGTCATGCTCTCCTTGAGAGTCACCTGATGTGATGGCAGGGAGTCTGTCACATTTGTCTCCTGGTGGATGCCCAGTATGGGTGCAACATGGCTCTGCTAATGAACACACTTCTGAGCAGATGTCATGAGAGGCCGTGGGGAAGCATGTCCAGTGAGGGATACAGGGTCAGCTGATCCTTGGTCCACTGAAGATAAAGAATGGGACTATTTTCCCTGTGAAGGAGTCCTGAACAGTAACATGGTGACCTCTTGAAAAGATACACCCTGGGCTCCCTGGGGTGTCGTTATTGTGCACCTGCCTGGTCCCTGCTGAAGAGTCAGGTGGAGATGGCTCTCAATCCCTGTCCTGTGCCTCATCTGTATGACTTCTGGCACAAGACAATGCCAGTGGACATGGGCCCTCAGGGAGGGAGGGCACAGTCTGGGTCCGCCCCCTTCCTGGATGTCTGCTCTCCCCAGGCTTGTTGCTGTGGTGACTGCCCTGCATCTGGGGGACCCATGTGTCACTTGGTACCAGGCTAGAGTGCTGGACAGGCAGCAGGGTGGGCTGGGAGAGCAGACTCCACAAGCAAAGGACAGCTGGAGCCCAGCTGGGTTCTGGATAAACAGCCTACAGGCTGTGTGATCTGAACATGTGAATGATTTTGCCTGAGTATCTGCTTCTTCATCAAGAGTTCTGTGTGCTAGAATCTTCCTTGGATGCATCATCATTAGGAGGATGTACAATCATGCACGGAGTGACCTGGGTCCCAAGTCTCCTGGTACATACTCATCACTCTCACGTGGCCACATAAAATGGTCACTATAGCTGTCCTTCCTTGTCCCTGGTGTGGCTGTCTGTGCTATCTATTGCTCAGGTCCAGTGCGCCCTGGAAGCACGTGATCCTCCTTCTGACATAAGGTTGAAAGTCAATAGTAGCCTAACGCTGCATCCCAATGCTGACCTCACTCACCTCCCTTATCTCCTCATGTAGGTCTCTTAACATGTCACATCATCACAACAAGCAGGATGGGCACAGTACATCAGATTCGTTGGAGGCAGTTATGCATAAGTTTGACTACAGTATACCCTTAGGATTCTTATCTTTTTTTGTAGTTATTGTTGTTAACTTATTACTGTGCCTAATTCATAAATGAAACCTGATCATGGGTGGGAACGTACAGGAAACCTCATAGGACACGTAGGGTCCAGTACTATCCGCCATCACAGGCAGCCCCTGGGGTCTAGGAACATATTTCCTGCAAAGAAGGGGACTACTTTAGTTCTGTACCTTTGTGATCTCCCCAAGCGTCTATGTATTCTCCATTCTTGGGGCCCCTGAGTGGCTCATTCGGCTGAGTCTCTTAATTTCAGCTCAGGTCACGATCCCAGGTTGGTGGGATTCAGCCCCAAGTCCAGGTTCTGCACTGAGCTTGGAGCCTGCTTTAGTTTCTCTCTTTTCCTCTGTCCCTCTTTCTCACTCTGTCTCTCTCATATAAATACATAAATACGTAAATAAATAAATAAATAAATAAATAAATAAATAAATAAATATTCTCCTTTCAGTTCATCTTTGACTTTGGTCGCATTATTAGACTTTGAAATGTCCCTGGATCTGATTGTGCCCATGTGTTTCTTTGTCAGTCTGTCAGGTTGGAGTCCCTCATGTTCTGGCTGGAAAATAATGGAGAAGGTGTTATGTGCTGAGTTTCAATGAGATGACATCTTCCAAATCTCTAATCTCTCACATGGTTTCCCAAAAACAGGTTAATCAAACTCCAGAGAAGGAACGAAGATGCCTTTTGGTGCAAGAACCATGAGTCCCTCTATCTGGACCCTGAGCATGATTCTCAGGAATCCTTAGGACTTCAGGAAATCTCCTGTCTCTCAGGCCTGTGGACAGGGCAAGCGCCAAGGACCTTCCACAAAGTGGGGAGGAGGAAAAGGTGCTGAAGAGCTGGCCGTCTCTCTTACACAGAGTGGGAAGGAAAAGCACCTCCCATTCATGATACACAGTGTAAACTCCCTCTCTTCGGTGCCACAACAGGCTTCACCTTGGCTTGTCCTATATGCTTCCTCCCAGTGCTGTGATGGGTCCCAGATGCCCGTGCTGCTCCAAGCCAGCTGACACGGGCTCTGGAAGAAGAAATGAAAGACAATTTGTTCACCGTGAAGTCAAGTTCATTTAAAAGAGGAACAAGGAACAAATCTTGCCTTGAGCTGGTCCCAACATGAGATGAACTCATTCAGGGCATGTCTTCCTCAGAGGTTCATGAACTTGATGGATGTGTGTTGTTTGTGGGGTCACTTTGAAAAGCTGTCAAGTGAACTGCAACAAAGAGCAAGACCGTTCAAATGAAGGGACATTGGGTTTGACCCTGATCTTCTGTCCAATTTGTGCAACATGAAGAGATGATAGAAATCTCTAGGTTCGGTTTTATCATGACTAAAAGAATTGATCATAAGTGATGTGAGTAGAAAACAGTGCCCCTTTAGTTTCTCTATAATTTTCATACAGTCAGAACATAAATGACATGTCTGTGAGTTGGATTCCCAGTACAGAACTTGCTCTCTTCCTTCCCCTGTATGCCAATGACCCACAATCTCACACTACATTATAACCTCTGCACTCTTACAAGGTAGATGGGGCAACAAGCGTCTACAGCAAATTCCCTTCTGAACTCTGAAATGCTCCTGACTTTCCAGCACATCCGTCTTCCTTGTGATTTCAGGAAGTCTGTTTTCAAGGGCTGGGGACACAGCTCTGGGGGCTGGAATATGCACCCACTTCCTCCTGGAGGAAAGGAAAGGACCGTGGTTCCATGACCCCAGACATCTCTCTGAGAGTGAGAAGCTCCTCCAGCCAGAGAGACCAGCACTGTAGTCATTTGTGAGGGGCCTAGATAAATGGCCTCTCTCCTCACCAACAACTAGAGAGAGCAGAAGAAGGTAGCCGGAGGTCCAGTGATCCTTTCTGGCCCAAGAGCATGGAAGTTGACAGGCAAAGCTGAGTGTGAGAGCCACATGGCTTCTTCACAGGGAAACCTGGATCAGTCACACCCTCACGCCATGGTGGCAGCAAGGGCACAGGACAGCCCTTGGTTTGAAAGGGAAGCCCTGGTGCATTACTGTTATGTTTAGAATTGAACAGTTTACTTTTCTGTAATGTTCTGTCCATGCAAAATGAATAAAACTTTCAGAATTTCTAAAAAAGTGGAAGGGTGTTTTATTCAAGCCATAGTGAGGACAGCTGCCCGGGATACACAATCCTCACAAAGAAGATAGTGCTTCGAAGGAAGGAATATTTGTGCAGAGTATTTGCATTTTTATGAAAAGAGTCAGACACCATCACAATGAAAGACATTCCAGAAAATTACAAACTTCAACTGTGTTTTCTGTACGTGCAAGTTTGCAGGCTTCCAAGATATGGGGGCAGAACTCAGGAAGAATTTTACTCTTATTTTAGTTTGATATGTGTCTTTTAGGTTCCTTGCTCTTGAAGCAGATGCACAATGTGTGCTCAGGGCAGAAGTAGAGCCCATGCTTTCCAGTTTGGGGAAGTCATTCTGATCCTGGCAAGTGTTAAAGTCTAGCTTCCCTGAGAGCCCATGAGTAGGGCCCACAAACAGCAAAAGCTGAAAATGTCCTTTATCGGTACTCAAGTCAATAAGTGTGCAAGCGTCCAAAAATCTGTCCCAAGTTACACAAGACAGCACAGGGTTTCCCTACCTCCTGAGGCTGGGCACCTCCTCCCTCCGCAGCACCGAGGGGTATTCTGCTCTGTGAGATATTGCAAACCACACGCAGGAATTGCGGATCCTTCTAGAAAGAGCAGAAGGACCCTTGGTTGTGCTGCTCACAGAAGCAAACTGAATCCACACCCCACAGCATTCATGAGGTTGAAGCTAGCAGAACATTTAGAGCTTATTTTTCAGAGGACTGTTTCTCCTCACTCAGCTATGGTTTCTTTTCAGATTCCTGTCCCTGCAGGAGCCTGGGATCAAGGTCAGGTGCTGTGGCTCCAGCCTATGAAAAAAGTGAGGTCCTGCATTCTTTATCAGGATAATGAGCCAGAAACCCTGTCCCCTTTATACCGGCTCTCGGAGCATGCCCAGTGCCCTCCTCTGTGTCCCAAGACAACCTCGGGAGATCAGGGGCTACGTTTATCCTCCTGCTGAAGCTGGTTCCACCCCAACGAGAACACAGGCTGTATGTGACACGTATGGTTGTTTGATGTGCACGCTCCATCTTTCCTCATCAATAGTTACATGTCCTGCCCTTTCCATCAATATGTACATAATCTCATCCCTTATGATTACGTAAAAAAAAAAAAACTTGTTCCTTCCCCTTCAGGGAGGATATTTAGCCTTGGCCTCCTACCTCTCATTAGGCTGCTTCTCAAATAAATCCTTTCCTTGCTGCACCCTGGGGTCTCAGTCATTGGCTTTGCTGTGCATTGGGCAGAGGGGTGTGGGTGTGTTTGGTGAGAAAACTTCCTGTGCTGGATTCCCACTCCTGGGCTCCAGGGTGAGGAGGCTGACACCACACTGGCAAGTGTCCAGTCGGGCCTGATGTCCGCTCCTGAATGGCTTTGTTCAGGATGGACAGCCCATGGCTCCTTGGTGGCTCCGAGAGTGACACAGCACGTGGTGATGTGGGCCTGGAGAAGCTGTGGCCACAAAAGATGCTCCCAGGGTCCTTCCAGTTCACCAGGTAGACACTACAGGTCACCTCTTCCAGAAGGTTCCATATAGTTGGCCCGGTCACCATGACTGCTGCCCAAGTTGTGATCAATAATTCTTCTCACCCGAGGCTGACCTGTGATGGGAGGATGATGAGGTGGGGAGTGTGAAAAGGAGTAGAGATGGCACAGGGGTGGTTTAGGAGACACAGGGCTGACATGTGCCACTAGTGTGGCCCCCGCAGTTGTCTCCTGACAGGTCCCCGCATATCCTCTCTTCCTCTCCATCTCTTCCCTACACTGCACCCGAGTAGCCTTCCTCCACATGGACTTTCACCCTCACTGTGTTTCCCATACCAGGCAGGGAGGGCTCCAGGGCCCGGCCTCTGTCCTCAGCCTCCCCTCCCTCCACCTTGTTTCCCTCCAGCCATGAAAGCAAACAGTACTCGAGCATCAGCCAATGCCAGACACTGTTCCAAGCACTTCACAGGTGTCACCTCATCCCTAGAGCATCAGCCATGGTACAGGGAGGAGGTTGATGTGCCCCTGGGTGAGGAACTTGTTCGGGTCCCAAGCTAAGTGGCCGGTGGAGGACATCCTGGGATCCAGGTGGGCCGGGTCCAGGCTCTCACTCCTCAGCTCCAGGCTGCAGCTGCCAGCGGTTTCCCTGCACTTGGTCAGACCCGAGCACCTGCCACACCAACCACCAGCCAGGACTTCTCCCCAGCTGCTCTCCTAGTGATCCATTCCTCCCGTGCCAGCTCCTGTTCGTCCTGGGGCCTCAGGTTAATGTCACCTGCTCAGGGAGGATGTCCTGAGCTGCTCCCAGGATGGTGTCCCTGCTCCATGATCCAAATAGCTGTCTCCTCAGGCCGAATATTTAATATATAAACACACAAGCCTGTTTTACCTGCTCACTGCTGTATCCTCAGTGCCCAGCAGAGATCAGGCCCCAAATATGTATCATCAGAATTAATCAATTAATCAGCCTCATCAAAAAGACTTAGGTAGAACCTCACGCTTCCAGTAATGTTGGGCTGGAATAATTGCATCCACCCTCCTACTGAAAACAGCCCACTTTTGTTTATTTTTTTTTATTTATTTATTTTTTATTTTTTTAATTTTTTTTAAATTTTTTTTTCAACGTTTATTTTTTTGGGGACAGAGAGAGACAGAGCATGAACGGGGGAGGGGCAGAGAGAGAGGGAGACACAGAATCGGAAACAGGCTCCAGGCTCTGAGCCATCAGCCCAGAGCCTGACGCGGGGCTCGAACCCACGGACCGCGAGATCGTGACCTGGCTGAAGTCGGACGCTTAACCGACTGCGCCACCCAGGCGCCCCTGTTTATTTTTTTTTTTATATTGATGTGCTATACCTTGTTTGTGACATGAGTTAAAGTGTTTGAAGGGTGTCATGTGAAGACTTACACTTATTCTCTTTGACTTGTAGGGGTCAGAAAGTGGTCATTTCTTTTCTTTAACAGTTCTTTCTAATGATTATTTATTTATTTTGAGAGAGAGAGAGAGAGAGAGAGAGAATCCTAAGCTCACTCCTTCCTGTTGGCTCAGAGCCTGATACGGGACTCGATCTCTCAAACTGTGAGATCGTGACATGAGCTGAAATCCAGAGTTGGATGCTAAATTGAATGAGACACCCAGTCACCCCAGAAATTGGCCATTTCTAAATTATTTTATTTTTTTCTGTAAACTCTATATCCAGCATGGGGCTTGAATTCACAACCCCAAGATCAAGAGTCATGTGCTCTATGGACTGAGACACTCAGGTGCCCCAGAAATCATCCACTTCTGTAGAAGCTTCAGGGAGACAGAATTGGGCATCATCATAAGATTTGTTTTATTTTTGTTTTCAAATCAGACATAACACAGGAATGTGCTTCTGTAGTAGGATTAGGATTAGGTTGTGCTCCTCCATCACTGAAAGGGTCCCACTCTGTGGTGCCTTCATTGTACGGGGACCTGTGGCATCATGAGGGGTCAAACGCAGGCCCTCTGAGCCCCTCCCTCACTGAAATTGCCCCGGGAGATGGAGCCCTGAGGTGCCTGTCACAGGCTTGGGTTCCACCAGCTCTGTCATGTGGCACTGCTACCCACTGTCCTCACATTGCATAGTGACACTGTGACAGTAATATGGCACTGACTTCGCAGAGTTATGAATGGTTTAAACTCCGTAACACATGTAAATTCTTGTTTGTTGGTTTCTTATTTTGTTTTCATTTCTCTTTGCCTTCTGAGAATCCAAGTCAACTCTTTCTTTCTCCCAGTTCCCGTTTCTGATTGGACAACGTCCTGCAGCAACATCAGGGAAGAATTTTTAAAATGGGGAAAAGCCCAGCCCCTCAGCTGCAATCCCTCTACCTTAAGGGACAGCAGCCTGTGTCTGCTGCATTTGGTTGTGAGCCAGGATGGAAGGATGGCTGTGGCTCTAACTGGGAACCACAGAGGGAACAGTGCAGGAAGGCCACTGTCCCCTGACCCCCTGCTCTGCCCCCAGCTCCATGGAACAGAACATTAAAGGTGCTGTTGCTCTGGAGGGTTGGAGGGAAAAACGGAAGAGGAGGTGTATGGGGGTGAGAGGCAATGAATGCACGTGGTTTTCTCCTTTCTCAAGTGCACTGAACAACATGACCTGTTCTGTCCTCTCCGTGCTTCTATCTCCTCAGGGGCTGCGTGTAGATTTGTGGTCAAGTTCCAAGCCACTACCTTTTGCACTTTCCCCTGCAGACATCATACCAGGGAATTCTCCCAAACACAGCACACAGTGAGGATGGGAGGGAGGAAGGTGGAGGAAAATCCTGGCATTTGTCTGGGATCCTCCACCTGCTGCCACAGAGTGCTCAGCCCGGGAGAGATGGGGACCCGAAAGCACAAGCAAACAGTCCTCTTCCAGCTCAGACTTTAAACTGTCCTCAGGGAACTGCAGCAGACATGCCCCACCCCCTCCCTCCCTAGAGGGTTAGAGGTTCAGGGAGTGATTGGTGTTGCCTGTGTGCATGCTGAGCCCTGGGGGCAGGTCAGCCAGGGCGCCCTCTCCTCCTGTCCCCACCATCCTCCTCACCTCTTTCAAGCAGGGTGGGGCCAGCAGGGTGAGGAGCACATTCTGGGGCCAGGGAGCTCCTGCAAGGACTGCAGGCTGGCTGGGCTGTGGGAATGGGTGGTGCCCCTGTCTGCCCCTCTTTGGGAGAGTGCTCTGCCCTCACTCTCCCTTTCTATGTGGGAGCCAGTCCAGACTATTCAACTTGAAGATGAAAATTTCTTTTCCCCCCACAGACAGGAAGTGATTCCTTTCCTAACTGGTTCTGGCTAGTCCTGGTAACCTTGAGTCAGCCCTGGTTAGTCAGTTACTCAGGAATCCCCAGCCACCCTTTCCTCCATTGGGAGCTGCTGGGGGAACTTAGATTTTCATGAATCCTGCCCACACGTGTGCAGCCCTACAGCACAGTGAGCGGGGGCCACCAAAGCAAACCAACAAGGACCTGGCTTCGTGAATTCAGAGAGAAGTACCATTGTGCTGTGTTCCAAGTCTTGTGATCTCATGGAGATGTCCATGTGGATGGGTCAGCAGGGTTCAAACACAGGGAAGGTGAGCACGAGAAAGTCAGGGGACTGCTGCTATTATGTTCCTGCATGTGTGTATTCTTTGTGTTTCTAAACATCCCCGCTAACAGTCCGGATTACAAACTCTGAAATCCCTGAACTCTTCACTCTGAGTTGTCTTGGGCGTCCACCTTGTTGTCATCTCCATTTCTTCCTTTCTTTGCTTTCTTTCTTTCTTTCTTTCTTTCCTTCTTTCTCTCAGTTTTTTTTAATTTACATCCAAATTAGTTAGCATATAGTGCAACAATGATTTCAGGAGTAGATAGATTCCTTAATACCCCTTACTCATTTAGCCCATCCGCCCTCCCACCACCCCTCCAGTAACCCTCAGTTTGTTCTCCATATTTATGAGTCTCTTATGCTTTGTTCCTGTCCCTGTTTTTGTATTATTTTTGCTTCCCTTCCCATATGTTCATCTATTTTGTCTCTTAAAGTCCTCATATGAGTGAAGTCATATATTTGTCTTTCTCTGACTGACCAATTTCACTTAGCATAGTACCCTCCAGTTCCATCCACATAGTTGCAAATGGCAAGATTTCATTCTTTTTTATTGCTGAGTAATACTCCATTGCATATATATATATATATATATATATATATATACCACATCTCCTTTATCTATTCATCCATCGATGGACATTTGGGTTCTTTCCATACTTTGGCTACTGTTGATAGTGCTGCTATAAACATGGGGGTGCATGTGTCCCTTCAAAACAGCACACCTGTACCCCTTGGATAGATACCTAGTATTTAGGTCATAGGGTAGTTCTATTTTTAGTTTTTTGAGGAACCTCTATACTGTTTTCCCGAGTGGCTGCACCAGCTTGCATTCCCATCAACTATGCAAAAGAGATCTTCTTTCCCCACATCCTCGCCAAGATCTGTTGTTGCCTGAGTTGTTAATGTTAGCCATTCTGACTAATGTTAGCCATTCTGACTAATGTTAGCCATTCTGACTAATGTTTGCCATTCTGAAGGGGTTAAAGGTGGTATCTCATAGTGGTTTCGATTTGTATTTCCTTGATGATGAATGAAGTTGAGCATTTTTTCATGTTATGGTTGGCCATCTGGATGTCTTCTTTGGAGAATTGTCTATTCATGTCTTTTGCCCATTTCTTCACTGGGTGTTTTGTTTTTTGGGGGTTGAGTTTGATAAGTTCTTTACAGATTTTGGATACTAACCCTTTATCTGATATGTCGTTTGCAAATATCTTTTCCCATTCTGTCGGTTGCCTTTTAGTTTTGCTGATTGTTTCCTTCACTGTGCAGAAGCATTTTATTTGGATGAGGTCCCAGTAGTTCATTTTTGTTTTTGTTTCCTTTGCCTCTGGAGACGTGTTGAGTAAGAAGTTGCTGCGGCCAAGACTAAAGAGGTTTTTGTCTGCTTTCTCCTTGAGGATTTTGATGGCTTCCTGTCTTTCATCCATGTTGAGTTTACTTTTGTGTATGGTGTAAGAAGGTGGTCCAGGTTCATTCTTCTGCATGGCGCTGTCCAGTTTCCCCAGCACCCCTTGCCGAAGAGACTATCTTTATTCCATTGGATATTCTTTCCTGCTCTGTCAAAGATTAGTTGGCCATACGTTTGTGGGTCCATTTCTGGGTCTCTATTCTGTTCCATTGATCTGAGTGTCTGTTCTTGTGCCAGTACCATACTGTCTTGATGATTACAGCTTTGTAGTATAGCTTGAAGTCTGGGTGATGCCGCCTGCTTTGGTTTTCTTTTTCAAGATCACTTTGGCTATTCAGGGTCTTTTCTGGTTCCATACAAATTTTAGGATTATTTGTTATAGTTCTGTGAAGAATGCTGGTGTTATTTGATAGGGATTGCATTGAATATGTAGATTGCTTTGGGTAGTATTGACATTTTAACAATATTTGTTCTTCCTCTCCAGGAGCATGGAATATTTTTCCATTTTTTTGTGTCTTCTTCATTTTCTTTCATAAGCTTTCTATAGTTTTCAGTGTATAAATTTTTCACCTCTTTGGTTAGATTTATTCCTAGGTATTTTATGGGTTTTTGTGTGTGTGTGTGTGCAACTGTCAATGGGAGCAATTCCTTGATTTCTCTTTCTGTCACTTCATTGTTGGTGTATAGGAATACAACCATTTTTTGTGCGTTGATTTTATATCCTGCAACTTTGCTGATTTTATGAATCAGTTCTAGCAGTTTTTTGGTGGAATCCTTAGGCTTTTCCATATAGAGTATAATGTCATCTGTGAAGAGTGAAAGTTTGACCTCCTCCTGGCTGATTTGGGTGCCTTTTTTTTCCTTTGTGGTGTCTGCAGAGGCTAAGCCTTCCAATACTATGTTGAATAACAGTGGCGAGAGTGGACATCCCTGTCTTGTTCCTGACCTTAGGGGGAAAGCTCTCAGTTTTCCCCCATTAAGGATGATATTAGCATTGGGTCGTTCGTATATGGCTTTTATGATCTTGAGATATGATCTCTCTATCCCCACTTTCTTGAGGGTTTTTATCAAGAAAGGAAGCTGATCCATTTATTTCTCATGTCAGACATTCAGTCAGTCAACAATACTACAAGACAACTACATGTGAGACAAGGAAAGTATTAAAATTTTTTGACCATCAGAATAATGTAATGTGTATATTTAAAAGTTTAAATATAGCCTTCCTACTTTCTAAATAAATTATGTAATAGAAAACTGTTTACAAATGATAGAAGGGGTAGTATAGTTTATTTCTAAAACCATTATGAAAAGGAGTACGTTAGTTGTTGAGATTTAAAAACATTTTGGAGGGGGGGCCTGGGTGGCTCAGTCAGTTTTCATGAGTTCAAGCCCTGCTGAAAGTGGGGAGCCTGCTTGGGTTTCTGCCTCTCCCTCTCTCTTTGCCTCTCCCCACTCTGTCTGTCTCTCTCTCAAAATAAATAAATAAACTTTTTTAAAGATTAAAAAATGTATTCTGGAGTGATTTTTGAATACAGTTGTCATTAGCAAAGTGATATGCCAATGTGAGCCCTGGTTTGACAAGGGAGCCCCATAAACAATTTTCAATGTGTTCCCCATTCATTTGCCTTTTATGTAACAACACATAAAGTGTCAAGTATATTGCTCTTCCTCTCTCACTTTAACTATTACATTAAAGATTATTTTCCATTGTAATACATCTGAAATTGTTAGACCATAAAACCTTGGTTTGTGAGCATAATTCAGTCAGGAAACATGCTTGTAATCCAAAGCACTGATATAGCAAAGAGAATTTCAAGAACCATTGGCTCAGTTGTGATCATGTGATATTCGGCGTCATGTACTAAGAGTTGCAAGACATGACTCCATTTTCATATTAAAATTTATTAGAAATGTTCACTCATGTTGCAGAACACTCAGAAGCAAGTTACCCACATTCCAAAGCTTTACTATATATGTAATATTTCTGTAGTTAACTAGGCACAGAACTCATTTGTTGTAAGTGACATATCTGTTCAGTGAGATTAGTTTTATTGATTTAATTAATAAAATATATATTGTCTGGTAAACAATCAGGGTTAATTAATTTAAAAGTTAAAATTTATTGGGGCGCCTGGGTGGCGCAGTCGGTTAAGCGTCCGACTTCAGCCAGGTCACGATCTCGCGGTCCGTGAGTTCCAGCCCCGGGTCGGGCTCTGGGCTGATGGCTCAGAGCCTGGAGCCTGTTTCTGATTCTGTGTCTCCCTCTCTCTCTGCCCCTCCCCCGTTCATGCTCTGTCTCTCTCTGTCCCAAAAAAATAAATAAACGTAAAAAAAAAAAAAAAAAAAAAAGTTAAAATTTATTTATGTGTTTATTTCTTTCAAATGTCAAGTGCAATCACATAAATTATTAAATAATCTAATTGTTTTTTGTCTTGATATGAGATTTTTCTTTAAAATCGTAGGCCTTATTAACTTTTGAAAAATAATGTTGTCTACTTTTCCCCTTTGATTTCGTTATTATTTTTGTAAGTTAATTACTTTTCTTTTCCCAAATTAATCCAGTTTCTGTAATAAGTAACATATTTCTCTGGTAAGGCTAAAGACAGTATTGATCTCACTGTTCACAGATAACTTATGAACATCAACTCTCTGAAAAAAGTTTATTTTCCAAACATTTACCTCTTCCAATTGCACAAATTCCTTTACAGTGACTCTAACAAGTTCGATATCATTTTCAGGTGCTTTTGCCGTCTTAGCACTACTTGAGGCCAGATCTGCTAGGTATCATGGTTTCCATCCAAATATTCAGAGAGTATTATTTAATCTTTTAGATGTTTATTTATTTAATTATTTGTCTTATTTAAATTTTTTTACAGCTGGTTTTGTGGAAGATGAATGCCATCACTATACATTTTATTTATCAATTCTCATACCCAAGATTAGAATTTGCCATATACATTCACTTAATTTACAATGTCAAAAAATGGGTGCCTGGGTGGCTCAGTCAGTTAAGCATCAGACTCTTGATTTTGGCATAAGTCATCATCTCAGGGTTGTGGGATCGAGCCCGGAGTATGGCTCTGTGCCAAACATGGACCTGCTTAAAGATTCTCTCTCTCTCCCTCCGTCTGCCCTGATCCACTACTCTCTCTCTCAAAATAAATAAACATTAAAAAAATGAAATGTCAAAGAAGCTACCACAATTGTAATAGAGCAATTAAAATAGTTTTTTTTCAATTTGAGTAGAGATGACACAGAATGTTACATTAGTTCCAGGTGTACAAGGTAACATATGACAAGTTCACACATTGTGCTCTATCCAACACAGGTGTAGCTGCCCCAACACATCCTGTTACGGTATCAGTGACTGTTCCTCATGCTGTGCCTTCTATTCAGTCACTTCATTCCCTAACTGGAGCCTGTGTTCCCGCTCCCCCTCACCCGCTGTCCCAACCCCCACACCCTCCCCTCTGGCAACCAACTCAGATCTTCATTTACTGTATGATAATACATGTGAATAAAAAGTGTCCTGAAGTAAATATTCAAAGTGATTTATTTGAATTCACATTTCACTGTATCATCCTGAAATCACTGAATACCTGACTTATGCAGTACCAAGTTAGAATATCCAGAAATTTCTCTAAAACTTTGTGTGAGACCCTGAACTTTGTGGCCACACTGGCACCATGGGTACACGTGTAACCGTGTCACATCTTGTTTGAGCACCGATGACTACCTTTGATGCCCTGGATTCTCAGATCAACAAAACCCTCCTTCTTACACGTCTTCAATTAGTATTTAAGTGATGAAAACACATTCTCATGACATAGTTGAAACGACACTGATGATTTTTTGCTTGATTTCTAAGTTGTCCAAATACTTGTCTTATTCTGGCAGACACACGGTTTGCAGCCAGCAGCACAGTGACAGGGACCGCAGTCACGTGTGCTGCTCACAATCTGGTCACAGCCTTCATTCACCATGTAAAATGCTCTGCTTCACTGCACAGTAGAGAGTGTGACTTCTGATGGCAGATTTTCCATGTTGGTTGCTCTTATCAACCTGTAAAGACTATTATGCAAAGTTTTTCTATTTCAAAGACTTTACTGTGTGAAGTTCATTTATAATGTTCTTCACACTTTTCTTCCCGATTATTGCTAGGTGTTCATTGCATTCTGAGCACTGACAGCAAGCACTTAACACGTTCATATTCACACAGCTTTGGAGCATGATTCGCATGTATTATATACATGGTTAGCAAGGGTAAGACACCAGTGAGTTCTGACAAAAGTAGCAGGGATATTTTTTAATTTTAGAAATGCCATATAGTGTTTCCTTTGAACTAGATCTTACACAATGTGAAAGCCATTCCCACTCATTATGACATTTGTTCATTATTAGATGCTCTGTGACATGGCAGGTTGTGATTCATTGCTAGTGTTATGGCTCCCTGTTCCCTCTCAGACCCGGAAGATTCATGACTAGTATATTTCAAAGCAAAGTTAAAAGGTGTTGAAACTTTGTAACTTCATTCTTACTGTGTATTCTTAGTATTTTATTTATAGTCTTGAATCTGTATCTATTATTTCCACAACAATTGCGGCAGACTGACACTGAAAACAAAGGAAAAGTTGTGCAACACGAGGGTAATGATAAGTTGAAGACTCTCCTAATCTCAGAGGGAAGAAATACAACCCAGGTCCTTGTCCAAACTGCCTTCGGATCACATCTGCTGAGTCAGCTGTGCTCACACACCCAGCTGGCCCGCCTGCCCTGGACGTTTTGGACCTCCAGCCCCACCTCAGTCCCATGAGCCGCTTCCTTAAAATACACCCACCTCTCCTTTGATGCACGTATCTTATTGTGTCTGTTTCTCTGAGCACCCTAACACAGTACTGTGAGGGGCACGAAGGATAGGGACCTACAAAAAAGAAAACTCACCGTTGTCATGGAAAGTACAGTGGCAGGTGGTGAACATGCAATCACGTGATGCTCACTGGCCACGGCTGCACATGAGCAGAGCTACTCACCTTCCCTGGGTGTAGCTCATGGGGG
This sequence comes from Puma concolor, assembly GCF_028749965.1. NCBI lineage: Eukaryota > Metazoa > Chordata > Mammalia > Carnivora > Felidae > Puma > Puma concolor. The sequence continues at coordinate 30,764,482 of NC_141671.1, forward strand.
GGGGGGTAGGGGTGCGGCAAACTGCTCCTGAGGAAGTAATATCAGCAGACACCAGAGGGAGGCCAGACCAAAGGTTGTGGCAGGGAGGTGGGGAGAGTGTGCCACATGAGGGAAGAAGGAGAGATCAAAGGTCCTGGGGTGGGATGGATGAGTTTGAGGACCGAACAGGAGCAGGGACTCTGGGACAAGAAGAGCTGAAGGCTGTGCCTTCTCTCGGGGCATCCCTCCTTCCACCTGTACCTCCTCCTTCACACTCATCACCTGGATCCTGGGTGACTTCCAGGGCCTTACAATTGTCCCATAGCAGAGCTGGGAGGCCCTGGGCCTTCTAGCCTCATGGCTTAGTGCTAGAGATAAAGAAGTTGAGGCCACAGAGGGGAGTGGTTTCTCCAGGAAACAGGGGGTGTGGGGGGGCCGAAAGCCCCTGACTCTGAGGCCAGTGCCTTTTCCACAGTGACAGAGAGGGTGATGTGAAGGAAGGGGACCTTGGTCAGGAGAACGGTGCAACTAGCAGGGGTTGAGATGCAACAAGATCACACGGGGGACCTGGGGAGGGTCCCATTCCAGGCTCCTCACACCTCACTCTGAGCCATGAAAACATTTCTAACTGTCCCCCACTCCTCCTGATGCCTCCACGTCTTCAAGCCCTGCTCAAGATCAGCCTCTTCATGGCACTTTTCAGATATGGAGTAAGATTTCCTTTATAGTTTTCTAAATTATACCAGTGCACGATGGGTGTGGGATTTGAATATCACTTGTGTGAGGAGAGGGGGTCAGGGAAGAGTGTTGTGTAATTGCCTTCCCATTCTTTTATGTTGTGTGCCCTACTCTCCTATTACACAACACACACGCCCACACAGTCACACTCCTTCCCCACGCATGGATAACTAGGTCCTCACTAAGTACTGGAGCTTTCTCTGAACGCACTGGTTCCTGCTTCAGGAATGCACTGTGTTCAGTATTTCTCCTCAGCTGTGTCTCAGTCACCTCCAGGAGTCCCTGCATTTAGTGCCTTGGGCTCCATGGGTGGCCAACCCTTCATCTGCCATGACAGTGAGAAGATGAAGACAAAGTCTTGAGTCCAGGGGTTGATGGAGGAGCCAAGGCATTTTGACGGCAAGACCAAGTTCTTCACAGGCCAGAGGAAGAGTAAGCACTTAAATCTGAGAAATGTGCAGCGATACTACAACCAAACCACGGAGCACATCTGAACAAAGAGCACCCACGAAAGCAGGCAGGTTGGTGCCGGGAAGAAAGCAGAAGGCGCCGTGCAGACGACATCAGCCCAACCCCCAGGGACCCGAGACCCTCTTGTCAGGAATGCCCCTAGTGGCAGCCGGGGCAGGCAGGTGTGCACAAGCTGTCACTGGAGAGTGAAGGCGGCTACAGTCTGGTCAGAGGGGCAGGGTCTTCGTGTCACTGACTAATTAGCTAATTGACTAAGCCAACTCAGTGGGTCCGGGACACTTCTTTAGGTCACTGTAGGCTGGGCACCTGGAAGTATGACCTACTGTTTGACCTCATAGAGCTTAAAATTAAGATGGGGAAGCAGCCATACTTCTGTGATCGCGTTATTGAGCTTGTGAGGCATAATGAGAGGTAATGAAGACAGGTAACTTCTTAGATGTCAAATGAAAAGCAGAGAAGTGGTTACAGAGTTGACAGACCAGACACCCCACTGAGAAGGAAAAGTTTCATGAATGAGGTGGAACTTTGTGTAGACCCTGATGTGTGTGTGTATGACTTGGGTTGATAGGAGAGGGGTGGGATTCCAAGCAGGGAGAGGTTAGGGTGGGCAAGGTGTGGGGTGAAAGTGGACAGAGTGATTTCAGGGCATAGGTTATAGTTTAATAATTTCTAGTAAATGTCATGAGAACTTAGCATATGAAACAGGGAAGAGATTTGCATGTGGATTCATGGCATAAATCAGCGAGAGGAGCAACTAAACTGAAGAGGGAGGCTGCTCAGATTTTACCACGAGATCCATACAGAAGCTTGAATTCCACAGTTTGCCAGATGGTTTGGTTACAGGCACCAAGAGTCCTGCCTTCTAAGGGCTCACAGCACAGGAGGAGAGAGACATTGTGCAGTGAAGTTTGGTACTGTGTATAAGTAATGGACCAGGATCTTTTGTAAAGCTTTCTCAGGAAGTGGGAACAAATCTAAAAAGAGATGCTCCTATGATTCTCATCATGTAGGAAATGACAAACATTTTACGAGCTGTGTGCAGGAACTGTTGGAGGACCAACATATATCCTTCTTTTATATCACAAGATCATAGTCTACAGGGTGAATGTTCCCTGCAGAGCAGCCCAGTGGGGTGGTGCAGGGACAAAAGCTGGAGGGCCTCTGCTGGCATGCTCTGCCCTGACTGCCACTGCCTAGTCCTGGAGAGGAGTTGGGCAGGCCCCCAACCCTGCAGTTCACCATGACTAGGGGCTCCAGGAGGACACAGGACGGTGGGCAGTGGCAGGATGGCTAGGACAATGACAACCACCTGAGTTTGGACATGGACCTCTGCCATCTGTGGTCGTCTCATCATTGCCCGCTATCCTGGCACAGATGGGAGGCCAGTAGGCATCATGGTTTGTAGTAGATGCTTTAGAAGGCCTTGACTTAGCCCTCCCTGTTTTGTCTTCCACAGACCTTACCAGAACCACGTGACCCACCACCCCTTCTCTGACTATCGGGTCACCCTGACGTATGGTGTGCCCTGGGCTTCTGCCCTGTACATCTCACCCTGACCTAGCAGTGTGCCAGGGAGCACCATACCCAGGACAAGAAACTTGTGGAGACCAGGCAGAAGAGGATGGAACCATCCAGAAGTGCTTGGCCACTGTGCTGTCTTCTTGAGAGGAGCACAGATTCACATGCCATGTGTAACATGAAGGACTGCGTAAGCCCATCACCATGAGACAGGATTAGGGAGGGATGAGAAGTGGAGCCACATATCAGGGAAACAGGAGCCCTTCTAGAGACTTGCAGCAGAGTCCAGGCACAGAGACACCCCTCACGTTTCCTTTACTCCTCAGATCCATTTTCCCAGACACTACGCTCATCGAGAGGGCATCTGCTGACCAGGTCCTTGGAGCTCTCATCACTGGGGTTGTTTGAGCAGCAGTTCTGATGGTCGGAAGTAGAGTTGCTGGAGGTGTGCTCTAGAACAACAAGAACTCGGGTGGGGAAGAGGTCCAGGTTTCTTCCTTCTGATCTAGAACTTCCCAACCTCAGTGTCCTGTTCATTCTGAAGGTAATGTGGCAACATCCTTCTGTGTAGCAAATCCTGGGGTGGGGGGTGGGGGGCACACCAGGGTGGGAGAGCAGTTAGAAGAAGGTGAGAGAATGAAGACCTGCTGGACCCCCAGAGTCCCAATACCAGGTGGGCAGTGCACATGGCTACCGCTGGATTCCAGGATCTCAATCTAAGGTCACATCTTCCACTCACTTAGGAGGGCTCCAGGAGCAGGCATGCTGAGATCCAGAAAGTACCAGAGTCCCTAGGGAGTGGGATTCTTTCTAGTGAGACAAATATTCTCTGGTTTTTCTCCCTCAAGATACTAAAATTTTTAAAAAGATGAAGTGGGAGTCAGCCAGACCCCAGTTGAAATGGCAAATGTGAAGGGAGTGCGTTATGTGATTGTGTGTCTGTCTCTCTGGGTGGGTTCACAATCCCATAGAAATGTGTATGGGTATTTGTGTATGGAAGTTTGTATAGATGTGTATAATTGAACATATATATGGGGGAGAGAGAGAGAGAGAGAGAGAGACAGCACCCATTGCTCTGAGGATTCCTCAACTGTACCTCCACACTGGCCAATTCATGGTTGCCCCACCCCCACCCCATGGGATATATGTGACAGAACAGCTCTTCATCTGCAGGAAGTGAGAGGGGCTCAGGCTGATGAGTGACAGGGAGAACTGGTACTTGTCATGTAGGAGGAAGAAAACAGTAGCTACATTGGTGGGACTCTCTTCCTCCCCAGAGTTCTGGTTTAAGGGATTTGCATGAATTGATTCATTTCAACCTCATAATAATTCCATGAGATGGGGAAAGCTATTAATTCCAATTTATAGGCAAGGAAATCAAGATCATTCAGAAGTTAAGTGACTCAGTTCGCTGAACGATGATTCTAACAAAACAGTCAGACTCCTGAGCCCAAGAGCCCACCGTTTTTTGTTTTGTTTTGTTTTGTTTTGTTTTGTTTTGTTTTTCATTCCTGGAACTGTTCACCTGCTGCATTAAGAGTCACCTCATTCTGTGGCTCTGACAGCTTCTCCTCCTCCAGCACTGAGTCTTGTGAAGGGTATGCATTTCTCACAGTCCCTATAAGTAAGTCCATGGGGTTTGAAGTGACAGAAGAGTTGGTTCTACATTGGCTGATGGACTTGGTTTGCTGCAGATGGTGGGAGAGAGGGTCATAGCTGGGCTGTACGGAGTCCATGGTGTGTGCATCTGGGCTGTGAGGTGGGCTGCCCACAATGCTGAGGGGGGAAGACCAGCCGTGGGGGGCAGGGGCAGAGTTTCCTCATCAGTTTTATCCGCAGCCCCAAAAGCACAGCCCTGTGCAGGCCTGAGAGACACTGGGGTGGCCATTCATGTCCTTCTAATCCCTGCTGTCTCTGTCTTCTCTGTTTCTAAGTGACCTCCTGGTGATACCTGCTCTCCAAGGTGAGAGGTGTGGCCAAGTCTAGCCTCACTCTCCTCAAGGTACTTCCTCCTACCCTGCCTTTCCTCACTCATGGGGCTTCCCAGATGCAGGGAGAGCAAAGAACTTGACATTCACGTTGTAAAGAGAAAACAGGATGTCTGTCTTCAAGAAATGGAAAGCCTGCCTTAGGGGGAGGACTGAGAGTTCCCTTGTTGGTTGGTGGGTTGGGGGCCATAGAGTCTTGCTGGATGTAGATGGAAGGCTGAACTCAGTTTCTGGTCTTTCTAACACAGCTGCTTGCCTTAGCAAAGCTTGTAACTTGAGAAGATAGTAGAAAACTGGAGAGGTGGAAGTCATGATGCTATATGATCCAACATTACCACTGCCACATTTTATTGGTTAGAGGATTTTCCAGGTCCCACCCACACTCAGTGGGAGGAGACTCCCCAAGGCCAGTGGACCAAGAGGTGGAGACCATTGGACTTTATTATAGAATCTGTTTGCAAGAGGGTGTTCCAGTTGACAGATGGCAGGAATGGAAGGTACCACATTCTCTAAACTGAGTGGATTCATACAAAGGTGCACAATCACTGAACAAGATGATTATAACTCTGAGCGCCTCGTTGGAGAAGAGAACTGCACAGCTGAGCTGTGTTATCAAAGCAGAGTCCTAGATACAAGGTCCACATTATCGTTGGAAAGGTCTGTCTCAACTTTGTCGAGCCTGAGAGGTCATCCTCTCTGAACATTTCCCCCTTGACTTGTCAGACCTTCTAAACCTCTAGGAAAGCACAATCACTAAACTGAACTTTTTTTTTTTTTGCTTTCCTGTGTCATGCTCCCATGCAAATCCTGGTCTCCCACTATTTCTTCCAGTTTGCCACATACAGGATCCCACAAAGTCACTTCTTGTGATTCCACTTTGTTGGTTTCTTTCCCTTCATCCATTTTCTTTCTTAATGATATTCTTTTGTAATGATGAGTCAGTTACACAAGACAGTTAGTATTCTCTACCTAAACCTTTTCACTAATTTATGGACCAAATGGGCAAAGATTCTCTTTCCAAGTCTTGGCTCATTCCCACACAGCGACAAGACACAGAGGTAGGGGTCCTGGAAAGTCAGGGATTGGCACAGAAGCTCATCAGCAGGAGACATTTAGGTCACAAGGTATGTACCTGCATCTTCTTTCTGTCCCTAGCATGTGGCACAACACCTGGCCCACAGTGGGCACTCAAGAAGCTTCTGTCTGGAGGGTGTTTCCCAGAACTCATTATACTCGTTGCATTTACCAGGTTATTAACCTCACTGTGAATTCCTTTTTATTTCTGTAACTGTGGCCTAGCGGAGAGCTGACCCTCTACTACTGCCTAATATGTGTCTGCTAAATGGAGGTAGGCTTTCTTGGTAATTCAAAATTCATGTCAACTGACTGAGACATGCACAAGACATAAAAACTTTGTATAACATAAGGGAGTACAGAGTGAACAGTAAATTTCCCCCTCCATCCTATCCATTTTTAAAAATTTAAGTACAGCAAAAATCATCCTTATTCCATAGTGATAGAGTTTCATGGGAACACCGGGTCACTTAGATTAAAACCAGATTCATTCACCAGCTTCCCATGAGGCTGTGTTTGTCTGTGTGACTACATTCCGGCCATCATGGTGAAGCAGAATGAAGTAGTAGGTGTTGCCCTGAAAGGAGGGAAACTTCCTCTTTTCCTGCTTTCTCTACACTGTATATGGACAGAGGTGTGAACAGTTTGGCTCCCCAGGTGTTACCTTTGGGAGGCTTTGTTTCTTCCCTTCTCTTCCTGTCCTGTTTACAGACTTCACCTGTCCTTCCAGCCACGATGACCATCACTGCTGGTGACCTTTTTCCTCCTCCTCATACCATCTCTTGGCAGTGGCTATGGAGGTTGAGGTCTATGGAAGAACCCCTCAGGAGGAAAAGGAATGCAGGGTCATTTTCATTGTTTCCCTCAGAAACCCGTACTTCCCCAGCCTGGCTTGATGGCCCACCTGGGCACACTTGACTCCAGATCCCTCATGTCTTGTGCCTGGTGATCCCAGATATACTTTGTATGACTTCACCCTATTCTATTTGTTACCAGCAAGTCACTGTAACCAGCTTCTGTTCCCACAGTGGCTGTCACTCAAGGGCATGAATACAAGAGGATGGGCACTTTGGAGTCATCTTAGAGTCTGCCTACAACAGGGGTGACTTTGGGGACCACCTGAATGCATGGCCTCTCACAGGGTTATGGCCAGGAATGCAGACTTGTATAAATGAGGAGTTCAAGTCCAACAGTATTGGTTTTCACTCCCTGGGAATCCAGATAAAAATCATGATGCCAACGTTGTTGCAGCTGGACGTGGCCTAAGGCTCCACCAGTCAGGTGACCACACACCAGACTCTGACTCAGGATGTGGAGACAGGGAAGCTGGGACAGTGCTGATGCATTTGGCACAAGCGATATGAGTGGCAGTCCTGTCATCCACCTGCCGGGAGCAGTAGCCATAGCAGTCCTTACCTCACGGACCAGTGGTGTGAACAGTGGCGTCTGTGACCAGCAGCACGGACAGTGGTTCTTGACCTAGGGTGAGACTATGGATTCTCTTCCTGGCCGTTGGCTTCAGGACTGTTCTGTAGCCTTGGCTGAAGTAAATGACGCATAATACTCTAAATATATACGTGATATACATTTACCTATAAATATACATACTCATAATGTATAAATATAATTTGTTTTATACTTCTTATATTTATCTTAAAAGATACTGGTGCTTGACCTTCACCTCTCAATTCTGCACAGCAGCAAACAGATGCTTCTAAAGAGAAGTAGTCCCAGGTGGACCATCTGTTCTAAACCATCTAGTGACTCCACATGCCACTCAGAGAAAACTCAAAACCCTTCTAATCCTAAGGTCTAGACATCCGACGGCATTTTGCATGCTCTCTGCTCCAGCCACAGTGGCCTCTCACCCTTCCTTGAACAAGGACATGTTCCTGCCCTAGTGCGTGTGCCTGGAGGTTCCCCTGCCTGGAAAGAATTCCTTGAGACATGCTCTTCAAGAACTCCTTGTGTCCCGCACATCTCTCAGAGGTGAGCTTCCCAGTGAGGCTCACACTTACCACCATAGTAAAGTAGCCACCTTCCCTGTCCCCGCACAGGTAACTCTCTGGGTCACCTTCCTCAAAGCACCTACCAACTTCCAATTTATTTTGTATTTTTTTTAATGATTATTTATATTTGTGATGAGGGAGACAGAGCGCAAGTGGGGGAGGGGCAGAGAGAGAGGTAGACACAGAATCTGACTCCAGGCTCTGAGCTGTCAGCACAGAGCCCGATGCAGGGCTCCAACCCAGGAACCATGAGATCATGACCTGAGCCAAAGTCAGATGCTGAACCTACTAGGCCACCCAGGTGCCCCAACCAATTTCCAGTTTAAACACTTCCCTATTTACCACATTTATACAATATACAGTTGACTCTGAATTACACTGGTTTGAACTGGGCACATCCACCGATCTGTGGACTTTTTTACAATAAGTGCTGTCAATGCAGTTTCTCTTATGGTTTCTTACTATTTTCTCCAGTTTAATTTATTGTAAGAATACATGTTACATATACATGTAAGAACAAAATATGTGTTAAATGACTGTTCCTGTTTTCAGTAAGGCTTCTTGTCAACAGTACGTTATTAATAGTAGTATTTAAGTTCAGGAGAGTCAAAAGTTATACTTGGATTTCTGACTGCTCAAAGGGGTCATTGCCCTCAGTCCCCACACTGTTCCAGGGTCAAGTGGAGTCTGTCCCTCACCCCTAGGACATATTCTCCACAAGACCAGCACGTTTGCCTCTTCTTACTTACTGAGGTGTCTTAGATGAAAAAAATAGCAGGTCCTGTATGTGGCACACGACATTATCAGTGGAACGATTGGTCAGCAGAGAGGACCTCTGTCTTCTGGATGAGCCTCAGGCGCAGCCAGTCCGTGGCAGCTCCCGCACAAAGTGCCCCCACCTCACCATCAGTGCCGCCTCTACTTTTCCCCCAGGGCTGTTCCCCCCTCCCACTTTCTGCTCAGCTCCCCCCTCCCACAGAGTTTCCCCTGCACAGCACAGCACAGCACACAGTTACAGTCTTGTCTTCAGAATCACTATACTCAGCCACTATGGGGTCCTTTCTCCAACCACACAAATCTACATTAGACCCTGCTTTATAAATCCATGAACATGGATGGGAGCCAGCACCAGCATCACTAAACTAAGGGCAGGGAGAGGGGGCAGAGAGACAGGGAAGGTAGAAACTCTCTGAAGTTGAAAAAGGATGAGAAACTCTCAGATTCCTCTCTACCTCCAGAATCTAAAGAATATTCCAGAAGACAGCTCTAGAGGGAGGAGATGGATGAATCTGAAAATTCATGTCTCCAAACCACAGAGACTCCTGTGTGCAGGGCCCACCTAAGCCTGTGGGAACAACAGCCCAAAGGACTCCTGCTGCTGTAACCACCAGTGTCACCTGGGGAGAATGAGACAGGAACTCAGACACAAAGGCCTGATGCATCACAGACACAAGGAAAAAAAAATGCCCAAAGATGGGCCTGAGGTCATGACCCAGGATGGAGGCTAGCTGACCCAGTCACAGGAAGCTCTTGCTGCCAAGCTCCTGGTGACAGGTGACATCCAAGTCCCTATGATCACAGGACCTGGTGAAACAAGGTTCCACAGAAGGGGCAAGGACAAGGAGCAGAGACATGACCCAGCTGAGGAGGGAGCACGACACTCCAAGGACGCACTGAGCACCGACTGGACCCAGGCCCCGTCCCTGCTCCGCTCCTCCAGCCCTCTCCTGTCCCCACCTGCAACAGACACGGCACAGGAAACATGCAGGTTCTGGAATGTTCTCATGGCTTTCATTTATTTTCTCTTGCAACTTTGCAAACATTGTCTTTTGTTAATTCATCAATCCCACATACCCAGAATTGCAAAACACAAATTCTTACCAGGATTCTCATTCTCAGTAGGGAAGTAAGGCGTCAGTACTCAGCCCAACATGAAGTAAAGACAGGAATGGAGACAGAACACGAATCAGTATGGGAGGGGTCATGGTGGGCATGGGGGCCAGTCTCCTGGGTCCTCACAATATGCTAATAGGAATGCAGACACATTCTGACACCATCTGCAGGAAGTCAGGGGATCTCGATGTCACCAAGTGGGAGTGTGAACAGATCCTGCATCGCTCAGTCCACCAAAGGCAGTGCGTCTCACACTGTGACAAAAAGCCATCATGAACACATTTAGGTCAGTCACATAAGTGCCACACACTCAACAGCCCCCCGCATGCTCAAAGTGTCCCTAGTGCCACCACTCCACCCCACATCAGGCCTTCCAGAGACTTACCTTTAGGAGCCATTAGAGACGAATCAGAGCCCTGGGTACTGTCGTCGCCTGGGGTAGAACAAACAGGACACGATCAGAGCCACGGGAAATGAGACTAAAGGAGCAGCTATGGGCAGGGGGGCAGGGGTGAGCTCCCCATGGGGTCCTGTCTACACTATCCCAGGTTTCAGGGATCACTTCCTCAATACTTACGTGCAGCGTGAGAGTAGCTTGGTCCTTTTCCTCCTGTGGAAGAAAACAGCATTTAGACACCTGGGACAACTGGACCATGTGATCCTAGAGCACCCTCCTAATCCTAGTTCACAATGAACTTTCCAGAACTGAAGACCCAGGACAAGATTGGATACATGAAGAAAGAGGTGTGTGTGTGGGAGGGGGTGGGGGTGGGGGCGTCTCAGGACTACCTGACTTGCTGGGGGTCTGTCCTGAGCAGGGACCTTCCTCTGTGTCCTGTCACTGCTGGGAATCAGGTCCCCATCACCAGAATTACCAAGTGAAAATCTGTTCTTCATTTTCACAAGTGCTTTGCTACAGAGTGAATGTTAGTAATGGCTCCAGAGTGGGCAGGTCCATGTGTGTGGATGGAACTTCCCAGGAACCAGTCAGGACAATGTGCTACCTAGGAAACCCCCCAGCGGGACAAGTGAACTCAGATCCCCCCACTCTATTCCTACCTGAGAACTTCTTCCTCCAGATCACAGCTCCAACCACCACAATGACCACAAGGACAACCACAGCAACAATGATGCCCAGGATGGGGATGGAGGGCTGAGAGGATGGCTCTGGAAAGGGAAGGAAGGTGAGGGGCTCAGACCTCTGGCTTCAGTATTGACTTTGTGAAGTTCTCCAGAAGGGCCCTGCTTTCTCTGACACGGGGCTCGACCCCAAACCCTCCTTACCCCATCTCAAGGTGATGGGCTCGGGCAGCCCCTCGTGCTGCACATGGCACGTGTATCTCTGCTCCTCTCCAGAAGGCACCACCACAGCCGCCCACTTCTGGAAGGTCCCATCTCCCGCAGGCCTGGTCTCCACAAGCTCTGCGTCCTGGGTGTGGTCCTCCCCATCACGCTGCCAGGTCAGGGTGATCTCCGCAGGGTAGAAGCCCAGGGCCCAGCACCTCAGGGTCACCTCATGGTCAGAGATCCGGTGGCGGGTCATGTGTGTTTTGGGGGATTCTGAGGAAGAAGAAACAGAGAATCCACACTGTGGTTTAGCTTTATGGGCCACTGAAACTGCATCCACGTGACCATCCTGAGGTGGACGGGACCACTGGTCTGGATGGAAGAAGCACAAAACCCAGACCCCAGTCTAGCCTTTGGGATCTCCTGATGCTTGTTAAGTTCTGGAATCAGGGAGAGAACCCAGGTAGGAGGCTGCAGGTCCAAGGAGGGAACACACTGTGGTCCTGAGTGTGGTGGAGGGTGAGTGACTCAGAAAACCCGGAGTCAGATCTCCAAATATGCTCCCAGATGGAGACAAGGCCTTGAGAGGGAAGGTCAGGGTTCACAAGGTGGCTTCCAGGTCAGAGGGAACTGCTGATAGGTTATTTCTGGGATGATCTCAACCTGCATCCCAGGGAGAGACTGGATTCCTATCTGTCTTTTATAAAGAAAAGCACCCTCAAGGTGAGTTAGTCTCTAGTAGGAATATGAACTCCGAGGCGGATCTCCCTCTTCCCACCCATGGAAGGGGCATCGTTCTGATACTAAGTCCATTTTCCCTTCCTAGTGGGCAGCCAGCCCCAGTGGAGGGGAGATCGAGGAGGCCCCGCGGTCCCAGTACCTGCGCGCAGCAGCGTCTCCTTCCCGTTTTCCAGGTGCCTGCGGAGCCACTCCACGCACGTGCCCTCCAGGTAGTTCCTCTCCTGCTCCGCCACACCCGCCTCCTCCCACTTGCGGCGTGTGATCTGCGCCGCGGTGTCCGCCGCGGTCCAGGAGCGCAGGTCCTCGTTCAGGGCGATGTAATCCGCGCCGTCGTAGGCCAACAGACTGTACCCGCGGAGGAGGCGTCTGTCAGGCCCGATGTCACAGCCATGCATTCTCTGGATGCTGTGCGACCCTGTCCCCGCCCCGCCCCCAGAGCAGCAGTGATTAAGGTGAAACCAAAAGTAAAACCGCCTAAAATCTCCCTCGGGCTCTTCCAGGTCGTGGGACGGGGGTCACGCGGCCTCGGGACAGCGCTCTGACCCGGAGACTCGGGGCGACCCCGGCCCGTCCGTGAGGATGGCGGTCGTGACCTGGACCCGAGCCCCGGCGCTCACCGGACTCGCTCTGGTTGTAGTAGCGGAGGGCGGTCTGCAGGTTCACTCGGAAATTCTGTGCGCTGTTCTTCGCGATCCGCGTCTGCTCGTCCCAATACTCCGGCCCCTCCTGCTCCACCCACGGCGTCCGCGGCTCCATCCTCGGATTCGGGGCGTCGCTGTCGAACCGCACGAACTGCGTGTCGTCCACGTAGCCCACGGCGATGAAGCGGGCTTCCCCGCGCCGGGACATCGCGGTGTAGAAATACTTGAGGGAGTGGGAGCCTGCGGGCGCGGAGGGGCTGAGACCCCGCCCGACCCTCCTCCCCGCGCGGGGCCCGGGTTCCAGGGGGAGGAGGACGGGAGGGCAGGGCGAGGGGGACCCGAGTTGGGGAGAGCAGGGCGGAGTCCGGGAGGGTCGGGGGAGGGCAGCCCGGGGCGGGGCGGGAGAAGGGTGGGGGTCTGGGGTCGGGGCGGAGGACAGTCACCTCCCCCGGAGGTTCCGCGTCCCCGCCGGGCGGTCCTCTCCCTCCTGCCCCTCACAAGCCCTTTCCTCCCGACCCCGCACTCACCCGCCCAAGTCTGGGGCGCGGCCAGGGCCCCCAACAGCAGCAGGAACAGAGTTGGGGGCATCACGACCCGCATGCTCGGGGTCTGGGTTGAAATGTGAGTCTCAGGAGGCGGGTGCGGAAACTTGATACCCCGGAACCGCGGTGCCGCTGATTGGCTTCTCCGGAAATCGTACACTAATAGGAGTGTGAACCGAAGCCGCGTCATCAGTATCCAGGCAGAAGGACCTGACACAGGTTGTGACAGGGAGAAGTGAAACCAGGGCAGATGGGGGCTCCCCAACACTGGGCTTCCCCGCCCCCGACGCCGCCCTGGGGCCAGAGACCCTGAGAGGCGGGCCTGGGGACCTGGGACTTGGCCTGGACACTTCACCTACTGCACAGAGCTCTCTTTGTCCCACTGTGTCCCTGAGCCGTGGACCAGGAGCTGCGTGAGTCACTGATTCTCCAGCATTTTGTTCTCAGGACATCTCTCCAGTCTTACAAATTAGTGAGGGTCCCAGGGATAATTGTGTGCCTGTGGATTATATCGATCCTTATTTACCACAGTAGGACTAAAACAGGTTCAAATATTTATTAATTCATGTACAATCACATGAAAACAGAAATATTGTTAGTATGGAAAGTAACAATGTTCCCAAATAAAAGGGGCAGTGAGAATAGTTTTTCTGTTACATTTCACATTTTTGCAAGTCTCTTTCTTGTCTGTCTCATTAGAAGATCACTGGATGTTCAGATTTGCTTCTGCATCTATTGTGTTGTTTTGGTTGAAGTATATGAAAAAAATGTATGTCCTTGACCAAATATAGGAGAATAGTATGTGTCATAACCTTTTCAGATAATTATGGACATTCATCTTTGGTACTATAGTAAATCTACACACCGTGTATTTTCTGTGAGGTTTTAGTAAACTGGAATCTGAAACAGTATCATTGACTGTGTTTTTCTGTTACATTAAATCCATAGGCACATCTGCACATGGAATGGATCTTGTACTAATGCATGAATGTTTTTAAGTAACGTGTTGTGTGTTGTTTCGCTAAGTAATATAGGTGTTCCAGCATTAATTAGAGTGGAATCGAATTATAAAAAAGTCACTTGTTTGGGGCACCTGGTTGGCTCAGTGGGTTAAGCCTCCGGCTTCGACTCAGGTCATGATCTTATGGTCTGTTAGTTCAAGCCCTGCATGGGGCTCTGAGCTAACAGCTCGGAGCCTGAAGCCTGCTTAGGAATCTGTGTCTCCCTGATTCTCTGCCCTACCCCTGCTTGCACTCTGTCTCTCTCTTTCCCTCAAAAATGAATAAACGTTAAAAAAATTTTAAAGAACGTCATTTGTTTTAATATTACCACAAATCCCAACAGAAAAGATGGTTAGTACTGAGAGCTGTCAAGCTTCTGGGTGGGTCACAGGTTAAACGTTATGAGCTTATGGGTAATGGGTTCTAAGGAGGGCACTTGTGATGAGCACTTGGTGTGGTATGTAAGTGATGAATCACTCAATTCTACTCTTGAAACTAATATTAAACTGTATGTTAACTAACTGAAATTTAAATAAAAACTTGAGATAAACAAAGTAATGGTAAAAAGCAGCGATTGCTCAGTAACCAGCACAGGGAGATGTTTGGTATTTGGTGGGTCGTACGGTGCCTTGTTTTTGTCTCTAATTAGATAAAGTAATGTCACGGTTTCCGAGTGTCCTTGTGTGCTGTCAATGTTCCGTGAGATGACTGGCTCATGTCCCACAGGAATAGTATGGCCCAGTGGTGGCATCAGTCAGCTTCTCACCACACTGAGGCCCAGCTGTCAGTGTCAGAACAGTTCCCGATGTGGGGGCTGCTGTTTCTTCTGTCTTCAGTTGCATATTTTAAAATAGCTACAACCCATCAATAATAATTAAAGACTTGGTATTTTGGGGAAGCTGGGCAGCTCAGTCTGTTAACCTGATCTCATCGTTTGTGAAATGGAGCCCTGTGTCAGGCTCTGCACTGATAGAGTGGAGCCTGCTTGGGATTCTCTTTCTTGATCTCTGTCTCTGTCTCTGCCCCTCCCCTGCTCATACTCACTCTGTCTCTCTCTGTCATGAAATAAATAAATGAACTTTAAAAAAATCTGGAAGGACTTTTCAATCCTTAAATATTCCAATATACATTGGCCCTATTATGGTTCTTAAATATGTTTATTTCTTCTTGTATCACACCCTGAGGAGAAGCTTTCTCTCAGCTTACAAATTCTGCAACTTATTCAACACTAAAACTACTCCCAGAATTAGCGTAGGTCTTAAGTTTAATATTTCATAAGCAAGAATATTGGTCATGGTTGTTCCAGACCCTAGTTCCAATACTTATCCCTTTGTCATGGAGTACCTCATTCCTGTCTCCTAACATGTCTGCCAGATTTGGTTACTGTTCTCTGTATCTCCTCAGAGGCCGATTTGCTCAGGAAAATCCAAAGCAAAGGAGAGAAAGGAAGAGTAATTTTACTTAGAGGAATAAAGGAATCATGTAGTGGGGAATAAGAGGGACTTAGTGGGATTCATGTGGATGGTATACTTCCAGAAATCTCCCACTCTGGCACATTGTCACTCTCCCCTCCACACACACCCATGGGCCCACATTCCCCTACTCTCCACACACAGGCGAGAACTTTGTGAAGTCTGTGCAGCGTTGATATGCCCTGGCCCAGGTACTGGTGGAGCAGAACTTGCCAGCCATTGCCATACACTGTGAGACCCTTCAGGAGGAGAGGTGAGGGAGAGATGGAAAGATGTCTTGTGTCCTTGGGAAGAAATGAAATCCCTGAGATAAAGGACTGTGAACATTTTTATGATTGTCTTTATGACAAAGGCTTTCTTGGTCACAGTAGTTTAAAGGTCTTCAATATCGAATTCTTGTGGCCAGCAACCTATGTGGCCAAGGCATGGACATTAAGCAGGTGAACTCTGCCATCAACTACCACCGGCCTGGCGATTCCCACACCTACCTGCATCGGGTAAGCTTCACACCCACACGGACCTCCCAGTGTCCTCTCCCAGCCCCTGATTTCCTATGTCTTCGTACATTACACCCTCGTCCCTCCCTTTGGGTGTCTTCCTACTTTGGGGTCTTCCAGTGCTACCCTCTGTCCCCTTCCAGGAGGCCTGAGCAGGCCAGTTGCCCGAGGGGATTGTCCATCATGTTTGTGTCAAGTGAAAACAGTGCCAAGGGGCGCCTGGGTGGCGCAGTCGGTTAAGCGTCCGACTTCAGCCAGGTCACGATCTCGCGCTCCGTGAGTTCGAGCCCCGCGTCGGGCTCTGGGCTGATGGCTCAGAGCCTGGAGCCTGTTTCCGATTCTGTGTCTCCCTCTCTCTCTGCCCCTCCCCCGTTCATGCTCTGTCTCTCTCTGTCCCTAAAATAAATAAACGTTGAAAAAAAATTAAAAAAAAAAAAAAAAAAAAAAAAAAGAAAATAGTGCCAAGATCCTCAGTGAGGTGCAAGGTCAAACTGAGGTCGATGGTACTGAACTGCCTGAGGAGATGGACATTTCCTCCTCCAGTGAGTATTGATCTCATGAAATTGGTTCCTCCAACTTTTCACAGTCTCCTTGTTCCTTAGAGACTTTGTCTTGAACCATGTAGTCCAGAGAATGGTGCCTGATGCCTAATGGGTGCCTGACAAGTTTATGCACCCCAACCTTGATCCCATGTTGGGATGTTTTGTTCATTTTTATGTCGATCCCTTTCCTCTCTCATCCAATTAATTTTTTTTTGCACCTCAGTCTCTCCTCTGACCCCACACCCCACATGAACACCTGCATGTATAGGGGTCTGTGTTTCCGCCAGTCTCACTTAGCCTTCCCATGCCTTATTGTAACTGTGCATGTTTTCTCTGCAGTTGCAGCCATGGGAGAGGACGCACCCATAAACAGAGCCTGATGCATATCTCACACCCAGGAACCAGGAGATCATACATGACCTGAGCTGAAATCAAGAGTCAGATGCCCAACCGTCTTACCTACCCAGGCACCCCTACAATTTATACTTCCTAATAATTTCTTTTTAAAAATATTTTAACTTTGAATATAGTTGAAAGACACGATTACATTAGTTGCAGGTGCACAACACAGTGACTAAAATTCTGAATACATTCCCTGTTTTTGAGAGAGAGACAGCCAGAGCAGGGAAGAGAGGCAAAGAGGGAGGGAAGGAGAGAGAGAGAGAGAGAGAGAATAAGAGATTCTCAAGCAGGCTGATTCCTGTGGGGCTGGATCCCATGACCCTGGGACCATGAGCAGAGAACCCACTGCCACCCAGGAGCCTTTCACCCTCTGTCTACACCATGCTGTGCTCTGTTGTGCTCACCAGAGTGTAGCTGCCACCTGTCACCAGACAGTGATGTTACAGTATCACTCATGATATTCCCTGTGCTGTGCCTTTTATTCCTAAGACCTGTTCCTTCCATAACTGGAGCCTGTGTCTCCCACTCCCCTCACCCACTGTGCCCACCCTCCCAACCTCCTTCCCTCTGGCAGTCATCAGTGAGTTCTCTTTATTTATAGGTCTGATTCTGCTGTGTGCTTGTCTATTTATTCATTTGATTTGTTTTGTAAGTTCCATATATGAGTGAGATCATGTGGTACTTGTCTTTCTCAGTCTGAGTTCTTTCACGTAGCAGACACACTGCCCTGTTTGTCCATCCACGTTGTCACAAGTGGCAAGATCTCATCCTTTTTGTGGCTGCATAACATTATAGTGTGTGTGTGTGTATATATGTGTGTGTATATACCACACATCTTCCTTACCTATTTATTTGTGTGTGTGTGTGTGTGTGGCGGGTGGGGGGTGGGGGACACAGGTTGTATCTCTGTGGCTTTTGAAAAGAACCTCACTCACTGAACATCATCTGGGATGAGGGCGCCCCCTGGTGTCTGGGCTCCTGTCCAGGTGCTGGACCTGAAGGAGACCCTAAGGAGGGCCTGGCTGAGGAGGAGAAAGGCAGCTGGGTCTTCTCTTCTTAGTCCTGTGGCCGCACGTGGCGTGGAAGGTAAGGGGACATCCCCCACTGCTCTGTTCTCGGGTGGATTCTGACTGAGAAGCCTGAGTGGGGTCTGGACTGTAAGTCAGGTAGATATGTCTGAGCAGAAGACTGGGCATCAGTGGGGAGAGGAAGAAGTTTCTGAGCAGCCCTGGACTCCACAGGGGTCAGGCTCAGGGGTGAGGCGGGATTGCAGGAGAGGAGAGCTCAGGAGCCCGTGCCGTTGCTGAGGTGTCTGTGTCCCTGTGCACCTCCTCCAGTACCGTGATGGTGATACAGGGAAAACCGAAAAGTAGAAACACTTCCTTGGACTCCTACTTCTCAATGTTTCAAAACTCAGTGAAACAAAACACATTTCTGATTTGGAAATAGCATCTCAATGTCTACACAATGCTCCATAGTGTGGACATGTGCACTCAGAGTTTGTGAGTTGACCCCACATCAGGCGCTGGGCTGACAGCACTGAGTCCACTAGGGATTCTCTCTCTCTCCCTCCCTTTCCCTCTCTCTCCCCCTCCCCTGTTTGTGTACTCTCTCTCCGTGGCTCAATAAAAATAAATAAGCCTTAAAAAATAAAAGAATTGGTGTTTTCACTTTTAAGGGGGTAAATACCCAAGAGTACAATTATTGGATTATATGACGAGTCACTATGTTGTAAATCTGAAAGGAATGGAACAGTGTGTGTAAGCTACACTCAAATAATCAGAAAAAAAAGATAATCAGAAATATTAGAGAACACTTTGGAAAAGTAGACACGAAATGTCAAACACATATATTGGCAATAAATAAACACAAAGAAAATGAGAGTGTGGAATATGTAGAGAGACAGGTGCTAACGGTGTGGTATGAGAGGATTGCAAAGCAGGGGGCTAAGACTCTCCAGGAGCCAAAGCCTAGGTCCCCTGGTTCAAGCCACTTTTATTTTTGCAAATTGTTGACAACAGCAAGCACATACAACATAATATTTGGCATCTTGACAGGTCATGTACCTGCAGTGTTTTCCATACTGGGTCATCAGTACATCTGGCACCAGACAAAACATTCTTATCCCCAGGGTGGCTCCCGGATGATGTCCTTCTGGAAAGAACGAGCAGTCCAGGTGGCTTTCTGTCCTGGGAATGAAACTGCTTTCAGTTTCTTGCTGCTCTGTCCCTTTCCTTCAGGACATTCTTACGGTGCATCCGGCCTGTTGTTCTCCAGCATCTTCCCCTTTCTCTTTGTATACGATGGACTGTAGGAGGACATGGCATAACCCGAACTGTCGTCGGTCGATATGTTGACAAGCTCGTCGTCTCTGGCACAGACTGTACATGCGAATATAAATACACCGCATATTAATACAAACAGAATAGCAGTAGAGAAGCTAAAATTCTTAACATGCTCTACAGGGCTCAATTTTCCTCATCCCTCTGTTATACTTTCTAACCTTAGAACAGAATAACAGGTCCAGATTGGTTTTGAAAGTCTCATATATCTGTACTTGCAGACGTTGAATGTCCATAGACAAGTTAGATTGTCCGAGCAAGTGTCTCTAACATCATTCCATGGAAATTTAGTGTTATTAAATGGTAATGCAGCTACACATATTGATGTAGTGTTCCAATCACATAGTGATGATATTTGTCTTTGTAGGTTCAGTAATTGATCTCCCAGCAGCATCACACAGCCTGTTGTAGGCCTGCAATCTCACTGGACAGTCCACTGTCAGTATCCCATTGTGTCTTCCAAAGTTGGTGCAATTTCTCATGTCATTGTTGCACAAATTGTACTGTCTGCACAGATTGGTGCAACGAGACAACCGCAGTAGCTGCGGCCGCAGTCACAGCAATAGTGCCTATGAGAGCTGCAACAAGCATTCCAGCAAACCCTTGGTTTCGGTGAAGAACTCATAGAGCGGGGTCCATCAGATACATTTCTGAACAATGTTGCCATGGTGGAGACATGCGAATCAGCAGCCACAGGCCAGGGCATGCTCTCAGTAAATACAAGCCTTTGGATGAGGGAGTAAAGGGTATAGAATTGTTAAGACAACTGTATAATGCGCAGTTAACACAGATCATAAGGGCCTCAGAATTATTCCAAACTCTCTGTCCCTTTAATAGTATGCATGGCAAATGGACACAAGCCCGTATGTACCAAGTACTATTGACCTTGAAAGATAAAGTAGAAAATGTTGCTGGAGCTGTTTTTATACTATGTGCCCTTCCAGGTATGGAAAGGGTGGGGGGCAGCAGTTAATTTCCATAGATGCTTTTGTAAGGCTCCTGGTTGTAAATGAGGACTGGGCACAGAAAATCCCCCGCTGTGCCAAACAATTGAGCCATTAGCAGTGGTGAAGATGGTATGATTATGAATCTCTGAGATTCAGGATGGGGGGGGGGGGGGTGGCGCATGGAAGATTGGGGACATCTGACTTGACCTCAGGTACTGCAGGAGTATTAGACTTTTTAAAACTCTGTGTCTCAGGGGCGCCTGGGTGGCGCAGTCGGTTAGGCGTCCGACTTCAGCCAGGTCACGATCTCGCGGTCCGTGGGTTCGAGCCCCGCGTTGGGCTCTGGGCTGATGGCTCGGAGCCTGGAGCCTGTTTCCGATTCTGTGTCTCCCTCTCTCTCTGCCCCTACCCCGTTCATGCTCTGTCTCTCTCTGTCCCAAAAATAAATAAACGTTGAAAAAAAAAATTAAAAAAAAAAAAAAAACTCTGTGTCTCTATCATTTGCTAAAGACAAAATGGTGGGTGAGAAACGGAGTGAGGAAAGTTCTGCACGGAGGCAATAGAGATGGGGCAGGAGTTGGCAGAGTCATGTAAACATGTTGGATTTTTAGGGGAGGATTTTGTTTGGATTTCTTTAGTTGTGTTTCATGTTTTTGCAAAGGAATCAGGACAGCATGTTTGTATGGGGAACTGCTGAGTCAGCAGAGAGGGGGAAATGGATGATGCAGGTGCCCAAATGGAGGGGCAGCCTGAGACAGGAGGGGTGCTTCAACTATCACTTAGGAGGTGAGGACACAGGTGCAGATGGGCGAGGGGGTAGGGAGCAGGTGCACTTCTCATCTGAGTGAGAAACAAAGGAGCTCATCACCTCAGGAGGGGAGCAGGGAGGGGTGCAGGAGACTGAGGAGGGGGGAGGAAGTGAGATGCAGCCCTCTCAGGAGGGGGACAGTGAGCTGACTGGGGAAATGGCATCTGGAGAGAGCAGCGCTGGGACCCCTGAGCTCTGTCCTCATCACCTTAGAGACAGAGTTCCAGTAGCAGGAGCATCTATCATAGACTAGGAGAAAATGCAACAAAGTAGCTCAGGTGTGAGAATTACCATTCTTTCTACTTTGTCCTCATTCGCTTTTCTCACTTTATAATTATTCTACTGGGAATATACATCACCTCATATATATTGTACATCATACGTACACATCATAACCAGTTTATACATGTTTCTTTACACTTTAGCAAGGAAGGAGATGGTAGGAAAGTCAGCAGCTCAGGCCACAGAGCTGGGGGCGGGGAGGGGGACTGGGCCTGCCTGTCTGCGCCCTGGGCAGGGGACTCACAGAGTTTGCTCCATTTCTCAGGACCCTGTTCTCTGGGGGTGGGAGGGCGGGGGCAAGCACGATCTTTCTCTTGCTTCTGGGGTGTGCTCCTTTATTCATTTATTACTATCTTGTCAGTTTAAATACTTTCTAGATGATGGGTTTTGTATGTTACATGGCATATTAAGCTATTCTCATGGGAGTACTTGTCCATACAATTAAGCCCACCTGCTTCAGCAAAGGCAAAATAGTTCAGGGAAAAGATGATTGGTCCTAAAGTAGAAGATCAGAACCCGAGTCTTAATTAATGGTCTGATGATGATCTGTCATGTGTTAGGGATTTTAAATTAGTTTATGTTTTGAAAACATCACTCCAGCACATACGAGGGAATCCAGCAGATAACCACAGATATCCAAAAATAAAGATGTCATCTGGTAATCCCTCATCCCCCAGTCACCCAAGTTCTCTCCCCAAAATACATCACAATGAGTCATTTCTCCTACCCCCCCCCCCAAAAAAATACATCCGTGCAAATATGTCTACTGTTAGTTCATAAAGAAGTTCAGGGCAGAGACTGGGAGAAGATATTTGCAAATCACATGTCTAATAAAGGACTTGTTTTAGAACACCCATAAAACCCTTAAAAAGCAACAATAAGCCAAACTCATTTAAAAAAATGAGCAAATGCCTGATCAGACAGCTCACCAAGTAGATATACTCCTGGCGAATAAGCACATGAGAAGGTGCTCACAGAAGGTGTCATTAGGGAAATGCAAAGGGAACAACAGTGATCTGCCATCGCACTCCTATCACAATGGTGGGAATCCAAACACTGATAATATCCAGTGCTGACCAGGATTTGGAGCAACAGAAAGCCTCAGTCACTAATGGCAGGAATACAGAGTAACACAGTCACTGTGGGCGTCAGTCAGCAGCTTCTTGTAAAGCCAAACACAGACTAAGCATGGGAGCTGCTGATCCCTCTATGAGGTGTTTACCCAACTCATTAGACAACTCCTGTCTGCACAACAACCTGCATGCACATTTTCATACTGGGACAGCCCATATCTCTGGGCTGCACATCCTGACTTCCTTCTAACACTACTTCGTGGAAAGGGACAAAGCATAAAGAAGAACTTCACGGGGAGAATCTGGGCAAGACGACCTTAGCCAGGGGGTGAAGGGTAACTTCATCAGTGATGACCAAGTGATCACTGTATGCTCTTGATATGTTGTGTTGAGAATGGCCCGTCCAGTTGTGGTCTTCCCAAACCCATAGCCTCGGGCAGCCTAATTCACAATGAGGGATAGTCTACAATGTACCTGAAAGTTCTCCTCAAACATAAAAAAAAAAAAAAAAAAAAAAAGGAAAGTCTGAGAAATGGTCACAGCCTGAGGAGCCTGAAGGAGATACGAGTGGACTATCTTGGATGGCATCTTGGAAGAGAAAACAAACCAATAAAACAAATCCTGTGTGGAGTTCAGTAGTAGGAATGATGAGTATTGTGTCATCATCTATGGTAAATGCATGAGGTTCAGGGTGGTTTTAACTACAGGGCAACCGAGTGTGGGGAGAACAGGGACTCTGCGCTAACTTTGTAATTCTCTGTAAATCTCAAACTATTCTAAAATAAAACAGTTTCTTTTTTACAGTAGCCCTCAGACAAGTACTAGGTCCAGGAGGAAAAACTGTCTACTTTTCAGTTTTTCTGGGGTTGTTCAAGGGCCTGGAGAGAGGGGTTGTGGGGAGGATGGAGGGAAACTACAGACACAGGACAGGGCTCAAGGATCTCTTCTCCTCTGCTCCCTGCCCCACCCCTGCACCTGCCCCCAGGGCTGCTAAGAAGGCGCCTTCATCCCCCACCCCCCCTTCCCTCCCTGCTCAGCCTGACTCAGCTCAGCCCAGTCCTCTCCCCTGGTGTTGCAGAACTGGAGAGCGGCAGCGCTCCCGTGTGGCCACGGGGATGACGACAGAAAACCCGAGTTCCCTTTGGGGTTCTCCCCAGGGGCCTAAAGGGACCTTGACCCTGGCATCCCTGTCAGGTGTTCCTGCTTCTGCTTCCAGAACTACAGGATCCTCCTCCAGGGAACCAAGTCTGAATTCTCCATTCCTAAGATGTGGTCGAAGAAGGGCAGGAGGAGGAGGCGGGTAATGACCTGGAATCTGGGGAGGCTCCAGGAGAGGTGAGCAGAGGTAGGAAATTGTGACATTAGGGGATGAAGGCCAACAAGAGTGCAGGAGGAGGAACTAGGGACCAGAGGTCAGGGGAAGGGTCATCTTAGGGGACCCTCGTGGGGGGGAGGAAGGGTTCTGTCTGGAAGAGGCCCGGGGGCAACTGGGTGGGGCCATAGTGGACGTCTCTGTTTTGTACCTGATGGTCATTACACAGAAGTCAGCTCTGTAATTGATCAGGAAACTGTGTTCAGGTTTAGGCATTTTTCCATACTTACAATAGGAATAGTTCGAAATCCTGGAATGAAGGGGAAAGAAGAGAGGGGAGGTGGTTAAGGGGCTCCCTTTCTTCCAGAGCACGACCCTCTTTTGCTGGGGAGGCAGAGAGAGGCAAGGAACTGATTGGAGGGGCAGCAAGGTGTGTGCACCCTGAAGGGACCTGGTTCTAATTCTGGAGTTTCCGGATCCCACTCCCTGGGCTAGGATTTCACAGCCACCTGCCATCCACCCCTGTGTCACCTGGAGACATTCTCTCTTTGTGAACACGGGGAACCACTCCTCCAGGAGGAGCATTCCCAGGGCCTCCAACAGGGAGGTGCCCAGCAGCTGGGGCCATGAAGGCTGTGTTCCTGGAGCTCAGAGACAGGACGTGGGATGGAGCCTGGATGCCGCACGGGCTACAAGGACATGAGCCATGAGTCAGGCCCAGGCTTCTGCCTACCATTTCCCCCAGGACCCAAATGTGTCCCATCCCTGCTCCCAGGCCTGCAGGACCGAGGCATCTCAACACCATGCCCAAGACTGACAGGAGGAAGCCCCTGTGCCAGGGGGTCAGACCCCCACATTTGGAACCTAGAGGGTGGCCCCCTCCCCCACCTAGAGGGCACAGGACTCTGGCTTGCTGCCTCTTCTTCCCCTTGGTGCACCCTCAAAACAGGGTCTTGGTGCACTCTCAAAACCCAGACTGCTGTCTGGGTCCCTCAGGCCTGGCTTCCTGTCCCTGCAAACTGTGAAATCACAACCTCTGTTTCTGTTGCATCTACAGACCTCACATTGTCATTTCTGTACATTGTCACACAGGTGCAGACAATTCTGACCTCCCTGTGATTGCCTCTCTAAGCCATGACAACCCAGGGGCTTGATGTGTGTTCTAATTTCCAAATATTGGGGATTGTCCAGAGATCCTTATGTTCCTAATTTAATGTCACCATGGTTACAGAGTGTACTGTATAATTTCCCTGCCTTCACATTTATTTAGGGCCAGTCTGTGGTCTATTTTGGCTCATGGAATGGTTGAAGTTGTCTAATCCTTACCTGTTTATTAATGGGAGAAGAGTATTGATCTTTAAATATAATAGCTAATTTCTCAATGTCTTTACCTTTCTTCTACTTTATGTGTCACCTGTTTTAGAGCTCTGTACTGAGGGTCTTCTCCATTCATTATTTGTTTTGCTGCAATGCTGACCTTTTGTCCTTAGAGAAAGTCCTTCTTTGTCTCCAGCGATGCTCCCTATGTGACAGCCTATTTTGCTTCAGGTTAATGCAACGGTCCAGACTTCTTATACTTTCTATTCCCATGGGATATTCATTCCATCACCTTTTAAATTTTAACTTAATTTTGGGTTTGTAGTTCAAGTGTTTCTATTCTACACAGTGCATAGTCCATCTTGATATTTATACACTCGGATAATGTCAACCTTTTGATTGGAATTTTACTTGGTTTATATTGAATATGATTCCTGACATGGTAGGATTTGGGTCTGTCATTTTGCTCTTTGTTTCTGAAGTGTCTCATGTCTTTTCCATTCTTGTGCCTCTTTTCTACCTTCCTTTGTTTCAAGCAATCAGTTTTTGTTTATGCTTTGATTCTTCTGGTGGCTCTTTAGCTATCCTTATTTCCGTTAATTTTTATTGAGGTTGTAGGAATTGAAACCTGCATCTTTAACTTTTCACAATCTACTTAAGGCAACATTGAACTCCATCCAGTACATACAGAGATAGAGTTTCATATAGCCTTCTCAGTACCAGTATTGTTACATGTGTGACCAAAGTACATTAAAGGCCAGATAGTATCATGTACCTCTTAGTGTTTGGAACAGTCATGTGCCTTTTAAAGAAGTTAAGAAGAGGGGCGCCTGGGTGGCGCAGTCGGTTAAGCGTCCGACTTCAGCCAGGTCACGATCTCGCGGTACGTGAGTTCGAGCCCCGCATCGGGCTCTGGGCTGATGGTTCGGAGCCTGGAGCCTGTTTCCGATTCTGTGTCTCCCTCTCTCTCTGCCCCTCCCCCGCTCATGCTCTGTCTCTCTCTGTCCCAAAAATAAATAAACGTTGAAAAAAAAATTAAAAAAAAAAAGTTAAGAAGAAAATGTACATACACATAATAACACCATTCCTGTTGTTAATTACTCCACTCTGTTTATGAGTTAACATCTGGTGTCATTTCTTTGTGGCCTGCAGGACTTCCTTCAAAATGAGTTCATGGCGGGGAGCTTGCAATGAATTCTCCTAGCTTCTATTTATCTATAATACATTGATCTAAAACTTACTTTCTCATTTATATTTACCTAGTTTATATTTATCTTCCCACTACTATTTTATTTCTTGATGTTTTCAGATGAGATAAAATGTCCCAGGTGTGAATGCACAGTTAGAGGAATGTCACCAATGGTTTAGACTCATGGAACTAGTACGACAAGGACGATAGAGAACAGGTCCCTTATCCTGAGTTTCCTGATGCCCCTTTGCATCTGGTCCTCGTCCCAGCCCCCAGCCCTGGGTGGCCATTGGTCTCCTTTCTGTCTGCATTTGTGACATTTCTCATTCTATTACATTTCTCACGAGGAGACTCTCCTTATCTCCAGCAATGTGTTCTTTTTTGAAATCTCTTGTGCTCCTGATGTTAACATATCAGCCTCCTCATGTCACAGTTTGCCTGGCACAGCTGTTCCATCAACTTACGTTCTGCCTGTGTCCTCATAGTGAAAGTGCACTTATTGGTTTTCTTTTAATATTTATATCTTTTATTTTTGAGAGGGAGAAAGGGTGGGCGGGTGGAGAGAGAGAGGGAGACAGAGAATCCAAACCAGGCCTCATGCTGCCAGCACAGAGACTGACGTGAGGCTCAAACTCACAAACCATGAGGTCATGACCTGAGCTGAAGTCAGGTGCTTAACCAACCTAGCCGCCCAGGTGCCCTGAAAGTGCACGTCTTGTACACAGCACGCAGTCGGACATGTGGCTGTGTCTACAGGGGCATAACATCTTCAGCCTACTTCTCCCCAGAAGAATTGTAGGGCTCCAGAGGACTCTGTTCCTTTTCTACGTCTCTGCCCCTTTCCTTGAACATTTCCAGCATTTCTGCTCATCTCTTCCTCCTAAACTCTCACCTCACAGTCCTTCAGACTCCACCCTGTCCCACGCCTCAGCACCTGCCTCGTGTAAAATGTCTGTGATGCCAGCACCCCTGTCCAGTTTCCAAGGTCTGTGTCATAATCCATTGTGATGCCACAGATTATAACATGATTCTGCAGCTTCATATGACATTATTATAGCAATAACAATAATAAAATAATATAACATAATAATAATTAAAGTGTAAGGACAGGGGAGTGGGGCAGCTCCAGCGAAGCTTTCTCATTAGGTTGCAGCCAAGATGCAACTAGAATCACAGTAATGCGAAGGCATGACATGGGCTGGAGGATCAAGTTCATGCTCCCACGTGTGGCTACTGGCAGGGAGCTTCAGTGTCCGCAGGCTCTCAGGGGGAAGCCTCAGCTCATCACTCGTGGGCCCGTCTGCAAGTGGGGATCTTTCTGACAGGGCACCTGCCTTCTTCCAAATCCAGGATCTGAGAGAGGGAAAGAAAGAGAAGAAGGGGGAGAAGAAAACCACAGTCCCTTTGGGACCTGATCTCTGAAGTCACACACTATCATGTCCCCCTTATTCTGTCCATGAGAACTGAGTCACTGAGTCCAGTCTGCACACAAGAGGAGGAGAATTAGTTCTACCTCTTCATGGAGGGAGTATCAGTGAATCTGTGAACATTTTAAAACCACCATGCCCTGTGTGGAAGGTGTTGTCAACTCTGAAGATTTGCCTTTGGTGTTTTTTGTGGTTTTTTTTGCTTAGTTTTTAAATATATATTTATCTTGAGAAAGAGAGAGAGTGCATGAGCAGGGGACAAAGACAGAGGGAGAGAGAATCCCAAGTAGGCTTCATGCTCAGCAGGGAGATCCAACCGCGGCTCCATCACATGACCCAGAGATCATGACCTGAGCCGAAATCAAGAGTCAAGACGCTTAACCGACTGAGCCACCCAGGCGCCCCTGTCTTCTTTTTGATTCTCTCCTGTGGACATGAAGAGCCTCAGTGTGGTTTTCTTTTGCTCTTCTTCTCTGGTGAGTGACGAGCTTCTCACATCTATATGCTCAAGCTTTTTGCACTAAATTAGAGGAGTTTTCAAACGGGATTTCTTCAAATATTTTTCTGCCCTTTTCCTCCTTCCCATTTTTGGAGTCTGATCCTCTGTTTGCTTTTTATATTCTCTGTGGATTTCTGAGGTTTTATAATTTTCTCTTCAATCTTGTTTCTCTGATTTTTTGAATTGGGTAATTTCTATTGATTTATATTCAACCTCATTGATTCTTTACTCTGCCTTCCCAGGCCTTCCGTGAAGTTTACCCATTGAACTGTCATTGCATTTTTTTCCCCTTTCAGTTCTAGAATGTCAATTTGGTCTTCTTTGTACAGTCTACTTCTTCATTCAGATTTCCTTTCTGTTCACCCTTTGATAACTCGATTTTCTTAAATTCTTTCAACATATATTTATTCATTCCTTGATGCTCATGGCCGGTTTGGTGCTGATTGCAATATCTGGGAATCGTCACACAGGGAACATGCTTGTGTTGACTTTTACATAGTCACACATTTCTGTTTCTCTGCATGTCCTTTAAAATATGTCCCTTAAAAGTGGATTGTGCATTTTAGTATTAGCAAATCTGAAAACTATTGTCTCTTTTTATTTTTTGACGATTGTGTTTTTCCTAAAAGTGTTTCACTAGCGTGGACCCCATTATGACATGAACATTGTTGACTAGTGTTATCTATACCCAGTTTTTCCCACCTCCAGGGGCTGCATTTTATCCTGGGTCTTGAGTGAGTCTCCGTCCAGCTGTGTGGTTTGGGGGTCAGTCAAGGTTTTGTGCAGGTTCTCCTCAGTTTTTGGTCCTCACCTCCTCTTTGGTCGTCTTGTTCCTGGTATTTCCCCCAACCTTCTAAATGTCCTCCAGCCACAAAGTCTGACCATCCTTCACCCATTATAGTCTTATCTTTTAAGTCAACTCTCTGTCCTATGTGGGGCTTGAACTCATGGTCCCAAGATCAACAGTTAGATGCTTTATAAGAGACTCTTAAAAATTTTTTTTTTCAACATTTATTTATTTTTGGGACAGAGAGAGACAGAGCATGAACGGGGGAGGGGCAGAGAGAGAGGGAGACACAGAACTGGAAACAGGCTCCAGGCTCTGAGCCATCAGCCCAGAGCCTGACGCGGGGCTCGAACTCACGGACCGCGAGATCGTGACCTGGCTGAAGCCGGACGCTTAACCCACTGCGCCACCCAGGCGCCCCAAGAGACTCTTCAATAATGAGAACAAACTGAGGGTTGATGGGGGGTAGGGGGGAAGGGAAAGTGGGCGAAGGGCATTGAGGAGGGCACCTGTTGGGATGAGCACTGGGTGTTGTATGGAAACCAATTTGAAAATAAATTTCGTATTAAAAAAAAGAAAATGATGGCAATTATTAGATAAGCTTCTATATCTTATTGTAAAAAAATAAAATAAAAAATAAAATGAGACCTCCCTCTGGTTCCTCTTGCGTTATCAGCACTGTCTCCTGAGTGTCCCCCAGCCATGCAGAGTGTGGTGCTCATCTAGGGATTTTGACCGAGATTCGATTCAGATTTCAGATCTCAACGCTCTGCCTCACTTTCAAATCTCCCCTTTAAATGTCCAACTCCTTGGCACTGTGACTGCTGTCATCTGCCCCGTGAGCCACTGGGCTGCAGTTACGCTAGGGGAGGGGAGCACCCAGAGGGGAGAAAGCTCTGAACTTGTGGTTCTCGTCCATTGTAGTGGTAGTTATTCAAGATTAAAGTTCTCATGTTTCTGCCTGCCTGCAGTTCCTTTTCATGGGCTTTAAGTATTTATTTTAATGTTTTTCTTCAGTTTTGATAATTGTCTTCTGGGGAGGAACTAACTCCACCCCCTCCTCCTGCCATTTCTGAAGTCTCCCCTGAGAGAGGATTGGGGTGAAAAGGTCCCAGCCCATGATCTGATCTTGTGAGAACAAGATTCAGGCACCTGAGGTTCCGTGTTCAGGCATATCCAGCTGAAGTACGGGGAGGCCTGGGATCTGGGCACAAGCTGACTGCGTATAACCCACAGTGACAGAGGAGGACACCCCTGCACCACCTCTCATCCACTGCTTCTATAGTATTAGCAAAAAAATGCTCTGTACATGAGAATTTTCTTACATTATCTGCACTGAGTCACCAGAAAGGCAGCAAAGTTTGAATGGAGGCGTTGGAACGGGTTGAGTTAAATCTGAAACAAGCTCCGCCTTGTCCTCCATCGTCCTCAGAAGCTGCAATGTCCATGACTCTCCCCATCTGACGGTTGCTTGTAGCCTTCATCAGGAAGACGCCCGTATTATTCCCTGTGCTCTGGGCATTTGTGCTGGAGGCCTCTCTCCAGTTCTGAGGAGCATCAGCCCTTGGATTGTAAGTGCATCGGGTCATCAGATCCTCCTGAGCAACAATTGTTATCCCCCCAAAGAAAAACGGAGGATTTATCATCTCACAAGGGTTCTTCTCACATCATAAAAGTAGGAAAAGTGTATGGAATCCTCCCTGGGAAGTGTGCATGGCACAATTTCTTGATGGCCAAGCTCAAGCACCCACTTACAGGATCAGGATCTGCATTTTTAACAAGATTCTCACAGAATTTGCTTACATGCTGGAACATCAGAAGCACGGTTCCAGGACCATGTTCCTCAAGGTGTGGTCCCCAAGCACCTGGGGCACCGCTCAAGAGCACATTCACAAGCTCTGTCCCAGAGGTGCTGCGTCTGATTCTCTGTGGGTAGATGCACCCAGGAAGGTGCCTTGTCAACAAGCACCTAGGTTCTCGTGCACTCGAAGCTTCAGGACTGCATTGTAGATGGTGGGAAGTCTGGGCAGGGCTGGGCTATGGGCTGTGGATGGGATGATGATGTGAGGCACCTGGAACACACACGCTGAGTCTTCTCCCAGCAGCCAGTGCGGCAGAGACGTCTGATACATGGAGAACAGAGATGTCATGCTCTCCTTGAGAGTCACCTCATGTGATGGCAGGGAGTCTGTCAACATTTGTTTCCGATGGATTACAGTATGGGTGCAACGTGGCTCTGGTAATGAACACACTTCTGAGCAGGTGTCATGAGAGGCCATGGGGAAGCATGTCCAGTTCAGGGATACAAGGTCTGCTGATCCTTGGTCCACTGAAGATAAAGAATGGGACTATTTTCCTGTGAAGGAGTCCTGAACAGTCACATGGTGACCTCTTGAAAAGATACATCCTGGGCTCCCTGGGGTGTCATTATTGAGCTCCTGCCTGGTCCCTGCTGAAGAGTCACGTGGAGATGGTTCTCAATCCCTGTCCTGTGCCTCATCTGTATGACTTCTGTCACAGGACAATGCCAGTGGTCATGGGCCCTCAGGGAGGGAGGGCACAGTCTAGGCCCGCCCCCTGCCGGGACGTCCCCTCTCCCCAGGCCTGGCACTGTGCTGCCTACTCTGCATCTGTGGGCCCATGTGTCGCCTGGGCACCAGGCTGGAGGGCTGGACAGGCAGCAGGGTGGGCCAGGAGAGCACACCCCACACAAAGGGCAGCCGGAGCCAGATGGGTTCTGGCTAAACAGCCTACAGGCTGTGTGATCTGAACATGTGAATGATTTTGCCTGAGTATCTGCTTCCTCATCATGAGTTCTGTGTGCTAGAATCTTCCTTGGATACATCATCATTAGGAGGATGTGCAATTGTGCACACAGGCACCTGGGTCCCAGAGTCTCCCAGTACATTGTCTTCACTCTCACATGGCCACATAGAAGGGTCACGATAGCTGTCCTTCCTTGTCCCTGGTGTGGCTATCTTTGCTATCTATTGCTCAGGTCAAGTGCACCCTGGAAGCATGTGATCCTCCTTCTGACATAAGGTTGAATCAATAGTAGCCTAACGCTGCATCCCAATGCTGACCTCACTCACCTCCTTTATCTCCTCATGCAGGCCTCTTATCATCTCACATCATCACAAGAAGCAGGATGACTGCAGCACATCAGATTAGATGGGGGCAGTTATGCATAAGTTTCACTACAGTATACTGTTATGATTGTTCTCTTTTTTATAGTTATTGTTGTTAATTTATTACTGTGACTAATTCATAAATGAAACTTGATCATAGGTGGGAACGTACAGGAAACCTCATAGTACACTTAGGGTCCGGTACTATCTGCCATCACAAGCAGCCCTTGGGGTCTAGGAACATATTTCCTGCGAAGAAGGGGACTACTTTAGTTCAGTGCCTTTGCGATCTCCCCTAAGCGTCTATGTGTTCTCTGTTCTTGGGGCCTCTGAGTGACTCATTCGGCTGAGTCTCTTAATTTCAGCTCAGGTCACAATCCCGGGTTGGTGAGATTGAGCCCCAAGTCAGGTTCTGCACTGACCTTGGACCCTGCTTGAGTTTCTCTCTTTTCCTCTGTCTCTCTTTCTTACTCTGTCTCTCTCATATAAATATATATATTTATATATATACTTTCAGTTCATCTTTGACTTTGGTCACATTATTAGACTTAGAAATGTCCCTGGATCTGATTGTGCCCATGTGTTTCTTTGTCAGTCTGTCAGGTTGGAGTCCCTCATGTTCTGGCTGGAAAATAATGGAGAAGGTGTTAGGTGCTGAGTTTCAATGAGACGACAGCTTCCAAATCTCTAATCTCTCACAAGGTTTCCCAAAAACTAGTTAAACTCCAGAGAAGTAACCAAGATGCCTTTTGGTACAAGAACCATGAGTGCCTCTCCCTGGACCCTAAGCCTGATTCTCAGGAATCCTTAGGGCCTCTGGAAAGCTTCTGTCTCCCAGGCCTGTGGACAGGGCAAGCGCCAAGGACCTTCCACAAAGTGGGGAGGAGGAGAAGGTGCTAAGGAGCTGGCCGTCTCTCTTACACAGATTGGGAAGGAAAAGCACCTCCTCATTCATGATACGCAGTGTAAACTCCCTCTCTTCGGTGCCACAATGGTCTTCACCTTGGCTTCTCCTATATGCTTCCTCCCGGTGCTGTGATGGGTCCCAGATCGCCATGCTGCTCCAAGTCAGCTGACACGGGCTCTGGAAGAAGAAATGAAAGACAATTTGTTCACCGTGGAGTCAAGTTCATTTAAAAGAGGAAGAAGGGACACAAAATCTGGCCTCAGGCTGGTCCCGCCATGAGGTGAATTCATTCAGGGCATGTCTTCCTCAGAGGTTCATGTACTTAACGGATGTGTGTTGTTTGTTGGGTCACTTTGAAAAGCTGTCAAGTGAACTGCAGCAAAGAGAAAGACCTTTCAAATGAAGGGACATTGGGTTTGATCCCGATTTTGCGTCCAAGTTGTGCAACATGAAGAGATGATAGAAATTCTCTAGGTTCGGTTTTATCATGACTAAAAGAATTGATCATAAGTGATGTGAGTAGAAAACAGTGCTCCTTTAGTTTCTTTATAATTTTCCCACATTTTAATGACCGTAAATGACATGTCTGTGAGTTGGATTCCCAGTACAGAACTTGCTCTCTTCCTTCCCCTGTATGGCAATGACCCATAATCTCACACTACATTATAACATCTGCACTCTTACAAGGTAGACGGGACAACAAGTGTCTACATCAGATTCCCTTCTGAACTCTGAAATGCTCCAGACTCTGGAGCACGTCCATCTTCCTTGTGATTTCAGGAAGTCTGTTTTCAAGGGCTGGGGACACAGCTCTGGGGGCTGGAAGCTGCACCCACTTCCTCCTGGAGGGAAGGAAGGGACCGTGGTTCCATGACCCCAGACATCTCTCTGAGAGTGAGAAGCTCCTCCAGCCTGAGAGACCAGCACTGTAGTCATCTGTGAGGGGCCTCGGATAAATGGCCTCTCTCCTCACCAACAACTAGAGAGAGCAGAATAAGGTAGCCGGAGGTCCAGTGATCCTTTCTGGCCCGAGAACATGGAAGTTGACAGGCATAGCTGGGTGTGAGACCCACAGGTCTTCCTCACAAGGAAACCTGGATCAGTCACACCCTCACTCCATGGTGGCAGCAAGGGCGCAGAACAGCCCTTGGTTTGAAAGGGAAGCCCTGGTGCATTACTATTATGTATAGAATTGAACAGTTTACTTTTCTGTAATGTTCTGTCCATGCGAAATGAATAAAACTTTCAGAATTTAGAAAAAAAGTGGAAGGGCATTTTATTCAAGCCATAGTGAGGACAGCTGCCCAGGATACACAATCCTCACAAAGAAGATAGTGCTTCAAAGGATGGAATATTTGTGCAGAGTATTTGTGCTTTTATGAAAAGAGTCAGAAACCATCACAATGAAAGACATTCCAGAAAATTACACACTTCAATTGTGCTTTCTGTACATTGTGCTTTGCTGGCTTCCAAATATGGGGGCAGAACTTAGGAAGAATTGTACTCTTATTTCAGTTTGATATGTGTCTTTTAGGTGCTTGCTAATGAAGCAGAGGCACAATGTATGCTCAGGGCAGAAGTAGAGCCCATGCTTTCCAGTTTGGGGAAGTCATTCTGATCCTGGCAAGTGTTAAAGTCTAGCTTCCCTGAGAGCCCACGAGCAGGGCCCAAAACACCGAAAGCAGAAAATGTCCTTAATTGGTTCTAAAGTCAATAATTGTGCAAGCGTCCAAAGATCTGTCCCAAGTTGCACAAGAGAGCACAGGGTTTCCCTACCTCCTGTGGCCGGGCACCTCCTCCCTCCTCAGCACCGAGGGGCATTCTGCTCTGTGAGATATTGCAAACCACACGCAGGAAATGCGGATCCTTCTGTCAAGAGCAGAAGGCCCCTTGCTTGTGCTGCTCACAGGAGCAAACTGAATCCACACCCCACAGCATTCATGCGGTTGAAGCTAGCAGAACATTTAGAGCTTATTTTTCAGAGGACTGTTTCTCCCCACTCAGCTATGGTTTCTTTTCAGATTCCTGTCCCTGCAGGAGCCTGGGATCAAGGTCAGGTGGTGTGGCTCCAGCCTGTGAACAAGTAAGGTTCTGCATCCTTTATCAAGATAATGAGCCAGAGACCCCATCCCCTTATACCGGCTCTCAGAGCGTGCCCAGTGCCTCACTCCTTGTCCCAAAACAACCTCGGGAGATCAGGGGCTACATTTATCCTCCTGCTGAAGCTGGTTCCACCCCAGCGTGAACACAGGCTGTATGTGACACGTATGGTTGTTTGATGTGCACGCTCCATCGTTCCTTGTCAATAGTTACGTGTCCCGCCCTTTCCATCAATATGTACATAATCTCATCCCTTATGATTACAGAAAAAAAAAAAACTTGTTCCTTCCCCTTCAGAGAGGATATTTAGCCTTGGCTTCCTACCTCTCATTAGGCTGCTTCTCAAATAAACCCTTTCCTTGCTGACCCTGGGGTCTCAGTCATTGGCTTTGCTGTGCATTGGGCAGAGGGGTGTGGCTGTGTTTGGTGAGAAAACTTCCTGTGCTGGATTCCCACTCCTGGGCTCCAGGGTGAGGAGGCTGACACCACACTGGCAAGTGTCCAGTCGGGCCTGATGTCCCCTCCTGAAATGGCTTTGTTCAGGATGGACAGCCCATGGTTCCTTGGTGCCTCCGAGAATGACACAGCATGTGGTGATGTGGTCCTGCAGAAGCTGTGTCCACAAAAGATGCTCCCAGGGTCCTTCCAGTTCACCAGGTAGACACTACAGGTCACCTCTTCCAGAAGGTTCCATATAGTTGGCCCGGTCACCATGACTGCTGCCCAAGTTGTGATCAATAATTCTTCTCACCCGAGGCTGACCTGTGATGGGAGGATGATGAGGTGGGGAGTGTGAAAAGGAGTACAGATGGCACAGGGGTGGTTTAGGAGGGACAGGGCTGACATGTGCCACTAGTGTGGCCCCCACAGTGGCCTTCTGACAGGTCCCCGCATATCCTCTCCTCCTCTCCATCTCTTCCCTACACTGCACCCAAGTAGCTTTCCTCCACATGGACTTTCACTCTCACTGTGTTTCCCACACCAGGCAGGGAGGGCTCCAGGGCCCGGCCTCTGTCCTCAGCCTCCCCTCCCTCCACCTTGTTTCCCTCCAGCCATGAAAGCAAACAGTACTCGAGCATCAGCCAATGCCAGACACTGTTCCGAGCACTTCACAGGTGTCACCTTATCCCTAGAGCATCAGCCATGGTACAGGGAGGAGGTTGATGTGCCCCTGGGTGAGGAACTTGTTCGGGTCCCAAGCTAAGTGGCCGGTGCAGGACATCCAGAGATCCAGGTGGGCCGGGTCCAGGCTCCCACTCCTCAGCTCCAGGCTGCAGCCGCCAGCAGCTTCCCTGCACTTGGTCAGACCTGAGAGCCTGCCACACCGGCCACCAGCCAGGACTTCTCCCCAGCTGCTCCCCTAGTGATCCATTCCTCCCGTGTCAGCTCCTGTTCGTCCTGGGGGCTCAGGTTGACGTCACCTGCTCAGGGAGGATGTCCTGAGCTGCTCCCAGGATGCGGTCCCTGCTCCATGATCCAAATGTCTGTCTCCTCAGGCCGAATATTTAATATATAAACACACACAAGCCTGTTTTACCTGCTCACTGCTGTATCCTCAGTGCCCAGCAGAGATTAGGCCCCAAATATGTATCATCAGAGTTAATCAATTAATCAGCCTCATCAAAAAGACTTAGGGAGAACCTCACGCTTCCAGTAATGTTGGGCTGGAATAATTGCATCCACCCTCCTACTGAAAACAGCCCACTTGTGTTTATTTGTTTTTATATTGATGTGATATACCTTGTCTGTGACATGAGTTAAAGTATTTGAAGGGTGTCATGTGAAGACTTACACTTATTCTCTTTGACTTATAGGGGTCAGAAAGTGGTCATTTCTTTTCTTTAACAGTTCTTTCTAATGATTATTTATTTATTTATTTTGAGAGAGAGAGAGAGAGAGAGAGAGAGAATCCTAAGCTGACTCCTTCCTGTTGGCTCAGAGCCTGATATGGGACTCGATCTTTCAAACTGTGAGATCGTGACTTGAGCTGAAATCCAGAGTTGGATGCTAAACTGAATGAGACACCCAGTCACCCCAGAAATTGGTCATTTCTAAATTATTGTATTTTTTTCTGTAAATCTACATCCAGCGTGGGACTTGAGTTCACAACCCCAAGATCAAGAGTCATGTGCTCTATGGACTGAGACATTCAGGTGCCTCAGAAATCATCCACTTCTATAGAAGCTTCAGGGAGACAGAATTGGGCATCATCATAAGGTTTGTTTTATTTTTGTTTTCAAATCAGACATAACACAGGAATGCGCTTCCGTAGTAGGATTAGGTTGTGCTCCTCCATCACTGAAACGGTCCCACTCTGTGGTGCCTTCATTGTACAGGGACCTGTGGCATCATGAGGGGTCAAACGCAGGCCCTCTGAGCCCCTCCCTCACTGAAATTGCCCCGGGAGATGGAGCCCTGAGGTGCCTGTCACAGGCTTGGGTTCCACCAGCTCTGTCATCTGGCACTTCTACCCACTGTCCTCACATTGCATAGTGACACTGTGACAGTAATATGGCACTGACTTCGCAGAGTTATGAATGGTTTAAACTCCGTAACGTGTAAATTCCTGTTTGTTGGTTTCTTATTTTGTGTTCATTTGTCTTTGTCTTCTGAGAATCCAAGTCAACTCTTTCCTTCTCCCATTTCCTGTTTCTGTATGTACAACATCCTGCAGCAACAACAGGAAAGAATTTTAAAATGGGAAAAAAGCCAGCCCCTCAGCTGCAGTCCTTCTACCTCATGGGACAGCAGCCCTATGTCTGCTGCATTCGGCTGTGAGCCAGGATGGAAGGATGGCTGTGGCTCTAACTGGGAACCACAGAGGGAACAGTGCAGGGAGGCCACTGTCCCCTGAGCCGCCGCCCTCCCCCAGCTCCATGGGACAGATCATTAAGGGTGCTGTTGCTCTGGAGGGTTGGAGGGAAAACGGAAGAGGAGATGTATGGGGGTGAGAGGCGACAAATGCACGTGGTTTTCTCCTTTCTCAAGTGCACTGAGCAACATGACCTGTTCAGTCCCCTCCATGCTCCTCTGTCTCCTCAGGGGCTGCGTGCAGATTCATGGTCGAGATCCAAGCCACTGCCATCTGCACTTTCCCCTGCAGACATCATACCAAGGAATTATCCCAAACACAGCACACAGTGAAGATGGGAGGGAGGAGGGTGAAAGAAAATCCTGGCATTTGTCTGGGATCCTCCACCTGCTGCCACAGAGTGCGCAGCCCGGGAGAGATGGGGACCCGAAAGCACAAGCAAACAGTCCTCTTCCAGCTCTGACTTTAAACTGTCCTCAGGGAACTGCAGCAGACATGTCCCACCCCCTCGCTCCTTAGAGGGTTAGAGGTTCAGGGAGTGATTGGTGTTGCCTGTGTGCATGCTGAGCCCTGGGGGCAGGTCAGCCAGGGCGCCCTCTCCTCCTGTCCCCACCATCCTCCTCACCTCTTTCAAGCAGGGTGGGGCCAGCAGGGAGAGGAGCACATTCTGGGGGCCAGGGGGCTCCTGCAAGGACTGCAGGTCAGCTGGACTGTGGGAATGGATGGTGCCCCTGTCTGCCCCTCCTTGGGGGAGTGTTCTGCCCTCACTCTCCCTTCCTATGTGGGAGCCCGTCCAGACTATTCAACCTGAAGATGAAAGTTTCTTTTCCCCCCACAGACAGTCAGGAAGTGATTCCTTTCCTAACTGGTTCAG
This sequence comes from Puma concolor, assembly GCF_028749965.1. Classification (NCBI taxonomy): domain Eukaryota; kingdom Metazoa; phylum Chordata; class Mammalia; order Carnivora; family Felidae; genus Puma; species Puma concolor. The sequence goes on from NC_141671.1 coordinate 30,803,081, forward strand.
ACCTGGTAACCCTGAGTCAGCCCTTGTTAGTCAGTTACTCGGGAATCCCCAGCCACCCTTCCCTCCATTGGGAGCTGTTGGGGGAACTTACATTTTCATGAATCCTGCCCACACGTGTGCAGTCCTACAGCACAGTGAGCGGGGGCCACCAAAGCAAACCAACAAGGACCTGGCTTCGTGAATTCAGAGAGAAGTACCGTTGTGCTGGGTTCCGAGTCTTGTGATCTCATAGAGATGCCCATGTGGATGGGTCAGCAGGGTTCAAACACAGGGAAGGTGAGCACGAGAAAGTCAGGGGACTGCTGCTATTATGTTCCTGCGTGTGTGTATTCTTTGTGTTTCTAAACATCCCCGCTAACAGTCCGGATTACAAACTCTGAATTCCCTGAACACTTCACTGAGTTGTCCCATGTGTCCACCTTGTCATCTCCATTTATTTCTTATGTCAGATTCAGTGAGTCAACAATACTGCCAGCAAACTATATGTTAGACAAGGATATTATTGAAAAACATTTGAGTACCAGTACAATAATACAGTGTATAAATAAAAAGATGTAAGTTATACTGTGTCCTTGTTCTAAATAAACCATGTATTAGAAAACTACTCACAAATGATGTAAGTTATAGTCTATTTTATTTCTTAAACTATTATAAAAAGTTAGTTGTTGAGATTTGAAAGTATTTTGGGGTGGCACCTGGGTGGCTCAGTCGGTTAAGTGTCTGACTTCAGCTCAGGTCATGGTCTCATCATGGTTAGAGGGTTCGAGCCCTGCATAGGGCTCTCTGCTGTCAGCAAGGACCCTGCTTGGGATTCTGTCTCCCCCTCTCTCCTACCTCCCCCACTCTCTCTCTCTCTCTCTCTCTCTCAAAATAAGTAAATAAACTAAAAAATATAAATGTATTTTGGACTGATTTCTTTATACAGCTGTCATTAGCAAAGTGATATACCATTGTGAGCCCTGGTTGGACAAGCGAGCCCATAAAGTTTTCAATGTGCTCCCATTGAATTGTCTTTAATGTAACAGCACATAAACATTATGTTGCTCACAGTACTAGATTCTCTCTCACTTTAACTATTACATTAAATATTTTTTCCATTTAATACTGTCTGAAGTTCTTACATATTTAATAATGCTGTAGTTAACTGAGGCACAAATATCATTTGTTATAATGACATTTTTGATTAAGTGAGATTAATTTTATTCATTTAATAAAATCTATATAGTTTGGTAAATAATCATGGTTAATTAAATTAAACTTAACACTTCTGTATGTGTTTATTTCTTTCAAATGACAAGTGAAATCACATATTATTAAATAATTGTCTTTCTCTTGATATGGGATTTTTCTTTCACATGGTATGTCCTATTACGTTTTTCGAAACATGGTATTACCTAGTTTTTCCCCTTTGATTCCATTACTAATTTTGTAAGTTAATTACCTCTTCCTTTCTCAGATTAATCCAGCTTCTGTAATAAGTAACAAATCTCGCTGGTAAGGCTAAAGACAGTAGTGACCTCACTCTTCATAGACAAGTTATTAACGCCAACTCTCTGAAAAAAGGTTTATCTTCCAAACCTTTACCTACTCCAATTGCATGGATGCTTATAAAGTGACACTAACAGGTTTGATACTATTTCCAGCTGCTGTTGCCATCTTAGCACTGCAGGAGCCCAGACCTGCCCAGTGTCCTGGTTTCCACCCAAATATTCAGAAATTATTTAATCTTCTTAGTGTTTATTTATTTACCTGTTGTTTTTATAGCTGACTTTGTGGAAGATAGATACCATCATTATACGTTTTATTTATCAATTCTCATACCCAAGAGTAGAATTTGTTATGCACATTCACTTCATTTAAAATGTTGGGATGCATGGGTGGCTCAGTTGGCTCAGCTCAAGTCATGATCTCGCGGTTCCTGAGTTCGAGCCCCCTGTGGGCTCTGTGCTCACAGCTCAGAATCTAGAGCTTGCTTTGGACTCAGTGTCTCTCTCTCTCTCTCTCTCTGCCCCTCTCCTGCTAGCACTCTGTCTCTCTCTCTGTCTTAAAATAAGTAAACGTTAAAATAATGCCAAAACAGGGGCCCCTGGGTGACTCAGTCGTTTAAGCATCGGACTCTTGATTTCGGTCGTGTCGTGATCTCAGGGTCGTGGGATCGAGCCCCAATTCTGGCTCTGTGCTGAGCATGGAGCCTGCTTAAGATTCTCTCTCAAAATAAATAAACACTTTTTAAAAAGTCAAAAAGCTACCAAAATTGTAATAGAATCATTTTAAATAGTTTTTAAAATTTGAGTAGAGTTGACACATAATGTTACATTGGTTCCAGGTGTACAAGGTAACGTATGACAAGTTCACACATTGTGCTCTCTCCACCACAGGTGTAGCTGCCCCGACACATCCTGTTACAGTTTCAGTGACTGTTCCTCATGTTGTGCCTTCTATTCAGTCACTTCTTCATTCCCTAACTGGAGCCTGTGTTCCCGCTCCCCCTCCCCCACTGTCCCAACCCCCACACCCTCCTTTCTGGCAACCAACTCAGATGTTCATTTACTGTATATAATACATGTGAATACAAAATGTCCTGAAGTAAATATTTAAAGTGATTTATTTGAATTCACATTTCACTGTATCATCCTGAAATCACTGAATACATGACTTACGCAGTACCAAGTTAGAATATCCAGAAATTTCTCTAAAACTTTGTGTGAGACCCTGAACTTTGTGGCCACACTGGCACCATGGGTACACGTGTAACCGTGTCACATCTTGTTTGAGCACTGATGACTACCTTTGATGCACTGGATTCTCAGATCAACAAAATCCTCCTTCTTACAAGTCTTCAATGTAGTATTGAAGTAATTAAAAGACATTCAGGTGACATAGTTGAAACAACACTGATGATTTTTTGCTTGATTTCTAAGTTGTCCAAATACTTGTGTTATTCTGGCAGACACACGGTTTGCAGCCAGCAGCACAGTGACAGGGACCGCAGTCACGTGTGCTGCTCACAGTCCGGTCACAGCCTTCGTTCACCATGTAAAATGCTCTGCTTCACTGCACAGTAGAGAGTGTGACTTCTGATGGCACTTTTTCCATGTTGGTTGCTCTTATCAACCTGTAAAGACTATTATGCAAAGTTTTTCTATTTCAAAGACTTTACTGTGTGAAGTTCATTGATAATGTTCTTCACACTTTTCTTCCTGATTATTGCTAATTGTTCATTGCATTCTGGGCACTGACAGCATGTGCTTAGCACGTTCACATTCACACAGCTTTGGAGCATGATTTGCTCGTAATATTACATGGTTAGCAAGAGTAAGACATCAGTGAGTTCTAACAAAAATAACAGAGATCTTTTTTTAATATTAGAAATTTCAAACGGTGTTTTCTTTGAACTAAATCATACACAGTCTAGAAGCCATTCCCAAGCGTTATAACGTTTGTACAGTATTAGATGCTCTGTGACACAGCAGGTTGCGATTCATTGCTGGTGTTATGTCTCCCTGTTCCCTCTCAGATCCAGAAGATTCACGATTAGTGTATTTCAAACAATGTTAAAAGGCACTGAAGCTTTGTCACTTCATTCTGTTTATTCTTAGTATTGTATTTATGTTCTTGAATCTGTATCTATTATTTCCACAACAGTTGTGGCAGACTGACATTGAAAACAAGGAAAAGTTGTGCAACATGAAGGTAATGATAAATTGAAGACTCTCCTAATCTCAGAGGGAAGAAACACAATCCAGATCGTTGTCCAAACTGCCTTCAGATCACATCTGCCACGTCAGCTCTTCTCGCACACCCAGCCTGCCAGCCTGCCCTACATTTTCGGACTTCCAGCCTCACCCCAGTCCCATGAGCTGCTTCCTTAAAATACACCCACCTCTTCCTTGATGCACATATCTTATTGTGTCTGTTTCTCTGAGCACCCTGACTAACACAGTACTGTGACAGGCACTAAGGATAGGGACCTACAAAAAAGAAAACTCGCCATTGTCATGGAAAGTACAGTGGCAGGTGGTGAACATGCAATCACGTGATGCTCACTGGCCATGGCTGCACGTGAGCAGGAGCTACTCACCTTCCCTGGGGTGCGGCTGGGGTTAGGGGAGGGGGCAAACTGTCCCTGAGGACTCCTGGGCTGAGGGGACAATAAGGGAATTCTCTGTGATGGGGAGGCTGGGGGCTTCCTCTCCTGCCTGACACCCACCTTCCTGGTTCAGTTTTCTGTCAGAGGGCCCATGGCCTTCCTGGACTATTGACACTAGGGGGGTGCATTTCCATCCCCACTTGCTTGGTGTCTCTATCTAGAGGCTGTAACAGCACAGGTGGGTCACGGTACCAGGAGCCAACAGAACATATATGCATCCCATAGGACAGGGAAGATTTCCTTGGACAGGGTTGTTGGGGGGAGGTCAATGGGCCTGGGGGAGGGGAAGGCCCCGCACCAGGGTTGAACTTGTTCTGCCCAGAAGTCCAACCAGGATTCTAGATATTTCTGCAGGCTTACACAAAGCTCTCCCTGCACATAGGCTGAGGAAGCCTGGTTTGAAAGCCATCTGCATCATGATTTCTTTGGCCAAGATCTGCGCTGAGGACCAGGGAACTGGCCATCCATGGGTCTTCGGGTCATAGGGGAGGAAAGAGCTCCCATCATAGTGGAAATGACTGAAGCCCCTGGTGTTGTTGTCCTCTCAGATCTCCCAGCCCCAGGTCTCCTGGAGTGAATAGGAGCCTGCCCCCAGCCAGCAGTGACAAATCCCATCCTGTGTTCCTCTGCCTGCCCCACACCAGTGACAGACTCCAGCCAGAAGGGCCCCTCCCTCCTCTCCTCCACCTCTTCCCTGTGCTGAGTAATGACCACCTCTGGGTGAAGTCCACAGACGCTCAGTCGTCACCTCCACTCCCAGGTAAATCCAGTGGAAGGAGAACAGGTCTCTGCTCTTGGTCGTGAACTTCCCTGGGAAAGGCCTCTCATCACTCTTGCCCCCACTCCATTGTCTCCTACTTTCTGCGCCCACAGGGCCAGGGGGTCTGCCAGAGTCATTCTGAGGCCCTTCCTGCTCTCTCTCAAGTCCTTGGTCTCTGTATCCCACGTCTTAGGTACCAGGACTTCTTCTGCCCACAGTCCCTGCGCCTCTGCCATGTCTATCTCACTGTCATCTGCAGGAAGGCCTGACCATCCACGCGTCCCTCAGTGAGAAATCTCTGATACACAGATCCATCCTGGGACAGCACCGTGAGGTTATAACAAAGACTGAGGGATCCTGGCAAGGAGGAGACTACAAATGAAACTGCCTCCTGGAAGTAACTGTTCATCAAATATTTCTCAGAAAAGCTCTGCTGTCCTGAGCTGCTTGAAGTCTTGAGGATGCAGAAAATGCACATGTACAAGGGACAGGAAGGAGGCTTTCCAGTACAGGAAGATAGGCAAGGGGCCTGAAGGAGAGGGAAGAAAGAATGTCTGTGGGGGGTGGGGGTGGAGGACAGGAGCCAGGAGAGGGAGCCAGAGGTAGGGTGGGGACAGTGACACAGAGGGCCTGTGGGGTGGATTGTGACCACAAGGGAGTTTAGGGTGGCCCAGTGCCCTGGGGGTGAGGGGGGAAGGTGTGGGCCTGGGACCAGAGCAGAAGCATGGCAGGGTGAGGCCCCCAGGTGGGGAATGGGATGGACCTGCCAGTGTCCCTGGGGAGAGGCAGTCAGAGGGTCTCTGAGAGAGAGGGCAGCGAGCCCAAGGTAGTCTATATTAGAAAGGAGGGTCAGTGGAAGAGAAAATAGACCCGACACTCCTCGGTGCACACCTTGGGGAAGGACCTGCATGGTGGGCGTGGTCCTGGGAGGGGGGCGGGTCATCCCTCCAAGGAAGGACTTCCAGCCCAGGACTGGCAGGCTGGGAGAAGGCTGGCTGTGTGGAAAGGCTGGTGCTGACCACCTGGCAGAAACAACAAGTTTGGAGACCAGATGTCAGGAGTGGGGTCCACTGGGGTCAAGGAACCAAAGAAGTGGGTGAGGGCCAAGGATCTGGGCAGCTGGACCTCAAGAAGTTTTCTGGTCAGTGGGGGAGAGGGGAAGGCAGGAGGCAGCAGGGGAGACTAGTGCTGAGGGTCTGGGAAGGGGGATTGAATGTCTCAGAACAAACTTGAATCAGAGGCTGACAGGAGAGGAGGGGATTTGGGCCAAGAGCCAGGAGGAGGGGTGTGGATGGCAGGGCCCCATGGGAGGGGCTCCTGAGAGAGGAGAGCTTGGTGAGGGCCCAGCATGTGGGCAAGGGGTGTGAGCAGCCATGGGGCCATGGGGGAGGGGTGCAGAGGGACCAGGGAGACACAGAGTCCAGTCCACAGGGAGAGTGGAAGCCTCGAGAGTGTGAGGGTGGGATGAAGGAGAGGGGACAGGGAGGTGTGGGTGCTGGCCCAGGATGGAGAACGTCCAAGAGCAGGTGCCTGCAATGGAGGGGAGGGAGGAGGAGGGGCACCAAAACAAGGGACAAGTCTGGCCAAGAAGCTGCATCCCAGGCCGCAGTGTTCCCCTTAGTGATGGCAGGACGGCAGTTGGAGGGAGACGCTCTGGGCAAAATACCCCCTCAGAAAATTAGAGTGGAGGAAAGTTAGGGAGATGGAAGTAGGCCAGAAGTTCCCTTACAGGCAATGGCCCATGGGAGGAGTGAAATTGGCGGGGGTGAGGAAGGGTGAGGTGAGGGACCCAGAAGCGGTTCAGAGAAAGAAACCAAGGAGAATGTCAGGGAAAGGGTGAGGGACATGGGAGACCCCGATGAGAGGTGAAGAGATTGGAGAAGCGGGCTTGAGCTTTGAGGGCAACAGGCCCCCTCCTTCCCTGGGCGGTCTGACGGATGATGGGGCTCCCACAACATTCACTGAGGCCACTGCCCCTCCAACTACCACAGTGAACCCCAGGCAGCAGTGGCGCTCCCCAGCAGAAAGGCAAAAGTCACAGCGGGGCTCAGAGCAGTGGGACAAGCTGTCCCATGTCTGCAACTGTGCCCACCTCCAAGTGGGTGATGGGCACCAGGCTCAGAGGAGCAGTCGAGAATCCAGGGAAAAAAGTACAGTCCAAAGGAAGCCCTAGGCCTCTACCCCCCATGCCTAGAATAGTCTACCAATCAAGAGCAGGACATGTGCCTCCCGGGTGACCACGGAAGTCCCCTAAGTCCAGGGCTGAGGGAACACACACCAAGACCACCAGAAGACCTCAGCAGGCTGGGGCTAGTGGCACAGGGAAACCCGGAGAAGCTGGAAAGCCTGCGGTTCAGGATCCCAAGCAGGGTTAGGCTGAGGGCAGTGCAGCCAAATGGTGCAGGGACAGGCTCTGAGCAGGTGGGTGTTAGGGCCCCAACCTCAGGAGCTCCAGACCACTGCTGCCCAGAGCAGCACAGACCCCCCCTCACTCCTGTAGAAACCAAATTCAACAGTGTTATCAAAAAAATGATTCACAACAATCAAGTGGGATTTATTCTTGGGTTGCAAGAATATTCTTGGGTTGCAATATTGCAAGAATATTCTTGGGTTGCAAGGGTGGTTCAGTGTTTGCGAAATCAATCCACATAATACATAACATCAATAAGAGAAAGGATAACCATATGATCATTTCAATGGATGCAGAAAAAAGCATTTGACAAAGTACAATTTAAATTTGCGGTAAAACTCCTCAATAAAGTAGGTATAGAGGGAACATAGCTCAACGTAATAAAGGTCATATATGAAAACCCACAGCTAACATCATCCTGAATAGGGGACAAACTGAGAACTCCGCATCACTCATCATCAGAGAAATACAAATCAAAACCACACGGAGATATCACTTCATACTTGTCCGAATGGCTGAAATCAAAACACAGGAAACAACAGGTCTTGGTGTGGATGTGGAGGAAAAGGAGGCCTGTGCACTGTTAGTGGGAATGCAAATGGGTGCAGCCACAGTGGAAAACAGTCGGAGGTTCCTCAGAAAATTAAAAAGACAATTACCAGATGATCCAGTAATTCCACTACTGGGTATTTTTCCAAAGAATATGAAAACACTAATTTAAAAAGATATACACCCCGATGTTTATTGCATCATTCTTTACAATAGCCAAATTATGAAGGTAGTCCATGTGTCCTTCCAGAGGTGGATTAAAAGCCTGTGGTATATTATGTTTTAAAGTTTATTTATTTATTTTGATAGAGAGCACAAGCGAGGGAGGTCAGAGAGAGAAGGAGGCAGAAAACTGCAGGCTGGCTCCCCACTGTCAGCACTGAGCCTCATACGGGGCTCGATCCCATGACCTGAACCAAAATCAAGAGTCATAGGCTGAACCAAATGAGACACTCAGGTGCCCCCAAGATGCGGTTATATTTATGCAACGGACTGTTACTCAGCCACAAAAAAGAATGAAATCTTGCCATTTGCAGCAAAATGAATGGATCACGAGAGTATAATGCTAAGCGAAATAAGTCAGAGAAAGACAAATACAATATGATTTCAGTCATATGTGGAACATAAGAAACAAAACAAAGGAACCAAGTGAAAAAGAGATAAACCGAAAACCAGACTCAGAACTATAGAGAACATATGGATGGTTACCAGAGGGCAGGTGGGGGTGGGGGGTGGGTGAAACAGGTGAAGGGGATTAAGAATACACTTATCCCAACAGGCACAGAGCAATGTATCAAATTGTGGACTCCCTATATTGTGCATCCAAAACTCATATAACACTGCTCATTAACCACGCTGGAAGTAAAACAAAAACAGGAGAAAACAAAAACAAGATTAGTAAGTGGGTGCCCTTCACGTAGGTCCTGGGCACTTTTCAAACTGCTGTTTAGCTGAGTCCTGAGGGGTGTGAGGCCGGACACAGGCCTTGTAAGAGTGGGTTCTTGGGGAGGAGTTCAGGTGGCAGAGGAGGAGGGGGACCCTAAGTTTGTCTCATCCCTGGAACTCGGCCAGATAGTTATCAAATCACTTTGAACGCTCGAGAAATCAATTGGAGTTTGGCAGAACAAAAACTCTAAGTCTACAAGTAGAAAAGCGACCACCTTCTGGAAGGTAGGAGGCAGGAGATTGATTTGGGGGAGCCAAAGCTGCACTTAGGGCAGCAGGCAGGGAGCCTGCTTACAGAGCTACCACAAGAATTAGAAGCAGCGCACAATCTGAACTTTAGCCCGCTGCTGTGGGGGTGTGCCTGGCTTACAGGTGCTCAAGAGGCAAAGTGGGAGGAGTCCCAGGAGTGACAGTCTGCTCTGAGGATCCCCGGGTCACAAGAAGGACAGGGGCACCCACGTGCTCCATTGCTCCCAAGTGTAGGAGCAGGGCCTTGAGCTCAGGGGAGAGAGCTGTGGTGCCGCATTCTGCTCTGTTTTGCCAGAAACTCGGAACAACTGCATGGTTGTGCCACCACTTTCCTGGCATCGCCTGCAAACAGCAAAAGTGGAGCGAGATCCTCTCCTAGGGAACAGCGCTGGTCCGGGCCAGGGGAGTCCCTAAAACTTGGAGTTTTGAAACTCAGTCACATGCTTGTGGTAAAAAAAGGTCAGACCCAGAGCTATCAAGCCTTACTATAAAGCTACAGAAATCAAAGCATTATAGTACTGGCATAAAAACAGGTATACAGACTTATGAAAAAACAGGGTCCAGAAAATATCTTTGGGTATATGGCCAAGTGATTGAAGACAAGGGTGCCAAAACAATTCATGGGACAGGACAGTCGTTTTAACAAATGATACTGGGAAAACTGGATAGCCACATGCAAAAGAAGGGAAACGGGACATAAGCGAAGTAATTGCTTGCTTTTCTGTGAGGGATTTCTGAAAAATTGGGGGCGCAGTCTTTCAGCTCCATCCCTGGAGAGTGGGAGCTTCCACATTCATCAGCCCATCAGCCCTGAAAGGCTTCGGGAAGCAAAACAGCGCCATCTAGCGGACGCGAGAACTGCTTACACCAAGCCCTGACCACTGTGCTATGAAGTCACATTTCTACCTCAGAATCAACACCAACAGGCCCCTCCTCCAGATGGCCAGCACTTGTTCCCACCACCTCTACTGATCATAAAATACAGCAAAGCTTCAGCTCTAGGGAAAATAAGATCGAGTTCCTCTTTTACTTTTATTCTTTATTTTTAAATTATTTTTTCATTTATTTTCTTATTTTTAAAAATTCCTTTTTTATGTTTTATTTTCATTTTCTTAATTTATATATATTTTATTTTGTGTATTTGTGTATTTTCATTTTATTTTATTTTTATTATGATTATAATTTTTGTTTTTTGGATATAGATTATTTTAACAAACAGAAAAAACACATCCAGGATCTCACTTTTTAGATAGTTTCTGGTTTTGCTTTGTTTTTTTCTTTCTTTTCTGTTCTGGGAAAAATGACAAGAGAGAGGAATTCACACCAAAAGAAAGAGCAAGAAATAGATCTCTCAGTCAGTGATTTCATCAATACAGATATAAGTAAAATGTTTGTACTAGAATTTAAAACAACAATTATAAGAATACTAGCTGGGCTTGAAATATACATAGAAGACACTACAGAATCTTTTCTGCAGTAATAAAAGAACTAAAATCTAGTCAGGTCAAAATTAAAAATGCTGTAGCCGATGGCACAAAAATAGACACTCAGATCAATGGAACAAAATAGAGAATCCAGAAATAGACCCACAAACATATGACCAACTAATCTTTGACAAAGCAGGAAAGAATATCCAATGGAATAAAGACAGTCTCTTCAGCAAGTGGTGCTGAGGAAACTGGACAGCGACATGCAGAAGAATGACCCTGGACCACTTTCTTACACCATACACAAAAATAAACTCAAAATGGATGAAAGACCCCAATGTAAGACAGGAAGCCATCAAAATCCTCAAGGAGAAAGCAGGAAAAAACCTCTTTGATCTTGGCCACAACAGCATCTTACTCAACACGACTCCAGAGGCAAGGCAAACAAAAGCAAAAATGAACTACTGGGACCTCATCAACATAAAAATCTTCTGTACCGAGAAGGAAACAATCAGAAAAACTCAAAGGCAACTGACAGAATGGGAGAAGATATTTGTAAACGACATATCAGATAAAGGGTTAGTATCCAAAATCTATAAAGAACTTGCCAAACTTAACACCCAAAATCAAATAATCCAGTGAAGAAATGGGCAAAAGACATGAATAGACATTCTCCAAAGAAGACATCCAGATGGCCAACCAACACATGGAAAAATGCTCAACATCACTCATCATCAGAGAAATACAACTCAAAACCACCATGAGATACCACCTGACTTCTGTCAGAATGGCTCACATTAACAACTCAGGCAACAACAGATGTTGGCGAGGATGCAGGGAAAGAAGGATCTCTTTTGCATTGCTGGTGAGAATGCAAGCTGGTGCAGCCACTCTGGAAAACAGTATGGAGGTTCCTCAAAAAATTAAAAATAGAACTACTATGACTCAGCAATTGCACTCTTAGGTATTTATCCAAGGGATACAGGTATGCTGATTCGAAGGGACACATGTATCCCCATGTTTATAGCAGCACTAACAATAGCCAAAGTATGGAAAGAGCCCAAATGTTCATTGATGGATGAATGGATAAAGAAGAAGTGGTAAGTATATACAATGGAGTATGACTCGGCAATCAAAAAAAAATGAAATCTTGCCATTTGCAACTATGTGGATGGAACTGGAGGGTATTATGCTGAGTGAAATTAGTCAGTCCGAGAAAAACAAAAATCATATGACTTCACTCATATGAGGACTTTAAGAGACAAAACAGATGAACATAAGGGAAGGGAAGCAAAAATTATATAAAAACAGTGAGAGGGACAAAGCAGAAAAGAATCATAAATATGGAGAACAAACTGAGGGTTACTGGAGGGGTTGAGGGAGGGGGATGGGCTAAATGGGTAGGGGGCATTAGGGAATCTACTCCTGAAATATTTGTTGCAGTATATGCTTACTAATTTGGATGTAAATTTAAAAAATAGTTTTAAAAAATGCTGTAACTGAAATGCAAACCCAAATAGAGTTCATAAAAACGAGGATGGATGAATTAGAGGAACGAAACAATGATATAGAAGATAAAATGATGGAAAATAATGAACTGAAAAGAAGGAAAGAAAGGTACTGTATCATGAAGGTAGACTTAGGAAACTCAGGACTTCCTAAAATGGAATAAAATTTGCATCATAGGAGTCCCAGAAGATGACGAGAAAGAAAAAGGGGCAGAAGGTTTATTCAAACAAATTATAGTTGAAAGTTCCCCTAATCTGTGTAAGGACACAGACATCAAAATCCAAAAGCACAGGGGCGCCTGGGTGGCGCAGTCGGTTAAGCGTCCGACTTCAGCCAGGTCACGATCTCGCGGTCCGTGAGTTCGAGCCCCGCGTCAGGCTCTGGGCTGATGGCTCGGAGCCTGGAGCCTGTTTCCGATTCTGTGTCTCCCTCTCTCTCTGCCCCTCCCCCGTTCATGCTCTGTCTCTCTCTGTCCCAAAAATAAATAAACGTTGAAAGAAAAAAAAAAATTAAAAAAAAAATCCAAAAGCACAGAAAACTCCCATTAAATTCAACAAAAGCTGATCATCACCAAGGCATATCATAGTGAAATTCACAAAACACACAGACTAGGAAAGAATCCTGAAAGCAGCAAGGGGAAAAAAAGTCCTTATCATACAAGGGAAGACAGAACAGGTTCTCAGCAGCCCTGTCCACAGAAACTTGGCAGGCCACAAAGGAGTGGCAGGACACATACAATGTGATGAAAGGGAAAAATATGCAGCCAAGAATTCTTTACCCGGCAAGGTTGTCATTCAGAACAGAAGGAGAGATAAATAGTTTCCAAGACAAACAAAAACTAAAGGAGTTTAAGACCAGTCCTGAAGGAAAAATATTTTTTTGAGAGAGAGAGGGTGCAAGTGAGCAAGAGAGAGAGAGAGAGAATCCCATGAGGCACAGAGAGACAGACAGAGAGAGAGAGAGAGGCCAGGCTCAGCTGAACCAAGGCCCCAGCTCACCCTATGCAGGACTCAAACTCAAAAACTGTAAGATCATGACCTGAGCCGAAATCACATGCTTACCCGACTTAGCCACCATGGATCCCCTTGAAAGAAATTGTAAGGGGGAGTCTTTGAGTGGAAAAAAAAAAGAACAAAAGCACAAAAAACTAGAAAGGACCAGAGAACATCACCAGAACACCAACTCTACAGGTAACATAGGGCATTAAAGCCATATATTTAAATAATTATTCTGACTGTAAATGTATTAAATGCTCTAATCAAAAGATTATGGTATCAGAATGGACAAAACAACAAGATCCATCTATATGCTTCCTGCAAAGGGTTCATTTTAGACCTAATGACACCTGCAGATTGAAAGTGACGGGTTGGAAGACCAACTACCATGCTAATGGATGTCAAAAGAAAGCCAGAATAGCCATACTTATATCAGATGAACTATATTTTAAATCAAAGACTGTACCAAGAGATGAAGAAGGACATTACATCATCATTAAGGGGTCAATCGAGAAAGAATATAAAACAATTGTGAACATTTATGCCCCCAAATTGACAGAACACAAATATATAAATCAACTAATCACAAATATAAAGGAAGTCATTGATAATAATACAATCGTAGTAGAGGACTTTAACACCCCATTTACATCATTGGACTGACCATCTAAGCAGAAAACCAACAAGGAAACAACAGCTTTAAATGACACACTGAACTGGATGGACCTAAAATATATATTCAGAACATTTCTTCCTAAAGCAGCAGAATACACATTCTTTTTGAGAGCACATGGGACATTCTCCAGAAGAGATCACACAGGGGTCACAAATCAGCCTTCAACAAAAACAAACAGATCAAGGTCATACCATGCACATTTTTAGACCACAACACCATGAGATTTGAAGTTAACCACAAGAAAAAATTTGGAAAGCCATCAAATACACGGAGGTTAAAGAATATCCTACAAAAGAATGAGAGGGTTAACCGGGAAATTAAAAATTACCCAGATGCAAATGAAAATGAAAACACGACAGTTCAAAACCTGTGGGATGAAGCAAAGGCAGTCCTAATAGGAAAGTATATTGCAATAGAGGCCTATCTCAAGAAGCAAGAAGGGTCTCAAATACAGAACATAATCTTACACCTAAAGAAGCTAGAAAAGGAACAGCAAATACAGCCTAAAGCCAGCAGAGAAGGGAAATAATAAAGATTAGAGCAGAAAGAAACCATATAGAAACAAACAAACAAACAAAACCGTAGTAGAACAGATCAACAAAACAAGTCTGGTTTTTTGAAATAATAAAACTGATAACCCTCTAGCCTCACATGTCAAAAAGAAAAGAGAAAAAAACCCCAAAAGATAATATTATAAATGAAAGAGGAGAGATCACAACCAACACCACAGAAATACAAACAATTATGAAAGAATACTATGAAAATTATATTCCAGAAAACTGGGAAATCTGGGAGAAATGGAAAATTCCTAGAAACTTACAAACTAAAAAAACTGAAACAGGAATAGAAAATTTGAACAGATATATAACAAGCAAAGAGATTGAATTGTATTAAAAAATCTCCCAACAAACAAATGTCCTGGGCCTGATGGCTTCCCAGGGGAATTCTACCACACATTTAAAGAATTCTTCTCAAAGTGTTCCTATTCTTCTCAAACTGTTCCAATAAATAGGAATGGAAGGAAAACGTCCAAACTGATTCTACAAAGCCAGCATTACCTTGATTCCAAAACCAGAGAAAGACCCCATCAAAAAGAAGAATTATGGGCGAAAATCCTTGATGAACAAGGATGCAAAAATGCTCAACAAAATACTAGCAAATCGAATTCAACAATACATTAAAAGAAGTATTACCATGATCAAGTGGGACTTATTCCTGAGCTGTGGGTTTGGTTCAATGTTTGCAAATCAATCAACATGATATCTCACATTAATAAAAGAAAGACAAGGACCATATGATCCTGTCAATACATGCAGAAAAAGCATTTGACAAAATACAGCATCCATGCTTGATAAATACCTTCTACAAATAGGGATAGATGGAATATGCCTCAACATCATAAAGGCTATTTATGAAAAACCCATAGATAAAATCATCCTCAATGGAGAAAAACTGAGAAACTTTCCCCTGTGGTCAGGAACAAGACAAGAATGTCCAGTCTCACCATTACTATTTAACATACTACTGGAAGTCTTAGCTTCAGCAATCAGATAACAAAATGAAAGAAAAGGCATCCAAATTGGCAAGGAAGTATTCAAACTTTCACTCTTCACAGAAATCATAATACTCTGTGTAGAAAACCTGAAAGATTCCACCCAAAAATTGCTAGAACTAACACATGAATTCAGAAAAGTTACAGATTGTTAAATCAATGTAGAGAAATCTGTTGCATTTGTATACACCAATAATGAGGCAGGAAACAAAAAAAGAAACAAGGAATCAACCCTGTTTGGAATTGCACCAAAACCAATAAGATACCTAGGAATAAACCTAACTAAAGAGGAAAAAGTTCTGCACTCTCATTGATAACTATAGAACACCTATAAAGAAATTGAGGATACAAAGAAATGGGAAAGCATTCCATGCTCATGGATTGGAAGAACAAATATTGTTCAAATGTCTATCCTCCCCAAAGCAATCTATAATTTAATACAATCCCTATCAAAATACCACCAGCATTTTTCACAGAGCTAAAACAAACAATCCTAAAATTTGTATGGAACCACAGAAGACCCCAAATAGCCAAAGAAACTCTGAAAAACAAAAAAACTGGAGGCATCACAATTCCAGATTTCAAGCTGTATTACAAAGCTGTAGTCATCAAGACAGTATGGTACTGGCACAAAAGCAGACACATAGATCAATGGAACAGAATAGAAAATTCAGAAATGGACCCACAACTATATGGTCAACTAATTTTTGACAAAGCAGGAATGAGTATCCAATGGAAAAAAGTCTCTGTAACAAATGGTGTTGGGAACACTGAACAGCAACAGGAAGAAGAATTAAGTGGGACAACTTTCTTACACCATACACAACAGGAAATTCAAAATGGATGAAAGACCTAAATTTGAGATAGGAACCCACCAAAATCCATAACAGCTTCTTACTGTACAAATTGCTGGAGGCAAGGGAAACAAAAGCAAACATGAACTACTGGGAGTTCATCAAGATAAAAACCTTCTGCACAGGGAAGGAAACAACCAACCAAAGTAAAAGACAATCTACAGAATAGGAGACAATATTTGCAAACGACATATCTGATAAAGGATTAGTTTCCCAAATCTATAAAGAACTTAGCAAACTCCACACCCAAAAACCAAATAACCCAGTTAATAAATGGGCAGAAGACATGACTTTAGAAAACACTTTTCTAAAGAAGACATTCAGATGGCTAACAGACATGTGAAAATATGCTAACATCATGAGAAAGAATGAAATCCTGCCATCTGCAGCAACGTCGATGGAACTGAAAGGTATTATGCTAAGTGAAATAAGTCAGAGAGAGACAGATATATGTTTTCACTGATATGTGGAACTTCAGAAACTTAACAGAAGACCATGGGGGAAGGGAAGGGGAAAATATTGTCATAGAGATGGAGGGAGGCAAACCATAAGTGACTCTTAAATACAGAGAACAAACTGCGGGTTTATAGGGGGCAGGGAAGAGGGGGAAATGGTGATGGGCTTTGAGGAGGGCACTTGTTGGGATGAGCAGTGGGTGATGTATGTAAGTGATGAACGGTGGGAATCTACCCCCAAAACCAAGAGCACACAGTATACACTGTATGTTAGCCAAATTGACAACAAATTATATTAAAAATAAATAAATAAATAAATAAACACAAATGTTTAAAAAAATGGAAGAAAATGTGCTCACATTTTGCTGCCAGTATGTCTAAAATGAACAGCACAGGAAATAACAGATGTTGTCAAGTGTGTGGAGAAAGGGGAACCCTCTTGCAGTGTTGGTGGGAATGTAAACTGCTGTAGCCACTCTGGAGAACAGTATGGAGGTTCCTCAGAAAACTGATAATACAAATACCCCATGATCCAGCAATTGCAGTACCAGGTACTTACGCAAAGGTACAAAAATACATATTTGTAGGGGTACATGCACCCCAACGTTTATGGCAGCATTATCAACAAGAGCTAAACTATGAAGAGAGCCCAAATGTCCATCTACTGATGAATGGATAAAAAAGAGGTGGTATACACGCACGTGCACACACACACACACACACACACACACACATTAACATGCAGACACACACACGTATAATGGAATATATATGATTTATCTTCAAGAAATCTCCAAGTGCATTTGAAAGAATCTATATTCTGTGGATGGCTGGAATGGTCAGTAAATGTCAGATTTGTACTATTGGTTTATAGTACGGCTCAAGTCTTCTTTATGTTTATTGATCTCTGCATAGATGTTCTATTCATTATGGAAAGTGATGTATTGCAGTTTCTGACTCTTACTGTTGTATTGTCTGTTTCTCAAGTTCTGTCTGTTTTGTTTTCATGTATTTGGCACCGAGTTATTAGGTGACTATATATGCAGAATTGTTTCATCCTTCTGATAGTTTGATACTTTTATCATTATAAAATGTTGCTGTTTATCTTTACTAGCATTTTTTCTTTATGTCATATACTAATATTTATTCAAATAACATATATTTATATATTTATATCATATCCTGGTCATGTTATATTTTATGTCCTATGAGTGCAATATTGAAGTTTTATGACCTTCTTTTTACTACCTATTCTTTCTAAAGCTACTCAATCACAGTCTTTTTCCCGTTTGTACTTTACATTTCATGCTGCGAGTTTCTCTTTTTCTTTGTGCAATTCTTTCTGCAAATTTTTTGACACATAGCTTAAATGTAGATTTCTCTTTTTTTTTTTTTTTAATTTTTTTTTCAACGTTTATTTTTGGGACAGAGAGAGACAGAGCATGAACAGGGGAGGGGCAGAGAGAGAGGGAGACACAGAATCGGAAACAGGCTCCAGGCTCTGAGCCATCAGCCCAGAGCCTGACGCGGGGCTCGAACTCACGGACCGCGAGATCGTGACCTGGCTGAAGTCGGACGCTTAACCGACTGCGCCACCCAGGCGCCCCTAAATGTAGATTTCTCTAGAGAAATTTGTTTCTTTCTTATAAATTTGAGTCAATATCAATCCAGGACAATAATAAACTAAACTAATGACTTGAAGGTACTTTGACACCCAAAATAGCAAAGCAAATTTGGATTACAAATCACAGAAGGGTTAGTCTGTCATTGCAAATTCTTTGAAGTAGCTATTTTGGTCACTTTGTGTTAGCTCCAAGCAAACCTCCTTAGAATAATTTCTTCTTATTCTTGAAGATAGAGTTGATGTGATTCATGTCACCCTTTCCTGAGGATATGAATCTATGAATCTTAACTCCCATATTTTCAGGGAGAGATGTTTCTTATGAAATAGAATAAGCTCTGGACATTATTTCTTGTCTAGTAAGTTCATGAGCCTGAGAAGTCAAGCTAAGATTTTCTAGATTTGAAATACACCTTGAGTATCAGAGCAACGATCATCCCTAGCTTTTTGCCCATTATTATATTTTGGCCTAAATGATTATTATTCTCCTGATTTTTCTTGTGGGTGAAATATATACAATATATAATATATATTGTATACATATTATTTTATACATGTATGTATAAATCATGATTAGTTGTTTTTATAGGAAGAGGCAGCCTTAAAACTTAGTCTACTGTGTTACTGGAAGAGGATCCCCATTCACAATTGTTTCATTTCTGCGATTTATCCAGCACCAGACGAAGTGGTAGAATACAAGTCTACCTAAACCAATGGTGATCTGTGTCTTGTGTGAGCCAGCGCTGGTCTGTGAATGTGCATCAGCCCACAAACAGAGACAGAAATGAAAGTGAGACCTTATCTTGTCTCAGACTGGCAATCAAGACAAAAATAAGCCTGTATATCGTCATTGGATCTGCTAAAACCAGTTTGATTACTAGCTGTTCGTGGACCAGACGTGGAGGAGCACAATGTCTAACCTGGAATGATTTTGCAGACTCTTGTGAGGGTCACATAAAACCTGGTAAATTTTGGATACTCTGCTCAGAAATACGGGTATGTACAAAGAAATATGAAGTGTCAGTGTATATATAAGGATCATCTGAAGTGTTACAGATCTGGGTAACTTAATCCTAGGAGGAGACAAAGGCTGGAGAAGACATTTTGAACAATCACTTCATCACCCGACAGTGCTACTCCACTTACTTGTGAGGACAACTGGAGTAGACAAAAGCTGGATCCCATAACAACTATCAAGGGGAAAAGTTGAAAGACGCTGTATTTAGTCACTCCTTCCTCCAATCTGACCTGAGTGCCTACAATGTATCATATCAAGTTGTAGTGTCAAATCACTGCTCCAAATGTTGCAATTTGTCATTCTTTTTCCATTCCTGGCCCCCAACTTCCATGCCCAGAGCTAGTATCCTCTTCCCATATGAAAAACTTCCACATTTAAAAATGTTGACGGAGGGCAGAGACCATGGAGACGAGAACCCACTTTGCCAAACACTCTTGCATTGGACGTGGCATGAAACTTCACAGTCACGTGACCACCTGCCAGAATCTCTCTCAGGCATGGGGCAGATAGGCTGGGACCGCACTACATGGCATTTGGCACAGGTGTTTGAGTGACAGTGGTGTCATGCAGTTAGTTGCAAGGGGCAGCAGCAACAGCAGTCCTAGCCTCCGGATCCAGTGTCCTATGTCAGGGGACTGTGTTGTGCGGGTGACATCTATACCCAGGAGCAGGGCCCTGGCTATATGTGAGCCTCCCCCTCAGGTCCATTGTGGATTCTGTTCCCGTCTGTGTAGACTCAAGCCTGGTTTGTGACTTTACTTGAAATAGAACAAGGCCCCACATTCTCTTTCTCTCATCCCAGTCTGTAACTGTGCACATGTATCACAAAGAGGCAGAAGTCGATGTAGGGAATAGCTTCAGAGAGCATGATTTCAGACTTTTTTTCACCAGTTTTACTGAGATATAACTGACATACACCATTGTGTCAGTTTAAGGGTACAGTTTCTTGACTTGATACGTTTCTATGCTGCAAAATGCTTACAACCATAGCATTAGCCTAGACCTGCACCTCGTCACATAGTTACCATTTCCTTTGTGTGGGGCAAACATTTAAGATCTACACTCTTTTTATCTCAGAGATTTTATGTTGAGCTGATAACCACATCCTCAATCTGCCACTTGGCTCTGCCCCCTGGGAGAGAAAATATGTATCTCCCAGCAGGCCTTGCATTTTTCTTCCTAGAAAAAACAACTTTTAAATGTGGATGTAAGACCCCTTCCCACAATGAGGGCTCTCATCAGTGACTTCACTGCAACTCTATCTGGTGGAACCCCAGGATTGCTTGTAGGTTTGTTACAAAATGCTCAGGCCTCTCCCCACTTACCATGTTAGAGTGTTGGGCGTGGACCCAGGAATCACTACTTAATAAGCCCCACAGAAGAGGGTGAGGCACAGCCATGTGGGAATCGTGCTTTATGTGCTTGGTTCTCAGTGTGTGATCTGAAGACCAGAAGCAGCACCAACCTTGTTATAAACCCAGAATCTCATGCTCTATTGCAGACTGTCTACCTCTTCCTAAGTCCAGGAAATTCCAGTGCACACGGAAGGCTGGGTCTCCCTGGAGTGTGTGCCTTCTAGGTGCAGAACCATAACTGTGCAGTGTGCTCTGGGTGTGCTCTGATCAGCTTGCTTAGTGCTGATGAGTCCATGGTTTGGTCCTGTTCCTTTTTCTTCTATGGCCATCATCCCCTTGGTGACCTCATCTATGCTAAAGGCTCTAAACATCATGTATATGATGTCAACATCCATATCTATTTTTCCAACCCAGGTATTTCTCCTACCCTGTGATCTGTATCCAACAGCCAACCTCACTTGTATTTCTAATAATCTCAGTTTCCACACTCCTAATGGGGTGCCTGTGATGCTGCTTCCCCAAATGTCCTACTTCCAAAATCTTCCCTGTTTCATTGGAAGACAACCCCCCTTTCTTCCTGCAGTCTGAAGTATTGGATGCTGTCCGTGATTCCTCTTTCTCACAATGCAGAATTAATACATTAGGACATGCTGCTAAGTTCATCTTTAAATGTATCCAGAACATACACTCACACACACACACGCAGACACTAACCAGAGTACAGTCACTCCATCTTATTTTCTCTCTTCAAACCCCAAAATAAATCCAACATTCCCCCTCCTGGAAAAGGCACAGGCTCCCTACAGTCTCCCTACTGGTGTCCTGCCCTTCACCTCTCAATTCTGCACAACAGCAAACAGATGCTGCTAAGACAAGTAGTACCACGTGAACCATCTGATCTAAACCATCTGGTGACTCCACATGTCACTCAGAGAAAACTCAAAACCCTTCTAATCCTAGACCTAGACATCTGACCGCATTTCACATGCTCTCTGCTCCAGCCACAGTGGCCTCTCACCCTTCCTTGAACAAGGACATGCTCCTGCCCTAGTACATGTGCCTGGAGGCTCCCCTGCCTGGAAAGAACTCCCTGAGACATACTCTTCAACAATTCCTTGTGTCCCACACATCTCTCAGAGGTCAGCTTCCCAGTGAGGCTCACACTTACCACCGTAGTAAAGTAGCCACCTCCCCTGTCCCCACACAGGTAATTCTCTGGGTCACCTTCCTCAAAGCACCTACCAATTTCCATTTAAACACTTCCCTTATTTACCACATTTATACAGTATACGGTTGACTCTGAATTAACACTGGTTTGAACTGTGCACATCCACCGATATGTGGTCTTTTCTACAATAAAGTGCTGTCAATGCAGTTTCTCTTATGTTTTCTTACTATTTTCTCCAGCTTAATTTATTGTAAGAATACATGTTACATATCCATGTAACAACAAAATATGTGTTCAATGACTGTTCCTGTTTTCAGTAAGTCTTCTTATCAACAGTACGTTATTAGTGGCAGTATTTAAGTTTCAGGGGAGTCAAAAGTTATACTTGGATTTCTGACTGCTCAATGGGGTCAATGCCTTCAGTCCCCACATTGCTCCAAGATCAAGTAGAGTCTGTCCCTCACCCCTAGGACATATTCTCTGCAAGACCAGCATGTTTGCCTCTTCTTAATTACTGAGGTGTCCCAGATGAAAAAATAGCGGGTCCTGCACGTGACACACGACATTATCAGTGGAACAAGTGGTCAGCGCAGAGGACCTCTGTCTTCTGGATGAGCCTCAGGCACAGCCGGTCCGTGGCAGCTCCCACACAAAGTGCCCCCATCTCACCATCAGTGCCGCCTCTACTTTTCCCCAGGGCTGCTCCCCCCCCCACCCTCTGTGTTCAGCTCCCCCCTCCTACAGCATTTTCCCTGCACAGCACAACACACAGTTATAGTCATGTCTTCAGAATTACTGTACTCAGCCTCTACGGGCCCTTTCTCCAACCAAATAGAACTCTACATTAGACCCTGCTTTATAAATCCATGAACGTGGATGGGAGCCAGAACCAGCATCACTAGAACTAAGGGCAGGGAGAGGGCATAGAGAGGCAGGGAAGGTAGAAACTAACTGAAGCGTAGTAACGATGAGAAACTCTCAGACTCCTCCTACCTCCAGAATCTAAAGAATAATCCAGAAGACAGTTCGAGAGGAAGGGGAAGATTGGATGAATCTGAAAATTCACCTCTCCAAACCCCAGAGACCCCTGTGTGCAGGGCCCACCTAGGCCTGCGGAACGACAGCCCAAAGGACTCCTGGTGCCATAACTATTGGGGTCACCCGGGGAGAATGAGACAGGAACTTGGACACAAGAGCAAGAACAGGCCTGATGCTCCACAGAAACAAGGAAAAGAAAACCACCCAAAAGATGTGGCTAAGGTCATGAGCCTGGATGGAGCCTGGGCTGACCCAGTCACAGGAAGCTCTTGCTGCACAAGCTCCTGGTGACAGGTGACATCCAAGCTCCTATGATCTCAGGTCCTGGTGAGACAAGGTTCCACAGAAGGGACAAGGACAAGGAGCAGAGACATGACCCAGCTGAGGAGGGAGCACAACACACCAAGGATGCACTGAGCACCGACTGGACCCAGGCCCCATCCCCGCTCGGCTCCTCCAGCCCTCTCCTGTCCCCACCTGCAACAGACACGGCACAGGAAATATGCAGGTTCTGGGAGGTTCTCAGGGCTTTCATTTATTTTCTCTTGCAATTTTACAAATCTTCTCTTTTATTACCTCATCATCCCCACATACCCAGAATTACAAAACACAAATTCATATCAGGATTCTCATTTTCAGTAGGGAAGTAAGGCGTCAGTACTCAGCCCAACATGAAGGAAAGACAGGGATGGAGACGGAACACAAATCAGTATGGGAGGGGTCATGGTGGGTTTGGGGGCCAGTCTCCTGCGTCCTCACAATATGCTAATAGGAACACAGACACATCTGACACCATCTGCAGGAAGTCAGGGGACCTCGATGTCACCAAGTGGGAGTGTGAACAGATCCTGCATCACTCAGTTCTCCACAGGCAGCGGGTCTCAAACTGTGAAAAAAAAAATCATCATGAACACATTTAGGTCAGTCACATAAGTGCCACACACTCAACAGGCCCCCACATGCTCAGAGTGTCCCTAGTGCCACCACTCCTCCCCACTTCACCCTCCAGAGTCTTACCTTGAGGAGCCATTAGAGACGAACCAGAGCCCTGGGTACTGTCGTCGCCTGGGGTAGAACAAACAGGACATGATCAGAGCCATAGGAGTTGAGACTAAAGGAGCAGCCAAGGGGGAAGGGGGGTGACCCATGGGGTCCTGTCTACACCATTCCAGGTTTCAGGGATCACCCCCTCCATACTTACGTGCAGCGTGAGAATAGCTTGGTCCTTTTCCTCCTGTGGAAGAAAATAGCATGTTAGACACCTGGGACAGGTGGGCCATGTGATCCTAGAGCAACCTCCTAGTTCTGGTCCACAATGAAGTTTCCAGAGTTCTGACTGAACACCCAGGACAGGATTGGGACACATGAACAAAGAGGTGTGGGGTCACAGGACCACCTGACTTGCTGGAGGTCTGACCTCAGCAGGGACCTTCCTCTCTGTCCTGTCACTGCTAGGTATCAGGTCCCCATCAGCAGAACTACCAAGTGAAAATCTGTCCTTCATTTTCCAAGTTCTCTGCTACAGAGTGAATGTTAGTAACGGCTCCAGAGTGCGCAGCTACATGTGTGTGGACCCAGGAACCAGGCAGGACAATGTGCTACCTAGGAAACCCCCCAGCGGGACAAGTGAACTCAGATCCCCCCATTCTGTTCCTACCTGAGAACTTCTTCCTCCAGATCACAGCTCCAACCACCACAATGACCACAAGGACAACCACAGCAGCAATGATGCCCAGGATAGGGATGGAGGGCTGAGAGGATGGCTCTGGAAAGTGAAGGAAGGTGAGGGGCGGAGACATCCAGCTTCAGTCATGACTCTGTGAAATTCTCCAGAAGGGCCCTGCGTTCCCTGACAGGGGCTCGACCCCAAACCCTCCTTACCCCATCTCAGGGTGATGGGCTCGGGCAGCCCCTCGTGCTGCACATGGCACGTGTATCTCTGCTCCTCTCCAGAAGGCACCACCACAGCCGCCCACTTCTGGAAGGTCCCATCTCCCGCAGGCCTGGACTCCACAAGCTCTGTGTCCTGGGTGTGGTCCTGCCCATCACGCTGCCAGGTCAGGGTGATCTCCGCAGGGTAGAAGCCCAGGGCCCAGCACCTCAGGGTCACCTCACGGTCAGAGATGGGGTGGCGGGTCACATGTGTGTCAGGAGATTCTGAGGAAGAAGAAACAGAGAATCCACACTGTGGTTTAACTTTATGGGCCACTGAAACTGCATCCATGTGACCATCCTGAGGTGGACAGGACCACTGGTCTGGATGGAAGAAGCACAAAACCCAGAGAGCAGCCTAGCCTTTGGGATCTCCTGATTCTTGTTAAGTTCTGGAATCAGGGAGAGAAGCCCAGGTAGGAAGCTGCTGGTCTAAGGGGGAACACACTGTGGTCCTGAGTGTGGTGGAGGGTGAATGACTCAGAAAACCCAGACTCAGATCTCCAAACATGTTCTCAGGGAGAACAAGGCCTTGAGAGGGAAGGTCAGGGTTCACAAGGTGGCTGCCAGGGTCAGAGGGAACTGCTGATGGGTTATTTCAGGGATGTCTCAACCTGCACCCCAGGGAGAGACTGGATTCCTGTCTCTCTTTTAGAAAAAAGCACCCTCAAGGTGAGTCAGCCTCTAGTAGGCAGATGAACTCCGAGGCGGATCTCCCTCTTCCCCACCCGTGGGAGGAGTCATGACACTGAGTCCATTTTCCCTTCCTCATGGGCAGCCAGCCCCAGGGGAGGGGAGATTAGGGAGGCCCCGCGGTCCCGGTACCTGCGCGCAGCAGCGTCTCCTTCCCCATGTCCAGGTATTTGGCGAGCCACTCCACGCACGTGCCCTCCAGGTAGTTCCTGTAGCGCTCCGCCACACCGGCCTCCTCCCACTTGCGGCGGGTGATCTGCGCCGCGGTGTCCGCCGCGGTCCAGGAGCGCAGGTCCTCGTTCAGGGCGATGTAATCCTTGCCGTCATAGGAGTCCTGCCTGTACCCGCGGAGGAGGCGGCCGTCGGGTCCCACGTCACAGCCATACATTCTCTGGATGTTGTGCGATCCTGTCCCCGCCCCGCCCCCAGAGCAGCAGTGATTAAGGTGAAACCGAAAGTAAACCCGCCTAAAACCTCCCTCGGGCTCTTCCAGGGTCGTGGGACGAGGGTCGCGGCCTCGGGGCAGCGCTCTGACCCGGAGACTCGGGGCGACCCCGGCCCGTCCGTGGGGATGGGGGTCGTGACCTGGACCCGGGCCCGCGTCGCTCACCGGACTCGCTCTGGTTGTAGTAGCGGAGCAACGTGTTCAGGTCCACTCGGAAAATCTGTGCGCTGTTCTTCGCGATCCGCGTCTGCTCGTCCCAGTACTCGGGTCCCACCTGCTCCATCCACGGCGCCCGCGGCTCTTCCCTGGGATTCGGGGCGTCGCTGTCGAACCGCACGAACTGCGTGTCGTCCACGTAGCCCACGGAGATGAAGCGGGGTTCCCCGAGGCCGGGCCGGGACACCGCGGTGGAGAAATACCTCAGGGAGTGGGTGCCTGCGGGCGCGGAGGGGCTGAGACCCCGCCCGACCCTCCTCCCCGCGCGGGGCCCGGGTCCCAGGGGGAGGCGGCCGGGAGGGGAGGGGGACCCGAGTTGGGCAGAGCAGGACGGAGTCCGGGAGGGACGGGGGAGGGGAGCCCGGGGCGAGGCCCGGGTGGGGGTCTGGGTCCGGGCGGTGGACAGTCGGCTCCCCGGGGGTTCCGCTTCCCCGCCGGGCGGTCTCCTCGCTCCTGCCCCGCAGAGTCCCTTTCCTCCCGACCCCGCACTCACCCGCCCAGGTCTGGGTCACGGCCAGGGCCCCCGACAGCAGCAGGAGCAGAGTTCGGGACATCGCGAACCGCATCCTCGGGGTCTGGGGACAAATGTGAGTCTCAGGAGGCGGGTGCGGAAACTTTATACCCCGGAACCACGGTGCCGCTGATTGGCTTCTTCGGAAATCGGACACTAATAGGAGTGTGAACCGAGGCCGCGTCATCAGTATCCAGGCAGAAGGACCTGACACAGGTTGTGACAGGGAGAAGTGAAACCAGGGCAGATGGGGGCTCCCCAACACTGGGCTTCCCCGCCCCCGACGCCGCCCTGGGGCCAGAGTCCCTGAGAGGCGGGCCTGGGGACCTGGGACTTGGCCTGGACGCCTCACCTACTGCACAGAGCGCTCTTTGTCCCACTGTGTCCCTGAGCCGTGGACCAGGAGCTGCGTGAGTCACTGATTCTCCAGCATTTTGTTCTCAGGACATCTCTCCAGTCTTAGAAATTAGTGAGGCTCCCAGGGAGAATTGTGTGCCTGTGGATTCTATCGATCCTTATTTACCACAGTAGGACTAAAACAGGTTCATATATTTATTAATTCATGTACAATCACATGAAAACAGAAATATTGTTTGTGTGGAAAGTACCAATGTTCCCAAATAAAAGGGGCAGTGAGAATACTGGTTTTGTTCCATTGTACATTTTTGCAAGTCTCTTTCTTGTCTGTCTCCTTAGAAGACCGCTGGATGTTCAGATTTGCTTCTGCATTATTGTGTTGTTTTGGCTGAAGTATATGAAAAAATTTATATCCTTGACCAAATATAGAATAGTATGTATTATAACCGTTTCAGATAATTATGGATATTCATCTTTGATACTATATTAAAACTACACAATGTGTACTTTCTCTGAGGTTCTTTGCAAACTGGACCTGAAACAGTATCATTGACTGTGTTTTTCTGTTACATTAAATCCATAGGCCCATCTGCACATGGAATGGATCTTGTACTAATGCATGAATGTTTTTAAGTAACGTGTTGTGTGTTGTTTCGCTAAGTAATACAGGTTTTCCAAGATTGATTAGAGTGGAATCGAATTATCAAAAAGTCATTTGTTTTGGGGCACCTGGGTGGCTCAGTTGGTTAAGCATCCAGCTTGGGCTCAGGTCATGATCTCACGGTCCATGAGTTCAAGCCCCGCGTGGGGCTCCGTGCTAACATCTCAGAATCTGGAGCCTGACTAGGATTCTGTGTCTCCCTGATTCTCTGCCCTACCCCTGCTTGCACTCGGTCTCTCTCTTTCTCTCAAAAATGAATAAACGTTAAAAAAATTTTAAAGAACGTCATTTGTTTTAATATTACCACAAATCCCAACAGAAAAGATGGTTAGTACTTAGAAGCTGTCACTTCTGGGTGGGTCACAGGTTTATGGGATGGGCTTCATGGGTGATGGATTCTAAGGAGGGCACTTGTTGTGATGAGCACTTGGTGTTGTATGTAAGCGATGAATCACTCAATTCTACTCTTGAAACTAATATTAAACTGCATGTTAACTAACTGGAATTTAAATAAAAACTTAAGATAAACAAAGTAATGGTAAAAAGCAGCGATTGCTCAGTAACCAGCACAGGGAGATGTTTGGTATTTGGTGGGTCATATGGTGCCTTGTTTTTGTCTGTAATTGGACAAAGTTATGTCAGGTTTCAGAGTGTACTTGTGTGCAGTTGATGTTCTGTGAGATGACTGGCTCATGTCCCGCAGGAATAATATGGCCCAGTGGTGGCACCAGCCAGCTTCTGACCACACTGAGGCCCAGCTGTCAGTGTCAGACCAGTTCCTGTTGTGGGGGCTGCTGTTTCTTCTGTCTTCAATTGCATATTTTAAAATAGCTACAACCCATCAATAATAATTAAAGACTTGGTGTTTTGGGGAGCCTGGGCGGCTCAGTCGGTTAAGGGTCAGACTCTTGATCTCATGGTTTGTGAGATGGAGGCCTGTGTCAGGCTCTGTGCTGACAGTGTGGAGCCTGCTTGAGATTCTCTCTCTTGATCTCTCTGTCTCTGTCTCTGTCTCTGCCCCTCCCCTGCTCATACTCACTCTGTCTCTCTGTGTCTTAAAATAAGTAAATAAATTTTTTAAAAAATCTGGAGGACTTTATGGGGCGCCTGGGTGGCGCAGTCAGTTAAGCGTCCGACTTCAGCCAGGTCACGATCTCGCGGTCCGTGAGTTCGAGCCCCGCGTCAGGCTCTGGGCTGATGGCTCAGAGCCTGGAGCCTGTTTCCGATTCTGTGTCTCCCTCTCTCTCTGCCCCTCCCCCGTTCATGCTCTGTCTCTCTCTGTCCCAAAAATAAATAAACGTTGAAAAAAAAAAATCTGGAGGACTTTTAAATCCTTAAATATTCCCATATACATTGGCCCTGTTAGGGTTCTTAAATATGTTTATTTCTTCTTGTATCACACCCTGAGGAGAAGCTTTTTTTCAGATTATGGATTGTGCACTTTTTCACACTAAAACTACTCCCAGAATTAGGGTAGGTCTTAGGTTTAATACTTCATAAGCAGGAATATTGTTCATGGTCATTCCAGACCCTAGTTCCAATACTTATCCCTTTGTCATGGAGTACCTCCTTCCTGTCTCCTAACATGTCTGCCAGATTTGGTTACTGTTCTCTGTATCTCCTCAGAGGCCGATTTGCTCAGGAAAATCCAAAGCAAAGGAGAGAAAGGAAGAGTAATTATACTTAGAGGAAAAAAGGAATCATGTAGTGGGGAATAAGAGGGACTTAGTGGTTTCATGTGGAGGGTGTACTTCCAGAAATCTCCCACTCTGGCACATTGTCATTCTCCCCCCATACACACACCCATGGGCCCACATCCCCCTACTCTCCACATAAAGGCGAGATCTTTGTGAAGTCTGTGCAGTGTTGCATTGCCCTGGCCCAGCTCCTGGTGGAGCAGAACTTGCCAGCCATTGCCATACACTGTGAGACCCTTCAGGAGGAGAGGTGAGGGAGAGATGGAAAGATGTCTTGTATCCTTGGGAATGAATGAGATCCCTGAGATAAAGGACTGTGAACATTTTTATGATTGTCTTTATGACAAAGGCTTTCTTGGTCACAGTAGTTTAAAGGTCTTCAATATCGAATTCTTGTGGCCAGCAACCTATGTGGCCAAGGCATGGACATTAAGCAGGTGAACTCTGCCATCGACTACCACCGGCCTGGCGATTCCCACACCTACCTGCATCGGGTAAGCTGCACACCCACACGGACCTCCCAGTGTCCTCTCCCAGCCCCTGATTTCCTATGTCTTCGTACATTACACCCTCGTCCCTCCTTTTGGGTGTCTTCCTACTTTGGGGTCTTCCAGTGCTACCCTCTGTCCCCTTCCAGGAGGCCTGTGCAGGCCAGTTGCCCGAGGGGATTGTCCATCACGTTTGTGTCAAGTGAAAACAGTGCCAAGATCCTCAGTGAGGTGCAGGGTCAAACTGAGGTCGATGGTACTGAACTGCCTGAGGAGATGGACATTTCCTCCTCCAGTGAGTGAGTGAGGATCTCATGAAATTAGTTCCTCCAACTCTTCACAGTCTCTTTGTTCCTTAGAGACTTTGTCTTGAACCATGTAGTGGAGGCAATGGTGCCTGATGCCTAATGGATGCCTGACAAGTTTATGCACCCTGACCTTGATCCCATGTTGGGATGTTTTGTTCATTTCTATGTCCAGTCCCTTTCATCTCTCATCCAATTAGTTGTTTTTGCACCCCAGTGTCTCCTCTGACCCCACACCCCACATGAACACCTGCATGTATAGGGGTCTGTGTTTCTGCCAGTCTCACTTAGCCTTCCCATGCCTTATTGTAACTGTGCATGTTTTCTCTGCAGTTGCAGTCATGGGAGAGGACGCACCCATTCACAGAGCCTGATGCATATCTCACACCCAGGAACCAGGAGATCATACATGACCTGAGCTGAAATCAAGAGTCAGATGCCCAACCGTCTTACCTACCCAGGCACCCCTACGATTTATACTTCCTAATAATTTCTTTTTAAAAATATTTTAACTTTGAATATAGTTGAAAGACACGATTACATTAGTTGCAGGTGCACAACACAGTGACTCAAATTCTGAATACATTCTCTGTTGTTGAGAGAGAGACAGCCAGAGCAGGGAAGAGAGGCAAAGAGGGAGGGAAGGAGAGAGAGAGAGAGAGAGAGAATAAGAGATTCTCAAGCAGGCTGATTCCTGTGGGGCTGGATCCCATGACCCTGGGACCATGAGCGGAGAACCCACTGCCACCCAGGGGACCTTCACCCTCTGTCTACACCATGCTGTGCTCACCAGAGTGTAGCTGCCACCTGTCCCCAGACAGTGATGTTACAGTATCACTCATGATATTCCCTGTGCTGTGCCTTTTGTTCCTCTGACCTGTTCCTTCCATACCTGGAGCCTGTGTCTCCCACTCCCCTCACCCACTGTGCCCATCCTCCCAACCTCCTTCCCTCTGGCAGTCATCCGTGAGTTCTCTGTATTTATAGGTCTGATTCTGCTGTTTGCTTGTCTATTTATTCATTTGCTTTCTTTTGTAAGTTCCATATATGAGTGAGATCATACTTGTCTTTGTCAGTCTGATTTCGTTCACTTAGCAGACACACTGCCCTGTTTGTCCATCCATGTTGTCACAAGTGGCAAGATCTCATCCTTTTTGTGGCTGCATAATATTCTAGTGTGTGTGTGTATATGTGTGTGTATATACCACACAATTCCTTAGCCATTTGTCTGTGGTGGGAACACAGGTTGTATCCTTGTGGCTTTTGAAAAGAACCTCACTCACTGAACATCAGCTGGGATGAGGGCGCCCCCTGGTGTCCGGGCCCCTGTCCAGGTGCTGGACCTGAAGGAGACCCTAGGGAGGGCCTGGTTGAGGAGGAGAAAGGCAGCTGGGTCTTCTCTCCATAGTCCTGTGGCCGCACGTGGGGTGAAAGGTAAGGGGACATTCCCCACTGCTCTGCTCTCGGGTGGATACTGACTGAGAAGCCTGAGTGGGGTCTGGACTGTAACCCAGGTAGAGATGTCTGAGCAGAAGCCTGGGCATCAGTGGGGAGAGGAAGAAGTTTCTGAGCAGCCCTGGACTCCACAGGGGTCAGGCTCAGGGGTGAGGTGTGATTGCAGGAGAGGAGAGCTCAGGAGCCCGTGCCATTGCTGAGGTGTCTGTGTCCCTGTGCACCTCCTCCAGTCCCGTGATGGTGATACAGGGAAAACCGAAAAGTAGAAACACTTCCTTGGACTCCTACTTCTCAATGTTTCAAAACTCAGTGAAACAAAACACATTTCTGATTTGGAAATAGCATCTCAATGTCTATACAATGCTCCATAGTGTGGACATGTACACTCAGAGTTTGTGAGTGGACCCCACATCAGGCGCTGGGCTGACAGTACTGAGTCCGCTAGGGATTCTCTCTCTCTCCCTCCCTTTCCCTCTCTCTCTGCCCCTCCCCTGCTTCTGTACTCTCTCTCCATCTCTCAATAAAAATAAATAAACCTTAAAAATAAAAGAATTGGTGTTTTCACTTTGGGGGGTAAATACCCAAGAGTGCAATTATTGGATTATATGACGAGTCAGTATGTTGTAAACCTGAAAGGAATGGAAGAGTGTGTAAGCTGCACTCAAATAATAAGAAAAAAAAAGATTATTAGAAATATTAGAGAACCCTTTGGAAAGGAAGACACGAAATGTCACACACCTATATTGGTAATAAATAAACACAAAGAAAATGAAAGTGTGGAATATGTAGAGAGACTGGTCCTAGAGGTGTGGTGATGAGAGGATTGCAAAGCAGGGGCTAAGACTCTCCAGGAGCCAAAGCCTCGGTCCCCTGGCTCAAGCCTCTTTCATTTTTGCAACTTGTTGACAACAGCAAGCACATACAACATAGTATTTGGCCTCTTGTCAGGTCATGTACCTGCAGTGTTTTCCATACTGGGTCATGAGTACATCTGGCACCAGACAAAACATTCTTATCCCCAGGGTGGTGCCCGGATGATGTCCTTCTGGAGAGAACCATAACTCCCAGTGGCTTTCTGTCCTGGGAATGAAACTTCTTTCAGTTTCTTGCTGCTCTGTCCCTTTCCTTCAGGACATTCTTATGGTGCTTCCAGCCTGTTCTCCAGCATCTCCCCCTTTCTCTTTGTATACGATGGACTGTAGGAGGACATGGCATAACCCGAACTGTCGTCGGTCGATATGTTGACA
Source organism: Puma concolor (assembly GCF_028749965.1). NCBI lineage: Eukaryota > Metazoa > Chordata > Mammalia > Carnivora > Felidae > Puma > Puma concolor. The sequence continues at coordinate 30,835,819 of NC_141671.1, forward strand.
AGTTCGTCGTCTCTGGCACAGACTGTACATGCAAGTATAAATACACCACATATTAATACAAACAGAATAGCAGTAGAGAAGCTAAAATTCTTAACATGCTCTACAGGGCTCAATTTTCCTCATCCCTCTGTTATACTTTCTAAGACCTTAGAACAGAATAACAGGTCCAGATTGGTTTTGAAAGTCTCATATATCTGTGCTTGCAGATGTTGAATGTCCATAGACACGTTAGATTGTCCGAGCAAGTGTCTCTAACATCATTCCATGGAAATTTAGTGTTATTAAATGGTAATGCAACTACACATATTGATGCAGTGTTCCAATCACATAGTGATGATACTTGTCTTTGTAGGTTCAGTAATTGATCTCCCAGCAGCATCACACAGCCTGTTGTAGGCCTGCAATCTCACTGGACAGTCCACTGTCAGTATCCCGTTGTGTCTTCCAATGTTGGAGCAATTTCTCCTGCCATTGTTGCACAAATTGTACTGTCTGCACAGATTGGTGCAAAGAGAAGCCGCAGTAGCTGCGGCCGCAATCACAGCAATAATGCCTATGAGAGCTGCAACAAGCATTCCAGCAAACCCTTGGTTTCGGTGAAGAACTCATAGAGCGGGGTCCATCAGATACATTTCTGAACAATGTTGCCATGGTGGAGACATGCGAATCAGCAGCCACAGGCCAGGGCGTGCTCTCAGTAAATACAAGCCTTTGGATGAGGGAGTAAAGGGTATAGAATTGTTAAGACAACTGTATAATGCGCAGTTAACACATATCATAAGGGCCTCAGAAACATTCCAAACTCTCTGTCCCTTTAATAGTATGCATGGCAAACGGACACAAGCCCGTATGTACCAGGTACTATTGACCGTGAAAGATAAAGTAGAAATGTTGCTGGAGCTGTTTTTATACTATGTGCCCTTCCAGGTATGGAAAGGGTGGGGGGCAGCAGTTAATTTCCATAGATGCTTTTGTAAGGGTCCTGGTTGTAAATGAGGACTGGACGCAGAAAATCCCCCACTGTGCCAAACAATTGAGCCATTAGCAGTGGTGAAGATGGTATGATTATGAATCTCTGAGATTCAGGATGGGGGGGGCATGGAAGATTGGGGACATCTGACTTGACCTCAAGTACTGCAGGAATATTAGAATTTTTAAAACAATTAGTATTAGAATTAGTATTAGATAGAGTGTCTCTATCATTTGCTAAAAACAACATGGTGAGTGAGAAACGGAGTGAGGAAAGTTCTGCACGGAGGCCATAGAGGTGGGGCAGGAGTTGGCGGAGTCATGTAAACATGTTGGATTTTTAGGGGCGGATTTTGTTTGGATGTATTTAGTTGTGTTTCATGTTTTTGCATAGGAGTCAGGACAGCATGTTTGTATGGGGAACTGCTGAGTCAGCAGAGGGGGAAATGGATGATGCAGGTGCCCAAATGGAGGGGCAGCCTGAGACAGGAGGGGTGCCTCAACTATCACTTAGGAGGTGAGGACACAGGTGCAGATGGGCGAGAGGGTAGGGAGGAGGTGTACTTCTCATCTGAGTGAGAAACAAAGGAGCTCATCACCTCAGGAGGGGAGCAGGGAGGGGTGCAGGAGACTGAGGAGGGGGGAGGAAGTGAGATGCAGCCCTCTCAGGAGGGGGACAGTGAGCTGACTGGGGAAATGGCATCTGGAGAGAGCAGCGCTGGGACCCCTGAGCTCTGTCCTCATCACCTTAGAGACAGAGGACTCCAGCAGCAGGAGCATCTATCATAGACTAGGAGAAAATGCAACAAAGTAGCTCAGGTGTGAGAATTACCATCCTTTCTACTTTGTCCTCATTCACTTTTCTCATTTTATAATTTTTCTACTGGGAATATACATCACCTCATATATATTGTACATCATACGTACACATCATAACCAGTTTATACGTGTTTCTTTACAATTTAGCAAGGAAGGAGATGGTAGGAAAGTCAGCAGCTCAGGCCACAGAGCTGGGGGCGGGGAGGGGGACTGGGCCTGCCTGTCTGCGCTCTGGGCAGGGGACTCACAGAGTTTGCTCCATTTCTCAGGACCCTGTTCTCTGGGGGTGGGAGGGCGGGGGCAAGCACGATCTTTCTCTTGCTTCTGGGGTGTGCTCCTTTATTCATTTATTACTATCTTGTCAGTTTAAATACTTTCTAGATGATGGGTTTTGTATGTTACAGGGCATATTAAGCTATTCTCCTAGGAGTACTTGTCTATACAATCAAGCCCACCTGCTTCAGAAATGAGAATTCAAAGGCAAAATAGTTCAGGGAAAAGACGATTGGTCCTAAAGTAGAAGATCAGAACCCGAGTCTTGATTAATGGTCTGAGGATGATCTTTCAAGTGTTAGGTATTTTAAACTAGTTTATGTTTTGAAAACATCACTCCAGCACATACGAGGGAATCCAGCAGATAACCACAGATATCCAAAAATAAAGATGTTACATGGTAATCCCTCATCCCCCCCAGTTACCCAAGTTCTCTCCCCAAAATACATTACAATGAGCCATTTCTCCTTTCTCCTACCCACCCCCCAAATACATCCGTGCACATATGTCTACTGTTAGTTCATAAAGAAGTTCAGGGCAGAGACTGGGAGAAGATATTTGCAAATCACATGTCTGATAAAGGTCTTGTTTTAGAACACCCATTAAACCCTTAAAAAGAAACAATAAGCCAAACTCATTTAAAAAATGAGCAAACGCCTGAGCAGACAGCTCACCAAGAACATATACTCCTGGCGAATAAGCACATGAGAAGGTGCTCACAGAAGGTGTCATTAGGGAAATGCAAAGGGAACAACAGTGGTCTGCCATCACACTCCTGTCAGAATGGCGGGAATCCAAACACTGATAATATCGAGTGCTGACCAGGACTTGGAGCAACAGAAAGCCTCAGTCACTAATGGCAGGAATACAAAGTAACACAGTCACTGTGGGCGTCAGTCAGCAGCTTCTTGTAAAGCCAAACACAGACTAAGCATGGGAGCTGCTGATCCCTCTATGAGGTGTTTACCCAACTAATTAGACAACTCATGTCTGCACAACAACCTGCATGCACATTTTCATACTGGGACAGCCCATATCTCTGGGCTGCACATCCTGACTTCCTTCTAACACTACTTCGTGGAAAGGGACAAAGCATAAAGAAGAACTTCACGGGGAGAATCCGGGCAAGACGACCTTAGCCAGGGGGTGAAGGGTAACTTCTCAGTGATGACCAAGTGATCACTGTATGCTCTTGTTATGTTGTGTTGAGAATGGCCCGTCCAGTTGTGGTCTCCCCGGGCCCATAGCCTCGGGCAGCCTAATTCACAATGAGGGATAGTCTATAATATACCAGGAAGTTCTCCTCAAACATCAAAAAAAACAAAACAAAACAAAACAAAAAACCAAAACAGGAAAATCTGAGAAATGGTCACAGCTTGAGGAACCTGAAGGAGACATGACTGGACTTAACTCAGTGTGGCCTTTTGGGTAGGATCTTGGAAGAGAAAACGAAACCGATAAAAGCAAATCCCGTGTGGAGTTCAGTAGTAGGAATGATGAGTATTGCGTCATCATCTATGGTAAATGCATGAGGTTCAGGGTGGTTTTAACAACAGGTCAACCTAGTGTGGGGCGTACAGGGACTCTGCGCTAACTCTGTAATTCTCTGTAAATCTCAAACTATTCTAAAATGAAGCAGTTTCTTTTTTACAGTAACCCTCAGACAAGTACTAGGTCCAGGAGGAAAAACTGTCTACTTTTCAGTTTTCCTGGGGTTGTTCAAGGGCCTGGAGAGAGGGATTGAGGGGAGGACAGAGGGAAACTACAGACACAGGACAGGGCTCCAGAATCTCCTCTTCTCTGCTCCCTGCCCCACCCCTGCACCTGCCCCCAGGACTGCTCAGAAGGTACCTTCATCCCCCTCCCTCGCTGCTCGGCCTGACTCACCTCAGCCCAGTCCTCTCCCCTGGCGGTGCAGAACCGGAGAGCGGCAGCGCCCCCGTGTGGCCACAGGGATGACGACAGAAAACCCGAGTGCCCTTTGGGCTTCTCCCCAGGTTCTTACTGGGACCTTGACCCTGGAGTCCCTGTCAGGTGTTCCTGCTTCTGCCTCCAGAGCTATAGGATCCTCCTCCAGGGAACCAAGTCTGGATTGTCCACTCCTAAGATGTGGTCGAAGAAGGGGAGGAGGAGGAGGCGGGTAATGACCTGGAATCTGGGGAGGCTTCTGGAGAAGTGAGCAGAGGTAGGAAATTGTGACATTAGGGGATGAAGGCCAACAAGAGTGCAGGAGGAGGAACCAGGGACCAGAGGTAGGGGAAGGGTCATCTTAGGGGACCCTTGTGAGGGGAGGAGGGGTTCTGGAAGGGGCACAGGGGTATCTGGGTGGGGCCCTGGTGGATGTCCCTGTTTGCACTTGATGGTCATTACACAGGATTTAGCCCTGTAATTGGTCAGGAAACTGTACTTAGGTTTAGGCATTTTTCCATACTTACAATAGGAATAGTTCGAACATCCCGGAATGAAGGGGAAAGAAGAGAGGGGAGGTGGTTAAGGGGCTCCCTTTCTTCCAGAGCACGACCCTCTTTTGCTGGGGAGGCAGAGAGAGGCAAGAACTGAGAGGAGGGACAGCAAGGTCTGTGCACCCTGAAGGGACCTGGTTCTAATTCTGGAGTTTCCGGATCCCATTCCCTGGGCTAAGATTTCACAGCCACCTGCCGTCCACCCCTGTGTCACCTGGGGACCTTCTCTCTTTGTGAACACGGGAAACACTCCTCCAGGAGGAGCTGCCCCAGGGCCTGCAACAGGGAGGTGCCCAGCAGCTGGGGTCATGGAGGCTGCATTCCTGGAGCTCAGAGACAGGACGTGGGGTGGAAGCTGGCACTACAGGGGCTACAAGGACATGAGCCATGAGTCAGGCCCAGGCTTCTGCCTACCATTTCCCCCAGGACCCAAATGTATCTCCTTCCTGCTCCCCAGGCCTGCAGGACCGAGGCATCTCAACACCATGCCCAAGATTGACAAGGGGGAAGCCCCTGTGCCAGGGGGTCAGACCCCCACATTTGGAACCTGGAGGGTGGCCCCCTCTCCCACCTGGAGAGCGCAGGATCCTGGCATGCTGCCTCTTCCTCCACTTGGTGCACCCTTGAAACAGGGTCTTGGTGCACCCTCGAAACCCAGACTGCTGTCTGGGTCCCTCAGGCCTGGCTTCCTGTCCCTGCAAACTGTGAAATCACAACCTCTGTTTCTGTTGCATCTGCAGACCTCACATTGTCATTTCTGTACATTGTCACACAGGTACAGACAATTCTGACCTCTCTGTGATTGCCCCTCTAAGCCATGACGACCCATGGGTTTAAGGTGTCTTCTAATTTCCAAATATTTGGGGATTTTCCAGAGATACTCAAGTTCCTAATTTAGTGTCACTGTGGTTACAGAGTGTACTCTATAATTTCCCTGCCTTCACATTTATTTAGGGCCAGTCTGTGGTCTATTTTGGCCCATGAAATGGTTGAAGTCATATAATCCTTATCTGTTCTATTAATGAGAGAAGAGTATTGATCTTCAAATATAATAGCTAATTTCTCCATCTCTTTACCTTTCTTCCACTTTATGTGTCACCTGTTTTAGAGCTCTGTACTGAGGGTCTTCTCCATTCATTACTTTGTTCTGCTGCAATGCTGACCTATTATCCTTATAGAATGGCCTTCTCTGTGTCCAGCGATGCTCCCTATGTGACAGCCTATTTTGCTTCAGGTTAATGCAACGGTCCAGACTTCTTATACTTTCTATTCCCATGGGATATTCATTCCTTCACTCTTTAAGTTTTAACTTATTTTTCAGTTTGTAGTTCAAGTGTTTCTATTCTACACAGTGCATAGTCCATCTTGATATTTATGCACTCAGATAACGTCAACCTTTTGATTGGAATTTTACTTGGTTTATATTGAATATGATTCTTGGGGCGCCTGGGTGGCGCAGTCGGTTAAGCGTCCGACTTCAGCCAGGTCACGATCTCGTGGTCCGTGAGTTCCAGCCCCGCGTCGGGCTCTGGGCTGTTGGCTCAGAACCTGGAGCCTGTTTCTGATTCTGTGTCTCCCTCTCTCTCTGCCCCTCCCCCGTTCATGCTCTGTCTCTCTCTGTCCCAAAAAAATAAATAAACGTTAAAAAAAAAAAATTAAAAGAATATGATTCCTGACATGGTAGGATTTGGGTCTGTCATTTTGCTCTTTGTTTCTGAAGTGTCTCATGTCTTTTCCATTCTTGTGCCTCTTTTCTACCTTCCTTTGTTTCAAGCAATCAGTTTTTGTTTATGCTTCGATTCTTCTGGTGGCTCTTCAGCCACACTTCCGTTAATGTTTATTGAAGTTGTAGGGATTGAAACCTGCATCTTTCACTTTTCACAATCTACTTAAGGCAACATTGAACTCCATCCAGTACATACAGAGATAGAGTTTCATTTAGCCTTCTCAGTGCTAGTATTGTTACATATGTCACCACCATACATTGTCAGTCAGATAATATCATGTACCTCTTAGTGTTTGCAACAGTCATGTCTTTTAAAGAAGTTAGGAAGAAAATGTACATATACGGAATAACACCATTTCTGGTGTTAATTACTCCACTCTGTTTATGAGTTAACATCTGGTGTCATTTCTTTGTGGCCTGCAGGACTTCCTTCAAAATGAGTTCATGGCGGGGAGCTTGCAATGAATTCTCCTAGCTTCTATTTATCTATAATACATTGACCTAAAACTTACTTCCTCACTTATATTTACTAGTTTAAATTTATCTTTCCTTATCTTTCCTTATCCTCCCTATTGTTTTATTTTTGGAGGTTTTCAGATGAGATAAAATGTCCCAGGTGTGAATGCACAGTTAGAGGAATGTCACCAATGGTTTAGACCCATGGAACTAGTAAGATGAAGGCAATAGAGACAGGTCCCTTATCCTGAGTTTCCTGATGCCCCTTTGCCTCTGGTCCTCGTCCCAGCCCCCAGCCCTGGGCGGCCACTGGTCTCCTTTCTGTCTGCACTTGTGACATTTCTCATTCTGTTACATTTCTCACGAGGAGGCTCTCCTTATCTCCAGCAATGTGTTCTCTTTTCAAATCTCTTTTGCCCCTGATGTTAACATATCAGCCTCCTCATGTCACAGTTGCCTGACACAGCTGTTCCATCAACTTACATTCCACCTGTGTCCTCATACTGAAAGTGCAAGTATTTTTTTTAATGTTTCTATCTTTCTTTTTGAGAGGGAGAGAGTGGGGGGTGGAGAGGAGGGAGACAGAGAATCCGAAGCAGGCGCCATGCTGTCAGCACAGAGACTGAACTGAGGCTCAAACTCACAGACCATGAGGTGACCTGAGCTGAAGTCGGATGCTTAACCAACCTAGCCACCCAGGTGCCCTGAAAGTGCACGTCTTGTACACAGCACGCAGTCGGACATGTGGCTGTGTCTACAGGGGCGTAACACCTTCAGCCTACTTCTCCCCAGAAGAATTGTAGGGCTCCAGAGGACTCTGTTCCTTTTCTACGTCTCTGCTCCTTTCCTTGAACATTTCCAGCATTTCTGCTCATCTCTTCCTCCTAAACTCTCACCTCACAGTCCTTCCGACTCCACCCTGCCCTGCTCCTCAGCACCTGCCTTGTGTAAAGTGTCTGTAATGCCAGCACCCCTGTCCAGTTTCCAAGGTCTGTGTCATTATCCATTGCGATGCCACAGATTATAACATGATCCTGCAGCTTCATATGACATTATTATAGCAATAATAATAATAATAATATAAACATAATAATAATTAAAGTGTAAAGACAGGGGACCAGGACAGCTCCAGGGAAGCTTTCTCATTAGGTTGCAGCCAAGATGCAACTAGAATCGCAGTGATGCGAAGGCGTGACATGGGCTGGAGGATCAAGGTCACGCTCCCACGTGTGGCTACTGTCAGGGAGCTTCAGCGTCCGCGGGCTCTCAGGGGGAAGCCTCAGCTCCTCACTCGTGGGCCCGTCTGCAAGTGAGGATCTTTCTGACAGGGCACCTGCCTTCTTCCAAATCCAGGATCTGAGAGAGGGAAAGAAAGAGAAGAAGGGGGAGAAGAAAACTACAGTGCCTTTGGGACCTGATCTCTGAAGTCACACACTATCACGTCCCCCTTATTCCGTCCATGAGAAGTGAGTCACTGAGTCCAGTCTGCACACAAGAGAAGGAGAATTAGTTCCACCTTTTCATGGGGGGAATATCAGTGAATCTGTGAACATTTTAATACCATACGTCCTGTGTGGAAGGTATTGTCAACTTTGAAGATTTGCCTTTGGTGTTTCTTTTTCTTTTTCTTTCTTTTTTTTTTTTTTTTTTTTTTTTTGCTTTGTTTTTAAATGTATATTTATCTTAAGACAGAGAGAGAGAGAGAGAGAGTGCATGAGCAGGGAAGGGGCAAAGAGAGAGGGAGAGAGAATCCCAAGTAGGCTTCATGCTCAGCAGGGAGATCCAACCGCGGCTCCATCACACGACCCAGAGATCATGACCTGAGCCGAAATCAAGAGTCAAGACGCTTAACCGACTGAGCCACCCAGGCGCCCCTGTCTTCTTTTTGATTCTCTCCTGTGGACATGAAGAGCCTCAGTGTGGTTTTCTTTTGCTCTTCTTCTCTGGTGAGTGACGAGCTTCTCACATCTATATGCTCAAGCTTTTTGCACTAAATTAGAGGAATTTTCAAACGGGATTTCTTCAAATAATTTTCTGCCCTTTTCCTCCTTCCCATTTTTGGAGTCTGATCGTCAGTTTGCCTTTTTTTATTGTCTGTGGACTTCTGAGGTTTTATAAGTTTCTCTTCAATCTTTTTTCTCTGATGTTTTGGATTGGGTAATTTCTATTGATTTGTATTCAACCTCATTGATTCTTTACTCTGCCTTCCCAGGCCTTCTGTGAAGTTTACCCATTGAACCGTCACTGCATTTTTTTCCCCGTTCAGTTCTAGAATGTCAATGTGGTCTTCTTTGTACAGTCTACTTCTTCATTCAGATTTCCTTTCTGTTCACCCTTTGATAACTCGATTTTCTTAAATTCTTTCAACATATATTTATTCATTCTTTGATGCTCGTGGCCGGGTTTGGTGCTGATTGCAATATCTGGGAATCGTCACACAGGGAACATGCTTGTGTTGACTTTTACATAGTCACACATTTCTGTTTCTCTGCATGTCCTTTAAAATATGTCCCTTAAAAGTAGATTGTGTATTTTAGTTTTAGCAAATCTGAAAACTATTGTCTCTTTTTATTTTTTGACGATTGTGTTTTTCCTAAAAGTGTTTCACTAGCATGGACCCCACTGTGACATGAACATTGTTGACTGGTGTTATCTATACCCAGTTTTTCCCACCTCCAGGGGCTGCAATTTATCCTGGGTCTTGAGTGAGCCTCCGTCCAGCTGTGTGGTTTGGGGGTCAGTCAAGGTTTGTGCAGGTTCTCCTCAGAATTTGGTCCTCACCTCCTCTGTGGTCGTCTTGTTCCTGGTATTTCCCCCAAACTTCTAAATGTCCTCCAGCCACAAAGTCTGTCCATCCTTCAACCATTATGGTCTTATCTTTTAAGTCAACTCTGTGCCCTATGTGGGGCTTGAACTCATGGTCCCAAAATCAAGAGTTGGATGCTTTATAAGAGATTCTTAAATACTGAGAACAAACTGAGGGTTGATGGGGGGCAGGGGGGCGGGGGGGCAGTGGGAAGGGAAAGTGGGTGAAGGGCATTGAGGAGGGCACCTGTTGGGACGAGCACTGGATGTTGTATGGAAACCAATTTGACAATAAATTCATATTAAAAAAAATAATGGCAATTATTAGATAAACTTCTATATCTTGTTAAAATAAAAAATAAAACGAGACCTCCCACTGGTTCCTCTTGCATTATCAGCACTGTCCCCTGAGTGTCCCCAAGCCATGAAGAGTGCAGTGCTCATCTAGGTATTTAGACCAAGATTCTATTCAGATTTCAGATCTCAACCCTCTGCTGCTCCCTCACTTTCAAATTTCCCCTTTAAATGTCCAGCTCCTTGGCACTGGACTGCTGTCATCTGCCCCGTTAGCCACTGGGCTGCAGTTACACTGGGGGAGGGGAGCACCCAGAGAGGAGAAAGCTCTGAACTTGTGGTTCTCGTCCATTGTAGTGGTGGTTTTTCAAGATTAAAGTTCTCATGTTTCTTCCTGCCTGCATTTACTTTTCATGGACTTCAAGTATTTGAATTAACTCCACCTCCTCCTCCTGCCATTCCCAAAGTCTCACCTGAGAGAGGATTTGGGGTGAAAATGTCCCAGCCCATGATCTGATCTTGTGAGAACAAGGTGGATTCAGGCACCTGAGGTTCCGTGTTCAGACATATCCAGCTGAAGTACGGGGAGGCCTGGGATCTGGGCACAAGCTGACTACATATAACCCATAGTGACATAGAAGGATGCCGCCGTGCCACCTCTCATCCACTGCTTCTATAGTATTAGCAAAAATAGGCTCTGTACATGAGAAGTCTCTTACATTATCTACACTGAGTCACCAGAAAGGCAGCAAAGTTTGAATGGAGGCCTTGGAACGGGTTGAGTTAAATCTGAAACAAGCTCTGTCTTGTCTTCCATCGTCCTCAGGAGCTGCAATGACCATGACTCTCCCCATCTGACAGCTGCTTGTAGCCTTCATCAGGGAGACACCCGTATTCCTCCCTGTGCTCTGGGCATTTGAGCTGGAGGCTTCTCTCCGGAGAAGGGCAGCAGCCCTCGGAGCTGTAAGTGCATTGGTGTCATCAGATCCTTCTGAGTAACAAGTGTTATCCCCCCAAAGAACAACGGAGGATTTCTCATCTCACTAGGGGTCTTCTCACATCACCAAGGTATGAAAAGTGTATGGAATCCTCCCTGGGAAGTGGACATGGCACAATTTCTTGAGGGCCAAGCTCAAGCACCCACTTACAGGATCAGGATCTGCATTTTTAACAAGATCCTCACAGAATTTGCTACGTGCTGGAATGTCAGAAACACAATTCCAGGACCATGTTCCTCAAGGTGTGGTCTCCAAGCACCTGGGGCACCGCTCAAGAGCACATTCACAAGCTCTGTCCCAGAGGTGGTGCGTCTGCTTCTCTGTCGGTAGATGCACCCAGGAAGGTGCCTTGTCAACAAGCACCTAGGTTCTTGTGCACTTGAAGCTTTAGGACTGCACTGTAGATGGTAGGAAACCTGGGCACTGCTGACTGTGGGCTGTGGGCTGTGGATGGGACAATGATGTGAGGCACCTGGAACACACCCGCCGAGTCTTCTCCCAGCAGTCAGTGCGGCAGAGACGTCTGATACGTGGACAACACAGATGTCATGCTCTCCTTGAGAGTCACCTGATGTGATGGCAGGGAGTCTATCACACTTGTCTCCTCGTGGATGCCCAGTATGGGTGCAACGTGGTTCTGGTAATGAACACACTTCTGTGAAGGTGTCATGAGAGGCCGTGGGGAAGCATGTCCAGTTCAGGGATACAGGGTCTGCTGATCCTTGGTCCACTGAAGGTAAAAAATGGGACTATTTTCCCTGTGAAGGAATCCTGAACAGTAACATGGTGACCTCTTGAAAAGATACACCCTGGGCTCCCTGGGGTGTCGTTATTGTGCTCCTGCCTGGTCCCTGCTGAAGAGTCATGTGGAGATGGCTCTCAATCCCTGTCCTGTGCCTCATCTGTATGACTCTGTCACAGGACAATGCCAGTGGATGTGGGCCCTCAGGGAGGGAGGGCACAGTCTGGACCCTCCCCCTCCCAGGACGTCCCCTCTCCCAAGCCTGGTGCTGTGGTGCCTGCTCTGCATCTGTGGGCCCATGTGTCACCTGGACACCAGGCTGGAGGGCTGTACAAACAGCAGGGTGGGTGCTCGCTTCGGCAGCACATATACAAACAGCAGGGTGGGCTGGAAGAGCAGACCTCAAAAGCAAAGGGCAGCCAGAGCCCGGATGGATTCTGACTAAACAGCCTATATGCTGTATGATCTGAACATGTGAAAGATTTTGCCTGAGTATCTGCTTCCTCATCATGAGTTCTGTATGCTAGAATCGTCCTTGGATGCATCATCATTAGGAGGATGCACAATCATACATGGAAGACCTGGATCCCTGAGTCTCCTAGTACATTCTCATCACTCTCACATGGCCACATAGAAGTGTCACTATAGCTGTCCTTCCTTGTCCCTGGTGTGGCTGTCTGTGCTGTCTATTGCTCAGGTCAAGTGCACCCTGGAAGCACGTGATCCTCCTTGTGACATAGGGTTGAAGGTCAGTAGTAAGCCTAACCTCACTCACCTCCCTTATCTCCTCATGCAGGCCACTTATCATCTCACATCATCACAAGAAGCAGAATGAGCACAGTACATCAGATTAGTTGGGGGCAGTTATGCAAAAGTTTGACTACAGTATACTCTTAGGCTTGTTCTCTTTTTTTGTAGTTATTGTTGTTAATTTATTACTGTGCCTAATTCATACATGAAGCTTGATCATGGGTGGGAACGTACAGGAAACCTCATAGGACACGCAGGGTCCGGTACTATCCGCCATCACAGGCAGCCCCTAGGGTCTTGGAACATACTTTCTGCGAAGAAGGGGACTACTTTAGTTCAGTACCTTTGCAACCTCCCACAAGCTTCTATGTAGTCTCCATTCGTGGGGCCCCTGAGTGGCTCATTCGGCTGAGTCTCTTAATTTCAGCTCAGGTCACGATCCCAGGTTGGTGGGATTGAGCCTCAAGTCAGGTTCTGTGCTGAGCATGGAGCCTGCTTGAGTTTCTCTCTTTTCCTCTGTCCCTCCTTCTCACTCTGTCTCTCTCATTTAAATAAATAAATAAATAAATAAATAAATAAATAAATAAATATTCTCATTTCAGTTTATCTTTGACTTTGGTCACATTATTAGACTTAGAAATGTCCCTGAATCTGATTGTGCCCATGTGTTTCTTTGTCAGTCTGTCAGGTTGGAGTCCCTCATGTTCTGGCTGGAAAATAACAGAGAAGGTGTTAGGTGCTGAGTTTCAATGAGACGACAGCTTCCAAATCTCTAATCTCTCACAAAGTTTTCCAAACTCTAGTTAGTCAAACTCCAGAGAAGTAACCAAGACGCCTTTTGGTGCAAAAACCATGAGTGCCTCTCCCTGGACCCTGAGCATGATTCTCAGGAGCCCTTAGGACCTCAGGAAAGCTCCTGTCTCCCAGGACTGTGGACAGGGCAAGCGCCAAGGACGTTCCACAAAGTGGGGAGGAGGAGAAGGCGCTGAGGAGCTGGCCGTCTCTCTTACACAGATTGGGAAGGAAAAGCACCTCCTCATTCATGATACGCAGTGTAAACTCCCTCTCTTCGGTGCCACAATGGTCTTCACCTTGGCTTCTCCTATATGCTTCCTCCCGGTGCTGTGATGGGTCCCAGATCGCCACGCTGCTCCAAGTCAGCTGACACGGGCTCTGGAAGAAGAAATGAAAGACAATTTGTTCACCGTGGAGTCAAGTTCATTTGAAAGAGGAAGAAGGGACATAAAATCTGGCCTCAGGCTGGTCCCGCCATGAGGTGAATTCATTCAGGGCATGTCTTCCTCAGAGGTTCATCAACTTGACGGATGTGTGTTGTTTGTGGGGTCACTTTGAAAAGCTGTCAAGTGAACTGCAGCAACGAGCAAGACATTTCAAATGAAGGGACATTGGGTTTGATCCTGATTTTGTGTCCAAGTTGTGCAACATGAAGAGATGATAGAAATTCTCTAGGTTCGGTTTTATCATGACTAAAAGAATTGATCATAAGTGATGTGAGTAGAAAACAGTGCTCCTTTAGTTTCTCTATAATTTTCCCACATTTTAATGACCGTAAATGACATGTCTGTGAGTTGGATTCCCAGTACAGAACTTGCTCTCTTCCTTCCCCTGTATGGCAATGACCCATAATCTCACACTACATTATAACCTCTGCACTCTTACAAGGTAGACGGGACAACAAGTGTCTACATCAGATTCCCTTCTGAACTCTGAAATGCTCCAGACTCTGGAGCACGTCCATCTTCCTTGTGATTTCAGGAAGTCTGTTTTCAAGGGCTGGGGACACAGCTATGGGGGCTGGTAGATGCACCCACTTCCTCCTGGAGGAAAGGAAAGGACCGTGGTTCCATGACCCCAGACATCTCTCTGAGAGTGAGAGGCTCCTCCAGACAGAGAGACCAGCACTGTCGTCATCTGTGAGGGGACTTGATAAATGGCCTCTCTCCTCACCAACAAATGGAGACAGCAGAATAAGGTAGCCGGAGGTCCAGTGATCCTTTCTGGCCCAAGAGCATGGAAGTTGTCGGGCATAGCTGAGTGTGAGATCCACATGGCTTCTTCACAAGGAAACCCGGATCAGTCACACCCTCACTCCATAGTGGCAGCAAGGGCACAGGACAGCCCTTGGTTTGAAAGGGAAGCCCTGGTGCATTACTATTATGTTTAGAATTGAACAATTTACTTTTCTGTAATGTTCTGTCCATGCGAAATGAATAAAACTTTCAGAGTTTCGAAAAAAGTGGAAGGGCGTTTTATTCAAGCCATAGTGAGGACAGCTGCCCGGGATACACAATCCTCACAAAGAAGACAGTGCTTCGAAGGAAGGAATATCTGTGCAGAGTATTTGTGTTTTTATGAAAAGAGTCAGAAACCATCACAATGAAAGACATTCCAGAAAATTACAAACTTCAACTGTGTTTTCTGTACGTGCAAGTTTGCAGGCTTCCAAAATATGGGGGCAGAACTTAGGAAGAATTTTACTCTTATTTTAGTTTGATATGTGTCTTTTAGGTTCTTTGCTAATGAAGCAGAGGCACAATGTGTGCTCAGGGCAGAAGTAGAGCCCATGTTTTCCAGTTTGGGGAAGTCATTCTGATCCTGGCAAGTGTTAAAGTCTAGCTTCCCTGGGAGCCCACGAGCAGGGCCCACAAACAGCGAAAGCTGAAAATCTCCTTTTCAGTTCTAAAGCCAATAATTGTGCAAGTGTCCAAAGATCATCCCAAGTTACAGAAGACAGCACAGGATTTCTCTACCTCCTGAGGCCGGGCACCTCCTCCCTCCGCAGCACCGAGGGGCATTCTGCTCTGTGAGATATTGCAAACCACACGCAGGAATTGTGGATCCTTCTGGAAAGAGCAGAAGGCCCCTTGCTTGTGCTGCTCACAGAAGCAAACTGAATCCACACCCCACAGCATTCATGCGGTTGAAGCTAGCAGAACATTTAGAGCTTATTTTTCAGAGGACTGTTTCTCCTCACTCAGCTATGGTTTCTTTTCAGATTCCTGTCCCTGCAGGAGCCTGGGATCAAGGTCAGGTGGTGTGGCTCCAGCCTGTGAACAAGTAAGGTTCTGCATTCTTTATCAAGATAATGAGCCAGAGACCCCATCCCCTATACCGGCTCTCAGAGCGTGCCCAGTGCCTCACTCCTTGTCCCAAGACAACCTCGGGAGATCAGGGGCTACATTTTATCCTCCTGCTGAAGCTGGTTCCACCCCAATGGGAACACAGGCTGTACGTGACACGTATGGTTTTTGATGTGCACGCTCCATCTTTCCTCATCAATAGTTACATGTCCTGCCCTTTCCATCAATATGTACATAATCTCATCTCTTATGATTACATAAAAAAAAAAAAAACTTGTTCCTTCCCCTTCAGGGAAGATATTTAGCCTTGGCTTCCTACCTCTCATTAGGCTGCTTCTCAAATAAACCCTTTCCTTGCTGACCCTGGGGTCTCAGTCATTGGCTTTGCTGTGCATTGGGCAGAGGGGTGTGGGTGGGTTTGGTGAGAAAACTTCCTGTCCTGGATTCCCGCTCCTGGGCTCCGGGGTTAGGAGGCTGACACCACACTGGCAAGTGTCCAGTCGGGCCTGATGTCCCCTCCTGAAATGGCTTTGTTCAGGATGGACAGCCCATGGCTCCTTGGTGGCTCCGAGAGTGACACAGCACGTGGTGATGTGGGCCTGGAGAAACTGTGGCCACAGAAGATGCTCCCAGGGTCCTTCCAGTTCACCAGGTAGACACTACAGGTCACCTCTTCCAAAAGGTTCCATATAGTTGGCCCGGTCACCATGACTACTGCCCAAGGTGTGCTCAATAATTCTTCTCACCCGAGGCTGACCTGTGATGGGAGGATGATGAGGTGGGGAGTGTGAAAAGGAGTACAGATGGCACAGGGGTGGTTTAGGAGGGACAGGGCTGACATGTGCCACTAGTGTGGCCCCCACAGTGGCCTTCTGACAGGTCCCCGCATATCCTCTCCTCCTCTCCATCTCTTCCCTACACTGCACCCGAGTAGCCTTCCTCCACATGGACTGTAACCCTCATTGTGTTTCCCACACCACACAGGGAGGGCTCCAGGGCCCGGCCTCTGTCCTCAGCCTCCCCTCTCTCCACCTTGTTTCCCTCCAGCCATAAGAGCAAACAGTGCTCGAGCATCAGCTGTGTAACAGGCACTGTTCCGAGTCCTTCACAGGTGTCACCTCATCTCTAGAGCATTAGCTGTGGTACAGGGAGGAGGCTGATGTGTCCCTGGGTGAGGAACTTTTTTGGGTCCCAAGCTAAGTAGCCGGTGGAGGACATCCTGGGATCCAGGTGGGCCGGGTCCAGGCTCGCACTCTTCAGCTCCAGGCTACAGCCGCCGGCGGCTTCCCTGCACTTGGTCAGACCCGAGAGCCTGCCACGCCAGCCACCAGCCAGGACTTCTCCCCAGCTGCTCCCCTAGTGAGCCATTCCTCCCATGTCAGCTCCTGTTCGTCCTGGGGGCTCAGGTTGATGCCACCTGCTCAGGGAGGATGTCCTGAGCTGCTCCCAGGATGGTGTCCCTGCTCCATGATCCAAATGTCTGTCTCTTCAGGCCGAATATTTAATATATAAACACACAAGCCTGTTTTACCTGCTCACTGCTGTATCCTCAGTGCCCAACAGAGATCAGGCCCCAAATATGTATCATCAGAGTTAATCAATTAATCAGCCTCATCAAAAAGACTTAGGGAGAACCTCACGCTTCCAGTAATGTTGGGCTGGAATAATTGCATCCACCCTCCTACTGAAAGCAGCCCACTTGTGTTTATTTGTTTTTATATTGATGCAATATACCTTGTCTGTGACATGATTTAAAGTATTTGAAGGGTGTCATGTGAAGACTTACATTTATTCTCTTTGACTTACAGGGTTCAAAAATCTGTCATTTCTATTTTTTTTTTAGTAGTTTTAAAAATGTTTATTTATTGAGAGAGAGAGAGAGCATGGAGGCGGGGTGAGAGAGACAGAAAGAGAAAGAATCCCAAACAGGCGCTTGCCTTCAGAACAGAGTCCAACGTGGGACTCATGATCAGGAACCCTGACATCATGACCTGAGCTGAAATCCAGAGGCAGAGGCTTAACTGACTGAGCCACCCAGGTGCCTCAGAAATCAATCATTTCTAAATTATTTTATTTTATTAAGTAAACTCTACACCCAACGTGGAGCTTGAACTCACGACCAAGAGTCATATGCTCTAAAAACTGGGCCATCCAGGCACCCCAGAAATCATTTTTTTTTTAAGTAGGCTCCATGCCCAAAGTGGACCTTAATCTCCAAATCCTGAAATCAAGACCTGAGCTCAGATCAAGAGTCAGCTCCTTAATCAACAGAGCCACTCAGGTGCCCCAGAAATCATTCATTTCTGTAGAATCTTCAGGGAGACAGAATTGGGCATCATCATAAGGTTTGTTTTACTTTTGTTTTCAAATCAGACATAACACAGGAATGCGCTTCTGTAGTAGGATTAGGTTATAATCCTCCATCATTGAAAGGGTCCCACTCTGTGGTGTTGACATTATACAGGGAACTGTGGCATCATGACATGACAAGTACAGGCCCTCTGAGCCCCTCCCTCATGAAGTTGCCACAGGAGACAGAGCCCTGGGGCTGTTGTCACAGGCTTGGGCTCCAGCAGCTCTGTCATCTGGCACTTCTACCCCCTATCCTCACATTGGATAGTGACGCTGTGACAGTAATATGGCACTGACTTCGCAGAGTCACAAATGGTTTAAAATCCGTAACATGTGTAAATTCGTGTGTAAATCCCGTGCTCAGCCCGGGAGAGATGGGGACCCGAAAACACAAGCAAACAGTCCTCTTCCAGCTCTGACTTTAAACTGTCCTCAGGGAACTGCCACAGACATGCCCCACCCCCTCGCTCCGTAGAGGGTTAGAGGTTCAGCGAGTGATTGGTGTTGCCTGTGTGCATGCTGAGCCCTGGGGGCAGGTCAGCCAGGGCGCCCTCTCCTGCTGTCCCCACCATCCTCCTCACCTCTTTCAAGCAGGGTGGGGCCAGCAGGGAGAGGAGCGCATTCTGGGGGCCAGGGGGCTCCTGCAAGGACTGCAGGTCAGCTGGACTGTGGGAATGGATGGTGCCCTGTCTGCCCCTCCTTGGGGGAGTGCTCTGCCCTCACTCTCCCTTCCTATGTGGGAG
The DNA here is from genome assembly GCF_028749965.1 of Puma concolor. Lineage (NCBI taxonomy): Eukaryota > Metazoa > Chordata > Mammalia > Carnivora > Felidae > Puma > Puma concolor. Next base: position 30,854,309 of record NC_141671.1, read on the forward strand.
CCCGTCCAGACTATTCAACCTGAAGATGAAAGTTTCTTTTCCCCCCACAGACAGTCAGGAAGTGATTCCTTTCCTAACTGGTTCTGGCTAGTCCTGGTAACCCTGAGTCAGCCCTGGTTAGTCAGTTACTCGGGAATTCCCAGCCACCCTTCCCTCCACTGGGAGCTGCTGGGGGAACTTAGATTTTCATGAATCCTGCCCTCATGTGTGCAGTCCTACAGCACAGTGAGCGGGGGCCACCAAAGCAAACCAACAAGGACCTGGCTTCATGAATTCAGAGAGAAGTACCGTTGTGCTGTGTTCCGAGTCTTGTGATCTCATGGAGATGCCCATGTGGATGGGTCAGCAGGGTTCAAACACAGGGAAGGTGAGCATGAGAAAGTCAGGGGACTGCTGCTATTGTGTTCCTGCATGTGTGTATTCTTTCTGGTTCTAAACGTCCCTGCTAACAGTCCGGATTACAAACTCTGAATTCCCTGATCTCTTCACTGTGAGTTGTCCTGCGTGTCCACCTTGTCATCTCCATTTATTTCTTATGTCAGATATTCAGCAAGTCAACAATACTGCCAGCAAACTATATGTTAGACAAGGATATTATTGAAAAACATTTGAGCACCAATACAATAACACAATGTATAAATAAAAAGATGTAAGCTATACTGTGTCTATGTTCTAAATAAACCATGTATTAGAAAACTGCTCACAAATGATGTAAGTTATAGTCTATTTTATTTCTTAAACTATTATAAAAAGTTAGTTGTTGAGATTTAAAAGTATTTTGGGGTGGCACCTGGGTGGCTCAGTCGGTTAAGTGTCTGACTTCAGCTCAGGTCATGATCTCGCGGTTCCTGAGTTCGAGCCCCCTATGGGCTCTGTGCTCACAGCTCAGAATCTAGAGCTTGCTTTGGACTCAGTGTCTCCCTCTCTCTCTGCCCCTCGCCTGCTAGCACTCTGTCTCTCTCTCTGTCTTAAAATAAGTAAACGTTAAAATAATGCCAAAACGGGCCCCTGGTGACTCAGTCGTTTAAGCATCGGACTCTTGATTTCGGTCGTGTCGTGATCTCAGGGTCGTGGGATCGAGCCCCAATTCTGGCTCTGTGCTGAGCATGGAGCCTGCTTAGGATTCTCTTTCAAAGTAAATAAACACTTTTTAAAAAGTCAAAAAGCTACCAAAATTGTAATAGAATCATTTTAAATAGTTTTTAAAATTTGAGTAGAGTTGACACATAATGTTACATTGGTTCCAGGTGTACAAGGTAACGTATGACAAGTTCACACATTGTGCTCTCTCCACCACAGGTGTAGCTGCCCCGACACATCCTGTTACAGTTTCAGTGACTGTTCCTCATGCTGTGCCTTCTATTCAGTCACTTCTTCATTCCCTAACTGGAGCCTGTGTTCCCGCCCCCCCTTACCCGCTGTCCCAACCCCCACACCCTCCTCTCTGGGAACTAGCTCAGATGTTCATTTACTGTATATAATACATGTGAATATAAAGTGTCCTGAAGTAAATATTTAAAGTGATTTACTTGAATTCACATTTCACTGTATCATCCTGAAATCACTGAATACATGAGTTATGCAGTACCAAGTTAGAATATCCAGAAATTTCTCTAAAACTTTGTGAGACCCTGAACTTTGTGGCCACACCGGCACCATGTGTACACGTGTAACCGTGTCACATCTTGTTTGAGCACTGATGACTACCTTTGATGCACTGGATTCTCAGATCAACAAAACCCTCCTTCTTACACATCTTCAATTAGTATTTAAGTGATGAAAACACATTCTCATGACATAGTTGAAACGACACTGATAATGATTTATTGCTTGCTTTCTAAGTTGTCCAAATACTTGTCTTATTCTGGCAGACACACGGTTTGCAGCCAGTAGCACAGTGACAGGGACCACAGGGACATGTGCTGCTCACAGTCCGGTCACAGCCTTCGTTCACCATGTAAAATGCTCTGCTTCACTGCACAGTAGATAGTGTCACTTCTGATGGCACTTTTCCCATGTTGGTTGCTCTTATCAGCCCTGTAAGGGTTATTACACAAAGTTTTACTAATCCAATAACTTGCTGTGTAAGGTAATTTATAATGTTCTTCACACTTTTCTTCCTGATTATTGCTAATTGTTCATTGCATTCTGAGCACTGACAGCATGTGCTTAGCACGATCACATTCACACAGCTTTGGAGCATTATTTGCATGTAATATTTACATGGTTAGCAAGAGTAAGACATCAGTGAGTTTTGACAAAAGTAGCGGGGATTTTGTTTTAATTTTAGAAATGTCAAACAGTGTTTTCTTTGAACTAAATCATACACAGTCTGGAAGCCATTCCCAAGCGTTATAACATTTGTACAGTATTAGATGCTCTGTGACACGGCATTGCTGGTGTTATGTCTCCCTGTTCCCTCTCAGACCCAGAAGATTCATGATTAGTATATTTCAAACAATGTTAAAACGCACTGAAGCTTTGTCACATCATTCTGTTTATTCTTAGTATTGTATTTATGTTCTTGAATCTGTATCTATTATTTCCACAACAGTTGTGGCAGACTGACACTGAAAACAAAGGAAAAGTTGTGCAACATGAGGGTAATGATAAATTGGAAGACTCTCCTAATCTCAGAGGGAAGAAATACAACCCAGGTCCTTGTCCAAACTGCCTTTGGATCACGTCTGCCGCATCAGCTCTTCTAGCACACCCAGCCCCCGCCCCCCCCCCCCCCGCCTGCCCTGCATATTTTGGACCTCCGGCCCCACCCCAATCCCATGAGCTGCTTCCTTAAAATATACCCACCTCTCTCTTGATGCACATATGTTATTGTGTCTGTTTCTCTGGGCACCCTGACTAACACAGTACTGTGAGGGGCACGAAGGATAGGGACCTACAAAAAAGAAAACTCACCGTTGTCATGGGAAGTACAGTGGCAGGTGGTAAATATGCAATCATGTGATGCTCACTGGCCATGGCTGCACGTGAGCAGGAGCTACTCACCTTCCATGGGGTGCAGCTGGAAGAGGGTGTGGCAAACTGTCCCTGAGGAAGTAACATCAGCAGACACCAGAGGGAGGCCAGACCAAAGGTTGTGGCAGGGAGGTGGGGAGAGTGTGCCACATGAGGGAAGAAGGAGAGATCAAAAGTCCTGGGGTGGGATGGATGAGTTTGAGGACAGAACAGGAGCAGGGACTCTGGGACAAGAAGAGCTGAAGGCTGTGCCTTCTCTCGGGGCATCCCTCCCTCCACCTGTACTTCCTCCTTCACACTCATCACCTGGATCCTGGGTGACTTCCAGGGCCTTACAATTGTCACATAGCAGAGCTGGGAGGCCCTGGGCCTTCCAGCCTCATGGCTTTGTTCTAGAGATAAAGAAGCTTTGGCCACAGAGGGGAGTGGGTTTCCCAGTAAACAGGGGGTGTGGGGGGGGCCGGAATCCCCTGACTCTGGGGCCAGTGCCTTTTCCACAGTGACAGGGAGGGTGATGTGAAGGAAGGGGACCTTGGTCAGGAGAGTGGTGGGACCAGCAGGGGTTGAGATGCTACAAGATCACACGGGGGACCTGGGAGGGTCCCATTCCAGGCTTCTCACACCTCACTCTGAGCCATGAGAACATTTCTAACTGTCCCCCACTCCTCCTGATGCCTCCACGTCTTCAAGCCCTGCTCAAGATCAGGTTCTTCATGGCACTTTTCAGATATGGAGGAAGGTTTCTTTTTAGTTCTCTAAATGATTCCAGTGCACAATGGGTGTGAGATTTGAATATCACAATCACTTGTGTGAGGAGAGGGGGTCAGGGAAGAGTGTTATGTAATTGCCTTACTATTCTTTTATGTTGTGTGCCCTACTCTCTTATTACACAACACACAGGCACACATGCTCACAACCCTTCCCCACACATGGATAACTAGGTCCTCAGTAAGTACTGGAGCTTCCTCTGAACGCACTGGTTCCTGCTTCAGGAATGCACTGTGTTCAGTATTTCTCCTCAGCTGTGTCTCAGTCACCTCCAGGAGTCCCTGCATTTAGTGCCTTGGGCTCCATGGGTGACCAACCCTTCATCTGCCATGACAGTGAGAAGATGAAGACAAAGTCTTGAGTCCAGGGGTTGATGGAGGAGCCAAGGCATTTTGACGGCAAGACCAAGTTCTTCACAGGCCAGAGGAAGAGTAAGCACTTAAATCTGAGAAATGTGCAGCGATACTACAACCAAACCACGGAGCACATCTGAACAAAGAGCACCCACGAAAGCAGGCAAGTTGGTGCCGGGAAGAAAGCAGAAGGCGCCGTGCAGACGACATCAGCCCAACCCCCAGGGACCCGAGACCCTCTTGTCAGGAATGCCCCTAGTGGCAGCCGGGGCAGGCAGGTGTGCACAAGCTGTCACTGGAGAGTGAAGGCGGCTACAGTCTGGTCAGAGGGGCAGGGTCTTTGTATCATTGATTAATTAGCTAACTGACTAAGCCGACTCAGTGGGCCAGGGACACTTTTTAGGTCACTGTAGGTTGGGCACCAGAAAGGATGACCTACTGTTTGACCTCATAGAGCTTACAATTAAGATGGGGAAGCAGCCATACTTCTGTGATCGCGTTATTGAGCTTGGGAGGCATAATGAGAGGTAATGAAGACAGGTACCTCCTTAGATGTCAAATGAAAAGTAGAGAAATGGTCACAGAGTCGATAGGCCAGACACCCCAGTGAGAAGGGAAAGTGTCATGAATGAGGTGGAACTTTGTGTAGAGTCTGATGTGTGTGTGTGTATGATTTGGGTTGATGGGAGAGGGGTGGGTTCCAAGCAGGGAGAGGTTAGGGTGGGCAAGGTGTGGGGTGAAAGTGGACAGAGTGATTTCTGGGCATAGGTTATAGTTTAATAATTTCTAGTAAATGTCATGAGAACTTAGCATATGAAACAGGGAAGAGATTTGCATGTGGATTCTCGGCATAAATCAGTGAGAGGCTCAACTAAAGCTGAAGAGGGAGGCTGCTCAGATTTTACCACGAGATCCATACAGAAGCTTGAATTCCACAGTTTGCCAAATGGTTTGGCTACAGGCACCGAGAGTCCTGCCTTCTAAGGGCTCACAGCATAGGAGGAGAGAGACATTGGGCAGTGAAGTTGGGTACTGTGTGTAAGTAATGGACCAGGATCTTTTGTAAAGCTTTCTCAGGAAGTGGGAACAAATCTAAAAAGAGATGCTCCTATGATTCTCATCATGTAGGAAATGACAAACATTTTATGAGCTGTGTGCAGGACTGTCGGAGGACCAACATATATCCTTCTATTATATCACAATATCATAGTCTACAGGGTGAATGTTCCCTGCAGAGCAGCCCGGTGGGGTGGTGCAGGGACAAGAGCTGGAGGGCCTCTGCCGGCATGCTCTGCCCTGACTGACACTGCCTAGCCCTGGAGAGGATTGGGCAGGCCCCCAACCCTGCAGTTCACCATGACTGGGGGCTCCAGGAGGACACAGGACGGTGGGCGGTGGCAGGATGGCTAGGACATTGACAACCACCTGAGTTTGGACATGGCCTTCTGCCATCTATGGTCATCTCATCATTGCCCGCTATCCTGGCACAGATGGGAGGCCAGTAGGCATCATGGTTTGTAGTAGATGCTTTAGAAGGCCTTGACTTAGCCCTCCCTGTTTTGTCTGCCACAGACCCTACCAGAACACACGTGACCCACCACCACCTCTCTGACTGTAAGGTCACCCTGGGGTGTGGTGTGCCCTGGGCTTCTGCCCCGTACATCTCACCCTGACCTAACAGTGTGCCAGGGAGCACCAGACCCAGGACAAGAAGCTTGTGGAGACCAGGCAGAAGAGGATGGAACCATCCAGAAGTGCTTGGCCATTGTGCTGTCTTCTTGAGAGGAGCACAGATTCACATGCCATGTGTAACATGAAGGACTGCGTAAGCCCATCACCATGAGACAGGATTTGGGAGGGATGAGAAGTGGAGCCACATATCAGGGAAACAGGAGCCCTTCTAGAGACTTGCAGCAGAGTCCAGGCACAGAGACACCCCTCACGTTTCCTTTACTCCTCAGATCCATTTTCCCAGCCACTATGCTCATCGAGAGGGCATCTGCTGACCAGGTTCTCCTTGGAGCTCTCATCACTGGGGTTGTTTGAGCAGCAGTTCTGATGGTCAGAAGTAGAGTTGCTGGAGGTGTGCTCTAGAACAACAAGAACTCGGGTGGGGAAGAGGTCCAGGTTTCTTCCTTCTGATCTAGAACTTCCTAACCTCAGTGTCCTGTTCATTCTGAAGGTAATGTGGCAACATCCTTCTGTGTAGCAAAGCCTGGGGTGCGGGGTGGGGGACAACCAGGGTGGGAGAGCAGTTAGAAGAAGGTGAGAGGCTGAAGACCTGCTGGACGCCCAGAGTCCCAATACCAGGCGGGCAGTGCACATGGCTGCTTCTGGATTCCAGGATCTCAATCTAAGGTCACATCTCCCACTCACTTAGGAAAGCTCCAGGAGCAGGCATGCTGAGATCCAGAAAGTACCAGAGTCCCTAGGGAGTGGGATTCTTTCTAGTGAGACAAATATTCTCTGGTTTTTCTCCCTCAAGATTTTTAAAAAGATGAAGTGGGTGTCAGTGGGTGTCAGCCAGACCCCAGTTGAAATGGCAAATGTGAAGGGAGTGCGTTATGTGATTGTGTGTCTGTCTCTCTGGGTGGGTTCACAATCCCATAGAAATGTGTATGGGTATTTGTGTATGGAGGTTTGTATAGATGTGTATAATTGAACATATATATGGGAGAGAGTGAGAGAGAGAGACAGCACCCATTGCTCTGAGGATCCCTCAACTGTACCTCCACACTGGCCATTTCATGGTTGCCTCACCACCACCCCCATGGGTTATAAGGGACAGAACAGCTCTTCATCTGCAGGAAGTGAGAGGGGCTCAGGCTGATGAGTGACAGGGAGAACTGGTACTTGTCATGTAGGAGGAAGAAAACAGTAGCTACATTGGTGGGACTCTCTTCCTCCCCAGAGTTCTGGTTTAAGGGATTTGCATGAATTGAATCATTTCAACCTCATAATAGTCCCATGAGACAGGGAAAGCTATCAATTCCAATTTACAGGCAAAGAAATCAAGATCACTTAGAAGTTAAGTGACTCAGTTCACTGAACGATGATTCTAACAAAACAGTCAGACTCCTGAGCCCAAGAGCCCACCGTTTTTTGTTTTGTTTTGTTTTGTTTTGTTTTTCATTCCTGGAACTGTTCACCTGTTGCATTAAGAGTCACCTCATTCTGTGGCTCTGACAGCTTCTCCTCCTCCAGCACTGAGTCTTGTGAAGGGTATGCATTTCTCACAGTCCCTATAAGTAAGTCCATGGGGTTTGAAGTGACAGAAGAGTTGGTTCTACATTGGCTGATGGAGTTCGTTTGCTGCAGATGGTGGGAGAGAGGGTCATAGCTGGGCTGTACGGAGTCCACGGTGTGTGCATCTGGGCTGTGAGGTGGGCTGCCCACAATGCTGAGGGGGAAAGACCAGCTATGGCTGGTGGGGGCAGAGTTTCCTCATCAGTTTTATCCGCAGCCCCAAAAGCACAGCCCTGTGCAGGCCTGAGAGACACTGGGGTGGCCATTCATGTCCTTCTAATCCCTGCTGTCCCCGTCTTCTCTAAGTGACCTCCTGGTGATACCTGCTCTCCAAGGTGAGAGGTGAGGCCAAGTCTAGCCTCACTCTCCTCAAGGTACTTCCTCTTATCCTGCCTTTCCTCACTCATGGGGCCTCCCAGATGCAGGGAGAGCAAAGAACTTGACATTCACGTTGTAAAGAGAAAACAGGATGTCTGTCTTCAAGAAATGGAAAGCCTGCCTTAGGGGGAGGACTGAGAGTTCCCTTGTTGGGTGGGCTGGGGGCCTCAGTGTCTTGCTGGATGTAGACAGAAGACTGAAATCAGTTTCTGCTCTTTCTAATGCAGCTGCTGGCCTCAGCAAAGCTTGTAATTTGAGCAGATAGTAGAAAACTGGCGAGGTGTTATATGATCCAACATCACCACTGCCACATTTCATTGGTTAGAGGATTTTCCAGGTCCCACCCACACTCAGTGGGAGGAGACTCCTCAAGGCCAGTGGACCAAGAGGTGGAGCCCATTGGGCTTTATTATAGAATCTGTATGCAACAGGGTGTTCCAGTTGACAGATGGCAGGAATGGAGGGTACCACATTCTCTAAACTGGGTGGATTCATACACAGGTGCACAATCACTGAACAAGATGATTATAACTCTGAGTGCCTCGTTGGAGAAGAGAACTGCACAGCTGAGCTGTGTTATCAAAGCAGAGTCCTAGATACAAGATTCACATTATCGTTGGAAAGGTCTGTCTCAACTTTGTCAAGCCTGAGAGGTCATCCTCTCTGAACTTTTCCCCCTTGACTTGTCAGACCTTCTAAACCTCTAGGAAAGCACAATCACTAAACTGAACTTTTTTTTTTTTTTTTTTTTTTTTGCTTTCCTGTGTCATGCTCCCATGCAAATCCTGGTCTCCCACTATTTCTTCCAGTTTGCCACATACAGGATCCCACAAAGTCACTTCTTGTGATTCCACTTTGTTGGTTTCTTTCCCTTCAACCATTTTCTTTCTTGGTGGTATTTTTTTGTATTGATGAGTCAGTTACACAAGAAAGTTAGTATTCTCTACCTAAACCTTTTCACTAATTTTTGGACAAAAAGGGCAGATTCTCTTTCCAAGTCTCAGCTCATTCCCACACCGGGACAAGACCCAGAGGGAGGGTTCCTGGAAAGTCAGGGATTGGCACAGAAGCTCATCAGCAGGAGACATTTAGGTCACAAGGTATGTACCTGCATCTTCTTTCTGTCCCTAGCATGTGGCACAACACCTGGCCCACAGTGGGCACTCAAGAAGCTTCTGTCTGGAGGGTGTTTCCCAGAACTCATTATACTAGTTGCATTTACCAGGTTATTCACCTCACTGTGAATTCCTTTTTATTTCTGTAACTGTGGCCTAGCGGAGAGCTGACCCTCTACTACTGCCTAATATGTGTCTGCTAAATGGAGGTAGGCTTTCTTGGTAATTCAAAATTCATGTCAACTGACTGAGACATGCACAAGATTTAAAAACTTTATATAACATAAAGGAGTACAGAGTGAACAGTAAATTTCCTCCTCCATCCTATCCACTTTTAAAAATTTAAGTACAGCAAAAATCATCCTTATTCCATAGTGATAGAGTTTCATGGGAGCACAGGGTCACTCATATTAAAAACAGATCCATTCACCAGCTTCCCTTGAGGCTGTGTTTGTCTGTGTGACTACATTCCGGCCATCGTGGTGAAGCAGAATGAAGTAGTAGGTGTTGCCCTTAAAGGAAGGAAACTTCCTCTTTTCCTGCTTTCTCTACACTGCACATGGACCATGGACATGGTCTTAGGTACTCTGGCTCATGCTAATAAGGGCAACTTGCCAAGTCACAGGAAGCTGCATGCCTGGATAGCCTTGTGGGGCAGAGATACACTCACAGCCCTGGATGACTTGACTCACTCATGGGAGACACATAGAAGCTGTGTCCCGTTCATCCTACTGGGAGCTGGATTTCTGCTGCACACGACTGAACTAATACATACAGAGGGAGGAGGACTTCCAAGAGTGGGTGGCCATGGTGGTCTGTTCTGGAGATGAGCAGAGATAAATCAACAGGGTGTACCAGTGTGGGCTCCTTCGGACAGTGTCCTGGGTTGGAGGAAGGGAGATCTGGGCCACAGGGGCATCACAGGGAGACTAGAGACTATTCTCCTCCTCATTTTGTGGCCATGGGGCTGCCCTGGGGGAGTGTTTGGCTCCCCAGGTATTACCTTTGGGGGCTTTGTTTCTTCCCTGCTCTTCCTGTCCTGTTTACAGAGTTCACCTGTCCTTCCAGCCACAATGACCATCACTGCTGGTGACCTTTTTCCTCCTCCTCATGTCATCTGATGGCAGTGGCTGTAGAGGTTGAGGTCTATAGAAGAACCCTTCAGGAGGGAAAGGAATGCAGGGTCATTTGTCATTGGGTTCCATCAGAAACCCCTACTTCCCCAGCCTGGCTTGACGGCCCACCTGGGCACACTTGACTCCAGGTCCTTCATGTCTTGTGCCTGGTGATCCCAGATATACTTTGTATGACTTCACCCTATTCTATTTGTTACCAACAAGTCACTATAACCAGCTTCTGTTCCCACAGTGGCTGTCACTCAAGGGCATGAATACAAGAGGATGGGCACTTTGGAGTCATCTTAGAGTCTGCCTACAACAAGGGTGACTTTGGGAAACACCTGAATGCATGGCCTCTCACAGGGCTATGGCCAGGAATGCAGACTGGTATAAATGAACATGTACAAGGGTGCTAGTGTTCACTCCCCGGGAATCCAGATCAAAATCATGATGCCAACATTGTTGCAGCTGGACACGGCCTAAGGTTCCACCAGTTAAGTGACCACATAGCAGACTGTGACTCAGGATGTGGAGACAGGGAAGCTGGGACAGTGCTGTTGCATTTGGCATAGGCGATGTGCTCCTGCCAGGAGCAGCAGCGACAGCAGTCCTCACCTCATGGTCTAGTGGTGTGGACAGTGGCATCTGTTACCAGCACCACGGACAGTGGTTCCTATTTGGGCCTTGACCTAGGGTGGGACTATGGATTCTCCTCCTGGCCCTTGGTCTCAGGGTGTTCTGTGGCCTTCGCTGAAATAAGTGATGCATAATACTCTAACTAAATATATACATGATACATATTTCCCTATAAATATGTATATATTTATAATATACAAATATAATATATATATTATATATAAATATATATACTCATAATATACAAATATAATTTGTTTTATACTTTATACAAATATAATTTGTTATATATTTTATTATATACAAATATAATATATATTATATATAAATATATATACTAATAATATACAAATATAATTTGTTTTATACTTCATATATTTATCTTAAAAGACATTTTAGTATGTATTACGTATAATTTATATTTTATATTACATATTTATTTTTTTTAATATATGAAATTTATTGTCAAATTGGTTTCCATACAATACCCAGTGCGCATCCCAAAAGGTGCCCTCCTCAATACCCATCACCCACCCTACCCTCCCTCCCACCCCCCATCAACCCTCAGTTTGTTCTCAGTTTTTAAGAGTCTCTTATGCTTTGGCTCTCTCCCACTCTAACCTCTTTTTTTTTTTTTCCTTCCCCTCCCCCATGGGTTTCTGTTAAGTTTCTCAGGATCTACATAAGAGTGAAACCATATGGTATCTGTCTTTCTCTGTATGGCTTATTTCACTTAGCATCACACTCTCCAGTTCCAACCACATTGCTACAAAAGGCCATATTTCGTTTTTTCTCATTGCCACGTAGTATTCCTTTGTGTATATAAACCACAATTTCTTTATCCATTCATCAGTTGATGGAAATTTAGGCTCTTTCCATAATTTGGCTATTGTGGAGAGTGCTGCTATAAACATTGGGGTACAAGTGCCCCTATGCATCAGTACTCCTGTATCCCTTGGGTAAATTCCTAGCAGTGCTATTGCTGGGTCATAGGGTAGGTCTATTTTTAATTTTCTGAGGAACCTCCACACTGCTTTCCAGAGTGGCTGCACCAATTTGCATTCCCACCAACAGTGCAAGAGGGTTCCCATTTCTCCACATCCTCTCCAGCATCTATAGTCTCCTGATTTGTTCATTTTAGCCACTCTGACTGGCGTGAGGTGTTATCTGAGTGTGGTTTTGATTTGTATTTCCCTGATAAGGAGCGACGTTGAACATCTTTTCATGTGCCTGTTGGCCATCCGGATGTCTTCTTTAGACAAGTGTCTATTCGTGTTTTCTGCCCATTTCTTCACCAGATTATTTGTTTTTCGGGTGTGGAGTTTGGTGAGCTCTTTATAGATTTTGGATACTAGCCTTTTGTCCGATATGTCATTTGCAAATATCTTTTCCCATTCCGTTGGTTGCCTTTTAGTTTTGTTGGTTGTTTCCTTTGCTGTGCAGAAGATTTTTATCTTCATAAGGTCCCAGTAATTCACTTTTGCTTTTAATTCCCTTGCCTTTGGGGATGTGTCGAGGAAGAGATTGCTACGGCTGAGGTCAGAGAGGTCTTTTCCTGCTTTCTCCTCTAAGGTTTTGATGGTTTCCTGTCTCACATTCAGGTCCTTTATCCATTTTGAGTTTATTTTTGTGAATGGTGTGAGAAAGTGGTCTAGTTTCAACCTTCTGCATGTTGCTGTCCAGTTCTCCCAGCACCATTTGTTAAAGAGACTGTCTTTTTTCCATTGGATGTTCTTTCCTGCTTTGTCAAAGATGAGTTGGCCATACGTTTGTGGGTCTAGTTCTGGAGTTTCTATTCTATTCCATTGGTCTATGTGTCCGTTTTTGTGCCAATACCATGCTGTCTTGATGATGACAGCTTTGTAGTAGAGGCTAAAGGCTGGGATTGGGATGCCTCCTGCTTTGGTCTTCTTCTTCAAAATTACTTTGGCTATTCGGGGCCTTTTGTGGTTCCATATGAATTTTAGGATGGCTTGTTCTAGTTTCGAGAAGAATGCTGGTGCAATTTTGATTGGGATTGCATTGAATGTGTAGATAGCTTTGGGTAGTATTGACATTTTGACAATATTTATTCTTCCAATCCATGAGCAGGGAATGTCTTTCCATTTCTTTAAATCTTCTTCAATTACCTTCATAAGCTTTCTATAGTTTTCAGCATACAGATCCTTTACATCTTTGGTTAGATTTATTCCTAGGTATTTTATGCTTCTTGGTGCAATTGTGAATGGGATCAGTTTCTTTATTTGTCTTTCTGTTGCTTCATTGTTAGTGTATAAGAATGCAACTGATCTCTGTACATTGATTTTGTATCCTGCAACTTTGCTGAATTCACGTATCAGTTCTAGCAGACTTTGGGTGGAGTCTATCGGATTTTCCATGTATAATATCATGTCATCTGCAAAAAGCGAAAGCTTGACTTCATCTTTGCCAATTTTGATGCCTTTGATTTCCTTTGTTGTCTGATTGCTGATGCTAGAACTTCCAGCACTATGTTAAACAACAGCGGTGAGAGTGGGCATCCCTGTCGTGTTCCTGATCTCAGGGGGAAAGCTCTCAGTATTTCCCCGTTGAGGATGATGTTAGCTGTGGGCTTTTCATAAATGGCTTTTATGATCTTTAAGTATGTTCCTTCTATCCCGACTTTCTCAAGGGTTTTTATTAAGAAAGGGTGCTGGATTTTGTCAAAGGCCTTTTCTGCATCGATTGACAGGATCATATGGTTCTTCTCTTTTTTTTTTTTTTGTTAATGTGATGTATCACGTTGATTGATTTGCGAATGTTGAACCAGCCCTGCATCCCAGGAATGAATCCCACTTGATCATGGTGAATAATTCTTTTTATATGCCGTTGAATTCGATTTGCTAGTATCTTATTGAGAATTTTTGCATCCATATTCATCAGGGATATTGGCCTGTAGTTCTCTTTTTTTACTGGGTCTCTGTCTGGTTTAGGAATCAAAGTAATACTGGCTTCATAGAATGAGTCTGGAAGTTTTCCTTCTCTTTCTATTTCTTGGAATAGCTTGAGAAGGATAGGTATTATCTCTGCTTTAAACGTCTGGTAGAACTCCCCTGGGAAGCCATCTGGTCCTGGACTCTTATTTGTTGGAAGATTTTTGATAACCGATTCAATTTCTTCGCTGGTTATGGGTCTGTTCAAGCTTCTATTTCCTCCTGATTGAGTTTTGGAAGAGTGTGGGTGTTCAGGAATTTGTCCATTTCTTCCAGGTTGTCCAATTTGTTGGCATATAATTTTTCATAGTATTCCCTGATAATTGTTTGTATCTCTGAGGGATTTGTTGTAATAACTCCATTTTCATTCATGATTGTATCTATTTGGGTCATCTCCCTTTTCTTTTTGAGAAGCCTGGCTAGAGGTTTGTCAATTTTGTTTATTTTTTCAAAAAACCAACTCTTGGTTTCATTGATCTGCTCTACAGTTTTTTTAGATTCTATATTGTTTATTTCTGCTCTGATCTTTATTATTTCTCTTCTTCTGCTGGGTTTAGGCTGCCTTTGCTGTTCTGCTTCTATTTCCTTTAGGTGTGCTGTTAGATTTTGTATTTGGGATTTTTCTTGTTTCTTGAGATAGGCCTGGATTGCAATGTATTTTCCTCTCAGGACTGCCTTCGCTGCGTCCCAAAGCGTTTGGATTGTTGTATTTTCATTTTCGTTTGGTTCCATATATTTTTTAATTTCTTCTCTAATTGCCTGGTTGACCCACTCATTCGTTAGTAGGGTGTTCTTTAACCTCCTTGCTTTTGGAGGTTTTCCAGACTTTTTTCTGTGGTTGATTTCAAGCTTCAGAGCATTGTGGTCTGAAAGTATGCATGATATGATTTCAATTCTTGTAAACTTATGAAGGGCTGTTTTGTGACCCAGTATATGATCTATCTTGGAGAATGTTCCATGTGCACTCGAGAAGAAAGTGTATTCTGTTGCTTTGGGATGCAGATTTCTAAATATATCTGTCAAGTCCATCTGATCCAATGTAGCATTCAGGGCCCTTGTTTCTTTATTGACCGTGTGTCTAGGTGATCTATCCATTTCTGTAAGTGGGGTGTTAAAGTCCCTTGCAATTACCACATTCTTATCAATAAGGTTGCTTATGTTTATGAGTAATTGTTTTATATATTTGGGGGCTCTGGTATTCGGCGCATAGACATTTATAATTGTTAGCTCTTCCTGATGGATAGACCCTGTAATTATTATATAATGCCCTTCTTCATCTCTTGTTACAGCCTTTAATTTAAAGTCTAGTTTGTCTGATATAAGTATGACTACTCCAGCTTTCTTTTGACTTCCAGTAGCATGATAAATAGTTCTCCATCCCCTCACTCTCAATCTAAAGGTGTCCTCAGATCTAAAATGAGTCTCTTGTAGACAGCAAATAGATGGGTCTTGTTTTTTTATCCATTCTGATACCCTATGTCTTTTGGTTGGTGCATGTAATCCATTTACATTCAGTGTTATTATAGAAAGATATGGGTTTAGAGTCATTGTGATGTCTGTATGTTTTATGCTTGTAGTGATGTCTCTGGTACTTTGTCTCACAGGGTCCCCCTTAGGATCTCTTGTAGGGCTGGTTTAGTGGTGACAAATTCCTTCAGTTTTTGTTTGTTTGGGAAGACCTTTATCTCTCCTTCTATTCTAAATGACAGACTTGCTGGATAAAGGATTCTCGGCTGCATATTTTTTCTGTTTAGCACACTGAAGATATCGTGCCAATTCTTTCTGGCCTGCCAAGTTTCAAAAGAGAGATCAGTCACGAGTCTTATAGGTCTCCCTTTATATGTGAGGGCACGTTTATCCCTTGCTGCTTTCAGAATTTTCTCTTTATCCTTGTATTTTGCCAGTTTCACTATGATATGTCGTGCAGAAGATCGATTCAAGTTACGTCTGAAGGGAGTTCTCTGTGCCTCTTGGATTTCAATGCCTTTTTCCTTCCCCAGTTCAGGGAAGTTCTCAGCTATAATTTCTTCAAGTACCCCTTCAGCACCTTTCCCTCTCTCTTCCTCCTCTGGGATACCAATTATGCGTATATTATTTCTTTTTAGTGTATCACTTAGTTCTCTAATTTTCCCCTCATACTCCTGGATTTTTTTATCTCTCTTTTTCTCAGCTTCCTCTTTTTCCATAACTTTATCTTCTAGTTCACCTATTCTCTCCTCTGCCTCTTCAATCCGAGCTGTGGTGGTTTCCATTTTGTTATGCATTTCGTTTAAAGCGCTTTTCAGCTCCTCGTGACTGTTCCTTAGTCCCTTGATCTCTGTAGCAAGAGATTCTCTGCTGTCCTCTATACTGTTTTCAAGCCCAGCGATTAATTTTATGACTATTATTCTAAATTCACTTTCTGTTATATTATTTAAATCCTTTTTGATCAGTTCATTAGCTGTTGTTATTTCCTGGAGATTCTTCTGAGGGGAATTCTTCCGCTTGGTCATTTTGGATAGTCCCTGGAGTGGTGAGGACCTGCAGGGCACTTCCCCTGTGCTGTGGTGTATAACTGGAGTTGGTGGGCGGAGCCGCAGTCAGACCTGATGTCTGCCCCCAGCCCACCGCTGGGGCCACAGTCAGACTGGTGTGTGCCTTCTCTTCCCCTCTCCTAGGGGCGGGATTCACTTGGGGTGGAGTGGCCTGTCTGGGCTACTTGCACACTGCCAGGTTTGTGATGCTGGGAATCTGGCGTATTTGCTGGGGTGGGTAGGCAAGGTGCACGGGGGTGGGTAGGCAAGGTGCACGGGGGCAGGAGGGGCAGGTTAGCTCGCTTCTCCTTAGGTGATCCACTTCAGGAGGGGCCCTGTGGCACCGGGAGGGAGTCAGATCCGCTGCCGGAGGTTTGGCTCCGCAGAAGCACAGCGTTGGGTGTTTGCACGGAGCAAGCAAGTTCCCTGGCAGGAACTGGTTCTCTTTGGGATTTTGGCTGGGGGATGGGCGGGGGAGATGGCGCTGGCGAGCGCCTTTGTTCCCCACCAAACTGAGCTCTGTCATCCGGGGGCTCAGCAGCTCTCCCTCCCTTTGTCCTCCAGCCTTCCCGCTTTCTGAGCAGAGCTGTTAACTTATGACCTCCCAGACGCTAAGTCGCGCTTGCTGTCGGAACACAGTCCGTCAGGCCCCTCCGCTTTTTGCAAGCCAGACTCGGGGGCTCTGCTTGGCCGGCGAGCCGCCCCTCCGCCCCGGCTCCCTCCCGCCAGTCCGTGGAGCGCGCACCGCCTCGCCGCCCTTCCTACCCTCTTCCGTGGGCCTCTCGTCTGCGCTTGGCTCCGGCGACTCCGTTCTGCTAATCCTCTGGCGGTTTTCTGGGTTATTTAGGCAGGTGTAGGTGGAATCTAAGTGATCAGCAGGACGCGCGGTGAGCCCAGCGCCCTCCTACGCCGACATCTTCCCTTCTTCTCCTTATATTACATATTTAAATTTTATATTTATATTTCTCCCTGACTATATGTATATACATATATATATATTTCCTTATAAATATACATTGTTTCAGTTAAAACAACTTGGACTCTGTTGTTTAAAACAAAGAGTGAGGATCTGTGAAGGAATACTTGTAGAGAGCAAGGATTCAGTACTTTTTTCCACTTTCATGGAGATAAAATTGATATACAACATTTTATAAGTTTAAGGACACAACCTTTTGATTGGATACATTTGTATACTGCAAATGATTACCACCATAGAGTCAGCTACACCTGCATATGTCTCAGTAACTTGCGTTTGTGTGTGTGTGTGTGTGTGTGTGTCTGTGTGTCTGTGTGTGTTGCAAACATTTAAGATCTACCTCTTAGTATCTCAGAGTTTTATGTTGAGCCTATAACCACTTCCTCTATCTGCCACCTGATGTGTCCCATGGGAGAGAAACTGTGTTTCTCCCAGCATATCTTCCTTGCATTTTTCTTCCAAAAAAAAAAAAAAAAACATTTAAATGTGAATGTAAGACTCCTTCCCACAATGAAGGTTCTCATCAATGACTTCAGTGGTCCTAGTGGAACCCTGGGGTGGCTTGTGGCTTTGTTACAAAATACCCAGGCATCTCCCCTGGCCCATAATCTTAAGAGTGTGTGTATGTGTGTTGGGGCACCTGGGTGGCTCAGTTTGTTAAGCGTCTGACTTCAGCTCAGGTCATGATCTTACCGTTCATGAGTTCAAGCGCCACACCAGGCTCTATGCTGACAGCTCAGAGCCTAGAGCCAGCTTCAGATTCTGTTTCTCCCTCTCTCTCTGCCCCTCCCCTGCTCACACTCTTTCTGTCTGTCTGTCTGTCTCTCTCTCTCACACAAGTAAATAAACATTAAAAAAAAAAGAGTGGATTGTGTGTGTGTGTGTCAGGGAGAAGGGAGGGCAGGAAACACTACTTAATAAGCCCCACGGGAGAGGCGGAGGCACAGCCATGTGGGAATCCTGCTTTATGTGCTTGGTGCTCAGTGTGTGATCTGAAGACCAGAAGCAGCACCAACCTTGTTATAAACCAAGAATCTCACGCTCTACTCCAGACTGTCTAGCTCTTCCTAAGTCCAGGAAATTTCTGTGCACGCTGAAGGTTGGTTTCCCTGGCCTATGTGCCTTCTAGGTGCAGAACCAGAACTGTTCAATATGTGCGTGTGCTCTGATCAGCTTGCTTAGCACTGCGGAGTCCAGGGTTTGGTCCTGTTCCTCTCTCTTCTATGGCCATCATCCCCTTAGTGACCTCATCTGTGCTGAAGGCTCTAAACATCATTTATATGGTGTCATCTCCCACATCTATTTCTTCAACCTATTTCTCCCACCCTGCACTCTATATCCAGCTTCCAACATCACTTTCATTTCTACTAGACACCTCTGATTCCACATTCCTAAATTGGGTGCCTGTGGTGCCGCTTCCCCAAATGTCCTACTCCCAGAGTCTTCCTGGTTTCCACGGAAGGCACTCCACATTTCTACTTGCAGTCTGAAATATTGGATGCCCTCCTTCTCATACTCCAGAATTAATGCATTAGGAAATGCTGCAAAGTCCATCTTTAAATACATCCAGAACACAATCACTTCCTATTACTCTCCTTCCTCACACCCCAGAGCTCCAGCCGACATCCCCCTCCTGGACACTGCACTAGTTTCCCTCAGTTTCCCTACTGGTTTCTCGCCCTGCACCTCTCGATTCTGCGCAGCAGCAAACAGATGCTTCAAAAGAGAAGTAGTACCAGGTGGAACATCTGTTCTAAATCATCTGGTGACTCCACATGTCACTCAGAGAAAACTCAAAACCTTTCTAATCCTAAGGTCTAGACATCTGACCGCATTTCACATGCTCTCTGTCCAGCCACAGTGGCCTCTCACCCTTCCTTGAACACAGGACACGCTCTGCCCTAGTGCATGTGCCTGGAGGTTCCCCTGCCTGGAAAGAACTCCCTGAGACATGCTCTTCAACAACTCCTTGTGTCCTGCACATCTCTCAGAGGTCACCTTCCCAATGAGGCTCCCTCTGATAGTAAAGTAGCCACCTTCCCTGGCCCAACACAGGTAACTCTGGGTCAGCTTCCTTCAAAGCCCTTCCCAACTTCTAACACACACACACACTTCCCTTATTTACTAGCACATATTCTGTCCCTTACTACCAGAAGGGGGCCGGAAAATTCTGCCTGTTTTTACATCACTGAAGTGTCCTAGATGCTACAATAGTGTTCCTGTATCTGACACTCAATTATCAGTTGGATAAACGATCAGCATAGAGCACCTGTCCCTTCCAGATCAGTCGCAGGCCACACCTGTTCATGGCAGCCACCACTTTTCTCACCAGTGCTGGTCTCCCCCCTAAACCCCACCTCCTCCATCCCACACCATCCCTCCTGCACAGCACAGGACACAATGACAGTTCTCCTTCACAAAAGGTGTACCTAGGCCCAAGGGTCATATATTGAAGACAAATGTGAATGAAGATTAGACACTGCTTTCCCTCTAGGAATAAGGGTTGGAACCAGGACCAGGAGCTCTAGAGCTAAGGGCA
This sequence comes from Puma concolor, assembly GCF_028749965.1. Classification (NCBI taxonomy): domain Eukaryota; kingdom Metazoa; phylum Chordata; class Mammalia; order Carnivora; family Felidae; genus Puma; species Puma concolor. The sequence continues at coordinate 30,873,878 of NC_141671.1, forward strand.
GGGGGTCAGCAGGTGAGCAGAGAAGACAAAAACTAACTGAAATTTAATAAGGATGAGAAACTATCAGATCCTGTCTCTCACTCCAGAATCTGCTTTTTTTCAGAATCTGCTTTTTTTTTAATATGAAATTTATTGTCAAATTGGTTTCCATACAACACCCAGTGCTCATCCCAACAGGTGCCCTCCTCGAAACTCCTCACCCACCCTCCCCTCCCTCCCACCCCCCATCAACCCTCAGTTTGTTCTCAGTTTTTAAGAGTTTCTTATGTTTTGGCTCCCTCCCTCTCTAGCCTTTTTTTTTCCTTCTCCTCCCCCATGGTCTTCTGTTAAGTTTCTCAGAATCCACATAAGAGTGAAAACATATGGTATCTTTCTCTGTATGACTTACTTCACTTAGCATAACACTCTCCAGTTCCATCCACGTTGCTACAAAAGGCCATATTTCATTCTTTCTCATTGCCACGTAGTACTCCATTGTGTATATAAACCACAATTTCTTTATCTATTCATCAGTTGATGGACATTTAGGCTCTTTCCATAATTTGGCTATTGTGGAGAGTGCTGCTATAAACATTGGGGTACAAGTGCCCCTATGCATCAGTACTCCTGTATCCCTTGGGTAAATTCTTAGCAGTGCTATTGCTGGGTCATAGGGTAGGTCTATTTTTAATTTTCTGAGGAACCTCCACACTGCTTTCCAGAGTGGCTGCACCAATTTGCATTCCCACCAACAGTGCAAGAGGGGTCCCGTTTCTCCACATCCTCTCCAGCATCTATAGTCTCCTGATTTGTTCATTTTGGCCACTCTGACTGGCGTGAGGTGATATCTGAGTGTGGTTTTGATTGTATTTCCTTGATGAGGAGCGACGTTGAGTATCTTTTCATGTGCCTGTTGGCTATCCGGATGTCTTCTTTAGAGAAGTGTCTATTCATGTTTTCTGCCCATTTCTTCACCACATTATTTGTTTTTCGGGTGTGGAGTTTGGTGAGCTCTTTATAGATTTTGGATACTAGCCTTTTGTCCGATATGTCATTTGCAAATATCTTTTCCCATTCCATTGGTTGCCTTTTAGTTTTGTTGACTGTTTCCTTTGCAGTGCAGAAGCTTTTTATCTTCATGAGGTCCCAATAGTTCATTTTTGCTTTTAATTCCCTTGCCTTTGGGGCTGTGTCAAGATACAGAATCTGCTTTTTTAAAAAGATGGGGAAAATATGGAAAGAATGATCCAGAACAGCGCTAGAAAGAGGAGAAGGGATGGATGAGTCTGAAAATTCATCCTGCAAATCCACAGAGACTCCTGTGTGCTGGGGCTCACTGGGCCTGTGGGGACAACAAAAGGCCCAGGGACCCCTGAGGCTGCCCCAGACTGGGGGACACAGGAGAAAAATGGGACCATCATCCTACAAGAATAAGGACAAGCCTAAGTCTCCATAGAAACATAGAAACAAACTGAAACAAGCAAAACTTAGGGGCTGAGTCCTGACCCAGGCTTGAACCTAGGCTCTCCTGGTCACAGGAAGGCCTTGCTGCACAAGGTCCTGGACACAGGAGAGATCAGAGTCCTTATGATTCAGAGCCTGATGGGACAGGGTTCCACTGAAGGGACAAGGACAAGGGAGCAGCACTGATGATGCAGCTGAGGAGTGACCATATTAAAGCCCAGGATGCACTGAGCACCTACTGGGCACAATCCCAACCATGCTGGCTCCTCACAGCCTCTCCTGTCCCCAAGCCCCAGAAGAAGTAAGGCAAACATGCTGACTCTGGACGGTTCTCAGGGCTTCTATTGATTTACTCTCTCAAACTTAAGGAGTCTTCTTTTTTGATTAATCCGTCAACCCCACAAGGCAAGCACAGAAGAAAACATCTAATGTTTTATCTTCAACGAGGGAGTAAGAGCCGCAGCTCCGTGGGACACGAGGCACAGACAGGGACAGAGAGGCCCGTGCCCCCTCTGCGGGAACAGGAGAGCACATGAGGGAGAAGACAGGGCAGTGTGGGGCAGGGGTACGACGGATCTGGGCTCCCAGCGGTCGGGCCTGGACAGGGCCGGGAGGAAAGACCTCAGGGAGTGGAAGCCTGAGGTCACGGACCCCGTCAGACCTTCCTCCCGCCCAGGGTCCAGGTCCCAGGTGGAAGCGACCTAGAGAGCAGGGGGAGGTGTACCCTAGTCAGGGAGAGCGGGGCGGAGTCGGGGAAGGACAAGGAAGGGCAGGCCGGGGCGGGGCCTGGGGCAGGTGCAGGTCTGGGGCGGGGACGGCGGACAGATACCTTCCCCGAGTGGGGGCGTAGTCAAGCCCATCTTCCTGGGGTCCCGTGTCCCCCTGGGCTGTCCGTTTGCTCTTGACCCACAGAGGCACGCTCCTCCCAACTCCTCACTCACCCGCCCAGGTCTGGGTCACGGCCAGGGCCGGGACAGCAGCCGGGAGAGGGTGCGAAGACCCATGCATGACCCAGACACTGCGGGTCTGAGGCATAGAGGAGTCCTTGGTGGTGTTGTAAGAACTTTATAACCCAGAACCACGGGGCCGCTGATTGGCTTCTTCAGAAACCCGAAACCCAATGGGAGTGCGAAGAGATGTCGCGTCATCAGTATCCAGACAGGAGAACGTTACCCAGGCTGTGAGAGCAAGTAAAACCAGGGGAGACTAGGACTCCCAACCCTGGGCTTCCCTGAGCCAGACACCGCCCTTGTGAGGGGACACGGAGAGCAAGGCCCTCCCCGGGGTTCTGAGACTTTGCCCTGACCCCTCTCCTCCTGCACGGTGGTCAGGTGACTTTGTCATCTTGTCTTCCTGAGTCCTGACCCAGGAGCTGTCTGAGGAAACCAGGGAGAGACCCACAGGCTGGGCTCAGCCCCCTTTTGCTCCATAGTCCTTCGCAGAATATTCACTGAACTGGACTTCTACCTCCCACACCTCAACTCTCTCCCTCTAGACTCTTCTAGAAGGAAACTCACCTCCAAGGCACTCAATAACAGAGAGCGAGCTAGCCCTGGTAACAGAGAGGGAGGGACAGGGGTTTTCTCTTTACACCTGGAGAAGCTGTGCCTGATGCACCAGCCAGAGATTCCCATTGAGGCCAATTTCCTTCTTGTTGATTAACTCTACTGGTCGCACAATGTTGGTAACCCCCGATCATCAGGAATCTAATCTGTAAAAGTGAGTTTGGCCCCTGCCGACAGAAAAGTGACCATCCAGCACAGCAGTCAGACTCACAAAGCTCCTATGTTTTCCCAAACAATATATCAGTGACTCCTGTGTTTTAACATGACTTTCATTCCATAGCCCCAAGATTCTCTGTGTGAGCCCTGGACATTTCCTCAGTCCATGGATGCATAATTGTTATGTATATTTCCGCTGGAAGAGTGGACAAGCTTTAATCACCTCCAAGTTGCAAGTGTTCAGTGCAGTCAAACGACCTTCACCAGCATCCATGCATTTCCTGTGTTTGAATACCTAAGTTATGTGCATATTATTGGGGCACTTGGTATTATTTTCTTTACCCTGATTATCATAAGGAGGCAATGGGTTTGCAGGCAGCCCCAGAGTATAGTAAATAGTAGATGCAAAGAATATCTTGCTACGCCCTGTAGATACTTATTAAAACTCTGCATAATAACATATTTACATCTGAGAATTCCACTGCTTAGAATTCCTTACCTCTCCTTTTTCTCACCCTGTGTCTGCAGCCCATCCTTCCATCTCTCTCATGACTCAGGCCCTCTCCTCCCCTTAGTTTCCACCACCCTCTCCCTGCTGGATTGTGGCCCTGGTGCCCCGCATCACCTGCTACTGGGACTCTTCTTCCCACAGGGTCAGCGATCCTGCTAATGTGAGTCAGGTCACGTCATGTGTTCACTGAAAATGCTCCAGTGGCTCCGTCTCACTCTTGGGAAGCCTCTAGAATGCAAGGCTCATGAGCACAGGGGCTTTGAGCTTATTTGGTGACACCTGTATCCCCAGGATAGAAAGCCATTCCTGGTGCATAGTAGGCTCTAAATTAGTTGTTGTTGAATGCATGAATGAAATATGACTGTATTAGAACTTCACTGCATCACATAAAAATCACTAAATGGTATACACCGAAAAGTCAGGAAAGGTTTGGTTTCATGCAACTAGTGTGCATGCTAGTTCACATTCATTTCAGCGGAAAAAGTGCAATGAGCTGATTTGCTGCATAGTGAGCTTGTATATTCATTTTCTATTACTGCAGAGCCACAACTTAGTGGCTCTAAAGGACACTCATGAATTTTTTAAAAGTGTATTTATTTTGAGAGGGTGGGAGGGGCAGAGAGAAAGGGAGAGAAAATCCCAAGCAGGCTCTGCATTACAAATGCAGAGCCTGAAGAGGGGCTCAAACTCACAAGCTGTTGAGGGTATGACCTGAGCTGAAATCAAGAGTCAGACGCTTAACTGACTGAGCCACCCAGGTGCCCCAACACACATTCATTTCCCTACAGTTTTTTAGTCAGAAATCTAGACATGATGTAGATGGCTTCTCTGTTCATGATTTCACAAAGCTGTGTTGTCATCTTTCGGTGGATTGCTCCTTCAAGTTCATACAGAGCTGGAGGCGGAATTCTGTTTCTTACAGTTATAAGGCTGAAGTCCCCATTTCCTTGCCAGCTAGAATGGTCCCTAGTGCCCACAAGGATTGTTGGCCATTGTGCCTCTCCATTTTCAGCGCCAACAATAGAAACCCATTCACGTTGAATCCCTCTCACACTTCGAATCCTTTTGCTCAGGAAGAACCAAGTCTTTTTAAAAACTCACCTGATTAGGGCCGTCCAACCTAAGGTAATCTCCCTTTCTTAAGGTCAACTGATACGAGACCTTGCTTGTATCTTCAAGGTCCCTGCCCAGCAGCACCTACATTAGTGTTTGATTGAATAGCTGAGGGAAAGCTGAGTAACCAGGAGTTACTTATTGGAGGTTCTTCATGCAATATGCCTGTCATGGCACTCTCTCTACTGGTATGTATCTCTTCAGGGCCCTATCATCCCCAGTGATATTAAAGAGCCAATTCTCAGACAACCTTTCCTGCTGTGATCCCTGTCCAGTAGAGGAAAATACCCACAAATGTATTTGTGCAATCCCCGGGGGAGGATGGGTGTTAAATGAAGCGTGTGTGTTCACTCTTAACACTTGTGGCACAGGATGCACTCACACCAGGTGTCAGCTGGGTCTCATATGCCTTCGGAGAGAGAGTTCTGGGGACCAGGTTGTGCCTCCGCCACAAGGACCCCTTTTATATTTTCTGGCAGGAGTTTTAGGGAAGTTATCATCTTAGTCCTATAACCCAGTGTGCACATCTACACTGTAGACTACTATATAGACATTGAGATGCTATTTCCAAATCAGAAATGATTTTTGTTTAACTGAGTTTTGAATTTTATAAATAAGGTGCCCAAAAAGTGTGTTTCTACTTTTCCGTTTTCCCTGTATCACCATCAAGGGGTTAGAGGATGAGGTGCACAGGGACACAGCCACCTCAGCAATGGCACCGGCTCCTGAGCTCTCCTCTCCTGCAATCCTGCCTCACCCCTGAGCCTGACCCCTGTGGAGTCCAGGGCTGCTCAGAAGCTTCTTCCTCTTCCCACTGACGCCCAGGCTTCTGCTCAGACATGTCTACCTGACTTACAGTCCAGACCCCACTCAGGCTTCTCAGTCAGAATCCACCCGAGAGCAGAGAAGTAGGGGATGTCCCCTGACCTTCCACCCCACGTGAGGCCACAGGACTAAGGAGAGAAGACCCAGCTGCCTTTCTCCACCTCAGCCAGGCCCTCCCTAGGGTCTCCTCCAGCTCCAGCACCTGGACAGGGACCCAGAAACCAGGGGGCGCCCTCATCCCAGATGATGTTCAGTGTGTGAGGTTCTTGTAGAAGTCACACTGATACAACCTGTGTCCACCCATAGACATATGGATAAGGAAGATGTGTGGTATATACACACATATACAAATACACACAACAGACTATTATGCAGCCACAAAAAGGATGAGATCTTGCCACTTGTGACAACATGGATGGACAAACAGGGCAGTGTGTCTGCTAAGACTGAGAAAGACAAGGACCGTATGATCTCATTCATATGTGGAATTTACAAAACAAAACAAATGAATAAAGAAACAAACAGCAGAATCTGACCTATAAATACAGAGAATAAACTGATGATTGCCAGAGGGAAGGAGGTTGGGAGGATGAGCACCCGGATGAGGGGAGTGGGAACACAGGCTCCACCTCTGGAAGGAAAAGGTCATAGGAATAAAAGGTACAGCACAGGGAATATCGTCAGTGACAGTGTAACATCATTATGTGGTGACAGACAGTATCTACACTGTGGTGAGCTGGGCATGGTATAGACACAAAGTGAGTCACTGTGTTGTACACCTGAAACTAATGTAATCTTGCGTCGAATATATTCAAATTTAAATTTTTTTCAAAGAAATTAATTAGAAAGAATAAACTGTAAAAATACCAATTTTCCTAATAGGTCATGGATATTGTGGTAGTTTTTACATTCTTTGAAAAATTTCCCTCAATTGGATAAATTTTTTCTTAAGTATATTTTTTAAGTTTGTTTATTCACTTTGAGAGAGAAGGAGAGAGTGAGCATGAATGGTGGAGGGGCAGAGAGAGAGGGAGAGAGAATCCACACTGTCAGCACAGAGCCTGACACGGGGCTCCATCTCACAAACCATGAGATCAGGAGTCCGACCCTTAACCGACTGAGCCACCCAGGCTCCCCAAAACACCGATTCTATAATTATTATTGATAGGGTGTAGGTGTTTTAAAATATGCAATTGAAGACAGAAGAAACAGCAGCCCCCACATCGGGAACTGGTCTGACACTGACAGCTGGGCCTCAGTGTGGTCAGAAGCTGGCTGATGCCACCACTGGGCCATATTATTCCTGCGGGACATGAGCCAGTCATCTCACGGAACATCGACAGCACACAAGGACACTCGGAAACCGTGACATTACTTTGTCTAATTAGAGACAAAAACAAGGCACCGTACGACCCACAAAATACCAAACATCTCCCTGTGCTGGTTACTGAGCAGTCACTGCTTTTTACCATTTCTTTGTTTATCTCAAGTTTTCATTTAAATTTCAGTTAGTTAACATACAGTTTAATATTAGTTTCAAGAGTAGAATTGAGTGATTCATCGCTTACATACAACACCCAGTGTTCATCACAACAAGTGCCCTCCTTAGAACCCATCACCCATGTAACTCAACCCATTTAACCTGTGACCCTCCCAGAAGCTTGACAGTTTCTCAGTACTGACCATCTTTTCTGTTGGGATTTGGGATATTAAAAGAAATGACTTTGTTTTGATTTTTTAACATTTATTCATTTTTGAGAGAGAGAGAGACAGAGTGCAAGCATACTTATTGCACTTAAGTATGGAGGAGGTGAGCCCTGAAACCTGGGATAGTGTAGACAGGACCCCATGGGGATTTCACCCCCGCCCATAGCTGCTCCTTTAGTCTCAGCTCCTGTGGCTCTGATCTCATCTTGTTTGTTCTACCCCAGGCGATGACAGCACTCAGGGCTCTGATTCATCTCTAATGGCTCCTAAAGGTAAGACTCTGGAGGGTGAAGTGGGGAGGAGTGGGGGCACTAGGGACACTTTTATATGCGGGGGCCTGTTGAGTGTGTGGCACTTATGTAACTGACCTAAATGTGTTCATGATGATTTTTTTTCACAGTGTGAGACCCGCTGCCTGTGGTGCACTGAGCGATGCAGGATCTGTTCACACTCCCACGTGGTGGCATCGAGATCCCTTGACTTTCTGCGGATGGTGTCAGAATGTGTCTGCGTTCCCATTAGCATATTGTGAGGACACAGGAGACTGCCCCCCCCCCGCCCACCATGACCCCTCCCCATACTGATTCCTGTGCCCTTTCTGATCTGCTTATTCCAGCAGAGGTAGGGCTGGACAGTCTCCATCCCTGTCTTCATTTCATGTTGGTCAGAGTATTGTTGCCTTACTTCCCCACTGAAAATGAGAATCCAGATATGAATTGTGTTTTGTAATTCTTGGTATGTGGGCATGATGAGGTAATAAAAGAGAGGATTTGTATGGTTGGAACAAAAAATAAATGAAAGCCCTGAGAACCTTCCAGAACCCGCATGTTTCCTGTGCCATGTCTGTTGCAGGTGGGGACAGGAGAGGGCTGGAGGAGCTGAGCGGGGACGGGGCCTGGGTCCAGTCGGTGCACAGTGCATAATTAGTGTGACGTGCTCCCTCCTCAGCTGGGTCATGTCTCTGCTCCTTGTCCTTGTCCCTTCTGTGGCACCTTGTCTCACCAGGGCCAGGACCACAGGGATGTGGACGTCATCTGTCACCAGGACCTTGTGGAGCAAGAGCTTCCTGTGACTGAGTCAGCCCAGGCTCCATCCTGGGTCGTGACCTCAGCCCCATCTTTGGGTGTTTTTCCCCCTTGTTTCTATGGAGCATCAGGCCTGTTCTTGGTCTTGGTGTCCGAGTTCCTGTCTCATTCTACCCGGGTGACCCCGGTGGTTATAGCACCAGGAGTCCTTTGGGCTGTTGTTCCACAGGCGTACGTGGGCCCTGTACGCAGGAGTCTCTGGGGTTTGGAGAGATGAATTTTCAGTCATCCATCTCCTCCCCTCCCTCTAGAGCTGTCTTCTGGATTATTCTTTAGATCTGGAGGTAGACAGAAGAGGAATTTAATATTTTCTCAATCTTATGAAATTTCGGTTAGTTTCTACCTTCCCTGCCTCTCTGCCCCCTCTCCCTGCCCTTAGTTCTAGTGATGCTGGTGCTTGTTCCCATCCAAGTTCATGGATTTATAAAGCAGGGTCTAATGTAGATTTCTATTTGGTTGGAGAAAGGGCCCCATACAGCCTAAGTACAGTGGTTCTGAAGACAGGACTGTAACTGTGTGCTGTGCTGTGCTGTGCTGTGCTGTGCAGGGGATACGCTGTGGGAGGAGGGAGCTGAGCAGAGAGAGGGAGGGGGGAGCAGCCCTGGGGGAAAGTAGAGGCGGCACTGATGGTGAGGTGGGGGCACTTTGTGCGGGAGCTGCCACGGACTGGCTGTGCTGAGGCTCATCCAGAAGACAGAGGTCCTCTCCGCTGACCACTTGTTCCACTGATAATGTCGTGTGTCACATGCAGGACCCGCTATTTTTTCATCTAGGACACGTCAGTAAGTAAGAAGAGGCAAACGTGCTGGTCTCGTGGAGAATATGTCCTAGGGGTGAGGGACAGACTCCACTTGACCCTGGAACAGTGTGGGGACTGAGGGCAATGACCCCATTGTGCAGTCAGAACTCCAAGTGTAGCTTTCGACTCTCCTGAAACTTAACTACTACTAATAATAACCTACTGTTGATAAGAAGTCTTACTGAAAACATGAACAGTCATTTAACACGTATTTTGTACATTACATGTATATGTACCTGTATTCTCACAGTAAATTAAGCTGGAGAAAATAGAAAACATAAGAGAAACTTCATTGACAGTACTTATTGTAAAAAAAAGTCCACATATCGGTGGATGTGCACATTTCAAAGCAGTGTAATTCAGAGTCAACCGTATATTGTATAAATGTGGTAAATGAGGGAAGTGTTTAAATTGGAAATTGGTAGGTGCTTTGAGGAAGGTGACCCAGAGAGTTACCTGTGTGGGGACAGGGAAGGTGGCTACTTTACTAGGGTGGTAAGTGTGAGCCTCACTGGGAAGCTGACCTCTGAGAGATGTGCGGGACACAAGGAGTTGTTGAAGAGCATGTCTCAAGGAATTCTTTCCAGGCAGGGAACTTCCAGGCACACACACTAGGGCAGGAGCGTGTCCTTGTTCAAGGAAGGGTGAGAGGCCACTGTGGCTGGAGCAGAGAGCATGTGAAATGCCATCTGATGTCTAGACCTTAGGATTAGAAGGGTTTTGAGTTTTCTCTGAGTGACATGTGGAGTCACTAGATGGTTTAGAACAGGTGGTCCACCTGGGACTACTTCTCTTTAGAAGCATCTGTTTGCTGCTGTGCAGAATCTAGAGGTGAAGGTCAAGCACCAGTAGGGGGGATGTTGGATTTATGTTGGGGTTTGAGGAGAAAAAATAATAGGAAGTGACTGTGCTCTGGTGTGTGTGTGTGTGTGTGTGTGTGTGTGTGTGTGTGTGTGTGTTTATGTCCTGGATACATTTAAAGATGGACTTTACAGCATTTCCTAATGTATTAATTTTGGGTTGTGAAAAGAAGGAATCAAGAATGGCACCCAATCCTTCAGACTACAAGTAGAAATGTGGAGTGACTTCCGTTGAAAAGAGAAGACTCTGGAAGTAGGACATTTGGGGAAGCAGCATCACAGGCACCCAATTTAGGAGGGTGGAAACTGAGATTGTTAGAAATACAAGTGAGGTTGGCTGTTGTATACAGATCATAGGGTAGGAGAAATATCTAGGTCGGAGAAATAGATATGGAAGGTGACACCATATAAATGATGTTTAGAGCCTTCAGCATAGATGAGGTCACCAAGGGGATGATGGCCATAGAAGAGAGAGGATCAGGACCAAACCCTGGACTTGTCAGCACTAAGCAAGCGGATCAGAGCAAACCTAGAGCACACTGCACAGTTCTGGTTCTGCACCTAGAAGGCACACACTCCAGGGAGACCCAGCCTTCCGTGTGCACAGGAATTTCCTGGACTTAGGAAGAGCTAGACAATCTGGAGTAGAGCATGAGATTCTGGGTTTATAACAAGGTTGGTGCTGCTTCTGGTCTTCAGATCACACACTGAGAAGCAAGTACATAAAGCAGGATTCCCACGTGGCTGTGCATCAGCCTTTCCTCTGGGTTTTATTAACTGATTCCTGGGTCCACGCCCAACACTCTAACGTGGTAGATGGGGAGAGGCCTGGGCATTTTGTAACAAACCCACAAGCAATCCAGGCGTTCCACCAGATAGAGACACAGTGAGGTCATTGATGAGAGCCCTCATTGTGGCAAGGGGTCTTACATACACATTTAAATGTTTTTTGTTTTGTTTTTGGGGTTTTTTTTTCGGTATTTTGGTTTTGTTTTATTTTGTTTTTCTAGGAAGAAAAATGCAAGACCTGCTGGGAGATACATATTTTCTCTCCCATGGGGCACAGCCAGGTCGCAGCTTGAGGAAGTGGTTATCAGCTCAACATAAAATCTCTGCGATAACAAGAGTGTAGATCTTAAATGTTTTCCCCACACAAAAGGAAATGGTAACTATGTGACACAGTGCAGGTCTTAGCTAATGCTAATTACAACATATTGTAATCATTTTGCAGCATAGAAATGTATCAAGTCAAGAAACTGTAGCCTTAAACTGACACAATGGTGTATGTCAGTTATATCTCAGTAAAACTGGAAAAAAAGTCTGAAATCATGCTCTCTGAAGCTATTCCCTGCATTGACTTCTGACTCTTTGTGATACATATGTACATTTACAGAGACTTGGGAAGAGAGACAATGTGGGGCCTTGTTCTATTTCAAGGAAAGTCACAGAACAGGCTTGAGTCTACACAAACAGGAACAGAATCCACAATGGACCCTAAGTGGAGGCTCACATATAACCAGGGCCCTGCTGCTGAGTATAGATTCCACTGTTCACACCAGAGTCCCCTCATGTAGGACACTGGATCCTGAGGCTAGGACTGTTATTGCTGCTGCCGCTTGCAACTGCATGACACCAATGTCACTCAGACACCTGCGCCAAATGCCATGTTGTGCTGTCCCAGACTATCTGTCACATGTCCCGAGGCAGAGTCTGGCAGGTGGTCACATGACTGTGAAGTTTCATGCCATGTCCAATGCAAGACTGTTTGGCAAAGTGGGTTCTCCTCTCTTTGGTGTCTGCCCTCCATCAAGATTTTTAAATGTAGAAACCTTTTACATGAGAAGAGGATACAAGTTCTGGGTGTGGAAACTGGGGGCCAGGAATGGAAAAAGAATGACAAATTGCAACATTTGGAGCAGTGATTTGACACTACAACTTGATATGATACATTGTAGGCACTCAGGTCAGATTGGAGGCAGGAGCGACTAAAAAATGGCATCTTTCAACTTTTCCCCTTGATAGTTGTTATGGGATCCAGCTTTTGTCTACTCCAGTTCTACTCACAAGTAAGTGGGGTAGCACTGTCGGGTGATGAAGTGGTTGTTCAAAATGTCTTCTCCAGCCTTTGTCTCTTCCTAGGATTAAGTAACCCGGATCCGTAACACTTCAGATGATCCTTATACATACACTGACACTTCATATTTCTTTGTACATGCCCGTATTTCTGGGCAGAGTATCCAAAATTTACCAGGTTTTATGTGACCCTCACAAAAGTCTAAAAAATCATTCCAGGTTAAACACTGTGCTCCTCCACCTCTGGTCCACGAACAGCTAATGATCAAACTATTTTTAGCGGATCCAATGACGATATACAGGCTTATATTTGTCTTGATTACCAGTCTGAGACAGGATAAGGTTTCACTTTCATTTCTGTCTCTATCTGTTTGTGGGCTGATGCACATTCACAGACCAGTGCTGGCTCACAGAAGACACAGATCACCATTGGTTTGGGTGGACTTGCACTCTACCACCTCCTTTGGTGCTGGATAAGAGCAGAAATGAAACAATTGTGAATGGGGATCCTCTTCCAATAACACAGTAGACTAAGTTTTAAGGCTGACTCTTCCTATAAAAACAACTAAAAATGATTATATATATTATATACATATACATAAACAGAATATACATATCTTATATACATATTATATATAATATATATAATATATACATTATATATATATATATATATATATATATATATATATATATATATATAAAATCATGTAGGCCAAAACATAATAATGGGCAAAAAGCCAGGGATGATGGTTGCTCTGATACTTAAAGGTGTATTTCAAATCTAGAAAATCTTAGCTTGCCTTCTCAGGCTCATGAACTTACTAGACAGGAAATAATGCCCAGAGCTTATTCTATTTCATGAGAAACATCCCTTCCTGAAAATATGGGAACCTAAGGTTCATAGATTCATATCCTCAGGAAAGGGTGACATGAATCAGATTGACTCTATCTTCAAGAACAAGAAGATATTATTCTAAGGAGGTTTGCGTGGAGCTAGCCCGAAGTGAGCAAACAGCTACTTCAAAGAATTTGCAATGACAGACTAACGCTTCTGTGATTTGTAGTTCATATTTGCTTTGCTATTTTGGGTCAAAATACCTTCAAGTCATTAGTTTAGTTTATTATTATTTTTTTAATGTTTATTTATTTTTGAGACAGAGAGAGACAGAGCATGAACGGGGGAGGGTCAGAGAGAGAGGGAGACACAGAATCCGAAGCAGGCTCCAGGCTCTGAGCTGTCAGCACAGATCCCGACGCGGGGCTCAAACTCACGGACCGTGAGATCATGACCTGAGCTGAAGTCAGACGCCCAACCGACCGAGCCACCCAGGCGCCCCTAGTTTAGTTTATTATTGTCCTGGATTGATATTGACTCAAATTTATAAGAAAGGAACAAATTTCCCTAGAGAAATCTACATTTAACCTATGTGTCAAAAAATTTGCACAAAGAAAAAGAGCAATTCATAGCATAAAATGTAAAATACTAATGGGAAAAAGACTGTGATTGAGTAACTTTAGAGAGAATAGGTAGTAAAAACAAGGTCACAAATATTCAATACTGCACTCATAAGACATAAAATATAACATGACCAGGATATGATATAAATATATGTTATTTGAATAAATATTAGTATATGACATAAAGAAAAAATGCTAGTAAAGATAAACAGCATCACTTTATAATGATAAAAGGGTCAAATTATCAGAAGGATGAAACAATTCTGAACATATAACACCTAATAACTCAGCGCCAAATACATGAAAACAAAACAGACAGAAATTGAGAAACAGACAACAGTAATAGTCAGAAACTGCAATATATCACTTTCCATAATGAATCGAACATCTATGCAGAGATCAATAAACATAAAGAAGACTTGAGCCATACTGTAAACCACTAGTAGAAATCTGTCATTTATTGACCATTCCAGCCATAAACAGAATACATTCTTTTCAAATGCACGTGGAGATTTCTTGAGGATAAATCATATATATTCTATTATATGTGTTTGTGTCTGCGTGTGAATGTGTGTGTGTGTGTGTGTGCGTGTATACCACCCTTTTTTTATCCATTCATCAGTAGATGGACATTTGGGCTCTCTTCATCATTTAGCTATTGTTGATAATGCTGCTATAAACATTGGGGTGCATGTACCCCTACAAATAAGTATTTTTGTACCCTTTGCGTAAATACCTGGTATTGCCATTGCTGGATCATTTATAATAATAAAAGTATTATTAGTTTTCTGAGGAATCTCCATACTGTTCTCCAGAGTGGCTACACCAGTTTACATTCCCACCAACACTGCAAGAGGGTTCACCTTTCTCCACATGGCCGCCAAAATCTGTTGTTTCTTGTGCTGTTCATTTTAGCAAAATATTAGCATATTTTCTTTATTTTTAATGTTTGTTTATTTGTTTGTTTGTTTGTTTTTAATATAATTTATTGTCGACTTGGCTCACATACAGTGTATAGAGTGTGTTCTTGGTTTTGGTGGTAGATTCCCGTGATTCATCACTTACATACAACATCCACTGCTCATCCCAACAAGTGCCCTCCTCAATGTCCATCACCCATTTTTCCCTCTCCCCCGCCCCCCAGCAACCCTCAGTTTGTTCTCTGTATTTAAGAGTCTCTTCTGGTTTGCCTCCTTCCCTCTCTGTTTTAACTATATTTTCCCCTTCCCTCCCCCCATGGTGTTCTGTTAAGTTTCTCAAGTTCCACGTAACAGTGAAAACATATGATAACCTGTCCTTCTCTGACTGACTTATTTCACTTAGCATAATACCTTCCAGTTCCATCCACGTTGCTGCAGATGGCAGGATTTCATTCTTTCTCCTGATGTTAGCATATTTTCACATGTCTGTTAGCCATCTGGATGTCTCTTTTAGAAAAGTGTCTATTCATGTCTTCTGCCCATTTCTTAACTGGGTTATTTGCATTTTTGGTTGTGACGTTTGCTAACTTCTTTATCGATTTTCGAAACTAATCCTTTACCAGATATGTCGTTTGCAAATATCTTCTCCCATTCTCTAGATTGTCTTTTACTTTGGTTGGTTGTTTCCTTCGCTGTGCAAAAGGTTTTTAATTTTTTTTTCAACGTTTATTTATTTTTGGGACAGAGAGAGACAGAGCATGAACGGGGGAGGGGCAGAGAGAGAGGGAGACACAGAATCGGAAACAGGCTCCAGGCTCTGAGCCATCAGCCCAGAGCCTGACGCGGGGCTCGAACTCCTGGACCGCGAGATCATGACCTGGCTGAAGTCGGACGCTTAACCGACTGCGCCACCCAGGCGCCCCGTGCAAAAGGTTTTTATCTTAATGAACTCCCAGTAGTTCATGTTTGCTTTTGTCTCGCTTGCCTCCAGCAATGTGTCTACTAAGAAGTTGTTGTGGGGTCACCTGGGTGGCTCAGTCGGTTAAGCGTCCGACTTTGGCTCAGGTCATGATCTCGTGGTTTGTGAGTTCCAGCCCCGCATCGGGCTCTGTGCTGGCAACTCAGAGCCTGGAACCTGCTTCAGATTCTGTGTCTCCCTCTCCCTCTGACCCTCCCCTGCTCATGCTCTGACTCTCTCTGTCTTTCAATAATAAATAAACATTTAAAAAAAATTTTTTTAAAGTTGTTGTGGATTATAATGGTTTCCTGTCTCACATTTAGGTCTTTCATTCATTTTGAGTTTATTTTTGTGTATGGTGTAGGAAAGTGGTCCAGTTTCATTCTTCTGCATGTTGCTGTCCAGTGTTCCCAACACCATTTGTTAAAGAGATTGTCATTTTTCCATTGGATATTCATTCCTGCCTTGTCGAAAATTAGTTGACCATATAGTTGTGGTTCCATTTCTGAATGTTTCTATTCTGTTCCATTTGTTCTATGTGTCTGCTTTTGTGCCAGTACCATACTGTCTTAATGACTACAGCTTTGTAATGTAACTTGAAATCTGGAATCCTCCTTTTTTTTTTTCAGTTGCTTTGGCTCTTTGGGGTCTTTTGTGGTTCTATACAAATTTTAAGATTATTTGCTCTAGCTCTGTGAAAAATGCTGACCCCTTCCCCAATGCCCTTCCCTCTCTGCTGACAAGACCTCTCCTTCACCTTGGCCTTCTTACCCTCACTTGTTCCCTGCAGGCTAACTCTGCTCTTGACCTCCTACCCACACCACCTACAGGAGCCTGTGCCTCCCTCTCCTGGCTCCTGTCCTGCATGTTTACCCGTCTCCACCCCCGTCCCCCACCGCCATTCCTTCTTCCCTCTCCTTCAGGCCCCTTGCCTATCTTCCTGTACTGGAAAGCCTCCTTCCTGTCCCTTGTACATGTGCATTTTCTGCATCCTCAAGACTTCAAGCAGCTCAGTTCAGCAGAGCTTTACTGAGAAATATTTGACGAGCAGTTACTTCCAGGAGGCAGTTTCAGTTGTAGTTTCCCCCTTGCCAGGATCCCTCAGTCTTTGTTATAACCTCATAGTGCTGTCCCAGGATGGATCTGTGCATTGGAGATTTTTCACAGAAGGACGCATGGAGGGCCAGGCCTTCCTGCATGATGACAGTAACATAGACATGGCAGAGGCACAGGGACTGTGGGCAAGGCAGTCCTGGTACCTAAGATGTGGGACACAGAGACCAAGGACTTGAAAGAGCGCGGGAAGAGCCTCACAAAGACTCTGGCAGACACTGTGGTCCTGCAGGCCCAGAAAGGAGGTGAGTGCAGGGTGGGCGCAAGGGTGATGGAAGGGCTTTCCCAAGGAAGTTCCAGGCCAAGAGCAGAGACCTGTCTCTTTCCACTGGATTTACCTGAGGGTGGGGGTGAGGACTGAGGTTCTGTGGACTTCAGCCCAGGGGTGGTCGTCGCTCACCCAGCACAGGAAAGATGTGGAAGAGAGCAGAGAGGGGCCCCTCTGGTGGGAATCTGTCACTGGTGTGGGGAAAGCAGAGGAACACAGGATGGGATTTGTCATTGTTGGCTGGGGGCAAGCTCGTATCCACTCCAGGAGATCTGGGGCTGAGAGATCTGAGAGGACAACAGCACCAGGGGCTTCGGTCATTTCCGCTATGATGGGAGCTCTTCCCTCTCTATGACTCAAAGACCATAAATGGCCAGTTCCCTGGTCCTCAGCGCAGACCTTGGCTAAGGAAATCACGATGCAGATGGCTTTCAAACCAGGCTGCCTCAGCCTATGTGCAGGGAGAGCTTGGTGGAAGCCTGCAGAAATATCTAGAATCCTGGATGGACTTCTGGGGCAGAACAGGTTCAACCCTGGTGCGGGGCCTTCCCCTCCCCCAGACCCATTGACCTCCCCCCAACAACACTGTCCAAGGAAACCTTCCTTGACCTGTGGGATGCATGTATGTTCTGTTGGTCCCTGGTACCGTGACCCACCTGTGCTGTTACAGCCTCTGGATAGAGACACCAAGCAGGTGGGGATGGAAATGCACCCTCCCAGTGTCAATAGTCCAGGAAAGCCATGGACCCTCTGACAGAAAACTGAACCAGGAAGGTGGGTGTCAGGCAGGAGAGGAAGCCCCATCCATCCTGTCACAGAGTTCCCTTATAGTCCCTTCAGCCCAGGAGCCCACCCCCCCCCCATATCCCCTCCTCAGCCTCAAAATGAGAATCCGTGAGAGTGAGGCCTGGATCCCAGGTGCATCCTCCTGCCAGCTGAAAGGAATTGGGTTGTAGGGTGCAGAACAGACTTGGAGAAGGTCTGGGGTCAATGACGGTTTCAGCCAGAGCTGGAAAGATGAGAGAAGCAAACCTGTCCTCTCTGTCTCACTTAGAGGGCAGCAGTGCTCTGCCATGTGCATGGCTGGCTCTGTGCTTTCTTCCCCAGTGTCCCCAACAGTGAAGGTCACCTGCAGCCAGGCCTTGGAGGGCATGGTCACCGTGACGTGCTGGGCTTTCAGTTTCCCTCCCAGGAATATCTTCCTGATCTGCTTCAGGATGAGGATCCTGTAAGCCAGGATGCCCAACAGTTTAGGGAGTCCTTCCTGATGGGAAGGGGACCTACTGGATGTGTGTGGTCATAAGGATTTCCCAGGGAGAGGAGCAGAGGTTCTCTTGCTACATGGAAGTCCCTGGAACCACACTGCACACCGTGTACCCTCAGGTGAGACTGCAGTGATCATGGAGGAGGCTCTGGCCCTGATCAGGTCAGGAGCCAGGGTGGGGAGAGGAAAGTAGGGATCCCAGGTTAATATAAGGCCTTTTTCCAAGAAATGCCCTGGTGCACCAGAATGGATGACCAACCATTGGGGTGCTATGGTTGCTTCTGTTGCTTTTGTTATTGCCATTATTGTGTGTGTCCTTTCATATAAGAAGAAACCACCAGCAGCTGAGGGAAGCCCAGGTGAGAATCTGGGCAGATGGTGGGATGGGAGGGGCTTTCCTGGGGTATGGGATCCCTCATCTGTATCCGCACAGATCGGAGGGGACGACAAGCTCCTGTAACAGGAGTGGGAAGTGTGAGTGCTGAGGTGGCCTGTGAGCCACATCTGCATCCACACCCTTAGCCCTGCTCACAGCCAGGGTCACCGGGGCCTTGAGTGTGGAACATGGCCGCTCCTGGCTCTGGCTGAGGATTGGGCAGAGAGGGCTTCACTCCCTGCTCAGCACTTGACCCTACCTCTCTCTACTCTCAGACTCAGCAGGGCTCACCCTGGGGTGATGCGTGGCAATTATGTCCTGACTGCAGAGGGCCCAGGAGATCATGGGATCAGAGGGGCACAAGCAAGAAAGGGTCAGAGAGCTAGCAGGGAGGGATTCAACACTGGGGAGGAATCCAGACAAGAGTTGATGACCCTATTTCCTTCCTATGTGCACTCTTTCCCCAATCTCTCCAGCCATCATGAGGAATCCAAGAAAAGGACCCACAAGACCACACCTAGGGGTCAGTATGTGGTGCCAGAGCCCTGCCTATGATGTTCCACTGGGAGGATCCACTTATAGCAGATAGATGAGTCCTAAGCACAGATGGTCACCTCTGTCCACTATGCAGCCCCTAAAACTGTTCCTCCAAGACCTGTGTCCTGAATTGTTCCTCTGGGTCACTCCCACCTGTACTCTTTTCTGGTTCCCTCCACCTGCCCCCATTCTTGTTGGAGTTTCTCTGCAGAACATTTGCAAAAGGAGATGCAGGCCCCCTTGACCATTTGGGGAGAGGGGGGCAAGTCATTCTCGGGGCAGCTGTGCCCTCTGTTTTGATCCTGCCTCCAGGATTTTCCCTGTCCAGCCTCTCAGGGCACAGCCCAAAAGACCATTTAGAGCAGAGCATGTGGACTGTGCCCTATGGCCTCACCTTGCCCTCTTTGAGCCAGCGCTTCCTTGTGGTGGTCTCTGCCCTGTAGATTTGAAGGAAGGGATGGTCAATGTGATTTCCCCATAATCAAGCTGCTTGAGGGGAGGGAAATAGGAAAACACGTTTTGTGTTTGGTCAAAGAACAAGGTGACACATGAAACAAGAAAAGGTGGAGAGTGCAGGGCCTGGGGACTTTCTGTTGATTCTACCATTTATTTGTGACCATCATGGAGGGTGACTGCCTTCTCACTTGTGAACCTAATGTGTTTATACATTGGTCCTAATGTGTTTATACATTGTCCAGTCTGGGGCAACCTGGGATGGTTAGTCATCCTGCCCCACATTGAGGGACTGTGACCATGTCACAACCAGAGTAAGGGCCATGCAGGTCTGTGGTTGTTCCTGCTGTCTCTTGGGGTGGTCCTCCCCAAGGGAACATCAGTTCTAGTTCCTTGGGATCAAAATGGTTGCCTCATACGTCATTGGTGCACTTGCTGGAGAAAGAGCATGAAAGTCATGCACTAATTTCTCAAATGCCTACTTTAAATGTTGGTGTCAAAACAAGTGATTTCCACTAATTAACTTTGATAGGAAGAATTTCCTTGAACAGTGAGCTTCCCAGGCATGTAAAGTGGAACAGAAATTCCAAGGGGGCCCCTGTCTGGGAGGGTTCCATGTGGGCGGTGGGGGGAGGTGGTGTGGTGGCAGTCTCAGGATGCAGAGGGTAGACAGACAGCCTCACCTAGGAAGTCTCAATTACCACCTAGACCTCATTTAGAAGAACGTTGCTACAGCATTACCTGCATTGCCTTGTCCAGTCCCTGCTAGGATCGGGGCAGGAAGGCCCTGGCAGCCTGGACCAAGCAGCACTGGGAAGAAGCTGTGATTCCAGGTGCATGTGGGCCAGGAAGGAGGAGGGAAGGCCAAGTGCAGTCTGCAAGCCTGGGCCAGGGGTGAGGCTGGAGGGCAAGGTCAGGCTTCTATGAAGGTGGAGTGCTTCTGAGTCAGGTCAAGTGCAGACCCCACCGCAGCCCACTTCTTCTAGATGGGACCTGCTGGTCACCTGGGCTTTCTGATGTGCCTTCCAGTTAGGAGTTGCTGGTTCAGTGCCATAGGAGGGGGGAAGCTGAGCTGCAGGTGGAGTCAGTGCCTGTGGCAGAGGAGCCAGCAAGCAGACACCTGTGCGTGGGTGTTTATGCAGGTGGGGAGCCGGACAGCTAGGGAGAGAAGGAGCTGTGTTTGTGCCACTGCTCAGCCGGGACCAACACGCAACAGGGACATGTCTTTCAGGGAGGGCCTGTACTCTGCTGGGGGATGGGTCGAGGCTTGAGAGGAAGGAAGACATTGAATTTCTGCTCCAGGGTGTTGTCCTTGATCATGGGGCCCTTTCCTGCTGCTGTCTGGTGAGTGGTGGAAGCAGAGGGATGCTGAAGGATCATGGGTAGAGACAGCAAGGGCTGAGAAAAGGGATGAGAGAGGAAAACAAGTGAGGGTACTGGGTGGCTCCGTGGGTTAAGCATCCGACCTCAGTTCAGGTCATGATCTCATGGTTCGTGGGTCCAGCCCCGAATCAAGCTGTACCATATAAGGTACTACTATTATTATGTTTTATTTATTGTCTCTTTTCTATCAGATTGTAAGCATTAGGAGAATATATGTTCTGTCTGTTTCATTAAATAATTACCAAGCCTAACACACAGATTGGCACAGAGATATTCACTTAATATACTTGGAAATAGGAAGGAAGGAAGGAAGGAAGGAAGGAAGGAAGGAAGGAAGGAAAGGAAAGGAAAGAGGGAATGAATGCTGTGACCAGAATTCCTTAATGTTTACTTGAAGGCTGGAAAGAGGAAAGTTTATGGGTGTTTGGTGTGGTGGGTCCTGTACACGTGTGGATGCATCTGCACATGTTCCTACGTAAGTTTAGTGCCTGCCTGCTGGCCTTGGTTGCCTGAGCAAGCAACTAGGACTATGCACAGTGCCTCCTGCACTCACATTTCAAACACATTGGGCACTGTAGACAAGCAGTGCTTAACCACCAGATGCCTTTGAGATGTCTGGGACTCAGGAAAGGGCTTTTCCTGTTGTAGGTCATTGGCTCAGCTACAGAGATTGAGGCCCTTGGGAGCTCCTGGCTAGCCACTCTCAAATCCCTTGGTTAGCCATCGGGGTATAAATGAGATTTGAACTTGGGTACCAGAGCTCCTGACTCAAGTGTTATGGATAGCAGACAGAGGGACCTGAAGTGGTCAGGAGTGAAGATTATGGCATTTACATGACTGAAAGAAAGAACCAGTATCCCAGCCTCCAGCATCAAATGCTGCAGCAGGAACAAGTGACAGGGACTCCTAGTCCAATGTCCTCTCCATGGAAAGTGCCAGATTATGCATTGGAACATCCAGCATGTTTGTGGGTCTGGCTACAGATCTGAGAACCAACTTTAATGGCCTAGAGACCTTTTCTTCTGTAAGGCCAAAGTCCCTGGTTACTCAGTGGGGAGGAAGCATCAAAGTCAGAGTATATTTGGGGAAACAATTTACAAGCCAAACCCTATGTAGAGCCCTGTCCTGGTGCAGTAGCCCAGGGAGTCCCTGGGGGATGTCCTGGCTAAGCAGGTATAAGGGCTTTTGTTGTCAGCCCTTGGCCACCCAGGGGCATTGCCACTGTGCTCTCAGAGCCTCTCTGAACATCACTGGTGGAGGAGGTGGGCAGGGATGTAGAAAATTACCACACACATGCTCAGGGAAAAGTGTAGGCTGAAAAATGACATGAGAAGAGCTGAAATTTACACCTCAGGCTGATTTCTGGCACACAGACTACAACAATCAAAAATAAAAATAAAAATAAACCTGCTGATGGGAAGAATCTGATTTTCAGAGTTACCACATTATAAGATTGAGGTGACCAGTTTTCAACAACAAAACAAAAATTATACAAAGAAACAGGAAAATAAGATTCATTCAAACAAACCCACAAACAAAAAACCCAGAAAATATCCCCATGAAAGATCAGAATGTGGACTTACTAGACAAGTATTTTATTTAATTTTTAAAATTTCTTTAATGTTTATTTATTTTTGAGAGGGGGGAGAGAGAAACAGAGTGTGAGCACGGGAGAGGCAGAGAGAGAGAGAGAGAGAGAGATACAGAATCTGAAGCAAACTCCAGTCTCTGAGCTGACAGCATGGAGCTCGATGCAAGGCTTGAACCCATGAACCATGAGATCCTGATCCGAGCTGAAGTCAGATGCTTAACCAAATGGGCCACCCAGCCACTCCTAGACAAGTACTTTAAATCAACAGTCTGTAAGATGTTCAAAGAATTAAAGGAAGACCCAAAAAGTTAAAACATTGAGCTATGAATAAAGTAAAATATCGACAAAGAGATACACAACATGAAGAGAAACTGAAAGGAAAGTCTGGTGCTGATATGTACAACAACTGTAATGAAAAATTTGCTAGAGGTATTCAAGAGCAGACTACAGTAAGCAGAACAAAGAATCACTGAGCTTGATGAGAGAACAGTTGAAATTATCTAGTCTGAGGAGCCAAATGAAAAACATTGAAGAGAAGTGAACAGTCTAAGGGAGCACGGAGACACCAGAAAAGGGACCAACATATGCATTTTGGGAGTCCCAGACAGAAGATAGAGAATAAAGTAAGAGAGATTATTTGAAGAAATAATGGTTGAAAACTTGATCCAAATTGATGAAAGACATGAATATAAACATCCAAGAAGAATAGTAAATTCCATTTAGGATGAACGCAAAGACATCCACACCAAGACACGTTATAATGAAACGAAAACCAAAGGCAAAGAGTCTTGAAAGCACTAAGAGAAAAGTGACTCATCAAGTACAATGGTTCCTTAAAAAGTTGACAGATTGTCGTCAGAAACCCTAGAGACCAGAAGGCAATGGGCTGATATGCTGTGTGCTGAAAGAAAAATATTCAATCAAGAATCCTATATCTGCAAAATGGGTCTTCAAAGTGAGGGAGAAACGAAGACATTCTCTGGTAAACAAAGGTAGAGAGTTCATTTCCCCATAGTTGCCCTGCAAGGTTTGCTAAAGGGAATCCTTCGGGATGAAAGGACACTGGACAGTCACTGAAGCTGTGTGAAGAAATACAGATCTCAGTGAAGGTAAATAAATGGGCAATTATAAACATAGTTTTAGTGTGACTTTTTATAAGTCCAGTTTTTGTTTTCTACATGATTTAAAAGACTGATATTTTTTTTAAAGCCGCTATTATTGTAACTTTGTTTTTTTTTTTTGTTTTTTTTTTTAATTTTTTTTTTCAACATTTATTTATTTCTGGGACAGAGAGAGACAGAGCATGAACGGGGGAGGGGCAGAGAGAGAGGGAGACACAGAATCGGAAACAGGCTCCAGGCTCTGAGCCATCAGCCCAGAGCCTGACGCGGGGCTCGAACTCACGGACCGCGAGATCGTGACCTGGCTGAAGTCGGACGCTTAACCGACTGCGCCACCCAGGCGCCCCTGTAACTTTGAATTGTAACTCCACTTTTTGTTTTTGACTTGATTTAACAAATAACACGAAAACAATTATTAGTCTATGTTTTGGGATGATGTATAAAGATGTAATTTTCTGACATCAATTACTGCAAGGGGATCAGATGGGCTACATAAAATGAGACTTTTGGTCTGTTATTGAAGATAAGCTTGTAGAAATACACATTAGAGGGCTATACTTTTAGGATGTGTGATGTGATCCCCATGGTAAACATAAAAATGTCTATAGAGTAATATATGCAAAAGGAAATGAGAGAGAATTAAACCATTTCACTAAAAAAAACTAAACTAAAACTAAAACAACAAATCCAGAAATGAGGAACAATGTATTTATAAGGCATGTAGAAAATAGCCAATTAACAGAGACAAGTCCCTCCTTATCAGCAATTACTTTGAATGTAAATGAATTAAATACTCCAGTCAAAACTAGAGGCTAGCAGAATGGTGACAGAAAGATGATCTAACTCTATGTTGTCTAAAAGAGACTCACTTTATCAAAAAACACAAATAGTTTGACAGTGAAAAGAAGGAAAAGGTATCCCCTGCACATAGTAACCAAGAGAGAACTGGAGTATTTTCTACTGATATCAGACCAAATAGGTTTTAAATAAAAGAAATTTAGAAGAGACAAAACAACAAAGTTTCAATAGAGCAAGAATATCTGACAATGATAAACTTTTAGCATTAATGCCCGATCAACAAAATCTATGAATCAAAGTTTAATAGAAGGAAAAGGAGAAGTAGGGACCCACAATAGTAGCTGGAGAATTCACTGTCCCATTCTCAAAGCTGGACAGAGCACCCCGCAGAAGAAAAGTGAGGAAACACAGGTCTGGAGCAACACAAGAAACCAGCTAGATCTGACACACACATACACAGCACTTTACCCACGAATAACAGAATACACGTTCTTCTCCAGCGCACACGGGACATTGTCCAGGATACACTATATGTTAGACTACAAATTAAGACTCAACAGTATTGAAAGGAGATATGGCACAAAATATCTTTTCCAACCACAATGGGATGCAGTTAGAAATCAAAAACAAAAGGAATACCGGAAAATATACAAATTGGGGGAAATTAAACACACTCTTAACCAATGGGCCCAAAGAAATCCCAAGTGAACTATTTATTTATTTTTTTTTTTAATTTTTTTTTTCAATGTTTATTTATTTTTGGGACAGAGAGAGACAGAGCATGAACGGGGGAGGGGCAGAGAGAGAGGGAGACACAGAATCAGAAACAGGCTCCAGGCTCTGAGCCATCAGCCCAGAGCCCGACGCGGGGCTCGAACTCACGGACCGCGAGATCGTGACCTGGCTGAAGTCGGACGCTTAACCGACTGCGCCACCCAGGCGCCCCCCAAGTGAACTATTTAAAAAAAAAAACATTTAAGTCAGTGACCAACTCCTTCCTTAGCGACAGTTCTGCTCACCGCCCCCCCCCCCCCCCCCCCCCGCCCTCGGTTCCATGTCCACCTTCCTCCCATCAGGAGAGCCGGCCCCGCGGAGGAGGCTGAGGAGGAGCATAGAAAGGAAAGTAAGGGTGAAGAAGACCTGGCTGCATCTGGAGAGGTGTCTGCTGTGCCAGAAGGGGAGGTGGCGGCAGTGGCTGCAGCGTGGGTCGCATCTTGTGGAGAACAGTGCATGGGCAGGGACTCCCTCCTGGCCCTTTCCTCCCCACACCTCAGGTATAGAAGAATAACCTCTCCTTTAGTGAACTATGTGGCCTCTTCTGCTGTCCGCCTTTCCTGGGAAAATGGCTTCAAAATTAGCATTTTTGCCACCTTATTCAACTTATATGCTGATGTATGATGAACGTGGAAGCCTCTGGACTTTACACCAATCACAACCAGCACACTGGCAGCACTCTTCTAAACAAAAAGATGCTATTAGTGTTTCATGACTAGAACCAGTAAAGACAACAGAATTGTCTGCATGTTTGCACGTTGTTCACCCAATATCAAGTACACTTTATTCTTCTCACATGGAAGTGCTGTTGATCTTGGTCAGATGAGCAACTCTACATAGGACTGGGATCACAGAGTAATTGTCATATGCTCTCATAGGATTATTCTGGGTATGGCCCAAGTTCTGGGAAACCATCAGACAAGAACCTCTATGCAGGTATAGAAGCTGCTTGGCTTGCTCTTAGGACAAGATATGGATAACGCCCTGAAAATGTGATTCTATAATGGCCAAATTAGAGAGGGACAGTACCATCTGTGGATCTTGCGGCTTGGTGTAAGAGTACTTGCATAATTCTTCATTCCCCTTTGACCTCGGCAATGCCAGTCGCTTTTCCTGATACCATGAAGACCTACTGTTTGGATGCATTCCCAAACATTGATGAAGTCTCTAAGATAACCTCTCCAGTATTAATAATTCACAGGACTGAAGATGAAGTCATCTTGACTTTTCACATGGCCTCACATTGTTTGAGTCTTGTCAAAGACCAATGCAGCCTCTGTGGGTAGAAGGGGCAGGTCACAATGATATGGAACTTTATGGACAATACCTTGAAAGTTTGACACAGTTTGGATCACAGAAACTGGTTAATTTGTAGATTAGTCTGTAAATTTGCATACTGGGCTTTCTCTTCTTGCTGCACTGAATTCTTTGGTAAATAACACGAGGCCTGAAGGTTTTGTTTGCAAATCATGTGAGCTGCCTTCATAAATGTACCGGTAAGGAATTGTTAACAGACTTCATGGAGGTTTTCATTACCAGAACTAGAAACTGGAGATAACAGTACCATACCTCCTCTTAAAGGAGACAATGTATGATAACCAGGGAATACAAAAAACTCAATGTATTTTACAATAAGATAAGCATTTAAACCTCTATCCGTATACAACAGAGTGTAGGTCATCTCTAGTGAACTTGCACATTTTTAACAGTTTATTCTATTGTGAGTTCTTGAATTGTTTTAGATATACAGCTTTTTATTGAACAAATATTATGTTGTATACCTGGATAAGACTTAGTACATTGAGCTGTTTTCAAAATATTTTTTTAAGTTTATTTGAGAGAGAGAGAGAGAGAGAGCAGGGGAGGGGCAGAGAGAGAGGGAGATACAGAATCCCAGGCATGCTCTGTACTGTCAGCACAGAGCCTGATGTGGGGCTCGAATTCACGAACCATGAGATCGTGACCCGAGCTGAAACCAAGCGTCAGATGCTTAACCGACTGAGCCACCCATGTGCCCTGAGATGTTTAAAAATATCTATAAATTTGTTTCTGATATGCAAAAGCAGTCGGCAATAATTTTACAGCATTTGATTTTATAGAATTAAAATTTCATACAGTACTCATTTTGATGTTTAAAAATAATTCACAGTGGGGCGCCTGGGTGGCTCAGTTGGTTAAGCATCTGACTTTGGCTCAGCTCATGATCTCCCAGCTTGTGGGTTCGAGCCCCATGTCGGGCTCTGTGCTGACAACTCCGAGCCTGGAGCCTGCTTTGATTCTGTCTCCCTCTCTCTCTGCCCCTCCCCCACTCATGCCATGTCTCTCTCTGTCTCTCAAAAATAAATAAACATTTTTAAATTTTTGTAAATAAATAAATAAACAAATAAAACAATGAAAGAAAAAGGAAAAGAGGGGGCACCTGGGCGGCTCCATTGGTTAAGCATCTGACTTCTGATTTCAGCTCAGGTCATGAGATCAAGCCCTGCTTTGGGCTCCATGCTGAGCATGGAGCTTGCTTAAGATTCTCTCTCTCCCTCTGCCCATCTCCCCACTCACCCACACACGCTATAAATAAATAAATAAATAAATAAATAAATAAATAAATAAATTTAAAGAATTACAAAAAGAAAAAGTCTAACTTGTAAATGAATGAATATTGAAATAATACACACTATGGATATATTTTAAAGCCTTTTGTTCTGCTTGTTCTGTGGTTACATCTAAGACTATAGTACATGATTCTCTTTAAAGTGTATCAAGTATTGTGAATATTTTGGTTCAGATGTGTCAATTTAACAGTAAAACAAGTATACCGCCAAAAAAAATCATCAGAAAATATTTAGAGATACCAGAAAACAAAACTCAATATATCCAAACTTATAGAATACAGGGAACACAATGCTAATGGGGAAATTTATAGCTGCAAATGCTTATATCAAAAAAGATCTCAAATCAACAACCAAACTCTACAACTTAAGAACTAGTAAACAAACAACAAATAAACTCACAGCAAGAAGAAAGTTGAGAATCAATATTATATCAGAGATAAATAAAACAGGGAATAGAAAAGCAATGAAGAAAATCAATGAAGCCAAAAACTGATTCTTTGCAAAGATCAATAACATTGACAAAGCTTTACCTAGACTGACTAAAGACATAAAGAGAGAAAACACACTACTAAAATCAGAAAGGAGGGGCGCCTGGGTGGCTCAATCGGTTAAGCATCCAACTTCGGCTCAGGTCATGATCTCACAGTTCCTGAGTTCAGGCCCTAACCAGACTCTGTGCTCAGAGCCTGGAGCCTGCTTTGGATTCTGTGCCTCCCTCTCTCTCTCTCTCTGCCCCTTCCCCGCTCACACTCTGCCTTTCTCTCTCTCTCTCTCTCTCTCTCTCTCTCTCTCTGTCTCTCAAAAATAAATAAAAAATAAAATAATAAAATAATAATAAAATCAGAAAGGAACGTGTAGATATTATTACCTATTCTACAGAAATAAAAAGGAATATAAGAGAGCACTGTAAACAATTGCTTGCCAACAAACTGGAAAACCTAGATGAAATGGATAGATTCCCTGAAACTAAAACCTACCAAGACACAATTATAAGAAAATAGAATATCTGAATAGACATATAACCAGAAAGGATATTAAATTAGTAATCAAACACCTGACAAAGAAAAGCCTTGGACCTCATGGCTTTACTGGTGAGTTTTACCAAACACTTACAGAACTAATACCAATCCTTTTCAAACTCTTCCCAAAAATTTGAAGAAAAGGGAAACTCTTCTGAAGTCATTCTATAAAGTTAGCATGGTCCTGATACCAAAGCCAGACAAACACACTACAAGAGAAGAAAGCTACAGATCAATATCCTCCATGAATATTGGTGCAAAACTCAACAAAATACTAGCAAATTGAATTTAAGAGCATATTAAAAGGATTATACATCATGACCAAGTGAGTTTTATTCCTGGAATTCAAGGAAGTGTCAACATAGGAAATCAAGTAATACATCACATTAACAAAATTAAGGTTAAAGAAAAAAAAACACATGATAATCTCAATTAATGCAGAAAAAGAAAAAATTCAACACCCTTTCATTATAAAAGGACTTATACAACAAGGAATAAAAGGAAATTACCCCAACATAATAAAATCCAATTATAAATGCCCCAGTTAATATCAGTGTTGAAAGCCTAAGAGATTTTCCCTTAAGATCAGGAACAAGGCAAGGATGCCTGCTTTCACCGTTTCTAGTCAATATGGTATTGGAAGTTACAGCCAGAACAATTAGGCAAGAAAAAGATATAAAAGGCATCCAGATTGGAAAGGAAGGGGTAAATCTATCCCTGTTTCATTATACAACCTTCTATGTAGAAATTTTTTTTAATTCTGCAAAAAAAATTTTTTAATTCATAAATGGATTCAGGAAAGTTGCATGATACAAAATCACATGAAAAAATCATTTGTATTTTTATACACTCACAATGAACAGTTCAAAAGGACATTAAGAAAACAATTCTATTTACAATAGCATGAATAAAAATAAAATATGTGGAAAACTGACCTCACCAAGGAGGCAAAAACTGGTACAGGGAAAACTAAGAAACCTGCTGAAAGAAATCAGTGAGGACATTAAGAAATGGAAAGACTTTTCTGGATTGAAAGACTTAATATTATTAAGCTGCTAATACTACCCACAACAATCAAAAGATTCAATGCAATCCCTCTCAGAATCTCATGATATATTTTGCAGAAATAGAAAAATCATATGGAATTTTATTTGGGGTCAAGGGACACCAAAAGCCAAAACAATCATGGAAAAGGACAAATTTGAAGGCCTAGTTTTGAATTTTGTCATTTTGAAACTTACTTTAAAGTGACAGTAATCAAAAGAGTGTGGTACTGGCATAAAAATAGATATACATACTTATGGAATAACAGAGTCCAGAAAATAACTTGGATATATGGTCAAGTGGTTATTGACTAGGGTGCCAAGACCATTCGTTGGAAAAGGACAATCATTTCAACAAATGATTGGGAAAACTGGATACCCACATCCAAAAGAAAAAAGGTGACCCATACCTAATACCACATTCAAAATAATCTCAAAATGGATTAAAGACCTCATCATAAAGGCCAAAATTAAAAATCTTAGAAGAAAAGCATGGGTCAAAGCTTCACAACATTAGATTTGACAAAGATTTCTTGAATGTGACATGAAATGCACAGGCAACAAAAGAAAAAATAGACAAATTGGTCCTCATGAAAATTTAAAACTTTTGTGCATCAAAGGACAGTATCAACAGAGTAAGAATGCAATCCAAACATGGGAGAAAATATTTCCAAATCACAAATCTGATAAGGGATTAATATTCAGAACACATTAGACAACTCCTGAGATGAAAAAAGACAACCTGATTAAAAAGCGGTCCAAGGACTTGAACAGACATTTCTCCAAAGACGATATACAATGGCCAATGCATCTGAGAAGATATGCAACATCAATAATCATTAGGGAAATGCAAATCAACACCACAGTGAGATACCAGTTCTTAGGGGAAGAAGTGGTTTCTTCCAGCCCTCGTACAGGGGGACAAATGAGGGTCCATGGATACCACTTCACACGCACGAGAATCGCTACTATTTTAAAAATAGCAAAATAACAAGTGCCAGTGAACAGGAAAAGTGATTAGAACCCTTGTACACTGTTGGGAATGTAAAATGAGCAGCCACTATGGAAAACGGTATGAAGCTTCCTCAAAAAATTAAACATAGAATTATCATATGATCCAGCCATTCCATTTGTGGGTATATACCCCCAAAAAATTGAAAGACGAGATATCAACAGATATTTATAAGCCCATACTTAGAAGCAGTATTATTTACATTAGCCAAAAGAATTAAGCACGGGATGAAGGGATAAGCAAAATACGGTATATACCTACAATGGAATGCAATACGACCCTAAAAAGAAGGAACAACCTGACACACGCTACAACACAAATGAACCTTGAGAGGATTGTGCTAACTGAAATACACCAGCCACCAAAACACGGGTACTGTATGATTCCACTTACATATGGGGCCTAGAATAGGCCAATCCATACAGACAGGAAATAGAATGATAGTTTGCAGGGGATGTGAGAAGGCGATAATGACAGATTTTTGTTAAATGGATAAAGAGTTTCAGTCTTGACTATATGAAAAGAGTTGAAGATAGATGGTGTTAACAGTTGCCTTGGAGTAAAAATGTACTTAATACGCTGAACAGTACACCTAAAAATGGTTAAGATGGTAAATTTTACATTTTATGCTTTAAAATTATGGTAAATTTGGTCATTGATGCTAACTACCATCATTTTCTAAACATTAAAAATTAAGTAAATGAATTTTTTTAAAGGTGCAGGGAATAGCCACCTGATTAAGGTTTATGGATCTAGACGTCAGGGGCATGCAGGGATATTCCCTCCAAGGTAAGACACCGATTATTGCGAGTTGCATCTCTCACTGCAAAGAAGGAAGGACATGGCCCAGGGGACACGTGGGGTTCCAGCAACACACATTTCACCCCTAGGGGTTACGTTTGGCCCACGTCTGGATGACCTAGAGGGATGCTAGCTTTGAGTGGGACCAGAACAGAAAGATCCAGGCCATGCTACATTCAGATACCATCTATTGGACCTCTTGATGGTAGAAGGGTCGATGCTGGGAAAGGATGCGGTGCGGAGCTAAAGGAAAGCACTAGTAGGAGAATCACATGCTGGCACCTCAGGTATTGTAGTAAAGCCCATGCCATCCACAAAGAGTAGTAGATTCTCTTTTAGAGGTAACACGTGGTGTGTTTCAGGACCTGAGAAGAGAGAATACTTGTCCATGGGACACCAAGCAGGCACATGATTGAAAATGATCATATGCAGGGCGCCTGGTGGCTCAGTCGGTTAAGCATCCAATTCTGGATTTCAGCTCAGGGCATGATCTCACAGTTCGTGATGCTGAGTGTGGAGCCTGCTTGGGATTCTCTCTCTCTCTCTCTCTCTCTCTCTCTCTCTCTCTCAAAATAAACTTTTAAAAAATGACCATATATGCTGGGTTCTGTATAACACACTAAGTCATAAATTAGCCAGGTCCACAGCAGTCCATCCTAAATGGAAATGGTTTCTCTGCACTGACGCCTGAATCACATGTTAACACTCATCAGAAAACATCCACCCCTGAAGAGACACTGAAACACTAAGCAGACAAGTTGACCTTAGCAAGCCTTTATCAGTGGTCAGCCCAGGACCGGTGGAATGGGCGCATGAATGGAGTGACCACAAGGCAGAGATAAAGCCACATAGGAATCCAGCAGCAATGATTCCCAATGATTCCCATTTGGTCTACTGCTACCTCTGAATGTCCACCCTGTCAGAAACAGAGACCAACACTGGGCCCTGCTATAACACCATCTCTTCAGGTGGTCAACTGTCCATGAAGTGACAAGTTGACTGCATTGAGCCCCTTCCATCCTGGAAGGGCTAGACATTCATCCTCACAGGGACAGACACCTATGCCATGTGAGCGCTTTCCTTTCCTCCCCACAGAGCCAGTGACACTGTCTAGGGGCTATCAAAAGGCCTGATCCATGGGCTCAGAATTGCTCTTAACACGGTATGTGGCTGGGAGATCCCTCACAGTGAAGCAGGTACAGGATATGCCATGACTATGGGATCTACCTGTCATGTCACATTTCAGATGGTCCAGATCTAGTCGGCCACACAAAATGCTGGATGGCCTTCTAAGGCACAAGATGTCAGTTTTAGGGGGAAAACCCTGCCATTTTCCATGATGCAACATATTTATGGAATCAGACATCTCTATATGGCGCTGTGGTCTCAATAGGAAGAGTATGTGAGTCCAGGAACCAAGGGGTGGAAGCAGGTATCGATCCATGTACCATTGCTTCCAATCACCCGCTGGGGGAGGTTATGCTCCTCTTCTCTGTAGTTCTGGGAACGGCAGGTTGGAGGTCCTGGAATAAGGATCGACTGAAACTCATACACATTATGGCTGCCACCAGGGATGTTTGGACTCCCTGTGCCCAGGGCAGGAGTCTGCTCTTCTCCAGGCAGAAGTAATCCACCCTGATCCTCAGGAGGGGGTGGGACTCCTCTTACACAACTGGGATAAGAGCAATGTAGGGGGAACCTGGGTGACAGACGTGGGTGCCTCCTGGTTCTCCCTCGCCCCATTGTAACTATGAAGGGACAAGTGCAGGAACCCAGCCTGAAAATGGCTTGATTTCCAAGGGCCCAGACCCCTCAGATAGGAAGATCTGGGTCACACTCCCAGGTAGCCCACAAGGGCCCCCACACCTGTACTCTGCAATCCATGGCAATATTTCTGCAGAGGCCCTGCTTCCCATGGGCTGGGTTACACAGTAACAGGTCACAGCAGGGACATGAAGGCAGGCTGGTTTCCAGGCGGCATGGGGCTCTCTGAGGGCTGACTGTAGCTGAGGACTCCTCTCCAGCCTTGCTCACCTTCACTTAGGTTGCCTGGTGATCTGTGATAGTGCAACACAACTTTCTCCTGCAGGCCATAATGTGGGGTCAGACTGGCATCTCGGTCTGCTGGCTCTTCCAGCATTTTCTGTCTCCCTCTCCTATCCTCTGATAGGTGTTTCCTCTGATAATATTACGGTGAATTTAACCCCGTCTTGTTTTAGCATCTGCTTACGGGAGG
The DNA here is from genome assembly GCF_028749965.1 of Puma concolor. Classification (NCBI taxonomy): domain Eukaryota; kingdom Metazoa; phylum Chordata; class Mammalia; order Carnivora; family Felidae; genus Puma; species Puma concolor. Next base: position 30,907,752 of record NC_141671.1, read on the forward strand.
ACTAACAAAATCATTTCCATCTGTAAACCAACCACCTACTGCTTATTCCATCTATAAATTCGTCCTCTTTGTCCAGCTCCTCCCATCAGCCTCTGCTCCACTGCATTTGTCTTTATCTCATGAGCTTAGAGGTGTTTGTTGTTTTAAGCCAGTAATTTGGGGGGGTCATCTGGTACACAGCAATAGATCACTAGTAAAGCTCTCTAAAGCTTATTTTATTCTACCTCTCTTTTATTTCCTTGCACTTTGAAAATGTTGTCTTTACTCACTGTTTGCAATTCCTCTCTTCTTGTTCTTGCTTTTATTTTCTATTGTCTTTTGTCTTTGCTTGTGTCCATCTGCCCCCACTTTTCCCTTCCGCTGTCTCCATTATGGATGATTCTAAACATATACAATAAAAGATTCCAAACGAATAAAATAATACTGTATGGTGATGCAGAGAGGAAGCATAACTGGACTTAGAGGCTGCAAGTATAATAACTAGGTATATGGAATACAAGTAAAGGAAATCAAGTTATTAATAGGGTCAGACCTGGGCGGTCCTGCAACCAAGCAGTAATGTTCACACTTATTGCCTGCCCTTCAGGTGAAAGAGCTGCCTCTCAGTTTCATTTTCAGAGCAATAGGAACAGCAACAGAGACACATGCACACGCCTGGTGAAAGGTTACACTGACACAAGCACTTTGGAAATCAAGTTCGCGGGCGCTGGTCTGATTACAGCACATCCTGCATACAGTCCAGCAATCCTAGCCCTGATCGTACACTCTGGGGAATCCCTGGCCCATGTGTCCCAGAAGACACGTTCAGTAATGTTTATGGAAAAAACTGGAATGACCACATAAACATAAATAGGAAATGAGTCACAAAATGTAAAACTTTACACCAGTAAAAATGAGTGAACTACGCCTCACACATCAGAGAGAAGTCAACGAGACAAGACACTGAGTCACAGAAAAATATGTGCAGCATGTGTTCACTTACAGAAACGTTAAAAACAGGCAAAAACTAATAATATTTTGTTTGGAAATATATACACTTATTGTAATATCTTTAGGGCAACTCAAAGGAATTGTAACCAGGAGTCTCAGGACAGAGGTTACACATGGGGGGATGGGACTGGGCAGTGGTCCACGGGGCTTCATTCCTTCTGTTTCTTGTCCCAGTGCAGGTGCCCAGGGGTTTACTGTATCAGAACTCCTTAAACTGTCATTTTTCAAATTGGAGTTTGTTAACCATTCATTCCAGGTTAATGTTTCTAAGGAAATTAAAAATGAAATACCAAAGTTCGTTTCAAAGATACTTCGAAAGAACTATTTGCATTTGGAACAAAACCACGGTCAATTATTCTGCACTATGTTAGAGAGAGGATACAGAATGTTATAACAACAATAGCTTTGGCTACACATAGGGCATTTGATCTTTTGCTTACTGGCATCTCGATTGATTTCTGGCATACAATGTTGCATACAGTGTGCAAGGCAATTCTGTCTTGTGAAGGATTTGAGCGGGCACATTAACCTCACATTCACCTAGATTCAGTACATTCACAGAATGAAAAAGTACATTGTTGCTCAATGTAAATTAAGCTGGAAATCATACAAAGGAATAACCACCAATGAAATAGAAGAAATGAATGGAAACGACAACAGAGCTGCTTTAAAAAAAAAAAAATGGTACATAGTAACAGTGCTTTTTAGAATTTGTAGATGCCTAAATCTCTTCTACCAAATCTCACTGAAAAACATACTGAGACATGTTAAATTTATTATGGATGTTCAATTTATATAAACTTCTCATTATTACCTTCCAAAGAGAATTCTGAAGCATTCAATAAAAATAATGGATGAAAGTAGGATTTGACTTACCAAATCCAAAAAACAATATTTAATTTTAATTTTGGTTTTAACGTGTACCTAAATCCTTTGAGAGCCTCCCTTCCAGAGGTGGATCTGAATGTCCTTCTCTTGGGTGTGGGCTGCCTTGAAGGATTCACTTCAGACAGAAAAGGCTGATGTAATGGTGTGTGACTCTGGGTCCCAGAACAAAAAACACACGGCAGCTTCCAGCTGGGTTTGTCTCTCTCTCTCTTTCTCTGTTGGCTCTAAATTAACTATGAGATGTTAAACAATCATCCATTAGTTTTAAGATTTAAGAAGATGGGGCGCCTGGGTGGCGCAGTCGGTTAAGCGTCCGACTTCAGCCAGGTCACGATCTCGCGGTCCGGGAGTTCGAGCCCCGCGTCAGGCTCTGGAGGCTGTTTCCGATTCTGTGTCTCCCTCTCTCTCTGCCCCTCCCCCGTTCATGCTCTGTCTCTCTCTGTCCCAAAAATAAATAAACGTTGAAAAAAAAAATTAAAAAAAAAAAAAGATTTAAGAAGAATATCTATATCTAAGGGGACAGAATACATACTATTAACATTCAAACAATCTGTTTATTTGGACTTTGGTGTCTGACTGTGATCCAATTAGAGAAAAAGGAAGAACCAGGCTGTCTCGGGCAGATTCCAAGATGGCTGCCCTAACCAACCTCAGGTTGTTCATATTCTCCCAGTTGTTGGATCAAACATTAATCCAGGTGCTAGTGTGAATGGACTTTGCATGCGCAGTTAAGGGTCATATCAGCTGAATTAAAAGTGGAGGGTTATTGTGAGTAATCCTGACCTCATCAGGTGAGCCCTTAATAGGATGGAGTTCTTCCTGAGTGAAGGCCTGGCTGAATGAGCAGGACTCAGGGTGAGGGAGGCCTTTTTTAATTTTTATTTTATTTTAAAAAGTTTTTTTGTTTTGTTTTGTTTTTAATTTTTGGGAGAAAGAATACAGAGCATGAGCAGGGAAGGGCAGAGACAGAGGGAGACACAGCATCTAAAGCAGGCTCCAGGCTCCGAGCTGTCAGCACAGAGTCTGATGCAGAGCTTGAACTCATGAACCTGAGCAAGATCACACGACCTGAGCTGAAGTCGGTCGCTTAACTGACTGAGCCACCCAGGCACCCCAAGGGAGGCCTTGACCATGGAAGGGACCACCAGGCAAGCAGTGCTGGTGGCCACAGGAGCTGACAGCAGCATCCCACTGACATTGTGCAAGGAAGTGGACCCTTGCAGGAGGAGGACCGCAGTCCTCCAGCTCCAGGAAATGGAATTCTGCCAACAGCTCTGTTCAAGCTTGGAGGGGATGTTGAGCGCTAGGTGCAAACACTGCCTGTGACACACCGGAGAGAACCCTCAGCATCACACTGGACTGCTGACCTGCAGAACTGGGACACATGGATGGCTGCTGTCGTAAGTCACTATGGTTGTGGGAATTTGTCCTGCGGCAATAGGAAACCACTGCACAGCCTCAAGTGTACGTAGAGGTCTTGCCCCTGGAATGAATTTATGAAACTTCATGCACACTAGATGGATGAAATAAAATCTTTCCTTGGGGTGCCTGGGTGGCTCAGTCAGGCGTCCAACTTCAGCTCAGGTCATGATCTCACGGTTTGTGGGTTCGAGCCCCACATCAGGCTCTCTGTGCTGACAGCTTAGAGCCTGGAGCCTGCTTCGAATTCTGTGTCTCCCTCTCTCCCTGCTCCTCCCCCCCACTCATGCTCTGTCTCTCTCTCTCCTTCAAAAATAAAAACTTAAAAAAAATTTTTTAACTTTCCTTATTTTTGCTTATGTATTTTTCATTTTATGATTTTTATGTGATCCAATTAAATACTAATAGTCACATTTCATTCATTCATTCAACAACAATTAATTTAGAGCCTACTATACACGAGGAATGGCTTTCTATGCCGGGAGACAGCTTTCACCAAAATAGCCCAAAGCCCCTGTGCTCATGTGCCCTGCATTCTAGAGGCTTCTCAAGAGTGAGACGGAGCCACTGGAACATTTTCAGTGAACACATGATGTGACCTGACTCATATTAGCAAGACCGCTGACTCACATTAGCAGGACATTAGACTCCCCTGTGGGGAGAAGAGCCCCAGGTGGCAGGTGATGCAGGGCACCAGGGCCACAATCCAGGAGGGACAGGATGGTGGAGACTAAGGGGAGGAGAGGGCCTGAGGGATGAGAGAGACAGAGAGAAGGGCTGCAGGCACAGGGTGAGGAAAAGAAGCAGAGGGAAAGAATTCTAAGCAGTGGAATTCTCAGATTTAAATACATTGTTATACAGATTTTTAATAAATCTCTATCTACAGGATGTAGCAAGACATTCTTTGCATCTACTATTTACTATACTCTGGGGGCTCCCTGAAAACCCATTGCCTCCTTATGATATTCAGGGTAAAGAAAACAATACCAAGTGCCCCAACAATATGCACATAATTTAAGTATTAATTCAAACACAGGAAATGGGAGAACACTGGTGAAGGGCATCTGGCTGCACTGAACACTTGCAACTGGGAGGTGATTATAGCTTGCCCACTCTTCCAGCGGAAATATACATAACAGTTGTGCATCCATGGACTGAGGAAATGTCCAGCATTCACACAGATAATCTTGGGGCTATGGAATGAAGGTAATGTTAAAACACAGGAGTCAGGGCCCCCTGGGTGGCTCAGTCGGTTGAGCATCTGACTTTGGCTCAGGTCATGACCTCACGGTTTGTGAGTTTGAGCCCTGCGTCAGGCTCTGTGCTGACAGCCTGGAGCCTGCTTTGGATTCTGTGTCCCCCCTCTCTCTCCACCCCACCCCTGCTTGTGCTCTGTCTCTCTCTGTCTTTCAAAAATAAATAAAACACAGCAGTCACTGATACATTGTTTGGGAAAACTTAAGAGTTTTGTGAGTCTGACTGCTGTGCTGGATGGTCACTTTTCTGTAGGGTGGGGCCAAAATCACATTTACAGTTTAGATTCCTGATGTTCAGGGGTTACCAACATTGTGCGACCACTAGCGTTAATCAACAAGAAGGAAACTGGAATCAGGTACAGCTTCTCCATGTCTAAAGAGAAAACCTCTGTCCCTCCTTTTCTGTCCCCAGGGTGAGCCCATTCTCTTGTATCGAATTCCCTGGGAGTGAGTTTTCTAGAATAATCCAGAGGAAAAAAGGTAAGGGGTAGGAGGTAAGAGAATCCAGTTCAGCGAATATTCCGGAAAGGACTGTGCAGGAAAAGGAGTTGAGCCCAGCCTGTGCGTCTTTCCCTGTTTTCCTCAGACAGCCCCTGGGCCAGGACTCAGGAAGACAGGATGACAACGTCACCTGACCACCGTGCATGCGGAGAGAGGTCAGGGCAAAGTCTCAAAACTCCCGGGAGGGCCTGACTCTTCATGTACCCTCACGAGGGCGGTGTCTGGCGCAGGGAAGGCCAGGGTTAGGGAGTCCTTAACTCCCCTGGTTTTACTTCTTCTCACAGCCTGGGTCACGTCCTCCTGCCTGGATACTGATGACGGAAGCCCAGTGCGCACTCCCATTGAGTTTCCCGTTTTAGAGAAACAATTAGCGTCACCGCTGTTGCCGCATACAAAATTCTCGGGAACAGGCTCCGTTCAGCTTTTCCCAAGACCCCGAGGGTCTGCTGCATGGACCCCACAACCCGTCCTCCTCCTGTTCTCGGGAGGCCTACTCCTTACCGCGACCTGGGCGGGTGACTGCGGGGTCGGGAGGAAAGGGCCTCTGCGGGGCAGGAGCGCGGGGACCGCCCGCGGGGATGCAGGACCCCGAGGAAGGCGACTGTCCGCCGCCCCGACCCCAGACCAGCACCTGCCCCTTGCCCACCCCCCACCTGTCCTCCCCCGTCCCTCCCAGATTAGGCCCCGCTCTCACCCACTCAGATCCCCCTCCCCCTGCCCTCCCGGCCGACTCCCCCTGGGACGTGGGCCCCGCGCGGGGAGGAGGGTCGGGCGGGGTCTCAGCCCCTCCGCGCCCGCAGGCTCCCACTCCCTGCGGTATTTCCACACCGCGATGCCCCGGCCCGGCCTCGGGGAGCCCCGCTTCATCGCCGTGGGCTACGTGGACGACACGCAGTTCGTGCGGTTCGACAGCGACGCCCGGAATCCGAGGATGGAGCCGCGGGCGCAGTGGATGGAGCAGGAGGGGCGGGAGTATTGGGACGAGCAGACGCGGATTTACAAGGACAACGCACAGATTTTCCGAATGAGCCTGCAGAACACGCGCGGCTACTACAACCAGAGCGAGTCCGGTGAGCGGGCCCGAGTCCAGGTCACGACCCCCATCCCAATGTCCGCCCTTATTTCCAGGTCCGAAGGTCACCCCGAGGTCCACCGACAAGCCCCTAGACCGGAAAAGAGCCCAGAGGGCTTGCTCGGGTTTTGTTTCCAATTTAAGCTGAACAGGCTCAGTTCCAGAACAACCCAGGGATTTCTCGCGGGGGCGGGGCCAGGGTCTCACCGGGACTGGGGCTTTCTGGATGAGAAGTGGGGCGGGACAGGCGGGTCCCCCGCGGGTACAGTCAATTCTCCAAGAACGGCGCGGATTACGGGGCCCTGAACGAGGACCTGCGCTCCTCACCCGGCAGATCACCCGCCTCAAGTGGGAAGTGGCCGGTGTGGCCGAGGGCTGGAGGAACCACCTGGACGGAGAGTGGGTGGAGGGTCTCCGTAGGCAGCTGCAGAACAGAAAGCAGATGCCGCAGCTCGCAGGGATGAGGGGGCAAGGAACTTCCCCAGTCTTCCCTCAGCCTGGGGCCAGTGTCTCTCTATTAGGAGAGATAAATGGGACTGATGCCAGAATGCCCCCCGCCCCCCACTCCAGGGGTGGAGAGAGGAAGGAAACAGCTCTGGTGTTCAGACTGGGTACCAAAGAGCAACCTGTCCAGAGTGCCCACGCTTCTCCCTGGACAATTAAGGAATGCAGTCCCTCGGGGATGGAGGGGGAAACCATCTCTGAAGTAACTGATCAGCGACTCTGGCAGCGGCTTTAGGAACCATGGGGACTTTCTTAGTTTTGTTCTCTACCCCAAAACCAATGTGTTTGAATTCGGACTCCAGCTTTTCTGAGTCACTGGGCCTCAGGTCGGGACCAGACCAGACTTTTTCTCCGCCCCCCCCCCCCCCCCCAGATCTGCCTCCTACCTTAGGCTATCTTGTCCTAATTAAAGAACTTTCCAGACAAGAAGAGATCATCCAAGATGTCTATGCCTAGGCTGGTGTCTGGGTTATTGCTCCCTTCTCCCACCCCAGTTGAACTGTCCTTTCTCAGGATGGTCACATGAATGCTGCTGCAGTGGCCCAAGACAGACATGAATTTTTTTTTATTTTCTGACCCTTCTCCTCAGACCCTCCAAAGACACATGTAACCCACTACCCCATCTCTGACAGTGATGTCATCCTGAGGTGCTGGGCCCTGGGCTTCTACCCTGGCAGCGTGATGGGGAGGACCTGACCCAGGACTCAGAGCTTCTGGACACAGGCCTGCAGGGGACTGGACCTTCCAGAAGTTGGTGGCTGTGGTGGTGCCCCCTGGAGCGGAGCAGAGATACACATGCCATGTGCGGCACGAGGGGCTACAGGAGCCCGTCGACCTGAGATGGGGTAAGGAGGGAAACCTGGGCACAGAGCCTCTTCTCGGGGAGATGTCCCTTCTGAAGAACTTCGGCAAGGTAGGGGCTTATGCCTGGGGTACAGGGTCCCTCCCTTCTCTCCCAGAGCCTCCTCCTCTCATCATGGACATCGTTGCTGGTCTGGTTCTCCTGTGGTTACTGTGCTGGTTAGAGCTGTGATCTGGAGAAAGAAGCACTCAGGTAGGGAGAGGCTATACTCTGAGTTTCCCTATCCCACTTAATGGGAAGTACCACCCACACACATGTGCTAGTCCAGTGTGGAGTGGAATGCTAACAATTTCTTTTTAGTAAAACACGTGAAAATGAAGGACAAATGTTTCACCTTGATGAATCTGGTGATGGGGACCTGATTCACAACAGTCATAGGACAGAGAGGAAGGCCCCTGCTGAGGACAGACTATAGGAGGGCGGTTTGTCCATTCCCCACACAGGTACTTTCTTCATGTTTCCTGATCCTGCCCTCAATTTGTAGCCACAGTTCTGGAAGTTTCTCTGGGGTTCAGAACTAGGTCTAGGACCTCATGGCCCTGCCTCCTAAATGGCCTCAAACACGGTGTTTTCTTCCCACAGGTGGAAAAGGAGGCAGCTACATTCAGTCTGCAAGTAAGTATGGAGGGGGTGATCCCTGAGACCCTGGGATAGTGTAGACAGGATCCCATGGGGAGCTCACCCACTCCATAGTTCCTCCTTTAGTCTCATCTCCTGACCACATCCTGTTTGTATTAACCCGGGCAGTGACCGTACCCAGGGCTCTGATGTGTCTCTCATGGCTCTTAAAGTAAGATCCTGGAGGACCTCAAGTGGGGAGGGGTTGGGCAGAGGGAACACGACTGGGTTATGAGAATTCTTTGAGTGGGACGTTTTGAGGATGCAGTGGGGTGAGATTGTCACCACTTACAGTGAGTGATCTGAATCCAGCTCAGTGTTCCTGAATCCAGGAAACCAGCTCAGTGCTCCAGGCTGGGGATGTCTGCTCCTTCCACTGGGGTGTGAGCAGTGGAAAGAGTGTGAAGTGATGGGATTCTGGAAGCAATCTGTAAATGGACCTTACAGCACAATCTAATGAATTAGATCTTGAGTATGAGAAAGAGGAGCCAGGGAGGACCCCAAAATTCTGGACTATGCAAGTGGAAAGATGGAGTTGCTGTCAGCAGAGATGGGGAAAATTCTGGAAGGAGCATATTTGGGGAGAGGCACCACAGACAGTCAGTGAAGAGACATGAGATGAGATGTCTATTAGAAATGTGAGAGAATTGGGGCGCCTGGGTGGCGCAGTCGGTTAAGCGTCCGACTTCAGCCAGGTCACGATCTCGCGGTCCGTGAGTTCGAGCCCCGCGTCAGGCTCTGGGCTGATGGCTCAGAGCCTGGAGCCTGTTTCCGATTCTGTGTCTCCCTCTCTCTCTGACCCTCCCCCGTTCATGCTCTGTCTCTCTCTGTCCCAAAAATAAAGGTTGAAAAAAAAATTTTTAAATAAAAAAAAGAAAGAAAGAAATGTGAGAGAATCAACTTGGTAGTCAGATGAGCATGGATGAGTATGGAATTTAGGAGAAATGTCTGGGCTAGAGAAACCGATTTTGGAGATAACACCACGTAGATGATGTTTAGAAACTTCAGGATAGATGAGGTCACCAAGGGGGTGATGGCCATAGAAGAAAAAGGAAAAAGGACCAAACCCTGGACCCCCAGTTCCAAAAGATCTGATCAGACCCCACACTCAGAGCAGTCTGCACAGTCCTGGCTTCACCTTAAAGGCACCTAGACCAGGGAGTCCCAAACTTCCCTGTTCACAGGACTCCCCCAAACACTGTCTTAAGGTTCACAAAGTGTGGAGTATGAGATTCTGTGTGTAGGACAAGGCACTGCTGCTGGTCTTTACATCACACTTTCAGTAGCAAGAATGGAGATGAGGATTCCCACACGGCTATGCATCGGCCTCACTTGCAGGGCTCGTTAAATTAGCGATTCCTTGATCTTGCGAAGTGGACTCTGAGTCTGTGGGTCTGGGGAGAGGCCTGTGCATTTTGTGAGAAGCCTGGCGCTTGGCCAGATCTGGAGCCAGTGAGGTCAGCGATCAGAGCAGCCAGCCTGGGGAGGGGCATTAAAACCACATTTAAATACGTTTTCTTTTCCCTTGTAAAGAGAGGGGAGCACATACCTTGTCAATAGAAGACGTGATGTTGTGAGACACATGTCATTGTTGTATCCTGGGGTCTAGACTGAGTGGGAGGACTAGGGAGTGGTTCACGGTTCGGTGTGACAAACACCTCTGAATGCTTGCTCTCTGCAACTACTCCCCTGATCAATTTTTTGGAGCAAACAATGGAATCCAACTTTTTTCTAAATATGAGATTATGTTGGGGAAGGCCACAGTGCAGGCTTGGGGCTACAGAGCCAGGAATGGAATACACAATCCCACCCTAGGTTGAAGCCCACACAGGAACCCACTGCCCCTACTGCTCTGCACAGACATCACCTGTCACACCACCGACTCCCCTGATGCAGGACACTGGGCCCTGAGTCCAGGACTGACGTTGCTGCTGCTCCTGGCAACAGGAGGTAGTAACTGCCCACACGGCTCCTGTGCAAATGCTTTCTGCACAGTGTTAGCCTTGCTGACACCACCTCCTGAGTCAGGGCCAGCACATGGTCAGCTGCCTGGTGGAGCCTCGTGCTGTCTAACTGGAAGAATGGTAGGAAAATAGATTTTCCTTTTCTATGCAGAGAGGTGGCTTCTACCTCCTAAGAAGACTCTCAATGTGAGAGTCGAATAACAGGACGGCAGTTCGGGTGCTGGGGGCGAGGGCTGGAGAAAGGATGGCTGATTGCTGTTCTCAGAGCACAGACCTGAGGTTGCAGCTTGATCCGGTGCCCTGCAGGCACTCAGGTTCGGCCGAAAGAACAAGCCAATAGATGGCATCTCTCCTCTCATTCCCCTGATACTATTAGACCAGCTTTTGTCTACTCCAGTTTATGCTGACAAATATACGGAAAGGTATTGGGGGTGTTGAAATGATTATTCAAGATGTCGTCACCCGTTGTCTCTGACAACAGAACACCTAGGTCTGTAAGACTTCAGGGGGCCTCTGCGTGCACTGACATGTCATGTTAACGTTTTTATTTCCCTCTGCATGAAAGTACTCTGGGGAGAGAGTCTGTAACATTTATCAGTTTTTATGTGACCCTCACAGAGGACTAAATAACTAACAAGCCAACCAAAAAACCAAAACACCACCTTGGTCTTCTAGTGTGGCCGTAGTGTTCCTCAAAGTCTGAACTGTTAGTTAACAACAACTCAACTGAGAAAAAAAATGGCTTGTTTGAAAATTTTATTTGCATTCTAGTTAGTTAACATATACTATTGTGGATTTTAGTGATTCATCACTTGTATATAACACCCAGTGCTCATCCCAAGTACTCTCCTTAATACCCATCACCTATGTAACCCATCCCCCACCAACCTCTCCTCCAGCAACCCTCAGTTTGCTCTCTGCATCATTAAGAGTCTCTTGGGGCACTTGGGTGGCTCAGTTGGTTAAGCGGCCAACTCTTGGTTTCGGCTCAGGTCATGTTCTCACAGTTTCGTGAGTCCAAGCCCCTCGTCAGCTCTGCACTGGCAGCACGAAGCCTGCCTGGGATTCTCTCTCTCTCTCCCCCTGCCCCACTCACGCTGTCTCTGTCTCTCTCAAAATTAATAAAGAAACTTAAAAAAAATTTTTTTTAAAAGAGTCTCTTCTGGACTCTTAAAAACTGAGAACAAACTGAGGGTTGATGGGGACTGGGAGGGAGGGGAAGTGGGTGATTGGCATTGAAGAGGGCACCTGTTGGGATGAGCACTAGGTGTTGTACAGAAACCAATCTGACAATAAATTTCATATTAAAAAAAATTTTTTTAAAGAGTCTCTTCTGGTTAGAGGAAGCATCATTTAAATTTTTTTTTAATTTATTTTTGAGAGAGAGAGAGACAGAGCATGAGCAGGTGAGGGGCAGAGAGAGACGGAAACATAGAATCTGACGCAGGTTCCAGGCTCTGAGCTGTCAGCATGGAGCCCAATGTGGAGCTTGAACTTGTGAACTGTGAGATCATGACCTGAGGTGAAGTCGGCCACCCAACTGACTGAGCCGCCCAGGCGCCCCAGGAAGCAGCATTTTAGAATCACCACTTACTGTGGGGGTTAGTCTATCAGGGTCTCACTCCTGTTGGGCACCAGGCTTTCACGTCTTTCTCTGCTCAGCACCACAAAGCAGCCAAAAGCTCGGATGGATTTCTTGCTTATCTCCTCAGTCTTGGCTGATGTCCTCAGAGCAAAAGTGAATCTGGAGCTCTGGGCTCCCTGACCTCACCTCTCCAGGCTACAGTCCTCTCCTAGATGTTGGCTGGGCCTCTTCACTGTGTCTACATGTTGAAAATTTTAATAAGATAAACCATGTTTCATCAGGCTTTCTCAGTTGTTCTCAGTGGGATCATGAGTTCCTAAATTACCTCCCTAACCAGTAGTCAGAAGACAAACTACTCTCTAGGCTGAATGTTAGAGTACAGTGTTGAAAGCCAATCCAGATGGGGCAACATCAGAGTGGGCACCAGCTCACAAGGTCAAGGTAAGGATCACAGGTCTAAGAGGGGAACGCTGGGGACAGAGGGGAAGGACAAAGAGTCTCCCGTGTATACTTGGTCCCATATTCAATTATGAGGCCCAAAGGGACCTTCTGTTTCTCTGCGGTCACTGACTTTCCCTTCTTCTCTCTCACTGGCCCTTCTCTGACCTTACTCAAACCTCAGGATCTTTCATTAAAAAGGACATGAATGGAATTAGGGTCATTCTAGGCAAGCTACCCACAGAAAATATGTCTGAAATCCCACATAGCCCAGTTATCTGTCGGGACAAGAGGTGGATGCAGGGGTCAGTCCTGTCCCCACCCTCCCTTGAGTGAGGCCAACAGAGGACTCTTTCCTTCCCCAACGGGTGACCATGGAGGTGGTGGGATCCCCCCAGAATCTTAGGGCAGCAGCAGCTCATTTGTGACCTCCAAGTGGAGTTGTGAGCCCACACACGAGTCAAGTAGTACCTCAGGATCTTTGCAAAAGATCTTTCCATTATCTTTCCTCCATTGTCCTTGGCCTCAGTAGCCAACCTGCCTGCCATCGTCCATACTGTTAGTCCTCCTTCAGAGAGATGAAATCCTCACCATTCTAAGGGGCTAAAAGTGTCCCCTGGAGAAGCTCCCATTGGGGTCACCAACATCTATAAGACTGAGACCAGGGACCAAGAATCAGTGACAAACCAGATTGAATATGACAGCTGAAGCAAAATGCTACACACATTTCCCAGGCTGGGAGGGGGAAGGGTGGTCAGTGCATTCCCGGGACACAACATGGTGAAAACCCTTTGGTCTAAAGTTGGGAAAGCCCAGCTTGTCCTTACAAGAATCTCGACATCACTCACAAGCCTTGCTGGACAGTCCAAACTCTGCTGGCACCGCTAACACTACAGAAGTATTTCTGTACCCTTATCCTTCTGATCTCAATAGTTAGGTCTCCTGTCCTCCAGCCACGTTGCCCACAGCTCATGCTGTGATGAGCACAGTGGCCTGTCCAAGTGCCGGAACTGTTTGTGGTCCATGAAGGCAGTGGCAGGAAGCCAGGCTTGCTTATGCCAGGTGGACAGACATGGTGTGGAAATACACCAGGCAGTGAGTGCCAGGGGTGGAAACAGTTACCTTGGGGTCCAACAGGGAGTGGGCTGTGAACCCACCCTCCCCCCTTCTGGCTCTGCTGCTCCCTGGGCTCCCTTCTGCACCCCACCTTTGTCCAGAGAGGCATCCCTGGGGGCCTGTTATTGCTTTGTGCAGCTGGGACAGATGAGAGGGACAGAAAGACAGAGAGGCCAGGAGAGGGACAGGGTGGACAGAAGGGACCAGAGTTAGGGAGACGGCCTGGGTTTCAGTCAGGGTCAGGGATCCCCAAATGAGTAGAAGGATGGTTAGGAACTGCTTGCACCAACTTCTCCAGACATCTCAGTATCTGTGGAGAACTAACTCTGAAATCCCCACCCACTTCTATAAACACAAACCTCCACTAACTTTGATGGGCTTTTCCAGAATCCTAAGATCTAATCCCAACAAAAGTGCATATGAGTCATGAGAACAATCAGAAGAAACTGAAGGAGGTGGGGTGGGGGGTGGAAAGTAAAAGCCTGGAAAAAGTCCTAGGGAGAGGGCAACCCTGAGGGCAGGGTTCTGCTTCACATCTGCCTCCTTAAACTGGAGATGCTCAAATGCAAACATGGCTCTGTAAGTGTCTTCCCTGAGGCTTCTCTTTACCCATGGAGCAGTCATTGGCCCATTCTACCTTGGACACTTGATCCTGGGACACTCTAGGTGAACCATCAAGGTCATCCGGCTGCTCCAGCCCCAGGCAATCCTTCTTGCTCTCCCTACTTCATAGAGTGAACTCTTCTCCAAGGAAAGGCAATTTATTTTTGTTGATGGACAAGGCAAGTAGGGAAGAAAGAGAGCTAGGGGACGAGGACAGAAAGGGTAGAAAGGTGTAGGGAAGAGGAGATGTCCAGGGCTTTGGGAGGAAGTAGAGATGGGCTATTCTCTTTGCCCAAGCACCCACTCAGATAGCCTTCCTTTGCTCCTCCTTCCTCGTTATCAGTTTCTCCAGACTCCATGCTCACCAGCCCATAATGAGCTTAATCAGTAAAATGACTCCAGATTTACCATAATCAGTAAACGGGCTCCAGAGTGGAGCAGAAGGAGGGTTTGGAACCTCATGGTCTGGCCTCTGAATGCCTTGGACTTGGGGCCAAATACAAGGTCCCTACCCACTGGTGTGGATAATATAAATGTAGATTATTAACTAACCTGATTGGCTTCTCTACAACCTCAAAACCCAGGGGAAACTAGACATAATTCTGTGTCATCTGTGCTTTGCTAAAGCAATCATAAATACCTGACACAGGTGTGTAATAACTAAGGGTAATTCCCAGGATGATTTGCAGTCCCCACCATTTGGATCTCTGCTAAGTTGGGCTTCCCTACCAAGCCATTATGCTCAATGTGCACTGAAGATTTTGAGATCTGAACCTAGACATGTTCAGGCTTTCATTATTTTATTTTCAGCAACAGGGTAGGATGCATCCCATTAGTCCAGACATGCTTTTTTTTTTTTTTAAGTCTGTTGGATCATAATAAGATTACCTGTCCCCTTTTCCTTTTCTTCCTTTCCCAGAATCTCTCTGCATGAATCCCCCAACCCCCAAACCTGATTCTATGGATAGTACAGAGTCAGGAGCAGAGCCCTGAGGCGAGATTGCCTGGGTTCTAATTCAGGCTCCACCATTTACTTTTTGTGTGGCCTTAGATAAGTGAATTAAACTCTCTGTACCTGTGTGCTCATCTTGAAAACTGGAAAAGACACCACAGTCATTTATTAAAAGGGTGAAATGTCTTAACATGTGCAAAGCACTATATAATTGTTAGATAGTATTATTTTGGCTGTTGTTTTATTATTACCATCTTAAGCCTTTTTCTGAGGCCTGCCTCTTCCCCCAGGCTTTTTCACTGAAGAAAATTCACCATGGGAACTGACACTATCTGGTGCATTTAGACACCACTGGTTCACAGTGTGTAACTCTACGTATTGCAGCATCCTTAATCATTTCCATCAGCTCTTTATCACTACCCTGGGCCATGATAGTTCACCTTGACTTTCCTTAACCTGAAGCAAAAGAACTCTCTCTCTCTGCAATATAGTGCATGACAAAGTAAGGCATAGTCTTTACTCCCTTCTTTTGTTTTTTGTTTTTTTTAATATTTTTACTCCCTTCTTTAGTTAGAATCTTCAGTCTGTGGTTTGCCTGTAAGTTCCAGTCTAGTGACTGACCTTAAGAGCAAGTCTATAAGCAGTACATGACCTCATGAAATGATCCAGTGACATCCTTTTATTTCCACATTGAGCATATAGACTCGGTGTCCTTTGAGTCAAAAAAAATTCCCCAAGATTAAAAGCCACTACGCACCAACCATAATGTTCTAAATGAGAAAATCTGTCAATGTCAGCTGTTGACAAGGATGTGAAAGAGCTGAGCACTGCTGTTGAAAAGAATAAATAGGTTCAACCAATTTGAAAATTGGCTTGTCCTTACCTTCCAAAGATAAAGATTCACCTTCCCTATACTTGTGGATTCCACTTTTAGGTATATAACAACAACAACAACAACAACAACAACAACAGCAACAACAACAAAATGTGAAACATCGATGTATTCAAAGCAGTTTTGGTTGTGATAGTCAAAAGATGGAAACAATCCCAAAATTTATTAGCAGTACAGTGGATAAACTGACTCATGTTCACATAATAGGATGCTACACAAGTAACAAAAATGGACAAAATACAGCTACCCACAATTACACAGATGAATCTCACAA
This sequence comes from Puma concolor, assembly GCF_028749965.1. Taxonomy (NCBI): domain Eukaryota; kingdom Metazoa; phylum Chordata; class Mammalia; order Carnivora; family Felidae; genus Puma; species Puma concolor. Next base: position 30,923,686 of record NC_141671.1, read on the forward strand.
ATAATATTGTTATGCACACAACACACAATGTATGATTCCATCTATATAAAGTTTTAAACAGAAAAAAGTAATCTGTTGCTAAAATTCAGATTAATGGTTATTTGGGGGCAGGAAGAAGAGCTCAATGATTGAGGGGTGTGTGAGAAGGCTTTCTGTGGTGCTGGTAATGTTCTATTTCTTGACCTATGGGTTGTAAAAGAGGTGTGTTAATTTTGTGAAAATTAAGCTGTTACTGATGATCCGTGTGTTTTACACTTGAATTAGTAAAATATAAGTGAACCTTTTATCACTTTTGGCACAAACTCCTTTTTCTTCTTTTGTTTTGTTTTATATATTTTTTCTTTTTTGTTTTTGTTTACAAACTCACTTTAATAAACAAATAAATAGGGAATTCAAGCCATTATCCTATTTTTTTTTTTTTTTGGTCAGAAATTTATTTCAGAGGACCCAAATTAATGATGGGGAAGCATCATCTTTCCAACAGGATTCCAATTAACAAATTCAGAATGAATGAGAGAAAAATCATCCTTTTATAGCCCCTAATGAAGTAATGAGTATAGGTAAAGATCATCAGTGGATATTTGACTATTAGTTGAAAGAGTGATGAGGGGACTTTATAGTGGTTGGATATAAGGTGGTCATCACCTGAACCCACTAACCAATGTTAATGTCTCTACATGTGAAACCAGATGGATGTGATGGGTATACACAGTGCCACCCATGAAGGGATTTTTGTAATTTATTGAAATTTTAAGGGACATAAATTTTTGTTTACTATTTCTTTTATCCCCACATTTGCTAAACACAAATCAATGAAACAACTTAGAGCTTAGGGAGTAATTAAATTTTTATTATTTTCTCACACACTGAACGATTATCTCCTTTTCATATCTTATGTATGCTGATTAGTTTTATGTCATCTTGACTAGGCTATAGCACCCAGTTTTTTAATAACATTAATCTAAGTGGTAATGTGAAGACATTTTGTACATGTTAGGATTGGGTTTGCACATATGGTTAACATCTGAAATCATTTGACTTTAAGTAAATTGAGGTTACCCTTGATAATGTGAGTGGGCCTATTCTACTCAGTTGAAGGCCCTAAGAGCAAAAACTGAGGTTTCCAGAGAAGAAGAAATTCTGCCTCAGAACTACCACACCAACTCCTGTCTGAATTTCCATTCTGATAACATATACAGGGTTCGTGCTTGCCACTCTCTACAATTGTATAAGCTAATTCCTTAACATTTATTAAGGCCTGAAATGATTATGGGGCTTCTGGAATTGGTTCTTCAATCTGATAAGATTTAAAAGCACTAATGACTTTATTTTAAGTAGTAAAAAGGGCACTTGACAATCCATGGCAGTAGAGATACTCAGAATGTCACAACTGGATACTCTAATCAAATACTTATAAAAGGCAAAGTACATAGGTGACCATGTATTTGATATATTAGAACACTTTCATCAAACTAACAAACATAGTAAGATTGACTGTTTGCTGCTAATTGTGTTAGACAAATTAAGGAAAGGAAAGGATGGGCTCAGGGATTCAACTTCCCAGCTCAAGGGCCACGTAAATCACCTGAAAATTTCTGTCTGCTCTGAAACAAAAATTCATCTTCTGTTGCCAGAGCTTAACTTTCCAAACACCAAACCTGCAGTCTCATCTCGCAAGTGGATAAATTACAAATTGAATTCCCAACCTGATATTATGTCTGCTGTTAAAGTGAGGGCATTTATTGGAAAGGAGTGGGATCCTGAAAATTGGAATAGGAACATATGGGCAGATCCTGATAACTAGAGACATTGAACTCCCAAATTCTGCACAGTCTTCTTTAACAGTAGAATCAGTCCTTTGACCCCCATCTGAGGAAGTTAACCCTGCTTTGCCTGTGGACACTTTAATGGCCTCCCCTGAGGTAGTCACCTTGTAAGACACTGCTGATTCCCCTCTCAGGACTGATTCCTACCCCTCGCTCATTTGCTTATAGACCTATAACTACACTCTAGTCCCAGCAGGCCCTGAAAAGTAAGATTGATAATGTAAACCATTAGGAGTGAGCTTCACCCCAAAAGCACTGCATGATTTTTCTAATTTATACAGACAGAAATCCAGGCAACATGTGGGGCACCTGGGTGGCTCAGTCAGTCGGTTGAGTGTCTGACTTCAGCTCAGGTCATGATCTCATGACCTGTGAGTTCAAGCCCCGTGACCAGCTCTGTGCTAACAGCTCAGAGCCTGAAGCCTGCTTCAGATTCTGTGTCTCTATCTCTCTCCGCTTCTCTCTCTCTCTCTCTAAAATAAATAAACCTTTAAAAAATTAAAAAAAAAAAGAAATAAAGAAAGAAAGAAAGAAAGAAAGAAAGAAAGAAAGAAAGAATAAAGAAATCCAGGCAATATGTGTGGGAATGAACATTAGGGGTCTGGAATTATGGTAGAAGAAATGTAAAGTTGGGTGAGTCTATAGTTATTGACATGAGCCCACTAGAAGAGATTCTGGACTCAATATTGTAGCTTAAGGAGATAGACAAGGTTCTAACAGGTTGTATTTTGGTTGACTGAAACATGGACCAAAATGTGGTCTACACTAAAGAAATTTGAAATGCCAGAATTGCCTTCATATAATGTAGAGGAAGATACCCAAAGGCTTAGGGAAATTAGAATGTTAGAATAGATTTGTCTTATAATACATGCTTATTCATGTTAAGAGGGTCTAGAGGACACATCTTTCAGTGAGGGGAACCCCAGCTTCCTTGAAGAACTCTGTGGTCACTCTTCTCTGTAGGTCAGGAATTACCATGAGAAGTACTACTGCAACTCTTTTTTTTTTTTTAATGTTTATTTATTTTTCAGAAAAAGAGACAAAGACAGAGCTCAAGTGGAGGAAGAGCAGAGAGAGAGAGAGAGACCCAGAATCTGAAGCAGGCTCCAGGCTCCAAGCTGTCAGCACAGAGCCCAATGTAGGGCTTGAACTCACAAACCTCGAGATCATGACCTGAGCCAAAGTCAGATGCTTAACCGACTGAGCCACCCAGGGGCCCCTGAACTAGGACTCCTAAAGGCAATGTAGATCATTGTAACCTGGGGTGGCAGGGTCCAAGAGGAGGCACTTAATCACCAAATGCAGGGTTGCCATAATGGACAGCATACTTAAAGCATTAATCACAATAGTCTGACTGGCAATGGCTAGTTGACCATGGATGATGTCCCTAAAATTTAAACAAATGGGCAATCTACTCAACCCTTATTTGATCTATATAAGCAGAAGTGTTCTAGATCTAGTGAGCAGAGTTCTAAATGGAATCACCCAGAGAGCCTCCTCAGTCAATTCCCAGACTTGAGCCAGTTTATAGACCCAAGACCCTATGAACAAAATGGGGACTGGATCCACTTTATGAATGACACTGGTATATTGCAAAAAAATTATACTGTTAATCTTTGTCCCAGCTTTCCCTAAAGGAACCTATGGCATATTACTAGGGTGTCTATGCACTGGGGAAAAGGAAATAATCAGATATTTGAGGGAAGACTAGACACTGGCTCTGAGCTGATACTAATTCCAGGAGACCCAAAACTGCACTGCGGGCTACCGGTCACAGTCTGGAGGTTAGGTGATGAATGAAGTTTTAGCTCAGGTCATTCTCACAGCAGGCCTTGTGAGTCTTGAACTTAGTCACTTCCCCCAACTCCGAAATACATAATCTGAATAGACCTACTCAGCAAGTGGAAGAACCCTCACATTGGTTCCTTGACCTGTGGAGTGGGGGATATTGTGGTAGGAAAGGCTAAGTGGAAGCCACTAGAAAGGCCTTTACCTAGGAAAAGAGTTAACCAAAAGCAATAGTGCATTCCTGGAGGGAATAAAGAGATTAGTGTCACCATCAAAGACATAAGGATGCAGAGGTAGTGTTTCTCACAACATCCCCTTTCAACTTGCCTATTTGGTATATGCAAAAAACAGATAAGTCTTGATGAATGGCAGTGGAGTATCATAAGTTTAATCAGGAGGGTGACCCCAATGAGGTGCTGTGCCAGATGTGGTTTCCTTGAAAAAATTAACATATTTCCTGTTACCTGGAGTGCAGCTATCAATCTGGCAAAAGCTTTTTTCTTCCATACTTGTTGATAAAGAATACAAGAAGCAGTTTGATTTCAACTAGCAAGACCAGCAATATACCTGCCCTGTCCTACTTCACGGGTATATTAACTCTCCAGCCTTATGTCATAATTTAGTTTGCAGAAATATTGATCACCTTTCCCTACGACAAGATATTCAATGGTACATTGCATTCATGACATTTTGCTTATTAGATCTAGTGATCAAGAAGTAGCAACTGTTACAGACTTGTTGGTAGGACATTTGTGTGTTAGAGGGTGGGAAATAAATCTGATAAGTTCAGGAGCCTTCCACCTAAATGAAATTTGTAGTGGGTCCAGTGTTCTGGGGCATGTTAACATACCTTTTCTAATGTGAAAGGTAAGTAGTTACATCTGACCCCTCCTACAGCCACAAAAGAGGCATAATGCCTAGTTGTCCACTTTGGATTTGGGGGTCAGCATATGCCTCATTTATGTGTGGTACTCTAGCTCATTTACTGAGTGATCTGAAAAACCGTTAGTTTTGAGCAGGGCCAAGAACAAGAGAACTACAGGTACAGGCTGGTTACAAGCTGCTTTGCCACTTGGACTATATGATCTTGCAGGTCCACGCATGCTTGAATTGTGACAGATATAGCTACTCTTTGGAGCCTTTGGCAGAGACCCCTATGTGTGAATAACAGTGTGCACACAGGATTTAGGGGCAAAGTTCTGCCATCAATTGAGAATAACTTGTCCCCCATCTGAATTGTCCATAATGAACTGGGTTTGTACAATTCACCAAACCATAAAGTTGGTTGTATATAGCAGCACTCCATCACCAAATATAATGGTATTGGGCTCAACCAGGCTCTGAAGACATGTGTAAATTATGTGAGGAAATGGATCAAATTTCCACTGCCCCAATTCCTTCTACATTTTTACCTAATCTCTCCCAGCCTGGATTTATGAATTCCCTGCACATGGTTGCCTAAGGAAGAGAAAAGTCAGGCTTGGTTTATAGATAGCTCTGCATAGTACACAGGCACTACAAAAGTGAATAGCAGCATGACAGCCCCTTTCAAGGTCATCTCCTAAGGACAGTTGTGAGGGAAAATCTTCCCAGTAATGCAGCTGGTTGTACATTTTGTTTGGAAGGAGAGATTACCAGAGGTGTGATTGTATACCAATTCATAGGCTATGGCCAGTGCTTTGACTGGATGGACTTGAAAGGAACATGACTGAAAAGTTGGTGGCAAGAAGAACTGGGGAATAGGTGTGTGGACAGAATTCTCTGGGGACAAAAATGTAAAGATATTTATGTCCCATGCAAATGCCCATCAAAAGGTGACCTCAGAAAGGGATGCTTTTAATAAAGTGGATAAGATGACTCATCCTATGGAAACCTATCAGCCTCTTTGCTTAATGGGCTCATGAACAAAGTGGCCATGATGACAGGGGTGGAGATTATACATAAGCTCAGCAACATAGATTTCTCCCCACTAATCTCAACCTAGCTACAGCCACTGATGAGTTCCCAATTTGCCAACAGCAGAGACCACCATTGAGTCCCTGATATGACAATATTCTCTGGGGTAATCATCCAGATACCTGTGGCACGTTAATTATATTGGACTTGCTTCCATTATGGAACATGCAACATTTTGCTCTAACTAGAATAGACATTTTCTCTGGATATGTACTTGCCTTTGCCAATGATTCTGCCAAACAACATCTATGGACTACAGAATGCAATACCTACTATTATGGTATTCCACACAGCATTGCTCCTGATCAAGCAACTCATTTCCAGCAAATAAAGTATGGCAAGGTGTTCATGGGCATTCAATTCATTGGTTTTACCATGTTCTTCATTATTCTGAAGGAGCTGGCTTTATAGAATGAAGAATGACCTTTTGAAGACTCAAAGTGCCATCTAGGTGCTAATCCCTTGCAGATTTGGGGCAATGTTTTCCAGGGGGCTCTAAACAGAGTCCAATATATGCTGCCATTTCTCTCATAGCCAGGATTTACAGGTTCAGAAATCAAGGATGTGGAAATGGAAGTGACACCACTCACTATTTAGGGATCCACTAGCAACATTTTTGCTCCCTATCCACATGACCTTATGCTATGTGGCTTAGAGGTATCAGTTCCAAAGAAAGGAATGCTTTCACTAGAAGACACAGCAATGATTCCATTGAAATGGAATTTAAGACTACCACCCACCCACTTTGGCTCGTCATGCCTCTAAACACTCAAAGATAGTAATTATTGTACTGACTGGAGTGATTGATCATGATTATCAAGAGCAATTGAGCTGCTACTACACAGTGATGCTAAGAAAGAGTATGTCTAAAATAGAGAAGATAACTTAGGGCATCACTTAGTACTATCATGACCTCTAATTAAAGTCAATGGAAAACTATTCAGGCAGGAATATTAATGACCCAGACCTTTCAGGGATAAAGATTTGGGAGATACATCTATATCTATATCATCTATATCTATATCAGCTATATCTATGTTTATCAATATTTATATATAAAATATATAATATAAATATATTTCTATAAGATAAATATATATACTATTCAGTTTTTCTTTTTTTAATATGAAATTTATTGTCAAATTGGTTTCCATACAACACCCAGTGCTCATCCCAAAAGGTGCCCTTCTCAATGCCCATCACCCACTTTCCCCTCCCTCCCATCCCCCATTAACCCTCAATTTATTCTGTTTTAAAGAGTCTCTTATGGTTTGCTTCCTTCCCTTTCTAACTTTTTTTTCCTTCCCCTCCCCCATGGTCTTCTGTTAAGTTTCTCAGGATCCACATAAGAGTGAAAACATATGTTATCTGTCTTTCTCTGTATGACTTATTTCACTCAGCATAATACTCTCCAGTTCCATCCACGTTGCTACAAAAGGCCACATTTCATTCTTTCTCATTGCCAAGTAGTATTCCATTGTGTATATAAACCACAATTTCTTTATCCATTGATCAGTTGATAGACATTTAGGCTCTTTCCATAATTTGGCTATTGTTGAGAGTGCTGCTATAAACATTGGGGTACAAGTGCCCCTATGCATCAGCACTCCTGTATCCCTTGGGTAAATTCCTAACAGTGTTATTGCTGGGTCATAGGGTAGATCTATTTTTAATTTTTTGAGGAACCTCCACACTGTTTTCCAGAGTGGCTGCACCAGTTTGCATTCCCACCAACAGTGCAAAAGGGTTCCCATTTCTCCACATCCTCTCCAGCGTCTATAGTCTTCTGATTTGTTCATTTTAGCCACTCTGACTGCCATGAGGTGATATCTCAGTATGGTTTTGATTTGTATTTCCCTGATACTATTCAGTTTTTCGAGGTAACTTGACTGATACATTGATATTTCTGGTATTCAGGTTCATCTACATATCAAGCTCTGAATTATTATATTGCAATACAAAGGGAAGAATCTTGTTCAGGACATCAGTAAGATTGTACACTAGGCCCTATTCCTCCACAAAAATGTTTGAAACAATAAGTAGAGACTGACAAAAATAACTATATAGGAATTCTGGAAATTGCTCAAAGAGGTATAGCCACCAAGCAAACATCCAGTCAAGAAAAGTAACATTCAAAATGGTAGGAAATGTTGTGACATTTTACTCATCTTTGTCCAACTCCCACTCCAGGATGGCATGGGGCATTTGGGACAAAGAGCTCAATTCCCACTTTCTTTCTGCAGGCTGGAAGGAACAAAGTAGAACCTACTTTCAACATTCTAACCTCTTGGCTACCCAGGGAAGGGATTGTTCTCTGTTTCATCTGACTCAGAACTCACATAGGGAAACCTAGTATAATATATATCTCATGCTGGGAACATCTGCAGAAGGTAATGATAAGTGCTAAAACCTGTGAAAGCTATAGGTGAAATGCAGACCCATGGATGCCTAGGACAAGAGATTATAGGCAGAGGAATACAATAGAACATCAATGGCTCAGGTTTCTTTCTTTTTTTTTTTTAATCAGGTTTATTTTAACAAATCAAAGCACACCTAGTTAAAGGTCCAAAAACTCCCCACTGCAAGCAAGGAAGAACACTACGGAGAACTAACCTGAAGGAAAAAGCAGCCAAACACAAGAGCACCCAGCATACACCAGAAACACTTCCTGAAGCACCAGCCCCTGGACAGTGTAATACCCCTTCTTAATATAGCATTACTCTCAGGAGCAGGAAACATAACAAGCTTTCATAACACACAAAAGACAGAAACCTATACAAAATGATGAGATGGAGGAATTGTCCCCAAAAGAAACATCAAAAAGAAATCACAACTATGGATTTACTCAAAACAGATACAAGCAATATATCTGAACAAGAATTTAGAACAACAATCATAAGAATACTAGCTGGGCTTGAAAGAAGCATAGAAGGCACCAGAGAAGCCCTTGCCTCAGAGACAAAAGACCTAACAACTAGCCAGGCCAAAATAAGAAAAAATGCTATAACTGAAATGCAAAACTGACTGTATATAATCACAACAAGGATGGAAGAAACAGAAAATGAATAGGTGACATAGAAGATAAAATTATGGTGGCCCCTGGGTATCTCAGCATCTAACTCTTGTTTTTAGCTCAGGTCATGATCTCAGCGTCATGAGATGGAGTCCCGTGTAGGCCTCTGCACTGGTGCATGCAGCCTGTTTATGATTCTGTCTCTCTCCCTCTCTCTCTCTGCCCCACCCCCACTCATGCTCTCTCTCCCTCTCTTAAAAAAATGGAAAATAATGAAACTGAAAAGAAGAGGGGAAGGAAACTGTTAGATCTCAAATGTATATTTAGGGAACTCACCGACTCCTTAAAGCACAATAATATCGATATCATAGGAGTTCCAGAAGAAAAGTGGGGGAAAGGACAGAAGGTTTATTTGAACAAATTATAGCTGAGAATTTCCCTAATCTGGGGAATGAAACAGGCATTCAAGGACAAGAGGCACAGAGAACCCCTTCAAAATCAACAAAAACAGGTCAACACCGAGACATATAGAAGTAAAACTTGCACAATACAAAGAAAACAAGAATTCTGAAAGCAGGTAGGGACAAAAGGTCCTTAACCTAAAAGGGTAGACACATAAGATTAGCATCAGACCACTAACTTTGGCAGATAGAAGGGAAATGATATATTCAATGTGCTAAATGGGAAAAATATGCAGCCAAGAATACTTTATCCAGCAAGGCTATCATTCAGAATAGAAGGAGAGATAAATAGTTTCCAAGACAAGCAAAAATTAAAGGAGTTCATGAACACTAAACCAGCTCTGCAAGAAATATTAAAGGGGACTCTTTGAGAAGAAAAGAGAGACCAAAAGCAACAAAGACTATAAAGGAACGGAGACAATCTACAGGAACAACAACTTTACAGGTAATACAATGGCACCAAATCCATATCCAGCACTGATTACTCTGAATGTAACTGGACTAAATGCTCCAATCAAAAGACATAGGATATCAGAATGGATTTTTAAAAAGATCCATCTATATGTTGCCTACAAGAGAGTCATTTTAGACCTAAAGACACCTGCAGATTGAAAGTGAGGAGATGATGAACCATCTATCATACTAATGGATGCCAAAAGAAAGCCAGAGTAGCCATACTGATATCAGACAAACTAGATTTTAAACCAAAGACTGTAACAAGAGGTGAAGAAGGGTATTATATCATAATTAAGGGCCTATCCAACAAGAAGATCTAACAATTTCCAGGTACCTGGGAGACTGAGTCGGTTGAGTGTCTGACTTCGGCTGAGGTCATGATATCACAGTTTGTGGGTTCAAGCTCCACATCAAGCTCTGTGCTTATAGCCCGGAGCCCAGAGCCTGGAGCCTGCTTCAAATTCTGTGTCTCCCTCTCTCTCTGCCCCTCCCTGCTCACATTCTGTCTCTCTCTCTCTCTAAAATAAACATTAAAAAAATTTTTTTTGAGATCTAACGATTGCAAATATTTATGCCCCTAATGTGAAAACAGCCAAATATATAAATCAATTAATAACAAATTTAAATGTTTATTTTATTTTAAGATAAAGAGAGAGAGAAAGCACAAGTGAGGGGGAAGAAGCAGAGAGAGAGGAGAGAGATAGAATCCCAAGCAGGCTCCACGCCATCAGGATGGAACCCAATGCAGGGTTTGATCTCACAAACCATGAGATCATAACCTGAGCCGAAATCAAGAGTCAGACACTCAACTGACTGAGCCACCCAGGTACCCTCAATTAATAAAAATCTTAAAGAAGCCCACTAATAGTAATATAATAATAGTAGGGGACTTTCACACCCCATTTGTAGCAATGGACAGATAACCTAAACAGAAGATCAACAAGGAAAAATGGGTTTATAACAGCACTATCAACAATAGCCAAAGTATGAAAAGAGCCTAAATGTCCATCAGTGGATGAAGGGATAAAGAAGACATGGTATATATATACAATGGAGTATTACTTGGCAATCAAAAAGAATGAAATATTGCCATTTGCAACTGGGTGGATGGAACTAGAGGGTATTATGCTAAGCAAAATTAGTCAGTCAGGGAAAGACAAATATCATATGACTTCACTCATATGAGAATTTTAAGACACAGAATAGATGAACATAAGGGAAGGGAAGCAAAAATATAAAAACAAGGAGGGAGACAAAACATAAAAGACTCTTAAATATGGAGAACAAATAGAGGGTTACTGGAGGGATTGTGGGGGGGGATGGGCTAAATGGGTAAGGGGCATTAAGGAATATACTCTTGAAAACATTGTTGCACTATATGCTAACTCACTTGCATGTAAATTAAAAAAATAAATTAAAAAAAAAAAGAAACAAAAACACAGTGAGATATCATACCTGTCAGAATGGCTCAAATAAAAAAGACAGGAAATAACAAGTGTTGGTGAGGATGTGGAGAAAAAGGAACCCTTGTACACTGTTGGTGGGAATGTAAGCTGGTACAACCATTGTGGAAAAATTAAAAATAGGAATATCATATGATCCAATAATTCCACTACTGGGTATTTACCCGAAAAAGCAAAAACGCTAATTCAAAGGGATACATGCAATCCTATATTTATTGTAGCATTATTTACAATAGCTAAGATATGGAAACAGCCTAAGTGTCCATCAATGGATGAATGAATAAGGAAGATGTGGAGTATATATGCAGTGGAATATTACTTAGCCATAAAATTGTGAAATCTTGCCATTTTGGCAACATGGATGGACTTATGTTAAGTGAAATAAGTCAGGCAGAAAAAGAAAAATACCATATGATTCACTTACCTGTGAAATCTAAAAAACAGAACAAATGAAACACAAACAAAAGTAGAAACAAACTCATAGAGAACAAATTGATGGTTGTCAGGGGGAGGTAAGTGGGGGAAGGGCAAAATGGGTGAAGGGGAACTGTGAGGTACAGGCTTTTATTTAAGTCACAGGGGTGAAAGCTACAGCTTTCACAGTAGAGAATATAGTCAGTGGTATTGTTATAGCATTGTATGATAACAGATGGTAGCTATACATTGTGGTGAGCATAGCATCACGTAGAGTTGTCAAATCACTATGTTGTACACATGAAACTAATGTTACAGTGTGTGTCAACTATACTGCAATTAAAAAAGACCACATTACTGAAAATGGAACCCCATTAACTTCTTAATAATAACTAGTATTTGGGGCGCCTGGGTGGCTCAGTCAGTTAAGCGTCCGACTTTGGCTCAGGTCATGATCTCGCGGTTTGTGAACTTGAGCCCCATGTTGGGTTTTGTGCTGACGACTCAGAGCGTGGAGCCTGCTTCAGATTCTATGTCTCTCCATCTCTCGGCCCCTCCCCTGCTCATGCTCTGTGCCTCTCTGTCTCTCAATAATAAATAAACGTTAAAAAAAAATTTTAAATAATGATAATAACTAGTATTTACCTGACCAGGACAGGTGCTAGGATGCAAGTCCATCTAAACTAAAGCTACCTGTAGTCTGTGAGCCAACGCTAGTCTATGCCAGTCTACAATGTTTTGTTACCAGCCCACCATGAGAACTTGAGAGTGAAAGTAAACTGGAAAGCTCTACAAAGGTTTCCTTATAAGCAAAATATAAGGATTTATATTATTCCCTTGAGGCTACTAAACAATTTACTGATCAGCTATTTGTAGACCACATTTGAGTAGAACTATCTTTAAACTAAGAAACTAGATTTAAAAAAAAAAAAAAAAAGCTTTTTGGAGGTGTTACGTAAAAACTGATAAATGTTAGGGGCACCTGGGTGGCTCGGTTGAGTGTACCACTTCGGCTCAAGTCATGGTATCATGGCTCATGGGTTTGAGCCCCTCCTCGGGCTCACTGCTGTCAGTGCAGAGCCCACTTCAGATACCCTGTCCCACTTCTATCTCTGCCCCTCCCCTGTTTGTGCATGCTCTCTCTCTCTCTCTCTCTCTTTCAAAAATAAATAAACAACAACAAAAAAAAACTGGATAAATGTTAGGGATCCTTTCCTTAGAAATATATCCAAGTATGAGGAAGTATAAAAAATTAATATAAAATGTCAGTGCACAGACTGGATCTTTAAAATCTAGTAAGAACAGGGGCGCCTGGGTGGCGCAGTCGGTTGAGCGTCCGACTTCAGCCAGGTCACGATCTCGCGGTCCGGGAGTTCGAGCCCCGCGTCAGGCTCTGGGCTGATGGCTCAGAGCCTGGAGCCTGTTTCCGATTCTGTGTCTCCCTCTCTCTCTGCCCCTCCCCCGTTCATGCTCTGTCTCTCTCTGTCCCAAAAATAATTAAACGTTGAAAAAAAAAATTTTTTTTTTAAAATAAAAAAAAAATCTAGTAAGAACAAACACAGGGAAAAGACATTTTGAGTAGTCACTTCACCGGCCTCCAATGCCACTCCACTTATTTGTAAGTATAAACTGGTGTAGACAAAAGCTGGATCCTATAACAGACTATCATATCAGGTTGTCATTCCCACCAAAACCACCTCCATGACCACCACCAAAGTTTCCAGAACCACTTCGATCTCCTTGCTGGATGAAGCACCAGCCATCTCTTGCTTAGATAGAGCTTTCCTTACTTCACAGTTGTGACCATTCGCAGTATGGTGTTGTAGACAATCTTGTCTACTGAGTCATGGTCATCAAACGTTACAAAAGCAAAGTCTCTCTTTTTGCCACTGCCTCGGTCAGTCATGATTTCAATCACTTCAATTTTCCCATACTGTTCAAAATAATCTCTTACATGATGTCCTTCAGTATCTTCTTTAATGCCACTGACAAAAATCTTTTTCACAGTTAAGTGAGAATCTTCTCTGGAGACAGCCCTCCTTGGTTCTACAACTCTTACATCCAACTTGTGTGGTCTTTTTTTTTTTTTTCAACGTTTATTTATTTTTGGGACAGAGAGAGACAGAGCATGAACGGGGGAGGCGCAGAGAGAGAGGGAGACACAGAATCGGAAACAGGCTCCAGGCTCCGAGCCATCAGCCCAGAGCATGACGCGGGGCTCGAACTCACGGACCGCGAGATTGTGACCTGGCTGAAGTCGGAGCTTAACCGACTGCGCCACCCAGGCACCCCCCAACTTGTGTGGTCTTGCATTCATGGCTGCATCCACCTTCTCCACAGTGGCATATGTGACAAACCCAAAGCCTCAGGAGCTCTTGGTGTTTGGATCTCTCATAACCACACAGTCTATAAGTGTTCCCCATTGCTCAAAATAAGAGCAGGAATGGGCACAATCCTTTAAGGAAACAAAGAAAAAAAAATCAAAAATTCAAAGATGGGGGCTGAGGGCCTAACCCAAGCCTGACCTTAGGCTGACCTGGCCACATAAACTACCTCTGTCCTGGACACAGTACAGGCCTGGGTGATGTCCCAGTCCCTGTCATCACAGATCCTGGTGGGACAAAGTTCCACTGAAGAGACAAGGACAAAGGAGCAGAGAAAATGACTCTGCTTAGGAGTGACCATGTCAAAGCCCAAAATGCACTGAGCACCAACTGGTCACAGTCCCATCCATGCTGGTGCCTCACAGCCTCTCCTGTAACCACATGCAACAGACGAAGCACAGCAAACATGTGTATTCTGGAAGGTTCTCAGTGCTTCCATTTATTTCTGTTCTCAAATTTAAGGAATCATCTCTTTTAAATAACCCATCAATCAACCCCCCATGATAAGAATGTGGGAAAAAAAACCCAAATTTATATTCAGATTCCTATTTTCAATATAAAAAATGTTGCAACTCAGTGCAATGTGAAGTTAAGACAGAGATAGAGACATCTAGTCCTGCTTCTTCTGCTAGAACAAGAAAGCAGATTAGAAAGGGGCAAAGGTCAATGTGGGGAGGTGTCATGGTGGGCAGCGTGTTGGGCCAGTCTCTCCACCTCCTCTCATTATGCTAAGTCACATTCAGACACACTTTGCAGAAAGAAAGTGCAGTCAGAGATTCCTGAAGTCACAATGGGGAGTGGGATTGAGAACTAACCTTGTATTACTTAGTCCCCCACAAGGTGGCTGGCTCACACTGTGAAAGAAAATAATCATGAACAAGTTCAAGTCAGTCGCTTTAAGTGGTGACATTATGAGCAGCCCACCATATGCTCAAAATGTCCCACTCAAAGAACCCCCATAACCCAGTCGTGTCCCCTCTGCTCAACCCCACACTTCAGGTCTCTCAGGGCCTTACCTTTAGGAGTTGTGAGAGACACATCAGAGCCCTGGGCACTGTCATCACCTGGGGTAGAACAAACAGGACATGATCAGAGCCACGGGAGATGAGACTAAAGGAGGAGCTATGGTGGGGGGTGAGCTCCCCATGGGGTCCTGTCTACAGTATCCCAGGGTTTCAGGGATCACCCCCTCCATACTTACATGCAGCATGAGAGTAGCTCAGTCCTTTTCCTCCTGTGGGAAGAAGACATCATGACAGAAGCCAGGGAGAAAGCCATGATGTCCTAAAGGAATCTCCCTAGTCCTGGATCCCAGGAAAGTTTCCAGAACTCTTAACCATACCCAAGGCAGGATCAAGAAACATAAGAAAAGTACATGTGTGTGGACCAGACCAACTGCACTTCTGGAGTCTGTCCTCAGCAGGGGAATTCCCTTCTGTCCTATGACTGTTGGGAATCAGGTCCCCATCATCAGATTCATTAGGGTGAAAATTTGCCCTTCACTTTCACATGTGATTTACTAAAAGTGTGAGTGTTAGCAGTCAGCTCCAGAATGAGCAAGCACATGCATGTGGATGGTACTTCCTATTAACAAAGCAGGACAATCTGCCACCAGGACTTGAAACCCTGCAGTGGAGTCAGAAAACTCAGATCCTCCCACCTCTTCCCTACCTGGGCTCTTCTTCCTCCAGATCGCAATGCCAGATCACAGCTCCAAGGAGAACCAGACCAGCAATGATGCCCATGATGGGGATGGAGGGCTGAGAAGTGACTTTGGGAAGGGGAAGGAAGGTGAGGGCCCTGACCCCAGGCATCAGCCCCCACCCTGCTGGAGTTCTCCACAAGAGCTCCTGATTCCTCTGAGAAGAGGGTCTATGTCCAGGTCTCCCCCCTTATCCTGTCTCAGCATGAGGGGCTTAGGCAGCTCCACCATGCTGCCTGTGGCATGTGTATCTCTGCTCCTCTCCAGAAGGCACCACCATAGCTGCCCCCTTCTGGAAGGTCCCATCCCCCAAAAGTCTGGTGTCCACAAGCGCTGTGTCCGGGTGTGGTCTTCCCTGTCATGCTGCCAGGTCAGAGTGATCTCTGCAGGGTAGCCCAAGGCCCAGAACCTCAGGGTCACCTCATGTCAGAGGTGGGGTGGTAGGTCATGTGTGTCTTTGGGGAATCTGAGAAAAAAGCTCAGAAAATTAAAAAAATTTTGCTTTGGTCATACGTCACACCAGCAGCACTCATGTGACTATCCTGAGAATGGATGTGGCAACTGAAGTGGGGGAAGGGAGCACAAAACCCAGATGCCAGCCTGGACACAGGGACCTGAGATCATTTCTTATTCCTTGAAAAGTTCTAGGATGAAGACAAGACAGGACAGACTAGGAGGCTACAGCTCTCTGAGGGAAGAAAGGGATTTCTGGTTCTGATCTGGGTGGAAGCAGAGTGACTCAGAAAAGTTCAAACACATAGTACATGGGGCAGAGAACAAGGCCTAAGAGAGAAAGTCCCCCGCAATTCTTAAAGCTGCTAACAGAGAATCAGAGGGTATTGCTAGTTGGTTATTGCAGGGATGGATGGTTTCTTCCTCCATCCCTGGGGGACTGGATCCCTTAATTGTTTCTGAGAGAAGGGCTGGGCCCCTAGGCTAGTTAGTCACTCTTCTGGCAGAGGATCTGAACTGCCAAGGCTTAATCCCTCAACTCCTGACCTATGGTATTCGGGCATCTATTCCATTTTCCTCCCCTCTTCCGGGGAGCACAGCCCTAGTCTCTGGAGAGATCGCAGAAGTGCTGAGGTGTCTCTCCCAACTGCGCGCTGCAACCTTTCCTTCCCTTTCTCCAGGTACCTGCAGAGCCTATACCACGCATGCATGTCACCTCCAGGTAGTTCCTCTGGTGCTCCGCCACACTGGCCGCCTGCCACTTGCGGCAGGTGATCTGTGTGTGTCCGCCACGGTTCAGGAACACAGGTCCTTATTCAGGCACAGTTGTAGGCGAACTGCCAATGTCTACTGAGCAGGGGTCCATAAGAACCCACGAACCCACCGGGCAACCATAGGTCACCTGGAAGGTGAGACCCTGGCCATGCCCCCAAAGTCAGCCCTGCACATAGTCCCACTCCCTTGAAGCACCCCCTGCCTGCCTGCCTGCCTGCCTGCCTCAATGATGGGGAGTGGTGATTGGTCACAACCAGTTTCCAATTCAACAGTGGAGGAATCCCTGCGGGGTCTCCCTGGGTGGAGGGTCAGGGTTGGATTCTGAGGCCTCCAGAGGAAGCTCCAATCCAGAGTCTAGAGAAGACGCTGTCCTGCCCATGGGAGATAGGGAGACTTGTGACCTGCGATCCACTCAGCTTCGTTCACTGGCCTCACTCTGGTTGTAGTGATTTTAGTTAGCCCCTTGGTGTAGAAATGTATCTAAGAATATTGCAATCAGACTCATAAAGCTCCTAAGTTGTACTTTCTAAATATATATATACATATATATATATATATATACACACACACACATATATATGTATTTGTATATATATATATATATATATATATATATATATATATATATATATATATTTGTGTCTCTTTTATGGTTGTATTTTTTTTTTTAAGTTTTAATTTAGAGGCGCCTGTGTAGCTCACTCGGTTAAGCATCCAACTTCAGCTCAGGTCATTATCTTGTAGCTTGTGAGTTTAAGCCCCGGGTCGGCTAAGTGCTGACAGCTCAGCGCCTGGAGACTGCTTTGGATTCTGTGTCTTTCTCGTTCTCTCCCCATCTCACACTCTGTCTCTCTCTCTCAAAAATAAATAAACATTAAAAAAATTTTTTTAAGTTTTAAATTCTACTTAGTTAATATACTGTGTAATATTAGTTTCCAGTGTACAATACAGTGATTCAACAGTTCCATACATCACTCTGTGCCCATCACAAGTGTAATTCTTAATCCCCACGAACTATTTTACCCATCCCCCCACCCGCTTCCCCTCTGGTAACCATCAGTCTGTTCTGTATAGTTAACAGTCTATTTCTTTGTTTCTCTCTCTCGCCCTTTTTCTCTTTGTTTATTGATTTCACTCATATGTGAAATTTAAAAAACAAAACAAAGAAGCAAAGGGGGAATAAAATAGAGGATTCATAGTTGTGTTTTTATTTTTTATTAGATTTTTTTAAATGTTTTATTTATTTTTGAGACAGAGAGACAGAGTCAGAGACAGAGACAGAGACAGAGGTGCAAGCAGCGGAGGGGCAGAGAGAGAGGGAGACACAGAATCCAAAGCAGGCTCCAGGTTCTGAGGTGTCAGCACAGAGCCTGACTCAGGGCTAGAACTCATGAACCTCAAGATCATGACCTGAGCTGAAGTCAGATGCTTCACCAGCTGAGCCACCCAGGTGCCTCTTAGTTGTATTTTACTTTTAAGATTTATTTTAATTTTAGAGACAGTGCTTGCACGAGTTGGGGAGGGGGCAGAGGGAAAGAGAATATTTTTGTTGTTGTTTATTTATTTTGAGAGAGAAAGTGAGTGGGGGAGAGGCAGAGAGAGAGAGACACAGAGAATTCCAAATGGGTCTTTCATATATGGCCTTTATGATGTTGAAGTATGTTCCTCCTATCCCTGTTTTCTGGAGGGTTTTTATCAAGAAAGGATGGTGTATTTTGTCAAATGCTTTTTCTGCATCTATTGAGATCATATTGTTCTTTGCTTTTATTAATGAGTGCATCACCTTGATGGATTTGCAAATATTGAACCAGCCCTGCAGCCCAGGAATAAGTTCCACTGGGTCATTGTGAATAATTCTTTTAATGTACTGTTGAATTCAATTTGCTAGTGTTTTGTTGAAAATTTTTGCATCCAGTTTCATCAGGGATATTGGTCTGTAATTCTCCTTTTTAGTGGGGTCTTTGTCTGGTTTTGGAATTAAGGTAATGCTAAGCTTGTAGAATGAGTTTGGAAGTTTTCCTTTCATTTCTATTTTTTGGAACAGTTTGAGAAGAATAGGTATTAATTCTTCTTTAAATGTTTGGTAAAATTCCCCTGGGAAGCTATCTGGCCCTGGACTGTTGTTTGTTGGGAAATTTTTGATTACTGACTCAATTTATTTGCTAATTATGCATCTGTTCAAATTTTCTACTTCTTCTTGTTTCAGTTTTTGCAGGTTGTATGTTTCTAGGAATTTATCCATTTCTTTCATATTTCCCAGTTTGTTGGCATATAATTGTTCATAATATTCTCTTATAATTGTTTGCATTTCCGTGGTGTTGGTTGTTATCTCTCCTCTTTCATTCACAGTTTTATTTATTTGGGTTATATCTCTTCTTTTTGATTAGTCTAGCTAGGGGGTTATCAATTTTATTAATTTTTTTGAATAACCAGCTTAGTTTCATTGATCTGTTTCTGTTATTTTGTTGTTGTTTTATTTTGTTTTGTTTGTTTCTATATTGTTTATTTCTGCTCTAGTCTTTATTATTTCCCTTCTGCTGGCTTTAGGCTTTGCTTTCTGTTCCTTTTCTAACTCCTTTAGGTATAAGGTTAGGTTGGGTATTTGAGGCCTTTCTTTCTTCTTGAGGAAGACCTGTGTTGCAATATACTTTCCTCTTAGGACTACTTTGGTTTATAGCATGTGCCCCTTCAAAACAGCACACCTGTATCCCTTGGATAAATACCTAGTAGTGCAATTGCTGAGTCGCAGGATAGTTCTATTTTTGATTTTTTGAGGAACCTCCATACTCTTTTCCAGAGTGGCTGCACCAGTTTGCATTCCCAACAGCAGTGCAAAAGAGATCCTCTTTCTCTGCATCTTTGCCAACATCTGTTGTTGCCTGAGTTGTTAATGTTGGCCATTCTGACAGGTGGGAGGTGATATCTCATTGTGGTTTTGATTTGCATTTCTTTGATGAGTAGTGATTTTGAACATCTTTTCATTTGTGTGTTGGCTATTTGCCTGCTTCAATGGGAAAATGTCTATTCAAATCCTCTGCCCATTTTTTTTTAAATTTTCTTAATGTTTAGTTACTTTTTGAGAGAGAGAGAGAGAGAAAGAGAGAGAGAGTGCAGGTTGGGGAGGGGCAGAGAGAGAAGAAGACACAGAATCTGAAGCAGGCTCCAAGCTCTGAGCTGTCAGCACAGAACTCAACGCGGGGCTCTAACTCCTGAACCATGAGATCATGACCTGAACTGAAGCTGGATGCTTAACTGACTGAGCCACTCAGATGCCCCATCTTCTGCCCATTTTTTAATCATATTGTTTGGGAGGTTTGATGTTAAACAGTATGCGTTAATTATATCTTTGGGGTATTAACCCCTTATCAGATATATAATTTGCAAGAGAAGGAGTTAAGATGGGAGAGGAGTAGGGGCAACCCTAAGCTTACCTTATCCCTTGAACACAGCTAGATAAAGATCAAATCATTCTGAACACCCAAGAAATTAATCTAAAGACTACACAACCAGAGGCAGAAAAACAGCACATCATGGAAGATAGGAGCTATGGAAAGTTGATGGGGGTGGGGGGAGAATTTCAGGTGCTGTAGAGGGGAGAGAGTCCTGGTCACGAAGAGAGGAGCCAGACAGAGAGAGAGAGAAAGCACGCGCAGGGGATTGCACACGAAAAACACTTCCCGGGGCGCCTGGGTGGCACAGTCGGTTAAGCGTCCGACTTCAGCCAGGTCACAATCTCGCGGTCCGGGAGTTCGAGCCCCGCGTCAGGCTCTGGGCTGATGGCTCAGAGACTGGAGCCTGTTTCCGATTCTGTGTCTCCCTCTCTCTCTGCCCCTCCCCCGTTCATGCTCTGTCTCTCTCTGTCCCAAAAATAAATAAACGTTGAAAAAAAAAAAGAAAGAAAGAAAAACACTTCCCCAAAACCAAAGGAGAGGGGCTCACTATTGCAAGTTTTTACAAGCAGTGGAGCTCAAATTCTGAGGTTTTAGAAATCTGCACCATCACTGGGGTCTTGCCTGGCAGGCTCAGTAGTGCTCTGGAAGGGAAGGAGGGTGGAGACCCAGGAGCAGACAGTGTAGTCTGAGGATCCCTTGGATCGCTCAGGTTGAAACAGTTGCCTTTCTAGGAGTATATTTGGGAGTAGTGGCATGGCATCTCCAAGGACAAAAGAACTAGCACCACCAAAGTGCTGCCCTGTTCACTAGCATAGGAACAAAGACACCGGTTGAAGGCAGCAAACCTTGGTACCAGCTTTTTGCTGCACTTTACCATAAACGCCAAACCTCTGTGCATTCATGCAACTGTTTTCTGGACAAACCAGCACAGATCACAGTGTGGCAAGATCCTCCCTCAGAGGCTCAGTATGAGTCTGAGCTGTACAAATCCTTAAAATCTGGAGTTTTGAAACCCAGCTGCATGCCTGAGATGAAACATGGGAGTACTGTGCAGCCTGGTAGACAGACAGCTTAGACACAGACAGGGTGAAGGCAGAGATCTGATGGAAACCAGGGACACAAGAGGGGTCATTGTGTGCTTTTCTGTGGGGGTTTCCTGAAGACTGGCAGGCATGAACTCCCTGTTCCCTGGAGGAGAGAACAGAACGATGCCATCCCCCCCCCATCAGCACTGACTGACTTCAGTGAGCAACACAGTACCCCCCAGTGAAGGCTTACACAAAGCCCCATCCCCCTGTGTCCTGCAGGTGCATTTCCACGAAGGGCATGTCCACCAGAGAATCAGTGCAGCAGGCCCCTCCCCCAGAATACCAGCACAAACCCCTGGCACGCACCAAGTCTATGATCATAGAGTGCTTCAAAGATTCAGCTCTAGGGGAAACAGGATCTAGCTTCTTCTACCAAGCAGACCAAAACATACCTGGTTAAAATTTGCCACACAGTGGACAAGGTCCAAACACCCCACACACAGGCAAGAAGAAACTCTGCAGAGGACTGACTTGAGGGAAGGAACAGCCAAAACACAACAGCAGAATGCACAATCTGAAACACCTCCTGAAGCACCAGGCCCAAGACGGTATAAGACCTCTTCTTAATATAGCCACTATTCTCAGGAGCAGGAATATAACAGACTTTCCTAACATTCACACAAAAAAGAAGTGACCTAGAAAAAATGACAAGATGGAGGGATTCACCCCAAAAGAAAGAACAGGGAGAAGTAATGGCCAGGGGTTTAATGAAAACTGATATAAGATGCCTGAACTAGAATTGAAAACAACAATCATAAAGATACTAGCTGGCCTTGAAAAAGCATAGAAAACACTAGACAGTCCCTTACTGAAGAGATAAAATAACTAAAAACTACTCAGGCCAAAATAAAAAGTACTATACCTGATATGCAAAATTGGCTGGACACAATTACAACAAGGATGGACGAAGCAGAGGAAAAAAATCAGTGATATAGAAGAAAAATTATGGAAAATAATGAAGCTGAAAAGAAGAGGTAAAGACAAGTATTAGATCATGAATGTAGACTTAGGGAACTCAGTGATCCCTTAAGATGTATTAATATTGGTATCATAGGGGTCCCTGAAGAAGAACAGAATGAAAGGGGGGAGAAGGTTTATTTGAGCAATGATAGCTGAAAAGTTCCCTAATCTGGGGAAGAAAACAGACATCAAAATTCAAGAAGCACAGAGAACTCCCATCAAAATGAATAAAAGCTGGCCCACACCAAGACATATCATAGTCAAATTCACAAAATACACAGACAAGAAAAGAATCCTGAAAGCAGCAATAGAAAAAAGTCATTAACCTACAAGAAAAGACAAATCAGATTTGCAGTAGGTCTGTTCACAGAAACTTGGCAGGCCAGAAGGGAGTGCCATGATATATTCAAGGTGCTGAATGGGGAAAACATGCAGCCAAGAATACTTTATCCAGCAAGGCTGTCATTCAGAATAGGAGAGATAAACAGATTCTCAGACAAACAAAATCTAAAGGAGTTTGTGATCACTAAACCAGCCCTGCAAGACATGTTAAAGGGGAAAGAGGATGCTTTGAGTGGGAAAGAAAGACCAAAAGCAACAAAGGCTAGAAAGGAACAGAGAACATCACCAGAAACACCGTATGGCAGTGGCCAAGTTCATATCTATCAATAATTACTCTGAATATAAGTGGACTAAATGTACCAATCAAAAAACATAGGGTATCAGAATGGATAAAAAATACAAGATCCATCTATATGCTACCTACAAGAGACTCATTTTAGACCTAAAGACACCTACAAATTGAAACTGAGGAGATGGAGAACCATCTATCATGTTAACAGACATCAAAAGAAAGCCAGAGTAGCTGTACTTATATCAGACAAACTAGATTTTAAAACAAAAATTGTAGAGGAGAGGGAAGATGGCGGCGTAGGAGGACGCTGGGCTCACCGCGCGTCCTGCTGATCACTTAGATTCCACCTACACCTGCCTAAATAACCCAGAAAACCGCCAGAGGATTAGCAGAACGGAGTCGCCGGAGCCAAGCGCAGACGAGAGGCCCACGGAAGAGGGTAGGAAGGGCGGCGAGGCGGTGCGCGCTCCACGGACTGGCGGGAGGGAGCCGGGGCGGAGGGGCGGCTCGCCGGCCAAGCAGAGCCCCCGAGTCTGGCTTGCAAAAAGCGGAGGGGCCTGACGGACTGTGTTCCGACAGCAAGCGCGACTTAGCGTCTGGGAGGTCATAAGTTAACAGCTCTGCTCAGAAAGCGGGAAGGCTGGAGGACAAAGGGAAGGAGAGCTGCTGAGCCCCCGGACGACAGAGCTCAGTTTGGTGGGGAACAAAGGCGCTCGCCAGCGCCATCTCCCCCGCCCATCCCCCAGCCAAAATCCCAAAGAGAACCAGTTCCTGCCAGGGAACTTGCTCGCTCCGCGCGCAAACACCCAACTCTGCGCTTCTGCGGAGCCAAACCTCCGGCAGCAGATCTGACTCCCTCCTGCTGCCACAGGGCCCCTCCTGAAGTGGATCACCTAAGGAGAAGCAAGCTAAGCCTGCCCCTCCTGCCCCTGTGCACCTTGCCTACCCACCCCAGCTAAGACGCCAGATCCCCAGCATCACAAGCCTGGCAGTGTGCAAGTAGCCCAGACAGGCCACCCCAACCCACAAAGAATCCCACCCCTAGGAGAGGGGAAGAGAAGGCACGCACCAGTCTGACTGTGGCCCCAGCGGTGGGCTGGGGGCAGACATCAGGTCTGACTGCGGCTCCGCCCACCAACTCCAGTTATACACCACAGCACAGGGGAAGTGCCCTGCAGGTCCTCACCACGCCAGGGACTATCCAAAATGACCAAGCAGAAGAATTCCCCTCAGAAGAATCTCCAGGAAATAACAACAGCTAATGAGCTGATCAAAAAGGATTTAAATAATATAACAGAAAGTGAATTTAGAATAATAGTCATAAAATTAATCGCTGGGCTTGAAAACAGTATAGCTGACAGCAGAGAATCTCTTGCTACAGAGATCAAGGGACTAAGGAACAGTCACGAGGAGCTGAAAAACGCTTTAAACGAAATGCGTAACAAAATGGAAACCACCACGGCTCGGATTGAAGAGGCAGAGGAGAGAATAGGTGAACTAGAAGATAAAGTTATGGAAAAAGAGGAAGCTGAGAAAAAGAGAGATAAAAAAATCCAGGAGTATGAGGGGAAAATTAGAGAACTAAGTGATACACTAAAAAGAAATAATATACGCATAATTGGTATCCCAGAGGAGGAAGAGAGAGGGAAAGGTGCTGAAGGGGTACTTGAAGAAATAATAGCTGAGAACTTCCCTGAACTGGGGAAGGAAAAAGGCATTGAAATCCAAGAGGCACAGAGAACTCCCTTCAGACGTAACTTGAATCGATCTTCTGCACGACATATCATAGTGAAACTGGCAAAATACAAGGATAAAGAGAAAATTCTGAAAGCAGCAAGGGGTAAACGTGCCATCACATATAAAGGGAGACCTATAAGACTCGTGACTGATCTCTCTTTTGAAACTTGGCAGGCCAGAAAGAATTGGCACGAGATTTTCAGTGTGCTAGACAGAAAAAATATGCAGCCGAGAATCCTTTATCCAGCAAGTCTGTCATTTAGAATAGAAGGAGAGATAAAGGTCTTCCCAAACAAACAAAAACTGAAGGAATTTGTCACCACTAAACCAGCCCTACAAGAGATCCTAAGGGGGACCCTGTGAGACAAAGTACCAGAGACATCACTACAAGCATAAAACATACAGACATCACAATGACTCTAAACCCATATCTTTCTATAATAACACTGAATGTAAATGGATTAAATGCGCCAACCAAAAGACATAGGGTATCAGAATGGATAAAAAAACAAGACCCATCTATTTGCTGTCTACAAGAGACTCATTTTAGACCCGAGGACACCTTTAGATTGAGAGTGAGGGGATGGAGAACCATTTATCATGCCACTGGAAGCCAAAAGAAAGCTGGAGTAGCCATACTTATATCAGACAAACTAGACTTTAAATTAAAGGCTGTAACAAGAGATGAAGAAGGACATTATATAATAGTGACAGGGTCTATCCATCAGGAAGAGCTAACAATTATAAATGTCTATGCGCCGAATACCAGAGCCCCCAAATATATAAAACAATTACTCATAAACATAAGCAACCTTATTGATAAGAATGTGGTAATTGCAGGGGACTTTAACACCCCACTTACAGAAATGGATAGATCATCTAGACACACGGTCAATAAAGAAACAAGGGCCCTGAATGAGACATTGGATCAGATGGACTTGACAGATATATTTAGAACTCTGCATCCCAAAGCAACAGAATATACTTTCTTCTCGAGTGCACATGGAACATTCTCCAAGATAGATCATATACTGGGTCACAAAACAGCCCTTCATAAGTTTACAAGAATTGAAATCATACCATGCATACTTTCAGACCACAATGCTATGAAGCTTGAAATCAACCACAGAAAAAAGTCTGGAAAACCTCCAAAAGCATGGAGGTTAAAGAACACCCTACTAACGAATGAGTGGGTCAACCAGGCAATTAGAGAAGAAATTAAAAAATATATGGAAACAAACGAAAATGAAAATACAACAATCCAAACGCTTTGGGACTCAGCGAAGGCAGTCCTGAGAGGAAAATACATTGCAATCCAGGCCTATCTCAAGAAACAAGAAAAATCCCAAATACAAAATCTAACAGCACACCTAAAGGAAATAGAAGCAGAACAGCAAAGGCAGCCTAAACCCAGCAGAAGAAGAGAAATAATAAAGATCAGAGCAGAAATAAACAATATAGAATCTAAAAAAACTGTAGAGCAGATCAACGAAACCAAGAGTTGGTTTTTTGAAAAAATAAACAAAATTGACAAACCTCTAGCCAGGCTTCTCAAAAAGAAAAGGGAGATGACCCAAATAGATAAAATCATGAATGAAAATGGAATGATTACAACCAATCCCTCAGAGATACAAACAATTATCAGGGAATACTATGAAAAATTATATGCCAACAAATTGGACAACCTGGAAGAAATGGACAAATTCCTGAACACCCACACTCTTCCAAAACTCAATGAGGAGGAAATAGAAAGCTTGAACAGACCCATAACCAGCGAAGAAATTGAATCGGTTATCAAAAATCTCCCAACAAATAAGAGTCCAGGACCAGATGGCTTCCCAGGGGAGTTCTACCAGACGTTTAAAGCAGAGATAATACCTATCCTTCTCAAGCTATTCCAAGAAATAGAAAGGGAAGGAAAACTTCCAGACTCATTCTATGAAGCCAGTATTACTTTGATTCCTAAACCAGACAGAGAGACCCAGTAAAAAAAAGAGAACTACAGGCCAATATCCCTGATGAATATGGATGCAAAAATTCTCAATAAGATACTAGCAAATCGAATTCAACGGCATATAAAAAGAATTATTCACCATGATCAAGTGGGATTCATTCCTGGGATGCAGGGCTGGTTCAACATTCGCAAATCAATCAACGTGATACATCACATTAACAAAAAAAAAAGAGAAGAACCATATGATCCTGTCAATCGATGCAGAAAAGGCCTTTGACAAAATCCAGCACCCTTTCTTAATAAAAACCCTTGAGAAAGTCGGGATAGAAGGAACATACTTAAAGATCATAAAAGCCATTTATGAAAAGCCCACAGCTAACATCATCCTCAACGGGGAAAAACTGAGAGCTTTTTCCCTGAGATCAGGAACACGACAGGGATGCCCACTCTCACCGCTGTTGTTTAACATAGTGCTGGAAGTTCTAGCATCAGCAATCAGACAACAAAAGGAAATCAAAGGCATCAAAATTGGCAAAGATGAAGTCAAGCTTTCGCTTTTTGCAGATGACATGATATTATACATGGAAAATCCGATAGACTCCACCCAAAGTCTGCTAGAACTGATACGTGAATTCAGCAAAGTTGCAGGATACAAAATCAATGTACAGAAATCAGTTGCATTCTTATACACTAACAATGAAGCAACAGAAAGACAAATAAAGAAACTGATCCCATTCACAATTGCACCAAGAAGCATAAAATACCTAGGAATAAATCTAACCAAAGATGTAAAGGATCTGTATGCTGAAAACTATAGAAAGCTTATGAAGGTAATTGAAGAAGATTTAAAGAAATGGAAAGACATTCCCTGCTCATGGATTGGAAGAATAAATATTGTCAAAATGTCAATACTACCCAAAGCTATCTACACATTCAATGCAATCCCAATCAAAATTGCACCAGCATTCTTCTCGAAACTAGAACAAGCAATCCTAAAATTCATATGGAACCACAAAAGGCCCCGAGTAGCCAAAGTAATTTTGAAGAAGAAGACCAAAGCAGGAGGCATCACAATCCCAGACTTTAGCCTCTACTACAAAGCTGTCATCATCAAGACAGCATGGTATTGGCACAAAAACAGACACATAGACCAATGGAATAGAATAGAAACCCCAGAACTAGACCCACAAACGTATGGCCAACTCATCTTTGACAAAGCAGGAAAGAACATCCAATGGAAAAAAGACAGTCTCTTTAACAAATGGTGCTGGGAGAACTGGACAGCAACATGCAGAAGGTTGAAACTAGACCACTTTCTCACACCATTCACAAAAATAAACTCAAAATGGATAAAGGACCTGAATGTGAGACAGGAAACCATCAAAACCTTAGAGGAGAAAGCAGGAAAAGACCTCTCTGACCTCAGCCGTAGCAATCTCTTCCTCGACACATCCCCAAAGGCAAGGGAATTAAAAGCAAAAGTGAATTACTGGGACCTTATGAAGATAAAAAGCTTCTGCACAGCAAAGGAAACAACCAACAAAACTAAAAGGCAACCAACGGAATGGGAAAAGATATTTGCAAATGACATATCGGACAAAGGGCTAGTATCCAAAATCTATAAAGAGCTCACCAAACTCCACACCCGAAAAGCAAATAACCCAGTGAAGAAATGGGCAGAACATGAATAGACACTTGTCTAAAGAAGACATCCGGATGGCCAACAGGCACATGAAAAGATGTTCAACGTCGCTCCTTATCAGGGAAATACAAATCAAAACCACACTCAGGTATCACCTCACGCCAGTCAGAGTGGCCAAAATGAACAAATCAGGAGACTATAGATGCTGGAGAGGATGTGGAGAAACGGGAACCCTCTTGCACTGTTGGTGGGAATGCAAATTGGTGCAGCTGCTCTGGAAAGCAGTGTGGAGGTTCCTCAGAAAATTAAAAATAGACCTACCCTATGACCCAGCAATAGCACTGCTAGGAATTTATCCAAGGGACACAGGAGTACTGATGCATAGGGGCACTTGTACCCCAATGTTCATAGCAGCACTCTCAACAATAGCCAAATTATGGAAAGAGCCTAAATGTCCATCAATTGATGAATGGATAAAGAAATTGTGGTTTATATACACTATGGAATACTACGTGGCAATGAGAAAAAATGAAATATGGCCTTTTGTAGCAACGTGGATGGAACTGGAGAGTGTGATGCTAAGTGAAATAAGCCATACAGAGAAAGACAGATACCATATGGTTTCGCTCTTATGTGGATCCTGAGAAACTTAACAGGAACCCATGGGGGAGGGGAAGGAAAAAAAAAAAAAGAGGTTAGAGTGGGAGAGAGCCAAAGCATAAGAGACTGTTGAGAACTGAGAACAAACTAAGGGTTGATGGGGGGTGGGAGGGAGGAGAGGGTGGGTGATGGGTATTGAGGAGGGCACCTTTTGGGATGAGCACTGGGTGTTGTATGGAAACCAATTTGACAATAAATTTCATATATAAATAAAAAAAACAAAAAAAAAACAAAAAACAAACAAACAAAAAAAAAAACAAAAATTGTAACAAGAGATGAAGAAGGGCACTATATCATAATTAAAGGGTCTATCCATCAAGAAGATCTAATAATTATAAATATTATGCCCCCTAACTTGGAACACCCAAATATATAAATCAATTAATACTAACCATTGAAAATCTCATTGATAATAACACAATAATAGTAAGGGACTTTAACATCCCACTTACAACAATGGACAGATCACCCAAGTAGAAGATCAACAAGGAAACAACGGCTTTGAATGACACCCTGGACTAGATGGACCTAACAGATATATTCAGAACATTCCATCCTAAAGCAGCAGAATACACATTCTTTTCGAGTGCACAAAGAACATTCTCCAGAATAGATCACATACTGGGTCACAAATCAGCCCTCAACAAGTACAAAAGATTAAGATCATACCATGCACATTTTAAGACCACAACACTATGAAACTTGAAGTCAACCACAAGAAAAAATTTAGAAAGACCACAAATACATAGAGATTAAAGAATATCCTACTAAAGAATGAATGGGTTAACCAAGAAATTAAAGAAGAAATTTTAAAAATACATGGAAGCAAGTGAAAATGAAAACATGACAGTCCAAAACCTTTGGGATGCAGCATAGGTGGTCCTAAGAGGGAAGTATATTGCAATAAGGCCTACCTCAAGAAGCAAAACACAACCTAACTTTACACCTAAAGGAGCTAGAAAAAGAAGAGCAAATGAAGTGTAGAGCCAGCAGAAAAAGAGGAAATAATAAAGATTAGGAGAAAAATAAGTGATATAGAAGCAAACAAAGAGTAGAACAGATCAATGAAACTAAGAGCTGGTTCTTTGGAAGAATTATTTTTTAATTAAAACAATTTTATTACTATAAAGCCAAGACTTATAAAGAAGAAAGTTAAAGCATACAGAAATTTAAGGATTACAGTTTTCCATACTGAGTTCCATACCGGTGTAACACCCTTCAGGTACCCAGGAAACTCTGAACCAGCAGTGTTCAGGAGGTGAATAGATCGCAACACAGACCAGCTTCTGAAGAGTGTCCTGAGGAGTGACTGGGTGTAAGGTAAACACATGTCCTGAAGCTTTCACTCTAGGGGCTAAAAGAATTAATAAAATTGATAAACCTCTAGTCAGACTTATGAGAGAGAGAAAGGACCCAAATAAACAAAACCATGAATGAAAGAGGAGAGATCACAACCAACACCACAGAAATACAATCACAAGAGAATACTAGGAAAATTTATGCGCCAACAAATTGGGCTATCTGGAAGAAATGATATATTCCTAGAAACATACAAACTACCACAACTGAAACAAGAAGAAAATTTGATCAAACCCATAACCAGCAAAGATATTGATCATTAATCACAAATTACCCAACAAACAATAGTCCAAGACCACATGGCTTCCCGGGGGAATTCTACCAAACATTTAAAGAAGAGTTAATACCTATTCTTCTCAAACGGTTCCAAACAATAGAAATGGAAGGAAAACTTCCAAACACCTTTTATGAGGACAGCATTATATTGATTCCAAAACCAGACAAAAACCCCACTACAAAGGAGAATTTCAGACCAATATCCATGATAAACATGGATGCAAAAGTTCTCAGCAAGATATTAGCAAATTGAATCCAACATTAAAAGAATTACTCACCATGGTCAAGTAGGATTTACTCCTGGGGTGCAGAGGTGGTTCAATATTCACAAATCAATCAATGTGATGCACCACATTAATAAAAGAAAGGATAAGAACCATATGATGCTGTCAATAGATTCAGAAAAAGGATTTGACAAAATACAGTATACATTCCTTTTTTTTTAATATTTTTTACTGCTTATTCATTTTTGAGAGAAAGAGTGTGAGCAGGGAAGGGGCAGAGAGAGAGGGAGACACAGAATCCGAAGCAGGCTCCAGGCTCCACGCTGTCAGTACAGAGCCTGATGCGGAGATTGAACTCGTAAACTGCAAGATTGTGAGCTGAGCCAAAGTTGAAGCTTAACTGACTGAGCCACCCAGGCGCTTGTACAGCATCCATTCTTGAGAAAAAACCTTCAACAAAGAAAGTATAGATGGAACATACCTCAACATCATAAAGTTCATATACAAAAAACCCACAGATAATATCATCCTCAATGGGGATAAACAGTCTCTACAGTTCCTCTACAGTCAGGAATAAGACAGGGATGTCCACTTTCACCATTACAATTTAAGATAGTACTGGAAGTCTTAGCCTCAGCAATAAGACAAGAAAGAAAGAAGGAAAGAAAGAAAGAAAGAAAGAAAGAAAGAAAGAAAGAAAGAAAGAAAGAAAGAAAGAAAGAAAGAAAGAAAGAAAGAAGAAGAAGAAGAAGAAGAAGAAGAAGAAGAAGAAGAAGAAGAAGAAGAAGAAAGAAAGAAAGAAAGAAAGAAAGAAAGAAAGAAAGAAAGAAAGAAAGAAAGAAAGAAAGAAAGAAAGATAGATGCTGGAGAGGATGTGGAGAAATGGGAACCCTCTTGCACTGTTGGTGGGAATGAAAACTGGTGCAGCGACTCTGGAAAACAGTGTGGAGGTTCCTCAGAAAATTAAAAATAGACCTAGCCTATGACCCAGCAGTAGCACTGCTAGGAATTTACCCAAGGGATACAGGAGTACTGATGCATAGGGGCACTTGTACCCCAATGTTTATAGCAGCACTCTCAACAATAGCCAAATTATGGAAAGAGCCTAAATGTCCATCAACTGATGAATGGATAAAGAAATTGTGGCTTATATACACAATGGAGTACTATGTGGCAATGAGAAAGAATGAAATATGGCCCTTTGTAGCAACGTGGATGGAACTGGAGAGTGTGATGCTAAGTGAAATAAGCCATACAGAGAAACACAGATACCATATGTTTTCAGTCTTATGTGGATCCTGAGAAACTTAACAGAAACCCATGGGGGAGGGAGAGGAAAAAAAAAAGAGGTTAGAGTGGGAGAGAGCCAAAGCATAAGAGACTCTCAAAAACTGAGAACAAACTGAGGGTTGATGGGGGTGGGGGGGGAGGGGAGGGTGGGTGGTGGGTAGTGAGGAGGGCACCTTTTGGGATGAGCACTGGGTGTTGTATGGAAACCAATTTGACAATAAGCTTCATATATTGAAAAAAACAAGAAGAAAGAAAGAAAAAGAAAGAAAGAAAGAAAGAAAGAAAGAAAGAAAGGTCAAATTTTCACTATTTACAGATGACCTGATACTCCATGTAGAAAACCTGAAAGACTCCACCAAAAATTGCTAGAATTCAGCAGTCACAAGATGTAAAATCAACGTATAGAAATATGATGCATTTCTTTTTTTGTTTTGTTTTTTGGGGTTTTTTTTTCTTTTAGGGAGAGAAAGTGCTAGCAGGGGAGAGGAGCAGAGGGAGAGAGAGAGAGAGAGAGAGAGAGAGAGAGGAAAGAGAATCCCAAGAAGGCTACATGCTCAGCACAGAACCCAACACAGGGCTTGATCTCACAACCATAAGATCATGACTGAGCCTAAATCAAGAGTTGGACGCTTAACTGGCTGAGCCACCCAGCACCCCACTGTTGTGTTTCTATACACAAGTAATGAAGCATCAGAAAGAGAAATCAAGAAATCGATCCCATTTATAATTGCACCAAAAACCATAAGGTACCTAACCCAAAAGGGAAAATATCTGAACTCTTAAACTACAGAACACTTATGAAAAAATTGAAGAGGACATAAAGAAATGGAAAAACATTCCATGCTCATGGATTAGAAGTACAAACATTGTTAAAATGTCTATACTACCCAAAGCAATCTACACATTTAATGTGATCCCTATCAAAACATCACCAGCATTATTCACAGAAATAGAAAAAACAATCCTAAAATTGTATAGAACCAAAAAAGACCCTGAATAGCCAAAGAAATTCTGAAAAAGAAAAGCAAAGCTGGAAGTATCATGATTCCAGACTTCAAGTTATATTACAAAGCTGTAATCATCAAGACAGTATGGTACTCTCACAAAAACAAACTTATAGATCAATGGAACAGAATAGAGAACCCAGAAATGGACCCACAAATATATGGTCAACTAATCTTCAGCAAAACAGGAAAGACTATCCAATGGAAAAAAAGGCAGTTTTTTCAACAGACGGTGTTGAGAAAACTGGACAGCAACATGCAGAACATAACTGGACCGCTTCCTTATGCCATACACAAAAATAAACTAAAAATGGATGAAAGACCTGAATGTGAGACAGGAAACCATCAAAATCCTAGAGGAGAACACAGGCAGCAACCTCTTTGACCTCAGACAGAGCAACTTCTAACTAGACACAGAGGCAAGGGAAACAAAAGCAAACATGAACTATTACGACTTCATCAAGATCAAAAGCTTCTGCACAGTGAAGGAAACAATCAACAAAAATTAAAGGCAGCCTACATAATGGGATAAGATATTTGCATATGACATATTGGATAAAGGGTTAGTATCAAAAATCTATAAGGAACTTACCAGACTCAACACCCAAAAGACAAATAATCCAGTTACGAAATGGGCAGAGGACATGAATAGACACTTGTCCAAAGAAGACATACAGATGGCCATCAGACACATGAAAAGATGCTCAATATCACTCATCATCAGGGAAATACAAATCAAAACCACCATGAGATACCATCTCACACCTGTCAAAATGGCTAGAATTAATAACAAAGAAACAACAGGTGTTGGCATGGATAGGAGAAAGAGGAGTCCTCTTACTCTGCTTGTGGAAATGCAAACAGGTGTACCTACCTGGAAAACAGTATGGAGGTTCCTCAAAAAGTTAAAAATAGAACTACCCTATAATTTTGCAATGGCACTATTAGGTATTTACATAAAGGATGCAAAAATACAGATTCGAAGGGGTATGTGCACCCCGATGTTTATAGCAGCATTATCTACAATAGCCAAACTATGGAGAGAACCTAAATGCCCAACTGATAAATGGATAAAGAAGAGGTGGCATATATATACAATGGAATATTACTCAGCCATCAAAAAATGAAATCTTTTTCTTTTTCATCTACAATGACGTGAATTGACCTAGAGTGTATTATGTTAAGTGAAATAAGTCAGGTCGAGAAAGACAAATACTATATGATTTCACTTATATGTGGAATTTAAGAAACAAACCAGATGACTGGTTCAGTCAGTTGAGTGTCTGACTCTTGATTTTGGCTAAGGTCATGATCTCACAGTTCGTGAAGTCGAGCCCTGCATCAGGCTATGCACTGGCAGCACAGAATCTGCTTGGGATAATCTCTCTCCCTTTCCCTCTGCCCCTCCCTCTCTCAAAATAAATAAACTTAAAAAAAAGAAAATAGATGAACATATGAGAAGGGGAAAAAAGAGGAAAGAGGAAAACAAAAGATGACTCTTTTTTTTCACTTCACTCATTCCTTGTTCTTTATCCATTTATTTTTTGTTTTACTTTTTATTTTATTCTCAAATTAGTTAACATACAGTGTAGTCTTGGCCTCAGGAGTAGAACCCAGTGATTCATCTCTTACATATGACAGCCAATACTCATCCTGAAGAGTGCCCTCCTTAATGCCTGTCACCCATTTAACCTCCCCCACTCTGATCGCCCTTCAGTTTGTTCTCTGTATTCAAGAGTCTCCTATGGTTTGCCTCCATGTTTTTATCTTATTTTTCCACAAGAGACTCTTTTTTTATTTTATTTATTTTTTAAAATTAACATCCAAATTAGTTAGCATATAGTGAAACAATGATTTCAGGAGTAGATTCCTTAACACCCCTTACTCATTTAGCCCATCCCCCCCCCCACAACCCCTCCAGCAACCCTCAGTTTGTTCTCCATATTTATGAGTCTCTTCTGTTTTGTCCCCCTCCCTGTTTTTATATTATTTTTGTTTCCCTTCCCTTATGTTCATCTGTTTTGCCTCTTAAAGTCCTCATATGAGTGAAGTCATATGATTTTTGTCTTCCTCTGACTAATTTCGCTTAGCATAATACCCTCCAGTTCCATCCACATAGCTGCAAATGGCAAGATTTCATTCTTCATTGCCAAGTAATACTCCATTGTATATATATACCACATCTTCTTTATCCATTCATCCATCAATGGACATTTGGGCTCTTTCCATACTTTGGCTATTGTTGATAGTGCTGCTATAAACATGGGGGACATGTGTCCCTTTGAAATAGCACACCTGTATCCTGTGGCTAAATGCCTAGTAGTGCAATTGCTGGGTGTAGGGTAGCTCTATTTTTAGTTTTTTAAGGAACCTCCATACTGTTTTCCAGAGTGGCTGCACCAGCTTGCATTCCCACACAAGAGACTCTTAATGATAGAGAACAAACTGAGGGCTGATGGAAGGAGGTGGGGAGAAGATGGGCTAGATAAGGGATGGGTATCAAAGAGGGCACTAGTGATGAGCACTGGGTGTTACATGTAAGTGAGGAATCACTGAATTCTATTCCTAAAACCAATAGTTTTAGGACTGTATGCACTGTATGTTAACTAACTAAAATTTAAGTAAAAAGTCAAATTAAATTAAATTAAATTAAATTAAATTAAATTAAATTAAATTAAAAAATAATAAAGTGTATTTTGTCTATGTATTGCTACACTTGCTTTTTTAAATTTTCATTTCCATTTGCATAGTAAATGTTTTTCCATCCCTTCACTTTCTGTCAGTGTGTGTCTTTGGGTCTGAAGGGCAGCAACACTAGTGTGTTTTCAGCTGTATTCAGGATAGTTGAATAATTTTAAATAAACTTATGACCCTGGTATTGCTTTTATTTGGAAATTAAGTATGGTTTAAGGAGATGCATTATCAGTGGCAAGTTGACAAGGTATGGACTTGTATATTTTATGTGTCAGCTTGATTG
Source organism: Puma concolor (assembly GCF_028749965.1). NCBI lineage: Eukaryota > Metazoa > Chordata > Mammalia > Carnivora > Felidae > Puma > Puma concolor. The sequence goes on from NC_141671.1 coordinate 30,959,573, forward strand.
GATGACATGGTTCCAAGATACTTGATTGGGAGAATCCTTTTTTTTTTTTTTTCATTTTTTTTTTCCAATATATGAGATTTATTGTCAAATTGGTTTCCATACAACATCCAGTGCTCATCCCAAAATGTGCCCTCTTCAATACCCATCACCCACCCTCCCCTCCCTCCCACCCCCCATCAACCCTCAGTTTGTTCTCAGTTTTTAAGAGTCTCTTATGCTTTGGCTCTCTTCCACTCTAACCTCTTTTTTTTTTCCTTCCCCTCCCCCATGGGTCTGTTAAGTTTCTCAGGATCCACATAAGACTGAAACCATATGGTATCTGTGTTTCTCTGTATGGCTTATTTCACTTAGCATAACACTCTCCAGTTCCATCCATGTTGCTACAAAGGGCCATATTTCATTCTTTCTCATTGACACGTAGTACTCCATTGTGTATATAAACCACAATTTCTTTATCCATTGACTGGGAGAATCCTAATACAGATGTCTATTAAGCAATGGGATAAATAAAACATAGATGAGGTTAAAATACAGGTCTTAAAACAGCACTATGGAAGGTTGGGTAAACCAAAGAGACCCCATGCTTGTCCCCCAACGTTAAAAATCCCCCAAACAAGGGGCGCCTGGGTGGCTCAGTTGGCTGAGCATCTGGCTCTTGACTTCGGTTCAGGTCATGATCTCACAGTTCGTGAGTTCAAGCCCCATATCGGGCTCTGCACTGACAGCGTGGAGCCTGCTTAGGATTCTCTCTTCCTCACTCTCTGCTCCTCCCCTACTTGTGCACTCTCTCTCTTTCTCTCAAAATAAGTAAGTAAACATTAAAATATATATATATAGGGGCGCCTGGGTGGCTCAGTCGGTTAAGCGTCCGACTTCAGCTCAGGTCACGATCTCGCGGTCTGTGAGTTCGAGCCCCGCGTCCGGCTCTGGGCTGATGGCTCAGACCCTGGAGCCTGCTTCCGATTCTGTGTCTCCCTCTCTCTCTGCCCCTCCCCGGTTCATGCTCTGTCTCTCTCTGTTTCAAAAATAAATAAATGTTAAAAAAAATTTTTTTAAATAAAATAAAATAATATATGTGTATATATATATATATATATATATATATTTTTTTTTTTTTTTAAGCCCCAAATAAGATGGCTCTACTTACCCCAGTTTGGAAGAATTTAAAAAGTAAGAAAGCAAAGATCACAATGAAAACTCTGATCAGGAACAGTCAGGCAAATTACCTGAGATAAGATTGACAAGATAGGTAAGGTAGTTTGACCTGACCCCTTGCTGGGAATCCAAAGCCTTGTACATAAGAGTGGGTAAAACGACCAGGGGATAGAGAGCAGAAGATTCCAGAACTCCATTACACAGGAGCCACATGCAAAGGCGGCACGATAACCTGTTCCTGATGCACTGATGTGGCTTATGATTAGATTGAAAAATACAGAAAAATAAGAGATTACAGGATGAAGGTAGAAATTCGGGGTGGGAACTGGAATGTTTAAATGATCTTTAAGTGAAGAGTCTGTCTCCTTTGCCTGAATGTTTCATGAGAATGGGTACTATGTCTGACTGGGGAGCGCTTCTCTATCTAGTACTATAAAGCAGAAGGCATGTCAATCCACCCTATAAGCAATACTAATCAGATAGGGTACGTGAAAATAAGACTGCCCAAGCTCAAACAGCATACAATACAAGCTGGAGTGCAGTGCAAAGGCGTACTCTGTCCAGTAGCACTATGCGCAGCAGGTCCTGGAGCTTACAGCAGAAGCCTCTGAGTGCTTCTCAGTGATTACTAAAGTGAACTAGAGTATTTCCATTCAAAGTTACTAGCTTGCTACTGGACATTAATTTTTTTTTATTTTTTAAGTTTATTTATTTTTGACAGAGAGAAAGTGAGACATGGCATGAGCAGGGGTAGGGCAGAGACACAGAGAGGGAGACACAGAATCTGAAGCAGGCTCCAGGCTCTAAGCAGTCGGCACAGAGCCCGATGCGGGGCTGGAACTCACCAACTGTGAGATCATGACCTGAGCCAAAGTCGGACACTTAACCGACTGAGCCACCCAGGTCCCCCTTACTGAACATTAATTAAAACTACCCTATGTCTGAGGACATATAATAATCTTGAGCCTGATATATCCATGTAGTCTTGGTTAATGTTGGAAAAACACTCTAATGGAGAGGACAATGCCCAGAAGAATTCCATTAAAAAGCAGTAACAACAATGAGATACCACCTCACAACAGTCAGAATGGCTAAAGTTAACAACTCAGGCAACAACAGATGTTGGCAAGGATGCGGAGAAAGAGGAACTCTTTTGCACTGCTGGTGGGAATGCAAATTGGTGCAGACACTCTGGAAAACAGTATGGAGATTCCTCAAAAAGTTAAAAATATAACTACCCTACAACCCAGCAATTGTACTACTAGGCATTTATCCAAGGGACACAGGTGTGCTGTTTCTAAGGGGCACATGCACCCCCATGTTTATAGCAGCAGTATCAACAGTAGCCAAAGTATGGAAAGAGCCCATATGTCCATTGATGGATGAATGGATAAAGAGGATGTGGTATATATGTACAATGGAGTATTACTCGGCAATCAAAAAGAATGAAATCTTGTCATTTGCAGCTACATGGATGGAACTGGAGGGTATCATGCTAAGCGAAATTAGTCAGTCAGAGAAAGACAAATATCTTATGACTTCACTGATATGAGAACTTTAAGATACAAAACAGATGAACATTAAGGGAAGGGAGGCAAAAATAATATAAAAACAGGGAGGGGGACAAAACATAAGAGACTCAAATGCAGAGAACAAACTGAAGGTTGCCGCAGGGGTTGTGGGTGGGGGTTGGGCTAAATAAGTAAGGGGCAATAAGGAAGACACTTGTTGGGATGAGCACTGGGTGTTATACATAGGGGATGAACCACTGGAATCTACTCCTGAAATCATTATTGCACTATATGCTAACTAACTTGGATGTAAATTTAAAAATACATATATACATAGTGGTAACAGTTTAACAAATAGTGGAAAGAGTTTCTACAGGATCCTGCTACCAGGAAAATGCAAGGACGATATGTGCACAAGCAGGGAGCCTCTATTCCCGTAGGACTGACTTGGGACCTGGTGAGGAGGTGCTGGATTCTATCATCACTTGGACAGGGTCCCAGAGACAGCTCTCAAGTAGCCTATGAAAAGCTGCTTGGTTTATGGGTAGCAGCTCCAAGGCGAATGGACAACATCTTGTTTGGAGGCCGCCACTCTGACCAAGGGAGCTAAAAACAGGTCAGCTCCGTGAGCTAACTTGCGTGTGGCTTTGCTAGCAGTGATATAAAAATTGAATAAAAGCCCCTGTGTTTTGGATTTAGCAACTTGTGGGCAGTGGCCAACAGCCAGGCCATATGGTCAGGCAGAAGGGAAACTTAGTCTGTTAAAGGAATAACCACACGGGGCACAGCCCTCTGCAAACCACTATGGGAATTTGAGGGGTGCATTATAAAGTAGGACATGTTGGTGCTCATCACAAGAACCACCTTCAAGTTTGGAAGCTGATTGGAAGTGATGAGTGGGTATCTTGATGTTCTCTCTTGAGGTGGCCCCCTGGGTACGTGAACTAAAGGGACATTGGGGGCTGCAGTAATCCAGAGAAGGCTGAAACTACATATAGTCTATTTGCATCCTCTGTGGCCCAAAATACCAAAAGGAACTGTTCTGCCAACCACACACTACAGACAGCTAGGAGGCAGATTCCCTGGTAGGAAGTCCTTGAACATAGCTGGCAAGTCAGAGCAATACTAGTAACCCCAAGGGAGGGCTACAAACGGGTCTTGACAGGAACAGACATTCTGGGTTGGGTTTTGCTTACTCAGTGGTAGTTGCAAATGTCCAGAGTGCTATTTAAAAAAAAAAGAAAAGAAAAGAAAAAGAACATAGCTGTAATTCAATTAAAAATTTTAAAAAATAGGGGCACCTGGGTGGCTGAGTTAGTTAAGCATCTGACTCTTGGTTTCGGCTCAGGTCACGGTGTCACAGTTTCTTGACTTCGAGCCCCACGTCGGGCTCTGCACTTGATGGCGTGGAGCCTGCTTGGGACTTTTCTCTCTCTCTCCCCGTCTCTCTCTGCCCCCCACCAACTCGTGCTGTCTCAGTCGCCCTCAAAAATAAATAAATAAATGTAAAAAAAATTTTTTTAATAAAATGCACAGAGAGCATCGATCCTGTGTGGACAGCTCGATGAAATTTTACACGTATGCACTTCCCATGTACTACCACCCAGAGAAAGATGCAGAGCATTTTGGGTTTCGGAGAGATTCCCAGTCAATACGCCACCACAAGAGGTAACAACTCTTCTGACTTCTGGCACTACAAATGAGTCCTCATCTTCAACTTCACATACAAAAAGTCATACTCTCACGTGTCTGGCTTCCTTCACTCAGTGTCACGTCTGTGAGGTTCACCCATGCCGTAGGGTGTAGCGAGAGCCCAGTCTTTTTCAGGGCTGTGTGGTAGTCCATTGTAAGGCTGTGCTACAGTTCATGTACATATGTTCTTGTTAGGCACATTGACATTGTTTCCCATTTGGGGCAATCATAAACAGTGCCGCTGAGAACATTTTTATACATGCCTTTTGGTGCACATGTGACAAACAAAAGATACTGTACTAGTTTGGAATGCTCGGTCACATTTCCTCACGCTAAAAAAATACATTACAAGCCATAATGTCCAACAATGGACATACAGATATAATGACAGAGAAACAGCTTAACAGAGAGTTGGAATGGACAATGGAAATACTGTGAAAATAGGGCCACAGAGGCATGAAGTGCTGGCTCACACACCTTCACAGAGTGTGCTCCAACCCAGCATGCGTGGGAATCAGGAGTGTCCCCGCTAGGGGAGAAAAGGTGTCTGTTTTGTTTCCTTGATGGATCTGGGCAGGAGGGCGGGGCGTGTAAGCGTGACTCTATAATCCTTCCCAAGTGAGAGGACATTGGTATGACTATAGTTCACCTCAACATTCCCTCTTCCTACCCGCTACAGTGTCTCAGGACAGGAATGCAAGTATGAGTGCCAGAAACAGGAAGGACTCCTAAGCAGGCAACTGTACCTCCGTTGTTCGACCTTGATGTGAGATTTCCTAAGGGACTGAATGGGAGGGCTGTGCCTTCACCCCATCTGGCAAAGCTGGGGCTGACGGTGAGTGCCGCTAGATTGCCTACTGGTCAGTTAGCCCACGAGTTCTGTCCGGGTGTGACCCTCCCCTCTATGGACGAGAGAAGACAGGGGAGGAGGGACTTGCCAGACTGTATTGCTGCCCGCAGTCTAGACCAGCACAGCAGCTACACATAACATCCCTTCCAACCGCAGAAAGTTGGGTATAGATGGAGAGAAATAGAAACAACAGCTGAGGGTAAAGGAATGGATAAATGAGTTACGTAATGAGGGAAACCCAGCATTACATTAACACCTCCCAAGAGGTGTGAGCAAGAGAGGACACTGCCTCTTAGCTCGATTATACCACATGCCTGAGAGAGGGAGCCATACGCTGTGACACCATTCCTGCTTCTGGAACCTGACGAGACTAAATGGAACCAGGAGACCTGAGCGATCCTGGGAGACACTGTCATACAGCAGGATGATGGGCTAATTGTCACTGACTGAATGGGACTTTAATAGTGTGCCAGTATCTTTTCAGCTATGGTCCTGTCGCTACAAGGGACCTGTGGTCAAAGACCAGGGGGTGGCCAGTGGTAGACTTATTTGGTCTTTGTCCCTGGTTCCTGGCACAGACTTCCCCAAACCTTTGGGATCTCCTGAGGAATATGAGTGTTTCTGGTATGCTAATGAGATGACTTGGCCGAGGGGCCTAGATAGCTTCAGGTTGGGGGCTGGTGACCAGAAAGACCAAGCGATGATTAGAGAGTTGGCAACCTCAGCCTCCCTCCCTGACCTCTGGGGAGAGGCTCTGGAGGCTGACTTTAATCACCAATGGCCAGTGATGGAATCAAGCACACCTATATCATGAATCTTCCATAAAAGCTTCTAAACGACAGAGTTCACAGAGCTTCTGAAATGAACACACCGACATGCTCAGAGGGTGGTACATTCCAACCCCACAGTGACAGCGGCTCCTGCAACTGCGACCTTCACGCTCCCACACTCATGTGCCTCTTCATCTGGTTGCTCATGTGTGTCCTTATAATAAACCACAATAATAAGCATGGAATTTTCCTCAGTTCTAGGAGTCATTCTAGCAAATTATTGAACTTTGAGAGTACCTTCAACTTTGTAGCCAAGTGGAACAAAAGTGCAGGCGACGTGGGAACGAACAGTTGAGATGTGCCTGTGAAGTGAGGGCAATCTTGTAGGAAGCGTCCTCACACCTGTGGGTCTCATGCTAACTCCAGGTCAACAGTGTCAGAATTGAAATAAATTGAATTGGGAGCACCTGGGTGGCTCAGTCGGTTAAGCGCCCAACTTTGGCTCAGGTCATGATCTCACATCCATGAGTTCAAGCCCCACATGGGGCTCTATACTGACCGCTCAGAGCCTGGAACCTGCTTCGGATTCTGTGTCTCTCTTTCTCTGCCCCTTCCCCTCTCCTGCTCTGTTTCTGTCTCAAAAATAAATATTAAAAAAAAAAAAGACTGATGAAATGAATCGAATTGGTGACAGGGAATCAGAGCATTGGTTGAATGGAGGAAAAAACCCTCACAGATCCACAAAGAGAAATTTAGAGGGAGAGCAAGCAAGTCTGTGCTTCCTCTCATCCAGGAGCAAAGGATAAGATAAGTGTAAGCATTTATATCATGTCCTTCTGTCTGCTACCAGCTGTTCATGGTCCTGTTAAAAAAGGAAGACAGAAGGCCCAAAATGAAGTCACTTAAGCCAAATACCACCAAGATCTTAATCCTTAACCTAAATGCAGCTTCAGCTTCTCCCAGAAATGTGACCTGTAGTCAGCCAACCTGGAATTTCCTGCTCAGCACAAGTAGGTAAGCCACTGAAAGACCACTTCCTTTCCCCTTAGAAGGGCCACCTTGCTTAAAGCAATGCATTTTTTAACGAATAATTTCCTTTTTTCCCCTTCCACTCTGCCTTTAAAATCCTTTCCTTTCTGCAGCTGGAAGAGTCTCTCTTTTTTTTTTTTTAATATTTATTTTTGAAAGACAGAGCACGAGCAGGGGAGGGGCAGAGAGAGACGGAGACACAAAATCCAAAGCAGGCTCCAGGCTCTGAGCTGTCAGCACAGAGCCCAGCGTGGGGCTTGAACTCACAAACCGAACCACGAAGTCATGACCTGAGCTGAAGCCGGACACTTAAACTGACTGAGCCACCCAGGAGCCCCATGTCTCCTTTCTATTTACTAGCTGGGAGACTGCTCAATTCATGAACAGTTGAATAAAGTCAATTCGACCTTTTAATGTTCTCGGTTGAGGGCGCCTGGGTGGCTCAGTCATTTAGCATCTGACTTCAGCTCAGGTCATGATCTCATGGTTCATGAGTTCGAGCCCCACATCGGGTGAGGTGAGGTCCCACTTCGGCTGAGCAGAGCTCAAGCTCCACTTCTCTCTCTTTCCTTCTCTTTCTCTCTGCCCCTCTCTCACTTGCACCCTCTCTCTCTCAAAAATAAAAATAAAATAAAATAAATTTTCTCAGTTGAATTGCTATTAACTAACAGTTAAGTCTCTGAGGGACGCTATGGCTACACTAGAAAACCAGGATGGTGGTTTGGGTTTTCTGGATGGTTGGTTTTTAGTCCTTTGTGAGGATCACATAAAGCTGACAAATGTTAGAGATTCTCCTCCCAGAGTATTTCCATGCACGGGGAAATATAAACATTAACATGACATGTCAGTGCATGCAGAGACCCCCTGACGTCTTACAGACCCAGGTGTTCTCCTCCTTGCAAGAGACAGAGGCTGGGCAAACACGTTTTGAGCAATCACTTCACCAGCCCACAACGCCACTGCACTTATTTGTGAGCATAAACCAGAGTGGACAAAGCTGCATCTAATCACATAGCATCCAGGGAACGAGAAGAGCGATGTCGTTTACTAGAAACTTGCTCCTCCAACTGAACCTGAGTGCCTGCAGGGCACCAGATCAAGCTGCAGCCTCAGGTCCGTGCTCCGAGAATGGCAATCAGCCGTCCTTTCTCCAGCCCTCACCCCCAGCACCGGCACTGCCCCCCTACATGAGAATTCCACATTTAGAGTCTTTGGAAGACGCCGCCTCTCTCCATAGAAGAGGAAGGACCTGCTGTCCCAACATCCTTCCAGTTAGACATGGCATGAGGCTCTGCCAGGCAGGTGACCACATGCTGGACCTGGTGACAAAGAGAAGGTGCAGCTGTGCAGAATGTACTTGCACAGGCGGCGTGAGTGGCAGTGTGTCACCCGGTCCCAAAAGCAGCAGCGACGTCAGTCCTAGCCGCAGGGGCCAGTGTCCTGCTTCAATGGAGGCAGCAGTGTGAGCAGTGACGTCTGTACCCAGCAGCAGAGGCCGCAGTTCCTATGTGAGACCCACCCTAACGTGCACTTGTGGACTCTGTTCCTGGCTGTGTAGCCAAAGCCTGTTCTACGATCTTCCCCAAAAGAATACTTTATATGCATATAAAATGTATGTGTGTATGTGTGTGTGTGTGTGTGTGTGTGTGTGTGTGTGTGCACAGTACCTTTTGGCTAAGTTCGAACAAGCTTAGATCCCATTGTTTGCTCTGAAAAGTCAATCAGGGAAGTAGTTGCCGAGAGCAAGCATTCCGAGGTGTTCGTCACACTGAACCGCGAACCACTCCCTAGTCCTCCCACCCGACCATACCCCAGGATATGATAACACACATCTCACAACACCACATCTCATACTGACAACATTATGTCTTCCCTTTCCTCTCCAAAGATAAAAAAAAAAACAAACAAAAAACAACAAAAAAAAAAAACACACACACATTTAAATGTGGCTTTAATGCCCCTCCCCAGGCTGGCTGCTCTGATCGCTGACCTCACTGGCTCCAGATCTGGCTGAGCGCCAGGCCTCTCCCCGGACCCACAGACTCAGAGTCCTCGGTGCAAGATCAAGGAATCGCTTATTTTAACGAGCCCTACAAGTGAGGCCGATGCACAGCCGTGTGGGAATCCTCATCTCCATTCTTGCTACTAAAAGTGTGATGTAAAGACCAGCAGCGCCTTGTCCTAAACACAGAAACTTCTATCGTGTTTCCCAGATGCAGAAAACAGTGTGTCATATATCTTGCACACAACACACACAGAGAAGGAGCGATCGGTGCAGAGCACCTCCCTAATCTGGAGGCAGTATCTTTACTAATGTAGCCTCAGACCACAGCAGCTCTGTGGCAGCAACAGCACAATCACCCTTCACACTGCCATTAGTGCCCCTGTGCTCCTCTCACAGCACTGCCCTCCCCCTCCCATCCCCACTCTCACACCAACTCCCCTGCACACCAAGGAGATGTCCATTTTCAAAAACCATCCTCGATTCACAGGTGCTATTTCCCAACCAAATATAAATCTAAGGAAACTCTGCTTCATAACTCCATGACTTGGAGCTGGAGCCAGCACCAGGATCACCAGGGCAAAGGGTGGGCAAGCAGAGGAAGGAAACAGAACAAGAACTAATTTAAAATAAGAAATTATGGCATGCTTCCTGTCTGCTAGAATCTGCTCCTCTCAGAAGACTTCAGAAAAGATGGGAAGAACAATCAAGCCCGAGAAGGAGGGCAAGACCTGAATGAGCCTGAAAATAACCTCTGGATACTACAGATTCCTATGCACAGGGCCACCCAGGGCCTTGTGCAGACGCTGACAGGCCAAACATCTCCTTCTGCTGTCACCGAGGAGACACCCACAGGTGAATTAGACCAGAACTCCCACACAAAAAAGAGAACGGGCCTAATCCTCTACAGAAACAAAGAAACAACGAATAAACACCCAGAGACGGGACTGAGGCCCGACCCAGGCCTGAGCCTCAGCTGACACGGCCATACAATGTCTTGTTGCCCATAGTCCTGGAGGCAGGACAAGGTCTGGGCAATATCCAGATATCCAGGTGATATCCTGAGTGATCACAGTCCCGGAAAGGCAGGTGCTACTGGAGGGACAAAGACAAAAGCGCAAAGAGGTTCCCCAGCTGAGCAGTGACCATGTCACATCCATGTTGTACCAACTGGGCATGAGGCTCCACCACGCTAGGCCCCTCACAGCTTTCTCCTGTCCCCACCCACAGCAGACTCGGCACACCAAACCTGCAGCTTCTGGGAGGTTCTCAGGGTTTCCATTTCTTTCCCCTCTCAAACTTTAGGAATCTTCTTCTTTAACTAACTGATCAACTCCTCATGACCAGAACTGGAAAAAAAAATTCACATCCAGAGCCCTACGTTCAACAAGGAAGTAAGAAGTTGTAGCTCAGTGAAACATAAAGTAAAGACAGGGATGGAGGTGGCCCACTCTCCCTCTACTGGATCATGAAAGCAGACGAGGAAAGAGAACCCAGGTCAGTGTAGGGTGGGGTCATGGAGGCGGGGGGCAGTCTCCCCACCTCCTCACATTATGGTAATAGGAACGAGGACACATGCCGAAGCCCTTTGTAGAAAGAGATATCAGGGGCATTGGTCACAAAGTGGGAAAGTGAACAAATCTTGCATCACTCAGTCCCCCACGAGGCAGCTGGCTCACACTGCGGAAGAAAATAATCATGAACAAATTCAGGTTAGTCATATAAGTGTTGACGTTCTCAATAGCCTACCACATGCTCAAGATATCCTACTCAAAGAATCCCCATTTCCCAGGCATAGCCCCTTTCCCCTCTCCCCTCCCTATTTCAGGCCCTTCAGGGTCTCACCTTTAGCAGTGGAGAGAGCCCTGGGCACTGTCACTACCTACGTTAGAACAAACAGAACTGGTCAGAGCCCCCAGGAGATGAGACTAAAGGAGTAGCTTTGGGGTGGGTGAGCTCCCCACGGGGTCCTGTCTACACTATCCCAGGGTCTCAGGGATCACCCCCTCCATACTTACATGCAGACTGAGCATAACTCCCTTCTCTTCCACCTATGGAAAGAAAATATCACATGAGATGCCACGGAGGAGGCAGAGCCCAAGATCCTAGATGAAACTGATAACCTGGACCACAGGGAAATTTCCAGAACTGTAACTACAGACCTATGGCAGGATCAGGGGGACATGAAGAAAAGAGATGTCAGGGCTAGACCAACAATTCTCCTGGAGTCTGTCCTCAGCAAGGACCTTATTCTCTGATCTGTGGCTGCTGGAAATCAGATCCTATCACCACATTCATCAAGGTGATAAGTTTGCCCTTCACTCTCACAGAGCTTTACTCCAGAGTGAATGTAGCAATGAGCTGCACAGTGGACAAGCACATGTGCATGGATGGCACTTCCCATAAACAAGGCAGGACGAACTTCTACCTGGACTTGAAACACTACAGAAAGACAAGAAAACTCAGAGCACTCCCCTTCCGTACCTTGGCTCTACCTCCTCCATATGACAGCTCCAACCACCACAGCACTGATGACCACAAAGGAAACCAGACCAGCAACAATGCCCACCATGGGAATGCTGCGCTGAGGAGGGGACTCTGGGAAGAGAGGATAAAGTGAGGGCCTTGACTCCGAGGTCTCAGCCTCAACCCTACTGAATTTTTCCAGAAGGGCTCCTGAGTTCTCCAAGTTTGGCTCCATACCCAGGTCTCCCCCTGTCCTTACCCCATTTCAGCATGAGGGGCTTGGGCAACCCCCCATGCTGCACATGGCACGTGTATCTCTGCTCCTCTCCAGAAGGCACCACCACAGCCACCCACTTCTGGAAGGTCCCATCTCCCCCAGGCCTAGTGTCCACAAACTCCGTGTCCTGGATCAGGTCCTCCCCATCACGCTGCCAGGTTAGGGTGATCTCCGCAGGATAGAAACCCAGGGCCCAGCACTTCAGGGTGACATCATGGTCAGAAGTGGGGTAGTGGGTGATGTGTGTCTTCGGGGGGTCTGAAGAGAAGGGTCAGAAAATTAAGGAATTTTACAACTGTCTCGGGCCACTGAGGCAATTCTCATGTGGCCATCTTGAGAATGGACAAGAGAGCTGGAACTGGGGAAGGGAGCAAAAACCCAGACACCAGCCTAGACACATAATCTCTTCTTGTTTGAAAAGTTCTAGAATTAGGGTGAGACGGCCCACTGTAGAAGGCAGGTTTCTGAGAGCAGAAAAGAAAGGGATTTCTGGTCCGGACCTGGCTGGAGGCCAAATGACTCAGACTAGGTGAAGTGAGATATCCCAAACACATGGGTGTGGGGCAGAGAACAAAGCCTGAGAAAATCCCCCAAGGTTCCCAAAGCCACCGTGAGCCAAAAGGAAACGCTGATCAATTATTTCAGAAATGGTCTCCTCCTCCATCCCTGAAGAGACTCTATCCTTCAACAGTCTCTAGGAGAAAGACAGACCCTTTGGGGGTCTCTCTGGGACCGGATCTGAAAACCCGAGCAGTCTCCCGACACAGGGGAGGGCCATATACTGCTGTGGATCCCAGTTCTTCCTATCCTCTTAGGAGGCCTCAGCTGGAGGGGAAATCGTGGGAAGCCCCGCGGCCCCTGGTACCTGTGCGCAGCAGCGTCTTGTTCCCCCTCTCCAAGTACTTCCGGAGCCACTCTACGCATGTGACCTGCAGGTCGTTCCTTTGATGCTCGGCTGCTCCGGCAGCCTCCCACTTGCGGCGGGTGACCTGCGCCGCCGTGTCCGCCGCGGTCCAAGAGCGCAGGTCCTCGTTCAGGGCGATGTAATCCTCGCCGTCATAGGCGAACTGCCAGTATCCTCGGAGGAGGCGCCAATCGGGCCCCACTTCGCAGGAAGACAGCCACTGGATGGTGTGAGACCCTGGCCCCGCCCCCGAGGTCAGCTCCGCCCTGGAGCCCCGCCCCCTCCCCCACCCCGAACCCCAGGGCTTAAAGCCAAAACTCAATGGCGGGTAAAAGTGCCCGCGCGCTTTTCCCGGGTTTGGAGACGGGCGGGTCCCGCAGCCTCAGGGTGGTGCTCGGACCCAAAGACTCGGGCAACCCCGGGGATGGGGTCGTGACCCGGACCCGGGTCCGCGTCACTCACCGGCGTCGCTCTGGTTGTAGTAGCCGCGCAGCGTGTTCAGGCTCAGTCGGAAAGTCTGTGCGGTGTCCTTGGCGCCCCGCGTCTCCTGCTCCCAATACTCCGGCGCCTCCTGCTTCAACCACTGCACGCGTGGCTCCATCCTCGGACTCGAGGCGTCGCTGTCGAACCGCGCGAACTGTGTGTCGTCCACGTAGCCGACTTCCAAGTACCGGGGCTCCCCGAGGCTGGGCCGGGACACCGCGGTGCCGAAATACATCAAGGAATGGGAGCCTACGGGCGCGGAGGGTTTGAGACCCCGCCCGACCCTGCTCCCGGCGCGAGGCCCGGATCCCAGGTGGAAGCGGCCAGGAGGGCAGGGGGTGGGGGGTCCGAGTGGGGGAGAGCAGGGAGGAGTCGGGGAGGGACGGGGAGGACTGCCAGGGTGGGTGGGATTCTGGGGCGGGGGCGACAGGCACTTTCCCTAGGGCCCCGCGTTCCCGCCGGACGGTCCCCTCGCTCCTGCCCCACAGATGCCCTTTCTTCCCGACCCCGCACTCACCCGCGCAGGTCTGGGTCACGGCCAGGGCCCCCGACAGCAGCAAGAGGAGGGTTCGGGGCATCACGACCCGCATCCTCAGGGTCTGGAGAATAGAAGTCCCAGCGGGTCCGTGGCCAGGACAGGCCAGGGACCGCGGTGACGCTGATTGGCTGGCTTCTCTAGACACAGGACAAGCAATGGGAGTGCGAACTGGGGCCGCGTCATGAGTATCCAGGCAAGAAGACCTGGCACAGGTTGAGAGAAGTGAAATGAGCGCGGAGTGGCGGGGAACTGGGCTTTCCCGCCCCAGACCTATCTCAAGCCCGGGACTTTCAAAGCCAGTCTTTCCCAGGGACCCGCGACTTTGCCCGGATTCCTCTCACCTACACAGAGCGCTCTTTGTCACCCTGAGGCCTGGCCCAGGGTCTCTCTGAGGAAACCAGGATAAGACACCAGGTTGGGATCGGCCCCGTTTTGTCCCTTTCCCTTCTGAAATCCCTCGACTTGTGCTGAGCTCCTAGTCCTTACCTCTCCTCCAGACTCCTAAAAGAAAACTCACCCCCAGGAAACTGGATGCCAGAGAGTGAGCTTGCCTGGGAATGGAGGTGGAGGGACATGGATTTTCTCTTTACACCTGAAGTTGTGGTTCAAAGCTCCAGCTAGAGATTCTCATAGAGATCAGTTTCTTTTCTTTTCTTTTTAATGTTTATTTATTTTGAGAGAAAGAGAGAAAGCAGGGAAGGGGCAGAGAGAAGAAGAGAAAGAATCCCAAGAAGGCTCTGTGCTGCCAGGGCAGAGCCCCATTCAGGGCTCGAACCCACAAACCCTGAGATCATGACCTGAGTTGAACCCAAGAATCCAACACTTAACCGTCGGAGCCCCCCAGGTGCCCAGGAATCTAATCTATAAAGTGATTTTGCCCCTTCCTACAGAAATATCTAAACAGCATTGCAATCAAGACTCAAAAAGCTTCTAAGTTGTACTTTCTCAGCTCATCTGTGTGTCCCAGCATTTTTTTTTTTTTTTTTTTTTTTTTGGTGGTTGAAGTGAGAAGAAATTCAGTTTACATTTAATGACACAGGTAGATTGAAAGTAAAGGATGTTTTTATAGTAATACAGGTTATATGGAAACCAAAATTAAAAGCACAATATTATTTATAGTTATTATAAAGAAAATGAAATACTGTGTATACATTTAACAAAACACATAAAGGATCTGAATGCTTAAAATTACAAAATGCAATTAAAAGATCAAATTAAATAGAGACATAATATGTTCATGTACTAGAAGAGTCTACTTAGTAGAGATGTCGATTCTCTCCAAATTGATCTATAGGTTTAATGTAATTTTTGCCCCAGCAAAGTTAGACCAGCTTATTCTAAAATTTATACAGAAAGGCATAGTACCTAAATAGCTAATGCACTCTTGAAAAAGAGGGATAAAGTGAGAAAAGTCACTCTATTTGATGTTGTCTTATAATATAGCTGCAGTAATTAAAACAGATTTTAATTAACTGGCAGATAAATAGACATACAGATCAATGGAACAGAAGAGAAAACCCAGGAATAGCGCCCCCACACACACAAATATGCTCAGCTGACTTTTGAAAAAGGCTCAAAAGTAATTCAATGCAAAAGGATAGTCTTTTCAATAAATGATGCCAGAGCAATTGGACATCCATAGGCAAAAACACATAAGCAAACAAAAAAAACCTAAATCTCTCACCTTATAATATGAATTTAAAATGTATAGGGGCGCCTGGGTGGCGCAGTCGGTTAAGCGTCCGACTTCAACCAGGTCACGATCTCACCGTCCGTGAGTTCGAGCCCCGCGTCGGGCTCTGGGCTGATGCCTCAGAGCCTGGAGCCTGTTTCCGATTCTGTGTCTCCCTCTCTCTCTGCCCCTCGCCCGTTCATGCTCTGTCTCTCTCTGTCCCAAAAATAAATAAACATTGAAAAAATAAATAAATAAAATAAAATGTATAATAGAACTTATATATAACATGTAAAATTATAAAATTATTAGAAAAATAGAGGGGCGCCTGGGTGGCTCAGTTAGTTAGACGACTGTCTTCAGCTCAGATCGTGATCTCACAGTTTGTTAGTTTGAGCCCCATGTCAGGATCTGTGCTGACAGCTCAGAGCCTGGAGCCTGCTTCAGATTTTGTGTCTTCCCCTCTCTCTGCCCCTCCCCTGCTCACACTCTGTCTCTCTGTCTCTCAATAATAAATAAATGTTAAAAAAAATTTTTTTAATCAATAAAAAATAAAAAGAATCTTTGAAATGTATTTTGACTGTGGTTATAGATAAACAAACACACATATATGATAAAATTCCATAGAATTAAGCAATTCTGGCAGCGGCAGTCTGCGCGGCCGAAGCAACATGGTCTAAGTCAGAGTGGTGGTCATGGTCCTGGAGGTGGCAAGAAGGATGACAAGGAGAAGAAAAAGAAATACGAACCTCCTGTACCAACTAGAGTGGGGAAAAAGAAGTATACAAAGGGACCAGATGCTGCCAGCAAGCTGCCACTGGTGACATGTCACACTCAGTGCTGGCTAAAATTACTGAAGTTAGAATTAAAGACTATCTTCTCATGGAGGAAGAATTCATTAGAAATCAGGAACAAATGAAGCCTTTAAGAAGAAAAGCAAGAGGAGGAAAGATCAAAGGTGGATGATCTGAGGGGGACCCCCCTGTCAGTAGGAAGCTTGGAAGAGATCACTGATGACAATCATGCCATCGTGTCCACATCTGTGGGCTCAGAACACTACGTCAGCACTCTCTCCTTTGTAGACAAGGATCTGCTGGGAGCAGGCTGCTTGGTCCTGCTCAACCACAAGGTGATGCCGTCATACGGGTGCTCACAGATGACACAGATCTCTTGGTCACAGTGATGAAGGTAGGAAAGTCACCCCCAGGAAACCTATGCTGATGTTGGGGGGTTGGACAACCAAATCCAGGAAACTAAAGAATCTGTGAAGCTTCCTCTCACTCATCCTGAATATTATGAAGAGATGGATATAAAGCCCCCAAGGGTGTCATTCTGTACGTCCCACCTGACACAGGTAAAACCTTATTAGCCAAAGCAGTAGCAAACCTAACCTCAGCCACTTTCTTAAGTGGTTGGCTCTAGGGGTGCCTGGGTGTTTCAGTCAGTTTAAGTGTCTGATTTTGGCTCAGGTCATGATCTCACGGTTCATGAGTTAGAGCCCCACACTGGGCTCTGTGCTCACAGCCTGGAGCCTGCTTTGGATTCTGTGTCTCCCCCTCTTTCTGCCCCTCCCCCACTCGCACTCTGTTTCTCTCTCAAAAATAAATAAATATTAAAAAATTTGTTTGTAATAATTTTTTTTAAAAAAGAGTGGTTTGGGGGCGCCTGGGTGGCGCAGTCGGTTAAGCGTCCGACTTCAGCCAGGTCACGAGCTCACGGTCCGTGAGTTCGAGCCCCGCATCAGGCTCTGGGCTGATGGCTCAGAGCCTGGAGCCTGTTTCCGATTCTGTGTCTCCCCCTCTCTCTGCTCCTCCCCCGTTCATGCTCTGTCTCTCTCTGTCCCAAAAATAAATAAACGTTGAAAAAAAAAAAAAAAAGAGTGGTTTGGGGGCGCCTGGGTGGCTCAGTCTGTTGGGCGTCCGACTTCAGCTCAGGTCACAATCTCGAGCCCCTCATCGGGCTCTGGGCTGATGGCTCAGAGCCTGGAGCCTGCTTCCGATTCTGTGTCTCCCTCTCTCTCTGACCCTCCCCCGTTCATGCTCTGTCTCTCTCTGTCTCAAAAATAAATAAACCTTAAAAAAAATTTTTTTTAAAGAGTGGTTGGCTCTGAACTTATTCAGAAGTACCTAGGTGATGGGCCCAAACTCCTTCAGGAATTGTTTCAAGTTGCAGAAGAACATGCACCATCCGTCGTATTTATTAATGAAATTGATGCCATTGGAACAAAAAGACTCAAATTCCGGTGGTGAGAGAGAAATTCAACGAATAATGTTGGAACTGTTGAACCAGTTGGATGGATTTGTTTCAAGGGGTGATGTGAAAGTTATCATGGCCACAAACTGAATAGAAACTTTGGACCCAGCACTTATCAGACCAGGCCACATTGACAGGAAAATTGAATTCCCCTGCCAGATGAAAAGACTAAGAAGCCCATCTTTCAGATCCATACAAGCAGGATGACCCTGACCAATGATGTAACCCTGAACAACTTGATCATGGCTAAAGATGACCTCTCTGGGACCAACATCAAGGCAATCCATACAGAAGCTGGGCTGTAGGATGAAAGTAACAAATGAAGACTTCAAAAAATCTAAAGAAAATGTTCTTTATAAAAAAACAAGAAGGCACCCCTGCGGGGGCTCTACATGTAGCAACCACATTTGCCTTCCAGGAAATGGTTGGGAATGTGCCGACTCCTCGGAGGGATGGGGAAGTTGCCCAGAGGAACCCATGTTCTAGTTGATCTTTCTTTTTTTTTTTTTTTTTTTTTTAATTTTTTTTTCAACGTTTTATTTATTTTTGGGACAGAGAGAGACAGAGCATGAACGGGGGAGGGGCAGAGAGAGAGGGAGACACAGAATCGGAAACAGGCTCCAGGCTCCGAGCCATCAGCCCAGAGCCTGACGCGGGGCTCGAACTCACGGACCGCGAGATCGTGACCTGGCTGAAGTCGGACGCTTAACCGACTGCGCCATCCAGGCGCCCCTCTAGTTGATCTTTCTTAGCAACACCTCCCATATACCTTTTTAAGCGTGATGTGTACGAACGTGATGTGTGGTGTGTTGGCCACATGCAGTGCTCTACTCCCCAAAAAGCGAGCTCCTTCTCAGACCAAAAAAAAAAAAAAAAAAAAGGAAAAGAAAAGCAAAGAAAAAGAATTAAATGCAGTTAAAACCTTGAATTGCGAGTAACTCATTCTGTGAGTGTTCCGCAAGACAAGCAAACTTTCTAATAAATTTTAACTCGATAAATGAGCAATGTCTTGCAATACGAGCAGTATGTGACACTGAACATCACATGGTCACAACTGAGCCAATGGTTCTCTGTCTCTCTCTTCATTGGATTGTGGGTGATCATCTCCCATGGCAGATGCTCGGTCTCAGGCCACGGTGTTTGGCAGAAATCAGTGATTTTTCAGAACGTTGGAAGGTGCCCACAACTGGCACTAGTGTATTTTTTGTCACTTCAAAGCACCTATGGACAGTCCTTTGCTTTTCCAGATAAGAGTAAACTTAGGAATGCTTTGCTTCATTCTAGGTCAGGCTGCCTGCAGATATAGACCCTTTCCCCTGCTGCCTCACTGCCAGTTACATTATATACGGTATATGCCAAGGGTTTATTAATATTGTACTGTAGTCAACATCCATGTGAGTGTATACAATGACCCCCTTGCAGAAAAGGATTCCTTTGAGCCAGTAGATAGCAGTAATTCCCTTAGTGATAGTGAAAGTCATCTGATACAATCACCTTCCTCTCTCTTGTCTCCTTCACACCAGCCACGAAGGTTTTCAAAGGTAAGTGCAGGTTAATTTGTTTATTTTTCTTTATATTTTGTATTTTCTTTATTATTTTATATTGTGTTACAGTATTGTAATCATTTTTATATGAATATTTTGGGGATGTGGAATGAATCATCTGAGTTTCCATTATCTCTTGCGGGGAAATTTGCTTTGATATACAAGTGCTTTGGATTATAAGCATGTTTCTGGAACGAATTATGCTCACAAACCAAGGTTTTGCTGTACATACACAGATGAATGCAAGTAAAACTGGGGAAATCTGAGTAAGAACAGTGGATTGTATCAATGTTAATATCCTGGTTTTAATATTGACTACAGTTTTGTGAGGTGTTACCATTGAGGAAAACTGAGTAAAAGTTGCTCAGGACCTATATTATGTCTCATAATTGCACGTGAATCTTCAGTTATCTCAAAGTAAAAAACAAAATTAATTTTAAGAAGCACTTGCAAAAAAACAAAAACAACACAACTCTCATGGCTCCCAATTAAAGCCCAAATTCTTTAGTTTCATATTCCCATCTCCTTACAAAGAGACCTCAAATCCCCTTTCAAATCTCACCTTCCACAAGCCTTCTGCACACACTGCCTTAATAAATTGGATATTCGTGGGACACCTGGGTGGCTCAGTGGGTTAACTGTCCAACTCTTGATTTCAGCTCAGGTCATGGTCTCACAGTTCCTGAGTTCAAGCCCCACATCAGACTGCACTGACAGTGCAGAGCCTGCTTCTGACCCTCTGTCTCCCTCCTCTACCCCTTCCCTGCTCACTCTTTCTCTTTCAAAAGTAAATAAACATTAAAACTATTTTTAGGGGCGCCTGGTGGCTCAGTCGGTTAAGCGTCTGACTTCAGCTCAGGTCATGATCTCATGGTCTGTGAGTTCGAGCCCTGCGTCAGGCTCTGTGCTGACAACTCAGAGCCTGGAGCCTGCTTCAGATTCTGTGTCTCCCTCTCTCTCTGCCCCTCCCCCGTTCATGCTCTGTCTCTCTCTGTCTCAAAAATAAATAAACATTAAAAAAAAACCTATTTTTAAAAAAATAAAAAACTAAGGTTCAAAAACTGAGAATTAGGGAATAGAAGAAAATGTTTCTACTTTTCATTTTCCTGCTGTTACCATTAAGGAACTGGAAAGGGGTTGCCTGGAGGAAACAGAAACCTCAGAGACGGCCCAAGCACCCCTGAGTTCCCCTGTCCTCCAAATAGAAGACTTTTGGACAATAACTAAGAGTATTGTATAACAATATTGAGTGAAAAAATTAATTTTTTAAGAGATGAATGCTGAAGTACTTAAGGGATAAGGGTCTTGAGATTGGTAAGTAATTTTCAAATATTTCTGCAGAATTACAGAAATATAATTTATTGCCAAAAAAGAAAATAAAATAAATTTTAAAACCTAAAAAAATAAATACAATTTATTACACATATGAGGAAAATATTAAATTGACTAAGTCTAGGGTGCTAGGGACTATTCTTTCAAACTTTAGGTACATTTGGAAATTTCACAATAATCTGGAGAAAGTTGTTCAAATCGTTCATAAAGACCTGGGACATGTTCACAACATAATGTGGAATGAAAATTAGGCATCGAAGTGTGTGTGTGTGTGTGTGTGTGTGTTACCAAATCCAAGTTCAGCTGCTGGTAGCCTGAAAGATCCTTACTTAAGAGATGAGTTCTGATTGGAAAGGAATTTGAGCTTTATCCAGGAGGCCAGTAACCCAGGGAGAAGGAAGACTCTTGACCAAAAGCCAACTCTAAGGTTTCTGCCTGGCCCGGGGGTTTTGAAAGGGGTTCAGGGTACTTAATCAGCAAAGGGAATGCAGTGGCCTGCAACATTTCTTAACCACGTGCAGACTGGATGGGGCCAGTTCCAAATAGTCTCTGTGCAAGGGGTTTGTGTGAGAGTCTGGTTCTTGTTGCATGATGTGCAGGAGGACTCTGTTCTTTCTGCAAGAGAGGGCCAGGTCTACAGATAACAAAGGGAGGTCATGAAATCATTTGTGTGACCTAAAAAAAAAAAAAAAAAAGAACATTTTGCTAAAAGAATTGCTAGACTAATCAGAAAGCTGAGGCAGCTTCTAACAGACTTGCTGGCCTCTGCAGCCTGGGAAAGCTCTGGTCCCTCATTCCTCAAGGCCAACTGTCTGCAAAGCTCCAAGAAAACCAGTTAAATTAGTTCTGTTACAGATCAAGGGCCGTAGGTCAGCAAGTAAGGTGTGTGTTAAACTTGAAGTAAGCCCTTAAGACCGGCTAGAGTGACAATACGTGTTCTGTGTGCAGGTGTCAGTGTGAGTGACGGTGTCTGTGTATTGGTGTGTAGCAGTGTGCATGTCTGTGAGTCAGTCTGAACATGCATTCACTAATTCATTCACTCAATAAACGTTTTAAATTCAACAATCAGGCACTTGCAACACAATGGAGATACAGCTGTGAACAATCAAAATCTCTACTCTTGTCCTCTTGTAAAGCTTATATTCTCGAGGAAGGGCAGACAATAAACAATGAAATATACTTTAAAATGTGTATCAGTGAACAGGGTGTGAACAAAGGCAAAGAGGGCAGGGGTCAGAGGGAGGCGGGAGGGACAACATGGGGAGGCTAGTGCAGGGAGGGCCTCTCAAAGAGGACATTGGAAAAGAATGTCAGGGAAGGAAGTGCTGTCTGAGAGAGATGTTTTCAGGCCAGGAAGGGCAGTGAAGGCTCTGAGGTGTGAACACCCTGGGCGTGCGGGAGGAACCAGGCAGTGGAGGGCCTGGATATGGGCCCATCACACAGACACAGCCGAGCAAACTGTACATTCACTGGCAATGGTCATGCAGATGAAAGGGATTTTTAATGTAAAATATTTTGAAGAGATCATTCAAATTCATTCCAAAGGGCTTGCAGGAGGAAAATTTCCTCCCTTCCAAGAACCCAGGGGCCCCGGTCCCCTGCCAAAGATGCACAGGTCGACCAACTTCTCATGTATCCTTCCTGAGAAAAAGTTATACAAATGTTATTGTGGGCATCAAGAAAGAGTACTGAAAAGAAGTAGGAAAAGGAAATGTTTCTTTTCAGTTTTCCTGGGTGTTGCCATCAAGGAGCTGCAGAGATGAGTCGTAGCGGGGAGGTGGAAACCTCAGAGACGGCACAAACCTCAGAGATGGCACAAGGCTCCTTGAGCTCTCCTCTCCTTCAGTCCCTGCTCCATTCCTGACCTTGACAACTGGGGCGTCCAGTGCTGCTCAGAAGCTGATTCACGCCCCTGTTGAAGATGCCCAGCCTTCAGGTCAGCCTTTTCTGAGCAACTTACAGCCCAGACCCTCCCAGGCTGCTCAGTGCAGCAGCAGCGCCCCCGTGTGGTCACAGAGATGAGGACCCAGCTCCCTTTCTCTTACTCAGCCAGGACCTCCCAGGGTCGCCCTCTGCTCTACCAACCAAAATAGGGCTTTGAACACAAGAGTTGCCCCTGTCCGTGTCAGGCTTGGGTGCAAAATGTTTCCCAAAACCCAAAATAACCTAGATGTTTCCACTGAGTGCCCATTGGTTCTGCACGGCACGGCAGAAGGTCTCCAGGCGATAGCAGCTGGTTCCCAGGTCTGGGATGTACCCCACAAAGAAACTGGGTGCCCTGCTCCAAAGATAGGACTTAAGATTCCTAAGGCCCTGTCACTTCTGCTGCTGCCTCTGGGGCTGGACTCAGTTCAGTAAGTCTCAGAACGCGTCATGAAAGATGAGAGGCAGAAGTCTGCAGTGCACTGGGTCTAGAAAAGGGAGGATGCTCCTGGGGAAATGAGGCTAGGGTGTAAATAAGGACATCAGAGGGGAAGATGTTACAAGGAGGGAAGAAGGAGTCAAGGGAACGAGTGGCACGGGAAGGGCTGGCCTAAGGAACACCTGTTTGTGTTTACAGAGGGCTCTCTGGGTACTGGACCATAGAGAGTGAAGGGCAGATGTGGTGCCAGCCCTGTAGGGACCAACCCTGATCCCAAACTCCCACTCCCTGTGTTAATATTTCATGACCAGGGCTGAGCCCAGACCAGAGCAGCCAGTTGTCACGGCCTTCAGTTGTCCCTTCCTCCTCTATGACGAGCAGGGGCCTGCACACCAAGCTGAGAGGCCCCTGAGGACCGTGTGTTGAACACGCAGTGTGGGCTGGACACCAATATAGGCTACAAGTACATGAGCAATAGGACCCAGGGTACTGACCACCCATTTCCCAGTAACGGTCCCTACACCTTCCATAACTCACCGCCGAGGAGTCTGGGGTCCTGCACTTTTCCTCCCTGGTGACCCAAGTCCCCAGACCCTCAGACTGGACCCCTCAGGCCCTGCTCTCTGCTACCCCGCAGACCCTGAACTGAGAAGCTCATGCTGCTTCCCCAGTCCTAAATCTCATTTCTACCCTGACCAGTGACCCAAAACCTTGGCGGTGCTATAGACTGTGCCCCACCCCCCAATTCATATGTTGAAATCTACTCCCCAGTGTGATAATATTGGAAGGTGGGGCCTTTGGGAGGTGATTAAATCATGAGAGTAGAGCCCCACGAATGGGATTAGGGTCCTTATAAAAGAGACTTCAGAGAGTGTGTTGTTTAAGGCACCCAATGTGTGGTATTTTGTGACAAACGCTCAAGCAGACCAAGACAAGCTCCAAAACCAGCCCCCACTCAGCTCTCTCTTTCAGTCCCAGACACACTTTAAGGAATCTGGTCACAGGATTTATTCATTTCTTCGCAAATATTCATTGAGTGCCTCTGTGCCAGGCATGATTCTAGGCCTGGTAGTCATTTAATCAAAACAGACAAACACCTGCTCTCCTGACATGGTCTGACAGGAAAAACAGACGATGAATAAAAACATAATAAGAGTATTACTGTGGTATTATATACTATGTGTTCCTGTTACGTATTGCTAGGTAGCAGTCCCAAATAATCCCTTTTCAGTATTCTCTGCATTCTCTCATTCTCTGCATTCACTGGGCTCAGCAGGAAGCTCTTCGGCTCCCTGTGACATGGTATGGGGCTGTAGTCATCTGGAGGCCCAGCCGATCCAGAACATTCAAGAGCATTCTCTTATGAGGCTGCAGGCAGTACTGTCATCAGCTGGCAGCTTTCTGGGGCTACTGGCAGGGTGATCTAGGCTCTCCTCCACCTGTTCTCCACATGGCTTGGCTGCTCCCAGCTCAGCACCTGGGTTCCAGGAGGGAGTGTTTCAAGCAGCCAAGTCAGAAATCACAAGCCATTTTATGTCAGAAACTCAGAAGTCAAGCCGTATTACCGTCTCATGTTCTAGTCATCAAAACCAGTCATTGGGGCGCCTGGGTGGCTCCGTCAGTTAAGCAGCCGACTTCAGCTCAGGTCATGATCTTACGGTCCGTGAGTTCGAGCCCCACGTCGGGCTCTGTGCTGACAGCTCAGAGCCTGGAGCCTGTTTCAGATTCTGTGTCTCCCTCTCTCTGACCCTCCCCCATTCATGCTCTGTCTCCGTCTCAAAAATAAATAAACGCTAAAAAAAATAAAAATAAAAATAAAAAAAACAGTCATTGATGGGGCACCTGGGTGGTTCAGTCAGTTAAGCAGCCGACTTTTTTTTTTCAATATATAAAATTTATTGTCAAATTGGTTTCCATACAACACCCAGTGCTCATCCCAAAAGGTGCCCTCCTCAATACCCATCACCCACCCTCCCCTCCCTCCCACCCCCCATCAACCCTCAGTTTGTTCTCAGTTTTTAAGAGTCTCTTATGCTTTGGCTCTCTTCCACTCTAACCTCTTTTTTTTTTTTTCTTCCCCACCCCCATGGGTTTCTGTTAAGTTTCTCAGGATCCACATAAGAGTGAAACCATATGGTATCTGTCTTTCTCTGTATGGCTTGTTTCACTTAGCATCACACTCTCCAGTTCCATCCACGTTGCTACAAAGGGCCATATTCCATTCTTTCTCATTGCCATGTAGTACTCCATTGTGTATATAAACCACAATTTCTTTATCCATTCATCAGTTGATGGACATTTAGGCTCTTTCCATAATTTGGCTATTGTTGAGAGTGCAAGCAGCCGACTCTTAATTTCGACTCAGGTCATGATCCCAGGGTCACAAGATTGAGCCCTGCATTGGGCTCTGCGCTAAGCGTGGACCCTGCTTAAGAATCTCTTTCTCCCTGTCTCCCTGCCCCTTCCCTGCTCATGTTCTCTCTCTCTCTCTCTCTCTCTCTCTCTCTCTCAGAAACAAAAGTCATTGATTCAAGAAGAGGGAAATCAGGCCCCACTTCTAGATAGATGGTAAAATAATTATAGATGGCCATCTTTGAAAAAGAAACCTTCAAAGTATGTTAGTGATTAGACACTTAGAGAAAAAAATAACTCAAAGTTGACGATCAATGCAAGGTGATGGGCGCCTGGGTGGCTCAGTCAGTTAGGCGTCTGACTTCAGCTCAGGTCATGATCTTGCGGTTCGTGAGTTCAAGCCCCACATCGGGCTCGGTGCTGACAGTTCAGAGCCTGGAGCCTGCTTCAGATTTTGTGTCTCCCTCACCCTCTGTCCTTCCTCTGCTCGCTCTCTCTCTCTCTCAAAAATAAACATGAAAAAAAAAATTTTTAATTTATTAAAAAAAAAAAAAAAGACATGTATGGAGAACTGGCCATCATACACTAGGGACTACAGGCTGCACTGAACAAACTCCAATGTGGTACTGAAATGGGAGCTACTTCGTGGCTTGTGTGAGCTTCAGCTCTTGGAACTTCTTTGTCCTCTTGAGAAAAGTGACATGAGCACCCAGTACCCAGATCTTGGTCTCTAAATATCATTCTCCAATAAAAGGAACCAGGGTTCCCGAGAAAAAAAAAAAAGCTGACTCTATGGCCAAGACAGAAACACTACAGGATGAGCCTAGGATGTCTTGTGATGCCAGGGAGGAAGTGCACCTCCCCCAAAAAAGGACATGTCAAAGGGACACAGGGGCCAATGTGAAAGAACTCCCTGTGAACAGGGCTGGAACAATAGGAGCAGCAAAATAACCATAGATTGGAACCCAAAATATTTTTTAAAATATTGAGCCCATAGAGATATATATAAATGATTGATACATTTAAAAATGGGGAGAAAGGGGTGCCTGGGTGTTTCAGTCAGTTAAGCATCCGACTTCGGCTCAGGTCATGATCTCACCACTCGTGAGGTTGAGCCCCATGTCGGGCTCTGTGCTGACAGCTTGGAGCCTGGAGCCTGCTTCTGATTCTGTGTCTTCTCTCTCTCTGTCCCTCCCCCACTCATGCTCTCTCACTCTCAAAAATAAACATTAAAAAAATTTTTTAATTAAAAAAAAATAAAAATGGGGAGAAAAAAGACAAATCTTCCTTACAGAATAATTCCAAGTAACATATGAGAATTCCCTTCCCAGGAGGTGGAGCTTGATTGACCTCCCCTTGAATGTGGGCTGGACTTCGTGACTCACTTCCAAAGAATAAAATATAGAAAGAAAAAAAAATTACTACTAAATGCAAAGTTACTACTTTATAGTAGAGAAGTGTGGCAAAAATAACTTTAACCAAGTATTTCTAGTAAAACCTTGAAGATCACCTATGACAGGAACAAAATTGCCGAGCATGCTCAGTGGACTTCAATATTTCTAAGTACCCCACCTCCACAAGAGTTTCATCTGAAGGACACAGTAATTCATGTCAGTCACCTCAGTCTGCCAATCCGCTGGGTAAGCATGCAGTATCAGCACACTGGCCTCGGGGAGCTCTGCAGCCCTTTGACCTTGTGGATGATGCTTCCCATAATCCTGTGATTGTGCCTGGCTGAAGACAGGCTCCTCCTACAAAAGCCAGGCCCAACTCTCATTTGATTAAGTGTCTATTAGCCATAAAGCCTTTTCCCATAAAGGAGCGGGGCGGGGGGGGGGGGGGGGGGAGGGGGAAGACTCTATTAAGACACTATGAGACACCCAAGAATAACAAAAATAAATCTACACCGTAACATAAATTTAGGTAATCTAGCTTACATATATTTCCATGATTTCCATGATTTATTTCCATGATTATGAGATCCAAAACTCATTCAATAGATTTGAGCTGACTCAAGTAGCAGACTTTCTTTTATACCAATTCTCACAGATGAACAAGACCCAAATCCATAGACTCTATTTTAACTCGGGGTTTAGGACCACCCACTGCAAAGTATTGGAGGTTAGTCCATTTTAGAGTTCATAACCTAAAATAGAACCTCAGATGCCTAGTTTTCAGAAAGGGTATTTTGCTATTAGTGCATCATTTAGATTCTTACAGAATTTATTTGTTGTATTTTCTTAATGGCTACTAATCTTGCTTTTAATTTATAAATGTGGTTAGTTTAGCTTCAATGTTGTTTGCTTATAGTTTAACCTTATACTGGATAGTTTCCCACAACCATAACAGCAGTTAGGGCCTCTTGTGTTCTAATAATTAAGACTTTAAGGGGCGCCCGGGTGGCCCAGTTGGTTAAGCGTCCAACTTCGGCTCCAGTCATGATCACATGGTTTGTGAGTTTGAGCCCCGCATCAGGCTCTGTGCTGACAGCTCAGAGCCTGGAGCCTGCTTCACATTCTGTCTCTGTCTCCCTCTGCCCCTGTCTCTCTCTCTCACAAAAATAAACATTAAAAAAATAAGATTTTAAGCCACGCCTACACTGCAAGTCAAATATGAATCATGCATAACCTTATCACTAAGAAATATGAAGAAGCTTCTTTTCCTCCTCAAATCCTACCAAAGTTCTTGGCTCTTCCACTTAAAAGTGGGAACATGTCAGCTAATGGGGAATGTGGGGTCTTTGGCCTCATCTAAAGTTGCTTCAGCCACCGCCCCCCCAAGTTTGAGAGCCACTGACCTCCAGGAAAGTCAACCTCCCTGTTCCTGGATCCCCATGCTATGGCAAAGGCCATCTTCCTTCCAAATTCAGCATGATGTCACAAAGATAGTGAGCTGGTTAGCAGCTGTCCATCCTCCAGCCATCTTGTCTTCTATTTTTTTCTGCCTGAGAGTCTACCTTTTTCCCAGATGATCAAAATTGGGACCATCCACTCCCTTATGAGGTATCCAGCCACAAGACATTTCAGAACATACTGCAAGAAAGTCAACATGTATAAATGCTCACACCACACATGGTGTGTGAACAGAGCTTTTGTTCTCATGCAGATTTGAAGAAAGGGTTCACGAGTTCAACAAAGCTTGAGACCCGTTACCAGTGTCAGGCTCTTGTCAGGAGCCGAGGTTAGAGTGACACAACAGTGCCCAGAACTACCAGAGAATGCAAACCCCTACAACATGTAGTGCACAACAGACAAGAAAAAATGCCATTCTGGGCAGCAAGAGAAAAAGGAAAGACTTTAGTAACCAATACTTAAGCCAGCTATAACCTTTCAAGTCAGAGAGAACTGGGCATGAATTCTCCAGGTTTCTCTACCAACCAGCTGTGGACCTTGAGCACATGTGGCAGAGACGGCCCCAGTAGGTACTCACTGAATGAATCCTGAAGGGAACCCTCTGAGCCAGTTTCCTGACACTAGCAATGTAACTTGGACCTTGCAGAATTGAAATGAGAAAAGATACAGCGCTAGGAAAAACAGACTTAAGTCCTAGTAGGCTGGGCACCAGTGTTCTAAAGCAAGTTCTGCCTAAACTAGCAGGAATGTTTTCACCTCAGGAAGACTGTCTAGGGCCAGATTGGGAGGGAGGTGAAGATAGGGGCAGGGCCCTGGGCAGGGCCAGTCACTGAAGCGAGGCCAAGGCCTGGAGGGAAAGAGCCAGTTCCTGGTGGCTGTTGGGCGGCTCACACAGCTCCCTGCTACATCAGCCATGGTCCTCCCTCTGCCCTGGCTCTCATGTTGCTGCCGTCGCCTCCTCCTGCCTTCCTGGCCCCTGGGGCCCCAGGGTTCCTGGAGGTGCTGCTCCCAGAGCCCTAAGGCAAGCACAAAAGAGCAGACCAGCTCCACATGCAGTGAGAAGATGAGGTCACCGCCAAGGGTAAGTAGCACCAAGAGTGGGGAGACCAGGGGGGAGACTGGCATGAAGGAATCCCTTTTTGTCACAGTCCTGCAAGTAGATGCCACCCCCCCCCCAAGTTTGTGTCCTACTTCCCATCCCCAGATCCCCAGCACCTTCCCCACCCCCACCCCACTCTAGACCTCAGGGCTCCCTCTCCCCACAGAGCTCTCTCCTTGCAGAGTCCATGAAGTCCTTGAACAGGAATTTCCCCTCACCTAACAGTTAATCATTTCTTAGTTGGGGGCGGGAGGGGAGGAGGTGAAGGGACTGCTAGTCCTCACCTCTCATGACCTCTCCTTACACAAGTTCAGTTATCGCCCCTGAGCAAACTGCCCCCCAGAGGCCTATCCCCAAGACCAAAATCTACCCTGGCTTCACAGTATAGGTGACCTTAATATAATGGGATCGAAAGGTTAGAGGCAAAAGGCCTGACTTCCAGCAAGCCTCAGCCCCCTACCCTGGCTGATGCTCCCTCCCCTCTGCCCCCCTCACTCAGGGTCCCCGGCCCAGCCCCACAGCTGAGCTGGCCCAAGCTGAAGAGTTGCTGGAGCAGCAGCTGGAGCTGTACCAGGCCCTTCTGGAAGGGCAAGAAGGGGCTTGGGAAGCACAGGCCCTGGTGCTCAAGATCCAGAAGCTGAAGGAACAGATGAGGAGACATCGAGAGAGCCTAGGAGACGCCTAAGCTTTCCACCAGTTCCCACTTTACCTTCCAACACTGGAAACACTACACACCACCCACACTGGGCCTTCGGGTCAGAAACATCCCAGCCCCTCCCAGGCCACTAAGAAAAATGGAAAACACCTCAAAAAGGGCAGAAATTGGAAAGCAGCAGGGAGCCATGGCCTCTGCAGTCTTCTTAGTCACATCCCCCTACCTTTGATCCCTCCCCACTGACCTGGGCCCCACAGTAGGGCACCCAGTCCTTATAGGAATACACACTGAATCATGGCCTCACTTCACCCTAAATCCAATAAAAGGATGGAGCATTTATAGACACCACAGACACATGTGTTTTTTAGTTTTGTTAAAAAAAATTCAGACAATTCAGGAAACAGGAGTTTAGGAGTGGTGGTGATGCAAAAGGGGGAAGTCGTAGGGTGGGGGGTGGGGGTTGCCAGGGAAGGTGGCAGTAGTGTCTCCTTCACCCCCATATGCCTGCTGTCATCTCCTGAAGAGGGACAGACGGTCACATTCCAAAACTATGGGTGAGTCCTCTACCGCGTCTGTTCAACTGAAGAGAAAACATGGCACGATTAGAATAAGAAATGGAAATGGCGAGGCTGGCAGAAACACCCCCCATTACATGCAGATGTCTGTAGTTTGTGGGTGCAGAGGACACACTGGAAGTGGGGACAGAAATAATCTGTCATGAGAAAAAGACCCCACACAGAGGACAACTACACATCCCAACAAGGGCATCAAGATCAGGGGACATGAACTTGTCGAGTGCCTGTTATGCACCAGAGACCTTATTTATGTAAATGGGATTTAAGACAAACACACTAAGAACAAGGAGACTGAAGAGCCAGTCTCATGAGATCAATACTCACTGTAGGAGGAAATGTCTATCTCATCAGGCAGCTCACTAATATTGACTTCAAAGCGATCCTGCACGTCATTGAGGATCTTGGCATCGTTTTCATCTGACACAAACGTGATGGCCAAGCCCTTGGTGCCAAACCGGCCTGCTCGGGCCACCTGGAAGGAGACAGAGGGTGGCACTGGGAAGACCCAAAAGTAGGAAGACACCCAAAAGGAGGGATGAGAACATACGGTATAAAGACATAGGAAATCGGGAGGTGGGAGGGGACACTGGGATGTCCGTGTGGGCGTGCAGCTTACCCGATGCAGGTAGGTGTCAGAATCCTCAGGCATGTCATAGTTGAAGGCAATGTTCACCCGTTCAATGTCCATGCCTCGGCCAAATAGGTTGGTGGCCACAAGAATTCGTCGTTGAAAATCTTTAAACTGCTGATACCGAGAAAGCCTTTGTGAGAAAGGAAATTAGAAAAATGTTGAGTCCTTTCTCTCAATGGTCTCTTTTCCTTCCCAAGGACACAAAACATCTTTCCATCTCTGACTCACCTCTCCTCCTGGGGCATCCCTCGGTGGATGGCAATGGCTGGGAAGTTCTGCTCCACTAGAAGCTGGGCCAGGGCAATGCAACGCTGCACAGACTTCACAAAGATCACCACCTGTGTGTGGAGAGTAGGGGGATGTGGGCCCATGTGGAATGTTAGAGAGATTACGTACGTGCAAGGAATGTTTTGAGTAACTATGCTTTTCTAAAGGAATTCCTCCTAGTCCCTCCCATATATTCCTCTTCTGATCTAAATACAACTTAGCCTTTCTCACTCAGCTCTTGACGTCTCCTAAGCAGACATGCTGCAGAGAAGGTACAGAAAATAACCAAAACTACCAGGTGTGTTGAGAGACAAGAATGAGGCAACCTCATGAGAAAGTGGTAAAAATTAAAACTAAAGTCTGGAAAGACCAGGACCAATATTTCCTGCTCATCAAGAACATCCAACATAAGAATTCTACCTTAATTTTAGAAAGTTTTTGGTGCAGATAAACTAAACAGGTAAAGTGATGAAACGCTTCTTCTCGGTAAATAACACAAGAAACAAATTTAAGAACCCAACAAACCTAAAATATTTTGCAACTTTTACAAGACTAAACCCCCTCAAGGATTTTCTTCATTGAGATTTTTATTTACTGAATACCCGGCTGTGACAGCCATGGAACAGGAAAGCAGCTGCTCACACCTTGTTCATGCTCAGCCCCAGAAGACATCTGAATTCTCACTTAAGAGAATTTCATTTAAAGACAATTTCTCCACCATTCTCTCTCACATCGCATGGGTCATATCCTCAATTAAAGGGTACTTAACCAGGTTTCTGCTACAGTTGGAGACGTGCTCATCCCTCTACTGGACCTTAAACAACTGACCTGATTGAACTCAAGGACATCGAGAAGGTCAAAGAGCTTCCGGTTCTTCTCGTTGTCCTTCAGTTTCACGTAGTACTGCTGCAACCCATGCAGCGTCAGCTTCGTCTCATCATCCACGAAGATCTCCATTGGCTGGGGGGGAGGGGGGAGGAAGGGGTGGGGAACGGGAGGAGGGCAGAGTGGGGGGGTTAAACCTGGGGGGGTGGAGGAACTTGATCTCCAATACACCCCATGGGGGGGATGGGGAGAAGAGAGAAGATTGAAAACCCCACCACATCCCCAAAAATACCCCCATTTTAATGTGGTCTCTTCCACATTAGATCTAATTTCCTTCCTATCAAGTCTTAAGACTGCCCAGCTACAAACTGTCATGGGAAGGGAAATTTGCAGGGAGGTAAAGGAGCAGTGAGACCACCCAATGGCAAGATGCCATTACCTCAAAGGGAGGTGGTACAGGAAAGAAAACAATAGGAGATGATCCCCTAAGGGCCAATATGATCCAAACACCTGGGAATTGGTGGGACACAGTGACTCAAGGTCAGAATAACTCCACCAAAGCTGGTTATAATACAAGGGAGAGAACAGAAATTGCTCCGAGTATCCTCCCAACTAAGAGAATCATATCCACATTAGGAGGGTGGATATCTGTTAAGATCAGAATACTACAATGGACAGTCAAAATGCCATAAAAAGAGAAGCAAACGTTACTCAAGGCGAGTAACAACTTGCCCTCAGACCACAAGGGAACAAAGGGAACAGAACATTGGTCTCTGAACTAACAGCCAAACCAACTATAGTGTTACATGGAAGGTACCAACAGATGGTGCTAAGAAACAAATTCAGAGCAGTAGATATACACTCATCTTAAAAAAAAAAAATACACACACACACACACACACACACGCACAAAACCCTTGAAGGGGAGGAAGGTAGCATAAAAAAATAAAAACACAAATTGACACAAGACTCCACTCTAGAGCCCAACTTTCCTAGCACTCTTCACTAACCTGGGGACATAATTAACATGAACACCCAGGGTCCAAGATTTTAGGAAAGGATGTGTGCCACGGGAGAAAACCAAAAGCCCAATCCCAGAAAGCTAGCAGGATAGCAAAGGCAGGCTTTCCAAAAAGAAGTTCCATGATCTCCTTCAAATCTAATTCTAGCCCCACGTATAGCTAAAAATAGCAAACATCCCATGGGGCGGAGCAGTACAGGATGGGAAAAGAACACACTGCACTACTTATACGACAGGCCCCGTCTAGCCCCAAACCCTAACACCCACCTGGTTACTTCCAAGTGGAGCTCCTCACTTTACCTTTCCCACATCCCTCTCCTTTGAGTATTAAAAAAAAAAATGTCTTAAAAAAGAAAAAAAAAAATCTACCCCCCCTTTCAGGACACCCCTCCCCCCAACACATATGGGGGGAAACGGGGAGCACGGCACGCCTTGGATTCAGGAAAAAAACCGGGAACGGAAAAAGAGGCTGGTTTGGTCCTCGGCTTCCTGGTCAGGTTTCCCCGCGGCCTCCGCTGCCGCCATCCACCGCTGGTGCCGTCTGCATTTCCCCCGCCGCTCCACGGTGCTTCTCCGCTGCCGGCTCACATCAACCGAGCTTCCGGATGGGTGCGAGGAGGTATGGATGGTAAGGAGTAAGGGATCGGGGACTGAGGTGCCAGAGGCCCCCACCCCTGGAGGTGGGGAGGGAGCGGATTCATTTGTGCTGTTTGCTCTTCTTTTGGACATGCCCTGCCATCTGTCTGTCCCTCTCTTGCTCTCCTGCCACCGGGAGGTTATGAGTTTTGAGGAGCAGAAGGCTCCAACTGTGTGCTCGATGCCACCTTGAGGGTGCGTGGCTGTAAAGGGGTGTATAGGAGACGATGGGTGGGTGGTAGGGCAGAAAATCCTGCCCTCCCCCAAAAAGGAAGAAGAGGTTCAAAAATGCTGTGATGAAAAAAAAAGGTCGAACACTACCCGCTCTCAAGTTAACCCGACCAAGTCTTCCGGAGTTTCCCTGGCGCCCGCGCAGACCCTAACACTAGCTGTCTCTGCCTCTATGTGTCTCTTCAAGGAGTCATCACTCCCAGATGGGCACGTGCCCCCTTCTTGGCACTTGAAGGACAAGGGAGTCTGGAGGAAGAGGGCGCGGAAGGGGAGGAGGCAGTGGGCGGGGAGTGGAGGGAGAGAAGGTAGAAGGGTATTTACGTCTTGCATGAACTTGCGGCAGACTGGACGGATCTCTTTGCTCAAGGTAGCACTGAACATCATGACCTGCTTCTCATGGGGGGTCATGCGAAAAATTTCCTGGACATCCCGACGCATGTCTACAAGAAAAAGGAAAAAGACCGTAAGACAAGTAGCATACATCATAGACAAAGACCAGAGACAGCCCAATGAGGTGATGGCTGCTGGAAATGGGTAAGAAACAGTCATTTCACAGTAAGATTTGTCTCAGGTCTTCATTTATTCTGACCACCGTAAAATCACATCCATTGTAATAACACAATAGAAACAGCACACAGTGGAATCTGAAATAAAGACTTGGGATCGGATTCCAGCTGTTTTAACCAGACAAGAAATGAGACGAAAAAACCCCAAAGCTCACAATTATGATATGGAGATAAGGCCCACTGAAGAGGCTCTTGAGTATAAGCATAAGCATAAACTTACAAGCATAAGACCCTTGAGAAATTCTTTACAAGGCCCTTGTCCATACTTTCTCCCCACACCCCTGCTGTCTACAAATATTGCGCACCAAATTACATTCCAGTTGTCAGAGTCCATTTCATGGCTCCTCTGGATCATGCTTTCCTATCCAGCCAGGCAAACAAGACATCTCTCCCTGGAGCCCATCTTAGAGCTCACGTTAAAATAGTCAAAGATCAGGGGCACCTGGGTGGCTCAGGTCATGATCTCAGTTTGCGGGTTCGAGCCCCGCATCGCGCTCTGTGCTGACAGCTCAGAGCCTGGAGCCTGCTTCAGCTACTGTCTCTCTCTTTGCCCCTCCACAACTCCTGCTCTGTCTCTCTCTCAAAATTAAACATTAAAAAAAAATTTTTTTTAGGAGTCAATCATTTGGAATAACTTGTCCCTGGGGCCACGTCCATCCCAACGCTCTGATTTATTAAATGTGAGTTCTCACAATTTTCCTTTCTTAACCGCACGTGACACACTGAAATACAGAAAAACCCCATAAACTCTCCACGTTAATCCTAGAACTTAGGTCTAAAGATTTACTCAGCTATAAACTGATAGATGCTGTGCAGAGAATGCCAGAGAGTAAATGGCTTCTTCCTTCAGTTTATTACCCCACCCCTGACACCCAGTATAAGAATCTGTAAAGGAGAGAATAGTGGTGTGAGCAATGTCTAAGATCAGCAAAGTCACTCCTCTCAAAGAAACAAAACCTCTATCACAGGACAAAACACACTTCTCCTTGCTCACCCAAGTTCCTTAAAAGGCCTCACAAAAATCAACAGGGGAGCCAGAGCCATCAGTCATGGGTGATAGATGAAGAGTCGTCCCAGCACTAAAGTGCTCCTGAATCAAAAAAACATCATTTGGCTCTAAAGGGCAACTCCCTGATCACCAGCCCCCTTGCCAGCACTGCCACTCACCGAGCTGTTCAAGCATCTTATCACATTCATCCAAGATAAAGTGTTTAATGTGTTTGAGATTGAGGCTCTTATTTCGAGCCAGGGCTAGGATGCGGCCAGGGGTCCCCACGACGATATGCGGGCAGTTCTTCTTCAGCACCTCTTCATCCTTCTTGATAGACAGACCACCAAAAAACACCGCGACCTGTATTAACCCAGAAAAAAACAGTGTCTCACAAGGGAGGAAACAGTCCAATCTCCCCGCACTTCCCATCCTTTCAGTTTAATCTAAGTGAACTTTGAGTATTTCAAAGGTAAAATGAACATCAAAGACCACCTGACCTAAAATTCTTATTACATTCCCCAAACGCTGAAGCTAAGAAACATAAGTAACTTGCCCAGAGTTATGTGGCTAATCAAGGAAGTCAGGACTAGCACTTTCTTCTGACTTAATCTAATAATCTTCCTTCCCATGATGCTATGGCCACACTTCATTGTAAGAAAGGACAGCAAGAAATCACCAGAGTGCAAAGCACCATAAAAAGCTCATGAACATCAAGTTTTCCTAACCGAACTCAGATTTTTAAATGCCCCTTCACAAACCCTATGAAGTTACGGTTTCAAGCTGACCACATTTCTCCATGTTATAAACATTAAGAAAAGATCTGCTGAGGATCTAGTCTTTACTATAGCATCACATGACACCAGAAACTGCTTTCTAGTTTCAAGGAGAGAAGATCAAGTACAGGATCAGACTGTCACAATGAAGCTAAAATCACTCATTACGGAACAACCAAGTTTGCAACAAAACAGGAGGTACACAAAATATCAACTATGAAGAATTCTTGCCAAAAATGTTTAACTTCAGTCAGTTGAGCTTTCAAACTCGTATTTCAGTTAAAGGAAACACTAAGGGGAAAAAACAAGTTAAAGAACCACGTAAGGGAGTAACCAGACAAATCCAGAGACAGGATATTCTATAGAACTAACCCAACCTTTTGAACGAATCACTTTAGCACAATTTTAAACAAAAGTAAGAATTATGTCATGACAATTTGCAGTTGATCTTAACACCAAGAATATTCTCTTTTCGGGCGCCTGGTTGGCTGAGTCAGAAGAACATGCAACTCAATTTTGGAGTCATGAGTTTCGGCCCCACGTTGGGTTAGAGATTAAATAACCTTAAAAAAAAAAAAAAAAGGTTCTCTTTTGAGCCACATGAGCTGATTAGCTGGACCTATAGAGGAGGAAGTACAATTCTAGCTCACTAATAAGCCCAACAATGCATGTTTCCAGTCATAACAATGGAAACCGTTTTTCTGGTTTTCAACTTTTTAGAATCAACCAGCAGCAAGACCACTCCAGTTAAAGGACAGAAAGTGAATGTCAATGATGCTGAAAATTTAAGAAGAGAGATATTACTTCACACACATATATAACATTTAGATTACTTTTAAAGGATTAAAATTTTCAAATAACAAAACAACACGAACAAACATCTCTCATGAAAAGAAATCATAAACACCTGAAGTTTGATAAACTGAGAGAACAGTGCCAATACCTGGTGTCACAGAACCATTAGGGAAAAAAGCAAAAAAATAAAAAAGTTAAAAAAAATAAAGGTTAACTAGCGATTACCTTCCGTAAAGTGCAATTAGAGACAGGAGAATACAAATCTTTTTGTTATGAAACCTTTTAGTTTACTCAAAACATGTTACCACGAGATACTGATCATTATTACTTTGGTTTTTAAGAAATTATTTTTAGTTTAGCACTAGGACTCAACATTCCTAGTTACTTTAAAACATAAAATAATGAGTAACAGGAGAAAATCACAACAATCCAAACAGAAGTACTATTCTTTACCACATCCTAGCCAGAGAGGTAGAAAAGTTATACACATCAGTGCTTCTCAAACTCCAATTACCTTAAGATCTTATTTGAATACATATTCATACTCAGTAGGTCTGGGGTGGTACCCATATAATCTGCATTGCCATCAAGCTTCCAAATGATGCTGAAACTTTGGGTTTGGAAACCACACTATAAAAACCAAGGTTATATACAGAAAACAACCCAAGCCTACTCTGTTGTGGCCACCAAACATCTTTCAATTTTCTGCCACTTTCAGGAATCCTCTAAATTCACACACCACACTAGAGATGTTTTGGAGTTTCCAGCTTCTCTTGCCACACACCCCAAAATTCTCAAACTCAACCAAAGCACAGTGAAATCATTCAAAGTCAGTGTAAAGAAATAATAAACAAAAGCGAGGTCTCATGGTGAGCACCCTTCATAGCCTAACCATGCAGTCTCCTGCTGCACAGCTATATCCAATCTGTTAAAAACTAAAGCAAACTAAGATTCTCCAAAATTAGAGTAAAGCAAACATCTCAGAAATTATAATGTGTACTCAAACGAACCGTAAACTGTAAATCCCTTGCATACCAAGGTCTGCAGAAACTTACCACCTAGAACGTGCAAATGACATTCATATAAAGATAATTTAACATCTATGGACATGAAGACGGTTGACCTACAAGTCTTCAATGCCTACAACTCCCCCCACCCTCATCCTCCCAGGTGTCTTTACCCTGGCTTACCTTGACATTGGGCATGTATTTAGAAAAGCGCTCATACTCCTTGCTGATCTGAAAAGCCAACTCCCGAGTATGACACATCACCAGCACAGACACCTTGGGGTGGGGAGAGCAGACAGAGACAAACAGTATATCCCTTTACTATCTCCTCGGGGAAGTGATGGTCACAAAAATACATTTGACAGATTATAAATGACCTCAACTCTGAGATCTAAGTCGTTAACCACATAATTTCTATGCAATATCCCACATGGC
This sequence comes from Puma concolor, assembly GCF_028749965.1. Classification (NCBI taxonomy): domain Eukaryota; kingdom Metazoa; phylum Chordata; class Mammalia; order Carnivora; family Felidae; genus Puma; species Puma concolor. The sequence continues at coordinate 30,998,124 of NC_141671.1, forward strand.
CATCAGAAAAAGGTAACCGAGGTCACCTTTGCAACAAACACCCGTGGCTCTGATTGCAGCTTGTGGCTGAGGCAAAACACCCTTCTCAAAAATTCCTAACCAAAATGTCTTCCACAGCACTTTCCCCAAACGTACCTGTCCAGTAACCGGCTCCAGCTGTTGCAGTGTGGCCAGCACAAACACTGCTGTCTTTCCCATGCCTGACTTGGCCTGGCATAGAACATCCATTCCCAAAATGGCCTGAGGAATGCACTCATGCTGGACTAGAAGGAGGGATGGGGGGAGAGATAAATTACACTTCAGTCTTCAGTAACTCCACAACCTTTTTCACCATTCCAAACCCATTTCTCACCACTCAATTCTTAAATGGTTCTCATCAACTTCCAGACCCTTTCTACCTTTCTGCTCCCTCCATCAAATTCATCCCAAAAGCAGACCTTCCTAGTTCCTCCTGGCTTTGGCCTCCTCCAACTCCAGTGCCTGGCCTCTTCCACCCACCAAGACTTCACCTTTGGTGCTCCTGGCTCTGTCCCTATTTCCCTTAATCTGTAACAATCCATGACATCTGAGTGCCTGCCCCAGGCCGTTTCTCCTACTTAGCTTACCATCTTTAGGCCATGTAACCCTGGACACAAATGAAGGGTGTGGTAGCTGACCCAAAAGCAACTCTTTTTAGATCAGCCACAAAGGTTTCCAGAGACCATAGTTGACCTGGCCCAATAGAGACTAAAGGTCCAACCAGCTCCTCTCTGGAAATTCAAAATTAGAAGCCTAGGTAACAAAATTAAAAACAAGTAGACAAACGGACGCCTGTGTGGCTCAGTCGTTAAGCATCTGACTCGGTTTTGGCTCAGGTTGTGATCTCACGGTTCATGAGATCTCATGGGGATCAAGCCCCACATTGGGCTCTGCACTGACAACTTGGAGAAATTCTCTCCCCCTCACTCTTTGTCCCTCCCCCGCTCATTCTCTCTCAAAATAAATAAACTTAAAAGAAAAAAGTAGGCAAAGAGAAAAGCCAGTCACAACAACTAACAGCAGCTACTTTTAGGTCACTAGCTTTTTCATTTTACCATGAATGAAAAACCAATCTATACAAATCTTTCCTACTGCTAAAATAGTTCTTGATACTTTATTTCCTGATATACCCTAAATAAATATGTATTATCTGAGGAACTGTTTTACACACCTGTTTCTTGTTCCCTTAAAGAACCTAATGAATACTCTAGGCCCAATAGAAAATTTACCTTCTGACGGATGCTCAAAGCCACAGTCAACAATGGCCCGGAGCAACTCTGGCTTCAGTAGGAAGTCACGAAAGCCAGAGCTGTGGATGGAGACATAGGAGCCCTTGACATCCTTCTTGGCAGGGGCCTCAGCCCCGTCTCCCCCTGCTGCTGTCTCCACCTCATCTTCTTCATAGTCCAAGAGCTCATTGTCCACATCGTTCTCTGCCATTCCTGGGCCGGCAGGGGGAGAAGGGGAGGAGTCTCCGGAAGGGTTCACGCAGAGTAAGTGAAAACAAGGGAGGAGAGTGGGGGCTTGAGCAACAGTTTAAAAAAACAAACAAAAAACCTAGTTTCTGATAGAAGAGCTAGGAAAAAAACAAACAAGAAAAACAAAAGACTTATTAGTCGTGAGCAGAGCCTTCACCACCTCTTTTCCATCCCCACACTTTTCCCACTTTCCCTGTACTGACACCTTTATCTGGAAAGAAAAATAACAAGAACACAAAACATAAAAGCAAACATAATATAGTGGTCCCAGGTGAGGCGGTTAAGACACAAGTTCCCAAAGAGATTAGAGTCAGAGTAGCATAAACCAGAAAGCAGGATGGGGAGAACCAGCATATGAACTCCTGATCTGTTAAGTAACAACAGTGAAGAAAATAGATAATGAAAAGCAAAATGAATCAAGAGAGTGCAGAATGGAGACAACAAGATAAAGACAAGTCCTGAAAAACTGTCAAAGGAAGACTTTTTGCTTTCCCTACATCTCAAAGTGTTGACCCCTAACAAGGCAGCCATCAGTCAAGGGTGATAGATTAAGGTCATCATTGCACAAAGTGCTCACTTCCCAAAATATAAACATCATTTGGCTGCCATCCGCGTCCCACTCCTCAGTAACCTCCTTCTGGTGCTTAAGAAATCCCTGTGTAATTAATGTGGGGGGGGGGGCGGATAGAAGAGTAGAGTAAGAGGAATGACTAGGTCGGAGATGAATACTATCTTCCCTCCGCTACAATTAATAGGAAAAAAGATACTCGAGATAAACTCTCACTCCAGCTCTACTACAAACTCTAGTAAGGGATCTCATCACCCTTCGTTACTCTTCAGGTGAGACTCCTTTCCTATAAACACACAATGACATCACGCATAAACATTTGAAAAATGTTCCAAGCAAAGGCTGGTAAATCGAGGTAAGAAAAGTCCAACCAGGCCCGTAAGGCGGCTCCTCCTCCTATTCCCACCTTGGGCCATTAAGAGGACCCAGAGATGAGAAGGAAGGTGAAAAGAGCCCCACCCTCCGCAAATGCCCAGAAACAAAGAGCACCTACCGCCGCCTCTCACCATCGCTGGGGCATCCGATAAACGAGGAGCCCAACGAAGGAGCAGGGAGCAAAAGGAACACAATGGCGCTAGGGCCACCATCTTGGATCGGGCCCCCTACCTTCCCTGCCCCCCCCCCCGGAACTCTTAAGAGCTCTCAAAAGGGATGCAAGCAATGGAAATAACGACCCATCTAGGCCCCAGGGACCAGACCATAGTCTGTGGAAGGGGTATCAGGAGTCCACGAGGCAGAATGGCTGCAGAGAAACGCAGATGGAAGTGGATGATAAAGAAGGCCAAAGCTTACCTGAGCAAGGCGAGCGCATATGGCGGCGGCAACAGCGACGAAGGAGGGAATCTGCCTTCACTTCCGGTTCTCGGCTTCCCTCTTACCAGGGCCTCCCGCCTTCTCGGCTGCCAGCGCGCAGGCGCAAGGGACCGGAAGGCGACCCTTTCACGATCCCATAGTTCTGCGCGCTCCGGGGTTGCCTTTAGAAAATGCCTGTGTGAAAAAAATTTTTAAAGCCACTTCTAACTCCTCCGCTACTGCAAGTAACAAAGGGCATAAAGGAAACTGGCATCCTCTCCTACTGTTATATATTTTCTCGTGCCCTATTCTATTCCATATACTTCACCTCTTCCTTTAGGTTGTTGTCGGGCAGGTCTTCTCTCCGGGCACCCCTCCGTAGGCTCACCGCTCGGTGGAAAAAGGGTGGCGGGGACTGAGAGTTCCCACGGGGTCCTTGGCCTGGTAGTCAAGGTGACCCGGGTGCGTCAGCGTTGGAGCTAGAGAACGTGGGACCTCAGTTGAGGGGAGGAATGAGTCTGAGCCGCGCGTAGGGGTCCTACCCTTTCCCCTTGCCCAAAATGTTGGCCGATGTAGTTGATGCCCCAAGGGCCCTGAGGCTATGGGACAGGAAATTCGAGTCTGGAAGGTGTTCTAAATCCACTGAGTGGATTCTGCCTCAGGTTTTAAAAAAGTGGTGGGGCTTGAGGGTTAGGCAACATTATATAAATATTGTTAATTCGACCAGAATGTCTTTAGCCCCGCCTCCAGCAGCCCCATTGTTGAGCTTGAATTTTTTCCTTAATGAAGCATTTGATAACCCAGTCTTTGATATGCTACCAAAGTCAGATGTGATGTCAACAAAAATGACAGCAAACATTCGGCTCTTTACCTGTTACCAGTTAGCCACTTAACAGTAAGGAATAGGTACCATTATTGCCATTCTACAACAAACAAAGCAACAGATCCAAAATAAAGCTAGCTGTTTAAACGTCGTTTAGTCTCTATTGTATCCTGCCTCTCTGCTTGAAGAGTCCGGTTAATAATTACCCTATGGATTACCTCATTGGTTCAAGTCTTTGGTGAAGTAGGCATTGTTCTGCGGCCAAGAGAAGGAACAGTGATCCAAGGATGATGTTTCCGACTTTAAGTATCAATTGATTCAACAGTATTTATCAGCTGCCTACCCTGTGCCAACCGCTAACCTAGGATCCGGGGACTCGGTGAACAGCCCTGTCATCAGAGTTCACATTCCAGGGAAGACAACATATAAACAAATGTCAAGTAGTAATAAGTACCATGAAGAAAAATAATGCAAAATAAGGAGCAAAGAGTGCTTGTTAATACACCCCAGCTTTTCTCTATAGTTGCCATTTGTAGTTCTCGGATTCCCAAGGAGGAACCACATATGTTCCTCATTTAAGAGAAACAATAACATACTAGTTGCTTTTATTTTCTCCAACAAGCTTCAAAGGACAGCGCTTTGGGGTATTTGGGGAATATGTAAATAAGGAACAAGAGAGTGAATGAAAGTGAGAAATGATGAAGCAAAAAGGAAGCTGCTTCCACACACCAACTGATTTGCCCATAGGTTTTATTTTTATTATTATTATTGACACTTTCTTATTGTTACAAAGGAAAGGATGTTAAGGATGTAGAAAGGGAGGCCATGCATACAAAGGAACACAGCATCACTTTACATCTCAGGAAGCAGTGAGCATCTGATGGGTCTTTGGGGAAATCGGAAAAGGAAAGGGAAAAATCCAATAAAAAGAAAGACCAATTTAGAGACAAAAAGAGAGACTACAAAATGCAACATCTTCCTGGAACCACAGTAGAGAGGCTAAACGAGGTCTTCATTTCCTTTTCAGGGACCATAAAGTCTCTGGGAAAAGAGAGGTGGGAAGAACCAATTCTTCAGAAAAATTACTAGGTTCACAGAATGAGTGAGTGATTTAGACAGCCATTGACAAATGTGAGGAAACAGTTGTGTTTTGGTTTTGACGGTGGGCAACGGGTGGTAATAATATCATAGGGCGGACATTTATGGAATCACAGCAACTACATGCCAAAAACCATGCTAGGCTCTTTACAGAGTGATTCCTAATCATTGCAGCAGTCCCGTAAGGTAGGTATTACTGTTATTATCACCATCAGCATCATGCCAGTCTTGCAAAGGAGGACACTGGACTACAGATTAAGTAGCTGTCCTAGGTGCACAGCCAGAAAGTGGCAGGGTTGGGAAAGGAACCCAAGGCTTCCAGGCTCTGAAGTCAAAGTGTTTTTTCCACATCCCTACTTATCCATGCTACAAATTTCACAGAGGGTTTCGGTGAGAGTGACTTGGGAGTTTACAAGGTCCCAGTGAAGGTTAAAGAACAGTAAGGAGACTCAGATCTGAGCAGGGTACTTTTCACAGAGTTATTGGATCTTGCCCCTAGAATTTCTAGGGAATGGAAAGGAGAGAAAATAGGAAAGAAGCAGTGAAGATGGCAGGTGGTAATTTTGTTTGGGGGGTTTCTTTGAGGAAGGGAACTGGAAGGGAACAGTCAGGTCCTATGGTGAATTCTAGGCAGCAATCCGGTAGTTGGGGTGGACCTGGGGCCTGACGTCACAGACCATGCCAAGAAGTTGGGCCAGGACGCGTTCACGGTTTCTCTGCTGGGAGCTCTGCATGCCCTGTACCTGGCGTCTCGTAGCCTGCTCCACCTCAGCTGAGAGGTTCCCCTGGGAGCCCATGGCCTGGGGGATCGGGAAAGGGGCAGAAGACAGAAAGGCAAAAGCAGAAACACAGAAAGAAGGGTACAGGTATGTGGAGGAAAAAGTCCTGGAGCAAGGCTAGGAAGAAAAGCCCTTGCCAAAACCACCCCATCCCATGGAAATATCCAGACACCAAAGAAAGCAACACAATTCCCTTTCCTTTGAGATTTGACATGCAACTTCATCCTAAAACAACTGGAAAACCCCCACTACCTCACCACACGTGACCATAAAACTTTGCCTTCCACCCCAAATGACATCATACTCCACACAGACAGTGGCAAGTCCCCCCCCCCCCCCCCAAGCCATCCAAGTCTTTCAAAACTCTCAGATTCTCATACATCTCACATACCTTGAACAATAACGTGGTCCCTGCCAAGGGTCCCCTTCAGCCCTTTACCATCTTGTTTTCTTCTACGGTCACCCCATACACACCTCATCAGATGCACCCACCAACTTGCACCCCAGGATCCCATTTCAACTCTCCCACAACGCACCGCCTGCTGCTTGCTCTGGAATTCCTGCTCTCGCTCTCGACGGTAATGCTCCACCTCCATCTGGGCCTCCTCCTTTGCCTGCTTCAGACGCCGGGCCTTCCCTGGAAGCAGAAGAAGGGATAGGGGGTGGGAGTAGACCCCCTCACAAAATGTGATAGTAGGGGTCATTCCTTTCCAGAAAGTTTTGCTGCCATCTCTCAGCCGACCAGGTGCTAGATTCTAACACCCACCCCGCTAATCACCCTCCTAATCAGCCTCCTAATCAGCCAGCCCAGCCCCAGCTTTCTCCCCCACCCCACCCCGGCCTTGGATTTTCCCAGGGACTCAAATGTTTGCTGTCCCCCCCGCACCCCAATTTTCTTTCCAGACTCCTAAGGGAGAGAAAAGGGAACTCACTCTTTCTGGCATCTGCCACCTTCTCAGCCGCCCGCTTCTCAGCTTGCAGGAGCTGCTGGATACCCTGAGACTGACTGGCCATTTCTGTCGTTATGGCTGATGCTGTTTCGGATGCTACCAAGGTACCAGAAGGCTCCCCCAACCCCCAACACACATACACACCACCTACTCCTCTTCCACCAGCTTCTCGCTGCAATTCTCCACTGTCCCTGGGTCTTAGTGCTCCCCTTTTCCGCTAAGCCTGCTGCACCAGGTGTCTCCCCCAAACTGATCCTCCAACTGATGGCTGGTCTCTTCTCCCACCTCTCCCACGGGCAGTACCCAGAAGGACCACCTGGGAGCAGCAGAGACCAGGCCCAGAGCTGCTCGCTAACATCACCGCAGGTGCAGGGTTTTCCGGGTCGATGTCTAGCAACTGGGACAGGGGCAAAGAGGAATGAAAAGGAGGCATAGAGGGCTTGAAAATGGGATGAGAGGGAAAGGAAGTCAACATGTATCGTTAATTGGGAAAAGAGTATGCTGGGTTTCTGAATTCTTCCTACTTCTCTTCCTCTCTTTTTTTTTTCTACCTCCCCTTTCTACCTCTTTTTCTGTATCTTTCCCAAGTCCAAATTTTAGTTTGCCTTGTCCTACTCTTTTTAATTTTGTTTTAATGTTTATTTATTTTTGAGACAGAGACAGAGCATGAGTGGAGGAGGGGTAGAGAGAGCCAGAGACCCAGAATCCGAAGCAGGCTCCAGGCTCTGAGCTGTTGGCACAGAGCCCGACGTGGGGCTCAAACTCACGAGCTGTGGGATCATGACCTGAGCCGAAGTCGGACGCTCAAGCGACCAAGCCACCCAGGCGCCCCACTTTTTTTTTTTTTCAATGTCTTTCACACATGTCTTTTTTGATTTGTCCCAGTTCTTGGCCTCACCGTGGTTTTAGTTTTGGTTTTCCATTTTCACCATGATTTTTAATCCTCTTCATCTCCCCTGTTTTTTCTCTCTTATCTATCTCTGAACCATCTCTTCTCTCTTCCCTGTTGGGGGAGGGGAAGCTAAATCTCTAAATCACCGTTCTTACCCTCCCTTGCTCGGCTCCTTTTTCGCGTTTACCGTCCATTCTTACGGTTTCAGACGGACCCTTTACCTTAAGTTCCCCTAGTTTCCCCCCGAGGCCAGACTGAGGGAACACCCCCCCCCCCCCCCCGCCTTTCCCCTTGGAGAGAGAGGACATCCGGTAACGTGCCTTCCAAGTGCGTTTCCGCCCTTTACCTGCGTCTCGGCGTGCGCCATTTCCGCCAGCCTACAGTGTCTCCGCCCTTCCCGCCTCCCTTCTTCCGAGCGTCTTAAACACAGGCCTCGGGCCTACAGCTCTGGGGGTACTTAGGGGGGCGGGGGGCAGGTCTGATGAGTAACCCCTCCCCCCAGGTCCCAGAGGGAGAAGCCTCCACATCTGTCTGCCGGGTAGATTATATTCAATTTCTAGATCATTATTTGAAATTATCTGTGACTTTTAAATTCAGATTTCTGTTGATTAAAATGTCCCCCATCATTCCTTATTTGTCTTTTTCAAAGCCCCGTATTAAAACTTACCTGGGCTAGTGAGCCTCAAAAGCAATTATTTATCCTTTTCTCAAATTTTACATTAAAAATGTCTGTGACCCAAGCCCACTTCAAAATTGTTTTCAAACCTATCATTTGGTTAAGGGATGAGCGTTGGGATAGGCCTCATCTGTTCCTGAAGATGCAAAAAGAAGGAGAACCGAAGGGAGGAACAAGATGGAATGTCAGGGATGGTGGGGGAGGGACCAGGCAAGGCTGGGGCCCTGACTGCTGCCTTTTTCTCCTTCTTCCTCAGCCCAAGACTTCCATGGCCTCCACTTCCCGCCGCCAACGCCGAGAGCGTCGCTTCCGTCGTTACTTGTCTGCAGGACGGCTGGTCCGGGCCCAAGCCCTCCTCCAGAGACACCCGGGCCTTGATGTAGATGCTGGGCAACCCCCACCACTGCACCGGGCCTGTGCCCGGCACGATGCCCCTGCCCTGTGCCTGCTTCTTCGGCTTGGGGCTGACCCTGCCCACCAGGACCGCCACGGGGACACGGCGCTGCACGCTGCTGCCCGCCAGGGCCCTGATGGTGAGTTTGCCTGGTGGGGAACAAGGTCATGAGCGACTAACTAAACGGGAAGGAGATGAAAGCCAACAAATGAAAAATAAGCTAGCGATGCAGAGGAAAGTAGCTGTCCACGTTGACATGTGGCAGTCATTTGTGCCTTTAGGTTACTGAGCTACCATTCATTCTCTGAAGATCCCAGCATTCTCGAAACAACAACTTCAATTTTCACATCTTTCTACATTAGTAGCTACTGTGTGTCTTGACTGGTTGTTTGCCTGCAGTACAAAAAGTAGGATAGAGGGTAGGTTCTGCAGTTAGATTGCCTAGGTTCAAATCCCAGCTCCACATTTAACAGCTGAGTATTCTTGGGCAACTTCCTAAACTTCCCTGAGGCTTAGTTTGCCCGCGTGCAAAGAGTTAAATAACTCTTGCTATATTCCAGTACTTCTCACAAAACCACTCATCTAGTCCTCCCAACAACCCTATGAAACTATAAGAATTAATATTATCCCCTATTTCTCAGATGAGAAAACAGCACAGAGAAGTAAAATAACTTGCCAAAGTCCCCCAGCGACAAAGTGGTAGAGCAGGGATTATAACCCAGGCAGCCTAGCTAGACCCTCTGTACTCTGTAACGACTGTGTTATCCTGTGTGATACATTACAGAATTATACAATGATAGTGCCCATGTTCAAAGCACCCATGCAGTCACGTATGTTTTGAGAATGAACTGACACCATATGCAGTTAGAGCACCTGGCCTGTGATTAACATGCAGTAGATGCTGGACGTCGTTTCCGTTATCAGCAGATCCATACTCCCTTAGCCTCAGTTCTGCAACTCAAAACACTAAGAGCCAAACATTTTTCATCAGTCAGCCACCAGACTCGTTTGGAGAGAAAACCTAACCTGAACTAAAGGGAGACTATCTATCATTCATTTTTACCCTACTGGTGGCGTTACACTGCAGAAACATTTCACGTGTTTGGTTACCGGAGCTACCCAGGCCCTCCTCGGCTACCTAAGATACAATGTATGTACTTTCAGGTCAGCCCTACCAAGTCCCAAAAACATCTGAGTTCTGAGAAACCTTTGACACTGAGGGTTTCAGGTGGGGACCTATTGACAGCGGAGGCAGCTCAGTAGAGATAATAGCCCTTAGAAAAATAAAACCCTCTAGAGATTTTCCTAGTGAGAACGTTGGAGGAAAATCTGGGTTGGAATGAACAACCTTAACTCAGTTTGATTGCTATTACCATCCTCCAGCTCCCCAACAGAAACCTCTCACCCCAAAAACTTCTCCCCATATGGTAAATTAAAAAAAAACCTTTAATTCCCCTTAACATAATGAGATAGGCTGGCATATTCAGATTTTTTGTTAAAAACAAAAAGAGCAGGTGTGCAAAATGCAGGCATCTAATTTGACAGCTCACGTTATACGTGGCAAGAGAGCAGAGGACCCTGTGGCAGATCCCAGACCTCCTCCAAGTTCAGCCTCTACCCTTTACCGGCTGTGTAACAGGAACATGCAACTTAACTTCCGTGACCCTAATTTGCCTTTTTTATCATTATTATTATTATTATTATTTATATTTTAACTTGCTTCTCTAAAATGAAAGCTGTGACAAGTAAATGAGGCAAGTACTTGGCAGATTTGGCGCTCACTAGATGAGAAGCATTGTTATTTTTATTCTCATATTTTCCAATTATGGCTTTTTGAGTAATAAAACTACCTCCTAGCGTGGCAGGATTTTCCTTCGTCGTATTGACATCTAAGAAGCATATGAGATTGACACTATTATCTCATTACAGATGAGGAAAGCAGGGCCCAGAAAGTTCAGGAACTTTTTGAAATCTCATAACTGACAGGTTGTTGTCTTTCCTAAGGGGGACCTGCTCTCAGGTCATTCCCAAGCTGTGGTGTCCTCTCGGGCCTTACTTCCTCCTGTTCCCCTGACAGTCCAGCCACCAGGTGGCCTTCTGGCTCTTTGGTAAAATGGCCTGTCTCATTCAGCTTTGAGCTGCTCTAGAGACCATTCTGTCTTAAAATGCAAATATTTCCTTTGACCAGATGAAATGACCCAGGATCCCCTGAGGAGGGGAGGTTTTCTCCCATTCCCACATTAGGTGAGAGATGAGGCAGTTCATGCTGGATTGTCTGGCTGCGCGGTCACAACCGATGAGAAGCCAGTGAATGGCTTTTGGTAACTTCTTTTTGGGACCCATCACCTCATGGGGAAGTGGTCTTAGCTGCCAAAGACCCCCGTATAAACACACCTTAGTCAGACAATAACCATTCTCTGCGTACAACAAGAATTAGTGGACACTAAGAAACGGTCTTTGCGAAAACAATCAAGTCCAAAGCCAGCCTGTTTTCTTTGTGTGTGTTTTTTTTATGTAACATTTACTGTACTTCTGTTCTGTGCCAGCACAGTACCTGACATCGCCCACCTATTACTCACTTTGACCTACACAGTAGGTGTAAGCGGTGGCCCGTTTTGCAGATAGCTGAGCCATCTGGTTTATGTTCCATTTGCCTTTCAGCCTTACCTACCATGGCACAACCACAAACCTGCAACTCCAGCTACCCAGCTCTGTCTTCAGTGACCCCAGGCATGTTTTCACAAGACTGCCTTCCCATCCACCTCATTTCCACTTTGCTAAGTTATCCTCCCTTTCCAGCCCAACATAAGCCCCACCTCCTTTTTGGAGCCCTCTCAGACCACCCTGCCCACTTTTTGTTTTTGTAATTGTTTGTTTGTTTTGAGACAAAGAGAGAATAAGTGGGGGAGACAAAGAGAACTAGAGGGGAAGAGAGAACAGCAAGCAGGCTCCACACTGTCAGCACAGAGCCCTATGTGGGGTCAAGCTCACGGATGGTGAGGTCATGACCTCAGCCAAAATCAAGAGTTGGCCACTTAACTAACTGAGCTACCCGGGCGTCCCCACCCTACCCACTTTTACCTTTTCTTCCTCTGTGCCTCTATCAACCATCACTCAGTATAAACTTACAATATTGGTGTGGTTTTTTTAATGTTTTTTATTTATCTTTGAGACAGAGAGAGACAGAGCATGAGCTGGGGAGGGTCAGAGAGAGAGGGAGACACAGAATCCGAAGCAGGCTGCCTGCTCTGAGCTGTCAGCACAGAGCCCGATGCAGGGCTCGAACTCACAAACAGTGAAATCATGACCTGAGCCGAAGTTGGATGCTTAACCGACTGAGCCACCTAGGCTCCCCAAATACAAGTGTGTTGGACCAGTGAGTGTGAACGTGATGTTAAAATAGAAATCATGCCTTGTTATGGGGAAGGGAAGAACAGTGCTTCCACCACTAAGACACAGAGCGTGTTTTTACTTCAAAATTTTTTTTCATCTAGATTTTTCTCAATATTAAAGTACAACATATTAAAGAACCCTGGGAAGTCGATTTGTACTGCTAAATTGATGATGAAAGTGGCATTTCAAATCACTGGTGGGTGGTGAGCTATTTAAGAAACAATTTTGGAGTATTTGGTTCATCTAAGGAAAGGACTCCTACCTCACCCCTGACTCAAAAGTATATTACCGGAGGCCCGCCTCAGTGGCTCAGTCAGTTGAGCATCCGACTTCAAGTCATGTCATGATCTCATGGTTGGTGGGTTCAAGCCCCTCATCAGGGTTTGCACTGGCAGCACAGAACATGCTTCAGATTCTGCCCCTTCTCTCTCTGCCCCTCCCCGACTTGTGCGTGCACACGCTCACACTCTCTCGTGCTTGCTCTCTCAAAAATAATCAATCAATCCATCAATCAATCAATAACGGGGGCACCGAGTGGCTCAAGCAGTTGAGCATCCACCTCTTGATTTCGGCTCAGGTCGTGATCCCAGGGTTGTGGGATTGAAACCCATGTCAGGCTCCACGACCAGCATGAAGTCTGCTTAAAATTCTGTCCTCTCCCTGCCCCTTTCCCCGCTTGTCCACACGCTCTCTTTCTCTCTCTAAAATTAAAATAAATAAATTACAGCATCTTAAATATCTTAACATGACAGGAAGGGTATGTAGCAAATTCACAGGAGACATTTCCTTTGGCGGTGAGGGGCAGATGCGGAATAATATTCAGAAGGCAATATTAGAGAAAGCTTTAACTTTACCTATGATACTTTATTTCTTTAATACAAAATAATGTTGCAAAAATGACAGAACAGTAACATACCTTGTGGGAGGAGTGGGGGCGCTTATTGTACTATACTTTTTAAATTTGTTTGGATTTCTAAAAATAAAAATTAGTAGAAAAAAAACACTAGAGAATATTTTTATAATCTTAGAGTGGGGAAAGCCTATCTAAGGATGACGTAAAGCCAAAAGCAATGAGAGAAAATATTGATACATATTTAACTGCATAAAACCTTTCTAAGGATGGGAGAAAATATTTACAAATACTTGGCACAAGGTATAAACGTATACAAAGTGTACTACAAAGTATAAAGAGTTCTCATGTCTACATGTATAATTTCCAGGGGAAAAGTAGATGAAGAACATGAACAAGTCATTCACAAAAGAGATAAAGAGCCAGGGGCATCTGACGGGCTCACTTGGTAGAGATTGTGACTCCTGATCTCAGGGTCATGAGTTCAAGCCAATGTTGGGTGTAGAGATTACTGAAAAACAAAATCTTTTAAAAAAGAAGGACACAAGGAAAGAAAGAAAGAGAAAGGAAGAAAGAGTGGGCCAAAACACATTAAAAAAGGAAAAAAAAACAATGAAATCTTATCCTCTGTCAGATGAGCAAAATTAAAAGGGTGGGTTGGTGATACTCAACTTTAGTAAAGGACAACACAGGCACTCATATTCTGTATCAGGGCGTATGTTGGCACAAATTTGAGAGCAATTCAGTAAAATCGCACATTTTTTGACTCAGAAATTCCACTTCCGAGAATCTACCCCACTCCTTGTCCACAGAGATTTATGTAGGAGGCTGAACATTTTTGGAAACAAAGTCTGTTGACTGGGGGTGGGAGATGTTTGTTTCATACGCATAGCGGAACACTACACAGTCATAAAAAAGAATGAGGTAGGCTGTGTATACTCTTGTGGAAAAATACAAATGAGACGTTAAGTGAAAAAAGCAAGTTGCCAAACAATAGAAATAGCATGGTCACATACCTCTGAAAAAAAGACGCCCATATATGCATTTATACACACCAAGACAGGACTGGAAGGGACCACAGCAAACTGTTAACAGTGATTAAATTTATTCTTCATTCTTTAAAAAGAGAAAAATTTTTTCACATCAGTTGTATCCTGTTTACATTAAAATATTTACCCATAGTCCTACCACACAGAAACCAGAATTTTTACACATTTCCTTCTAGTTATTTTTTTTAACCATAAGATTTGGCCTCTTTTTTTCACATGGTTGTGACTGGATCCCATGTATGGTTTTATAGCCAGTTTTTTCCTCACACAGGCATCATTTTTAGTGGCTATTTAATATGCTGTACCATATTTTACTTGCCCTGTTTTTTAGTTGGAGGCCTTACTCCTTAAAATCTATGAATTTTAAAACCTCCTATGGGAGTCTGAGCACCCACCCACCCTCCCGCGGCTGTGAACCCTAATGGGGAATAAACAGTTGAAAGACAGGACCAGGTATTTGCTGGATGGGACAAGTTGGGAGGGCTTGTGACCAGTCACATCAGTAATAAGTACCCCCTTCCCTCATCCTGATATGGTTTGGGCTGGGCGGCGCTCAGATGCACCAAGAGGTGATGGGTGGGGGGTGATGGGCCTTGGCCAGCCCAGGTTGGCCCATTCTGTTTTCCTGCCTTCCTGGCAGTGACAGGACAATCCTTCCCTTGTCCCATCCTTTTGTCAGGTGGCCAGTACTTCCCAGCACCACAAAATAAGGATTTAAGGACTGCCGGCCCATTTCCTCCTGCCCTAGGGAGAGAAAGTAGGTCCATAGGAAGGGAGGGTACTTCACTCACCTTCCTCTGTCCCCGGAGTGAAGAGGTGCTTGGTGGCCATGGTGGGTGGGCTTGACCAGGGGTAGAGGGCTGGGTTGGTAGTGAAGTGAGCAGCATGGCCTTCTGCTGATGCTAGAGTGGATGCAGTGAGGGCTCAGGAAGAGGGGGGTTCAGGAATGTCAGTCCCTCTGCTGTTCACCCCCAGCCTCCTGTCAGCCAGCCCCTGGGTGGGACCCTCTATGTCAGCCCTTTTCCCCTGCCCTAGGTCAGCAGTCATTTGGAACAACCTTGCTCTGTTCCTGGGAACATTTCCCTTTACTTCCCAATCCCCCTTCCAGTATGCCCCATATGAGGTTGGCTGAGAGAAATTCCCCTGAAAACACTTATTTTACTCAGTTCATTGAAAAGCATCGTAAGGGCCTCCTGAATGGCTCGGGTCAGTTAGACATCCTTCTCTCGGTTTGGGCTCGGGGCATGATCTCATGGTTTCATGAGATGGAGTCCCACATCAGGCTCTGCACTAACAGTGTGGCGCCTGCTTGGGATTCTCTCTCTCTCCCTCTCTCTCTACCCCTCCCCCAATCACGCTGTCTCTGTCTTTGTCAAAATGGGTAAATACTTTAAAAAAAAAAAAAAGCCATGTACAAAGGCACCTCTTATTTATTTGTATATCTATAATGGTACAGAGAAAAACATACAGGTATTTAACCAGTCTGAATTAGTTTTGGATGAGAAACACAGTAAGGGTCATAAAGTGACAGTATTTTCAAACTAAAAACGAAGTACATAGTTAGAGGTTTTTGACATTGCCCAAGGTGGCTGGACGCAGACTAGAAAATGTCATTTAACATAGCAGAACTCCCAGGACACTGAAACAGTTTGTGGGAACATAGGTCATAATATTGTAAACTACCACACTTATCACGCATGTGGTAAACTATCAGTAGATATTTGTCGGTGACCGTGATTTCCTAATGCCCAGGAGACTTCCATGTGGGCAACCCTTTCCGTTGCTCTAAGACCAAGGGAGGGAGTGACCAGCAGGATTCAAGATGGCAGCCTGCCAAGGAGTGGGAGTCCCAGCTAATTTCTGCTCACTGCTCTCCCACCAACAGCCTACACGGACTTCTTCCTGCCACTGCTGAGCCGCTGCCCATCTGCTATGGGAATAAAGAATAAGGATGGGGAGACCCCTGGGCAAATTCTGGGCTGGGGACCTCCCTGGGATTCTGCTGAAGAAGAGGAAGAAGACGAGGCCTCTAAGGAGCGGGAATGGAGGCAGAAGCTGCAGGGAGAACTGGAGGATGAGTGGCAGGAGGTCATCGGGAGGTTTGAAGGTAAGGAATCCGTTCCCATCCATAGCTGCCCTTCTTCCCCTTGACTGCTTTTCCTGTACCCACCGCATGGGTGCTCCCACTGGCTTCCTGTGCCCCCATTCTCTGAACCTCCCTGCCGCTCTTGCCTGTCACCTTTTCACAGCATCTCCCCGACCACCCCCATCCTGCCCTCCCAAACAGATGATGCTTCCCATGAGACCCAGGAACCCGAGTCCTTCTCAGCCTGGTCAGATCGCCTGGCCCGGGAACATGCCCAGAAGCAGCAGCAGCACGAGGCAGAGGGAGCCCGCCGACCCCCACGGGCTGAGGGCTCCGGTCACGACTGGCGACAGCAGGAGGAGGAGCAGCGGCTCTTCCGAGAGCGAGCCCGGGCCAAGGAGGAAGAACTGCGTGAGAGCCGAGCCAAGAGGGCACAGGAGGCTCGTGGGGACCGAGGGCCAGAGCCGGCCAGGGCTGGGCCCAGGGCAGAGCACCCAAGAGGAGCAGGGAGGGGCAGCCTCTGGCGCTTTGGTGATGTGCCCTGGCCCTGCCCTGGGGGAGGGGACCCAGAGGCCATGGCTGCAGCCCTGGTGGCCAGGGGCCCCCCCTTGGAGGAGCAGGGGGCTCTGAGGAGGTACTTGAGGGTCCAGCAGGTCCGCTGGCACCCTGACCGCTTCCTGCAGCGATTCCGAAGCCAGATTGAGACCTGGGAGCTGGGCCGCGTGATGGGAGCTGTGACGGCCCTTTCTCAAGCCCTGAATCGCCACGCGGAGGCCCTCAAGTGACCCCAGGGAAAGAGTGAGAAACTGCAGGGAGTGCAGCCTTAGAGGCAGGGCAGTAGTAAGGGGCAGGTCAGGGCGGGGGTGACGAGGAAGAGGCTGATGCTGCCCCGCGCGAAGGATATGGGGTGGGAGTGAAACTTGTAACGAGTGGGGGTGGGGAGGATATGGGCCACCGCCACTGCTCCTTGACTCCTCCATTTCCTAATAAGACCTGGTTCCACATCTCACTCCCAGTGTCTCCTCTGCCTTTTTCCACTGCTGTGGTTTTCATCATACGTGACATCTCCTTTCCCACCCCGCCTGCCAAAACCCGCAGCTCCTACACACCTGCAACACGCACGCACACACTGAGCCGCGCTCTCAGCCGGAGGCAGGAAGGCCCTGCTTGCCCACCCCCATACCTAGGCAGCCCGGAGAAGACCCATGTTGCCCCCCAGTCTCACTCCCCTCCCTGCGCTGGGCTCCTCTACTCTGCAGGCAGTGACTGGAGAAATAGATGTGAACAGAGGCAAAAAAGGGAACGAAACCAGTTTCCCTCCTCTCCCCAGTTCCCCGGGGCAGAACCACATCCTCCTCCCTACTTAACACCCCCTTCCCCCGGCACAGGGCTTTCCCTTTGCTGAGTCACTGAACGTTCTGAGTTGGGGGCAGCTGGAGCTGGGGGCCATGAGGAGATTGTGGGAGGACGGGATACATGCAGAACGGACAGAGGAAGAGCCCTGTGGGGGAGTGGAATTTCGGTTGCTAAAATTAGGAGCCGGGGAGGGAGGTGGAAAGAGCCAAATTATGTAACCTGGGTTGTCTGCTCTTGGGCAACCAGGGATCCACACCCAAGGCTATCTCCCCTCTAGCTCCTCAGTCCATCTCTCTACCTCCAGGGCCCCAATCCTCCTCTCTACCCAGCTTCTGCCCCCACCCCAGACCCGGGCTTCATCTCTGGGCAGTCCAGGCTTGGCTTTCCGGATAGGTATCTTTTCCTGAAGTTGAGAAAAAGGTCCTGGGGGTTGGAGGGAGAGGAAGCTGTTGACAGTACCAAAGCCCAGTTCCATTCCCCAGGACACAACAGGGAACTCCGTGAAAGGAAGAGACGGTACAGGCATGCGCTGGCGTGTACAGTCTGCACAGGTCTACTGCAGAGAATCTTACGGGTCAGAAACCTATTTTTCAGATCTGGAGGCCCCATGTACTCGGGAGAGTCCCGGGCGTGGAGGTGGAGGGGAAGCCCGTGGAAGCAGGGGCACACGGGGTGGGCGCAAGACCCTGGGAGAAGACAGCTCAGAGACCCAAGGCCTCGCAGGGACCAGGCAACTGTTCATGGGGCAGGAGGAGGAAGGGCTGGTGAGAAAGATCCTGTGAGAGGAAGCTGCTGTGATTCAGAGAAGAGCCGGCGAGCTGTGAGCAACCCAGGCGTCCGGTTCCTCTCACAGGCCGGAGGTTTCGGAAGTGGCATGCAAAGAGCCCATGTTTGTTGTCGGGGGGAGTTGGGGTTAGGATCCCGAAGCTGGGGCTTGACAGGTAAGCAATAGAAACTTCTGGTGTCCGAATTTGCTCTTCCAGGAGATTTTTCTCTGGTTTTCAAGTCATTTCCCTTCTGCCAGAGTTACATAAAACCAAAGCAAGATAAGCCCTGATACCTGGCCCCCCAAACCTCCTTCTTTTCAACGTCCCTCCCTGGTGTCTGGCCCCCGGCCCTGTTGGGGGTTCCCCTGAGATGAGGGCTGTTCACTTTCTCTGACCACAGGGTTTCCGCTTCTGTGTCTCTTGCTTCCTAGGTTGATAAAAATACTGAGCCCTAGAGGCCTTGGCTTCCTCTGACCCCCTGGGGCCAGGCAGCAGGCATCCTGTCCACTGTGATGGGGGCAGGGAGGGAGGCCCAGGGGTCCCCAAGGGATGACTCAGTGCCTCCCGTGAAACACTGGGGAGGTGTGAGTGTATCTGCTCTCGAGAGCTGGAAGGAGGAATCAGTTCTCAGTGAAGGATGATGCATTGGGGTTCAGTTAGAAAAACGGGATTAGGGGGGCGCCTGGGTGGCGCAGTCGGTTAAGCGTCCGACTTCAGCCAGGTCACGATCTCACCGTCTGTGAGTTCGAGCCCCGCGTCGGGCTCTGGGCTGATGGCTCAGAGCCTGGAGCCTGTTTCTGATTCTGTGTCTCCCTCTCTCTCTGCCCCTCCCCCGTTCATGCTCTGTCTCTCTCTGTCCCAAAAATAAATAAACGTTGAAAAAAAAAATTTTTAAAAAATAAAAAAAAGAAAAACGGGATTAGGGAACAAGACTAGCAAGATAAAAAGAGTGTCAGGTGGGGAATTGGGGTTGCGGCAGGTTTGGGTTAAGTTAGGAAAAGGGTTTGGGAGGGACTCTATTCAGTGTAGTTCAACTGAGCATCAGGTAGCCGAAAGAAACCCAACCTACTTCAATATAAGTCCCACAGGGGAGGCAGGCCCACACCTAACTGTGACTCAGGGCAGGGTGCTGAGTAAATCTTATAGCGTAAGACATGGTGGATACAGAAAGGGGAAGGTGCATTCCATCCTAAAGCACGGGGGCGGCGGACTCTGAGCAGGAAGAGGGCATTTGAGCTGGTGCTGGTGAATAGGTACAACTTCTATGGGTGGGGAAGGCTCTGTAGATAAGTGAAATGGCTTCAGCTTAGGCCAGGAGTCAAAAAAACGGCGTATTGAGGAAAAAGATGAATGTCGTGAGGTAGACAGAGCACAGGTGTGAGTGTGCACGTGTTGAAGAAAGGACCGCAGAAGGCCAAGGTGAAGGATTTGGGCCTTCATCCTGTGTGCCATAGTGACAGCTGTGCAGAAGAGAGAGAGCACGAGAGTGCTGCAGGGGTTACAGACAAAGAGTAAAGAAGAAAACAACTATCATTCGGTGAACACCTGCCATGTTCCTAACATGAGTAATTCTGCCAAAACGGTTCAGAAGGTGGGTGGTGGATCTCTATTATAAAGAAGAAACCAAGGGCTCATAAACGTACTGAACTTCCAAAAAGTAGTGCAATTAGCACGAAGCTCATCTTACTCTGAAACTTGTGTACTTTCACTTAGGCCCCAGTAACAATGGCATTAAAGGAGGAAACAGATCTTAGAAACTTTGAAAGGGTAAGTCATTAGCACAAGACAACTCCTGGGATGGTGGGACTGAGGGAAGAGGAATCTTAGGTGACTCTGAGTTTTGAGCCTAGGGGATTAGAAAAATGATGCCTTCCGCCTAGAAGGAGACACCTGGCTGAGGGAAAAGATAAGGAATTCAGTTTCAGACATTGAATCAATAATTCTTTTTTTGAGAGAGAATCCCAAGCCAACTCCACACCTAGCACAAAGCCCAATGCAGGGCTCGAGCTTATGACTGAGATCATGACCTGAGCTGAAATCAAGAGTTGTACACTTAACTGAATAGCCTGGTGCCCCTAATCAATAAAATTTTATTAAGTGCCGGATAGGATCAGGGTACTCTGCAAAACAAAGGGTGTTTTTTTACTTAAAAAAATTTTTAATGTTTATTTATTTTTGAGAGAGACAGAGACAGAATGTGAGTGGGGGAGGGGCAGAGGGAGAGGGAGGCACAGAATCTGAAGCAGGCTCCAGGCTGTGAGCTGTCAGCACAGAGCCCGATGTGGGGCTTGAACTCACGAGCCGTGAGATCATGACCTGAGCCGAAATCGGACACTCAACCGACTGAGCCACCCAGGCGCCCCCAAAGGGTTTAAATGAAATAAACTCACTGCCTTCACTGAACTTACACTCTAATAAAATAAACAATATGTAAGTAACAACTACAGGTAATTACCCTAAGTAATGCTTAGAGTAATAAAGTGCTCAAAGAAGGCCTGCTGAATTTGAGATGCTAACATAACACTCAGGTTGGAGACTTCCGGCAAGCGGGTCTGGAGCTCAAGAGAAAAGTTTGAGCTGGAGGGGTAGATTTGAGCATCATTCCCTTCCTAGTGGAGATTGAGCCCCTAAGTGGACAGGATCCCTGAGAGAGGGTAACCAGAAGAGCCCCTGAAGATGGTAGGCGCAAGAAGAATCAATAAAGGGGGGAGGTGGGGAAAGAGGAGTAGGGCAAGGGAGGGGTGTGCCAAGCAGAGACAGGGCACCCACATCTAATCCTTCAAAGAGGTCTAGTAGGGGAAGGTTGAAAAGATACTTTGGGTTCAGGAACTAGACAATTACAAATTTTGAGAAAACAGTTTCCACTTACCAAAGGGGCAGAAATCACTTTACATAGGTTGAGGAATGAGTGGGAGGTGAGGAAAGGGAGGTGGTAGGTACAAAGTCATAGAATGGTGAATGTGGAAGATAACTAAGAATCATCTCTGCTTCAACCCACGAATTTTACAGATAAAGAAAATTTTACCAGTTCCCAAAAAAAGTGGGCAAAGGGGCTAGTCTGTGAAGACATCACACAGAGAAAGAAAGTGAGAGATGGGATGGACATTTGAAGGAAAAACAGAGTCCAGGGAAGGATTTTCTTATTTACAAGAAATTACAATATTACAAAAACATGTTTGTAAAATGCAAGCAAGGTGCATGAAGAGAGAAAGATACTAAAGATGTAAGCGGGGAAAGAATATAGTAAAGACAGAGGAAGTGGAATACACAGTGCAAAGGATCAGCCTTGGACAGGAGAGTCCTTCTCTGAGTCAGAAGAAAAGAAAGATGAAATGTAAATAAAGTGAAGGAAAAGAAGGACGTGAAGACATCCAGCTTGGTGGGCCTTGAGCACAATAAAATAGATGATAGTATCACCAACTGAAAGTAAAGAGGTCAAGAGGCACGGATTTTTAGAACAACGCCTGCAGGGGTATAACAGGGAATCAAGAAAGGATTAAGAAACACTGAGGGTGTTCTGAGATTAGATGGCCAGGATTAGCAGACGGCCCCTTTTGGTGACATGACTCCCTCCTGCGGTGTTTGGCAGCCCAGGAGAAGCCCCCAAGAATGAAACAATTGAGTTTACCCAAGTCAAGTTTTTCAAGGTCATCTTGGTAGAACGCCAAGTGATTCTTAAGTGCTGATGAAAGTAGTTGAAATTTTTGACCATGCAGTGCAAGTTAAACCAAATTGACAAGGAAAACAAGGAAAGAAGAGGGGTTGGAAGTCTTAGTGAGAATGGAGAACTAATTTGATGGGAGGGAAGAGTTGGGGTTGTGAAAGCGGAGTGGTCGTGATGAGAGGAAGAATTCAGAGTTCAAGATCTCAAAGATGTAGCCCTTCCAAGTGAGGCTGAGGTTTGAGAGACAACCTTGCTCATGGATGCCTAAAGTAGGGAAAGAGGCTGGAGAGCTGTTGTAATTGAGAGTTGAAGCACTGAGAGGACAGAGCGTGAGACTCATCTGTGTGGTTTTGAACTCTCTAAAGATGTTGGTGGGGATGAGATACGAAGAAAAACTGAGCTAGATATAAAGATGTTAAGAGTGTGATAAAGATGTTGGTGGAAAAGACTGTGCTGTGCAGATAGAGCATGGCAAATGCGAAAGGCATGGGCTTCAAGAGAAGAAAAGGAGGTTATCAGTGGTGCAGAATCATGGTGTCTCCTCTGCTCCCTGCCTCCTAGTGATTGGGTAGAAGAAAGAGCAGACTTCACCACAAAAGAGAAGGAGCATCATTAGGGTAAATACTGCCAGAGGAAGACTCTTTCAAAAATGAAACAGAGAATTAGAATATATAAGGAATTCCACAGAATACTGTGAAAAATTGATTGGTAGAAGTGTCCTTGTGGTGTAAGGAATCTAATCCAGGGAGGTTAGATCCCAGTGAGAGTTCAGGAGAAGACGACAAAGTCTGGAGGGGTTTGCTTCTGGAAACAGGAGGTAGGTCCCTGCTTCTGGAATCTAAAATGGAAGGTAAAAAAAAAAAAAAAAAAGGGGGCGCCTGGGTGGCGCAGTCGGTTAAGCGTCCGACTTCAACCAGGTCACGATCTCGCGGTCCGTGAGCTCGAGCCCCGCGTCGGGCTCTGGGCTGATGGCTCAGAGCCTGGAGCCTGTTTCCGATTCTGTGTCTCCCTCTCTCTCTGCCCCTCCCCCGTTCATGCTCTGTCTCTCTCTGTCCCAAAAAAAATAAATAAACGTTGAAAAAAAAATAAAATAAAATAAAATGGAAGGTACATAACATTTATTATGAGGGGGAAAACATAAATACCTTGAAGGGGGTGTTAAGAGGATGCACAAGACAAGGTATCCCTTCCAGTTCCATGGCATTAAATGCCATCTTCATGCTGATGACTCCCAGCGTTGTCTCTCTAGTTCTGACCTTGCCTCTGAAATCCAGACTCCTATGTCACTGCCAAGTGACATCTCCACGTGGATGTCTGCCCCAAAGATTTAGACTTAACCTATTCAGAATTGAACTTTTGGTTCTCCCATCCCATCAGAATCCACTTCTGTCTCTCCATCTTCCACCCCCACTCCCCTGCCATCCAATTTATCATCTAGTCCTGGCAATTCTACCCCTGAAACATATCCCAAAGGTATCTACTTCTCTCCATTTTCATGGCTGCCACCATCTTCTCTCCTGCTATTGCTGCGATTGCCTCCTAACTGGTGTCCACGCTTTCACTCTTTACTCCTACAATCCAGTCTAGACACAGGATCTTTTAAAAACATAAATCCAGGGCTGCCTGGGTGGCTCAGTCAGCTAAGTGTTAGACTCTTGATTTCAGCTCAGATCATGATCTCACGGTGATGAGATCAAGCCCCTCAACAAGCCCCACGTAGGGGCACCATGCCTCGCGTGGAAACTGCTTGAGATTCTCTCTCCCTCTTTACTCTCTCTCTGCCCCTCCCCTGCTCAGGTGACTGCACGTGCAAGCTGGCTCTCTCTCAAAAACATTTTTGTAATAAAACTCAAAAAATTAAAAATAAAAATATAAATCCAATCACCTCTGCCTCCCTCCTCCTCCTCCTCCACATCCCCTATTCCCCCCTTCCCCTGCTAATACACACACACACATACACACTGACACCTTCCAAAGGCTTCCCATGGTTGAAAAAAAGCCAGATGCTTTATCTCCCTTTGCATGGCCCTGTGTGATCTGGCTCCTGCCTCCTCTCTCTGACCTCATCCCGCACTGCTTCCCACTCTCTCTCTGCTCCAGCCACACCGGCTTCCTTTCTGTTCCTCAACACCCCCAGCTCATTTCTACCTTCCAGCCTTTGCAATAGGCTATTCCCTTTGCCTGGAATGCTTCTCCCCTAAACCTTCACCTGGTCACTTTTACTTGTAATTTGGGTCTCAGCTTAAATGCCACTTACTTAGGACTTTCCTGACCACTGTGTCTCAAGTAGTCCTCTGCCATTCATCACATGCCCTGTATTATTTCCTCATAGCACTACTTACTGACTTCTTCAGTATTATTTCCTTTCTGCCTTGCTAGGATGTCCGATTTGTTTGTCACCATATTCCTACTACCTAGAACAGTGCCCAGCACGTAATGAAAACTTTTTAAAAAGTTTCTTTATTTATTTTGAGAAAGAGAGACCAAGCGGGGGAGGGGCAGAGAGAGAGAGGAAGAGAGAGAATCCCAAGCAGCCTCCACACTGTCAGCACAGAGCCCAACTCAGGGCTTGAACTCACAAACTGTGAGATCATGACCTGAGCCAAAATCAAGAGTCAGATGCTTAACCAACTGAGCCACCCAGGGGCCCCAATGAAAATTTCTTAAATGGAGGGATGGATAAATAATGGGGTGAAACAGGAGAAAGCTCAGCTTCAGGTCTGTGGCTTCGACTGGACTTACCTTTAGAGTCAGGTTTAACTATAGGGTCAGGTATGGAGATGAGTAGATTTCAAGATTTAGCTATAGGAAACAAGGTTACGTTAGTTTAGAGGCTAAGTTTACTTTCAGGTTCATTTTACTGGGATGTGTTTAGATTTGAGGTTAGGGTTGAGTTTGGGTTGCAATTTGGGTTGAGGTTAAATTTGAGTTACGGTCAAACTTATTAAATCTCAACTTAGGTGGTTAGGCTAAGTCCAAGTTTGAAGCTAACGTCATTTCAGCTTCATTTGGAGGCCTCAGAGATTTCACTAGTTTCTCCACAGAGCCCACTGTAGAGACTGTATTTCCCTGAGTTTGGGGCACAAGACTCTAGTCATCACCCCTCCCACCCAGGGAAAGCCCCAAACCAACTGCTGGCCTCCCCAAGAAAGAAACCGAATTTCACACAACCTCCGAAACTGAGATTGAAACCAAGATTGGCCCATCGCAAGGAGCGCCCTTCAGCACATCACAAATGCCCGTGACACTGAGCCTCAGCCCAGTTTTTGCCCTTCCTTCCTCTCTGTCTCTCATGTCTCCCCATCACTCCTTCTCACCTTCCCCTTTTTATCCCTCAATGCCCCAGTCTTCCTCTCTGACCTGTTTCTCCCTATCTCAGTTTCTCATCATTAATTGCAACATTGTTTTATATTTTAATATAAATGAGGTCTCTTAGTCCATTGGCTCCTACCATCGGAGAGGCAGAAGGAGACAAGAAGAAAAAGGAACGCAGAGGAAAAAGGACACAGAGAAAAGGAAAAGAGCAGGGACCAAGAGGGAAACCAACAGGGACATAAGAGAGAATAGGTTAAAAGAATAAGAACCAGCCAACATATTGACAAGATATTTAAAAGGAGCATCTGTGGCTTCTCTTCCTCCATCACATCTGGTCAGCCACCAAGACCTGCAGATTTTGCCTCAAAAACTCTCCTCCTGGGGCGCCTGAGTGGCTCAGTCGGTTGAGCATCCGACTTCGACTCAGGTCATGATCTCACCATTCATGAGTTCGAGCCCCACGTCAGGCTCTGTGCTGACAGCTCAGGGTCTGGAGCCTGCTTCAGATTCTATGTCTCCCTCTCTCTCTTCCCCTTCCCCTCTCACGCTCTCTCTGTCTGTCTCTCTCTCTAAAATAAACATTAAAAAAAAAAAAACTCTCCTTTCCATCCTCCTGCTGCTGCCTCTTGTATCTCCTTCCTAGGTTATTGCACAACTCTCCTAACAAGGCTCCACTTCTGGTTTTGCCTCCAGCCCCCTAACTCCCATACCCCAGTCCATTCTTCATGCAGCTTCCAGACTCATTTTTCTGAGGTACCAATCTGCGTGAGTCCCTGTCTCACTTAAAAATGTCGGTGGCTCCATGTTGGATCCTCTGTCTCCCTCTCTCTCTGCCCCTCCCCCTCTTGCTCTCATTCTCTCTCTCTCTCAAAAATAAAATAAATATTTATTATTATTTTTTGTAAAAAATTTTTTAACGTTTATTTATTCTTGAGAAAGGAGAGACAGAGCATGAATGGGGGAGGGGCAGAGAGAGAAGGAGACACAGAATCCAAAACAGGCTCCAAGCTGTCAGCACAGAGCCAGACGCGGGGCTCGAACCCACAGACCACGAGATCGTGACCTGAGCTGAAGTTGGATGCTCAACCGACTGAGCCACCAGGCGCCCCTATTTTTTGTTTATTTTTGAGAGAGAAAGAGACAGAGTGCGAGCAGGGGAGGGGCAGAAAGGGGGAGACACAGAATGGGAAGCAGGCTCCAGGCTCCCAGCTGTTAACACAGGGTCCAACACGAGGTTCGAGCCCACAAGCCATGAGATCATGACCTGAGCCGAAGTCAGACGCTTAACTGAGCCACCCAGGTGCCCAAAAAATAAAGCATTAAAAAAATAAATACAAAATAAATACAAAAATAAATACAAAAATACAAAATAAATACAAAATAAATGCAAAAAAATAAATACAAAATAAAACACTTAAAAAAGAAAAAATAAAAATTGTTGGTGGCTCCCCATTATAATTAGAAAGAAACAAAACTTCTTTTCTTGGTTTTAAACCCTTCAGAATGTATTCTCAGCTTACCTCCCAAGCCTCTTCTCTGCTCCTTCTATTTGTACCCAATTGCACCTCTTGGCATACTTCATACTTTTTTACCTCCAGTCCTTGCACATACCGTTCCCTCCATCTGGAATACTCCTCGCCATCTTCTTTCCCTCAACACTTAATGCCTGACACCCCTCCCCCAGGCCAAGTTTGATGGCTTTTCTGTGGGCTGCCCACCGACACACTTTGTTGTAATGATCTGGTAACCTTCCTGTCTTCTGCACGGGTCTTTGAGCTCCCGGAGGCCAGGGGACTGTCTTTTGCGTCTGCATCCTCATTGCCTTGTGCAAGGTACTCAGGAAATGTTTGTGAAATCCAGAGAAAGGCAAAGAGGCGAAAGGAGAGTGAAAAGAAATAATAGATGAGTTTGGAAGGCATGAAAAGCAAAGGGGAGGAAAACAGGAGAAATGAATCATACACACCCTGAATGTTACTTATGTGCCTGTCACAGGACCCCAGACCACTCAGAAACTTTGTGCCAGAGAACAGCAATATGCCCAATGCCACAGTGGGAGGGCTTTAGCCATTCAAAACCCTCAAAATGAAAGCATAACAACATCAACAAAAATAATGATAGTTGGGGTGCCTGGGTCACTCAGTCAGTTAAGCATCCGACTCTCGGTTTCAGCTCAGATCATGATCTCAGCTTGTGGGTTCAAGCCCTGCATCAGGCTCTGCGTGGATGGTGCAGAGCCTGCTTGTGATTCTCTCTCTCCCTCTCTCTCTTCTCCTCCCTCGTCTCTCTCTCAGAATAAATGAACTTAAAAAAATATAATAAGGGGGGCGCCTGGGTGGCTTAGTCAGTTAAGGGTCCAACTTCAGTTCAGGTCATGATCTTGCAGTTTGTGGGTTCGAGCCCACATCAGGCTCTCTGCTGACAGCTCAGAGCCTGGAACCTGCTTCAGGTTCCATGTCTCCCTCTCTCTCTGCCCCTCCCCTGCTCATGCTCTGTCTCTCTCTCAAAAATAAACAAACATAAAAATTTTTAAACTTTTTTAATTTTTTTTTAACGTTTATTTATTTTTGAGACAGAGAGAGACAGAGCATGAACGGGGGAGGGGCAGAGAGAGAGGGAGACACAGAATCGGAAACAGGCTCCAGGCTCTGAGCCATCAGCCCAGAGCCCGATGCGGGGCTTGAACTCACGGACCGCGAGATCGTGACCAGGGCTGAAGTCGGACGCTTAACCGACTGAGCCACCCAGGCGCCCCTAAACTTTTTTTTTTTTTTTTTTTTTTTTTTTCAACGTTTATTTATTTTTGGGACAGAGAGAGACAGAGCATGAACGGGCGAGGGGCAGAGAGAGAGGGAGACACAGAATCGGAAACAGGCTCCAGGCTCTGAGCCATCAGCCCAGAGCCCGACGCGGGGCTCGAACTCACGGACCGCAAGATCGTGACCTGGCTGAAGTCGGACGCTTAACCGACTGCGCCACCCAGGCGCCCCTAAACTTTTTTAAATAATAAAAATAATAATGATGATATTTGACATAGCAGATTGTTATTTTCTCAATCTTATGAAACATGGATAAAATCATCTTTAGAAATCTTGCTTTTCATACTTACAAATTAAGTGAAAACTGGCTCATGTATAAAAGTGCTCATATAGGGGTGCCTGGGTGACTCCGTCAGTTCAGCGTCTGACTTCAGCTCAGGTCATGATCTCACAGTTCGTGGGTTCAAGCCTCGCGTCGGGCTCTGCGCTAACAGTGAGGACCCTGCTTGGGATTCCCTCTCTCCCCCTCTCTCTCTCTGCCCCTCCACTGCTCGAACTTTCTCTCTCTCACAAAAATAAAAAAAATAATAAAAACAAAAGAATGTTCATATCAATATCTTTCATAGTAGCCAACAACTAGAAACAAACCAAATGTCCGTCCACAGAAGAATGAGTAAATAAATTAGAGCATATTCACACAATAGACCATGACATCATAATGAGAAACAAACCAGCCACTACTGATACATGCAACCACATGGATGAATCTCACAAACATCATGTTGAGTGAAAAAAGCTAAACCCAAACCAGTACATTCTGTGTGACTTCATTTATACGATACAAAAGCAGGAACAACTAATCAATGGTGACCAGAAAGTGGTTGGTTATCTTTGGAGGGTATCACCTGGGAGGGGGCATGAGACAGCCTTCTGGGGATCTGAAAAATATGGTGGCTACATGGCTATCAGCAGATGGAAATGTTCAACAGGCTGTAAATTTAAGAGGTGTGCACCTTACTGCACCCAAGTTAAAAAGGGGAAATCTTTAACAATTTTAAAACAGAATACTGGTTCTGCAAATGCAGCTTCGAGACAAGTCCTGTGGTTGTCCCCACCTTATCCTAGCTCACCACCCTCCAGCCCCTCACCACCCTCCAAAGTCTTCCCTGTAGAGAACTTCAGAAGTTGCTACATTCCTTGATCCCGGAGTGTGTGTTTGTTTGGGGTTATACAAATCTGATCTGTGGGGGGGGCTGCCTAAGGTGGAGATAAGGTAGAAGACATCCCTCCACAGTGAGAGGAGACCTCATCGTGAGTACGTGACGACATCTCTGAGAAGGGGAACCATAACATTTATCTTCCAAACGAGGACACTTCTGAGAGCAAAAGGGAGATCCATGAACATTTTCACCAGGACAGCAGGCATAAACCAGAATGTCCCAGGCAAGGGGGTAGATCATGGAACTTCTTGATATAAAACCTGCCAGATGACCAGGAAAGTCCACATACTGGGACAAGTGTGAGTTGAGCTGTTTGGGACAAGGATGAGGGCATCAGAGGAGGAAATGGGCACAGAGAGTAGCCTGTAATCAACCAAGGGTGCAGAGGTGTTATATATAATCGCTCTTCAGGGAACCGGGCCTCCAGCCCACGCCGCAGCTGCTCCCCCCTCCTCTCCGAATTGACTGTCCGTCCCTTCCCTGGAACTCCTAAGCCTGACCCTGCTCCCTGCCCCTCCCAGCCCACGGTTCCCCTGACCCCACTCCCTTTCCCAGAACTCAGTCGTCTGAGCCCCCAGCCTGCGGTTCACTCCTAGGCCTCAGCCTTTCCTGCCTTCGACTGAAACAGCAGCATCTTCTAAGCCCTGGGGGCTTCCCCGGGCCCAGCCGGGGCCTAGAACCCGCCCGCCGCCTGCCACGCTGCCACTGCAGCTTCCTCTATAAAGGGACCCAGGCGTCCGGGCCCAGGGGCCCCACAGAGCAGGTGAGACTCTCCCGCCCCGTCTCCTTGGGCTGCCGGGGGGTGGACTCCCCTGGGCACTCTGCCCCTCCGCCTGCGCCCCGGCCCCCCTCCTGTACCTCCTGCCTGAGGCTGGGCCTTGGTGGGTTTGGTTTTGGTTTCTCCTCCCTCCGACTCTTCATCAGTCATTTTCTCCCTGTCTCTATCACACCTTCTCTGTTTCTGCCACGAGTCCTCTCTGTTCCCTTCCCGTGTCTCTGTTTCTCTTTCTGTCTCCCCCTGCTCACCTTGGGGTTTCCCTGACTGCATCTTGTCCCCTTCTCTTATCCGTTTTGCCCTGTCTCTCGGATGGCTATCTCTCCGCGGGCAGGCAGGAGGCCGTCATCTGCACCTTGCCCCGCCCCACTCATTGTCTCTCTCCCCCCCGCAGGTTCTCCCCATGACACCACCTGGAAGGCTCTACCTCCTGCGGGTGTGCAGCGCCCCCCTCCTCCTCCTCCTTCTGGGGCTGCTGCTGGCCCTGCCGCCTGAGGCCCAGGTGAGGCAGCAGGAGAACGGGGGCAGCAGGGGTGGCCCAGCCCATCTTTGGGCCCTAGAGCCATCCTCGTCCGTCTTCTCCCCTAGGGGCTTCCTGGTGTTGGCATCTCACCCTCAGCTGCCCGGACTACCTATCAGCACCCTCAGAAGCACTTCGCACAAGGCACCCTCAAACCTGCTGCTCATCTTATTGGTAAACACCATCTGGCCCTCCAGACACATAGTCCCCAGCTCTCCTCCTACACCCCCTCAAGGAACCAAGCATCTACCGCACCCCTCCCACAACTTTCTCCACCTCCCAAAACAGGGGCATCCCTCTCCCATCTGTCCTCCCAACCATCCCCCCAGGAACCCAGTCCAGCACCTACTTCCTCAGGGATTAAGACTGCTGACCCCCAGCTTCTTGACCTCTCCCATCCCCTATGGCTCTTCCTAGGAGACCCCAGCACCCAGAACTCACTGCGCTGGAGAGCAAACACAGATCGTGCCTTCCTCCGCCATGGCTTCTCCTTGAGCAACAATTCCCTCCTGGTCCCCACCAGTGGCCTCTACTTTGTCTACTCTCAGGTGGTCTTCTCTGGGGAAGGCTGCTTCCCCAAGGCCACCCCGACCCCTCTCTACCTGGCCCATGAGGTCCAGCTCTTCTCCTCTCAGTACCCCTTCCACGTGCCTCTCCTCAGTGCTCAGAAGTCCGTGTGCCCAGGGCCACAGGGACCTTGGGTGCGCTCTGTGTACCAGGGAGCTGTGTTCCTGCTCACCCAGGGAGATCAGCTATCCACTCACACAGATGGCATCTCCCACCTACTCCTCAGCCCCAGTAGTGTCTTCTTTGGAGCGTTTGCTCTGTAGAAATCTCCAGAAAGAAAACTAATTGGTTTCAAGACCTTCTCCCATTTTGCCTCCATGCTGACCACTTCAAGGGTGTCACCACACCTCTTTCGACCATTCCACGTGTCTCAAGTCTCCCCTGCTCATGTTACCTGGAGCTTCCAAAGAAGGAATTCTAGGCAGCCCGGGGGACCACACCCGCCTGAACTACACCAGTGTGAGGCTGAGGATTTCAAGTCTGCCTAGAAATTCCCACCCAGAGCTCTTCATCTGTCCTGCCCATCTAAGGAAGGCCTGGCCTTGCACGTGGAGGGAGCAGACACATGGAGGAGCTTGAGTGGATGACAGGAGGCAGGGGAGGGGGGATTATTTATAAAGGGAAAAAATTAAATTATTTATTTATGGAGGATGGAGGGAAGGGAATAATAGAGGGCCGTCAGAAGAGAGAGAGAGAGAGATACACCCAAGAGATGAAGAGCCAGAGAACATCAGCATAAGGATAACCCAGTGAGAGAGAAAACAAATGAATCTGAGACCCCGGGGAGCTCTAGAAGGCAGAAAGAAACTCTTAACATCCAGCCACTGCTTGACTAGACACCCCATGAGGAGACATCTGCACCTTCAATGAAGCCCAATAAACCTCTTTTCTCTGAAATGCTGTCTATGTCTGTCTGTCTGGGAGGGGAGAATTTCCCAGGTCTCTAAGGGACAGAAGGAAGACAGAGGCCCCCGAAGAGACAGAAACTGTGGGCATACAAGGAGATAAAGGGGCCTACGGAGCTCTGGGGGAATGTGGTAGAGTCATAGAGGTGAGGCAACCAGAGATACTGCAGGGAAACCAAAGGATAAGCTGGGAAGAAAAGGGAAACATGGGGGTCCAAGGTCTGGAGGAGTGGAGGTCAGGGGGGCCACTGGCAGATGCGGCCACATGTCGAGGCTCTGAGGAAAGGGGGTTACAGGAGGCCTCTAGGGAGAAGTGATCACACCAAAGGTGTTCAGGACCATGGGGGTGGACATGGGGATCCTCTGGAAGACATGGCTGTACAAGGGCCCTGAGGAGTGGGAGAGCCCCCAAGGCGGGGGGTGGGGGGCACCCAGGGGACACTTTAGGGGACAAGGTGATACATAGGGGCTCTGAGGGCTAGGGCTACCTCCAGAAATCTGGAGGGAGTTGGAGTTCTTTGGGATACATGGCCCCACACAGGGGCTCTGAGGGATGGGGGCTTCATGCAAAAGTCAGGGCTTCAGGGACGCCTGGGTGGCTCAGTCAGTTAAGCGTCCAACTTCAGCTCTGGTCATGATCTCACAGTTCGTGAGTTCGAGCCCCTCATAAGGTTCTGTGCTAACAGCTCAGAGCTTGGAGCCTGCTTCGGATTCTGTCTGTCTCTCTCTCTCTGCTCTCTCCCCATTCATACTCTGTCTCTCTGTCTCTGTCTCAAAAATAAACATTAAATTTTTTTTTAAAAAAGTCAGGGCTCCAGATTCCCTTGGAAGCCAAGAATGAAACTATCACTGCTGAGTTCCTGGTCAGAATGAAAGGAGAAGGCCTGCCCTCCTGGGGTTCGTGAATTCCCAGGGTTGCTTTCACTCCCACTGGGGCTGTCCCAGGCATGTCCCTGCTATTTACCGCCCCCTCCCCAGCCCTTTTAGAGACCCCTATTCACATCCCCAGCCTTCTCTCAAGCTCCCTTCTCTCAAGCTTCTTTTTCCCCCAGGGACCCAAACACATGTCTCAGGACCCAACACAACTTTCCCCCCTAAACCACTCCCCCCCGCCAGGTTTCTCCCCACCAAGGACTCTGCTTTCTGAAGTCCTTCCCCTTTCTAGCTCTACACCTACCTAAGTCCTGTCTGGAAATCAGAGGGAAACAGGCCATGGACATGATCCTCAAGAAAAAAAAAAAATGGAGGGAATTGGGGGCAGTGGGAAACTGGGGTCCAGCCTCCAGGGTCCTACGTATGCACCAAGCCTCCCTCAGAATCCGAGTGGGGCGGATAGGAAGTATCCTTGATGCCTGGGTGTCCCCAACTTTCCAAACCCCCACCCCCGCGATGGAGAAGAAACCGAGACAGAAGGTGTAGGGCCCACTACCGCTTCCTCCAGATGAGCTCATGGGTTTCTCCACCAAGGAAGTTTTCCGCTGGTTGAATGAGAGCTTTCCCCGCCCTCCTCTTGCCCTGTGGGTATATAAATGCAGCTGTCTGCACACCCAGTCAGCAGAAGCTTCCTCAGCGAAGACACCAGGGGACCAGCCAGGAGAGAGACAGAAGCAACTCCAGACCCCCCCGGAAATAACATCTCAGACGACACACCCCCAGAAAGCAGCCAGGCGATTCTCTCCCTCTCACACACGCTGCCTTAGGGCTCTACCATCACCCAGCTGGACTTGAGCCCCCTGGGAAGAACGCCATGAGCACTGAAAGCATGATCCGGGACGTGGAGCTGGCCGAGGAGGCACTCCCCAAGAAGGCAGGGGGCCCCCAGGGCTCCAGAAGGTGCTTGTGCCTCAGCCTCTTCTCCTTCCTCCTCGTCGCAGGAGCCACCACACTCTTCTGCCTGCTGCACTTTGGAGTGATCGGCCCCCAGAGGGAAGAGGTGAGTGCCACACCAGACTTGGCTCATTCTGCTACCCAGAGAGAAATGGGAGAGCAGGAGGGCAAGAAATGGGGTGGGGGAAGGAGGTGTGCTGATGGGGATGGGTGAGAGAGAAAACGTGGAGAAAGACGGGGAGGCAGAAAGAGATGTGGAGAGCGATGAAGAGAGAAGGGACGGAGCACACCAAAGGTGCTCTCTAAGCACTTCTTGAATGAATGAATGAGCACACACATAAACAGACAGACAGACAGAGAGACAGAGAGAGAGAGAGAGAGATGTGTGGAGAGATGTGGGGTGTGGGTTGAGAGATGGGAATAAAGATGCGAGACACAATGATGTGGGCGATATGAGAGAGATAAGGAAAGAGGTGAAGAAAGAGATAAGGAAAGACAGACAGATGTCTGTCACGTGGAAGACAGTGAAAGTGCTGTTGAATGAATGAATGGATGAATCAATCGATGAACGGAGAGAGAGAACCATAGTATGAGCTGCATAAACAACCTAGCTGTTTCTCAGTTAGGGGTAACTTGTTCTGATGCTAAACAACCTCCTTCTCCCCAACAGCTCCCACATGGCCTGCAACTAATCAACCCTCTGCCCCAGACACTCAGTAAGTGTCTCCAAAGCTTCTCTCCTGGTTCTGGGCTTGGGTGAGGGTGGGGGTTAGTCCTGGGATAGCAGCAGAGGGGGAAATTCAGAGTTTGGGTTTGAGGGGAGGAGGAATGGAAGTCAAAGTGGGATATTTTCCAGGAAGCGTAGGGGTCTCACCTTTTTCTTTCCTCTTTCCTCCTCAGGATCATCTTCTCGAACTCCGAGTGACAAGCCAGTAGCCCATGTAGTAGGTAAGACTTCTGAGGCTGTAGCTGGAGGATGGCGAAGCAGGTGGGACATAGAGGGCTAGGATTTGGGGGCTGTGCCCAGGGGGCTGAAGGCTGAGCCCAGGCCTTGGAGATGATATGAGAAGGACTCACTGAGCTCAAGGAGAGAGTGAAGGAAGAGCACAGGCCTTGAGGGGGACACTCAGAACCTCATGGCCACATGAGACATGGGAGGACAGACAGAGGGGACAGGAACCGGATGTGGGGGGGGGGGCAGAACTTGAGGGCCAGGATGTGGAGAGTGGAACTGACAGGGTCACACTGATTTACCCCTCCCTCCTTCTCTCCTTCCCTCCAGCAAACCCCGAAGCTGAAGGGCAACTCCAGTGGCTGAGCCGGCGTGCCAATGCCCTCCTGGCCAATGGCGTGGAGCTGACAGACAACCAGCTGAAGGTGCCCTCAGACGGGCTGTACCTCATCTACTCCCAGGTCCTCTTCACGGGCCAAGGATGTCCTTCCACACATGTGCTCCTCACCCACACCATCAGCCGCTTTGCCGTTTCCTACCAGACCAAGGTCAACCTCCTCTCTGCCATCAAGAGCCCTTGCCAGAGGGAGACCCCAGAGGGGGCTGAGGCCAAGCCCTGGTATGAGCCCATCTACCTGGGAGGGGTCTTCCAACTGGAGAAGGGTGATCGACTCAGCGCTGAGATCAATCTGCCTGACTATCTTGACTTTGCCGAGTCTGGGCAAGTCTACTTTGGAATCATTGCCCTGTGAGGGGGCCAGACATCCATCCTTGCCCACCTCAACTCCTTTGTTATCTGCTCCTTCTGACCCCCTCATCCCCTTCTGGCTTAGAAAGAGAATTAGGGGCTCAGGGCTGGGCCCCAAGCTTAGAACTTTAAATAACAACACTTAGAAACCTAAGATCCAGGGACCTGGACTTTGGAGCATTGGCCACCAGCAAGAATTCAAACTGGGGCTTCCAGCATTCACTGGAGATCTCAGGTTTGGATCCCTCAATGCAACCTGGGACACCTGGAATTCGGGGGTCAGGGAACCTTTCTGGCCAGACACTTCAGCACATCCCTTAAGAAGATCTCACCTACAACTTGACATGAGTGGACTTCAGGCCCCCCTTTCTTCAGATGTTTCCAGACTCTTCCC
This sequence comes from Puma concolor, assembly GCF_028749965.1. NCBI lineage: Eukaryota > Metazoa > Chordata > Mammalia > Carnivora > Felidae > Puma > Puma concolor. Next base: position 31,033,736 of record NC_141671.1, read on the forward strand.
TGAGATGGAAAGCCCAGCCCCTCCCTCATGGGGCCAGCTCCCTCTATTTATATTTGCACTAGTGATTATTTATTATTTATTTATTATTTATTTATTTACTGATGAATATATTTATTTGGGAGGTTGGGGTGTCCTGGGAGACCAAATGAAGGGGCTGCCTTGACTCGGACATGTTTTCTGTGAAAACGGAGCTGAACTCTAGGCTCTTCCCTCCTGGCCTCCTGGCCTCTGTGCCTCCTTTTGCTTATATATTTTTAAAAATATTTATCTGATCGAGTTGTCTAATTAATGCTGATTTGGTGACTGACTGTCGCTACATCGCTGAACCTCTGCTCCCCAGGGGAGTTATGTCTGTAACCGCCCTACTGTTCAGTGGCGAGAAATAAAATGTACCTAGAAAAGACACATGGTCTCTTTGTTGACATTAATTCTGCAGCTGCTTCTCCTTGGGGGTGGGGAGCCACTCCCTGAAGTCCCCTCTCTCTCTCTCTCTCTCTCTCTACATGGCTTAAGATCCCTGAACCCATAAAATAAATGTGAATAAAAGTTAAAAAAAAAAAAAAAAAAAAGATCCCTGAACCCAGTCCCCACTCCTTAGACTACTGGGACTCAGGAGACCCTACTTAGAACAAAGCCAAGCCACAAATGCCCCTCCTCCAGGAAACTGGAGCCTGAACCTAATTACCTCTCCCTCAGGGCATGGGAATTTCCAACTCTGGCAATTCCACCGGGGAAGTCCTACTCCTTAAGTGTTCAGGTGAGATTTCCGGCTGTTGCAGCCAGCAAGAGAGCCTGGGAAGGGCCACATTCTCAGGCACCTGAATCACGGCCAAAGGACTTTCAGACCTTCAGGCATCAGGGCTCCAAATCTGCCTGATCCCGGGCTCCCCCAGCAGCCCTAACTGTGCAACCTGACCCAGTTGCTAAGCCTCATCTACCCAATGATGATTCTGCATGTGGGGCCACAAGAGAATAGAGGACCTAAGCTACGTGAGAGCACCTAGCGTAGCATATGGCATAATAAGTGCTCAGTGAATTCTGACTTTCTTCCTTCATACAGCCCCCAGCTGTTCTCTCTGCTTCGGTCTCTCAGTGGGTGGACTTGAAGAGACGAAGGAGGGGCGCCTGGGTGGCTCAGTCGGTTGAGCGTCCGACTTCAGCTCAGGTCATGATCTCGTGGTTTGTGAGTTCCAGCCCCGCATCGGGCTCTGTGCTGGCAACTCAGAGCCTGGAGCCCGCTTCAGATTCTGTGTCTTCCCCTCTCTCTGCCCCTCCCCTGCTCATGCTTGGTCTCTCTCTGTCTCAAAAATAAATAAAAACATTTTAAAAAATTAAAAAAAAAAAAGAAGAGACGAAGGAAAATTTAAAAAGAGGAATAAGGTGCATGTGAAGGACTCACGTGCAAACTCTCACAGATTTTCTTGGTGAATGATGAGGGGAGGGACATGAGATGAGTGAGCTGAAAAGAGAAAAAAAGCATTCTCTGTCCCCAGGAAGACTCTTCTGGACACAGAGTCAAAGACAAATATGGAGTCAGAAATGAAGATCCAGGGAGTGGGAGTCCCCACTGGGTTCAGAAGTTGGCCCTTTCTTCCTGCCAGGGCTGCCAGGCAGGGGGAAACCGTGTGGTCTGCCGCAGTGGGATAACCCACTGGGGTGACCTAGATAGGGCCTTGGGTCCCTCTCTGCCTCCTCCAGCCTGGAGCTGAAAGTGTGTCATGGGGTGATGGGGCTGTTGTTACTCACCCCGGGGCCCCAATACTTGCCAGTGCATGGAAAGCACAGCTGAAGTGCGAACAAGGGGTGAGGACTTTCCATCTCACCCTGGACAGGGCCAGGTGGCCAACAGAGTTTCCTCCTCAAGTTCTCCCTGGCGTCCTCAGGTACCCTCCCCGCCCCAGCTCTCTCTTTCAGTCTCCTCCCTTCACCCCCCAGAGCTGTGTTTTTCCTTGAAGGTAGTGGCTAAAGGGGCCTTCGGGCAACCAGGCAGGCAGCAGGGGAGAAGTGCTAGGCCCTCAGGGATCATTCCTCACTCTGTGCTCCGTCTTCCAGAGCATTGCTTGCCTTCCCCTGTAATGACCCCTGTCACTGATAGAAGGGACCCAAGAGAAAATGCAGTGTGGAGTCTGCTGAGGACTATGTGGCTCTGAGAATAAGGATGGTTGGAGATGCTTTGCGGTTTGAGATCCCCTTCTTCCACCTTCCAAATGGGCTAAGGTTGGGACAAGTGCATTCGGAGGCAGGAGGTGGGTGGGAACGCCACAGATGGCCTTCTCAGACAGTAGAGGCCATAGGAATTGATTTGATTGTTTCAAGCAACCAGAAAAAGAATATTTTACCAACACTTCTTTACCAACCCTGAATTAAGACATACTAGCATCTCAGCATCTGTATTTGGCAACACTAAAGGTTTACATTCTTTATTTTCTTCAGGCTCGAAATCAGTTTTCAAACAGTCTCCTACATTTTTCCCACTGCCACGGGGTCCCTGGAGGCCGGGTCCCCAATATCTGGGCTGGGTCACACATTCCAGCCATGCAGTCGCTTTCCCCGGGGCCGCAAGCGGCCCTCACCCCACCATCACAGCCCCAAAGAAGGTCTTCCCTCTCCTGTAGTCCACCATATCGGGGTGACTGATATTGACGTACACCCTCTCGCCCCTCCGGAGCTGTACCAGGCCCCCGAAGCCCACACTCGTGTACCAGAGAGGCCCGTACTCGTGCGTCCGGGACGGGTCCAAGACCGGGGTCACGGTCTCTGCGCCCTCCAGCAGCAGCTCGGGAGTCCCCGGTCCATACGCGCCCCCCGTCCGGTACAGCCGGCTGCGCAGCGTGACCGAGTGGTCAAGGAGGCCCCCGCCGGCAGGGGGCGCCCGACCCCGGTAGCCGACGTGACAGTAGAGGTAATAGAGGCCGTCCTGTGGGAGCGCCAGTCCCTCGGCGCCGGAGAACTGCGTCCCGCTCCTCAAAAACGCCTCTTCTTTCTTGGCCTCCCAGCCTAGCCCCTGCCCCTTCGTCCAAGCACCTGCGGAGAAACGGGCCTGTCGGCTCTCGGGAACCCCATCCCAGAGGAATGATCTAGGCCCGGGACTTCTGGGAGGGTGAGCATGAAGGAGAATGGGGACTTTCAACCCCCTGCAGGGACTTTCAACCTCCCACCCCCCGCCCGAGCCGGGAGTGGGGGGTGGTGGGGGGCGAAGGCCGTGGTGCCACCCCTGCAATGATTATGACTAAGGGGACTAATAGCACCAGAGTGTGGGTGGGGTACGGGGCGCTGTTGTGGGGAGATCCAGGCCAGGTTTTGCCTGCTCCAGGAGGGAAGCAAGAAGCGAATAGGGGAGAAGGGTTAGGGACAAGCGGTGGTGAAGCAGGTCGGAAACACAGCCCCGCAATAACGGAGCAAAGGGATTCGGGTGGGCAGAACTGCACCCTTGACTATCTATGAGATCCTTACCTATGAGGTGGGCAGCTGGGAGCCTGGAGCTGAAATCTGTTCCTGCCTCTTCCTCTGGCAGCACCTGTGTCCCTGGAAGGGGCGAAGAGTCCACGATTGGGGGCCAGGGTGGCCATCCATGCATGGTCCCCCTGAGAGGACCGGGCGCCAGGGCCCAAGGATGGGGCACCTGGATTCCGGGAGGAAAAGCTCTTTTGGGGATGCAGATGAATGGGAGCTGGGCATCCCTGAAGGGCTGGAGCAGGGGAGGGGGTGATGGTCTGCTCTTACCCAATCGCTGCTGGGCCTGGGCCTGTGCCCCCGGGTCAGCCGTCCCTGTTGCCTGGGTGGGTGGGGTCACAGTGCCCAGAGTTCAGTTTTAGCTGATGCCAACCCCACCCCTCCCAACATAAACCCAAGCTCCAGGCCTAGGGTTTTTCCTACCAGTCCCATCCCCAACATACATCTATATCCCTGGAAGGGAGAACAAGCAGAACATGTGTACTTGGGCAGAGACAGAGGCCTGAGTATGTCTTGGGAAGAGGAGAACAGCCAGACAGACAGCAAGGAAGGAGCTTGGAGATATCAGAACACAACAGCATCACAGGATCTTGGAAAGAGGGCCAGCAAAGAGACAGACAAGGCATCCCCACCGAGGACAGCCAGGCTAACTGAGCAGGATGGGGCAAGAGGCCCCCCAGGCATAGCCAGAGATAAGTGAGTCTCAGCCACATACAGCCCTCCTAGGGCTGGTTGCAGCTACTCACCTGTCCTCCCTGCTCTTGGGGCACCAAGGCCAGCACAGCCAGGACAGTGATAGGCACAGCCAGCAGCAGGGTCACCAGGGAGGTGGCTCCTGCCACAGCCAGCAGGAGGCAGCCCTTCCCCTGGGGCCTCCTACCCCGGCCCTCTAGCCCCAGTGTCCCCATGGAGACTGAGCCAGGGCCAGGGCAGGGGGGCTTTCATACCTTAGGGGTGGGGCCACCCCCTCCCCATAGACCCACACACCTGGCTGGGACTTTCCGCACACCCCTGCTCCCCTCACCCAGCTTCCTGTTTACCCAGAGCTGGGGTGGGGCAGCTGGATGCCCGGGTTCTCTGAACTGGGGAAGGAGTTGGGGTGAAGAGACAGGCTTGCAGGTTAGAGCTGGAGGGGGGCCTTAGAGATCATCTGGTTCAGCAGGGAGGGAAACTGAGGCCCAGGGAGGGAAGGCAGCTTACAGAAAGTCAGGCAACAAAGCTGCAATGAGAACACAGAAGTCCAGATTTCCAGGACAGTCTGCATTCTTCTACACCCCGGTGGTGGGTGCTGGAGGAAGGACTGTGTCCATGTCCTTGAGAACTTGAGGGATGGATGGCTGCATTCCTGAGAAGAACTTATGCCCACACTGGACCAACCTCCTCCCTCCTCCTTCCATTCCCTTGCTCATCCCTAACCCCGAGAGCCTGGTGAGCAGCAGAGTTCAGCCCGTCCACAGAAATAGCAGCTGAAAGGGGCCTCAGCCTCACCACTGACTATCATCTCGCTGAGGAGGGATGGAAATGAGCATCACCTCCCTTGCTACACAGAGTGTAGACAGGAGAGCGGTGAGGCATAGCCCCACCTCAAAGAGCCTTGCTGTCTAGCATGAGCCCCATCCATTCAGTAGGTGAGACTAAATGTTTATGAATAAATGAAGAAAGGACGAATGAATGAATGAGCAAAACAAAGCAGCAAGGATCCAACAACTAGTAATGGTAGACAGTGCAGTGGGAGTTACAGGGAGGAAGGACCAGGTCCAAGGAAGTTGGAGGTGGTCCTAGATCATCACCCCATCTCTGTCATCAAGTAATAATAATAATAATAATAATAATAATGCTATTATACAAGTAGCAGTTAGCATATGGTTGCCACTGACCTACACACTTTATGCATAGAAATTCTTTTAATCCTGACACAAACCTTAAGAAACTGAGCCACAGAGAGGTTAAGGAACTTCTAGAAGGCCACACAGTAGTGGCAGAGTCAGGATTTGAACCCAGGCTGTCTGCCTCCAGAGCCCTGACCACAAGACAGTTTAAAAGCTGAGTGCTGACCTCAGATTTGTGCATTTTAGTGTATGTAAATCTTGCCTTCCTCAGCCCCCCAAAAAAGAAATGGGGAAACAAAAGCTTGACTCAAGTCAACGATAAGCATGGTAAAAAGGTTTAGAGGCAGGGGTGCCTGGCTGGCTCAGTTGATTGAGCGTCTGACTTTGGCTCAGGTCATGGTCTCACGGTTCATGAGTTCAGCCCTGCATCAGGCTCTCTGCTGTCAACGCAGGGAGCCTGCTTCAGATCCTCTGTCACGTTCTCTCTGCCCCTCCCCTGCTTGCACAACGCGCGCTCACTCTCTCTCAAAAATAAATAAACGTTTAAAAATTAGTTAACTTTTAAAAAGGTTTAGAGGTAAAATGTACTGATGTTTGCAACTTTGAAAGGTATCAAAAAATGAGATAGATAGGTATGTAATAAAGCACTATAGAAAATGTCGGTTTTAGAGTCTACGTGGTAGGGATATGTTCACTGTAAAATTGTCTCAATTTTGTTCTGTTTGAGCATTTTAATAATAATAAAATGTGTTAAAATTTTTTTCAAAAACAACCCTAAATATTGCCCACCATCCAGCATGGGGAACCTTGTGTGGGGGGGGAGGGGGAAGAAATGCCAGGAAGTTTCTGAATTTGAAGAAGGAAATGCAAATGCATGTGGACCCAAGCATCAGACATCCTCCTTTTCCTCTTGCCTCCACATGAGGTCCCCAGTCTTCACCCTCCTCAAGAACTGGGTGTGCAGTCCTCCAGCACCCATCTCCCTCTCCATCTCAGTACTACTAAGAGGCCTTCATCCAGGTCTCTGTCCAGAAGTTTTTGGATCACTGCCCTTATTTTTGTGCTCAACCGCAGAATGCTGCCTCCTACAAGAAGTCCACCTAGATTGTCCACACTTCCTTTCCCAACACCGACTCGCCCTCAGCTTTCTGTCCTAGACTATCAGCAGTACTCATGTACATCTAGTCTCTCGTCTGTCTACTGGTCTGTCTACCAGCAGACCGCAGACTCTGGATAAGCCGGGAGAGAGCAGGAACCCTGGGGAGCAGGGGGGGGAGGGGGGAGGGGGAGGTGAGGCAGTCACACCCCACAGTGAGGTGAAGCTGAGGGAAGAGAGTACGGCTTTGAGGTTCCCGGGGCCCTGGAGTCATCTGCTGTCCAGCCTCTGCCTCTGCTCCCTAAAGAATTTAATACAATCCACTTCTGCCCCCACTTCTCTTCGTGGCTACCTCAGGCTCTCTCCTCTCCACCTGTGTTTCTCCTCCCCAATCCAACCACATGCACACCCCCAGCATTCTTCTTGAACCCAGGAGGGTCCCAGTTTCTAGACCCTGGTCAGTGCAGCTGGCTCTGGTGTGAAGTCAGCTACCCCCTCTTTGTCCTCAAACAGGAACCAGTGGTTACGGGGCAGGAAGTGCCTGAGGGGAAGTTATGGGGCCCAGACACTCCTCCATGCCCTACTTCAGCCCTAGCAGTATCTGCCCATGGGAAGTGGCTCTCCACCCGAATTGGGCCCTGCTCTCCTGAGTGGCTCTGGGGCTGGGGGAGCAGCCCCAACTGCCAGGTAGTCCTGGACACCACCCTCCCTGTTTTTCACGGGTCCACACATACACTCAAAACCGTGTTTCCTCCTCCTCCAACAGCCACTCACCAGAACCTAAAACCATCCCGTGCTGGAGAGGCCCCTATGAACTACCCGGTCAGCCGAGGGCAGAGGAATAGGGGTATATGCTGGGGCTGACACAGCTGGCTTTGAACCCCAGCTCTGCCACTTCTGGGCTGGACCTCCTTGTAAGTAAGAGTCTGAACTCAAGCCTGAGGTTCCCCACCAGGGAAACAGGCACCGTAGTACCCTACGTTGTGGGGATTCGCAGTGACAAATGGAAAGTGCCCGGTTCAGGGTTGGCACATAAGTGGGGCTCCTCAGCCCTGGAACAATTGTAACAGAGGGCCCCGCACTTCACAGATGAGGAACTTGAGGCACGTGACTCTCCCCGGGCCATTTAGGCTAGCAGAGCAGGGACCAGGTTTCCTGACTTCCAGGCCAGTCTTCAGTGCTCGACCTAATGGGAGCTTATAAGGAATGGAAAGAGGGTAAGGTAGCCCTCTGCACAGGGGAGGGTTGTGGGTAAACAGCAGTGTGTGCGTTCATGAGTAGGTGGTCAGAGGACACTCGGTCCAGGTGGGCAGGGGACCTCATGGGGAGGCTCAGAGACGGCACAGATGGCAGTGGGAAGCCTCTGAGGGGCCGGTGGTCATGGGTGTGGGTGAGGTAACAGGTGAGAGGTGGGCACCTCTGGTAGGAGGTGAGATAAACCAGATCCGGATGAAGAATCTGAGTCTGCTTTTCTGCCTCTAACGCTGTTGGATAGGGAAGCTGAGATACCCTCGGCCAACCAGGAGGATGGGGGAAGCTGAAGGGAGAAATGGGTCCCTGATACCTACCCCTTCTCGCCGCAGGTATATGCCTTTACCTATTTGGCAGCAGCCTGGGGCTGGGGGGGCTCCTGCTCCTGGCTGTGGTCGTTCTGTCTGCCTGTCTGTGTCGGCTCCATCGGAAAGGTGAGCCCCAGCCTCACCTCCCTCATTCGCCCACCACAATGCCCCATGTTGCCCCCACGCACCCGCTCTCCCGCTGCTTTCCCAGAAGGCCCCGTCAATTCCCACACACCCTGGGAGAGGAGGGTGGGAGAGAGGGGAGGACGGTGTCCAAAGAGAGAGGCAGGCGGGCATTTGGTTTGGGCCATGGGAACCACAGAGATGTCAGCAAGTGAGGCAACACCGCTGGGGTTGGGAGAGTGATGGGGGAAAGGGGGGGGGCCCTGCTGAGTTTCTTCTTTTCTTCCAGTGAGGAGGCTGGAGAGGAGCTGGGTGAGTCCGGGGGCAGGGGAGTGGGTGATGGGGACGAGCAGGCTGAGGGCTGAGAAGGGAGAGCAAGAGAAGAGAGGGAACACAGGGGCACAAGAGAGCCAGAGACGCAGAGGAAAAAAAGGGGGAGAAAAAGAGAAATAAGGATGAGAAGAAAAGCAGAGAGAAAGTGTATAGAGAAAGGAAAAGGTAGTAAGAAAGGAGAAAGAGTGTGGAAGCAGTGAGAGAGACAGAGAGGGAGAGAGAAAATCAGATGGAGAAGGAGAGAGATGCAGGGGGAGGGAAAAAGAGAGGGAATGACGACAACAGAGACGCAGGGAGGAAGGCAATGAAGAAATGAGCAGGAGTTTAGGCTGGCAGAGACAGAGGGCAGGGAGCACTGAGGAGGCAATGAGGTACAGCGGGGTGGGCAGCAGCACAAGGAAGGACCCAGGGGAGGGGGCTCCTCCGGTGACCTCCCAGCAGCACCTTCTACCCCCGCCCCAGGCCCAGCTCTCAGAGCAAGAGCTCCACTACGCATCTCTGCTGTCCGTGCCTTGCCGTGAGGGGCCTGGCCTCAGCCAAAGGGAAGGCTCCAAGGAGGACCCCAGCAGTGACTATGCCTGCATTGCCAAGAACTAATCCACCTGAACTCCCCCAAACGCCTTCCCCCAACCCAGGACTGTGGCCCACCCAGTAAAGACCGTGGTCTCACCACCTTCTGTGCCTTGGGTTCTCAGTTCAACTCAACTCAGTCCCATTTCAGCATGACTGCCATCAAAACTTAAGCAAGGTTATCTTCCCACCCACTCTGGGGTCGAGTAGTCATTTCTCGGGTGTTTAGGAACCCAAGCTTCCCTGAAGGCCAGAAAGAGTACATGTGTGAGCCTGGCTGGAATGGGGAGTTAACAGGTGGGGCTAATCCGATCCCATATGCCCCATTTCTCAGGAGAATCAGACCTAGCCCCCTGCACCCCAGAGAGGTGGAGGTGTTGAGTCCTGGATGGTGATGGGAGAGGCTCCAGACACAATTACTGGGAAGGTCGCTCCTTGGACCTTTCCAGGCCAGGCTTGGCAGAAGGGAGAGTTAGGAAGAGTCAGGGGACCCCAGAGAGGGACATTTTTGGGTACCTGGAGAATGGAAAAGGAAAAACATGAGACTCATAAGGAGTTAGTGGTGGGGCAGAGAAGGATTTATTGGGGTCTCTTGAAGAGGGTTGGGATGGCTGAGGTCTCGAATCACTCATCAGAGGCCATCTGAGGAGTGGCAGCATGTTCCCAGGTGACAGTGGCCTGCAGGAGAGACAACAGGGGTTGCCCATCGCCACAGCCCTCCTCTTCCTGGTCTCTGTCTCCCCCTCCTCCAGCTCTCTTCCACCATTGCCCTGGCCCCATTCCTTACATTTGCCTTGGTAATAGATGGTGCTGCCCATGGCCACAGAGATAAAGCTGAAGGCATAGAATGCCGCCCGAAGGAGGAGGACTGTGCTGGCCCCCAGCCAAGGAGGTCCTGAATGTAGGCGGTAGAAGGAAGGGCTTGGTAAGGGGGGGCCTCAGGAAGAAGCATGCACAGGCTCAGGGAGGGACAGAGAGCAGGAGGCCTCAGGGAAAGATTCCCAACTTCCGGGGAGAGGGGCCTCCCACCTCACCTTTTTCTATCACCAGCAGAGTCCCATTCCCTGTTCCAGCACCAAGACCCAGCACCTCCACCCTGCACACGTAGACTCCAGTGTCACAGTCTTGGGTATCCCAGATGTGCAGCTCAGCCTGGTGGTCACAGAGGAAACGGGAAGAGGCAAGAGGGGCCAGGCGGCCCCTGAACTCTGGCGTCTCATTCCTCACTTCCTTCCCTGGGGCCACCTTGTCCCGGTACCACGCGACAGAGCCAATGGCCAGTCTCCCTCTGCTGGCATTGAAGGAGCAGGGCAAGAGGGCAGCAGAGCCCTCCTGGGTACGAATCTCAGGGGGCTGGAACACCCAGAGAACACAGGATCCTGGCAGGCAGAGAGAAGACCCAGAGAAATGCCTCCCCACTTACAGTAAAGAAAAAGGACCAAGAGCTTGCCGTAGAATATCCCAGCTGTGTCCCCAACTCACGGAGGACCCAGAGGGCCAAGCACTTTGGTACCTCATGAAACCCTTTTCTCTCCACCAGGCTAATTTCTTAACATTGCTTATTTAAATAGTTTTTCGGGGGCACCTGGGTGGCTCAGTCACTTGAACATCTAACTTTTGATTTTGACACAGACCCAGGGTCATGGGATGGAGTCCCCACGTCGTGCTCTGTGCTGAGTGTGGAGCCTGCTTAAGATTCTCTCTTCCCCCACCTCTCTCTCTCCCTCTGTCCCTCTTCCCCGATCAATCATGCTCTCTCTCTAAAATAAATAAATATTGGCGCACCTGGGTGGCTCAGTAAGTTAAGCACCTGACTCTTGGTTTCAGCTCAGGTCATGATCTCACAGTTCGTGAGTTCAAGCCCCATGTGGGGCTCTGCACTGACAGTGCAGAGCCTGCTTGGGATTCTCACTCTATCTCTCTCTCTCTGCCCCTCCCCTGCTCATGCTCTCTCTCTCTCTCTCTCTCAAAATAAATAAACCTTTAACAAAATATTTAAAATAAATAAATAATAAAAATTAGTTTTTCAAATTCTTTCTTATACCAACTGTCATCCTTGCCCCCTCCCATCACTCCCCTGCTACATTCACTAGTAGGTTCTTGCTGAAATTTAACCTGTCACATTAAAATTGAAGTTCATTAATGAACGTGGCTCCCTAGTTAACTAATAATTAACTATATTATTCCAGGTATTATTTTCACACCAGTGACATACTATATATAGTATATCACCCTTGCTACTTTGTTTTTTGTTAAAGAGCATCAACTAATTAAGTCTTCTGGTGACGACGTGGCTCTAATTGATGAAAATCCCTATCTAACTCATCCAAATTGATGAATTAAACCAATTAGTAAAATCTCCAATTGGATTCTCTAGTTGATGAAATTCACCTGCCATTCTTCTATTTCAGAAGTTCTCAAATTTGAGAGCACATGGGAATCACCCAGAGTGTTTGTTCAAATAGATTCCTGGGCCCTACCCCCAGAGACATTTGCTCAGTGGTTTAAGAGTAGGGCCTGAGAATTTGCCCCAGGTTCCCAGCTGATGCTAAAACTTTGGGTCTGGAGTCCACACTGCATGTAGTTAATGGATATGGCTCATAGTTAAAGTCTCTCAGTTAATTAAAATCAGTTTCATTAAGAAACTTCCCTTAGAGTTAATTAGGTCTCCCAAACTCCTAATTACATCTAGACCCTAGATAATAAGACTTGTTTAATAGGCTTATTAAGCTCATCAAATTAAAATTGACCCCTTCAGAAAAAAAAATTCACCTCTTCCTTCTTTAAGCCCTTTATACTGGTTCTTTCAACTTTATCTTACTAGGGTGGCAGCTGAGAAGAAAGGGCCTCTGGGATGGAAGCTGGAGAGTGACGCTCCCAGAGGACAACACGGAGACATGGAGGGAATTGTGAACTGGGGGGTGTCCGCGTTGCATCAGCTTTACGGAGGGCCCCACCTGCTCCCAGTTTCCTTTCCTGGCCACTCCCCTCAGGCCTCCAGGTCAGCCTCCCCCCATCCACCCTCCTCCCAGCCGCACACCCCCTCAGGGTTCTGGGAGAAAGCCCTCTCACCTGGATGGACCATGATAACGAGGAGCAACAGCATCCGGGGCATGTCAGAGGGTGTTTGTTTCAATTGGCGAGGGGGACCTGAGCGGTAAGCTCTGGGTGGAGAAAGAACAACCTACTACTCGTGGCCAGGGTTGCCAGATGGAGGTGGGGAGCTTCTTATGACACACAGGACTCTCACATCACTTGTCAAAGACCTCAACTGCCTAGGACCTCAGGCATCAAATTCTTGCCTCCCTGAGGAGAGAGGATGCTGCTAATGGCAATATCTGGGTCACTAGGAGGTAGGGGCAAAACATGGTCAAGTGACCCAAGTGTTTGAGGGCTAGGGTGGGGCTTAGATGGCTGCTAACACGAGGGTGGGTGGGTGAGACCAGGATGTGGTTCCCCTATCTTCTGAGGTTCAAGAAGACCAACGCTTTACTCAGAATAAGGCTCCAGAAACCCTCCTGGGCTCAGAGCTAACCTACTTCCCCTCATCTTGGCTCAGCAGTGCCCAGGCCCATCCCATCTGTTCCCTTTAGGCTGGCCCTCCCCCAAGGCTGCTCTAGAAATTCTATAATGGAGGGGATTAGGAGAAGCAAGCTGATTGGTGGTGGCAGCAGGTGGTTGCTAGGGTCTTTGTTTGGAAGGTTCATTTGCATAGCAATCAACCTGTTTTACTTAGATTGTGTGGACTTGGGTGGTTTGGCCAAGTGCAAGGGATGGAGAGATTTGTACTCTTTCGTATTCAGGTCTCCATTAAAGGAGTATACCTCTCGCTGAGGGCTGCTTTACCCTATTGTGTTCTGCAAGCACTTATCATCCACCAGTAAACCGACTCATTTATTATTTTATTCACTACTTAGCTAGCATTTCTTGAGAAACTACCAAGTGCTCATTACATGAAAAATACTCTTACAGACACGAAGGAAAGACATTGAGTTCATAACTCCAGGGTTATATAGGGAATGGTACAAGAATATACCACAGATTCTTGTAAATGCATTACACACCGAATGAGATAGCACAGCACCTAGAAAAGGAGGGTTACGTATACAATGCTCCTCATGAGACATGGGCACAAAGGGTTAGGGTTAAGGTTAGGGTTAACAACCCTCACCCCACAGTTCTGGCTCCTTTTATATTAATACATCTTCTTCCCTTTGTGTCCCTGTTTCTAGCTCTGTTTCACAATACATTCGTGGATTGCAATTCCCAGTCTTCCCTGCAGTGATCTGGAGTTTTGTCTTGGGGAAACAGTAATCGCATGGTTAAGAATGCTGGCTTAGAGTCAGGCTGGGTTCAAATGCAAAATCCCCAACAAACTAGTTATATGATCTTGAGCAAATTATTTAACCTCTCTGAACCACCTGCACAAGAACATAGGCCACATAATCTGGGAAGGACTGACTCGATCTTTCTCCATCAGGAGACTGACTTCCTCTTCAGGGCCCCTAACCTGAGGGCGTGGAATTGAGGTGTCATGGCTAGGCAAGGGCTGCCCCCTGGTGGTCATGGAGCCTGGGGAGTCCTGAGACACCCAGAAGTGGTTTTTCTCAAAAGGGCCTGAATTCCAGCTTCCGTCCAGTCCCTTACCTTGCCTCATCCTATCAACAGACCATCTCCACCCCAAAGAGTCAATGTGGAAGAAATGGTTTCTTCTACTCAACGATGATAAGCAACTTGAGGAGGGAGCAGAAATCACCACCAGTGGACTGGGGCTGTAGGGCTGGGAAGCGCCACTGGCCTGAAGATAAAACTCCATACTTCTACAGTACACGCTCAATCACATGGCACTGCTCCATGTCTCAGGACAATGCGGCTTTGAAGTCAAGTCAGCCTAAGTTGGAGCCCTGGTTCCCCTGCTTACACATCTGTGAATGTGAATAGCATCTGTCAATTTCCAGACTTCACTGTCCTGGATGCTCAGTGTATGTTAGTCCCTAGCCCCTCCCCAGTCTGGGGCTAGGATGACCATGGTTAAGCTCTGCCTGAACTCAAGGGTATCTTGCTCTCTCTACCTCTTTTCTGTACCTAAGCTTTCCAATATCCAAAAATGTTGTGGATTCCAAAGATTGTACTTGGATTTTTTTTTTTAAGTCCATCTACAATAAATCCTGGTAGAAGTGTAGATTCAAGGACCCTTTTCAATAACTCTGAGACTCTCTAAGGAAGTTTAACCTGCAGGACAGGAACTGATGCACTAATCAGCACAAGGATGGAATTTTTCAAAGATACTTTTACCAGGGACTCAAGAGGAAAGCCAATGAATAAAGAAGTTGTGAAGTGGATGTATGTACATCTGTGATCTAACTTACTTACTTATTTATTTATTTATTTATTTATTTATTTATTTATTTATTTGAAACCAAATTTTTTTTTAAAGATTTTATTTTTAAGTAGTCTCTATACCCAACACGGGGCTTGAATTCACAACCCCAAGATCAAGAGTCCATGCTTTACTGACTGAGCCAGCCAGGCACCCCTCTGATCCAGCTTCTTTTTTTTTTTTTTTTTTTAATTTTTTTTTTCAACGTTTATTTATTTTTGGGACAGAGAGAGACAGAGCATGAACGGGGGAGGGGCAGAGAGAGAGGGAGACACAGAATCGGAAACAGGCTCCAGGCTCTGAGCCATCAGCCCAGAGCCCGACGCGGGGCTCGAACTCCCAGACCGCGAGATCGTGACCTGGCTGAAGTCGGACGCTTAACCGACTGCGCCACCCAGGCGCCCCATGATCCAGCTTCTTTAACACCTCACTCTAGGCTGCCTTGAGGGTGGCCAGGACCAATTAACAAATAACTCAGAGCTCAGAGCAGGAAAAAAGGTGAAGACACAGAAGGAACTCTGGAATCCTAGCACAGCCACCCCACCTCACCTGGGGTTCCTTCCTGTGTTGGTAGTGGTGAGATGTGGTGGACTTCTCCTCTGGCCAAGTCTTTTTAAAGGTTTTCAACTAATTCGTGGCCCCCAGGTTCTACTTTCAACCTCTAACCACAGCTACTCTTGAGGTTCCTGCATCGGACCTCACCACCTTCAGTCTCCTTGCCCTCATTGTCTAATCTCCTTCACATTCACCAAGAGCAGGCACCTAACTCTCTAGCTTCCTCTCTGTTCCAGCCTCTACTATCTCTCTGGGAGACTCAATGTCCATGTAAATGGTATTTCTAAACATTGAGGTGTAATTCTTTGCAGTAAAATGCACAGATCTTAGATGTACAGTTTGATATCCTCTGGCAAATCTACACATCCATGTAAACAACATTGCAAATGAGATACAGATCATTTCCATCACCCCAGAAAATTCCCCCATGTCTCTTTTCGGTCAATCCCTCTCCCCTCCCAGAACCAACCACTGATTTATACCCTTGTAGATTTATATCCCTATATTATGCCTCTATTCTTGAACTTCATGTAAGTGTAATCATATAGTACACACTCCTGCATATGGCTTCTTTCATTCTGTATAATGTCTGTGAGATTCATTTATTGTTGCATGTATCAGTAGCTTGGTTGTTTTTTTTTTTTTTTAATGCTTATTTATGCATTTTTGAAAGAGAGCAGGAGAGGGGCAGAGAGAAAAGGAGACAGAGAATCCCAAGCAGGCTCCGCGCTGTCAGTGAATAGTCCCATGTGGGGCTCAAACTCATAAACCGTGAGATCAAAACCTGAGCTGAAATGAAGAGTCTGATGTTGGGGCATGTGGGTGGCTCTGTCAGTTAAGCATCTGACTTCAGCTCAGGTCATGATTTCGTGGTCCTTTGGTTAGAGTCCCACATCAGGCTCTGTGCTGACAGCTCAGAGCCTGGAGCCTGCTTCGGCTTATGTGTCTCCCTCTCTCTCTGCCCCTCACCCGCTCACTCTCTGTCTCTCGAAAATAAATAAACGTTAAAAAGAGAGAGACAGAGAGAGTCTGATGCTTAGCTGACTGAGTCACCCCGGTGCCCCAGTAGCCTGTTCCTTTTTATTGCCAAGTGGTATTCCATAATACAGATGTACCACAGTTTATCCACTCATCTAATGATGTGCAACTGGGTTGTATGAACATTCTCATATGTCTTGCAAATGATCTTTCAATACACTAATTTCACAGTTGCTCTACCTTGTCTACTCCAACCACCACCTTGATTCTACATGGCCTACACCGTAAATCATGTTACCATGGTTGGAATCTTACCTCTCCTTTCCCAGGGACATAAATCGATCAGGCCTGAGTCCCTCCAGACTCCTGTAGCCTATGCATGTGCTTTCACACACAATTCAGCTGTTGGAGACTTCTGAGTTTTTTCTCTTTCACTTTCATTCAACAAATTTTGAGCATCTACCATGGGGCTCACCTAGGCAATCTTGTTGTACATAGCCAGTTTTTACTACTTCTTATTCCCTGTCAAGTCTCCAGTCTGTATCTCCATCTCCGTCTACACCTTCACCTCATGCCTCTTTTTTTTTTCATTGTTTAAAATTTATTTTTGATAGACAGAGAGAGACAGAGCACAAGTGGGGAGGGGCAGAGAGAGATGGAGACACAGAATCCAAGGCAGGTTCCAGGCTCTGAGCTGTCAGCACAGAGCCCGATGCGGGGCTCGAACTCACAAACCGTGAGATCATGACCTGAGCCAAAGTTGGACGCCTAACCGACTGAGCCACCCAGGTGCCCCTTAGGCCTCTTTCTTGACACCTGAGTCCAGAATATCTACCTGCCCTCTAGATATCTCCTCCAGAGTGTTTCACAGGCATTTCAAAATCATCCGTGTCCACCCAAACTGGGTCAGCTTCCTATATTCCCCATCTCGATGAATGGAAACACAGTCCACCCCATCACTTAAGGTAAAAACGTGGGATTTATATGGGCGCCTGGGTGGCTCAGTCAGTTGAACGTCCGACTTCGGCCCAGGTCATGATCTCACAGTTTGTGGGTTCAAGCCCCACGTCGGGCTGCATGCTGACAGCTCAGAGTCTGGAGCCTGCTTGGGATTCTGTCTCTCTCTCTCTCTCTCTCTGCCCCTCCCTGGCTTGTGCTGTCTCTCAAAAATTAGTAATTAAACATAAAAAAAAAAAAACCTGGGATTTGTGTTTTTCTACTTTCTCCCTCAGTTCCCCGATCCTATCCATCTCCAAATCCTGTCCATTCTGCCTCTGAAATATCTTGGGTATTTTCCCACCTCTTAATTCTCACTGCTAGTCAAGGCCCTCGTTACCTCAGTACGAAACTAGTACAATTGCTTCTCTAATGGACAGTGTGGTTTCTTCTCAATATCCATTCCACACCTCCCTCTCCAAGCGTGGAGGCTCAACCATCCATTCAACAACGCTTTTACTGAGTTCCGTCCACACGCCAGACATTCTGTCTTCATCTTCCCTATGTCTTTCTTCACCTCTCCCCTTCTCTTGTATCTCCCACATCTGTGTCCACAACTCCTTCTTCTCACTATCTTTATTCGTATAACTTGTTTCTTCCCTATCTCTCTATCCACACCCTATATCTCTCTACACATCTTTACCCAGCCCCCCTCACCCCTACACACATACATTTGCTTATTCACTAATTCATTCATTCAGCCAATATTTGGTGAGTGCCTACCATGTGCCAGGTACCTATCTCTCCAGTCCTGTCTCTCTCTTCCCCCATTTCTCTCTATATTCTTTCTGTTTCCCCATCTTCCAGCACATCTCTTTCCCCCACCCATCTCACTCTCTTCCCCCCCATTTCTCTCTGGGTGGGGGAATGAGCCAAAGCTGGCAACGCACTCACCTTTTTTCCTCTGGGGACCCATTGCTACCTCTACCAAAAAGCATTCCCTGACTCCACCAGACTGGCTGGGACCACTCCCAGATGCCCTCAGATTCTCAGTACAAGGTTCTTAAAAAAAAAAAAAAATTAACCTACAATATTAAAGGAAAACTTTAACTCACGTCCATCAGAAACTGACAAATCAAACAGGCAAATAATTACTAACAACACAGAAGAGTGAAACTGGATAGTTAACAAGCTTGATCTAGAAGAAATATGTAGGATCCTAGAAAAACTAGAAAATATGTATTTTTTTCTTCAGGTACAACATAGACACTTAGAAAAAAAAGAATCAAAATCATATAAACCACAATTGCTGCCCAAAAGCCATGACAATTTAAGAACAATAACAAAGAATATTTATTATATGCTTGGAAATTTTTTTAAATGTTTTTTAATGTACTTTTAAACTTTAGAATCTACCTGTAATGAAAATGTTAAACAAGATATTATAATAGAATTTAAAATATTTGAACTGGGGGCACCTGGGTGGCTGAGTCATTTAAGTGTCTGATTCTTGATCTTGACATGATCTCAAGGTTCCTGGTTTTGAGCCCCACATCCTGCTTTATGTTGACAGCATGGAGCTTCCTTGGGATTCTGTCTCTCCCTTTCTCTGCCCCTCCCCCACTTGTTTTCTCCCTCTCTCTCTGTCTCTCTCTCTCAAAATAAATAAACTTTAAAAAAATTAAAATAAAATATTTTGAACTGAATGACAGTGAAAACACTGCCTGTCTAAACTATGGAATGTAGCTAGAACAATTCATGAAAAAAATAAATGTGTATATTAGGAAGGAAAATTCGAAAGTCATTGAATTGGACAGGTATTTCAAGAAATTAGAAAAAGAGCACAGAACAATCCTAAAAAATTAAGAAAGAAAATAATAAAGATACTTTTAGAAATTAATGAAATAGGGGAGCCTGGGTGGCTCAGTTGCTTAAGCAACTGATTTTGGCTCAGGTAGTGATCTCACACTCGTGAGATAGAAATTGAGCCCACAGTTGCTTAGGATTCTCTCTCTCCCTCTACCCCGGCCCCCACTCACAGTCTCTCTCAAATAAAAAAAAATTTTAATATGAAATTTATTGTCAAATTGGTCTCCATACAACACCCAGTGTTCATCCCGACAGGTGCCTTCCTCAATAACCATCACCCACTTTCCCCTCCTCCACTACCCCCCATCAACCCTCAGTTTATTCTCAGTATTTAAGAGTCTCTTATGGTTTGCCTTCAAATAAAAATTTTTAAAAATTAATGAAATATAGGGGCGCCTGGGTGGCTCAGTCGGTTAAGCGTCCGACTTCAGCTCAGGTCACGATCTCGCGGTCCGTGAGTTCGAGCCCCGCGTCGGGCTCTGGGCTGATGGCTCAGAGCCTGGAGCCTGCTTCCGATTCTGTGTCTCCCTCTCTCTCTGCCCCTCCCCCGTTCATGCTCTGTCTCTCTCTGTCTCAAAAATAAATAAACGTTAAAAAATTTAAAAAAAATTAATGAAATATAGAAGAAAATAGAGGGGTGCCTGGGTTGCTCAGTGGATTGAGCATCCGACTCCTGCTCGGGTCATGATCTCACGGTTCATGGGTTCGAGCCCTGGTCGGGCTCTGTGCTAACAGCACAGAGCCTGCTCTGAATTCTTGGTTTCCCTCTCTCTCTGCCCCTCTGCCACCCCTCTCAAAAATAAAACGAACATTTAAAAAAAGAAAAGAAAAGAAAAAATAGAGCAGAAAAAATATATATATTTACAAAGGCTACTAATATTAAAAAAATCTCTGACCAGGGGTGCCTTTGTGGCTCAGTCACTTAAGTGTGACTCTTGATTTCGGGTCAGGTCATGATATCACAGTTTGTGGGTTTGAGCCCAAGCCCTGCATCAGGCCCCAAGATGACAAGACCAAGCCTGCTTGGGATTCTCTTTCCCTCTCTCTCTGCCCTTTCCACATTTGCGCTCTCTCTCTCTCTTTCAAAATAAATAAATAATAAATAAAAACTTTATAAAAAAAAAATTTAGCCACCAGTGGGGTGCCTGGCTGGCTCAGTCAGAAGAGCATGTGATTCTTAATCTTGGGGTCATGAGTTCGAGCCCCATGTTGAATGTAGAGATTACTTAAATAAACTTAGAAAAAAAATTTGGCCATCAAAAAAAAATCACCAAACCCAGATAGTTATGAAACTTCCAAACCAGAGATCATTCCAGTCATATAAAAATTATTCTAGCTGTCAGGAAACAGGAAAAGTTTCTCAACTTAATTCATGAGATTAATGTAATCTTCATACAAAAGCCAGGCAAGGGCAAATTGAGAAAGTAAAATTATAAAACAATTTCACTCATGAATATAGATGCAAGAAAAAAAAGAACTTAATAAAAATATTTAAAAACCTAAACCAAAATTGAATAAATAATACAAAACAACCTAACCAGTGTTTATCCTAGGAAAGTAATTCACTATTCATGCAATTTCTAATTCTGTTCATGCAATTCATTGCATTAAGAGATTAAGGAGGAAAATCCATCTGACCATCGCAGTCAATACAATAAAAGCGGTTGACAGATTTTGTTCATGATAACTACTCAAATTCTATAAGCAGGAAAAAACCCATTTCACAAGTCATTTATGATTTTTAAAATTATGGGCACCTGGGTGCTCAGTTGGTTAAGCGTTCGACTTTGACTCAGGTCATGATCTCACAGCCCGTGGGTTCGAGTCCTGTGTCGGGCTCTGTGCTGACAGCTCAGAGTCTGGAGCCTTCTTTGGATTCTGTGTCTCCCTCTCTCTGACCCTCCCCTGTTCATGCTCTGTCTCTCTGTCTCAAAAATAAGTAAACATTAAAAAAATTAAAAAAAAAAACAATTATGAATGTATGTCTTTATTCTCCCATGAAATTTAGTGTTCACTTTTGTTTTTACTTTTTTTAACATTGATTTTTGAGAGACAGAGTGAGAGAGAGCACCAGTGGGGGAGGGTTAGAGAGAGGGGGAGACACAGAATCTGAAGCAGGCTCCAGGCTCTGAGCTGTCAGCACAGAGCCCAACAACAGGCTCCAACTCACTGACTGCGAGATCTTGACCTGAGCTGAAGTCCGACGCTCAACCCACTGAGCCACTAAGTCACCCTAGTGTTCACTTTTGAAATAGTTTTGTATTTTTCTTCTGCGTCTTTCTTCCTGTTCGCATTCATACCCTCTTGTTATCTATCATCTGTTCTCCGAGTACTTGTATTTCTGATGTGTGTCCTTCCTTCACTGCTAAAAGGCTACACCAAGTTTTGTTGTGTTTCAATTCATGATGGAATTTTGGGTTACAATTTCCACGAGGTTTTGGCCATGTATTTCTGGTGCGTTGTCATCTGTCAGTAAATTGTGTTGCTCTTTTTTTACCTTTTTTCTCATAGCTAATGGAATACAGTCTTTGTTCATTTCTTTTTCTTTTTTCTTTTTTTTCCTTTTTCTTTTTCTAAAGAAACTGTATGTCCAATGTGGGACTTGAACTCAGGACCCTGAGTTCAAGAGTCATGCTCTACCAACTGAGCCAGCCAGGTGCTTTTTTTTTTCTTCAAATGTTCATTTCTTTTCGTCACTCATATTTAAATGAGATTGAGTTTTCTCAACTGTTGGCAGGAGTGCCTTGTGAGGGGGGGTGAGGAGAGGGTCCAAGATGGATTTCCAGATTTACAAGTTCAAGGGCTCCTCCACTTTTGCCATAACAGTGGATTATTTCCTTAAAATTTGGCACCCCTAGGGCGCCTCGGTGGCTCGGTCAGTCAAGCTACTGAGTCTCAGTTTCAGTTTCGGCTCAGGTTGTGATCTCAGAGTTTCCTGAGGTTGAACCCTGCCTCAGGCTCTGTGCTGCCAGTGTGGAGCCTGCTTGGGATTCTCTCTCTCTCTCTCTCTCTCTCTCTCTCTCTCTGCCCCTCCCCTACTCACGCTGTCTCTGTCTCTCTCAAAATAAATAAATAAACTTAAAAAAAAATTTTTTTAATTTGGCACTCCTATACGGCCACTACCTTCTCTGCATCTGAGAGAGTCTCCTAGTTAAGCAAGTGTTTACCCCCAACCTGACGCTTCTTTATTTCCCAGGAGGCCTCACAGGCCGTCATCACCCAAGTGTGCATAATGTTTGGGTGATGCAGTTAACATTAAGGAGAATTTGGGGGCACAGTCGGTTCGGTGTCCGACTTCGGCTTAGGTCATGAACTCGTGGTTTGGGAGTTCAAGCCCCTTGTCGGGCTCTGCCCTGATGGTTCTGAGCCTGCTTGGGATTCTCCCTCTCCCTATCTCTCTGTCCCTTCCCCACTTTCTCTCTCTTGCTCTCTCTCGCTCTCTCTCTCCCCCTAAATAAATAAATAAACTTTAAATAAATTTTAAAAAATAAAAGAATTTTGCTGGCACTTTCTGATATCTGCCACCTCTGGGTCCCTTCGGCCACTTAGTTATTTTTATTTATTTTTAAAATGTTTATTTATTTATACTGAGAGAGAGAGAAAGAACACACTTGTGAGCGAGAGAGCAGGGGAGGGGCAGAGA
This sequence comes from Puma concolor, assembly GCF_028749965.1. Lineage (NCBI taxonomy): Eukaryota > Metazoa > Chordata > Mammalia > Carnivora > Felidae > Puma > Puma concolor. The sequence goes on from NC_141671.1 coordinate 31,056,060, forward strand.
GGCAGAGAGAAAATCCCAAGCGGGCTCCGTCCGCACGGTCAGCGCAGGAGCTGACATTCTCCCTCCTTTAAAACATTCTCTCTCCACCTTTTACCAATACTCGAGTCCATTTAATCAGCCCTGCGCTCAGGTTTTCCTTCTCCGGATGACGGCCTTCCTCCCAGGAAGGAGTATTTGTTTTTTTCAGAGCTGTCACTTGGACCCTCCTTCTCTCCCTAATCTTCCCTGACACGTTGCTGGGGACTGCCTCTGCCTTTTCAGTGTGGAATTTGGGCACACGTACTCATAATTTGGAGTCTGTAGGTGTGTCGGGTGTCCTAGTTTCAGTGAAAATGTAGTGTGTGTGTGTGTGTGTGTGTGTGTGTGTGTGTGTGTGTGAGTGTGTGAGACACCAATCTCCTTATCGCTCTGTATGGTTTCCAGGAGACAAGAGGTGAAATTTAGGAGTAAACTGCTGCTGTGCTCCCCTCAAAGTCCTACAAGGAGGCTTTTTAGAAAAGAAAAGGCTTTCAGTAAGGCCGAGGTTTTCACCTGGCTTCAAGGAGAGCATCTTGTTAAGCCCCTGGGTCTGGTGCACACGCCAGGAAACCCTTTTACCCATTGACAGTGAGAAACAGAGATGCAGAAATCCATTTCTCCCCAGACCCTCACACTCCCTCCATACAGACGTGTGCGCATGGCATCAGTCAGAGTCTGGGGGAACACAGGAAACAGCACCCTCAAATTAGGTTGAGGAGCTCATTTATTTACAAAGCTGTGAGTGGGGTAGAGGGGAATCACAAGGGATATTACCACCCCAGGTTCAAAGGAATGAGGGAAGAAAAAGATTACGGCAGAGATTCTAACTCATTTTGTACCGCAGATGTCTTTGGCATTCTGGTAAAGCATAAAATAAAAAATATATAACAAAGTAAACCCATTATAGTTACAAAAATATTAATTAAAAGTTGCAATAGAGGGGCGCCTGGCTGGATCAGGTGGATGAGCATGTGACTCTTGATCTCTGGATTGTGAATTCAAGCCCCACCTTGGGTTAGAGATTACTAAAAATAAATAAATAAATAAATAAATAAATAAATAAATAAATAAAATCTTCAAAAATAAAAGTTGTGGGGCATCTGGGTGGCTCAGTCGGTTAAGTGTCTGACTCTTGATTCTGGGTAAGGTCATAATCTCAAAGTTCCTGAGTTCAAGCACCGAGTTGGGCTCTGCGCTGACAGTGCGGAGCCTGCAGGCAATTCTCTCTCTCCCTCTCTCTCTGCTCCTCCCCCCACTCTCTTTCTCTCTCAAAATAAACACTTTTTTAAAATTTGCAATCGGGGTGCCTGGGTGGCTCTGTCACTTAAGTGTCCAACTTTGGCTCAGGCCATGATCTCACAGTCCATGAGTTGGAGTCCCACGTCTGGCTCTGTGTTGACAGCTCGGAGCCTGGATCCTACTTCAGATTCTGTGTCTCCCTCTCTCTCTGCCCCTCCCTTGCTCAGGCTCTGTCTCTCTCTCTCTCAAAATAAATAAACATTTTTTTTTAATTTTTAATAAAAAAAATAAAAAGTTGCAATAGGATAAATCATGCAGTTATTTACTGCCACATTAAATAAAAGACATTTGTAATTTTTTAATTTTTATGTTTGTTTATTTTTAACAAAAGTGCTTGTCTTTAATTTTTTTAAATGTTTCTTTATTTAAAAAAAATTTTTTTTAACGTTTTATTTATTTTTGAGACAGGGAGAGACAGAACATGAACAGGGGAGGGTCGGAGAGAGGGAGACACAGAATCTGAAACAGGCTCCAGGCTCTGAGCTGTCAGCACAGAGACCGATGCGGGGCTCGAACTCACGGACCACGAGATCATGACTGAGCCGAAGTTGGCCGCTTAACCGACTGAGCCACCCAGGCGCCCCAAATGTTTATTTATTTTTTGAGAGGGAGAGACAGAGTGTGAGCAGGGGAGGGGCAGAGAGAAAGGGAGACACAGAATTCCAAGCAGGCTTCAGGCTCTGGGCTCTGGGCTGTCAGCATAGAGCCAGACGCAGGGCTTGAACTCATGAACTGTGAGATCATGACCTGAGCCGAAGTTGGATGCTTAACCAACCAAGCCACCCAGGCGCCCCTTATTATTTTTAGAGAGAGAGCAAGTGAATGGAAGTGACGGACAGGGAGAGAGAGAATCTTAAGCAAAGTCCACACTCAGTGCAGAGCCCCATGCAGGGTTAGATCTCACAACTCTGGGGTCAGGACCTGGGCCAAAATCAAGAGTTGGAAGCTCAAGTGACTGAGCCACCCATGCACCCCTAAAAGACAAGACATTTGTTTTTTATTTATTTGAAAATATGTTTTTAATGTTTATTTATTTTTGAGAGAGAGAGAGAGAGAAAGAGAGCATGAGCGGGGGAGAGGCAGAGAAAGGAGACACAGAATCCGAAGCAGGCTCTCCAGGCTCTGAGCTGTCAGCACAGAGCACATCGTGGGGCTTGAACTCACAAACCATGATCATGACCTGAGCCAAAATCAAGAGTTGGGACGCTTAACCAGCTGAGCCACCCAGGCGCCCCTTAAATAAGAACTTTAAACTGTGGAGGTGCCTAGCCGGTTCAGTCGGTAGAATATGGGAGTTTTGAAGTTGGGGTCATGAGTTTGAGCCGCAAATGGGTGTAGAGATTACTTAAATAAACTTTTAAAAAGTAAATAAATATGGGCGCCTAAGTGGCTCAGTCAGTTAAGTGTCCGACTTTGTCTCAGGTCATGATCTTGCGGTTTGTGAGTTGGAGCCCCGCATTGGGCTCTGTGCTGACAGCTCGGAGCTTGGAGCCTGCTTCGGATTCTGTGTCTCCCTCTCTCAACCCCTCCACTGCTTGCACTCCGTCTCTCGCACAGTCTCAAAAATAAATTAACATTAAAAATTAAATTAAATTAAATAAATAAACTTACAAAGAACTTTAAACTGTGATGTGGTTTTTGACAAGGCAATACATGTAATGTGCCAGGTTCTCCATCAGCCAAAACTGGCTAGAAGCCAGAGGTGCCCTTGGTGTGGTCTGTACAGGTCAGTTTCCTGGGGCAGAGAGCAGTGTGGGAGAGGGAGAGCGGAGGGGCAAACAGAAGACTTCCAGCACACACACACACACAGACAAGTTTTCTGGCCAGTATATTTTTTGTCCTGTAAGCACACTCTGTGGAGCCTAATTCTAAGCAGCAGTTACCCAGGAGAGCACGGAATCATAACAAGGGCCCTTAGCAACACAGTGCTACTTTCATATGGGATTCTAATTTCATGGGGTTCTCATGGGGTTCTAGTGGGTCGTTTCTTTTTTTTTTTAATTTTTTTATGTTTACTTATTTTTGAGAGAGAGAGAGAGAGAGAGAGAGAGCGTGCACACGAGCAGGGGAGGGACAGAGAGAGAGGGAGACACAGAATCCAAAGCAGGCTCCAGGCTCTGAGCTGTCAGCACAGAGCCCAACACAGGACTCGAACCCACGAACTGTGAGATCATGACCTGAGCCTAAGTCGGGGCTGAACTGACTGAGCCACCCAGGTGCCCCATCTAATGGGTCATTTCCTGAGCCAGCTCAGCATCATCTCCCTGACTCCTTGGCTGGACACTCTGGCCTCAGTGACTCCTCCTTTTTTTCTTCCTCCAAGGCTGACCTCTAAACCAAGCTTAAGCTAAGTTGACACCTCCAGTCTGGGTTCAGCAAGCCTTGCAGGCTTGGGCACCTCTGTTGCTTTGGGGCAGTGGCTCTCTTGAGGGTGTATCAGCATCACCCGAGGCACTTGTTAAAAAGCTAGTGTGTTAGGACCACTCCCCACTGTTTCTGATTCAGTAGGTCTGCGCTGAGGCCCAACAAGGGGCATTTCTAACTTGCTTCTATGTTAATGCTGGTGGAAGGGCCACTCACTGAGAGCCACTATCTTAAGGGGATTCTGCACATCTCAGCTCAGTTCTAGATCTTGCAGCCTGTCAGAGAGCTATCTACTTCCCCTATGTCCAAGTTCTCGTGAATTCCTTGCAGCAGGCCCCTAAATGCACCCCTACAGCTATTTCCCACCTGTGCCCAGAAGCCCCACCTTCCCTTTACCCCTACCTACTATGAGCTAGTCTTCTCTGCAGTTGAGAGGGCAGCGCCCTGAGTTGGGGTGGGAGATGTCTTCTTGCATGTCTGTTCTTCACAGGCTTTCCCCACAGCTGTGTGCTGGCTGGGATTTGTTCTCTACCCTTTTGCCCTTCAAAAGAGTCTTTCTCTTCACTTTTGTCCCACGTCAGAGCAGGGACACTTTATCCCCAGACATTTCTCTGAGCATCTAAGCTCTATCCCACTGTGGTAGTCTGCTAAACCATCCTTGATGGAAAGAACAGTCTAGAAGGCAGTCACACCCTAAATACAGACCAGAGTCTTCCCAATGGCCTATAAAGCCCTACACAATCTGGCCGTCTCCCCTCACACACCTGGCTCCAGCTACACTGGCCATCCTGCTGCTTCACGAATACTCCAGATAGCCAGACATATTCTCACCTCAGGACCTTTGCACTTGCTGTGCCCTCTGCCTGAAATGCTCCTCTCCCATATAGCCACAGGGCTTATTTCCATAGCTCCTTGAAATCTTTGCTCAAATACCATTTTCTCAGAGAAGCCTTCCTGATCACCCTATTTAATACTACAGTCCACCACAGCACTTCCTGTCCCCCTTCCCTACTTTGTTTTTCTGCGTAGGTTCCTGCCACCTTTAATGATTATCATTTCTAAAATTTTTTATTTTTAGGTAATCTCTATACCCAACATGGGGCTCAAACTCACAAGCCGGAGATCAAGAGTCACATTCTCCACTGACTGAGCCAGCCAGATGCCTCTAATATATTTAATTATTTATTTTTAAATTTTTTTAAGCTTATTTATTTTTGAGAGACTGAGATAGAGCACGAGCAGGGGAGGGGCAGAGACAGAGAGGGAGACACAGAACCAAAGCAGGCTCCAGGCTCTGAACTGTCAGCACAGAGCCTGATGCGGGGCTCAAATTCACTAACCACGAGACCATGACCTGAGCCGAAGTCGGATGCTTAACCTACTGAGTCACTCAGGTCCCCTAATATATTTATTTTTATTGTCTGTCTGCCGCAATTACACTGTCCATGAGGACAAGAACTGACATTTGTTTGGTTCACTGAGCTAGCATATAGTAAGTACTTGATAAATATTTGTTGAATAAATGTATGAATAAGGAAATGAATTCCCCCCACTAGGCGCTGAGACCTGAGTGCAGGGTTGCAGCTTTCTCTGAAGGGTTAGAGGCAGGTGCAATAAAGGGAAGTCAAAAAGTCAGAGTTCACCCCAGCATCTCCCCTGACCTGCATGGGTCAGGGAGAGGGCAGTGAGAAGTAAATACTCCCGGCTGCAGAAAGGGAAATAAGGTGGAAGGAAGAGGAGAAGGAAAGGTGTCTCCATCAATGCTGGGGCAGGGTGGGTAGAGCTCTGGGTGGGGAGTTTGAACAAAATGTCTCAGTGAGGGGAATGCACTATCCTCCCCTCCCCTAGAAGCAACTACCCATACAGCAAAAAAAGGAAAGCATATATATGTAGTGAAGACATTTATTAGAGGTTACTTATCCACTCTCTTGAACCCACGGTGACTGGCATCCCCCCACACGCACACACACATCCCTAATGTTGGCTTCACCTCCTGGCTCTTGTGTCTACAAATGCTGTCTCTCTCAGTAACACTTTCAGTTCCTCCAAAGAATCCACTTAAATTCTCAAATTCCTGAGCTCTGTAGATTTCACTAAATATTTCAAAGGAGATAAGATGAGTGGGTTACAGTGCACATCCTAAAGTGAACAAATAAAACTCATTTGGGGGCACCTGGGTGGCTCAGTCAGTTAAGCGTCCAACTTCGGCTCAGGTCATGATCTTGTGGTCTGTGGGTTCAAGCCCCGCGTGGGGCTCTGTGCTGACAGCTTGGAGCCTGGAGTCTGTTTCAGATTCTGTGTCTCCCTCTCTCTCTGACATTCCCCCACTCAAGCTTTGTCTGTCTGTCTGTCTGTCTCTGTCTTTCAAAAATAAATGATAAAGATTTAAAAAAAAAAACTCTTTTGTTAGACATTTCCACATTTCCAAGTGCCTCCGTGGAACTGCCAGACCAGAGAGTGAAGCTTCTCTCCCTTTCTGATCCCTCACATCTTGCATTCCTCCCAGATGTGCCAGTGGACTTCAGATTTTTCTCCCATTCATGGCCTAGAAAAATTCAGTCAGCCCTTCCTCAGCTGTCTATCCAAACCTGCATACCCAGACTCATGAAACCTGAGAAAATGCAAGCCTTGAGGGTTACCTGACCCTCTGGACCTGTTCAAAGACCATTTGTTCCTGAGAATAAATACTCCTCCGTCCCTCCGTACCGCCATACTTCCAGTGGTTTCTTTCCTTTCTTATTCTTCTTTTTTAAGATTTATTTTTGAGAGAGAGAGAGAGAGTATGAGCGTTGGTGGTCAGAGAGAGAGAGAGAGAGAGAGAGAGAGAGAGAGAGAGAATCTGAAGCAGGCTCCAGGCTCCAAGCTATCAGCACAGAACCCGATGCAGGGCTGTACTCACGAACCTGGGAGACCATGACCGGAGCCAAAGTCCGAGAGTTAACAGACTGAGCCACCCAGGCGCCCCCAAGGCTTCTTTCTTTCATGCACACACTGGGCTCTCCTTAAGAGGAATTTGGGAGAATGCTATTTTCTCTTCTCCATCCTGCAGCACCCCCCCCCCCTTCCTTCTGGGGTGCTCTTGTCAGCAAAAGCTGATGGGGAAGTGAAGCCTGGGACTAGAGGAAAAGCAAATAAGGGGAAAGGGGAAGTCTGGGAGGGAGGCCTCAGAAGAGGCTGATGGGAGAGGAGACAGAGAGGGCACCAGCTTAGTCTGTACCCACCAGTCCACCGGCCTCTCCAGCAGCTGCTGAGCTATGAGCCACACCAGAGATTTACAAGGTAGGGAAGGTAGAATTGGCAGAGCCTAAAATGAGAGTAAAGAGATGGACAGACCTGGGCGGGGGCTAGGGGGTGGTGAGCAGGCCTAGGAAGGCAGAAATGTGATGGCCCTGGGCGGGTGTGGGGGTAAGAAGAGGAATGAGAGGTAAGGAAGCATTAACCTTTGTGCCCCCTCAGGAGGAAAAGCCTTCGGGCTGCTGAAGGCCCAGCAGGAAGACAGACTGGATGAAATCAACAAGGTAAAAGGAAGATCTAAGGGGGCAGGGCCTGTGGGAAGGGAACCCTGGACCAGGGGACCTATCCTGCCTCTTGTTTCCCACCCCCCCCCCCAACAGCAATTCCTGGATGATCCCAAATATAGCAGTGATGAGGATCTGCTGTCCAAACTGGAAGCCTTCAAGAGTGAGGGGAAAACTGTCGGGGGGAGGGAGGGGGGGGAGTGAGGAGGGCAGGATTTCCCCAAGGACAGAGAAGGGACAGCAGAGACACAAAATCTACATTTGTGGTGGGAAGAAGGGAGGCTGCCCCTATTGCCCCCCTAGTTGCCGTCCCTTTCCTTGGGCTGCCCTGCCCAGCACCCTCTCTGTTTCCCTACACTTTAACAGGGCCCCTCTACCCGACCCGCACTTCCTCAGGCTGCCCTACCTCCTCCTTTCACATCTTCCCCACCTAGGGCTTGGTTAGCAACCCCTTTCTCAATCCCCTGCCGTGCCCCCTCCCGAGGACCCTCCAGCCAGCGCTGACCCTATCTGCTTTCTCCCCTCACCCAGAGAAATACATGGAGTTTGACCTGAATGGAAACGGAGATATCGGTGAGAAAAGAGTGATCTGGGGAAGTGTGCAGACCCAGGAAGAGGGAGGTGTCTCCTGCAGTTCTTAGTGGTTTGGGAGAGGGCCCAGCTACCAGAGTAGGAGGGAGGAGAATGGGAATGTGAAGGTGAGGACAGAGAGAGACAGAGGCTCCTCTCCTCTCACCCCCATCCTCTGCCTCTAGATATCATGTCCCTGAAGCGAATGCTGGAAAAACTCGGGGTCCCCAAGACCCACCTGGAGCTGAAGAAACTAATCAGGGAGGTGTCCAGCGGCTCTGGGGAGACTTTCAGCTACTCTGACTTTCTCAAGATGATGTTGGGAAAGAGATCTGCCATCCTAAAAATGTGAGGGTCCTGTTCCAACCTCTCCTATACTTACCTGTTTTCCCCTCACCCCTATCCCCCTCCCCAGGCTCACCTACACATTACTCAGCATCCATTTCTTCCCTTCTTTGAGGGATCCTTCCAAGTTCCTATCCCTACCCCTTGTTCTAGTCCCCACAGCCCCAAGCTCTCCCATCTCCACTTTCCTTCCTCTTCCTCCCACCATAACAACCCCCATCCTCTTCCAGACTTTCTTAAAAGGTTTTTTTTTAATGTTTTTTATTTTTTATATTTGAGAAAGAGAGAGAGACAGATAGACAGAGCTCAAGCAGGGGAGGGGCAGAGAGATGGAGACAGAATCTGAAACAGGCTCCAGGCTCTGAGCTGTCAGCACAGAGCCCTATGTGGGGCTCGAACTCATGAGCTGTGAGATCATGACCTGAGCCAAAGTTGGCTGCCCAACGGACTGAGACACCCAGGTGCCCCTTCCAGACTTTCACAGTAGCCTAAAACGTATTCTCTTGAGAAGGCTATCTCCTGATCCCTCTGTCTTTTCCCATCTCAACCAGGATCCTGATGTACGAGGAGAAAGCAAGAGAACAGGAGAAGCCAGCAGGTCCCCCAGCCAAGAGAAATATCTCTGAATTGCCCTGATTTATGGTAGGGGAGATGTGGTGGGATTGATGGGGTTCCTAATCACCCCCAGCATGGAAAATGAACACAGAATTGTGAGCCACAGTTACACTAAATAAAATAAACTATCCTCCTTCTCCAGATCAAGTCAGCTCGGTCTCCGTTTGGGGGGAATTTTATCCTGGGTTTAGGGAGAAGTGAGGCCCTTTGAGGGAAGGGCAGCGAGGATTTGCCCAAATGAACAATCCATCCATGATTTTGTTTTAAATGTTTATTTATTTTTGAGGGGGGGAGGGGCAGAGAGAGATAGGAGGACAGAGAATCTGAAGCTGTCAGTGCAGAGCCTCACACAGGGCTCAAACTCACAAACAATGAGATGATGACCTGAGCCCAAGTCAGAGGCTTAACTGACCCAGCCACCTAGGGGCCCCTCCTTCCACAATTTTATAAAGTGTCAACCACAGCAGATGGTTTTGTACTCCAAGGGAGATTCCAGATATATGATAGCCCTGATCTCAAGGAATTTAGATGGAACAAAAAGACATGTGCAAACAAACAAACAAAAAATCACTCAGGTCCACAAGGAAGAGCAAGGATTAACTTTTTTTTTTTTTTTAAGATTTTATTTTTTTTAAGTAACTTCTACACCCAACATAGGGCTCCAACTCACAACCCCGAGATCAAGAGTCACATTCTCTATTGACTGAGCCAGCAGTCATCTCGAGCAATGATTACCTTGAACTGATATTCTCCATTACCAGTCTTTGTAAATTTTTAAAAGATGTTTATTTATTTTTGAGAGAAGGAGACAGAGAGAGAGCATGAGTGGGGGGGGTGGTGTTGCAGAGAGAGAGGGAGACACAGAATGTGAAGCAGGCTCCAGGCTGTGACCTGTCAGCACAGAGCCCTACATGGGGCTCAAACCCACAAACTGTGAGATCATGACCTGAGCCAAAGTCAGAGGTTTAACCAACTGATAATTTAAATGTTAAATTAGTCACTGAGGTCCTTTTGGGGAACAACCTGCAGAAACTAAGTTTAATAAAGGGAAAGGGGGCTTCTATTAAGAGGTTATTGAGAACAGATACAGGGGATACTGAATCCCTGGGTAGCAGAAAGGATTAAAAAGCCAGTCCCAGGAAAGGCAGGAACCTCAGAGTTCCTGAGCCTTCAGTGAGGCTATCACTGGACCTTTCCTCCAACTGATAGGGAAAAATCTGTTATATGATGGCTGACAGGACTGATCAGGGAATTTCAGTCCCTGACTGAAGACTTCCCTTCCGGGTTCTTCTTCCCACCCTGCTTGCCTCAGGCGCCAAATTACTAATAATGAGGAACGCGGAAGTAACAGACTATAAATTGTCCCCTCTGTTAATGTTCTGTGCTCAGACCTCTGGAGAATGATCTCCTCTGAGCCCACCGTAGTAAATAAGCCTCCTTCCTTCCAAGATCTCCGAGTGCCGCTTGGTTCTTCTGCCGGGTGATCCAGACCAGTTTGTGTAACACAACGTGTCCAGATGAGTTAACTTAGCAACTCCCAGTTACTGGCTACTACTTCTGATTTCCTGACTTTCCGGGAAGAGGTAATCCAATTAGCCCAGCTCGTTTCAGGTACTGAGGACAGACTGTTGGCTCTTCCCAATGGTGAAGCCAGGTTGGCCTCCTAAAGAGCGCTACAGTAACAACTGTATGGGACTTCAGATGAGGAAGAGGTCATTTCAAGTTGAATAACATATCCGAATATAATGAAATCAATAGCTAACTTTATTGAGCACCTACTATATGTGAGATACCAGCCTAAATGCTTTCCATATATTAATTCTCTTAATCTTTGCAACAACCCTGGTGATACTAGGGAGGATACAAAGGATCTAGAGCTTAAATAATTCGTTCACCCAGGATAAATAAATTGGGTTATATTCATACCTCAGACTATTATTATGCAGCAACGAGAATGAACAAAGTACAACTACATCAACAATGTGGAAGAATTTCATTAACATAATGTTAAGCAAAAGAAGACAGATGCAAAAGAACCCTTACTGTACAGTTCTATGTGGATACAGTACAAAATCGGGTAAAACTAATACATGTAGCAGGATGGTCAGGGAAGATGAAAATTTTGAATGGGTGATCAGGGTAGGCCTCACTGAGAAGATGACTAACACTGAACAAGACCTCATGGAGGTAAAGGAGTGAGGCATGTGGGTTTCTGGGGGAAGAACCAACTTGGCAGAGGAAAGAGAAGCAAAAGGGTCCCAAGGTGAGACATGTCTGGTAGAGGTAGGGAGAGTAATAAAATCAGGGGGCAAGTCATTTAGGGTCTTGTGGGCTACTCCAAGGACTTTGAGAGAAACAGAGGCATTATAGGACTTTGAGCAAGGGAGTCCTTTGAGGCTTCCTTTGAGGAAAGGTCCACCCTGAGTGCAGTGTAGATGACAGACTGTAGGGACAGGGGTAGGGACAAGTGAGGAGGCTGTTGCTATAACCCAGGTGAAAATTGAGAGTGGCTCAGATCAAGGTAGAAGCACTGTATGTGAAAAAGCTGGATTCCAGGTATTTTTTCAAGACAGGAGTTCCTGTCTAATTGAAAGTGGGGAGTGAAATAAAGAAGGGAGTCAATGAGGATTCCAGGGTTTTTGGCTTAACTGTAATTTTTAATTTCCATCAGCTGAGATGTGGAGAGGACAGGTTTTGAGGTTCCAGAGATCAAATGTTCAGTGTTGGACCTACTGACTTTGAAATGTTCTCTTAGAGGGGCACCTGGGTGGCTCAGTCCAACTTCAGCTCAGGTCATGATCTCGTGGTTTGTAAGTTCGGGCTCTGTGCTGACAGCTCAGAGCCTGAAGCCTTCTTTGGATTCTCTTTCTGCCCCTTCCCCAGGCACGTGCACTCTCTCTCTTTCTCAAAACTAAAAAATAAAACACTAAAAAAAAAAAAAGAAAAAGAAAGAAATGATTAGATACCCAATAGGAGATGTCAAGTACATATATGTGTCTTCAAGTCTGGAGTTTGGGAGAGAAGTCTGCGATGAAGATATGCATTTGGTTGGGGCGCCTGGGTGGCGCAGTCGGTTAAGCGTCCGACTTCAGCCAGGTCACAATCTCGCGGTCCGTGAGTTCGAGCCCCGCGTCGGGCTCTGGGCTGATGGCTCGGAGCCTGGAGCCTGTTTCCGATTCTGTGTCTCCCTCTCTCTCTGCCCCTCGCCCGTTCATGCTCTGTCTCTCTCTGTCCCCAAAATAAATAAACGTTGAAAAAAAAATTTTTTTTAAAAAAAATAAAAAAAAGATATGCATTTGGGAGTCATCAGCACAAAAATGCTATTTCAAGTCAGGAGATTGATGTTCATGACACACGCAGGTTGGGTAAAGGGCTGGGGTGAAGGCTTGACTGGAGTCAGTTTAAGAATGCATGACAGGAGGGGGCCTGGGTGGCTCAGTCTGTTAAGCATATGACTTCTGTTCAGGTCATAATCTCACATTTCGTGAGCATGAGCCCCACTTTGGGTGAACATGAACCCCACTTAGGGTAAGCCCCCCCTTCTCTCTCTGCCCCTCCTGGGATACTCTCTCTCTCTCTCTCTCTGCCCCTTGCTCACTTGCACGCTCTCCCTATCTCGCTCAAAAAAAAAAAAAAAAAAAAAAGGGGGCGCCTGGGTGGCTCAGTCGTTAAGCGTCCGACTTCAGCTCAGGTCATGATCTCGCGGTCGGTGAGTTCCAGCCCCGCGTCAGGCTCTGTGCTGACCGCTCAGAGCCTGGAGCCTGTTTCGGATTCTGTGTCTCCCTCTCTCTCTGACCCTCTCCCATTCATGCTCTGTCTCTCTCTGTCTCAAAAATAAGTAAACATTAAAAAAATTTTAAAAAAAAGAAAAGAAAAGAAAAAAAGAATGAATGGCAGGAAGGAAATCTGACTGTAAGTATGGATAACTCTTCCAAAAAATTTTGCTGTGGTTGGAGACCTGGAAGAGGGGATAAGAGAATCATTTTGAATGTTTAAGAACTGAACTCATCTCAACTATTGTAATGAAGCTCAGGATAAAATTCTTACCTGGTTCTTGCTAATTTTTCTGCTCTAATTTTCCATACTAGAGAGGCAGTCTCTTAATTTAGTCACATCAGCTGAGGCACAGATCCCTAAAACCATGCCTCTGCTCATCAGTTCACTGGGCCTGAGCTGTGCACCCTTTCCTCAAACTTGGCTAAATCCTAACTAGTTCTTCACATTTTTTAGTAAGAGTCAAGTTTTTCTAGAAGCATTTCTGAACCTCCCCAGGCAGGATCTGATTGTATTCCTCTACTTCCAGAATGTATTGTGGATGTCTCCGGCGGCTTCATAACAGTTGTCGAAGGATTTACTGAACGGTTAGTAGGTCTGATTGGACCACAGTAATAGAAGACAAAGGAGGAAACTAGTACCGCATTTCGTAGAATAAAACCCATTGTGAAGAGAATACAAACTGCCAATAGTATCAGATATATAAATACATTCATGAAAATTGTTATAAAATTAAATGTCTTAGTCATTGGTTGCTGATATGCTAATGAAGAGGTTATTCCTACCCTATCTTTGTTCAAATGATTTGCATGTATTATGCAAATAAACAGAACTATCGAAAGAATGCCTACAGTGCACGGTGCCGACGATACACTCCCCTGGACCTCAGGATTGGCCTGTCTATCCACTTCATTTGCATGACGTGATTTAATAACTAGAAGGCCCCACCCCTCTGGAGCTTTCGCCCCTTACAAATGGACGCGTGTGTCGGGGACTCTTCCCTATTATCTAGGCTCCGCCCTCCGGCAGCTAATCCTTTCTGTCCCCTGCGTTCGCTCGGTCTCCTCCACTGAAAGCACTATCAGCCTTGCATCGTTTCCTTCATTTTCGCATCCCTACGTCTCACCGCTCCCATCTTTCCACGAACGCACGACGCACGCTCCGCCTCTCCTCCCTTCCCCCCCCCCCCCCCGCCCCTACTCGTCGTGCAAATTCTGCGCCCCAACCGCCCGGCCGACAGACGCTGCATTCCCGCCCCCTCTACGCGTCTTAACGGCCGACGCCGGGGGCGCGTCTCTTTAGCCAACCGGCGTCCTAGCGCCTGTAAGTCCCTCCTCTTTATGCAAATAACCTGTGCCTGCTCCGCACGCCCTGCTTTTTTTTTTTTTTTAAATAGGGACAGCCCTCGAAGTAAAGAAGGATAGGCTGGGAAGTGCCCCGCCCTTTATGCAAATCAAGGGGCGTGTCGTGCGCTGAGGGAGGCGGGAGGTGGGGGGGGTGCTCCCGGGGGCGGCGGTTGCCCGGATGGGCCGTTAGTCGGAGCCCAGCCGCGGAGTGAGCGAGGGAGACGGGAGGAGCCGAACCCGGCGCCATCCGCCGCCATCCGCCCCCGCCCCACCGCCATCCCACCTCGGGGAGCCCCTAGGCCCCGGTCCCGGACCCCCGCGCACCCGGCCAGGTGAGTCTGGGGAGCCGAGTGCTAACGCCCTTTTCCGGCGCGGGAGCGGTGGTGGCGGCGGCGGCGGCGGCAGTGGCGGGCCGGGGGGAGGAGAAGCTGCCATTAGCCGCCGCCATTTTGTCCTCCTGCTGCTGGGGCTTGCCTGCCCCTCCCCCTCCGATACCCCCAGCTTGGTACCCGCACCTCCAACCCCTCACACAGAGTGTATGCCCTGCCCCTAATCACCCACTGTCCTGGTTTCTTGGAGTGACCCCTTTCTTGGGCCGGTAATTCCACACCATCCGTTGCGCTCTTGGCCTCTTCACCCCAATCTGTGGGTCCCCTTCGCTACAGCCACTCTGGGGTGGGCCGCGCCCGACGATCCTCGGAGTGTCTCCTTTCCTCCATATTGGACCCCCTCCACCATCAACCAGTGCTTGGGTTCCCCATTCTTGACCCCCCTGTTCGCGTCGAGTCACTCCCACCCTGGAACCCTGTTTTTATCCTGCATCCTTGATTTTTACGTTCCTCAGTCTTCCTCTGCTTTTTAGTTTTTCCTGTGTTTTTTCCCCTCTGTGACTCAACCCCCGTTTTCTTCTTGGGTGTCTTGACGTTGCCCTTTTACTTTGTTCTGTCTTTACCGTTTCTGCTTGAGTGTATTATCTTCCACCTGCTTTCGTGTTGATCCTTCTTTATTAGTGTTATTCCACTATTCTGTGTCCTTTTCTTTCATATATTTATTTTCAAACATTCAGAGTCTTTAAACACCTACAGAGCAACCCCCATTCCCTCATCTTACCTGTCTTAAAGTTCTCCCTGATTTTCATCCTGATTTTACCCACTTTTTGCCCTGTGTTTGCCTGGATTTCCCACCACCTTCCATCTCTTTCCTGTACGCCATTCTTTCCTATAAATGAATGCCTGGTCACTCAGGAACTGACTGATGATGCAGAGTTTGGCCTGCTTAGGGAGGAAGGGATATTGGGGAAAGAAATGACTGCTGATGGATATTCTTACTGAGGGTAGGAAAATGAAGTTGGTTCTGGTTTTGGCCCTATGATTATGGAGTGTGCTTGAGGTAGCTCCATAATGTTGTTTTTCTCACATCTACGTAGGGTTAGTCAGAGCCCAGCAGTGTTCATTTCATCTTGACACAAGATTTTTTTCCAGGAGCTGGGATAGGGGCAAGTGCAGGAAATGATGGGGTGAATGTTCCAAATACTTGGGGTTCTGTAGCTTGGGAGTATGTAGAGCCCCAGTTGTTCCATAAGGAATTACCTGGCACCAGCCCTCAGTCTGGCTAAGCAAGCTCGTAAAATTGTTAAACTCCCAGCATACCTTCGTGCAAACCTCCCCAGATGGGAGTGAGGCTTCTGGGAAAGGAACCTGGGGCGCAGTTAGGGAGTTGGTGGTCTAACAAGTGGGGGATCTGAAGTTCTGTTACTTGCAGAATGGAGCTTTATGCCTTTTTCTGCTTTTGTCTAAGGCTGGGACTTGTCATATTTTATTGTACATCTCTGGAATGATTTCTGTGGGGGGAGAAGAGATTATGAAGAGAGATAATGAAGTAGCTGCTACCCTTTATAGCCTGGCACAAAAGGAAGAGTGTGTTTACTACTAGGAGGATACTAAATTTTTTATCTGGATTTGCTTGGCAAGAGGTGTCTGGGGGAAAGAGGCACCATGGCATTTGGGCTCTGTGGGAGTTTAAGGGACTGGGGACTTTGAATAGGCTGGAGGCAAAGACACCAGAGGGCCACATATCTGGGTCCCTAATGAGAACAAAAAGGACCATCTAGGTTTCTTTTGGAGTTAGTAAAGGGAGCAGAGACTGAAACACTTGGTGTCTGGCCCACAGGCTCCGGCACGTTTTGGGGGAGGTGCCTGCAGGACCCAACGTACTCAATGAGCTTCCAGCGCAATGTCCGATCGCTCGGGGCCGACTGCCAAGGGGAAGGATGGAAAGAAGTATTCCTCGCTCAACCTGTTTGATACGTATAAGGGCAAGTCCTTAGAGATCCAGAAACCCGCTGGTGAGGGTCCTGCGAAGATGTTCCTAATTCCTAGAGGCTGGGCATACATTTTAAAGCTCTTTGAAGGGAAATGGTTATAGTGCAAATATCAAAAGACTAGAGAAACACTAGACACTTCCGAGTTTTATTTTAGGTCCCATAGGGGACGTTGGTCTTTGGATGAACACCATTTACCCTCCTACAAAGGCGTGTCTGTAGTTCCCTGTCTTTGGACACGTAAGAACCGGAGGAAGAAAAACGTGGATTTGGAGAAGTCTGGGGCCAGCTTGCTTCCTGCAGGCTCAAGATCAACCATCCAACAGAGAAGCATCAAGTGTAATGCATCTTAGTTTTTCCAGTGGAATTTCAGGGATTGCTGAAGGCAAAGAAAGGAGTGGTTTCTAAAAGGAGTTTGGCTATAAGACATTAAGGGCATATAAATGGGATTTAGGAGAGAAAGCTGTCAGATCACCCATGTGGGATGTTTTTTCACCCTCTCATCTTTTCTCCAGTTGCCCCTCGCCATGGCCTGCAGAGTCTCGGGAAAGTTGCCATTGCCCGGCGTATGCCACCCCCAGCCAACCTTCCAAGCCTGAAAGCCGAGAACAAAGGCAATGACCCCAACGTCTCACTAGTGCCGAAAGACGGAACAGGATGGGCAAGCAAACAGGAGCAGTCCGACCCCAAGAGGTAGACAGAGGCCTGGGGGATCTAGAGTGATGAGTATTTTAACTTTGAACTTCAGAATGAGTTGGGGCTTGGTCTAGCCCAGCCACATAAGATCCAGAGACAGAGGGAAGCCCCTTTCTTGGCTATTCCAGGACTCCTGTTAGAGGACTAAGGAATGACACTTTCAGCTTTCTGTCAGGTGGCAGGAAGGCATCAACAGACGGCCTACACAGGGTAACTAGGTTATAGTATTTTGTTGTAAATACTTGTGAACAGTAACAAGTGGGCCTGGGTTCACTTATCCTCCATGAATCGGAGAAGTAGGGGAGGGCATCGCAGATTCTGGATAACTTTCCTGTCCTACCATCCCTTTAGTTCCGATGCCTCAACCGCTCAGCCGCCGGAATCGCAGCCACTGCCGGCTTCACAGACGCCTGCCTCCAACCAACAGAAACGACCCCCAGCAGCCCCCGAGGTATGTGAAGAACTGGATGTTACTGAAGGGCTGGAGGCAAGAATGGTTTGTAGCTCCACCACCCACCATCACGATTTATTTTTCTGCTTCCCCAGAACGCTCCTTCGGTTCCAAGCGGGGTAAAGTCCTGGGCACAAGCCAGCGTCACCCATGGAGCACATGGAGATGGTGAGTGCAGGGCTGCTTGGGGAGCTTGCTCAGTGCTCTTGTGGTAGGTAGGAGCCCTGCACTATACCTTCAGCAAAGTGTTCTCAGTCCTCTGGCTAAATTTTGGGCCCCGTATTCAGTTTCATGAGCCACATAAGCAAATTCATGTGTCTTACTGGAGGGTGAAGTGGTGTTCCAGAGCTGACCTTGTTTCTTGGGGAATGAGTATGCAGTACGTAGGGGGTGAATTTTAAGACAGGAACTTGATGATCTGGTGCCTATCAGAGCCTTCCACTTTCATGGTACGTTGTTTCATGGTAAATATGCTTCTGTCTTCTGTGCACCCCAACAGGTGGAAGGGCATCAAGCCTACTGTCACGATTCTCTCGCGAGGAATTTCCGACCCTGCAGGCGGCTGGCGACCAGGACAAGGCTGCCAAGGAAAGGGAGTCTGCCGAACAGTCGTCTGGGCCCGGACCAAGCCTCCGCCCCCAAAGTGAGTGGTTGCCATTTGTGAGTTGAGTGGGTGGTGAGTGGTTGGTTATTTTTTGCCCAGAGCAACACCTTATTCTATCTCAGAGCCAAGTGTTGGCTTATTCACCTTCTTCTCCATCATTTTAAAGCTATGTTCCTTCTTTGCTTTTTCCAAAATAAAGATTCTACAACTTGGAGGGACGGAGGTGGGCGTGGCCCTGATGAGCTGGAGGGCCCAGACTCCAAACTTCATCACAGCCATGATCCCCGGGGGGCGCTACAGCCTTCAGGCCCACCCCAGTTCCCTCCATACCGCGGAATGATGCCGCCCTTTGTGAGTTTGCACATCTAGTTTTTGAGTGGTTGTGCTTGAAGCTTGAGATTTAGCAATTAGCACTTAGTTTTTGGAGGGGGCAGAGAGAAAGCAGGGGCCTATGACAGAGGGGAGGACAATAGGTTTAGGAAGCTGGTTGGCTCTTTGTCCCTCTAAGCAGCTGCTGTTGGGACGTTTTGCAGATGTATCCCCCGTATCTCCCGTTCCCTCCGCCCTATGGACCCCAGGGGCCTTACCGATATCCTACTCCTGATGGGCCCAGGTGAGTAACCCAGCTCTGGGTTTGTGATTGGGGACGGGAAGCCTACTAGGAAGGGAGATGATCTTCAAGGCCCAGAGTCTTCTATGTGTATTTTTTTGGTTTTGTTTTCTTTTGTTTTTGACATTTATTTACTTATTTTGAGAGAGGGGGAGCAAGCGGGCAAGGGGCTGAGAGAGAGGGAGACAGAGAATCCAAGCAGGCTCCACACTGTCAGCGCAGAGCCTAATGTGGGGCTCAAACTCACAAGAACTGACAAACCGTGAGGTCATGAGCTGAGTGAAATCAAGAGTTGGACACTTAACCGGCTGAGCCACCCAGGCACCTCTTGTATGTGGTTCTGTAACATGCTTTTACGCTCTCTCTCCCGTTTGTCTTTTCATATGCAGCCGTTTCCCTCGTGTGGCGGGCCCTCGGGGCTCAGGGCCGCCCATGCGCCTTGTAGAACCTGTGGGTCGGCCTTCGATTCTTAAAGAGGATAATCTCAAAGAGTTTGACCAGTTGGACCAGGAGAACGATGATGGTTGGGCAGGTTAGTGGATATGAAGGATGAAGTGTTTTGGTCTCAAAAGGCAAAATCCCCTGAATAAATAGGGGGTTGTGTTGGGAGAAAAGGAGACACCAAAGGGTAGGGCAGACACGGGGGAAAGCCAAGTCCTGGTAAAGAACTGGGAGGTGTGGGAATGCCAAGACTCACAGTGGCATTCACTTCACTCAGAGGGGGGTTGGCGTTTCCAGTAGTGCATCCTGTTACGTAGTTCTAGACCCCTTTGAAAGTTACCTGAGATTGGAGACAACACTTGGGTTATTGCTTTTCGCTTTTCCCTCAGGGGCCCATGAAGAGGTTGACTACACTGAAAAGCTCAAGTTCAGTGATGAGGAAGATGGGCGAGACTCTGATGAGGAGGGAGCTGAGGGCCAGTGAGTTCAGAGGCTCAGTTTTTCTCGAAGTAATAAACTCTTAAGTGAGCTGTTTTACAGCTGATTTTAATTCCACTGTTGGTCTGCTCACAGCAAGGAGTCCCAGTCAGCTGCTGGTGAGGAACGGCCCCCTGAAGCAGATGGCAAAAAGGGCAACTCCCCCGGCAGCGAACCGCCCCCTCCCAAGACGGCCTGGGCAGAGACCTCTCGGCCTCCAGAGACAGAGCCGGGGCCTCCTGCCCCAAAGCCTACCCCACCCCCACCTCACCGGGGCCCCGCCGGGAACTGGGGCCCCCCTGGGGACTACCCAGTGAGTGTCTACAATGAGGGGTCAAGAAGGGTCAGTTGTGGGAGATGAGTGTTGGCTGAGAAGTTGAAGCAGTAGTAATAGAGGAAACTGGAGGGAGGGCCAAGAATGGGCTACAGGACGTGTAGAGCAGTAGAGTATCTCTGCAAAGGTCTGGAACATCTTTGGTGTTAAGGGAGTCTGGGTTATAAAAGGAAATTGGGATGCTAATGAGGAAGAACAAGGAGACCTGGGTGTCTCTGAAAGGAGAGAAGAAACAAGATTAGGATGAGTTTGCCCCTACCCAGAGAGGCCACTAACCCAAGGCCGGTTCCTGCACCCGCAGCTAGAGACAGTTGATCAGTCTGTGCAAAGATCAAAAACCTGACTGACACGTCTGGCCTTGCCGGATCTGCCCATTGACAGGATCGGGGGGGGCCTCCCTGCAAGCCCCCAGCACCCGAAGACGAGGATGAGGCCTGGCGGCAGCGGCGAAAACAATCTTCATCAGAGATCTCCTTGGCTGTGGAGCGGGCCCGGCGACGCCGAGAAGAGGAAGAGCGCCGCATGCAGGAGGAACGCCGGGCAGCCTGTGCCGAAAAGCTCAAGCGACTTGATGAGAAGTTTGGGGCGCCTGACAAGCGGCTCAAAGCAGAGCCTGCTGTCCCACCTGCTGCCCTTCCTGCCCCGGCTCCACCACCTGCAGTCCCCAAAGAACTCTCTGCGCCTCCAGTTCCTCCACCAGCACCAGCCCCAACACCAGAAAAAGAACCAGAAGAGCCGGCCCAGGCCCCTCCTGCCCAGTCCACCCCCACTACAGGTGTGGCTCCAGCTCCCACCCTGGTGAGTGGTGGTGGCAGTACCAGTAGCACCAGCAGTGGCAGCTTCGAAGCCAGCCCAGGTATGGAGATGGGGCTAGGGTACTACCAGGTGTCCCAGCTCTTCAGTGTTTGGGCTGAGGGTACAGGTGGTATGGGTGGGAGGAAATGAAGTTGGTTTATTGGACTGTGGCAGATGAAAAAAGCTCTTTGCTCGTGTGGATATTTGAATTCCTGGATACGTAGTGACCTAAAACCACTTCGTATAAGCTCAGTCTGGAGCAAGGGGTAGAAGGCGTCTGTCATTTTGGTGGTTTCGTGGGAATTTAATGCCACCGTCATTGTTCTTAAAAGTAGGTGCTTATCTTGAGAGAGGGAGGTGAGAGCTGAGGTGATGGGTATTCGTGGCATACCTGTTGGTGTACTGGGCCACTGATGATTATCTTTTTTATCAACGCAGTGGAACCCCAGCTGTCCTCAAAAGAGGGTTCTGAACAACCAGAAGAGGTTCCTTCTCCTGCCACAACCCCTGCCCCGAAGGTGGAACCCAAGGGTGATGGGGTTGGTCCCAGCCGACAGCCCCCCAGCCAGGGCTTGGGCTACCCCAAATATCAGAAGTCATTGCCACCTCGTTTCCAGCGGCAGCAGCAGGTGAGATCAAGTTATTTCCCCCATTAAGAGCTGTTTCTGTCCCTGGCTTCGATGTTTATCCTGTTTGTAAGCTGCCTTCCGGGTCCCTCTACTACCTCTTGTCTCTCTTGTGTCTCTTTGGTTTCCATGTCGTCCAAGTGTTGATCACATCTGTGTATTAACTTTGCCTTGTTGTGTGTTTCTCTTTTTCTGTTGAGGGTGGTGTGGGGGTTTTGAGGTCTCTCTCGTCCCCTCTTCTGTCCTTGCCCAGGAGCAGCTTTTGAAGCAACAGCAACAGCAGCAGTGGCAGCAGCATCAACAGGGTTCTGCCCCACCCGCTCCAGTACCACCATCACCGCCCCAGCCTGTGACCATGGGGGCTGTGCCAGCTCCACAGGCTCCGCCCCCACCCCCCAAGGCCCTGTACCCAGGTGCTCTGGGCCGGCCCCCACCCATGCCCCCAATGAACTTTGATCCCCGGTGGATGATGATTCCTCCTTATGTGGACCCCCGGCTCCTCCAGGGCCGGCCCCCTCTGGACTTCTACCCTCCTGGTGTGCATCCCACTGGTAAGGGCCCTTGCATGGGAGTGGGTAGGGGACACTTCAGTCCCAGGAAGTGGGTATCGGCATCTTGCTGTGGGAATAAAGGGTCACCGGTGAAGGAGGTTGGGGCAGGTATGTGGTTGTATTGCTGAGGTGGCTCTTTGTTTCAGGACCATCTTTGGGAAAGAAACGGTGGTCTCTCATTGGCCAGGATTTACTTGGGGGGATTCATTGATTTAGTCTGGGGAAACTGAGCGGATAGGGTAACTCTTTCAGGAGTGTGCATCAGGCCCAGACTTGGCAGGTATAAGAGAGGAGTTGACATTGATGTGACTGACAGAAGCAAGTTGGGGAGATGCTTTTTGAGCTGCAGGGCCTGTCATGCAAGAGAGGGTTAGCTTCCTCATCCCTCTTGTTTTCTTAGGCTTAGTTCCCCGGGAGCGCTCAGACAGTGGGGGTTCAAGCTCAGAGCCGTTCGAGCGCCATGCACCTCCCCTGTTGCGGGATCGGGGCACCCCACCAGTGGATCCAAAGTTGGCCTGGGTAGGAGATGTCTTCACCACCACGCCCACTGACCCCCGCCCGCTCACCTCCCCGCTGCGCCAGGCGGCTGATGAGGATGACAAGGGGATGAGGTGAGTCTGTAGTGAAGTGAGTGCATTGCCACTGAAAGGGTCTGGGCTAGGAGAAAAGGTTCTTTGGATTATTGGTGCAGTGACAGGAATAAGTGTGAGAGGAGCGTCTGGGTGGTAATAAAGTGTTCTCTTTCTCCACCTAGTTGCAGTTTTTTTCATTCTAATTTCCACTTTTTTTGTTGCCCTTTTAGGAGTGAGACTCCTCCAGTACCTCCCCCACCACCCTATTTGGCCAGTTATCCAGGCTTTCCTGAGAATGGAGCCACTGGGCCCCCGATCCCTCGCTTCCCTCTGGATGAACCAGCTCCTGCAGGGCCCCGTCCACTCCCTTGGCCCCCAGGCAGTGATGAAGCCACCAAAATACAAGCTCCCCCGCCGAAGAAGGAAACCCCCAAGGAGGAGACTCCACAACTGACGGGGCCAGAAGCCAACCGAAAGCCTACCCGAGGAGTTGGAGGCCAAGGCCCCCCGCCACCTCGCAGAGAGAGCCGCACTGAGACCCGCTGGGGTCCTCGCCCAGGCAGTAGTCGTCGTGGGATCCCTCCAGAGGAACCAGGGGCCCCTCCCCGCCGTGCTGGGCCTATAAAGAAACCCCTGCCACCTACGAAAGCTGAAGAGCTCCCTCCCAAACCCCTGGAACAGTGTGATGAAAGCCCCAAGGTTCCAAAGCCAGACCTCCTCAAGACGGCAAAGGGGAAGATAGGGGTCCCCAAGGAGACCCCACCCAGTGGGAATCTTTCCCCTGCCCCAAGGCTTCGGAGGGACTACTCCTATGAAAGAGTGGGTCCTACCTCTTGCCGGGGCCGGGGCCGAGGCGAGTATTTTGCCAGAGGGAGGGGTTTTCGGGGCACCTATGGGGGCCGGGGGCGGGGAGCCCGAAGCCGAGAGTTCCGCAGTTACCGAGAGTTCCGAGGAGATGACGGGCGTGGAGGTAGTGCAGGTGGACCCAGCCATCCCCCTGCTCCCAGAGGCCGCACTGCCAGCGAGACGCGAAGTGAGGGTTCGGAGTATGAAGAAATCCCCAAACGGCGCCGGCAGAGGGGCTCAGAAACGGGTAGTGAGACCCATGAGAGTGATCTGGCCCCCTCAGACAAGGAGGCTCCTCCACCCAAGGAAGGAGTGCTCACCCAGGTTCCTCTTGCTCCTCCACCATCGGGAGCCCCTCCTTCACCAGCCCCAGCCCGATTTTCCACCGCCCGTGGTGGACGCGTCTTCACTCCCAGGGGAGTGCCGTCACGCCGGGGTCGAGGAGGAGGGCGGCCCCCTCCGCCCATTTGTCCAGGCTGGAGCCCTCCAACCAAGTCCCTGGCCCCCAAGAAGCCTCCGACAGCTCCTTTGCCACCGAGTAAGGAGCCTTTGAAAGAGAAGCTGATCACAGGGCCTCTGTCCCCCATAGCCCGGGGAGGCAGCAGTGGAGGCAGCAACGTGGGCATGGGTGTGGAAGATGGGGAGCGGCCCCGACGGAGGAGGCACGGGAGGGCTCAGCAGCAGGACAAACCGCCTCGGTTCAGGAGGCTGAAACAGGAACGGGAGAATGCAGCCAGAGGGACTGAGGGCAAGCCGTCTTCCCTAGCCCTTCCAGCCCCTGCCTCTGGAGTGGAGGAGACACTCACGACAGTTTCCATGCCCCCACCCCCGCGCCGGGCAGCTGCCAAGTCTCCCGATCTGTCAAACCAGAACTCCGATCAAGCCAACGAGGAATGGGAGACTGCGTCAGAGAGCAGTGACTTTGCCAGTGAGCGCAGGGGGGACAAGGAGGCTCCCCCACCAGCATTGCTGGCCCCCAAAGCTGTGGGAACTCCCGGGGGCAGTGGAGGCGGAACCGGACCAGGCATTTCAACCATGTCCCGTGGAGATTTAAGCCAGAGAGCCAAGGATTTGAGCAAGCGGAGCTTCTCAAGTCAGCGGCCTGGCATGGAAAGGCAGAACCGGCGCCCAGGCCCTGGCAGCAAGGCTGGCAGCGGTGGCAGCAGCAGTGGAGGAGGTGGGGGATCTGGAGGGAGGACTGGCCCAGGGCGAGGAGACAAGAGGAGCTGGCCCTCTCCCAAGAATCGAAGGTGGGTAGGGACAGGCTATTAAGTTTATTCTAAGGTTAGACTGAGGGGGAAGGGAGAGAATCTGAAGGAAAGGGAAGTTGGGCACCATGGACTTTGAGATCTAAGGGCACATGGGCTGCTGGGCGCTGGAACACCCACATGTAGGGAAAATAGTCGGAAAGCAGTTGATTGAGTCTGGAGCGTGTGTGTATTGTATGCATATTCTCTGTTCTTTGCTCTCTATTCTGTAGACCCATGCCATACACCTAGAATTTGTTAGATGTGCTTAGAAACACCTGGAATTTAACAGGGAGGTGGGAGAAGTTGGAAGACTTGACTGGTAGGGAAAGAGTTAACAATTCCATGAATATTAGAGTTGATGCTCTGTTCTCTTCAGCAGACCTGAGGAGCGTCCCCCAGGGCTTCCTCTGCCTCCCCCGCCTCCCAGCAGCTCGGCTGTCTTCCGCCTGGACCAAGTTATCCACAGCAACCCTGCTGGCATCCAACAGGCTCTGGCCCAACTCAGCAGCCGCCAAGGGAGTGCAGCTGCACCAGGGGGGCACCCAAGGCCCAAGCCTGGGCCTCCCCAAACCCCCCAGGGCCCCTCCCCTCGGCCCCCAACTCGATATGACCCTCAGAGGGCCAACAACAGCGTCGGTTCGGGTAAGCTGGAGGGGCTAAGGGTGGGAATGTCTCCATCCCCAGAAAAGGTCAGGTGCTAAAGGGGGCAGAGTCTGCCCTGGGGACCTTGATGATGGGTGTCTGCACTGACCAAAGGTGGAAGGCTTGGGAGGGGCTAACAGGAAAAACTAGGATCAGATGTAGACCAAGGCAGATGCTGACGGATTTCCCCTTTTCCCCAGACCCCCACTTCGAGGAGCCAGGGCTGATGGTGAGGGGGGTGGGCGGAACTCCCCGGGACTCTGCCGGGGTTAATCCCTTCCCCCCGAAACGGCGGGAGCGGCCTCCCAGAAAACCGGAGCTGCTGCAGGAGGTGAGGGATGGAGCTTGAGATTGTGTTTCACTGCTCTTACTCCTAAAGGTTCTCACTTATGTTTTCTCCACTTTCTCCTGTTCTGTCATTGCGTCCTTACCCCCAGATTCTCCATTATTAGTCACTTCTTGTCTCCCTTTTTGTCCCACACCTCATTCCCACCTCACTTATGTTTTGTTTCTGGCCTTTCTCACCTTTAGGAATCTTTGCCGCAGTCTCATAGTTCTGGATTTTTGGGCCCCAAGCCTGAGGGCCCAGGCCCTCAGGGAGAGTGCAGAGAGGCAGGGACAGAGGCCCTGACTCCTCACATCTGGAACCGTTTACATACTGGTGAGTACAAGTGAGCGGTGGTTGAAAAGGGCGATGTCAAAGAGCCAAGAGGGCAAGGTGGCCTCTGGACTGCCTCTCATCTCTGCTGTCTGGTGCTCTACCCAGCCGCTAGCCGGAAGAGTTACCGGCCTGGCTCCATGGAGCCCTGGATGGAACCCTTGAGCCCTTTTGAGGATGTTGCTGGAACAGAGGTAAGTGACGATGGGAAGGGAGTGTCTGAGCTGGGATTCTCTTGAGCACTGGTAGTGCTTCTCCACCTGGTCTGGGTTGTCCAGGGCTATTTGCCCACATAATTTCTCCCTTCAGTTTGTATTTTGTAAACATTAGGTACTGACTGCTGACTTGACTTATTTTGATTTAACTTTTTTTCCACTCCTCTCAGATGAGTCAGTCTGACAGTGGGGTGGACCTGAGTGGGGATTCTCAGGTGTCATCAGGTCCCTGCAGCCAGCGAAGTTCCCCTGATGGAGGACTCAAGGGGGCAGCAGAGGGGCCTCCCAAGCGGCCTGGAGACCCCTCACCCCTGAAAGCTGTTCCTGGTGAGGGTTCACCTGGCTCTGAATCCTCTGAACCTCCTAGGAGACGGCCACCTGCTCCCCTAGATGGGGACAGAAAGGTAAAAGACCAAAAACGAGGAATGTTTCTGGGCCTCTGACTTTGGCCCTACATTTGTCGTCTCCTCTGTGCTTCTGTGTTTTGGGGATTCTTTCATTTGGGAGACGTGACTTGACTTCCTTTACTTCCCCAATGTAGGAGCTGCCCCGGGAGCAGCCTTTGCCCCCTGGCCCCATTGGCACAGAACGGTTGCAGCGTTCGGACCGAGGCCCAGAGCCCGGATCCCTCCGGCCGTCCCATCGATCTGGGCCCCCGGTCCAGTTTGGCACCAGTGACCAGGTCTGCATGGGCAGGATCTGAGTACCTTGGGTTGGGTGAAGAGGGGAAAATCTGGAGGTGGGATGTGGAGGATACAGGTCTTGAGTCATGGGACAATCTCCCTTGCATCACTACCACAGGACTCGGACTTGCGCCTAGTGGTAGGAGACAGTTTAAAAGCAGAGAAGGAGTTAGCATCAGTCACTGAGGTGAGTGGGAGAATGAGTTTGGTGGAAAGGCCTTCAGTTTTTGGAAAAAATGTCTGGGTGTGACCTGGAATCCAGGAAGCCCAAACATTGCTTCTGACAAGGCTTTTTCTTCATAGGCCATCCCTGTATCCCGAGATTGGGAGTTACTCCCCAGTGCTTCTGCCTCAGCTGAGCCACAATCCAAGAACCTGGGTCCTGGGCACTGTGGCCCAGAGCCCAGTTCCTCAGGCCAGCGTTTGTACCCTGAGGTCTTCTATGGCAGCCCTGGGCCTCCCAATTCTCAGGTAGGTCCTATTTCCTGTCCCATGACCCCTTTCTGCCTGCTGCCCCTTAGTGTCTGTCTTTCTGATTTGTGTAGTTGTAAAATGCCATTTTGTTATTTCATTTTTCTCCTTGGCTTTTACTGTAGTAGGTGGGGTGGGAGATCTTTTCTTGACCAGAAAAATGAGCTATTCCAGCCTTGCTCTCCCTCAGGTCTCAGGGGGAGCCATAGACTCTCAGTTACATCCCAACAATGGAGGCTTCCGCCCTGGGACACCCTCACTTCACCCTTACAGGTGAGACTCAATGACTGTTGATCTCAGAAGGACACGCAACTGTGTCTCAGTGGGAGGGAAGGGGAAGACCTGTTTCTGGGGTATGAAACACTAGTAGACTTGACTTGGAACAAACGATTCTGGTTTCCTGACTCCTTCTCCCCACCTGACTTTTTCCCCCCCTCCAGATCACAGCCCCTGTACCTCCCCCCGGGCCCAGCGCCCCCCTCGGCACTGCTTTCTGGGGTAGCTGTCAAGGGCCAGTTTTTGGATTTCTCCGCACTGCAAGCAACAGAGCTAGGGAAGCTGCCAGCTGGGGGAATCCTCTACCCTCCACCTTCCTTCCTCTACTCTCCAGCTTTCTGCCCCAGCCCTTTGCCCGACCCACCCTTGCTTCAGGTGAGAGGTGGGCAGGTGCTGGGCTTCGGGAGTTAGGGGTGGGGGAGAATGCTTTTGGGAGTTGACATTTCTCCCTGTTGTCTCCCAACAGGTGCGCCAGGATCTGCCATCCCCCTCAGATTTTTATTCTACTCCTCTGCAACCTGGTGGCCAAAGTGGGTTCCTCCCCTCAGGGGCCCCTGCCCAACAGGTACCTTTTGTTACTTGTCCCTCATTGTTTCTCTACCCAATTTCTAGCTTTTTTGTCTGACTCTGTTTCTGGTTTTATGACCTTCCTCCCTGCCCTTAATACCCTCCCCTCGACATTATTTCTTAACTACAGATGCTTCTACCCATGGTGGACTCACAGCTGCCTGTAGTGAACTTTGGCTCCCTGCCACCAGCGCCACCTCCTGCCCCACCGCCCCTTTCTCTGTTACCTGTGGGCCCTGCTCTGCAGCCCCCCAGCCTGGCTGTGCGGCCCCCACCTGCTCCTGCTACTCGGGTGCTGCCTTCACCTGCCAGACCCTTCCCCCCTAGCTTGGGGCGAGCCGAGGTAAGGTATAGGAACTGAAGTGCAAGGGAACTCCTAAGAGCTAGGGGTAGGGATTCAGAATCTCCAGGTGAATTGGGTTGGGAGGCAGGAGGCTCATGAATTTTTTTTCCTTCAGCTGCACCCAGTGGAACTAAAGCCCTTCCAGGATTATCGGAAACTGAGCAGCAACCTTGGGGGACCTGGGTCGTCACGTACTCCCCCAGCTGGAAGGCAAGAGGAGGGAGTGGGGATGCAGACTGCTCACCCTTAAGGGCTTTCTTACTAAGGGGCCAGGGAACAAGGGTCAGGCTTGCCTTAAAAACTTTTTCCTTTAGGTCATTCTCTGGCCTCAATTCCCGTCTCAAGGCCCCACCATCTACCTATAGCGGAGTCTTCCGCACCCAGCGCATCGACCTCTACCAGCAGGTGAAGGGCAGACCCCTGTGGCCCCAAGTCTGAATCCAAGAGTTACCATCTGAGTTCCTGTCTTTTCCATCCCTGACTTCCCAGTATGACCTCTATGTACCCATATCCTAGGCCTCCCCACCGGATGCCCTGCGCTGGATGCCGAAGCCTTGGGAGCGGACAGGGCCACCTTCTCGAGAGGGGCCTTCCCGACGGGCAGAGGAGCCTGGGTCTCGAGGGGACAAGGATCCTGGGTTGCCCCCACCCCGCTGAGGGAGTTCCCCTTGCCCCCCACCCCCCGGGGCTTGTATATAGATTATAAATATATAAGGGGGAAAGGGGTGGGTGGGGAGGGGTTGTGGGGCTGGGGCCTCACTTCCCCTCCACCCCCCTCCCCTGGTCCCCTATCCCTGGGGCCGTTTGTTAAAAAAGAGTAATAAAAGGATTAAAAAATTTTTCTGAAATGATTTTGGGGATGGGTTGGTTGTTTGCAATCTTTTTGTACCATAGTACAGTCCCCAGTGAAGTGGTTTTACGGAATTTACTTACCCCAGTGATCTGTTGTAACGAGCGATCTCAAAATTTGACCATTTTATTGTATATTGAAGTCTCACGGACTGGGAATTAGAGCTGGCTTCCACTGGGCGATCGGTTTCTTGTGCCAGTGAGTGAGGTCTGTTGGTTACCAGTCTGCAGCTGATGGTTGGGCTGGTCACATAGGGCTACCCTCAGGTGTCTGGGGCTTTGGTGGCACACCTGGAAGGTAGAATCCCACTGGACTGTCACTAGGGACATCAGTGACAATTATGTCCTTGAGCTAGTGCTCAAAGAGGTCCTGGTGGCTGCTGTAAAGTGTAGGACCTGGCCTTAGCAGGGCTCTTCTGCCACATCCAGTTGGTCCAGCACGGAGCTAACAAACAGGGAGGGGACCACAACTGCATCTCAAAGGGAGTAGCAAAGGATTGGCGTCCTTGTGTCGTTTTGGTCCTGGCTACAAACTTGAGAGGACATGCCTTTAAAGTTGTCATGGACTCCGTTCAAGCATGAACAGTAGGCTCCTTGGACCAGGTAGAGGAGTTCCACCATTGTCAAACTTGGCTAGGCCTGCTAAGAGTGTATTGAGGTCTGCAGCTGCTTGGAAATTAAAAGGCTTTTTACTGGATAGTCTGACAGCCCTACGCTAGCCTGGAGTAAGTTTTGTTCTCTCTGAACTCTTATTCACATGTAAAATGCTTTTGGGGTGCCTGGGTGGCTCAGGCGGTTAAAGGTCAGGATCTCAGTTTGTGAGCTCAAGCCCCAAATAGTGGAACTCTGGCGAGGACAACCGGGAACCTGCTTGGGATTCTCTCTCCCTCTCTGCCCATCCCCAACTCGCACGCATAGGCCCTCACTCTAAAAAAAAAAAAAAAAAAAAAAAAAAATGCTCCTGCATGAAAATGTTCCCTGTAAAGGGCTGTCGCTGTCAACAGGCTCATTTTAGTGTTGTGCTACATGAACAGTAAACCATGGTAGTGCCCATCTCCCAGGGAAAGGTTAAAAGTGGTCTTACACAGCTAGGTTCCTAGAAATTCTTAATTTTAAACAAGTTCAGAGAAGACAATGTACTGTTTTCATTTTTGAGAGGGCGTGTGTGAGTGGGGGAGGGGCAGAGAGCAAGGGGGAACAGTTTCTGAAGCAGAGAGCCAGATGGGGGCTCAAAACTCCTGAACCCTGAGATCATGACCGGAGCCGGAGTCAGACACCCCTGAAGTACTTAGGCTATTTAAGGAAGACAATTTAGAGACCAAAGAGCCAGGAAAATCTGACTTTTATTTCTTAAATACTGTGAAGGAAGATGGGGGAAATGGTCCCCTGATGAGGGAGGGCCACAAGAGCTAGGGATCATCAGCAAAGGCCTGGTGGGCATTAGGGAAGCGCTGGGGGCTGTAGTTGGGGTCTTCCTGCAGTCGCTTTTGTATATCAGCCCGGAGCTAGAGAGAGAGAGCAAGCAGGTCGGAGGGGCAGCGGCCAGGCCCCTAGGATCCCAGCAAGCACGCAAGGCCATCCCTTAGAAGCTAACACTTCCCCACCAGCCACACTGTCAGCCCAATATGGTATCGCCGAGCCTTCCCAGATGCCACTAGGGAAAAACTCTTTAAAAAAATCACATGGTAGCCCCAGACTGACCAGTTCATCTCTGAAAGGATCAGAAAAGAGGGGCCCTAGCCCAACCCCTCCCACTAGACCATCCCTATCCTGCTTCAAGGTGGGGGCACCTGCTGCCTGTAGCTCTCCTGAACCTCTGGTGCCTCCAGGTCCCGGCTCAGGCTCTCGGGGCTCGTCAGGGGCCGAGCTCCGGCTGCCTTAGCTGCCCGGCTCACGGCCTCTGAGAGAAGCAGCTGGGGGCCCTCACCCTGCATCGTCTGGGGGACAGGGGGTCGGGAGGGAAAAGAGGATCAACGTCAGATCCAGTGCCACCACCCAGCTCACCCTTTCCAGGAGTCAACCACTGAGTTCCTATGCTAGTGGAGAGAAGGGGACTAGTCCAGGTGGTTTTGACAGCAGAGATACCTTCCTAGTTTTATTCGGCTCTGGCCGAAACATGGCATTTGAGTGTGCTGGACTCGCTCTTCAAAATAAGAGGGGCAGGATGAGTCAGGCCAGCCAGCACTCTGAGCTGGCTAGTCCACAAGAGGAAGCCCACCTTAAGGAAAATAGGCCCTAGTCACATTCCTAGCCACCAGGCAGCTGAGGGAGGACAGGACTGCTGGCAAATGCTAACGTGAAGGTGTGCTGCAGCGACCGTGAGCAAGTCAATCCCCGGGAAGGTGTCCTCAGCCATTAAATGACGGGACTAAACTAGGAAGAATTCCTTCTGACTCTGAGTAATTGGATTCTAAACACGACAGGGGAATTTGGATAAAGAGAGATCCTCAGGGAAGAAGCAGACCAACCTTGCGTCTCTTGGCAGGCATACCACTGAGGTAGGCATCGCTCAGGGGAGGCTGCGGCTTCACCTTCCGCTGGCTCTGAATGTCCTGCTGGATAATCGGAACCCACTCCTGGGGATGAAAAGGGGATGAGTAACTGGCACAACTTTCAGCTGCCTTGGCCCACCGGCCCACCTCCCGACACTTACTGGGGGGACTGCGGCCGCCCAAGGTTCTGTCTCAACTGAAGCTCCATCCTGTTCGTCACGGGAGCCGCCGCCCTCAGGAGCAGGAGGCGGACCTCGGGACATGGCCTCTTCTGCTGTTGTTCCAGGGGCTGGGGAAGCATTCTCCCGCTGGGAGCCAGACACGTGGGAAGACAAGGGCTTCAGCACACCCAGCTCCAGCCCTCCCGCCCCCGGTCCCCCACTCCACATCACCTGGCCCCTCAACTCTCCCTGGTACCTGAGGCTCAGGGGAAGTTCTCTCTGATCCCTGAACTTCCATTGGCTCCTCGGGAAGTGGCTATAAAATTGGAGAAGGAGAACACAGAAAGCTGTCTCAGGCCTCTCCAGTTCGCTCAAGTCCCCTGACCCCAGAGCCCATCTGGGTCCCTTACCTGGGGGGGATCACCAACCCTGCGAACATATCTGAGAATGGCATCAGGGCCTACGGGCATGTGCTCCAAAACCACCTGAAGCCTCAGTCCCATCATAGTGGTCAGCCAGCTCACCAAGGACGGGTTCACCCCACGAGACATGCGACGCTGAGGGCAAAAAGCAGCCTTAGAACACAGCATCTTCAACGAGCTCTTGAAAAGTGTCAAAGAGTAAAAGACGGCAGTTGGGGGAGAAAAAATAAAAACCGCAGGATACCAGAGAGAATGGAAACCCAAGGAAACAGAAGGCTGGGGCTCTGGGGCAGAGGTGGTGCTTACAATTCGGCCATTGATGACCGCGGCAAGCTCCATCTGCTGTCCCCCCAAGCAGTGCAGGTTGAGGGCCAGGCATTCAAACAGGCCCTGGTTACACAACTCAAGCAGGCGGGCCCCAAATCCACTGTCTGTGGGCAAGACACAAGGAGGAGATGCTGGCACCCGACAGCTCTGCACATCTAACACCCCCGCCCCCCGGCCCCCCGGCCCCGCTGCCCCTGACCTGTGCAGTGCAGCACATGAGCAGCGATGCTATTGAACTGCTCTTGGAGAAATTCCAGGTTTGTCCGGATGATGTCCACCCCTGGCTGAACCTGCACCAAAGACTGAGAAACAACACACACAAAGACCCTCCGAATCAGGAACCCTGGGAGACCAGGAACCGAAAGCGGTAGCAGGAACAGGAGCTACCCTGACGGGACCCAGGAGAAGAGGGAATGTGGAAGGGGTACTCACAAAACTCTCCCGCACATACTCTTCCAGCCCTGTGATCAACGTGTGGGTTGCCGTCTATGGGGGAAACAGCGCAAGTTTAGATCCAAGCCCCAGCCCTCAAGACACTGCCCTCCCCTCTACCTCCAGTAAGTCCAGGGCTTGAGCTGGAGCAATCATAGCTTTAGATGACAGATATACAGAGTCAGGAATAAATAACAGAAAGTGACGAGAAAGAGAGCTCTGAGGTCCAAGATCTTCATTTACCCGTATGTTACCAGGTGTGGGCTCTTGGCCACCCAGGTAGTGCTGGTGGAAAAAGGATCGCAGCTGGGGCTGGAGCCGCTGCAGTGGCTGGAAATGCCCATGAAGAAGCATCACCACATCCACCATGGAAAAGTTCTGGCACAGCAGAGAGAGTAGGGCCCCAAAGAATCCTAGAGACAGAGACAGAAGTCAGCAGCGGCCTCTACCACCTGGCCTGCCCACCCACCACAAGCCCATGGGCCTCATCACACCTCGGCAATACCCCTCAACAGAGACCACCGACCTATCCCTCCCTGTAGAAGGCCAAGGCACTCCCAATTTGCTCACCGAGGGCCCCATCAGCCCCAGGCTCAAAGATGTTGCTTGATCCACTGAGGCGCTGTATGAAAGCAGCAATACTTTCACTACTGCCAGCCCGAGCCCCCAGGGAGCCCAGCAGGGAGTTCAGCACGCCCTGCACCACGGAGGTAAAAAACTCCGGTGAAAGGCTCTCAAGACCCAGGCCTCCAGGACTCCCTGCACCACCAGAAGGGGACCCTGGTGGGGGCATGGTCTGCTGCTCTGGGGCCGGGGGTGGGGGTGGGGGTGGCGGGGGGGGCGGAGGGGCCGTCTGCGTCGCCTGGCAAAGAGAAGGAACAAACAACAGAACACAAGGTGAGCACGGAGACAAGGATGTAAAATGACACCAGAAAGGCACAAACCAAGAGGGCCGTGGAAGATGGAGAGCTGTAATCTGCTCTTTACTCCCCGAAGCACAATGCGCACACATAGTTACACAGCGGCAGGATGGGGCAGAGCACCGACCCTCTCTCCCTCTCGATGGGGTAGGTTACAAAGCAGCAACACCAATTACTTCGCTTTCACAGCCTCAATTTCCTCATCTCCAAATCGGGGCAGGGGTGGGTGGGAATCCGAGTCCACAAATTCCCAAGGCTCCCTCCCACCAACATGCCACCAGAGACTGTAGCCCAGCAGCAATACCACAGCAACAAGGCACCAGCGCCTGGCCGAGCCAACGGAAAGGAAGGGTGAGGTGATGAGCAAGGTAGGCACTTACCTGCAGAAAGTCGGTCATGCCCTGGAGAAAGGCAGGGACACCAGGCATCGCCACGGTGATGGTGGGAGAAGCCATGCCAGGCCCTCCGGCCCCTGGCCCCGCAGGACCCAGCAGGTTCCCTAGGAGCTGTGAGAACTGAAGATCGGCTGCTGAGGGTTGAGGGGGTGGAGGCTGGGCGGGCCCCCCGGGGGCAGGACCAGCTGTGGTTGCTGTGTTGGTGGTGCCTGCACTGGCTGAAGCAGTGGCAGGGGCTGGAGGTGGTGCCATTCCTGGGGTCCCCTGAGCTACAGAGGCCAAAAGAAAAAAAGATGAAATCCAGAGAAACGAGACCCCACAGCATTTCCATTCTGATCTTCCCAGCAGGAAAGCAAGAACGAAGGACCTATGAAGAGAACTGGGAAGCACCAGTAAGGAGATTAAGGAGCATCAGCAGGGCCGTGGGAGTGACTACAGCTGGAGACAGGGAAGAACGAGGACTCACCCACAAGAACGGGCTGCATAAGAAGCTGCCCCACGAGGCCGCTCACCATCTGGGCCAAAGAGGCATTGGTACCTAGTCCAGCGCCCTGCTGAAGGGAGAACAAAGGGGGCTTTCAGTCCTGCCCTTTTC
This sequence comes from Puma concolor, assembly GCF_028749965.1. Taxonomy (NCBI): domain Eukaryota; kingdom Metazoa; phylum Chordata; class Mammalia; order Carnivora; family Felidae; genus Puma; species Puma concolor. Next base: position 31,090,930 of record NC_141671.1, read on the forward strand.
ATTCCCCACCACAGGATTCTCTCCCCGAACTTCCCCACCAGAACCCCTCCACCCTTACTCACTAGAGTACCCGAGATTGGGGGCCCCCCAGGATGGGAAGGCCGAGCCTGTGGAGGGGTGGGCCGAGCAATCACCACCCGGGTCGGAGCTGTCGGGAAACCCGGCACCTGCTGTCCTGTGGATGGCAGAGGGGAGAGGGCTGAAGGCTGGGCCCCTGACTGCCAGCCAACGGCACCCACCACCGTGGACCGTGCCCGCCTCCCAAACTTCCCCTTCCAGGTCATTACCTGCGGCCGCGGAGGCAACAGCTGCCACCATGGCCTGATGAGTGATCTGGTGGGCGACGGCGTGCATGAACTCAGGGGGCAGGGAGGGCAGCTGGATGAGGGTGGAGCCTGGGGGGCGGGTCTGATGTAACCTTGAACCTGGACCCCCTTCAGCCCACCCATTCGGCCCTACCCCTTCTCTACCCAGAGCTCTGCCTGCTCTGATGCCCTCACTCTTACCCAGGGTTTGGCCATGACCAGGGGGTCCTAGGGGGCCAGTGGGAGCACTCGGAACTCCACCGGGCTGTGTGCCAGAATCTGGGCAAGGAGACAGAGAGAGTAGCCCTGAGACAGGCGGGGCCAAAGCCTAACTATATCCTCCTGAGACTGGCGTCCTTCAGGCCGCTACTCCCCCCACCAAAAAGCCTGCCTCTCCCTCCATCTAGACAGGAAGGCGGCACTCCCTTCACCATGCAAACAAAACTGCAAGGACAAGCAGTCACTCCTGCCCCTCCCCACGCATGCCAACTAAAAGTTTCTAGTCTGGTTAACCCTGCTACCTCCATCAGCCCTGACTTCTCCCTTCCCCACCCTCCCTCTCTCACACCTTGCTACAGACCCCCCTCCCAAGCCACGTTGCTCTTCTCTACCAACAACCAATCCTAACTCACCTTGGATGTTCATGTGCATCATGACTACAGGTTCCACGCTCTGGTGGGAAATCCGGATGACCCTTGGGTGGCTGGTGGTCGGGGGGGGAGCCGGCCCTGGTGGGGGAACACCCTCAGTTGAGGACTCGACAGTGGTAGAAGTGGGAGCCAGGGATGAGGCCTGCCCAGGACCAGGGGGAGCTGCCTCCGCATTAGAAGTCGGGGGGGGCCGAGTCCCATTCCCCGTCATGGTCACGGTGGTTCCCACGTTGATCTGGAGGAGACAGATGAATGACACGGAAGTGAGTAAAATAAGAGCCTAACCCACGGCACTCCGTGATATACTTCCGAAGTCTCCCCCATTCTCCGTCACTACGTATTTCTAAAGTCCCTACCTCTTCTCACTACTGTCAAACCCGGTAGCTACCCTGGGTCATGCCACCACCAGCCATGCAGTCTCCCTCACACCAGGCTCCTCCCCTCTGACCCACCTGGATGGGAATGGCTGCCTGCTGGAGCACCATGGGGGTGGTGTAGTGAGACATGGGCCGGACCACATGCAGGTGTCGTGGGGGCGCACAGGCCAGGTTGCAGCGCAGGTCAGACAGCGCCACAAAAGTGTTGCCCAGCAGCCGTAGGCTCTCCCCCACCAAGTTGATCAAGCGCTGGTCCTCTTCGCGGCCCTCTTGCTATATCCCCAGGGTCAAGCACAGAAAGGCCAAAAATATTAGGCTGGGACAAACGTCAATAACAAAAGCAGTAACACCTTTGAATGACACCACGTTCTCTACACCCCCAGGCATAGCCTCAGAAGCTTCCAAGTAGACCCAACCTCTATAAATAAATTCTACTTCGTGCACACGGAAAGTTTCCTATTACAACAAACCCTACAGCAAATCAGTACGGCATCATCTGCTAAATTTCCTTACTCTGCCTAAGTTTCCTAATTAACCCAAGGTACGAAAAGGTACAAAAACAGTAGGTATCACAGAGATGATGACCCTCCCTATAAACAAGGAAAACATCACTTATGAGTCTACAGAGGAATCATCCTGTTGCAGACAATGTCTTTTTCTGGGGAAAGGATTAGCTGTATTTCGGCCTATTCCATTTGGGACAAATGGGGGTGAGGGGGTAGGCGGGGCTCACGTTGTTGTTGTAGTCCGTGGTGGCGGCAGCGCCCAGAACCTCATAGTAGCGCTGCAGGAAGGGCTGGAGGCGGCTCTCAAGCCGCTGTAGCTCCTGGAGCACTTCAACATACTCCGCAGGGGAAGGATGGCTGTGGGCAACCCCGAGAGGCAGTGAGCCAAGGCTCTCCTCAGACCCCCAACCTCAAAGTTGACACAGACTACACCTGCCCTGTCTGTCCGCAGCCTCCCCGACCCCTGGCCCAATCCCCTCTGGGACGAGCAGAGCATCTGTGCTTTACCTGTACCCACGGGAAGACAAGAGAAAATACACTGCTTCTCCCTTTCCCACCACATGATCCTATATCTGTGATGACAAGAAACTAACTCTGAAGAAAGAGGCGTGGCCTGTGAGAACTCAAGAGAGAGAATCTTAATCAGGCTCAGGAAACACCATCTGGACTTTCTTGCCCCAGGGACAGCAGTGCTTCTGGCTCAGATGCCAACTCTAACCTCATCAGCCAGTCCAGAGCCTCTCCCTGTCCCCGCCCCCCCCCCCCCCCCACTAGCCCTACAGGAGAGACTGTCAAGCAGCCGTCTTCTCCCATCATACCCTTCTTGGCTCTCACACTTCACTTGGGATCCCCAAACCCCCTCCCAAAGGGTCCCTCTGTTTCTCACTTGGGTGCATTGGTCTCTGGGGCAGGTGTTGGGCCTGCTGGAGCTGGGCCGGAAGGGGTGAGCTCCGGGCTCTGGGCTGGGGCACGCTCCTCCACTTCTTCGGCCTCCATGGGCTCCCGAGGAGGCACTTCACTTTCAACTGGTTCTGATGTTTGAGAACTCAAGGCTACAGACTCCGGGGCCACGGTTGGCGTCTGTGGGGGTGGCTGACTGTGCTGTGCTTGGGGTCCCCCTCGACACTAAAGGGGAGGGATTCAGGATACCAAAGGCAGAATGAGACTGCTGCAGAGAATTACCCAGGACAAAGGAGACTGAGTGGAGAAGGAGCTCTAGCTGGGCTCCCTGAAGACAGGGCTTTGCATTGGCCTCTTTGATTCCCTAGCCACCAACGTAAAACTTAAATAAGATGCACAACAAATAGCTGTTGTACTTGTGAATTACTAGCAAAATACAGAAAGTATGGTTCACTAAATCCCCACAAAAAAAGAAAGAAAGGTCACAAGCTACAACCACAACACAAACTAATGGAAATAGTATCAACTATAGCAATTTAGAAACTAAAAAAGCACGAACTGCTTCTATAATTGAAAGAAGCAGCCGTGAGAATTATCTGACAAGTTTGAAACAAACTTCCCAGATACCAGGCACCCAGAGAATTGGCAGGAACAAGATAGGCTGACAAAGATACTTTTTCCTGCCCCGAAGACTGAAGACTGCAGAGAAGAGACCAGATTAGACAGGGACAATCCAACTGATATGGCCAGTCATGCCTTCACCACCATGCCTTCACCACCACTAGCCTTCACCACCAGGCCAGTCATGCCTTCACCACCAGAGGGGTAAAGGAGAATGAAGAGACAGACAGACCCTAGCCAGCCTTGTCCACTGACCTCCATCCGGGAAAGTAAGGTCTGTATATCTCTGATCATGTGCTGAGCCATCACCAGCCGTACTCGGGGCTCACTCTACGACAAGAGAGAGAAAATCAGGGTACACCTGAGATGAAGCCATGAACTCTACCACCCACTGAACCAGGTCCCAGCCATCTCCTTGGCCAGGTTCAACCCCCACCTCATGGCCTCCTTCTCCCAGATCCCCTTCCCTGACCCTCCCAGGCCCGTGATACCTGAATCGGGGCCTGTTCCATGTTGATGTGAACATCCACAGCAGAGCCGTCACTCTGAGAAAAGGGTAAGGGAAGTTGCTCTGGGAGAAGCCAAATACTAAGGCCCCCACACCTTCAACTCATTCTCTAGAGCCCCACTCTTTTTCTCAAAGACTGAGGTCATATCAGACCTCAGGGCCCTGGAAACCCAATCTAAAGACCAAGATACCTGTCTTATAAGCTCTCTGCCATTACCACAACCAAACCACCCTTCCCACAAAAACCATCCTATGTGGAACACAAGCTTACAGGAAGATTGAAGGTTCCAACCATGACATAGCTGTTGGCATTCCGGTCATGAACAGAGGCCCCAGGCCCCCGAGTACCAGGCGGGGGTCCCCCACCATGGGTGGCTGAGGCAGACCCTATCCCAGAAGATGCCCCAGAAGGCAGCTGCGTCTGAGGAGGAGCCCGTTCCACCAGGTGAATAACCTTTCCCCCAACATCTGCAGGAAAAAAAAAAAAGATACAAACCAAAGCATTATATGATCAGGTAAGCTCAAGGCCTCAGTTCATCCCTCTAGACAGCTGCCTCAACCTCTAAACTGCCTCCCCCAAACTCTTACTGTATTCCTGGAGCTTCTTATCATCCTGCAGAACTCGTCCCTGATAGATGAGCCGTTGTTTCTCAGAGGGAATGCTGACAGAGGCAGCGATGTGCTCCTTAAATTCCTTTACATTCATCTGCAAGGTAACAGAAATAAAAAACTATCATCTAATGTAGGAAAGGGAAAGGACAGAAGGCGGACAACTGACTTTTGGGCATGAGGGGTAAAAATCACCCAATCATAAAATCACTACCCATTTGTCTTGATTGTGAGGTAATTATTGTGCAAAGCCCCAAACTAAGACGTGTTAACACCTGTCAAAACAGACAATAAATGTTAACAAAGTTCAGGTTATATGCCCAGAAAAAAATCACATGGCTGGATACAGAAAAGCTAACTGACCTTCACTTCTCTCCCTGGCTCCCAAAGGAATGTGTGTCTAAAGATACCAATGACCCCTCCCCAAACACAAAATGATACAACTCTGCAATCTCCAAAATAAACGCAATGATAAGGAAGCTGGGGTGGAAAAATCAAGCCAGAAAACTAAGTACAAAAAGAGAAAAGAGCAAACACTTTCCTAACTGGACAACATACTCTTGGGACGTACCAGAATGTTTACATACATCTAATCACAAAAGTCTACATGGTCTTCTTGTATGTGTTTTAAAAACTACAGACCTCATGATTTTCTCTCCAAGTATTAGAGGAATTAATGGCATAAACAGCTGTGTCTGTGGCATTACAATCAAGACTCAAATTATGCCACAAATACTAGAAAATCCACTCAATAGCCTATTAGGGCTCTACCTGCACTATGGGCTCTGATTTCCAGCCTTTAAAAACAGAGTACAGACTTGACCAATTTTTGCTTTTAAGACTTGTGTTTTGGATCTCCATTCTGTTTCCCTTCCCAAAAGCAAGAGCTAGGTCTGTCCCTTTGGGCTGGGGTTCCCTCATGATGATGGCATAGATTTCCCCCTTCCTCCATATTTCCCTCTGCATGAGTTCTATCACAGTGGAAAAAGGCAGAATGAAATCTGCCTCATCCATACCTTCCCACTCAACAAGCAACACCAGAAAGTATCCTGTCTAGAACATGAACAAAGGAACCGATGAAAGAAGATTTGAGGACGCCCCCGCAAAAAAACCAGGCTCTTCTCTCAGAATAAGGGGACTACAAGAGGAAGGGTGAATGGGGGTCTTCCAGAAATACTGGGGTCTCACCTGGGCCCCCACAATAAAGGTCCGAGTCTGAGAGTCCAAGGTCTTCACCAGCACCTCCAGGCTGTCAGGCTCCTCCATACTGGTAGTGGTACTGGTAGTATCACTGGGCTCCATGGCCGACAGCTCTCTAAGGAAGAATGGAGGGAGGGAGGCCTGCTGTCGCCCAAAGCAGATTTTATACACCCGGAAGCCTTCCCAGCCTGAGTCTCCGCCCTAATACCTAAAGAGTTTCTCCCACACAAGCACACACACACACACACCCGCCCCCATCCCCCTTCTGATTCCGGGGCACAGGGAGAGAAACACAAAGGGCAGAAGATCGACGGCACAGAGAGCTGGAAGACGGGGAGATGGGAGGGGCTCCACAGTGCCAATCACAATAAGGGAAGGCCACTCAGGCTAGGAAGCAGGAAAGATAAGGAGACCAGTGTCATCATCAGTCGCGATACGACAAAGGCCCCAAAGTTCGGCAAACCCTGGGGGACACGCGAGAGCTGGGGGGGGGGGGGTCGCGCCAGACTCCGCGGAGACAGTGGTTTCGCGCACGCGCGCCACGCCCATCGAACCCGCCTAAGTCACGACAGACCCGAGATGACGGACACTCACGGGGGGCCAGACTGGCTAGCTGACTGCCCCCCTCTTCCACCTTCCCTCGACGCTCCAGCAGAGCGCCGGAACCAACACACACCAAACACACCCCCCCACACACACCCCCACACACACTACCACCACCCCGGACTCCGCCCCCGACTTCCCCAAGGTACCGTCACTTCCGGTCTCCCCCAACTTGCCACCGATGGCCACTTCCGTTTCCCCGATAGTATTTGGGGATCGCAAGGCGGTACTTCCGGCTCCCCCAGGTCCCCAAGATTTACTTTTGTGGGGCACGATGAGGAAGTTCGCGGCCCCCAACAGTGAGTTCCTTGGGGCGAGACGGGCCGGGGCCGGCCTGGATGGGAGGGAGCCGAGCACCCCGAGGAGCCTCGGCCACCGTCGCCCGGGGGACCGTACTGCGCCTGCGTGCGTCGCTCTACGCATGCGTACACTCTTAGGCACCGCCCACCCCCGCTGACGCTGTTCATTTCTTCTGTGCACGCGCTTGAGCTGTGGGAGGTTGAGGTGGCTACTATAAATGCCTGAAAAAAATTACTAGATGAGACTCTACGCCTCGAGAAGCTTTGGACAGTTGTATGCAACTTGGAGTTTGGGGACTAGGGATTGCGCCTCATCAATCCATGTTATTAAAGTCGTGGCCGGCAGAGAATTTAAGGCGGCACTGTCCTGGCCTCCTAAAATTCTGTCTTGTCACTCTGGCCCTCGAGGCTCTACTCCTTCGGCGCCTCCGGAAGTCATCTTTTCCTTAGACGGTTGGAGGTGGTTCGCGAGCTGGGCGTGCCGTCGCGTCGTTGGGGCTGACCTCGGTTCTGCTCGGTGGGCGTTTGGCGGGCTGTGGGCGCCATGTTCCTCGCCGGCGATGTGTGGCCAGGGGGACGCGCCATGTTTTGGAGAAACTAGGATTTACTGTTTTTTAGGACTTTCGTCAAAAAGGGGACCTCAGAGTTTGGGAATTAGGAGCAAGTGGACTCAGATTGGACCGAAACACAAGAATCTGACCCTGGGGTTTTGAAGGGGGTGTTGAAGGGCTTCCGCAAGCCCCGGGTCCGCGGGCAGGCGGGACGGTGTTCGCTGCCTAAGCCCTCCAGCCCACCCGCTGCCCTCGGGCCAGGGCCTTGGCCCCCTGGCGCTGCAACTTTCCCAGCCAGGCCGGTTGCTGCCGGTGTGCCTGCCTGCGGTGTCCATAGCCTTTCTGGGATTCGTAGTTTCTACCCAGGTCCCAAGGACCATTTCAGTTAAGAGTTCTAATAAACACCTGTTTAGAGAGCTCTTGGTTTGTGTCAGCCACTTTACTAAGGGTTTTGCGTACTGTCCTTAAAAGCCTTTCAACACCTAGGATAGTTACTACTTACAATTTATAGATGAATATACGTAGGCGAAAGTAAGTGGCAGAACTGACAAATCCAGACCTACCAGACCCCGGGTAGAGCACTTCTACCAATAAGTTGTTGTATTTAACATGTATTTGTTTTTTATGATAAGAAGTAACAAACATTACCTGTAAATAGTAATAATGAGCCCTCATATACCCATCACCCAAATTTTGTTCTTTTAATTAAATCGCAAGCGCATAGCAACCTCACTTCTCAGAACAAATTTTTTGGCAGTCTGTGGGTTATACATAATCTATTAAGGAAGCCATCTTTCATTGCATTAACTGCTCCACCCACTTGGCTCTCCTTACTATTATTTGAGAACCTAAAAACCACCAGAAACTAGTAAGTGCTTTTACAAGCATTAGTTATAGCGAATATTTACTTTGGACTTAACTATGTGCAGGCCTTTGTTAAGGACTTTATGTGCATTGTCTCTTTTAATCCTAGCAGGTTGATGATTTGGTCATTTTACAAATAAAAAACAGACATAGAGATTCATAAAATTGTCCAAGATCTAACAAATAGTGGAGTTAGGGTTTGCACCCTCTCTGTCTAACATCAGTACCTATCCTCTAACCGTTACATTATGTAGCCTCTTGTAGTAATAAATGTTGAGCAAATAGACTCATGTCCGTGAACTTTCTCAGGGGTGTACATATTGTTTCCCCAATTATAAGCTTCAGAGGGAAAGTTTTCCATCCACCAGGCCCCAGCGCCTATTTCATACCTGTTCTAAAGAACTTACCAGGTTGTATTGCAATGATTTTTGTTTACAGAGCTAGTTTTCCTTTTACTGCTTCAAGGCCAGGGACTATGTAATTCATTTTTATGTCCCTAGGGCTTAGCTGACAAACAGCTGGGACTCAAAACAGTTTGCTAAGTGAATGAACGAATCAGTCCACCTCTCTTCAGTGCTGCACAACACAGCAGAAACCCAGCTCAGATATAAGTTGAAAGGCCATAGGCTTCTACTTAAGAGGGCTCAGCTTTCCTAATTCTTGAGAGACCCTTGGACATGTCAGGGTGTATTCTGGAGTACCGGCATCTAGAAGAGGGGGAGGAAGGCCCAAACACTGTAAGTAATCCAGGCTTGGGTTGGAAAACAAGGTTGAAGTTACTCATTAGCAGGTGAAAGGGTCAAGGGTCAAGGCAAGGGGGCTGGAAGCCGAGTGGACTGAGTAACTAGCAGGGGGAGAGAGCAGTTAAGGCACCGCCACTTCACGAAGAGCACCAGCTCCCTCCTGCCTGAAGATGTTCTACCAAATATGGGCAGCTCTATTCTACCTCTATGGTATTCTCCTTAACTCCATCTACCAGTGCCCTGAGTTCAGTCAACTGACAACTCAGGGAGTGGATGGGAAAGAGGTATGGACTGCGAATGGGGGGAGCTTATGGTGGGGGCTCTGAAGGATTTGGGTGGGTGGCCTTGAGTGACCGGAAGCCACACTGGGAAAGGGAGAAAGGGCGTGTGTGTTTGTGACAATGAATGCAAGAACAAGTAAAAAAAAATAGTAGTATGGCCATCAATGTGGAGACATGGTAGAATTGGGGGCGGGTGGTTACTCAAGGTGATTGAGAGGAGACAAAGGAAAACTCACTTAATGGCTCCCTGTCATAACCCAAACCTTAGCTGGAAAAAAACAGCCACCACTCCACTCCTAAGTCTTGCTGTCTTAAGAGTGATGATGAAGAGGTTGAATGGATCTTGTAGTGGGGACCCACCCTTTTCTGATCCCCTCCCCCCCACCTGGTTCTCTGCAGTTCCCAGAGCCACACCTGGGCCGGTGGTACTTTATCGCAGGGGCAGCTCCCACCAAGGAGGAATTGGCGACTTTTGACCCTGTGGACAACATTGTTTTCAACATGGCTTCAGGCTCTGCCCCCACACAGCTCCAGCTTCGTGCTACCATCCGCACGTGAGTGGTGAGGAGGCAGAGGCACCAGTAGGTGCAGTCTCTGTTCAAAATATGAGCACCCACCCACAAAGAACTCGGCTCTTTGGGGTATCTGCTATTCTTGGCCCACTGAGTCAACAGTTCTATTAGTTTCCTTCTGAAGAGAGATGGGCCTAACCAACCATACCTTGGTAGCTTGATACTACCAAGGGGATCCAGGCTTCAAAAAGAAGTAAGATAAATAGAGGTTGGTATTGTGTGGTTGGGGTGCCACTCAGCCCTTCCTCCTTGTCACCACTTCTGCAGGAAAAATGGGCTCTGTGTGCCCCGGAAATGGATCTACCACCTGACTGAGGGGAGCACAGATCTCAGAACTGAAGGTTGGTTCTCTCCAGCCCTCATGCTCCCCAAGTCCCCTGGGCTTGCTTGGTTTTGCATCTCTGCCCTGACACTCTCCCCACCTCCCCGCCCCAAACAGGGCGCCCAGACATGAAGACCAAGCTCTTCTCCAGCTCATGCCCGGGTGGAATCATGCTGAAAGAGTCAGGCCAGGGTTATCAGCGCTTCCTCCTCTACAGTGAGTGGAGATGCCAGGCAGGAAGGGTTGGAGGAAACACTTGGAGGGCAGGAGCCTCTCACTCTGGGTCCTATGGTATCATCCCAGGAAGGGCTGGGTGCCTCCATGAGGTCCTCACCAGGGTGGTGCTAAGAAGCAGGGACTTTGATAGGCCTGCCTGGTTCTGCCTTGCTCTTCCAGATCGCTCACCACACCCTCCTGAGAAGTGTGTGGAGGAATTTCAGTCCCTGACCTCCTGTTTGGACTCCAAAGCCTTCTTACTGACTCCCAGGAATCAAGGTGAGGGGGTAAAGTCCCACAGAAGAGGACTAGGACTCACCAAGTCTTCTGTGCCAGATGAAAGGGACTCAAGTGATGTCACCAGAGGACATGGCCAAAGGCTGACATCATTAGAATGGCGGTGTTGACACCTCCGTTTGTGTCATAGGCTGTGATGGCATCAGAAGGATGTGGCCAAGAGCTATGATGTCACCCAAGGGAGCCAGGATGGGCTCTGGGCTACTCAAAAGAGAGGTTTCAGAGTTTGTGGTGTATAAATGGGGCAGAGGGGCAGAGATGTAGGGGGAGAGGCCTCAGAGACCCCTTCTTAGATGTGGGGAAAAGCAGGAATGCATTCTCCTCTACCCTGTTACCACCAGTGTTGCCTTTCTTCCTGGATTTCCTTCCTTTTCATCCTCTTTTCTCCCTCCTCCCACCAGAGGCCTGTGCGCTGTCCAGTGACTGACCTGTGGCTTCATCTGTGCCCCAGATGGATATGGTGGGAGCTGCAGTTGTGCTGCAGGGAGAAGCTGGAGACTCCCAGCTCCCTTTCAAGAGTAATAAAGATGGTTTTTCAATCCTCATCTCATTTTGGGTTTGTCTCCAGACACCAATCCCACTACCTCCATTTCAGTACTCCCCCTGGGTCTTCTGCCACCTAAACCCCCAGCTGGACGGCGTCAGGAAGGACACTGAGTGGCGGTATGTCTCACTTTGTAGTGATATATTTAGGATTTGGTGTGACACAGTTATTTATTGCTGAGTGTGCAAACCCCTAACCCCAGAGTGGAGACTGCAAGCTCCAATGCTTCCCCATACTGCCTGTCTGAGCTGCCAGTCCCACTGAACTGGCCCTCCTTCCAATACTGCCTGCACCATTCCCACTTCCCCTGGCTCCTGAGAACACCCAGACCCTCCCTGCAGGCTCCCTGTCACCTGGGGTCCCTATCCACACCCCCTAATCCACCCACAGAACAGTCCCATTCTCCTCTAGATGGCTCAGATCCCAAGATCTAAGGGGATCCCTTGGGGCTCCAACCACCCTCTAACCCTAGTCAGAGGTCTGTCTGTCCTGCCTCTGGTCTCCTCCAGCCCTGGGTAGTTTTGAAAGGTAAAGAGGACCCTTTAGTCTTTATTTGTCACCACCACACTTTTTTTTTTCTTTTAAAAAGTAGAGGTGGAAAGAAAAAAAACGAAAGTGGGGGAAACGTAAAAGCAAAAAGTAACAACAGCTGGTGAATTCAAGGGCAATATCCCCATTGTCCATAAACAGATACCCTAAACAGCTCTATTCTCCCCTGTGTGTGAAGGGGGGGCCCTGTGCCCTCATACCCTGGGGTTTATTCCCCATCCCTGAGGTCCCTGTGCTTACAATCTGGGTCATGACCCCCGCTCTCCTCCTAAAGGCCACACTATCTTCACCCTTGCTCCCACCCCACTCAGGGTGGGGGCACTACGGTCACCCCCTATCCCGCAGTCACAGCCCCTTTCCCGGATCTCCCCTCCACTCCTCACCCTCCCTCTCCAACTTCTCACCCTCCAAGTCAGTGGCCTCCTCATCCCCACTGGGCTCCCGGAGGCTGACAGCCAGCACTAGGGCCTGTAGGAGACCAAAGAGGCAGGCAAAGTGCAGGGGGTGAGCAGTAAGTAGGCTCAACACAGCATGGAGCCCATGCAGGGCAGCCAGGAAGCACAGCAGCCCATGCAGCCAGAGGCCCACGGGTCCACGCAGGCCCAACGCGTCCAAAGCTGCCCTCAGAGGCCTTGAGCACAGCCCCAGCAGTGCTGAGGCCAGCAGCTCCAGCAGGTGCAGAGTCAAGTTGGTTGAGATCTGCAGACACTCCTCTGGGCCCCCCAGGTACTGCAAGGGAGCCCCTGCTCCCCCATCTGGATCCCCCCGTAGCCAGCCCAGCAGTTTCTGATGCTGCCCTGGCTTCTCCACTGGGGCTTCAGGCCTGGTGGGGCTCAGTCCCCCTTCAGGGGACACTCCAGATCTCCTGGTGCCACTTGAGTCCACAGGATCCCGTCCAAGTTTGGGAATGGTCCCTCCAGTCTCCAGTCTCCCAGACTCTTGAGTGTTAGAGATAGTCTTGTCCCACTTGAGGGAATCCATTCTTTTGCTTCCCAGTTGCTCATCTTGGGACTCCCTGCTTGGCTGTGGAGCAGCCCCACAGCTCCTCCGTACCCCTGGGTCTTTGGCCTTGGGAGGCCCCACATCTCCCATGGTTTCTGGGGCACTATCCCAGTCACTCCCTGAATTCTCAGAGGAGCTGTCCACTGGTCTGGGTTCTGGGGCAGGCAGGTCAGGTTTCATTGGTTTCCGGCGGCCCCAGGGGCGAGGTAGCCAGCCACTAAGTCGTCGCAGGAACATGGCTGGGATGTGTAATGAGCCCCCAAATTCTCCGGCTGCTTCCTAGCACTGCTTAGATTCTCAGGTTTAGGGGCTGAGTGTCTCCTCAAAAGCCAGGATCTGTTCAAGCTCAGAAGAACTGTTATCTTTTTGGTGATTCCTACTCTGAAATCAGAAGTGGCTCCACACTTTCCTGAATGGTCGTGCAGCTTCAAGTGTGACAAGCAGCTTGTTTCCTTTTCAGTTCTGAGGTAAAGAAGAGAGGCACATCCCAATTCATTCACCACCACCCCCCCCACCACCCCACCACACAAGATTCAGAACAAGAATCTCAGGATCTGACAAGGCCTGGGTCACCCCCACGGTGACCTCCCTGCGTTTCCGGGTTTCCTTTCCTGCAGGCAGCACCCCAAGTTTCACTCACCAAGGCCACGCCCCAAGGTGCCCCAGAAACTGGGGAGGCGGTGCTCCATCCAAGAAGGAAGGAAGGTGGCCCTGGGTTCTCAGCTGCTCCCAATCTGGAGAGTCCTGAACTGCTGACCTAAGGGAGCTCAAGAATAGGCAGTCTCCTATTGGGGGGTTAGGAGAGAGGTGTTGAGCAAATTCCACTCCGCAGCGTTCTTCCTTTGATTTAGAGACCTATGAATCCTACAAAGCGGCCCGACCGGGACCCGAGCACGCAGCTGAGACGCGGCCTCCGCAAGGTCAGGCCAGAAATATCTTGGGAGATCCTCGTCTCGAGGCCAAGAGCGGGCCTGCCTGGGGATCCAGGCGTCCGGGCGCTGTGCGCTGCGACCCCTCCCGGGCCCGGCGTCGGGGCCGCGGCCTCACCAAGCCTTCTGGAGCCGCAGAGCCCGGAAGCAGCTGCACCGGGGCTGGAGGGACAGACGGGGGCGGAGCCCGAAGCTCGCGGGGCGGACCCTGCGGATCCACCGCCCCCCGCGCCCCCGCGCCTTTAGTACGCGCCACTCCGCAGGGCGCGAGTGGAGATCAGGCAGGGCCAGGGCCTGAGTGTAAACCTAGCCCCCCATTTTCGTCGCCCACAGGTGCTCCCCTAAACTCGCCCGCTCCCTTTAGTCTCCTGCCCTTTGGTTCTTCCCTGCAACACCCCCCACCACCACCACTCCTTCTCATGTCCAGGACTTCATGGAAGGGTTTTCCGAAAAAGAAAGGTGCTTTTCTGGGACTCGTGTAGCTCTTCCCTGCCGTTCTACGCAGATTTTACTTCCTGGATCTGACAACAGTGAGCTCTCCATGTGCCTGGCACCTGGCATGAGCAGCGGGAAGGAGGGGGAAGAGGGAGGGAAAGACAAGTGCAGACAAACAGAATGTGCTGCTTGCCCTCAGTTTTCAGATAGTAAAATGAAGAACCTTGACTTAAAGGTTACATTTGGGAGGCCAGAGTTCTGGCTCTAGGTTAGCTAACATAGTAGAGGATGTATATTCCTAGGCCCTCCCACCCATTGGCCTCTTCCTGCAAGATCCTACCTACTCTCATGACCTCTGTCAGCCTTCCCAGGTTTCCCCTAACACCATGCATTTTATATTGATCACATAGCCACCTCCTCCTCTATGAGCAATTAGAAGGTTGGGAATTTTTTTTTATTACTCTTCTTAGCACGTAGTATACGAACTTGTTTAAAATCAGTGATTGAATAAAAACAATGATTGAATTGGCTAGAGTAGTCAGGAGATCCTTCCTGGGGTAGGTGAGACTTGCATAGAACTTGGGCCATTCCTGGTTCAGGGGATTCAAAGAATAGGTGGGGCATTCCAGGCAGGAGCTAGGACGTGGAAGCAAACCAGACTGGCAAGGAGGTGACCCTATTATGCCACCTGGCTGAGGTGGGACTTGCGTGTGGCCCCTAGCCTTGTTTGGTTTTCCCACAATAGCTTCCAGAAAAGTGAATAAAACACAAAAGAGGGAGAAGATTGATTTATTTTTCAATGCTCAGCCCCTCTCTCCCAAAGGCAGAGCCCACTAAACAAAACCTGAGGATCTAGAAACTGGGCAGACCCCAGGAAGTAAAAGCCAAAGTGCGTATGTCCAAGTTCAGACTTAGCAATAGACCATGATCAGACCTTACCAAGGTCACAACTCAAGGTTCATGTATGTCCTTAGGTCCCGCTCCCAGGCCCTGTCCTTCTCCTTCTGCTTTCTTTCCTCCCTGCGGCTCAGTGTGGTCACCCGAGGGGTTCTCTCCCTCCCAGCCACAGCCCGAGTATCCCGAGCCAGGAAGTGTGTGACTCGGGGTTGGGGCACTGATCTGTAGCCTAGTCCTTCTTGGTCCCTCTTGAGGACAGTGGGGATGGGGTTGGTGCGGCCCTCACCCCGGGGTCCCAGCCCCATTCCAGGCTCCCAGCCTCCCCTCAGCAGCAGCTTGAAGCCTGGGCTGGAGGTGGGCACCCCAAGGGGCAGGTTGGGGGACCTGAGATCGCGGGACAGTGACAGCAGGTGAGCAGTGGATGTACAATGGTTAGAGTCTTGGAAGTGGGCATCGCAGGTCTCACAGTACCGGGGGGAGGGTGATTGTGACCTGCAGAGAAAAAAGAGAAAGAGTTGAGGGCAGAGGAAGGGTTGAGGCCTTAGAGGGGGGTGGCAAGGTGGGAAGTCCTTCTAGTCTTTCTGTTAAAAAACAAACTGCCTTCCAATCCACTTAGCAATGAGGGACCCAGAAGGGAACAGCTAGGAGAAGAAATAGCAACCAGGCTTCACAAGCTCTTGGTTAAGCATAATTATTTATAAGGCACTTATTATACGGGAAGCATCATTCTAGTACTTTACATATATTGGTCCATTAAATCCTAACAACCCTACAACAAAAGCGATCTTATTGCCCCCATTTCTCAGATAAAGAAAATGAGGGACATAAAAATTAGATTAATTGCCCAAGTAAGTAGTCAGAATTTGGACCCAGGGAGATCATGTTCATTGCTACTCTACTACACTGCCTTATCAGCCTACACTGGGGGATCGGGGAGAGAACCCTTCAGCTCTGTTCTGGACCCTCTGGTATAGAGGGGCTAGGAAAGACAGACACACTGAAAGAGGCATGGGCTAAGGCTTCCCCTCACCGGTTCTCTGGACTCCTTGTCTCTCCATGGCTCTCTCTGACCATGCGGGCCACCTCAGGGAAGCCTGCTTCTTCAGCCAGCTGAGCAGCATCCTTGCCACCCAGCTCACAGACCCCTACCCAGGCAGCTCCACGGCCCAGGAGATAGCGCACAGCAGCTCCCTGGCCTGCTCGAGCAGCACACATCAAGGGGGTCCACCAGAAGGCATCCCGAGCATTGATGTTGCCCCCAGCTCCCCCTGCCTCACGGGGATCCAACAGCCTTCTTAGTTCTGCTAGGTCACCCTCTTGGGCTGCCCTTAGTATCCACTGGGTCATTTTGTCCTCCGCCTCAAGGGATCTCCTTTGTCCATGTCCTCCTGAGGTTCCTGCAGCAGCTTCCCTCATTATTCTTCTCTTCTTCCTCTTTCTCTTACTGGCAGGTTCAGGCTGAGATCTCTGGGATTCAGGGGCACTGCTTTCATCGCCAATCAGGGCCTCATAGAACGCCCGGGCTGCAGCCCCATCCAGGGTGGGCTCCAGCTCTTCAGGCTGTGACTGCTGCTGCCCATCTTTCCAGAGGTCACTGGCACTGGTGGCCGGGGTGAAGGTGATGAGGGAGGGCCTGGACATGGCTCTTGGGTAAACTGGGAGGATGAGACTAGACAAAGGCTGAGACAAGCAAGCCAATCGCTTCGTGGCTCTGCATTGATCAGAGCCACCTCCGGAGACCTGCTGGGATGAGGAAAAATACCCTTAAAGTCAAAAAACCCTCTCACTCCCTAAGTGAGCCCACAACCTAGGACTCTGCAGGGACTAAGGACCATAGGTCATGTGGAAAAACAGAACCCTACAATAACAGCCCATGCCCCTTACTAAAGGTTAATTTAACAAAGACTCAGTGAGAGTTGCCACCAACCCCATCGTCAACAACAATAAATAAAAACAGCTTCTATCTAAAACTATTTGACCACCAGTTAAGACATACCATTAAGGAAACAATCAGCCTGGCCCTTTAAATCTTCCTTGATCCTATGGTCGGGGTATTCTTCCCAAACAAGAACAGACTTTAACACTTCTACGGAAGCAAGAAGCTGATTTAAGGGAGAAACTCCAGTCTTGGTAGTCTCCGCACGGCAAATAGCACTACTTTAAGCAAAGGAGCTGACGATCAAATAGCCACACGACCCCTAACACGCATGCGGGACTGGAAAAAAACAACAAAACAACACAAAACATTACTTGAGGACGCAGGCCTGTGCTAAGCGCCAGGTTCAGCTTCCCCACCCTGGGACCTTTTCCAGAGCATCCGCTCAAAATGCCACGTGCTTAAGTAGCGCGAGGACAGTCTGTCGGTTGGGGTCCTACTTTTACATAACGCCCCCACAATGCCTCTTGCCTCCCTGAACGTGGCCCCCCTCTCCGAGCTCATTTTTTGGAACTGGGAAACCACTCTCTGAGTTAAGAAAGGCTCTGAGTTGGCGGAAGGAAACCTGTGGAATGCACAGAAGCTGTGAAATGAAATAACATCACCCTGCCCCTCACCATTATTCTGACCAGGGTTCGAAGGTCATACTTAGTGCCCGCAGCATAAGGCCCCTTTCAAGCCCTAAGAGGAAATGGAGAAGTGCAAGGGGACGAGCAACAGAATGGCTGGCGCCACCTCAGGTTAGAGCACGGGGCCGTCCCGGTTCTCACATCGCTCACCTCAGCCGAGCCCACCCTACCGAAGTCCCTCAGCAGGGAGCCCGGCCTCACCTCCCGCCCGAGGAGACCAGACCCCGGGGTGAAACACAAAGTTCCCCACCCCCCCCTCACCGCGAAGCCTCCAGTGGCGGGCCTAACTCGGGCGAGGGGCTCGATAGGCAATAAGGACCGGCCGGTTAGCCGGGGATGAGGTCAGTCCCCTGAGTAGGAGGGGAGCGCCTGGGACACAACCTCGCTGCGTGAGGGGAGCTGCAGGAAACCAACCAGCCAGCCAGCCTCGTTCACTTCCCCGCCCCCTCACGGCCCCTCAGTCGCGGGATCCTACGACTATATTTCCCAGGCTCCCCGGCCCAGAACGGGTACTGGACTTCCGCTTCCGGTGGCACCCCGCTGCGCTCGCCCCCGAGCGTCTGGCTCAGGGGCCTCGCGACACAAGGGTCGTGCGTGGGTCATTCTGGGATTCGTAGTTCACCTCTCCCTCGCTTCGCCAGTTTCTTTTTACCGGGGACTCCATCTCCCGGCGTTCGCTGCGGCGCCCGACCCTTGGCGCTTGCGCGTTGCCCTCTCCCCACCCTCCCCGATTTCCACTCCCCCCACCCCACTTCGCCTGCCGCGGTTGGGTCCGCGGCCTGCGTTGTAGCCGTCGCGGTTTCTTGGAAGCGGCAACTCCCCTCCCCCACCCTGGTCCCGGTCCCCGTCCAGCCGGTGAGTCTGAGGTAGTCGCCGCGCCTAGCCCCCTGCCCTTAGGCGCGGCACATGGGGTCTCCGCGCCTTGATGTGGGGGTGGGGAAGGAAGTGACCCGGTCCGGAACCGGGGGAGAGAGGGATGGCCTGAGGGGCGGAGGTGGCATGTGGGGACTCCTGTGAAAGGGACTTCACGGCCACCCCCAGGCCATGAGAGAAAAAGGGTCCCAGCTCTTGCACGGAAAGGATAAACTTCGGGACCCTTGGGAAAGGCGCCAGGGACATTCAGAGACCGTCGGGGTAGGGAGCTCGAGCCTGGGGCTCTGCTGGAGTTGACAGGAAGGGAGAGTGGGCTGGTCTTCTGGAGCGATAGGGATGTGGGTAGGACTGGTGGGTCAAGACCTGTCGGTTTCTTGAAAGCGGTGGGACTCCAAAGAATCTGATCTCAGAGAAAAGGGGCTGAGATGTGAATAAGAGGGGCCGGAGAGAGGTGCTCTAGAGTCTGGGATCCTTTAAGGAAAGGTTGCCCCAAATTCCTCCATGGTTAGAGATCTAAGTGTGGGAGGAGGGAGGATACCAGAGGCAAGGTGGGAGAGCTTGGACTTAACTTACACTCTCTTTTTTCCCAGCTGACGTGAAGATGAGCAGCTCAGAGGAGGTGTCCTGGATTTCCTGGTTCTGTGGGCTCCGTGGCAATGAATTCTTCTGTGAAGTGAGTTCTCAGTCTCCCAGCTGTCTCTACACAAAGTTTGGCATTATATTTCCCCACATATTTAGCTTCCACACGCTTTTCTTACAGGTTTCCACAGAAACTTTTCCTGTCAAGGAAGAGTCCCGTCAGTAACTCCCCTCACTAATTTGTGAAGTGGCAAGACTTCCCAGGTCCCAAACCTGCTACCCTCTGTAACATGGGACAAGTCAACCCTTTTATTGTTATTAAAGTTATTATTAGACTGGTACTGGGAGTGCTTCCCGTTGGAGTCTATTAGAATTAAAATGTCACATGTGAAAATGCTTTGTAATGTGGAAAGTTGTCTACTAATAATATAAAGGATTGTAACTATCCACAGGACTGAAGCTGTTGAGTCTCCACTTTCCTTAGAGACCTAGCTGCTCTTAAGGAGAGGACAAAACTGGTTCCTAGGGATGAGGGCAGGAGTAGGAACAGGGCTTTTGAAAGGAATGTCTCTTTAAGTAGGAGATTGTTGTAGCTGCTTATCTGTAGAAAAGAAAAGCCAAAGCTTTTATGGGAAGGCTATGTATCTGAACTGGGGAGAGAGACTCAAGTACTTCTGCTGAGCTGGGGTTGAGGAATAAGGGGAAACCAAAGCAGTTGTGTTAAGAATAAGGCACCAGTTAGAGCAACGTGCCCAAGTCAAAGCTGAGGATTCTGCTGTGGGTTTCATCTTGACTTCCACATCCTGACAGGTGGATGAAGACTACATCCAGGACAAATTCAACCTCACTGGACTCAATGAGCAGGTGCCTCACTATCGACAAGCTCTAGACATGATCTTGGACCTGGAGCCTGGTGAGGCACCCTCAGTGTTGTTTAGTGTGTATATGTTCGTGGTTTTGTTTTTTGTTTTTTGTTTTTTTCATGTTCCTGTTTATCTGCTTCTTGGATTTCCATATTTCCTTTTGGTTCTCTGTCTTTATCCAAAGTCCCCTACTTCGTTTTGGTCTCCCATCTGACTCTTGCCCAGTTTTGTGACTTACACCTCCTGTTCCCACACTCTGGTCCTGTAACTTGGCTCTGTCTCCTAATGCTAGTTTCTCCTTGGGTCACCTTTCCTGTTTTTTTTTTTTTTTTTTTTTTTGCCTTTCACCTTTCAGTTTCATCTTCTGCGTTGACATCTTTGCATTTATGTGTTGAGGAGGGGTTGGGAGGGAGAGAGAGCAGAGGCTGAAGAGATGTGGAAAGAAGGCAGAGCTGCCTTGGGTTGGTGGAAGGGTCAGAGGCCCAGGTTTCTGGGTCAAATGCTCAGGTGATGGGTGACTTAAAGATGGGTGCGGAGCACACTGAGTAGCTGGCAATCCCTGGCAGTGGGTGGGGCATCTAAGAAAGCTGTAAGACAAGTGGTTGCAATTGGCCGGGGCTATGTTTCAGATGAAGAGCTGGAAGACAACCCCAACCAGAGCGACCTGATTGAGCAGGCAGCCGAGATGCTTTATGGATTGATCCACGCCCGCTATATCCTCACCAACCGTGGCATTGCCCAGATGGTGAGGCCTCTCTGCTCCCACTTGACTCCTCTGAGGCAATAAGGGAAACAGAGGTTCCTGCAGCACGGGAGTCAAACGTTTCAACCTTGTCAAGGAATGTAGCCAAGAAGAGGGGAAGAACCCCACAACCTGGCCTTGGGAATTAAATCCTAATTGGGGTTTGTGCTGACTGAGGTGTTTTTGGGGAGGGAGACATGACCTTGGACAGGGAGTTGTTGCAGTCTGCCTTTTCCTTAGGGAACAAACAGCGAATGGCTCTGATAGTCTGTACCCTGCCTAACTGGAGGAAAGGAAGCAGAGGAGTATGAGGGCCTGTCTGGGCCTGCTTAGAAGGGGTCTCTGGACAGAGGCAGGAGTTGGGGACAGAGTGACGTGGCTTGGGCTGAGGAGGGGATTGCCTCTTCTCTTTGTACCTACCTACCAACCCCTTTCATTTTATTCACCTCAGTTGGAAAAGTACCAGCAAGGAGACTTTGGCTACTGTCCCCGTGTGTACTGTGAGAATCAGCCAATGCTTCCCATCGGTGAGTGTTAGAGAAGGGGAAGGAGGCCACATCAAATGGCAGGTCCTCTGGGAAGGAGTTGGGGTTCAGCAAGTCGGGGCCTCTGTGTGGGAGGGAGGTTGGGCAGGGTTGGGGATGCCCGGCCTGCTGAGTCTGGCTGTCTCCCAGGCCTTTCGGACATCCCAGGTGAGGCCATGGTGAAGCTCTACTGCCCCAAGTGCATGGACGTGTACACACCCAAGTCATCGAGGCACCATCACACGGACGGCGCCTACTTCGGCACCGGTTTCCCTCACATGCTCTTCATGGTGCACCCTGAGTACCGGCCCAAACGGCCCGCCAACCAGTTTGTGCCCAGGTGGGGAGCAGGGCTAGAGTCACCATGGGTCAAAGGAAAGGTTCAGGATTCCCCAGAGAGAAGGGTGGACAGGGCATGGTCCTTTCTTGAGGTTTGCTTCTCCCACAGCAAGTGACCTTGGGGAAGGTATTTGATTGCCTGTGCCTCAGTTCCCTTATCCATGAAACAGGGGTGATGATAGTACTTGCCTGACGGAGTGTATTTAAATATACCTGACAGAATATATTTAAATATTGAGTTGCTTTGAATAACATTTGGCACTGGAAGTACCATTTAAACGATAACTTTTTGCCATCATCTCGGGCGCTCATCCTTTTGCCAGGAGAAAGTGTGGTTTATCTTCCTGGAACATCATGTGTACTGGGAAGAACAGTTTGGTGTTCTGTTGAAACAAGTGCACACAGAAGCAAGCAGTCACATTCCTGTATGTGTGTGTATGTTTACGTATATCCTAGAGTAAGAGTTTTAATGGCTATTCAAGGTATATTTCCCAGTATTCTGAGGGAAGATGTTTGGGAACCACTGTCCTTAAGCACTTAGCAGACCCATGGAGAAGCTGGGGTGGGGAGGGGGAAATGCAGGCCACTGGCAGGGCCAGAGTGGGGCTCACCCTACTGCCTCTGATCTGTGCCCTGGCCCAGGCTCTACGGTTTCAAGATCCATCCAATGGCCTACCAGCTGCAGCTCCAAGCCGCCAGCAACTTCAAGAGCCCAGTCAAGACGATTCGCTGATTCCCCACCCAACCTGTCCCTCTGCCTTTAACACCTCTATTCCTTTGCTGCCACCCTTTCAGGAACCCTCTATGGTTTTTAGTTTAAATTAAAGGAGTCATTATTGTGGTGGGAATATGAAATAAAGTGGAAGAAAAGGCCATGAGCTGGTCTGCTGGTGCTTGGGGATGGGGGATGGGAGGGTAGTGCTGTGCTTGATCCCAGGGGCCCTCATGGCCCAGCCCACCCTCAAGTTGAAAACCAGCACAGATTTGTGCCCAGTGGATTTGGGTGGTGTTTTTAGCAGTAGAGCAGAACTAGCAGTGGATGCGGAGATGTGCAATGTCACATGGAAAAGATCTAGGGGAAAATCCACTTTCAAAGACTGGAGACATAATTTGTTCTTTTTTGGCCACCTATGGCTGTACATTTATACTGTAAGGAGTATAATCAACAACAAAATATTTCGGTTTTGATTTTACAGGGAAAGTGGTCCTGAAATAAATAGAATGGTAAGGGGTGGAAAGAGGGACAAGGTCCAGAGTTGCTGCTGGGTGGTGTCTGTGCGCCCCCTGCTGGGGGAGCTGACACGCTCATCTCAGAAGGACAGGGACCCTGGGCGCCTGGCCCAAGTGTTTCCCAGCACGGTAGGGACTCGCTGTATGTGTGGGGAGGACAGCAGGTGGTACCAGAGACAGACACTGTCCATGGACCCTTGAGGTGTGGGAATAGATTTTTTCAGGGCATGAGAGAGACAGACAACTGGATAAAGGCCCAGGTGTTGTTCTTGTGTAGGCCACTGTTCCCACGTCCAGGAACCTGACCTTGTGGGTGAGGACATGCCGTCCCTCCAGCCAAGTTAATAACTTCCTCCCCCAGCCAAGGAATATAGCTCTACGTCTACAGCAGCTCCTGCCCCAACTATCAAAATCACCCTGCAAGGAACATGGTCACAGGAAGGTGGGATTTCAGGATACCCCTCAGGGACTGCCCTTCTCAGAATTCCATCATGAAGTTCCATGTACTTGTAGGTGTGCTGGTCATGGTGGGCTTCACAGTGGGAAAGGGTAAGTGGGGCCCAGGGGCAAGGAGGGAGGGGTGACTGAGTCCAGGAAGGGCGGGGGGTGCTGTAGCACTCGGTTCACAGGCTCCCTGCAAGGCAGAGAACTTGGAATGAGCCAACATTCCCATCCTTCCTGTTTTCTGCTTCCCCAGCTCCTGTTTCTGAAGTCCGGACCTGTCACCTCTGCCTCTTAGAAGACCCTTCTACAGGGTGCATTTCCGGTTCAGAGAAGTGCACCATCAGCAGCTCGTTGCCATGCATGGTGATAACCATCTATTGTGGTGAGTCAAGTCCCAGGAGGGAGCTGCTGGTGGGATAGCCCGTGGCTTGGTCTCCTCTCCTCTCATAGATGAGGGCTGCTTAGGGCCTGGGGTGCAAGAAGAAGACAGGAGGATCCTGAAAAGAGGAGTCTGGGGTTCTCGGGGGTCAGCTAAGCCAATTTTTCTGGCCCATTCTGAAGGAGTCTGGGCTAGAAGTCAGGTCTGGGTGAGGGATGGGGAGAGTCTAGGGTGAGGATACCAGGTTTGGGGACCATGGGAGGCAGCAGGGGTATTAGCTGTTCCCTCTTCTCCAGATACCAAGATACGTTTCTTCGTCCGAGGCTGTGGACAGTACAATTCTTACCGCTGCCAGGAAAAACGCAATACCTACTTCTCGGAGTACTGGTACCAGGCCCAGTGCTGCCAGTACGATTACTGCAACTCCTGGTCCAGCCCCCAGCTCCAGAGCTCCCTGCCTGATCCCCCTGCTGGGGCCTTGGCCCTGCCCCTGTCGGAGTTCCAAATCCAGTGATTCTACAAGGCTCTGAACCTCTCACTGCCCCTACCCACCTTCCGTGCTGGGAAGGAGCCTGAAGGCCTCGACCCCCTGGCCACCCTGCCCCTGAACCTGAGCTTGTCCATCGCTGACCTGCACCACGTATACTTGTCTCTCAACAGCTCAGGACTTTTGGTTCTTCTCTGGGCTGGGCCCTGATGCCTTATCCTTCTTGGATTTTACTCTTCCAGCATCTCTCTCCTAACACCCCAGCACCTAGTGCTGCCCTCCTAGAACACCCACATTCTCTGGTCTGTGATTTTTCAGGCCTCCCTTCCTCTGTGCTTCCAGCATCTGTATGGCTTAGGTTTCATTTCCTTCCCAGAAACCGCTGTGGCACTGCACCAGTACTCTTCTTTCTCCTAGAAAATACCAAGTTCACTTTCTGCCCAGGTTGACCTAGGGAAGGCACAGTGGTTTCCTCGTGCCTTTCTCATCTTCCAAGTCCATCAGCCCCCTCATCTTTCCAATCCCCTGTCAGTCCGGCCACCTGCTATCTCCATTCAGGTCTGGTTGTAGATTGCAGCCCATGCCTATCTTAAGACCCAGACTGAAGTTGTAGCAAGAAGAATGAAGCGTAGACATCTGTGCAGATTTCCTGACTAGGCACTCTGGTGTCCCTACTTCACTGCCTCCACCTCTACTCCTGCCCTGGTTTCCTGCTTCTCTCCTTTTGCCACCGTCTCTGGCCTCCTCAGCCCCACTTCACATCACTGAGTCCTGACACCCACTTCCATGGGTTCTAGGGGAGAGGAGAGGCGAGGGTCGGCCCTGCTCTGCACTATATCTCCCGCTTACTCTCCAGAACCTCCACAATAAATGGACTGGGCTAAGTCTGTGTCACACTGTTGATGGGGTCAGGCTCAGGTATGGACAAGTGTAGACCTGTTAATTGGGCATGGGGAGCAAACAGTTTACAGCCTGGCCCACTCCACTTGGCCTTTGTGGCTTTCTCATGGCCTGCCCCCAAAGGGCTTGTATCCATCCACCTTCTGATTAGCTAGGACTTCTCCCAGCCTTTAACTTACTCCACAGGGGCACCTGTCTGGCTCAGTCAGTAGAGCGTGTGACTCAATCTTGGGGTTATAAATTTGGACTCCACATTGGGTGTAGAGATTACTTAAAATCTTTAACAAAACAAAACCAAAAAACTTTGCCCTACAAAACCTAGAGAATTAAACCCTGGTTACATTGACTTTTCCATCTAACAGAGGAGGAAAAACTCGCCTTTAAACCAGAAAAACTCAGGAGCAAACCAAAGGGTCCAGGCCTGTATCTGAGAGTCCCCTGGTGCTGAGGAACCTGGGTTCTTGCCTGTTCTTTCAGGATCCTGGCACCCAGGACCACCTCTTTAGGGAGCTAGGTTTGGGGGTTGGGGATGTTCACAAATTATACAGGTGAGGCTGCAGTTTAGGTCTTTGATTTTAATGTTTTATTTTTGGAAAACTACAAGCCTACAGAAAACAGTAGTGAATATTCGTAACTTTTTTCATACATGCAGTTAAACACACTGTTCTGGGTGTGGTGTTATTGAGTACAGCCAGGTGCCCACCCTTCTGAATCTCACAACCCAGTGCTGGGGTTGTGAAACCTTTTTCTAAAAAGCAGTGTGCACTTTGTGGTTGGGGGACCCAATTCCAGCTCCTCTGCCACTTGGGTAAGTTGGTTTCTGTCTCACTTTGGTCACCTGTCAAGGAGGGATAGTACCTCCTAGGATTGAGAGAATGCATGTTTGTGTGCACAGGTGAAAATTAAAGCCTCAAAAATAGACACATGGGACAAAGGTACCTACAGATTGTAGCATTTATGTATGTATGTATGTATGACTACTACTTAAAAAAAAAATGTTTGTTTATACTGGCGCCTGGATGACTCAGTTGGTTAAACATCCGACTCTTGGTTTCAGCCCAGGTCATGATCTCACAGTTCGTGAGACTGAGCCCCACGTCGGCTCTGCTGACAGCATAGAGCCTGCTTGGGATTCTCTTTGTCTCTCTCTGCCCCTCCCCCACTCATTCTCTCCCCTCACCTCTCAAATCCATAAACTTAAAAAATAAAATAAAACTTTTATTCATTTTGAGAGAGAGAGAATCCCAAGCAGGCTCTGTGCTGGCAGCACAGAGCCCAATGGCAGGGCTCAAACTCACACCACGAGATCATGACCTGAGCCAAAACCAAGAGTCAGACACTTAACCAACTGAGCCACCTAGGTGCCCCACTACTTTTTAAAGTAATCTCTATCCCCAATGTGGGGCTTGACTCACTACCCCGAGTTCAAGAGTCACATGCTCTACCAACTGAGCCAGCCAGACACCCCTGGCCTATTTTTAAGCCTCTGCCAAAACATACCAAAGCTAACACATACCATAATGTGGGTTTTTCTAAACTTCACACCCAGATTACCAGTCCTCAAGTCACTATAAAGGCCTATATCAGCACCCAAAGCAACCTTCGTGCACCCTCCCAGGCACTTCTAACTTGGGTAGCCGCTGTCCTGAGTTGTAGCTGCTTAGAGGAATTTTGTCTGTGTGCTTGGTACAGAGGGCATCATGCAGCATATACTCTTACACATTTTGCACATATGTTAGCAGAGATCACTGGCCCTTTAAATAGCCTATGCTCTGGCAGGAAACTCCAATATTAATTGGTAGGTAAGAGAGCAGTGTGTGGGGGGGGGAGGTGTGCAAAAATAAGTACAAACCTTCAGTGTGCCCCCCTGTCTGGGCCCACTTTCCCCCCACCATCTCTGACTTCAGTGTAGAAGTCTAGGTTTATACAGCTCTAGCAAGTCAAACTAGACGATGGTCTCAGAGGCTGAGGAACCCAAGGCCCAAGATTAGGCAGTAACTTCCCACATGGTCCTTGAAGAGGGAAGCTGAGCCTGGGTTCCGGCCAGGGCTCCACTAGATCTAGCGGCTCTTCCACAGGGTGCTTCCCCCCACCCTCTCCCTGGGCCTGGTCCCAGGCCTCATAGTTCCACTCCCGCCAGCCCTCACCTCCCACACCGTGGACCTCCCCCAACCCAGGCCCCACATAGCACTGCCAAGGGTGCCCACTGCCCTTTTGCCCTTCGCCACAGAAAGGCTTCCAGTTCTTCACCTTTTGTGCCTAGAGCTGAATCCAAGACATGGAGGTCGGGCAGAAGCAGAGTTCAACAGAGCTAGGAGCCCCGAGGTGGGGCAGTCAGGTGGGACCTCAGCTTTCCTCAGCCTCCACCACTACCAGAAGAGAGAGACGAGCTCTACAGTTTATACACCAATTTATTTGCGAGGAACACCTGGGGACTTGAGGCTAGAGAGGCCCATGGTGGGAGAAGGGGCAAAGCAAGGACAAGAAGCAGCTGAGAGATGGGAGGAGAGAAGAGTAAAGCCATCAAACCGGGAGGACTTGAAGGGAAAACTCAGAATTCTGGAGAGGGGACCTGGGGGAGGGGCTGAGTGGGAAGAGGGGTGTTGGGTGTCAACTAGGAGGCCAATAGGGCCGGTAAAAGGGACTAGAAGTTGTTCTGGCTCTGCCACCCAGATGGAAATCAGGAAGATGGATGGCAACTAGCAGGGTTTTATTCTAAAAGTCTCTGCGGAAGTTCTAAGGAATATAGAACACTGTTCTGAGGGTTATTGCAGACTCCAGGAAGCAGCATCGAGAAAATATCCAGAAGCCAAACACTGGAGAAGAGCGGGTATGCGAACAATCACTCATCTGCTCCTTGCGGCAGCAGTCACTCACCATGATGTCAGAACCACTGCCTGGGGAAGGATGGCAGCAACCAGTGATACAGACATCTCAGGTCCCAGGCACAATCCCAGACTCTTCCATCCCCTCCCTCCACATGGACTTACCATCACTGATCCCACACCCTTCCCTGACCCCCCCCCCACCAAATGCCAAGATTCCTGGAACTGGACAGGGGCAGGAATGCCAGGGAGTCACCAGCTATGGATCCTGTGGAAGGTTGGTGGGAAAGAGCCATTCAAAATAAAGTGATGCGGGACACCTGGGTGGCTCAGTTGGTTAAGCATCCGACTTTGGCTCAGGCCATGGTCTCACAGTTCGTGAGTTCAAGCCCCGCATCTGGCGCTGTGCTGACAGCTCAGAGCCTGGAGCCTGCTTCAGATTCTGTATCTACCTCTCTCTGCCCCTCTCCCACTTGTGCTCTCTCTGTCTCTCTCTCTCAAAAATAAATATTAAAATTTTTTTAAAAATACAGTGATGGTTGGAGGGGGCTGAGTTGGGTCTTGCTGGGGGAGAACCAGCACTTCAGCTGGGACCATATAAAAAAAAGTTGGGAGATGTATTGGAGGTCAGATTGCAAAGAAAAGGTGTTTGTCATCATTTTATGGAACAAAAGAGAAGATGGTATCTCTTGCTATTATATATATATTAGAGGGGGAAAAAATGTGTTCACAGGGACATTCATTCCTGCCCTGCTTGAGAGAGGAAAAAATTAGAAGCAACCTACAGATCCGTCAATAATGGGATTGTCAAACTCTGCTATGCCCGTGCCATGGAGAACCATGCAGCAGGTCAGAAGAACAGGGAAGCTGTTTACAAACTGATATGGAAACTTAAAATTCCCATGACTGTTCATTTTAAAAAACCAAGTGCAGTGTGCCAGGGTGGCTGAGTCAGTTGAGCATCTGACGCTTGATTTTGGCTCAGATCGTGATCCTGGGGTCATGGGATTGAGGCCCACGTTGGTCTCTGTGCTGAGCGTGGGGCCTACTTAGGATTCTCTCTCTCTCTCTCTCTCTCTCTCCCCCCCTGTCTCTCTCTCTCCCCCCCCCGTCTTCCTCCCTCACTCCCTCTGTCTCTACCTCTCTCTCTCAAAAATAAATAAATAGATGATAGACAGATAGATATATATATAGATAGATAGAGGCCCCTGGGTGGCTCAGTCAGTTAAGCATCTGACTTCAGCTCCAGCCATGATCTCGTGGTTTGTGAGTTCAAGCCCTGCATTGGGCTCTGTGCTGACAGCTCAGAGCCTGGAACCTGCTTCAGATTCTCTCTCTCTCTCTGTCTCTCTCTCCGCCCCCCCTCTAAATAAACATTTTTAAAAGTTTTTAATTAATAAAAATATATAAAAAGCAAGTGCACACCAGTGTTTACAGTGGTATGCTACTGTTTATGGAGGACAGAAAAAGAGGTGAAACAACATATTTGCATAGAGTGAGATGTACACAAAAGATCACAGAAAGGATATCAAGAATGTGGAAAGATGTGGGGCATCTGGCTCGCTCAGTCAGTAGAGCATGTGACTCTTGATCTCAGGGTTGTAAGTTCGAGCCCCACGTTTGGTGTAGGGATTACTTAAAAATGAAAAAAAGTCTTTAGGAAAAAAAAGAGACTAGGAACATTAGTTTTGTGTTGTTTGTGCATGAGAGCTGGGTGGCTTGTGCCAGGAGTGGGAGGGAGACTTTTCTTTGATGCGGTTGAGTACTCTGATATTGAACCAAAAGTATAATAAAAGGACTTGAAGGCAAGTTTATGCAGTGTTGTTAAGAGCACCATCTCCGGAATCACCACAAATTGTGGTTCAGCTTCTAGGAGAGTTGGGCAAGATTTTGACCTTTCTGGGCGTCTGTTTCCTCATCAGTAAAATGGGGATAACAATAATAAAAAACCTGTCTGAGAGGGTGGTAAGTGCTTAGAACAGTGCTGGCACATAATGTGTTCTGTGTTTGTTAAAAAGAGCGGAGGAGGGGCCCCCAGCTGCTCAGTCAGTAGAGCATAGGACTCCTTGATCTAGGGGTTGTGAGTTCAAGCCCCATGTTGGGCATTGAGCCCACTAAAAAAAGCAGGGGTGGAGGGCGGGGAGTGAGGGATCGTGTGGAAGAGCAGGCATGAGAAACAGGGGCTGCAGTTTCAGGAAGTTGAAACTGAGGTGGAGCTGTCCAGAGGGCAATTTCACGTGACAATTTGGCCTAACATTCACATTCATAAGGAAGCAGAGCAAATCCTCTGGGGAGAGTGAAGTGGGAAGACAGCTAATGCCTAAATTTTGGTGAACGTGAACCATTAGGGGTGTCCCTGAACAGAGAGAAGGCAGCCTGAGGAGAAGCCGGGGGATCTAGTGATCACAAGCCTCCCCCACAAGGCCGGGTGCTGTAAGAAACACATACGCCATGGGGCGCCTGGGTGGCTCGGTCGGTTGGGCGTCTGACTTCAGCTCAGGTCATGATCTCACGGTCTGTGAGTTCGAGCCCCGCGTCGGGCTCTGTGCGGACAGCTCAGAGCCTGGAACCTGCTCCGGATTTTGTGTCTCCCTCTCTCTCTGCCCCTCTCCTGCCCTGCTCTGTCTCTCTGTCTCAAAAATAAATAAAAACATTAAAAAAAGAAACGTGGACACCAGCCAGCCCCATGAGGGAACAGGAGGGGTGGAAGTGGAGACAGAATGGCTCTGAAGGTGAGGAAGGAGAGAGGATAACGAGCACTATCTAGGCAGGGGTTGTAGGAACCAGACTGTGGGGTACAGCTGAGAGATGCAGCTCAGGAATGGGTCGGGCCAAGGACAAGCAGCTCACTGTTCTTTATGAGCAGAGTCATGCAGCTGCTGCCAGGAGGGGCAAGGGCAGATGTCAGATCCCAGAAGGCATCCCAACTCCTTGGTCTCCAAGAGGCATCGATAGCAGCGCAGATATTTGGAGAACTGAGCTGGATGAGGGGGTTCCGGATTGACAGGATCAAAATTACCTAGAACACAGAGCAACACCGACTCCAACCCCACCTAATTTCCAGGCTGGTCAAGCCCATTCTTCCCTCCCCAGCTTCCCGTCTCAGAAAACCATGAAATCACCCGTTCTTTAAAACCATCTGGCTTAATCCTCTATCACAGGCTTTCGTCAGTTTTAAAACCTCTATTCTCTGCTCTTATACCTCCTGAAATAAGGAAATCATTAAGGAATTCATTTACTCATTCAACATGTATTTTGAGGTACTACCATGTGCCCAGCACTCGGCAAGCTCCTAAGTTCAAAGACTAAGCAGAGGCAGTTAATTCCAGCCTGGGCAGTTCTGTGAGGACAGTTCTTCTTCTGGGACTTGGTTTCACAGTCTCCCCACCCCTATGGACCCCCTTTTGAATATGCTTTCTTAATCTGTAATGTTCAGTGAAAACAAGAGTGCATCACCACAGGACAAGAGGAATCTATGCTTTGTGTGGACAGGAGACTTCGAGTGGCCCCCCATCACATTATTTGTTTGGTGGTCTAATCACTGGAAAGACCCATATTAAACTTTGTCCACCAAAGCCTTCCCCACCTACGTGTATATATGCTCCCTCTTCCTCTCGTTCCAGGCCCAGATCACATGTCAGTGAGTCCCCAGACCCAGCAGAACACTTAGTGGGAGGCAAATACTGAACAAACACTTTGAATCCTGTTTCTATATAGACGGTGTTTTACAGCCATGTTGAGGATGTTATCAGGCTAGATTCAGCCTTGTTCTACTGGGTGGATCCCGGTTCTGTTATCTAGCATGTTCTCGGAATCCTCCCTATTCTGTACTGCCCCAGATTTAAATGGAGTCCTTTCAGTATCTGCATTTAGGTCACTGCTGTTGAGACAGCCCTGGGGTAATAACTAGAGATATCCCTCAGAGTGAACAGCAGTCCATTACCAGTCCCTAGGCATTATCTCACCAAGTCCATCCATCCCATCCTTCCCTCTGCTTGGTTTTACCTGAGCATCCTGGGCAGATGTGCCCAGACACCTGGTATCTGTGGGTCTCTCTATCCAGCAGACCAGGAGACCCTTCTGACCCCTTAGAGCCACTTACCAAACACCAAGCTCCTCATGACCAGCACTATTAAAAGGACCATGTACAGGGCTTGGGAGGTGCTATGAAGGCCCATGGGCTCCATACTCCGGCTAACTGCAGGGCCTGCTGCCTACTAGCCTCCAGTTGGGGCTTATATTGGTGAAAGAGAAGTTGGCCAAGAGGAAAGAGAGAGGCAACACCCATTTGGGGTGGAAATCAGTCCCAGAACAGCCAGAGAAACAGAGTGTCCTCACCCACGGCCACTCTAAGACCTAACATCCTGGCTTGGGGACAGGACCCAGACAAAAGGGGAATGAGAGGGAAACTTTTTTTTTCATATTTATTCTACAGAAGTTTACTGAATCACTGTATCAGGTGTTGCGGATACAACATTACACAAAATCCCTGCCCCCACAGAGCTGTCTAGTGGGGGAGACAACAAACAATGATGGGGGGATGGAGGGGGAAGGATGAGTACTTCCCGGGAGCACCTGGGCAGTCCTGAGCACTGACCAAAGGAGCAACAAGATCAGAGTTCTGTTTGTAAAAGATTGCCGAGGCCGGGAAACCAGTTAGGAAGCTATTCCTGAGTCCCGTCACAAGATGGCGGCCTGGTCTGGCAGAAGAGAGGCAAGGAAAAGACGAATGAATCTGACATTTATTTAGAAGGAAGACTGAACAGATTTGCAGTTAGACTGAATATGGAAAGAGGAAAAGTGGGGGATAGGCTTGCCCAAGGAGGTGATTGGTGGTACCATTTTTCAAGATGGGAACAACGTGGAACTGTCAAATCTAGAAGCGAGGACACCTGAGTCCCGACTGACCTATTCAGCCCAGTGGCCCCTGTGGGTTCCAGGTAACTAGCCAGCACCTTTCCTTACGCCCCCTTTTACCCCACCCCGCCTAAGCTCCGCTGCAGGTCAGTAACTCTGATCTCCGGCGCCCACAAGGCTCCGGCACCGGGCTCTCGTTCTCCGGGCCTGACTGCACTTCAGGGCTCCCAGGAGGAAGCGGGGGCGGCCCTCTGGCCACGCTCAGTTCTCTGCCGGGGGGGGGGGGGGGGGGGGGGCGCTGGCTGGCAATGAAACCTGGGAAAACATGCCTGGCGTCAGACCTAGCCTTCCGCCCCTAACAGACGCCCAGAGCACCACGCGGCTTCCCCGGAAGGAGGCGCTGTGGCACCACCAACCCACCAGGCCGGAGGCTAACGCCGCAACCAAAGAGCAGAGGTGGGCGTCCCAGGAGCCCCGCCCACGTCCTTTGCTGGGGGCCGCCTTTACTGGGGGGTTCGCCCGCTGAGCTCCTTCAAGCGACCAGCTCAGCACGCACCTCGCCAGGTCAGGGTCTCTGAGAGACTCAGGGTTTTCCCTTTAAGGGTCGGGGGTGCTGTAGGAAGAGCTCGGCGTACAGGAGCGAACCACCTGCTCCAGTTTCTGGTCTGGAGGTTTGGGGTGCGGCCCTGAGGGAGGGCTCCCTGCTTACAGTCCCCAGACCATCCGAGAATCATTTGGCCTCGGGGCGCTGATGGGGAAGATGGGAAGAAATGGACTCAGATTTGAGCCAAGAAAGACGGACAGGAAAGAAAGAATACGAAAGGAAAACGCACGCCACTGCGTGCCCAAGAGCCTTGGGATAAATGAAATCAGACAATTGTATAATTGAAAAGTCGGAGTAATGAAGATTTGGGGAGGAGCGCCTGGCACCTGCATAAATGCCTGCTGAATGAACGACAGAGTGGTAGACAGAATCAGAGAGCGGAGGCTCCTCTTGAAGCGAACGGGGCAGAAAGGAGTTAGAAGGGAATTTCACAGCGTCCTCTGAACCCGGCCTGCGGATAGCCGGAGGGAAGACAGGGGCGGTTATTTCGAGGCTGGGTTCGGTGCGAGCTAGGAGAGTGGTTCCACGGAAGGGGCGTGGCCTCAGGGCCATCCTCAGTCTAAACGGCTGGGCGCGGCCAGAGCGCCTGCCGAGCCTGGTGAGTTCGTTGCCGCGGTGATGGGCTTGGTGGAGGCTTTCCAGGGGTGAAGAGGCGGGGCGCTGCTGTAGTCGCCATGGTGATAGCAGCCGAGGAAGGTTTCTGCGCGGAGTGCCTTGGGGACGCGGGATACCGGTGGGGGTAAGCAGCCGAGTGACGAAACAAAGGAGGTGGGGCCTGAGGAGAGAATGCTACAGTCAGGGCTATGGGCGGGGCAAACAAGGGGGCGGGGAGCCAAGTTCTGTTCGCTGAGCAGCTAGACCAGGCGGTCTGGAGTGGAACTAGAGAGCAGCGATCTTTAACCCGCATATAAATGAATGAAAAAAAAAAAAAAAAAAAAAAAAAAAAAGACTTGGTTCCTGAGGGAGTTGGGATGGCTTGTTGGATGGATGAATGAACGGATAAGTACCTGGCCCTCACTCACTTGTGACAGCTGGGAGGGAAACACCTGACCCTCTCGGGGGAGTCGAACAAATCCTCAGCCCAATCACCAAGCCCTGAGCCTACTCCCGCAACTCACACTGAAAGCAGCGCAGGGCGAGCCCGGGCCCAGCCCAGGGCCCACCTCTCCTTCCCAGGTTTCCTGCCCAGGTGTTAATCCTTCTTTGTCCCAGCCTCCATCCTCTCTCCCCGTGTACCCAGCTCCTCGGGGGCGCCTGGGCGTCCAGACCTTGCCTGGTGCCCAGTAAGGCAAGGTCCAGAGTTCCAGCAGATGTGGGGTCTGCATCTCGGCTGTTCTTCTCCTGGGACTGTTGGAACCCTGCTATATAGGGTGAGGAGTGGACAGGGAGCTGGTCCAACCGGGGGCAGGGGGTGGTGTGTGGTGGTGGTTCTAAAAACAAAGAGCTGATGTGAGCTTTATCACGTGGGGAGTAATCTAAGGAGGTAGACTGAGGCCCCTGGGGTTCGGTGGTCCAGAATTCAAATGTTAAGCCTCCCCTCTCCCCAACCACTTCAGTTATCTGAGGGCTCTTCATGGCATCCACTGTTCTTTATGCAGGAAGAAGGGGAAGGGGGAGGTGATGGTAGAGGTCAGTCAACAGAGTCCCTAGTGGCCTTGGCCAGGAAGGGGGAGTCCTTTGTCTCCAGGGTGTGGGAGGTGGGGCTAAGTGCCCCCTATTTGCATTCAAGGAGGTTGTTACCTTAACTGAACAGACTTGTTTTCCAGGAGGCTAACTGTCCTGGTGGATCCTGGAAGGTGAGGTTCAGAACCATCCAGCTGGACCTACAGCTTCATGCTCCACACTCCCCAACCTGTTTGCCCCCTGGGATGGGACAGAGGAACAGAGTGCCAGTATCAACTCTCCAGTGTTTGCTAAAGGTGGAGCATTCTGGAGCTGTGGCCACCTCTTCTCTTTTGACCCCAATTATCAGGTATATCACCTGACAAGTCTCAGATCACCCTTCCAGTGGAGACTCAGTATGCCCCCACTGAAGGAGCTGGTGAGGGCAGACAGCCTCTGCCCAGAGACTGAGGAGGAGCTTCATGCCCTGGAGTTCCAGGAGACACTGATATTAGCCAGAAGCTATCTAGGATATTAGAACATTGTTGCTTGCCCACGTTGAGCTTGTTCAAAACAGAGGGCCAAGGAGGGTAACCCTGGGAGCGTTTCAGCTAAAAGAGGTTTCCCAAGAAGAAGGTGGCCAGGCAACAAACTGACAGGTGGGAGGAAAACTCATTCTGTTCCATGAAGTCTGAGGATTGGAAATAGGACAGAAGTTACAGGAAGCCAATTTCCTTGGGTTCACCTTAGGGATTTTCTTCTAATAGCGTCCAGAAAGGTGAAGTGTGGCTCTGGGAAGCCTCAGTCCCTGGCAGGCCCTGTCACTGAACTGCAACAGATGCGTGAAAGCAACAAAGGCACGGTGAAGAGGTGTGTAGGGTTTACCGCAGAAGACATGGGGAGTGGGCTGTTCCTCACTCCCCCTTGGAACAGCAAGAGCTGAGTAAGGAAAACTGGTGATACTTAAGGTGAAGCCATGCAGGTTGGAGCTGGAAATCTGTAGAAGAGCCAAGTAGGGGAAATCAGGTACTAGAAAACACTTTGTAAGTGAAAGCTCTGGAGCTCTTAGCAAAGAGGGGGCAACCGTGAGCTCCTACAGTGGCTGCAGGGTTATGCAGGAAGGACTGGGGTGCAGGCTAGGGAGGCTGCAGGTGTGATACTACTAGACACACTAGCCAATGGGGAGGCTTGGGGACCCACTACATGAGGAGAGCTCAGGTTGGGGGCTGGAGGCCTGGGAGAACAGCAGGGATGGGGAGGGTTAAGTTGGCCAGCTGGAGTCAGGTTCCCCAAAGCCTGGCTCTTTGCAGCTTCAGCTGTCACCACTACCGGCCCCAAGCTCCTGGACACTTGGAAAGTCACACAATTAGCCAGCCTGTAGAAAAAATACCTTTTTATTAATTATTAGGAATAATCCATTCACTGAATGCGGGGTATATGTTGGGGAAGGTTAGGTACTGCCAGATGGATGAGGGGAAACGTGCAATAGGGCAGTGAGAAGGGGGACAGCCCCCCACTTTCCACAAACTATAAATAGCAACGTGAACACAGAGAATCACAAATAAGAAGAGCCTTCCTCATGTCTCCTCCTATCCCACTCTTTCAGAACGAGTCTCACTGTGGTCCCTAGAGGTGCCAGGGCATCTGGAAGTTCGGGGCCGGGAGCGGGGTGCAGTGCGTGGCCTCGAAGTTGTGCAGATACTTCTGAGCCTGAAGGAAGAGGGCAGGACAGGTGGGGTGCAGAGCACCGCAGTATACAGCACCCCCAAACACCTCCACAGCCTCTGAAACCACCTCCCACACCCTACAAGCTGCCACTTCCAATGCTTACATGGTATCCCCTGTCTCCAAGCCCCCTGGCCATCCCGGCACCCCCTTCCTGCCCGCCACCCCTCAGCTCACCAGAAACAAGGCCAGCTGTCGCCTTCCGTCTGCACTCATGTCCTCCCCTGTGGAGAAGAGCCGCTCACACATGAGCCATACATCTGGGCATTCATCCCCCTTCCTGGCTTCTTCCCAACACCCCCTCCTGCCACAGGACGTCCTTACCCACACTCCAGGGGAAGTCAGGCCCGTGCTCTGCCTGGTAGGAGCGGAGGACGGACAGGCACCAGTCCTCCTCCACCTCCCAACGGCTATAAATCGAGGCTGCTCAGGGAGAGAAAGGAGGGCTTGTCAGTGACCTGGCCCGGCCAGGCCCCCACCCAAAGGCCTCATCGCATCCCCCTGCACCTTCCTCCAGCTGTGAGGAGGCTTCCAGCCACTGCCTCACCACTCGAAGACCCTCCTCTGCCATTACACGGGGATACCTACAGAGGGAGCACCAGGACGAGAGGTCAGGACCCAATTCTCTTCACTCCTCATCCCTAAACCCTCTTCCCTCCCTCCCTTGCCACGCCAGTGTCAGTAAACACATGCACACACACGTGCACGCACGCACACACACTCCCGCTTACCGATACTGTAGGAGCTTCAGCAGGAGGTCATTGCCTCGGTTGGACATGATGTCCTCAGGAACCCTGGGGGTGAGAACAGTGTACACTGGAGGGGCTGGAGGTTGGGGAGGAAGGGTCTGGATACCTAGGTTTCTGGTGGGCAGAGGTGGGAAGGGCAACTTCCTAGCTACATCTGGGATCTAGGAGGGCAGAGGCTCCCAGGCACTCACGTGGTGGTGATGATCTCATCCTTGGTTCTGCGGATCAGCAACACAGGGCCCTGGTACCTTCAGAGGACAGTGTGGTGCTCAGAGGGAGAGGGGACAAGTGGCCACCCCACCCTTGCACTGGCTGCAGCCTAACCCCCTACTATAGCAGGGCCCCACAGGCTAGCCCTTCACTCAGGGGTGAGAAAATATTTAAGAACAGGCATGGCCCACATTCTGGCCTTACTGGGAGATCTGCTTGAATACCCAGCAAAGCCTGTACAGTGGGGAAGTGGGGAAGTGGGGAAGGGAGTTACACGCCGGTTACTGGCCTGCCCTCACCTGCACAGCTGTTCTGCATTGTTCAGATTGAGATGCTGCCTCACGGTCCTGGTCACAAGGCCCCCTAGAGTGGGATCAGAGTGACGGGATGGCAGAGACAAAGCCCTTGCACAACATATAGTTCCCCACTGTTCACAAAGAAAACTAAGGCCCCAGACAGGGGAGCCCTCCTGCTTTTCATCCCGTTGGGTGACCCACTCCCCACCTACATAAAAAGGAACCATCTCCAGTTAGAATAGTTCCCA
Source organism: Puma concolor (assembly GCF_028749965.1). Classification (NCBI taxonomy): domain Eukaryota; kingdom Metazoa; phylum Chordata; class Mammalia; order Carnivora; family Felidae; genus Puma; species Puma concolor. Next base: position 31,128,751 of record NC_141671.1, read on the forward strand.
GTTCCAGCCCACCCCTTCCCTGGAAAGGCAGGCCTGGGAGCTGCACTCACTCCAGCTATCTGGCATAACCTTCAAGGCCAAGGGCACCAAGTCATCAAAGGAGGCATCCAGGATCACAGCACTAATGTCTGGGTAGGACATGGCTGCCCATGTGGCTGGTACCAGAACAAGGAAGAAAGGTGAGGACTGAGGGGCTCCTGCCCACCACCCCACCTTTGTCCCATTGACCCTACAGGCTGACACCATCATCTCTACTAGGTTAGCCCCAGGTCCCCCTTAAACCCTCACTTCACTTGGCCAGGGCACTGTATGGAGAAGACGGAGAGAGAATATCAAAGTGCATCGAAGACCACGTGCAGAGGAAAACTTCACTTCCCTGATCTCCCCCCTCCAGGACCCTGGTCTGCTTCTTTTCATAATGGGCATAAGGTAGAAGGAAATGTGAACGTATACAAATAGGATACCATCTTCCAGACACACGCAGATATCCCTCCTCCATCCTCTCCTCCCTTAAGCCTCTACCCCACTGCTGGGCTCTCAGGGCATTTCCCTACTGCTCTTTGAGGGGGGTGGGGGTGGCATAATTTGCCCGGGGAGGGGAGTAGGCTGGTACCAGTGAAGCCACCGATGGACCAGGCATAGATGATGATGTCCTGGGGCTGGAAGCCCAGGCGGTGGATGGCAAACTGGACCACCACATCCATGGCATTGGCCTCATTCTGAGGAAATGGCACCCCCTGCAGGAAGAAGGGCAAACTCAGGAGTGGGTTAGCACCAGAGGCTGGTTCATGGGCCACTTGCACGCTTCCAGCACAGAGCTACCCTACAAGAGACAGAGGGTGCAGAAGAAAAGGGTGGCGAGAGGACCCGCACTCTCCAGAAATGCCACTTCTCACTGTGGGGTGGCGTCATGGTTCCCTGTCCTTGGCACCCAGGTGACAGATGAGTGAGAGCCACCAGAGAAATATACACCCCTTTTCCTAATTCCAGTGGCTGACCAGAGGGAGACAGACCATAACCATAAATTCAGGAAAAGAAAGGGATTTCAGAGAGTGTCTCACCGTGCTTCCAGCAAAGCCTGGATGATTCCAGCCCAGGACAGAATACCCAGCTGCAACACAGGAGGAGGAGGAGGGGCTATGACCTTGTGGCCCACACCTCCCCCACCTCCAGCCCCAGGGGAAAGACCAACACAACATGGGAGCTCTAAACAACCCCAAATTTAGAGATGAGTAACTCCAAGCTTTCTCAGAACGGGGAGATGACACCAGAGGTTCTGAGGCAGCAGAAGGGAGAGATGTGATTATGTCATGGGGACAGAATGAAGGCCATAATGTTAGGGACACAGCCCAAAGGGAGGGAATGTAAGGTTGGCAAAGCGAATGGGGAGTAAACTTTCCCCCCAAATGTGAGAATTTCAAACCTCACTCAGACAAGGTGATCTGGCCCAGGGAAGTTATACTGGTGTGGGAAGGTGGGGACATTCCATTCCAAAGGGCAGAGACGAGTATTGTGCCCTGGGCCTACCTTCCAGAGGTGTAGAAATGCAGCCCACCTCATAGAAGCCCGCGTTCCCCTCACAGCAGATCACCTACGGAAGGAAGCAGGAAGGAGGGCTGGGAAGGAGCCAAGCTGGGACTGAAAATCCCCCGTGTGGCAGGACGTGGGAGCTTTACAGGGAAGAGGAAAGGGCCTGTTGTCTTCAACGGGAATAGAAACTTCTAATTTTACAAGGTGCATGAGAGGCAGAGTGGATGCAAAAGCTTAGCAAACTGAGGAAGACGAACTGCTCGACCACTCAGCAGTGTCATTTTCCTTGGAAGACCACCGGAGGACAGCTCTCAGAAATGGGGTTATGGATATTTTTTTCCTTTCTAGTTTTTGGGTCTATTTTTTTCATAACTGTTTCTTTTGTATGGCATGCCAATCACTTTCCATCTCTGGGCCCCAGACTTAGAGTCAGATAAACTTTAATTTCATGGGGCCCCAAGCCCAAACTCAGAGATGGTGGAGCTTGCATGGATTCTCATAGCAGCTGGGCAGTGCCGGAACCAGGAGTCAGCTCCCTGGACTGCTGACTCAGTGCTCTTTCCATGGCTCCCTCATGGAGGCAGGATATACTGGAGGCCAGGCTACCTGGATTCAAATCCCAGCTCTCTCACTGTGTGGTCTGGGAAAATTATCCCAGGCTCAGTTTCATCATCTATAAAATGGGCTCTCCTAAAAATAGTACCTCTTCTGCAGGGTTGTTTTGAGGATTAAATATATGCCTTCTATGTGATAAATACTGTCTAAGTGGTGACTATTACAAGATTACTTTTTGGTCCTTGAATGTCAACTCCTACTTCATCTATTTCCCTGTGGTAGGGTTTTCCTACGCCAACATGTCTTGAGGGTGGGGTGGGAGATGGGATTATCCCCAGATGTACTTCTTAGGGCTGCTGTAGAACTGAGGTCCCCAGAACCTCCACTGCTCTCCCCGCACCACTTTTGGGCTGGGCTCCCTGCTCCCTCTCACCAGCTTCTGTCCCTGAGGCTCAGCTGTCCCCCGCCGGTCCACAAACATGGTGTCAATCTCGTTGCCATCGCAGGCCAGCAGCTTTGCCCGGCGCCCGTTGCACTGAGTGGGGGAGATGTTGTGAGAGGCAGGAGGTCACATCCCTGGTAGGGGGAGAAGGACCATCGGGGGTGGGGTGGGGGCAGGGGGCCTCACCTCTTCCACCAGCCGGGCCTGGCCCTGCAGCAGCATGGGCATGAGGGCCTTCTGGAGCAGGTACACTGAGCCTGGATATAGCATCCGGCGCCCCAGAGTGTGCGCCACCAAGTAGCTGTGGGGAACATGGGGTTAACGAACCCTTGACCTCAGTAGGACCCAGGGATCATCCTAGCCCTAGCACTCAGAGACTCTGGGGCCTGCTTCACCCCTGACCTTTACAGTTTTGTTTCTTGACCTTTACAGCTTTGTTCTCCTCTTTCAGGACATAATGAAGTAATATATGTACCAGGCTGGTGTTCTTCAAAATTTTTTTTACTACAACCTTTATAATATGCACATTTTATATTGTGGCCCAGTACACACATCTATATTTATAATATTGAAAATTTTAGGAGATAATATTTTCTATATGCGGTAAGTAATTCTTATTAATTAAGAGAGAGGGAGATACAGAATCGGAAGCAGGCTCCAGGCTGGGAGCTGTCAGGACAGAGCCTAATGCGGGGCTGGAACTCACAGACCGTGAGATCATGACCTGAGCCAAAGTCGGCCGCTTAACCGACTGAGCCACCCAGGCGCCCCTATTCTTTTTAATTTTTAAATGTTTATTTATTTATTTAGAGAGAGTGCGTGCACAGGTGGGGGAGAGAGAGAGAGAGAGAGAGAGAGGCAGAGAGAGAGAGAGAGAGAGGCAGAGAGAGAGAGAGAGAGAGAGACAGAGAGAGAGAGAATCGCAAGCAGGCTCCACACTCAGCGTGGAGCCTGACACGGGGCTTGATCTCACGACTGTGAGATCATGACCTGAGCCGAAATCAAGAGTCAGATACTCAGCCAACTGAGCCACACACGGACCCCAAAGCAAAGTTATTATTAACTATGATTCTGTTAATGTATAAATGCAACTTATTTAAAGGCCCCCTATAATACTTTAAAAAATGACAGCTGTAATTCACTCGATTTCAAGATTCATGAATGAACGGTAGTTTGAAATACACCACACTAGATTGCAGACTCCACCAGGGCAGAGACCTGACTGTTCTGTTCTGCAATATGCCCTATTCTGCCACGTAGCAGGTGGCTAGAGCCTGACAAAGAGGGGCTTAATAAATATTTACTGAACAAATGCACTAATCTAGACAGATAAGCTGTGGTAGGTATCTGAAAAAGACAATTAACCATTTCCAGTTAATCCTGAAATAGGATTTGTCCCCAGAAAAAAACAGGTATATACCACCCTGTCCAGCATCCCCTCAAAACTGCAAATTTGGTTTGTCCCTCTGACCAATCGTCACACAGGCAACAGTGATCACTAAATCCATCCCTTTCCTTGGTATCTTGGAACTGCCTCCCAGCCCCCAACAATAGAAAATTACCACAGCATCTGCTCTACTGTAAGGGAGGAAGGCTTACTGTTGTCACTTCTGACATCATCAGTAGCCACAACTTGGGCTTTGCTGTCAAGTACCCAGGCAAAGTAGTAACCCTTCTGAATATGTTACTCTACTTAATATACCAATCCTATAAAGTGCGTTATTCATGGATGCAGAAATTGTAGCTTGCTTAAGGCAGAAGAATCTAGGAGTAGAGAGGCCAGGTCAGGGGCACAGCTGTCACCAGATGCCACTCCAGCTAAGGCTATGTGTCTCCACCACACTCTCAACCTCATTGTTCTCTCTCAGCCTCGTTAGAAGGGCTTTTGTGGGGTGTCTGGCTGGCTTCGTCGGTAAAGCATGTGGCTCTTGCTCTTGGGGTCGTGAGTTCAAGGCCCATGTTGGGTGTAGAGCTTACCTAAATAAATTTTAGCAGCACCTGGGTGTCTCTGTCAGTTAAGCGTCTGTCTTTGGCTCAGGTCATGATCTTGCCATTCGCGGGTTCGAGCCCCACACTGGGCTCTCTGCTGTAAGCACTGAGCCCACTTTGGGACCTCTGTCTTTTCCTCTCTCTGCCCCTCCCCAGCTCTCTCTCTCAAAAATAAATAAACATTTATAAACAAGTAAATTAATTAATTAAAAATAATAATAATAAAATAAAAGAGCTTTTGTGTCAGACAGAATTATTAATATCCCAACCCTTCATTCACCATCTGTGAGACTACACCTCCCTGAGCCTCTTTTCTTCACATATAAATGTAGATTAAAAACCATCACAAATAATACAAAATACATAGCACTAGGCCCAATAAATGGCAGCTATTTTATCCATAGCACCCAGTCCTGGAGTCCTCACCCGATGTCCCCTCCACCCCAGATGGCCTCTCTTCCCTGCTGCTTCTCACCTGGTGATCTGACAAGGCAGCTTCTTGACCCGGTTGAGGAGAGTGTCTGCTGTCCCCCGATGCAGGGGCTCTGGGCGAAGCAGGGCCACGCCCTGGCGGGAAGGGCCCCCTCGAGACTCCTTCCTGAGGATGGAAAGATGTAGGGGAGGTTGGAGTCAGAAGCAGCAAGCTGAGGTCCAGGAATGAGGAGATGGCACTGGAAAGGAGGCCCTGGGGCCCAAGATGGGGATGGAGGTGTGGGACAGGACAGAGCAGGATGGAGTGAAAGAACTGGGGCCTCACCGGCTGCTGGGCTCTTCCCAGTGGAAGTCCACTGGCCAGCTCTTGAAGTCAAAGTTGTAGTTGGCGAGCTGCCTCTGTGGTGGGCAGGGAGAGAAAGAGGAAGGGAGGAAAAGTGAAACTAAGAAATTGGGGCAGGCCCACCTACCCACCCTTGGCACCCTCATCCACAGGACTGGCCCCCACACATCATAGGGAGACAAGTCGAGGTCAACACACTCCTAGTTCATAGAGGGTAAGCTCTGTCACAGCCAGAAAAATCAGGCAAGAGAGAATACCCTATCAGGTATCAAAACTGGCCTGTCTGCTTCCAGAAGAACTACTCAACAGTCTTTGCTTTTCCAAAATATAAAACTGACCCACCCCAAGAAGGGGTGGCTGGAGGTGCTGGTGCTTTTGAGGGAGGAAGTGGGGGCGGGGTCTGTTGGCTGGTCATACCCCTTTCCCCCACCAGGTCCTTTACATGATGTTGCCCTAGAGGATCAAAATGACTGTCCTAAGGTTGGGTGAGAGGGAACAAGGGAAAGTAATGTCTACAGTGAGTTGTTCCTTTGCATTGGAATCACCTCCTGAACGAAGCCCTCTCTGCTCCATCCTCACAGCCACCTCCCTTCTCTCACCTTCAGCAGCCATGGGCTGGTGATGCCAGCCACGCTATCGATGCCTCCAGTCACCCCACGAAGTCTGTCCACATGCTCTCTGAGGGTGGCGGGAGCTGTGTCTGACTCTCTGCTGTACCCCCTCCCTCACCCTGAGAGCTCCCAGTGCTCTATTTTGAGAGCTCTTTTTATTTTCTGTCACAGGAAATTTTTTTGACATTTTCAAAAATAACTTGACTAAGGAAGAACAACAGAAACACTGTACAAAAATGTAAATGGCAAAACAAAACAAAACAGAAGAAAAGCAAATTTCAAGCAGGCTTTGCTCAGACCAGGCCTCAAATCCAGACCCAGCCCCTTCCTTTGCTCTGTGACTCTGCTTGTCACTTAACCTCTTTTTTCCTGTGTCCTCAGAGGTATAATAATGCCACCTCGTGTGGCTATTGTGAGGATTGGGAAGGGCGTACGCAAAATGCCTCAGACAGCAATGTGGTAGAGCTTCATTACGTAGCTCTGTAAACGGCGGCGTGGAACAACCAGTAACACGATGATGGTAGGGTCACAGCTCTTTGATCCCAGGAATCCCTAACAGGGAAGAGCTTTATAGGGCCCCAAAGCCCCTTCTCAAAGATAATCACACTCCAGCACCAGCTGGGCTGGCACAACTCCAAGGACACTATGCCCTGGCTTTTCTCCCTCCTGGCACCACGCTGTGCTTCTGGGCACAACAGTGGACACACCTGTCCATCTTGACCCATCCCTGAACAAAACTAGCATGGTGTTCAATGCACACAGCCAAAATAAACAACACTTACAGAACCGAGCTGCTGTGACAGAAGACCCCCTTCTAAGATGTGGAATATTTCCACATCTAGACAATTCTTACAGATGGAGGGGAGAAGGGTGGAGGATTGTTCTAGTGGAACATCCCGTTAGAAGTGGTAGGGAGGAAAATTCTCTGGGTGGACAGTTCACTTGCACAGGGGAGAAGGGCTACAGCAATATGCAAGCAAAAACCTACTGCCATGGGTGGCAACACAACTCCTCGCCCTGGCAGAAGCTGGTGCCCAGTGCTCTGGAGAGGCAGCTGAGAAAGCTGCTGCCAGGGCACCTGTCTGGCACCTTTCCTGGGACCCCTTACCTTGTTTTCTGCAGAGTGGTTCCTATGTGTTGCCTCCAAGATGGTGATGAACTGCCGGTACTGGGGGTTGGTCCAGCGGCCGATGCCTGGTAGAGAGAGGATAGGAGACAGTGTTAGGAAAACTGGGAAGAGCAAGCTGAGTAAGTTTCAGGAAGAGGATTGGAGATGGGCATGGAGAAGGCCCTGGAAAGGGAAGTGGGAGGGAAAGGAACAGGTGGCCCAGGGTCTGGGGAAATAGGAGAGTTGAGCTGACCCCCTTTCTCCATATCTAGCAACTGGCTTCAGTGTTCTGCTACCCAGCTTCTTCAGTTTGTTTCTTTATAGGCTGGCAACCCTCAACGTTCCAGAATGTTCACTTTGCTAGTCATGCAACCTTACTGTTGCATGCAACACACCATCATGCAACCTTACTGTTCATCCTTGTGAACACTGAGTCTCTCTTTTTTTCCCTGCCACCCTTCTTCACTGCTTGCTTTCCATCTCTTTTCTGTATAGTCTAACTCCCTGCCATCTGGCCTCATGGCTCCTGCTCTTGCCCCGTAATCACTTCCTCACTGAATCCAAAGTCTCCTTCCTCCATCCCCACTCTCTTGCAACTATGCCTCTCTACACTATTCCTGTCCCCTGAGACTCCTTCTCTGCTTCCTGGGTCCATCTTTGCCACCTTCTGAATCCTGGACCGCTCCTCCCCTGCCTCCATTCTACTTCCCTCTCTGAAATAAGAGCCATCCTCAACACTGCACTCATTCCTCTCTTCACTTGGCCCTTTGGCGATCACATCTGCTCTCCCTTCACTGCCAAGGAGTCTCAAACCCTGACTTCTCTGCTTCCGTTGACCCGACAGGTGTCATGTGCCAGGCACTGTCCTGACATGGGAGATAGCAGGAAACAAGACACACGGGTCCCAGCCCGGAGAGCTAGCACTTTGGCTGGGGGTGGGGTGGGGCTGGAGAAAGACAATAAGCAAGTAAACAAGAACATTTCAGAGAGGATTAAGTGCTATAAAGAAAAGAAAACCAGAATCAACTAGAATGCTATTATTATCAAGGGTAGAGACCCCAGACAATATTAAGAATGAAGGAAGGTGCAGAATGATTTGTATAATGTGATGCCATTTGTGTCAAAAAGGCAAAATGCACAAATGAATGGCTATATATGGTTTATGCTTACCATATTTCATAGATTCTAAAATGCATAGTTTTTCACATTTGAAAACTGAAATTGGAATGTATTTTACAATTCCTAACAGCTTAGATTTGATCAAATGAGGTATATCTTTCATAAAAGGATAAAAATGTGGACCAGGAAAGAAACCACACCAAGTGACAATGGTTACCTCTGGGGAAAGAGGAACACAGAAGTGGGGAAGATTCCAACAGGAATGCCAACTCTGAATGCAATGCTTCAGAACTTTATTGACAAAAAGTATGTGAAGCTACATGACAGAATATAAGCATTTCAGTTCATGACACTTTGTTCTCTGGACTTCTCTATATTTAATTTATGTACCCAAATTAAGAATAAATAAAATTTGGGCTGCCTGGGTGGCTCAGTTGGTTAGGCATCCAACTCATGATCTCATAGTTCTTGAGTTTGAGCCCCACATCAGGCTCTCTGCTGTCAGCACAGAGCGCACTTCAAGATCCTTGGTCTCCCTCTCTCTGCCCCTCTCCCTCTCAAAAAAAACAAAACAAAACAAAACAAAAAAAAACTTAAATAAATATGTAAAATTTAAAAATAAGACAAAACCCAGGACTGGGAGCTACTTTTAGGTGAGGTGGTCAGGGAACGCCTCTCTGATGAGGGAGCCCACCCCAATGGAGATCAGGAGGCAGGACACCGAAGGCAGAAGGTCCCCGCCCCAGGCTGGATAGGACTGCAGCCATGCAGCTCCTAGTCTACCACCTCTCTCCAAGCATCCCTTCACCCAGTTTTCTTCACGTGCATCGGCCGAGGGGCAATGATTTGGACTCTCTCTTCATTTTTAAGTTGTGAGATATAACATACGTGTGTCCAATATATATTCAGTTTAAAAAATACGAAGCAAACATTCCTGTGACCATCACCCAAGTCAAGGAAGAGAACAAAGTCACGGCCCTCCAGGAGCCCTCCCCATCCTGTTCCCTCCCTCTCCCAGGTAATCACTCTCCTGACTTTCAAGATAAGCATGCCTGTGTTTTGCCACTTCTGTATGCATCCCTCTTGAACTTTACATAAGTAGAAACACACTGCATACATCATTTGTTAGTCTTCTTTAAAAAAAAATTTTTTTTAATGTTTATTTATTTTTGACAGAGAGAGAGAGAGACAGAGCATGAATGGGCTAGGGTCAGAGAGAGAGGGAGATACAGAATCTGAAACAGGCTCCAGGCTCTAAGCTGTCAGCGTAGAGCCAACGCAGGGTTCGAACTCATGGACCGCGAGATCATGACCTGAGTCAAAGTCGGACGTTTAACCGAGTCAGCCACCCAGGCGCCCCTTGGTAGTCTTCTTCTTGCATTCAACATTACAATTGTGAGACTCATCTGTGTTGCTGAGTGTAGCTTCAATTTGTTCATTTGCATTGCTGTATTGTGTTCTGCCCTAGAACTAGACTCCCTGCCATCCTACTATTTGTGGCCATGGACTTGTTTCCAGTTTCGGATTATTACAAACATATATACGGACATATGTGGAATTATTTTAGGGTATATGCATCTCTTCTAGATAATAGCAAAGTGTTCTGCCAATTAGCTTTTCATACTTACAACCACGCCCTTTAAGAAAAAGATCATGCCTTCAACATTCCCAATTATTCCCCCTCAGGGCCCAACACAAAACTGTATTTGCAGAAGTGACTTCATAAATATTTACCCAGTGAGGGATAGATCCAAACCAGGCTCCCTCTCAACCTACCTCGGAGGCAGGCCACTCCTGCCAGGAGTAGCAGCAGTGTCCCCGCATAGTGAGAAAACGGCACCACTTTGGACAAACTCAAGTAACCTGGGAGGGGAGAGGCATCACATGAGAAGCTCTCCCCACTGCCCCAACCCCCACCCCGTACCCTCTCTTTGGGACAGCCATGCCCTCTGAGGAAGAAGATGCCTGATGGAAGAGGGAAGCCAAGCCATCCTCTCAGGGCCCCTCTCCTCTTTAGGGGGGGTCAGCTCAGCTGCCAACAACCTGCCCACCACCTTTGAAACCACACTGACCTTTCCTGTATAAGTAGAAGAAGGCGAAGGGAGAGGAGTAATAAGAGATGGACCAGAAGACTGAAGCCTGCAGCAGAGAGATGGGGACAAGCAATCAATACACACACACACACACACACACACACACACACACACACACACACACAGGTCTGCCATTTCCAGGCCTAACCTCTGAGCAAAGTGGATAACCTGAGGGAGATCATATCAAGTACCTATTCTGTGCATGACACAGTAGGTGCTTAATATTTGTTAAAAGGCAGCGTATCAGAGCATAACAGAGGCTGGGAAAATTAGGTACGGGTTCTGTTTTCTTCCTCTCATCTCCAGACATAATTTCATCACATTGAAAGGCCAGTTTCTCTTTCTACTCAAGTTAATCAAGCCTTTTCACTCGGCCCACTCAGGACAGCACCTGGCCTGGTCCCCAAGAGATGCACAAACGTCACCATAGGAACCCTGCCAGAGAAAACAGCTGTCTTTGCAGCCAAAGAGGTTAGTTGCCAGGGAGGACAGGTCACTGGGGACCACAGGACTCAGCACCTGCAGATGGTCCCAAAAGTAAGCACAGTTTCCTCAGGGCTCAGGCTGCCCCAGAGAAAAAAAATGCACACACCAAAGGGGACTGCCAAGTATGTGCACTTGACAGCACATCCATGTGTGTGTTGAAGTCTCTTGCAGAGCCCAGAACATCCCCCACCCCCGGGGGCACTGCCTTCTCCCAAGCTGCGGGGGAGAAAATTCGGGAGGGCAAGTGGGTTGGAAAAGATGCAGTAGTCCCAGATGGCAGGACAGACGTACCAGTGCCAGGATGCTGTCCGCATGCTTCTCCAGGGCACGGGGTTGATAGTACGTATCCTGCCAAAGCAGATGGCTGTGTCAAGGGCCGTGTCCATTGACAAGTCCTTCCCCTTCTCTTTTGAAAGCCCTGATTCGTGTCCTCTGGTTCTAGCCTTCAAAGCTATCCCTCCTGGGACATCCCTGTCTCCCACAGAAGCCCCTCTTCCCACCCCCCACCCCCACTCCAAACCTCATTTCCTATCCCAGACCGTGAGAACATACCGGGCTGGACTTGGGAGCAAAAGTGAAAACATCACTGGATGATTTCTGCTCCCAGTTTCAGATGGGTTGTGGGCATGTGCATATGGGGAGAGGGGTTAGAGCAACAGAAAGGAAAGGCACCATAACAACTTTAAGAGGGAAAGAACAGAAATAACAGTGGGGTGATTAAAGAAGAGAATGTGGCTGAGGGTGGACGGTTTGTAGAGGACAGTAAACATAATCTGAGACTACCAATAAAAAGGTGGAGACCGTGTAGGGGCACAGCCTACCACCACCCTCAGCTTTCACGAATGCAAGGACCCTGGGGTCTCCAAAGTAGGTTGGGCGGTTGGGTGGGGGGCAGCGGGTCCGTGACATATTCAAGTCATGTTGAAATTCAAGGCCAGGGTAAAGGGAAGATAAAACAGAACCAGGGAAGGCACCTAGCAGGAAGAAATCGAGAGTTTGACGGCAAAATCATCCAGCTCTCGAATCCGCGCAGGGTCTCTTCCAGGACGTAGAGTCAAATGGGACCAGCACGAACCACGACATACAGGGTGGGGGGCCGCGAGAGGAAAAAGCAAGGAGTGGTAGTCGGAATGAGAAAGCGGTGGCAAACCGCGATAAAGGAGGCAGCCAGTCCGCAGGCGTGACTTTAAACCAGGAAGCACAAAGAGCACTTCGCAGACAACTGGCTTGACAACCAGGCTCCCCCGATTTCCAATAATGGGCGCTTCTGGGGAGCAAAGGCCGCAAAGGGGTTTGGGCCGTACCATGTTTTTGACCAGGGGAGAACTCGACTCACCCAGGAGCTGGAAGGGGGGGTAGTGACTGAAGTTGGAGTCTCGGGGACGCCGGACGGGGCCCTTTCCGAGTCCCTTTCCCGGTAGATTTTGTAGAGCCGGGGGCCTAGGACGCAGCTCAGCAGCTTCGCCATGGCCCCCGCTTGGGCCGCTGCTCTCCCAGCAGCAGGTCCCCCTGCTGGCCCCGCCCTTCCCCGGCCTCTAAGGTATTGCGTGCCCTTGACGTCAGCACGTACCGGCTCCGCCTCGTGCCGAGCGGAGACATTTTCCGCGCTGCCTGAGACGGGCTTCGGGCAATTGGACCTACGGGTAGAGCGATGGTCAGAAATTAGTTGGAGGCGTTTGGAACGCGGAGAGTTACAACCTTACCAGGTGTAGTCCAGTCACTTATTTCTGTCCCTTAATATTGGCAGACTCTCGAGCGAAGTGGGAACGAGAGGCAGGATTAGGAGCACTTGACCAGAGCAACGGAAAAGAAAAGGTGTCTAGGAATACATCAAATCAAAGAAATGCAAGATTTTATGAAAAGAATTACAGAAGTTTTTGAAAGAGGTAAACTGAAGGCTTGAATAAGTGGAGAGCTACGTCGCAGTCATGGATATGGATAGGAGGACTCAGTATTGTTAACGTGTGTGAAATACTGGTTTAAAAAATAAAGGATACAGGGGCGCCTGGGTGGCGCAGTCGGTTGGGCGTCCGACTTCAGCCAGGTCACGATCTCGCGGTCCGTGAGTTCGAGCCCCGCGTCGGGCTCTGGGCTGATGGCTCAGAGCCTGGAGCCTGTTTCAGATTCTGTGTCTCCCTCTCTCTCTGCCCCTCCCCCATTCACGCTCTGTCTCTCTCTGTCCCAAAAATAAATAAACGTTGAAAAAAAAATATATATATATATATATAAAAAATAAAGGATACATTATCGTTCTTAAGCGTGGATGAACCTCAAAACCGTAGTACTGACTGGAAAAAAGAAAGCCATAGATTACATACAACCTGACACCCCGTTTCAAAAAGAAAATTTAATGGTCAAGTAAGTGCAAGATAAAGAGCAAATTTGGAATAGTGTAACACAGCATAGAGGATCTTTGAAATGGTAATACTGTTATTAAATAGACAGGTTTGTCTTTTCTTTGTACGTTACACCTACAGTATATGTAAATTCTTTAGCTTTTTATTGCAGTAAGCATATATACATAAAAGTGCACCATTTGAGTATATCGATGTAATCAGCATCCAGGTAATACCGGGGGCAGGGGGGACATGGATTAAATAGGTGATGGGGATTAAGGCATGCACTTGTTGGGATGAGTACCCTGTGATGCATGGAAATGTTGAATCAGTATATCGTACACCTGAAACTATTATAACACTGTATGTCAACCAACTGGAATTAAAATAAAAAAACATTAAAGTGGCTCCTGGGTGGCTCAGTCAGTTGACCGTACAACTTTGGCTCAGGTCATGACCTCACAGTTCACAAGTTCGAGCGCCACATCGGACTCGCTGCTGTCAGTGCAGAGCCAGCTTCTGATTCTCTGTAACCCCCCCCACACCCCCCCATCCCTCCCCTGTTCACGTGCTCTCTCTCTTCTCTCAGTAAAAAATAAAAATATAAAAATATATATGCCATATATACTACTTTAAAAGTAAATAACTTTTAAAAGTAAATAACACATTAAGAACTATTAGAGCTAGGGTGCCTGGGTGGCTCAGTTGTTAAGCATCTGACTTCAGCTCAGGTCATGATGTCATGATGTCGTGGTTTGTGAGTTTGAGTCCCACATCAGGTAAGCACAAGCCCTGCTTTGGGGGAACACTGCTTCCCTGCTTCTCTTTCTTTCTCTCTCTCTCTCTCTGCCCCTCCTGTGATTCTCTTTCCCTACCCCTCACTCACTTGTGCTCTCTCTAAAAAAAAACAAACAAACAAACAAACAAAAAAAAACTCTTAGAGCTATATGAAGATCTGTTTTGAGAATCCTATCCTACCTGGGGTAGAGAGGTGAATTGGTGAATTCTGCAAATGCTTGTTATTCTCTTCTTTTAATAGTAACGTAATATACTCATCAGGGGTTCAGAAGAGATGTGTGGTGTGCCATAAGCCACACGGAAAATCATTCTAAATTATTTATAGGGTATTGGCTGGGTGTGCAGTCTTGTACTGAGTTCTGTGGAGACCAACGTGAAGATTCAGCTTCTGCATTTATGGTTGGCATCTTTTAGGGTGAAGGAGAGAGCACAGAATGTACTTCCAGACTGAATGGAGGTGAACAGCTGTGCTCCCTTCTGTGCAGGCTTTTTAGCATGAAGAGTCTTTAATCTGTGTCCTTCAGCTGATGTAGAGTCAGAAGTGTGAGGAGATCATCTTCAGAACAGACTGGACTGGGTCTTTTCCCCCTTGGGACTGGAAGGTGGTGGTCACTTTTTCCCCAGTAGACAGGAAGCTGGGCTTTATCTCCCCAGCATTCCCATTCCCTCAAGAGGACCGTGTCACTCCAGACCGGGGAGTGTGAGTCTTTATCTGGGTTCTGTTTCCTCCGTGGGGCACCAGGTCCTGGGCAAGAGAACTTGGCAGGCTCTCCCCATGGCGGTCTTATTCCTCCTTCTGTTCCTATGTGGCCCCCCGCAGGCTGCTGCAGGTAAGGAGCGGGAGGTGGGGGATTCTTCAGCTATTTGCAAGGTCGTGAGGAACTATTGCTGTTTCTCCTTAGGGGCCTGCAGATGGCATGTGACTCAAGAAGATAGATTTACCCCAACTGACTTCCCCCTACCTCTAATTCTGGGGAAGATCCAGAGAAAATGAGTGTCCAGATCATGGACAGTTTCCTTTAGAAAATAAGAATAGACACATAAGTGCTTCTAGAAAAGGAAAAATGAGAGGAAGAGAGAAGGGTATGTGCCAACTATTCCAGCCTTTTCTCTCTTGCCTTCAGATTCTCTCACCCACTGGAGGAGAGAGGAAGAAAGCCCTACCCTCTTCTCCCCTCCTCAACTTTTTTTATAGCTGTCATTTGAGAATTGTGCTCATAGCAAGACCCATGCTGGGAGACCCCAGAAGGAGCAGAAGCCAGGAGTTAGAGGTCAAGTGGGAGCTGTTGATCTGATGGAGGTTTCTAGCACCATAAAACCCCCTCTCCACAGACAATATCCAGACCATCTATGTAGCCTTGGGGGAGGCAATGGAGCTGCCATGTCCTGCACCACCCACTCTGAGTGGAGACGAACTCCTGTCCTGGTTCCGCAGCCCTGCAGCAGGCTCCTCCACTGCCCTGGTGGCCCAAGTCCAAGTGGCCAGGCCTGGGAGGGGGCCTTCCCCAGAGCCTGGGAAGTCTGTAAGGGCATCCAGGCTCAAACTGCTGGGGAACTACTCTTTGTGGCTGGAAAAGTCCAAAGAGGGAGACGCCGGTCGGTACTGGTGTGCTGTTCTGGGTCAGCACCACAAGTACCAGAACTGGAGGGTGTATGATGTCTCCGTGCTCAGAGGTGAGTGGAGGCATGCAGATGGGGGGGCCACCGGGGGCCAGGAAGCCCAGCAAAAAACTAAGCGGTCCCTCTCTCCCCACAGGATCCCAGCTATCCGCGAGGGCTGCGGATGGATCCCCCTGCTCCGTCCTTTTATGCTCTGTGGCCCCTGCCAGACGCCTAGACTCTGTGACCTGGCTAGAGGGAAGGGGTCCTGTGAGGGGCCATGTACAGTCATTTTGGGGTGATGGGGCTGCCCTGCTCTTGGTGTGTCCTGGGGAACAGCTCTCTGAGTCCAGGGAACATAGACCAAGAATCATCAGCTGCCTCATGCCTCATAACAAAGGGGTCAGCTTTAGCCTAGCAGGTAAACTGAAGGAGGATATGGGAGAGGATGTTGTCTCTGGCACATTCTGCACCTGCTGGCCAGGGGAGGAGGACGTGACTTTGTAATTGGCCAGATTTGGGTTGGGGGTGATTTCTGGTGGAGCAGACCATCACCTGTAGGGAGAAGGCTTTTTTCTCATTGGCCAACTCTATAACAGAGAAGGGGGTTGATTAAGCCACCTTTCTGGTGGAATAGACCATTGGCCATGAAGAACAAGAAGGATTCCAGTGGGATATGCCATTATTCAGAAATAGGGTAACCTAGGATTTTTGTGGGCTATCCCATTTCAGAGAGGAAGTAAATAAGAATTATTGATGGGGGAGTTGTCTTTTTTTTAATTTTTAAAAAATTTTTTACATTTATTTATTTTTGAGAGACAGAGTGAGAGTGGAGGAGGGGCAGAGAGAAGGAGACACAGAATCCGAAACAGGCTCCAGGCTCTGAGCAAGCGTTCAGCACAGAGCCCGATGCGGGGCTCGAACTCATGAACCGTGAGATCATGACCTGAGCCGAAGTCAGACACTTAACCGACTGAGCCACCCAGGCACCCCGGGTGTTGTCTTTTGAAGAAAAGATATATGCACTGATGTTATAATGGCCTACTGAGAGTGAAAGGAGAAGGAGAAAAAAGTGTATCATTGTTTTACAGTTAAAAATCCATTATACACAGACAGAATGCCATTAGATGTAGAATAACCCATTTACAAGGCAGGAGGGAGGAGAAAATTGCCATTAGTTTTGAAGGCAAAGGCCAGTTAATGAGCAGTGCCTGGGTCTTATTTCTCTCTACATCTACAGCACCTAATGTGGCGCCTGGCATTTGGTGGGCACTCAGTGAATGCTTATGGAGTGAATGAATGAAAGAATGAATGAATGGAAGGCACTTTACTTTCTCTTGAAACTTTGGATTACTATTAAGGATATGAGGAAAGATTGCTCATATGGCTGCCAGTTATGGCCGCCAGTCTGCTCTGGAGTTAGCTGTTCATATATGGGAGGGGGTGTATTGCTATTGGTTCACAGGCTCAGGATGAGAGGCTTGAAAATGGGCAGAGTGGGTTGGTGGAAACTGGGGGCAAAGATGCATATGAGGTCTTCTGTTGGGAAGAGCCCACCAGACTATGGGGAGAGGCCTTTCTTTGGGGTATGGGAACAGACCCCTCACCACCTCCCTCCTTATCCCTATTGTCTTGCCCCTACTGTAGCCTCCATGGATGCCTCCCCTGCCCTCTGTGCCCGTGCCACGGGCTGGGATGTATCCTGGATCCTGATGCTGTTGCTTGCAGCAGGTCAGGGGTTCACCATCCTGGCCCTCAGCATCATGCTCTGGAGACAGAGGGTCCAGAGGGCTCAGTGCAGAGGTGAGTCCCTCCCTCCCAGAGGAAAAAAGAGAGCATGTGGGTGTGAGGCAGAGGGTTGCCTCTATACCCTATTTCTCTAGGGGAGGAGGGCAGTAAGGAATATAGCTCTGAATTATCTGATAATTTCTCTGCTGCACCCCATATGGTTCCTTCTTCTTAGATGCCTCGATTCCTCATTTCAAACCTGAAATCCAGGTCTATGAGAACATCCATGTGGCCCGTCTCAGGTGAGAAACACTAGGGGGTACAGGCTTAAATCCCAGAGGAGACTGGGGTTGGAATGGGTGTGGAATCCTAATTCTGAGGAGGTGGAGTATGGAAGTATCCTTAATCTATCTTTCTGCTTCACAAAACCCACAGCCCACCTGCCCACAAGGTCAGATGATCTCGATGACATCTGCTGGGAAGTGTGACCTGCTGTCTCTCCAGCCATCTGGCACCTGAAAGATTCGCCTGAAAACCCTGGCAAGGGGGGAGGGGCTGAGAGTGCTACTTTACAGTCCAGCTGGTCTCCAGCAGTCAAGCTGTGTGTGTGTGTGTGTGTGTGTGTGTGTGTGTGTGTGTGCACGCATGCTTGTGTGTTGGGGGGGGGTTGCTGAAGGAAAGGAGAAGCATTATCTTGTGACATCACCTATGAGAAAGTGTGGTCTCCTGTTTTATAATAGCCAGTGAAGGGATGACCCTAAGTGCCCAGTCCCATGGGATTGAGGGGAGCCTGGGGTAGGGGGCAGGGGGTGTGGAGGGGTGGGGATGGACAGAGAGGAGAGAGAAGAATCCAGAGACTTGAGCAATGGTGGAGTATCAGTCTTGGGGAAACCAAAGGATAAATGGAGGAAAGTGAAGAAGAGAGAAGGCAAGGACTCAAGTAAGAGGAAGAGATGGACAGAGAGAAACAAATGGAAGCATCAAGTAGGAGGATGGAATGACAGAGAGAATGGGAAGAAGACTCAGGTGGCCTCTAAATTAAGCCAGACCACCCCCCACCTCCAATCCTTCATCCCTGCTCAGTCTCATTTTCCTAGAGAAGAAGGTGAGGGAGAACAGGCACCTTTAATCAGACCCCAGACTTCCTTGCATGGAAGGGGAGGGCACTGAGTCAGGATGAGGGGTGGCTGTGCTCAGCCCCCACCCTGAGCCACCCTCCTTATCCTAGCACTTCATTGTGGCATCCGGAGTGGCAGAGGCTTATCAACATCCTGACATCCTGGGAGCTCCAAGAGTCCCATGGTATCTCCCTGGGGAGAGGGAGTGTCCGCAAGGGTGGGCGGGTGGATTCACTGGTGGGGTGTGTAATTGGGCCCTGTGTGCTGGGCTGTCAGTGAACCCTGGACAAGTCTGGGCTGGCCAAGCAGGGAAGGGCATTGGTGCTCCCAATTGGTCCACTCCCCGGTCTCAGGCAGAAAGGAGCTGGACTCCCAGCCACATCCTTTTGTGTGCTCAAGCTTGGACCTCAGTGGAGAAAAGCTTTCACAGGAGTGTCACCAAAAGCCTTCATGCTACAGCAGCTTAAGCTGACCTGTTAGCAAGGAGGAGGACGGGAATGACACAGATGGAGAGTGAGGTGAAAGTTAGGGTTCTAGTCCCAGCACCCCAACCAAACCCACCAAGCAGCTATAGTTTGCTTTTAGAGAGCACACGCACATACACACCACACAGAGCAGTGTCCTAGACTCACAAATAGCACTTTTATTAAATTTACTCTTCATAGTTCCCCAAGAACCTCCTTCCTGAGTTCCTAACCTGCCAAATTAATCTTTCCTAGCAAGACTGTCCTCCTCACCATACCTGGTGCCCCTTCAATCCCCGTGCCTGGGACCCACACCTCCATCAAAACACCTGCCTTGCCCAAGACCTGGAGCTAAGATAGAGCATCAACATCGGGCAACTAGAAAAGACAAAAGGCATAGAACAGGTGTTCTTTACGAGGCTGGGCTCTGGGCAGGTACCTATAGGGGTTAGAGCAGTGCCTGTAGGAATCAGGCCTTGGGAAGGGTCTGGGAAGGTATTGGGCCAGAGACCTGAGGTCTCTTCAGAATCAGGTTCTTGGGCATATCTCAGATGAGGTGTTTCCAGGGTGGTGGTGATGGTGGAGGAGTCCTGGTTTGAGGCTAGTGGAGTAGGTGGGCTCCCCACATGAAGCCGGCCACGAGGAGGAGCAGGATGATGAGGAGGGGGCTGGGGAGCCGCTGCAGCATGGTGGCTGTGTTGCACAGGTTCTGCTCACAGCAGTGGTGCCGCAGAGCATAGGAGCGTGACCAGTAGGTGGCATGGCCCTGCAGAGTGCACTGGGCCCTTGGGAGGCAGCCTTTCCGCTCGATGATCTCACTCTGCTCTGTGGGACAAAGAGGGAATGCTGAGGCCCGGGCAGGAAGGAGGCAAAGACTGTGTGTGGGGCAGCAGGAAAAGCAGGATGGATGGATGGAGATGGGCCTGGAGTAGAGCCATGGGACCAGAGTCCTACCTGAGGTGCCGATACTGATGCCACAAACTTCGTCATCCTGACACTCGGTGAGAACAGGATAGCAGGGTTTGCTGAAGCTGCAGGTGTAACAGTGGAGCTGTCCCCGGGTGGGGGACGTGGTGAGACCTGGGGGGTCAGCAGAGATCAAGAGAGGCAAACAGGCCAGTGAGAGGCTCGAGCCCAGACCTGCGACAGGGATTCACAGAGAGATGTGACACACAAAGTGGGGAGAGGGAAGTGGTGAAAGGGAGGGAGGAGGGCAGGCAGAAGTAGAAAAAAAGACACAGAGGAGGGTGGGGGGACAACTCAGGAAAAGAGAAAGACACAGAAGCCAGAGGGATACAGAGGTTGTGAGAAGTGCACAGACATGACAGAAGCCACGAGAGTCAGAGATGAATGCAGAGAGTGACACAAAATGCCAGACCGGGGAAGGCAGGGTGGCGGTAAAGAGGTTAAGTGAATGGTGCCACAGACAAGAGCGAATTAAGAACAGACACTGACACTAACCAAGGGACCCAGTAAAGAAGCAAAAGATGAGATAAAGGACAGGGGAGACAGAGGTCAGAGGCATGTCCAAGAGATGCTGCAAGGAAGAGATAGTTATTCTCAAATGTCTTCGGAAAGAAACTTCTTGTTCCACCTTCGCCTGGCCTGAGGCCATTCCCGGTAGCTCTTCCTTCTAAAGCCCTTACAACTCTCTTCTCCAGTCTTCCCCGCTTCTCCCCACCGGCCCACCCTTACCCAGTGCCCCACAGAGGAACAGGAGGCACAGACAGATGCTGGAGGAGCGCATGGCTGGACCCAGGGCTCAGGAGTCTGGGAGAATGTGATCTGCACCCTGAGGTCCCGAGAGTTGGAGCATCTGAGTGAGACAGGGAGGGACCAGTAAACAAACACACCTAGGGAGTGAATCTGGGGGGGGGAGGGGGGTGGAACCAGGACCAGATCCACCAGCCTGACGTGGGAGGGTCCTGGGCCTCTGCTCTTGCATCCCACATCTCTCACATCCTCTCTGCCCCCTACTTTAGTCTGCTCCAGTCTTCAGGGTCTTCTCCGTTTTGTGTTTGTTACTCTTGGCTGCGTCTGCCGCTCCAGAGTTATGTCTGTCACCTTCCCCCTCACTCCTCCCTCCCTCCCCTCCTCTCAAGCTGTTCTCGGCTCTGTCAACTCAGCTCCCTGTCTTTGTTTGCTCCATTTTTCCCCTCTCCAAGCATTTGAGTCTCTCAAGGTCACCCTCCTGGAAGCCCTGACCCAGAATGGCTCCAGTGTGGTGTTTGAATGTGAAATGAACACTACCCTCTTCCACCTGCCCCTCCACACAAAGCTCAGCTGTCTAAGTGGGACCCCACCCAGCTTCAGATCCCTTTGATCCCCCCAAGCCTCAACATTTGTACCCTATAATTATCCCTCCCAGCTTTACTACCACGAGGGAGGAATTAATCATGGGTGGGGCCAGAGGGACAGATGTGTTTCTACTGGGGGGGTGTGTGGCTCAGAAAGACTTGGAAGGAATGTGGGGATAAGATTTAGAAGGTGGTGGTAGATTCTGGAAAACTGGGTTTAAGACATTGGGGAGGAGAGCCTGATCTGAGACATCAGAACAGGGATGTGCCAGGAGGAGTAAGATAGAGGAGGGAAGGCAGAGGAGACAGATCTCCAAAACATTTTTTTTTTTTTAATCTCAGGACCTCTTCACCTCTTAAAAATTACTGAAGACAGAGCAGAGTTTTTCTTTGTGGGAGTTAATATTGGTATTTACTATATTAGAAATCAAAACAGAGCAGTTTAAATAGGTTTATTTAAAAATAAAAATAATAAACCTATTACATGTTAACAAAACATAGTTTTGTGAAAAGTAACTTCTTTCCCAACAACATAGAAAAGTAGTATCCCTCCACACTTTGGGGAATTACGTAAAAGTCAGGCTTAAGAGAAGATGGCCAGGTTTTCACATCTTCTTCTGCACAAAGTCTATTGGGATATGTTGTTTTGGTCGAAGTATACAAAGAAAATCTGACCTCACGTAGGTATGAAGTTGGAAAAGGAAGAACACTGAGGACCTTCCAAAAGGGTCTTAGGGCCAGGAATTCGGGGGCCACAGCTTTAGAACAGCTGCTGAGGAAGGAAGAATCTGGGGACTCCAGAGGATGCTGAGGGCTCTTCCTGCCATGGGGGCCCCTCCCTGTCCCCAATGGGGCCCCAGTGCCTGCTGGGGGAGATTCTTTCCTCCCTTTTTATTGCCCTATAAAGCCCAAGGCAAGGGGGATATAAGGCTGGCAGAGCAGGGCCAGGGAGGGGGGGTGGGAGAGAGAGGTGATCCTGACACAGGCAGACACAATGAACTCCCCAGTTGTCGGGGTCCTGCTTGGCACTCTGCTGGGGACTGCCCTGGGTAAGGAGCAGCCCATCCCCCTCTACCCACACTGGCTCCTCAGTCAGCCTGGGTCAAGCACCTCTTCTTTCCTGCCAGGAAACCAAATGAGGTGCTATGACTGCAAAGGAGGCCCCAGCAGCTCCTGCAAAGAAACCGTGGCCACCTGCAGGGAGGGAGAACGCTGTGGCTTCCTGGAGCGCAAACCCCAGCCAGGCCTGGGACCGAACAAGCTATCTGGAAACCGTGAGTCCTCAGTTTCTCCCTCTTCCCCCAGCCCTTCCCTGCCTCCAGCTCCTACTTCGATCCTTCTGGTTTCCAGAACCTTCTAGGCTCAGTCTGGCTCTGGGCAGATGGTGCCATGGCAGAGTAGAGCAGTCTTAGAGCCCTCTGGCTCTGGCACAGCCCCTCAGCAGCCCACTGTCCCTATGTTCCTACTTCCCCCTCTTAACTCTCCAGAGTCTCATAGGCCCATTCACTCACAAATGGTTGAAAAAGTTCTGTCCCTTTAGGTCAGGGACCAAAATAGTAAACCAAACTTGCAGACATTAGATAAGGACCAGGGGTGTGTGTGTGTGTGTGTGTGTGTGTGTGTGTGTGTGTGTGTAATTTTGAAATAATTTTTTTTTAACGTTTATTTATTTTTGAGACAGAGAGAGACAGAGCATGAACGGGGGAGGGGCAGAGAGAGAGGGAGACACAGAATCGGAAACAGGCTCCAGGCTCTGAGCCATCAGCCCAGAGCCTGACGCGGGGCTCGAACTCACGGACCACGAGATCGTGACCTGGCTGAAGTCGACGCTTAACCGACTGCGCCACCCAGGCGCCCCTGAAATAATTTTTGAAAATTACTTAGTAGAAATAGTATAGAGAGTTTACTATTTAGTAAAAATAGTACAGAGAGTTCCTGTATATCCTTCACCTCCCTTCCTCTAATGTTAACATTTTATATAACCACAGTACTATTATCAAAATCAGGAAATAACAATAACACTGGTACTACCAACTCATCTCCAGACCTTATTCAGTTTAGCCAGTTGTTCTACACATGTCTTTTTTTGGGGTCCTGTACTAGAGCCAAACCGAACGAGAGTTCATCCACTTGCTGCACAACAAGCCAATAAAAACAGGCACCGAGCTTTGGCAAAGAAGAAAGATAGGCCATTTATTGGTGTGGTGCCATCCAAGATAATGGGGAGCTGATGCTCCAAAGTCCCACCCCCTCCCCAACTGCTTGCCCATGAGGGTTTTTGAGGACAAAAGTGGGGATAGGGTTCTTCTGAGAAAGTGGACACTGTTGACTGGAAGTCCATGAGGTCATGCTAGCAGGTGTTCTAGTGCTACTTCGTCTGGTCCTCGGACATCTTTTCCATCTCAAGAGACTTGGAATCTCAAAAATATCTTTATTCTTTATGTTAGAGATTTCATTAGGTACATCTAATGATCATATCTTTAGGATAGTGCTGATTTTAATTACTTGTCTTACAGGTTCCTTCGAGTGAGACGCAAGCATTCCTATCCCTTGAGCCTAGGCTACGTGTTCCTTTGGCCAGCCCGGCTGTGCCTGGGGCTGATAGGACCTGTAGTGTTCATTTCTGCATCTGAACTGACAGTCCAGGACCCAGACCAGGATCCCACATTGCATTTTAGCTCTCGTGTCTTCTTAGTCTCCTCTGATCTGTGACAGTTCTGAGTCTTTGTCTTCCATGACCTTGACACTTTTGAAGAGTCCTGATAAGTTATTTTATAGACTCTCAATTTAGATTTATCTAATATTTTCTCATGATTTCTAGATTGCAGTCATGAGTTTTGGGCAAGAACAGCACAGAAGTGATGTTGGTCCGTTTCAGTGCATTGAATTAGAGGGTTCACAGTGTCAGTGTGTGGATTTTGGTCATTTGGTTTCATGGAGCTGTTTTTTTGAGGGGGGCAGAGAATCCCTTTGGGCTCCTTGAAGTCACATCCACTCTGCCCTAGAAGGCAAGTCCTCATGCGAAGAGTCCGACACCCCAGTCTCGTTCTCTCCTCAGCCTCAGTGACCTTGATTCATCACTATCCAGCCTGCGTGGCGGCCCATCATTGCAATCAAGTGGAAACAGAGTTGGTGGGAGATGTGACTTACACAACCCACAGAGACTGCTGCGTCGGAGACCTGTGCAACAGCGCCGTCGCAAACACTGTGGCCCTGCCATGCCTCCTGGCTGCAACAGCCACCACACTGGCCTGGCTCTTGCCAGCACTGTAAAGAGGGTAGTAGGCTCAAGGGAAGGGAAGGGCACAAGGGAGCGAGGGAACAAAGGAGATTCGAGGTGAGAAGACAAACAGCCCTCTGTGAGCCATTAAAATCTATCCACCACCCTAGACCTGACTGGAAAATTCTATCTTTTTTGATGGGAGAATTCGCAGGAGTATTATGGGGGCGTCCATGCTCTAGTTTAGGGGTTATCAAGCATCAGTGGACTTAGTTATAATGGTGTACTCCTTAACCAATGAAACCCCAAGGGACAATGGAGAATCTGCTCTAAGTGACTTCTGGTCCTATTGCTAGGGAGAGTCTTCCCCGGCAGTGAGGACCATGAGGGCATGAGGGGACTGGTCTCTGGGCTAAGTGGGGGTCATCAGAAATCAAAGAAACTGTTTGGGTTTGTTCCCCTTTCTCCCATTTGCCACTTGCTTCCCAACGTGACTCTATAGGATTGAGAAAGGAAACGTAAGCACCATGCTAGGAGGGTTGCTTGGTGCCCTGCTTAGTAGCCTGGCCAAGTGAGGCCCTTGACTCTAACCTGAGGGACTGAGGCCTGTTAAGAGGGTCCTGGATTCCATCCCCATGCAACTCTCCTACCCTTTTTGGTGAGCCCTGAAGCCAGGCTGCACCTCCTTCTTGGCAGTACACCAGAGGTGTGGCCTAAATTTGGGATAAGAATTGTCGCTCCAAACACTGAGACCTGTGTGCCAACCTCAGGCACAGGAAGGAAGGATAGAGGCCTGAAAAACCCATTTCTCTATTTGCCCCAGCCCAGCCTCTCAGGGAAACCCCTGAAGGATTCTTGGGGGAGGGAGGGAGCTGAAAACATCATTTCCCGAGAGGGGGCCTCTGACAAGATGTCTTGACAATAAACACACAATTTATCAGACATAGACATTTATTACACAAAATGGAAAGAGGTGATCATGGGAATGGGGTATGTATGGGGGCCAGGGTTTGGGGAATCAACCCCAGACAGTGAGGTCATCAGGTCCTTCCTAGGAGCCTTCGCTGGGGACAGGACAGAAGACAATTTCAGGCCCAGGTCCCCATCGCTCCCGGAGTAGGGCACGGTAGAGTGCAGGAGGAAAAATAGAGTGAGGAACTCTATTGGGGAAGATTTGGAATGGTCTAGAGGGATATGGGCAGGGACTCAGGAGAAGCAGAGTGGAGGATGTAAAGTGGCAGGATGGGTAGAGAGACCATTGTCTAATTAAAGAAATGTGAAGAGTCTGGAGAAATGTTTTTCTGAGCAAAGGGAGCTAAGGAGAGGCCATTGTAGGGAGCCGGGGGACACAGAGACACAGGGCTCAGCTCAAGTTAAGGCAAGTGGGAGGAGGGGCAGCTATGGAGTGAGTCTCAGTGCAGCAGCCAGAGGCCAAGGCCAGCCAAAGAGGTCAGGAGGACAAGGGCCAGGGCCGGGGTGGGCCGAGGGGCTGGGCTGTTACAGTTGTCCTTGCTGCAGCAGGTAGTGTTATAGGTCAGACCCAGCTTGTGGTTGGTTTGGTTGAAGGTCTCCCGACAAGGCTCTTCGGGTGTGCCACATCGAAGGTTGGAGAAAACCCACATCTTACCTGAGGGTAGGAGTGGACAGTGGGGTCAGCTAGGATGGGCACCTGGCATGCCTGTGCCCACCTCCCCTCCCCATGCACCCACCCAGGCTTCCTTCCCTACTCTGCCCCTGGCCCTCCCCTCTTTATCTCTTCTCAGTAAGTCTGACCGTCCTCCTTCACTTCCTTCCCCCACCCCCTCACCCCAGTCTTGGTCCTATCACTTGTTGGCTGTGAGGCCTTGGACTTGTAAGTGTCTCTTTCTGAGGCTGTCTCCTCAGTGTAATGAGAGCACCCACATCATAGGATTCTTGAACATGAACTCAAACAATCCATGTAAAGTCAGAGAATGGTACCTCGTACCTAAGAACCCTCGGCCAAATATCATCATTCCTGTGATTGTCTGTTCCACCTCAGTCTGAGCTACAGTTGGGCCTCAGCCCTCACCAATAGAGTCTCCCACCGGTCCCCTCTCCCCACTAAAGAGGGGGATGTTACCGAGGTACACATTTGTTGTCAGGCACTGTTGTCCTGGTTCTAGGCGGCAGGACTGCCGGTCCACACAGCCCAGCACAGGGACCTTGTAGCAGGAGTGACAGCGAATGTCAGCTGGGAAGACACAAGTCAGGCTGAGGTGATGGGGTGTCTGACTCACCTGGGGACCAGCAGAGCTGTGGGGTAGGGTGGAGAAGAGCCAATCAAGTAGGTGTTCTAACCTGTTTGGTTTGGTAGTGACAGAGGAGGTGAGTAAAGCAGCAACAGTGGAGGTAGGGGAGGGTGGAGCACTGCTCTGTGAATGCCCACACACTAAACACTGTCCTTCACCCCACCCCATGGGGGATGAGTCAAGAGGGGTAGAGCTACCAACAAAAACACAGGGCTGGGGATAGATGGAATGTGAGAATACCGTGGGCAAGGAATGGAGGAGGTGGGGGAAAAGATAAAGGAATTCAGAAGACGTCACAGATGGAGACTTGAAATTGGAAGAAATATTACAAATAAGAATGATGTTTGCAGCACTTGCATAAATGGCTTGTAACTTGAGGCTGGCAAGAAAGCCACCTAAGGCCAGCTTTTATTTTTATTTTTATTTTTATTTTTTTTAAGCTCATTTATTTTTGAGAGAGTCTGCGCTGTCAGCGTAGAGCCAAATGCGGGGCTCGAACTCACGGTGAGATCATGACCTGAGCCAAACCAAGAGTTGGACGCTTAACTGACTGAGCCACCCAGGTGCCCCCGTGGTCAGCTTTAGCAATTTACTCTCACCACCTGGGACCGCCGTAAGTGTGGGATCCTGTCATCCTGGAGGCTTTGAGGAAGAAAAGAAAAATATCTGGGAACCAGATCATCAGATTCCACCTGAGCACCTTACCAAAAGGGAGAGAATGGAAGCAGAAAGTGTCACCCTCCAAGTTCCCACCTCAGCTAATTGCAGGTTTGGGTGAGCCAAGTGTGGCGAAGGAGGGGTTCAGTCCAGGAGTAGAGGGGTCCGGTGACTGCACCTCTGTGCAACAAATCCATTTCACCCTGGGCGTGAGCAGCCTTGGCATTCCCTCCCTAGGAGGCTGGGATATCTCCCCAGTTTCCCAGGAGATTCTAAGAGATCCCTGGGACCCTCCAGAAGGCTTGTATCCCTGGGGTTATGCTCCCCAGGGAAGCCCAAGGGTGCACTAGAAAAGGCCACTGCCTCTCAGAATGACTGAGAACAAAATCTGATGGAGTAGATGGGGAGGGTGGGATGCACAAGAAGTCCCAGACTGGATGCCTAGGTTTCTGGGAGGACTCTGCTGAGTGCAGATGGTAAGAGGAGAAAGCAGTAAGCTGGGTCCCAGAGAGTTTGGTAGTGGAGTAGGGGAGAGGGGACCTGGAGCCCTGGCAGGTCTTGGAGGTGGGGAGAAGTGTGAAGGAGCCAGGAATCCTTGAGAAATGGAGCAAAGACCCTGTGACGGGGAAGCCTGGTTCTGGAGGCACAGGAGAACTGAGCCACCAGTTGGGGCACTTGGGATCCTGAGCAGTGGGCAATGGAGGGCGGTGGGTGGGGCAAGCTGTAGAAGTCCTTGGGGCCCCTAGATGCTCACCTGAGACCCAGCAGAGCAGAGTAGACAGGGTGAGCAGCAGAAGACCTTTCATGATGAGGATCTTGAGAATGGTAGCAAGTACAGCAGCTGACAGTAGATTTTCAGGGATCCGGCTCTGGGAGTTGAGTGGCCTTTTTGGAATTTATAATCCCAATGGTCCCCTCCCTTCCCTGCCTCTGGTGGCCCCTCCTTCTCTATTTACACACAGCTGACCAGGGATGGGGAGGTACTAAGCAGAACTGGGTGAAGGAGTGGGGATGGAAGAGAGAGGTAGCGGAGGATAGGTGAACTAGTGGCCAACTCCATTTTGGTTCTTGATTTCAGGTCAAGACACCCCTCCTGGTTCCCAGCTAACAGCCCTGCCTGCCCAGTCCTCTGAAGAGGCATCACCAAAGGCCCCTGTGATAGTACAGTGGCAGTGGTGGCGGTGCCTGCTGCTTCCTGGGAAATGGACAATGGGATGTGGCCTACATTAACTGCCAAATTTGGGTCCCTGGGGGGAACTGGTAGGGGCAGGTGAGCAGAAACTGAGGATGGAGAGGCTCCTGGGTGGCTCAGTCAGGTGAGCATCTGACTCTTGATTTCAGGTCATGATCTCAGGGTCTGTGGGACTGAGCCCCGCATTGGGCTCCACTGCTGAGCATGGAGCCTGCCTAAAATTCTTTCTCCCTCTACCCCTCTCCCCTGCTTGTGTGCTCTCTCTCTAAAAGAAAAAAGAAAAAAGAAATTAAGGATGGAAGAGGCCAACTTAATCTTGATTCAGCCCTGACTTGATCTTCCCAATCCCTGCTTAGCCACAGGACAAAGGATGAAGGGTTTGCGATGTCACCAGGGGCTTCCATGATGTCACAAGAACAGAGGCATAGGCTGGGGCTGCCTGCTAGGGAGGTGCTGCCTCAGGCCCTTAGAAGGTTCTCAGAACTTGCCCTGGCTAAACTAGGGCTTGGTCTGGCCTGGGTTGTTCTAGTTCAGTGAGGGCCAATGAAGTCCAGGGTGTGGGGCATGTGCACCTGCTCCAAAGTGTCTCTCAAATCAAAACCTGCCAGTCTGGGTGGGGCACCACTGGCTGGGAGGGACAGTGTGGGCACAGAGGTGAAGTAGAAGCTAAAATAAGAATAGAAATAGATAATAATAATAATAATAATAATAATAATAATAATAATAATGGTGAGCACTTAGTGCTCCTATGTGTCAGCCATTGTGCTAGGTGTTTTACATGTATTACTCTTTCTTTCTCAATCCTCTATGAGGTAGGTGCTTTTATCCCTGTTTTACAGATGAGCGAACAGGCCCAGAGAAGTTAAGCGACTTGCCCGCACGTGAAGTCAGGATTTGAACTCAGCCAGCCAGCCCGGACGCTCTGGGCCCCTGCTAGCTGTAGGAGTTAAAGTTTTGCGAAAGTGTTCTGTCACCAGCCCGAGCACCACTTTTAACCGAGTATTGTTTGAGAGCTGTGAAGGGCTCCCAGAGGGATCCCGGCAGCTGGTAGCCCCGCCCTCCTTTTATCGGAGCGCCCAGACCCGCGACCCCCCCCCCCCACCCCCAACCCCTTGGTTTCCCTCCGGTCTCCTCTGCTGATCCACTCCCTCCTCTCCCCACCACATCCCAGTCATGGCCCTGGTTCTGCAACTGCTGCCGGTGCTGTTGGCGAGGGCCCAGGGAGACCCCGGGGGTAAGCCATGCCCCCAGGAAAGTTGGGATAGGTGCCAGGAAAGACCGAGGCAGGGGGCAGCGTGGGGGTGGGGGAGGGGAGGGTGGTGTGTGTGGAAAGATGAGGAGCGCAGGAGAGCAGAGGAGAGGGGAGAGAGAGGAGACGGGAGTGGGATTCGTCTCTAACTGTGGACTTGCCCTAACCACTGCTCCCTCCAAACCCAGCTTCACTGGACGGCCGCCCTGGAGACCGGGTGAATTTCTCCTGCGTAGGGGTCTCGCATCCCATCCGCTGGGCCTGGGCGCCTAGCTTCCCGGCCTGCAGGGGCCTGTCCAAAGGACGCCGCCCAATCCTGTGGGCCTCATCCAGCGGGACCCCCACTGTGTCTCCCGTCCAGCCCTTTGCTGGTCGTCTACGTGCCCTGGACCCTAGTATCCGGCGGCTGGAGCTGCTCCTGAGCGCGGGGGACTCAGGCACCTTTTTCTGCAGGGGCCGCCGCGAGGAGGAGAGCCGTACTGTGCTGCATGTGCTAGGGGACGGGGCTGACTGCAGGGCTCCGGGGCCTGCCCACGGTAGGTCCAGGTCTTTGCGCACGGGGGCTTAACTCGAACACAGACCCTGGGGAGGGAGAGAGGCCTTGGCTGGACGTTCTTGACCTGGAGAGCTAGTTCTCTGTTCTCGCACCCCTGACCTCGGCATCCACCGCCATCCCCTCCTCCGTTTCCCCAGGGTCCATGTATCCCCAGCTCCTGATCCCACTGCTGGGCGCTGGACTAGTGCTGGGACTCGGGGCGTTGGGCGTGGTCTGGTGGTGGCGCAGGTGAGCACAATGGGAGGGGCTTGAGGCGGGAAGGGCAGGACTAGAACCTTCGCAGACTTTAGCTAGATCTAGAGCTGGGGCATGTGGTTTAGAAAAAAATGGGGGAGGTCACAACTTGGGCCGAGGCCACAGACTGGTGTGTGGAGCCCTGGCTTGGAAGGTGAAGCTAGAGCTGGAGGAGGATCAGAGCATGGGCGGAATTATCGGTGGGAGTGGAGCCCAAATTGTTTGTGGGTCTGACCCTTCCGAGTTGCTGCGTTGCTGTTGGTCCCGAGGAGAACGAGAGACAAAACTGATGGCACTCAAAGACTCCTACACATCCGTTACAGGCGATCACCCCCGCCCCCGCCTCAACCACTGCCCAGATTTGGTGAGACTAATTCCACCTCATTTTCCTTCTACTGCTCCCACACTTCCCATCTCTCAACTCCTGAGTCTGAGCCCTTCCTGGGAGCAGACAAGTTGGTCACTTTCTCTCAATTCTTCAGCTCTGTCCCCCCCATATAGATCCACTGGTGAAAGTCGAGACCCAGAGGCCAGCAAAGGAGGAGGAGCCTAAGATCACAGGGGACCTGGACCAGGAGCCGGTAAGGGCCTGGGGATTGGAAGAGGGCTGGCCAGAATCCCCGAGGAAAAGCCTGTGTCCCCCAGGGAGTCAGATCTCTGAGACCCTTCTGCTTTCCTGCCCACCTTTCAGAGCCTGCTCTATGCAGACCTGGATCATCTGGCCCTCAGAAGGCCCCTCCGGTTAACCCCAGTGGTCCCTGCTGATGCCTCCACCATCTATGCGGTTGTAGTTTGAAGGGAAGTCCTTATTCCAAACCTCGAACCTCGCAAGCTGGGGCTTCTCAGCTTTCCACAACTTTCGGCCCCTCCTTGGCTCCTCACTTGGAAAAGGAATCCACCATGGGATAGAATCGAGCACTAGCCCGAGAATCAGGAGCCCTGGGTTCCGGGCTATCTCTGCCACTGATCTTGCTCCTTCAGCTACCCCATCTCATAACTTTCTTGTCTCCTTCACCACTGGTGCTCTTTCTAAACCTGATCAAGCCCTGTCTCCCTATCTTAAGACATCAACAACTCCTAGATAGTTGTCCTACTCTTCCCTTCCCTCCACAGTCCAGCTCTCTGAACCAGGGGCCTACACCCATATTTTCTTCTCCTTTGCTCCATCCCCACTGCTCATCTGCTCTCCATGAGGTTGCCAGTGAGGTCCTGATGGCCACACCCAGTAGATTTTTTAGTATTCATCTGGCTTGGTCTTTGATCACGCCCTTCTTTAAGCTCTGTTTTTCTTTAATGCTGGTGTCTTCCTTTTGGACTCTTTTTCCTTGCTCCCTACCACCATGGTATTCCCCACCATTCTAGGTTTGTCCTTTCTTTATCGGACTTCCCTCTCTTTGGGAATCTGCCATCCGCAGCCAGTTCTCAGCCCTCACCTCTGCAAACAACTCAGAACTCTCTCCAGCTCACATTTCTGGGAATGGGATCTCCCAGCTATCCCTGAGACATCTCTGTCTGGTTGGCCGTAGGCATTTTGCACACGGCATATCCAAAACCCAACTCATTGTCACTTAATACTTCTCTGAATTCTCTGTTGATCAACCCAGTTGCCTAAGCCAGAAACTGGGAGTCATGCAGACCTTCTTCCGCTCACTCCCACACAATGAACCAAGTCCTATTTTAGTGTCACTGTGAAATCCTACCCTTCTTCATGCCCAGGGCTACCACCCGAATGTACTCTCATTTCTTCCCTGGTCACCCATAGCCCCACCTCATCCTCTTGCCCTTGTCTTCCTCCCTCAAGCCAGAGGGGTCCTCCCCAAATAGTAACCTACTCCTCATGGCCTATATTCCAGAACTGCAGTATTTCTTTCCGTAACCTTCAGCTCTGGAGCCATGGGCCTTAGCTTTGGGTACAAGGTGCTGCAGCACTCTGCCTACTCTCCAGGCTTGTCCCTGTCACTCCACATGCACACAACGTGCCAGCCTTGGAGAGATTCTCCTCAGTCTCCAAATATGCCTTTGCGCAATGCAAGTCCTTCTTCCTGGATCACTCTTCCTCCTCCTCCCCACCACCTTCCTGGCTAATTCTTCTTTATCCTCAGTTGAAATGTAGCCTTTCCTGGGAAGCCATTCCTGACCCTCTTTGCCTACCTCTGCGTACATCTTGATGCCTTAGGCAGTCTCCTTATTTATCTCATAGCAACAACATCCTGTGAATTGTTCCATCACAACCTGTATTTCAATTTCATGTACTGTGAATTCCCTGATATCAGGAGACCGACCCTTTTTAATTTTACTGCTAAGCCTCAGTAAATGAGTGAATGAAAATGAATGTCCCTGGAAGTGTCACTTCTTCCTATCATCTAGGAGTGGGTTGGTAATCTACCAGTTTCTGAATCATCTGACATTTGGATAAATTGAGTGATCCACCCATACTCTTTCTTCTCTCCCTCATATGTGCTGCCCACAATAGAAATTCTATCCTGTCCATCTTGTGCCCAAACACCTATGATGGGGCTGGGCAATGAGTCAGTAAGTGCCTAATGAGGGTTTGATGAATGAAGGAGGCCTCCTTCCCAGCACTAACCCCAGATTTCAGCCCTGCCCCTACCCCTCTGCCCCAATAAGACACAAGCCACAACCCAGTCTAAAAGGTCGGTTCTGTTTATTATCTCTGAGGAAGATGGTTCACCCAGTGGACTCTATCCTTTTTCCCACACTAAGCCCTCCCCCCCCCCAATCTTGGGGCCCTCTCCCCACTACTACCTATTCCCTGTCCTCTATCTAAGCCTCCTTCCCCTTCTAATCCCTATGCTGCCCTACCCCAGGCCAGCCAGGACCCCAAGGCCAGGCCCTCAGCTGTGGGGGCGTGTGCTGAGCACCAGGCAGAGGGAGCTGAGCCCAGCGCCTGCCTTCTCCAGTTCTGAGCAGGACACAGGTACCAGCGTGACATCAGAGAGCTTCTGCAGTGCCTGCAGGGAGGATATAAAGTGAGGAGAGGGGAGTAAGATCCTGAGGCCACAGCCAGGCCCTTCTTCTAGCCAGCTCAGGGTGGCACCACCCATGCTTCCAGAGACGGTACCCCTTCTTCCTCCCACTAAGAAGGCCTGAGACCCCTTTCTCTGGTTGGTGGCAGTGGTGGAGCTGCTGCCTTCCCTCACCTCCTGGCTATTAGGCAGGTCCCCGCCTCCACGGTGCAGGAGGAAAGGGGGCACACCAGGCAACCCAGGACGCAGAAAGAGACAGTCAGCAGCTGCGTCATCTGGGAGCGTCAGGGACGCATAGGGGTGGTCCGTCAACACTGCCATCGCCTGAGGGAGAGGAAAGAGGAAGTGCTGAAGCTCAGAGGGCTGAGGACACAGTTACATTTGCTGTATAATAATGCTAGCAAGCACTTAGCCCTTAGTATGTGTCAGGCAGTGTTCTAAGTGATTTAGTTACCTCTGTTCCACCTCATACTCACATGCACTTCTTTCTACCTCCAACCCTCTTCTCCCCCTCTCCAGCCCCTCCCAGTTAATTTCATGCATCCTTCAAGTCATAACTTAGTTGCCATCTTTTGGGAGTTACTTGAAACTCGGGAAGATGATGTGAATCTGCTGTGTTCCCTGTCCTTGTCCTGCTAGTATAACAACTTGCTTTCTCACAGGTTTTCACACTAGATAGTCCGCCCCATGAGGGCAGGGTTTGGAGTTAATTCTCTGAACCTCCCTGCTTTCAGCCTCTGGGGCCGGGAGCCACACCCACTTTTGTGGCCGAACCCCAACCTGCCCCACCCCTGCCCCGCCTCTCACCTTGACAGCCTTTTGGGCGGCTTCGCTGCTACCCGCTACCACAGTGCGGGGTCCCCCCATGCCGCAGAGGCCGCGCAGGTGGGAGGGGCTGGAGACTGGCACTGTGGAGACAGCGAAGTCCTAGGGGCAACAAGGGAAAGAATTCAGGGAAGTGGGAGGAGTGAGAGGATTCCCTAAAACACAAGCTGCTTTTGGCTCCTCCCTACGCCGCGCCCCACCCCGCGCCCTTCCTACCCCATCAGCTCCTGGCTCCCCCAGCACGAAGCTGGTCCTGCTCCTCACCCGAAACGTGTCCGCCACGATCTCAGCTCCTCGGTGATTGGTCCACTTGGAGAGGCCTACGAAAAACTCCCGGCCTGAGCCCAGGGAGGCCCCGGGGGTTTAAGAGCGAGAGTGAGTTGGAAACAAGGCCCGACATGGCCCAGTCTCAACTCTGCTTCCCAGTGCAAAGCCCAGGAATGCAGGCACCTCAGCCTCACCGGTAAAGAGAACATCAGTGCCATCCAGCGTCGCGTTCTCATCTCCCATCTCCACGATCCGGAGCCCAAGGTCCTGAAGGGCTTTGCGGACTCCATCGACCTTAGGGCAGGAAAAGAGGGCGCGGGGCAGAGACATTCCCACCTGCAATTCTTAAAACCCCGTACGGCCAGCTACCCCTCTCCTCTTACCCACCCGCACCCTGGCGCTCACCTCCGGCCTGCGGGCGGGGCTCCAGGGTCGCGTGATTAGGGCCGTGTCCCCTTGGATCACGGCTGTGTCACCGAGAAGCGGTCCCAGCGGCAGCGACTCTTCAGGAGGCAGTTCTAGCAGCTGCAGCCCCAATCGCTGCCTCAGTTTACCCCCCAGTACTCCGTGCTCCCTCTGGGCTTTAGCCAGGTCCAGAGCCGGGAGGCCAGCTCCCGCACCCTCCCCCGAAGCCAGGCTCTCTGGGACCCCCCGGATCAGGGCATGGGAGCAGCGGCCCAGCCCCTCCCCCGGCGTCCCCATCCCATCCACACAGTCTCCCCCTCCGGCCGCGCTGATTTCTTAGTTTTCTCTTTTTACTTCACCTGTCTGGGAGAAGAGACAGAAAGGGAGGAGGGCAAAGAAAGACATGCACAGAAGGGCGTAGGGGGTGGTTAAGAGCGCCCGGGTCTTCCTTCTGCCATCTCCGGGCGCCCCTCCCACTTCGCCCCACCCCCTCCAGACGTTCCCCTCCCGCCAACTCCATTCCACCCCGCACCCTTCGGGGTCTGCTTCTTTGGAGGGAGTCCGAGGAACAAGACCGGGACCCCTAATCTCTAAAACACCTGTTGCCCCTGTTCGGGGGCTTCGCGAGGTCCCTGCTAGGCGCCCCTCTTGGCAGCCGCTAGGATGCGCTCACTCCCTAAAAATGCAACGGTCCCGCCCCCTTAACCCTCAGCTGCTCGCTGCCATAGGGACCCGAAGTGAGGCAAGGGACCCAAAGGGGTTATGGGACAGGAGGAGACAGCTGGGAAGATGGTCAGGGCCTGGGAGATGGAAGTCCTGAATGCCCAACAAGAAAGGGAGAGAGGGGTAACGAGGGAGGAATTAGAGCCTAAGGAGTTAAATATCTTCTCTCCACCCCTGCCGGTCCTGCTACCCCTAGCACGACCCAGTAGAAACCAGACCGAGTCCCGGAGGACTGGGAGAGGTCTAAAACGAAATCCAAGGGGCGGGGAAACCGGGGGCGTGGTCCCAGGGAGCGGGCACCACTCCCGGCTCCAGGACCGTCTCCCCGTCCATCTCCCCCAAAGTCTACCCAGCTCAGCTCCGCACCCAAATTTCGGCCTCCTGCACCCTGTCGGGTATCGGGCACGGGCCCGGCAACCTCAAACTCTGGCCCGCACACGGTCCGGGGGACATCTCCAACCCCTAGACTTACCTCTAGTGGCCACCCAGACTCCAGCGCTCTTGTGTTCTTGGCTGGGGCCCCACCCCCCTGAGGACAGAGTTGGTTGGAGAAGGGAGTCCTAGTCTTCAAGCCTCGGGGACTGGAGCTCTTGGCTTTTGAGGGGTCCCTGGGTAAGGCGAGCTCAAGAACTACGGTGGGGCGGGGGCGCGACTGTCTGGCGGCTCCGGGGCATTGTCTAAGCGGGACGGGGCGGGGCTCCTCGAGGCCACGCCCATTCCGCCCTGCTACGCCGCGCCCGCTCCACAGGGACTGCGCTCCCTTTCTGCGAACTCGGCCCCGCCCCGTGAGTGCTGCCCGGGCCCACCCAGATATGGAGGGCCCTGTCGGCTGGGCAGCAAATGCGACATGGACCGCAAGACACCGTTATGGTGGACCGGCACGAAAAATGGAAGCCTGACCACAAATACCCCTCTTCTAAATTCCTGGCTTCTGCCCTGAGCTCAAGGTCACTAACCCACCTTTCATTCTGTGTTACCCACACTGCAGCCCCCTTTGTGCAAAACGACACTACATTTTCATTCTGTATTTTATTACTGAAATACATTGTCCTACCCACACCCCCACACAATAAAAATCTTACCTAGATTCCCCATCTTTCCCCTCAGCCCCCCAGTCAGCCCTACACAAGTGCTCCAGGATTCTCTGCCCACTGGCCATTTTGGAGTGTGTCCATTGGGTAGCCACGTGGAAACCACCTGGTGCCTTTGTGGAGAAAATAGAGGGGGGGCACAGAGCCCCAGGAGGGGCTTATTTGAGGGCCTTGGCCACTTGCTCGTAAGCCAGCTCGATCTCCTCATCATCTGGACAGGTGGAGGCAAACTCTTCCCGAGCATAGGCATTGCGCAAGTATCGATGCACTCCGCGGAACACCTCTGGGATGGAGAATCCCCTGTACTTCTTACATACCACCTGGGGGTGCAGAGAGGAGAGGGACCAACATGTTAGCCTCAGGGGAAGCCACAATGGCTCTTGGTCTTTCCCTTCTCCCAAGGCTTACATGATAAAATCTAGCCTTCCTGTCCAGGCATTCAAGAACCTCTACTATCTGGCTTCTCTTCCTGTAATTCTTATCTCCCATATGAATCATTTTCTCCAATGGGCTTTCTAACGCCTCGCTTTCTCCTACTGTCTTCACCCTTCCTCTCCATTTACTGAAATCCTGGTCATTTATAACCTGTTCCTTTTCAGACCACCCCATTCCATGGTGCCACTTCACTCCTTGATTATATTGAGATATAATTCACAAATCATAAAATTCTCCTCTTGAATTTCCACAATAACTTTTGTCCCTATTTTTCATTTGGCTTTTATCATGTATTTTTTTTTTTAATTTTTTTTTCAACGTTTTTATTTATTTTTGGGACAGAGAGAGACAGAGCATGAATGGGGGAGGGGCAGAGAGAGAGGGAGACACAGAATCGGAAACAGGCTCCAGGCTCTGAGCCATCAGCCCAGAGCCTGACGCGGGGCTCGAACTCACGGACCGCGAGATCGTGACCTGGCTGAAGTCGGACGCTTAACCGACTGCGCCACCCAGGCGCCCCTTTTATCATGTATTATTAATTCACTTTCATGTGAATGTTTTATCTTCCCAGCTAGATTTCAAATCCTTTGAGAGCAAGAACCAATCATTGTACATCTTTGTGTCTTTCAGCGTCCAGTACACAGTTTTCAATACAGAGGTCTGTAGCAGACTGACATTAGGCCCATGTTTCACAAACTAAACCATAGCTTTGAGGCTAAGACAAAAACATGGGAACCGGCAGTTTTCATCTTTCATCACAAGAGGAAGTAGAGACTGATGCTATAAAAAGAGTTAAAGCTCTGATTTTAGGAAAAGCCTGCTTTGTCTTATCTGGGGATTTGGCAGTGACAGAGATAGGAAGAACACTCTTGATAGCAATACTGGGATATGTTACTCTCGGCCAATCTGCTGCACCCACAGCCTATGTCACGGAATGTAATTCTCTCAAGCCCTGGTCTGCAGCAATGGCTGCCGAGAAGGAATGGGGTAGTATCTGCTATTGGTAGCAATCCACAGAAACCATCCCAAGAAAGAAACCACCTTAGGAGTGGTTGTCATGGGAAACCTGTGTGGGAGCTTCTTAAAGAGCCATCCAGCGGCCACCTTCTACACCTACAATGACCACCCACCTGCACTATGTGGAGCTTTGGCAACAGGTTGCAGTCAGCCAGAGTGAGCTCATTGCCATCCAGAAACTTCCTCTGAGAGATACCCTCATCCTCAGCACTGGTCTCATCCACTTCTTCGGGGAGAGGGGATGTCAAGTAATTGTCTAAAACTTTCAGGGCTTTCAGGAGCCCCTTCTCCAGATCTGTGCAAGAAAGGGGAATTGGTAAGAACATCAAAAGATCAACATAGTCCAGGAGGACCTAGGGAGTGGAGGGTGAATGAATACTAATGGTGAGGCCAGTCCAAGAGAATAATACCTAACACGAACGTAGTTTTCCATGTGTTATTCTAAGCACTTTACACACAACAACTCATCTAATTCTCACATCAACCCATGAAATAGGTATTGCTATCCTCATTTTATAGATCTGGAAATGGATTTACAGAGAAATTAAATGAATTGCTCAAAGTCACACAGCTAGTAGTGTTTGTACTCAGGTAGTCTGGATCTAGAGTTACTGTTCTTAAGCACAACCTATTCTGCCAGAAAACAGACCAGCAGCTAACCCAACTAATGTCCCCAGTGGGGCTGGAGAGACTAGGTAAGAAATGAGAGAAGCTTAAAGTCACAGCCATCATAAATACAAAGAAATATGGGGCTTAAGTAAAAGTAAGGTGGCTGGGGCGAGAGGCAGTGAAGGTTTGCCAACATCTGCTCCATCTCCCTGACAGCTGAATTTCCAGGTGCTCCTAATGTTTCCCAATCCATAGATCTTCTCCATTACTCCTAGGACCCTGGCCTCCAACCCTTGAAACTCACTGTCATTGAGTGCTGGGTTGGAATTCTTGATGTAAGCAGAAAATTTGGCAAATATGTCCAGCCCAGCCGTGTTGGATTCAGGGTTCAGAGCTGCCAACTTGGGGTACCTGAAAGCCAATGGAAGAAACAGGATAAGATATCTTCCGGGAAGGAGCCTCAGCTCCCCTGCTCTAGCCCATCACCATTCCCATTTTCCATTTCTTCAACACCTCTTTTTCCTAGAGTCTCCCAGTTACCCACTCCCTCCTTTCCAAGTGCCCTTATACCTGGGAGGGCACAGCACGGCCTCCAGAAACTCCTCAATCTTGTTGGTGTCTGTGTGCACTTCGGTGCCATACAGCAGGAATGGGAGCTGCCCTCCTGGGCACAGCTTCTGTACTGTCTCAGTCCGCCTGGAGAAGAGGCCAGGCATCAGGACAGGAAAAGGGGGTCAGGGAGAACCAGAAAGGGGAGATGGAGGGATGTGGGAAGAAAAAGGAGCTGGGGGGGGGGGTGAAGGTGCAGGATGAAGGGCTAGGATTAGGTGAGTGTATGTGTGTGCATATATGTGTGCACATATGTGTGCACCAGGGGTGTTTAGAGGAACAGAAATTGGCCCACCTCTTGGTGTCAACAGTGGTGACGTTGAAGGTGACTCCCTTGAGCCAGAGTACCATGAACAGTCTCTGGGAGAAGGGGCAGTTCCCAATCTTGGCCCCATCACTGCCAGCCTGAAAAGCAACCCCCACCCCAAAGTTAGGCCTGGTACACCCCACCCAACCCCAGGCCATTCTCTGAACCTCCTACTCCCAGATCTAGCTGTTTTCTGCCTCATCATAACATTCAGTCTCACCAGTTAAAGCTCCCCCAAGAAGTGGGCTCTCCACTCTGGAGGTAGAGCAAACCTAGCGCAGATCGCTGGGAACATTTTCTGCAAAGGGCAACTTCTGGTTCCCCAGAGGGGTCAGGACAGGTGGGAATGAGGCAGAGGGATGGGGTTTTGGAGAACTTGGAGGATCTGGACCATAGAGAGGGAAGACTAAACAGTAATGCAGTTTTCTATATGCTATTCTCAGCACTTTACATACAAACACTTATTTAATCCTCACATCCATAGAGAGGGACTTGGTAGGTTAGAGGCCTGGATTCCTGGATTCCTGAACGGAGTAGAGTCTGCAGATTGGCAAGGTGCAGCAGGGTTTGGAAGCCAGGGTTCTGGTTCTTTATGTCTCCACCAAGCTGTTTCTGGCAGCCAGGTAGGGGAGTCAAGGGGCCCAGAGCCTCACCCTAAAGATGTAGAGGGCTTTGCAGAGGGGGGCTGCCCTCTAATTGGCAAGTGGTGACCTCATCTCCCAAGGGACCTCCCCCTAGGCTGAGGGTGATTCATCTCACTGTGTCTCCGGTATTAGCAGCTTCCTTCCTGGCAAGGAGTGGGGGCAGGGACCTGTGAGGCTGAGGCCTGGGCAGCGGAGGGCCACCTCCCTCTTCCCCACACACTACTTGCGGGATCTCCCAGCACATGGCCCGTAGCTGCAGATAACTGTCCTCACACAGGACCCAGGGCTCTGTAGAGCAGCCTCACCCAGGAATAAAAATAGCCCTTGAGGCGAGTATGAGTGAGGTGGGGACCACACCTAAGGGGGGGCGGGCCCAGGCACGGCTGGGCACAGGGAGAGGGAATGGCTTCCCGAGAAGCCCCAAGCATAAAGAAGGGGGAAAGCGGCAGGACGCACAAAGAAGGAGGAACAAAGAGGGGGAAGTGGAGAGAAAGGCGGCAGGAAAGTGAAGGGTGGGGAGAATGTGAAAACAAGGAGACACAGATGGAGAGGGAGGTGCAGAGATGAGGTCCAGGATTGGGTAAGAATGCCCTGGAGTGGGGAGGGGAGCAGAGCAGCAACGGTGGAGTCTGCGGTCTGTGTTTTCATATTCTCAAAGGCCAAAGGACCACCGCTCTTCATCCACACCCACAGAGAGAGGAGAGAGTTGGGGCGACTCTTTTTCTCCTGTTTCTAAAACCCCCAAACCATGAATGCCCTAACCCAGGCTTCCCCCTCCTTCTGATACCTCTCTCCACCTATCCTTGTGGGAGCCCCAGCTAAACTCGCATCTAGCGACCTCCTTTTTTCTGGCTTCTGCAAGTCCCTGGCACCCTTCCGGACCCACCCCATCTCCAGCCCCGCTGCTATAACTCCACTTCCACTCTCTCACTTCCTTCCACCTACCAGTCCTTCCCCATGGATCCCCTCTCGGCCTCCCTTACCACACCCTCTCCCTTGAAACCTACCTTGCCACACACACACACTTGCACATTTCTCCAAGTCTCCCCCCAAGACACTCCTCACTATGGTCTTCTCATAGGACCACCCGTCCTGATGTTTCCCTCTGACCCTCCAAACCCTGTTGGGTCCCACTGCACCATTCTCCCCCAGTCTTTCCTATCCGACCCTTCCCCCAGCCTCGTCAATATTCTCAACTCCTGGGAACCCTCCTAAGGCTGCTGGAAACTTCTACAAACTTTTCAGGATTGGGCATAGAATTCTCATTACCACCCCCCCACACAAACACACACACGACAATTGTCTTCCCTTTCCGAAGCCACCCCCCCCCCCCAACACACACACACACGCACACACACTAAAGATTGCACGTGGGGTTGGGGAGGGGGTCAAGGAGGGAAGAGATTGGGGAGTTAAGGCTGGAGCGGGGTAAAGATGAGAGTTGCCTTCCAGGAATTGGGAAGCTGGCCTAGGAGGGAGAAGGTGTTCCTACCTTCACGAACAATTCGACCTGCGGTTGTTCTTCAGCCATAGTTGCGACGGGGACCAGGAAGCGGTCGGCGCTGGGGAACTGGGAGGGGCCCGGGCCAGGGAAGGCGGGTCTCACAGGCAGGGATTCTCTACCCCCAGACCTAGGGCTGTCCCTTCGGCGCAGCACAAGCCGGATCAGACCCGCTTACACGAGACGCGACCTCCCCACCAGCCCAACGTACCCCGCACCCCGCTCCTCCAGCTCTATCCCCTCCCGGGCTAGATCGGGGAGCCGCTGACTCACGGGCCGGGCCCGCCCCGCCCTGAACCTGGGGAGGGACTGGAGGGGGAGGGACTCGACGATCTAGGGAGTAGGTCCAGAGGGGAGATCCTCAGGTCTCTTCGAGGATAAGGGATGGGGGTGTTAAAGAGAGGGAATCCTGGGAACCTCCTCGTTTCTCCGCCAGTCTCTTTGAACACAGGATTTTTTTTTCCTGCCTCAGTTTCCCTGCTGCATTAATCAGAGGACACTCGCACTCCTCCCTCACACGAGAAACAACATCAGCAGCTTGGTCAAGCCCATGAGGGTCTAGGGAGGGAATTTTAGAATGTGAAGGTGGTCGTTTATTCCTTTTTCCATATTCCTTCCAGACTCCAGGAGGACAGGGACCTGGAAATGGACACTGAGATTGGGGGAAGAGAGTGGTGAAAGGTAGGGCAGGGGATGGGAAGGGAGACAACCAGGCCTTGTGCTAGGGAAACAAGAAGCTGAGCCAAGGGGCCTGGTCACTGGGGGAGGTCTGCTCCTCCTCAGTAGCCTGGTCAGCTTTAATACTTCCACTTCTGCCCCCATTCTGGGCCCCTTCCTGTGTCCCTTGTCCTTCTCTGACTGATTGATTGAAGATGGAAGAAGCGGGGAAGGGTGGGATTTTTATGGCCACAGAATAGAGCTGCACTGATCCTGGAGGGGATGGTAGCTGGTCCTATTATGGAAGAAAAAAAGCAAAGATCAGATGGAATAATGTAAGTGGAGTCCTTGGGGACACAAATAAGTAGGGAGGCAGAGGAAGAGTAGCTTGATTTTTGAGGTTCTGTCAAACTCTTTATGATCTGCTGAAAAATGGCTTAATAATACATCCTCCAAACTGGATATATTCCAGCCTCCATATCCTGAATCTCCCTCCTACCCTACCATACCTTCTCTTTCTTCCTCACCACTTGCTCACAAGAGACCTACAGTTCCAGAAAAACATGGTGGAGTGCAAGCATATAGGAGCAAAACAGGCCTTGACACTTAAAGAAAGGGAGAGACTTGGGGGAGGACTGGGGCAGAGTGAGAAACATGCTCCTGGAAACTAACAGTTAGTGGTTTCCTCTCCTGCTTCCTTTTCTGTGGGTTTTCTCCTCTCTGGGGGAAGGCCTATCTCTCTCCTCCCTAGAGAGGAGATATATTGTGTTTGCTTCCTTGAATAGTAAGATCCTATAAGGTTGTAGAATGATTCCATGAGTGTGTATGTGTGTGTGTGGGGCGGGGGGGGGGGGGCGGGGGGGAGTCTTCTCCATGGGTTATCCTCAAATTCTGCACACAGGACCCCTTCCATCTGAGGAAAGGAGGTCAAACCAGCCCTATTCCTAGGGTCCTCTTCTGTTTCAGCTGGTCAATGTCCATCAGAGAATATGCCCCACAAAGATCTCCCTTCTGGGAGACGCCTCAGGCAAATAGGGCCAGCCCTGAGCTGAAACAGGTTTTGGCAGCTTCTTCTCTGCCTCTCTTTTCTCTCCTACAGCTTTATAGCTAGAGCTGGCTTGATTATCAATATTGACTTTGGCTGGCTGGCTTGGTTACCCAAAAGGTATTTTGCCTTAATTTCCCAGATGACAGGTAATGCTGCCCTCTCCCGGTACTATTCAGCAGAGCCCCCTGGATTTGAAACCAGGGGCTGCAGCCTCAAATCCTGCATCAGAGAAGTGTCCCTCTGGTCTCATCTCCTTACCTCTGCTTTTCTCCTATCTTAATATCTATCCTTTTCTTTGAAAGGTGGTTTCTTTTTTCACTCCCTCCCCTTCCTTGGCTTGGTAAACCAGTCCCTAATCTCTTTTCACCCCAGATTGGAAGGTGTGTCCCTCTCTGACACGCCTTAGAGTTATGATGGTCTCTTCCAGGTTTCCATAGCTCCATTGCTCAACCGTTTGCCAGGGGTAACCATTAACCTAGCACTTAACTCACTCCCCAGCTTTCTTGCTAGAGGGGATTTTCCAATCATTGTTTAGCAGAGCCAGATTATCCCACCATCTTCTCTAACCTCTTGGATGGGATCCCCCCATCTCAGGGTACCCTGGACAAAGTTGGGGAGGAGGATATATTTTTTAAAGTATATACTTGTTTATTTCTGTCCCCCTCACAATCTTCTCACTTACCC
Source organism: Puma concolor (assembly GCF_028749965.1). Lineage (NCBI taxonomy): Eukaryota > Metazoa > Chordata > Mammalia > Carnivora > Felidae > Puma > Puma concolor. Next base: position 31,172,986 of record NC_141671.1, read on the forward strand.
TCCCGTCACACACACTAAAAAGTAAGTTTCATGAAGCCCATACTTAATTAATGTTCAGTACTTTGGGTCTGCCACCTGACCCAGAATAGGCACTAAATAGTTGCTGAGTGAATGAATAACACCCCTCTGTACTTAGGGATGTGGGTGTGTGTGCATCCGTAGGAGGGGTACAGACATGTCTCAGCAGGAGTGTAGCTGTTCTTATCAGGTCTACTTCTCTCCACCAGACTTTGGTGTAATTCGAACGCTTCCACTTCCTTGTGAGAGACAAAAATTATAATTGAGACCCAGTAGTTCCCTCGTTGGGGTGGTAATACCCTGAACCAAGGATATAGGCAAAAGAGGACTAGGATAGGAGTCTTGCTTATTTCTGTTTATTTATTTAAAACACGTGGCTTTTACTAAGTTTACGAGGCACTATTCTAAGCTGTTCATAAATACTAGTTCAGTGGGTACAAATATTAATTTAGAGTTGTTGGTACAGGTTTAATAATGTGCTTATCTTCGCTCTCCGGAAAAAAAAAAAATGCAATTCGCCTCTGCCCCTTTAGGCTGCTCCCCCCAACCCGCCTAGACCAGTTAGTTCTGTAGGCTCTGACTCAAGCTCCGCTTCCGACTTTCACAGGCTCCACCCCGCGTCAATCAAAGCCCAAACCGGGAAGGCCTAAGGCCCGAGTGCTAAGCAACGGCACAGGCGGCGGGAAGTTTGAACGTTCGGACACCGCCCCATATGCGAATAGACCAATCAGCGTCCAGCCGTCTTAGCAACAGCGATCCTCTCCTCCCTCCAGTCCTGTCGAAATCTTAAGCAGGATCCGGATCTCTCCGGCCAATAGCGGCTTAGAGGGGCGGGGCGTGTGCGCGCGCACCCCGCCCCCACTCAGGTGTGCCTCTCTCGCGGGAGGGCGGCTCTTAGTGACGCGGTTTCGCGCACGTAGCTACCCAGGTGACTGAAAACGCGGGAAAGTGCCGCGAGTTTCCGCAACTGGGGTGGGAAGCCGAGAAGTTAGGGCAGCGATAGTGGGGGAGTTGGCAGAGGCCGGGAGAGGAGACGTGCAGACTCGGCCCTCAGGGCCCTCCAGCCAAAGTACAAGCCCCGGGTGACCGGAATGTGGGTGGGGCACGTGGGGTTTTGCAGTCTGGACTTTGGTGATATACCTAAGAAGTCGCCCGTCAAAATGTCCGCAGATGTTAAAAACAAAACGTTACCGCATCTCTCCCCGGCCCTTGCAGCCCTGCGCCTCAGCCCTCTCCCAGTTCGGGTGGATTTGCGTGTCTACGCACCCCCTATCCCAGCCTCCTGGCGGTGAAATCCCGCTCCTGAACCGTCTTCGTTTTCTGCGCCCGCAGAGCGTCCAAGGCCATGTTCTCCGTAGGAACGATCCCAGGCGGGACGCCGCAGAGCCCGGAGCCGGGGGCAGCTTCGGCCAGCTTTCCCAGCCTGGCCCCAGTGTCGGGCCGTGGGGAGGCTGAGGAGGAGGAGGACAACGAGCAAGAGCCGGCGGAGGTCTCTGGGGCGGCGGTGTCTGATGTCTGGTGGAGCAGGCGCTTGGATCCTGAGAGCAGGGAGTTGGTTGGAACTTCGGGATGTTAGAATCAATGGGCTTGGAATAGCTGGCAGGTCACTTGCCTCTGCTCTGTTTGACACTGACTGAATGGGGACGATGATACTTATCTCAGTCAGGGATTTGATAAAATGATTAAAATTAAGTAGGACATGGCATAACCCTACACTTACCAGCAGTTTCCTTTCCTGTCGGTTTCCTTTCTTCTTCCTGGGATAGATCTATCTGTGTGCGCTGTGGACTTCAGGATACTTGGGCATCGCCTACTATGACACTAGTGACTCTACCATCCACTTCATGCCGGATGCCCCAGACCATGAGAGTCTCAAGCTTCTCCAGAGAGGTGGGAGCAGAACCATGGATTCCTCTACTCTGAGACTGGAAGTGTATTTCACTCTTCTATCCTTACCTGTCTCAATTTATTTTATTGACTCCCAGAAGTTCCCCCTGTTGTTTATAGGAATTCATTTCATTATTCAACACTTATTGTTTATAATGTATCAGGTGCTGGGCAAATCAGTCATGTCTGTCCTGCAGGGCTTTGGAGTCTAGTGACAATCTCCAGGTCACTCTTCCCTCCTGCCACCCTGCCAGTCTTCTCATTCCTCAATCTCATGCCTGACTCCTACCTATGCTCCCAATGTGCAGAGCACCTCTTACTTTTAGAGGGAGGAAAAGAGGGTGCGTTTGTTTGTTTGTTTGTTTGTTTGTTTGTTTTGGAGGGAGTAGAAGGAAATAGCAAGGGGAGGCCTTATGGATACCCCCTTAGAGGATCCTTTTACTCATTTGGTCTCCATTCTTCTTCCAAGTGTTGGATGAAATCAATCCCCGGTCTGTTGTTACGAGTGCCAAACAGGATGAGAATATGACTCGGTTTCTAGGGAAGCTTGGTAAGGACTGGGTAAGGGGAAAAGCAAAAATGGGAAAGGAGTGAACTGTGGAATATTCCAGGAGACTAAAGGGTCTTGGAGGAGCAACAGCCAGGAGGCTAGAATTGGGTGAGAGGGAAGGTGGGACAGAGGCAGAGGACTGAGATGTTCAGACTCATGGCCCTTTCTCTGCTTCCCCCACAGCCTCCCAGGAACACAGAGAGCCTAAGAGACCTGAAATTGTATTTTTGCCAAGTGTGGATTTTGGTACTTCCTTTCCTTTGCCCAATTCCTCATCCCGTTTTTCCTACCCCTTTCTCCTTACTCTACTTGAGCTCCATCAGAAGTCTCTCCTCAGCCTTATCTTATCCTAACCCTTTGTGTTCTCCAAGTCCCATAAGCAGTCTCCTCAAGATCTCTCCTGCTCCTTACCCTTTAATAACCTGAAACCTTGTGAAGTTTCCACATAGGCGTGTCTAGGGATGAGGGCCTTCCCTGAGAAGAGGAAGTGGTGACACTTTGTGGATAGCTTTGATTGTTGGGATTTTTACCTTTAAGCCAAACCCATTTGTCCCTTAAAAAAAAAAAAAATAGACAAAACCTTCTCAGGTTTGTAAAAAGTTTTACAAAACCTTCCCAGGTTTGTAAAAAAGATAAGGAATGTTCTATTCTACTTAGATATTAAGACATTAGTGTTATTCATTCCTCTATTAATATGATCCTTTGACCCCAAATTCCAAATAGATACCTTAGGAATAGATATTCTGAATCACTTGTCTTTCTCAGGTTGTGCTCTCAGCCAAAGATCTTTATATTCTAGGTAAAATAAAGAGATAATTAGACTAAGTCTGAAAATTTGGTACATTATTATTAGTATCATCATCATCATCATTTTATTTTGAGAGAGTGTGTGAGCAAGGGAGGGGCAGAGAAGGAGAGAGAGAATCCCAAGCAGGCTCCACGCCGACAGCACAGATGCAGGGCTCAAACTCGAGCTCTGAACCATGAGATCATGATTTGAGCTGAAACCAAGAGTCAGAAGCTTAACCAACTGAGCCACCCAGTCGCCCCTGAAGATTTGATTCTTGTTTCAGCTTTCCATTAACTGCCTGTGTAACTTGGCAAGTCACATCCTCTCTCTTGCTTCTATCATCTCCTTCTTAAAATGGGGTGAAAATTGGGCTACAAGACCTTTCCCTTCCCTCTCATGCTTCCCCCAAAATAGGTCTGGAGATAAGCAAACAGCGCCTTCTTGCTGGAAACTACTCCTTCATCCCAGACTCCATGACCACCACTGAGAAAATCCTCTTCCTCTCCTCTATTATTCCCTTTGACTGCCTCCTCACGGTAGGAAGGGTCCTGGGAGATGAGGGCTGGTTGGAGAAAGGGACCAATACCCATTCCTAGGGTTGAGTCCTGGGAGGTACTAGTCCAATCCTGGAAAATAATAGTTTTCTCTGGTGTTGTCCAGCCTCCAGGACATTGGGATTTACCTCAACTCCATTACTGATTTCCTCCCAGGTTCGAGCACTTGGAGGGCTGCTCAAGTTCCTGGGTCGAAGAAGAATTGGGGTTGAACTGGAAGATTATAACGTCAGCGTCCCCATCCTGGGCTTTAAGAAATTTGTGTTGTAGGTGATTTACCCTAACCTCAAGCAAAGTAAGGTGGGATTGGGAGGTCTTAATAGCAAGACAAGGTGGGGGGGGGGGGGGGCGGTGGGAGGAGTGGGCAGTGACCCATCAGGTAAAGTGCTCTAGGACACATAGGAGCACCTGAAGGGGGTGTGGAGCTCCGGGGAGATGACTGAGACAGTATTCCAGGAGGGGGATCTAGGGGGTGGAACCTAAGAATGAACTCACACCACTCCTACCCCAGCCACCTTTCTTTCTTCTTGTTTTCTGTCCTCAGGACCCATCTGGTGAGCATAGATCAAGACACTTACAGGTAAGGAGATGGAGGCAGGCTGTCGTCTCTGGAGAGAGAGAAGGATTAAGTTTAATACTCTAATAATCCCAGTGAGGCTCCAGTTTCTTTAATCCAGGGGTTATTAAGGTCTCTCTCCTTGAAGAAAAGGGAAGAGAGGGAGAAAAGCCCAAAGGTGTCACCTTCCTTTTCTAAAGAGAAAAACTGATACAGAAGTGAGGGACAGACCTTACAACAAAATTTAATCTCAGGAGGATGTTCCCAATCTCCCTTCCATCTTCTCAATTCCCTTTAAAAAATCCAAGTTACCTTGGGGCTCCTGGGTGGCTCAGTCGGTTAAGTGTCTGACTCTTGGTTTCAGCTCAGGTCATGATCTCATGGTTCAGGGTTCAAGCCCCGTGTCAGGCTCCATGCTGACAGCGCAGAGCCTGCCTGGGATTCTTTCTCCGCCCACCCACCCCCCCCCCCCCGCCTCTCCCCTGCTCTCTCTCTCAAAAATAAACTTAAAAAAAATTTTTTTTAAATCCAAGTTACCGCAAGCTCCTTCACTTCTCCCTTACAGTGTTCTGCAGATATTTAAGAGTGAGTCTCACCCTTCAGTGTACAAAGTGGCCAGTGGACTGAAGGAGGGGCTCAGCCTGTTTGGTAGGTATGCCCCTTCCCTCATCCCACACTACAAAATGCTGCCAGAAAAGCAGCTGCCTCCCGACATGTGTCCCAGTCCCTCTTCCCTCCCACTTCACTCCTGTTGCCAGATGTCTCTTCCACTCCAGTCCAGCTTTCTGATGCTCCTTGTACCCTCCCTGAGCTTGAGCATCCTCCCCCCCCCCCCATCCATAGTTGTCCAGTGTCATTTGCATATCATCTCTTACTTTACCAATTCCATGTTCCTTCCTTGGGTTTCTATGGATGTTTCTGCTGGTTGTGCACCTGTCTAGGGACTTTGGGAGTCCCTATGTTTAGAGGAGAGTTATATAACTGCATAACTGTCCATAACTTATGCATAGCTTATTTGCATCGAGTCTTTGTCTGCTGTCTCTGGCTTTAGGGTGTAGTGGGGACATCTCCCCAAGTAGCCGCATGGTTTTACTGTGCATACCTCAGTGGATTGTGTCTAATGTTTACATATATGTGTTGGCCTCTTTGTGAATCCAACCACAGCTGCTCTGTGTATTTTTCTGGCCAACTGTTCCTGTGAGTGGCTATCCCTCCCTAAGCCCACGGACGGTAATCCTGGCTCAGACTTGTGGCCAGTCGCTGGCTTTAGCTGCCTTTGTGTTCTGTATCTGCGGAACGCCCCCAGGCCAGCCTGTCCGAACTCTGTCCTAACCGAACCTCTGGCCCGGATGCCTCAGTTTAGACACACCCACACATTCCTTTTTCTGCCGCTGCCTTGTAACAAGCTCATTGCCTGCCCCTGCTCCCCACAGGAATCCTCGATAGATGCCACTGTAAGTGGGGACAGAAGCTGCTCAGGTAAGTCTCACACATGTGCTGTAGGTTAATGCATTCATTCTACAGACTCACACAAACCACCCCATCTCATAGTGCTGAGAACTGCCATTTCCCAAATGCTGGCTAAACACGTTTAATCCTCACACCAATCCCGTGTGGTAGCTAGTATCCTCATTCTGTGTTGTCAGCACAGATATACGTATGCCCATTGATGGTACAGACTGGCACACATGCAAGCAGCAGAAACAATCACAAAACACTAATGCACACATGGTAATATCTTTTTTTATTGAAGTGTAGTTGATATACAATATTATATTAGTTTCAGGTATACAATATAGTGATTCAGTGTTTATATACGTTACGAAGTGATCACCATGATAACTCTAGCTACCATCTGTCACCATGCAAAGTTATCACAGTATTATTAACTATATTCCTTATGCTATACATTGTGTCTTTTTTTTAATAACTGGAAGTTTCGACCTCATATGGTACTATCTTTACTTTTTTTAAGATTTTTAAATTTTATTTTAAGTACAATCAACTTCCCAACGTGGCACTCAGACTCATGACCCCAGGATCAAGAGTCACATGCCAGGCCCCACATGGTACTATCTTTAATTATAAAAACCACACTTCACATTTGAGCTATTGTCTGTTGACTTTCAAAATTGTGTCTCTATTTCTGAGCTGTATATGTGGGATGCTCACCGCACGTCATCACCAGTTGCAATTTCTATAGGCAGTTCAAGCTCAGAGCATCTAAACTGATGCCCACTGGACCTGTTCGTCTTCCTGCATCCTTTTTTATCTGCATAATGGCATCGCTGGCAGTACTGCTTCTCAACCTTGGATTGATGCTTCTCCTTCACCCTTCATATTCAATTATTCACTAAGGCCTATTGATTGTACCCTGAAATGTCTTTCTCAGCCATCTCTCTCCCTCTTTCCACTGCTCTAACTCTGGCTGTAATCATTTCTAACCTTGGGCATTGTATTCACCTTCAGATTGGTCTCTGTGCTTTGAATCTCTTCTTTTTCCAATCTGTCCTTCGTTCTAAAATACTTGTCATTCCACAACAGAGATCTGAGCATGTCACTCCACTTTTTTTTTTTTTTAAACCTTAAGTAAAAACAAAATAACATAAACCTCAGACTTCCCCGTTCTCCGTGGGATGGAGATTAACATCTTTAGCAGTATGATGTTCAGGGCCCCTCCCATTCACCCCAATTTAAACTTCCATGATTATTTTCCCAAGCCCTTCCTAAATCCATCCTTACTGGATCTGCCCTATAGTCCAGTCATTTGGGCCACTTTCCATCATGGAAATACACCATGCCCATGTTTATGCAGTTCCCTCTGGAAAGTTTTTCCCTTGTTCTTCACCTGTCAGAATCTTACATCTTCTTCAAGGTACAAGCCAACTATCACCTTCGTGGTGAAACTTTCACAGGCACCCATAAGGATACTGACACACACCTTCCCATTTGCTCTCACGTTGCCTGTTTGTTTTCTAGTTGCACTGTCACGTCAGGTTGGAGTTAGCGGTCGGTGAATCTGCTTGTTCTCATAGCTGTGAGCTCCGTACAGCAGTCATTCCTGTTACCTCAGTGCCTGCCACATGGCCTTGTATGTAGTAGCACCGAGTGAGTGAGTAGGTACACAAATGCAAACACATTGGTCAAGTCATCTGTACAAACTCAGAGCTGAAACCTTTGCTAGCCTACAGGTGCGCAATCCTTTACCCACCTCACCTGCCCTGCACTGTGTGTCTTTTAGAGATTAATTTAGGATAATCTGAGGTCATCTCCAGGTAATTGGGATGCCTTCATTACCCACGCATTCTACAGGTGCAGATCTCTAATCTCAACCAGGGATGAGAGAGAAGGAATTCTCAGGGGAGAAGAGATCAGCATTAAAGGGGAGGGGAGGAATGCAGATCCCCCCAGGTAGGATCCAGCAGGGCATGGAATCACAACCTGAATCATGAACTAAGGACCCAGTTGGCCTCCAACTGGACAGGGCACCAGGAAGGTGACTGAATGTCACATTATGCTCTAAAGAGCACTGTGCTCACAGTCTGGAGACCTGAGTTTGAGACCCAGCTCTAGATTTTGGACAAGCTGCTTGTCTAAGGGCTTCATTTCCTCAGCTATAGAATTAGGAGGTTCAGCTTGACTAAGATTTCTCCTGGCACTAGCAGTACGTGAGTCAGAAAAACCTAAGTATTTTTTTTAATGCTTATTTTTGAGAGAGAGAGCGAGAGAGAGAGATTGCTAGTGTGAGCACAAGTGGAGGAGGGGCAGAGAATCCAAAGTGGGTTCTGTGCTGACAGCAGAGAGTCCCATTCAGGGCTCAGACTTGCAAGCCACAACATCATGACCTGAACCAAAGTCAGATGCTTAACTGACTAAGCCACCCAGGCGCCCTGAAAAACCTAGGTATTTTACAAGAAAGTCTGCTTGTACTCTCCAAGGTGGGGAAGAGTATTCACAGACTGACCTACACAGCTGCTGGTGGAGCTCTCTGTGGCTAAGGAGCAGAGGTGCCTAAAACCTACCCTCGAATCCAACCTAATTCTCCACTTTACTCTAACCTGGGGTGTTCTAACCCAGGGTAACTGGCCATAGACTATATAGTGTGAGATACATATCCTCGGGCCATAGTGTCTCCATAGGTTGGTTCTTTATATAAAGTAGCATGCCTGGGGTGGCTGGGTGGCTCAGTCCGTTGACTTTGGCTCAGGTCATCATCTCACAGTTTGGGGATTTGAACCCTGCATCGGGCTTTGCGCTGAGAGCTCAGAGCCTTCTTTGGATCCTCTGTCTCCCTCCCTCTCTGCCCCTCCCCCCCAAAATATATAAACATTAAAAAAATAAATAAAGTAAAATAACATGCCTAATGGCTTGCTCTAATACAGAAAAGAATTCATGGGCTCACAGGTCCTTGCAGAGTCTCACACTCTTCATAGCCATAGAGAAGATAGGGGCACCCAGAATTAGACAAACACAGAAGAAACATTTATTACCGTATACTAATTTATTAGGAAATACCTCAGGCACACAAAATGTGGAAGTAATAATAATACAAACGTCTATGTTTGCACGAACAAATTTAAGAATAAGGCAATGTTTTTGAAGGGGCGCCTGGCTGGATCAGTTGGTAGAGCATATGACTCTTTTTTTAAAACATTTTTTTTTAATGTTTTTGACAGAGAGAGAGACAGAGCATGAGCAGGGGAGGGGCAGAGAGAGAGGGAGACACAGAAGCCAAAGCAAGCTCCAGGCTCTGAGCTGTCAGCACAGAGCCTGACACAGGGCTTGAACTCACAGACTGCGAGGTCATGACCTGAGCTGAAGTCGGACGCTCAACTGACTGAGCCACCCATGCACCCCAAGCATATGACTCTTGATCTTGGGGTCATGAGCTTGAGCCCCAGAGTGGGTATAGAACTTACTTAAGAAAAAAAAAAAAAGACATTGTCATTGAAGCCTCTTCAGTATCCTTCCCAATCCTTCTCTGCAGAGATGACCATTATCATGAATTGAGGATTATCACTCCACATGGAATGGTTATATACTTTTACAGAACAACAAGAGAAGATGAACGTGTGTGCAATTACACCCAGAGACACTTTCACAGCTAAATGCAGATAAACTCACGCTGACTCACCGTCTCCTACTCAGCTGCAGAGAGAACTAGAGTGTTGGCACACAAATACCTCAATACGCTACACTCCCTCTAAATATTGACAAGCTCCATTACATATCCACATGGAATGACACATGGTTACATCCATCAAAACCATGATAAACAGAGTCGTGCTCACATGCAGAGATTTTTAGTAGATCTGTGTAAACACGCCCGCATAGATACTTGCCAGTACAGATACTGATTACCACAATCCCCAGGGACCTCCAGACACACATTTTCACAAACTGGGATCAAGACAATAACGAGAACAGATGTAATTTCTGTCCCCACCCCCCGTGTCATGCCTCACTTCCAGGCTATGGTTCACACGTCCGACTCACGACCTGGGAGAGCTAAATTCTCGGTTGGATGTCATTCAGTTTTTCCTACTACCCCAGAATCTGGACATGGCTCAAATGCTGCATCGGTTGCTGGGTCATATCAAGAATGTGCCTGTGAGCCAGGGGTGGGGGCCGGGAGGTGGGGAAGGAGTTTGAGGGTCAATATTGGACATGGGGCTTTTTGAGGAGCATTAGAGTGGGAGAGGGAAAACAATGGCTGTCCCTTTGACTGTAGCTGATTTTGAAACGCATGAAGCTGTCCCACACCAAGGTCAGCGACTGGCAAGTTCTGTACAAGGTAAGTTCTTCCTTCTTGAATCCCAGAAGTCCAAGTTAAGTCCCTCAGCATGTGATCCAGACCTTCTGTACTCTGGTCACCCTCTCCAACTTTATCCTGACACTTTTTTTTTTTTTTTTTTTTTTTGAGAGAGAGAGAGTGCACGAGTGAGAGCAAGCATGAGCCGGGGTGGGGGGGAGGGGGGCAGAAAAAGAGGGGGAGAGAGAGAGAGAATCTTTTTTTTTTTTTTTAACATTTATTTATGTTTGAGACACAGAGAGAGAGACAGAGCATGAACCGGGGAGGGTCAGAGAGAGAGGGAGACACAGAACCTGAAACAGGCTCCAGGCTCTGAGCTGTCAGCACAGAGCCCGACGCGGGGCTTGAACTCATAGACCGTGAGATCATGACCTGAGCTGAAGTCGGATGCTTAACCGACAGAGCCACCCAGGCACCCCGAGAGAGAGAGAATCTTAAGCAGGCTCCATGCTCAGCTCAGAGCACGACTCGGGGCTCGATCCCCCAGACCCTGGGATCATGACCTGAGCTGAAATCAAGAGTTGGATGCTCGACTGAGCCACCCAGGCACCCTATCCCAACACTTAAAAAAAACAAGAAAAAAACTTCGTATTGTAGAAGTTGTGAAAAAAAAATTTTAGAGTAATATAATGAGCCTCCATGTACCCACGATGCAGCTTTGACACTTGGACTCATGCCAATCTTGTTTCATGTATATCTTCTCTTTGCTTTCCCCTTCCTGGATTACTTTGAAGCAAATTCCAGCCATCATATAATTTCACCCATAAATATGTTAATATGATTTCTAAAAGAAAATTTCTCTTTTTTTTAAATGCTTATTTATTTTGGGGGCACCTGAGTGGCTCAGTCGGTTAAGCGTCTGACTTCAGCTCAGGTCATGATCTTGCGGTTCGCGGATTCAGGCCTCGCATCAGGCTCTGTACTGACAGCTCAGAGCCTGGAGCCTGCTTTGGATTCTTTGTCTCCCTCTCTCTCTCTGCCCCTCCTTCACTCACACTCTGTTTCTGTCTCTCTCAGAAATAAACATTAAAAAAAATTTTTTTAATGCTTATTTATTTTTGAGAGAAAGAGTATGAGCATGAGAGGGGCAGAGAGAGAGGGAGACAGAGTATCAGAAGTGGGCTCTGCACTGATAGCAGCTAGCCCAATGTGGGGCTTGAACTCATGAACCATGAGATCATGACCTGAGCTGAAGTCAGATGCTCAACTGACTGAGCCACCCAGGTGCCCCAAAAATTACTTTAAAAATTTTTTTTAATGTTTATTTATTATTGAGAGACAGATAGAGCATGAACATGAGAGGGGCCGAGAGAGAGGTGCCCCCCAAAACTACTTTTAAAAAGGAATAATGGGGGTGCTTGGGTGGCTCAGTCAGTTAAGTATCAGACTCTTGGTTTCTGCTCAAGTTTGATCTCACCATTTGTGGGATTGAGCCATGCTTTGGAGCCTGCTTGGGATTCTCTCTCTCCCTTTCTTTTTGTCCCTCTCCCCCACTTATGTGGGTGCTCTCTCTCTCACAATAAATATAAATAAAAACTTAAAAAAACATAAAAAGGAATAACAATATCATTATCTTACTAACAATCAGCATAATTCTTGAATATCACAAATTGTCCGATGTTCACATTTCTATTCTTTTTAAGAGCAGGTTTTTAAAAATTTTTTGTAATGTTTTACTTTTGACAGAGAGAGAGAGAGAGAGAGAGAGAGCAAGCGCAACTGGGGGAGGGGCAGAAAGAGGGAGACACAGAATCCAAAGCAGTCTCCAGGCTGTCAGCACAGAGCCTGACACGGGGCTCCAACTCATGAACCATGAGATCATGACCTGAGCCAAAGTTGGAAGCTTAACTGACTGAGCCACCCAGGTGCCCCACATTTTTTTTAATGTTTATTTATTTATTTTGAGAGAGAGAGAGAGAGAGAATCCCAAGCAGGCTCCATGCTGTCAGCATAGAGCCCCAACTGGGGCTCGAACTCATGAACCATGGGATCATGACTTGAGCCAAAATCAAAAGTCAGATGGGGCGTCTGGGTGGCTCAGTCGGTTAAGCGTACAACTTTCGCTCAGGTCATGATCTCGTGGTACATGAGTTCGAACCCTACATGGGGCTCTATGCTGACAGCTCAGAACCTGGAGCCTGCTTCAGATTCTGTGTCTTCCTCTCTCTGCTATTTCCCTGCTCTTGCTCTGTATCTCAAAAAAAAAAAAAAAAAAAAAAAAAAAGAGTAGGATGCCTAACTGACTTGAGCCATGCAGGCCCTCCTGATGTTCACATTTCTAATCCTCTCTTAAATGTCATCATTTTTAAAACATTACATTTTGTTTAATCAGGATGCAAATATGTTCAACATATGCCAATGGTTTGATGTCTCTTGAAGTCTCCTTTGTGGGTTCCTTTTGCCTTTCACAGTTCTCCCTCCATCTCTATCTCAATCTTTATCTCTCTTTTTCCCCTTGCAAATTATTTGTTGAAGAAGTTAGATTGTTTGTCCGACAGAATTGCCCTTAGCCTGGATTTTGCTGAATGTAATCAGTAGGTGTTTTTGACATGTTTTACGCTCTTCTAGAATTTCTGTAAGTAAATAGTTGAACCTAGAAGATCTATCAAATCCAAGTTAGATTTTTTTCAGTACTGTTTTATAAGTGGAGGAATATAATGTCTCATATGTCTGTCTCTCCTTTTGTGATGTTAGCAGCTTTTGATGTTTAATACCTAAGTCCATTATTTCCTTATGGATTGCAAAGTAGTATTATTCTGTCATCCTTTCTTCATTTATTAGCCAGAACATTTCTGTAAAGAGAAACCCTCTCATCTGCTTTTTGGTTTCCCAGTGATATATTTCATATCATAGAAATTGCTTGATTTCCCTCCCCCTGCTTTTATTTATCAGCTATCAGCATATAGGAAATTGGTTCCCTAACATCCTCCAAGGTAGCCAGTGTGTTTTTTGTTGTTGTGTATCATCATGAACTCAGATTTATGCGTGTGTTTCAGTCCTCTGCAATTTTAGTCTTTCTACATGTTCAGATTATTCCATCTTTGGCCAATGGGAGCCTCTTCCTGTTGGCTTCTGAGTCCTTTAAACATGACCCCAGTAGACTTTCCCACTTGGCAGCTTCCCTCCTGCTCTCTGATTTGATGGGATCTAACAAAAATATCATTCATATTTTCTGGTTTTATTTTATTTTATTTTATTATTTTTTATGTCATCTTTGCACCCAAAGTGGGACTTGAACTTTTGACTCCAAGATCAAGAGTCACATGCTCTTCTCACTGAGCCAGCCAGGTGCCCCTACATCTCATAATCTCCTGGTTCTGACCCAGGATGAGACATTTCTCCAAGGAGCCCTGGTTCCTTTTAGTGAAAAATTGTATTACAGGCTGTCTCAGTCTGAATGCTAGAGGTGCACAGCATGTTTTACTTATTGTTTTTAAGACTTTTCTGTGAACATATATAGGAACTTTTAAAAAGTAAAATACATGCATGATAAAATTGGTACTGATACCACCAATTTAAATTCAGAAGCACAGCATCCTTACCTTATATATTCCTTTACTTATCTTCTTCAGTATTTCTTCTTCATACTGAAAATTCTGGTTCTCAATAACACTAGCAATGAGAAGATTAGAATATCATTCATTTGCCTTTTCCTACATTACATCCACAACGATCTTAGTATAACACTTCTAGCACTACTATCAATGATATTATTGAAAATAATTTAAGATTTTTTGGGAGGAGAAGGGAAGTTCTTTTTGTCCCTACTAAGGATATACAGTCAAATTACTATGTTTTAGTCACTTGGAATAGTTCCTCTCTGTGTAGTTATGTCACTATCTGGACACACATTTATGTTCATTTGTTTCATTCTATTTTTGATTTTTAAGAATTTTTTAAATTTCATTTATTTTTATAATTACATAAAATATTTATGTAATTCCAAACTATTATGTAGTCAACTAATTCTAGTTTCTATCCACCCCCCCACCTATAGATAACATTTTCTTTTAAAAATTTTTAAGATTTATCTTTCTGTTGCTTTGTTTTAAATTCTTTTTTTTTCTTTTTAATAATTAAGATGTAAAGAAAAGTTGCAAAAATTGTACATGGTGTTCTCACATATCCTTCATCCAGTTTCCCTTAATGTTAACATATTACCAAAACAATGTTGACATAACCATAGTACAGTTATGTCAGAAATCTTTTATGAGTTATAATTCAGTGTTGTATTTTTATTTTACTCAAATTTTTCTAGTTTAGTTCCTTAAGAGTTCTTTTCAGATTGACTTTTAATATACCCATTTATTTATCTTTTAATAGTTTTTTAAAGTGTATTTTTATTTGAGAGAGAGCTAGAGAGCAAGCAGGGGAGGAACAGAGAGAGGGAGACAGAATCCCAAGCAGGCTGTGTGCTGCCAGCACCCAGCACAGATCTTGATGTGGAGCTCGAACTCATGAGCGCGAGATCATGACCTGAGCTGAAGTCAAGAGTCCTACATTTATGGGGCGCCTGGGTGGCGCAGTCGGTTAAGCGTCCGACTTCAGCCAGGTCACGATTTCGCGGTCCGGGAGTTCGAGCCCCGCATCGGGCTCTGGGCTGATGGCTCAGAGCCTGGAGCCTGTTTCCGATTCTGTGTCTCCCTCTCTCTCTGCCCCTCCCCCGTTCATGCTCTGTCTCTCTCTGTCCCAAAAATAAATAAACGTTGAAAAAAAAAATTTAAAAAAAGAGTCCAACATTTAACCGACTGAGGCACCCAGGCGCACACCCCGCCTTTTTAAAATAGTTTTTTAAAGTGTATTTTTAAATATGCCCATTTAGCTTTTAGATTGGCTTTTCAGATTCACGCAGGCTTTTGATATGCCCTTCTGACATGGCCCCCAGTCCATTTTTGAGCACTTCCTAACTTTTTACCACTACAAGATGCTCCAGAGTCATCTTATATTTTCCTTGCCTAAGCCCTAGAATCAACCATTTCTCCAAGGAGTCCTGGTTACGTTCTTTGGAGAATAGTATTAGAAACCAAGATCTGGACACTAGATGTGGTTATTGCTACTGGGGTATCTGTCACTTCTTTTCACCACAGACAGAGCTAAAGAAATAAATGTAGTATGCTAACCCATGCATATACATCTGTATTCCTGAATCGATCTATCTATATAAGAATCCATGAGTTCATACTCATACCTCTGATACCACAGAGTTCACTCTATACCACAGTCAATACCACAGAGTTCACTCCAGACTTCCTCCTTTCCTCATTTGTAACTTCCTTCTCTGCCAGTGAGAAACCTGCTTCTTATTATCTTCAGCAGGTTTCTTTTAACATGAACAGATATGTGGAACTATTTGTATCTTCCATTCTCACTACTGAACATTCATCAGCCAGGCCAGGCTATGCATTCAGGAACTCTGCACACTGTGTTCTCAACGTAGCATGGTGGTTAAAAGCCAGACACCTGGGTTCAAATCCCAGCTCTTTTATTTACTCTGTGAGACCTTGAGCAAATTATGTTATTTCTTTGTGCTTCCAGTTGCTCCTCTGTGAAATGGAGATAATTCCTATCTCCTAAGATTATTTTGAGGATGAATGAAATTAACATATGTGAAGAATTTAGAACATTGCCTGTCACCTAGTAAGCATTCAATAAGTGTTGGCTCTTACTCCTACCTCTATTCATTTACTCATGCTCTTGCTTTCAAACAGAATACTCTCCTTCCTTTTGAATAGCCTTATTCACAACCAAGTTCATTTCCTTTTTTTTGTAAAGATAGCCCATATTGGTCTTTTTTTAAAAATTTTTTAAATGTTTATTTTTGACAGACAGAGCATGAGCGGAGAAGGGGCAGAGAGAGAGGGAGACACAGAATCAGAAGTGGGCTCCAGGCTCTGAGCTGTCAGCACAGAGCCCAACGTGGGGCTCGAACTCACACACCGCAAGATCATAACCTGAGCCGAAGTCGGATGCTCAACCAACTGAGCCACCCAGGCACCCTAGTCCATATTAGTCTTATTCTCTGAACTTATTTCATAATTTTAATCAGTTCCATAACTTGGTCAATCTGTTTTGTGGGTATCATTATTTTTGCTGCTTGTTTATTTCCATCATGGCTAGAGTATAAACCCTTTGATTTATTTACTTCATATATCGTCTACCACCAAGTAAGGCTCAGTAGATGCCCTATGGATTTGGTCTGTCTGCTCAGTCTAACCTTGGCAGCCACCTCAGGGCCCTGAGCTTCACCCTGGGTAATTAACTGTCAGTGACTCTCACCCTTTCTCTCTTCTTGCTGTCTTTCCCCAGTGCTGTCTTGCTCCTTCTGCTCATTTACTGTTCTGCCTTCCATATCTCTACTTCTCTTTCTCCTTCCTCGGTATAAAATCCTTTCCTCTTAGGGGCACCTGGGTGGATCAGTTGGTTGATCATCCAGCTTTGGCTCAAGTCATGATCTTGTGGTTCATGGGTTCGAGCCCTGTGTCAGGCTTTGTGCTGACAGCTCACAGCCTTCTTTGGATTCTCTTCCTGTCTCTCTGCCCCTCCCCTGTTGTGTGCGTGCGCATGTGCACTCACTCTCCCTCTCTCTCTCAAAAATAAGTAAACACTAAAAATAAATAAAAAGTTTAAAAGATCCTTTCCTCTACTGAAGCACCTACCACTTTATTTTTACTTATTTATTTATTTACTATTATTTTTTTTAATGTTTATTTATTTTTGAGAGAGAAAGAGACAGAGTATGAGCCAGGGAGGGTCAGAGAGAGAGGGAGACACAGAATCTGAAGCAGGCTCCAGGCTCTGAGCTGCCAGCACAGAGCCCAATGCGGGGCTCAAACTCACGAACTGTGAGGTCATGACCTGAGCTGAAGTCAGAGGCCCAACTAACGGAGCCACCCAGGTGTCCCTATTTATTTATTTTTTAAGTTTATTTATTTTTCTTGAGAGAGAGAGAGAGAGCACGAGCAGGGGAGGGGCAGAGAGAGGGAGAGAGAGAATCCCAAGCAGGCTCCACCCTGTCGGTGCAGAATCCAAGAGGGCTCGAACCCAAGAACTGTGAGATCATGACCTGAATCCAAACGAAGAATCGGACACTTAAACAACTGAGCCACCCAGGTGCCCCTATTTTTAAATCTTCTGGGTGTATTTCTGTCTTCCTCATTTGACCAAGAGCTCATCTGGGACAGGGCCCATTTTAGTTCTTTGTAGTCTCACTATTTAGTGTAGTGCCTGACACAGAATTTTACAGATGACATTTTCCTCACTGTTTCTTTTTTGCCTTTGAGATCTTCTGTCTTTTATATTGTGTTTCCCCCTGCTGCTCTCTGTTCTTCTCAGTCCATCCCTGTCCCCTCACCTCAGCCCATTTTCTGTCCATTTCTGCTGCAGACTGTGTATAGTGCCCTGGGCCTGAGGGATGCCTGCCGCTCCCTGCCCCAGTCCATCCAGCTCTTTCAGGACATTGCCCAAGAGTTCTCTGATGACCTGCACCATATTGCCAGCCTCATTGGGAAAGTGGTGAGTGGAAGACAGAGGCAGAACCCCTGGGGACCTAGGGAAGAGAGGTGGGATTGGAGGACACAGAAGGACTGTGCTCTGGGGAATGTGCTATGGAAGATGAGAGACATCAAAGTCAGTTGGATGACCAAAGAATGAGATGGTGAGAGGAAGTGTCAGAATGTCAGAGACCTGCTTGGAGGGTTAGGGTTAAAGCAGGAACTGCAGGGAGGATTGGGACCCGAGTAGAGGTGAGGAGCAGGATTGGGAGATGGTTCTGGGTGATGAGCAACTGGACTTTTTATCTCCTCAGGTGGATTTTGAGGGCAGTCTTGCTGAAAATCGTTTCACAGTCCTCCCCAACATAGATCCTGAAATTGATGAGAGTGAGTGTTGGGTGTGCAGTGGGGCTTATGGGCCCCAAACACGAGCCTGCCCAGTGATGGGGTACCATCATCAGTAGGTGGCCACTACAACTGGGGCTAACTAACCATGGCAAACAGGGCAGGAACCTTACTTTCGATACTCATATGTCTTCCACCCTCCTAGAAAAACGAAGGCTGATGGGACTTCCCAGTTTCCTCACTGAGGTTGCCCGAAAGGAGCTAGAGAATCTGGACTCCCGTATTCCTTCATGCAGTGTCATCTACATCCCTCTGGTGAGGGCAGGAGGACGGGTGTAGCCTCCAGGGGTCTTTTATGGGAGATATTAGGTTTATGAAGGACACACTGCTGGATAATAAAACCCCTGGGGAAGTGTGAAGAATATGAACATGGTGGTGGCTTTAGGCCCTTGAGAAAAGCACTGGAGAATACTGGGATCTCTGGCATCCTCTAGGGAGATAAGGTGCCCAGTACTTTACTCCCTGTTTTAACTCCTCTGCACTCTCCCCAGATTGGCTTTCTTCTTTGTATTCCCCGCCTGCCTTTTATGGTAGAGGCTAGTGACTTTGAGATTGAAGGACTGGACTTCATGGTAAGGCCCTTGACTTCTATGGCGGGGCGGGGGGGGGGGGGGGGGGGAGGGTGATGAGGGAAATGAGTCAGCAGCTGAGGGAGGGCCTTCCCCCATCAGCACTGCCCAATATGGGATGTCTCTTCTACAGTTTTACTTTGATCTTTACCAGCTCTGAGATAAAAGAGAAAGAAGTCAGGTGAGAAAGAGATAAAAGTCCTGTACCCTGAAAACTATAAAATGATGAAAGAAATTGAAGATGACATAAAGAAATGGAAAGACATTCCATGCTCTGGAAGTGGAAGAACAATTGTTGTTAAAATGTTGATACTACAGTTTACAGATTTAATGCCATCCCTATCAAAATACTAACAGTATTTTTCACAGAAATAGAACAAAGAATCCTAAAATTTGTATGGAACATCAAAGACCCTGAATAGCCAAAGCAATCTTGAAAAACAAAAAACTGGAGGTATCACAATTCCAGACTTCTAGTTTTATTACAAAGCTGTAGTAATCAAAACAATATAGCACTAGCACAAAAATACACACATAGATCAATAGGACAGAATAGAAAGCCCAGAATATGCAATAGAGAGGGGCACCTGGGTGGCTCAGTCAGTCAGACTGACTCTTGGTCTCAGCTCAGGTCTTGATCTCAAGGTCGTGAATCAAGCCTTGCATTGGGCTCCACGCCAGGCATGAAGCCTACTTAATAAACTCAAAATGGATTAAGGACCTAAATGTGATACAGGAAACCATAAAAATCCTAGAAAGAGAGCACAGGCAGTAATTTATCTGACATTGGTTGTAGCAACATCTTTCTAGATACCTCTCCTGAGGCAAGGGAAACAAAAGTGAAAATAAACTATTGGAGCTACATCAAAATAAGAACCTTCTGCATAGCAAAGGAAACAACCAAAAAAACTAAAAGGCAACTGTGGAATGGGAGAAGATATTTGCAAATGACATATATGATAAAGGGTTAGTATCCAAAATATGTAAAGAACTTATAGGGGCGTTTGGCATGCGACTCTTGATTTCACAGTTGTAAGTTTGAGCTCCATGTTGAGTGTAGAGATTACTTTAAAAAATTTTTTAAATATTTATTTTTGAGAGGGCGGGGAGGAGCAGGGAGAGAGAGGGAGACACAGAATCTGAAGCAGGCTCCAGGCTCCGAGCTGTCAGCCCAGAGCCCAACGCGGGGCTCAGACTCACCAATGGTGAGATCGCCATCTGAGCTGAAGTCAAACCCTTACCCGACCAAGCCACCCAGGGGCCCCAAGATTACTTAAATAAATACAATTTAAAAAAAAGAACTTATATTACTCAATAACAAAGAAAAAACAAATAATCCAATTAAAAAATGGGCAGAAGACATGAACAGACATTTCTCCAAAGAAGACATCTATGGCCAACAGACACATGAAAAGATGCTGAGCATCACTCACTGTCAGGGAAATACAAATCAAAACCACAATGAGATATCATCTCACACCTAAAGCCACACTTTAGTCAGAATGGCTAAAATCAAAAACTCAGGAAACAACGTTGGCAAGGATGTAGAGAAAAAGGAACCTTCCTGCACTGTTGGTGGGGACAAAAACTGGTACCATCACTGTGTAAAACAGTATGGAAGTTCCAAAGAAAATTAAAAATAGAATTACCCTCTGATCCAGGAATCACACTGCTGACTATTTACCCAAAGAATACAAAAACACTAATTCAAAGGGATACATGCTCCCCTATGTTTATAGCAGCATTATCTACAATAGCCAAACTATGCAAGCAGCCCAAGTGTCCACTGATAGGTGAATGAATAAAGAAGATGTGGTACACACAATGGAATATTACTCAGCCATAAAAAAGAATGAGATCTTACCATTTGCAATGGCATGGAAGGATCTACAGAGTATTATGCTAAGTAAGATAAGTCAGAGAAGGATAAATTCCATATCATTTCACTCATATGTGGAATTTAAGAAACAAAAATGAACAAAGAAAAAAGACAAAACCAAAAAACAGACTCCTGACTATAGAGAACAAACTGATGGTTACCAGAGGGCAAGTGGGTGGGGGATGGGTGAAACAGGTGAAGTGGATTAAGAGTACATTTATCTTGGGGCACCTGGGTGTCTCAGTCGGTTAAGCATCCAACTTCGGCTCAGGTCATGATCTCAGGGTTCGTGAGTTTGAGCCCCACATTGGGCTCTGGGCTGACAGCTCAGAGCCTGGAGCCTGCTTCAGATTCTATGTCTCCCTCTCTCTGTGCCCCTTCCCCACTCACACATTCTCTCTCTCAAAAAGAAACATTAAAAATAAAAAGAGTACACTTACCTTAATAAGCACTGAACAGTATACATAGAAGTATTGAATCACTATATGTACACCTGAAACTAATATAACACCGTATGTTAATTATACTAGAATTAAAAATATATATATCAGAAATTATCAAGGGGAGGCATAACTAAACTAGTGTTTAAGAATGAATATTTGGGTGATAAACTTACAAAGAAAATAAAGAATTGATTCCCAGAAAGGTCAGAATAGAGGTTACTTTTGAGGAGCTGGAGAAGGTTGTGATAGGATGGCTCTCTGGGGTAGCTGGCAAAATTTTAATTTCTTAACTCAATTTGTAACCTACATGGTTAGTCACAGGGTATTTGCCTCATAATAATTCTTCTACACATTTGTTTAATTCAGTTTTTTTTCTTTCAATGTTTATTTTTGAGACAGACTGTGAGCGGGGGAGGGGCAGAGAGAGGGAGACACAGAATCCGAAGCAGGCTCCAGGCTCTGAGCTGTCAGCACAGAGCCCGACGTGGGGCTCAAACTCAGGAACCATGAGATCACAACCTCAGTGGAAGTCAGATGCTTAACTGAGCCACCCAGGCGCCCTGTTTTATTTTAAAATATAAAGTTAACGGGGCGCCTGGGTGGCTCAGTCGGTTCAACGTCCGACTTCGGCTCAGGTCATGATCTTACGGTCTGTGGGTTCGAGCCCCGCATCGGGCTCTGTGCTGACAGTTCAGAACCTGGAGCCTGCTTCCGATTCTGGGTCTCCCTCTCTCTCTGCCCCTCCCCTGCTCATGCTCTGTCTCTCTCTGTTGCAAAAATAAATAAAAACATTAAAAAAAATTTTTTTAAATAAATAAAATATAAAGTTAAAAAAAAAAGTTGGGGTGGGGCTGGAGGTGATGTTAGAGAAGATGGAGACCATTAATGCAAGGCCCACAGCTTTGAACCCTTGCACCCAGTTTCTGTCAGAGGAGAAGCTGCACTATCGTAGTGCTCGAACCAAGGAGCTGGATGCATTGCTGGGGGACCTGCACTGTGATATCCGGGGTGAGGAGAAGCAAAAGGCTGGAGGGGAGCGGGCAGCTTGGAGGATATTCTAACAGGCTCCTTTCTTCCTGCTCTCTCACTCTGACTTTGTACCTTTTCCTCTCAATGTCTCGGGGTGTCTCAGACTCTTTCTCTGCAAGCCTATTTCCAGGTCTTTCTGCTGGCTTCTTTGTCTCTTCTTCATTTTCTCCTGGAGCTAATGTCCACCCCCTTCCTCCCCTACCTCTAGACCAGGAGACCCTGTTGATGTACCAGCTGCAGTGTCAGGTGCTGGCGCGGGCAGCTGTCTTGACCCGTGTGTTGGACCTTGCCTCCCGCCTGGACGTCCTGCTGGCTCTTGCCAGTGCTGCCCGGGACTATGGCTACTCAAGGCCCCGTTACTCCCCCCAACTCCTTGGGGTCCGAATCCTGAATGGCAGGTGAGAACAGAAGAGGCTGGAGGCATAGACACAAGGGGCCCAAAGGCCCCATCTCTGGTGCCTTCATTTATCTGGATTCACAGGCCATGTGTGAGGTAACTCTCTACCCACTGCAGACATCCTCTGATGGAACTCTGTGCCCGAACCTTCGTGCCCAACTCTGCAGAGTGTGGCGGGGACAAAGGGAGGATCAAAGTCATCACCGGACCCAACTCCTCAGGGAAGAGCATATACCTCAAACAGGTGAGGAGAGGGGCACATGGGTAGCTCAGTCCCGTGAGCACCCAACTTCAGCTCAGGTCATGATCTGACAGTTCATGAGTTCAAGCCCCACATCGGGCTCGCTGCTGTCAGCACAGAGCCTGCTTTAGATCCTCTGTCCCCCTCTGTCTGCTCCTCCCCTACTTCTACTCTCCCCCAAATAAAAAAAAATAAAATAAAATAAAAAACAAGTGAGGAGAATCCCTGCACACTGGGCCTCTGGCATCTTTTTCATTGTCTCCATCTCCCACCTGCCTGCAAACATGGGTCCCTACAGCTCTTCCCCTGTGTTCTGACCCCATCTGTCATGAAAAGTCTGTAGTCCACACTCCCTGCTCCTCTACCTCACGTGTTCCCATTCTGTACTTGAGGGAGAGCCATGCTCTAACAGATCTTTCTGTGCCCTGAAATCCTCTCCCCCATCTCTGAATAGATCCATGCCATTCCCAGGTGTGCCTCTGCCCCCTCCCCCCTTCCTTTTTCCTGATTCTAAAGAAAGCTGAAGGGGCTCTACTCTCCTATTAAACTGTGTCCATCCCTCTTTGATCTATAATTCACCCCTCAGCCTTGACTCACCTTTACCCCAGCCCACATCATCAGGCCCCAGGCCCTGTCTCCTCCATTTCTAGGTAGGCTTGATCACATTCATGGCCCTGGTGGGCAGCTTTGTGCCAGCAGAGGAAGCCGAAATTGGGGCGGTAGATGCCATCTTCACCCGGATTCATAGCTGCGAATCCATCTCCTTGGGCCTCTCCACCTTCATGATCGACCTTAACCAGGTCAAAGGGAGCAAAGGGGGGTGGGATTGTGGGAGGGTATTAGTAAGGAAGGAACTCTACTCTTGAAAAATAATCAGGGGCACCTGAGTGGCTCAGTTGGGTGGGCGTCTGACTCTTGATTTCAGCTCAGGTCATGATCCCAGGGTTGTGGGATCAAGCCCCGTGTTGGGCTCCATGCTGAGCATAGAACCTGCTTAAGATTTTCTTCTCTCTCTCTCTCTCTCTCTCTCTCTCTCTCCCTCCCTCCCTCCCTCCCTCTCTCTTCCTCTGCCCCTTCACACCCCCCCCATGCTTTCTCTCTAAATGAAAAAAAAAAAAAAATCTAAAAAGAAAAATGATCAGAACAAGAAAAATCTTCATTCTGCAGCATGCCTTCTGTATTAGGGGCAGGAAACACCAAATTCAGAGACTGGGAGAATCAATACCATGAACTTTTACTGAACCTTTGATTTGCATGAGACACTGTTGGCAATGAAAGGATGAATGAAATGTGTCTTACCACTGAAGAACCTGCAGTCCAGTAGGGTGGACACATGTATAGCAGCTTTATTCACAGGCAGACTGTGGTCAGTGCATTACAGGCTTGAATGCCAATGAAATTCTCCCTTGTCCACCTGGTACCCAGCAGGTGGCGAAAGCAGTGAACAATGCCACCAAGCAGTCTCTGGTCCTCATTGATGAATTCGGAAAGGGAACCAACACGGTGAGGAGACAAAAGGATGAGAAACTGAGGAGGGGAAGCCGGGGGAAGACAAAGGAGCACGAGGGTGACGCTGTGCCTCGGGAAAGGAACAGGAGTGCATGGGGCAGGAAAGAAACAGAAAAGTGCAAGATGGGGCAGGCCAGGGCAGGTGGAGAGGTGTACACAGGGCACCTCTGGTTCAGTACCCTCACCCCTGCCCTCTGTGCAGGTGGATGGGCTTGCGCTTCTAGCTGCTGTGCTACGACACTGGCTGGCACTTGGACCCATGTGCCCTCACATCTTTGTGGCCACCAACTTTCTGAGCCTTGTTCAGCTACAGCTGCTGCCACAGGGGCCCCTTGTGCAGTATTTGGTAAGGAAACCCATCTAGCCCTCTAGGGATCCATAGGATGAGCATTTACCAGAACTGAGGACAGGCTCTTCAGGTACGACAGGGGCTCCCTGAGCACAGGAACCACATCCCTTCCCATTTCTCACTCCCCACAGGGATTGGCCAAGGGTTTCAGGGCAGGAAGCAGAGACATTGATGACACACTGTCCCCTTGTATCTCTTTTAAGACCATGGAGACCTGTGAGGATGGGGACGACCTAGTCTTCTTCTATCAGGTTTGTGAAGGTATTGCCAATGCCAGCCATGCGTCCTACACAGCTGCCCAGGCTGGGCTTCCCGGCAATCTCATTGCCCGTGGCAAGGAGGTGAGATCCAAACGTCAAGTACCTCCATCAGGGCTCCCTTCCGTTAGCCTGGCTTTCTGGGTCCATGGGATTTCTGACCCTTAGTTCCAGTTCTCTTACCCAACTCCCCCTCCTCCACACCCCACCCCCACCCCCACCCCCACCCTCCTTCTGGTTCCTAGGTCTCAGATTTGATCCGCAGTGGGAAACCCATCAAGCCTGTCAAGGAGTTGCTAAAGGAGAAGCAAATGGAAAAGTGAGTGTGTGGCCCAGTGTCCCGGCTCTCTCTAGCATGTCTGCAGCTCTTCTCCCCCTTTCAGGGACTCAGCTTCTTTGTCCTTCAGAGACCCACGATTTATCCTGAAATCCCTAAATTTTCCTGGGCTCCCTGTGCCACAGCCTCTCTCCTCTGCCTGGGGACTCAGTTATCTCTTCTCCCATAAATCCCATTTTTCTCTCTCCCATTAGTTGCCAGACGTTGGTAGATAAATTTCTGAAACTGGATTTGGAAGATCCCAACTTGGACCTGGACATTTTCATGAGTCAGGAAGTGCTGCCGGCTGCCACTGGCATCCTTTGAGAGTCCTTCCTTGGCTTTCCTCCACTTCCCAAGACCCCAGCGAGCTGCCATGCCCTGTCTCTTTCCTGGTCTCCCTCAGGCCCAAAATTCTCAATTTTCCTGGAAATTCTGTTTCACGTTAGGAATAAAGTTTATTTCAGAGCAAGGTATTGTTTCTTTAGAGCAGCATCACAAAACAATAGGAAAGACATGAAGCACCAAGCAGAAGTCCACAGAGGGGCCTGCCCTGCCTCATTAAGAACACAGTGACACTGGGGCACCTGGCTGGCTCAGAGGAGCGTGTGCCTCTCAATCTCAGGGTGGTGGGTTGGAACTCCATGTTGGGTGTAGAGATTACTTTAAAAAAAACAAGCTTAAAACAACACAGTGACACTGCTGTAGGGGGACCCTTGGGTTCTACCCAGGGGACTTCATGAGAACCAGCTCTTTCAACAGACCCTACAAAAGCAGATGAGAAGGAAGACAGAGAAACCCAATGGAGGTGGTCTTTTCCCCTTAAGTAGGAACACCCCAGCCTCAGAGACACAGCAGGAAAGGCTCTGAGAGGCTGAAAAGGTGGGATGGGCACCAGGCAGGGGGAAGGGGAGGGACCCACCCTGAGCACCAGTGGGCGTGGCTCCACCCTTCCCACCTCCGAGCCATGGGGAGCCAGGGGCCTGGAGGGCTGCCCCTGGTACAGGCCCCCTACACAGTTCTGCTGCTGCCATTAGGGACAAGCCTGCAAGACCCAGGGGCCCGGAGCTTCTTCCTCTGGGTGAGTATTAGCCCAGCAAGAGGTCCCAGGGAAGCCTACTTCCTGGATCTGCCCCTACATTTCCACTCAATTTTCAGGACCCGTAAGTCTTCTTCCCTGCTTCCCCTTGCCCTCCAGCTCAGTGGTCAGTCTGGGTTCACACTCAGTGACCAGTGAACCCAACCAAGGGTTGATAGAAACGGCCGGGGCTCAGAGCCCTGCTGGGGAGCAAGTCAGCCTCTGCTTCTGGCCTTTCCAGCTGCAGAAGATGCAGGCTCTGGAGAGAGAGCAGGACGCCCTGTGGCAGGGGCTGGAGCTGCTGGAGCACGGCCAGGCCTGGTTTGAGGGCCGTCTGAGGGAGGCACAGCAACAACAGCTGCATCTGGGGGCTCTTGGTGAGGTACGGGGCTTCTGTGCGGCGCAGGGGGGCTCTGGGGGCACGGGGGACATGTGGACACAGCCTGACACCACCCTGGAAAGGCAAGAGTTAATGGGCAGGGATCATGAATTGTAATGACTGGATGCCACCAAGTGCAGGTTGGTGTTCATTGTCGGGATTGGAGGAGGCCGGTCTGCATTCCATTCAGAGGGACCTGATTTGGATCACTCCATTGAGATGGGGGAGTGGCCTGGATTATTCCAATGGGTCAGGACTGGACAGGGAGGATCCATAAAGAACAGGGAAAGGGGTACTATCCCACCTGAGGGGGATGTTGAAACGGGACTGTTAAAGAGATGGTAGGGAGAGTATTGGATTTTTCTACCTGTCGGGGGGGGGGGGGGGCGGTTCTGTGGTGAGGGGATCCAGCTGGAGAGGTAATGGCCTGTGGTGACAGAAGAGCGGCAGATGGACCTCAACGTTTCACCATGCTGTCAGCCTCTAACTCCTCCTTTAGAATTTTCTATCAGATTTACACTCAGAGCCTGGTGGCCCCCAGTTAGCCCAGATTCAAAATATGAACATCTGTTTGCAGAATCTGATTCAGGAGAAGGTGAGTTTATTGTTTTTAGTTTGTACTCTCGGGAAGTGGGGGTAGAGAAGGGACTTGGGGTCAGCACTGGTTTAACAGAGAAAAGCAAATCCCAGCCTCCTCTCCCTCCCAGTTCTCCCCACATCCCTCGAATCAGGCTAGTTCCTGTGCCACCCAGGACTGGAAGGGAAGGCCAAGGAAGCAGACGGCATGGCAGCAGCAGGTAAACTGTAGGGAAGTGGGGGGCAGGGCGGAAGCCCCGGCCCCGCAGGCGGGGAGGAGCACAGATGCCCACACCGGTTCTCTCCTCCTCTCCAGTTGTCAAGGCAGCAGAAAGGAGGCACTCAGCCCAAAGGGGAGACTGCTCAGCTGGGCTGCCCCAATATGCGGAGGGGCCCCACCCATGTGTGAAGCCTCCTCTCGATTTCCTCAGTTGGTGACAGGGGAGGCTGAGTCAGAACCCCCAGTCTCCTTATCCTGCTTAACAGATAAATGGCTCCAGGTGGTGGGCCAACTGAATTCCTAACATCTTGGTGTAAAGTTTCTTCTCCACAACTGAAAACTTCATTTCATCTGCTTGGTGTCTTATGCCCTCACTCGCCCTTAAGTGATCTGCATAAATGATCTTTCTTTGAAATCCCTCTCTAGAGAAGACATGTTTATTGAAACTGTCCTTCAGCTTTAAATACAAAAATAAAATAGGAGCTTCCTCAGAATTTCAAGTAAGAACAATTCTATAAACCCCCCACTCTCAACTTTAGTCTCCTCCCCATATATCTTTCCTTCTACCTGAGCTTAGGAAAGCATGAATAAATAGTGGAGTAAAGAGATTTTGCTACAGAGAAATAGAGGCCAATTTTCTCCAAAAAGGAGTATTTGCTTTGGTTCCCAGCAGGGTTGGGGAAAGTGCATTGTGGGAAAGTCCATTGCCCTCTATTCCAATCTCACAAAGAAAGAGAGGGACAAGTGTGTGAGAAGGAAAACCTCCATCCCAGTTGGGAGAGGTCGGGTTCCAAGGCCCGGTTGCCTTCTCACCAGTGGGGCCAGACTAAAAATAGCGCTGCAGGCACATCCCTCTAGGGGTTCTGGTGTCACCAGGAGGCCAGGCCTAGCAGAAGCAGCACCCCTCCAACTGTGCCCCAACAGGGTTTGCCCACCAGCCCTCCCCCAGCCCTTCCCTGAGTCACCGAAGTGGAGGCAGGGCTGGTGGAGGTGAGGATAGGGCCAGATGAGTGGGCAGGGGCAGCCAGCGGGTCCTAGGGAGAAGAGGGAGAGCCGGTCAGCGTGTCTGCACCCAAATTAAGCCTGCACCTACCACCCCTTACACTGCTTATCCTGCGATGGAAAGTGGGGGTGCCTCACCTGCGGGGTGGGGGCCAGCACCAGGAGCCGGAGGAAGGCATGGGTCGGGGGCACTGGGCTGGCTTCTGGACCTGTCGCAGTCACAGTCACCATCACCACGGAGTCTGGAGCCGCTGAGTCCGGGATCTCCAACCACAGGCGCCCCCAGGCGGTCTCATTTGGTTCCAGGCGAACCCTGTCGAGTACGGACGCCGGGCTGAAGGCCCAAGCTCTCGAATAGTTGAGAGCCCAGGGTCCGCGCCCAAAGCTGGAGGGGAGGGGAGGGAGGGGAGGCGAGAATCTGAGGGCCAAGCGAAAGTGGCTGCTGTGGGCGGGGCTTAAAGTACCAGCTCCCACGCCAGGGGAACCGAAAGGTGGGCCGGAACTGAACCGGAGAGTTCAGGGGCAATACCTGGAGAGGTTGGAGGTGAGAGCGAAGCTGGGCTTGACAGATGTCCTAAGATCGAGATCCTGAGGGCCCGAGAAGCTGGCGATGCGGAGGCTGAGCTGGGCCTTGCTGCCTGGAGCCAGGAATCCCGGGGAGCCGCTGAGCTACGGAGGAGGGCGGGTCAGGCGGCGAGGAGGCTGCAGCTCTCTCCAGCCCTACCTGCACCTTCTTCCTGCGTCTCACCTCCAGAAGGACAGGGACCACGGTGCAGGGCTGGGGAGCAGCTCGGTGCAGGCTCTGCCCCTCTCCGTCCCGGCCAATCAACTCCAGAGAGAAAGGTCCCGCAGTGGACAGAAGTGCGGACGGTAGCGAGGCCGCGAGGAAACCTCGCTCCAGCGGTCCCGTGGGCTCCAAAGGCACCCGGCCCAGCTCGGCACCTTCCGGGACCCCTCGTAGGACGACGTGAGAGAAATGCGGCAGAGGAGCTCCAGGGTTGCCTCTGGAGCCCAGCCCTGTCACCTCTACCAGCAGCTGGGTCTGGAGGCCTGGGACAGGGGAGGGGAGGGGAGAACACTGGTCCACATGAGATTCAAAGACAGGGAGAAAGGAATGATCGGCTTTTAGAATAGGGGTTACCTCTGGGGATGAGTATGAATGGAGAAAAGGGGTTACCTCTGAGGGCTATTGTTGGGCAGGGTCAGGAAAGATTCTGGGATGCTGAAAATGTTCTAAATCTTGAGTCGAGTGATGGTTACATGAGTGCATTATATGAAATCCACCCAGCTGTATACTTAAGTTTAGTGTACTTCATTATATGCAAGTTATAACTCAATAAAAGGATATATATATATATATATACACACACACACACATAATATACATACACAATATACAATACATATATATATATATATAGACATATACATATACAATATATACATGTATATATATTAATGGACAAGTTGGGGGGTTGGGTAGACGTACCTGCAACTGGCTGAGTCAGGGGGTAGAGGCCAGGGTGGGGGCCATCCTCCACAGGGATCCCAAAGTAGAAGAGGAAGTCCAGGGATGTCTGGGCTGAGGAGGGCCAAGGCAATCAGAGACCTTCCTGAGATGAATGTGATTGATACCTCTCTCTGAGCTCTGCAGCCTTCCCGTCCCTTCCCTTCCCAGCAATATCTCCCTCCTTACCTTGCACTCTCACCCGGGGTGTGCTCTCGGCTGTGACCAGGATCTCCCAGGTCCCTGTCTGTGGGGGGTCACTGATGGTAACTATCCAGAACTGCCCAAAGCGGCGAGTGTGACCTAGAGGTCCCTCGCCTTCCTCCTGGCCCTGGGAGACCCCTGGTGGGGGTGGGGGAGCAAGAGATTGGCACATGAGCTAGCTCCTGTCCCTTAGGATGTCACCCTTCATTCTCCATTCTTCCCTCTGCCTTGAGACACACACGTGGAAATACCTGCAGGGTTCCTGATCCAGAAGCTGCTGACCTCCCCATGGATCCGGACTGTGACCCTCTGGAGCAGTGCATCCACGCTGAACACAAGTGGCCTTCCAGACACTACAACAGGAGGTTCCAGGGGAAGGGTAACCTGGAGGGATGGGCAGAGCCAAAAAATAGGGGAGAAGATGAGGCACTGAATGAAGTGGGAACAAAGACAGGAGAAAGGTGGAGACAGAAAGAAACTAAGTCACACATGGAGAAGGGATACCAGTGAAAGAGGGGCCCAGGACCAGGGATGAAGTTACGGTCAACAACAAATTGGAGGCAAGGGATTAAGGGTGAGGTGATTGGCTTCTTGTCCCTCCTTAAAAGATGGCAGGACTTCCGAGGACAGACTACTGGAGGCCAAGACTGGGGGACAGGGAGCGGTGCTAATAGGGAAGGAGCAACGTGGAAGTTGGGTAGCCATGGATCTCAGAGAGAGAGAGAAACTTCCTTTCCCACCCTTCTGACTGCAGTGGCAACACAGCAAGCAGTGTTAAACTATTAACCTATGAGAAAGAGCAGTGCCGTGTTACCTGTACCCTCAGTTCTGAGCCAAAAGCATTAGTCCCTCCGGCCTTCATACTTACCAGGTCAGCCATGCTGTCCCCAACAACAGCTGCCACATCCTGAATGTGCTGGTCTTTGGTGAAGATTACCTCTCCTCCTGAGGCCAAGGCCACTGCTTCATAGGGCTCAAAACGCAGAGGGGACAAGACCTCACGCCGAGCTCGGCCCTGAACCCTCGATGGGTCCTCGGTCACTAGGAATGTTACCTGTGCCCAGAAAAAGAGGCCAGTACTGAGTACTCCAAGTGCTGTCTACCATGGTCAATGAGGATCTGTGCTCAAGTGTTCTGCGGAGCTGATGAGGAGGAGTAAGGTCTTGGTCTACCCTCTGACTGTTCCTGCAGGGTCTCCCAATGACACAGCCCCAGGCCTTCAGTTAGTAGTTGCCACTCCCTTGTAACTGTCTCCATTTGTCATCCACAGCGGATTGCTGGCAACTAGATCTCCAGTTCTTCAAATGGTTTATTGGAGACCAGTTCAAATATGCATTCAGCATCACGTAAGGGATCAGGATGTGTTATACTCATTGTCTGCTTCTCCCACCCCATGCCAAGGCTGGTTCAACCACCAGAGTGTGGTGTGATCCTTGTTACGAGATAGTCGTCAACAAGGTATGGGAAACCCCATATCTCTGGGTGGCTAACATCGGATGTCCCATCAGCTGTGCTCACTCTGCAGCGCCGCTCCTGAGTCAGGGACTCCACCCGGTTGGTGAGAAAGGCATCCTTGGGGGAGGCGTCGGTGAAGACAAAGATGTCTGAGAGTGGAGGTGTGTGCAGCAGAGCCAGCTGGCAGAGAGGGAAAGTGCTCGTGTTAAAAATGGCAGCAGCAGAGGAATGGGTAGAGGAAGGGAGGGCAGAATAGAAAGAAATATGGCCCTGGAACCCTGGAGTGAAGCTAGTGGAACTAGGCTCTGAAGGTGGGGTGGAGGGTGGAGGTCCCAGGAAGCCTCTAGTTCCCCTTGGTGGTGGGAACTGGAAAGGAAGGGGGAAGAAGGGAAGGGGGAGGGGGAGGGCAGACCTCCAGGGCTGACAGACACATCTCGGGCTCATCTCCACCCCCCAAGGCATGGATCTCATTGAGTTGTTGCCAGAAGCTGTCAGGGTCACTGGTGGTAAAGACAGGGCCAAACCCTGGGGAGGAAGAAAGAAGGTTGAGATGAGTGACGAGAGGGCTCCCCTCATCCCTACCCAGGGCCACCTCTCACCCCCCAGTCAAGAGGCCTCGCTGTGCTCCTGGGGTGAACAAGTATTGAAATAATAATATTCTCTGATATTTCTATAGGCAGGGCTGGGTAAGGGCTAGTTACCTTTGCAGGGAAGTGGACCTCATTTCCTTAACAAAATGGCAGCATTTCCTGTGGTCCTGAGAGGGTCTTTATTGAATATGTGCATAAGTATTAAAAAAACACCTGGGGCCTCAGATTCCTCACCGGAAAAACCGGAGAGATAATGGTACCTACCTCAGAGTGTCATTAGAAGGACTAAATGAGTTGATTTTGTAAACCTTAGAATAGTGACTTGACATATAATTAATGCTAAACTCAAAGCTTCATCAAATATGTGATAAACCAGGGCACCTGGGTGGCTCAGTCAGTTAAGCGTCCGACTTTGGCTCAGGTCATGATCTCGTGGTCTGTGAGTTCGAGCCCCGCGTCAGGCTCTGTGCTAACGGCTCGGAACCCGGAGCCTGCTTCAGATTCTGTGTCTCCCTCTCTCTGACCCTCCCCTGTTCATGCTCTGTCTCTCTCTGACTCAAAAATAAATAAACATTAAAAAAAAATTAAAAATAATATGTGATTGGGGCGCCTGGGTGGCGCAGTCGGTTAAGCGTCTGACTTCAGCCAGGTCACGATCTCGCGGTCCATGAGTTCGAGCCCCGCGTCAGGCTCTGGGCTGATGGCTCAGAGCCTGGAGCCTGCTTCCGATTCTGTGACTCCCTCTCTCTCTGCCCCTCCCCCCTTCATGCTCTGTCTCTCTCTGTCCCAAAAATAAATAAACGTTGAAAAAAAAAAATTTAAAAATAATATGTGATAAACCCCCGTTAAATTCCAGCTACTATGAGATTTATGCAGGTAAATCAGACTCAACGCTTGCCTTTAGGGAATTCTCAGCGCTGTAGCTATTTTATTTGATGGCCATTTCAACCCTAGAAAATCCTGCCTATCTTCTAGGGTTGAAATGGCCATCAGATAATATGGGTCAAGTACTGACTCATTTTATCGATGATGAAACTGAGGCAAAAAAAGTCTAAATGATCAGCCTAAGCATGCCCAGTGACTGGTCAACCCGGGTCAGTCGGTCTAACTTCCAATATGTCTCAGAGGCTTCACAGAGGCCTCGACCCATCCTCATCCCAACCTCTGTGTAAAGAAAATGGGGAGAATTGAAAATCACTGATTAACATGGAAGCCTAAGAAAGCAGAGGCCCCTGGCTAAGCACAGATCATGATTAACCTCATATGGAAAGTGCTGCCATTTTGGAAACAGAGGAAGAAGTGGCCGATCGTACACACAGAGGTACCAGTAAAGGCTCAACCATAGGAAACGTCACCATTTTAAGGAAGTGGAGCCATGAGGCCCTTTCCCCCACCAGTGGCATTTACCCCTTGCCCTAGACTTTCCTTCCTTCTGCTATCCTCACCAGACCACAGTTACCTGGATCATGGAAAGGGACCAGGATGTAGTGGACAGGCTCCATGGGGCTGCCCCGTCGCTGTTCCACAATGTGGCGAGCCTGGATTTTGGCAGCATTGATCTCCTCACCCATACTGCCTGTGGTGTCTAGGACGAAGCTCAGACTGGAGGCTGGGCTGATGTCCAGGAGCCTGGGGAGCAGGCCAGAGATACGGTGAGGAGTCTGCACATTTGTCCCCAGCCCCCATTTACTCAGCTCCCCTAGGACCACATGCGCATTAAGGAGCACATCGCCCAGAGGCCACTCACCTGGAGAAACCCCTGTCTCCCAGCCGGTTTCGCAGGAGACTGAGGGCCTGGATGGAGGCCAGAAGGGCCAGTTTTGCTGCCTGGAGGTGCAGCATGTGATGGGGAGAGAAGCCTGGGGATGTGCTATCCTTGTTGATGCCTCCCCGTGGTGGCTGGGAGCTGCTCTGGTCAAAACGGCCCCCATGGCTACATTTCCCTGGTTTGGGGAAAGAGATCTGGAGGGTGGAGGTAAAAAACCCACTGCCTCCTAAGAAAATGAGGCCCTTTTTGACCTGGCCTGACCTCTCACTCTTCAGCAAAGGATCAGCAAGAAAGATGACATTTGTGGAGGGCCAATCTGGAGTAAATCTAGAGGGGTCAGTCATCACAGTACATGGTGGATCCCCTAATCCCTCCAGTCCATCCCCCAAAGCTACCCTTGGGTAATGGAGAAGTCTTACTGGTTGAATAAGAAGCTATTCCCCCACCCAACAATCATGGCCACCTCAGTGGGCCTCCATCCATCTACCCCATCCCCAGCATCCACTCCTTCCAGAAGTGATGCCATAGGAAATGGGACAAGGGCCTACAGTTCTGAGATCCCTAGGGAGAGGGTCAGGGGAAAGGAAGTGACTTTCTCCCCTTACTTCTGCCTGGTACCTGGAGGTTTGGAGGGATGAGTTCCAAAGTAGCCAGAGGTGAGGAGTGTAAAGCCCAGCAAATTCCCAGGGCAGCTCAACTCCTCGCAATCAGAGCAGGTAGGATCGTCCACTGGGAAGAGAGGACAGGGGTCTAGATCCCAAGATCCTGCCACCACTGACCTTTATCCCCATCCATCCAAACTTTGGCTTTTCCCTGAGCTGGCAAAAGCCCAAATGTACCCTTCTAGGATTTCTGAACAAAAACCTAGAGGTCATCTAGTGATGAGACTGAATATGTGAGACCGGGACTGTGCTAGGAAACCTGGAAGCGTGAGCTGTGGACAGGAAGTGAACTTGTAATGGACAGGAGGCCGCGTCATAGCTCAGGTGGAAGGATGAGGGGACTGTGAGGAACAGCCCTGTATGTTCCATCCCATGTTGGGGGAGGAAGCCACACGAGAGAGAACTCAGCTGAGGTCTGCAGACCTTGGTCCTGGCTCTGTCCACCCCTGTGACCTTGGGGAAGCTATCTAACTGACCTGGCCTTTGGCTGGACTGGGGGACCTCACAGGTCGTTCCAGAGAAGAAGCCATGTCACATCCTATGTGACCTGAGGATGTGACACAGTGTCTGGGGAGGCTGAAAGGACATGGCTTTAGTGGGCTTCCCCCATCCCCCGGGGTCATGGCCGTACCTTGTGCCAGGCTCCGGAGCTCCTGCCTAGGCCAGAGGAGGTGAGGGTGTGGCTGCTGCTGTCCCAGTTCCACCCAGTTGCTGTGACTGTAGAAATCCTGGGGGGAGGGAGGGCGAAGGGGAATGAGGCGCTGTCTGACCATTCTCACAATCTCCAGCGCTTATTCTTCCTCTTGGAAAGCCTCCTCCTACCCTCGCTGCTGCTGTCAGATACCCCAAGTGCCCTCCACACCCTCTGCCTGTCGCCCAGAACAGAGCTCTCCCCAGGTGGGAGCCTCCCGGTTTTTCCTCCCATCCCACTCAGAGTCCAACCAAAGGCCTTCAGGTGGCCTTCAAGGCCCACTCCCAACCTCATGCCTCCTCGCTTTTCTCCAGCCACAATGGCCTCCTGGCTCTTCCCACAGGGAGAGCTGCCAGTTTGGAGGTGGGGGAACTAGGGACCAGTCTCAGGGCACTGGCAAGCAGTGCCCCATCACTTCTTGAGTTGGGGGAGGTGTGATTAAGAAGGCACCATGAGGGGGCGCCTGGGTGGCTCAGTCAGTTAAGCGTCAGACTCTTGATATCTGTTCAGGTCCTGATCTTGTGGTTGGTAAGATCAAGCGCTGATGGTGCAAAGCCCATTTGGGATTCTCTCTCTCCCTCTCTCTCTGCCCCTCCCCTGCTTTCTGTCTCTCTCAAAATAAATAAATAAACATTAAAAGAAGAAGAAGAAGAAGAAGAAGAAGAAGAAGAAGAAGAAGGAGAAGGAGGAGGTGCCAGGAGGAAGTCTGTATCTTGGGGACGGGAAGACCCGGGGTGAAGAAACCCCTGCCCATTTTATGCAGTTCTCACCTGCAAAGCATGAAGTGCAGCCCCAAGGCGCTGGCGGGCCAGGGTGTGGTCAAGAGCTCTGGCTGCCACCAGGGCCTCCCGGAGAGCCCCCACTAGGCGTGTGCGCCCCTGGCCCAGCCGCTCAGCATCAAAGTGCAGGTCAGGGTCATTCCTGGATGTTGGCAGAAAGTCCTGGGCTGCGTTGGCACGGGAGACCTCACCTAAGGCTGCTCGGAACCTCCGGGAAGGAGACCCAGGTCCAAAGTAGGCAGCAAAGAGGTCGTCAGCAAGAAGGGTGTGGCCCTGGAGAGAGTGGGTTAGGGGACAGGGGACCCTTGGGTTGCACCATTGCCCACGTTTTCTTAGCAACTGGCACTCAGGTGGCACTCAGGTTTTCTTAGCAACTTCAACTCAGGTTGAAGGTCCTGGGCCTTACGAAGGAAGGGCAATTCTGGACCTTTCTAAGGGGGGGGGGGGGAACTCCTGATTTTAGGACCAGGACACTTGGGTATTGTTACTGCAAGGGGTAGAGGTGGGGAGCCAAGGAAGAGAAGGATGTCCCTCCTCTTGGCCAGCAGGGCCCTGAAGAAGTAGAAGTCCCAGGGAATTGGGGAGTCCAGCTGGGATGTGACAGGGCCTGGGGACGCTCACCAGGAAATCCTCAAGACGAAGCGGGGGACGGCCCGGGGGTGGCTGCTCCAGGAAGAGCTGCAGGGTGACATTGAGCGCCGCCTCCTCGGTCAGGTCCTGGTGGGTGACGGACCCGGGGGCAGCCAGGAGGCTCCAGATGTTGGGGAAGAAGGAGGTTGCAGGGGGCAGCAGCTGCAGTAGCAGCAGCAGCAGCAGTGAAGGATTCAGGTGGGCCAGGGGCACGTCTGCAGGGAGCATGGCTGGGACATGGACCTGAGGGACAGAAGGCTCTCGAGAGCAGGAAGCAGCAGCGGGTCCAGGGCAGGCCCAGCTCTTTAGCTCTTTGTCTCCACCGGCACCTGCTTTGGGCCCTTCCTCTGCTTTGCCTGAAGCACCTGGATCTGCCCCAGCCTGGCCTCCCCTCTCAGTTGCCTAGACAACCTGAGGGCCTTAATGGGCTAATGGGAACATACACCTGCAGGAAGGAACTGAGGCTCCTTCCCCAAGACCCCCTTCCCCACCCCCAGACCGACACCCACACCCCCAAACACCCAGCACAGAAAACCTGATGAGTCTCCTCTCTAGGCCTCTCCCCTACCTGGTTGCTGGGTCTCCCGCAGGGCCGCTGGGGCGTGGTGTCACAGGGCACTTAGGTCAGAGTTATAATTAACTCAGGACGAGTGGAGGGGGAGGGAGGCCCCGGCAGGATGGGGGCAGGCCAGACAGCCCCTGGCCCCTCTACTCGTGCC
This sequence comes from Puma concolor, assembly GCF_028749965.1. Classification (NCBI taxonomy): domain Eukaryota; kingdom Metazoa; phylum Chordata; class Mammalia; order Carnivora; family Felidae; genus Puma; species Puma concolor. The sequence continues at coordinate 31,210,297 of NC_141671.1, forward strand.
CGCCCGAGGCCACAAGCGGCAGCCGGCACCAGGGCGGGGCTCCCTCAGCAGCAGTGCAGAGGTGAGTGGAGAAGAGCTGGGAGGAGGAATGAGTGAGCAACATGACTCAGGCCTGGCTCAGCGCCAGGGACAGACCCAGGCAGACGCACCTCTCTGCCCACCCGGCGCCTCTTGCTCAGCCTGCCGCCCTTCCACTACCTTCCCAGACACGGGCCCTCAGTGCCCCTCCCCGGCCCCACCACACACAGACAAGAGATGATTTTGTGGCAAAATATTTTATTGCTGCCACCCCCATGGCGGACTGCTGGGGGTTATGAGGGTCAGAGTCGGGTGCATCACAGCATCTTCTGAAATAGCGCGATGGCCTCGTCCACCTTCCTGAGCTCTGCTTCTGTCTGCTGGAGCTGGGGGTGGAACAAGGGAGAGGGGGTGGTGGGTGGTGAGGATTCAGGCCCAAGAGAGACCTCCAAATGCTCGCGATGGCAGAGGGGTCCCAGTTGGAAAGATGGGTGGGGACCGCAGCAGGGAGTAGTTTGGGGACTGTGTGAGCTCGGCTGGCCTGTTCCCTCCAAATTCTCACCAACCTCCCCATCAGCACCCACCTTCCCCTCCATCATCACTGGCCTCTCAGGTCTTGCCTTTTGCCAGAGTGGTCAGTCCCCCAAAACGAAGGAGCCCATGTGCCCTAGCCGGCAGCCCGACCCCCAGCTGGACGGCAGCACACAGGGGTTAGGGACGCAGCCTCCCAGGCAGGCACTGGGCCTTCATTTGTAAAATGGCAATGGGACACCCCCTGCCCTGAGCAGGTTTCCGGGAGATTGGACTGAGCCCTGCTCAGCGACCAAGGCTCCCTAACGCAGCCTCCGCTCATTTCTCTCTGCGTCCATGTGGTTCACCCCACTGCTCCTCCCTGGAGAGATCCCAGGTGAGCCCGCCAGGCTTCCTGGCTGTAAGTGGTCCTGAGACCAGCACCAGGCACTCAGGATGTTCTGGGCACTGGGTGGGGCACGAGGGCTCTGGCTGGGAGGCAGGATACCTGGTTCTAGGTCTGTCTTCACCTTGCTTGTGTGACCTTGGGCTGTGCCCCTGCTGCTGACCGTTTCTCATGTAAGAGGAGGGATTACGTGGGCCCCGCCTATGCAAGGGGCCCGGGCGGCCTGCTCCCCCATGGCTGCCCAGGGCTGGGCCTGATGATGGAGGGAGCAGATGGTGTGGGCAGTGGAGAAGGAATGCCCACCCACACCACACACCTTGACTTTGTCTGCCTCCTGGACGTCAAGGGGCACCTTCGTAGGGTAGTTCGAGGCAGCGCGGCGCTCCCGCAGACGCTGTGCCTGCCGCTGTGCCTCACCACGCTTGGCCTGCAGCTTGCCCAGCTCCCGGGCCGGGTCCACCAGTCCCTGCAGCTGCAGGTGGACGGAGCAGCGGTCAGAGGCCAGGGCCACAGCACAGCCCTGTGGCGCGGGAGCCCCCAGGGCCAGGACAGCCACCACGCCCGCGCTGGCCAGCGCCTGCACGTAGCCTGACACAGCCGACGCCAGAGCACCCGTGGCCTCATCAGTCACTTCTAGGAAACCTGCGGGGAGGGAGGAAGGTGAGATGTGGCCCCCAGGAGACGCGAGAGGAGGCAACCACGTCGGACAAGGGTCCCAGAGTGGACTGAGGGGCCAGTGGGACGAGGTGGCTCACAGTCAGGCCGGATCCGGGTGAGGTTGTAGTCGGCACGCAGGGAGCGCACAGCTCGTGTGATGCTTAGGGCCAGTTCCATGGCAGCTTCTGCCTCAGGGTCCTTCCAGGAGCACTGTGGGATGGGAGAGGGGGTGAGGGAGGCAGGGGGGCAGGCCAGAGCCCCCCTCTAGGCTACACCCCATACCTCCGAGGGCTCCGGATAGGAGGTAATACAGAGGCTAGGCGGAGCTTGTAGTGTCCGCCGGGGCAGCCTCTGGAACAGCTCCTCGGTCACGAAGGGCATGAAGGGTGACAGCAGCCGCAGGCCAACGTCCAGGCAGGTATAGAGGGTCTGGCGAGCACACTCGGCCACCACCTGGTCCACCCCATTCAGCACGGGCTTCAGGCACTCCTAGGGGACCAGGAAGCACAGAGCACGAGGCTCAGGGACGGAAAAGGCCCAGCCTGCAGCCCTCACTGTGCCTGTGAGGACCAGGAAGGGGACAGGTTGGCTCAGGTCTCGTGGCCAACCACTGGCAACGTGAGGTCCAGGGCTCTGCCGCCCCCCACCCGTCTCTCAGCTCCTCCTCACCAGGTAGACATCACAGAGCTCATAGAGCCAGAAGCTGTACTGGGCAGTGGTGACAGCTGGGAAATCATAGGCCTGGAAACCTTGGTTGCTGAGCCTCACGGCCTCAGTCAGCCGGCTGCGGATCCAGCGGTCCACCAGGCTCTCATGGCCTCCAGGCTTGGGAAGAAGAGGCACATCAGAGAGGAAGTACCATAAGCCCAGGGGGAAGGAGGCAGAAGCCCATGGGCGGCAGGAACCATGGGCAGATCGGCATTCCAGCAGCCTGATACGTCTGAAGCAACCACCATGTGCCCAGCATCTGGAGGAAAAAGGACCCCCACCCCCTTCTCGGAGGACCCCGATGCTCAGGCTTTCCCTGTATCTATCTGTCCCGCCTGTTGCAGGAAGGCTCCTCCGGGGCAGGTGCTGGGCCTCCTGACTCAGTGGCTACAATCGCGACACAGCACGGACCATGCTCGATGCCTGAGCGGCAGACAAGCTGCCTGTGTGGGTGCTGCCCACCCTGCCGCCTACCAGGCCCTCACCTCAGAGGTGGGTGACGGCACAAAACCCTTCCCAAGGCCACGCAGGGCAAACTTTGTGGCGTTCCAGAGCTTGTTGCAGAAGTGGCGGTATCCCAATATCCGGTTCACATCCAGGTTGATGTCACGACCTGGGCGGGTGTGAAGTGTGACTCCTCACTATTCTCCCTCCCAACTCGTGCCCATGGCGAAGGAGAAGGGTGGGCTCAGGGAAGGAGGAGGGACTCAGTGAAGAGGTTTTGGAGGCCATACCCTGGGACGTGTAGGCACACAGTCCAAACCGGAGGGCATCGGTGCCGCACTCGGGAATCCCCGCCGGGAAGTCTGCCTTCTGTGGGGAGGAGTCAGTCGGGGGCGTCCTGAGGCAGCTCTCACCTACCTCAGCCCACACTGTAGCCCCAGAGCCCGTCCTCGGTACCTGCCCTTCTTTAGCCTTCTCCACCTCACTGGGATCCAGGTTGCTGTTCAGTAACTGGTCGTGGAGGCCCTGAGGGTGAGGTGGGAGCAGTCAGGGGGCCGTGGCCACAGCCCCACAGCCCTTCCCGGCCTGGCCCAGGGCGCAGCCCCACCTGTAGGGAGACTCCGTGGATGACGTCCAGGGGGTCGATGACGTTGCCTAGAGACTTGCTCATCTTTCGGCCATGGGCATCTCGCACGATGGCGTGGAGGTAGACCTGACAAGCAAGGGCAGGGAAGGCCCATGACAATGTGTCTCCTCACCCACACCACAATGCCTGCCGGGGCCCTGCATCCGGTCTGCCCCGTTCTGGACCTCAGGCCCCCACGGTACCCCTGCCAGTGCATTTGGCGCTTTCATGGGAATTAGAGGCGCTCCCTCATCTAGGAAGCCATGGCACGGAATCACTGAATGGAACCCGGGCTGGCTTTCAGTCCCCACAAGCCCTCCCTGGCTAGGCCCACCCACAGCTGTCCGTGGGCTGTGTTGTGTCCCCATGTGTGCTGAGCCTGAGCTGTGGCACAGGAGGGTGGGTGATGGTAGGGACTGTGGGAAGGGTGTCGGCAGTCTTATCACCTCTCTGAAGGGCAGCTTGCCAGTGAGCTTCAGGCCAAGCATGACCATCCTGGCCACCCAGAAGAACAGGATGTCATGGCCCGTCTCCAGCAGCGTCCCCGGGTAGAACACATTCAGATCTTCTGACTGGGGGCAGAGCAGGGCATGATGGGGAGCCAAGCACCCACCTCCAAGACCACCATTCCACCCTGGGCTGGTCCCCCAGGAACATACGTGGTTGGGCCAGCCCAGGATGGAGAAGGGGAAGAGGCCAGAGGAGAACCAGGTGTCCAACACATCCTCATCTGAGGGAGGCCAAAGGTCAGAGATCAGAGGGGACACAGATGAGGATCAGAACCCCAGCTCTGCCCTTCACCCCCAAGGCCCTGACTTGCCTTGCTGGAGACTGATCTCGTCAGGGGACACTCCAAATTCCTTGGCTGCCTTCTCCCGGGCCTCGGCCTCGCTGCGCCCGCTCACCCAGTACCGCCCATCAGGGTCCTGCCAGAGGTAGGGTGAGTGCCAAGGGGGTCCCTCTGCCTTGCCCTGACCCCTCCCCCCAGCAAGGACCCCACAGACCCACAATTTCCTGAGATGTGCCAGTGTCCAGCTCTGGCCCAGTTCTCACCTCCCCTGGGGGCACAGCTGGGTCACTAACTGTGATGAAGTAGGCTGGGATGCGATGGCCCCACCACAGCTGCCGGGAGATACACCAGTCCCTGCAAATGGTGGGGGGCAGGGGGATTAGGGGGAAGGGACGTGAATCAGGCAGGGGAGGGAGGTGCCCCGGCCTGTGCCCTGCTTAGCCTCTCACCCAATCACCCTCCCACATCCTGACGCACCGGATGTTGTCCATCCAGGCGTGCCACGTCCGTTGATGGGCCTCAGGTAGGATGCGGAGGTCACCCCGTGTCACAGCAGCACTAGCGGCCTGGGCCATCTCCCCACAGCGCACGTACCACTGTGGCCGCAGGAGAGGCTCCACCACGTCCTTGGACCGGCTGTGAGAACACACGGGTGGGAGATCAAGAGGTGAGCACCCTGAGGAGCCCCTCCCCTGCCCTCTTCCCAGGCCCCCGTCCTCACTTGCAAAGCGGCACCACCATGGGGTTGTCCTCAATGCCTCGGAACAGTCCCCGCTCCTTCAGTGCCGCCAGCACTGCCTTCCTGGCCTCAAACCTCGGTAGGCCCTGGGTATGAGACAGGCCTCATCACGGCCATGCCTACGTACCCCACCATCTCTCGACCTGGCCACCACACCCCAGGTAGTCTCACCAGGAAAGGCGGGGGCACGTTGATGAGGGCCCCTCGGGAGTCCATGATGCTGATGGCCTCCAGCCTGTGCCGCTGCCCAACTTCATAGTCATTCTGGTCATGTGCGGGGGTGATCTTCACTGCACCTGGGGTGTACGTGGGGGTGCCGGGGTCACGAGGACTCAGTGGAGTCTCTATACACACCCTCTTTTGCTGAAAGATGTGGCCCCCAGACCACCCTTGTCTCCCACCTCTCGAGTACAGCCCCCTGAAACCCAGCCCAAGTCCTGCTGGTTTAGGAAAAGCTTCTTCTTTTTCTTCCAAGGGGAAGATGAATGACCAAAGGGTGCCTCCTTCTCTCTCCAGAGGACAGCCCCCGGCTCACCTGTGCCAAACTCCATGTCCACAAAATCGTCAAAGACGATGGGGAGGCTCTGAGACGAGAATGGGTGAATCACGCTCCTCCCCTTCAGGTGCTGGGGGCAGAGGGAGACATCAAAAATTCAAGAAGGCAAAAGCAAACAATAAATCATTTCAAAGATGAAAAAAAATTCAAAACAGGCTGGACCCAATTCCTCTTACCCAGGTCCCTGATTGTCCCAACACCCAGGGCCAAAAAGGAGCTGAAAATGAGTTTCTGATGCAATTTTCTCTCAGCCAAGAGGCTGAGCGCCCATCCCAACCTCATTCACAGTGTAGGAGCCCCTTCCAACCAGCACTCCTCCCCAGCTGTGGGCAGCACCCCTGCCACACCTGGTATCTCGGGTCTTTGGGGTGCACAGCTACGGCCACGTCTCCCAGCATCGTTTCAATCCGAGTTGTCGCCACTACCACCTCCTCATCACTGTCTAGGGTGACACGAGGACTTGTGGTCTCAGCTCTGGCCCCTTCTCACCTCGTACCTCACCCAGCCCGGGACCCTGATGCCCCTGGCTCCTACCTGAGCCTTGGACCTTGTAGGCAAAGGAGACAAGGACCCCAAACTCCACCTTCTCCTTGTAGCCAGGCACGGAGAGCAGAGTGCGACCTGTCAGCTCCTTCTTATCCACCTGTGAGATGGGTGTTAAATAGCCAGGGAGCTGGAGTGGGGGCGCGGAGATGGAGAGAGCCTGGGGTGGGGGTGGGGACACACCTCGATGTCGGAGATCGCAGAGTTGAGGGTGCAGGACCAGTTGACGAGACGGGTGCTGCGGTAGATGACTCCTTCCTCATGGAGCCGGACGAAGGCCTCTGTCACAGCTGCTGAGAGTTTCTAGGGAGCAAGGGGAATCACGCATGGGCCCAGGTGCCTAGGGACCCAGGCAGACTTGCCAAAGCAGTGGGATCTGGCGAGACTTGGGCTGTCCAGAGTCCCACCGTCAGCACACAGACCCCTTTGAGGGCTAGAGGGCAGAAGTATTTTTCTTGAGGAGGAGAGAGAACTACGGGAACACAAAGGCAGGCAACAAGCCTGAAGACTCTGAAGATGGCAGGGAAGCCACTCAGCTAGGGACAGGTGCTGGTGAAGAGAATCCTGGGAGTTCAGGCTCCATAGGAGAGTGAGGCCCCAAATGTGTGCCACCTGAAAGAATGTGAGCTCCCAGACTGGGTGACAAAGGGCCATGATAAGGGGCAAGAAGTGGTATTTGCAGCTGAGCCCTTAGTGGTTTCCTATGAGCAGTGGGCTCCCCTCCTAGGGGAAGGGTGCTCTCTTCTGTGGGTGCTCTGGGAGCTTCCCTGTCCTGCCTCAGCCCTAAGACCCCTCCTACTCACAGGGTCCATGGTGAAACAGGCTCGATTCCAGTCCAAGGAGCTGCCAAGCTTCTTCAGCTGGTGGTAAATCCGGTCACCCTTCCTGGAAGTGGACAAACAGGCTGGGATCAGCACTCAGGCCTGGGCTGGAGAGAGACACTGAGCAGCTGATGGGGTATTTTCACCCGTCCTTCGTCCCTCTGAAAATGACCTGGGCCCCAGAGCCCACTGACCCTCAGCCTCCATGAGGGTCTGGCTCTGCAGCCATGGCCGGAGGCTACAGAGATCTTATCTGGACAGGGGGACAGGAGTGGGGGGGGGGCTGCATACTCACTCCTCTTTCCACTTCCAGACCTCCCGTAGGAAGGCCTCTCGGCCCAGCTGGTGCCGGCTCAGCCCCCGTTCGCGCCAGAGTTTCTTCTCCACGACCACCTGAGTGGCAATGCCAGCGTGGTCACAGCCAGGGTTCCACAGGGTGGTCTCCCCTCGCATGCGGTGCCTATGGGAAGAACACGAGGACCCAAGGGGAGTGGGCTGGTGGACCTGGCATCAAAGGAAGAAGGGGCTCCTGGGCAAGGAGTCAATGGACTCAGGAAAGAAAGGGGCCCAATTCTAAAGTTATAGTCAGGGAGGGGCGCCTGGATGGCTCAGTCAGTTAGGTGTCCGACTTCAGCTCAGGTCATGATCTCATGGTTCATGAGTTCGAGCGCCATGTTTGGCTCTATGCTGACAACTCAGAGCCTGGAGCCTGCTTCGGATTCTGTGTTTCCCTCTCTGCCCCTCCCCCACTCATGCTCTGTCTCTGTCTCTCAAAAATAAATAAATGTTAAAACAAAAAAAATTTTTTTTTAAATGTTCTAGTCAGGGAGCAATGTGCAAGGACAGCCAGAGCAATCTGGCAAAAGAACAAAGAAACAAAGACGCTCTTGCCGTATGAGAAAGTTATGATTATTAAACAGTAAGTTACTAAAAAATAAATAAATAAATAAATAAATAAATAAATAAATAAATAAAAATAAACAGTAAGTTACTACACAGAAACAAAGTTACAGATAAAGGGAACCAAACCGGGTCTAGAAACAGATGCAAGCACATTCAGTGTTTGTCAAAAGTCGCATTTCTTATCAGTAGGGAAAGGATGAGCTACTGAATAAGTCTGTTTAGGACAGCTAGCTAATTAGTTCCCTACTTCCCAACACTCAACAACGATAAATTCTAATCAGACTGATGAACTCAACACTATCAGAAAAGCATTAGAAAAAAATAACACACTTTTCAAACTAAAAAAAAGACCAAGACACAGATGAGACTGTGACTCTGAGGTAAGAGAGGCCTTTGTTAACAAGACGCAAAGATAAAGCTAAAGAACACTGACAAATCAACTAGACCAAAATGTAAAAATCTCAGAATAAGACCCCTAAGTAAAGTTAAAAAGCAAGTGATAGGCCATTTAGGGGGAAGTGACTAGAAGCTAATAACACATTAGGGAACTAATCAGGAGGTGAATTAGAGAAAATAGAGTAGCATTGCAGGGCTACATCTGCCACGCTCTGGTTCAAGTTCGTGCAGCTTATGCTCAAGCTCTCTGCTGATGTGGCACATAAAGCCATTAAATTCCAATGACCTTTTCTGTGACCTTTTCGAACTAAGCACATTAAAGTGGGGAGAGGAAATTATTATATAAACAGAGGCAACTGGGTGGCTCAGCCCATTCAGCTTTTGACTCTTGATCTCAGGTTCAAACCCTGCGTTGGGCCTGGAGCCTCCTTAAAAATAATAATAATAATGAAATAAAATAAAATAAAGATATTAAAAAAATAACAAAGAAACACTACCTATACATCACTTTCAAAGACTCATCAAACTATATTATATTCATTACTTTATAATCTGATCATCCCCACTACAGTTAGATCTCCTTGGGTCCTTGGGAATAGGGACTAAAGCGACTCCATTCTCCTGAGCTCTTCGATCCTCAAAGTGTTGGTTAAACATGTATTGGATACAGGGCGCCTGGTTGGCTCAGTCGGCTAAGCGTCTGACTTCAGCTCAGGTCATGATCTCGCGGTCTTCGAGTTTGAGCCCCGCATCGGGCTCTGTGCTGACAGCTCAGAGCCTGGAGCCTGCTTTAAATTCTGTGTCTCCCGGGGCGCCTGGGTGGCGCAGTCGGTTAAGCGTCCGACTTCAGCCAGGTCACGATCTCGCGGTCCGTGAGCTCGAGCCCCGCGTCGGGCTCTGGGCTGATGGCTCAGAGCCTGGAGCCTGTTTCCGATTCTGTGTCTCCCTCTCTCTCTGCCCCTCCCCCGTTCATGCTCTGTCTCTCTCTGTCCCAAAAATAAAAATAAACGTTGAAAAAATAAATTCTGTGTCTCCCATTCTCTCTGCCCCTCTCCTGCTCATGCTCTGTCTCTGTCTCAAAAATAAAAACATGTACTGGATACAAATATGTTTTATGAAATCTGGTATTTGTTAGGTATTATCAAAGAAGTAAAGCATAACAAATGAAAATACAAAGAATAGGGGCGCCTAGGTGGCTCAGTAGGTTGAGCGTCCGACCTCGACTCAGGTCATGATATCGCGGTCTTGTCTGTGAGTTCGAGCCCCATGCTGGGCTCTGTGCTGACAGCTCAGAGCCTGGAGCCTGCTTTGGATTCTCTGTCTCCCTCTCTCTCTGCCCCTCCCCTGTTCATGCTCTGTCTCTCTCTGTCAAAAATAAAATAAACATTAAAAAAAAGAAAACACAAAGAATATTTTACTAAAAGCATTTCTCAGGGTTTGTATAAAGTTGACCAAAAAAAAAAAAAAAATCAGTAAAATGTCATAGGTATTTGCATGAAAGTACCCTATTCTCTGCTGGGGAGAAAAAGAAAAAATATAGATATACAACCCACTTTTATTAATAATGTTTTGTTGATGGAAATATTTAATGTTGTGTTTCACGTGTTATTTTTTTTTTTATTTACATTTATTTATTTTTGAGAGACAGAATGAGACAGAGCATGAGTGGAGGTGGGGCAGAGAGAGGAGACACAGAATCTGAAGCAGGCTCCAGGCTCCAAGCAAGCATTCAGCACAGAGCCCAATGCGGGGCTCAAACCCATGAACCACGAGGTCATGACCTGAGCCGAAGTCGGACACTTAACCAACCGAGCCCCCCAGGCACCCCTGTTATTTTTGATTCTAAAATGTTGATAGAAATCTATCCCATTTAAGTAAATGGGAGTTTCTAACATTTTATTTAGGCCATGTTCATTAGAAAAAAGGCTGCCATCTTAAAAGTTCTTTTTTTTAATGTCATTTGCTTCTTTTTTTTAAGTTTATTTCTTTATTTTGAGAGAGAGAGAGAGAATGTGAGCGGGGGAGCAGAGAGAGAATCCCAAGCAGGCTCTGCCCTGTCAGTGTAGAGCCTGACTCAGAGCTGGATCCACCCAGGGGCCCCACCTTAAAAAGTTTTCTAAGAAGTGTTCATTCTTTTCTAGTGTTACTAAGTTGACCGTTGTATGTTACATGTATTTAACACAACTCTGTATTTTCAGCTTTCAATTCCTCACAAAATTCTAAATCTGATGTTGTATCCCTAGTGCCCAGAGCACAGCTGGCACATCGTGATGCCTGATAAGTACTCCCAACCAAATTAAGTTAGTAAATAAGACTCCAGAAAAATTTCTCAGAACTTAAATTAAAATTAAATAAACCCTGGCTTCTAAAGATAAAAAAGTTGTTTTAAAATACTTTTCTAGGGGCACCTGAGTGGCTTAGTCGGTTGAGCATCTGACTCTTGATTTCAACTCAGGTCATGATTCCAGGATTGTGGAATCGAGCTCTGCTTTGGGCTCTTTGCTAAGTGTGGAGCCTGCTTAAAATTCTCTCTGTGTCTCTCTCTCTCTCTCTCTCTGTCTCCTTCTGCCCCTCTTCCCTGCTAGCACTCTCTCTAAAATAAAAGTAAATAAATAAATTGAATTAAGTACATTTTTAAAGAAACTTGCCATCTGGAATATTAAATTATATAAATTGTTAACTAATTAAAATATTAAAATAGTAAAAATTAGGAAGGAACAAGTACTAGAACAGGAGAAAACATACACAACAAACCAAAAAAAATCAATATCTGAATATTAAAGAATCTTCCAACAAACCAATTAAAGAAAAAAAAACAAACAAACAAAGAATCAATAGAAAAATGGACAAAAGATGGGTACAGACGATTCATATAAAAGGAAACCTGACCGGCCAAACATGAACAGGCACAGACTCAGTAATCACAAACAAACACGGATATGTCCAGGGTCGGAAAGGGAACAGGGAAATGAATACTCTCACATGCAGTTCACAGAAGTATAAATCACTGAAGCTGCTTTGGGGGCAACTTAATATAAGCATGTCCCTCAGACCCAGAAGTTTCACTTCCTGATAGTATACCAGAGAATCCTTCCACTTGCACTTGAGAAAGCATATACAGGAATGTGTATTCCAGCAAGGTTTTCAAGAGAGAAAAATCAGAAACAGCCATTAATAAAAAAGTGATTCCAGGGCACCTAAGTGGCTTAGTCAGTTGAATGACTGACTCTTAAGAGCCTGCTTAAGATTCTCTCTCTCTCCCCCTCTGCTCCTCTCCCCGTCTTGTGCACTTACTCTAAAATAAAATTTAAAAAAAAAAAAAAAAAAAAAAGTGATTATTACAGCACAGCCACATTATAGAATGCTATGGAGCAATGAAAGAGAATGAGATCAGTCTATGTATAAGAACAAGGAAAAGATCTCCAAAGTAAACTACTAAGTGTAAAAGAAAAATAAAAAAGTCATAGAGTAATATGTTTGGGGTGAGCCCTTTATGTTAAAGAAGAGAAAAAGAAAAACCCACTCAAAAGGAAAATTATACAGTTCTATGGGCATGCATATTTGTAAGTAGATAGGAAAGATCTGGAATGATACACATCAAAGTGGTAATAATGGCTATGTTTCGGGAGGGAGTAGGTCTAGAGAGACGCAAAGAGACTTGAAGCTTTAAATTTCTTACAAAAACATATTCACAGATTTCTTGTTTAACTCAAAATAATGTTATTTTCCATAGCAAGAGCAGGGAGAGAACAGCATCTGCAAATGAGGGGTGTTGGTTGCTTGACTGGGGGGAGCATGCTGAGGATGATGGGAATGATTACGAGAGAAGTGTAGCACCACCAGGGGGCACAGCTGAGGGCCAATATGGAAGAAGGGAGGACAGATGGCCTGTCAGGGAACAGAAGGGAGGACAGGAGTGAGAAGCCAGAGAAGGCAGAGGGAACCCGTTGAAGGAGAGGACAGGAACTCACCATCGGGTCAGGGAGTCCTGGATGGCGTTGGTGAGTGCGTGGCCCAGGTGCAGGGAGCCTGTCACATTGGGGGGTGGGATGCACATCATGAAGATTCCCCGGGGATTTGGTGCTGACACGCTGGCACGCTGATGGGGGAGGAAGGACGGGCACATGATAAGGCCTCATGTCACCTCTCCCGGCCCCCTCCCAGGCAACCTGTCCTCTGGCCCTGCTGTCCCCCTCCCACATCTCCTCCAGGCCTGGGCAGTGGAGGCCACTCACTCCATACTCGGGCTTGAAGAAGCCCTGCTGCTCCCACCAAGGGTACCAGGCAGCTTCCACGTACTGAGGGCTGTAGGAGTCAGGCATGGTGCCACTGACATCTGGGGGAGAGAAGGGGAGGGTCAGTGCCTGAGGCTGGGAGCAGCTGGGCCGACGGGCCTTTGGTGCTTACATCACAAGACAGGCATTGGGAGATCCAGGGGCTGTGCAAATCCTCACAAGCCAAGCAGTGGGAGCAACGGCAGAGTAGGAAGAGGTAACACTGCGCAGCAGCAGAAGAGGGTGGATGTGAAGCGCTGGGGTCCCTACCCCCTTCTAGTACCTTTCTTTTCCCCAGATGGGGTTGGGAGGTCGTAGGTAATGACCCCAGGATCCCGTTTCCCCCTCTTCTCTGGTTTTGGTTTCTTCTGCTTGGGAGGGAAGAGATACAGGCACAGATATCATCCACCCATGTGTGCTACCAGCTTTCTTCCAGTCCTACCCTTAGCTTCTCACCTCCCCTGGGGGTGGCTGCTGCTGTTGGCTCTTCTGCTTCTGCTGGAATTTCTCTAGCTTCTCCCGTTTCTTTGCCTCTTTCTTGAGTTGCGTAGCAGTCTTTGGGGGTGCAGGGACCTCAGAGCCTAGGCAGAGGCACAGAAATGCTAACTTGGCCCACTGGGGACCCTCTGTGAACCTTACTACTATGTTTCAGACGGGCTATTCCAGCTGCCCAAGTGCTCCTCCATGCTGGTCTCCCATCTCACTCTTCCTCAGGCCCCTTCCCCAGTGATTCCACCATTCATAAGAAAAAAAAAAAGAAAGTGAGCTACACGGAAAGCCCAGAGGAACCCCTCCCATTTTACTCCCTACCCTGCCTCACCTGGCTGTTGGGAGAGCAGTCTGGCCCCTGAGTACAGAACCACTTCCCCCAGCACTGCACGGAATTCTGGCTGCTGGACACAGGTGATAAACCAGCGTGTCACATTACCCCAGATCCGGCGCGCAGAGGGGTCCAGGACCTGGGATGGTGACAAGAATTGAAATAGCCTTAGTCACCCTATAATGAGGTCTGAGGGGAGCTTCTGTCATTCTTCTCTAGGCCCCGGTGACTTACGTAACGGAAAGGCAGCAGCAAGGCTGTGACAGCCGCCAGGTCAGCCAGAGTGGGAGCCTCCCCAGCCAGGTAGGTGTGCAGCCGAAGCCACTCTTCCAAGGGGCTCAGAGCCCTCCCCAGGGCCCCCAGGGCAGCCTAGCAGGAAAGGGAAGAGGTTATGAATATGATAAGGCTTGGCCCACCTCAATCCCACCCCTTATCCCCACCCAATCCAGGTGACCCCCTTCTACTCCACAAATCACCACCTCTGAGGTCAAATGGTCATAAAAATATTCCCATTTGTTCAATGAATTCCTGCTGAACACTTACTATGTGTCAGATGCAATATATCAAACACAAGAAGTTAATGTTAAGATTACATGAGACAGCATGGTAATTGCTTCAAGAAGTATTAAGTACCTACTACAGGCCAGATACTTCTCTAAGAATGAGGAGATGAAAACAGACCCTGCCTGGTGGAGTTAACACTCTAGTGGGGGAGACAGACAATACATATGCAAATATATAACACATTACCCTATTTTTCTTCCTAAGTGCTCTAAAGAAAAATAAATCAGGCTGAAGTGGGGACAAGGAATTCCAGAGAGGGAACCTCTATTTTAGACAGAATAAGCAGGATATAAGGAAGCAAGTCAGGGTCTAAGTCATATACTCATTTCATTCATCCATTCATTCATTCATTCATTCATTCAAGAAATATGAAGTATCCACCATGTGCTCAAAACTCTGCAAGGAGGTGGTTGCTTTGAAGAATTCCTGGCTACAGTCTGGTACAGTTCTCTCTCCTCTCCCTTCCAGCCCTTCCTCATTTCCCTCTCCCTCATCTCCTTCCAGCAGGGGCCACCTCTCGCACCCCACTTGCCTCTCATCTCTCCTTCACCCAGTCTTTATTTTCTACACTTCACAGTAACCACGGCCTTCATCAGCCTCAGACTCCTCAAACTTTTGTGCCCAGACTTTAAAACACCTGGCACCAGACTGCTCTGCACGCTTCTTTTAATCTTCTCGAGTTCCTCAACATGAAAACTTCTCTTTTCATCAACGGGAAGACCAAGGCTTCAGAGTTTAAGAAACCGGCCCAAGGTTATCATACCAGGCGGCAATCTGGGATTTGATCAGTGTTTCTCCACATCTGACATGGTATCTTCACTACCCATTCCACCTTCTTTCTTCTAAATTTCCCCCTCTCCCTCTTCCCTTCTCCCCAATCACCTGGGGGTCCTGGGCAGAGCTTCGGAGTCCCAAGGCCGGCAGCGATGCTCCACAGGCAGCTGGTATTAGCTCCGTGTCGGCGTAACTGACCCACTGTTGGACCAGGACGGCGGCCCGGCTACCGCCAGGGCCCCCCAGGCCTGCTGGCCACAGCAGCTGGGCCACAGCGGTGGCCCCCCACACCCAGAGCCCGCCGGGCCCCTGCTCCAGGGCGGGCAGGCGGGGTGGGGGAAAGGGAGTCCTGCTGGTCGGGGGTGGCTGGAGACAGACGCGGGGGTGGGCTCCTCCCCAGCCCGGTCCCTCCCCGGCCTCCCCATAACGCGCAGCGATAAGGGCACGGAGGCTGGGGAAGGCATCGGGATGAGGGGAGACATACAGGATGGACATGGTTACGCAGGGGGTCCGAACGAGGTGGACAAAAACCTAAGGAGAAGGAAAGACGGGAAGACTGAGGAACCCAGGGGTGTCCTACTGGAGGAGAGAGGGCACCCCCGTGGGGACTCCTGTACCGCAGGTGCCCGAGACCCCCAGGACTGGAGGTCTGATAGGGCCTTAAAAGCCAAGGGCCCGGCTCTCGGAGTGGCAGTGCCAGTGGGAAACTCCCCAGGATCGCGCGTGCTCGGGGACTGCGGGATAGACCCTCGGCGAGCGGCAGAACGCGGGCTCGGGCCGCCGGTACGTACTGGAGAGAGGTGGTCAGGCCCAGCCGGACAGCCACCTCACGGCCGGGCGCCGGCCGAAGGTGGACCGGCCTGGAGGCCGGGGCCGAGAAGTCCGGCGGGCAGGGACGGTGGGCGGTTCTCCGGGCGATCCTAGCTCCCTGCGACCGCCGCCGGGCCGTGTGTGCCCACGTGTTCCCCCCCTTTGTGACAACAAGCGTTTCCGGGCCCGCGGGTCCTGGCGCGGGCGGCCGTGCTCCGCCTGCGTGTGCGGGTGCGGCCCTGCCCGACACTGGCCCGGGGCCGCGCCACCCGCCGCCGACCGCGCTCACGAGGGACCGCGCGGGACGCGGACGCGGGAGCGGAGGACGGCCCCGCAACCGCTCTTCGGTCAGGCGCCACCGCGGGCACCTTGCACGGGTCCTCGGGCGGGCCAGAGGAGGGCGGCGCCCAGCGGGCAGTCCGGGAACCTGCCGGCCGCGGCCGAGAGGGCGCCCCGCCTCTTCTCGGAGCCTCATTCCCTCCGCAAAGAAGAGGGAGTCAAGCTGGAGGGCCCGTAAGGTCCTCTAGCGCTGAGAACTCATCTGTATAGAAAACTCCTATTTGCTGAATCAGCCAGTTAAGAATTCAGTTAATTCCCAGTTACAACTCTCCACAATAAAAATTGTCACTTATGTTAAACCTCTATAGATATTCAGGAAGCGTGTAGTGATTTGGCTGGGTTGAGGCGGCATGATAGAGCAGCATCAAATGCATGTTGGTGTCTCATTAACTGTCAGGTTAACAGAAGGACAGAGATGGAAGGGCAGCAAGTACTCGTTGTGGGTATAAGCAGAAGACCACGGTAGGCAGGGGCATGTTCAAGAAACATGGTGTAGCCAGGTGAGGTATTACATGGTTTACGCCAAGAAGAGGGGCAGACAATGCTGGGAAGTTGGGTTGGATTCTTGGCTGAGGTGATGAGAGTAGCAGGGCTTGGATGAATGCAACATCCCTTTCCCACCCTCCAGGCTCCTTCCCCAAACACACACAGAACTAGAACTCAAATGTGCATCATAAGTTTATTCCCGATGCGGGACAGATTCCTTCCATCCCCAAAACGAATCACATGGTGCCCTGGAGAAATCTAGGAGATTCTTCCACCAGAATCTAGGAGATTCTTCCCACTCCAGGGAAGGAGTGAGAAGGACAGATGCTGAGGACAAGGCAGACTTTGCAGTTCCCCAGCCTACTTATCCTCCCCTCCTCAACAGAGGAGAGCTGCTCCACACTATTTCCTCTCATCCACTCATCGCTGAAATAATAATAGGAAAAAAAAAAAGGCTCCACTATTTAAAAAAAAAAAGACAACAAATCCTCAATATGGGGAGGGAGGGGTCCTGGCTGGGACTTGAGGTTAAAGGTCACCAATAGAAGAGGAACAGGGAGGAGAAGGAACCATCACTGTTTCTGCTGCAGGGCCTCCTTCCTTGCTGCGTCCTGTAGCAACTGTGTGTCGACCTCATCTGCCGGCAACTGCACATAGCGGACCACTGAGCCCCGGATGAAGCAGTTCTTCACGGATAACTAGACCAAGATAGACAAATGTGAAAACACCCTTAAAAATATCTGCTATCCACCCGGGAGCATCCTGCTTCTGTTTCCTCTTCACCATCGCCAACTCACCATGTGAGGGTATTTCTCAGGGTCTGTGACACTGATGTCAGTTAGTTTGATGTTGAGATACTAAGAAAAGAAGATGAATAGCATCATCAGCTCTAGAGAAAACATGCAAGTACCCAGCACCAAAACTCTCCCCTCTCCTTCCCCAAGACCCAATTCTAGGCTCCTACGATATCTCACCTGATCCACAGAATGGAGGGTTCCACAGATGCTGTCGGGGGAGATGGAGGAGAGAACCACATCAGTTTAAACCAAAATAAACAGAGATGTCTTCAGAGCAAGGATAAGAACATGGTTGGGGGAAGTCAAGGACTTAAGGAAGCCAGAAAACGTAGAACCAAAAGGGGGCATTCCTAAACCCAGGAGCAAGAAAGACAATGCTTTTACTGCAATATGTTATTTTACTTATTTAGTTTTTAAATGTTTGTTTATTTTTGAGAGAGAGAGAGAACGTGAGCGCATGAGCGGGGGAGGGGCAGAGAGAGAGGAAGACATAATCTGAAGCAAGCTCCAGGCTTTGAGCTGTCAGCACAGAGCCTGACTCGAGGCTTGAACTCATGAACTGTGGAATCATGACCTGAGCCAAAGTCAGACACTTAATCGACTGAGCTGCCCAGGTACTCATGCAATGTGTTATTTTAGATCTCATGTCTCCTCTCCTAGAACCAACTCACTTTTTAAATTTTTTTTTTTTATTTTTGAGAGAGAGAGACAGAGTGTGAGCAGGGGAGGAGCAGACAGAGAGGGAGACACAGAATCCCAAAAAGGGTCTAGGCTCCAAGCTGTCAGCACAGAGCCCGACATGGAGCTTGAACTCACAAACTGCAAGATCATGACCTGAGCCAAAGTTGGCACTTAACCAACTGAGCCACCCAGGCGCCCCCAAACCAACTCACTCTTAACAGCTACCATTAAACAACTGTCATGCACTAGACCTGTATTCCACATATTTACAGTCTTTCTAGCCACTTTGCAAGATAGCCATTACCCTCTAGGGACTCAGAGATTGTGTAAGGTGCCCAAGTTTAGGACAAACAGGGACTTGAGTCCAGGTCTGTCTGATTCCCCAAACCATCAGCTATTTTCAAACATTTCTTGCCTTGGAACCAGAGCCCCATAGGTAAAGTAGACAAAATAGCTTAACATTGTTCTTGATGCAGGCACAGGGATGTCCTGTCCCTTCCTCAATCCCTGGGCCCTCTGAAATGTGAATGAGGAATGCTATCAGAACACCAGTACTCCAAGTCATGCTACCTCTCTTTCCCAACCTCTTTAATTTCTGTCAATGGCTTCAACAGTCTTACAACCTCAAATCCTGAGTAGTACTTCACCATCCTCCATGACCCATGTCCCCATCATTTGATGACATTTTTCTAACATTTCCGTAATTCTCTTTCCAATTTGACTTCTACAAACCAAGGTCTAATTACACCTCAATCCAGGTCAGCTTCCATCCTGGCCGCCCCGCATGTCATCACAATTCTATGTTCCTTAGGACTGTGGTTCTCAAACACTGATGTGTGCTCAAAGGTTTCTTAAGTCTGTGACAAAAGAAACACAGGTTGGGGCGCCTGGGTGGCTCAGTCAGTTAAGCGTCTGACTTCAGCTCACGATCTCACCGCTTGTGAGTTCGAGCCCCGAGTCGGGCTCTGTGCTGACAGCTCAAAGCCTGGAGCTTGCTTCAGATTCTGTGTCTCCCTCTCTCTCTGCCCCTCTCCTGTTCACGCTCTGCCTTTCTCTCAAAAATAAACAAACATTAAAAACAAAACACAAGTCGGGGCGCCTGGGTGGCGCAGTCGGTTAAGCGTCCGACTTCAGCCAGGTCACGATCTCGCGGTCTGTGAGTTCGAGCCCCGCGTCAGGCTCTGGGCTGATGGCCCAGAGCCTGGAGCCTGTTTCCGATTCTGTGTCTCCCTCTCTCTCTGCCCCTCCCCCGCTCATGCTCTCTCTCTGTCCCAAAAATAAATAAACGTTGAAAAAAAAAAAAAAAAATTAAAAACAAAACACAAGTTAATATAGCGTGTGTTGAGTGTGTATGTAGTGTGCTAAAGATTACCAATATTCTTCCCTAAGAATAACTCTTTAATTGCCCTTACTTTCAGGTATGAACAAAAATTTTTAATAAAAATGATTATAATAAATGGTAATTTTAGAAATGTCCTTGCCAAAAATAAATTGGCAGTTCTCTGTGGACCCCAATTTTTGTTAAATTCTAAGTCTCTGAAATCCAGAGACATACTGCCTCAGTGGTGGCTTCCCCACATCCCTGGCTGCTGAAAAGCCTTTGAGAGCACCCTACTACCATCTGCAACAGCGAAGTAACTTTCAGGAATTGTGTAAGGTGGTGTCATTTCATTCAGTCCTTTAACAGTATCTGGTAGAAAAATAGTATGACATCAAGCATGAGAGAAACAAGCTCTTCCCCCAACCCAATGGACTACTTTCAAATCTTGTAAGTCCCTGTTGTAGGGCACGGGACATAAGCTATTATTGCCATGTAGAAGACCCAGGAAGGAGAGAAGAGGAAAACCAAAAACAAATCATCTCACAGAATTGCCTAGGGTGGTTTTGGCTTCCACACTTGTCTCTCTATATGGCCCCAACCTGTATACCATCAATACCATGTGCATCACTAGTGCCATAAATGGGAATCTCTGATCTAAAAGGCAAGTCTAGGGTGCCTAGCTCACTCAATCAGAAGAGCACGCAACTCTTGATCTCGAAGTTATGAATTCAAGCCCCACATTGGGTGTAGAGACTACTTTAAAAAATAAAATCTTAAAAATAAATAAAGGCAAGTCCCTCTCTTCATCATTCCTTACGACATCAACGTTTCCCCAACTAAGAAATTACCTCACAAAGAAACATGGAAGATATTGTTGGGGGTGGGGAATACACTGATTCAAAGTTTCTAAAAGAGGGACCCTTGGCTGTCTCAGTAGAGCGTGTGACTCTTGACCTTGGGGTTGTGGGGTTGAGTCCCACACTGGGTGTAGAGATCACTTAAAAATAAAATCTTAAAAAAAATTGAGGGGCACCTGGGGTGCTCAGTTGGTTGAACGTCTGACTTCGGCTCAGGTCACGATCTCGCAGTTCGTGAGCTCAAGCCCCACATCAGGCTTGCTGCTGTCAGCCTGTCAGCACAGAGGCTGCTTTGGATCCTCTGTCCCCCTCTTTCTGCGCCTCCCCTGCTTGTGCTCTCCCCAAAATAAATAAATATTAAAAAAAAAAAAAAAGTTGGGTATTAAGGAGGGCACTTGTGATGAGCACTGGTTGTATGTTAAGTGATGAATCACTAAATTCTACACCTGAAGCGAATATTACACTGTATGTTAGCTGGAATTTAAATAAAAACTTGGAAAATAAAGTTAAAAAAATAAAGTTTCTAGAGGAGAGTCAGGTAATAAGTAATGATACTTTAAATGTACACTTCAAAGGATTTTTTTTCCTAAAGAACGAGATGGGAACAAAGATGCATGCATGAGGATGTCCAGGGCAGCATGATTTATAAAAACAAGGGACTGGAAACAGCCTAAATGTGCAACAGCAAAGTCGGTTAAAGTAGTTCCAGCCAGCGAATAAAAATGCCATACAGACATTAAGAATGTTAAAGATCAACTTTATTGACATGGAAAATATCCACAACATACTGTCAGATGAAAAGCAAGTTTCACAACTGCATAAAGAATATGACCCTTTTTTTCAAGTTTTTATTTAAACTCTAGTTAACATATAGTGTAATATTAGTTTCAGGTGTAGAATTTAGTGGCTCAACACTTACATACAACACACAGTGTTCATCACAAGTGCCCTCCTTAATATCCCTCACTCATCTAGTCCACTCCCTCCCCACCTCCCCTCCAGTGATCCTCAATTTATTCTCTATAGTTAAGAATCTATTTTCTGGTTTGCCTCTTTCCCACCGCCTATGTTCATTTGTTTTGTTTCTTAAATTCTACGTATGAGTGAAATCATATGGTATTTGTCTTGCTCTGTTTTTAATTTAAGGGAGCGTGCACACACGTGTGCACACACCAGACACAACTGGACTTCAGTTCTGACTGTGTCATTCACTAACTGTGTAGACTTGAGCAAGTTTCTTAACATGTATGTCTATGCTTCAGTTTCCTCATGTGTAAGACAGCAACAATAGTATATGTCATATGGACATGTTATGAGAATTAAATAAATTCATACATACAAAGTATTCAGAATAGTGCTTAGTTGATAGAAGGTTCTCAAATGTTAGCTATTTTTCTTTCTTTCGGCACACAGCTATTAAGCACCTACTATATACCAGGCCTATGCTAGATACACAATGGTGAGCTGAGGTTCTGGCCCTGTAGGAAGGACAGGACATAAACCATAAACATTTCTATGAAACCACAATTTGAGAAGCACCCACTAGGAAGAAAATTAGACTATATGACAGACTTTATATGGCTAGACGGACCAGGAAAAAAGTGTCTCCAAGGATACAGCATTTACTCCAAGTCCTGAACAGTAATTAGGAACTAATGATACAAGGGGGTAGAGGATGTAAAAGCAGCATAGACCTAAGGGATTGCATTGGTCTTTGGCTCACCCTTTACATTTTCTTTAACAAAAGGAAGATTGTGCCATATATACTATTCTGCAACAGCTCTCCATATCAATGCATCGTATTCCTCTGTGACAGCTGTATAATATGGAAGTACCACAACTCACCAACCCATTCCCTGTAGACAGCTATTTGTTTCCAATTTGGGGCTATTGAAAGTAAAACCACAAACCTCTTTGCACATACATCTTTACCTGTGGCACTGATTCGTACATTTCTGTAAGCTGGGTCAACGTAGTCTATGATTTAGTCAGAAAAAACCAAAACTATGTTCGTTTCGCAAAGAAGGAAAAAATGTTATTGATGCCTGCGCTGCCCTCTTTCTAGTACTTTAAACTTAAGGCACTGGTCATTTATTTCTTCTGTAGCTCTCCCACTGTGCCCAGCCCTCAAATACTTGTCAAAGAGGTTCCAGAGCCCTGCATATCTTCGCCCCCTACAGAATGGGTACCTACCTCAGGTCATTCTTGAGTTCCACGACCACATCCTTGCCCACGAGGGACTTGAAAAAGGAATAGAAGAGCTATTGGGCGAGAGGGGGAGAACCATCATATGGGAAGGCACACAGTAGGGAGGAGTGCTCCTTTGCCAGTATCCCCAAATACTGGTATTGGGATCCCCACCACATATCTGGCAAGTTCTCAAAACTTCACAGGAAAGAATACTGATAGGGACGACCGCCTGAAGCGCAAATGATTCTGCACCCTTCACTGAGCCCCTGGCTGAAAGCCCCAGAGAGACGCTCTGCCCTGCACTCCTCGGGCTCTCCGGGTGCGTCTCTCAATCCCCCACCTCTCCTGGGGCCCTGCCCACTCGCCCCAGTGAACAGAATTGTACAAAGTATCCCATTCGCACCCTCCCAAAGCCTCCTGAGGTCTCGCTTTTTCCCTCCCCTTGTTTCCAACTCCCGCGTTTGTTTTGTTTCCCTCATAAGTTTAAAAAAAAAAAAAAAGAAAAAAACAAAAGAAGGAAAATCCCCATTTGCTCCCAGGTGTCTTCCCCCGCACCCCAGAATTTGAGGCGTGAGAACTAAGGATGGAGGCAAGACCCCTGGGCCCAACTCCGACCCCGCGGGTCAAAGCCTAGACGCCACCCCGACTACTATCCGCCGGCACGCCCGCGCTCCGCCCGGGCGCCCCCTTGTGACGTCACGGTACCTACCATGGTGCTCAAGCCGCTGCCGGCCGGGCCGGGAAAGCGAGAGCCGGGAACCGCGGGACTGGGGCCGGACCGCAACCGAGACGCTAGCCCGCGCGTGGGAATGGGCGGGGTCGCGCAGGCGCCACGAGAAGCTCGGAGGAAACTCCGAGCAAGCACTACGACACGCGGCAGGGTCGCACCGCCGGGAGCGCTAGCAGGGGAGAGCCGAGGGGGCGCTTGAGCCGGGAAAGGGGCGGGTCTTCCTGCCTTTCCACTTCCTCCCGAGTGGCGGGCTTCCAAACACGCAGGCGCGGGCCCCAGCTGTTTGAAGAGGTACACTGCCTCTTAGAGGTTTTTTTCACTGACAGTGCCATCCACAGCACGATTGCTCACACCTTACATTCTGCTGACAACTGTGGAGGAATTTGCGAAAACTCCTGATTTGTACACTTTTCTATATCTGTCACACTTCGATAAAAACTTTAGAAAATAACATGGTGCAGAACCCCCGAAATCAGGAGCCTGAGCACTCCTTGATTCTATCAAAGGCTCCCAGTAACATATTTCTCCCAAGGACCCAATCTCAGTCCATATTTCTCAGACCCCTTTGCCTGTAAAGGACTGAGTAAAACCAAACAGAAACTTGCTCAGGGCTAGAAATTCCCATTGTAACATTTCACTTAAAACACAAAGGGACACAAGTGCTGTTACACATACTTCTATGCTCCTGTCCCCAAGGGTTTTATAAATATGGGATATGACACAATAGGTGAAAATATTTTTCAATAAGACTACAAATCCTCCATTTCTCATCTTGCACAAAAGTACCCATTTGTCAGCACTTTGTTGTAGAAATGTTTTCTGCATGTAAAAGATGTAATAATCGACTCTGAATACACAGATCTTGGATCTTCTGACCCCACTATAAGTATCATAAGGATATCAAGCAGAAGTTTGTCCCCACCCCCCACCCCCCAGCTGAACCCTAAGCACCTAAACCACTCTATCACTGAGTACAAGCATAGCAACTGCTCTACCTGGAGCTAAAGGAGGCTGATGATCAAAAGTTATTTTCCTGCTTCAGGGACGCCTGGGTGTCTCAGTTGGTTAAGCATCTGACTCTTGATTTCAGCTCAAGTCATGATCTCACAGTTCCTGGGTTCGCACCCTGCATAAGGCTCTGCGCTAATGGCACAGTGTGGAGCCTACTTGGGATTCTCTCTCTTCTCTCTCTTCTCTCTCTCTGCCTCTCCCTGTGGTCGCTCACTCTCAGAGTGAATAAATAAATAAACTTTACAAAAAGCTATTTTCCCGCTTAAGACAATTAGCTCATGAAAATTCAAATACTTTCCACTTACCAGTTTAATGATTCACAATGAGCTCACAATCAGACCACACACACTCTCTCTTCATTGATTCTTCTTTTCCTATTTTCAAGGTACAGTAACAATCTAAAGATACCAGAAGAGGGGCACCTATCTAGCTCAGCAGGAAGAACATGTGACTCTTCATCTTGGGGTCATGAGTTCAAGCTTCACGTTGGAGGTAAAGATGACCTAAATGCACTTAAATACATTTTAAAAAATAAAAATAAACTTTAAAAAGGTAAAAAAATAAAGATACCAGAAAAAAATTTTTGTTTTAGGAACAAATTTACTGAGTGACAAATAACCATCCACACAGGAAGAAGAAAGTTGGGAAGGTTGGAAATAAATAACAGACATTCAAATTCATCAAATGGCTCAAAGAGGGGCCTAGTTTTCCTAAGAGTCAGAAACAGGGATTGTGAAAAGGTGGTATACAAGATTCTTTGGTCAGAATCTGAAAGGGATGGTAACAGGTTCAGGTCCAGTCAATTCAAGAATCATAACAATGTTTGAAGATGAGGGGAACAAAATTCACCTTAGAGGCACCCTAGAGCCCTCCAGCTCCAGATAAGATTAATCTACTTCTTCGATGGTGGGGCCCGTGGCAGCCCTTCCAGGAGTATACCCTGTCCCACAGGTAGGCCCAGCGCATCCTCCCTGGTAGAGTTTGGTGATGACTGGGTTACACACCTGCTCCAATTCCTTTCTCTTGTGATCAAACTCTTCTTTCTCAGCCAGTTGATTGGCCTCCAGCCACGAAAGGACCTCATTGCATTTATCCAGTATTTTCTTTTTATCAGACTCACTAATCTTGCCCTTCAAGCCCTCATCACTCACAGCACTCTTCATGTTAAAAGCATAAGATTCTAAGGCATTTTTTGCAGCGATTTTCTCTCTTTGGACCTCATCCTCAGCTTTGTACTTCTCAGCATCCAGGACCATGCATTCAATCTCCTCCTTGCTCAGCCGGCCCTTGTCGTTGGTGATGGTGATCTTGTTGGCCTTGCCCGTGCTCTTGTCCATGGCTGTTACATTGAGAATACCGTTGGCATCGATGTCAAAGGTCACTTCAATCTGAGGCACTCCCCTGGGTGCAGGAGGGATTCCAGTCAGGTCAAAGCGCCCCAGCAGGTTGTTATCTCGGGTCATGGCCCTCTCGCCCTCATACACCTGGATCAATACCCCTGGCTGGTTATCTGAATAGGTGGTGAAGATCTGCGTCTGCTTGGTGGGGATGGTAGAGTTGCGCTTGATCAGGACAGTCATCACACCCCCGGCTGTTTCCAACCCTAGGGACAAAGGAGCCACATCCAGCAAAAGCAGGTCCTGTACCTTTTCAGATTTGTCCCCCATCAAAATGGCTGCCTGTACAGCAGCCCCATAGGCCACTGCCTCATCTGGATTGATGCTCTTATTGAGATCATGACCATTAAAGTAGTCCTGTAGCAGCCTCTGAACCTTAGGGATGCGGGTGGAGCCCCCTACTAAAACAATGTCATGGATCTTAGCCTTATCCATCTTGGCATCCTGAAGAGCCTTCTCCACAGGTTCCAACGTGCCTCTAAACAGGTCTGCACACAACTCTTCAAATCGGGCTCTGGTGATGGACGTGTAGAAGTCGACGCCTTCATAAAGTGAATCAATTTCCAAGTTGGCCTGGGTGCTGGACGACAGGGTCCTCTTGGCCCGCTCGCAGGCGGTGCGCAGCCGCCTCACGGCTCGCTTGTTCTGGATGATGTCCTTCTTGTACTTCCTCTTGAATTCCTCCACAAAGTGGCTCACAAGCCTGTTGTCAAAGTCCTCTCCACCAAGGTGGGTGTCCCCAGCTGTGGCCTTTACTTCAAAGATTCCATCATCTATGGTCAGGATGGACACATCAAATGTTCCTCCACCCAGGTCAAAGATCAAGACATGTCGCTCTCCCTGACCTGCTTTATCTAAGCCATATGCAATGGCAGCAGCTGTGGGTTCATTGATAATTCTTAGCACATTGAGACCCGCAATCACACCTGCATCCTTGGTGGCTTGACGCTGAGAATCATTGAAATAAGCTGGCACAGTTATCACAGCATTGGTGACAGGGTGGCCCAAAAAGGCCTCAGCAGTCTCCTTCATCTTTGTCAGTACCATAGAAGAGATTTCCTCAGGATAGAAAGCTTTTTTCTCCCCTTTGTAGGACACTGTTACCTTGGGCTTGCCTCCTTCATTGATTACTTGAAAAGGCCAGTGTTTCATATCTGCCTGCACTACAGGATCATTAAATTTCCTGCCAATCAGACGTTTGGCGTCAAAGACAGTGTTCTGGGGATTCATGGCTACCTGGTTCTTGGCCGCATCCCCAATGAGCCGTTCCGTGTCGGTGAAGGCCACATAGCTGGGGGTGGTGCGGTTGCCCTGGTCATTGGCAATGATCTCTACCTTACCGTGCTGGAACACCCCCACGCATGAGTAGGTGGTGCCCAGGTCGATGCCAATGGCCATTCCCTTAGCAGCAGCCATGGTCTTCCGAGGCCTGAGAAGAAAAAAATGAGATAAAGTTTTGGCAGAGTGCTTTTTTTTTTTTTTTACTTTATTACTTTTTTAATTTAGAGAGACAGATGGAGGACACGAACGAGCAAGGGAGAGGGGCAGAGGAACAGAGAGAGAATCTTAAACAGGATTCACGTTCAGCATGGAACTCAACACAGGATTGATCCCACAATCCTGAGATCATGACTTGAGCTGAAAAAAGAGTTGGATGCTCAACGGAGTGAGCCATCCAGGCACCCTTATTACTTTCCATTGTACTAAAATACACATAATGTGAAATTTACCATCCTAACCATTTTTTAAGTGTACTGTTTAGCAGTAAGTTCATTCACATTGCTGGCCAAACAACCTCCAAAAATCTTTTTATCTTTCAAAACTGAAATTCTATATTCACTAAACAAACCTCCATTCCCCTTCTCTCTCCAGCCCCTGACAACAACTATTCTATTTTCTGTCTCTATGAATTTGATTACTCTAGTTCTTCATAATAATACAATTATACAGTAATTTCTTTTTGTAACTGTTTTTTTTTTTTCACTTAGCAAGATATCCTCAAAAGTTCAAGTATGTGTTACAGCATGTGTCAGAGTTTACTTAAGCCTGAATAATATTAATTATATATATATATAGGGGCATTATATATGGGGCACATTTTGTATATTCATTCCTTCCTTGGACACTTGGGCTGCTTCTACCTTATGGCTATTGAGAATAGTGCTGTCATAAACTCCATGAACAAGTTTATTGCTAGTGTACAACTATTCCAGTCTCTTCTCTCACGGAGAGTGCTTTTTGGACTAAAGTATTCTTAGCGAATTGGAAGTAAGAGGGAGGACAGTTGGCATATATTCTGTTTAATTTTCACAGAGTGTAACTTCATTGTCCTGTTTCTTTATCTGTGATATTTTATTCTGAGATTGTAACTGTCTCCTGCTGAACTAAGATTATCTTATGTTCTGGTCCCTTCACCAGACATTAATCTCCATCTTTCGGTTTAGCTACCTTCCACAACTCCTTTACCCTCCATTAGGCATTAGTTGGCATACTATTGGGCTAGTCTGAAAATGGCTACTAGGAACCTAATCTAACCCTCACAAACTTTCTCAGACGAGATAGAGCGTGACAAGCAATCTCTCCAATCTTCTCTGGAATAAAACTATCTGAAGACATTAACAGATCAGCTCCTCCACTTCTTTCCAGCAGCTCTGACAAATCCCACCCACCTTGACTCCTTACCAAAGGATTCCCCCTTCCCTGATTAGTCAATGCACCCTATAGATTGAAACTACAGAACTTTCCAGCACTTTCTCAAACATGGATCTACTAGTCTTGCCTATTATCATTCCATTTCAATCAGAGCCCTCCTGGCTCACCTATAGTGCCGCCGCCTTCGATCCAGTTTAATAATGTTCCAACTGCGGAGCCCCTGTGCGTGGGGGGCTCCTTTAACATCCAAACGGCGCAGCCGGTGTTCCCCCACCCCCCACCCGCCCCGCCCTGCCCTACAACTTTGAGCGGACTCCGGACTTACCATCCCCTACCATCCCGATTCCTAAATAGCCCATGAGGTCAGAGGCAGCACCCCCATTGTAACGCGTCTGGGGAACCAGCGTCAACATACCCGCCCCCGCCCTGCCTCCGGCCCTGCCAGCCCCTCCCACCTCCTCGCGCCGACCCCCGCCCTCCTCGAAGCTTTGCAAGCCCAGCAAGCCCCAGAAGAGTCTGGAGAGTTCTGGGAGGGGCGGCACCCAGAACGCTGATTGGTCCCAGAAAGCCTGGAGGCAGGACGCGATGCGAAACCGCTGGAATATTCCCGGCCTGGCAGCCCCGCAGAGCTCCGTGATTGGCTGAGGACAGAAAAGGTGGGGCTCGACGAGGCGTTATAAACACAGAGCCGCCCCGTACCGAAAAACAGCAAGCCTGCAGAGAAACCTTCGGGGTTCAGGCGGTGTGCAATTTCCGCAGACCGGCTGAGTCGGGCTCCCCGCAAGTTCGAGTTTGCAGCTTCGGAACAGACCGAGTTCCTCGTCGCGTATCCCGACCGACGTTCACAAAGGCTGAACCTCAGCGCCGGGCAAGGGAGCAGGACACCGACATGGCTAAAACCGCAGCCATCGGCATCGACCTGGGCACCACCTACTCATGCGTGGGGGTGTTCCAGCACGGCAAGGTAGAGATCATCGCCAACGACCAGGGCAACCGCACCACCCCCAGCTACGTGGCCTTCACGGACACCGAGCGGCTCATCGGGGATGCGGCCAAGAACCAGGTGGCGCTGAACCCGCAGAACACCGTGTTCGACGCGAAGCGGCTGATCGGCCGCAAGTTCGGCGACCCGGTGGTGCAGTCGGATATGAAGCACTGGCCTTTCCGGGTGATCAACGACGGAGATAAGCCCAAGGTGCAGGTGAGCTACAAGGGGGAGACCAAGGCGTTCTACCCCGAGGAGATCTCGTCCATGGTGCTGACCAAGATGAAGGAGATCGCCGAGGCGTACCTGGGCTACCCGGTGACCAACGCGGTGATCACCGTGCCGGCCTACTTCAACGACTCGCAGCGGCAGGCCACCAAGGACGCGGGGGTGATCGCGGGGCTGAACGTGCTGCGGATCATCAACGAGCCCACGGCCGCCGCCATCGCCTACGGCCTGGACAGGACGGGCAAGGGGGAGCGCAACGTGCTCATCTTTGACCTGGGCGGGGGCACCTTCGACGTGTCCATCCTGACGATCGACGACGGCATCTTCGAGGTGAAGGCCACGGCGGGGGACACCCACCTGGGTGGGGAGGACTTTGACAACAGGCTGGTGAACCACTTCGTGGAGGAGTTCAAGAGGAAGCACAAGAAGGACATCAGCCAGAACAAGCGAGCCGTGAGGCGGCTGCGCACCGCCTGCGAGCGGGCCAAGAGGACCCTGTCGTCCAGCACCCAGGCCAGCCTGGAGATCGACTCCCTGTTCGAGGGCATCGACTTCTACACGTCCATCACGAGGGCGCGGTTCGAGGAGCTGTGCTCGGACCTGTTCCGGAGCACCCTGGAGCCGGTGGAGAAGGCTCTGCGCGACGCCAAGCTGGACAAGGCCCAGATCCACGACCTGGTCCTGGTGGGGGGCTCCACCCGCATCCCCAAGGTGCAGAAGCTGCTGCAAGACTTCTTCAACGGGCGCGATCTCAACAAGAGCATCAACCCCGACGAGGCAGTGGCCTACGGGGCGGCGGTGCAGGCGGCCATCCTGATGGGGGACAAGTCTGAGAACGTGCAGGACCTGTTGCTGCTGGACGTGGCGCCCCTGTCG
Organism: Puma concolor; assembly: GCF_028749965.1. Lineage (NCBI taxonomy): Eukaryota > Metazoa > Chordata > Mammalia > Carnivora > Felidae > Puma > Puma concolor. Next base: position 31,240,205 of record NC_141671.1, read on the forward strand.
CTGGGGCTGGAGACGGCCGGCGGCGTGATGACTGCCCTGATCAAGCGCAACTCCACCATCCCCACCAAGCAGACGCAGATCTTCACCACCTACTCGGACAACCAGCCCGGAGTGCTGATCCAGGTGTACGAGGGCGAGAGGGCCATGACGCGGGACAATAACCTGCTGGGGCGCTTCGAGCTGAGCGGCATCCCCCCGGCCCCACGGGGAGTGCCCCAGATTGAGGTGACCTTCGACATCGATGCCAATGGCATCCTGAACGTCACGGCCACGGACAAGAGCACGGGCAAAGCCAACAAGATCACCATCACCAACGACAAGGGCCGGCTGAGCAAGGAGGAGATCGAGCGCATGGTGCAGGAGGCGGAGAAGTACAAAGCCGAGGACGAGGTGCAGCGCGAGAGGGTGTCTGCCAAGAACGCGCTGGAGTCGTACGCCTTCAACATGAAGAGTGCCGTGGAGGATGAGGGTCTCAAGGGGAAGATCAGCGAGGCCGACAAGAAGAAGGTGCTGGACAAGTGCCAGGAGGTCATTTCCTGGCTGGACGCCAACACCTTGGCGGAGAAGGACGAGTTTGAGCACAAGAGGAAGGAGCTGGAGCAGGTGTGTAACCCCATCATCAGCGGACTGTACCAGGGGGCGGGTGGCCCTGGGGCTGGTGGCTTTGGGGCTCAGGCCCCCAGAGGGGGCTCTGGGTCAGGCCCCACCATTGAGGAGGTGGATTAGGATCCTTACCTTCCTGACTCATATTTCTTTCCAAGTCGAGGTGACCTGAGGACCTTGCTATCACACTGTATTTTTTCCTACTTCCAGTTTTCTGTTATTTCAATTTGTTCTAAAGTTAGGTTGTAACCTGATAATGTTTGTCTTTATTATTTCCTTGTGATATACTAGTGTTTTTAGTAGAGTTTTTGCCTTGAAAGTAAGTTGGTGCTTTTTTTCCCCTCCTCTGTAAAATGAGCAAACACTGCCACCCTCTGTCCAATTTTGCTTTGTAAACACCGGAAGTCATGGAATGGCTTTTTTTTTTTTTAAACAATTTGTATACTTCATGATGAAAAATAAAATGTTACAAATACAAGTCTATTTTTATTTGAGGGGGGATAGCGGACCTTTCTTGGAATGTCTGAATTTCATAGGCTGAAAAATACAGTACTTCTGAAGAGAGGTACAGTATGAGGAGCTGTGACTTTGGCTATTTATTTTAAGACTTAATTGTAGGTTTTAAATTATATCTGTGCTAGAAAACAAAATTTCAGCTGCCCATTTTTGTGGGTGACACTTTTTTTTAGGAGAAAAGGGGATGGGAGCTGCAAAAATGGTTTTGGGGAGAACTTCTGGGTTAAAGGCACTGTTGAGAGATGTTCACGGTTCTTTACTCTCACACTTAACGTGTGCAGAGCCCTTAATTTGTCACTTCTGAACTGTGAGTCTTAGTCTTTTATTTAAGTTATAAGTTATTTTAGAGGTGTGCAAAACAGCAAAAATGAGATGCAGATTCACACTCTAGGGCTGTAAATGCCAGCTGGGTGACCAAGTGTAAATTATTTAACCTCGATTTGGGTTGTCTCATTTTAAAATATTTTGTCAGAATGACCTCCCTTTTTTTTAACTTTATTTTTTATTTTTTTTAAATTTACATCCAAATTAGTATATAGTGAAGCAATGACTTCAGTAGATTCCTTAATGTGACCTCCCTTTTTTTAAATTAAAATTTTTTCTTAAATGTTTTTGAGAGAGCGATGGAGTGCGAACAGGGGAGGGAAAGAGAGAAAGGGAGACACAGAATCTGAAGCAGGATCTTGGCTCTGAGCTATCAGTGCAGAGCCTGATGAGGCTCCAGCCCACAGACCTCGAGATCATAACCTGAGCTGCAGTCGGTCACTTAACCGACTGATCTACCCAGGCACCCCCAGTACAACTTCACTTTTAAAGATCTAAATCATTTTGAGCAGAAACGTGGCATAGACCAGTAACATTTTTTGCCATGGTCATCCTTGCTGCAGTTATCAAGCGCATGAAGACCAAGATTCTGAGGATTTGGGAGGCATGACAATTGATGAGGAAGCTTGGGGCAAACTGAGGGCAAAATACAGGCTGGCACACAACACTCCATTCCCCAGGTGGAATATGTGTGATACCCCTCAGACACTCCTGGCTACCTGAGAACAAAGGAAAGTGCTTGCCATGGTAATGTGGGAAACTAACAAGTCCTTGAAACTTGCAGAGTCACATGTCTCTAGGAACTACTTGCCTCAATGATAACACTTTGCTGGGGGCGAAAGAGAACTCTAGCTTAACATTATCCCAACTTCAAGGATCCTGTAAGTCTACTTCCTTTATCTTAACTGCCCCAAGATATATGCTGGGAATCATATTCCAAGCTTATGCCCCCCACCCCCCCATATACATCTGAATGGTCTCTTGACTGGGGTTTTATTAAGCGGTAATAAATGGCATTTCCCTAGCAACAGCTAGTCCCTCAAGGTACTGGAAACCTTGCTTCCAAAATTCTTAGAGACTTACTCTATCCCTGACCCCCACCCAACCTGAGGATATAAAATGTTACCAGTCAGGGCACCAGTGCAGCTCTTCCTGCCCATAGGTCCTGTCCCCATGGTTTAATAAAATCACCTTTTTTGCACCAAAGTCCTCTTCAAGAATTCTTTCTTGGTTGTCGGCTCAAGACCACCCCACGGTCACCCTAAATAACTTCATCTATAATGAGGCAAGTTCTGTGCTTCCCCCCAGTAATCTTCAGTAACTTCTATCTCGCCATCTTCTAAATCAGGTGTCCTAAAGTTTTTTCATAGATTAGCATGTGGGAGTGGTCACCTCAACTACATCCAGGGCAAAATTAGCAACAAATGCTGGTTTTTTTCCACACTGCCTGAACACCATTGGCATTGGGTTCCTGTCCGGTTCTAAGTGATGGTTTTACCCTAGTTTTAACAATCAGTAACCTCTTTGTCCTTTTTATGGACAATCTCAAAACCAGAGGAATTTAAGTAAGATCAAATTTAATTAAGAAGGAGAAGGATATGAAAGCTGGGTACAGGATACAACTGGGAAGATCAAGGAAATGGGCTTTCTTCCCATTACAAGCTCTTCCCCAGGGGGTTCTTCCTGCCAGAGCAGTTAGATGTCCTTAACATTTTCTTCAGCCTGATAGAATCTCAACCTCTACCTCCCCCAAACTGAGCCTGGAAAAAACTACTCCAAAATAAAAACAAATTGAAGCTCAAGTTCTGTTTTTCAATAAATCTGCACCCTCTGGGAAAATCAAACATTTTAGGAATTACAAAATATAGGAAGCTCTCCTTGAAAGCTTGTAAAGGAAATGGAATATAGTAAGTTATTTTAGTTCCTGGGCCAATTCTCAAAGGCTTGCTTTGCTCAGAAAAATAGATGAACTATAACACTGTAGCTTCCTATCATAGAATATGGTAAATGTAGTTTTAACTGCAGCAGCAGCAGCAGCAGCAGCAGCAGCAGCAGCAGCAGAAATTGGGTTTGTTAGGGGTTTTTTGTTTGTTTTTTGTTTTCCTGTAACCTGGCAGGTAAGATAGGGAATAAGTAGCTGCAAGCTATTGGAAACATGTTTCTCCGACTTAGTGGTATACTAAAATCAGTGGGGGAAGTTAAAAAAATACTGCTGCCAGGCCTCCACCAGAAGTCAGAATCTTTGGGAGTGGGCTAAGGCATTGTATGGAAGTAAAGCTGTCTGAGTGTTTCTAATGTGCAGCCAATAGTGGAGAAAAATGATCACATCAGAGGCTATTGCTGATTACATTTTTAGAGGGCTGGGGCATGGAAGAGGGAGGAAGGTGTCTGCTAGTGGGAACAGCCCTTGGCGGTAATGGGCTTTCTACAGTGAATGGGAGCCTGAGGCTTGAAAGGCCTAGAAGTGTTGATTCACTGGCAGCAGCAGTGATAGAGGTTAGGGAAATCTCCAAGGACAGTTTGATGGGTCAAAAAAGAGAATCCCTGAGGCTGGGAAGTGGTTCTTTAGGAAGCAACATCAGAATATGGTAATTCAGGGGCACCTGGCTGGCTCAGTCCATAGAGCTTGTAACGCTTGGGGTGGCTGGGTGGCTCAGTTGGTTGAGCATCTGATCTCGCAGTTCATGAGGTCAGGCTCTGCTCTGTACTGACAGCTCAGAGCCTGGAGCCTGTTCAGAGTCTGTGTTTTCCCCTCTCTCTGTACCTCCCCCACTTGCACTCTTTCTCTCTCTCAAAAATAAATGAACATTAAAAAAAATTTTTTTTTAATAAAAATAAAAAGATGAACATTTAACTCTTGATCTCAGGGTCCTAAGTTTGAACCCCATGTTGGATGTAGAAATTACTATAATAAAATAAAAAACAAATTTTATAATGTTTATTTATTCTTGAGACAGAGACAGAGCATGAACAGGGGAGGGGCAGACAGACAGGGAGACACAGAATCTGAAACAGGCTCCAGGCTCTGAGCTGTCAGCACAGAGCCCGATGCGGGGCTTGAACCCACGAAGTGTGAGATCATGACCTGAGCCGAAGTCAGACGCTTAACTGACTGAGCCACCCAGGTGCCCCTAAAAAACAAATGTTAAAAAAAAGAAAAGAAAAAGCCTCCCAAATGTTTTTTTTTTTTTTTTTTTAAATATGAGAATTCATTAGCTACCGGTACACATACACATTTTGGAACTTAAAGCAAAGTCTACTTTGCAACATCAACTGTGGGCAAAACTCAGCCCCTAAGAGTTGAGAAATGTATCAAGTGAACAAGTGAATACTGCAGGATTCTTGGAAGAGGTTTTTCGTTTCTTTTTTATTTTTATTATTTAAAAAATTTTTTAAATGTTTATTTTTGAGAGAGAGAGACAGAGCATGAGAGGGTGAGGAGCAGAGGGAGAGGGAGACACAGAATCCAAAGCAGGCTCCAGGCTGTCAGCACAGAGTTGAACGCAGGACTTGAACTCACAGACTGTAAGATCATGACCTGAGTTGAAGTCGGATGCTGAACCGACTGAGCCACCCAGGTGCCCCTTTACAGCCAACATGGAGATCAAACTCAAGACCCCAAGATCAAGAGTCTCATGCTCTCCCAGCTGAGCCAGCCAGGTGCCCCTTGGAAGAGACTTTTTTTTTTTTTTTTTTAGCAGTTGTATTTTTTATGTTAGAGGAGAGAGAGAGAGCTTTCGTGAGCAGGGGAGAGAGACAGAAGGAGGAAGAGAGACACTCTCAAGCACACCCCATGCTCAGCGTTCAGCATGGAACCAGATGCGGGACTCAATACCACAACCCCAGGATCACTGCCTGAGCCAAAATCAAAGCTCAGAAGTGCTCAACTGACTGAGCCACTCAGGTGCTCCTGGGAAGACATTTTTTTGATGGAAGTCTGAAACCTTGGGGCAAGATGGAAAGATTATTGCAGAAGTAAGAGGATATATTTTCTGCACCCACAATGGCCTTCTTCTGCATTTTAATCTGTGTCCACTGTGCCTAATTATGGGACTTAAGAAGAAGACTGGGGCACCTGGGTGGCTCAGTTAAACATCTGACTCTTGCTTTCAGTTCAGGTAGTGATTTCACAGTTGCTGGGTTTGAGCCCTGCATGGCAGATTCTATGCTGGTAGTGCAAAGCCTGCTTGGGATTCTCACTCTCCCTCGGTCTCTGATCCTTCCCTGCTCGCTCTCTCTCTCAAAATAAATAAACATTAAAAAAAAAAATGATAAGGGGCGCCCGGGTGGCTCAGTCGGTTAAGCCTCTGGCTTTGGCCAGGTCATGATCTCCCAGTTCGTGGGTTCGAGTCCCATGTAGGACTCTGTGCCGGCAGCTCAGAGCCTGGAACCTGCTTCAGATTCTGTGTTTCCCTCTCTCTAGGCCCCTTCCCTGCTTACTCCCTGACACACTCTCTCTCTCAAAAATAAATAAAAATAAAATAAAATAAGACTGATTTTGGGAGTGCCTGGCTGGCTGGGTAGAGCATGTGACTCTTGATCTTGGGGTCATGAGTTTGAGCCCCACCTTCGGTATAGAGATTACTAAAAAAAATGATTTTGTATGATGTGGAACCCCCGACTCATATATTCCTTTCTCATAAAAGATGAAGAGGCCAACATACATCACCAAACACTAACTACATTTATAAATGAGGAGGTATAGAAGGGTCCATCCAGGAAGGTGGGATTTGGGATAATTTATGAGTTGACGGCCTCTTAATAGAGGCCAAGAGCAAATGACCAGATTTCTGGGGGAGAAAAACTAGCAAAGGGAGAACAGGGTCTGGCTGTTGCTACAGCACCCCTATTTGTTTTGCTTCTAACCCTCCTGAGATATATGGTTCTATTTAGAGTGTACTGAACACGTCCACCGTTTCTGGCCAACTCCCAGTCCATGAACTGCTCATAAAGAGGACAGGAAACGAAACTGGGAGTAGTTTCATGGGTATAGTAGGATAAAGTTCTGCAGATAGGTTGCACAACAACGTGATACATTCAACATTAGTGAACTGTACACTTAAAAGGTTAGATTTTTTTTTAAAGTTATCAAATGGTCTATGTTAAAAAACTGTTTATTGTATGTTATTTATATCTTAATAAAGCTGTTAAAAAAAAAAGACACTAAGGTTAATGTGACTGATAGGTCTGCGGGCTGGAGTGGGCGGTGAATTCAGATTTCGCTGGCTAGACAGAACAGGTGACAGTCTCTGAGCGTGACCAGGACCCCGAACTGGTGAGGACGAGGGAGGAGTTACTCCAGCTGGGACTTGTCAGCCCGGGAGGCCAATAAGGAAAAGCACTCAGCTGCGCAGGCTTTCAGCTGCGCAGGCTTCCTGCCGCGCCAGGGACGGTCTCCGGGCCCGGCCGATGGAGAGACGGTCATCTATCTTTTGTTTTTCAAAATTAACAAAATAGGTCTGAATTATTTGCCCGGAAGAGTGTGAAACATTCACTCCTGGCCTCTCTTTCACTTGCTTTATTCTTGCCGTGGGTCGAACAGGCATCGACGAAGATAGCCATGCCCGTCAGGCCCCCGACCCCACGTCGCCATAAATAGCCGGGACTCCGCCATTATAGTTCTCTTTGTGCGTGCACCTGCCTCTGGAGAATGTCTGTGTGCTGTGTTGCGCCGGGGGGGGGGGGGGTGCTGTGGCGCCATCCCCTACGCCAGGGGGAGGCGGCGGCCCCGGCAACCTGCGCTGTCTCTGCCAAGCTTCCTTCGTGTAGGTATCTCGGGTTCCTGTTGGGTGAGGGGACCGCAGTCTCGGGCTGAGCAGGATGAACTGCCATTACAGACTAGAGTTTCTGATGTGTACGTGACGCCATCGTTTGGAACTGACCCAGCCCAGGGCAGGGGGGTACTCGGCTGGGGTCGCCCCTGGCCCCTGCTGACTCATGGGTTTCTTCCCAGGGCCCTGGTCTTCGTAGGCTGGTTCGCAGCGCCACGAGGGTGAGTGGATTGTGCGAGATGGAATGGCTGGCGGTGGCCTTGGGGAAGACGGGGGTGATGATGAACCCAGGTGATTCTGAGTGTCTCGCTGACGCCGTCACCGCAGCGCGCTGACCATCTCCCTCCCCCGGGCTGGGTCTTCCTGGTGCCTGTGCTGGGGAGAAGCTCGTGGCCAGAAAACACAAGTGTGGCCTATCCCTGTGTTTCATTTTTCCACTAGGTGTTTTAAGGTGCTCGCCGTGTGTTACCCTTGAATAAAGGTGAGTATTAGGTGTGAGATTCTTCTCCGTGCTTCTCAGACTGTTTTGATCCCAGAACACTCTTTTCATGGGGTCACTGTGAAGTCTTTTTTTTTTTTTTTTAACGTTTATTTCTGAGAGAGGGAGACAGCATGAAGGGGTGCAGAACCTGATTGATGGCCAGCTCGAACCCATGAGCTGTGAGATCACGACCAGAGCCGAAGTCCCGCGCTTAACCGACTGAGCCACCCAGGCATCCCAATGTTTTATTAATTTTTAAGAGAGCGCGAGTGTGATGGCAAAGAGAGGGAGACCCAGAATCTGAAACAAGCTCCTGGCTCTGAGCTGCCAGCACAGAATCTGATGTGGGGCTTGAGCCCACGAACCCTGAGATCGTGACCTGAGCCAAAGTCTGATATGCCACCCAGATGCCCCTCTTGAACTTTTTAAAAATTTTTGGTAACTTTTTATATATTTGCCTAATTGCGATTAAACCTGCCTCCTTACTGTACATTCTGTATTCCCCAGTGGAGGTTTTTTGGTTCTGTGTGTGTGCACACGCACAATTTTGGATTTTTTTTCACTGTAATTTAACTCTTGAGCTTGCCATCTCTGCACTCTTATTTTGCTGCATCCTTATTTATATTGGATGAAAGACCATTGTCTTTCAGTGTATTACATCGCTTCTCAGAATCGCCTGCCTTCATCCAGGTCTCCCTAAATTGGGAATGATGATTGTCTCAGACTAGAGTCTCTGATGCTGGGCTTGATGTCAAAAATTAAGTTCTGACTCATTTGGAGAACTGGAGGCTTGGGTCTGAGAAGGGGCCAACAGGAGGGCCTTTAAATTTGCTTGTGCTTCTCGATGGTTGTCTTTTTACTTTTCTAGCCTGATTATTCTAGAAGCCTACTTGGGGCAGTGCCCTTTTACAGATCAGTGTCTAATCTGGTGACTGAATGGCTGAAGTTGGGAACTTAGCCTCTTGGAGAAGTGCTGTTGAGACTTCTGGGTCGCCTAGATAGTGGCTCCTGCCACTTGAATCTTTGGGCTGCAATGAGGAGTGAAGAGCCATGTCCTTTCTCCCTGGCTCCTATGGTGAGTACCAGTTTCTCTTCAGCCCCAGAATGGTAATGGTAACTTTCTTGGACCGTTAACATTTCTCTGAGGATATTTGAAACCACGAATCACTCCTGCTTTCTCTACCCACCCAAGTTCATGTTTTAATTCCAGTTGTGTGCGTGTTTCTAATAGATGTTCTTTTATGAATTTCAGGATTTTGCTAACGAGAGGATGTGTCTTATTTGGTGTTGAGCAAATCCTAGGAACTTCATCTAGCTGTCCTGCATTAACCTGTGAGCAGCTTTGAACTTGAGGAAAAAAAACTGCATAGAAATTTTGAGATATTTAAATATCATTCAGACCACTTTGCTTCATTGTAATCAAATACTTGGTCTTGTCAAAAGGATTCTAATAAAATGCTTTAGAGCAAAGTAAAAGTTTGGTTTTTGTATAAGCAAAGCCGTACAAAAAGATTTAGGGAAGTGAAAGGTAACTGAATGAGCATCACAGTTGACATCTAGCTATGTCTCTTCGCAGCTATATACAGGATAAAAACTAGGTTGACGCTAACATTAAGCATTTCTAGGTGGTCTGCCATAGGATTCTAATGGGTTAGATGTACTTAACAAGTAGTGAAGATTTTTAGGATGTCGAAATGTTAACACAGGCACTTAGCTTGCGTTCAGCTCAGGTCATGATCACCGGTTTGTGAGTTTGAGCCCTTCGTCTGGCTTTTTGCTGCGCACCTGGAGCCTGCTTCAGATTCTGTGTGTCTCTCCCCTCCCCCCACTTTGTCTCTTTCAAGAATAAGTATTAAAGTTAAAAACAACAAAACATGGTCACCACTGTGGCTCAGTGGGTTTAGTGCCTGACTTTGCCTTGCGTTATGATCTCATAGTTCGTGGGTTCAGGCTCACTGGTGTCAGCATGGTGCCCACTTTGGATCCTCTGGACCCTTCTCTTTGTCCCTCCCCTGCTTGCACTATCTCCAAAATAAATATTTAAAAAAAAAACCCCATGCCTGTGCTAGTTGCCAGGGGCTGGGGAAAGGGGTAAATGGAGTTTAATGGATATAGAATTTCAGTTTACAAGATAAAGAATTCTGGAGATAGATGGTGGTGTTGGTTGCTTAGTATTACTGAAATGTGTGCTTAAAAATGGTTAAGATGGTAAGTTTTATGTGTAGCCAACCACAGTAAAAATTGGGGAAAAAAGATCCATACTTGGACTATTTCAAAGATGGTTTCCTACCCACCAGCGTGTACAAATTTGTGTTGTTTTAAGATTATATTATAAATTACCCAGTTTCTAGGAGGAGGGCATTTAGGTTTCTAGTCATGCTATAATACCCTGTTGTTTGTACCCATTTGAAGTTGTGTTGTAGAATAATACATTTCAAAAGTAAAATTTGAAAGGGTTTAATAAGCAAAACAATGCATGGTATATTTCATACCAGTTTAGGCTCGTGGCCTCTGTCCATAAGATTGCCTGTCTACCCTATACCTATCATCACTACTCCCAGTTGTAACAGTTTTAGCACGGGTTTGGTTCTATCTATTAACTCATTCTTTGTTTTGGTTTTTAATTTTGAGAGAGTGTGAGTAAGGGAGGGGCATCTCTTTCTTGTTTAATGTTTGTTTTTGAGAGAGAACGGGAGCAGGTGAGGGACAGAGAGAGGGAGACAGAATCTGAAGCAGGCTCCAGGTTCTAAGCAGTCAGCACAGAGCCCCATGTGGGGCTCAAACACAAACTGCGAGATCATGACTTGTACCAAAGTCGGACACTTAACCAACTGAGCCACCTAGGAGTCCCCAACTCCTCTTTAAAACATTTGCTACTGGGGCGCCTGGGTGGCTCAGTTGGTTAAGCGTCTGACCAGCTCAGGTCACGATCTCGCGGTCCATGAGTTTGAGCCCTGCGTCGGGCTCTGGGCTGATGGCTCAGAGCCTGGAGCCTGCTTCAGATTCTGTGTCTCCCTCTCTCTCTCTGCCCCTCCCCCGTTCATCCTCTGTCTCTGTCTCAAAAATAAATGTTAAAAAAAAAAATTGGGGGGGCACCTGGGTGGCTCAGTCAGTTAAGCGGCTGACTTCAGCTCAGGTCATGATCTCACAGTCCGTGAGTTCGAGCCCCATGTCAGGCTCTGGGCTGATGGCTCAGAGCCTGGAGCCTGCTTCCGATTCTGTCTCCCTCTCTGCCCCTTCCCCACTCATGCTCTGTCTCTCAAAAATGAATAAATGTTAAAAAAAAAATTAAAAAATTTTAAAACATTTGCTACTTTAACTTTTACTATTTTAAGTAATCTCTACCTCCAGTGTGGGGCTTGAATTCACAACCCCAAGATCAAGAGTTTTATGCTGTATTAGGTGCCCCTACCTATTAACCATCTTTTAAAAATTACATTTCTTCTGTATTTTCCTACTGAACGTTTCCAGCTTGGCCTCCACCCCTGGAAATTAGCAAAGATTTTTCCCAACCTTTATATTCCTTGATCACCTTTACTAGTTTTATTTTTTTTCTTCCCCAAATTGCCCTGGTTGATACTCTCTGGAGGACAGTTTAGTCTGCAGCTCCCATTGCTATTCTCTGGTAAAGGGTTCCTTGGCCTTGGTGCTTGGCCCAGAATTTGAGGATTAGACCTGTTTAACAGGGACTTGTTATCTAAAACTTGGGTTAAAGTAGGGAATATTTGATTAAAGTTTTTTAAAATCCTTCACTTGGGCTCTTTTGTTTTTAGGACAAGAACAAACTAGCCTGCTAGCAGATAATGTTACTTTTGTGGAGGGGATTGGGACTGGGATGGGGTGAGGGTACGAGGAGACTTTGGCTTTTTTCTCTACAGATTTCTGGGGCGCCTGGGTGGCGCAGTCGGTTAAGCGTCCGACTTCATCCAGGTCACGATCTCGCGGTCTGTGAGTTCGAGCCCCGCGTCAGGCTCTGGGCTGATGGCTCAGAGCCTGGAGCCTGTTTCCGATTCTGTGTCTCCCTCTCTCTCTGCCCCTCCCCCGTTCATGCTCTGTCTCTCTCCCAAAAATAAATTAAAAAAAAAAAAAAAAAAACAAAACAGATTTCTGAATAATTACCTCTAGGAATACACTGCTTTATGATCAGTCCCAAGCACATAATTGTATTTGGCTCTCAGGCATCATTGTGTTTTATCTTCGCAGCCAGCAGATATTTAGTGTTTGGATGTGTGTTAAGCTTTTCATGTGCTTCACTTCATTGAATTCTTAAAACTCAACCTTGCAACTTTGATGTTATCTACCCCACTTCACAGGCAAGGAAAGGCTCAGGATGTTAGATAATTTGCCTAAGGCCAGAGAGTATCGGTCTGGATTCAAATTCCTTTGTTTGTTACACTGGTCACCCAGCTTTAGAACAGTACCAGTAACTGAAGCAAACCTGCCTTTGATTCAATTTGCTTCTAATCCCTGCCACTCAGGAAGCTACCCAGCTGAATTGTGCCTGTATCATTCCCTTCCCTGACAGTAGAGTTTTACATTGAATGTATCTCTAAATGACATACTGGGTTTTGTATCTTTTTGAACTTAATAAATATGGGATAATTGTTCATGTAGTTTTACTGCAACTTGATTTTTTTGTTTGATTCCACCCTCCCATACACATTTCTGTCCATTTTTATTTTGGAAAAAAAGTCCTAAAAACTATGTTGACAGGTGTTTTTGGTAGTATTATATGAGGACATCTGTTTGTAAGTGCATTTAAAAAAAAAAATTTTTTTTTTTTAACATTTATTTTTGAGACAGCATGAGTGGGGGAGGGACAGAGGGAGACACAGAATCTGAAACAGGCTCCAGGCTCTGAGCTGTCCGCACAGAGCCTGACTCGGGGCTCGAACTCAACCGACCACGAGATCATGACCTGAGCCGAAGTCGGCCGCTTAACCGCCTGAACCACCCAGGCGCCACTGTAAGTGCATTTTTTAGGTTAATAGTATCACGATGTATAGGGGACTGGTTAAGATTCTGGAGCAAGACTGATTAACTTTGGCTGGGTTACTTATCCACTCACAATTTTCTCATTTGTCAGTGGAGTACCTACCCTTACAAAGAATTACTAGGTTTATTTAAAAATTTTTAAATGTCTGTTTCTGAGAGAGTGGAAGTGAGGTAGGGGCAGAGAGAGAGGGAGACGTGGAATCTAAAACAGGCTGTAGGCTCTGAGCTGTCAGCACGGGGTGGGGGCTCAAACCCACAAACCACGAGATCATAACCTAAGCCGAAGTTGGCACTTAACCGACTGAGCCACCCAGTCGCCCCAAGAATTATTAGGTTTAAATATATGCAAACGAACTTAAACCATGCCTGGCACATACATGTTAAACCTTATTTAGGTATTACCTACAATCTTACTTGAAATAGCTTAATCATTAATGTGCATAGCCTAGTTGGTACCTCACACACTCATCCTTAGTCCCTGATGGCACTAGTAAGTAGATGGTCAACTTCCTTTCTTGTCCCTAGGGTCTCTAATACATTCTCTTGCCCTTATTTGTTTTTAAGTTTATAAAACTTAAAAAACCAGGGGGTGGGGAGGGGAGGGACAGAGAGAAACAATCTTTTTTTTAAGTTTGTTTTGAGAGAGGGGGAGAGAGCATCCCAAGCAGGCTCCATGTTGTCAGCCCAAAGCCCAACAGGGGGCTGAATCTCATGAAGCATGAGATGACCTGAGCTGAAATCAAGAGGCGAATGCTCAACTGATTGAGCCACCCAGTGCCCTCTTGCCCTTATTTGTGTGATCCAAGTCTTCCCCTGGGTGTTGGGACCCTCCTTCCTGTGCCAGCCCCAGGTTTGGGGTATAAGATGGAGCTATAGCCATGGTGAAGATGGTTATACAGCTTTATTTCAGGCATGGAAATCACGTTTCAGCCTTCTATATCCTTGAGTCCCACAGCGTTCCTCCAGGAGTGATGGTGATTGGTTAAGACTTCTGTCCCAAAACACTCTTTTCTTCATCTCGCCCTCGCCCTCCCCCTACTCTACAAGTGAAGCAACTTCAGAAGTAAACCGTCCTTCCACCTAACCCACTGGCAAGATCTCACAGCTTTCTACAGTTACTCTAAGCAGAGACTGGCCTCTCTCGGCCACTGCAGACGGTGAGCCTCCAGAGCCTAGCCTCTCCAGGCCTCTGATCTCTGGAGTCCTCAGCCACTGGCCATTCTGCTAGCCTCCCCAGGTGACACCTCTTCCTTACCAGTTGCTCAGGCCAGAACACTTGGGAGTCCTCTTGACTTCTTTATGTTATGCGTAATTCTAAACGATACGTTGTTTAGCTGTAAATGGTCTTAAACATTACATACTGTGTATGTATTCTGTGACTTGCCTTTTCACATTATCTTTGAGAGATTAACCCATGTTGGCATGTTAGTTACACCACTGTTGCTACTGACAGAGCCAGCCAAGCTCCCCCCCCCCGCTCCCCACCGACTTGTGTCATTAATCTTATATATGCATGTTAGTTTGAATAGTCTCCCATCCTTACATGCTGTATCCAATTTGTCAGCACCTCATGCTGGCACTACTTTAAAAATAACACCCAAATCTGACTGCATCTCATACCTCCATTACCATTCCACTCTGGTAGGAGCTATCATCAGCTCGCCTACATGATTGCCACAGCCTCCTCACTGGTCTCCTGGCTTCCACCTTTCAGTCTTTTTAAATTTTATTTATTTTATTTTTTCCTATTACAGTCTTATATCCACACAGCAGCCAGAAGTTTCCCTCCAAACCATAACTTGGGACTCGTCTCTCCGCTGCTCAGAATCCTGCAATGGCTCCCATTTCACTGAGAGTGAAAGCCAAAGTCTTTGCAAGGACCATCCAACAAGGTCTTCCCAAGTCTAGCTCTGTTGTCTCTAACCTCATTTCCTACTCTTCACTCTGCTCCAGCCATATAGCATTAAGCCAGGAGCTGGCGGGCACTCTCCTGTCAATGTTCAGGGAGAAAAGATTTTGCTTGCTGGCTGGGGTCAACAACCACATCCCTTGGTCTGTGGGGTAGACTGAAACTTGTGCCATACGAGCTCGTGGATATAATTTGGGTTGTGAGGAAATCCTAGAGCGGAGAAAGAAACTTAAAAACGGTTTTGGACATTGTGGCACCGTGACTTTATATAGTCTATTTGGAAAACGATTTGGCAATACATACTGAGTATGATGCACATTCACTTCAACCCAGTGTTTCCACTTCTGGTAATACACCCTAAAACATACATGCATATAGAAAGATTATGTACACAAAAGTCCTTGGTGGTAATGGGTGATTGTCAGGGTGGGGGGAGGAAACAACCTAAATGTTCTCCAACAGGAAAATGGACATAATTGTGGTATTTTTATACAATATAACAGAGCGTGATGTGTTACATGCAGCGGTGGTATGACTAACGTAGTAGGGTGGATTATTCTCACAAACTAATGTGAAGGGAAAAAAGGCAAGTCACAAAAGAATACATTTGTACATAATGTTTAAAGACATTTACAGCTAGGGGCACCTGGGTGCCTCAGCGAGTGAAGCGTCTGGCTCTTCATCTCAGCTCAGGTCTTGATCTCAGGGCTGTGAGTTCAAGCCCCATGTCAGGCTCTGTGCTGACAGCTCAGAGCCTTGAGACTGCTTGGAATTCTGGGTCTCCCTCTCTCTGCCCCTTTGCTACTCAAGCTGTGTCTCTCTGTCTCAAAAATAAATAAACATTAAAAAATTAAAACACAAACAAGTTTACAGCTAAACTATTGCTTAAAGTATAGTAAAAGAAATGCATAGGATTGCTAAATACTAAATTCCACCTAGTAGTTACCTGGGCTGTGACAAGGGGAGGAGTAGAGAGTGTGATGTAGTCAGAGCAGTGTACATGGGAGCTCATTGTATAGTTTTTCATATTTTTGTATGTCTGAATTATTAATAAAAACAGTTTGGGACCTATGACTCCTGAAGGGCTGAGCAAGGGCAATAGCTAAGTCACTCTCCAGGGACACCTGCAGATTCTGAAGCTCACACATGGAGCTCCCTTGGAAACCATCCAAAATGAGCTAGTCAAAAACACTGGCATCCGCGCCAACAGGAACAAATCAGCAGGCTCAGTAACAGGACTTTATAGCTAAGCAACTCAAAGAACAGCATGTGTGAAGGCTGAAGTTGTATTGCTGGTGGGAGTGCAAACTGGTACGGCCACTCTGGACAACAGTATGGAGGTCCTTCAAAAAGTTAAAAATAGAACTACCCTATGACTCAGCAATTGCACTACCACGTATTTATCCTTTATCGAAGAGATAAAGAATTTAATCTGCTGTGCCAAACAGGGTATTACAAAGAAAGAGCAAGTGGATTTAAATTAGAAACAAACGAGGGGCGCCTGGCTGGCTCATTCAGAAGAAGCATGTGACTCTTGATCTCGGGGTTGTAAGTTGGGGTCCCATGCTAGGTACAGAGATTACTTGAAAATAAAATCTTTATATATTTTTTTAAATAAAAAAATGAGACAAATAGAAATTCTAAAATTGAAATAAGCAAGTACCTAAAGCATAATAAACAACAGAACAACTGAACAGCAAATTAGTAAGTGGAAGGAGAAATCCATAATGTGGAGCAGAAAAAATGAGTGAATAATTTGAAAAGGAAGTTAACATGAAGGATGTAATGAGATGCTCCAACCTTTGGCATTGTTTGTTTAGAGCTGCCCTCACCTTGTTGGCTTGTTACAAATGCCACAGCCAGAACAGCTCTGCCCAGTGGCACATGGGGGCATGTGGATTTCAGCAGCTCAGGGCCATCTGTTAGTTTATTGTAATATTTCTTGTCCGTTAATCCTGTCCCACTTTTCCATGATTATCTTGTGGTTGCTGTGTTATTTCCCAAAGAGGAAGGAAACAGGCTGTCCCTTTAAAGTACTTGCTGACTGCTAAATGTTATTGCTGGCAGTCAGGTGAATCAGGTGGAAGTATGTCACATGCTAGGCTAACTATTGCCTGGCATTAACCCACTGAATTCTAAAGAATGTCGCAAAGATAGAGATGTGACCAATAAACCCCAGTTATTTGCTGACATCAGGTAATAAACTGGGGCTGGGGGTGTGGGAGCTGTTTCTAAAGGGTCTTGTGACTCTGGATCAGGGAGCCTCCTATTTTCTAGCAGCTTACAGAGTGGCTGTGCTCCACGCCAGGTTGTTTTCTTCTAAAGGAGACCAAGCAATTGTTACAAAAACTAGTGTTTAAACCTTTTATTATGAAAGTCTTTTTTAAGTTTATTTCTTTATTTTGAGAGAGAGTGTGAGAAGGGGAGGGACAGAGAGAGGGAGAGAGAATCCCAAGCAGGCTCCACGCTGTCAGGACAGAGCCCAGTGTGGGGTTTGAACCCACGAACCTCGAGATCATGACCTGAGCTGAAACCAAGAGTTGGGAGTTCAACTGATTAAGCCACCCAGGTGCCCATTAAACTTTTTTTAAAAGTAAGTTCTATGCCCAATGTCGGGCTCAAACCTACTACCCTGAGATCAAGAGTCGCACGCTCTACTGACTGAGCCAGCCAGGTGCCCCTGAAGTTTTTAAACCACAATGAGATACCACCTCACACCTGTCAGAATGGCTAACGTTAACAACTCAGGCAACAACAAATGTTGGTGAGAATGCAGAGAAAGAGGATCTCTTTTGCATTGCTGGCGGGAGTGCAAACTGGTGCAGTCACCCTGGAAAACAGTATGGTGGTTCCTCAAAAAGTTAAAAATAGAACTACCCTATGACTCAGGAATTGCACTACTAGGTATTTATCCAAGGGACACAGGTGTGCTGTTTCAAAGGGGCACATGCACCCCAATGTTTATAGTAGCGCTACCGACAATAGCCAAAGTATGGAAAGAGCCCAAATGTCCATCCACGGATGAATGGATAAAGAAGATGTGGTATATACGTACAATGGAGTATTACTCAGCAATCAAAAAGAATGAAATTTTGCCATTTGCAACTACATGGATAGAACTAGAGGGTATTATACTAAGCAAAATTAGAGAAAGACAAAAATCATATGACTTCACTATATGAGAACTTTAAGATACAAAACAGATGAACATTAAGGGAAGGGAAGCAAAAATAATATAAAAACAGGGAGGGGGACAAAACATAAGGGACTTCTTTTTATAATTAACAGCTTAATGTTTAACAGGTTCTTTCTGTATTTTTCTTTTTTTTAAATATGAAATTTATTGTCAAATTGGTTTCCATACACCACCCAGTGCTCATCCCAACAGGTGCCCTCCTCATTGCCCATCACCCACTTTCCCCTCCCTCCCACCCCCCATCAATCCTCAGTTTATTCTCAGTTTTTAAGAGTCTCTTATGGTTTGCCTCCCTCCCTCTCTAAATTTTTTTTCCCCTTCCCGTCCCCCATGGTCTTCTGTTAAGTTTCTCAGGATCCACATAAGAGTGAAAACATATGGTATCTGTCTTTCTCTGTATGACTTACTCCACTTAGCATAACACTCTCCAGTTCCATCCATGTTGCTACAAAAGGCCATATTTCATTCTTTCATTGCCACGTAGTACTCCATTGTGTATATAAACCACAATTTCTTTATCCATTCATCAGTTGATGGACACTTAGGCTCTTTCCATAATTTGGGTATCGTTGAAAGTACTGCTATAAACATTGGGGTACAAGTGCCCCTATGCATCAGCACTCCTGTATCCCTTGGGTAAATTCCTAGCAGTGCTATTCCTGGGTCATAGGGTAGGTCTATTTTTAATTTTCTGAGGAACCTCCACACTGTTTTCCAGAGCAGCTGCACCAGTTTGCATTCCCACCAACAGTGCAAGAGGGTTCCTGTCTCTCCATGTCCTCTCCAGCATCTATAGTCTCCTGATTTGTTCATTTTAGCCAAGGACTCTTAAATACAGAGAAGAAACAGAATTGCTGGGGGGGGGGGGGGGGGGTTGTGGGTGGGGGATGGGCTAAATGGGTAAGGAGGCATTAAGGAAGACACTTGTTGGGATGAGCACTGGGTGTTATACATAGGGGATGTATCACTGAAAACTACCCCTACAATCATTATCGCATGGTATGCTAGCTAACTTGGATGCAAATTAAAAACAAACAAGGGCACCTCAGTGGCTCAGTCTGGTGAGCGTCGGGCTTCAGCTCAGGTGATCTCACAGTTTGTGGGTTCGAGCCCCGCATCAGGCTCTGTGCTGCCAGCTAAGAGCCTGGAGCCTGCTTGGAATTCTGTCTCCTCTCCCTGCCCCTCCCCCGCTCATGCTGTCTCTCTCTCTCTCTCTCTCCTTCAAAAATAAATTAAAAACATTAAAAAAAATTTTTAAAAACAAAACAGAAGGAAGAATAGTACAAAGAACACCAATACACCCACATCTAAATCCAACAATTGTCAGCATTTTTCCATATTCAAAAAAATATGTCTCTATATATAAAATTAGGGATGCATAGCTGGCTTGGCCAATAGAGCATGCGATCTTGATCTTGGGTTCACTGAGTTCAAACCCCATGTTAGGCCTAGAGCTTACTTTTTTTTTTTTTTTTAAATGTTTATTTGTTTTGAGAGGTGGAGAGGGACAGAGAGAGAATCCCAAGCAGGCTGCATGCTGTCAGCCCAGAGCCAGATGCAGTGAAATCATGATCTGAGCCGAAATCGAGAGTGGGTTGCTTAACCGACTGAGCCACCCAGGTGCCCTGGGCCTAGAGGTTACTAAAAAAAAAAACAAAGAGGGGCACCTGGGTGGCTCAGTCGGTTAAGTGTCCAACTTCAGCCTAGGTCATGATCTCACAGTTCATGAGTTCGAGCCCTGCAACAGGCTTTGTGCAGCCTGCTTCAGATTCTGTGTCTCCCTCTCTCTCTGCCCCTCCCCTGCTCCTGCTCTGTCTCTGTCTCTCTCTCAAAAATAAACATTAAAAAAATTTAAAAAAAAGAAAATTAATATATACATTAAAATATATGTGTATATGTGTGCACATGTGTGTATATATACACATTTAGCAGGTTCATTTCAAAGTGAATTATCATGACATTTTATCTCTACCTCAACATGCATGTCCACAATGTAAGGCATATCCACTATACTGTTATCATACCTAAGGAAATTGGCAATAATTCATCCTTTTACTTATACTTGATATTCAAAGTTTTCCAACTGTTCCCCAAATGTCTTTTATGGCAGGTTTTTTTTTTTAATGCTTACTATTTTTTTTTTTTTTAGATTTATTTATTTTTGATTGACAGAGACAGAGCACGAGCGGGGGAAGAGCAGAGAGAGAGGGAGACACAGAATCCAAAGCAGGCTCCAGGCTCCAAGCTGTCAGCACAGAGCCCAACACGGGGCTTGAACTCACAAACTCATGCGAGATCATGACCTGAACCAAAGTCGGACGCTTAAGCTACTGAGCCACCCAGGCGCCCCTAATGCTTATTTGTTTTTGAGAGAGATAGAGCATGAACAGGTGAGGGGCAAAAGAGAGGGAGACACAGAATCCGAAGGAGGCTCCAGGTTCTGCACCATTAGCACAGAGCCCGACTCGGAGTTCGAACTCACGAACCACGAGATCATGACCTGAGCCCAAGTCAGATGCTTAACCAACTGACCCACGCAGATGCTCCCAGTTGTTGTTTTTTAAAGAGCCAGTATCCAATCAAGGATCAAACACTTTATTTTATGTTACATCTTTTGATTCTAGAATACCCTTCTCTTTTCTCCTTTCTGGGGGCATTGATCTTTCGAAGGGACTAGGCCAGTCATCCAGTCATCTTGTAGAGTATTCCACGTATTGGCTTTGTCTAATTGTGCCCCCTGGGTGTCTTTAACTTGTTCCTGGATCTCCTCTGTATTTTCTTTAAACTGGAGGTTGCCCCTAAAGGCCTACTTAGAATGTGGTTACATAGTCTGGCCAAGAACACTTCACTTGGCTGTATACAACCACAGATATTTATTCCCTCACAGTTCTGGAGGCCAGAAGTCTACAACAGTTTCATTGGGCCAAAATCAAGTTGTCCACAGGGACTTGTACCCTCCAGAGACACTAGGAGAGAAGCCATTGCTTGTCTCTTCCAGCTTCTGGTAGCTGTTGGCATTTCTTGTGACTTGTGGTCACATCACTCTAATCTGCCTCTGTGTCACACTGCCTTCTCTTCACTCTGTGTTCATTGAATCTTCCTCAGCTTTCCATATATATGTATATATATATACATAATATATATATATATATATATATATATACATAATATATATATATATATATATATATATATATATATATATATATATATATATATATATATATATTCCATTTAGGGCCCACCAGATAATCCAGGATAATCTCCCCATGTCAAAATCCTTGATTTTTTTTTAAGTTTATTTACTTATTTTGAGAGAGACAGAAACAGCGCAGGTGGGGGAGGGGCAGAGAGAGGGAGAGAGAGAAAATCCCAAGCAGGCTCCACACTGTCAGCACAGAGCCCAATGTGGGGCTCCAATCCACGAAGCCACGGGATCATGACCTGAGCTGAAACCAAGAGTCGGATGCTTAACCAACTAAGCCACCCAGGTGCCCCTCAAAATCCTTGATTAGATTACACCTGCAAAGATTCTCTTTTTCCCTAGAAAGGCAGCATTCCCAGGTTCCAGGGGCTAGGATGTGGATATTCTTTTAGGGGGTCATTTTCAGTTTACCACATGCTATGTACTTCACAGGACCTAGTATCAGGGGGATCATACCTACATGTCCCATTCTGGTTTTTGTTTGTTTGTTTGTTTGTTTGTTTGTTTGTTTTGTTTTTAAAGTAGGCTCCATGCCTGATGTGGGGATTGAACTTACAACCCTGAGATCAAGAGTCATATGCTCCACTGACTGAGCCAGCCAGGCACCCTCTATGTGTCCCATTCTTCTTCTTTTTTTTTTTTTTTTCCTTTTTAAGTTTATTTATTTATTTTGAGAGAGAGAGAGAGAGCATGCATGTGTGCATGCTGGGGAAGGGCAGAGAAAGGGAGAGAGAATCCCAAGCAGGCTCCATGCTGTCAGTGCAGAGCCCTTAAGCAGGGCTTGATCCCACGAACCATGAGATCATGACCTGAGCTGAAATCAAGAGTCAGACACTCAACTGACTGAGCCACCCTGTGACCTCATGTGTCCCATTCTTGATCTCAGCTTGGTTGCCCAGTTAAAGTGGTGACCCCTAGATGCCTTCATTGTTGAGGTACTCTCCCTGCTTGTGATTGGTGCCAAAAAACGAAAATCCATATGAACGAATATTCAGTTCTCTATCAACCTTTAGCCTAATGATTTTAGCAACCACTGAGGATCTTGAGGGGGGAAGTGTTCCCTGACCCTTGTAGGGTCCCTGGCTGGGTCTGAAAATTAAGACAAATTAGCAGGAAAGAAGCATACAAATGTACTTAATATAAGCTTTACATGACACTGGAGCCTTCACATGGAAATGAAGACCCAGGGACATGGTGAAACCTACTTGCTTTTCTGTGGGACTGAACAAAGAGGCAGTTGTGGGAAAATGACCAAACTGTGGGGAGGTGACAGGAAATCAGAATAATTTTAACAAGGTCTCAGTGTAGCATTCACTGAGTCTCAGCCTCTTGTCCTTGAAAATGAGAATGTCTTCCTTCCTCTGGCTAAAGGGAGGGCAACTCTCACATGGGAGGTTTATCTCCTGCTTTCAGGAAGAAAAAGGAAGGCCAGAGGGCTCTTTTTGCAGTTGTCGTTTCTCAAGTGCTCTTAATACAAAATAATCAACATGCCAAGGCAGCATGTTTTGGGGTGATGTGCTCTGAACTCCTTCACCTGAGTTATTTCATTCGTTTGCAAAATGATGATCTAATTTGATTATTATTCCTACACTTATTAGATGATATTGTGCTGTAAAATAAGTAATAAATAACATCTCATCAACTGATATTTTGTCTAACTTGAATTACTTGTTCCTGCTGAAAAGGCAGGATAAATGATTCATTCTTTTCTTTTATTTATAGTATTATATGTGTAAGGAGTTGGTATAAAAGTCTCTTCCAATGATGGTAAATGAATTCCCTCTCTTTTTTGTATACATGACTCCAGTGAAATTGCCCTGTGGTCCCCTTTGACCTTATCAAATGCCTTGCTGATACCCAGACATGCTAAGACACTGTCCTCCCCTAATCTCCGCTTTTAAAATTGTGGCCAGTGAGGGGAGCCTGGCTCACTCAGTCAGTTAAGCATCTGCCTGCCTCTTGATCTCAGCTCGGGTCATGATCTCACAGTTTATGAGTTCTAGCTCCATGTCAGGCTCTGGGTTGACAATACAGAGCCTGCTTGAGATTCTCTCTCTTCCTCCCTCCCTCCCTCCCTCCCTCCCTCCCTCCCTTCCTCCCTCCCTCTCTCTCTCTCTCTCTCTGCCTCTCCCTCTCTCTCTCTCAAAATAAATAAATAAACTTAAAAAAAATATTGTTGCCAGTGAAATGCTGTTGGGGTTGGCATGACAACCTCAGCAAACCCATGATAGTTCCTGGATATTGCTTGGGCTCCTGCCTCCAATAGTAGTAAGGGCATCTCAACATCTCCAGGGGGTTAATTTTTTTTTAACATTTATTTATTTTTGAGACAGAGAGACAGAGCATGAACGGGGTAGGGTCAGAGAGAGAGGGAGACACAGAATCTGAAACAGGCTCCAGGCTCTGAGCTGTCAGCACAGAGTCAACACAGGGTTCGAACTCATGGACCGCGAGATCATGACCTGAGCCAAAATTGGACGTTTAACTGACTCAGCCACCCACGTGCCCCATCCAGGGACTTAAAAATAAAAGAACCTGGGGCTCCTGGGTGGCTCAGTTGATTAAGTGTCCAACTCTTGATTTCAACTCAGGTCATGAGCTCATGTTTTGAGAGATTGAGCCCCACATCAGGCTCTGGGCTTACAGTAGGGAGTTTGCTTCGGATTCTCTCTCTCCCTCTTCCTCTGCCCCTCCCCAACTCGTGCTCTCACTCTGTATCTCTCAAAATACATAAATAAACTTAAAAAAATATTATTAAAAAAAGTAGTAATAACAAATAACAGAATCAAGATCTATAGATGGCAAACAATACATGTCCCTTAAACTGGTTAATTGATAGGAACATAACAATGTTAGATGGGCTTAAGATACTGAGGCAAAAAGCCAATTATCTATATATTATATATACAGTGTATATAATAATTATGTATAGTTTATTACTATTACTTTTTATTTTACTTTTAATTTTTTTTAACGTTTATTTATTTTTGAGACAGAGAGAGACAGAGCATGAACAGGGGAGGGTCAGAGAGAGAGGGAGACACAGAATCTGAAACAGGCTCCAGGCTCTGAGTGGTCAGCACAGAGCCCAACGCGGGGCTCGAACTCACAGACCGCAAGATCATGACCTGAGCCGAAGTCAGACGCTTAACCGACTGAGCCACCCAGGTGCCCCTACTATTACTTTTTAAAAGTAAGCTCTAGGCCCAAGGAGGGGCTTCAACTCATGACCCAGGCAGCCAGGCACCCCTAATTATGTACAGTTTAAAGAAGACTAATAACATGTATTATCACTGAACTTAAGATCCAGTGCCGCTAAACTTGTGGCTTGCAAATTTGGAGGCCACAGAGAATGTGATTTCTGGTCCCAATCCCACAGGAGTATGAACTTCTCTTAGGAGTTTTCCAGACACGCTTCCCCCACCTGAATCCAGAACAAAGATGGAGGCCAGTTCACCCACTGAAGATACTTGGTTTACAAAAAGAGGCAGCCAGCTTGTGAGCTGTAGTTTGCCAATTTGGTTTTTAGAAATATTGCCTTCAAATATTATTTATCTTGATTCCCGAGTTTTTTGGTGTTCCCTTAAGTTACGCACCCAAAGTACAGTCCTGCTTTGTTGGGGGTAAAGGAGGGGGCAGGAAGAACGTTCTTGTTTAATTTCTAGTCCTCCTCAGGCCCCTGGCTTTATCTTTGGACTGCAAATCTGAGGTCCACTGAAACCCCGATTTTGGCACTGAGCATTGGCTGATGTCCCCAGGGCAAATGGAGCCTCCAAGTCCACTTGATTTTCTGGATTCTTGCTTTCTATTATTTATGGTTTGTGAAGATCCCTTACTTTTGTGTTGGCTAAGCCTTACAGTAAAAATGTGGGTTTTTTTTTTTAAGTTTATTTATTTTGAGAGAGGGTGTGTGAATGGGGGAGGGACAGAGATATAGAGAGAGAGAATACCAAGCAGGCTACATGGAGCCCCATGCAGGGCTCAAACTCAGGAACCACAAGATCATGACCTGAGCCTAAACCAAGAGTCAGACACTTAACCAACTGAGCAACCCAGGCACACCTGACCTTTTCCCACTGTTTTAAGGGCAGCCTGAGGACTGGGAGAGAGAGCCCAGAGTTGGTTCAATTCTGAGCCAAGACGCTGGGGAGGGCTGAGAGTGTGTGAGGGGAGGCAGCTGTGCTAGGGGTGGGCTCCATGCTAGAATATGGCTGCTTACCTAGGAGGCACTCCACCAGGCTTCAGTCTCGAGTCAGCTCCATCCCATTTGTACAGATAAGCACTATAGCTTCCTCTTCTAGCTTCCTGACATTCCTTCCGATTCCCCTTTTACGTTAAAAGAAAAAAAAAAAGCCAACAAAAAGTTCTTCTACCCTTTCTGCACACTTGACATTTGTTCTAATCCTGGTTTTCAAACTTGAATGTGCGTAAGTCCCCTGGAGAGTTAATACACTGATTGCTGGGCCCCACCCCCAGAGCTTCTGGCTCTGTAGGTCTTGGTGTAGGGGTGGCTTTGGGGTTCTGGACAGGGGGGCAGTCAAGCATTTCTAACATGTTCCCAACACGTTCCATCTGGGACGACACTAGCTCCTTACCCACCTAGATTTGTCTTTCCTCCTGTATGAGGCACCCACCATGTGCCATCTGTTGTGGCGGGTATTCAAGATGGGGTGCCTGGCTGGCTCAGTCAATAGAATCTTAATCTCGGGGTTGTGAGTTCGAGCTCCATATTGGCTGTAGAGATTAATTAAGAAAATAAAACTTAAAAAAAAAAGATGCTTGGGTAAACAGGTAGGTTTCAAAACAGCAGGTTAACCCTGCTAGCTTTAAGGGTTATTGGTTTCTTTAGACATAAATTCTTCCTACTTAGTTTCTCTTTTGAGATCTTTTCTACAGTGTTTTGAAGTTTATTCTTTCTGAGTCTAGGCTAAATGTCTAAGAGAAAGTTTCCGAAAGTGCAGTCTAAAGACCCCAGCATCAGCCTCTCCTGCAGTTCCTGTTAAAATGCGAGGTCCCAGGGGCGCCTGGGTGGCTCAGTAAGCTGAGCGTCCAACTTCGGCTCAGGTCATGATCTCACAGTTCATGAGTTCGAGCCCTGCGTCGGGCTCTGTGCTGGCAGCTCAGAGCCTGGAGCCTGCTTCGGATTCTGTGTCTCCCTCTCTCTCTGCTCCTCCCCTGCTCACACTCTGTCTCTCTCTCTCTCAAAAATAAATAAAGATTAATTTTTTTTTTTTTTTAAAAATGCGAGGTCCCAGACCCTTACTAGAATACTGAACCTGAAGGTCTGGGGTGGGGCCCAGGGCTCTGCCCCACCCACTCCTGGGGAGAATCCTCTCTCAGCTGAGGGTTGGTGGCTAAGAAGGAACATGGTCACTCTTCACAAGCCTTCTGCCATGTCTACTTCATGACACAATAGCTCATGGGTCAGACATTCATGGCATCATTTCCTCTCTTTCTTCCAGTATTTCTAATAAAGTTGTTTAGCAAGACTTTGTCAGATGTGCAATTTTTAGTGGTATTAGCAGATGTCCCAACTGCTGCAGATGCCACCCCCTTAATTCTTCCAATGCCATACCTATTTCGTGATCTGCATTAGAGAAGCAGAGCCTGGGGGCACCTGGGTGTCTCATTACGTTAAGTGGCTGACTTCGGTTCAGCTCATGATCTTGAGGATTGTGAGTTGGAGCCCCATGTCGGGCTCTGTGCTGACAGCTCAGAGACTGAAGCCTGCTTCGGATTCTGTGTCTCCCTCTCTCACTGCCCCTCCCTTGCTCACACTCTGTTTCCCTCTCCCTCAAAAATAAAAATAAACTTAAAAAAAAAAAAAAAGAAAGAAAGAAAAGAAAAGCAGAGCCCTACAACCAAGCTGCCCAGGGTTCTCTTTTCTTTTTTCCCTCATATATCCCCCTGCTTCCGCCTGCCAGCCAGAGATTCTTCCTCTCTGTCTCCTGTGTGGTTGGTAACAGTGTGATTTACTGGCCAAGTCAAAGTATTACATCAGTTTACTCACAACTGGCAAGGAAAAGGGGGAAATTAAGCATTTACCCTGCCTTTCCCTACAAACCATGCTTCAGGGTAATCCAACAGCCTTGATGAGGGACAGCTCTTTTTTTTACCGAAGAATTCCAGGTAACAAATGGGGTAGAAATAATAGAATTTAAAAATCAACATTTCACAACCCCTCAAAATAATTGATTCAGGCAAAACCCACCTGTGAATGAAATTGACAGTTGGAAGGTTGTTGGGGGAAACTTACAAAGGAGGGGTCAGGCTGTGGCCATCTGAACCCACTGCTCAATCTCAGCTTTACTCTGAGAGGGAGGGGCAGACAGTACTTGCCCCCCACCCCCCAGGAAGCACACAGCACCTGTGAAGGATCTTGTCCCACTGACCACCCCCCCTCCCCAGATGGAATGGGAAGCCAAATCTTCAGGTTTGATCATTGGAAATGTGAAAGATAGACGAAGGAGTTAAATGACACTCTGAGGAAGCTGACAAATCAGAGTGGAATGTTCTATAGGATGAATGCCTTTATTTCTGCATAGGTGTTATCAAGAAAAACAAAGAGGAGAGGTGGGACTATTGATCAACCTAGGTTTAAGTCACATCAAAATAAAATGTACAGGGTTTCAGGGTGCCTGAGTGGCTCAGTCGGTTAAGCATCCAATTCTCAATTTCAGCTCATGATCTCATGGTTTGTGGGTTGAGCCCCGCATCTGACTCTGCACTGGCAGTGCAGAGCCTCTCTCGCTCCTAAACATAAATAAAATAAAAAAAAAAAAAAAGGAAATACGTAGGTTTTTTGGATCCTGATTTATTTTATTTTATTTTATTTATTTTATTTTTTGAGAGAGAACAAGCAGGTGAGGGGCAGAGAGAGACAGAGGGAGACACAGAACCCAAAGCAGGCTCCAGGCTCCAAACTGTCAGCATAGAGCCCTATGCGGGACTGGAACTCACAAACTGTGAGATCATGACCTGAGCTGAAATCAGCTGCTCAACCGACTGAGCCACCCAGGCACCCCTGGATCCTGATTTGAACAAATCAACTATAAATAAGACATTGAGACATTTGATGAAATTTGCACATTGACTGGGTATTGGATGATACCAGAGTTAATGTTACGGGTGTGCAATGGCATTATGGTTACATAATAAAATGTTCCATTTTAAAGGGTGAGATGCACACTCAAGAATGTAAGGGTGGAGGCACCTGGGTGGCTCAGTTTATTGAGTGTTTGACTCGATTTCAGCTCCGCTTATATTTCAAGGTCGTGGGATCCTTGTTGGGCTCCTTGCTGAATGTGGAGCCTGCTTAAGATTCTCTCTCCCTCTGCCCCTCTCCCCTGCTCTTGTGCGTGCACTTTCGCTCTTAAAAAGAAAAAAAAAAAAAAAGGAAAAAAGGTAGGGATGAATGTCACAAGGTCTGATATTTGCTTCAAAGTATTTCAACAAAGAGGGGTGCCTGGGTGGCTCAATTGGTTAAGCATTTAACTCTTGGTTTTGGCTCAGGTCATGATCTCACAGTTTGTGGAATCAAGCTCTGCGTCAGGCTTGGTGTTAACAGTGCAAAGCTGGCTTGGGATTTTTCTCTCTACCTCTCTCTCTCTCTCTCTCTCTCAAAAAAAAAATCAAAGTGAAAAAGAAAAAATAAGAAGCAAACGTTGGATACATAGGGTGTACACGGGGTTCATTAACCCATTTTCTCTACCTTTGTTTTCACAAATGTCTGTAAGTCAAAAAATTAAAGTATTACATTATTGACCACAAATTCTGGATAAAATATAACAAAATTAAATTACACCATATCCTCATATACAGTGAGATTATTCCATTTTTTCACTTTTTCTGATGGAATGAATTATCCTAACATTTCTTAGAGAAGGAAGTTGAAAGTAAAATAAACTGCAACTGTATGTCAATGTGACCCTTATTCCTCAGTCTTTGACATTCTTTCATTTTTTAAAATTTTTATTGAGGGAGAGGGGGGAGGGGTAGAGGAAAAGGGAGATTTTTTTTTTTTTTTTTTTTTTGAGAGAGAGAGAGAGAGAGAGAGAGAACATGAGCAGGAAAGGAAAGGAAACAGAGAGAGGAGAGAAGAATCCCAGTCAGGCTCCACATTGTCAGCACAGAGCCCAATGTGGGGTTTGAACTCATGAACCATGAGATCATGAACTGAGCTGAAACCAAGAGTCAGGATGCTTAACCAATTGACCCACCCAGCGCCCCCTGAGTCTTTGAGATTCGGACCACCAAAGCTTATGTAGGCATTGTATTTTCTTTCCACATGGAGTAAAGGCATGGCTCTTCCACTCATCTGTTCTTTTAATAGCATCTGCCTTAGGATGGTGCTATTTTCTCA
This sequence comes from Puma concolor, assembly GCF_028749965.1. Lineage (NCBI taxonomy): Eukaryota > Metazoa > Chordata > Mammalia > Carnivora > Felidae > Puma > Puma concolor. Next base: position 31,269,567 of record NC_141671.1, read on the forward strand.
GGTAAATTGTCACAATGCTTATTTCTCTGCTGGGCTGAGCTGGCCTGGGAAAGGCTTTCCATCTGCATTTCACACACCTGCCCCCTGGCTTGATGGAAGACAGTATCCCACTCCATCTCAGATATAAAACAGAGCAGATTGCTTAATATCTCATGGGGCTCCCCCTGCTACTCCTCATGACACCTATGAAGATGAATCTGTTTTTCTGTGATGAGGAAGATGTGAAAGGGAAAAGAAGATTTAACTGCCAAAGTGCTGCAACTTTCATGGGCAACAGCAGCTTCTTCCACAGAGCTCATTCCCAGCCTCTTACAAGTGTACGTGAAGAACACGCATCTGCATGGACAGAACCACAGAGACATTACAAGTGCTCACTCTCCTTCATTAAAAACGTTAAGTTACAAATAGTTCAATTTATAAATAGTCTAGGTGGGTGGCGCACCTAGTTCTTTACCCTGAATCCAAATATTGCCCTTACAGTACTTTCACCAACCTGCTCCATAGCCAGTATCTTACCCTAAAGAGGAAGCTCAGCCTTCCCCAATTCCCTGAGTCCAAATATATCCAATTCCACAGGCCTACCTAACCCCGCCTAAAAAAAGGACCAATCACTGCCCTAGGAAGGCAGAAGGGGGTAGGGGGCCAGAGCCAGCAATGATGTGGAAGGGATGTGCTCCCAAGTGAGGGCAGGACACCCCGTGTGGAAGAAGCCAGGCTTGTAGTCCTAAAAGAGTGACTTCCCTGTCAAAGAGAAATCGATTTTGCAAAAGGCTACAGTCTACAGGCAGGTGGAACTGTCTTTTAGGCACCTCTAGCAGACCCGCTACGGGCCCATGGTTCTGAAGGCTGAGTCCAGGGCCTTCTACTCTGGTGTCAGGTGTGCAGCTCAGAGTGTCCCATACACGCTGACTTTGGCCAGGGAGATGCTCTCGGTGTACTGATTCCGGCCTTTCTCATACAGGACGTAGAGCTGGGGGGCCTGGTCCTTCCCGCCCACGTTGCCCTCCAGGGCTGCCAGTGAGGAGTAGCCACTGGGGCCTGGCCACAGCTGGACTGTCTCTTTCCGCCATGATGTACCATTGCTGAAACTCCAGCGCAGGGTCAGGTTCACTCCTGGGGAGGGCAGCAGAGTCAGAAAAAGGAGGGTCTGTGGCCACACCTTCTCTAGATAAAAGGGGCTCCCCTGACGACCCCCCCCCCCCAACAGACACTCACGGAACTCTGGATGGGCTGGATTGGAGAAGAAGACAATGCCGGAGCTGGTGGCTACAGCTCCTGCAGCTACCACAGGGTCCACAAGCTCAGGGTCGAAGGTCACATCACGAGGCCGTATGGTATCACAGGCGTCATAGCTGCGGAGGACAATTCGGCAATGGCAGTGGTAGTTGTTTTGGTTCCGGGCGTTGATGACGACTGAGCCATCTGGGAGCTCATAGGGCTGAAGAGAGGGAAAATGGCTTCAGGAAGACCCAGGGAGGGGGCAGGGCAAATCCTGGGTCTGTGAGTGAAATGGTGCTCTGGAGGGCAGGGCCGGTGGAGTGGGTGGGGAATAGCCCATGGACTCCTGACCTGGCACTCATCAGGGTTGAAATCGTTTTCCCGCTTGGGCTGGCCATAGGGGATGCCGCTGACCCCACTGCCATAGCGCCAGGTGGCACCGTGATCATCACTGAGGAGGCAGAAGACCCCATCCCGCTCCAGTGTCCCATGGCCACACACGATGAGGCGGCCCTTCCGCGGCTCCCACTGTTTCTGTGGGAAAGGAAGCTGGATGTCACTGAGGGAGACACTGTAGAAGCTCACAGGTAGAGAAGGAGAACCCATCACCTCCTAAGTGTGAGAATACATCTGGTCCTCTTCAATTCTGTCCTTGGTACTGAGGGTCCCGGGAGGATCCCATAAGTATCCACTGCCTGAATTAAGAAACTCTTGCAGAATAAGCTCCTTTAGGACATCTAGGGTATACACCGGATAGGTTGTGCATCAAACAAGGGGGTCCAGCCACAGAGGTGTATGGGAGCTTAAACCCATGCTTGGTGTGCTCACTCACCAAGCTGTGTACAACCCCCAAATGGGAAGACAATGGCAAAATTCTATCTTTCCTCAGGAGGGGGTTCCTCCCAGGATGCCCCTTTCTTCCAAGGAATCCCATCTAAGAGAAAATCTGACTTCATAAGTCCTTCTCCCTGGGAAAAAGTCTAACTGGGGGCATCTTCCAGACTCTCCAAAGGGCAGCACCTTCCACCCATCTCAGGATAGAGACCTGAATGCCTGAGCCTGGTCCAGGGGCAAACATCTCGGTGCCAATATCCAAGGAGAGGTTCCGGGGAGGGCTCCAGGAAACACCATCATCTTTGCTCCACACCAACATAGTGGAGGCCACCTGGCAGCCAGCCTTGTGAGCACAGAGGGAATAGAAAAGAAACACCACTCCTGTCTCCATATCATTCACCACTGCCCCCAGGTTCAGCCCATCTGGGGTGTCCCCATCATCTACAATGAAGGCTGTAGGAGACCATGTGCTGCCTAAAGAAAAAAGAGAAGAAATCCAGGGTGAGCACTCGAAGCCTTTTCTACCTCTCCCTGTTAATTTCCACCTCTTGCTAGGGACCCAAGGCCTTAGAATGGCCCCAGAGCCCTAAAAAACCTGCCTCCCCCGCCCCCCGCCTTACGTGTCTGACCTTATCTATTCTACCCTTGCTCACTCCATCCTATCCCACAAGCTCCTTCTCATTCCTCAAATAGTTTTCTCCTGGAGAAAAGTCACAGGCTTGTGACATCTGCCTGGTACATTCTTCCTCAGGGTTACTCTCACCTTCTTTACTCAAAAGTCACCTACTTAAAATTGCAACCAATCTGCAACATCTTGTTTTATTTCTCTCCATTATATTTATCCCTTTCCAATACAAAAAATAAACTCGCCTATTTATTATGCTTATTGTCGGTCTCCCCACAGACAATATAAGCCCCATGAGGACAGGGATTTTTGGTCTACTTTGTTCACAGCCATATTCACACAACCTAGAACAGTGCCTGTATACAGCAGGTGCTCAATAAATTTTGAATGTTCAACCCTAGGTGATTACAATTTCCAGATCACTGGTCTGTACTGCTTCCCTCTTTAAGTCCCCTCAGGGACTCAGGCCTCCAGCCTTCCCAGAGGTCCTATGTCAAGAGCCCTTGGGCAGGTCAGTCTCCCCACCCATCCAGCCTAACACCAGCACTTGCCACTCAGGAATCTTTATACCTTGGTCCAAGGACCTACGAAGAGCAATGAACTTGGCCCCCTCATCCGATGTGGACATTTTTCTGGCCTCAGCGAAGGCAAGGAGAGTGCCCTGAGGAGTGGTTGTGATGAGCGGAATTCGGAAGGTGTGCACAGAACCGATCTGCCTCCCGCTTACCCACAGCAGCTGCTCCATGGTCACCAGCGGCTGAACCTGCGAAGGGAGGAGGAAGGATCGATACAAATTTGACTTCAGGTTTTAGGACGGTTGAATAGTGGCTCGGAGTCGAGTGTCCCTGGGAAAGACGGGGTGCTGGGAATCAGAGTGGGAGGGGGTGTGTGTCCTAGAATAAGGAAGGGGAACCTGAGGACAGTTTGGAACGAGCTGGGGGCTCGGAGCGGGGGAAGGGCTCTGAGGGGATTAGGAACCTTCTGGGAGGCTGGAGCTGGAGAAGGAGCTGGAATGAAGAGGAGACTCAGAGGGCAAGAGGACAAGGACCCGTTGAGGAAGAGGGGTTGGGAATGGATGGAGGGAACGGGGTCCGAGAGCGGCGGGAGAGTCCCTCGGAGGAGAGGGATCTCAGCAGCCCGCGTCCGGGGGGACGCTAGATACAGACCACCCGCGTGGGTCGGGGATGGGGATATACGAGGGGAGACTCACCAGGCTGAAGTCATTCTTTGCCCTGGCGCCAGATTCTGCCAGAGACAAAAGCAGCAGGAAGATGATCGTGGCCAATACCTGAAATCTACAGCCTCCCCAGAACCCCGGCATCCGCGGCTCCCCGGGTCTGCCCAGGAGCACTTGTCCGGCTCGATCCGCCATCATCTCTCCCCGGGCAGCCAGACCCAGGCCCCCTGGGTTAGACGCGGGCTGGCGTCTGTCAGCTGACCGGGCCCTTTAAATGCTAGCTATTCCCTCTCCACCACCCCCACCCGTCCCGAGTCGAGCCACCTGTCGCACTTCCGCGACTCTAATTGGCTGACTCCTCACTCTGACTCCTCACATGACCTTTTAGCGCCTTGGAGCTGGACCCTCCAATTGGCTCTTTTTGAAGCCCCAGAGCCTGTGACCCGGGCTTCATCCCAGCTTATTGGCTGGGATGAAGAAGAGGCTGGCATCATTCCGCAGGAACCTTTTGATTGGCCGTGGCACCGGGGCGCGTCATGGGGGCGGAGCCTATTTTAAAGAGCTGGTGGCGAAAAAAAAGCGACCAAAAAAAAAAAAGGACTGAATGTCATGGAGGGAATGAAAGTCTCAGACTTTTTGAGAAAACAAAATATCAACCTTTAATAAATTTTTTTAAACTACAAAATCGAGATCTGGAAGGAGGGGTGAGGCTGGGAGGCTGTACAGGAGGGGTGCAGCCCTGAATCAGGGCCGCATCTTTCATTTCTTCCTCTTCTTGTCCCCCGGGAGCACTTCGTTCTTCTTGCCTAGAATCTTCAGAAGGGCTGTGGGCATGTGGTACGGCCTGTCCAGGGAGCCGTCGTTCCTCTCCAGGTCTTCCACTGAGCCACAACACAGACCGTTAGAGCGGACCCTCGGGGACCACCCCACTCCCCCGGGAAAATCAGGGAAGACGAGACAAGCTGCCTGGTTTTAGGCTGCAACGCCACGGGCTGTTCTTTTAGGGTCAGGTTTTGTAACCTACTGGGTAGGTTATATAATTTGTTTCTCATCGGTAAAGTGTGATCAATAATATTTCATAGCGTGGTAACGCTAACAACAACAACAAAATGCATGTCAATAGCGAATTGCAGATTGGAGTAGGTACTAAATCTTGAATGTAGAGTTGACCCTTGAGCGACACATGGGCTAAGGGGCGCTGACCTCAGTGCAGTCAACAATCCACCTATGACTTTTGATTCCCCAAATTTAATAGCCTACTGTTGATCCAAAGTTGGACTGATAATATAAACAGACAAGACATATGTTGTATGTTATATATACTGTATATTGTATTCTTGCAATAAAATAACCTAGGGAAAAAATGTTAAGAAAATCCTAAGAAAGAGAAAATACATTTACAGTATTGTACGGTATTTATCAAAAAGAATCCACACTTAAGTTGATCTGTGGAGTCCAAACCTGTGTTGCTCAATGGTCAACTGTATGTAGGAGGGTAAGAAAATCCCCACTCACTACAGCCATCTGCTGGGAAGTCTTTTGTGACTAACTTCTAGTTAGGGAAGGGTACCAGAGTCCTCTCCCTTGAAATGTTCTTTCTTGGGGGACCCTGCCAATTAGCAAACTAGCAAAGTTGTTGTTAACTAGCAAAATTGCTGTTTCTAAAAGCACCAGGTCTCCAAAAAACCCTAAACAATCTGGCACCTTGAAATTTGGGGGAACTGGTAGAGGGTGTCTACTTACAGAAACAGAGAAAGAGTGTGTCCACACACATGCCAAAAACACTGAAGAAGCCGTTGGCGATGACGTAGGCTCCCAGGATGGAGACCTGGAAGATACAGGACGTGTTAGACTTCTTTGGGGGGTTGCTGGACTGCAAGGCAGAGCCAGGGAATCACTCACCATGATGGGCAGCCAGTAATAGTTGAGGGAGGGGCTCTCAAAATTTGTGCCCAGCCCCTGGATGCGACCGGTGAAAAAAAAGAAGGACAGGACCCCTGTGGGAGAGGTCTGGAGGTCAGTGTCATCCCTCCTCTGAGGTCACCTGTTTGGCTGCCCTGTGTCCCTGCCCTTTGTGCCTGTAACTCCCAGCCCTGGCTCTTACCAACACCTCCAACCACCAGCAGCTTCCCAAAGAACAGCAGCAAGTCTGTAACTTTGTCCAGAACGACCACCCTGTATGGGAAGTTGGGGTGGGTCGGGCATGAGGGGACTGGCAGAGCTAGAAACAGGACTGGCTATATAAGTTGCTGTGTCAGATGTAAAACGAAAATTGGTCACATTTGAAGATGGATGGAGGCAGCAGAACATTAAACCAAGCTCGAGGCCCTCTGAGCACAGCATGCCCAGGAACCCGGCCTTGGGTGGGAGATCATGGGGGTGGGGGACAGCCTGACCTGACAATGTTCCGCATGAGCAGCATGAAGGCATTTTTGGCTGAGACACAGAAATTCTTCCCGTAGATGGCAATCTGAGTGAGGTCAAAAGATCAGAGTTACCTGTGCACAGCTTACCTGGGCCAGGGCAGGGGCCTGGGCCAAGGGACCCCACAGCAAGGGGCTGCTTGTGTAGGAGGGCTTACCATGATGTAGGCATTGCGGTTTAGGAACTTGATAAACTTCTCCAGGCACCAGAGGCAGCACTTAAAGCAGCACATGATGCAGCGGGCCACAGGGTTCTGGGCTCCTGGGAGTAAAGGGGCAGGGGGGGACGACTTATGTTTGGTCACTGGCCCCTGACAGCCGCTCCCCAAGGGGCTAGCTGCTCACCTCTCAGTTTGTTGTCAATGTACTCCAAAACGACCCGGGCTATCTGCACAAGGGTCAGGATGAGGGCTCCAAAGGCTAGCGACCCTGTGTGATATCTGCAGAGGGGTTAGGTAGTCAGAGGCAGCTCCAGGACCCCTGGACTCCCATGCTCACAATTCCCAGCTCCCTGCCCCAGGCTTACCGGAGTGTGCGGATGAAGGCAGAGATCAGGGGGAAGGTGGGGATGTCCCGACGCTTGTCCAAGGCCCAGTAGAAGGAGGCAAAGGCCCCAGCCAGGACACACTGGCCCAGGGCCAGTACCCAGTTGAGGGTCCAGAATAGCCCAAGGACCCCATAGATTTGCAAGTTGAAGAGAGAACGCTGGACCAGACCCGTGGATGAGTAGCTCTGGAAGATGCACATCAGTCCTGGGCATGAGGAGTTCACGGGTTGGGCCTGGGGGTGACAGAGTAGGGTTATTCCCAGCCAACTCCTGCCACTCCCAGAGTAGCAGCCTCCCTGAATTGGGGAAGCCATTTCCTTCCAGAAGATTCTTCTCCAGCTTCAAGTTGGGTTCAGATTGCCTATCATGTGAGAGTAATTAGTTGTCCCTCAGTCTCCATATGGACACAAGAGCATCCAGGCCTCGTGGGCTGAGCCTTAATGGCGTGAAGGCAGTGTGACCAGCACCTTGGCACCCAATCAGCAATCCCCTCTAAAATAGCCTCTGCAACTTCCACTGAAATGCTTTCTAGCAAAAATGAACAGACTGGGTATTAGCTGGTATTAAGGAATCATTGTTAACCTTGTTGGGTGTGATAATGGTATAGTCGTTATGCTTTTTAAAAATCCTTATCTGTTGCGGCACCTGGTGGGCTCAGTCAGTAGAGCATGTGACTTTTGATCTTAGGGTCAAGCCTCACATTGGGGGATAGAGATTACTTAAAAAAAAACAAACAAGAAAACCCCAGGGTGCCTGGGTGGCTCAGTCCGTTGAGCGTCCAACTTCTGCTCAGGTCATGATCTTGCGGTCCGTGAGTTCAAGCAGCGCATCAGGCTCTGTGCTGACAGCTCGGAGCCTGGAGCCTGCTTCAAATTCTGTGTCTCCCTCTCCCTCTCTGCCCCTCCCCCACTCATGCTCTGTCTGTCTCTCTCTCTGTGTCAAAAATAAAAACATTAAAAAAAAAAAGTCCTTATCTGTGGAGATCCATCCTGATGTGTCTACAAGTGAATTGGCGCTCATGTCCAGAATTTGCCTTTAAAAACTCCAGAAAAAAAGAATTGCAGAGGTGGGGAGGAATGGATGAAACAGGACAGTGGGAAGTTGAGGGTTTGTGTGTGTTTGAAAATTTCCATAATAAAAAGTAAGAAACTGAAATTTAGAAACCACCCTGTCCAGCAAATGTGACAAAAATCTTGATAATTGCTGAAATTGCTCAGCGTGTGTTTGAAATTTTATAAGAAAATAAACTACTTTGCCCTTCGTGTGGCTTTGTGTCAGTCTCTGCTGCTAGATCCTGAGCAAGTTGAAAGCGAGAACCAGGTCATTTGCAGCTTTGCATACCTAGTGCCTGGCACATGGTGGGTCCTCCCTAATGTAAACCAGCCTCCCTCCCCTTTTATAGAGTGAGCTGATGCCTGCGCGTCCCAGCTCAGATAAGGTGGCCACATGAAAGCTCTGAGGACAGCAGATTGCGGGCAGTTCAGTGCCACTTTCTGAGAGCCTGCAGGGAGTGTGGGGAAGGCCGAGTCCCACCCGCCTCTTGCCTAGGGTGCCGCCATGTTCCCAGGGAGAAAGACTTCAAACCACTAAGCAAAACTGGAGCACCTGGGTGGCTCTGTCGGTTAAGTGTCACACTCTTGATCTCAGGGTCATGAGTTCAAGTGTTGCACTGGGCCCCATGCTGGGCTTGAACCCTATCTAAAACAAAAACTAAACAAAACGCATCTACAACTGTCAGCTCTTATCAGGTGCCAGACGTTGTTCAAAGCACTTTATGTGCCCAATGTTGTTTAATCTTCTCAGCTCCCCTGAGGACAGATATTAGGATTATCTCCATTTTACAGATGAATGGACTGAGACTGGAGACTGAGTAGCTAATGTCCTCCTGGCAGAGGCAAGTCCAGGGGAGGAGTGGGAAGTGCTGGTAGCCAGCTTTCCCAGGGCCAGTATGCCTTCTCTTCCAGCCTCAGTTTCCTTCTCTGAATAAGGAGGTAGCTCGGCAGGAGGAGTACTGGATCTGGAGTCCAGTGCTGGCTCCCTTTCTGGCTCTGCTGGGGGCCTGTTGTGTGACCTTGAGTGAACTCCTTTTTCTCTCTGGTCCTCAGTCTCTGCTGCACAATGAGCGATTTGGAGCAGTTGGCCCCTAAGGTCACTTCACCCCCATGGATACCTCCATGTCCACCCTAAGTCCCCTCACCATGGGGTTGCATGATGTATTCATTTGCACTTTCTCGCAGCTGGGCAAGCTGGCGTTGGGTGCCCAGAGGACATATTGGGGTTGCCCCGATGTGGCCAGGTACCCAGAGGGGAGTCAAGGAAAGCATAGTCACATGGCGGTCTCTACAGGTCTCCTCCTCAGAGACCCATTCCCAGGTACTTGTGCAGGTCGTTCACTGCACAAAGGATTGGAATTCAGCCTGGGCTCACTCCTTCAACTCGGTCCAGGGGCAGGCCTGTGTCTGCCCAGGGGAAGGGGCACCTTCTTCCAATTGCACTAAGGCATTTTATAGGTGAGTATTGCCCCTCCCCTCCCCCCAGGAGGACCTGGCCATGTGAACAAAGGATACAGGGCGGTCATGGCCCAGTAGACAATGCAGATGAGCAGGAGGACAAAGGTGACCAGCGGGTAGAACATGGTAGACATCATGTGCCCCACAGCCCTGTAGGAAGGTAAGAATAGTCTACCAGCATGGCCCCGGTCTCCAGCCCCCACCCAGCTTCTCATGGGGCTGACCCTGGCAAGGTCCCCACCTCTGTCCTTGCCAGGGTCTGCTCTGTCCCCCCAGGCTGGGCACATAGGAGGTGCTCATTGAACAAACTGAATTGAATAAATCAGGCGCTAGGGACCCTTGGAGGAAATTAGAATCACAGAGAAGCCATCTGGGCAGCTTCTGGGAGAGTAAGGGAACAGGGTCCTCAAAGTATGGTCTCTTGATGGTCCTAGTTGGGAAAAAGCTGCTACTTCTCCTCCGTGTGTCTGGGCTCCTGCTGTAACGCCCATCAACCACAACCACCACCGCCGCAGCTAACACTCACTCCTCCTAATGGAGGGTCTGCTTCACGTTCTGGGAACCTGACAAGACACTAACTCACTTAATCCTCATGATAACCCTACAAAGTAAGAACTATTATTACCCCCATTTTATAGATGGGCAAACCGAGTCTCAGAAAAACGGAGTCAAACGGCAGTGTTAACCACTGCATAATTCTGCCCTTCCCCTCCAGGGCTCCCTGCCACCTTCCCAGCATTGCCGTTCCATGCCTGCACCCCCGTCCTCTACCCCATCTCCCTCCCAGACAGGCCCTGACTTGCTGGCCTCCTTCAGGAGGGCGATGGCGATGCGAATCCGCTGCCGCAGGAAGATGAGCATTAGCAGCAGGATGCCTTCAAGCACAGCCAGCACGATCACTGAGGGCGGAGAGGGAGCAGAGGGGCCTCCGTCAGGCCCAGGGCTCAGCATGGCCCGGGGCAGCCCTCAGGTGGCTGGAAGTCCAGGGGTGGGCAGGGCACTCACAGGCCACCAGCCAGGTCTCCTGGACATTGCGGTAGGCGCTGAGGTTGGTGGTGATGCCCTGCTGAGTGATGGAGGCACCCTTGTCCCGCAGCACTCGGTACTCCATCCAGCAGTGGTAGATGCCATATGCCAGCACGCCCAGCACCCCGAGGATCAGCACCAGCACCAGGGGCCCGGCCACCAGACGCAGAAGCAGGATAAACAGCAGGCTCAGGACCAGAGCCACACCTAGGGCACTGGAGGCAGGGTGAGGTAGTTGAGGGTCAGACCTCAAATCTTCTCCCCTTCAGAGGCCCCCAAATGCCTCACATGCCCAATGTCCCCAGAGGTTAGTCCCCCTATCTCTTATAAATCTTGGTGGGTTTGGGGACAGAGGCCCTGGCTCCTTCGCCCCTGTCCAAAGTTTCTGTGTCAGACATTAGGGTGGGGGACCGAGGATCGGGGAGGGCAGAAGGGAAGGAGTGAGCAGCGGAATCGGTGACTCACACAAGAATCCAATACCAGGATTGGGCAAAATCTTCAAAGATCTTAACACTGATGTCACGGGCATTGAGGCTGTCAAGAAGACCACTGTTGGGGAGAGACAGAGTCAGAGGGGTTGTGTGCGGGAAGGGTGCAGAACAGAGATGTGGGGGCAGGAGGATGCCCACCTGATTCCCTGGGAGATGGAGGTGTTACTGGAAATCCCTGGGAGTTCAGGTGGAGTACTGTTCAACAGTGGAAGGCAACGCCCCAGAGCTGGAGGGAGAGAGCCAGGACTCCTGGGTGGGAGGGCCCGGAGCTTTGCCTTTGAAAGCCTCTGGCCTCCACCCAGCCCCCTAGTGGGCTTAGGGAAGGGAGGAGAGGTGGGCTTTGCTGCTCCCCACTCTCACCCTCCCTCCAGCTGCTCTCGACTCCCCAGCCAAAAGAGAGCTCATGCCCTGGGGAGCCCAGTCCAGGCTTCCTTCTCTGTCTCTGAATACCCCCTTCCCCCACCTCCTTGCCGCTGCTGGGTTCAGACCCTAATTTCCTCTGGCCTAACTCTTACACTCCACCCCAACCTTGCCACCCTTCCACCCACCCTCTACGCGGGTGCTAGGGAGACCATGCCTCATCATTACAGGGCTCTAGGTCATTCTGCTGCTCAGACACTTCTAGGAGCTCTGCCCAGGAGTGCCCATGCTCCCTGGCCAGGCTTCAAGGCCCCTGCCGGCTGAGCTCATCCCAGTTTCCCCTCACCTCTGTGCTTCTGCTCTCCCTGCTCCTCTCTCTGAATGTTCTCCCTCCAGAAATCCCATCCATCTCACCTCTTCCAGGAAACCTTCTCACCCCTTCCCCATCTCCTGATGCATGTATCATGTGCCTACAGAGGCATGTATCTCCATCCTCACAATGACTTTGCCCGGCAGGCTGGCTTTGACATTTACATTCTTAAGATGAGGAAACAAAGCTCAGAGAGGATACGTAATTGGCCCAAGACCATACAGCTGGAAAGTGCTGGAATCCAGATCTGATTTGGAGCATTCATTTGAGATACTTTTTATAGCATCTATATTGAGAATCGGATATCTTTTCTCATGCTATAATTAAAGTTTTTTTCTCTTAAAAAATAACATGTACTATTGGAAAAAAGAACATATAGGAAGAATGAAAAAGTTGACTGTGATCCCACCACCCGGCCACGTTTGCTTGTACGTTCGAATGGACATCCGGTCTATTTCTGATTCTCGGGCAGTGTCTTTGTGAACACCTCTGATCTCTGTACCTAAAACGTAGCTCAAGCCGGGAGCAGTTTCATCTGCCCTGTGTCTATCTGGGTGCCTGGTGCACAACAGACACAGGGTCTGTCTGTAGGGTCCTGCTGCACAGGAAGATCAAGACCTGGTGCCGATTCCAATTCTGTCACGTAAGCTGTATGACTTGGCTCTCTCTGGGTCTGCCCTCCTCACCTGAGCAATAAAATCATAGGACTAGAGGATGCCTGAGGAAGGAGCACAGCTTCTCACCTGGAGCGGAAGGGAGGAGGAAACTGGGGCAGAGCTCTTGTTGCAGGCTTTGGATCACTGGCTGGGGGTGGGGGGAGGACATACAGACACACACAGAGCAGCATGAAGGAGTGAGCTTCCTCATCACCACCACCACCGTAATCACCTACCCAACTCCTCCTCACCCCCACCCATGTGCTCCCCCTTGACCACAGCAATGATATTGGAGGCAGCTCTCACCATGTCCCAGGGCACCCCTGGCAGACAAAAGTTCCTGTTTGCAGTGTAGAAGACCTCCCCAACCTTCTGTGAGAACTGGTTTACTTCCACGGTCCATGCGACCTCTGGGCAGGAGGACACGCACACCTGGGGGCAGAGAGCATGCTGAGGGGCTGGTACCCAGACCCTGGGGGAGATCTGGGCAGAGGCAGGTCCCAGGCTCTGACCTGGGGTGTGGGACACTGCAGGCCGTTCTCAGCCACCGTGATGATGTTGGTGGCCAGGACGCAGCTGAAGATGTTGAAGTAGAGAAGATACGGTTTATCTCTGCAGGAGGGAAGGAAGTGTGGGCATCAGGGCCTGGTCAGGTGTGCGGAGAGGGGAGGACTGCCAGGACTCTGTCTCAAGAGTACAGTGGGCCTGGCCCGGGGGTGGGGGTGGGGCGGGTCCATACCATGAGACACACCACGGAGCTCCTGCCCTTAGGAAGCTCAGGCTAGGGAGATACAGGGGCCACCCAGAAGATTTCCCAGAGTTAATTGAACATCGAAATTGCTAACAAATGATTAAGAGGTTTATGACCTTGAGCAAGTCATTTAACTGCCCACTGCCTCAATTCCATCAGGTGTAAGATAATAGTACCTACTTCATAGGGATTAAATGAGTTTGTGTGTGCAAAGTACGCTGCCTGGAACATAGCACACACTGTAACTGCTAAGGGTTTATTATTTACTGAAAGTTTCCTGCATGAGGAACTGATGGCATCGCTTGGGGGATCACCCTTGTGTTTCAGATGAGGAAATCAAAGCTCAGAGAAGTTGAGTAACTTGCCCAAGGACATACAACCAGAACTTATTAGCCTGGTTGGGGATTCAAATACCAAACTCTGAACTTGAAAATCCATGCACTTAACCATGACTCGGCCTCCTACTTTGGGGGCCGGAAATCAGAAGCCAGGTGCCCAGGATTGGAGGCTGCTCAACATGGTCTAGTGTGGTGAGATTCAGGAAGGGTGGTGGGGGGTGGGCAGCAGAGGAAGGCTCTGGAGCTTGAGTGTTGGGGTTCTCTGCCCACCACCCACCTCACCTCCTCCTGTGTGTTCCCTTTTCCTTCCTTCATACTCACTTGTTGGCCCCCACCCCGCAGTAGGCCCCAGTAGAGTTCCTGGGGTAGAGGACCTGCCGGGGGTCTCCGTACACCCAAGCTGGAAGCAGATGCAGAGATGAATCACTGGAGGGAGGGACTTTCGGGGGCGGGGAGAAGCCATGCGGATGGGTCCCTCCCCAGGTTATTGCCCCAGCCATGGCCCCAGCACAGCGCAGCTGGAAACTCACCCACGATCCCCACCACGATGTAACCCAGAATGAAGAGAAGGAAGAGGATACAGCAGACGATATCTGTACAGCTCCTGGGAGAGAAGTGGGGGAAGTTTTTGGAGAGGGGATGTGGGGAGTATGGTCTGGAGGAGTCACGGGCTGGAGAGTGGGGGGATGTTGGAGGGTGGGTACTTTTTATTTTATTTCTTTAAGAAAACCTCTCACAAGGCACCAGGAAATAAATAAGAAGCACTTGTTTCCATTTGTCGGGGCAGGGGCCACAAAAGAACAAAATACCATTTTTCTCGGTGAGTAAACTTTCTTCTGAAGTATGACACAGAAAAGTACACAACTTGTAAGTGCTCAGCTGGATGAATTTTCCCAAAAAGCAAAGGCCTGTGTAGCCAGCTCCCAGGTCAAGAAACCAGGTGAAGACTATCACTAGCATCCCAGAAGCCCCCGTGTGCCCCCTCCAGACACAAGAATCCCCCCAAGGGCCCCATTCTCTTGGGGCAGGAGTTTTATTTCCTTCTTTCTTTCTTCTTCTTTTTTTTTTTTATAAGCTTTTTACCAATATTTCAGCAAATACAAAGCAAAACCAACCTCCCCCCCCCTCCCCCCACCAGTTGGGGCAGTGCCCAGAACTCACCTGTTCTTGATGGGACCTCGAAAGGAGGGGTCATACTTGGCTGGTTTCCCTGAGGGGCACAGGGAGGAGTGCAGAGTGAGACCCTGAGTGAATGTCTCTTCCCATCTCCTGTCCCTCCCACATCCTCCCTTACAGCATTATCCTACCCTGGCCCAGGATCCTTCCTGGGCCTCAGGAGTTTGCGGGGAGATGGACAGGGGCAGGGCTGACTGGAGAGGAAACTGGAGAGCAGGAGAGGTAGGATCAAGGCCTGGTCAGCAGCCTGACTGCTTACCATGAACTCTACCAAGGTGGCCTTGGAGGGAGGGGAAAAAGGGGCCTTAACAGGTTCTTTCCAGCTCATACCTCAAGGCTGGCAGCCAGGGAAATAGCCTTTGCTTTCTGTCCCCATCCTGGCCCTTTTCTCTTGTGTCTCCCTATGGCTGGAATGTGGGACTCTGAGTTAAGCCATCTCAGTGGCTCTCACGCCCCAATCCTTATTCCTTTGCCCTCCTTGTACCCAGTCCAGGGTGGGCACAGGTCTAGAGCACCTCAGGGAGGTCACAGCCCCTCCCCACAGCTGCCCCAGGCCCTACCTCTACCCTCTGGCCCAAGGCCATAGGGAAAGAAACTGGAGCCAAAGGCATTAACTCCTGCAGGGCCGGGGCATGGACGGCCCCTGTAAACCCTGATCCCAAGGAACCCCAGGCTCCTGCCAGTCTCTGGACGAGCGGTCAGGGTGACACCTGAGCCTGGCAGTTGAGATTGTGGCCGTTTGAGATTGTGGCCATGTCCTGTTCCTGGTCCTCCCTGAGTACACACAGGGAGGAGCTGGGGCCAGGCAGCTTAGGGTCCTGTGTGGGCACAGAGGAGGGAAGGGTTGGGCAAGAGTGTGGGAAGGGGTGGGATCTGTTTTCCCCAGGTGCTCTGGACTCTGTCCCTCCATGGCTCTCGGATATGAGATCAATGATTGACCCAAAGCTGCTCCAGGAAGTTGACTGGGGAGTCCTTACTGCTCCTTCCCCTGGTGTGCTTAGGAGGTCAAGCTATGCCTCTGGGAGGCCCCTCCCTTAGGGTTCCCTCCCCTCCAGACCAGGAGCTCAGACCCCCAAACCCCAAGGGACCCCTGCAGGCAGGCTCCGAGCCCTTACTGCTCACAGGGGTCCCAGAGGCTGTGTCCCAGTTTCCTCTCAGACTGCCCCTCACCCCTAATCTTAGGGGTCTCTGGGACAGGCTCCTAGCCCCTGTTCCTCATGGAGAGTCTGCAGATAGGCTCTCTACTTCCTCTCCCCTCGGACCCTACCATTCTCAGGAACCTCTCAACCCCCCTGCCTGGATCTCTCATGGTACCCTGAGAAGGCTCCCCCTCCTAACAGAGACCTCAGGGGCAGGCCGCGGCCCCTTCTCCGCAGAGGTCCACAGCCCTAACTCTTCATAGGGACCCCCAAACACACCCCAGTCCTGCTGTCACTGCTCACAGAGACCCTGGCAGGCAGACCTCTAGCACCTTTTCCCCTCAGAGACCCCAGAGTCCAGGCTGGAACTCCTCCTCCTCACAGGGACCCCATTCCTCCTGATGGCCAGACCGCGGCCTCACCACAAGCTCGGCAGCACATAGACCCTCCCAGTCCCTGAGCCCCATCCTTCTGCTCAGGCCCCTGACCCTGCCTCCTTCCCTTCAGGCTTTGCTTCCCAGGGCCCTGCCCTGTGGGACCCAGATGCCACATCTAACTTCTCATGGTGAACCCAGCTTCACTCCCCAAAGTCTCCTCAGCAAAGGCCCCCGGCCCCTAAACCCAATCCTCTTCGCAGGACTCTGGTTCTACTTCCTCCCATCAGCTCTTTTCTGGGCCCTCCCTTCAGGGACCCAGAACTCCACTCAGCTCCTCTCCTTGGGGCCAGCCCCAGCCATCATTCCCCTAGAGCAGGCCCATGCTGGCCTCCCCTCCCTCTGAGGGTCCCGGGCCTCTACCCTAGCCTTGCCCTCAGACTCACCATAGGCCTCATCCCCGTCCTGTTTTCCCCCCATGGCTCAGTCTCCAGAGTGATTGGAGCCAGGGAGACCTAGCAGCTCACCTGCCGCCCGCCCCGCCCTCCCACACGTCACAGCCCCACCTCCGCCTGTGGTCCTGACACATTCTAGTTCCTCCTTCCAGCTCCATGCCTGGGCAGTGCCCTGCTGGAGGGCTGGAAGGCCAAGCCTGCGACAGGGGCTCGGGGCTGCCTGCCACGGGCTCCACGGACCATGGCTTGAAGGAGCTGGCATGCTTTAAGAAAAAGCTTCATGTTTTTGCAAATTATTTCGTGGTACACTCACACCCATGACTGGACTCTGTCCACAGTGGTCTCTCACAAGCCTCCCCTCCCCTTGGGTGGCTGTCCACACCAGTCCATCCTGCTCAGTCCCTTGGGCCCACATTCCCTCTGGCTATGTGTGCTTCCTCCCTGACCAACCCCCTCTGGCCCCTCAAACAATCACCAAGACAGTTTATTACCAAACCCAGTATTTATTGAGAACAAAGGAAACCAGCTGGCATAGAGGCCCAATTTCAATTCATCAAACTTCAGCTGAGGATGGGGAACAGGGAGCGGCCAGCCCTGAAGTCACCCTCCCAGGGAAGAACCAGCTCTGGGAGAGAGGGGCTGTCAGACCTCCAGGGCCCGGCTGGGGGTCTCTGGCCGAGGAATGTGTGAAAGGGTAAGGGACAGAAGAAGGCAGCACCCCCAGGTGTGGGCTGTGAGCAGCAAGTGGCAGAGGGGGCTGCTGAGCTGGTGGCCATCCAGGGGTGGGGGACGTGTGTGGTCCACGTTCAGGGATTGACTGGGGGCAGGGAGCCGAGCTCAGGCAACAGCTCGGGGTGGGGGTCCAGGCGGGCCAGGCGGCTCTGTTCCAGGGCAATGGCCTCGGCTGAGTGCTTGCACTTCTCAGAGCCACACTGACAGGTGAAGTATTTGCTTTTGATGTCCCAGAAGCGGTCACCATAGTCAAACCTGTCAGAGGAGCAGAAGGAGGCTATGGGATCCAAAGCCAGCTGCCCAGGCCTACCCCAAAGCACCCACCCCCATCTTCTCTGGACGGACTCCAAGCCCTTTGCTGTTTCACGGACCTGCAGCACTGGCACTGCCTGTGACTCATTAGACATGCAGAAGAATCTTGGGCCCCATCCCAAATCTACTGAATCAGAATCTGGGAGGCTCAGGACTCCATCTACACGGACATCAGAGAGGCTCTGCTCTGCTCCATGCCTGGAAACCAGGCACTCTCCAGTCTTCCGCTTCTGGTCCTAAGCTTACCACATCTCCCACACCCCTGGCACACACCAGAGACACCTCACCCCAGCTCCTCCCCAGTCCGGATGTCTCGGGAACTGAAGAAGGCAATGCGTGGAAACCGGAGGTCCTGGTGCAGCATGAAGACACGGACGGGGATGATGTTGGGGTCACACAGGTGGTTGATGAAGCGGCTGATGTTGCCATAGTAACGGGCATCAATGCAGTACACCTCTCCGTCCTGAGGGGAAGGTGTCACTCTTCACGTCTACTACTACCCCGCTTGCCTGGCCAACTTCCCCACCCATGGACCATCCAGTCCCTCCTCCCCAGCTTTCCATCAGCTGGCTGGGAGCAAGGAACAGAGGGGTCTCCTGCTTACCTTGTTGTCTAGGTCGAAGAGATAAGAATCATCCTCTCTTACATCAGCCTCAGCATCGGAGATCAGCTCCCCAACGTACCTGTTGGGCAGGAAGTGGTGGTTCTGAAGGTGAACAGGGGTTATCGGGAGCTCGCTCCAGGCCCTGTCTCTCCTCAGAACCCCATGGAACCCTCTTTCACAATTTGTCAGCTGCTCCGTCTATGAATCCCACAGACCTAGATGGCTGAGGTAGGCAGCCAAGGCAGAGTGGACATGGAGGACAGCAGACATCTTGGGAGTGGGGGAGGAGGTGGGTGGCTCCCCTCTGGAATGAGAATGAAAAGGAGGAACAGAGAACACAACAGAGGGAACAACACTGGGCATACTCTTGCCAGCTGGGGTCTCCACCGGACAGCTGGAACAATGGGCAGGACCAGCAAATGTGGGGGAAGTTGGGGCCGGTGGGCTGGGGACGAGCTGGAGATGCAGTGGTGGGGAAGGTAAAGGGAAGGGCCTGAGCTGCACCAGAGGAAGAATCAGCGAGTAGGGAGACACCAAGCCCCTGTGGTTACAGGGATCGGTATCTATAGGCAGGTGGTTTGGGCGGGGAAATCCACGCAGGTTTAGTCACTAGGAGGTTTCTGGACTAGGAATCACACAGCAGGTGGTGGTGATGCCAGGCAGTAGGACAGGAGAGGTTGGGGCTGCAGGAAGGGACAGAGCCACAGGGGCTGTGAGGAACTCTAGGAAGGAGCTGGACACAAGGACACCCACATTTAGAAAGTGGAGGAAGAGAAGTTGGTGAAAAGGGAGGATGGATGGGTCAGAGGTAGGACAGCGTCATGGGAGCCACAGCAAGGGAGAGTAGCAGACGCTGGGAGAAGGAGGATCAAGATACGGGGTGACGGGCGGGTTGTCGAGAGGTGGTATCAGCAGAAGGGCAAGGGCAAAGGCAGATTCCGGCAGGGATGAGCAGTGAGTGGATGGTGGGGAAACTGAGGCTCAGGAGGAAGGGGCCACTTGAACAAAGTTGAGAGATGACCCAATAAGGAGAAAATGGATGGTCCTGTAAAGAGGCAAGTGGGGCCAAAGGAGGCCTAGATTAAGTCTGCAGGCCATGGAGTAGGAGCCAGGGGGCAGGAGGGTTACAGATGCTGCGAAAAGAAAGAATTGCTGGAGAGAAGTGAGGCCCTGGTGACTTGGACAGAAAGGTAACTTTATCACCTCCATTTTGCAGATGAGCAAAATGAGGCTCCAGGAGGTTAAGAACTTGGCCCAGGATACCCAGTGACAGAGGCTCAATCCATGTCTGTCTGTCTCCCAGCTTGGAAAGGCAGGGGAGGGAAGATGTGGTAGTGGTGACAGAAGGTTCTGAGGTCTGAGCAGGCTGGGAGCAGGTACAATCTGGCCAGGGACGGGCAGTGGGAAGGGGTGGGACCCATCAGGGAGGAAAGCAGATGGAGGCTTGGGAGTCAGCTACGGCTGTGCACCCTTCCACCCCTACTCACTCGCAGATGAAGGTTCCCTGGGGGATGGTCTGCAGGGCTCGGACCCCCCAGCCCATCTTGGCTGTTCGGTAGAGCTGCAGTCGCACTCTGGGGGCAGGAAAGGGGGTGACATTAGGTGGAGGAACCCAGAAACCCCCACCGGAGGGGACATGGGGGTGAGGTGGGGGTGAGGGTGGGCTGCAGGGGTGGGCCTCACTTGATACCACTCTGCACCACCCGGTTCTTGCAGTTTCTCCAGCAGGAACACGCCTGGTTACACTCGAAAATCAGTGGGGGCTCGATCTTGTTAAATTCCTGGAGCAGCCGTCCATCCTGGGGTCGAAGGAGGGAAGGACAAGTGGTTTCTGTGTGGCGCCCACCTCGGCTGCTAAGGACCCCCAGGACTCCACAGAAAAACCCACCATGGATCCCAATGCCACAAACAGGGAGAACGGGCTAAGGGAGGCCACATGCTGGGTGCAGAGAACAGGAACCACGCCACCATGCCCTTGATTTGCATGTAGTTGGGTACAGGCTCACCTCTATCCTGGCACGCCCCTGGAAGCCCAGGGTGAGGGCACATACCTTGTCATACCAGCAGCGAATGCTGAGCTGGCCACATAGGCAGTTGGAACTGGAACAGTCGTCCACACACGTGCAGTGCTGGGGCAGGAGGCAGGGGATCAGCTCGGCCCTCAGAAGTGGCCTTGTCCCCTCAGCAACCGGCGCTCTCTGCCCCCCAACTGCTGTCCTTTCCCTGAGGTGGTTATATTAGTATGGCGGGTGGTGATGCTCCCGGGGCGAGGGACAATCAAGGTATTGCTGATTGGGGTGTCCCCAGGGCTACCAGGAGCCCATATGATACCTTCACGTGTCCCAGAAAAAGGACCCCTTTCCCAGATGCATGCAAGCCCACGCCAGAGGTCCCTTTCAGCCCCACTCCACTGGCCAGGTGCCTTGTCGGCCCACAGCTTGTGTGTCCCTCCAGGAGGTCCCGGGCCCCCGCTCACTTGCAGGTGGGTGATGTTGCGGTCGATGTTCATGGTGGACGTCTCACAGTTCTCTGAGATGTACTTGTAATCCTCCGGGCAGGGCTCCCCGTCCACACCGTTGACGCAGGGAATAGGCACGTTCTCATAGCCCCGAGCCACATCCCTGATGGAAGGGAGATGGGGCTGGGGGTGCTACAGGATGGGGTCGGGGGTCCACTAGGTACAAGGAGAGGTCTAGGAGGTTCCTGGGGCTGTGGGAGGGAAGGGCATGATTCTGGGGGTTCATTGGGGCATGGGAGGTAAGGTCGTCAAATAAACTGCAGGACACCCAATGAAAATTGGATTTTGGATAAGACGTAATTTTTTACTATGGATACATTCCAAATACTGTGTATGACGCTCTTAACGCTAAAAAAGTACGTGCTGCTCGACTGAAATTCCAATTTAACTTTATTTCTGTTTACTGTATCTGGTATCCTAGCTGGGGGTTGGTTCTGGTGATTCAGTGGAGCCTGGGGAGGGTCTGAGGGATGTTCTGGAGGTTCAGCAGGGCTGGGGGAGAAGGCAGAAGGCTGTCCTGGGTGCAGAGGGCCCGGGCTCACCGGCAGATGATCTTCTCAGTGCGGATGGCCCGATTCCCCACTCCAAGACGAAGCTTGCGGTTGAGCTGCAGCGCAAACCACACGTCGGAGCGCTCAGGAGTCAGGTCCCATGCTGTGTCCCCCTCCTTGTTCCGCAGCTCAGGGTTCGCCCCGCGTGACAGGAACAGCCTGGGAGGGGACAGGAAGCCTGTGGGGTCTGGGGCTGCGTGAAGGCGCTGGGGCGTCAGGGCGTGGGGTGGGCTGGGGCTCACAGCACACAGTCGTGGTAGCTCTCCCGCGCTGCGATGTGCAGGGGTGTGTCACCGTGGTAGTTGACAGCGTGGAGGTCACAGCGTGCGTTGAGGAGGACCTCAGCGATGGCAGCACTGCCAGTGAAGGAGGCCCAGTGCAGGCAGATGTTTTCCTCCTGTGGACGTGGGAGGGTAAGGGTGGGTCCAAGCAGTGAGCCCTTGAACCCAGCCTCGTCCTTGCTCAGGGGGCCAGGACAGTCCCCACCTCCACTACCCCCAACCAACTCTCACGTTGTCTGTGAGCGTGACATCGGCGCCCCGTGTCAGCAGCATGCGGATCACCTCAATGTGCTTGTGCTCTGCAGCCCAGATAATGGGCGTCCATCCCCCACTGTCCTGTGGGGAGAGAGGGAGGAGGGTGAGGGGTCCCCCTTCCCCTGCCCCGGGCACGCCCAGCAGCTGGCCCTGCTTCCCAAAGGAGCATGTGGTCAAGAGCACAGGCTCTGGGGCTAGACTCTGAGTGTGAGTCTCAGCTCCATCACTCACATGCTTTGAGACTCCAGGTAAGTCTCTGGGGTCTCAGGTTCCCGATCTGTAAAATGGGACTAATAGTGTCTATTGCTCAGAGTTGTGGAATAGTTTTTCTCATTCTAAAAGATACATACTTTCTAGGTCTTTCCACTCAAAAGTCCTAGAACACAGTGGCCCAACAGCAATAACTGCTGCTAAGGACACAGACTGCAGTCTCTAAAAAAATCTCTTTGTACTAAAAGATGCACTTAAAAGCGGTTGGGTCCTAACAAAAACCACAGAAGCCTAGTTCAAGGGGCTCCTCCTGGACAAAGAATGGAACAATTCAAAGATCAATAGGCTAAAACACACCCAACACATGACAAAGTGAGAGGTGATAAAGAGTATCATCGCACACTTCCAGAGATTAAGGCAGCAACTCATTATTCTGAAAACTGACAGAAAAAGCAAAAAGAAGAAAGGTAAAGAAAAAAACACAAATGAGGAGGGAGAAAAGAGGGACACTCTAAAGCAAGGCAAGATCACGGAAAGGGTCGGAGGTCAGCTGAGGTTGAAAGGGGGCCCAAAGCCCGAAGCTGAGCCAAGGACCCAGACGAAGTGGGCTGGGCAGGCAGCCAGGCCGCTGACCTGGGCGTTGACGTCCACCTGTCCTGTGCTGAGCAGCAGGCTGACCATCTCCAAGTTCCCAATTTTGGCTGCATGGTGGAGGCAGGTGGAGCCATCCTCCTCCTGAGGAAGACGTGGGCAGATGAGTCCCCCGCTGGCATCTCAAACCCATCTCAAACCTAGGCCCCGGCTGGCCCAGTCACCACACCTTGCTGTAGACACAGCCGCCACGCTGCACCATGTAGCGTGCTACCTCCAGGTGGTTGTTCACCACAGCCTCCATTAGCGGGGTGCGCTGCTGCTTGTCCACTGCATTGATGTTGGCTCCTGCCTGCAAGGAGGGGGCATGGGGGCTGGCACCTCAGAAGGGCTGGGGAAAGGAGGGCGTCTGGGGGCCTGGTCAATGAGGCAGAGGGCTGGGCCCATGCTGACCTGCAGCAGCACGTGGCAGATCTCCACAGAGCCCTTCTGGGCGGCCGCGTGCAGGGGCGTGCGCTTGCTCTGCTGATCGCTCTGGAAGTTGGGGTCCAGGTTGTCCACTGTGGGGAGAGCCCGCCACACCGGAAGAGGGAGGGACAAGTGGTGAGCGAGCTAGGGGGCAGGTGGGACCTCCTCCAGGAAGGCTTCTTAGGGCCCTAACCCATGTCAGGGGCCCCTCCTGAGCAATGTCATTAACTCCTCTGAACATCCAGTGGGAAGGCACAACTGATGGGTTAGCTGTGTGTCTGTCTCCCCTACCACACTAAGTATTTCAGGGCAAGGACAATGGCCTCCGTTGCTGTACTCCTGGCCCCGAGCCCAGTGTCTGGTACATAACCAGTGTTCACTCAAGGTCTGCAGAACAAACGAGTAAGTGGAATACTCACACAGCATCAGGATCACCTTCTGCAGCTCTCCTTGCTTCACCGACAGGTACAACTGCCGGGGGTGGAAGCGGAGTTTCTTCCTCCTGTCATGGCGAGGGAGAGGTGTAGGCTCCTCAGAAGGAACATCAACCTCAAAACCTGCAGATCCACCTTTCAGCCCCAGCCCTGGCCGCCCAGCCCGAGAGCAACCCCTCATTCACCTCTCCGATTCCTGGATGACCAGGGCCTTCTCCAGGGCCTCTCGGCCTGGCCCAGGTGGCAGCCCCACGGCTGAGAGGCAGCCCCCATTGGGAAGAGTCAGGGAGGGCCCTGAGCTGTCGATGGTGTCAGCCAGAGGGTCACAGGGTGGCCGCCGGGGCTCCCCATGCCCTCGCATCCGGGCACTGTGGGAGAAGGTGCTGATGTCTACAAGCAACGGGGCCAGGGCAGGGAACAGACAGTCGGGAAGGGGGAGGCCAGTACCTGGGCTGGGAAGTGTCTGCTCTCCCGGGGGCATCCTGAGCCAGGGGTGGGGGGGCAGGGGCTGCGGTGCCAGCTGGTGGGGTCACCCCATCCCCCCGGGGGATGGTCACCTCCTGGGCCTCAGATGCATCCTCCCCACAGTGAGGACAGAAGACCATGCCGTTCAGCTGGGACACACAGGCCTTGTGGAAGCGGTGGGCCACACGGAAGTCGGGGTGGCACTCCAGGAAGGTGCCCTGGGAAATAATGTGGTCAGGATCTAGAAGACCCCTCCCCTGTGGGGCACGCAGCCTGTCTGCCCCACCGGTCACTCACCGCCGTACAGAAGTAGCCACAGCCTGGGCAGCAGTGGTGTTTGACCATGCGGGCACGGTGGGTCTCACAGAGCACCATTAGTGCCACGCGGCTTGATGGCCTCATGGTCTCCCGCTTGAGGATTGCGGCATTGCAGCCTGACAGCTGTGGCAGCGTGAACGGGTAGGAAGAGGGTGAGGCTAGGGCCCGGGGCTGGATCCCCCCCGACCCACCGGCACCTCTCTTCCCAGCTCACAGGGCCCACCTCTCCATCCACACTCTCTGTGGCCATGCACTTGTGCCCAGCTCTCTCGCTGATGCGGTCAATCTTGGGGGCCTCCATGCGGCAGCTGCAGAGGGGCAGCTCCTCAAACCCCCGCTCTGTCTCCAGTGAAGACGTGTCATTGGATACCCCTTGGACGGAGGGAAAAGGGAGCTGAGGGAGGCCATACCCATCACCCACAGGGACCACTGGTAGGGCCTCGCACCCCCGCCCTGCCTTTCCCTCCAAGCTCTAGAACTCCCAAAGCCTGGCCATGGACAGACACCTCAGCTCCGGTGGGGTCCCCCTCCTCCCCGTTCCCTCCAGCCCAGAGGGTGCCCCCTAGTGGCTCGCCATCCCAGCAATTGGCAATTACCAGCGTGGTTGGGGGAGAGGGTCCCCTCGCTGGGCAGCTCCAGGGACCCCAGAGGGACCTCCATGTACTCACTGGGGCCTGAGGAGCCCACACCATTCACTCCTGACACAGAGACAGAGAGAGTGAGAGTGCGAGCTCACAGGTGCCTGGACGCGTGGGTACATGCGGGTGTACGTGCATGAGCACATGCATGAGCGTGTGTTCATGCACGCTCTCTGGGGGCTGGCAGGGGGGCTGGAGGAGGGGACCCAAGAGCAGAGGAGCCTCCTCACCTCGTGGCTCCTTGGCCCGTGGAGGTTCGCGCTTCCGCCGTTTGCGGGATGGCTTCACCCATGGGCTGTCCTTCCGCCACTTCTTCTTGGCTTTGCGCCGGCCACTGGAACCACTCTGGGATGGAGGAAGAATTAGAGAGCCTAGCCCCCAGCCCACTACCCCTGCTCTGGGGACTCAGACCTCCAGCCCCTCAGCCCCCACTTCTCAGGATGCCAGTCTCCAGCTCTTACCCTGTCAGACTGATTGCCAGACTCCTCATCTTCCTCTTCTTCTTCCTCTTCTTCTTCTTCCTCCTCTTCCTCTTCTTCCTCCTCCTCCTCTTCCTCCTCTTCCTCACTTAGTTGTTCAGCCAGAGCTTCAACCTCAGACTGGGAGAGAAGCAAGGCAGGGCTGGGGAAACAGCAACCCTCAGTCCACAGCCCTCTCTTGGGAAACAAGCAGGGCAGGACACATCCAACCCCCAAGACTCAATGAAGCAGGATAAATAAAGAACTACTACTACTGGGGTGCCCGGGTGGGTCAGTCAGTTAAGCGTCCAACTTTGACTTAGGTCGTGATCTCACAGTTCTTGAGTTTGAGCCCTGCGTCGGGCCCTGTGCTGACGGCTCAGAGCCTGGAGCCTGCTTCGGATTCTGTGTCTCCCTCTCTCTCTGCCCCTCCCCGGCTCGTACTCTGTCTCTCTCTCAAAAATAAACATTAAAAAAAATTTTTTTTTAAAGAACTATTACTACTGTCCCAGGATGGCTCCCTGGAGGAGGTGAATGGACAGGAGAGGAAACAAAGGGTGTGGGATGTTAGCTGTGAAAAGGAAGGCACCTCACTCACAATGATGAGTGTGAATCTTGATGACATATTAAGCAAAAAAAAAAAAAAAAGTTCCAGAAAACAAGCACAAGTTTTATGCTTTTTATGAAGTTCATATGTAGATAGGACTACCAGTGGTTGCTAAAAATACCAGATGAAAAGCTAATGAAGAACTTTGTAATAAGGAGAAGGTTGACGTCACAGAAATCTACTATCAATCTTAAATACCACTAACAAAAAGACAAGACGTCCCATGCCCGCTTATGCGATGCAAGAGGAAGCATGCATACCAGCTATCAAATCTTCTCACCATTAAAAACAAAAACAAAAAAACACCCAAAGCTGATTATGCTTCTAGATCTAGTTTATAAAAAATATTGAGGGGGCACCTGAATGACTTAGTCGGTTAAGCATCCTACTTTGTCTCAAGATCTCACAGTTCGTGAGTTCAAGCCCTGCATTGGGCTATCTGCTGTCAGTGCAGAGCCTGCTCTGGAACCTCTGTCTCCCTCTCTCTAAAATAAATAAACATTAAAAAAAAAGAAAAAAGAACATGTCAGTCGCCACCCAGTCAACTAATTTTAAACGTGAGAAATTCTGTAGGACAATCACCCTGGCTTCTTCAACAAATAAATGGCAAAAAAAAAAACCTTCTTTTTCAAAGACAGGTAAACCTACCTTTAAATCAAGAGAGGCCTAAGGCAAATGTCAATCAAACCAATGTATGGAGCTCATTTGAATCTGGACAAACAAAAACCCACCTATGAAACAACTGAGAACACATGAACACTCATAGCAAGGTGATGGCTACATTTTCTAGGTTGTGAAAACAGTTAAGCAGTGATATTAAAAAACAGGAAGAGGGCGCCTGGGTGGCTCAGTCAGTTAAGTATCTGACTTCAGCTCAGGCCAGGGTCTTGCAGTTCATGAGTTTGAGCTCTGCGACGGGCTCTGTGCTGACAGCTCAAAGCCTGGACCCTGCTTCTCTCTCTGCCCCTTCCCGGCTCACACTCTGTTTCTTTCTCTCTCTCAAAAAAAAATAAAAACACTAAAAAATAAAAATAAAAAACAGGAAGAAGCCTGATGTTTAGAGATACATACAAAGACATTTCCAGATAAAACGATGTGATGGCTACTTTAAAGCAGTCAGGGAGGTGGGTGTGCTGGGGGAGGAAGAGAGGAGTCAAGAGTGGCTGTGTACTGAAAATTGCTGGAGCCAGGTGAGGCTTCATGAGGGCTCACCCTTTGCTCTTTTGTATGTTATTTGAAGTTTTCCGTGAAAAAATGTTAAAAAAAAAAAAAAAAAAAGCACAACAGGTAAGACAGCATTATACTGCACAGGCAAACTTGTAGGAGATAAAACCAAACCAAGAGCAAAAGAATAAACAAGCAAGCAAACAACAAAATGGAATGCTAAACCCCAAGTCCAGGATGGTGGTTGCCACCATGGAGAGGAGCAAGGAGCATGCATTGAAGTTACGGACCGTATGGGGCCCTGAATTAGGGGGTGTTCACAAGGTAAAAAGGAAAGAGACAAGGCAGGGAATGAAAGACTGGCGATTGAGCCTTGAACAAGGTACGTGCTGACAGGGAGGTAGGCTAGCTCCTTCTCACCTTGCTGTCAGAGTCCACACGCTCATCCACAGAGTAGGAGTCGTAGTAGAGGCTGAAGTCGTCCCCCACCACTGTCTCCCACTCCTCTAGGGACCCTGGGTCCCCTTTCTCCATGGTCACTTCTCCTGAACCCCGGGCAGAACCCAACTCCTCCGACTAGGAAAAGATCAGAAAAATGGAAGCTGCTGGTACTTCCCCCCCAGCCCATTTCCCTTGAGGGCAGGATGAGGCCCCCTAGGTGGAGAGGCCTTGTTTTCTGCCTCTCCAGGCTCACCAGGCCACCACCGGAGTTCAGCTTCCTCCTTTTGGCCACATCTAGAAGGAGAGAGAGAAAGGAGTAAGGCCTGTCCTTAACCCTCAGGACCCTGAGGTCTCATCCAGCAGCAGGTTGGGTGGGAGGTGGGACTGACCTGAGGTCATCTTCCCCAAGGAGTGTACGTCATCACTCATGCGGAAATGCTGCACTTCAGGGGGCCGCTTCTCAGGGACTGGGGGCTGGGGGCCGAGAGGGAGCACACTTAGGGTCGGGAGTATCTCTGGTTGGGCCCCGGGGCCTGGATTAGCCTGCAGCCCTGGGTGAGGTGGAGGGTAGGTGAGCCACACCCTCAAAAATGCCATTTGAAGCTCCAGTGAACCAGAATGTGGCAATCACAAGAACTGCTATATCCCCAGAAGTAGTATGTTAAGCACATCCCACACCTAACACTTATCTCTTCAAGATCGCAGAAGCAGGCCCTTTTTTACCCATTTTAAAGATGAGAAAACAAAGGTTCATGCTTTGCCCAAAGCTACCTAAACCATACCCAAAACAAAATCATACCAAGAGCCCTAAAAATATTGTTATAAAGCTTCTGAAATTCTGGGGCTTTGGTCCTTTCCCTCACCTCCTACCCCTTAGGGATTCATAGTAAAACCCTTAGAACCTTTAAAAAAGGGAGCAGGGACAGTGTCAAAGGGAGGAAAAAGTTCCCTTGGGGCTTGCTTTGAGGTAGAAAGAAAGAGTGGTCTGAAGTTTCCTTAGTCATTATCATAAGAATAATTATAAAAGTAGCTACACAATTAACTCTCTAACCTTTGTCTTATCTACTTCCCTCTCCCCAAGAATGTAAACTCCAGGAAGACAGAAATTTGTCTGTTTGTTCAGATTAACCCCCAGCCCAGAATTTGACACACTGTAGCCCCTAGGTAAATATGTGAAACTGGGAATAGATTAGAAAAGGTCTGAATAAAGTGTAAAAAAAAAAAAAGTGTAAAGAAAGTCCACAAGGGGTTTACTGTGGATTACTCCTGTCTCCCCACTCCAACCCTCTCCCTCAATCCTCACCTGCCCATTTCCTGGTTTGGACATAGTTTTTCTGGCTCGGTGGACCTTGGGCTGCCCCTCTGGGCTGGGTGTGGCCGGAGGGGGTTCAGGCCCTGCTGCTGCTGCCCCCTGGGCGCCCGGCATACTCAGCAGCCTCATAGCTAAACTCTGGACCGATGGGGGTGATTTTCCAGCCCCTGTCATTGACATCTTGGCCCGGCTGGGACAGGCACCCCCCTTGCTGGGGGAAGAGGGGAATGACTTTGTGGCATGGCCTGGAAAACAGACAGGCAAGCAAAGGCAAGATAAGAGGAAAAGTAGTCAGAGGATACCCCACTTCACCCCCCACCCCAAGACTCCCCAGCCTCTCACCCAGCAGGATGCGGCCCCCATGGAGGTCCCCATCTCCCTCGAGATTCTCAGGTTCATCCCCAATGAGTGGTGTGGCTCCTACAGGGGTGTCAGCCCCCTCATCACCCACGGTGACCGTGACAGAGGCTGGGGATGAGGGACCAGCAGGCTCCAGGGAGTCGGGACTGGCCTTGGGTAGGGTCTCCTCACTACGAGGGGTGTCCCCCAAAGAGCCATGAACTGTAAGGGAAAAGAAAAAGTTTGGGGCTAAGCTCTCAGGGAATCCTGTGTTGGGGGAGGTGAAGGTCCAACTGGGCCCGTTTTTCTGCTGTACTCACCTCTTTCAGTGGCTCCTCTAGGCTCCTTCTCCAGCACCAGCGCCCCCATCTCAGCAGGGGCCTCCCCCTGGCAGGGGACACAAGGTAGAGGAGGGCTAGTCAGCCCTGTAGGAAGTTGGGGAGCCCAGGACGCCTGGGCTCTGGGAAGAGAGAGTAGGCTCCGGGGCCTACCTCTTCCTCTATGGGGCCCCCCCCTTCCGCGGCCTCGGCTGCCCGGGGGGGCCGCACGACCCCTCCCCCGGGCCCGCATCAACCCCCTCCCTCTCGGTAGACCCCGCATCTCTGGGGCCGAGAAGAGAGGAGGGGGAGGGGGCGGGGCCTCCGCGCCCCGGCCCCGCCCCCTCCTCCCGGCTGCACGCGCCGCTCCCCCTTTGTCCCCCAGGCCGCGGGGACCCCGGGCACCAACCCCTCCAGCGCCCGCTGCCCCCCAGCCCGGTGGACGGCCCCTCGTGCCCCTCGCGCGTGCTCCTGGGGCCCCGGCGCCCGCCGCCCACTCGGGGGCAGCCGGCGGCTGCACGCGCGCCTCCGTGCCCACTCCCCCCACCTCCCACCCCCTGGTCCCCTCATCCGCCCCCGGTGCTGGCCCTCCGGATTGCTGTAGGTCCCGTCCGGGCCCCCCGGCCCCGTTGCACCCCCGGAGCATTGCACGGGCGCGCGCTTCCCCCGGGCGCGCGCGCGGGCATGCACCCGCCTCTCCCCCTCCCCTTCCGCACCTCGGCGGCCGCCGCCGCTGCAGCTCCCGCCGCCGCCGCCATCGCCGCTTGCGCGGGGGGCTGAGCCGGCGCGCGGCCGCCCCGGGTCACGTGGGCGGGGGAGGGAGGACTAGGAGGAGCCTTAAAGGAGCCACTACGCGCCTTCTGGCCATTTTCCCCCGAGAGCAGCCTCGGAAATGGCAGTGGCTGTCCTAAGCTGGGACTGCAGGGGAGAATTCCTGCCATTCCTGGTGTCAGCTCAGCGGGGAGCCGAAGGTGAGGCACGCCTGGGTCCAGGTGTGGCTTCTCCATCCCCCGCCTGGTTTTAGGTAACGAAAGGAATGTCTGACCCTCCCAGCTTTCGGTTGCGGCTGTCTTTCCAATCTGGCCCGCGTATGCTTCTCCCGCCTCTGGGTGCTTTCTAGTTTGTGGGTCACCAGATAGAAGGGTCGGGCTCAGTTTTGGCCTTGCTTCCCTAACGAGCAAGGAGGGGGCAGTGGGGACGCGCAGACACCTTTACTTTCAACTGCTTCATGTCTCCTGGAGCAGCGTCCACTTTTGAAAACCTGGGGCTAAACGTCTGTTCTGTTTATGCCATACATGTTACTCCACCATGTGCACTAGCGATCTGGGTAAGACCCTAGAGGCCCGAGAGTCATTACTGCCTGGTGATACTACTGAGTAACTTTTTTCTTTTTTTGCCAAACACCTTATATACATAGGCACTGCGTGGGTCACAGCCCAACTAACAGTATGAATGATGTTACACCAATATATAACCTTGGTAGCATTATTTAGGGTACCATCCCTTTACGTATTACATTCTGGTCAAAGTCTGGAAAAAAAACCTGTGTGATTTCACACGCAGTATTTGATAGAAGCAGGTGGTTGGGGTATTGGGCACCTGAGGCCAATTCAAGGCCTTCTGGGAACTGTAGTTCTCTTTGCTTAAGAACTATTCCAGAGCTTTGTGGGAATTGTAGTCTTCCCCATACCCTAATCTGAACTGTTTTTTGTTTTGTTTGTTTTATTTAGCTTTCCCGAGGACATGAACCCTTCCTCAGATCATAAATGCCCAAACATTGGCTCCTGCTTAAAGTTTCGGTGGACACAATGATCACACATATAGCTCTTCCATAGTGCAGATACGAAACTCTTCCAATAGAGGGGGAGATAGTGTGTTATCACCACTGCTAATTATGAAACATAAGTGTGAGCTATCTGCCAGGTGCTGAGGTTGTAGAATTTGGAGGGTCCCCAGCCAGAGAAGCCCACTTGCACAATCCCCTTCTCTTCTCAAGTCTCCTTCACGCATGAGGCCTACAGGAGTTGTGCGGAGTGTAGAGCAAATGGCATCAGAGAGAAGCTGTCTAGGGTGGGATAGTCATACACATGCAGTTGCCAGACAGAGTATAAAGAAAAAATAAAGTGTTTTTTTTTATTATTTTTTATTTTGTGGAAAACAAAAGCAGAAAAACTAAAACCCCAAACTCCAGAAAAAATCCTAAAAAATACGTTTTGTTTTCTTAAAAAATACTGTATAAGTCTCTACTCCTCTCCCCCCCTCCCCAAACAGACCTCCATGTATCCTTTCATCTAAGTGCCCTACCCCCCACCCCCACCACTGTTCATCCTTCTTGCTATTGTCCCCCACTTCATATCTACCCAGGACCCTTATCCCCATGTTCTCTTACCTGGCACCTGACATGGTTCTCCCTAGTTTTGGTGAGTCTTTACCCATAATCCCATTCCCCCAGCATGCAAGAACTGTCTCCCTACTTCCTTTTCTGGAATTCAATAATCCTTTCCCCCTACCACTCCCTCTCCCAAGGATCTATTCTATGCAGGAGCACATAAACTGCCTCCTGCCAAATTCCCTCCCAATTCCCACCCCCCCACCCCCCATCTCAAGATATATCAGAACCTCTCCCTGGGCAGCCTTAACCAGGAATAAAGCATTTTTGTCTTTTTTTTTTTTTTTTTCCTCATTCCATAAGACCCTTTCCCTCCCTCCACATATCCATGCACGTCTAAGAGAAGAAAATCTTTCTCTGGGAGCCCATATTCTCTTGGTCTTCTCAAAGAACCCTCTCCCTCTCCATTCTTTTTTTTCTGAAAAGGCAGGGGTCCTCTCTCCAAGAAATCTTCAGCCCCTCCCTCAGGATATATCCGCTCAGGTTCCCCACGTACCTGCCTGTTCCCGACCCTCCCACCCCCCTACCTATTCTCCTGGGCCAGGGAGCTCCCTTCAGCCCAGGGACCCCCGCCTCCTGGCCCCCGAGCCTGCCCCACTAGCGGATGAGGACGTTGATCTCTGCCACACTGGCCTCCAACACGTTCTCTGCCGTTGTCTTGCCATGCTGCTCCTTGAGGTGCCGCCTAATGGCAGGCTTGTGAGCGAAGCGCACGTCGCAGTAGGAGCAGCGATAGGGCCTCGCTCCAGAGTGTAGGTTGAGGTGGTCGTGCAGCGTGGACTTCTGTGTGAAGCACTTGCCGCAGATGCCACACGAGTGCGACTTGACGCCGCGGTGCACGTTCATGTGGCGGTTGAGGTTGCTGCTGTGGTTGAACTGCTTGCCGCAGCGTGGGCACATGAAGATGAAGTGCTGCGCCCGCATGTGGAAGACCAGCTTCTCCACGCCCTGGAACACTTCCGGGCACTTGGTGCACTTGATGTTCTTTAGGGGGTTTCCACTGGAAAAGCCCCCGGGCAGGGGTCCCCGGCTGCTCCCTGCCCCCAGGCTGCCCCCCGCCCCCCGGGCAGCCATGGCCACCGCTGCTGCCTCCACCAGGCCCGAGGTGGCCCCCACGCTGGCTCTGCCTCCAGGGATCAACAGCAAACCCTCCCCTTCTGCGTCCTCGGACAGGCTATAGCAGGCTTTCACTACACCCTGTGGTGGGGCCACAGTGCTGGGGGGCACGCTGCTCTGGGCCAGCTCCCCAAGGTGGCTGCCCACCGAGCCTCCGATGCTCAGGCCTCCTCCCAAACCTCCGGGAGGTTTGAGCCGGTGTGCCACCTCCAGGGCTGACTCCACTTTGACAATGCAGATGTCAGACACGTCCTCGTCCTCGTCCTCATCTTCTTCCTCGGCCTTCAGCTCCAGATCCTCATCCAGAGGGAACTCCAGTTTCACAGGCCGTAGGAGTGGAGGGGGCAAAGGGGGTGGGGGTGGGGGCTTGGGGGCTGGCTTTGGGGTCCTAGCAGGAGGGAGCAGGGATTTGGTGGCACTGACACTGCTCACAAGGCTGGCATCGCTGACCCCATCCTCTTTGAGGCCTATTTTGGGCTCAATGAACTGGCTGAGGGCGTTCCTGCATTTCTCCACCACGTGCTCCATCTGCAGGTAAGAGGCAGCCGTCAGGTAGTTGACGATGTCCCTGACGGCGAATTCCAGAGCGCCCGTGTAGCAGGACAGGAGCAGGTCGGCCACGATGCGTGCACTGTGCATCAGTGAGACCTGCAGCTCAGAACTGGGGTTCAGTAGGAACTGGTCCCGCAGGAAAGGCGAGCAGGCGGCCAGGATGACCTTGTGGCCACGAAACTTGAGGCTGTCGGCCACAATTGTCACGTCGCAAAACCGCTCCTCTGCGCGGAGCTGGTTCATGTTCCGCAGGGTAGCGGCCTCGTGGCCCGGCAGCTGGAAGCGCAGGACTTCCACCCCAGAGGCCATTGTGGCGGGGGTGGGCAACCCTGGTTGGGAAGGAAACCGGTCAGAGACAAAGGTCTCTGGTTCACCTAAGCCAAGGCTCCAGGCCCCTCGCTCCCATTCTTGCCCAGCATCCCAGCTTCAGATCTCCCAGTCTTCAGGCCCCTTCCTCAGTTTCCCCAGTCCCTGGGGAAGCGCTCTCCCTCCGAGAGAACGGAGGCGTGGTTCCCGGGGGCGGGGCAGCGGCGTCCACACCCCCCCCCCCCCCACGCCGGACCGCCCGCGAGGATGGGGCGAGCCCGCGCGCCCAAGGGTAAGGCTGGAGAAACCTGGAGCAGAGGCCTGGGGCTCTGGGCTCCGGGGTGGCCCGGGCTGCAGCCTTTTCTCACCCCGCCCCCTTTCCCCGCTGCTTCATTCCTCCGCCCCCCCTTTGCACGTTTGCACGCGCCTTTCACGTCCTCCCCCCGCCGCCTGCACGCTTCGTGCACGCCCCCCCCACGTTCAGAGCTCCGTGGCACGCCCCCCCAAGCCCCACGACCCTGAGTGCACGCGCCTCTCACCTGGCCCGGTTCCGCGCGCTGTTTTTTCCCCCCCTATCTCCCCCACCCCCCCAGGGTCGGCAGCGCCCCCAAACACGGGCAGAGCCTGGGCAGCGCGCAGGCGCGGGGGTGCACGAGGCGCGCGCGCGGGGCCA
This sequence comes from Puma concolor, assembly GCF_028749965.1. NCBI lineage: Eukaryota > Metazoa > Chordata > Mammalia > Carnivora > Felidae > Puma > Puma concolor. The sequence goes on from NC_141671.1 coordinate 31,304,088, forward strand.
GCTCCGCGTGGGCGTAAGGAGGGAGGGGCGGGGGCGGCTCGTGCAGTGTGTTCCAGGCCCCGCGCGCCTCGGCGTCGGCGAGAACTCGGGGAGGAGGAAGAGGGGAGGGAATTAAAGGAGCAGGATTCGCCCCTTCCAGACCCCCCTTTCTTCACCAGCCCCCCCCCACGCGGTTAAAGGGCCGGATGGCCTGGCCTCCCCTTTGGCCGGTATTATTTGTCCGCCAGAGCGGAAATACGTTCCACACCCCCCTTTCTCGCTCCCCCTCCTCTGTGCCTCCGGGCCCCGCGGCACGTCTGCGCGTGCGTGCCAAGAGCCGCGCGGAGGCCCGCTTGCTCGGGCCCGCCCCCCGTTCCCGGCTGCCTGGGGCGCCGTCCGCTCTGCGCCCCGCAGAGCGCGCCCCCGCCCGCGCTCCCCGCCAGCCCAGCTCCAGCAGACAGTGCTGCCACCTGCTCCCTGTGGTAGCGCCGCTCTGGCCCAGCTGTGCCGAGCAGGACAGGGTTGCAACCGCAGCCCTTCCCGGGAACCCAGACCGCGCCGCGGCTATCGGAGCTGTTGGTCGCTGTTGCCCACGCGTGCATCCTCTTTGGTATGTTCATAGTTTCTCCAGCCACACTTCAAGACTTTTTCAACTCTTCTGAAGTTAGTGACCACTCTAGCCCTCCTGGCCCAAAAGATTATTTAACTTCCTACTGAAACAATGCAGTGTTCTCAACTTTCCTTCGTCTCACAGTCGTGTAACATCACACCCACCCGACCTTCCCCTCCATTCTCAGAATTGATCCCACTTCTTGCCAAGGCAAACGTCTTCCACTTTTATGTATTGTCGATGACCTCGCCCATTTCACCCCTACTGTGTAATTAGCTCAAGTATTAATTTTTCTAATTATGCGATTATTTATGTCAGTGTGATTTTACCGTCTTTAATCTTTCCAACTGCAGCCGTCCTTCTAATCCCTTCCCTGCTCCTCCAAGGGACTGGCAAGGTTAGAGCTCCACCGCCTTAAACAAAACCTCCCATCAACTCTGCACCTCTCTCTTCTCTTTCTGTGTCACTCGCAAACTAACCTGCAGTCTCCACAGATTTACCAACAGCATTTATTAGCACCTCAAGGACTGCCCCCCTCTTTCTTGCACTCTCACTTCCCTACCCATTGAAGTCCAGGTGAAAAAGCCTCTGCTTCCCACTGATTGGATTGGTTTATCACATACTCCAGGAGACTAGAGCATTTTTCTTAGCATCAATTCTGATGAAACTGCCTGTTATATAATGGGTTCGACCTCTGGCTTCCTTCATAGATCGTAAACTTCTTGATTGCAGGAATTATGTCATGGGTTATATTTTGCAAATAAAAGGTATGCAATAAATGACTGACTGCTGAAGTCATTCCTCTTCAGTTCAGCCAGCATCCACCCATAAAAAGTTTGTTCCTGACTTAAACTGAATTCCTGAACTCAAAGGGACACCCTTGAGTGGGAGAGTGGGGGCAGTGTTTAGGTGGTGCTTGACTCTGCCTTTCCCTTTTAAATTCTCTGCCTTTTATGCCTGCACTCAGTTCTCTTTATTCTAAAATGCCCTGTTTGTAGAACTCTCCTTTGTAGTCAGGCCATATGAATCTGAGAAAGAACTTTGGCTTTTGTGTCAGACACACCTAGGCTCAAAGCTATATTCCACTCCTTTTTTTTTTTTTTTAAGTTTATTTATTGAGAGAGAGAGAGAGAGGGAGGAGGGAGAATCCCAAGCAGGCTCCACGCTGTCAGTGCAGAGCCTGATGCAGGGCTCAATCCCATGACCCTGGGATCATGACCTGAGCTAAGATCAAGAGTCACATGCTCAACCAACTGAGCCATTCAGGCGCCTCGAGGTATGTGTATTTTTTGTGTACATCTGGGGAAAGTGGTCTAGGACTAGCTAGCTCATGGCTTACAGCACCATTCTTGGTTACTGATGGAGGCAAACAGTGGTCTAGATAATCCCAAACAGGAAGAGTTACACATTTCTCTGAGACATTCCAAGTAGCTTTGGCAGTGGATGTACTTTTGCATTCTGCGTAGCCTAGACTGGAAAAATTTATATTCCTTGAGCTACCAGTAGGAAAGGAGGAGGGAAGTTAGTCTGGACTTTTAATCCATAGGCTTGTACAACTTTTCCTGTATAACAATAAAACCTCCAACTTCTTTTTCTTTCTTTGACCCACACTCAGCTCTTGCCCTCGCTGTAGGAACCCTGAGTCCTGCTCGGCTGCTACCTACCTCTCCTGTTGTCTGAGCTACTTCCAGGCCTGTGGTACCTGCCTCAGGCCTGCCGGTGTCCATGCAAATGACCCAATCCATACCCCAATTAAAAAACAAAAATGGTCCAGTGTATTTTATGTTTTCTTAGAATTACTTGCATGGTTCAGAATTCAAAAAGTGTATTTATTGAACAAGAAAGGGAATCAATACGAAATGGGGATTCCTTGCTTGATTATCAAGATAATACATTTGATATTCCTTTGGGAGAGCATTTTTACCTTGGTGGGGAATAAGGGCTCAGAGCACATGATCAAAAATCTTTCTATCGCCTTGGGAATTTTGGCCAGCGAAACGGTTCAAGTAATAGCTCAACAAAAAGTAGAAACCCACCTTGACGAGATTAGAGGACAAGACATTTGGCTGCAACAGATTCCTACCGAAGTCCCAGGAACAAAATGGGATTGGTATTCTGGTCTGTTTTTCTGGATTCCTTAAGGAATTCGATCAATACCCTGGGCATTAACCCAAGCGGGATTATCTATCTTGGCTATCCTTTTAATGATTTATCTACTCATAAATGTGGCATGAGATGCTGCTCAAGGCAGCAAAAGCAGAAACTAATTAATGGTTGTCCAAAGCTTTGAAGTTAGGCCAGGCACCAGAGTACTTACAGTTAGGAGCAAAACACTTTCTTTTTTTTATTAAATTTTTAAATGTTTATTTATTTTTGAGAGACAGAGACAGCGTGAACAGGGGAGGGGCAGAGAGAGAGGAAGACACAATCTGAAGCAGGTTCTAGGCTGTGAGCTGTCAGCACAGAGCCTGATGCGGGGCTCAAAATCACGGACCTTGAGATCATGACCTGAGCCGAAGTCGGATGCTTAACCAACTAAGCCATTCAGATGCCCCAGGAGCAAAACACTTTCATTCCCTATGATCCTGACCTCCACCCCTCCTCAGCAGGAAGTAGCTAGAGCAGTCATTGTCCCTATCCCTCAAAGCTCCCTCAATTTAGACATAGCTGCCTCTGACCAGTCACAGAGCTCTTGGTTACTATTAAAGAAACCTGTAAACTTGCCTTAGGAAGTAACATCATGTTGCCTCCTGAGAAGTCTGTGGGGTGCTGTTCTGCCTGAGATGTCAAACATAACGTGCCACGTGTACAAGAAAAGAAATAATAATAGTTTGCAGCTTAGGAATAGTCCTGGGATATACAACTTCTGCCTTTGTACTCTAGAGATGATATCACTGAGCACAATCTGCTGAGAAGGTCTTGCAGTTCCAGGCCCCTAAAGAGGAACAGCCAAGCCCCTGCAGCAGAGCGACCACCTCACTGCACTCACAACAAAACCTGACAAGGAGATGCCGAGAGGGAGAAGATGGTCAAGAAAGGAAATATTACAGTCGATCAATTGGCATGATCCAAGACCCTAAGACCCTTACCCTGAACTTTTACCCTTTAAGAACCCCTGCTTGTAAGCCAACGGGGAATTTAGGACGTTAAGCACTAGCTCCCCATTCTCCTGGGTGGCACCACACCAATAAATAGCCGATTTTTCTTCCTTCCAAAAACAAAGCCAAAAACCAAACCAAACCAACCCAAGCCAACCCCCCCAACAAAACAACCAACCAACTAAACAAATAAAACACCCCAAAGACCACAAATTCAAAAAGTGTAAAAGGGTACAGACTGCCCCACTCCCCATGAGGCCTCTGGGCATCTTGAGCATCTCCCCCTTTCTGTTACGTCCCCTCCTTCCCTTTCTCACATGCAGCACTCAGCTGCTCTGACTTTAGCGGCACCCTTCAGTTAGGTTCCGGGGGGGGGGGGGGGGATGCTTTATGTACCTGGAAGAGCCCCTTCCCCCACCACGATGCCCTTCCTACCTGCCCACTCTCCTGAGTCCCCTACCCCTCTCCTGATCAATCCCCTTCTCTCAGCAGACTGGAGTGCTCTCCTTCACACCCCAAACATGCCTTTCTTCATCCTTATTCCCCTTTCCTTAACGTCAGAGCCTGTTGAAAGCCCTCCCTTCCCTCCTATATCCCACTCTTAATCTTGCCTTCTGTTTCTTGCCCTCCTGGGCTTTATACTTGCCCCTTTACTTTAAACCCAGACACATCTTTGCTGTCTTAAGAGAAAAAAATCTTTCTTCAGCTTGATCCCTCTCTTGGCTGCCACCACACTCCACCCTCCCCTTCCCAGCGCAGCCAGCATTGCGATTGTTTACTCTCCTTGACTCGCTTCATGCTCATTCTCTCTCCTAAGAACCTGTATTGTGAAGACATTATACACATTGAAGAGCGTATAAAATGAGCACATATAAAGACAAATGAAACAAAATATTTGGGTATCTGACCGTAGCTTAAGAAATAAATTCCAGGGGACACCTGGGTGGGTCAGTTGGTTAAGCGTTTGACTCCTGATTTTGGCTCAGGTCATGATCTCCAGGTTCATGGGTTCCAGCCTGGAGTCTGGCTCTGCGCTGGTGAGGCAGAGCCTGCTTGGGATTCTCTCTCTCTCTCTCTCTCTCTCTCTCTCTCTCTCTCTCTCTCTGTCTCTTTCTCTCCCCCCCTTCCCTGCTCTTGTTCTTTCTCTCTCAAAACAAACAAACAAACAAACAAACAAACAAACAAACAGAAAGAAATTCCCAGGACCTTAGATGTCTCTTGGGTTCCACACTGACTGCATCCCTCTCCCTTCCTGCAGGGTGACCACTACTCTGAATTTCTCAAATATAGATCCATTTCTTGTCTTGAAATTTCCTTTGTGCACGTTGTAGGTGTTCCTAAATAGCATGCTGTTTAGCTTTGTGTGTTAGATCTTCACATAGATGGAATCGTAGTTTATGTGTTTTTTAACTCGTTCTGACTTTGTTGAGTTGTAATCTTCTTTCTTTTTTTTTCTTTTTTTTTTATTTAAAAAAAAATTTTTTTTCAACGTTTTTATTTATTTTTGGGACACAGAGAGACAGAGCATGAACAGGGGAGGGGCAGAGAGAGAGGGAGACACAGAATCGGAAACAGGCTCCAGGCTCCAAGCCATCAGCCCAGAGCCTGACGCAGGGCTCGAACTCACGGACCACGAGATCGTGACCTGGCTGAAGTCGGATGCTTAACGACTGCGCCACCCAGGCGCCCTGAGTTGTAATCTTCTTTCTATTGGGTGCTTACACCTAGTTAATCCTTTGTCCTGTTGATGAGCATTTGTGTTATTTAAATTGGTGGTTATTACTACAATGCTGCTGTGAGCCCTCTTTTAGTCTTTTCTGGGTATGACATGTAAGCTTCTCCAGGGCAGCAGGCTTCAAACTAGGAACGTGTATCCCTGTACTGCAAGAGGACTGTCCAGGGGGTAGGTGGACCTGGATAGATGTAAGGGAACCCTTCTCAGATCGGACTCTCCCAAAAGGGATAGGGGTGCTGATGGACCTGAAGAGGCCCCTGTGAAGGAGAAACACGTGTCCCCATCCCCTTGCCCAACTCTCCCTTACCACAGAAACTAGGCCCCAGGGGGAATCAGGAGGGTGAAAACACCAGGGCACCAAAAGGGACAATTCCAAAATCTATGTTGGTTCTGAGAAAGTGAGTGACCTAGTGACATCATTCTACAAGTCAGCTACTTTCTCTGTATTTCAACAAAGTTACGTTATTATTTTATCCTTTTTATTATTGAGGTGAAATCTACATAACATACAATTAACCATTTTGAGGTGAAAAATTCAGTGGCATTTAGTACATTCACAGTGTTGTGCAACCCCAACTTCTATCCACTTTTGTCTCATTCCAAAACATTTTTATCACCCCAAAAGAAACCTTGTACCCATTAAACAGTTGCTTCCCTCCTTCCTCCAGCTTCCAGAAACCACCAATATGTGTTCTGTTTCTGTGGAATGATCTATTCTGGATATTTTGTATAAGTGGAATCCTACAGTATGTGGCCCTATGTCTGGCTTCTCTCACATGCATAATACCTTTTTTTTTTTTTTTGGTATAATTTGGTTTTTTAAAAGTTTATTTATTTTGAGAGAGAGAGAGAGAGAGAGAGAGAGAGAGAGAGAGAGAGAGCGCATGTGAGCTGGGAATGGGAAGAGAGAAAGTGAGAGAGAAAATCCCAAGGAGATTCCACACTGTCAGTGCAGAGCCTGATGTGGGGCTTGAACTCATGAGCCATGAGATCATGACCTGAGCTAAAATCAAGAGTCAGACGCTTAACCAACTGAGGCACCCAGGCGCCCCTGGCATAATGCCTTTTGAGTTCATCCATGTTGTAGCATGTATCAGTACTTCATTCCTTTTTTTTTTTTTTAATGTTTATTTATTTTTGAGACAGAGACAGAGCATGAGCAGGGGAGGGGCAGAGAGAGAGGGAGACACAGAACCAGAAGCAGGCTTCAGGCTCCGAGCTGTCAGCACAGAGCCCGATGCGGGGCTTGAACTCACAAACTGTGAGATCATGACCTGAGTTGAAGTTGGACGCTTAACCAACTGAGCCACTCAGGCGCCCCAGTACTTCATTCCTTTTTACGGCTGACTGATACTCCAGTATATGTATAGACCACAATTTGTTCATTCCTCTGTTGATGGACGTTTGAGCTGTTTCCACCTTTTGGTGATCGTGGATAGTGCTGTTATGCACATGTATTTGTTGAGTGCCTGTTTTTAATTTTTTGGGGTATGTACCTAGGAGTTGAATTTCTGGGTAATATGGTAATTCTATGTATAGCTTTTGAGGAACCATCAAACAGTTTTCCACAGCTGTTGAATCATTTTATATTCCCACCAGCACATTGTATGACGGTTCCATTCTCTCCACATCCTAGGTGTCACTTCCTAGTGGGTGAAGTGGTATCTCGTTGTGGTTTTGATTTGCATTTCCCTAATGACTAACGATATTGAGTATCTTTTCATGTGGTTGTTGGTGCCACTTGTATATCTTCTCTGGGAAATATCTGTTCAAGTCCTTTTACCATTTTCAAATTGAGTTGTTTGCCTTTTTGTTGTGGAGTTGTAAGGGTTCTTTATATATTCTGCATACTAGATCCTTACAGGATATATGATTTACAAATATTTTCTCCCATTCTGTAGGTTGTCTTTTTTACTTTCTTGATAAAATGTCTTCAGATTGGGGCACCTGGCTGGCTCATTCGGTAGAGTGTGCGACTCTTCAGGCTGTATGTTGGGTGTAGAGCTTACTAAAAAAAAAGCCTTTAGATGCACACATATGTATATTTTTTTAACGTTTATTTATTTTTGAGACAGAGAGAGACAGAGCATGAACAGGGGAGGGGCAGAGAGAGGGAGACACAGAATCTGAAACAGGCTGCAGGTTCTGAGCGGTCAGCACAGAGCCCAACGCGGGGCTCGAACTCACGGACGGTGAGATCATGACCTGAGCCGAAGTCGGCCGCTTAACCGACTGAGCCACCCAGGCGCCCCAATATTCATGCTATTTAAAATAAAGCATCACTGTGTATATGCCATTAATCAGCACATACTCTCCATCCTAGAGGCTGCCTTCTGCAGCCAGTGGCACATTTGACCATGCTTGTTTGATACATTGCCTTCCTTCGGTTTCTGACACCTCTTTCTTTGGGTTCCCTTCCTTCTACAACCTCAGCCTCCTCTGCAACCCCTCGCTCTTCTTCCTTTGTCCATCTTTTTACTATTGGGGTCCTTGGCCTTTATCTTGTTCTCCCTGGGTGATACCTTGTGCTTTTAAGAGGTTGGTTACCACCTTGATGACTCTGTGATGGTTAGTTGTATGCGTCAACTTGGGTGGGCCACAGTATCCAATTGTTTAGTCAAACACTAATCTGGATATTTCTGTGAAGATATTTTGTAAATATGATTAACATCTACACTCAGTTGACTCTGAGTAAAGGAGATTATCCTTGATAATGTGGGTGGACGTCAACTAATCAGTTGAAGGCCTTAGGAGCAAAAAAACCAAGGTTTCCCAGAGAAGGAATTCTGCTTCGAGACTATAACATAAAAATCCTGCTTCAGTTTCCAGCCTGCCAGCCTGGTCTACAAATTCCAACTCAAGACCACAACATCAATTCTTCCCTGAGTTTCCAGCCTGCTGGCCTGCCTTATGGATTTTGGACTCAGCAGTCCCCATAATTGCATGAACCATTTCCTTAAAATAAGTCTCTATGTATTTATGTTTCTGCTGCTCTGGAGAACCTGGACTGATACAGATTCTCATGTTTCTGTCTCCCACCAGACCTGCCTCCTGTTTCCAGTCTAGAACATCTGTTTCCTCCTGAGTGTTATAAAGGTACTTAAAGCACGGTGTGTCCTGGATAGAATCTGTTCTCTTTCTCCCCAAACCCATTTCTTCTCCTATAGGTGTCACCATCCATCTTATCAGCCAAGCTAAAACCTGGGATTCAATATGGACTTCTCTTTGCACTTCATCCCTCATATATAGTTAGCCACCAAATCCTTTCCCCATCCATTTAATAAGTATATAAGTTTCTACAATGTCCCAATGGTGAGCTAGTGCTGGTGGTTCAAAGGAGAGTAAGACACATTTGCTGAAACCCTTGTTAATGGGAATATAAAATGGGACAGCCACTATGAAAACGGTACGGTGTTTCCTCAAAAAAATTAAAAATAGAATTACTGGGGCACCTGGGTGGCTCAATTGATTAAGTGGCTGACTCTTGAATTTCAGCTCAGGTCATGATCACGCAGTTTGTGAGTTTGAACCCTGCAATGGGCTCTGCACTTACAGTGGCAGAGCCTGCTTGGGATTCTCTCTCCTCTTTCTTTACCCCTCCCTTGCTCTCTCTCTCTCTCTCTCAAAAATAAAATAAAAATAAAAATAAAATTACCATATGATTCAGAAACTCCACTTCTGGGTATACAGCCAAAAGAATTGAAAGCAGAGAGATAGTAGTACATCCATATTCACAGCAACATTACTCACAGTAGCTAAAAACAACCCAAATGCCCATCACCAGATGACTGGATAAGCAAAATGTGGGTACACATACAATAGACTATTAGTCTTAAAAAAGATGGAAATTCTGACACAGGCTACAACATGGATGAACTTAAGGACCCTGTGCTAAGGGAAATTAGCCAGACGCAGAAGGACAAATACTGTATGATTCCATTTATATGAGATACTTAGAGCAGTAAAAATTATAGAGACAGAAAAAGCAGGGTACCAGGGGGATACCAGATACCAGGGCTGGGGTGGGGGCGGGGAACAAGGAGTTAGTGTTTAATGGGTATAGAGTTTCAGTTTTACAAGATGAAATGAATTATGGAGATGGATGGTGGTGATGATGCATGACATTATAAATGTATTTAATGCCACTGAATTGTACACTTGAAAATGGTTAAGATGGTAAATGTTATGTGTATTTTACTGCTTAAAAAAACTTCTAAAGAAATGAGAAATAAATTGATTTAGTAGTGAATAATCATTTTAATACAGAAAATTGTCCTGTCAAATAATAATTCTTGAAAAAGAAACCTATCTCTTTAGTAGCTAAAAACCTGTATCTGTTTATTGGACACATTTTGCTTCTCTTGTTGGTTTCCCAGGAAGCTAAAACCTCTCTAATATTTCACTGCCCTTTAAATTGAATAATAAAATGTTAATTTGTAAAAAACCAAAAAGACATTTCCTACCCTCAAAAAGACTACGGTTAAGTCAGAGTATGCTGGGGTAAGTGCAGAGATGCAGGCAGCTGGGTGTCCACGGAGCTCAGCGGAGAGCGCAGAGGGGCCTCCGGGGTCTTTTCCTCACTTGTCCTGGCTCTCCTTCCCCACTTCTCTGCTTCTGTTTAGGCCCTTGTCTCTTGCAAGGATTATAAATGTCTCCTAACTGGCCTTCCAATTCACCATCTATACTGTTTCCAGAATAATATTTTTGAAATGCAGATGAAATCCTATCACTTCCTTTATCTAAAATGCCATAGAACTAATTGCCTTACAGGGTACCAACCTGGCTCCTGCATAGGGCATGCTCTCCTCCACGGTCTCATCTTACTGTGGCCTCCCCTTCCCTCTCTCACCCTAAAACTTCCTAAACGTCCTGCAGTTCCCTAACTGTACTCTGGGGTTCCAGACTCCAACCGGTTACTCACGCAGATCGCTTTGCCTGGACTGCCCTCTCTCTTCCTTGTTGGGTAGTTGAATATATTCATCTTTAAAAAAAATTTTTTTTTAATTTTTTTTTCAGCGTTTTTATTTATTTTTGGGACAGAGAGAGACAGAGCATGAATGGGGGAGGGGCAGAGAGAGAGGGAGGCACAGAATCGGAAACAGGCTCCGAGCCATCAGCCCAGAGCCTGACGCGGGGCTCGAACTCACGGACCGTGAGATCATGACCTGGCTGAAGTCGGACGCTTAACCGACTGTGCCACCCAGGCGCCCCTAAAAAATTTTTTTTAATATTTATTTATTTTTGAGAGACAGAGCACAAGTGGGGGAGGGACAGAGAGAGAAGGAGACACAGAATCCGAAGCAGGCTCCAGGCTCTGAGCTGTCAGCACAGAGCCCAACACGAGGCTCGAACCCACAAACTGTGAGATCATGACCTGAGCCAAAGTTGGACACTCAACTGACTGAGCCATCCAGGCCCCCCTGAATATATTCATCTTTTAAAGCTTATCTCCAGTTTCTTTAAGAAACTTTTCTGAACCTCTGAGAGATCTGATACCTTCCTCTTTGCCTGTCTGTGAACTTCAGATGCACTCTTATCTCAGCTTGTATCAGTCAGAATGGCTAAATAATGCTGCAGTAACAAAGACCACCACAATCTCAGTAGCTTAACACAACAGTTTTGTTACTCATTCATGTTACCTTTTGGGCCAGTGGGGTGGGGTTAGGGGGCCTCTGATCACTGTAATCACTTGGGGATCCAGGCTAAAAAAGGCTCCACCCAAAGAAGGTGCTTCAGTATCTCCGGTTGCATTGGCAATTAGCACTCCTGTCTGGAAAGAACAACACACAAGGCTTATGCTCACATTTCACTGGGGAGAGCAAGCTATTTGGCTATACTTAACTTCAAGAGTGCTGAGAAATTCAATCCTACCATGTGCCTGGAAGAAGGCAGAAAATAGGAAAATTGGTGAACAGCCTTAATGACTACCACAGCTTGGTGCAGTGCTTACCTGCTTCCTTCTCTCCTACTGGACACTGGGGATCCCAAGCGTATCACAGGGTCCCTGCCCTTGACCAGTTGGTGTTCCAGTAATGGGGAGAGACCAGTAAACCAATGGATTGTAATTCTCTGTGTTAATGTTACAGTCCAGGTTTGACCTGGTGTGTTGGTTGAGGAAAGCCAGTGAAAGGAGAGCAATGGATTATGGGAGAGGTGAACGGGGAAAGGGACAATTTTTGTGACCCTGAAAGCAGAGGCTGAGATGTAGGTGTAGGCAGTTAATTTAGGTGATTCCAGAAAGCAGAAGTGAGGCTGTGTGATATCATGAAGAAGGAAAAGCCAATTTAGGGGATAATAGCGAAGTTACTGTTGTGTGAGATGGAAATTTGATTCCACTGGAACTTTCTGAAGAGAGAAACAGAATGTCTCTGGAAATTGCCCACTGGAAGGACAGGAGACAGGAGCATTTAGCCACCAGTTCCATTCTCTGATTGATTGCAGGTTGGCTCTGGGGCATTACTTTCCCTGCCTTTCCCATTTGTGCTTGCCCACTGGGCACTGAGGCCCTGGAAAGGGCCCAGGTTGGGATGATTTAGCACAAGGTGAGTCTGAGCTCCAAAGATCTGTCCACATCAGCCATAGCTGAAATCAGAGAGGGGCAGAGAAGATACAGGACCCAGGAAGTGGCTGCTACCCAGGAAGTGGCCTAATGTTTATTGAATTAGTGCTTCCTGTCAGTTGCTATGCTAGGTGCTAATTTATGTAACTTACCCTCATTTAATTTTTTTTTTTCCAACGTTTTTATTTATTTTTGGGACAGAGAGAGACAGAGCATGAACGGGGGAGGGGCAGAGAGAGAGGGAGACACAGAATTGGAAACAGGCTCCAGGCTCTGAGCCATCAGCCCAGAGCCCGACGCGGGGCTCGAACTCACGGACCGCGAGATCGTGACCTGGCTGAAGTCGGACGCTTAACCGACTGCGCCACCCAGGCGCCCCTACTTACCCTCATTTAATACAGCAACCTTATGAGGTAGGTTTTGTGGTAATGTATAGAAAGATGGTAGCATGTCATCTGAGCAAGTATAATAGGTGCTCTGACAGGGTGGCTCTACCTTCATTTGGTCATTTCAAAAAGGTCTATCTCAGAAATGGGATTTTAAAAATGCAGATATGACTGGGCTCCAAAGAACTGACTCATGCTAATAACACTCATGAAAGACTAATGTATGAATGGCTCATTTATTAATTTCAGTGGTAGGTGTAACTTGCAAGATGATTCAATACGTTCCCTGAGCTTTATTATTTATTTATTTTTGATATTTTTGACAGTGCTTATTGTGGCAGGGTCTTTGTATCTTACCTAGTCTTTTTATTTGTTTGATCTGAGTGGTCAAAGGGGGTTAAATTTTTTTATATTTTAACTTTGTATTATGGAAACTTTCAAACATACACAAAAGCAGGTAGAATAACCTGCAGATAACTCAGCTTTAATCATTTTTGACAGTTTTCCAGCCTTGCTTCATCTGGCCTTCCCCTTCCACTGGAGGATTTTAAAGCAAATGCCAGACTTCATATCAGTTCATCTGTATATACCACTGTTTGTATACTTAACATCAAAAGAATTTTAAGACAACATCACCCCAATGATCATACCTAACAAAATGAACCATAATCCATAATATCATCTGCTATGGCCTCTCTATGTTCAAATTTTCCTGAGTCTCAGAAATGTCCTTTTACAGTTGATTTGTTAGAATCAGGATCTAAGCAAGGGTCACACATTGCATTTGGGTGATATGACCCTTAATTCTTTCAGTCTGTAACAGTCCTCTTCCATCTTTTCATGACAGTTATTTGTAAAGAATCCAGATCCTTTGTTCTGTTATTCCATATACTCTAAAATGTGGAATAAAATTCTAATTCAGAGAACAATTAAACATTTTATAAAAAATGTTCAAAAGAGGCATTTCATTTGGGAGAGGCCGAAAAGTAGAAAGAAATGTTTTAAGGGAACTAAAAGACTTGAGCTTTTACATAAAAAATTTATAATGAAATTATGTTTTAAAATTAAATTTTGGGGAGAGGGTGGGAAATGGCTGGAAAGGGCATAAGAGAAACTTGTGGGGTGGGAAATGTTCCATATCTTTTTTTCCTTAATATTTATTTATTTTTGAGAGAGAGTGAGAGAGAGCACAAGCAGGAGAGGGGCAGAGAATCCAAAGTTGGGCTCTGTGCTGACAGCAGCGAGCCTGATGGGGGCTCAAATTCAGGAACTGCGAGATCATGACCTGAGCCAAAGTTGGACACTCAACTGACTGAGCCACTCAGGTGCCTCAGTTCCATATCTTGATATGAGTTGTGGTTACTCGAGTGACAATCCGTGTAAAAAGTCAATAAGTTGTACACATAAGACTGTGCACTTTATGTGTGTTATATCTCAATAAAGAAAAGATAATGCAAGTAGTGTGTCAAAGGTGAAGAGTCACATGTTATTAAAAATAGATTTGATCATTTCATGTAGGTTTTCCAATTTGCTAACATGGTTGCTCACAGTACTTACTTACAATCCTTTTTATTTCTGTAGAATCAGGAATAACGTCCCCAATTTCATTTATGATTCTAGTAATTTTTGTCTTCCCTTTTTTTCTTAGTCTGGCTAGCTAAAGGCTATCAATTTTGTTGGTCTTTTCAAAAGAACAACTTTTGGTTTCATCGATTTTCTCTATTGTTTTTCTAGTTTCTATTTTATTTATCTCTGCTCTGATCTTTATTACTTCCTTCCTTCTGCTAGCTTTGGGTTTAGTTTGTCCTTTTTCTAGTTCCTTTAGCTGTAAATGCAGGTTGTTGATTTGAGAACTTGTTTTTTAAATGTAAGTGTTTATACATTTCCCTCTTACTACTGCTTTTGCTGCATCCCATAAGTTTTGGTATGTCGTGTCTTCATTTTCATCCATCTTTAAGTATTTTCTAATTTCCCTTGTGATTTCTTCTTTGATCCATTGGTTGTTTAAAAGTGTGTTGTTCAGTTTCCACAAAGTTATGAGTTTTCCAGTTTTACTTTTGTTGTTGGTTGCTAACTTCATCCTATTGTGATTGGAGAAGATACTGTGTGTGGTATCTACCTTTGGAATCTATTGAGATATAATTTATGGCCTAACACATGGTGTATCCTGGAAAATGTCCCATGTGCACTGGAGAAGGGTGTGTGTGCTGTTGCTGTTGGGTAGTGTTCTGTACATCGTGTCTGTTAGATCTAGTTGGCTTGTTGTGTTGTTTAAGTCCTTTGTGTTCTCACTTACTTTTTGTCTGGTTGTTCTGTTTATTGTTAAGAATTGGTTGTTGACATCTCCTGCTGTGACTGTAGACCTGCCTTTCTCCCTTCAATTTTGACCCTTTTTGCTTCATATATTTTGTTGGTCTGTAATTAGGTGTGTAAATGTTCTGATTGTTATATGTCTTTGCTGTATCGAACCTTGTATTTATGTGTAATGTCCTTCTTTGTCTCTTGTAAACTTTTTAAATTTATCTTTTGATTTTTAAAATAGTCTTAAAGTTTTTTTAATGTTTGTTTATTTATTTATTTATTTATTTTTGAGAGCGAGCACAAGCAGGGGAGGAGCAGAGGGGGGGAGACAGAGAATCCAAAGCAGGCTCCATGCTGTCAGTGCAAAGCCTGACATGGGGCTTAAACCCACGAACTGTGAGATCATGACTTGAGCTGAAGTTGGACCCTCAACTGACTGAGCCACCAAGGCGGCCAAACATTTTTTTAAGGTTTACTTACTTATTTTGAGAGAGAGAGCAAGTGGGGGAGGGTCAGAGAGAGAGGGAGAGAGAGAGAATCCCAAGCAGACTGCAACTGTCAGCTCAGAGCCCGATGTGGGGCTTGATGTGGGGCTTGAACTCACAAACCACTGTGAGGTCATGACCTGAGCCGAAATCAAGGGTCAGACGCTTAACCAGTTGAGCCACCCAGGTGCCCCTGTATTTTTTTAAATCCGGTCTGCCAGTCTCTGTATTTTGATTGGTGAGTTTAATCCATTTACATTTAAAGTAATTACTGATAAGGAGGGACTTCTGTCATTTTGCTATTTTTCTTTTTTTTTTAAAGTTTTTTTAAAAAGTTTATTTCTTTATTTTGAGAGAGAGAGCACAAGCAGGGAGGGGAAGAGAGTGAGGGAGAGAGAATCCCAAGCAGGCTCCACACTGTCAACATGGATCTGGATATGGTGCTTGAACTCACGAACCATGAGATCATGACCTCAGCCGAAACCGAGAATTGACCTCTTCACTCACTGACCCACCCAGGTATCCCTTGTTTTTTCTTATCTGTATGCCTTATAACTTTATTTGTCCTTCATTTCTTGCATTACTGTCTTCTTTTGTGTTTAGTTGATGTTTTCATAGTGAAACATTTTAAATTACTTTATTTCCTCTTATGTATATTTTAGAGTTATTTTCTTTGTGGTTACCATGGGATTACTTAAAAAATTTTTTTTTACATTTACTTATTTTTGAGAGACAGAGCACAAGTGGGGAGGGGCTGAGAGAGAATGAGACACAAAATCTGAAGCAGGCTCCAGGCTCTGAGCTGTCAGCACAGAGCCTGACGCAGGGCTCAAACTCATAAACCACAAGATCATAAACTGAGCTGAAGTCGGATGCCCAACTGACTGAGCCTCCCAGGCACCCCAGCATGGGGATACTTTTAATACCCTAAAGTTATAACACTAATTTGAATTTATACCAGCTTAATTTCAATAACATACAGACTGCTCCCTTATGACTCTGTTCCAACTCCTTTTGGTTGGTGATGTCAAAATACTATATGGATGTATTTATTACCACTGAACTGTAACTTAAAGATGATTAAGATGGTAAATTTTGTTATGTACATTTTACCACAGTAAAAAATTTTAAAAATAGATATTGCTAATTTTTTAAAAAGTGGGATAATTGGAGGCATCACAATCCCAGACTTCAAGCTATACTACAAAGCTGTAATCATCCAGACAGTATGGTACTGGCACAAGAACAGACACTCAGATCAATGTAACAGAATAGAGAATCCAGAAATGGACCTACAAATGTATGGCCAACTCATCTTTGACAAAGCAGGAAAGAACATCCAATGGAATAAAGACAGTCTCTTCAGCAAGTGGTGCTGGGAAAACTGGACAGCGACATGCAGAAGAATGAACCTGGACCACTTTCTTACACCATACACAAAAATAAACTCAAAAAGGATGAAAAACCTCAATGTAAGACAGGAAGCCATCAAAATCCTTGAGGAGAAAGCAGGCAAAAACCTCTTTGATCTTGCCTACAGCAACTTGTTACTCAACACATCTCCGGAGGCAAGGGAAACAAAAGCAAAAATGAACTGCTGGGACCCCATCAAAATAAATATTCATCAAAATATTCATATTTCATCAAAATAAATATTCATCAAAATAAAAAGATTCTGCACAGCAAAGGAAACAATCAGCAAAACTAAAAGACAGCCGACAGAATGGGAGAAGATATTTGCAAATGACATATCAGATAAAGGGTTAGTATCCAAAATCGATAAAGAACTTATCAAACTCAACACCCAAAAAACAAATAATCCAGTGAAGAAATGGGCGAAAGACATGAATAGACACTTCTCCAAGGAAGACATCCAGATGGCCAACCGACACATGAAAACATGCTCAACATCACTCATCATCAGGGAAATACAAATCAAAACCACAATGAGATACCACCTGACACCTGTCAGAATGGCTAACATTAACAACTCAAGCAACAACAGATGTTGGCGAGGATGCGGAGAAAGAGGATATCTTTTGCATTGTTGGTGACAATGCAAGCTGTTGCATCCACTCTGGAAAACAGTATGGAGGTTCCTCAAAAAACTAAAAATAGAACTACCCTACGACCCAGCAATTGCACTACTAGGCATTTATCCACGGGATACAGTTGTGCTGTTTTGAAGGGACACATGCACCCCCATGTTTATAGCAGCACTATCAACAATAGCCAAAGTATGGAAAGAGCCCACATGTCCATCAATGGATGAATGGATAAAGAAGATGTGGTATATACATACAATGGAGTATTACTCGGCAATCAAAAAGAATGAAATCTTGCCATTTGCAACTACGCGGGTGGAACTGGAGGGTATTATGCGAAGTGAAATTAGTCAGTCAGAGAAAGACAAAAATCATATAACTTCACTCATATGAGGACTTTAAGACACAGAAAAGATGAACATAAGGGAAGGGAAACAAAAATAATATAAAAACAGGGAGGGGGACAAAACAGAAGAGACTCATAAATATGGAGAAGAAACTGAGGGTTGCTGGAGGGGTTGTGGGATGGGTGATGGGCTAAATATGTAAGGGGCATTAAGGAATCTACTCCTGAAATCATTGTTTCACTATATGCTAACTAATTCACTATATGCTAACTAACTGATGTAAATTTAAAAATAAATAAATAAAAAGTGGGATAATTGTATTATTGTTGCATTCTCAAAAAAAGGAGTACTTATCTTGTAGAGATGCATACCTATGTATAGTAACAGGTGAAATGTAATATAATGTCTTGGGTTTGTTTAAAAGTAATCCCAGAAGGAGTGGGTGGGTCTACAGATTGTCCATATATTGCTGATTGTTGAAGCTGGGTGATAGGTACATGGAGGTTCATCATATTATTCTCTTTTCTTTTTCTTTTTCTTTCTCTTTTATTTTGTAAAACTTCAGTCTGCAGAGAGGGTGCATAAGGGTCTCCTGTTAGTAATACAGCAAGGTGGCTCTTTTGGTGTATTGGAACATTTAGGTAGATATTCAAATCATTTTTTCCTGTAAAATGACTTTTTTTTTTTTTTATATACTGGGAACAAGACTGAGGATGCAAAGAGGTGCTGAGACTCCCCAGAGACCCTCTTCAAGAATCTTCCTGCCTGGTTCCAGAACTTTCTTCCATGGCTCCCTATGTTTCCCTTCATCTGTTTGAATATGTACCACATGTACCCAATAAAAAGTGCAAAGAGAAATGAAGGGGATTCCCTGATGAGTAAATCTCTCTCCTTGCCCCACACCCTATTTTCCAGCCCCCAGTTCTCCCCAAAGACAAATCTTCCATCCAGTTTTTTTGTGTACCTTTCCAGAGAAATTGTATACATGTAAGGAGCATATGTTGGAAAGAGAATAGGACTGGGAGGAGGTTCTGCTGAGGTATAATCTTGAGGCTGGGGTGTAACCATGAGCCTTGATGTTACTCATGGAGCTCGTTGTTTCATTAGACCCCCTTGTGTCCTTTCTCTGGGGAGGCTGAGGTGAGCACACAAAGAGCTAAAAGGCATATGCCCTGTGTGGGCCCTATAAGAATCTGTAGGACTGAGAGAGCTTCCTGAAGGATGAAGGATTGGAGGAGAAGAGAGAAGGTGTCCCAGGAGATGGGATAGAAAGAGGCAAGCGTTCAGGAGATAGAGGACTTGGGGAGGTACAGTGCGAGGGGGTGGGTGGGGCACGGCCCTGGAGGGGGATTGAGGAATCTCAGAAGAGCCACTTCAGAGAAAGTATTAGGAAGAGGCGCTGAAGCATTGGCTATGAGTGTGGACTCAGGAGCCATGCTGCCTGGGTTTGAACCCTGGCTCTGCCACTTAGCACCTGTGTGAATCTGGGGCCAGTCATTTAACCATTTCTGTGCCTCAGCTTCCTCATCTGTAAAGTGGGGATGACAACAGAATCTGGGTCATAGGCTTTTTTGTGAGGGTTTAGTGAGCTTCTACATATAACGGGTTTAGAATAGTGTCTGGCATATAATGGGTCCTGTTAATATGAAGTCTTCTCCAGAAGCAGCCCCCAAAACAAGGATTCAAGGGCAAGTAGTGCATTTGAGAGGTGGTGCCAGGAAACATGGGTAGGGGAGTGGGGCAGTGGGATAGGGAAGGAAAGGAGTCAATAAAAGACAAGCAAATTTACCATTGCAGATGAGTGGAGATTAGCCCCAATGAGGAACCCTGGAGTTGTGTAGAACAGCATAATTGTCCCATGGGGGCAGCGAGCCAGCTGGGATATTTATATGCCCATTTCTTGTAGTCACAGGTTGAGGGTGGCTTTCAGGGGGCCTTAGTTCTCTGGCATTCCCAGCTTTCTATACACAGGTGAAGCAGGACACCAGAGAAACCTTCAGGCAAAGAGCTGCTATTGGAAGTCATTGTCCCTCCCCAATGGTGGGGCCCAAAGGATGTGAGTGAGGTAAGGACAGATCCCCTACAAATATAAAGAGGCATGTTGAGTAATATTGACTCCACAGCTAAAATCACCTGGTAGCTATGAATCAGGCCAAATCAGCCTAGTTTCCAAAACTAGGGGGTGATCTGGAAATGAGAATTGGCACTACAGTCACCATGGAAGGTTGAGGGTGGCAGATCCTAAGATGTCAGTTAGATCCATGTTTAAGTGCCCAGACTGGACAAGGAATAGACTGTGGCCAAGAAAAGACACAACAGGGGCCCTGCCTGGTTTGCCAGCCTGTTTACTCTTTATAGGAAATTTTCAAGGAGCTGAGCTCTCCATGGGAGTAGTAAGGCATCTTGAAAGGACATCACATCATCATTTCTTATTTATTTATTTATTTATTTATTTATTTATTTATTTATTTATTTATTTATTTAGAGCATGCATGTGTGGGAGAGAGAGAGAGAGAGGGAGAGAGGGAGAGATTGAATCTTAAGCAGACTCTGCGCTCAGGGCAGAGCCCACCTGGGGGCTTGATGTCACAACCTGAGACTAAATCAAAAGTCTGACACTTAATTGACTGAGCCATCCAGGTGCCCCTGTCATTTCTTTTTATTTAACCTGTGATAGGAGATAAGTCACAGAGAATGGTGTGTTGCTTCCTCCCTTTAGAATTGGTTCCCTGGAAGTAAGTATTAGAAGCCTTGAATTGATGAGAAGAAATTTGGACAAGAGGGAAGACGCTGGCAGGAGTGGAGGGGCTGTCATTTTAAGCATTAGTTACCTCCTTCCTTCTATCTGGGGTGAAAACAAGTGCATTTGCCAGGCTTTTTAATGATGCAAAAAATAGATTAGCCAGGATCACCTTCACCAAATGGGGATCTACTGAA
This sequence comes from Puma concolor, assembly GCF_028749965.1. Taxonomy (NCBI): domain Eukaryota; kingdom Metazoa; phylum Chordata; class Mammalia; order Carnivora; family Felidae; genus Puma; species Puma concolor. The sequence continues at coordinate 31,324,570 of NC_141671.1, forward strand.
AATCTACTTGGGAGTCTAAAGAAGGGAATAAAGATCTGATGTCTTCAGGTCCAGAGCCTCTCAGGTAATGGTCCTCCCACACTAGACTGGGCCTCATGGAGAACTGGAACAGGGACCCAACTCCAGTGACCCACTTTTTTGTTCGCCTTGATTTGCCACTAGGCTATGTGGTGTTTCCACGAACAGTTTCCCATCATAGTTGACCTCCTCTGTTTTGCATGTTGTTGTCTCCTGAAATCCATTCTCTTCCAATATAGTAGTAGAGTTCCAACTGTGCACATGGTAAGCAAACTAGAGGCCACATTTCCCAGCCTGTCATATAACCAAGTTTTTGCCCACAGAATATAAGTGGAAGAGTTGGGTGAATTTCCATGACCTTACTTGTCCTCTATTTTTTTCTTTTTTTTTTTTAGGAGTATTTTTTTACTTTATTTATTTATTTGGAGAGAGAGAGAGTTCAAATGGGGGAGGGACAGAGAGACAGATGGAGAGAGAGAGAGAATCCCAAACAGACTCCTCACTGTCAGCATGGAGTCCAATGTGGGGCTCGAACTCTCGAACCACGAGATAATGACCTGAGCCAAAGTCGGACGCTTAACTGACTGAGCCACCTCGGTGTCCCCCCCCGCCCCCCATTTTTTATTTCATTCCACTTACTTGGGACTGGAAGACTTTGACCATGCAGACAAGGACAATTCTCAATGGTATGGCAGAGCTACCCGATGGAAGGAGCCTGAGATCCTGAGTGATACTGATGAGCAACAGTGCCCTGCCAGCCAAGGCCACCCTTGCCATATCAGCCCTGTCTGCTTACACTGAGGCTCTTATTTGGGAGAGATGTAAACTTCTACCTTATTTAAATCACTGCATTTTGGGCTGTCTTTATGTACAGCAGTTTAGATTAGACCTTGATAAGCACATGTCTGTGGGTGGTGCCTTTGGCTCTCACATTGATTTCTGGCTAAGTGTATTAGTTAGAAACATGTTTGGCTGCTAAAACAAAGGCTAGAACAACAGTGGCTTACATGGGCTGAGCATAAGTGATCCAGGGGAGTCATGGTAGGCCTGCAGGATTGGGGAGCAGAACTTCTTTAATTCCGTTTCTTTCTCATCATCAACATGTGACTTCCATCTTGTGGTCTAAGGTGGCTGTTTTGGCTTCTACCCATCTGTCTGCATTCCAGCCAGGAGGAAGGGGAGAAGAAAAAATGGAGGAGTACATCCTGTAAAAAAAAAAAAAATGTTTATTTATTTTTGAGAGAAAGACCAAGGAGGGGGGAAGTGCAGAGAGAGAGGGCGACAGAGGATCCAAAGCCAGCTTTGTGCTGACAGCAGAGAGCCTGATGTGGGGCTCAAACTCACAAACCATGAGATCATGACCCGAACTGAAGTTGGATGCTCAACTGACTGAGCCATCCAGTGTGCCCACACACCCCTTTCTTTAAGAGCATACTCCAGGGGTCCAGTGGAAAACTTGCAAGTTTTAATACTTAAGGAAGAAGGGATAATGGGTTCTGACACACTGCTAAGTTTATTTAACTTAACAAATGCTGAGAAAAAGTCACAAAAGAAAGACACCCTATTACTTAAAGGCAGCTATTACATATGAGCTGGGTGGATGTGTTAGTCTGCTCGGGTTACATAACAAAATACTCTAGACTGAGTGGCTTAAACAGAAATATATTTTCTCACAGTTCTGGAGACTGGAAGCCTGAGACCAGGGTGTCAGCATAGTTGGTTTCTGGCGAGGACTCTCTTCCTGGCTTACAGACAGTCATCTTCATGTGGCCTTTCTTCTGTGACACATGGGGATGGGAAGGAAGTGTCTAAGATAGAGAGAGAGAGGGGGAGAGAGAGAGAAGGAGGGGGAGGAGGAAGAGGGAAAGAGTGAGGGAGGGAGAGAGAGGGAGAGAGAGAAAGAGCACTCTGGTGTCTCTTCTTATAAAGACACTTGTCCCAGGGCACCTGGGTGGCTCAGTCGGTTAAGTGTCTGACTTCAGCTAAGGTCATGATCTCGTGGTTTGTGAGTTTGAGCCTCACATCGGGCTCTGTGCTGACAGCTCGGAGCCTGGAGCCTGCTTTGGATTCTGTGTTTCCCTCTGTCTTTGCCCTGCTCGTGCTCTGTCTCCCTCTCTCTCAAAAAATGAATAAACATTTAAAAAATTTTAAATAAAGACACTTATCCTATTGGATCAATGCTCCATATGGTCTTATAACCTTAATTCTCTTTATAGACCCTATCATCTTTAAATATAGTCATATTGGGGCTAGGGCTTCAGGATATGAATTTTGGGTGACGTGATTCAGTTCATAGCAGTGGCCTAAGGAAGGTACCCCAAATTCAGGGACTAAGTATTCAGTCAAGGTGAGGGTTCATTATGTTCTGATAACTAACAGCTCCCAAATTTCACTTGCCATAGTGGTTTGCAAAATGTGGCCATAAATCTCTCCTATTCTAGTGTGTATGCCTCTTTGCAATATGACTTTGCTATTCTTCTCATCATGAGGTAAAGTTTCCCCCACCCTTACTAGCCCTGTGATTTGCTGTCACCAGTTGAACATGGTGGAAGTGACGTTGTGTGACTTCTGAAGATAGGCCTCAAGAGACTGTACAGCTTTTGCTTTGGATCTCTTGGAATGCTTTCCTGAGACTGCTTATGCTCTGCAAGGCTAAGGATGAAAGACCATGGGAGAGAGAGAACTCTGGGTGTCCGACTGTTCTTGCTGAACTCAGCCGTCACTGCATGATGTGAGTCCAGGCAAGAGCAGCAGCAGAATCACCAGGCCAACCCACAGAATCATGAGAAAGAAGAAATCATGTTTTTAAGTGCCTAAACTTTGGGTGATATCTGTTTTTTCCAACAGCAGTGGTAATGTAATAGATTAAAACAAAGATTTGTTTTTTGCTCATATTATGTACATATCCTATGAGGGTCAGCAGAGGAGTGCTTTTGGTGTCAACTCAGGAACGTGAGCTGGTGGAGCAGCCACCATCTCGAATGTTGCCATACAGGGGGAAAAGAGCACAGTGAGGACTGCACTGGCTCATAAAGCTACCATCTAGAAATGATACATGTCACTTACATTCATATTTCATTGGCCAATGCAAGTGGATAGGGAATTTCAATCCTGCTATGTGACTGAAGGGAGACAAAGCCAGAATCTTTGTGAACATCTCCCTTAAGAGAGTTTATTTCTCTGTTAACAATATGAGTAGTAGGGCAGGGCTGGTATGACATCAACACAGTGTCAGGGACCCAGGCTTCTCTGTCTGCTTGCTCTGCCATCCTCTGGATGTTGTGCTTGAATCACCATCAGATAGATATTTTATTTTATTTTTGTTTTCTTTTAAAGTTCATTTATTTATTTTGAGAGTGGGGGAGGGGATCCCAAGCAGGCTTTGCATTGTCAGCACAGAGACTGACGCGGGGCTCAATCCCATGAACTACAGGATGATGACTTGAGCCGAGATCAAGAGTCAGGCACTCAACAGACTGAACCACCCAGCGCTCCTACCATCAGGTGTATATTTTAGCCTACGGAAAGAGGAGGATACTCCCCTTTTATTTTAGGGGCATAACTTGGAAGTTACATGTATCAGTTCTGCTCAATTCCTATTGGCCAGAACCAGGTCACCAGTTACCTAGCTGCCGGGGTAGCTGGGAAATGTAGTCTTTGGCTAAGTGACTATGTGTCCTGCTAAACATCTTACTGTAGAAGGAGGGAAAGAGAACAGATACTGGGTGCCAGGGAAGCACCAGCAGCTGTGCCACAGCAGCAGCTTTGGGACCCCCAACACCGAGGGTATCATGGTCTTCCTGCATTCAGTCAGTTTTGTCCAAGTGTGAGCCCTATTTTGCATATGTATTTAGAAGAAGTTATTTGTGTGTATGTATGTATATATGGATATATATATAATTTTAAATTCTATTTTTTTTTTAAATTTTTTTTCAAGGTTTATTTATTTTTGGGACAGAGAGAGACAGAGCATGAACGGGGGAGGGGCAGAGAGAGAGGGAGACACAGAATCGGAAACAGGCTCCAGGCTCCGAGCCATCAGCCCAGAGCCTGACGCGGGGCTCGAACTCACGGACCGCGAGATCGTGACCTGGTTGAAGTCGGACGCTTAACCGACTGCGCCACCCAGGCGCCCCTATTTATTTATTTTAAGAGAGAGTGAGCATGTGGTTGCATACGTGTGAGTGAGGGAGGGGCGGGGGGTGGGAGAGAGAAAGAGAGAGAATACCAAACAGGCTTCATGCTCAGTGCAGAGCCCTACTTGGGCTTGATCCCATGACTCAGATCATGACCTGAGCTGAAATCAAGAGTCAGACACTCAACAACTGAGCCACTCAGGTGCTCCATTTCATCCTAATTTTTTTATTTAAAATTTTTACTTATTTATTTATTATTATTATTTTTTTAATGTTTATTTTTTGAGAGAGAGATAGCCCATGTGAATGAGTAGGGGAGGGGCAGAGAGAGAGGGAGAGAGAGGATTTGAAGCAGTCTCTGTGTTAACAGCAGAGAGCCCAATACAGGGCTTGAACTCATGAACTGTGAGATCATGACCTGAGCCGAAGTCAGACGCTTAACCAACTGAGCCACGCAGGCGCCCCTCATCTTTATTTTTAATTGATCTTATTTATTCATATCCCACATTGTTTGACAAAGTATTAAAGAGACTTCTGTGGATGGGGGGGTAACATGTTAGCTTAGAGTTTCTTTCCTTCCGGCATTTCATACAACTACAGGGTGTAATTTAAAGACATATCCAAAATCCCCAAATACTTTTGTTCCTTTGGGTAACCAATCCCAGACTTATTTATTTTATGAGTGGGAATTTTTTTCTACTGGATTTCCCGTAGAAGTGTTTTACACATCTTGCAGTCTCCAAAACTAAGCATTGATTTCATTTTTACCTCCACATTTCACTCTAGAGGTTGCAAGGAAGAACAAGATTGTGATTCTTCCAATTTATCAAGACTGTCTGAGAAAATTAGCCTCCATTCCTTGGAGATTTATGTTCAAGAACACAGTGCTGTCCCAGGCTCTCAGGAAATAAAGTCCACTTGGACACCCAAGAGAAAACTGAAACTTTACTTAAATAAACAATTTTGCAATATCTTGGATGGTTTGTGGGTTTGCGTGCTTGAGACGACGCATGCAAGAGCATGTGTGTGTGCGTGTGTGTGTGTGAGGGGTGTGCAGGCTGAGAGCGGTAGGAAAAGCTTATAGTGCAGAACAACTGACTAGGATATGTGGGGATTAGGGAGATGGGCAAGGGATTCACCCTCTCAGCTCAGTCTCCAATCCCTGATTTTTTCCATGCTAAGAGCACATCCCCCTTGCCACTCCCTAGTTGTCCTTCTCTGGCAGCAAATAAAGCAGCTGCTGAGCCAGCTCTGGGTTTCGGGAAGTCAGATGACCTTTTCCCTCTGCGGGCTCTCTGCCTCTCTCTGCCTCAAGGTGGACACCATGGACCCACTGATGGCTTTCCTTTGCCTGTTGTCCCTGTACCCAGGTAGGAGCAGGGGAGGGGAATGCTGGGGTCCCTGTGCTGCCCAGGTTGAGTTCCCACTTGTAAATGGACAATCTCTCTTGCTTTCCTTTTCTCATCTTTTCTCCATTTCTGTGTTGTGTCCCACACTCACAGGCTTGGCTGCAGCCACCCCCTCCTGCCCTCAGAACGTGAATATCTCTGGTGGCACTTTCACCCTCAGCCATGGCTGGGCCCCTGGGAGTGTCCTCACCTACTCCTGTCCTGTGGGCCGCTACCCAGTCCCAGCATCGCGGTTGTGCAAGAGCAACGGACGGTGGCAGACCCTGAGATCCACCCAGCTGACAAAGGCGGTCTGCAAACGTGAGGCTCTCTGTGGGCCTTGCTTGGGGTGCCCACCAGTGGCTTCTCCAGATCTTCCATTTAGGAGTTGCTCAGGGTGGGGCTTACCCTGACTAGGTGATGTGCAGGGATGGCCGAGATGCTTTTCCATGGGGCTTTTCAACATAGTGGGAAAATGCCCATTGTCCATAGCAAGGCGTTAGAGGAAGACTTTGATGGAGATTGTGGGGTACTAAAGCCGGATTTTTTTAAACACTTGGGATGATTTTTTTTTTTTAATATTTAACAATTGACTGCATAGTCCCAATCATTCAGAATATGTGCCGGAGTCCCTTGTCGTGCCAGGTGTTATGCATTTGGTTGTCCACTTGTGGGACATCTGAGGACCTCAGGGGAGAGGCTGGGGTGACCATGCCCTCAGAGGGCTGAGAGAAGTGGTTATTTATCAATCTATTAGGTTGAACTGTGTGAAATTGCCAAAATTCAACCAATTGCCACAAGCAGCGATTTCACATACAACAACCCAATATTTTGACAACCAGTTGGCTATTCCCATGCACCCAAAATGAGCATCCCTCAGCCCAGGTGTTATCCATCCATGCCTATATTCTCATTCCCTTCTCTCCCTCCAGCTGTTCGCTGTCCAGGTCCTGTTTCCTTTGAGAATGGCATGTTCACCCCACGGCTCGGGTCTTACCCTGTGGGTGGCAACCTGAGCTTCGAGTGTGAGGACGGCTTCACACTGCGGGGCTCGCCTGTGCGCCAGTGTCGCCCCAATGGCATGTGGGATGGGGAGACCGCTGTGTGTGACAATGGTGGTGAGTGCCCTGACTGATGGCTGTATGGCGGCTGGGGTCTCCTGGGAAACTTGGAGTAAGATGTGTGCCCGGGGGGCCTCTGTGGGGACAGGCGCCTCGTGTTTCCGATGCCAAAATAATATTTCCTGAATTTTGGTAAATTGAGGTCTACAGGTCACACATCACCAGCCTGCAGGGAGCCTGGCTGAGGCAGGTGGTGCTAAGCCTCGGATCCGACATGAAGGCTTCACACACTCTGTCCAGCTTTTCCAAATACCTCAAAGCAAGACTAGTGCTGTGCTTAGTGCCTGCCCCTGCTGCCAGTTTGGGCCCAAGCCTGGCTCTGACTTGGGCAGCCTTTGGCCAGGTTATTTAACCTCTCAGTGCCCCAATTTTCACATCTAAAATGGAGATAGTAAGAGTGGCCACCAGATGAGGTTGCCATGTGGATTAAGTGAGTTGATGTTAGTAAGTGTCTAGAAGAGTCCCTGGGGTCTGGTAAGTGACACATATACTTTTGTCATGGTTATTAACGGCCCTGTCAATGGTGAGGAGGCTCTGCTTGATAGAAGTGGGGCTCCCAGGAGTCTCTGGAGCCACATTGCCTGTGGGTTTTGGGAGCTTCCTGGGTGATAGTTCTGAGCACATAATACAGAAGACACGGAGTCCACGAGATGGTAGGACCATACCGTGACCCAGTGGGCCAGCCATTGGCTCTCTATTTATATTCATGACTCTGCCAAATAGCCATTGATTCAAACATAAATAGAATCGATTTGAAAATTGAGGTGCAATCTACCTAAAGTGTACAAATCTTAAGTATTCAGCTCTGTGAGCTTTTGCACATGTACCCACCAGTATAATCACCATTCAAGGTAGAGAACACGTCCGGCAAAATAGGAGGCTCCTCCTGTCCACTGCTGACAGCAGGGTCACCATTCTGACTTCTGTCCCCATAGTTTATTTTCGTTCATTCTTACATTTCATACAAGTGGAATCACATAGAATATGTTCTTTTGGCATCTGGCTTCCTTTACTCAACATTCTGCCCGTGAGATTTATCCATTTGTTATTTTTTATTGCTGTGTAGTTTCCTTATACAAATAGATTATAATTTATTTACGCATTCTCTTGTTGATGGGCATTGGGGTTCTTTCCAGTTTGGGGCTATTATAAGTAAAGCTCTATGAGCGTCCTTATACATAACTGCTGGTGCACATATGAACTTTCTTCTCTTGAGCATGTTGTCTAAGAGTGGAATTGTCCACTCACAGATTGGCATTTGTTTAGTTTTAGTAGAGGCTCCAGCAATGTATCTGAGTGCTGGTTGCCTGACATCCTCTCTGACACTTGGAATTATCTAAGTTTTAGCCATCTTGGTGGGTGTGTAGTGATGCCTCACTGTGGTTTATGAAGTGCAAATAGTATCTGTGGTGGTGTAGGGCTTGTCAGCTAGCATCTTCCCTGGGGCTCTGGGACGGATGCAGGCTGAGTCCCTGGGTTGGGACTGGGATGCTTTAGCTGGCATCTGAGGCCACTGAGTTCTAAACATTTTGCCCTATTAAGATTTTCCACACATACCCTTGGGAAGCACAGCTGTGGTGTCTCCCAAGGAGGAGGCCAAATGACCCACAGAGCCTCCACAGGTCTGGAGAGGAGGAAGAGCCCAGAGGGAGAAAGTGGGTGAGCGGGGCCAAAAGGCTGAGGAGGGGTGCCCCTGCTCACTGCCATCTTCCTTTGTTCACTCACAGCTGGCTACTGCCCCAACCCGGGCATCTCGGTGGGCGCCGTGCGGACAGGGTCTCGTTTCGGCCTTGGAGACAAAGTCACCTACCGCTGCTCCTCAAATCTGGTGCTGACCGGGTCTGCGGAGCGGGAGTGCCAGAGTAATGGGGTCTGGAGTGGGACGGAACCCATATGCCGCCGTGAGTAGCCAGCTGCCCTGACCCTCCAGAGATTCCCTGGGCATCCTACCCCTGACTCTGAGTGACCTCAGTGGCTCTTCCCACAGAGCCCTACTCTTATGACTTTCCTGAGGATGTGGCCCCTGCCCTGGGTGCCTCCTTGTCCCACCTACTTGGAGCCACCAATCCCACCCAGAAGAGAAAAAGTGAGTGTTTGGGGTGGGGACAGTAGGGTGCTGGGCCTGGGATTGGAGGAGCAGTCTTCCCAGAAGATGCTCAGAGCTTCCAGAAAGCTCAGTGGCGGCTGAACTGACTGGAGGGGAGGCAGGGAGGCCCTATCCCTTAGCAAGAGGGCTGGTGGGAGGTGACGATGTGAATCAACCCCTTCCATGTTTCTCACAGAAAGCGTGGGCCGTAAAATCCAAATCCAGCGCTCTGGTCACCTGAACCTCTACCTGCTCCTGGATGCCTCTCAGAGTGTGGCCGAAGATGACTTTCACATCTTCAAGGAGAGCGCCAGTCTCATGGTGGACAGGGTCAGGAAATCGGAGTCTGTTTACAGAGGAGGCCTTCCTATGCCCACTGTCTCTCTCTGGTTCCTTCCCTTCCTCAGAGTCCCACTTACAGCCCACTTCCTCCAAAAAGCCCTCCTAGAGTATGGGGTGGATTCAATTTATAGGATCGCACAAATACTCCTGGGATACTTACTATGTGTCAGGCACTGTGCTGGGTGCTGGGTGCTGGGGGACATCAAAGATGAACAAGGCTGAGGTTCTACTTCCCAGGAACCCATCATCTAGAATGGTGGTCTCCACAGAAGGGTATACAAAATAATCCAGTGCGGTATGGTAGACAAGTACTGGTATCCTTGTTGAATAATTTCAATTTAAATTAAACCGATAACTTAATATTTAAGATTTTCCTTTAAAAATTCCAAATTTTTAAATATTTAAAATGTGTATAATATATTTGAATGGCATGCTTTATAAATATGAGTCACTTTTTAGAAATATATATACCTATATTTAGATATGTGCTCAAAATGTTTTTAATGATGAGATGCACGAACAGGAGAGTTTGGAAGCCACTTAGTATAGATTCTTTGCCAGCACTTTGCCTGGTAACTTTTCACAATAGTTTATGTAGATATATGTTTTCCTTCCCACCTACAGTAAACAAGGCAGTTTACCTACAGTAAACAAGGCAGTTTTTATGCTCCTTAGAGTCTCTTAAGATCTGTAGTATCTCACTAAGCTGTGGGGCAGCAAAATCTGCCAGTTAGAGAAGTGCCTCAGATTCATGTGGACAGGTGCAAATTCGACCTCCACTTTGCACCAGTGGTGTGATCTGGGGCAAGGCAATAAGCTTCAATGTCCTCATCTGTAAAATAGGGCCTTCTCACCCCCTCCCAGAATTGATGTAAGGATGCATGAGGAGTGAGTGAGCCTATCAAAGACAGTAGATGGTCCACAAATGTCAGTTTCCTGGCTCCCTGCAATCAGCAGTCTCTTAGTAAGTGACTACTTGTGGCCCTTGCCTCTGTCAGCCTTGGTCCAGGCTCTCTGCCTCCTCTGGAACCTTGGCTTGCTCTCTAACCCTCTCTTCTTTGGCCTCTCACTTGCCCTTCACAGATTTTCAGCTTTGAGATCAATGTGAGTGTCGCCATAATCACCTTTGCATCAAAGCCCAAAATCATCATGTCTGTTCTGCACGACAACTCGAGGGATGCGACTGAAGTGATCAACAGTCTGGACAATGTCAACTATAAAGGTACGGGTGTCATCAAATGAAGGCGATGAGGCAGGGGGGAGGATAAGCTGTCTGCGCCTGCAAAGAGATTCGGGACAAATTAGAGAGCGAGGCCTTTTGGTGACATTCAAGTCTCAGGGCTCTGGGGCTCAGGTTCCTCAGGTGGGGATAGCTTCCAAGTCAGGTTCGTGGTGGCCGACTCCCAGCTCCCACCAGCTCATGGCTTACTCTAATGTGCTACATGTCCAAATCCTTCACACAGGTCTTTGGCTCCTTCCTCATGCCAGAACTACATGGGCTGGCTTTCTTGGCTCACCACTGGAGTCTCCCCCATGTCATTATGAAACTACCCGGGTGGTAGAGACCAGATGGCTACAACCACCCAGGTTCCTTGGAAACTCCATCTTTGAATCTTGAGAGTATAGAGTGGCCACTGGGTTATGCAGTCTATCTAAGGGGAAAGGTTTTTAATGTTTGAACAGGCAATGATGCCAAACCTTTGGCTAGCTAAGGTCCGAGTTTATCAAGCCAGTTGATAAATGCATTTCCAATGGTTGGGAGAAGAGAGTGATTCCCTTCTCCCAGGTGGGAAGTGTTTAAGACAGTCCTTCCTCTTCACATAATCCAGACCATGAAAATGGAACTGGGACAAACACCTATGCAGCTTTAGATAGTGTCCATATCATGATGAATAACCAGATGCAACGCCTTGGAATGAGCACGGCGGCCTGGCAGGAAATCCGACATGCCATCATCCTTCTGACAGATGGTGAGTATGGTCATCTCTGCGAGTGAGTCTGGCACAGTGGAAGGAGCACCGATGTAGTGTCAGGACACCTGCATTCTGGCTCTCCCTCTGCCACTTTGGGACTAAGTTTCTTGTTTGTGTAGTAGAAATAGTGTTGATGGTGACAATGGAATGACAATGATGATGATGATAGTCATAGCTGCCCTCCTTCCCTTACACAATGTTTATGGACAGCAATTGAAGTACTTTGTGTAAAAGTGCTTTGTGATTACAAATATCAATTATTGTTACTACCTGGGAGGTTGCCTTGATTCAGCTGGTGGGGGAGGGGGTTGGCTTTGGGGCAGGAATGTCAAGGCGCACAGATAGGACAGACTGTGTAGTGGCTCTGGGCTATGCCATTTATCTCTTGATCGTGTCCATAGAACTTGGTTTTCTTGCCTGTATAATTAGGATACCTACACTACCTGAGGTTTCAGGAGAATCAAATGAGATACAGTTTATGAAGCTCCTGGCCCAGTGCCTGGAATGTAGAGAATTTCAGTAAATAACATATCTTGAAACACACGCGGGAAGTGGTAAAGGTTGAGATTCCCAGGCTGAATGCCCACTCCTCCGAGACTATGGGGAGTCCGGACATACACCCCAGATGGACAATTCTTTTCCCTCCGTTCTAGGAAAGTCTAACATGGGTGGCTCCCCCAAGCTGGCTGTTGACAATATCAAAGAGATCTTGAACATCAACCAGCAGAGGAACGACTACCTGGGTGAGCCTCTACCCCGCCCCTAGCTGTGCTGCCCCTGCAGGGGCACAAGTTGGGCAGCCAGCAGTCTGGTCCACACCTTGGCTTTGTTTCCAGTGAGACCCCAGGCTGTGACGTTCTGTGTGAAGGCAGCTTAGAGTCATACCGAACAATCTGGAGTCAAATGGCCCCGAAGTTTTAGCCTTTGAGTCTTGGTTTCATATTGGGTCGGCCGTGGCTGTGGGCAGTTTCTGCATTTGCAGAAACTAGAGGGGGAGGGTGCTAGGACCTACCTAGCACCTACCTCAGAGGCAAATAGGGGCGAATGCTCAGCTCTTACCTGGTACAGGGGAACAGTGTATGTGAGTGGCCACTGCCACCATTGTGGCCATGAACCTCTCCAGAGAGGAAAAAGGCCTGGATTCCTTGTAGGGACTGTCCCTGGCATTTCCTCTTTCAGGGGTACAGATAACTAATGCTTTGGCAGTTGTAGGTTTGAAAGGAATAATTCCTCAGGTTCAGACTAAACACAAATTGCACTGATATTTGACCAGAAAAGAATTTCAGACAGAAGTGCTCTGGATAAGTGAGGATTATCTTTTGAGACTCCAAGTTTCACTTTCCCCTTGGGTCCTCTCTTTCTTGTTCATGCCACCAACCCTACCTGCCCAGTAGGGGCAAGCGGATTCCTTTTTAAAACTCTAGCTTCGGGAAGGCAAAGCCCAAACTCTCCTCCCAAACTCCTTAGCGTCACTGGGCTAGAGCTAAATGTAGAGAATTTCAGTAAATAACATATCTTGAAACACACGCGGGAAGTGGTAAAGGTTGTTCAAAACACCTTATTGAAAAGAAGCAGGAATTGAAGGGATGTAGTCACAGAAAACACATGGACATAATTGTCCAACCCTCACAGTGACCACTTCTGGCCTGCCTGAGGATAGATTGCTTCCTGAGAAAAGCCTTATCCCCCAGTCTATCTGAGCATCTCACTCTTTGCATGCCATCCAGGATCCTCTGGGAGTCAAAAATGGCCAAAAGGGGTGCAAAGTGTCGTAGACTCTGGGTCTAAAGTTCTCTCTTGTCTAGCAAAAGAATGGGACGCAGGATTGAAAGTGAGAGATGGCTAATGTCCGGGAAAAGACCAGAGCCCTGAATAAGGTCCTTGCCCCATTTTTATTAGGATCAGAAGGCTTACAAACATGGCAATGGATGTGCACAAAGAGACAATGAATCTGTGAACATTAACTTGTGGAAGTGAGGGAAAGGGGGTCTTGAGGATATTAGTGGTTGGGGGTTTGGGTTAATACAAAACAAAATCCGGGTGCCAGACAGTCGGGAGGAGGGTTGTTTACAGCCGATGTGAGGCAGCACCTCTGTTTATCTTAGCTAGCCTAGGGAATGAGACAGGTAGGACAAATAACCTCAGGGTTGACAAGGCACCTTTTCTTTTGTTAGCCATCTCTGCTCTGGGCTGCTTTGCCTGCAGTGCAGCGGTCCATAGTCCAATTCACCAGTTTACCTAACCCGGCCCTATCCTTCTGTGAAAGCAGCTTTCTGCTATAGTACTAAATTTGGGGTGCTTTCACCCTGAATATCTAATCTTGTTCATTTCGTATTCCTATGTATTGGGCACCTTTGTGCCGTTTCTATTTCAGGCCTTTGCCTCTATTTTGGGGGCTCTGCACCCCTATTTTGTGGTACCTTCGCACCACCCTATTTCTGGCACCTTTGCACCTCCTTATTCTCAGGGTGCCTTTGCACCCCCCTATTCTTGGGGTGTCAATCTGGTTTACCCAAACTCGGGTGTGAGCACTTTGACTTTGTATTTCTTTATGCCTTGTCAACCCATTGGTGTAAGCCCAGGGGATTCCTAAGCTTATGTCCCACAGCAAAGCATGGGGGAAGACTGGAGTCTGTGGGCCACCACCCCAAGGCAGCTCTGACTGGCACCCATGCTGGCTGGGAGGGAGGGCACAGATGATTGTGTGGGTCCAAATTCTCCAGTGGGAAGAGATGGCTCCAGGCCCTTCTCTCAGAGCCTACACTTTACAGAGGAACCAGATCTGAAGTTTTGCCTCCATGCATGCTCATGAGCTCCTTATTCAGTCATATAAATGTGCTTACTGAAAGTCTCTCCTGGACACCATTCTAAGGATGCAGCTGTGAACAAAACAGACAAAAATATCTTGCTGGGGTTGTCATCCTGGAGGGGCCATGTATTAGTCTTCTAGGCCCGCTGCAACCACAAGCTTGCGTGGCTTAAAATAACAGAAACTTATTCTCTCACATTCAGAAGCCTAGAAGTCCAAAATCAAGGTTATCAGAAGGGCCCTGCTCCCTCTGGAGGCTTTAGGCAAAGACTCTATTTCCAAATAAGGTCACATTGACAGGTACTAGGGGTTAGGACTTTAATATATCTCTTTGAAGGACACAATTCTACCCACTGTAGGCATTAAACAAGACAAATAAGGAAACTATATGGCATGGTAGATAGTGACACATGTCAAGGTATAAAATGGAGCAGAGAGGGAATGGAATTGTCTGAGGCATTGCAGTTTTAGACAAGGATCCCAGGGAAGGCCTTGCTGAGATGGTGACATTTGAGCCATGGGGACAGCCTGAGAAGGAGTGAACCAGGCAGACGCATAGCTTATACAAAAGGCCTGGGGTGGGAGTGTGCTTGCAAATTTGTGGAACTTTGAGGAGGCTCTATGGAAGGGAGTGAAGGGTGAGGAGTGGTAGGAAGTGAGTTCAGATAGGTAGTAGGGGGTGAGGGTCCAGCTCATTTAGGGCTTTGTAGGACCCAGTAAATTCCAAATGATAGTTTCCTGTCTCACAGGGTAGCCCTTCAGCCACTAGATTCTGGTGATTTCCTTCTTCTCATCAGACATCTATGCCATTGGGGTGGGCAAGCTGGATGTGGACTGGAAAGAGCTGAATGAACTGGGGTCCAAGAAGGATGGTGAGCGCCATGCCTTCATTCTACAGGACACAAATGCTCTGTACCAGGTCTTTGAGCACATGCTGGGTGAGTGCGCTTTGCCCTCTTCAGAGTGGGGTGGGTGGTGAGGAGCCAGCAAGAGCTCCAGGTGGGGAACGTGCTCACAGTGCCCCTCACATACCTCTTTCCCCCTTTGCTCCCAATACCCACAGATGTCTCCAAGCTCACAGACACCATCTGTGGGGTGGGGAACATGTCAGCCAATGCCTCTGCCCAGGAGAGGACACCCTGGCATGTCACTATTAAGGTACCAGGAAGGAGGGATGGGGCTTGGATCCCAGAGGTGGAAGAAGCCATGGGCCAGAGACATAGCAGTTCCTGAAGATCACCTGTTTCCCTGCAGCCTAAGAGCCAGGAGACCTGCCGGGGGGCCCTCATCTCAGACCAATGGGTCCTGACAGCTGCTCACTGCTTCCGCCATGCTGAGAACAGCTCTCTGTGGAGGGTCAATGTGGGTAAGGCAAGGCCCACACCAGGTTCCTGAGCCCATGGCCAGGGCTGTCACCCTTTGTTCCTAGTCCCTGGCCCCTTCAGGGGCCCTGGGCCAGCCTAATCTGCCATATTATTCACAGGGGATCCTAACTCCCAGTGGGGCAAAGAGTTCAGTATTGAGAAGGCCGTGATCTCCTCGGGGTTTGATGTCTTTGCCAAAAAGAATCAGGGAATCTTGGAGTTCTATGGTGATGACATTGCCCTGTTGAAGCTGGCCCAGAAAGTGAAGATGTCCACCCATGCCAGGTGCTGGAGTCTGGGATGAGAGGGCATCCTCTGGGGGAGAGTGCTCTGGGGAGTCCCAGAGGAGGGGACATAGAGAATGCGCCTGTGTGACCCTTGTCCTTCTCCCCAGGCCCATTTGCCTTCCCTGCACAGTGGAGGCAAATCTGGCTCTGCGGAGACCTCCAGGCAGCACCTGCCGAGACCATGGTGAGTGCTGGGGCTTAGGGTGCATGAGGAGCTAGGACCAGGGCTTAGGAGTGATGACATGGGCTGTGCAACAGCCCCCAATCTGGAGCCTGGATGCTGGGTAAAGGGATCAGCACCACACCCCTTTCTCCCTGACCACAGAAAGTGAACTTCTGAACAAACTGAGTGTTCCTGCTCATTTTGTGGCCTTGAATGGGAGCAAACTGAACATTAACCTCAAGACGGGGACAGAGGTGAGGATCTCAAGTCTGGGATGCTGTGGGAGAATGGGACTCCTCTGTGGCAGCTCCTCAAAAGTCTCTCTTTGTCCCTTCCTCCTCCAGCTCTGGCCGCTTTCTCCATCTGACCCTGTGTTACCCCTCCTCCAGGCCTAGTTGAACTTCTCGGTTTCTCCTGGGACTGCTCATTCTCTCCTCTCTGTTCCACCCCTGCCACAGTGGACAAGCTGCATCCAGGTCGTCTCCCAAGACAGAACCACGTTCCCTGACTTGACGGATGTCAGAGAGGTGGTGACAGACCAGTTCCTATGCAGTGGAACCGAGAATGATGACAATCCCTGCAGGGGTGAGCCCCTCCCACCCCCACCCACGAGCCTGGATTCCTGAGGGAAAGTCCACCAATGTCCCTGTGACCAGCATGCATGCCAGGGCACTGGTGCACTGCCCTGATAACAAGGGAGCAGGGTGAGTGAGGATGACAGTTTCTTGCCCCTCCTTTCTGACAGGAGAATCTGGGGGAGCAGTTTTCCTTGAGCGGAGATACAGATTTTTTCAGGTGAGGAGAGAAGGGGGAAGGAAGCTCATGGGACTCGGGCTACAGAATCTTGACCTTGAAGGAGGCTGAGGGAGGCCTTTGGATGAGCCAGGGAGGTTGAAGCTTGGAGCTGGGGCTGTGACAGCCTCCCACCCCATTCTCTCCTTCTTCCAGGTGGGCCTGGTGAGTTGGGGTCTCTACAACCCCTGTGGCAACAGCAATAAAAACTCCCGCCAAAAGGCCCCCAGGGGCAAGATCCCACCACCACGAGATTTTCACATCAATCTCTTTCGCCTACAGCCCTGGCTGAGGCAGCACCTGGAGGGTATCTTGAACTTTTTGCCCCTCTAATTGTGGTTACTGACTCCTCTGTTGTCTTGCCAGCATCTGTCAGTCTCCCACTCTTGAACTTCTATCAGACCCCATGACCTATCTATGCTCCCAGTTCTAGGACTCCGTGCAGCACATCCAAGCTGCGGAAACCCCAGGGCCCCACCCTCTGCTGTGCTTGGCTCACTCTCCTTTCATTTTCATGTGGAATTTCCCAGTTTTGAAATTAATAAAAATTGATGATTTCCTCATCTGTCTGTGTCTCTGCCTGGGGGCTGGCCAGGGGGCAGAGGATTCCAGAATGATTCCAGGAACAACAGGGAGGCAGGTCAGAGACCCTGCTGGACAAATAGTGGGTGGACTCTGCTCCATAACAGAGTCAACAGGGAGTGAGCCAGCCTTATTTCTGGTCCCTAAGGGGGTGGTCTGGGATTACTGGGGAGGAACTGGAGCTGAGAGGTGGTATTGAAAGGGTAGGGCTTATGCAGTTCCTATTTCCTTGACTGGCACCTCGGTGGGGGCCCTCCCACCTGGACATTCCGGAAAGTGATGTGGGTAGGTGGGGTTAGCCACAGGTGCCAGAACACAGATTGCATAAAAGGCTGGAGGTTGTGGGGGGCAGGGGAAGGGTGTGCGACCAGGCCCAGGTCTGAAGTTTGTTTGGACATCAAGCCAGCAGACAGGCAGCACAAGCCGGGATAGACCATCTTGTCCCCATACCTGGTTTCTCTCCTGCCTTCCATCGCTATGGGGAGCAGTCTCAGCCCCCAACTCTGCCTGGTATTCTTGGTGCTGGGCCTCTTGTCTGGAGGTAAGAGAGAGGGTCACCACTCCCCCCCTCCCCACTTCCTGCTGCCCCCAGTATTCCTCCTTGGCCTTGGGAGGCTGGGCTTCATCAGCCTTTTTCTTTAGGTGGGAGCATAGCACCATTGACTGTGGTTGGGCCCCAAGGCTCCTGCTCTCTGGAAGGAGTAGAGATCAAAGGTGGCTCCTTCAGGCTTCTCAAGGAGGGCCAGGCACTGGAGTATGTGTGTCCCTCTGGCTTCTACCCATACCCTGTGCAGATTCGTACCTGCAGATCCACAGGGTCCTGGAGCACCCTGCGGACCCAAGACCAAAAGATTGTCAAGACGGCAGAATGCAGAGGTTGGAGGGCAGTGAGGGTGGGTACGGGTCAATGGAGGGGTGGAACAGGTGGTGACCAGGGGCCAGACTAGCATACTATTAGAGTTGCATTGAGGCCAGGCAGGTTAGCAGGGGGAGCTGAGCAAACACAGGAGCTGTCTAGGGCTGAAGGAGGGAGAGAGGGAGGAGGAAGGGAGTGAATCTTCACTGAGCATCTACCCTGTGTCAGGCAACCCTGGCAGTAAAAAGAACACTCAGAAATTGGAAGCGAGGAGAAGCAGGAGTCATCATAGGTTGAGCGTTGATGCTGTCTGTGGGACCAAGAAGGCACTGTTTCTCTGTGACAGGGTCTCTGAGACCAGGAGGGAAACTCTCAAGTGAAGCCCTTCCTTCTCAGTAACTTCTACTTGTCTCCCTCCCCCAAAGCAATTCGCTGCCCAAGACCACAGGGATTTGAGAATGGGGAATACTGGCCCCGGACCCCCTACTACAATTTGAGCGATGAGATCTCTTTCCGCTGCTATGATGGCTACACTCTCCGGGGCTCTGCCAATCGCACCTGCCAAGCAACTGGTCGGTGGGATGGACAAACAGCCATCTGCGATGATGGAGGTGAGAAGCGTCCCCTCCCCTGGTGATGGTGTCTTCTCCCTGACCATGTTCCAGCCTGAGGAACCAGCACCACAACTCTTGTGCTCTACCGTGCCATCTGGGCCTCAGGATTTGGCCCTCACCTCCATGTTTCATGCTTCTGCAGCGGGGTACTGCCCTAACCCAGGCATCCCCCTTGGCACAAGGAAGGTGGGCAACCACTATCGCCTTGAAGACAGAGTCACCTACTACTGCAACCGGGGTCTCACCCTTCGTGGATCCCAGCAGCGAACATGCCAGGAAGGTGGCTCTTGGAGTGGAACAGAACCTTCCTGCCAAGGTGACTCTTGACCCATGCCCAGGGGTCAAATCCTGCTCTTTTATCTTCATATCCCTACACCAGTTCCCCCTAATGCAACCCAACTCCTTCCTCACTTCTAAACCTGCCTGTAGAACTTCCTCCACTACTGAGCCCTTCCCATCCTGGAAACCCACCATCCCACCTCACTGGCCACTGTGTCTCTGACCCTCACACCCTTGCCAACACCCCCAGACATTTTACCTGATTTCTGACCTCTCCCAGACTCCTTTATGTATGACATCCCCGAAGAGGTAGCCGAAGCCTTCCTGTCTTCCCTGACGGAGACCATTGAAGGAGTAGATGCTGAGGATGGGCATAGCCCAGGTTTGGAGGCAGAGAGGGGAGGGAGGCAGGAAATTGGGGGAGGATGAAGGGCCAGGAGAACCATGCATGCTGGAGCCTGAATTTCTCTGGTGGCACCCAGGGGAACAACAGAAGAGGAAGATTATCCTGGACCCCTCGGGCTCCATGAACATCTATCTGGTGTTGGATGCATCAGACAGCATTGGGATCGGCAACTTCACAAGGGCCAAGAACTGTCTCAAAGACTTCATTGAGAAGGTGGGTCCCCTTCCCCCCTGAATGTGAACTCACTGCCCAGCCAGGACTAGTTCCCTGATGTTTCCAGACCCTCTGAGACACAAGGTCCCAGAAAACCTCTGGTCCTATTCTGTCTTCCTTCCCTTCCTTTTACTGGAAGCAGTTTCTTGACCTTTAACCCAATCATCCATCAGCCTCAGGGTGATCAGTCAGCCCTTGAGTCTCTGACTGTAACTTTCCCTGTCCCAGAAAAGCTGCTGACCTCTCCCAACCATAGTATTCTTTCAATGCCATGACCCGTTGCTCCCCTAACCCACAGGTGGCAAGTTATGGGGTGAAGCCAAAATATGGTCTAGTGACCTATGCTACAGTCCCCAAAATTTTGATCAGAGTGTCCGATGAAAACAGCAGCGATGCAGACTGGGTTACAAGGGCAATCGACAATATCAACTATGAAGGTCAGAGGTTAGGGAAGGGACTGGTGGGGAGTTCACTTTGGGGTCAGAGAAGTCAAAAGGTTCAGGGTTGTTGTGAGGAGGAGGTAGTGAGACCAAGTGGGAAGGCAGGGTGGACCACTTTGCAGTCTATGGTTGGACAGCAGGCTCATTGAGGAATATGGATTACTGGGAACTTGGGGGCTGAGAAGGTCACTTTGTGGTCAAAGGGAAGTCAGTGGGGTGACAACTCAAAAAACTGAAAAATGTGGTATCTCAGTTGTGATAGGCCTTGAATGTTCATAGATGACTTGGAAGACCAGGGAAGGTGAGATCTTCCTTTTTCACAGATCACAAGTTGAAGGCAGGCACTAACACCAAGAAGGCCCTCCAGGCAATTTACAACATGATGAGCTGGCCGGGGAACCAACCCCCTGAAGGCTGGAACCGCACCCGCCACGTCATCATTCTCATGACTGATGGTCAGAAGGGACCTTTTCCTGCCCCAGGCGTCCCACCCTTTCATACCAGTGTATGGCTGTTTGGTCCACATATAACACTAGACTCATGGTTGGGGCTCTGAGCAGCACTGAGGGCCCCAACCATGTTGATCTTTCCTGTGACCCTTTACAAGGAGACACCCTTCTTAAGTCTCTCTGTCACTTCCATCCCCTTAACCTGCTTACCCAGGGGTACCTGGGTGGTGTGGTTGGTTGGGCTGAATTCGGCTCAGGTCATGATCCTGTAGTTCGTGAGTTGGAGCCCGGTTGTCAGGCTTGGTGCTGATATCTCAGAGCCTATAGCCTGCTTCAGATTCTGTGTCTCCCTCTCTCTGCCCCTCCCCCACTCTCTCTCAAAAACGAATAAACATTAAAAAAAATTTTAAATTAAAAAGCTGAAATTTTACCTTCAGCCATTAAAAACAAAAAAACAACCTGCTTACCCAGCCATGTGTCACTACTAGCCAATTTATCTTCCTTGACCCTCTTCTTTACTTGCCTCTCACCTTCACGGTCCCTGTCTCTTCTGCAGGCTTGCACAACATGGGTGGGGACCCAGTCTCTGTCATTCATGAGATCCGGAGCTTGCTGGACATTGGGAGGGATCGCAAAAACCTAAGGGAGGATTATCTGGGTGAGTTTTTGGCCTTGGACCCAGCACCTTGCTTTCTCAGCTCCTGCCCCCAGGGCTTGGACACTCACCCTCCCTCTTTCTCCCTCAGATGTCTATGTGTTTGGGGTTGGGCCTCTGGTGAACCAAGAGAACATCAATGCTTTGGCTTCCAAGAAGGATAAAGAACAACATGTGTTCAAAGTCAAGGACATGGAAGACCTGGAAGATGTTTTCAAACAAATGCTTGGTAGGAAGATACCAGGAGGGTATAAAGAGGTCAGGAAGTCCCCCAGGTATCCCAAGGTCACTCATACTTCCTCTCCTCCTGAAGCCTTGGCAGTCTGGGATGGCTTTCTCATTGCTCCTTCTCTACCTCAGTCACACTCTGGTCTCCTGGCATTATCCACTTCCTGATCTTAGAATCACCGAGTTCTGAACAACATTGGAGATCTTGTCAAGTCTCTCATTTCACAGATGTGCAAAGTGAGGCCAAGAGCAGCCCAGGCACAGCAAGCAAGCAAGCGTTGGGCCTGAAAACAGCCAGGTCTCCCAACTCTTAGTTCCAACTTTTTTTCACTATACTGCCACAGTTCCTTGCCCCCAATGTAAGAAAACAAATGCCCCTTTCTTTTCCTTATGGGCTTCTGCTCCTCATAGCTGTGTAGGCGGGCCTCCCTGAAAGGCCGAGCATCCCAGGTTTCAGCACATTCTCCTTTCTTGTTAGATGAAACCCGGACTCTGGGACTCTGTGGAATGGTTTGGGAGCACAAGAAAGGTAGTGATTACCACAAGCAACCGTGGCAGGCCAAGATCTCAGTCACTGTAAGCACAGCTTCCTGGTGGTGGGGACCTGTGGGAGGTGAGGTCAGGTGGAATGGGGGTAGGGGAAGGGCAAAATGTGGTGTTTGTGGAAGTTAAGCTTTCCCCCCTGCCATTCTGTTCCCAGCGCCCTTTGAAAGGACATGAGACCTGTATGGGGGCCGTGGTGTCTGAGTACTACGTGCTGACAGCAGCACACTGTTTCACGGTGGATGATCGGAATCATTCAATCAAGGTCAGCGTGGGTAAGGATGCAGTGAATCAATCCTGAGCTTCAGCTGTGCTCCCTGGGCAACACCTTCTACTTCCTCAGGAGCCCACCCTTCCAACCCCCCCCCCCTCCCCTGGTCCTCAAAGCAGCCCCCTCCCTTGCACACTGGGCTGCTTGGGGGCAGGGCAGAAGACTTGGGAGTTAGGAAGAATGTGGAGCCAGAAGCAGGAGGCTGCCCAGAGAAGTAGGATGTCCTGACATACCCACTCTCCTACCTTAGGAGGGATGAAGCAGGACTTGGAAATAGATAAAGTCCTATTTCACCCTAACTACGACATCAATGGGAAAAAAGCAGAAGGCATTCCTGAATTTTATGACTACGATGTGGCCCTTATCAGACTCAAGGAGAAGCTCAAGTATGGCCAGACTCTCAGGTGAGCCCTCTGAACCCCTGAGGAGAAAAGTCTGGGCAAATTGGGGCTACAGGCCTGGGGCAGGTCAAGTCTGCTGTCCCTGAGTTTCCCCATCTCCCTTAACAGGCCTATTTGTCTCCCCTGCACCCAGGGAACAAATCAAGCTTTGAGGCTTCCACTGTCAACCACCTGCCAGCAACAGAGTAAGACATTCAGGGAAAGTAGCACAAGGGAATGATGCCAAGAGACAAGTGGGGGCATGACAGGGTGCTGCAGGAGCCAGCCTGGTCTCCAGCCCACAGAAAAGGGTTGAAGGACATTTGCTGAGTGACAAAGGCAATAGAGAGATGGTGGGGGGCAGAGAGAGTGCTAAAATGACCCCTACTGTCCATTTGTTCAGTGGAAGAGCTGCTCCCTGCAAAGGATGTCAAAGCTCTGTTTGTGTCAGAGTTGTCCAAAGATAGGAAGAAGTCGATGATTCGGAAGGAGGTCTACATCAAGAATGGGGAAAAGGTGAGGAATATGGGATCCTAAGCAGGTCCTCTAGGCCCCAATTCTTCCTAAGCATGCTCTGTTTATCACCCCTTTCTCCTCCGTGCTTTATACCTCACCTACAGAAATCCAGCTGTGAGAGAGATGCTCAATATGCCCCAGGCTATGACAAAGTCAAGGACATCTCTAAAGTGGTCACCCCCAGGTTCCTTTGCACTGGAGGGGTGGATCCCTATACTGACCCCAACACTTGCAAAGGTAAGAGAAGGCTCTTTGGTTGTGCTACATGTTCCTAAAGCCCAAGAATCGTTTTCCCTACAGCCTCTCCTCTCCTGTAGGTGATTCTGGTGGTCCCCTGATTATTCATAAGAGGAGTCGCTTCATTCAAGTGAGTTTCCCCTCTCCTGTCTGTGGGGAGATGCCAAGTGGTCAGCATGGGCCCTAAAGCAGGAAAGTTCAACGCATGTGGCTGGAAAGGGAAGGACAGAGCCTGCCTCCTTACATCTACTTCTTGAAATGGCCGGGTTGGGGCAATGTCTGGCCTGTGTGCTAGAGAGCAGGACTGAGCTGGGTCCCCAGTCTAATTCTTCTAGGTCAACTCAGATGCACTTGGGAGTAGTTGAGCTTCCTGGGATTAGGAAGGAATTCTACCAGATGATTGGTGGCATCCCCTTGCCCTCTCCAGGTTGGTGTGATCAGCTGGGGTGTAGTGGATGTCTGCAAAGACCAGAGGCGGTGGCGGCAGGTACCTGCTCATGCCCGAGACTTTCACATCAACCTCTTCCAAGTGCTGCCCTGGCTCAGGGAGAAACTCAAAGAAGAGGATTTGGATTTTCTATAAGGGATTTCCTGCTGGAAAGGGGGATGAGATCAAATTAAAACAGCTGCGACAATACCTGTGTTCAAGATCCTTTTGGGGTAAGGGGGAGGGGAACGTGCACTGGCCATGTGTTACAACTGAGATAAAATCTAACAGCCGTTTTTAAAGGCTCGACCCCAATCCCAAGTGCTGAAAAACCAGAGGCTGAGGGAGATGTGTGAGCTTCCACCTCAGTGTTTTACTGAGACCAGTGTTGGCGCAGATGAGGCACACGGAATCCAGCTCCATTCCCTAGAAGCCATCCACAAGGTTCTCCTTGTAGACATCATCACTGTAGACAATCTGGGTCCTCTTGTCCCGGTGGCAACCCTTAGGGCTGTTCTGGACAGCTAGGGAGGGAGGAAAGGATTGGTTAAGGTCTGAAGCATTGCATCTGAGCACTGGTGAGGCCAGAGGCTCAGAGTCTGACCAGCTCTCTCCTTGCCTTTGGCCCTTGGAAGCCCAATTTCAATGCTGCCCTCTGGTGGCCAGGCTGGCCTGTCCCCTTTGGCTCCCTTAGGCCAACCCATCCCCATGGCAAGGAGCACATGCTGTTATTGTGGCATGTGCAGATACTCCAAGGAATGTTTTGTTCTTAGAACAGCTCCCAAAGGTAATCGTTGTGATAACTGAATGATGTTAACCCACTACATCAAAATATTAAAAATTAGAAGATCTCTGTAGCCCTTTGTTGACATGTTAGTCATTTCTTGTTCCTTCTTTTAGTTTGGAGGGCCACTCTTGCTCTGAACGCCCCTTTCTGCCTAACTCCTTTGCCAGGAAAGCCAACAGGTATAGTGGGCTATTCACACTAAGAAATGCTACTAGCCTCAATAGGGGAGCTCATTCTGGGTGTGGCTTTGGCCTAAAACATTCTTCGAGCCTCAGGTTGTTCCTTCCCCTTTTTTTCCTCCCTACATCGACATGTCCCTCTTGCATCTCATCTCGGAGGATTCTATCCCTGCCATTCTGGGACTACAGTCACTCACCCCACACCAGCTTCCATTCTCTTGGATCTTTGTACCTTGACACTTCTATCACTACCCAGGTTCCATAGTTTGTGTTCTTTGGTTTTAATGGCCTCTGATGCTGCTCCCTGAATATCCCCCAGGCCCAGGCCTGCGTAATTTTTTTCTTCAAATTCAATCTTCCCTGAGATTACTACCATTTCGCAGCCACTCTGTGATACAGAGGACTGTGATCCATGTTTTCAGTCCTCATTTCACACACAAGTTCCAGATCTCTAATTTCAAATGCTTATTTTATAAAGCCAACTATACTCCATCTCAAAATAAACACGGTCATGTTCATTAACCTCACTCACTAACCTCACTCACTTCCACTTTCTTCCCTGTTCCAGTTATTACTGCTTCGGGAGTTGTTCTCAATCCTTCTCTCTCCTTCACACTAAGAAATCTTCCTCCATCTCTAACTGACAGAGAGTCTGACAATTCTCATTCCCATGGCCTCCACACAGATCCAGACATCTATCAACTCTAGGGAATCCTGGGACATGCAGGGGAGCAAAGAGAGGAGGCGAGCTGTGGGAAACAGGATTAAAGAGGAAGAATCCATTCTTACCAAGGGAGCCCCAGACAGACTTGCCAGTGGCAGCGTCCAGCATGGGCTGTTTGCGGGCAATGCTGACTTTGAGCTGTACGGACTCCACCTGGGTCCCATTGAGCTGGGGAAGAAGAGGGGTGGAGGTAAAGGATGGGGGGGGGGAAACATTACAGACAAAGAAAAGGAGAATTTTCAAGAGTTGCCATCCTAGGAACAGACTAAGGATCTAAGAATACATTTCTTGTGTGGATAGAAAAAGACTTCCTCTATCAAGAGGAAATGATTTCCTCCTGGCTCCCAGTGTTTTAAAGAGAAAACATGAGGATGGCAGTAGGGATGGGAAGAACAGGTCTGGGAAGTCCCAACCTCAGCAACGGCCTGATCTGCTGATTCCATCTTTTCATAGGTGACGAAGGCACAGCTAGGATGAGAGAAAACAGGATCAGTAGAGGGCCTATGGGCTCTTGTGGACCCAACCAAACCCAGTGCTCATAGGCCACCGGAGATAGGCTGGTGTTCTCCCTCAAACCCAGGTCCTCCCAGGACTTATCATCTTGTCCCACTACCATCCTTACTTTCTGGGTGGGTCCATGGAGAGGTCAATGATGTTTCCAAAGGGAGAGAAGGCCCCACGGAGGAGGGTGGGTGTCATGTCCTCTCCATACACATAGAGAGTATTCCCCTTCCGAGGGGCCCTGCGTTCAGGGAACGAGTCCGACCCTGTGGGGTCAGGAGTCACAGTCACAACGTGCAACCCATCTCAGGCTCCACTTTAAGAGGCCACTTTAGTGGGACCTGCCTAAATCCTTTCACTTTTCCTACCAGCCCAGATCACTCACTGCGGAAAGGGCCCTCTCGTTCTCGATCACGGTCCCTGTCCCGATCGCGGTCCCTGTCCCGATCGCGGTCCCGTTCCCGATCTCGGTCTCGATCCCGTTCCCGATCTCGGTCTCTGTCTCGGTCTCGATCCCGTTCCCGATCTCTGTCTCGGTTCCGCTCACGACTGTGGTCCCGGCTGCGGCTTCGGGGAGGGGAGGCTGAGGAGCGGGCACCACCACGTTCTTCATAGCCCCAGTCAAAGCTTCGAGGAGGACCGTCACCAGCCCCTGGGCCCTCTGCCTCTTCCCCATCTGGCCCTAGTTCCCGAAGCCGATCACTGGAAGACACAAAACTGGGGAGAGGCAGACAGTGAGGATCAAAGGGGCCCTTTACTTCATCTTCCCAGACCCTGTGGAGACTCAACACTCCCTCTGCAGCCCCAGCTCCTTCCACTCCAGCCCTAAACCTCCCAAGGATCCAGGCAATTGACCTCCCCTACTCCCCCAATTGGGACTCAGTCCTCTCTCTAGCTCTCTAACCTCTCATACAGAGATTTCCTCTGGGGCCGTCTGGATGACTGCAAAAGAAACCAAGGACAGTTAAGATGAGTCCTAGTTGATGGCATGTGACCCCAAATATGTGGGTCTCTC
Source organism: Puma concolor (assembly GCF_028749965.1). Lineage (NCBI taxonomy): Eukaryota > Metazoa > Chordata > Mammalia > Carnivora > Felidae > Puma > Puma concolor. Next base: position 31,351,351 of record NC_141671.1, read on the forward strand.
ATTTTCCTCATTCCCCAACCTCTCAGGGACAGAGAGTTGAGAACCATACCTCCTGCAGATCGTCGTCAGCAGATATGCTTCTCTGGAACGGCTGGAAAGTGGGGACTGGCCCCTTCTCAGGGTCCTGGGAAGGTCGTAGAGGTCTACTTCAATGTGAGAGCAGAAGGCTGCCTAACCATGGGACAGAAGGGATTCCTCTTCCCTCACCCTCTTCTTGGCTTTCCTCTGGCCTTTTATCCTCCCTTTTAATTCCTTTGCGCATTTATTATTTGATTATGTGGTGTTTTTCATAAGCGACCTAATATATACATAGAGTATTTAGCTTATCTGTACATTTCTTGGACCTGCTGACATCTTCAACCTGTTCAACTTCTCAGAACAACAAGACCCAGGAGCTCGAATATGTGCCACAGAATGTATGAGATACGGAATTTGGAAGTCAGTCAGTGTCTTCACATTTTACAGATAAGAAACCTGAAACTCGGACTGGTACGACAATTTTCCCAGAACTGAATAGGCATTACTTTCCCCCTAAATGTTACCTCCACTCCAACTTGGAAGGACGCCCTCTGAAGTCAAGGGTCCCCTGAACAATCCTTCTGCTTGTGCTCACCTTTAACTTCCCCTCTAGGGTTCGAGAACGTTTGAAGCCCGAGTTCTTGGTCTCGGCCTTGATGGCACTGATGGCTCCTGACTTCACCAGCTGCTTTGCCTGCTCTGTTGCCGTGGCTGTGTCCACCACAGGCTGCTCTGACAGTGCTGGAGTGGTGAGGGAAGGAGGCATTATTTTGGCCACGCTCTGAGAGAGGTCAGCGCCATGTTGCCCATTTCCAGTCTATCCCCAGTTCCCCCCGTCACTCACAGCGTTTCACACCGCCTTGGCTGGCTGTGCTGCTACTACTTTGCTTCTTCAGAGCCAACAATGCCTTTTTCTGGGAATGAGAGCGAGAAGAGAGGGGTTGGTGAGGGCCAGTCCCTGGCTAGGTCCTCTCCCAAGGTCCCTGGACACTTCACTCCAGGGGACGCCTTTCTCAGAAAACAATGCAAATGGTGTCCCTGGAGTGGTGCACTGAGGCAGCCCTACCACTCACACATGATTCACTGGATCATCTACAATACCAGCGATACGTAATCTAGCCAAACCATTGTATTCAGAGGCTTTCCCAAGCCTCAGTTTTTGAAGTGGAAGAAAAGGAATTTGACCATGGACCAGAACCCTAAGATATGAGCTATAAGTAAGCATAAGCCTACATGCCTTTCTCAGGGGGCTTCATCCATTCATTCCCTGCATATTTAACAAGGACACGCCATTACTTTGTAACAGGGGTATGCAAGAGTATGAGACATTGTTCCTCCCCTTAAGAAGTTTACAGTCTGAGAAATAAGACCATTAGACACAATTATCAAGAGCGATCGTAAGAGGCGCAAATTGCTTGTAGCTGAGAGCAAATAAGATTATGTGATGCCAAATGACTATTAAACTGGACCCTGGGTAGAAACTATGCAAAACAGATTGAAAGAAAAGGGCATTTTAGACAAAGAACACAGACTGGAAAAGATGTGGAAATAAGAAGGCTTTGGGAATGTATGTTTTGGGACTAGTGAATAGTTCTACCTGACTAGAAAGAGATGCCAAGGTAAGGCTGTATTGTATAGACAATGGGAAACCACTGACAGGTTTTGAGAAAAAGAGAGACAGAGTTTTTTTGATTTCAGTGGTTCATTTTAATAAGAGTGAAGGAAGTCTGTCCAAAAACATACTGAGCAGCTTCTTGAGAAACCATTACAACAGACTACGTGAGCGTCAGCAAAAACCTGATCTACGGAATACGCGGGAAAAAATAAACAAAAGACATTACTTCAGAGTAAGAATCAAGAAGACTTGGCAAACGTTTGGCCATGCAAATAGTGGAGATGTCAGAGAGGAGATTTTGATTCCAAACACATGGGAAAACTGAATATAGTCAGTCCTATATGGAAGGTCAAGAAAAGGAACTAAGTTAGAATAGATAGAAAGATGATAGCTAGCTGCAACACTGGGAATCTGCAGGCTGTCAGCAAGAGCTCGGATAGAATTGAAAAAACAAACCTGGAGATTACCACCCCTGTGGTGGTACTAAAAGCCATGGAAAAGTTAGACAACTCGATGGCAGAATACACAGAAAAGAGAGAAGGCATACATCAAGACTTGGGAAGAGCCCCCTTGTGAGGCTTCGCGGAGAGGAGGTATGTCTCCAGGTATGAGCTGGAAGAACCCCCCATCCCTCACACTCACCCCAGGTGTTCTCAAGAGTGTAGAGTCTGTGAAAGGTTGGGCCACGCCCCCACACACTCCCTCACCTTTTTCTTGAGTTTGTTGAATTTCTTCTGCAGAGCCTCCTCCTCCTCGCTCAGTCCGGGGGGTATCACCAACATGGTGGCTCCTGGTTCAGGGGCAGGGCCCAAGACATCTTTCTCCACTGTCACCGCCCAGGGTTCACACGCCGTCCACACTGCACCCAACCACACCCTTCCAGGCCTACCTACTCCTGTCTTTTGCCTCTCCCTACCCCTTGCTTAAACCAGGCTGCCATCCAAGCCCCCGCTCGTCGGATTCAACCAGCATTCCCTCTTCTCTCCAGGAATCACGGCCACCAGCGCCTTGAGGGACCAAGTGGCCCGGGAAGGGAGAAGCACCCCTTCCGTCGCCAAGACGATGGCATCAGACACCCCCTACCCCCGCTGGGGTTAGTATGGCAACCGCGGGTTCCAAACGGTACAGGAGGCAGTGGAACCCCCGCAGCGCTCTCAGAGCAACGAAAAGGGGAAGAAGAGAGAAGGAGCTCGTTAAAAAGGGGCGAAGGGTGAGAAGGAGAACACCTTACCTGAGGGGGCGGTAACCGGGGTCCCACGGTCTCGGGCGGCGCCCGCGCGGGCAACGGAGAGCTGGCTCAGAGCGATGACGTCGCGAGGGGTGGAGAACGCGGTAACCAAGACGGCTCAAGGCTACACACTTCCGCCCGGCACTTCCCCGGCTCAGGTCAGCCTCTCGGTAGCGCTCATCCCCACCCCGGCGGGGGTGTGTGACGGAAGTCGCCTCCACTTCCGCCCGCTTTGGGGCGGGGCTTACCCCTAGGATTCTCGTTGCACTTCCGGTCTGCCCTGCAGCTGCTTGGGCTCCAAGATGATGGAGACGGAGCGACTTGGTGAGGGGGAGGGGGTGGAAAGAACGAGTGTTAAGGGGGGGTGGCCCTTGACCTTTGACCTCTGACCTTCCCTCTGTAGTGCTGCCTCCTCCAGATCCCTTGGATCTGCCCCTTCGGCCTGTGGAGCTGGGATGCACAGGGCACTGGGAGCTGCTGAATGTGCCTGGGGCTCCAGAGAGCACAGTGAGTGACTTTTGACCCTAACCTTTGACCCACTTTGAGCTTAAAACCTCCTCCACCATCCTTACTGTTGGACCCTAGCATAACCTCATTCTCCTGTCTCTGGATTCCTGTCATCAGGGCCTGCCTTGTGCTGGACAGACCCCAGCCCAGTGGATTGTGCTTCCAAATGTGTTTTTTCTTTTTGGAGTCACCTGTCTCCAAGCACCAGGGCACTTTGTTGGTGGCTAGGCTTTGAGGCCCTGACTCTCATCCTTAGTCCTGGGCCCCCTTTTCCTAAAACTAGTGGTTCTCAAATTTAAGTGTACATCATAATTAGTGGGGATGGGGGATTTTTAAAAATACATATTCTTAAGCGCAGCCCCAGAGATTGTGGAATGATTGTATTTCATGTTGTATCGTACTGTTTTAGTAACCACTGCTCCAGGTAAATCAGTAGCAGGTAGTTTGCCCTGTAAAGCAAGATAATCTTTGGAAAACATTGCTTCAGCTTGACAGTCCTAGTCGGTCTAGAATGTCTACCATTTCTGGTTTCAACACAAATCACATCACTGTCTTTTTTGTCTATGTCTTCTGTTCTCTCCTTACCTAATGCCTTTCGTCTTGTCCTTTACCAGCTTCCCCACGGCCTCCCTCCCTGTGCCCCCAATCTGCAGCAGGAAACAGAGCAATTGTTTTTATCATCTCCAGCCTGGTTGCCTCTGCATGGTGTGGAGCACTCAGCCCGGTGAGGGGTCTGGAGGGGCCTGGACTAGGGAGATAGGCCCCTGAAGGAAACTGGGAGAGGAGAGAAAGAAGACCTGAAAAGTGTTTTCATTGCAGAAAATGGCAGAGGAAGATGGATCCCTGGTCCCTCCTGGCCACACTGGGGGCCCCTGTCCCCTCAGACCTTCAGGCCCAAAGACACCCAACCACAGGCCAGATACTGGGCTACAAAGAGGTAAGAGGTCAGGGGCCGTAAGAAGCAGAGTTGGGAAAGGGTCCGAGGCAAGCTCAGCCTCACTGGGGCTGTGGTCTCTTGCCTCAGGTCCTGCTGGAGAATACAAACCTATCAGCCACCACCTCCTTGTCTCTTCGCCGGCCCCCAGGGCCCGTCTCCCAGTCCCTGTGGGGGAATCCAACACAATACCCTTTCTGGCCAGGTGACTTGTGGAAAATGGGATGGTAGGAGAGGGTGCCCTCAGTCTCCAGGAAAGGGTTCCCCACCCATCTCGTATCACCCCACCCCATGAATCCCTGTTTGTCTACCCTCTCCCCAGGTGGAATGGATGAGCCTACCATAACAGATCTGAGCACTCGGGAGGAGGCTGAGGAAGAGATAGACTTTGAGAAAGGTGAGGCGGTGCCAGGATGGACCCTTGGGAGTAGGGCTGTGAGTCAGCCCTGAGGAAGAGGGGCCCAAGCCTATCAGTGGGCCACTGTTAGTCCTCTGTGTCTTTGAGAAAATTAGGGAAAGGCACCCTTGTCATAACAGTCTTTACTGTCATCTGTTGGAAAGATGGCAAAGAACCCCATTTTCAACGTCTCTGCTGTGAATGGCATCCTGTAGCATTAGGTATCGTATGACTTATATGACTCTGTGCACTAATGCTGATTCTCTTTGTCCTTGTTTTTCAGATCTTCTTACTGTCCCACCTGGCTTCAAGAAAGGTGTGGACTTTGCACCGAAGGGTGAGTTTTAGTTTTGAGGTGGAGTGTAGGAGTGGTGGCCTTCTCCAGTGGAACAGAGATGGACATGACCAGGTTTCACTTTTTGCCTTTGCTCCTCAGATCACCCGGCTCCAGCTCCCGGCTTGCTCAGCCTCAGCCGTTTGCTGGAACCTCTGGATTTGGGGGGGGGCGATGAGGATGAGAGTGAGACAGTGGGCCAGCCAGGAATTCCCAGAGGAGACACTGTTTCAGCACCCCCCTGCAGTGCTTCCCTGGCCCGAGCAAGCAGCTTGGAGGACCTAGTGTTGAAGGTTGGTGGTTTTGGGCAGTTGAGGCAGGAAAGAAGAGGCCTTACTGGGGGGCTGGGGGTGGGGGTGGGGCGGCTGGCTTGGTTGGGTCTAAGAGGAAAACCGGAGCATCTTTGGGGAGGAGTGGTAACAGAGAGCTCTCTGACTGTATCTTTATCACCTCTACCCCTGGCTTTTCCAGGAAGCATCCACAGCTGAATCCCCCCCAGAGCCCCCCAAACCCCTGCCTCAGGAGCAGTGGGCTATTCCCGTGGATGTCACCTCCCCTGTTGGTGATTTCTACCGCCTCATTCCCCAGCCTGCTTTCCAGGTAGTGTGGCCCAGTCCTCACATGCTCCCCTACCTCCTCCCCGCTGCTCCCTTCATCTCCTCTCCCCACAGAGGCCAGATGCCTTCTATCTTAGTCTTGGGCCTCACTCCCAGCCTTGCTTCGCTCTGGCATGCCAGAGCCACCTTGCATGCCCTTAGAACTGGAGGCAGGAGGGCCCCTTTCCTTTTTCCGGCCTGGCCCCCATCTATTTCTCTCTCCCACAGTGGGCATTTGAGCCGGATGTGTTTCAGAAACAGGCCATCTTGCACTTGGAGCGGCATGACTCTGTCTTTGTAGCAGCTCACACATCTGCGGGGAAGACGGTTGTGGCTGAATATGCCATTGCCCTTGCCCAGAAACACATGACACGGTATAGGTCCCCTCCCCAGCCTCTTCCTTCACCAGCTGGCCCTGTGTTCTCCTGCACCCTTTCTAAGTGTCATCTCTTCCCCACCGCTACCTCATCCTTCAGATGGGAGGTTTGGGGAAAGACTGAGATAGGGCCAGGAGTGGAGTGGGAAGGTGTGGCGGGGAGAGCAGTTAGAAGACCTGCGTGGGGTGCCTGGATAGCTCAGTTGGGTAAGCATCCAACTTGGGCTCAGGTCATGATCTCATGGTTCGTGGGTTTGAGCCCCACATTGGGCTGACAGTGCAGAGCCTGTTTGGGATTCTCTGTCTCCCTCTCTCTCTCTGTCCCTCCCCTGTTCGCACTCTGTCTCTCTCAAAGATAAATAAATAAATGTTTAAAATAAAAAAAAAAAAAAAAAAAGGAGACCTGGGTCAGCTTAGGAAGAGTTTTTGTGGGGTCGTGTCATGAAGGAGAATGTGAGGCCAGTTCAGGGGGGGAAGGGAGGCACCTGGGTTCTGGCATGCTTCTGTGGGGGCTTGGGGTGGAAGGGCACTGCTGACCAGGAGGTGGTGCTGACTTCATGCCCTCTTCCCAGCACCATCTACACTTCGCCCATCAAGGCCCTGAGCAACCAGAAGTTCCGAGACTTTCGAAACACTTTCGGAGATGTGGGGCTGCTCACTGGGGACGTACAGCTGCACCCGGAGGCCTCCTGCCTCATTATGACGACCGAGATCCTTCGGTGAGAGATAGGCACTTAACACGGGTGGATTTTTGGTCAGGAAGGTTAGGCTGCTCTGGACAGCACGTTGACTGAGAACAGGGTGGAGACAGGAGTCACTGGGGAATCAGCCTTTGGCCTCTTCTCCCCAGCTCCATGCTGTACAGCGGTTCAGATGTCATCCGGGACCTAGAGTGGGTCATCTTTGATGAGGTTCACTACATCAACGATGCTGAGGTAAGAGGCCTGGGGGCCCCACACCCCAGTAGTCCTCTCCTGTGGGTCTAGATCGCACATCCTGGTGCACACACCTTTGTGGACCTTAACTGCCTTCTTTGCCCTCAAATGTAACCCTGGGCGCTTCCCCAGGGGCAGAAGGGCAGTCCCCTCTGAGCTGACAGTGACCGGTCTTCTCTCTCTGCCCAGCGTGGGGTTGTGTGGGAGGAAGTGCTTATCATGCTCCCTGACCATGTCTCCATCATCCTTCTGAGTGCTACCGTCCCCAATGCCCTTGAGTTCGCTGACTGGATCGGGTGAGATGCGTGCCCTGGGATGCTTGGATGAAGGGGGCTGCAGCATTCCTTGGTTAGGGGTGGGGGTGAAGACTGCCACAGCAAGGAGAGTGTCTTGGGGGTGGAGAGGAGGGAGGGTTGGGGCTGGGGCACGTGTCTGACTCAGGCGACTTCAGGACCCCACTTGGACCCAGATCATTTTGTGTCTTGGGAGATGGGATGATGGGGCCACCTTGCAGTCTGGCTCTCAGAAAAAACTGGGTGAAGCTTGGGGTGCCTGGGTGGTTCAGTCGGTTAAGCGTCTGACTTTGGCTCAGGTCATAATCTCATGGTTTGTGGATTGATCCCCATGTCGGGCTCTGTGCTGACAGAGCCTGGAGCCTGCTTCAGATTCTGTGTCTCCCTCTGTCTCTGGCCCTCCCTTGCTCATGCTGTGTCTCACTGTCTCTTTCAAAAATAAACAAACATTAAAAAAAAACTAAAAAAAAAAAAAAAAGACTGGGTGAAGCTGGAGGGGGAAGGTGGTGGGGATGTGGGTTACTTCTCGCACTCTTGCCACTGACCTGCTCATTTCTACCCATTCAGGCGACTGAAACGGCGCCAGATCTATGTGATCAGCACTGTTGCCCGTCCCGTACCCCTGGAGCATTATCTCTTCACGGGGAACAGCCCCAAGACCCAGGGGGAGCTCTTTCTGTTGCTGGACTCCCGAGGTGCCTTCCACACAAAGGGGTAAGCTGGTGATGGGGCAGAGTCAGGGCTGAGTCCGCCGGGTGTGACTGTGATCAGTGACCCTCCCTGTGTGCCAGGTACTATGCAGCTGTGGAGGCCAAGAAGGAGCGGATGAGCAAACATGCCCAGACCTTTGGGGCCAAACAGCCCACGCATCAGGGGGGGCCTGCACAGGTGAGAACCAGTAGGCTTTGTGCCTGCTGCCCCCTGTTTCTCCATTCTTCCCTCGTTCCCCAGAGGTTTGGACTTGAGCTTTGAGTACCATCTGACTTGATACTGCTTTACCTCCCCTCCCCTCACTTTGGCCCCGACTGGTTCAGGGACTCAACCTTTGCCGCTTTCTGCCCCCTTCCCCAGGACCGCGGTGTGTACCTATCCCTCCTGGCCTCCCTCCGCACCCGTGCGCAGCTGCCTGTGGTCGTGTTCACCTTCTCGCGGGGTCGCTGTGATGAGCAAGCCTCGGGCCTCACCTCCCTGGACCTCACCACAAGTTCAGAGAAGAGTGAAATTCACCTCTTCCTGCAGCGCTGCCTTGCTCGCCTCCGTGGCTCTGACCGCCAGCTGCCCCAGGTGTGGATGGGGGTCTTGAAGACTGATGGGGATAGGATTCTCCACCACCCTATCCCTGATCATGGACCTTGGCTCCCTGCAGGTCCTGCACATGTCTGAGCTCCTGCACCGTGGCCTGGGTGTGCACCACAGTGGCATCCTGCCCATTCTTAAGGAGATCGTGGAGATGCTTTTCAGTCGAGGCCTGGTCAAGGTACACACACTGGTAGAAGAGGGACTCTTCAGAGCACTCGTTGCTCCCTTACGGGTTGCCCAGAGGGTAGAGGGGCAGGGCTCAGATAGGACCGTGCGGTGGTTAAGAGCTTGGGCTCTAGGTCCAGATTGCCTGGGTGTGCATCCCGGCTTCTCTACTTACTCACCGTGTGACCCCAGGCAGATTACTTAACCGTCCCGAACTTTAGCTTTGCTATCTTAAAATGGAGATGCACAGAATAGGCACAGGTGGTATTCAGAAGGGAAACCCAAAAAGTTAGCAAGCATACAAAAAGTTACCAGTCATCAGAAAAATGCAAATTAAAATAGTCACGAGAGATGACGTTATAGCTACTAGACTGGTAAAATTTAGGAAACTGTCTAAGGCCAAGTGTTGCCAAAGACGTAGGAGACTAGAGGATTATGGGAACTCTTATATAGGTGTAGCCTGTCTGGAGTGCACCCTGGCATTCATGAGGCAAAAATATGTACGATGTACTCTTTGATCCTAAATTCCATGTCTGGATATATACTGCGAAGAAGTTCTCACCCTAGTCTCTGAGGGAACATGTCCTCTCTCCTTTGTTGGCTGTAATCTTGTGGTAGGGTGCTGGCGGTACCAAGGTACCCTTCACTGGGAGAGCAGGGAGGTCACTGTATGGGATGCATGCCACGGTGCTCTGCAGGAGCTGGAAACAATGGATTAGGTATAACCACAGGAATGGGGATGGGCATTGAAAACACTATGTGGAGAAATTAGCTAATTAATTAATTAATTAATTATTTTTGTTTAGAGTGTAGTTGACACACAATGTTTCATTAGTTTCAGGTGTACAACATGGTAATTCATTGTCTGTTTATAAAATAAACATAAGTTTATGTTTTATGCTGTATTCACCACAGTTGTAGCTGCCGTCTGTCACCATACACCGCTACCAGGATATCATTGACTGTATTCCTTATGCTGTGCGTTTTATGCCTGTGACTTACTCATTCCTTGACTAGAAGCCTGTATCTCCCACTTTCCTTCACCCATTTTGTCCATTTCTTCTGGCAATCATCAGTTTGTTCTCTGTATTTATAGGTCTGATTCTGCTGTTTGTTTCTTTATTCATTTGTTTTGTTTTTTAGATTCCACATGAGTGAGATCATATGGTATTTGTCTTCTTCACTCTGACTTATTTCACTGAGCATACATTCTGCCCTATTTGTCTGTCCATGTTGTCACACATGGCAAGATCTCATCCTTTTTTATGGTTACATAATACTCTAACATACACACTGCATCTTCCTTATCCATTCACGTATTGATGAATACTTGGGTTGCTTCCATATCTTAGCTATTGTAAATAATGCTGAAATAAACATGGGGGTATGTATATCTTTTTGAATTAGGGTATAATGGCCTTTAACACAAGTCATGAATTATATGCACCCAAAACAAGATACAATCTGGAAGAATACATTCACACAAAAAGATACTCTAAATACATTGGGATGATTGACGGTGGGGAGATGGGAATTGGATATGGGGGTTATAAGAAAAGAAGTAGGTAGCCAGATAGACAAAGTGAAAATGATAGTACTTGCTCTATAGTTTTGCTCTGAGAGTTATTAAATGAGATCCTGTGAGTTAACTGGGACCATGCCTGGTGCCTACTCAGCCTTGGCTACAGAGTAAGGTACACTTGGCCAGGTCTGTGTGTAGCCCCTTTACTGATCTTCTCCCATCCCAGGTCTTGTTTGCCACGGAGACCTTTGCCATGGGTGTTAATATGCCTGCTCGAACAGTGGTGTTTGACTCTATGCGGAAACACGATGGCTCCACCTTCCGGGATCTGCTACCTGGAGAGTATGTGCAGATGGCAGGTCGGGCAGGCCGGAGAGGCCTGGACCCCACCGGCACTGTCATCCTGCTCTGCAAGGGCCGTGTGCCTGAGATGGCAGACCTGCACCGCATGATGATGGTGAGTCAGGGCAGTATGAGGCTGAGCTGGGAGGGCCCCAGCTCTGGGGACCTGCTGGATTCTCTCTTCCAACCCTCTTCCCCTCACTCTTCTTTCTATGGTTGATCCTTGAACAGTGTAGGGTTAGGGGGTACTGACCTCCTGCACAGTCAGATATCCACATACAACTTTTGGCTCCCGAAAAACTTTACTGCTAATAGCCTATACTGTTGGCTGGAAGCCTTACCAATAACAGACAGATGATGAACACCTATTCGTATATGTGTTATTTGCTGCATTCTTATCATAAAGCTAGCGATAAGAAAACGTTGTGAAGAAAATTATAGGAGAGAGAAAATACTTAACAGAACTGGACAGTATTTATTGAAAAAAATACGCGTGTAGGTAGACCCCTATTGTTCAAGGGTCAACTGTACTTTTTTCTTTTGCCTGGGAGAAACCAAGGTCAGAGCAAGCAAATCCAAGGATTAGACTGAATCTCACCCCTTGTGGTCTTTTGTCATTGTGAAGACAGAACTAGGTAAAACCTTTGAGGGTCTATTTATTTAGTTTTGTTCCCTTATTTCGCAGAGGAGGTGAGTAAGCAGTTTGTCTAGGGTCCCATGGTCACAGCATGGGGACTAGATCTGTTACGAGCAGAGCCGATCCCCAGAGGGCTGGCTGGGGGGCAGCAGGTCCCACGCCAATCTCACTGCTTCTCTGATGTGGCTCAGGGAAAGCCATCGCAGCTGCAATCTCAGTTCCGCCTCACATACACCATGATCCTGAACCTGCTGCGGGTGGACGCCCTCAGGGTGGAAGACATGATGAAGAGGAGCTTCTCCGAGTTTCCATCCCGCAAGGACAGCAAGGTGAGGAGGTTGGGATGACCAGTATACCCGGCCGCATGTTGGGACAAGGGAAGCCAGGCTGAGAGGTGGATATCTAGAGACCACCTAGAAGGTGGGATGAAGGTGGGGAGCGTGGCGTCCTGGGCCTGGAGACTCTCCTTTCATACCTTGCCACACTTCCACCCAGGCCCATGAACAGGCTCTAGCTGAACTGACCAAGAGACTAGGGACCTTAGAGGAACCTGATACAACTGGCCAACTGGTTGACCTGCCTGAGTATTACAGCTGGGGGGAGGAACTGACAGAGACCCGGAGCCTGATCCAGGTGAATGAGTGTTGTGGGAGTGATGGAGGAAGGGAGGAAGAGAATGCCACACACTGGGTGCTCCTGAACCTAGTCCCAACCTATTCTCAGTGTCCCTGTGATGCTTCCTTCATTATCCCTTTTGTGCATGTCCCCCCTCTTCAGCGACGCATCATGGAGTCTGTGAATGGGCTGAAATCTCTCTCAGCAGGAAGGGTGGTGGTTGTGAAGAATCAGGAGTATCATAACACATTGGGTGTTATCCTGCAGGTGAGGGCAATGGAAATTTAGACCCCAGAGGGAGGGAGCCACATCTCCCATCTTCCTTACTTGGTGGGGGCAATTGTAGTCACAGCAGTGCACTCATTTTCCCCTCCTGCCCTCCTTTCTCTCCCATTGCCACCACTTCATGCCTACCTCCTTGTCCTCCCTGCCCCCACTACCCTCCTCCCTCCCACCCCTGAAGACTGTTCAGATTGACTTGGCTACTAGTCCAACCCAGAGATGGGCTCTGCAGTTGCTCTGTGGTCCCTGCCTGAGGGTGGGGACCTGGTCTCTATCTTTGATGTCCACTCCTCACATTGCCCTGGCCTGGCCTCCCCACCTACCCTAGGTCTCCTCAAATTCCACCAGCAGGGTGTTTACAACCCTGATCTTGTGTGATAAGCCTGTGTCTGAGGACCCACAGGAGAGGGCACCAGCCACCCCAGATGTGCCCTACCCAGATGACCTTGTGGGATTCAAGCTGTTCCTGCCTGAAGGTGAGCATGGGGCAGATGTCCGGGTTCCTGACAGCAGTGTAGGCAGGATGTTTGGGTCCACGGCAAGGGTTGACCCTGCTCTTCCCTTTTCACAGGGCCCTGTGACCACACAGTGGCCAAGCTCCAGCCAGGAGACATGGCTGCCATCACCACCAAGGTGCTCCGGGTGAATGGGGAGAAGATCTTGGAGGACTTCAGCAAGAGGCAGCAACCAAAATTCAAGTCAGAGATGGCTGGGGAGATCCTTTTCCTGGGGAGGGGACCGTGTAATGGAGTGTAGGGAGGGGTGGTTGGGGTGTCTCCCCAGCCAGAGAAGGCTTCTCTGGAAAGGAACACTTTGCCCTAGGTCTTAAGACCTTGCTCCTTCCTCAGGAAGGATCCTCCCATTGCGGCTGTGACCACTGCTGTCCAGGAACTGCTGCGTTTGGCTCAGGCCTACCCAGCAGGACCCCCTACCCTTGACCCTGTCAATGACCTGCAGCTCAAGGATGTGTCAGTGGTTGAGGGAGGGCTCCGGGCCCGGAAGCTGGAGGAGCTGATCTGGGGGGCTCAGTGTGTGCACAGTCCCCGTTTCTCTGCCCAGGTAGGGTCCTGCATGCCAGCTCCCAAGCTCAGAGGGGGAATTTTCCCTTCTGTTCTCCTCTAGACCAGCCACCCCATCTCTGCCCTTGTCCTCAGTGCCTTCCTGCCTTGGGGCAAGAGGAAGGCTAACATGCTTCTGCTGCTGGCTTTCTGCAGTACCTGAAGCTGCAGGAGCGAATGCAGATACAGAAGGAGATGGAGCGACTACGTTTCCTGCTGTCAGATCAGTCACTGTTGCTGCTCCCAGAGTATCACCAGCGAGTAGAGGTGGGAGGGGCAGGGGTGGGGGCAGGGGGCTAGTGACAGAGAACAGGCTCCCAACACCTACCATCTTTCTTCAGGTGCTCCGAACCCTGGGTTATGTAGACGAGGCAGGCACCGTGAAGCTGGCAGGGCGGGTGGCTTGTGCCATGAGCAGTCACGAGCTGCTTCTCACTGAGCTCATGTTTGACAATGCTCTGAGTGCCCTGCGGCCAGAAGAGATTGCAGCCCTGCTCTCTGGCCTGGTCTGCCAGAGCCCTGGGGACCCTGGGGAGCAGCTCCCAAGCACCCTCAAACAGGTATGGGACACCCACCCCACTTTCTCTCCCTTGGCTGTGGCATTCCCAATCCCCACCCCCAAGTATTCCCCAGGTGAACCCTCCAGCCCTGTTAAGTGCCTCAAAGAGCTGGAATGGCTTCTTCCTTGATCTGGGGCTCCGCACTCCTAAAGAAGGAAGGCAGGGTCTGAGCCTCTCCTTGGCCATCTGCAGGGAGTGGAACGTGTCCGGGCTGTGGCCAAGCGGATTGGTGAGGTCCAGGTGGCCTGTGGCCTGAACCAGACTGTGGAGGAATTTGTCGGGGAGCTGAATTTTGGGCTGGTAGAGGTGGTGTACGAGTGGGCCCGGGGCATGGTGAGTAACTGGGGCTTTGTGGATGGCTGGCTAGGGGAGAGGCTACCCAGGTCTAACACACTCAGTCCTCACCCTGCTTCCCCCACAGCCCTTCTCTGAGTTGGCAGGGCTGTCGGGGACTCCTGAGGGCCTGGTGGTCCGTTGCATCCAACGCTTGGCCGAGATGTGTCGCTCGCTGAGGGGGGCGGCCCGCCTGGTAGGAGAACCTGTGCTAGGTGCCAAGATGGAGACGGCAGCTACTTTGCTGCGGAGGGACATCGTCTTTGCGGCCAGCCTATACACTCAGTGAGTGGCCTGTGTAAAAATGTAGTAATAAAATAGCAAACCACCTGTGTGTACTTCAACTGTTGGGCAGGGACAACTCGGCGCAAAAAACACAGCAGGAAGAACCACCTAGAAATAGGCTTTTATCTGTGCACATGGAAGACAGGACCAGCCCCTCTGAAGTCTCAGTTCTTGGGGGAAGGCGTCTTGGGGGGTGATGGGAGGTCTTGTGTCACGGCTTCCACATACCACGTGGGCAGGAAGGCATAGGGTGCATCTTGATGTTTCGACACTGTGACTGGGCTGCCAGGCTCCCAGGAGAAGAGATAGACGAGCCTAGGGGGCACATGGAGTCACAAGTTGAGGACTGGAGGCAAACTTCTAGGACCCGGAGGGCAGGGACAGATGAATGCCTCACCTGGGGTCATCCTGGACAACTGTGTTCTGGGCAAAGCTAAGGAAGGCGGCACAGAAGTTCATGCACACGGAGGGATTCCAGCCATCACGGTCATTCTGCAGAGGGCCGAGGAGGAGGCAGAACACAGGCAGTGAAGGTGAGGCCAGAGAAGGGGCAAGGTGGACTGTGACCCGGGACACTGGACCTGTGGTCTTGGTGTGGGGGTATAGGTGGGAGCTGTAACACCACTGCCTTACCCTGACATACTCGAACATCTCCATAGTAGGAAAGGTCTTGAGGGAACAGATGAAACCCTCTGGGTTACGGAAGCCAGCAACAACATTTGGGATGCCCAGAAGGAATGACTGAGCCCACCATTTCAGAAGCTTGTGTCTGTCAGGAAAGGCAAGGGGTCAGTAGGACCCTTCCTCCACCGTCCAGCCTCTTCCCCCAAGTCCAATTTCCAGCTGTCTGTTCTAGGTTCTCACCCTGCCCACCCCCATCCTGAACCTGTAGAAGCTCCTCCATTGGCCAGGGCTGTGCATCTCTTTGGAGGTCTTGAGCTCCACATAGCAGGTGGGGGGCTGTGTGGATGGGGCCTGAGGGTCTATACAGTCTACCTCCCCTGAGAAGAGCAGAGGGTGGTTTCCCAGGCGGCTGCGTAGCACAGAGCAGAAGGCCACATTGGTGTTAACCTCCCCAGAGGGGTCCGGGGAGCTTCCAGGTTTGTCTGCACAAGGAGAAAAGCAGCAACAGGGGTGGGGGCTTTCAGTCTCTGGGGAAGGGGGAGGGGGCTACAGAGCAGGGGCAACTCTCACCTGCGCACATGTATTGCTCAAACTTGTACCCCATGTACATAAGCTCTCGGAGGAGGGGTGGCCGGGCAAGCCTCTGGGCCCGAGCTGCCGGCGTCTCTACCTCACTCAGGTACAGTGTCCCCTGGAAGCGGGAGGCCGCCAGCTGCCAGCCCTCCTGCCGCTCATACGGTGTCGTCAGCAATTTTGTCAGGTGCCCTCGCCATGTCACTATGGCCCCTGCCAGCCAGCCTGGACCCCTGAGAGGGAGGAGTTAGAAGCTGAAGGTCTGACACAAGGATTAACTCAGATGACTTCCCCAAAGAATATCCTAAATTCTTTCCAAAGACTGAACTCCAGTTTTCACTCTCCTAATTTTAGAGGGTAGGTGCAGGTCTCTAGATCTACTTGTGTGCTATGCTTTGCTCACCCCTCCAGCTGGCCTCGGTGATCCAGGAGCCAACGTAGCAGGTGATCCAGCCCCTCTCGGATCTCCTCGTCCCTGGGCTGGTATCGATCAGGGTATCCGTCTCTGAGGTCAAAGTTGGGGCCTTGACCATTGGTAGGGGGTGGGCTGTAGTAGCGCAAGGCTTGAGCATCTCCATGGTACTGGCGTTGTGCATCCAGGGAGAAGCAGCCCAGTTCGGAAGGGCGCCGGTAGAAAGGGAAGGATCCAGAGTACAGGGCGGGGTCTGTGGGCATTGAGGGTGCTGGGCCGGGGAGTTTGTTCCGAGGCTCAGCTACCTCTATGTTTTCCCCTCTTCTCTTGGTCCCTCTGCGATCCATGAGGTCCTGAGAACTGGGGGGTTGGGAAGTTACCCTTTTACAAAGGAGGCCCGGAAAAGGGGGACTCTGGTTCAGGACTAAGCTGGCCTCCGGATGGCCAGGCTCTGGTCCTGAAACAGAACCAAGGCTAGGTGCACATCCCACCTTTTCCCTTGACTTACACCCCCACCTCCAGATGCTCCAAACTCAGCTGAGGAAGGCTGCCTGGGCTTCAGATCGAGGATCTGGTTACCTCAGAGCCCGCCAACCTGGACCTCTACCTCTGTGGAGCTAAGACGTCACGGCAGGTGTGTCCAGAAGTCGGGGAGGTATGCAAGGGTGGTTTCTGCACTCCTAGACGCAATCATTCGGCGACAGGGACGGGCAGACCCCTCGGGGGCGGGCAGGGGGTGCGCTTTACCCGGGGAGGCGGACCACGACCCGGCCGCCCGCAGCCAGCCGCGCCGTCCCGGAGTGCCAGCGGAGGAAGCCAATCCGAGCAGGCGTGCGGCGGCCCTCCTCCTGGCTGGGCCGAGACGGCGAGTTGACACCTTCCTCGTCCCACGTAGTCCTTCCACCCGGCCGGCCGGTCTCCAGGGAGCCCGACGTCACTGCTCTGCGCCGGAAGACGCCGTCTTCGCGTCCTCTTCCCTCAACACCGATCTCTTCCCTGGCAACCTGAGACCCAGGGATATGAGCCGGAAGAGACATCGCCTGGTCCCGGACTCCTTTGGGCTGAAGAGGCGGCGGGAACAGGGGCAGGCTGAGGCGGACCCCCTCAGGGGCGAGTCAGGTAGGCGTGGCAACCCTGTTGCCGAGGCGGAAGGGCCCCGCTGGGAGCCGCCTCGCCCGCCGGCTCGCTTGACGGGAGCGCCGCGCCCCCCCGCCCCCCTTCCCGTCTCGGTGACCGGCTCTCTCCGCCTAGGGTCCGCGCGCGCGGCCGTCGCCGAGCTGGTGCAGCTGTTCCCGCGCGGCCTGTTCGAGGACGCGCTGCCGCCCATCGCGCTGAGGAGCCAGGTGTACAGCCTCGTGCCCGACCGGACGGCGGCCGACCGGCAGCTGGTGAGGGGCGTCGGAGCGACGGAAGGAAGTCGCTTCCCTGCCTCGAGCGCGCTCCCGAGGGCCCCCAACACTCAAGACACCTGGGCGGTCAGCCAGCCGCTCTGCGGTTCTGCAGGCGTCAGGTCTCTCCAGGCCGGGCACTACGGGGCCTAGGAAGATGTCACAGACCCTGTTAAAAGACCCGCCGGCAGTAGAGAGCACGCCACATCGTGGAAGTGGAAGAACTAATCTCTTGGGGAAACTGAGTCACCGGGCATAGTTGGAGCTTTACAGCGCTGGGAATGCAGGCAGACGTCAGATTGCGGCAGACCTTGTGCATCAGTGTTGTTTCTGCCTTACACCGAAGGCGAGGAGCTAGGAGAGAATGTTAACCAGCAGAAGGAACGGGTGTTGTGTGGATTGGGGGAAGTGAGATGAGGCAGGGAGATGGGCTCGGAAGACAATGCGACAGAGAACTGGTGAAGTTCTAAATTAGGGAAGTGTAGTAGGGAGGGCGAGGATGGGTGGAGGTGAGGGATGTGGACAGTGGGAAGAGGAGTCAGGGATAACTCAGGTTTTCTCGATGACAGACATGAGTGGTGAGTGAACAGAGTAGGAGGACGCTGAGTTGTTGGGGCAGATGACATGTTTGATTTTGTAGGAGTTGGAGGTGCATGGGGAACATCCAAAGGCAAGTGTGTTGGATATGAGGGACTGGAGGGAATTCTGGGCCAGTGCTGTAGAATTGAAGTCATTGAGATGTGAGCAGTGGTTCAGTCTGTGTGGATGTGGGTGAGATTGGGTAGGAAGAGTGAGTAGAGGGGTAACTTTTAACCTTTTTATAAACTTTAAAAGATAATGAAAGCTATGGCTCTTTCTGTCTAGAAAAATGCATATATGCCCCATACATACAAGGTGTATGTGCGGTTTTTGTCGGGGCAGGGGGGTTGTTTCACAGATCCTCTGGAGTCCAAGGTTAAGGACCTCAAGTGTAGAGTGAAAGGTCCAAATCTATAAAGCTGAGAGATACCCACATTTAAGGCAGTGTTTCTCAAAGTACGTCCTGAGTTTTACCTGTATCAGAATCACCTACTATTAAAAAAAAAAAAATTAACTGGGCTGCTTATTCAAAAATACAAGTTATTGGGACTCATCTAAGGCTAACCGATTAAAATCTCTTGAGGTAGGACCTGGGAACCTACATTTTTGAATTACTGTCCCATGTGATTCTTAGTGATGTAAGGGGAAAGCAGAGGAGGAGGAGTCGGTGGAAAAGGCTGAGAAGGAATTGCTAGAGGTAGGAGGAACCCCGGAATAGGCCTATTGAGAAAACAAATAGATTTTTCAAGGAGGTGGAGTAGTTGGCAGTGTTAGAACCTGTGGTTTAAGGCAATGGTTGGTAAAGAGATCAAGTAAAATAATATCCAAAGTCTGTCCATTGGATTTAGCAGGCGGAAGATTAATGGCAACCTGTCAGGAGGAAAAGAGGAAAGAAAAGGAAGATGGAGACTAGCTCCAGTTTCATGAGGAAGTGAGTTAGATGGAACCACTCCTTATAGAGTATTTGTTCTTTTTAATTTACTGATGTTAGCCTAAATTTTAAAAAAGCTTTAAAAGTTGCACAAAGGAAAATATACACACACACACACGCTTTACAGAATGTTTATAAAGCAGATACCCATTTAACCATCACCCAGGGCAGACTACAGAATATAGTCTACATATTCTACAATATAGACTACAGCCAATATCCACATACATCACTCTCCAGTCAACATGACTTTTGTCCCTGGGAGGTAACTGTGATCCTGACTGATGTGATAATTGTTCCTTGGATTTTCTATATACCACCTATGTGTTTACCTGTAAACAACATAGCTCAGTTTTATTCATTTTGGATCTTGATCTAAACAAAATCCTATTGTATGTATGTATTTATATCTTATTAGATGAATACTTTTGAGATTCTTCTCAGTTTCACATAGCTACAGTTAATTTCATAGATTTCTATTTTATAAATATGTCCCGTTTTTTTCTGTTCTAGGGAAAAAAAGTTTTATGTTTATAGGAATTTAATTTATGATCTGAATTTTCAGATTTATTGGTGTAAAGTTCATTTTATTGACTATTGGATGTGTAGTGATTACCCTTTTCTCATTCTTTTTATTGACTCTCTGTGCTTTTTCTAGTTCCTTCCCCCATTTTCTTGATCAGTCTCACCCGTGGCTTACCAGTTTTAATAATCTTTCAATGAATTAATGTTTAGCTTTGTTGCTCTCTCATATGCATTCTATTTTATGAATGTGTCCCCTCTACTGTTGGTTTATTTTACTTTTTTCCCCCATTAGTTTCATCATCTCCTCCTTTCTAGTATATGCTTGTCAGGTTGTAGTTTATCTTAAGTACATGCAGATGTATATAGTTTGGGCACATATTTTAGTTATTATTCAGCTTAAAATATGTTTTAACTTCTTTTGTGATTTTTTTCTTTGACCAAGAGTTAATTATAAATGTATGTCTTAATTTGAAGCATTTTCATATTACCTCGTTGTTACTGATTTCTGACACAAATGGTATTGTGGCCAGAGAACATACACAATATGATTTCAGTCATTTGAATTTTATTGAGACTTGCCTTGTGCTATGTGGTCAGTTTTGCTAAATATTCTATGTATATTTGAAGAGAATATGTTTTCTATAATTATCAATTTCTTAGTAACTGAAGGTAGTAATGAAAGTTATTTCTGTACTGATTATTTTGTCTGTTTATGAGTTTATGAAAGGTAGATTAATATACTTATGCGATTATGGGTTTGCTATTATCTCTTCAAATATTTTCCCTACTTTCCCACCTTCCCTCACCCCACATCTAGACTGTTAATTCCTTGAAGACAGGGCCTATGTCTTAATCACTATTTTATTTTAGTGTCTGGGATATGATTGGTCTTAGAAAATATGTATTGATTGTTTGATAGGCAACGGATGAGGAGGGTGGATGGGAAGGTGGGTAACTGATTTGAAAAGACTATTTAATAATCTACCTGATTCTCTCCCCACACTTTGTCCTTTGCTTAGAGAAAAACTCCCCAGTATTGGCAATAAAATCTCCCCACCCAAAAGTGCCCAGAGTATAGCAGAGTATCTTACCCTGATACCCTTCTTTTTACTCCTATCTCTCTGGAGACAGAAGGAGCTTCAAGAGCAGGGGGAGATCAGAATCATCCAGCTAGGCTTTGACTTGGACGCTCATGGAATTATCTTCACCGAGGACTACAGGACCAGAGTGCGTGTAACTGTTTTGTGTGCGTGTGTGTGTGTGTGTGTGTGTGAGAGAGAGAGAGAGAGAGAGAGAGAGAGACAGAGACAGAGAGACAGAGATGGGTGTGGGGGGTAGGCAGGGAAATTGGAGAGTGGAAATAAAAAGAAAAAGAGACAATTCTACTCCACATCTCACAGAGAGGGCACAGGGTTCTGGTAATATGAAGGAGAGGAAAAGGAGGAAAAGTATGAGAAGTAGAAAGATGAGCGAAAGAGAAAACAGGAAGAGTCACGTCCTGGAGGTGGAGGTCCGTGGCCGAGGGTGGAGCCACACCACATCTCCCATCTCTGGTTCCAGGTCCTCAAGGCCTGTGATGGCCGACCATATGCTGGGGCAGTGCAGAAGTTTCTGGCTTCAGTGCTTCCAGCCTGTGGGGATCTTAGCTTCCAGCAGGACCAAATGACACAGACCTTCGGCTTCAGGGACCCAGAGATCACGTGAGACTTGGGGCATCAACAGAATCAGGCATCTGACATTTCTCTGCCTCCCTCTGATCCCATCCTTTTCCTTCTGGTGCACCTACCAAAAAAAGGACTCTTATTTTTAGTATAATGCCCTAAATTTGTACTCCCCCAAGAGAGGAGGCCTATCCTACCTGGGGCCTTGAACTAAAATTCAGGCGATCTGGGTGGCTAATCCAATGAATTTAGAGGCCTGGCAGGCACCATAAATGCCTATTGTGGATCTTGCTGAAACTAAGAGAATGAAGAAATGGTAGGAGCTTAGATGCCCCTAAAGCTTTCACATTAAAAAACAATGACCGGGCAAGGGTGAAGTAAAAATACCATTTCAGGGGGCCTTATCTGGCTCAGGCTCCCTATTTTGCAACCCATGGTACATGGGAAAGCATTTTATAAACCTTTTAGTAAGATGGAGCCATGTTGAGGCATGTGTAGGCAGGGGCAGGAGCACAGAAGAAAGGCCCTCATTTCTCCCTGGGGGTTGGACTGAGAGTGTGTCAGGGCATGTGGTCAAGGAGGGCTTCTGCGAGGAGAAGCTGCTTTAGTGAACAAGTAATACAGAAGAAGAAAGTCGGGGGGGGGGGGGCAATCCAGGTAAGGGGAGTGGAGGCAAGGGCACGGGGCACTGAACGGCAGGGTGTGGGCAGAGGAGCACTCCAGAGTGGGCTTCTGTTATCTAGTCCCCTTGCAGGGTTGCCCACGTTTTTGTGGAGACTTAGTGTCCAAACATCAGTGGGCAGGGAGATGGTTTTCATAGCTGAGGCCTCCTCCTGGCTTCCCACCCTTCTTAGGCAGCTGGTGAATGCTGGAGTCCTCACTGTCCGAGATGCTGGGAGTTGGTGGCTAGCTGTGCCTGGAGCTGGGAGATTCATCAAATATTTTGTTAAAGGTATTCCATTCGCAGCTCAAGCCCTCAGTCCCTCAAGAACAGCTTTCAGTGGCTCCTCAGGGCCCAAGCCTTACTCACCTTTCCCCTCTCCTCTGCCACTTCTCCAGGGCGCCAGGCTGTCCTCGGCATGGTCCGGAAGGCCAAGTACAAAGAGCTACTCCTATCAGAGCTCTTGGGCCGGCGGGCGCCTGCAGCGGTGCGACTTGGCCTCACCTACCACGTGCATGATCTCATTGGGGCCCAGCTGGTGGACTGGTGAGTCTACCCCCAGCTTCCGGTAGATGACAGAGCAATGGCCCAAGGTCGGATTCCCTTCTGGGACCAGCCCAGACCAAGTTCTGAGTTTTCCCCAGACTGTTGGCCTGAGTATCTGGTTCCAGCCCTGTCTTTTCTTTTACAGTGTCTCCACCACTTCTGGAACTCTCCTCCGCCTGCCAGAGACGTGAGGATTCTGCTCATCATTGCATACCTCCCTGGAGTGGGATGAGAGGGATCCAGGAGTACTGTCCAGTGGTGCCTGAGACAGGGTCACCTTGGGAGCCAGGATGGGTGTTGAGTTTGCATCTGCACAAAGGGTCAGATGTGACTGCTGCTATTTACCTGGGCTCTGACCCAGTGGTGGGGTTTGGGCAATGGTTCTCTGCCCTTCTGTGGAAGTGGAGCCAGAAACCATGCCAAGGCCATGGCTGTTGCCTTTTATGCAGCAAAGTATTGCTGTTACTCTCTTGGGATAGGAAAATGGAATTTCTGGGGAGCCTGATAAGGGAGGGCAGAGTTCTCTTTTCTTACATGTTGGGTTAACACTGCAAATAAAGTACTTCTCTGCCTGTGCTATTTCTTGGATGTCTTTTGTTTAATGTGATGTATATTTGGGCGCCTTGTTTGGGGGTAGAGTTCAAGCCAAATTTGGGCCTGAGCTTTGCCTCATTGTTCAGAGAAATAAGTGCATTAAGGTCGGTTCTCCCTGTAGGATGGTGAAGGTATGCCCGATCTCCTAAACCACAGAATTTCTGTTAAGGCCTACACAAAGCAAAGGCCTGGTGTCATTCAGGTTTTGTGGAGGTTGTGGTATGAGAGAAGTGTCTTGTGCCCCCTCGTGCTGAGCCACACTGGTCTCTACTCTACCCATGCCTACTGGACCATCTCTATATATACATGTACGCAGATACATGCAGTAGGGGGGCTGCCCAGGGCTCTGGGGTGAGAGGGGTTAACAGGGAAGGACAATATGTAACTCCAAGCCAGGATTTCCTCAGATTCTCTCAGAGACCCAGGTGCCCGGGGTGTGTGCCCTACCCGCTCCAAATACTGGGCCTAGGGCCAGTTGCATTTCTTGCCTGTCACATGGTTTCCCAGCTTAGTTTGGCCAGGGGAGGAGCAAGGTCCAGAGTCAAATCTGCTCCAAGCTCTGGGCTGACTAGAAAGGAGCAGGCAGACAGACGGGTCTCATCTCTCTTGGATCTTCCAGCCATGAGGCTCCTCTGGGGGCTGATCTGGATGTCCAACTTCTTCGCCTTGTCTCTGCAGAAGCCCAGGTCCTGGAGGAAGAACACTGTAGTGCTTGAGTGGGACAGGGCTGGTGATGGGAGAGCAGGCGTGGGGGACCTAATTGTGGAGTGAGGGGTGGAGGGGCCCGAGTGTCACTGAATGCTGACCCCTTCCTGTTCTCCCTAGGTTGCTCCTGTTTTCTCCTTCTGTGGTCCACCTGGGGGTTCCTCTATCAGTGGGGCTACAGCTCCAGGATGCTCCCCGGGGACAGGTAGTGACAGGATCAGTGTTCCTGAGAAACCCATCCGGCTTGAAAGCACTCTGCTCCCCACAGGTGGACTTCACCCTCAGCTCAGAAAAAGACTTTGTGCTCCTTAGCCTCCAGGTAACTGGACTCCACTCCCTTCTACTGCTTCTTAGCACTTCCCACCCTGTCACCCTGTTCCCTTCTGTCTTCTTCTTCTTCTTTTTTTAACATTTACTTATTTATTTTTGAGAGAGAGAAGAGAGAGAGAGCGCGCGCACAAGTGGGGGAGGAGCAGAGAGAGAGAGGGAGACACAGAATCCAAAGCAGGCTCCTGGTTCTGAGCTGTAAGCACAGAGCCCGACTTGGGGCTCAAGCCCACGAACCTCAAGATCATGACCTGAGCCGAAGTCTGAGGCTTAACCCACTGAGCCACCCAGATGTCCCCGCCTCTGTCTTATAAGTGCTTTTGCCTTCTCACTAGCCTCCCTCCCCTCCTCTTCTCCCCCCATCTCCACACTGTTGCCTTTCCTGTTTCTGTCTCGGACTCTGGCTTTTTCCTTCTGCTCTGTGATCTGCTCCCTCTCCGTCTCCTGACAGGTCTCCCTGAAAGATGCAGAAAGCTGTGGCCTCCACCTCCTCCTTGGTGGCCCTGAGGTCCAGCTAGTGGCCAAGTCACCGTGGCTGAAGAATTATCTGTCCAGAAATACAGACATTCAGGGTGTCAACCTGCGTTTCTCCTCTCGCCGAGGGCATCTCTTTCTGCAGACTGACCAGCCCGTTTATAACCCTGGCCAGCGGGGTGAGTCTGAGCCCCAGGGCCTCTACCTTTGTCACCCAGTCTGCTCAAGACACGTTTGACACCCTGTAAATGAGATAGCCTGATCATGCCGCACAGGAAGGCTGCTTAGCAAATATTTGTTGTCCTTCCCCTCAATCCCTGGAAGCAATGGGGGCCGGACCCACCCTTTGCAAATGGATTCCTGCTCACCTCTTGCCTTCCTCTCCTAGTTCGGTACCGAGTCTTTGCTCTGGATCAGAACATGCGCCCATCCACTGACACTCTTACGGTTACAGTAGAGGTGAGACCCTGACCTCTGACCTTCTGTTCAGCAGGGCTGCTAATCTGACCTCCCTCTCATAACCACTTCTCCCATTGCAGAACTCTCATGGCCTCCTTGTGCGGAAGAAGGAAGTGTACACTCCCTCCTCCCTCTTCCAGGACGACTTTGTGATTCCCGATATCTCAGAGTGAGCTCCCCCGACCTGGAGATGGCCCCTCCCATTCCTATTTCCCTTGGCTGTCCCCCTCCAGTGCCCAGTCAGACCTCGAGTTCTCCCCCACATCCCCCAGTTCGGGTCCCCCCCACCCCCTGCCAGTCAGTCCTCCTCCCGGGAGCCAGGCCTCTGGCTGTCTGTGTGCCTCTTGCACAAGTGGGCTGAGTCCCTCTCCCACTTGTAGGCCAGGGACATGGAAGATCTCAGCCCGGTTCTCAGATGGCCGAGAATCTAACAGCAGCACCCAGTTTGAGGTGAAGAAGTATGGTAAGAGCTGGAGACACGAGGGACAGGCAGCTCCTTTCCTAAAGGAGATATGGATAGAAGGAGAGGTGGTGGGGGCAGGGCAGGAGCAGGGAGGTATGGGTACCACAGCCCTGAGGGGAGGGACGTCTTTGAAGGGTCCTTTCGCTAGAGTCTGACCTGCCACCCCTTCACCCCGGGTCAGTCCTTCCCAACTTTGAGGTGAAGATTGTTCCCGGAAAGCCCTACATCCTGACAACACCTGGCTTTCTTGATGAAATCCAATTAGACGTCCAGGCCAGGTAACTCTCCCATCCCCCACGTGGGGCACCCACGGCTCGCCACTCAGTATGAAGGAACTGTGAAGCCCTGCCTCCCCCTTGCCTCAGCGTGCCCCCCTCCCCACCGCGGACATTGCCCTTATTTCTTAGACCTAACTTCTTGATCTCTCTGTGGTGGCAGGTACATCTATGGGAAGCCAGTGCAAGGGGTGGCATATGTGCGCTTCGGGCTCCTGGGTGAGGATGGTGATAAGACTTTCCTTCGGGGGCTGGAGAGTCAGACCAAGGTAGGAAGGAGGGTGGGGGTGTGGGGAAGGTGAGGAGGGTGTGGGGGAGGTGAAGTGGGAGACAAATCGCACCCATACCCTGTTTTCTTCTTTGCCCCAGCTGGTAGATGGCCAGTGCCATATTTCCCTCTCAAAGGCTGAGGTTCAGGGTGCCCTTGAGAAGCTTAAGGTTAATGTTGCTGACCTCCCGGGGCTGCGCCTCTATGTTGCAGCTGCCATCATTGAGTCTCCAGGTGAGAGGTTTCCCTGATTATGATCCCAGACCCTTGCCTCTGACCTCTGAGCTGACCCTCTGTTCTCCAGCATCGACACCATCCTCTGTTCCTCTTACCCTTGTCTTATACCCGAAGCCAGGGAAGATCCAGGAGACTGTCTCTCCCCAGCTGTGTTTCTGGGTGGTTTTGGGAGAAGATGTCTTCCCCCCCCCCCCCCCCGCTTTTTTCACTCATCCTTCCATACTTCCTTCCTTCCCTCCCTCCCTCCCTCCCTCCTTCCCTCCCTCCCTCCATCCATCCCTCCAGCCAGCCAGCAGACATATAGTAACACTATCTGTGTGCTGGGTCCTGTGTTGGCTTCTGCAAACAGAGATGAATATAAGATGACCTGTGCCCTAAGGGGTTCACCGTCTGGTGGGCAGGAAACACTTGAGCTGTGTTCCCCCTTGCTCTCCTGTTTCTCTCTCCTTGGCTATGGCTTTCTGTCTTCCACCTCTGTCTTGCAGGGGGAGAGATGGAGGAAGCAGAGCTCACATCTTGGCGTTTTGTGTCATCTCCCTTCTCCTTGGATCTTAGCAAGACTAAGCGACACCTCGTGCCTGGGGCCCCCTTTCTGCTGCAGGTTTCATCTGGAAGGGGAGGATGAGTTGGGGGAGGGGATGTTGCCAGGAGGGCACACGGCCTCACTGGCCACTCTCCTTTGCCTGTCCCACCCTCACTCACCTAGGCCCTGGTCCGAGACATGTCTGGCTCCCCAGCTTCTGGTGTTCCTGTCAAAGTTTCTGCCACGTTGTCTTCTGGATCTGCTTCTAGAATCCAGGACTTTGAACGAAACACAGATGGGAGCGGCCAAGTCATTATTCCCATTGCTACCTCTCCGACCATCTCAGGAGTGCAGCTCTTGGTAGGACTCCCACTCGTGAGACAGGGTAGCAGAAGGAAATAAAGGCTGGCTGGCTGGCTGGCTTTCTAAGAATCCATGTCCCAGGCTGGGGGAAGGAGCTGGGTACCGGGTCCTTGCCACTGACCTATGCCTGCCCTGCTCTTCTTTCCAGGTGTCTGCAGGCTCCCCTCATCCAGCCATAGGCAGGTTTGCTGTGAGAGCCCCACGCTCAGGCTCCCCATTCCTGTCCATTGTGCGGCCAGATCCTCGACCGCCTCGTGTCGGGGACACTCTCAACCTGAATCTGCAAGCTGTGGGCATCAGTGGGGACAGCTTCTCTCATTACTACTACATGGTGTGCATAAGCTGGGTTGTCGAGAGGGGTGGTGGTGCAGGGAGGATCTTAGGCAAGAAAGAACCCTTGGGGTTGGAGGGAATGGTTTCAGGATTGGGGATGTGCAGTGAAGAGGAAACAATTCTTGACCCAGATCCTATCCCGGGGCCGGATCGTGTCTGTGAATCGAGAGCCCAGAGGGGAACTGACCTCAGTCTCTGTGTTTGTGGACCGTCACTTGGTGCCCTCCTTCTACCTTGTGGCCTTCTACTATCATGGGGGCATCCCAGTGGCCAACTCCCTTCGAGTGGACGTCCAGGCCGGGGCCTGTGAGGGCAAGGTAACTGGCATTGGGAGAGGTGGTGTGTCTGTGTGTTAGGGGGTTAAGAGAGAAAGAAGAGGGAATGAAGAAGCTCTCCCCACTCTGACTGCCCCCTACCTCCTGCCTCTGCCAGCTGGAGCTGAATGTGGACAGCAGCAAGACATATCATCCTGGGGAGCCTGTAAAGCTCCAGTTGCAAACAGATTCTCCAGCCCTGGTGGCACTGGGAGCTGTGGACATGGCTTTGTATGCTGTGGGTGGGAGGTCCCACAAACCCCTCAACATGGGCAAGGTTTGTCAAGACCCTCTGTTCTCCCCAGCCTTCCCTCCTCTCTGTGGCTCATTCTCCTGCTGTCCTGAGCCCTGAGCCCTGGTCCCAGCCCCTAGATCTCATTCAAGCTCCCCACGGACTACCCCCAGTCTTCCCTCAAGCCCAGCCCCTTGTGGTCTCTATTTCCCTACTCTCTGTATGTCTTTCACGGTTGCTCATACCCTGCCTTCTCACCTGAAGCCGAGCGCCAGTCTGGCCCCTCAACTTGTCTGCAACATCCCGGCCTTTTCTTGCCAGGTCTTCGAAGTTATGAACAGCTATGACCTTGGCTGTGGTCCTGGAGGTGGGGACAATGCCCGTCAGGTGTTTGAGGCAGCTGGTCTGGCCTTTTCTGATGGAGACGTATTGACCTCAGTCAGAAAGAGTGAGAACAGAGGAGGAAGGGGGAGTTGGGTGGTAGGGAAATCAGGAAGGA
The DNA here is from genome assembly GCF_028749965.1 of Puma concolor. Taxonomy (NCBI): domain Eukaryota; kingdom Metazoa; phylum Chordata; class Mammalia; order Carnivora; family Felidae; genus Puma; species Puma concolor. The sequence continues at coordinate 31,379,648 of NC_141671.1, forward strand.
GGAGGGGTCTGAGGGTGTAAAATGGGAAGAGGATTGGCAGGATGGGCTGGGCCAGTGAAAGGGGGCAGGGAGGGGAGGTGAGAGGCCATACACCCTACTCTTGGCTGCACTTCTGCTTTCTACCAGGTATGAGCTGTCCCAAGGAGAAGAAAACCCGGAAAAAGAGAAACGTGAACTTCCAAAAGGCGATTCATGAGAAGCGTGAGTTGTGGGTGCCTATGTAGCTCTCCACTTGGGCCCAAGGGTCAGGGTGAGGGGGTTCTGCCTCTTGGCTGCTCTGCTACTGAATGAGCCTGTATATGGTATTTGGGGCCAGAGACCTGAGTTCTGGGGTTGAATGTGGATGGAGGCCCTCTCCACTGGCCTCGTTTGAGTTCCTGATCTCTCAGGGTGAGTCCTTGTGTATCTGGAGGTCAGGGTGGGGAATGGGATGTATCTCCTTCCGGTTCCCCCACGTTTACCCTCACCTGGCCCTGCAGTGGGCGAGTATGCTTCCCAGGAAGCCAGGCGCTGCTGCCAGGATGGGCTGACACGGTTGCCCATGATACGCTCCTGTGAGCAGCGGGCGGCTCGTGTGCGGCAGCCAGGCTGCCAGGAGCCCTTCCTGTCCTGCTGCCAGTTTGCGGAGAGCCTGCGCAAGAAGTCCCAGTCCAGGAGCCAGGGGGGCCTTGCCCGAGGTGAGGCTCTGGGTGGGGCTGGGGGACAGGAAGGAGCACCTGGAAGGGCAGAATGGTCCCCTCCTCATTCCCCTCCACTGTGGTTCCCTAGCCCTAGAGGCCCTGCAGGAGGAGGACCTGATCGATGAAGATGACATTGCTGTGCGTAGCTTCTTCCCAGAGAACTGGCTCTGGAGAGTGGAAACAGTGGACCGCTTCTACCAGTGAGGGGGTGCGGTGGGCCTGGCCTTATCTCTGCGCTGTGTTTGCAGCCAGCCTAGGGTGTGACAGGGCTTCTCTCCTTTCCCACCACAGATTGTCACAGGTGCTTCCTGACTCTCTGACCACATGGGAGATCCATGGTGTGAGCTTGTCTGCAAGCACAGGTGAGATTGCCCTGCCTGGACCTCAGGCCTCCTGCTTCTGTCTCCCTCCAGCCTAGGCTCCCCACTTAGCCCTTTGCTCTTAGTATAGGACTCAGGGCAGAATGCTGGAGAAGTCTGTGTTGGCATGCACTGGGGCTGGGAGGCTAGAGTGTGGCGGCAGGTGGGGGGCAGATCTGGGTCATCCCCTGCCCCTCCTGCCTGGGGCCTTGCGGCCATGGTGCCCCCTGCCTCTGGTCTCTGCCCCCTCTTCCATCCCTCCCTGCCTTGTCCTTCAGGCCTGTGTGTGGCTACACCGGCCCAGCTCCGAGTGTTCCGTGAATTCCACCTGCACCTCCGCCTGCCCCTCTCTGTCCGCCGCTTTGAGCAGCTTGAGCTGCGACCTGTCCTCTACAACTACCTGGATAAAAATCTGACCGTGAGGCCTTGCAGGAGCCTGAGCACACAGGGGAGTGGGTGGGAGCTGGGGCAGGTGAAGGGTGAGGAGCCTAACTGGGCTGAGGCTCTGGCCATCCCTGTCTTCCTGCACCCAGGTGAGCGTCCATGTGACCCCAGTGGAGGGGCTGTGCCTGGCTGGAGGGGGAGGGCTGGCCCAGAGTGTACTGGTACCTGCGAGCTCTGCCCGGCCTGTTGGCTTCTCTGTGGTGCCCATGGCAGCTGCTGCTGTGTCCCTGAAGGTGGTGGCTCGAGGGCCCTTGGAGTTCCCTGTGGGGGATGCAGTGTCTAAGGTTCTACAAATTCAGGTGAGTGGAGCACCTGAATCCAGGTCCCCAGGCTCCCAAATTTATACCCCCACACCCCTGCGCCCTCTCTGCTGGCCAGGCCAGAGACCCAACACCCAAACCCAATGCCTTGGTCTGTTTACATCTTCTACGATTCTGATTCAACTCTGTCCCTGAAGTTCAAACTCTAAGTCCTGGGGAGTATGCCCTGGGAAGGGCAGGCTGTGGTACTATGTGACCTCTCACAGCTATGTTTTCCCTGAGACAGAAGGAAGGGGCCATCCACACGGAGGAGATGGTCTATGAACTCAATCCCCTGGGTGAGCAGCCCCCTGCCTCCAGCCATTAGTGTCTTAATGGGGTTGTAGGTGGTGGGGGCGGGGTGGGGGGCGGTATGGGCAGCAAAACAGACTGCCAACTTCCCCCATCTCCACAGACCACCGAGGCCGGACCTTGGAGATTCCTGGCAACTCTGATCCCAATATCATTCCTGATGGAGATTTCAGCAGCTTTGTCAGGGTTACAGGTGGGAGCTGTCCTCCAGTCTCTTCCCGGGAGCACCCTCAGATTCATGTGAAACCCACAGACCCCTGTTTGATCCCATGATCCCAATGGGTTCCCAGACCTGCTCTCTGATCCTTAACCCTGCACCTCCCCTATAGCCTCAGATCCATTGGACACTTTGGGCTCTAAAGGGGCCTTGTCTCCAGGAGGCCTTGCCTCCCTCCTGAGAGTTCCCACCGGCTGTGGGGAACAAACCATGATCCTCTTGGCTCCAACACTGGCCGCTTCCCGCTACCTGGACAAGACAGAGCAGTGGAGCACACTGCCCCCCGAGACCAAGGACCATGCTGTGGATCTGATCCAGAAAGGTTCTGGGCACAGGGCAAGCAGGCATGGGGCTGAGAGAGGGCAGTTAAAGGAAGAGGGGCAACCCAAGTGGCTAGAGGGGAGAAGAAGGGAGGCACCTGGTGGGAATGGGGAGTGTGGCCTCGGACACATACAGTGGGAGAGTGAGTGTCGCCTCAGCAGCTGCCTCTCCTCTCCAAGGCTACATGCGGATCCAACAGTTTCGGAAGACAGATGGCTCCTATGGGGCTTGGATACAACGGGACAGCAGCACCTGGTGAGGTTGGGAGAGTGTTTTTGGGTCTCAGAGAGGGGCTGGGGCTGGTGGGGGCAGAGCCAGGTACCCTGGGAGGGTGAATAACCAGGTGTCTGAGGGAATGGGGATGTGTCCCCTACAGGGACCAGTCACTATTCCCCACTATCCCTTCCTCCCCTCTAGGCTCACGGCTTTTGTGCTGAAGGTACTGAGTTTGGCTCAGGAGCAGGTGGGCGGCTCACCTGAAAAGCTGCAGGAGACGGCCAGGTGGCTGCTGTCCCAGCAGCAGGCTGACGGTTCATTCCAGGACCCCCACCCGGTCATACACAGGGCCATGCAGGTTCGGGGCTGGGAGTTTGGAGAGGAGCCTAGGTGGGAGGACTCTCCTTGCCCCTCCCTGCTCCTAGTTGACATCTCCTTTTCTACCCCTTTCAACTAGGGGGGCTTGGTGGGAGATGATGAGACTGTAGCACTCACGGCCTTTGTGGTCATCGCCCTTCAGCATGGGCTGGCCGTCTTCCAGGACGACAACGCAGAGCAGCTGAAGCAGAAAGTGGTAAGAGCACCTAGGGGTCTGCCCTTTCCTGTTCCCCAGCTCTCTCCCTTTCTCTTCAGGAACCCAGGTGTCCAGCTCTGTGACCTGCCTTCCCACTTTCTCCTAGCAAACCTCCATCTCAAAAGCAAATACTTTCTTGGGAGAGAGAGCAAGCGCTGGGATCCTGGGGGCCCATGCAGCTGCCATCACTGCCTACGCCCTGACTCTCACCAAGGCTCCCGAGGACTTGCGGCGTGTTGCCCACAACAATCTCATGGCCATGGCCCAGAAGACTGGAGGTGAGTCAAGTTTTGGCAATGAGCCAGGGACCCCTGAGTGTGCCCAAAGGGAGAAATTGAATGAACACCTCAAGAAGGAATGAAAGCATAAGCAAGATAATTGGGGTAGAATCCGGAGAGCCCGACACAGAGAGCGTCACAGGGCCAGGCAACAAGGACCTGGCCCCCATTCACCTGTGGATCTCCCTTCACTTCCAGATAATGTGTACTGGGGCTCAGTCACTGGTTCTCAGAGCAATGTCGTCCCACCCACCCTGGCTCCTCACAGCCCGGCAGACCCCCTGCCCCAGGCCCCAGCCCTGTGGATTGAAACCACAGCCTACAGCCTGCTCCACCTGCTGCTACAGGAGGGCAAGTCAGAGACGGCCGACCATGCTGCAGCCTGGCTTACTCACCAGGGCAGCTTCCAAGGGGGATTCCGCAGCACCCAGGTAGGGGCTGCCCTGGGGCTCTGGGGTAGGTGGCCCTGAGACCAAGTACCTGAGTCCTGGTTCACCTCCCCAGGACACGGTGATGGCCTTGGATGCTCTGTCTGCATACTGGATTGCTTCCCACACCATGGAAGAGAGGGGGCTCAATGTGACTCTCAGCTCCATAGGCCGCAATGGGTTCAAGTCCCATGAGCTGCAGCTGAACAACCACCAAGTTCAGGGCCTAGAGGAGGAGCTGGAGGTGAGCCACTCCCTCACCTGGCTTGCCATGACACCTGGGCCTACTGCGGCCAGGCCAGAAGCCATCCCCAGCCCACCTCCCCCCTTGTGGAATCCCCATGGCCTCTCTTGCTGATATCCTCGTGGTAAGACTTGCAGTGTGACCTGGAGAAAGTCACATAACCTCCGAGCTTCATTTTTCCCACCTCAAAATTAATAAATGCAGAGGGTACCAAACAGCGTTTTTAAGAGGCTGAGGTGAGACTGTACATGAAGATGTGTGAGAGTGTGAGGTGGAAGAGAAGAGGTGGTTTTCAGGGAGGAAGTAAATTGGAGCAACGTTGTGCCCTCTTGTGCCTTTCTGACATCCTTTCCCTTTTCTGTTCCTGCAAGTTTTCCTTGGGCAGCAAGATTAACGTGAAGATAGGAGGAAACAGCAAAGGGACCTTGAAGGTGAGAGCCAGCAGCACTGGATGCCTAGGGCCCAACAGGGAGGGGCTGTGGTCTTGAGTGGGAGGCCTGAGGGCAGAGCTCATGGTTGGGGAAAGAGGGAGACACCACAGGGTTGGTGGCCCCCCTGCTCTTTCCTGGGCATTTTCCCTCACTCTGGTCTCTACCTTCTCTGGGCACCTGCTATTTCCTTTTACCCTTTAGTGCTGACGGTGCACACATGCAGCACCTCAACCCAGGCTGCTCCCCTGAGTCACAGGCCCATGTGTCCCACAGCACCTCAGACATGGCACGCCCCAAACCCCTTCTTCCTCCTGTGCCCCTCATCTGGCTGACAGAGCCCCTTCCCCACAAGAGCCCAGCCACCACTCTGGAGGCCATCTTAAGTGTCCCCGTCCCAGCACTTCCTTATGGTCCCAGTAATTCCTCCTCTGCTCCCCTGCCACCCTGGGCTCTTGTCACTTGTTTCCTGGACTCTGCTAAGATGATTTGGGAACTTCTCCCTACCCCCATATCTTACCCCTCTGATCCATTGTCCACACTGCCATGAGATCAACCTCCTGACAACACTAGTCAGATTAGCCTTGGAGAAAAGTCAGACTCTTCCACATACACGATCGAACCCCTGCCCACCTCCCCGGTCAGACAAAACCACTCATCTACATAGTTCTCCTCGCTTTCAGTGTCCTTACGCTGCTTTTTCCCCAAGTGACACATTCATTCTTCTCCTTCAAGCTTTGGCCAGAAGCCTTTCCTGAGCTTTCCATCCCAGCCTCCTCTGTGCACCGTGTAGAGTGCTTGCCCCTGAGTACTGGTCCCTGCTCCCCATGACCCACCAGCTAACCCAATTCCCGGGCCTCCCATGTTTATGGACTGGTCAGGAGGGGTGAGAGGGGCTGAAGGCCTGGAATCCTTCAGCCCAGGAGATGCCCCAGCTGTGGCTCTGGAGAAAGGCCTGGGCCCCAAATGTCCTCTGTTCTCACTCCTTGTCGAGCCAGATCCTTCGTACCTACAATGTCCTGGACATGAAGAACACAACCTGTGAGGATCTTCAGATTGAAGTTACGGTCATGGGCCATGTCGAATACACAAGTGAGTGTTGGGGTTGGAGGCTGTGGGGCCCTCAGGGGGCTGGTGACAGGGGCCAAGCCACAATGCCATCCCTGTGCAGTGGAAGCAAATGAGGACTATGAGGACTATGTGTATGAGGAGCTCCCAGCTAAGGATGAGCCAGACACCGGTTCCCAGACCGTGACACCCCTGCAGCTGTTTGAGAGACGGCGGAGCCGCCGGCGGCGGGAGGCACCCAAGGTGGCTGATGAACAGGAGTCCAGAGTACAGTACACCGTGTGCATCTGGTGGGTGCTGGGGGCTGCACCCGACATGGGGGAACTGCTGGGCTGGGAGACGGAAGCAGGACCGAGGCTGGGGCTGGGCATCTGCAACCCAGTGCAAGTGGGACCTGGACATGTCTCTGCAGGCGGAAAGACAAGGTGGGGCTCTCGGGCATGGCCATTGCTGATATCACCCTGCTGAGTGGATTCAGTGCCCTGCGTGCTGACCTGGAGAAGGTGCGGTCACCTGCCCAGAGGGACCCCTTGTGCCCTCTGGAGCCCTGCTCCATCCCTGAAGCCATTCCAGCTGCTGAGCCCTGTCTTGTACAGGGCCCGGGGCCACCTCCCTGTGACCATCTCTCCTTCCCCACAGCTGACCTCCCTCTCTGACCAATACGTGAGTCATTTCGAGACTGAGGGGCCCCACGTCCTGCTGTACTTTGACTCGGTGAGCAGGGAGAGGTGACGCAGGGAATAGACCACACTAGATTTACTGAGCATGTGTTACGAAGTTTCCCAGGAGACAGCTGTATGAGCAGCCAGTGCTCTTAGAGAGAACTTGGGATGTGAGCAGGGAGACAGGACAAAAGTGTGCCAGAGCAGAGTCAGGGGCAGGCCTGGGAGTCTGCGTTGCCTGTAGGCGATGGGGCTGAGCCCCTAATGTGGCGTGGGGGCCAGTGCCAGTCAGCAGGAAAGGACTTGAGAGTCAGCTGCTCATAAAGCTGAATTGGTTCAACTTGAGGGCTGCCTTTGTTTTTTGTTGTTGACCTTCCTAGTTTTTTCTGGTTTTGTTTTTGTTTTTTAAAGTTTGTTTATTTATTTTAATTTTTTTAAACCTTTATTTATTTTTGAGAGAGAGACAGAGTGCAAGCAGGGGAGGAACAGAGAGAGAGAGAGAGGGAGACACAGAATCCAAAGCAGGCTCCAGGCTCCAAGCTGTCATCACAGAGCCCGATGCGGGGCTCAAACTCATGAACTGTGAGATCATGACCTGAACCAAAGTTGGATGCTTAACTGACTGAGCCACCCTGGCGCCCCTAAAGTTTATTTATTTTTGAGGGAGACAGAGAGAGAGAGGGAGAGAGAGAGAGAGAGAATGCACATGTGCACACGAGAGCCAGGGAGGGGTAGAGAGAAAGGAGAGGATCCCAAGCAGGCTCCGCACTGTCATCTCCAAGCCCTAGCGAGACCATGACCTGAGCCAAAATCGGTTAAGCAACCGACTGAGCTACCCCAGCGCCCCTGGGGTTTGTTTTTGATATTAAAATGTATTTTCTTTTATAAAGTGATACTGGTCTTGGATGAGTTTTTGTCTTTTCGTGCCATTATTTGGCTAAAACAAAGAATTATTAACCCTTTGAGTGCCCTCAAGCGTTTTTTGAACATCAACTGTAATCTCTTGGGGAAAATGTGAAAAAGCTGTGTCAATACTGTAACACCATTAGCCAGGTGTGTGTGGGTCAGGGAAGACAGACCTTGTTAGCCTGGGAAGCCAGGCAGAGGAGTTTGGTTGAACACCATCGAAGATGAGGAGCCAGGAAGATTTCTAGGCAAGGAGTTGACCTAGGCAGCCCAGCGCAAGAGGGAAAGGGGCAGGGTAGGGGCTGCACTGGACCAGTGTGTGCGTGAGGAGAGGAGTCTGGGTCTAAGCTGTGAGCTGCAGCGTCATGGAGCATGGGAGAGTGACAGCAGCTGCCGTTAGGGTGACAGATAAAGGAGGGCCCAGTTGCATCGGTGAGGAAGCAAGGCTGTCAGGAGGGTGGGTAGGCTTCGGGGGCAGGCAGAGTGAATTTGAAGAACTTATAGGTCCCACAAAAATCCTAATGCAAGAATGAGGCTGAATGTTTAGTGTGGGAATCATCAGTCCGGAAGGGTTTGGTGAAAGCCAGGGAGTGGCTGAGACCTCCTCAGGGAAGTGCAGGGGACAGGGGGAGCCAGGGCCAGGGAATGCGCCTCTGGGAAGGAAGAAGGGGGATGGTCAGGAATGGCGAGGTCAGAACCAGGGATGACCTTAAAAACCTTAAAAACTAACCTTAAGCTTGGAGAGTTTCGTGCAGAATATGTCCATTATGTGGGACTCTGCCAAGGGGCCAGGGGCACTGGAGACTGGAATGAGGTCACTGTTTGGCAGTGAGGTCAGCAGAGACCTTGGGGAGCAGTTCTTAGAGTTCTGGCAGCCGGAAGGTAATAGAATATGATGGACACTGGAGATAAGACCAACGAGTACCAGAGACAGGTCAAGGATATGCAGCACAGTGGCCTTCAGGGTCCAGGGTGTGCGCCCCTGACCGCTCCTCCCCACTGTGCCAGGTCCCCACCTCCCGGGAGTGCGTGGGCTTTGGAGCTGTGCAGGAGGTGGCCGTGGGGCTAGTACAGCCGGCCAGTGCAACCCTGTATGATTACTACAACCCCGGTGAGGACTTGGGAGACACTTGGGAGGTTTGCAGTAGGTGTCCCCATATGGGACATTGGGACCTGGGGCAATGCAGGGTGGCAGGGGTGTCCTGTGGCTCCTTGGGACTGGGGAGGCAGTAAGGGGGACCTACATTCTAACTGCCTTCTCTCTTCTCCAGAGCACAAATGTTCTATCTTCTATGGGGCACCCACTAAGAGCAAACTCTTGTCCACATTGTGCTCTGCTGACGTCTGCCAGTGTGCGGAGGGTGAGAGCCAGGGCCTGGGGCAGGGGGTGGGAAGACAGCGAGGCTGGGGCCTACACTGTCTCATCTGGGCCCCCTGACACCAGGGAAGTGTCCTCGACAGCGTCGTGCCCTGGAGCGGGGCCTGCAGGAAGAGGCCGGGTACAGAATGAAGTTTGCCTGCTACTACCCCCGAGTGCAGTACGGTCAGTCTTCCCTCGCACCCAAGGCCTCTCTGCCTGGGCCTGCTCCTCTCGGCCTCAGGTGGGACAAACCTGTGCTCCTGTCTCTTGAACTCCCTTGTAGGCTTCCAGGTTAAGGTCCTCCGAGAAGATGGCAGAGCTGCCTTTCGCCTCTTCGAGACCAGAATCAGCCAAGTCCTGCACTTCAGTATGAAGGGAATAGTTGGGTGGGTGGGGCTGGGGGGATCTAGGGAGCTGAGGTCAGGGTTTGCGGCCTGGCTGCTTGGAATAGCTCAAGTTCAGAGTCTGAGCTCAAAGCCCCTCAGCATCTTAGAAGCTCTGGGCTTGTCCATAAATAGGAAAGCAGTTGCATCTCCCCATTAGGCACAGTGAGGGCAAAATGAACGGGTCCGTGCATAGCCCCTGGTCCCTGCTTGTCCTGTACCTTCTCTTCTCCTCTGACAAGCCTCATGCACATTATCCTCTCAGCCAAGGACACCAAGGCCACTGCTGGTCAGACCCGAAACTTCCTGGTTCGAGCCTCCTGCCGCCTTCGCTTGGAACCTGGGAAAGAATATTTGATCCTGGGTCTGGACGGGGCTACCTATGACCTCAAGGGAGAGTGAGTTCTCCGGGCCCCTCTGTCTCTTGCTCTCCTCACACCTCATGAGGGAACAGATCCCCAGCACCCAGACCCTGCCCCCACAGAAGCCAGGCGCTTCATGCTCTCCTCTCCCACCAGCTTATCCTCCCCACCCCTGCTGACCGTCCCTTTGCCCCTACAGCCCCCAGTACCTGCTGGACTCGAATAGCTGGGTTGAGGAGATGCCCTCTGAACGCCTGTGCCGGAGCACCCGCCATCGGGAAGCCTGCGCCCAGCTCAATGACTTCCTTGAGGTGTATGGCTCTCAGGGGTGCCAGGTGTAAGGGCTGCCCTCCCATCTCCCCCAGGAGGAGCCCGAGCCAGGGAAAGGTGATGCCTAGATTGTTGCTGTGCCCGGACCCCTGGACGTGGTCCCTGGGAAGGACCAGGGACTCAATAAAGGTCTTTGGCGGCAAAGTGTCAATGTGTGTCTCCAGGACTGACTGCAGTGCCCCCCTCCAGGGGGGCCCAGGCCAGGATTTGCATGGTCTTAGGCTGTCAGAGCCTGGATGACCCTTGGGGTATCCAGCTCTCCCTGAACACTCCCAGATGACACCCTGCGAGCTCAATCCATCATAGGACCACCCCGAGTAGACTTGTGACCCATCAGCCTGCACAGGATCCAGCACCACACCAAGGCCTCTCTTCTGCTGTGCCTGTGGGGCGCTCCACTGTCCCGCTGTAGCCAGTCACTGTGGCCTCACGCAGGGCTTGTGCTCAGCTTAACACCTCAGCTCTTCTGCCTTATGAATGGCTGTCTGGCCACATGTTTCCCGCTCTGCCCTTGTGCAGTTGGGAGTTCTGGGGTTTCCCGCTTTTGGCTGACATCTGGTCTCTTGAAAGCCTGTTGATGTTTGGTCTTGTTACCAGTGGCATTAGGTAACTTTCCCAGTGTTATGCATGTCAGTACACTAAGGAGACTGCTCTTTTACTGGATGAACCCTTCTCACCTGCCTGCCTAGCTGCCCCCTGTGTGGGGGCACCCCTTGGGTCTTCAGGGCCGACCTAGAAATCCTTCTAGAGAAATCTGCCGAGATCAGTTTTGATGGAAGCTGAGTCTGTTCAGCAGCCTGCTATTCAATCGTCCAACAGCAATTTGTGGGCCTCTCACTCCCTGCCACACCTTCCTTGTGCCAGGTCCCCATCCCCTGTGAAGTGTGTGATGCCCGGGAGCTGAATGGTCCCAAGTGGCACACAGTTGGGGCATCTGACCCGATCTGGGAGAAGTGAAGAGGGACAGGCTTCCCGGAGGAAGTGACATGTAAGTTGGGTTCCGAAGGCTGAGGAGTCAGGCAAAGAGACTGGGGGTGCACGAGGGGCATTTGAGGCAGAAGGAAGAGAATATAAAAGGCCCAGAGGCCAGGGGCAGGACTGGGCACAACTGGGGGCACTGCATGTAATCCGTTATGTCTGAAGCTTGGATTTGGAGGTGGGGGCTGGTGGAGGGATGGGGCTGGCAACAATGCCATTGGTAACAAGATCAAGCATCTACAGGCTTTCAAGATACCAGATCTCAAGTCAGTTTGTGAAGGTTTGTTCACAATCATGCCAGCTTTCCAGGTCACTGTTCTTTTGAATGGAGTCCCCTCCTATTCCATGCAACTTTGAGACATTCTGGCCTTCTTTGGGATTTCAGAGGCTTCCTAGGGCTCTTGTCTCCATGGCCCTGTAGTTGCCCATCAGATCTCTCTTCCCAAACTAGTCAGCATGGGTGGCATAAACCCACTTATGAGAGCCAGGGATTCAGCTGCAGTTGTGGCAAAATGCAGCCTGGGTCCAGGAGGTCGACTAGGAGGAAGGGAGCAGCTATTACTGCCTGCCCAACCCTAGGAATCCCACCCCTGCCTTCTGCCTCCCGGTCCTGGGCATGGGTCCAGGCTGAGCCTGAGCCTCTTCCACCAGGACTTCCTGCAGTTACCTCTTTAAGCTGGCGGGTGGCACAGCCAGTGTCTCTACTCAGGGTCTCCAGCCACATAGCCTGTGCTCTGAGTAAAGCTCGAGGGGAGAAGGTCTAATGAATCCTGGGTGCTGGGATCAGTTTACAGAGCCAGGGATGGGGAGTTGGGGGATGGTCTGGGCCTTAGGTCACCTCCCACCCCCCCACCCCCCCAGGCAGCCCTGACGTCTCGGCACTGTCACCCCTTCGATATGCTCTCTCCCCCAAGCCCCTCCTTTGAGCCCCTCAACTGCCTCCTCACTCAAAGAAGGTGTTCCTGATTGCTCTGCCAGGTCCCCACCCCCTATGGCAACAGCTTCCAGGAGAGGGCTGGACCCATGATCCCAGCTATGGCTATCTGGTTCCTTCCTGGGGACTTTGGCATCTATGGGGGGCATGTTCAGTCATACCAGGAACCCTCCCTCGCCCTGGGGCTGGACCTATAACCTGTGGCCTCTGACCCTGAAGGCAGCCCCATTCTGCCTGTACCTGGGGTCACACACAGCTGGACCACAGAGAGAGACCAGAGGGTGGGCGGCAGACAAGGAGGAGGGAGGAGCGACAAGTGAGGAGCTGGCCCCTCTCTTCAGCTTTTCCTTCCCCTGTCCCTGTCCTTCCAAGGCCAGTGAGGTCCCCTCTCCTGCTCTTCATTCAGTTCTCTGAGATACCACTGTGTTTGGAGAATAATTCTTATTTTTGGCTCAAGCCAGCTCTAGTTGGTCTCTTTTCCTTGCGACCAAAGAGTATATCAAGTACATAGCAAGAGCTCCAAATTGGGGGACCACATAATTCTTCATCTTCTTCAACTTTTGAGGCTGAGATACGGCACAGTGAATAATTACACTGGGACGACCCAGGCAAAGCAGGCCGCGTGGCCACCCCATCTGTAAGTTAAAAACACGCAAACCACTTTCAACTCATTTTGTTCCTCAGGCGATCCTGGACAGCATATAGGTAGGGACGGCCATTGTCTCCCCGAGACAAAGTCCGTGGCAGTAACGTGGTCCAGGGTGGGGTGGTGGTGGGCTCAGGCCAGACGAGAGGGCTCAGGCCAGAGAGTGACTACGTGTTTCTGCCTGGTTGACCTGCAGCCAGAAAACTGATTCCAGCTGTGGGAGAAAAGGTCAGGGTTGCATTTCCCTTCCTTTCTTCCCATCCTTGATGGATGAGAAGCTTGCTCTTTAAAATGTGGACTCTCCAAGGCCAGGTCGACTGGTGTCTTGCCAAGACTGTGTGGGTGGGACAGTGGGCAGGGACCCGAGGGAAGGAGACCAAGGAGGCCCCAGAAGAGCCCGAGCAGCGAGGTGGATGAAGGGCCTCAAAAGCTATAAGTGGCCGCGCCAGGGCCTGTGCCTGGGTCTCTGGCCATGCTACTCCTTGGGCTGCTGCTGCTGACCGCGCTGGCCGGTGCCCGCCTGCTGTGGAACAAGTGGAAGTACAGAAGCCTCCACCTCCCACCTCTTGCCCCCGGCTTCCTACACCTGCTGCAGCCCAACCTTCCCATCTATCTGCTTGGTCTGACTCAGAAACTGGGCCCTGTCTATAGGCTCCGCCTCGGGCTGCAAGGTGAGTCTGCTTCCTCCCTGGCCCCACCACGGCGGGGAGGTAGGGGCCTCTCCCTGCTGACATATTGCTTTGGCTGTCCCCCAGATGTGGTGGTGCTGAACTCTAAGAGGACCATTGAGGAGGCCATGATCAGGAGATGGGTGGACTTTGCTGGCAGACCCCAGATGCCCTCCTGTAAGCATCGGGGCATTTCTTGAGGGAAGTACCAGTCTGGGGGAGGCAGGAAAGGTCAGGCCTGTGGCTTCCTTGGTCAGTTCGACCCCTCCCCTACTCGCAGATAAGCTGGTATCTCAGCCCTACCAGGACCTCTCACTAGGGGACTATTCCCTGCTCTGGAAGGCTCACAAGAAACTCACCCGCTCGGCCCTGCTGCTGGGCATCCGCAACTCCATGGAGCCACTGGTGGAGCAGCTGACCCAGGAGTTCTGTGAGGTGAGGCTGGACTCCCACAGGCACCCCGGGTCAGCTTCGCTTCTCCCTGGAGCTCCGTGGCCCGTTTAGTTCCCGCTCCTTCTCCACAGCGCATGAGAGCCCAGGCCGGCACCCCTGTGGCCATCCAGAAGGAGTTCTCTTTCCTCACCTGCAGTGTCATCTGTTGCCTCACCTTTGGAGACAAGGTAAAGGCTCTCTTGCTCTCACCTATGTGCCTGGGCCCTTCCTTAGCCCCTCCCTGGTCCTCTCTGGTCCTGAACTGAAAGGATTGCCCCCGCCCCCCTTTTTTTTTTTGGCAGGAGGACACCTTAGTACATGCCTTTCATGACTGTGTCCAAGATTTGATGAAAAGCTGGGAGCACTGGTCCATCCAAGTTTTGGACATAGTTCCCTTTCTCAGGGTGAGGAGGTGGAGCCCAGACTCCCTGGGTCCTGGGAGGAAGGGCTGGGAGAGCAGGCTTCCTTGCCAGCAGCTCCACTCTCTTGCTCCCTGCCCCAGTTCTTCCCCAACCCAGGCCTCCGGAGGCTGAAGCAGGCCTTGGAGAACAGGGACCGCATTGTAGAGAAGCAGCTGAAGCAGCACAAGGTGGGAACGCTGTGTGGACCCGGCTGCCCCCTAGCCCGCAGCCAGGGATACCACTGCCCCAGAGCGAGGTGTCCCACCAGTCCTGGACCCGTTGCCCCCCTGAGACTCCTCTCCCCAAGCCAGGCACTCAGGCTGGTTTGCCTTCCCCCCCACAGGACAGCATGGTGGCAGGCCAGTGGAGGGACATGACCGACTACATGCTCCAAGGGATGGGGAAGCCAAGAGCGGAAAAGGGCCATGGACGGCTCCTTGAAGGACATGTGCATATGTCTGTGGTGGACCTTTTCATTGGTGGCACTGAGACCACAGCGACCACCCTCTCCTGGGCTGTGGCGTTCTTGCTTCACCACCCTGAGGTGCACCCTGGGGGCAGCCTGGCCGGGGCCACAGGAACTCAGCCCCCGGGGCGCCCACGCAGACTCTGTTCACCCAGGGGGCGGTTTCTCCTAGCTGGCAGGAAGGTTCCGCTGGGTTGCTTCAGGGAGCGGCCGGAGCCTGGGAGGCCGGGCGGCTGTGGGTCAGCTAGCACAAGGTTCTGGCCCCAGACACCAGGCTTGCTCCCATTTCCCAGATTCAGCAGCGACTGCAGGAGGAGCTGGACTGTGAACTGGGCCCTGGGGCTTCAGGCTCCCGAGTCCCGCTCAAAGACCCTTCACGGCTGCCCTTGCTCACCGCCACCATCGCTGAAGTGCTGCGCCTGCGGCCTGTTGTGCCCCTGGCCCTGCCTCACCGCACCACGCGGCATAGCAGGTGACTTCCGAGAGCTGAGGATGCATGGGATGGAAAGGGGGAATCGTGGCGGGTCTCTAACTTCACCCTCTCGTCAGCATCTTAGGCTACGACATCCCCGAGGGCACGGTTGTCATCCCCAACCTGCAAGGCGCCCACTTGGACGACACAGTCTGGGAGCAGCCACATGAGTTCCGGCCGGGTGTGTGGCGGGGAGGTCGCCCGTGGCGTGGGGGTGGCAGAGGCTAGTCCCGGCGGCTACCGAACCCTGGGTCTGTCCTTCTGCCCACAGATCGTTTCCTGGTCCCAGGCGCCAGCCCGAGAGTGCTGGCCTTTGGCTGCGGAGCGCGAGTGTGCCTGGGTGAGCCGCTGGCACGCCTTGAGCTCTTTGTGGTGCTGGCGCGGCTGCTCCACGCCTTCACGCTGCTGCCCCCCACGGGCCCGCTGCCCTCTCTGCGACCCAGGTCCCACTGTGGCATCAACCTCACAATGCAGCCTTTCCAGGTGCGGCTGCAGCCCCGGGGAGCAGTGGCCCCAGGGCCGAGCCAGCACCAGTGACAGGGCAGGATGCACGCCGGACACATGCCTCAGTTTCTCCTTTTATTACTCCCATACAAACCCCTTCCCTCCCCCCCTGTAAACATGGTGCTGTGAGATCGCTGACGGAGAAGGCTCCCTCCGGTGGCTGGAGAGTGAAGGTGGCCCCTGGCTCTTCTCTCAGCGCGACCCCTCAGTGCTCGGCAGTCATACTGGGGCGCCGGAGAGGTGAGCAGTGGTCAGCCTTCCCGGGCCGCTGGGGGCCGGTAGCTTCTTGGTCTCAGCTTCATTTCCGTGAAGGGTACAGAGAACTCGAAGCCTTTCCAGTAGTACCAGCTCACCCCCTGGGCGAGGAGTTGTTGAGACGGAGTCAAAGGCAGACATCCCATTGGCTGCCACCACCCCCTTCTCCGCCCTCCCCCCCACCCCCCGCCCCTCCGGGGAGATGGTTCCCAGAAGTCAATCGCCCTTCCTCTCCCCCACCCGCTTCAATGATCCTCAACCGCAAAGACTGAGGCTTAATCTGGGCTGGCCCTTCACACCCAATAAAGCGTGCTCATTTCCCCCTTCAGATAACTTGGTGAGATTGGCATCATTCTTCCATTTCACAGATGAGGGCCCTGAGGCGCCAAGCAGCTCGGTAACTTGTCCTGCCACACCCCAGCAGGTTGGGCCCCAACCCACTCCCTGCTCTGGGCTGCCTCCCAGGCCCCTCACCTGGTGGTCCACTGTGCTCCCATAGAGCCCGTTGAGGTTGGCATAGTGGCAGTTCCTGTACCACCAGGCGCCGCGGTATGAGACGGCGCAGGAGATGAGCAAGTTGTTGGGGTCTCGATCACGGGCAGAAAAGACACTGCCGCTGTGGTAGCTCATGGAGTCCCCTGCACAGGTGTAGAAGGAGCCGTGAGGGCCTCCCCTCCCCCTGCCCCACCTTCCGCGGCCCCCAGGCCCACCCCTCACCTGCTGTGCCATGGTAGCCCTCCAGATGGAGGCGGTAGTACTCGGGAGCAGAGTCTACTCGGAAAGAGTCGTACTGCGCAAACACGGCCTCGTCCCCAGCCCGCAGGTCCACGCGCATGGAGTAGTCGCCGGCTTTTGTCAAGCTGTGCAGGGCCTCGTTGCCTGGGGGTAAGGGAGAGTGCTCTCATCAGGGTTCTGGTGCCCACAGGGCCTCCACCCCTTCCCCGGTCCCCAATCCCTGTGAGGCACTGACCCAGCCAGAACTCCCCAGAGATGTTCCCAAAGCCATGGGCATAGTCCTCCCAGTCCCTCCAGAAGTCAGTCTGTCCGTCCATGCGGCGCTGGAACACCTGGGAAGCAGGGAAGCAGGTGGAGGCACCGTCAGCCTACGGCTCCTGACTCAGCAGCCCCCACCCCGTGCAGAGCCTCGGGGGCCCGTCTGCCACCCACCAGCCAGCCGCCCCCGTCGGTCTCCATGTCACAAAACACATTCAGGGGCCGCTCGCGGTTGCCATTGAGGAAGATGGTGGTGGCCCTTGAGGTGCTGGCTCCGTTCTGCATCTCTTCCCCACAGTCCCGAGGGAAGGGAATCCGGAGTCCACCTGAGAAGAAGAGAATGAGGGGCCGAGTCCTCTTCCCAAACCCTAGACCCCTGCTGCCTGCTCAGCCCCTGACCTTAGGTCCCAGTGCCCAAATACCGGTGGTGAAGGAGGTGGACACAGGCGGTGTGAGGCTCTCGCCCCACATAGCTCGGAGCCACACGCTGTACGGGGTGGAGGGAAAGAGGCCCAGGAGCTGGTGAGAGGTGACCCCTCCTGGGAGCAGGATCTCCTGTGGGACACACAGGGAGCAGGTCAGGGGAGAGGGAGGTGGAGCCCCACTGGGAGAAGCAGAGGAGGGGGCAGTACCTCCTGGAGGGGGGCCCGGGAGGGGAGTCGGCCAGTGAGGGAGGGGTGGGGGCACCTGGGTCTGTCCACCAGGGGTGTTGAAACTGAGCAGGTAGCTAGTCGGCGGGACTTGGGGCTCAGTCCAAGTGAGCAGGGCCGTGCGGGGGGTCACTTCCTTGGCCTCCAAGTCTTGGGGGGCCTCCAACCCTGGGTGGGGAAGGTGGGAACAGAAGATGGAGACGAGGCCCATCCTAGCTCCCCTGGACCTTCCCTCCCCCTGTCACGCACACCTCACAGGCCGTACCTGTGGTGAAGGTGATGCTGGCCGGGGAGGTGAAGTTGGGGCCCCGAAGACCCCGTACCGTCGCCGTGTAGTTGGTGTGGAGCACAAGGCCACCCAGAGGGTAGTCCACAGCACTGCCAGGGGTTGAGCCCTGCAGTGGGGGGGCTGGGAGTGGGGGTGAGCATCAGCATCTGTCCCCTTCGTGCCCTGCCAGAGCCCCTCTCCCCACCCTCAGCGAGTCTTCTCCAGAGGCCTCAGCCTCGCTCACCCCCTGGGGCTGTAACACGGACGTCATATGTGTCCACAGGGGTCTGGGGGGGCTGCCAGTGCAGCAGAGCGGATCCCTCCGTCAAGTTCAGCGCACGAAGCTGGGTGGGGCCGTCAGGAACTGGGAGAAGGGAGGGGGCTCAGAGCTGTCCCCTGCTCCTCTCCCCACCCCTCACCTTCCCAAGCCCTGTTGGCCTCACCCCCTTTTCCCTCCCCCTTCATTCTCCCCCTACCTCCTGCCCGGGTCTCAGTCCATTCTACCTGTGGTGAGGAAGCCTGTGAGTGGCTCGCTCTCCTCAAAGCCACGGACGGAGACCACCGTCACCTCGTAGTGAGAGCCTGGGATCAGCCCCTTGAGTTTCTGGGTCCGGGCTCGGCCATCCACCTGCACGCTCTGTGGCTCCCCTGCAAACATGTCGGGCTTGGGAGTTTGCCCAGGGAATCAAGGAAGGGCTGCAGGGTTGTTAGAGTGCAGGGAGCAGGAGAAATGAGGGCAGGTGAGGACATGGCAAAAGGGTGTCACCTCCGTCTGCCAGCTGGTAGGAAACTTTGAAACTGTCCACTCTGGATGGTGGAGGCGTCCAGCTGACCAGGGCCGAAGTTTCCCTGATTTCGCTGAATTGAAGGTCACGGGGGCTTTCCAGAACTGAGGGGGGTGGGTGCCAAGGAGTGGCAGTGAGGGCACGGGGCAGGGGGCCTCTGGCCCCAGGATCCGCACCGCTTCTTCCAAGGCCCCAGTGGCTCCAGACTTGCTCACCACCACCCCTTTCCTCTAGATCTAGAAGAGGAAGTCTCTGTAGATTCCTCCAAGCCTTCCACCACTCACTGACCTTCCCTCTGGCTGAGGCACTAGGTCCCACCCTACAAAGTACAAAGACCCCCCACCCCACACTTTGGGGCAGCACGCGAACGTGCCCAACGCGGGGGCCTTACCTGGGCTAAGGGTGCGGGCCGTGCCCTGGATGCTGTCGGCCTTGTGGGGCCCACGCAGCCCATACAACGTAAGGGTGTATAGGGTCCCTGGACGCAGGTCCCGTAGCACCGCTGAGCGCCGTGTCCCTGGTACCATCAGCTCCCTCTGCAGCAGGGGACGCAGGTGGGGCTCCAGAGTGCTTGGTGATGGGACCCCAAAGCGGAGCAGGAAGGAGTCAAAGGCCCCAGATGGGGCCTCCCAGTTGAGCCGCAGCGAACTGGTGGTCACATCAGTCACCGACAGCTGGGACAGGCGGGGCCCTGGCTCCCCTGGGGTCTGACCGGCAGGAGCAGGCCCTGCACAGAGTGGGTGAGAGACAGAAGCACACCACCTCTGTGGCCTGGGGCAGTCTCTTCTACCACCCCACCACGGCCTCCCATTTCCCATCTGCGAAATGGAGTTAATGTGGGGCTGGCACTGACAGGTGGGAGCCACAGTGAGCACGCGTGTGTAGAGCCAAGGACTGCTAGTGCACGCCTTCCTCCCTCTATAGTACCCTGCTTATGTGTCACCACCTCTGGGCACCCCCTTTAGCCCTTTCAGTCCCAGACTAGAGGTGGGGAGGCCTAGATACAGGGCCCTCAACCGGCAGTACCTGTGGTGCCCTCAGCTGAGATGGGCCCCAGGCGCTTCCCTTCATGGAGGCCATAGAGGAAGAACCTGTAGGAGGTGCTGGGCTCCAGGCCCGACACTAGGACCTTGTTCTGGTTGCCATCCACGAGCAAGGCCTGAGGCTGCCCATCCGTGTCCTGATACTGGACCACGAAGGAGTCAAAGGGGCCCTGAGCCACACTCCACGAGAGGTGCAGGGAGTCTGGGGTTATGTCGCTCACTGCCAGTGTCCTTAGCTGGGGCCCTTCAGGGTGTTCGGGGGCCTCTGTGGCTGGGCGCCAGGGGGCTGGCGTGTCCTCTTCTGGGGCTGTGTGGAAGAAGCCCAGGGGAGATGCTGAGCAGGGGTGACTGAGGCTCTTCTGGCATCTTCCTTCTCTTGACTCTGTCATTTCTCTGCCACCCCTGGGCCTCTCTGAGTCAGCACTGTGGTCCCATTACCCTCTGTTGGCTCCCTTTCTGTGTCTGAATCAGGGGCTTGCTTCCCCTTTTCTACCTGTGTGTCTTCTTACGCCTCAAGATGTCTGCACAGCCTGCTCCCTCCCCACCCTCCCTGGGTGCCTAGGCTGATGGTCTGCGGTGGGAATAGCTGCTCACTCCCCGAGCTCGGGGCACGTGGTCCTCCTGAGAAAAGCTGAGAAAGGAGCTGGCTGGTGAGCCAGAAAGG
Organism: Puma concolor; assembly: GCF_028749965.1. Lineage (NCBI taxonomy): Eukaryota > Metazoa > Chordata > Mammalia > Carnivora > Felidae > Puma > Puma concolor. Next base: position 31,399,678 of record NC_141671.1, read on the forward strand.
CAAATCATGCCCGCCATGTTGGGCCCAAGTGCCCCGTCCCGCTGACCTGAGCTGGGTGTTAGTAACTCCCGAGGAGGAGCCTGCTCCATCATGGCAGCCACTTCTACGGGTTGCTATGCCCCTTGCCTACTTTCTGTTCCAGTTATTTTCCATTTGACAAAAAGTGTTCCTGACTCACCCACAGGAGGGGTCTGCCCCTATCTGGCAAGGCCACCCTGCGGGGAGGAAAGAGCTGCCTCAATAGAGTGATGGGGCACAGCTGGCGGCGCTGAGCAGGGTGGGGGCCGGGACGCTGGGGACCGCTGCCAGGGCCTTTCCTCACGCCTGCCCTGGTTCCAGCTTTTGATGGGCTCCTTGGTTACCATCAGAGCTGGCCCCACTGCATTTCCGTTCCTCCAGAGCCCTCGGCAGGCCTCCTTACGCCCCAGGTCCTCCTGCTCACCTGTCACTCCCAGGACGGAGATGGGGCCCAGGCGCTGTCCTCCGTGGATCCCATAGAGCAGAAACTTGTATTTCCTGCCAGGCTCCAGGCCCTCTATGGTGACTTCCCGCTGGTCTTCGGCCACAGGCACTGCCCGGGGCTGCCCAGCTGTGTCCCTGTACTGGACCACAAAGGAATCAAAGAGGCCCTGGGCCACTGTCCATGAGAGGCGCAGGGAGTCTGGGGTCTCATCTGTCACTGTCAGCTCCCCCAGGCGGGGCGGGCGCTGCTGCTCCTTCTGCAGGGGAGCTGTGGAGAGTGGGAGGAGAAACTCTTGGTCAAGAGCTGCCTTTACCCCAGCCCTGGCAACTTCGGGGAGGCATGAGGGTCTAGGAAAGGGTCCCTGCAGTGTGGCTGCAGTCTGCCCAAAGGAAGGAGAGCGAGCAGCTTGATCTCTCCTCTGGAGGCCACTGAACAAACTCCTTCCTGCTCCCACTCCCTCCTCGGCGTGATCAGGGTGCTGTAAATGCATAAAAGATCACCTTGTGAGGTAGGGTGCCTGGGGGTGTAGAGAAGGGCCTCAGTTTCCCCCTGGCTCCTAACCCCTTCAGCAGGGATGTGGCTGGAGCTGAAAAAGGCTCCCAGAGGGTATCTGGGTTGTCAGGGAGACACCCCTAAATACTAAGGGCTGGGCTGGGCTGGGCAGCCAGCACTTGGCCAGGACATCCCCCTCTCTTGCAAGCAGCCTGGGCCGTCCTTCTACCCACTTCCCCAGCCCTGCACTAACACCACTGGACCAGGGCAGCCGGGTGGGGCAACACTGGGAGAACAAAGGGCAGAGCAGAACACAGAAGAGACCTGCCCAGTGGGGATGGGTATTGGATGACGGGGTCAGAAGAGAAGACTGTAGTCACTCCCCATAGTGAGGGTTTGGGGAAGAGAATTATGCAGTCTGACTGTCCCAGGCCCCAAGTGACCATGTGCCCCATCCCTGTCTGGCCAGGGTGACTCATGGTCCTGGGAGTGGAGTAAGGGTCAGTGACCCACCTCCACCCTTCCTCAGGGGGCTGAGTAATGGGCACAATGACAGCAGATTTTTTCCATAGTCTTTTTGCAGCCAAATCCTTCCACATTTTCCACTTCTTGCCTCCGTTGGGACACAGGGAGGAGGATGTGATCATTTATTAAGTGCCAATAGGTATTATTATTCATAAGTATTATGCAGGTGCAGAAACTCAGGTTCAAGGGAAAGAAGTGGCTTGCCAATGGCCACAAAACTGGCAGTTGGAATTTGAACACAGGTCTGCTTGGCTCCAAAGACTGGATTTTCTTTATTACATCAGCGGTCGGTGAATGAAGGAAATAATGCATGTAAAATACTCAGAATAGTGTCTAGCATGTGACAGGGACTCAGTAAATGTTTGCTTTTGGTGTTATAAGGCTGAAGGCAGGAGAATTAAACTGCATGGATAGGCAGGGGTTCGGGGCAGCTCTGGGGGCTTGGATAGGAGGCAACTCTAGAAAAGGTGGGGTACAGGGCTGGGACTCACCTGTGGTGCCATCAGCAGAGATGGGGCCCAGCCGCTTCCTACCGGCCAGCCCATAGAGCAGGAACTTGTATTTCCTACTGGGCTCCAGGCCCGAGATGGTGACCTCGCGCTGGTCTGAGGCCACAGGCACCACCTGGGGCTGCCCGTCTCTGTCCTTGTACTGGACCACGAAGGAGTCAAATTCACCCTCAGGGACTGTCCATGAGAGGCTCACAGAGTCCGGGGTCAGGTCTGTCACTGTCAGCTCCCCCAGGCGGGGAGGTTTTGTGTCTGGGGCTGGAAAAGAGAGAGAGGTGTATGGGAGAGTGACAGAAATGGTGACAGAGGCAGACAGAGCTTCCTCAGGGTGCTAGGGCTGTGGGAGCTGGTTCCGGGAGCTAGAGGGAATGGCTAGGCCACATGTTAGGAAGTGGGGCGGCAGAGGAGTAGGGATAAAAGATGAGCCGAGGAAGAAAGCAGTGTCCCTCGGGATGTAGGAAAAGTAGGGAGAAGGATGAGAATGAAGGCTAAGCGGGGAGCCCTAGACCTGGATTTCACTGGACTCAGTAAATAAATAGGTCTGGAGCGTGGAGCACGGAAACAAGGAACTCTAACGGTCACCACAAGGGGGCGAAGGACACTGGGAAGGCTCCAGTGCTGAAGGTGGCCTCCAGCCTTCACTTACGGGTCTTTGCATCTGCAGCTATAGGGCCATGCCGCTTCTCATCCTGGAGTCCAAAGAGTAGGAACTTGTACTTCCGGCCGGGGGCCAGACCCGGAATGGTGATCTCACGCAGGTGTCCACCCACAGGCACTGCCTGGGGCCGCCCCTGCACATCCTTGTACTGGACCAGGAAGGAGTCGAAGACGCCCTGGGCCACGGTCCATGACAGGTGCACTGTGTCAGAGGTCACGGCTACCACGGCCAGCTCCCCTAGGCGGGGTGCCACAGGGGGCTCTGTGGGCTGGGAGGCTGGAACAGAGCAGAGGAGGCCGAGGGGTCACTGGCAGGACCCTTCAAAAGAGAGAGAGGGACTGCCTTGCTCAGGCTATGAAATGAATGTTTTGTACCGGGTACTTCTAGAGTGCTTAATGTGTCCCAGGCATTGCTATTAGCAGCTCACAGAGTAGCCTCACACAACAACGTGGGTGCCAATATCATTATCCTGCCAATTTTGTGTGGCTCTGCAGCACAGAGAAGTTAAGAAATGTTTGTGAATTCACACAATTAATACGTTCAGAGCAGGATTCAAACCCAGAGACCCTGGTTGTGCAGCCACATTCTGAGTCACTAAAACACCCAGCCAGGGAGCTTGAGGAAGCCATATAGGAAAAACTAAGCAAGTCTGAGGTTCCATATCAGGGAACTTATGAGGTAAAACTTAAAAGCACAGGGTACATGCCTACTGACCCTAAACACAGTCTCTATCATCCTCATTCAATGAAAGCATGACGCAAGATCACCAGCACCATATGAGGAAAGAGAGGGGCCTAAAGGACCATTTGTGAGGAGTGCTGATCTCTAAAGGGAGAAATCAAAAGAGCAAAGAAAGGCCCCAGCTCTCACTCACCAGTCACACCCACGGTGGACACGGGGCCCCAGCGCTGCCCCCTGTGCAGGCCATACAGGTGCATCTTGTACTTGCGCCCCGGCTCCAGGCCCCCGACGGTGACCTCACTCTCCTCACCCCCGACACGCACCACCTGGGGCCGCCCGTCCCTGTCCTTGTACTGGACAGTGAAGGAGTCGAAGTGGCCCTGGGGGACGGTCCACGAGAGGCTCAGCGTGTCTGGGGACGATCCTGTCACTGTCAGCTCCCCCAGCAGGGGCTCCTCGGGGGACTCTGGGGCCTCCGTGCTGGGCTCTGTGGGGCTGGGGGTCTCCTCCACCTCAGTAGAGGTTGGGGTCTCTTCCTCTGCAGCTGAAAAGGAGACACACAGAAAGGATGAGGCAGGATCCCCAAGAGATGTTCTTGGATCCAAGGAGAATGGAGAGCTGTGACCATGTCTGGGGGCCCCAAATTCAGTTCAGAGAAGCCCATGCTTGGGGCTGGCTGGGCTTGCTCAGCTGAAATCTCAAAAACATGCAGGAGAGTCTCCAGGATCAGCTGTGGGGAACCCTAGAGAGCCACCAGCACAGCTCATGGAGGCCCTTCTCTGCCCAGGAGGACCCCTTGGTCCCCAAGGGGAGGCACAAAGGGCACCATGGCTCAGCCTCCAGCTAAGGGACCTCCTGCACCCACTCACCCATCACCTGAGGTGACCCCCCCCCGGCTGACCCCACCCTGGGGCTTCCACCGTCCACTCACCCGTCACCCCAAAGGCAGAGACAGGGCCCATGCGCTGGCCACCGTGGAAGCCATACAGGTTCATCTTGTACTTGTGGTCTGGCTCCAGGCCTGAGATGGTGACCTGGTCCTCATTCCCTGGCACCCTCACCGCCTTGGGCTGCCCATCCCCGTTCTTGTACTGGACCAGGAAGTGGTCAAACTGGCCCTCGGGGACAGTCCAGGAGAGGTGCAGGGAGTCGGGGGTGGCGTCTGTCACTGCCAGCTGCCCCAGCCGTGGCTTCATGGTAGGCTCAAGGGCCATGGTGGACGGGGCTTGGGTGGTCATGGCTTCATATTCTGGAGCTGCACAGAGACACACAGGGACAGGTGAGGACAGGCAGGCAAGTCAGAGTATAAGCAGGTGTATTACAAACATAAGATAATGAGGAACACAGCATCGCTGGCCACAGTGGCTCTAACTCATTGAGGGACTCTTCCCAGTCCCTCAATGTTGGCCTTCTCTGCCCCTTACCCTCATCTCGCCCTGCCCTCACCCACCCCTACCCACACCCCGCCACCTCTCCCAGTTTTTCCTGCACCCACCTCCCCTGCACACTGTGCCCTGGGCCTCCCTCCACTGGGGTCTCCTTGGCACCTCACTCCATTTAACTCATGTTGAGTGCTCCCAAACAGCTCAGAACCCCCTTCCCCAACTGGAAGCCTGGAATCTTCCTGGATCTGTTCCTGTCCCCAGCTGCCATCAGACTCAACAGTGTGCAACTCACTCTCAAGTTCCTCCTGGGTCTCCTCACTCACCACACCTGCAGCCCCACCAGCCTGGCTTGCCTCACCTGCACTCCCCCAACACCGTTGCCTCTCACCTGAATCTCCACGTCCCTGCTGGGCTCCCTGCCTCCCAGTCCCACCCGTTCCTCACAGGGGGCCAGGATGAGCCTTTCAGTGCACATTTGATGGTGTCAGCCTTAGCTTAACTATGCAACAACCCTCTCTATCCCCGGGAGAAATCCCTGGCTTCTGAGCTGCTCCTACCGCCCACCCCCATCTCAAGACTCTCTTTCTAACTCAGAAGATCTCACACAAAATCCTCTTGGTCCCTCTCATGGGCCACTAGTTTCCAGTCCTTGGCACCAGCTATGATGTGGATCTGACTCCAACACTGTCAACAAGCTAACTTCTGCCCAACTTCGGTTCTCAGCTGTCCTGTGGACACCTGCGGGCAGGCTGGCTTAGGCATCCTCTCCAGTCTGGCCTGGCCCTGGGGCTTCCTGTCATACAAATATCCCCTGTTACCTGACTGCTGGTTCACAGCCTGTCTCCCTGTGCTTGGGAGCCCCATCACCATAAGAACTTGTCTCTCTGCCATGATCAGGCTTACCCCAGGGAACTCCCACAGTGCTTGGCTCAGGGCACCCAGTCTTGTTGGCCCTTGGGAATCCTAAGTCTGGTAATACCCCAACCATGGGGCCCGGAGGTGCTTCCATCAGCATGCTGCGTCCTGAACACCCTCTGTCTCCCCCTCCCCCTCAGCCTCCAGTGAACTACAGAGAGGCTGAGCCTCTGGGAGAAATCAGGGATGCAAGTACAATTCTGTCAAAAAATTCTAGGAAAGCATCCAATTGCTTTGTTGTGAGTGAGGAGTTCTGCTACTCAAAGTGTGGTCCTGTGACCAGCAGCATCCTCATCACATTAGAATGAGAATCTCTGGCCCCAGCCCAAACCTGCGCCATCTGAGCGTGCCCTTTACCAAGATCCTCGGGCCATCTGATGTGCAGCAGAAGATGTGTTGTGTCGAGTATTTGTTTTCATGCAGGTGGTAATAATGGGAAAGTGTTGTAGGGCCTTCTTCCCCACCAGCCCAGCTCTCACCCTCACTCACCAGTCACGCCCACAGTGGACACGGGGCCCCAGCGCTGCCCCCTGTGCAGGCCATACAGGTGCATCTTGTACTTGCGCCCCGGCTCCAGGCCCCCGACGGTGACCTCACTCTCCTCACCCCCGACACGCACCACCTGGGGCCGCCCGTCCCTGTCCTTGTACTGGACAGTGAAGGAGTCGAAGTGGCCCTGGGGGATGGTCCACGAGAGGCTCAGCGAGTCTGGGGAAGATCCTGTCACCGTCAGCTCCCCCAGCAGGGGCTCCTCGGGGGACTCTGGGGCCTCCGTGCTGGGCTCTGTGGGGCTGGGGGTCTCCTCCACAACCTCCTGGGGGGCTGAGAGAAGACAGGGGAATGGGGGCTTAGTTGTCAGCTTCTCTGCTGCTGATGCCAATTAGGACAACAAAATGCATCCAGTGGTAACTCCTCCAGCCGTGGAGTAGAGGCTGGAGAGCCTTTGGATTAGCCAGCTAGTAACTCGTTGATGGAGAGTGCTGAGAAGGGCTCCCAATTCCCGTCACGCATGGACTGGCAGGCAACATAAACATTCAGAAGGTCATTCAGACATGTGCCAGGAGCCAAAATAATTCTCATTTACTTTGACCCAATAATCCCATTTCTGGGCAGCGATCCTAAGAAAATTATGAAAAAGCAGGAAAAAGTTGTGTCATGGGGGTCCATTACGGGATTACTCATAACAACAAGATGTGTCAGGGACCCAAATGGCCCACAGAAGATGATTAGCTTTGTTGTGGCGCTTTTACCATGAAGCATCAAATAACCATTAAAATGATGATTAATTCAGGTTGTGCAGCCGCAAAATAAATGCTCAGAATATAACCGATGTACAAAAACAAAGGATGAGCCAAGAATCATATGACCACTCTGTAATGTGAAAACATGTGCTGTATGGGAAATGCAGAGAGAGGACGTGTTATTGATATTGTTATTAATGGCAATTATTGGGTCAAAAGGTGTTCTCATGAGAGACTTTTTCCCCTATTTTTCCCTATTCCATACCAACATATTCTATAATGTTGATATTATTTCACCAGAATAATGTAGACTTAGAAAGAAACCCTGGACTATAAAAATTCATCATTGGATAGTGGGTGTGGGGGGTAGGCCGTGGGTCCCTTACACTGTCCTCCTTACTTTGTGTATGCTTGTGATTTGCTGTGACAGAGGGCAACAAAATTGACCAGTGGATCAAAAGTAACACATTCCTTCAGGGCGGGAGCTGTTATCATGTCCACTTTCTGATCATTCCCGTTTTCCCCATCCTGCTACACTCCTAAGAAGGCACATAGAGAAAGAGGCCCATCCCCCAGGAGTCAGAGAGGCTGTGTGAAATCGCTCCTTTGTCTGGAGTATGTTCAGGAGAGGATAGTGAACCTCCCAGAGCCGCTCACTGGGTGTCATAAAGGTGGTGAGCCCCACGCCCACGGAGAGGCCTTCACACGACGGCCTTTGGAGCAGGCAGATGATCTATGTGAAGGGCTCTCACCAGGCATCAGCATTGGGCTCACACTGATTTAGAAAAGCCACCCTGACTGCCCTTTTAGAATTTAATTCACCTTGTGATTTGCCCCCCTAATTTCTTACATTAGAAATAACTTTTTCAAAATTAGGAATGAAAGAAGTGTGAGAGTGATGGGGAAGAGACGAAAAGAGCACAAAGAAGGAGAAGATATTATGTTTAAAGGAAATATTCCCTGACTATAAAAGAAGTACTCATTATTTAACAAAATTTGGGCAACACAGAATAGAATAAAGCAAGAAAAGGGCTGGAACATTCTATCCTGCCCCACAAAACATGCATCTTGTGAGACGTGTTTCTTTCCAGTTTTCTTGCCATGCCATGTTATTTTCCAGTGGCTGTGATTAGCATCCTTACAAAACCTGGGGGCTCCTTTTTCAATGTAATATTATCAAGTAACTGTCTTATGTCGAAACATTTCAGTGATGGCATAAAAGCTCATCTTCTAGATGATGCCTAATTACTTAATCGTCCCAATGTGATTGGATGTTGTCGTGTTTCTTTCTTTCTTGTGTGTGTGTGCATGCTTGCGTGTGTGCATGTGCAAATGCACCTGTACACGCATGTGTGTACGCGTGCTTGGCCTGTGCCTAACACACTTCTTAGCAGCCCAGGGGCTGACCATCAGAAGGAGGTCATGCTGGTGTGTACGATGAAGCTTCATGTCAGCAAATGCCACACTACTAACCACAGGCCACAGACCATAGAGGAAAGGCATGAATGGGGGCCAAGGTCTGGATCCTCAAGGACTAGCAAAAGAGCAGAAGGCTCATCCAGGTTACTGATGACAAAAGGTAGCTCTCCCTGAAAACCTCTGATCCCTGCCCCATCACTCACCGGTCAGGCCCACAGTGGACACGGGGCCCCAGCGCTGCCCCCCGTGCAGGCCATACAGGTGCATCTTGTACTTGCGCCCCGGTTCCAGGCCCCCGACGGTGACCTCACTCTCCTCACCCCCGACACGCACCACCTGGGGCCGCCCGTCCCTGTCCTTATACTGGACAGTGAAGGAGTCGAAGTGGCCCTGGGGGACGGTCCACGAGAGGCTCAGCGAGTCTGGAGACGATCCTGTCACTGTCAGCTCCCCCAGCAGGGGCTCCTCGGGGGACTCTGGGGCCTCCGTGCTGGGCTCTGTGGGGCTGGGGGTCTCCTCCACCTCAGTAGAGGTTGGGGTCTCTTCCTCTGCAGCTGAAAAGGAGACACACAGAAAGGATGAGGCAGGATCCCCAAGAGATGTCCTTGGATCTTAGGAGAATGGAGAGCTGTGACCATGTCTGGGGGCCCCAAATTCAGTTCAGAGAAGCCCATGCTTGGGGCTGGCTGGGCTTGCTCAGCTGACATCTTAAAAACATGACGGGGAGTCTCCAGGATCAGCTGTGGGGAGCCCTGGAGAGCCACCAGCACAGCTCATGGAGGCCCTTCTCTGCCCAGGAGGACCCCTTGGTCCCCAAGGGGAGGCACAAAGGGCACCATGGCTCAGCCTCCAGCTAAGGGACCTCCTGCACCCCACTCACCCATCACCTGAGAGAGGTGACCCCCCTCCCTGGCTGACCCCACCCTGGGGCTTCCACCGTCCACTCACCCGTCACCCCAAAGGCAGAGACAGGGCCCATGCGCTGGCCACCGTGGAAGCCATACAGGTTCATCTTGTACTTGTGGTCTGGCTCCAGGCCTGAGATGGTGACCTGGTCCTCATTCCCTGGCACCCTCACCGCCTTGGGTTGCCCATCCCCGTTCTTGTACTGGACCAGGAAGTGGTCAAACTGGCCCTCGGGGACAGTCCAGGAGAGGTGCAGGGAGTCGGGGGTGGCGTCTGTCACTGCCAGCCGCCCCAGCCGTGGCTTGATGGGAGGCTTGGGAGTCATGGTGGGTGAGTCTGTTGGCGCTGGCATTTCTTGGTCCTTTCCTGGGGCTGGATCAGGAGATAAAGAGACTGTGTGGAAATACCTTGTGGGTTCCCTTTTCATAAAAGATATTGGATTTCTCCCAGGCACACCAAGGCATCTCCCCAGGGTTAAGACATCATTTCCCTGGTTTGAATGTTCAGTAACCAACAGACAGAGCAGAGCATACTCTTGTGGTGACACCATGGTGGTAGGCTGGGACTGCCATGATACTCAACACATGCATGCATTGAACCCTTGGGAGCTGCAGAGCAAATCTGTGCATAGAGACAGAACTAAGGCTTTATAATACCACCAAGCATAGCAGATAAGTCACATCAGAAGGTACATCTACTCAGGTTTGGAAATTCTACTTTGTGAGTATTTTCCTTTAATACCTCCTTTGATTTAGAAGGCTTCTGAGCATTTTAATTTTTTTTAACATTTATTCATTTTTGAGAGAGAGAGAGGGACAGAGCATGAGTGGGGGAGGGGCAGAGAGAGAGAGGGAGACACAGAATCCAAAGCAGGCTCCAGGCTCTGAGCTGTCAGCACAGAGCCTGACACGGGGCTTGAACCCATGGACCGAGAGATCATGACCTGAGCTGAAGCCGGATGCTTAATTGACTGAGCCACCCAGGTGCCCCTACTGAGCATTTTTAGAGATGAATTTAGATTTCACAGTTGAGGCCAAAGAGATGAGACCACATGTGATCATCTTTGCAATTGGGTTGTTTTGGACCTTGTATTAGCTCTCTCAGTAATTTATGGTACAGATGACCCATCACGCCTTTAGATTTTTCGTCTTTTCTGTTCTGCATAGGGTTTCATTCTTCCTCTTTTTAAAAAAATTTTTTTTAATGTTTATTTATTTTTGAGAGAGAGAGAGACAGAGACAGAGACAGAGCACGAGCAGGGGAGGAGCAGAGAGAGAGGGCGACACAGAATCTGAAACAGGCTCCAGGCTCTGAGCTATCAGCACAGAGCCCGACACAGGGCTCGAACTCAAAAACTGTGAGATCATGACCTGAGCCAAAGCTGGATGCTCAACCGACTGAGCCACCCAGGCGCCCCTTCATTCTTCCTTAATCGTTGAATTACAAAAGCATCTTGTTTCCTATCTGTTCTGTTTGGAAACTGGGTCTTAAGCATTGAAGGGTAATAGCTCCAAAGGACCTTAACAAAAGCAACGAACAGCCCTGTTAGTGAGTAATGAAGGAGGCGAATTGCCTTGTGAAGTTGCACATTTGACTAATACTCACCATTGAAGTAATAGCATCCATGCTGGCAGGATTCTCATAATTATGAGAGTTCATTCTAAGAATTTTCAGAGACTAATTTTCTTCCTCTTCTTTCATTACAGATGAAGAAAAGGAGGCACTGAGACATTCAGTGACTCTCTTAGGGTCACACAGCTCAAATAGGCTGAGGCTTCAAACCCAGGTCTGCCTGAGTCTATGTTATTTCCCTGATCTCCTGCCTCTTCAAGGACCAAAAAGCCTGTACGTAGGGGCACCTGGCTGGCTCAGTCAGTAGAGTGAGCAGCCTGTGATCGCGGGGTTGTGAGTTTGAGTCACATGTTGAGTATAGAGTTCACTTAAAAAAAAAAAAAAAAAAAAAAGCCTGTGTGTAAAGGCTGAGGTGTCTGGGTAACACCAAAGACTTGGAGTAGAGACACTAGCAGAACCACTCTCAGGAGCTTGGGAGGCTCAGTCTCAGGGACAGTGGGACAAAAATACCTGAATACTAACAGTGAAAGAGAAACTGAGTCCAGCTAGGGCAGGGCCCAGTGTCCTGTTGCACACTCACCAGTTAAGCCAACAGTGGAGACGGGGCCCACACGCTGGCCACCGTGGAAGCCATACAGGTTCATCTTGTACTTGTGGTCTGGCTCCAGGCCTGAGATGGTGACCTGGTCCTCATTCCCTGGCACCCTCACCGCCTTGGGCTGCCCATCCCCGTTCTTGTACTGGACCAGGAAGTGGTCAAACTGGCCCTCGGGGACAGTCCAGGAGAGGTGCAGGGAGTCGGGGGTGGCGTCCGTCACTGCTAGCTCTCCCAAGTGTGGCTTCAGAAGGGTATTGGCAGGGGGCTCCCCTTCAGGATCTGGGAATAGATGCAAACAGAAGCTTTCCTATTGCTATAAGAAGTAGTTGAGGCCCCGGCTCTCCTGGATTCAGACCAGAAGGTGGGCCAGCTCTATAAGCCTAACTTGAGACCCATTTCTGCTTATCATCAAACTTCTTGTGGTCTCCTTATGGTCTGTCAAACTTGGTAGGCAGCCTCTTAGCTCAGGGCCTTTGTAGTGACTATCCCCTTTGCATGAATGTTCTGACCCCAGATGCCTGCATGGTTCATGTCCACACTTCCTTTAACTCTTTGTTCAAATGTCACCTCTTCAGGGACAATCCTGATCACCCTATATAAAATTCCAATTCTCCCAATTGCAATGTATCCTCCCGTTTTTGGACCTGATCCCAGCAACAAATTGCAAAACAACACTTATGAGACAATCAGGAAACTAACACTACCTACATACGTAATGATATTAACGAATGTTCATTTTTAAAGAAAAAATAATAGTGTGGCTATATTTAGTCTTTAAACATTTTTTTAAATTTTAGTCTTTAAAAAAAATTTTAATGTTTGTTTATTTTTGAGAGAGAGAGATAGAGCATGAGCAGGGGAGGGGCAGAGAGAGAGGGAAACACAGAATCCAAAGCAGGCTCCAGGCTCTGAGATGTCAGCATAGAGCCTGACACGGGGCTCAAACCCACAGACTGCGAGATCATGACCTGAGCCGAGGTTGGAGGCTCAACCAACTGAACCACCCAGGTGCCTCTATTTTTAGTCTTTTTGAAAAGAGTAATACACTTAAATATGAAGCAATGAAGTATAGAGTGTCTGGGATGAGCTTACAACAGTATATCCATACACTGGAATACTATTTGGACAAAAGGAATGATGTACACCTACAGGTTACAACATGGAACCTCAAAAACACGTTCAGTGAAAGAGGCCGGACACAGAAGAACACATATTGGGTGATACCACGTGTCTATGTTCAGAAAAGGCAAATCTACAGATATAGAAAGTAAATTAGTGGTGGCCTGGATCTGCACATCTGCACACCAGTTTTCTTCTTGGGCCGAAGGAAAGTTCTAAAATTAGATAGGGCTGATGGTTGCACAACTCTGTAAATATACTAGAAATCATGAAACTGTATACTTAAAACAGGCGAATTTTATGGCATGTAAATTATATCTCAATTAAGCTGTTAATAAAGAACATATTCTGGTGGGGAGAGGGCAGAAAGAGAGTGGGATGAGCCAGGCTGGCCAGGAGGTAACATTAGGATGGCAATGGACACATAGGGTTTCATTTGCTATTTTTTTCTCTTTTGTGTGTAAATTCGAGTCGTGTATAGTAAATATTTGCTGAATGAATTAGTATTTCATGGCATTTGTTTCAACCACACACACAAAAAAGATCTTTCCAGAGTACCCAGGCAAAGCAGAAAGCCACAAATGGGTCAAGGTATCACTGCCTCAAAGGCTTCCACTCCAGACACCACATCACACTTTCCTGAGATGTTACTGGACAAAGGGTGGGTTAGGTGGGGTTTGAGGATCCTGGCTCTCCAGTGTAGGACACCCCAGAGCTCTACCAATGGAACCTTACCTGACGAAACCCAGGAGGCTCTTTAACCCTCACTCACCAGTCACGCCCACAGTGGACACGGGGCCCCAGCGCTGCCCCCTGTGCAGGCCATACAGGTGCATCTTGTACTTGCGCCCCGGCTCCAGGCCCCCGACGGTGACCTCACTCTCCTCACCCCCGACACGCACCACCTGAGGCCGCCCGTCCCTGTCCTTGTACTGGACAGTGAAGGAGTCGAAGTGGCCCTGGGGGACGGTCCACGAGAGGCTCAGCGAGTCTGGGGAAGATCCTGTCACTGTCAGCTCCCCCAGCAGGGGCTCCTCGGGGGACTCTGGGGCCTCCGTGCTGGGCTCTGTGGGGCTGGGGGTGTCCTCTACCTCAGTAGAGGTTGGGGTCTCTTCCTCTGCAGCTGAAAAGGAGACACACAGAAAGGATGAGGCAGGATCCCCAAGAGATGTCCTTGGATCTTAGGAGAATGGAGAGCTGTGACCATGTCTGGGGGCCCCAAATTCAGTTCAGAGAAGCCCATCCTTGGGGCTGGCTGGGCTTGCTCAGCTGAAATCTCAAAAACATGCTTGGGGGCTTCCAGGGTCAGCAGTGGGGAACTCTGAACAGACACCAGCATAGCTCATGGAGGCCCTTCTCTGCCCAGGAGGACCCCTTGGTCCCCAAGGGGAGGCACAAAGGGCACCATGGCTCAGCCTCCAGCTAAGGGACCTCCTGCACCCCACTCACCCATCACCTGAGAGAGGTGACCCCCCTCCCTGGCTGACCCCACCCTGGGGCTTCCACCGTCCACTCACCCGTCACCCCAAAGGCAGAGACAGGGCCCATGCGCTGGCCACCGTGGAAGCCATACAGGTTCATCTTGTACTTGTGGTCTGGCTCCAGGCCTGAGATGGTGACCTGGTCCTCATTCCCTGGCACCCTCACCGCCTTGGGCTGCCCATCCCCGTTCTTGTACTGGACCAGGAAGTGGTCAAACTGGCCCTCGGGGACAGTCCAGGAGAGGTGCAGGGAGTCGGGGGTGGCGTCTGTCACTGCCAGCTGCCCCAGCCGTGGCTTCATGGTAGGCTCAAGGGCCATGGTGGACGGGGCTTGGGTGGTCATGGCTTCATATTCTGGAGCTGCACAGAGACACACAGGGACAGGTGAGGACAGGTAGGCAGGTCAGAGTATAAGCAGGTGTATTACAAACATAAGATAATGAGGAACACAGCATCGCTGGCCACAGTGGCTCTAACTCATCTACTCTTCCCAGTCCCTCAATGTTGGCCCCTTACCCTCATCTCGCCCTGCCCTCACCCACCCCTACCCACACCCCGCCACCTCTCCCAGTTTTTCCTGCACCCACCTCCCCTGCACACTGTGCCCTGGGCCTCCCTCCACTGGGGTCTCCTTGGCACCTCACTCCATTTGGCTCATGTTGAGTGCTCCCAAACAGCTCAGAACCCCCTTCCCCAACTGGAAGCCTGGAATCTTCCTGGATCTGTTCCTGTCCCCAGCTGCCATCAGACTCAACAGTGTGCAACTCACTCTCAAGTTCCTCCTGGGTCTCCTCACTCACCACACCTGCAGCCCCACCAGCCTGGCTTGCCTCACCTGCACTCCCCCAACACCGTTGCCTCTCACCTGAATCTCCACGTCCCTGCTGGGCTCCCTGCCTCCCAGTCCCACCCGTTCCTCACAGGGGGCCAGGATGAGCCTTTCAGTGCACATTTGATGGTGTCAGCCTTAGCTTAACTATGCAACAACCCTCTCTATCCCCGGGAGAAATCCCTGGCTTCTGAGCTGCTCCTACCGCCCACCCCCATCTCAAGACTCTCTTTCCAACTCAGAAGATCTCACACAAAATCCTCTTGGTCCCTCTCATGGGCCACTAGTTTCCAGTCCTTGGCACCAGCTATGATGTGGATCTGACTCCAACACTGTCAACAAGCTAACTTCTGCCCAACTTCGGTTCTCAGCTGTCCCGTGGACACCTGCGGGCAGGCTGGCTTAGGCATCCTCTCCAGTCTGGCCTGGCCCTGGGGCTTCCTGTCATACAAATATCCCCTGTTACCTGACTGCTGGTTCACAGCCTGTCTCCCTGTGCTTGGGAGCCCCATCACCATAAGAACTTGTCTCTCTGCCATGATCAGGCTTACCCCAGGGAACTCCCACAGTGCTTGGCTCAGGGCACCCAGTCTTGTTGGCCCTTGGGAATCCTAAGTCTGGTAATACCCCAACCATGGGGCCCGGAGGTGCTTCCATCAGCATGCTGCGTCCTGAACACCCTCTGTCTCCCCCTCCCCCTCAGCCTCCAGTGAACTACAGAGAGGCTGAGCCTCTGGGAGAAATCAGGGATGCAAGTACAATTCTGTCAAAAAATTCTAGGAAAGCATCCAATTGCTTTGTTGTGAGTGAGGAGTTCTGCTACTCAAAGTGTGGTCCTGCGACCAGCAGCATCCTCATCACATTAGAATGAGAATCTCTGGCCCCAGCCCAAACCTGCGCCATCTGAGCGTGCCCTTTACCAAGATCCTCGGGCCATCTGATGTGCAGCAGAAGATGTGTTGTGTCGAGTATTTGTTTTCATGCAGGTGGTAATAATGGGAAAGTGTTGTAGGGCCTTCTTCCCCACCAGCCCAGCTCTCACCCTCACTCACCAGTCACGCCCACAGTGGACACGGGGCCCCAGCGCTGCCCCCTGTGCAGGCCATACAGGTGCATCTTGTACTTGCGCCCCGGCTCCAGGCCCCCGACGGTGACCTCACTCTCCTCACCCCCGACACGCACCACCTGGGGCCGCCCGTCCCTGTCCTTGTACTGGACAGTGAAGGAGTCGAAGTGGCCCTGGGGGACGGTCCACGAGAGGCTCAGCGAGTCTGGAGACGATCCTGTCACTGTCAGCTCCCCCAGCAGGGGCTCCTCGGGGGACTCTGGGGCCTCCGTGCTGGGCTCTGTGGGGCTGGGGGTGTCCTCCACCTCAGCAGAGGTTGGGGTCTCTTCCTCTGCAGCTGAAAAGGAGACACACAGAAAGGATGAGGCAGGATCCCCAAGAGATGTCCTTGGATCCAAGGAGAATGGAGAGCTGTGACCATGTCTGGGGGCCCCAAATTCAGTTCAGAGAAGCCCATCCTTGGGGCTGGCTGGGCTTGCTCAGCTGACATCTCAAAAACATGCAGGAGAGTCTCCAGGATCGGCTGTGGGGAACCCTAGAGAGCCACCAGCACAGCTCATGGAGGCCCTTCTCTGCCCAGGAGGACCCCTTGGTCCCCAAGGGGAGGCACAAAGGGCACCATGGCTCAGCCTCCAGCTAAGGGACCTCCTGCACCCCACTCACCCATCACCTGAGAGAGGTGACCCCCTCCCCCGGCTTGCCCCACCCTGGGGCTTCCACCGTCCACTCACCCGTCACCCCAAAGGCAGAGACAGGGCCCATGCGCTGGCCACCGTGGAAGCCATACAGGTTCATCTTGTACTTGTGGTCTGGCTCCAGGCCTGAGATGGTGACCTGGTCCTCATTCCCTGGCACCCTCACCGCCTTGGGCTGCCCATCCCCGTTCTTGTACTGGACCAGGAAGTGGTCAAACTGGCCCTCGGGGACAGTCCAGGAGAGGTGTAGGGAGTCAGGGGTGGCGTCTGTCACTGCCAGCTGCCCCAGCTGTGGCTTGATGGGAGGTTCTGAAGGTTCATCCTCCTCTTCCCTTGGGACTGAACAGAGACAGGAGAGAGAGAGACAGAGGGGGGGGGGCAGGATGACCATGGGGACACTGCTCTCCTCTGCACTCTCACAGCCATTTGGAAGGTAGCAGAGCTCTCCTTGCTCACCTGTAAGGGCCTCAATGTGGGCAGGACCCACACGCTGCTGGCCATGGAAACCATACAGGGTCACCAGGTATCTGTGGTCAGATTCCAGGCCAGTAAGGATGATGTCATTCCGGTCACCATCTACTTTGACTACTTGGAGTTGCCCATCTTTGTCTGTGTACTGGACCTCAAAGGAGTCAAAATCTCCCTCCATCA
The DNA here is from genome assembly GCF_028749965.1 of Puma concolor. NCBI lineage: Eukaryota > Metazoa > Chordata > Mammalia > Carnivora > Felidae > Puma > Puma concolor. The sequence continues at coordinate 31,416,883 of NC_141671.1, forward strand.
CTGTCCAGGAGAGATGCAAGGTGTCTGGCATGGCTTCCTCCACAGTCACCTCCCCTAGGCGGGGCTCAGGCCCTGGAGGACCTAGGGCCTCGGTTTCGATATCTTCTCTGGAGGCTGGTTCAGAGAGACAGGGAGAGATGGGTGACCGGTCTGTCATTGCAAGACTCTCCAAGAAGAGAGAACGAGGGAAAGAGTGAAGGACGTGACGGCAAGAGTTCAGCAATAAAAAGGACCAACTATGATACAGGGGATGAATTCCAAGGGATTGGAAACCAAGCACAGAATATGTATTGTACGTTCTGTTAAAAGAGATGCTTACAAAGGCAAAACTGTAAGGAGAGAAAACAGTTAGTGGCTGCCAGAGGCTGGGTTTGGGAAAACTGATTGCAAAGGGGCATGGGGAAATGGGTTTCTTGGGTCAATGGAAATGTTTTATATCTCAGTTGTTGCAATGGTTTCATGACTTAGACATTTACCAACACTCATTGTTCACACAAAATTGTATGTAAATTATGCCTCGATAAACCTCATCCCTTCCCCTAAAAGAAGGGAAATGGGAAGCTCAGAAATCCCCTGACTGGGTCAGGCCAGGCGAGCTGAAGCCAGAAGGAGGGACGGCATACTCTGGCCACAGCCTCACTCACCAGTCATGGCGATGGCAGAGATGGGACCCACACGTTTGCCCTGGTGCAGTCCGTACAGCAGGAGCTTATACCTGCGGTTTGGGTCCAGGCCCGGGATGCGGACCTCCCTGAGGCTGCCCTCCACAGGCACCACCTGCGGCTGCCCGTCTCTGTCCTTGTACTGGATCACAAAGGAGTCAAACTGGCCCTCAGGGACTGTCCACGAGAGGCTCACAGAGTCTGGGGTCACGCTGGTCACCTGTAGCTCCTCCCCAAGACGGGGCTTTAGGGGATGCTTTGCTTTAGCATCATCCACCGCACTCCGGATCTCTGAGATGGAGACAGAAAGGAAAGAGCTGCGTGTTTCTGGTGGCCTGGGTGACCTCAAAGGGCAGGACTGAGAGGTCTGCAGACAGGGCTTTGCCACAGCTGAGTCCTATAGGGCCAGTGCTATGGGATTGTGCAAGGAGAATAACAACTGTGATGGCAGCCACCACAAGTGGCCACCTGCTTCCCTGGCCTGGCAGGTTGCTGATGCCTTCCCTGGGGGAGTCCCAGGAGTAGAGCCTGGCCCTGCAGGGCATGTTCTCACCTGTGGTGCCTTCGGCAGTGAGGGGGCCATGGCGCCTCTTGCCCAGGAGCCCATAAAGGAGGAATCTGTACTTGCGGCCAGTGTCCAGAGGGGTGATGGTGACTGAGCGCTCATGGCCCTCCACAGGCACCACTTGGGGCCCGTCCCTGTCCTTGAACTGGATGACAAAGGAGTCAAAGTGGCCCTCGGGGACTGTCCAGGAGAGGCGCAGCGAGTCCAGGGTGGGATCTGTCACCCACAGCTCCCCAAGGCGGGGTGGGGCCCCAAAGCTGGCGTCACCTTGGGCAGCTAAAAGAGAGGAAAGATTCTTACGTTTATTTTTTTCCAGGATGACTCTTTGACTACTTCCCGCTAGAGCTGGAAAAACCCAGGACTGCCCAAATGATCAGTGCTTCCCCAAAATATTTCCATCACCCTCCCATCTCTGCTACCGTCCCCAACTGGCTCATGCCTCCCCCCACTTAGCCAGCGTGACATCTCCGGGAAAAAAGAATCCCTAGCTTCCTGCTTATCTTATTCCTCCGACTTTCCAGACTCTTCCCGCCTGCTAAAGACTGTTTTCCTAGTAGGGTGCATCTTGGTTTACTTATTTTCTTTTACCAAGAAGCCTACCCTTTGTGATTTGACTGGCCCCTGGGGAAATTCTGAGGGTCCTGGGGACATCAGAGGGGGCACAGGATCCCCAATGAGTGCAGACAGCAGGTGGGAAAGCAGGATGTTATGATGGAGGTGGCCCTCACAGGACCTGGGAAAGTAGTGGGGGCTGCCAACTTGGGGTGGGGGGAGGAGAAGGGGAGCTCACATGGAGAAAGGATCTGGTGTCTGTCCCAAAGCCATCCTGAGGCCTGAGAAGGAGCTGGCCCACTGCCTTCTTGGCCAGAGAGGACGCTGACAGCATTGTTATTGCTAGAGTTTTCTGGCATCAGGGAGCCCCCAGGGGCAGGGGAGGGCCTGGACTGAAACCCAGGAAAGGGGCACAGCTGGGCTGGAATTGACTGAGACTGGCTGGGCAGCCAGCCCTGGGCTCCTCTGGTTCCCAGTTTCTGAGGCTCCAGGAAGAGGCCACAGGAGGGAAAGGGTCCTCTGGGGGCTGCAGATAGGGGATGCAATGAGCATAAGCCAGTAGCATAAGAAAACTGGGTGATGGCAAAACTCTCAGGAGGTGACGGCTGCACAAGGTTGATGGCGGCAAGACCCAGGCAGGCAGAAAGGGCTCCTGGCTCCCTTCACCCCTCCCCCGGCACCCCCAGTCTGTCCCACCTTCCAGGAAGTGTTCTGAAGGGGCTTCCCCCATTCAACAGAAGTGGAAATTATGAAAAGAGAGAAAAAATCAACCGGCGGAGCAGACCCAGGAACTGGGCTCGTTTTCCTTGAACTGGGGCAGGCAGTGTGGCTTTTCTTTTCTTTTTTAAGTGTTTATTTATTATTTTGAGAGAGAGAGACAGATAGAGCGTGAGGAGGGGAGAAGCAGAGAGAGAGGGAGACACAGAATCTGAAGCAGGCTGCAGGCTCTGAGCTGTCAGTCAGCACAGAGCCCGATATGGGGCTCGAACTCACAGACTTCGAGATCATGACCTGAGCCAAAGTTAGACTCTCAACCGACTGAACCATCCAGGGGTCCCACTGTGGCTTTTCAAATGAATCAAAAGAGATGGACAGAGGGCAGACCAGCAGAAGGAAAGAGATAAGGCAGTGTGAAAAATGGTGGGAAGGCCGCTGGGGGGCTGGGGGGCTCTCACCTGTCTTTGCCTCCACGGAAACTGGGCTGCGTCTTTTCCCATCCTGAATCCCAAAGAGCAGGAACTTGTATTTCCTACTGGGCTCCAGGCCAGGGATGGTGACCTCGCGCTGGTCTGCGGCCACAGGCACCACCTGGGGCTGCCCATCCCTGTCCTTGTACTGGACCACAAAGGAGTCGAATTCACCCTCAGGGACCGTCCACGAGAGGCTCACAGAATCCTGGGTCAGGTCTGTCACTGTCAGCTCCCCGAGGCGTGGCTCCTGGGGGGACTCTGTGGTTGGGGCTGGAGGGAGGGGAGCTAGGATCCAGGAAAACAAAGAACATGGCTGAGGTCTTGGGCAGGAGAACTTCCCCCTTGAACTCCTGGCCTCCCAGGGCCTCAAGGGATCCTTAAACTAAGATAAGAAACAGTTACATCCATATTTTCCCTGACGTGTAACTGAAATGTAGCATTTCCTTCAATGATGAATATAGGTGACAAACCACTGAGGTACCAGCAGTACTTGTGATTCTACTGGATTGTGATTCTATTAGGAATCAACAGATGTTTTTCCATCACCTTAGAATTACTACAGAAACTTCAAAATACCGTTTACTCTCATGACCAACTACTTCTAAACGTGGGTATGTTATTATACAATCCTCTAACTCTTATTATTTAATGAATAAAGACGTTCCTGTATTACTAAATCATAAATTTGAATTTAAAATATTTTGATAATTGAATATCAATACAATTGGCTTCCTCTGTAATCCTATGCCTTTATTTTATGTATTTTAAAACACTGCTCTGAGGGGTGCCTGGGGTCAGTCAGTTGAGAGTCTGACTTCAGCTCAGGTCATGACCTTGAGATCACGGGTTCGAGCCTCATGTCAGGCTCTCCGCTGTCTACATGGAGCCTGCTTTGGATCGTCTGTCCCCCCTCTCTCTCTGCCCCACCCCCCACTCACTCTCTCTGTCTCTCTCAAATAAACTTAAAAAAATAAACTTAATTTAAAAAAGATAATAAAACACTGCTCTGAGAGGAGTCCATGGGTTTCACCAGACACTGGCAGAAGAAACGGCGGCAACCTGTGCCCAGGAAGCTAAGAGCAAGGGCCACTTCTGGGAGGAAGGCAGGCTATAGCACCCACGGTGCTAAGGGCCTCTGAGAGGAGAGTCAAGGAATGCGTGCCATTTAAGCTCAACTAGAAAAAAAGGACATCAGGGGAAGGTGGCAGCTGTGTCCAGGTCACAGCAGGGTTGTAAAGAGAAAGGAAGGGAACAGCTGTGGGCAATCAGGGGAGACAAACAGTCTGCAACTGGATTTAGATCAAATGGAAGCAAGACATTCCTGCCTGGGGGAAAGGGCAGAATGGAGATGGGGACTGGGAGGGCAGGGAAGGTTCTAGCTGGGAAGACGCCAAGGGGCCAGGGAACAGAGTAAGGTGCTTGTGACCTCAGGAAGGACCTGTGGAAGCCTCTGAGGCAGGATCTCAGAGAGGGTTGTGGGGTGGGGAGGATTCTGGGTAACCAGGGATGGGGACTGCCTCATCCCTGCTCACTCACCAGTCACAGCTACCACAGAGAGGGGGCCCACACGCTGGCCACCATGTAGCCCATAGAGGTTCATCTTGTATTTGCGTGCAGGCTCTAGGCCGGGGATGGTGACCTCACGCTGGTCTGAGGCCACAGGCACCACCTGGGGCTGCCCGTCCCTGTCCTTGTACTGGACCATGAAGGAGTCAAACTGGCCCTCTGGGACTGTCCATGCGAGGCCCATGGAGTTGGGGGTCACATCTGTCACTGTCAGCTCTCCCAGGTGTGGCTCCAGGGGGGGCTCCGTGGCTGGAGTCTCTTCCGGTTGTGGAGCTGACAGAGACGGTGGGAGACCGTTAGGAAAAGCCCCTCTTTCCCTTGTTAGTAGTTATGTCTGTTGTTTTTGTGGTGTCCACGAGGTGGTTCTGATTAAAACTACCCTAATTTGGCAACATCTGTCTGGCCACAACCCCTCACTCAGTCCCTGCCAGGATCTAGGGCTGTGCTGGGGCTGGGGAGGGGTGTGCACCATCACTGAGACCCTGGTAAAGTGGCTGAACTTCCCTTGTGTGTCAGTGCTCCAAGTCCCCTCTCCCGGGACCCGCAGACTCAGTGTTTGCCTGGCATCTTCGTTGGGTGCCTGGTCTGTGTCTCAAACTCATTAAGTCCAAAACTGGGCTCAGAGACTCCCCCCCCCACACACAACTGCTCAGTCCGCAGCCTCCCCACCTTGGCAAAGCCACAACTTCATTCTGGGCATTGTCCGAGTCCTCTCACACCCCACATCTAGCCTGTGAGGAAGTTCTATTGTCCCCTTCAGCAGCTGATGCCCCCTCACTAACTCCGCCCTGCTGCCTCCATCCCCAAGCACCAAGTGCCACCGGCTCTTACTGGACTACCAGAGTCTCCTAAATCATCTCCCTCCTCCACCCTCATCCTGACTCCGATCAATGTTAGTCAGAGCCTGTTCCCAAAATGACTTCCATCTCACTCAGGGCAAAAGCCTCTGAGGTCCCAAGTGATTGATCATCTCTCACATATCCCCCTCCCCCCATTCCAAACATTCCTGGCTTGCCCACAAATGGTCAGGGCACTTTCCCTCTGCCCTGGATCTTCTTCCCAAAGGCCCGCGTGCCTTGTCCTCTCCCTCCTTCAGGTCTTCCCTTAGAGAGGCCATTTCCTACCCCCTTTCTACCCATTCACCATATCGCCTGCTGGACTTGGCTTTTCTCTCCAGGGCTAATCACTGTCACGTTCAGTAGCACTGACAGATTTGCGCAGTTTGGTGTCTGTTTCCCTCTGCTAGAATGTGAGCTCCATGGGCAGGGGCTTAGCCTTGCTCACGGCTGTGTCCCCAGGCCCTGGCACACTGTGGGTGCTCCACAAATGCTTGCTAAATTACTGAGTGGTCTGCACGACTCTGCTGGGAAAGGCCGAGCTCAGAACCTGTTGGTCCCCACTGCCCCAGAATCAGCTGAGTGTGGGCGGCATTCCTCAATAGTGACCAAACCTGGAAGGAAGGTGGTCCCAAGAAGTAAAACAGTGGAGGAGGCTGCTGGGTGTGGTTCCCAAGAGCTGTTTTCTCTGGCGTCTGCAGGAAGATAAGACTAAGCTCCAGAAAGATAAAACCTGCTTTAAAAATGGGCCGTTGGTGAGGCCTCAGAAAGACAAATGATTCTGAGCAGGGAGGGCAGGGCTGAAGGCAGCTTAAGGTGGGTGGGAGTGGCTGCATCTACTCAGTACCAGGTATGAGAGCTGGTATTGTATTTCATGTTCCTTCTAGCTCTGATAGGTCCTGTAGCATCCGTTGCCTGCTCATTTGTGCCCTGTCTGTACTTCTTTCTGTAAGGAAGAGAAACTATCCCTCACTGTCAAATAAGCCTTACTGTTGTGGCTTGGCTTACCTGGAAAAGGCAGAACTACAACTACCCATGGGCATGGCAGTACCATGCTGCATTTGATGTAATCTTTTTCTAATTTAGAAATGTTTCTTTTCTTCCTTCCTTTCTTCCTTCCTTCTTTCTCTTTTCTTCCTTCCTTCCTCCTTCCCTCTCTCCCTGTCTCTCCTTTCTGTCCTTACTTCCTTTCCTTCCTTCCTTCCTTCCTCCCTCCCTTCCTCCCTCCCTTCCTCTTTCTTTCCTTTCTTTTTCTTCCTCCCTCCCTCCCTTTTTCTTTTTTCTTTCTTTTTTTCTTTCGTTCTTTCCTTCCTTCCTTCCTTCCTTCCTTCCTTCCTTCCTTCCTTCCTTCCTTTCAGTAGGCCTCATGCCCAGCAGAGCTCAATGCAGGGCTCAAATTCATGACCCTGAGATCAAGACCTGAGCTGAGATCAAGAGTCACACACTTAACTGACTGAGCCACCCAGAGGCCCCTAGAAATGTTTCTAATAGGCTGTGGACATATTTTCTCCTGGCAGTGGTACAGCATGTGCTTTATGCCAGGCACAGCCCCTTGGTCAGCTCAGCAGGCTCCAGCTACCCATCACTTTTCCTACTCTGACAATGGAGCTAACTGAAGAACAAAAAGAAATTAGGAGTAGAAGGTTCTGTAAACTAAGCCAGCCAAGTCACTGTAAGGTTGGGCTTCGTGGGAGTACAGACACCATGCTCTGAAAACTTGTTTTTCTGCTTTTAAGTGTTTAATCTTTCTCTTTATACTAAAAGTTGTTTTGAAAAAGGTGTGTCTGTTTCAGTGAGCAAAGGGAAAAGGGAGGCCCCTTCCTGTGACCGAGGTGGGCAAGTCAGCAGGAGAATAGCCAAGTCCCAGAGGTCTGCCTTGGTTCTGGTCCCCAGCTGCTGAGGCCCTGGAGGGATTCCCCAGGCTGCTTCCTCTGTGGTGCCCAGGTGGTCCCAACCTGGGCCCGAGGCAGGGAGTGGAACGGATGTCCCTCTTTGCTTCAAAGTCACTCACTGGATGAGTGGTAAAGAAAGTTTCCAGCTACTGATGGAGAGGCCCAATGCCTCATGCACATCTGACCACCTAAGCAGCTAAACCAGCCAAAGAGGACAGAGCAAACCCCAGACTCAGGATAATTATAATCATCTTTGTGGCAACACTGGCAGCATGTGTACTCTGTGCCTGCCCTTTCTTAGTGCTTCCTGTCTGTTAACTCATTTAATCCTCACTACAATTCCGTGGGCGGCTGGTACTGTCCTCATTTTACACATGAGGAAACAGGCACAGAAAATTTAAAATTGTTAAAGGTCACAAAGCTGGTTATAGCCCAATCCCTGGCGAACTGCTCTTTTTAGGTCCTCCCTCAGTAAGGGGCAGGGTAGGAGGAGGTGGTGGGGGCAAGGGGTCATACTACCACTGCAGCAAGGGAGAGCAATGGCCACAGGAAGGCTGGGGGCCACTGGTGGGAGGAAAAGGAAGCAGGCCCCAGCTCTCACTCACCAGTCACACCCACGGTGGACACGGGGCCCCAGCGCTGCCCCCCGTGCAGGCCATACAGGTGCATCTTGTACTTGCGCCCCGGCTCCAGGCCCCCGACGGTGACCTCGCTCTCCTCACCCCCGACACGCACCACCTGGGGCCGCCCGTCCCTGTCCTTGTACTGGACAGTGAAGGAGTCGAAGTGGCCCTGGGGGACGGTCCACGAGAGGCTCAGCGAGTCTGGGGATGATCCTGTCACTGTCAGCTCCCCCAGCAGGGGCTCCTCGGGGGACTCTGGGGCCTCTGTGCTGGGCTCTGTGGGGCTGGGCGTCTCCTCCACCTCGGTAGGGCTGGGTGTCTCCTCCACAACCTCCTGGGGGGCTGAGAGAAGAGATGAGGATATAGACTTACAGCCTAACTTGCTTTGTTGGCGAATTATGACAATCAAGTATATCCAGCAAATAAAAACCTCAAGCCATAGGCTTTGGGGTTCGGGTAGCATTTGTATCAGCCATTCAGTAACTCATTGGAGAGAGTTGAGACAGGCCCCTGAACCCTATAGGTCCTGCTGGCAGGAATTGTACTGGTGGATTCTGTGGGGGTGGGGGTGGGTGTTCCCCACCCCCACCCCCACCCCCACCGACCACAGTCTGAGAAAAGAGCTGAGATGGGAGGAAAGGAAATTCTGGGGAACTTTCTCCCATGTCCTCTGACAGTGCTGAAATCGAGGGGGCAGTAAGGCGTCTTCACATTTGCCTTCTTCCCTTTCAGCTCCAGCACCTCCCTCGGGCTTTCCAGCTGCCCCACCCCACTTACCAAGACACCAGACAGAATATACCTTGGCTAGGGCCTCCCTGGACAGTCCTGTCCCTCCTTCTACTTCAGACAAGAGTGGGAGAAAGATTCGGGGTAGAAGGCTAGGGAAGGCCATGCTCTTCCCTGGCGGGGTCTAGAATCACAGCCCTGAGGGTACCTATCCACTGTCTGGCAACTAGGTCTCTGCTGAGGCTCCATGGAGACGGGAGACTGGCTTTTGTAACCCACTCCCTGGTCCACAGGGTGTTACTCAGGGGACAGAAGATTGAAGAGGGAGGAGGCAACAATGGGGAAGTTAGGGAGATAAAGGAGACAAAAAAGGATACTGGGAAGGGAGAGAATCAGGGAGAAATAGCAGCTCGTTCTTTTTTTTTTTTTAATTTTTAAATGTTCATTTATTTTGAGAGAGAGAGAGAGAGAGAGCAGGGGAGGAGCAGAGAGAGAGGGGAAGACAGAATCTGAAGCAGGCTGCAAGCTCTGAGCTGTCAGCACAGAGCCTGACGCAGGGCTCGAACCCACAGACCATGAGATGATGACCCCAGCCAAAGTCGGATGTTTAACTGACTGAGCCACCCAGGCATGCCCCTAGCAGCTCATTCTTATAGGTTTCGATGTGCCAGGCACTGTTCTAAGTATGTATGTTTGTACGTTAACTGATTTAATTCTAATGACTGTGTGAAGCAGCAGTGACCGTTATTATCCTCATTTGACAGATGAGAAAGCTGAGGTACAGAGAGATTTAGTAATTTGTGCAAGGTCCCATAGGGAATAAACTGTAGAGCTAGGATTAAAATCCAGGCAGTTGGATCCAGAGCCCATGCTCCCACCCGTGATGCTACAAAACCACAGAAATGGTGCTGACCCAGGGCGGCGGGTGGGGGGGCTGGACAGGTGGGAGAATGAGGGCAAGTAGGGGGACTGAGAGGGAGCCCTTTGCCCTGCTCCAAGGTGGCTGGGAACCAGGGATGTGGGGGCCTGGGAAGAGGCCTTTTCATGCCAGAAACATGGGAAACATGGGACTCTTGTCCCTTGGATCTGCCAGCTCTGAACAGGGCAAGCAATGGCGGGAAGGTGCAGGGAGCCCACAACAGAAGCTCAGAAATGACAGCACCCCAAGCCAGGCCATGATAGGGGAAGGAACACAGTGGCTGAGGATATCTGTGGGGAGGACAGCCTGGGGCGGAGGGATGATTCCAGGCATTCGGAATAGGAAAAATGAGGCCGGTTCTTGGAGATGGAGAAGCAGGGCTGAGTAGAAGGTCAGGGGCTGCTGGCTGGGTGAGAAGTCCTGGGATGTGGGGAAGTCCAGGGTAGAGGCTTGGCAGAACTGGAGCCCAGAAAGAGAAGGTGGAGAGAAGTACGAAGGAGTCCCGGGGCCAGGTCCTGCCCAGAGGACCGGGGGCTGGCAGTGGAGGGAGGCCTGTGTGGCCCTGACTCACCTGTGACGGCCACCACAGACACAGGCCCCACACGCTGCCTGCCATGAAGCCCATAGAGGTTCATCTTATACTTCCGGTGCGACTCCAGGCCAGGAATGGTGACCTCATTCTCATCACCCCTGACGGGCACTGCCTGGGACTGCCCCTGCGCATCCTTGTACTGGACCATGAAGGAGTCGAAGGAGCCCTGGGTCACTGTCCAGGACAGGCGCAGGGAGTCTGGGGTCGCATGAGTCACCATCAGTTCCCCCAGCAGGGGCCGCTCTGGGGACTCTGGGTGGAGGAGCTCCTCTCTCTTCTCTGAGGCTGTAAATAAGAGGATCCACTGAGGGCTATACTGGCAGCCCCAGATTGGTGTTTGGGGTTTGGAGGGGTTGTCATACCTGGCGGGTGGGTCACTAATCAATCAGCATGAGTGCTGAACTCCTGGGAAGTCTGGCAGAGCCAGGGTATGATACATCTTCTGGGCCTCGGGGAACAGCTGAATGGGATGGAAGGGACCCAGCAGTACAGGGGAGGCTGGCTATCCCTCAGCCTGGGAGTGGGGCCAGGATTCAGAGTCCACCATCTCACTGGGAGGCCCCAGCTGGTTCCTGGCTGAGGGCAAGGGTGTGGAAGGCTGGGAGGGGTCACGGGGGAGCTTAGGTAGTTGCCCCTCACCTGTGGTGCCATCAGCTGTGAGGGGGCCGTGCCGCTTCTTGTTGGCAATCCCAAACAGAGTGAATCTGTACTTGTGGTCAGGGTCCAGGGAGGAGACAATGACCGAGCGCTCAGGCCCTTCCACGGGCACAAGCTGGGGCTGTCCATTCCTGTCCCTGTATTGGACTACGAAGGAGTCAAACTGGCCCTCAGGGACAGTCCAAGAGAGGTGCAGTGAATCTGGGGTGGGATCTGTCACCCACAGCTTTCCCAGGCGGGGTGGAGTCACTGGGCTGGGATCACTCTGAGGCACTGGGAGGAGGGGTAGAGAAAAAGGAGGAACACAGGTCAAAGGAGAAGGGAGATCCATCTCCCACATTGGGATGCTGGGTGAGGCTGTGCAGGCTGTTCCCTGCACAAAGGCGCATGGCTGAGGAAGGACCAAGAGACTAAAATTCAGCCAGCCTCTCCTTGCCAAGCTGTGTGCCCTGGCATGGGGCTACGCTCACCTAGAGAAGGGGTGCCTTCTTCTAAATGGCACAGAAGCACCTTATGGACTAGTGCGGCCCTGAATCTATCCGCAGCCTAGTGACGGACTTCAGAGAGAAGGGAGCCCCGCCATCCCTTTCTGTGTCTCCGTAGCCAGGGAAGCCTTCCAGGACAATCTCTACTGCTTCCAGGCTTAACTACTAGCTGCTCTCTCCTCCAAGAGAGGGAAGTGCGATCTTTGGAGCGTTTTACTGTGGGAGAGCCTTCCACACCTGTGCTCTGGGCCCCACTTCCTCCTTTCTCACACCGCACCACCAACCCCTCACTCCCTGCCACTGTGCCCTCAGCATTGACAGGAGCTCCTCCTCTCAGTTGCTAGCTCTCTCCAGCTTCCACCCTCCCTGCTTGCTCTCTCTTCCTTGCCCAGATTCCAGAAAGAGACGTCTATACTGGTTGTAGCCATGTCCGCACCTCCATCACCCTTTCAATCCGGCTCCACCTTCCACTGGCAGCTCTCCCCGGGGTCAGTGGTGGCCTCGCCATTGCTAAGTCCTGCGGACGCTCTGTAGCCCTGAATCACTCTTATGGAATCTGACATGTCTGGCCACACCCTTAATTTTGGCATCCAGGTCACCACTCTCTCTGGCCATGCCCCTCTCCCCAGATCACCTCCTTGGGCTACCTTGCACACTCCTCTTTCTCTGCTCAGGCCCTGAGTGCTGTCCATCTCCAGGGTTCCAGCCGCCCCATCTCTTCTCCCCCTACAACCTCACTCTGGCTCCTGCCCATTGGCACTGAGGACACCCAAGCACCCTCTTCAGGCCTTCTCTCTGCCCTCCAGACCTGTGAGGGCAGCAGAGATAACCCCTCAGCCCACCACTTTCTGCTTGAGTGCCCTCTCCCTCTCAGTGCCTTGACTCTCCTCATCCATAAATGGGCATGTCTCATGGGGCTGCTGTAGGCAGTAAGTGTGATGACGCACTTAGAACATCTTAAACACATTTGACAGTTAAATGCTCACGCTGTGCTGTTCCTCACCTCTGCTGTCCCTTGCCTCAGGGAATGGAACTGCCTGATCTAGAACATGGCAGTTCTTGGGCCTCCTCATCATCCTTCACCTCCCACACCCAGCCTCACTGCCACCCTTCCAGCCAGGCCAGCATCATTTCCTGCTGGCTCTTAACTCACTTCTCCATCTATTCTCTGCAGCGGCCTCAGTGTTATTTGTAAGATAAGCATGAAATCATGTCACTCCCACTTAAAACCCTTCAGAGGCCCCCTGGGGCCCTCAAATGAGTGCCAAGCTCCTCAGTCAGACACACAAGACCAGTCCCTTCAGCTCTCCAGGTACCCTGCTCTCCATCCAGAGGAAACAGATTGTACAGGGCCACACTCACTGCCACCTCATTCTCCATGGCTCCCTCTGTCTGCACTGCCCTCCTCAACCTCTCTGCCTGACCTGCCACTATTTTCCCTTCGGGATTCACCTCAGGCACCACTGCCTCCAGGAAGCCTTCCTGGAGTTCCCAAAGCACTGGGAAGACCTCCTTCAAGACTTTGCACAGGGGCAGAGATAGGAGTGTGTGTGAAGGCTCTCACTCACAGATCTTGGCTTCAGCCACCAGGGGGCCATGCCTCTTCTTGCCCAGGAGCCCATATAGCACAAATTTGTACTTGCGGCCAAGGTCCAGGTTGGTGATGAGGGCTGAGCGCTGGGACCCCTCCACAGGGACAACCTGGGGCCCGTCCCTGTCCTTGTACTGGATCACGAAGGAGTCGAACTCGCCCTCAGGGACCGTCCATTGCAGGAGCAGGGAGTTGGAGGCCATGCCAGTCACTGTCAGCTCGCCCAGATGTGGCGGGGCCAAGGGCTTCCCAGGCTTTGCCCCATCCCTGTCTGGAATGTGGGGAACAAAAGTAAAGCAGGTGGATTCAACCCCTGCCTTGTCCCTGGTCTCCTTCCCTTTCCTCAGCCCATTAGGTCCCTCCTTCCTGGACAGCTCCCTCCCTCAAAGCTTCCATTTTCCTACTCTCAGCCCTCTGTGAGTAGCCAGCCATCTCTGTTCCAGAATGAGAACTTTAGCCCTTCCCTTGTGCTAGCCTCCCCGCCCCTCCCTCTCCATACCAAGACCTTTGAGGGAGTTTCAGGTCCCCCCTGGTTCTTCCTGAGTCAGAACCTCCTCATTGCTGTTTTGGAGCAGCTGAAGACTCCTCCACCCACTTGGACTTTTCTCTCCCTCACCACCCTCTCTCCTAGTGCTGAGCTTGATCTGGAGTGGCAGGGAGAGCGACTTACCCTAGTCCCGTAAAGAGGGACCAGGAGGGAACACGAGAGTCGGGAAGCCCAGGCCCTATCCCTCACTGTTTTCACAAACCTCACCCATCTCTGATGCCCTGCTGGCTGTGGAGTCCCCCACGCTAAAGAACTTCCGTCCCCGGGAGAAACTGGCTGATGGGACCATGGAGCACTGTCCACTGCAGGCCAGGCTCCCAGGGCGGTGGGCTACCATCCCAGTGAAGGGATGGCGGGGGCTGTGGGGAAGAGAAGGGGAAGAGGGGGCTAAGGGTCAGTATCCTCAGGGCTAGAGGCCTTCCCACACCTACCCACAGAGATCTATGGGGTGGGAGGGACAGAGGGGTGACCAGGAATTGGGGAGGACACAGGCAAAGAAAGCTGCAGGTGGAGAGCCAGAAGCCTACAGCCTCTCTCCTTGACTCCCTGTCGTACACTCTGACCTTCCTCCCATCTGCTATTCCCCTCCCCTACCCACCTTGTCATTGTTCTAAGACCTCCTCCATTCCTCTTTCCTCTGAACCCTCAACTCCAACCTTTTCTCTTCTTGTTTGCTTTTACCACTCCAACCCAAACACCAGCGCTGCCCTTCAATCCTCTCCCACCTCAGAAGCCCCGATGGCCCAGCCCCTCCCCCGCCCTCAGGACACTAATCTGAACAGAGTTTAGGATATACCCATAATGCCTTGGTAGATAAGAGGGGCAGAGGACTCGCCCTCCGGGGGGACCCCACGAAGCGACAACTCATAGGGGACGCCGGGAGGTGGTGAGGGCACCAGAGCCTGGCGGACGTCCCCTGGCAGTAGTTCCTCATGTGCCCCTGGCCCCTCGGGCACCCGGAGGCGCAGCTGGAAGTGGGCAAACGTGTCAGGCTGAGCAGTCCAAGCGACGCGGAGGTGCCCTGTCTTGTCTTTGCCCAGCACCCTCAACTCTCCTAGTTCCTGGGGGCGCTGCTGTAGTTCAGGGGCCCGGGCCCCTTGAGTGGTTGAAGGGCCTGAGGGAGGAGGCTCATCCGTGGCCGCCAAGAGGCCTGAGGGAGAGGACCCTGGGAAGGGGCAGGGAGAGAAAACAAGAGAGTCAAGAATGAGAGCAAGAAGGGAAATCCCAGCCCCCAGGTTCTGCCTTCTAGCCTCTCAGAGCCTATAGACCCTCCCTCTTCTGCTTCTGAGTCCACTCGCTGGACCACCTCATCCTTCCAAGGGTCTGCCCCATCCTCCCAACACCCCTGTCCACCCCATTCTTAAACAGACAAACCTGCAGGCAATAAATAAAAGAACTAAATCTGGCCATCCCTCCCCTCACAAGGCTCCTATGACCCCCAGCCCCACAGATTTCCATGTCCTTCCCTAAGTACATCCCCTTCCCTACTGGGTGGTGGTCGTGGCTTCCATTAGTGCTGCAGTGAGAAGCCTGGAAGAAAGGAGGAGATGTGGTGTTAGGGAAGGCGGATGCAAGTAGAGAGTGGGTAGTGAGGAGAGAGGGAAAAGAGGGTGTGTATGGGGGGTACATCCAGCTCAGGTGGCATCTGGGCCCTAGGGGGGAAGAACAGGTCCACAACCCTCCCCAGGGCAGCCAGAGAGCACCCCTCCCCTGAGCCCGGCATCGTTCCTGTGGAAGAGACAAGCATGAAGTGAGCCAGGAGGTCTGGAAAGACAGCTCAAGAAGCAGTGGTTTCACCTCTCACAGACACAAGCTGCCTGATGGTTTCAAGGCCATCCCCACACCGCAGTCCCCATGTGTCCCTTTGAGGTCAAGGCCAAATTGTGGAAAATAGTAACCGCTGACCACAGTCTTCTGCCACCCTCACTACAGTGAGTCAGAGTTGGGGAGTGCTGGTTTCATTCCGGTGCCCACCCCAACTGCTCCAGTGAGTTTTTGCAGACCCTCCCATCCCCCTAAATGCCCCTTCCCTTGCCCAGGATGGCAATCCTGACAAAGTGTCTGGGGAACCTTAAAGACCAGGTCTCCCTGGCCCCCAGTATGCCCGAGGGCCCTGGGGTGGAGATGGCTTCTAGGAACACAGAAGGGCATGCTTTGTTGTGGCGTCCCCTGGAGCCTGGACCGGGAAGGGCTTGAAGGCCGAGGAGCGTGTGGGTGGGGGTGGGGTGGCAGTCTGAGCAGTGAGGCAGTGGGAGGAACTCTTGGATGCAGACTCCAAAGGCAGGTGAGGCTGGGCAGGGAATGGGTGGTCCCGCGGCCCCAGCCCATGCTACCTGGAGTGGTGATGAAGGCGTAGGACTTGGAGGTCTGCCCTGCCCGCACCCCGTGGACCTCCACGTGGTAGGTGGTGCCGGGCCTGAGGTCGGGTAGGCTGACGGTGCGCGTGGTGCCCGGCACGGTCAGCTCCCCGCCGGGGCCCTCTGCCGGCGGCTGGGGCCGCCAGCGCAGCACCACGCGCTCGAAGTGGCCGCGAAGCCCGTCAAGGGATACGAGTAGTGCGCCGTCCGCGGAACTGCCCAGGACCTCGGGCTTGGGGTGGCGGGGCGCAGCCACCCGATCGACGCCTTCGGGCGAGAGGCCGTAGATGCCCTGGTTGGAGTCCCGCTTCCAGGTGCCGGGGTCGGGGCTGGCGGTGGGGCGGGGGCGACGGGGCGGGGGGGCCGGGGAGCCGACGGGGGCGGCAGCCGCCCGACGCCGCTGCAAGTATTCGTGGATGTGGCGCGCCACCGACGCGTAGGTCTGGTTGGCCCGCAGTGGGTAGCCATGAGCCCGCAGGTGGCGCTCCAGGTCTTGCACGGTGCCGCGGAAGCGGCCCAGCTCGGCGGTCAGGTTGCCCCACGCCCGCCGGGGGGGCTGCGGCAGGCTAGGCCCAGGCCGAGGCTCCTCCTCCCCATCCTCCGCGGGCCGCGAGGGCCTAGCGGGACGTGAGGGCCGAGGGGGCCGCGGGGCCGGAGCAGGCCGGGGGCGGGGCTTGGGGGGCGGGGCTGGGGGGCGAACCTCCGGGTAACTGTAGTGGCCGGGTGCTGCCGGGGGCAAAAAAGGGGGAAGGGGAGAGCAGGTCAGTGGCAGCCCGCCTCCCCACCGCCCCTGCGCTCCTCCCCAAGGCAGCCCCGCACTCCCCCCCCCCCGCCCCGCCCCAACCGGAGCCAGAGGCCTCTTGCTCGTGCCCCAGCCCCACCTGGAAAGAGAACCAGAGAAAGGAGTCAGTGTCCCAGGAGCCCCTCCCCGCTCGCCCTCCAAGCCCGCCATTGTTGCTGCCCTAGAAAGAAGAGAAAAGCCAGCAGGTGGGGCCCTGTGTCTGAAGGAGAGAAAGGGGAGTGGGAGGAGAGAATGTGAGCTACAGCGAGGTGGGCGTCCCTCTGTCACAGGAAAAGAAATTAAATATCCATCTGTTAAGAGACCTTGAGGATTAGTGGAAAATTACTGCTCTGAGACCAAATTCCCCCCAGCCCCAATCCTAAAGTCAACAGGAATGCGGATCTCTGATCTGCCCAATTCCAGTCCCTACAAGGTCTGACCACCGACTGTGAGCACAGGCCTGCGTCTAAATTTCAAGCAAAATCTACCCCATCTGCGTGAGTCAGACATCATCTTCTATTTACTGCTTCTCTCCATGGGGCAGGTTCCTACCCCCTCCCCCCCCCCCCTTACTCCAACCTGCAGCCTTCCTACAACAGGCCTCCAAGCACCCTAGGGCTTTGTCTTCCCGTGCCCCAGTTACAGAGCAAGTCCCCAGCAGGTGATTTGTGACTACCCCTGCCCTGCCCAGGTGCATTCAGAGGAGCCTGTGAACCCTAGATATGGGCTCCCAAGGAAGGGGCTGCTCCACAAAGAAACTGGGTCCTTCCCTAACCCCTGGCCAGGCATACCTGTGTTGGCCCTGACAGAAGCCGGGTAGCTTACTGCCCGGCCCCGCTCTGCAGTGACAGTCACTACATATTCCACGCCTGGCATCAGGTCGGTCAGCAGTGTTCCATCTGCCTCAGGGGGTACCTCCAGCCGCACCCTCTGGTTGCCGGCACTGACATAGGACACCACGAATCGGTCCACTTCAGCCTGGGGTCGCAGCCAGCTGAGCTCCAGTGTGGTTGGTGTCACAGCCACCACTCGGAGGTCCTGGGGGCCGTCAATCACTAGCCAGGTTAGAGAGAAGAGGGATCAGGTGGGAGTCTAGTTCTTCAGTCACCAGCTTTCACTCTAAGAGCTCTGTCACCATCCAGTTCCTCCCTTCTGCTTTCCTGGGGGACAGATTCCCAGCCACCCCTCTCAAATCCAAATCTCCAACCAGGACCCTTCCCTCAGCCCCAGCTCTCACTGGTGGTGATGGTCTTGGAAGCAGGAGGGCCCCAGTTAGTCCCTCGAAGGGCACGGACAGTGACCTGGTACTCCTGGCCAGGAGCCAGTCCTCTCTGGTCATAGGCTGAGGCAGAGCTGGGTACTCGTGCTGTGAATGGGGGGCTCACCCCCTCTGTCTGCAAGAAAGAGAGCACCAGGTGGTTTAAGGCTGATAGTCTCACCCCTGCTGCCCAATCTTCCTTATCTCTTCTTTCTCCAAACTCCAGTTGCTGTCAACACGGAATTGTGTAGAACTTGGTCCTGTGCAGCTGGGGAGCATGGTGGTAGCAGCAAACACATCTAAAATGCTTAGTCCCAGGGCACCTGGTGGCTCAGTCATTAAGTATCTGACTTCAGCTCAGGTCATGATCTCAGGTTCATGAGATGGAGCCCCGCGTCGGGTGAGCTCAAGCCCTGCTTCTCTCTCTCTTTTTCTGTCTAATCTTCGCTCACTTGCACCCTTTCTCTCTCTCTCTCTCTCAAAAAATGAAATGAAATAAAATATAAAATAAAATAAAATAAAATAAAATAAAATAAAATAAAATAAAATAAAATAAAATAAAATAATATATAAAATGCTTAGCCCGTACCAGGTGCTATTCAAGGCAACTTGCGTATATCAACTCACTTAATCCTCATAAGAACCGTATGAGGTAGATCATGTTATTCCCATTGGACAGATGAAGAAACCAAGGTACAAAAGGATTAAGTATCTTGCCCAACATTTGTCCCAGCCTCAGCCTCCCCACAGACACCCGCCCCTGGCTGGGTAATGTGGGTGTGACCCTTGTCATGACGCATTAGGCACTTCTCTGGTCTCCTGAGCAGGGTTGGAGGCCACTCAAAAACAAAGTCCACCTGCTCTAAATTCTTTACAAACGTTTCCCAATTTTGTACCTGGCATTGTGCTGGGCATGATGAAAGACATGTCCCCTGTCCTCAGCTCATGTTAAAGCTGATTAGATCTCTACCCAAATCTCTGTGGCATACATGCCTGTGAGTGAACCACTGCTCCAAGTGCACACATAAGGTATTATGATTATCTGTGGTGACCCCACAGGAAATATACCAGCTCCAGAAGGGTCTCCTGGAGTGCCAGCCACTGGGGAAACAGGAGGAATGGACATCTGTGAGCAGTCTAACTGCCCCGAATTTCACTGGGCTGTCTAGCTAGGACAGCTAATAAGGACGCTCTGTTCTGTTTAGCTATGTTGGCCATGATGAGGACACCTCCATCCAGCCAAGTAGGATTGGAAATTTCAAAAGGTACTCTCCTAAACCAAGAAAATTGTGGGGAAACCAACACAGTAAATAGCAAAGTACAAAACCAGATGAGAGGCCACGTAGAGATTTCTGGGTTGAGGATGAAAGAAAGCTTTGTCAGAGTTTTGTTGGTTGAAAATTTTTCCGGGCACACAGGACCCCTGCTCCTCTCCTACTCACCCTGCCCTAGGATACCCCAGTCTAGGAGGCCTTTGGATGGGCTTCACCTGAAGACCCGTGAAGTCCTCATCCTTCCTAGAACTTTCTCTTTCTCTTTCTTTCTCCCCTTATTCCCCCAACCCAACAACACACACACACACACACACACACACACACACACACACACACGGCCCTTGGGTGCTCCCTGATGATGTCTGGTCCTTCCAGCAAGACAAGCCATCTTGTTCTTCAGACCACCTTCTCCCTTCAGACTGCCTACGTGAACCTTTTAGACACCTCTTAGTCCCTGCTAAGATCAATTTGGGAATCGTCCCCTGAAAGTGCCACTGTCAGTCTAATCGACCTCTCTCATTTGCCTGGTCTGAGACAGGCTCTACCAGATGCTGGCGTCCCTTGCTGCTTACTGTCCTTGGCGAGTTTCTAACCTTATTTCTGATACCAACTTCATGGTTCCAGGTGGGGGTGCCACCCTGCTTGGGCGCTGGAGTTTCCCCCACCATCTTCCACCTTTCAGACCAGACCTCAAACACAAACTTTTCTAAGGCCATGAGGTCTTGTGTCCCAATGAAAGCGTGGTGTAGTCCAGTTTCTAGGCTGCAGAATACAGCCAAATCAAGAATGCTGGGCCCTCCTCTTCAAGGGCTCACCTTCCTGAGTTTCCTCATGCTTCCTCTCACATTCAGAGAGGAACCAGCCTTTTGCAAAATAGCAACATTCCTTGAGTTAGTGGTCCTCCCTCAGGCTTGGGGTGTATCAGAATCCCCCGGAGGGCTTGTTACAGTGCAGGTTACTGGGCTCCAGGCCCAGAGCTCCTAATTCAGTAGCTCTGGAGCTGGAGTCTGCCCGTTGGCATGTGTAACAAGCTCCTTCCTGGGTGATGCTAATGCTTCAGGTCCCGGGAATATGCCTTGAGAACCACTGAGTCAGAGTAGCAATGCCACGTATGCATGGAGAAGGAGAAGGAGAAGGAGAAATGTTTCTTCCATGTTCTGAAAACCATTCCAGTGACTAGGTGTGTCCCTTTGCCAGCAACAGCAGAGGCTGGGCTTTGCGATGGAGTGCTTCTGGAAAAGGGAGTGGATAAGGTAGAGATAGGCTTCTAAGAAGATAGCAGTGCCCGAGGACAGCCAGCTACCAATACTCTGTGCCAACAGAAATGGGCAGAGAGCGCTGGCCAAGGCAAGAGGCAGGATTCCAGAGGCCAGCCACAGAAAGCTTAGAAAGCAGTCTGAAGGCCAGTAGCACAGGCTAACGTGGAGTCCAAGAGAGGTGTCGGGGACCAACTTTACAGGAGCATTTTCCACACCCGGGCTCAAAGGGAACCCAGAATGTGACAGAGGTTCATACCCAGAGATGAGTTGAGCTGGACCCAGGCCAGCTCGACCTCACCTGGCCCCATGGTGAGGGAGGAAGCCTAGAGCTTTGGCTGGGAAACTTCTTGGAAACACTTCTTGAAAACACCCGAGGATGGGTTTGTATTTACTAAGAGCAGAGGACAAAGCTTTCCTGCAAGTCCCTTCTATCTCAAGTGTTTAATTCTTCTTTCCCTGCAGTTGCTTAAGAAAGTTGTTCCTTTTAAAAGTCCTATCCTCTCAAGATCAGAGCTATGTAAATAATATGCACACAGAAGAGAGTGGGAGCAACACTTAAAAATGTTAACAGTGCTTGTTTTAGTGTGAAGCAGCCAAGAATTATTTGCTTTTTCCTCTAGTTGCCAAATTCTTGTCTTGTGATTATATTATTTTTATAACAAAAAACAACAACAAAAACACTTCACAGAAGAAAAAAATCTAAGCTGTACTGGTTGCACTGCAAAGCTGGGATTTCTGCCTCTGTTTCTACCAGACAGTAAGGAGAGACAGAGCGTGGCAGGGGTCTGGTCTTGCGGCTATAACAAAAGGACTTAGAATGAACAGCCTCTCCCCCTCCCTTGCCAAAAAAAAAAAAAAAAAAAAAAAAAAAAAAGAATGATCAGGTCAATTAGGGTGGGGTTGACAGCCAGCACCTCTGAACTGTCCCTTCTGTCCTTGACCCTTCCTAGGGTTTAGGCCCTGGGAGTTTTTCATTCTCCCAGAGTTCTGGCCAGGCAGAGATTGGGATAAATGGCCTACTCACCCATGGCATTTGTGGGAAGATGCAGGAAAACATGAGCTAGACAGTAGAGATGTCAAATGATTTGGAGCTGGGAGGCCAAACATATCATAAAAGCCCAATCTGCATAAAAGGAGGTCTCTAATGAGAGGCCATGAGGCTTTGACCTTAGGGTGCCCCCAAATATTTTAAGAGCGAGTTGGAAGGAGACAGAGAAAGAATGCTTTGCAGTGCACTGATGACACGGAGGCGGGAGAAGCAGTTCACAGACTCAAATTATTGCAACAGCCTAGACAGCTTGGCCCAAACCAGAAAAGATAACACTGAACAGAGCCGCATGCAGAGGCCTATATTTAGGCTGAGAAAGTGTATATAGTTGAATGTCATCTTTTTATCCTTTTTTTCTTTTCTTCTTTCCTTTTTTCCATGTTTACATTTTCTAAAGTTTCTACACTGAGCCTACATGACCTTTATAATAAAAGTTACTTAAAAACAGTTTTGATTGAAAACAGCTGACAGTTTTTGTGACCACAAGTTAATACACACCGACTCGGAAAAAAAGTGCCCGTGTCTCCAGAGTTAGCCAGGAGAACTACTGGACTCCTCCTTGCTCCCACATTTTCAGGGCAAATGCAAAAAGTACGAGGCACTAGAGGAGGGAACCCAGGAATTGTGGGATTCGGGAAACAAAGCCTTAGGGAAAAGGGGTGAAGAGACCAGTGGGTCTGGCCTGGAGAGAATGAAGAGTGTGGTGATCACTGATGTTTCCAAATACCTGAAAGCCTGTGGTAGAGGACGTGGGGAAAGCAATGGCAACATTCTGATGCTGGTGGAGGCCCAACTAGGGCCAATGGATGGATGTCAGAATGGGGCAGATTTAGATTCAGCAACAACAGAAAGAACTACCAGTGATGACCAACAACGGACTGGACAGCCTCTGGAAGTAGTGAGCTCACTGTCACCAGAGGTATTCCAGCAGCAGTGAACTGATGTTGCAGAGGCCTTCTGGACCCAGTGTGGGGTAGGACGAGAAGGTCTTCCATAGGAGCTTCAGGAACCTAGCCACCTGACTACCTAGAACTTCCTGCTTGAGGTGAGAACTCCCTCCCCCGAGGCCTGCCCACTCAACCTCCTCCTGCAGCTGGGCTCTCACCGTGGGAATGAACTGAATTTCATAGGCATCCACAGTGCCAGGAGCCCGGGTCCACTCTGTCCGAACCGTCGTCTCCTCCAAGAGGTGCATCCTCATGCCCTCGATGGCTGGCACCTCTGCCCAGGAGAATGAGATACGGGAAGGTGGTTAGCCTAAGGCAGCCCCTCACCCCCTACCCCTATCACACCCCCCCCCCCCCCACTCAGGGTCACACCAAAAGATGGATCCCAGTTCCTGCTCCTCTCTGGAGGTGGGGCAAAGCTGGCAGAGGCCTCAACAGGCCCTGGGGTCTCCTTCACCTCCCCCCCCCATCTCCGGGAAGACAGAATCTCTCTAAAAGCAACTAAAGGAGCTCCAACCTGCCCATTAGAGATTTGAAAGCAGGTCCTGCCTGCAGGACCCCCCTGCCCCCATGGTTCTGCTGCTCCTGGTGGACACTGGCTCTCTGTCTTCTATGACTGCCCCCCACCCCAAACCCCAATAACTGACTTCCTTCACACTTTCTCCAGTCCCTGGGTTCCTAGGCCTCAGGCTCAGGTCTTCCCACGGGCTCTGGATCCCAGTTCCTGACCCATCCTACTGGGGAAGGCTGCCTGCTCACCTTCCCCGCAGTCCTCCCCTGCATAGCCATCTTGACAGACGCAGCTGCCCTCACGACACTCTCCCCTGCCGCGGCAGTCCCCGGGGCACGTCTGAATGGCGCAGTCCGGTCCTCGGAAGCCCTCGACGCATACACACTGGCCCGCACGGCACAGTTCCCGGGGCCCACAGCCCCCAGGGCAGGCGCTGGCGGGAGGCTCCTCCTGCCCACAGTCCTCGCCGCTATAGCCCACGTGGCACACGCACGCTCCCTGCACACAGCGCCCACGGCCCCGGCAGTCTGCCGGGCAGGTGCGGGTGGCACAGGAGGGCCCAGTGTAGCCCGAGTCGCACACGCAGCGCCCGTCCTCACAGCGGCCGCGCTGGTGGCAGTTGGAGGGGCAGGTACGAAGGCCACAGTCCTCGCCTGCGTAGCCCTCCCAACAGGTGCACACACCGTCCTGGCACAGGCCGTGCTGGCTGCAGTCGCGCGGGCACCGCCTTACGCTGCAGTCCTCGCCTGAGTAGCCATCGTCGCACACGCAGCGCCCGTCCAGGCACTGGCCGCGACCGTGGCAACCTCCTGGGCAGCTGCGCACGCCACAGTCCTCTCCCTCATAGCCCGCGTTGCACACACACACGCCGTCCTCACAGCGGCCGCGACCGCGGCAGTCCCCAGGGCACCGACGGCTCCCGCAGTCCTCGCCCGCGAAGCCCGGGTTGCACACGCAGCGGCCGTCCACGCAGCGGCCGCGCCCACGACAGTCGCCGGGGCAGGCGCGCGTGCCGCAGTCTCGACCTGTATACCCGGGCCAACACACGCAGCGGCCACTCTCGCAGCGGCCCCGGCCGCGACAGTCACCGGGACAGCTACGCACCCCGCAGTCCTCGCCGCTGTAGCCCGCGTTGCACACGCACACGCCGTTCTCGCAGCGCCCGCGGCCCCGACAGTCGCGGGGGCAGGCGCGTGAGCCACAGTCAGGCCCCGTGTACCCCGGCCAGCACACGCAGCGGCCGTCCTCGCAGCGGCCCCTTTGGTTGCAGTCGCCCGGGCAGCTGCGCACTCCGCAATCGTCCCCGCTGTAGCCTACGTCGCAGATGCATTCGCCGTCCTCGCAGCGCCCGCGGCCCCGGCAGTCTCGCGGGCACGTCCGGGTGCCGCAGTCCTCGCCCGCGTACCCAGGCCAGCACACACAGCGGCCGTTCACGCAGCGCCCGCCCTCGCCACAGTCCCACGGGCAGCTCCGCGAGCCGCAGTCGTCGCCGGTGTAGCCGGGGTCGCACACGCAGCGCCCGTCCTCGCAGCGGCCCCTCTGGCTGCAGCCCCGGGGGCAGCTCCTCACCGCACAGTCCTCGCCGGTGTAGCCGTGGTCGCACACGCAGCGTCCGTTCTCGCAGCGTCCCCTCTGGCTGCAACCTCTAGGGCAGCTCCTCTTCCCACAGTCGTCGCCAGTGTAGCCGGGGTCGCACACGCAGCGCCCGTCCTCGCAGCGCCCCCTCTGGCTGCAGCCCCGGGGGCACGAGCGCAGGCTGCAGTCGTCGCCAGAGAAGCCAGCCCGGCACACGCACACGCCCTGCACGCAGCGCCCGCGGCCGTTGCAGTCCCCGGGACAGGAGGGCCAGCCGCAGCTGGGGCCGCTGTAGCCAGGGAAACACACGCAGCGCCCGCGGACACAGCGACCCTGATCGTTGCAGTCATCTGGGCAGGACCCGGAGCCTGAGGGTGGGGAGGATGGGGGCACCCCAGCGCCTGTAGGGTCTGAGCAGGTGGGCCCACCCCAGCCTGGTTCACAGGAGCAGGCACAGCGGCTCAGGTCAAACACGCCATGGAGACTGCAGAGGCTACGAACGTCTGTCTGGCCTGGAGGAAGAGGGAGAGGCAGGCCTCAGTCTCTCTGGGGAGAGAGATGGAGCTCATGCAGTGCTCCCCTGGCCAGGAGGGCCAGGCTCGTTTCATAAGGTCATCTTTGTGTCCAGGTACTCCTAGTCAATATATGTGGCTTCTGGAGGCCCCAGCATATGCTTGGGGACAGGAGAGGGAGGTGCTGACATCAAGCCTGGTCGCTGCTCTCTCCGACTTGTGCCCCGAGCTGCACTCATCACCCCCAAGGGGGAAGATGGGATGCCTTTTTCTAATTCATACCAAGGTCCTTTAGGGACTAGTGATGCCCCACTTGCCCACCTTCCTCTTTTTTTGTGCCCCCTCGCATGATCATCTGCTCACCTGTGCCAGCCTGGGCAGCGGCAGGACAACATGTCCCAGTGCACTGTTCCTTGAGGCCTTTCACCAGCTCCTCCAGGATCTCTAACCGGACCTTCAGGGCCTGCACCTCTGAAGCAGGGACTGGGGGCTCCGTGCCCGGGGGACAACCACAGCCAGATGAAGGGGGCAGGTTGATGCGGTGGGTAAACACCACCTGCTTCTCCCCTCCTTCCACATTGTGCTCATAAAGCCGAGAAGAGGGGCTTCCCCCTATTGGCTCCACTGTGCGGCCTCCTGGCTGGGGAGGGGGGCGTGGGGCTGGGAGTGTCACATTGGACCGTGGAGAGAAAGGGCCTGCTCTGACTGTGCCCAGCAGTACCAGGAAGGCCAGTCTGGAGATTAGGAACCATTGGGCTGGCATCACTCAGGAGGCTGTGAGGAGGGAGGACACATGTGAGCAGTTCTCAGAGAAGGAGAAAAGATGGCTCCCCACCTCCCTCAATATACACATCCACAGTCCCACCACCCACAACCAATCTACCCAACTCACATGCATGTAAAACTCCACATTCAACCCAACCTAAGGGATACCCTCCTTGGGCAGAGGGCATCCTTTTTTTTTTTTTTTTTTTTTTTTTTTTTTTTTTTTTTTTTTACAGTTCCATCCACACTGGTCTTTTGTTTGTGCCACAGATACTACAAGCTTACATTAGCCCAAGGACCTTTTAGCTGTACGTTCTCTGCGTCTGGGATGCTCGTCAAGACTGGCTCCTTCTTGCTCAAATCTTAACTCACATGTCTTTGATCCCAGAGACCTTCCCTGCAGCCCAGTAGGAATGTTTTCCATTACTCCCTATCACAGTATCCTGCCTATGTTCTTCATGGCATTTACTGCTGCCTGAATCACCCGTTCGTTTAGGTACTTGCCTGTTATCTTTCTCCCACCACTGAAGTGGGAACTCCATCAGAACAGGGACCTCGTCTGTCCTGGCACTGCTGTATACCTGTGCCTGACACCCAGGGGCTGCCCAACACATTTATGTCGAACAGATCAGCAGATAAGTGTGTGAGGCCAATCCTTCCACAAGCATCTGGCTCTCAGCGTCCACTGTCTTCTTAGGTGAATATTACCCTCTCTCTCCCTTTTATTCAATCCCTCACTCTCCACTAAATCCTTCCCATCAATTTTCATAGGAGCTTGGGGCGCCTGGGTGGCTTAGTTGGTTGGGTGACTTCAGATCGGGTCATGATCTCACAGTTTGTGGGTTCAAGCCCTGCATCGGCCTTTGTTCTGACAGCTCGGAGTCTGGAGCCTGCTTCGGATTCTGTGTCTCCCTCTCTCTCCCTCCACCCCCCCTCACGCTCAGTCTCTCTCTTTCCCTCTCTCTCTGTCTCAAAAATAAATGAATATTTAAAAAAAATTTAACTTTCGGGGCGCCTGGGTGGCGCAGTCGGTTAAGCGTCCGACTTCAGCCGGGTCACGATCTCGCGGTCCGTGAGTTCGAGCCCCGCATCAGGCTCTGGGCTGATGGCTCAGAGCCTGGAGCCTGTTTCCGATTCTGTGTCTCCCTCTCTCTCTGCTCCTCCCCCGTTCATGCTCTGTCTCTCTCTGTCCCAAAAATAAATAAACGTTGAAAAAAAAAAAAATAAAAAAAAAAATTTAACTTTCACAGGAGCTCAAATATCTCCCATTGTTTAAAAGAATCCTTCTACCTGAATGTGAGACAGGAAACCATCAAAATCCTAGTGGAGAAAGCAGGAAAAACCTCTCTGACCTCAGCCGCAGCAATTTCTTACTTGACACATCTCCAAAGGCAAGGGAATTAACAGCAAAAATGAACGATTGGGACCTCATGAAGATAAAAAGCTTCTGCACTGCAAAGGAAACAATTAACAAAACTAAAAGGCAACCGACGGAATGGGAAAAGATATTTGCAAATGACATATCGAACAAAGGGCTAGTATCCAAAATCTATAAAGAACTCACCAAACTCCACACCCAAAAAACAAATAATCCAGTGAAGAAATGGGCAGAAAACATGAGTAGACACTTCTCTAAAGAAGACATCTGGATGGCCAACAGGCACATGAAAAGATGCTCAACGTCGCTCCTCATCAGGGAAATACAAATCAAAACCACACTCAGATACCACCTCACACCAGTCAGAGTGGCTAAAATGAACAAATCAGGAGATGCTGGCGAGGATGTGGAGAAACGGGAACCCTCTTGCACTGTTGGTGGGAATGCAAACGGGTGCAGCCACTCTGGAAAACAGTGTGGAGGTTCCTCAAAAAATTAAAAATAGAACTACCCTATGACCCAGGAATATCACTGCTAGGAATTTACCCAAGGGATACAGGAGTGCTGATGCATAGGGGCACTTGTACCCCAATGCTTATAGCAGCACTTTCAACAATAGCCAAATTATGGAAAGAGCCTAAATGTCCATCAACTGATGAATGGATAAATAAGTTGTGGTTTATATACACAATAGAATACTACTTGGCAATGAGAAAGAATGAAATATGGCCTTTTGTAGCAACATGGATGGAACTGGAGAGTGTTATGCTAAGTGAAATAAGTCATACAGAGAAAGACAGATACCATGTTTTCACTCTTCTGTGGATCCTGAGAAACTTAACAGAAGACCATGGGGGAGGGGAAGAAAAAAAAAGTTAGAGAGGGAGGGAGGCAAACCATAAGAGACTCTTAAAAACTGAGAATAGGGGCGCCTGGGTGGCGCAGTCGGTTAAGCGTCCGACTTCAGCCAGGTCACGATCTCGCGGTCCGTGAGTTCGAGCCCCGCGTTGGGCTCTGGGCTGGTGGCTCGGAGCCTGGAGCCTGTTTCCGATTCTGTGTCTCCCTCTCTCTCTGCCCCTCCCCCGTTCATGCTCTCTCTCTGTCCCAAAAATAAATAAATGTTGAAAAAAAAATTAAAAAAAAAAAAACTGAGAATAAACTGAGGGTTGATGGGGGGTGGGAGGGAGGGGAAAGTGGGTGATGGGCATTGAGGAGGGCACCTGTTGGGATGAGCACCGGGTGTTGTATGGAAACCAATCTGACAATAAATTTCATGTAAAAAAATAAAAATAAAAGAATCCTTCTTCCTCAGTTCATACATTACCAAAAACCTTGCAATTAGAAATGTGCAAGGAAGGATAGAACAGAATAGTGTCCAGATACAGACCCACATGCATGTGGTCGGTCACCTGACAAAGGTGACACTGTGATTAAAAACAGATGCTCTTTCTGATAAATGAGAAAAGATCCAACTGGAAAAAAATCTGTCTCTACCTTATGTCCACCAACAGAAATTAATTTGAAGTGAATCTCAGGGACCTAATTATGCAAGGTAAAGCAATACCTTTCAGAACAGTATCATATAGAAGAAAAATAGGAGAAAATTTTTGACAAGCTTAGAGTAAGCAAAGATTTTTTAAAACCTGACCACACAAGATATAACCATAAAAGATTTCACACAAAACCTAACCATAAAAAAGAGACAGATACATTAGGACTCATGAAGTTGATCACTTCTGGCCATCCAGGGACACCATTTAGAGAATAAGAACACAAGCCATAGACTGAAATAAAATACACGAGAAATGCGGGGAGGTAGCGAGGGAGGGAGAGAGGTAGAGATGGATATTGATCGAGAGTGAGAGAGATGATTAAAATCTGAGATACAAAAAAAATCTGCAAAACAAAAAATAACAAACAAAAAGACAGGCAACCCAGTCTTTCAAATTGACAAAAGCCTTAAATAGATACTCTAGAAAGGAATATATCCAAAGGGCCAATAAACATATGGAAAATAAACATATATATGTACATAACAAAACTAGCAAACAGGGAAATGCAAATTAAAACCACAATGAGCTGCCATTATTTTGCCGTCAGAATGGCTAAATTAAAGGGCTTGTTGTTGCTTGATATTGGCAAGAATGTAAAGCAAATGGAACTCTCATCTATTGCCAGCAGGAGCAAAAATTAGTGCAACCACTTTGGAAAACTGTTAGGCAATATTTGCTAAGACATATAGCCTATAACCCAGCAATTCCACTTCGGTAAATATCCAACAGAAATGACTGCATGTATCCTCCAAAAGACATGTACAAGAATGTTCATGAAGTTTTTTCATATTAGCCAAGTGAAACAACTTAAGTGTCCATTAATAGTACAATGGATAGGGGCGCCTGGGTGGCGCAGTCGGTTAAGCGTCCGACTTCAGCCAGGTCACGATCTCACGGTCCGTGAGTTCGAGCCCCGCGTCGGGCTCTGGGCTGATGGCTCAGAGCCTGGAGCCTGTTTCCGATTCTGTGTCTCCCTCTCTCTCTGCCCCTCGCCCGTTCATGCTCTGTCTCTCTCTGTCCCAAAAATAAATAAACGTTGGAAAAAAAAATTAAAAAAAAAAATAGTACAATGGATAAACAAATTGTGGCACAATCATACAATGGACTATTATACAGTGATGAAAACACCCTCCTGCTACATGTAACAACATAAACAATTTCACACACATAATGCTAGCAGAAGAAACCAGACATAAAAAGAGAACATTGTAAATGATGTTGTTTACATGAAGTTTGAAAACAGACAGAGTTAATCTTTACTAGAAGACAGGATAGGATTACTGAAAATATTTTGTACTTGATCTGGGTGGTGGTTAAACGGATGTATACATATTCAAAGATTAATTGAGCTATACACTTTAGATTTGTGCATTTCACAATATGAAAGGTACATCTTTTTTTTTTTTTTTTTGAGAGAGAGAGAGAGAGAGAGAGAAAGAGAATGAGTGGGAGAAGGGCAGAGGGAGAGAGAATCCTAAACTGGCTCCACACCCAGAGTGGAACTGACACGGGGCTTGAACTTATGGCCATGAGATAATGACATGAGCAGAAATTAAGAGTCAGACATTCAACTGACTGAGCCACCAAGAGACCCTGAAAGTTATGTCTTAAAGCAACAACAACAACAACAACAACAACAACAACAACAACAATCTCATCTCCCTCAATCTCATACTTCTTCCAGGCAGCACATATTTTGCTCCCCAACTTCATGGCCTCAGTTGTCAAAAGATTTACCTGTACTGGAAATGCAAGCTGGTGCAGCCACTCTGGAAAACAGTTTGGAGGTTCCTCAAAAAGCAAAAAATAGAACTACCCTATGGCCCAGCAATTGCACTACTAGGCATTTATCCAAGGGATACAGGTGTGCTGTTTCAAAGGGACACATGCACCCCTATGTTTATAGCAGCACTATCAACAGTAGCCAAAGTACGGAAAGAGCCCAAATGTCCATCGATGGATGAACGGATAAAGAAGATGTGGTATGTATATATACAATGGAGTATTACTCAGCAATCAAAAAGAATGAAATCTTGCCATTTGCAACTACGTGGATGGAACTGGAGGGTATTATGCTAAGTGAAATTAGTCAGAGAAAGACAAAAATCATATGACTTCACTCATATGAGGACTTTAAGAGACAAAACAGATGAACGGAAGGGAAGGGAAACAAAAATAATATAAAAACAGGGAGGGGGACAAAACAGAAGAGACTCATCAATATGGAGAACAAACTGAGGGTTACTGGAAGGGTTGTGGGAAGGGGGATGGGCTAAATGGGTAAGAGGCACTAAGGAATCTACTCCTGAAATCATTGTTGCACTATATGCTAACTAATTTGGATGTAGATTTAAAAAAAATAAAAAATTAAATTAAAATTAAAGAAAAAAGATTTACCTGTACTTGCTGTTTCCATTTCTCCAAATCCCATGAATGCCCCTCTGCACTCCCCTCTGGCTTCCCCACCTCCTTTCAACCTATCAAACAGCCCTCCCTAAGATCTCCCAAAGATCTCAATGTCACAGAATCTAAGAAACATTTGTCTTCATCTTACTTGACCTGTCTTAAAAATCACTGGACATAGTTCACCACATCTTCCATTTTAAAACATTCTGTTTCTGTGCTGTTAATATGGTAGCCAGGAGAGCTATATGGCTCTTGAATACTTGAAATGTGCCTAGAGTAACTGAAACACTGATTTTACTCAGTATTTAAAAATTTTTTAAATGTTTAGTTTTGAAAAAGAGATGGGGCGCCTGGGTGGCGCAGTCGGTTGAGCGTCCGACTTCGGCCGGGTCACGATCTCGCGGTCCCTGAGTTCGAGCCCCGCGTCGGGCTCTGGGCTGATGGCTCAGAGCCTGGAGCCTGTTTCCGATTCTGTGTCTCCCTCTCTCTCTGCCCCTCCCCCGTTCATGCTCTGTCTCTCTCTGTCCCAGAAATGAATAAACGTTGAAAAAAAATTAAAAAAAAAAAAGAAAGAAAAAGAGAGACATAGTGCAAACAGGGGATGGGGCAGAGAGAGAGAGAGAGAGAGAGAGAGAGAGAGAGAGAACCCAAAGTAGAGTCCAGTCTCCGAGCTGTCAGCACAGAGCCCAATGCGGGACTCAAACCCACAAACCACGGGATCATGACCTGAGCCGAAGTCAGACACTCAACCGACTGAGCCACCCAGGTGCCCCTATTCAGTATTTTTTAAAAGCTCCCCAGATGATTGTAATGTGCAACCAGAGTGGAGATCTACTTCTCTAGTCACTCACCCAGTACTTTCACCCAGACCCATGATTTTAATTTCCAAATTATACCCCAGTTTATAAATTAGCCCAGTCCTCTCCTCTTAACTCCAAGTAATATATCTAATTGCCTACTTGCTTGGCATCACTTCTTGAGCACCTCATATTCAACATGTCCAAAACTGAACTATGGTCACCCTTCCTATGCCCCATCCCTTCTCCACTGTGTTCTCCACCACAGCTCACGGCGCCACCTTCCATCCAGCTTTACAACTAGAAACCTAACCCCCATCAACACCACCATATTTTGACATATTTGCCCTTTGTTTTTTTTTAATGCTTATTTGTTTATTTTGAGAGAGAGACAGAGAGAGAGAGAGAGAGCTGGGGAGGGAGAGAGCGAGAAAGAGAGAGAATCTAAAGCAGGTTCCACACTGTCAGTTCAGAGCCCGATGCAGGGCTCAAACTCATGAACGAATGGTGAGATCATGACCTCAGCCAAAATCAAGAGTCAGATACTCAACTGACTGTGCCACCCAGGTGTCCCTCTCATTAACATCTCTTTAATTTGCTCGCTTCTCTCCCTCTTGACATTGTTAGAATTCAAGCCATCACCTGCCCTTTGCTTGACAACTGTATTCGCCTCCTAGCTGGTCCCTCTGCTCCCCTGTCACCCCATACAATCTCACAAAGACAACTAGGATGTCCCACTCCCCCTAAAAACTCTCCAGTGTCTCTCTTCTGAATTCCTTTCAAAGGCTGACAAACAGCCCTGCCTCATCTGGCCCCTGTTGACCTCTCCCACCTCATCACCCATAACACTTCCCTCCCTCTCTCCATTCCAGTCCCACTGACCTTACATCCCTCACCCTCTTCCCAGACTTTTGTATAGGTGAAACCCTCTTCCCTTCCCTCGTGGCCTCCTTATCCCTTATGTCTCAACTTCATGTTGCTTCCTCAGGGAACCTTTCCTGCCCAGGTCAGGTTCCCCCTCACATCAAAGCACCATGTAACTCCCATTTGTACCATGTATAACAATTTATAATCATATATTTATTGGTGGGATTATTTTAATACTTTTTTGTCTACACTCAATCTTACCTACTAGATTATAAGGTCCATGAGGGCAGGCATGGCCCTGGTTTTTTTCTTGGCTGTTGTATCCTTGCATCTAGACGTATTAGGTGCTCGATAAATATTGACCATATGAGTGAGTGAAAAGTTCAGTTTAAGCTGAGGACTAGCATCAGGGCTAGAACCAAGAACAGGACCAAGGTCAGGGCTAGGACCACGGACAGTGTCTGGGACAGGAAGTTGGATAGAAACCACAGCACAGGCAGAAACTGGCTAGAGAGGCCAGGTGTGGATTCTGGCAGGGCCGGATAGTGCAAGCACTTTAGAAAACCATTTTGCAGAATCTATGAAATCTACCAGAGCTCTCCGAGAACCCTATGATCCGCCAATTCCACCCCCAGGAATATACCCATCAGAGCAGTACTACTCATAATAGCCCAAACCGGGAACTACCCAAATATCTCACCTCAGTAGAATGGATTAAATAAAGCATGGTTTATTCATACTGCAACTATATGTAGTAACATGGATGGATCTCACCAATATGGGGTTGCGCAAAAGAAGCCAGACGCAAGAGAGAACATGCTGTAAAATTGTATTTATATGAAGTGTGAGGAGGGACAATGTTAATCAGTAGTGTTACAGGTCAGAGGTGTGGTGCTCTTGGGGGAATAGCGACCAGAAGGGCATAGTGGGGAAATTCTGAGGTGCCAAGAATATCCTGTGTCTTGATCTAGGTGCTGGTATCCAGCTGTTTGTGGAATCCACTGAAGCAAGGATTGGGCTGCACAGAAAGACAAAGGTGTTCAGGGTGAGCCAGGGCAGGGGGCTGCGGCAAAGGGACACAGAGGGTTCAGTCCAGGTGAAGGGTTAAGGAGAGGTGTAGGCAGGCACTCAGCTCTTCTGGACCAGAGACTGGAGAGAGGAGGGCAGGGTGAGTGTGGAAACGCTGACCGGCGAGGAGGGAAGGGACAGTGACCAACACACACACATTTCCTGGCTTCCTACCCATAAACTTCTTGAGTCTGAGAAAAGGGAGTTTTCAGGGCTCCCCGCCACCAGCCCAGAAGAGAAGGAGGGAAAGCTGGACAACAGTGAAAGAGCATTTCCACACTAAGAGGCACCGTGCCGGAGAAGGTCCAGGCAGAGAGGCCTGGCATGCAGACAGCTGCCCTTCCCTGGGCCCCTTGGCCCTTCTGTCAGCTTGGAGTGTAGCCTTGGGTACAAGGTGGGCTCTGACCTACCCTCAAATCCTGTCACTCTGTGTCTAAGGCCATGCAAACCAAGGGGTGCATGCACACACAAACACATGTACACATCCAAATATACCGGAGTGTGCACTCATCCACAAATACAAGTATGAACACACTTATACACAAATAAACCTGCATCTTTGCAGGCACGCATGTGTGAGTGTGTGCACAGGTGTGTGTGCGCACAATCTCCTCTTCACGTCTCCTCCACACGTATTCATTGGGTGATGCCTAAGAAAGCTGATTTCTCACTGGCTCAGGGGGCAGCTATGTGAGGCAAAGAACATAGTTGGAACCAGATGGGAGGCCCTGCTCTAAAGGGAAGCAGCAGATACCTGGTGCCCCACACCCCTGGGGGCCTTTGTCAGTTGTCCGGTCCCCCTCCCCACCACTGGATCCTGCATCTTTCCCTACTCAGTGGTGGGTGGGGGAGGGGGACAGGTTCCCTGCTGCAGGAAGGAGAGAAGCTGGAAGGTAGCAAGGCAGGCCTGAGAGGATAGGGGTAGCCTCCCCAGTTCACAGCCTGGAGCCTCCTTCCCCACCCCCACTCCTGCCCTGTCACCACCTCTCCACTCCCCACCTCCAACTCTGGGAAGAACTCTGCTCTTCTCTCAGCACTAGGAAAGCAAAGAACTTGGGTGTTTCTTGTGTTTCCCCCTCATCATCCCCCCCTACTGCTGTGTCTGGGGCGCCTTTCTGCAGTGGGGAGGGGGGACATGGCTTCCCCCTTTTGGCATCCTCCTCACAGTTGGAGGGCTGGCAGAGATGGGGGCATCCTCCCAAGCTGTGACTCAGCTTGCCTGGTATTCATGTTGTGGCCAACTTTGACACTTTGCTCATCAGGGACTGTTGGTCCCAAGAGGTGTGAAGAAGGGCCGGCTTCCATGAGGGATGTTCCAGAGTTGGGCGATTTGGGCCCCACCCCCCTGCCTCCCTCTGCCCCTCATGCCACCTGAGTGATGAAAGTGAGAGGAAGGAGGGAGATGGGGGGTGGATGGTTCCAGATATTGGGTTGAAACCAGAAGGTAAGGAGGTGCCAGGGAGGGGGAATCTGGGGGGATCCAGATGCCCTTTATTCTGGGGAGCTAATGGGCCAGAGGAATGGAAAAAGTAAGAGGATTTCTGGGCCCCCAGTGGGAAAGAGTCAGGGGGCAATGAGAGACAGGAAGTCGGGTTCAGGTCCTGCACTGAGTGACCAGGACGCAGGGGGAAGGAAGTCTGAAGAACTAAGGTGCCGCGTCTTCAAGGGAGTGGAGACAGGGGAGAGAAAGAGGGGAGGGAGCGGGGATGCGGGAAGCGGGTGGGGACTGGAAGTGGACAGCCGGCAGCTGCGGTGTTTCCGACTTGCTTCCCAGTAGTTCCTCCGGTTTCCATTTCCAGTTGTTTCCAAGCCATTAAATTCTTTCCAGGCGAGATAAGGGGCCCGCCCGCCCCACCCAGGGCGTGTCACGTGTAGGGGGCAGGGGGAGGTTTAGACGGACAGAAGCAAGGAGAGCCTGGAAGGGGGACGGAAGGAAGACGGAGCTCCTGTGCCCCTGGAGGCATCTCTTAGTCAGCCCGCCCCGCTGAACCGTGAGTCATGGGTGCAGAGCTCTCAGCCAAGAACAAGTTTTAGGATCCTTTCCGCAAGCTCTGTGCTCTTCCCAGACCTGGGAATCCTGACTTTGCTTCATTTCAGAGTTTCTTAAAGGCTCAAGACCCCCAGACCTCCCTCCCAGATCCTGTAACCCACATGCTGAGAGGCTCCCTCTGGCACCTTCCCGGAGGTCTAGCCTCCGCTGCTCCAACCAGAGCACTTGGGGTCCCAACCAGAGCACTTTACTCCTGAGATCCAGCTGGCCACTGGTTCAGCCTCCAGCCCCTTGTTTCCCCTAGTGAGGGCACCTCCGAGTCCTACCTCATCGATAACCACCTTCACCCTGGTGCCACCACCTGATCCCATCCAAACCCTGCGCGCGCGCACGCGCGCGCGCACACACACACACACACACACACACACACACACACCCTCCACAGGGAGTCTAGTCCCCAGTGCAACGTCCCTTTTCCTCTGTCCCAACAGAAAGTCTCTGCTCTGCGAGGCTCTCCTGAGAGCTCTCCCGTCACACCTTCGCCTGGGGTGTAGGGGTAGGACAGAGTCCCCACCGCTCCCAGCTCTTCCCTTGTTCTCCCCAGAGCTCTGCTGCTTACCTGGGCAACAAGCGGCTGCAGTGCCTCTGCACCTGCTCTGTCCCTGACCTTGGGAGGGGAGTTCTCAAGACAGGGCAGAGCTACCGTGTCTTGGCAGCCCTGAGCTCCCTGGAGGTCCCCTTGCTTGTTCCCTGCAGCAGGGGCTCACGGAGCTGCGACCCGACCGTCGATCTCGGCAGCGACAGCAAGAAGGAGGGAGCCTGCAGTGAGCAGGGGGAGGAGAAGGGGAGGACCAGCATGAGGTCAGGGAGGGGAGCGGAGATAGGGCAGGTCCTCCCACCCCTCCAGTCCCTGCCAGGCCTTCCCAACGTCATCGAATGCCACCCCTCCTCCCCTCCCTGTCTGGGATCACCGAGTCTCACAATACCGTCTTGCCTCCTGCATCCCTGGTCCTACCTCCCACACCCTTTCCTTGTCCCATTTTTACTCTTCCTCCCCACCCTAGTTTTTGCCCAACCTGACATCCCCAATCCTTTATGCCATTTCTCCTTCCCCCCCACCATCTCCCCACCTGTTGCTCCTGCTCTCTCACTGGGTTCTCCTCTCTACCAGCACCCTTCCTCTTGGCCAGCCCCTCTTCCTCCTCCCTCCCTGGCACCTCCTCTCCCACCTCTGCCCTGCTCCCACTTTGCTCCAGCTTGGATCCTGTCCCTCCTGCCTGTTGCCCAGCACCGGTTCTTTCTCTGCTCCCCCACCCCCCCTTCCCCACCCCAGCCACTGCCATTCTTTCCTGGGAGTGTGGGGCAGGGGCAGGGGTGAAGGAAACCCCCCTCGACCCTTTCCTTCCTGGTCCCTTTGCTTCCACCTGCACCTGTCTCTTCCTCTCCTATCTTTTCTGCTGGCCCTGTCCTTACACTGCCTCTCCCATCCGTTCTGGTCAGTCCACCTGCTCTCATGGGATCATTGCCCCCTTTTCATTCGCCTACCTCAGCAAATTCTAGAGAAATGGCAGATGAGGCTTGAGTGCTTGGCTGAGCACCAAGATATAGGACTTGGGAAGGAAGTTGGGGTTCAGGAGAGACAGGGAAGAGAAGCTGGAAATTTAGGAGAGAGGCTTAGGGAGACTTAGCTCCCTTAGCTAGAGGCGGGAGGCAGATATTGGGGGGGGGGTAATGAATGGGAGGGTGTAGTCAGCAGAAAGCCAAAAGGAGCCGATGTTGTTTGGGTGCTACAGGGGAGCAGGAGCAGAGGTAGGAAGAGTTGGGGGCTCAGGAAAGAAAGCACTTTGACCTCAGGCAGAGACAGGAAGACTGATGCCAGAGGACAGGGCAGCAGACACTCCCACATAAGGATGGCTCTTTCTCTGACTCCATATCCCTTTGTGCTCCCTGCCCTTATGATGGGCTGAAAAGAAGACTTTTGTCACAGAAGTATCCAGGGTGAGGCAACCCCACCAGGTTTCACAGGGATTGAGTTCTTGCTACCCCGCTACCAACCTCATCATCAGGGAGTAGCTTGGCCTAGTCACAGGTGATGGGTGAAAGGGACCTGGAGGAGCCTGTATGTGCCCATCTGCCACTTAGGTTGGGGCACAGGTGTCAGCACCCTAGACTGGATCCCCCTGGTTACAGGTGTGTGTTGTTCCTGCATCAGGGCACACTGGCACAGTGTATGGCTGCCACATGCCCAGTTAGCTCCCTGTGGCCGAGGGCAAAGGCTTGCACGGACCCTCGCGTGGGTGTCCCCGTGTGTGTCTGGGTGTGTGTGTGGCTGTTTTTTTCCTGGCTTTGATGGGGAGGATGAAGTCAGCATCTTGGACGGAACTGGGCTCAGCTTCCTTCCTCTGCCTTGGCCCAAAGCCCCCAGAGCCTGGAGTGGGTAATAGCTTCCCTCTGATTGGGAGGGCTGGGGGGAAGCACATGAAAGGGTGAGGAGGGAGAGTCTGAAACAGCATTATTTGGGGAGAACAGACTGCACAGAGGATGAATTTTCTCTCACATCCCCAGATTTTGGTAATTCCGTCTCATGGTTATAGCCATTGTTCTTCCTATGTCTTATTCTTGGTTTTATGATTTACTAAGTATGGCCACCATAAGTATACTTGTCCCACAGAGTGGCCAGGAGCCCCTGGAGATGTGAGAACTCGAAGGATGGCTGTGGGGTGTTCTGGAAGTCCACGACTAGGAACAGATGGGATACGAATCTCAGAGAACAGAATGGGATTGCAAACATTTACAAGGTTACAAGGCATTTGGAGAAGCGACTGTAGGCTTAACAGACATAATTCCAGTTTCTGAGATCATCATTGTCTAAAATTTGATTCACCCCCTGGATTCCAGCTCTTGGAGGAGCTCCCGTCTTACATGTTTGCATTTCATCAGTAAAGCACAGACATTGCATTGCGCAGGTGCCTAATGAATTCTTGTCACTGTTGAGTTATGAAAAGACTGGGTGAGAAGGATGGGGAAAGGGAGTCTGGCAGGAGCCCCAGACCTAATGGTCAGAGCCAGTTGCCTTCACTGAGGTGTTTCAGGTGACGGTAGAAAGATCGGTGTTGCTGACAACTGTCCACATGCTCTGGCTTGTGGTCTCAGAATCCTAGGTCCAGGTGTCTTCAGCTCTGGACGCCCATCCTTGAAAGAACCTCCATGTCCCTGTCCTGACCTCAGGAGGATATGGGAGAAAAGATACAGACAGGAAGGAAAGGAAAGACCAGGAGAAGGGAGGGAAGAAAAAGAATGAGGGCAATTAAGGGCAAGGACCTGAAGGAGAAGAGAAGGAATGAAGAGAGGCCAGGGGCTGTGATCCAAGGGAGCAGTCCCAGAGAGGGGGAAGAGAGAAAAACAGTTGTACTGGGCTTCCGTTGACAAAACACTTTCCAACACAGTGCAGGCATTTGATCAATCCCACTTTGTGGCTGAGGAAATGGAGGGTCACAGACATTAGGTGACTTGTCCAAGGGATTTTGCTAGTGGTGATAAAGGTGAGCCTCAACCCAGGTTTCCTGATTCCAAAGCATGTATTCTCTCCCCTTCCCCAGGAACAGCCTTGGAAAGATGCAAGGCTTAGGGCAGAAACAAATGAAGGGGCTTCTGGAAGAACATGTTTGAGAAGGAAGGGTAGAAGATCTGGATTTCTAGAACTTTTTTTCTG
The DNA here is from genome assembly GCF_028749965.1 of Puma concolor. Lineage (NCBI taxonomy): Eukaryota > Metazoa > Chordata > Mammalia > Carnivora > Felidae > Puma > Puma concolor. The sequence goes on from NC_141671.1 coordinate 31,456,344, forward strand.
CATTCAGTTGCTATGCAGATTTGGTAAGAAACCACCAAGTTTAAGATAGGGGACTCAACATTCCACTACTGAGGGGTGGGACTGGGAGATGGTGAGGAAGGGGAGCTCAGAGAGAGGAGACAGCCTGACATGAGATGGAAGAGAACCACGAGGCTGGGGCTGAAAAGGGGGCCACAGAGCCACAGAAGGAAGGATTTGGACCCATAAAACTTCCTTTGCCTGGAGACGCGGGTGTGGGGAGAAGGGAGGGGGGAGGACATTTCTATCTCGTGACAAAAGAAAGTCACACAATTGTTTTGTTCTCTGCTCTGGGGCGGGTGGGCGCCTGTATTTACCAGAGGGACCGAGGTCGCTGTGGCAACCACACATCTGGGCCCCCGAATCCAGATGTGCTGTATCCAGAAGCCATAGCAGAACGATGAGGCAAGCATTAGGCTCTCTAGTCCTGGCCCCCACGGCTGGGAAGAGGACGGGGGATTGCAGTGGTGAAGGGGGAGGAAGGGGGAGAGGGCTGAAGCGGGGGAGAGGAGAGGAAGTCGCCCCACAGGACAAGGAATGTGGACAGAGGAACAGGAACGGGGAGGGGGTGGCATGAAAAGGGAGGAGTTGAGCACAGGGTCAGCAGCAGGAGGAGGTGAGAAGAACAAGTAAAAAGAAAGGGAAGAGAGAGTGGAACAGGAGGGAGGAAGGGCAAAACACAAAAGGGACAAGAAACAACAAGATGAACATAGACTGAAGAGTCCAAAAGAGAAGGTGAGGGCTCCCAGTGGGACAGAGGGCAAAGAGAGGTGGGAAAGGAAAGGAATTTGGTGCAAAGAGGCAGAGGCAATGGGTCAGGGAGGATAAGAGGAACAAAAGGCCGGATCCTGAGGAAGGAAAGCAGCCCAACAGAAAGACAAAGTGGGCCTGGGACAGGAGGGGCCAACAGGAGGTGCAGGAGTGACAGTGGCCATACACTGAGGTGGCCTGGGATAAGGCTGTGGCTGCAGAGCCACATGGGCCTGGAGGGCGGCAGCCAGAGACTGACCTGCCTTCACCTTCCTGCCTTGCACACCCCTGCTCCATGCCTCTCCTGATCCTTTCCACCACTCCACTCACTGGGCCAATAGTGTCGACTGCCAGTTCACATCAAGGTGCCAGCTGTCCCCTGCCACTCAGCCAGATGCGCTGCAGGCCCCACCTCAGGGCCCCAAGTCTGAGATGCCAACACTCAAGCACTTTCCTGAGCTGGGGTCAGTACAGAGAGAGATGGGACAATGAAACAGTGATGAACCCAGTTGGGATTAAGAGTGGAATAGAGGAGGAAAGGACAGTGTAAATGGAAAGAGAAAGGTGTAAGGAACAAGGGACAGGTGCACCTTCCAGGGACCAGGCACTGTGAATATCTTTTACCCTTACACCAACCCCGAGAAGTAGGTAGGAGTATTCTGCTTTACAGATGAGGAAACTAAGGCCCCAAGTGTTTAAGTTACATATCAAGGGCATCCACTAAATGAAAGGTAAAGCAGGGAATCCAACTCAGGTGATCTGTCTCCCAAATCCTTGCTCTTGCACTGGGCCTGGATAAGCCTCGAGGGATGTGGGGACAGGGAAGCCGAGAAGCTAGGGCTGTGCTCCGGAGGGAGGAGAGGCCTAGTTCCTGGGAGCCCTGGTTCCAGGTTGCCATAGTTACTCAGTCTGTTTTCACCCCAAACACAGTAATGGGGAGTGGGGGAGCCTGGCTAGACACGTGAGGTTCACCCCTCCTCCTTCAGGCCTGGGCTTGTGGCCCGGGCGGCCCCTGTCCAGTCATCTGGGCGTTGAGCCCAGGCCCAGCCCACACCCTCTAGCTGACCCAGGACACTCCTGCAGGGCCAGGCCTGAGGCGCTGCTGGACAGGAGCCGCCGATGGGATCCCCCCAGCTTGAGTGAGATTTGGCCCCTCACCCTGTCCTCTTCCCCTTCCTCCTAATTAGAAGCACAGCCTTTCCTGCCAGGTCAGTTCTCATCCTTTTCTTTCACCTGGACTCACAAGTCTCAGTCTCCCCAAGTTTAGGGCTAAGAAGATGCTCTTGAACATCTCCCCTTCCCTCCAAACACTGCCCCCTTCTCCACTGTGGCCCCTCCTTTCTGGCTCACAGCCTTCTGGCCCCAGCTCTGCTGTTTGTTCAAGTTGCTCGTCCTGGAAATCAAGGGAGGGGAGGGAGAACCTGCTAGAATGCAGGAGACCCAGGGACGCTGCTTACCCCAAAGGGCGTGGGGCCCCCTGTCCTTCCTGTTTACTCAGACACATTCCAGGGATCTGTATCCTCAGGGCTGTCATGCCAGGAGACATCCCACCCTCATCCCCCCCGCCCCCCGCCGCCCCCACCGCTAGACACAGACATGCCCCAGTGTTGTAGGGGCGGGGACAAGGGAATGACATGAGGTCTGGGATCCCACACCCATCCCACCCCAGAGCCAGCTATGTCTTCAGTGCTTGGTTGTCTGATATACTGTCAGTACAGAAGCCACTTTCCCCCAATTCCCCGTCCTGAGCCAGGAAGGCAGTCACCAATTCCTTCAACTCCCTCCAAGTTGTTTATTTAATAATAAAAAAGAAGATATACATATACATAAACCTGATCTCCACCACCATCCCTCCTTTACTCCCAGTAACTAGCTCCAAAATGTAAAAATGTCCCTTGTCCCTCCCGGGGACCAAATTCCCACCTCCACCCCCTAAACAGAGAAACAAAAGAATAAAGAGTGTGCAGGAGTCCACCTACCCCAAAACTTAATCTCGAAAGAAGCAGGAATTAGGGGTTCAGAGAAATGAGAGGAGCCCTATATTCCAAAAAGGGTGAGAAGAGAGGTAAACCCCCTCACCCCCAAATAAGGGCTTAACCCCACACCCTGTCTTTCCTTTACCAATTGCCCCAAGCCCAGGGATCAGAGAACTTAGAAAAAACCCACTTGGTCACCCCCCACCTCCCGTCCCCCACCACCAGCTCTAAGTCAGTGTGAGTTGCACAGGTCAGGGGTGATTGAGGTAGAGGGGCTGATGGGAGGCCTGGCGTGCCTGGCCGGCTGCAGAAGCTGGCAAGGGGCCACCTGTGGCATTGCCTGGGGTCGAGGATGGCTGTTTTCGGAGCGAGGGAGGCACCGTGGAGGTCTTGATGTGAATCACCCGGGTGTCCATGACCTCACACTCGATCTGCATCATCTCCTCATAGTCTCCTGGAGCCCCCCGGCCTGACAGGGTCTCTGTGAGAAGGAGAGAGTTAAGAAAGAGGAGAAGCGCAGGCAAACAGAGAGGAAAAAAGTAGAGGTGGGCAGGGAGGGAGGGGCAATGGTGAGGAGACGGTCCATAGCAGGAGTTGAATGAGAGGGTAGGGATGGGGTTGGTGCAGGGAGAGGAAAGGGGCAGGAAAAGCAAATGACATCGATGAGTCACAGAGGACACATATGATTGAGGTCACAGAGGAAAGGACAGCAAGAGAACACAGAAGGTGAGAATCTGGCCATTCCCAGCCCACCCCCTCTGCCCATACCTCCTTGAGCACCGTCACCAAGGGATGGCCTGCACCCTCGTCTTCCTCCCAGGTCTCCTGCATTCGGTTTTTCTCTCCACCCATTTCCTGCATCTTCTCATCCAGGAGTCTAGTCTCTCTCTGGAATGGCCCACTCCTCTCTCCACTTCCCCCTCAGCTCCTCATGCTGGATCTCCCTATCAGAACCTCCCCATTCCTCGATTTCAGGACCCCTCCCCAGATCTGGCAGGGAGAGAATTACCATTGGGGGCCATGGCAGGCATCACCAGGGACATCTTGGGCCGAGAGGTCTTGTTGTGGCTGATGGCAGGGAGCAGCAAGTGGTCCTGGGAAACAAAGGGGCCGGGCCAGAGGGCTGGAGGAAAAGATGTGGACAGGCTCTCCCCACCTCTACTCTATAGCCTCAGCCTGAAGACAGATTGCTGGAGAGCGCAGGGTGACAGGGATGGGGCAGGGAAGGACTCACCCTTCGGAAGGACACAACATAAAATGTGTCTTCTCGTCGGTCAATTGCATCCAGGAACTCTGGCTGCGAACGGTCTGGGTGGCGATATAGCTGCAGTTGGCCCGCAGAATCCCTAGCCAGGAGGGGAAACAGGATTTGGGAGAAACTAAGCCCCATGCCCAGTCCCCACCGGGGAAGATGGGAGAGGGTAAGAGAAAAAGACACGAGACCCCAGTGGATGAGGGAGGCATAACGCCATTGGTGGCAATGATGACAGACACAGGATAGCTCCTGGGGGTGTAGCTCTTTAGAGTGAAACCTCCCTTAGTAACAGACAAGCACCCTCATAGACTCACCTTTCTGGGGGCCCAGGGGGTTGGGTGGGAACTGCCTTAACTGGAGGCGACTTCTTCCAGAGCTGAGACTTCTGGAAGGAGAAGTATCTAAGGATTTGAAGAGGGTGAAGGGAAACGGGAAAGAGACAGACGGCCCCTGGAAGCTGATGCCACCTCACACCCACCCCTCCACTTCCCCCAAATGATCCCTCAAACCTCCACAATGAGATGCTCCCTCAAAATCCCCAGGACATTTAGTCTTCCAGTGGCCTTCCTTGAACCAGCCCTAGCCCCTCCTACCTGTTTCTCCTGGGCCCTCTGAGGGATCTTCCGCCGGCCTCTCTGGTGACGCTGGACCCAGCCGCTCAGCTCGTCCGCAAGCCTAGGGAAACAGAGGGGTAACACCTCTGGAAGGAGCCAGAGCTCCCATTTTCCTTGCCTGCGCACAGGAGAGGGAAGAGACGGCAGGGAGAGCTGGTACTTCAGTACACAGGGATAGCCAGGCCGCCTGTGGAGGGGGCCTCAGAGGACAGGGAAGATGCCCCAGCTGGGGATCCCCCACACCTCAGGGACTCGGTTCGGTTGAAGTGCCGGCAATCAGAGGAGAGGAAGAGCTGGTCCAGGTCTCTCAGCAGCAGCTCCTTGGCACTGCCCCCCGGGAAGGCTGTCAGGTTCCTGGAGTGAGGCAGGGAGGAGGCAATGGTTAGAGGCTACCCCACGCCCCTCCCCCAACAGAACAGGCAACGATGGCAGGAGAACTCTGGTTCCCCTAGGAAGAAAAAGTAAGTTTTGGAGAGGAGATACACTCAGCATCCCCAAAAGAGAGAGGGCCCTCTCCTTACCTGAAACTTGGCCGGCCTGGGGGGCTGGGCTGGGGCTCCTCAGGGCCCAGGGAGGAACCCTGGAGGGGTTCAACTCCACGAACCGGCTCTTGCGCTGAGAACTCCAGCAAGTGTCTCCGGGGTCGAGGCTCCTCTCCGCTCATCCGAGGAGAGATGGGAGCTGGAGGAGGGTCACTGATGCTGAGGATGAGGAAGGATCGAGTAAGGAATTCCAGCTTGGTCCAGGGGCTGGTTAAGATCATGGGCTCTGCAGAAAGCCTGCCTGGCTTCTAATCTATCCTGCAGAGCGAATCCCTTCATGTGTACAACGGGAATGAGAACCATCGCTACCTAATAAAGCCAGGAAGCACGAGGAGCTCAGCAAGCACTTAAAAGTCACTATCTTTACCATTGTTATTACCACCATCTGCTCCAGGACACACCATTTGAGAGAAATGATGGAAGGAGAAGGGACTGGCTGGATGCCCCATGGGTGCTGAGGACAGCTGTGCTGCCTGCGTGTAAGTGGAATGAAAGGGCCTGTGCCAAGGCAGGCAGGCAGGCAGGCAGCTGTGAGGGTGGGCTCTACCCAGAAGCTTTGGGGGAGGCAGGGAAGGTCTCACCTGACAGGTCCAAAGTTGAAGGCAATGAAAAGAAGGAACACCATGATGCAGACCACCTTCCTGTTTCCAGACCCTAACTTGAGCTCGCTGTTCTAAGGTGAGAGAGAGAGATGAGAGAGGGGGTGAGTCATCCCCAAGGAGTCTGCCTGTATTCCCAGGAGCCTCCTGGGACGGACCGTCTTACTTCGGCCAGCAGGGCCTCCAGCCGCCGCCGGAGGGCAGCATTCTCCCTGCGGAGCTGCTGGTTGTCCGCCAGCACAGCCTGCAGCCGAGCCTCCAGCCCCTGCAGATACTCCTTCTTCTTCCTCCTGGACTGGCAGGCCGACTCCCGGTTCTTGATCATTCGCTGCTGCCGCTTCAGCAGCTTTGCCTAGGGTACCGGGAGGATCAGAAAAGGAATGACAGAGGGGTGGGAGAGGGGAACTATGCCTCCCAACTTCAGGAACTGATTACCCAATGCTCACACTGGCCACTCTATCCCCTTCCTGACCTCTACCGACACAGCCAGAGACGGGTTATTCCTCTCTGCTAAAACGTTCCACAGAAGGAGCCCTTCTCTCAACCACTCCCTGCTCCTGTCCCTCAGAGCTGAGAGAAGTCAGACTGTAGGAAGGACTTCCTCCATCCTGGTTCCTGGTGCAAACTCAGTTCCTTTCCTTGGTGGGTGGGGTCTTCCTTCCTCTCAATTCTTTTTAGGGCCCACACTTTAACTTTGCCATAATTAAAGAACACTTTACCTGGTTTTCCCCTAGGAAACAGCCTCCCTCTTCCAACTACTGCCACAACCATAACACAGTATGGGTCCCCTGCCTTAGATTTACTGACACCAATGCCATTTCTTCATCTTCAGTGTTAGCAAAACTAAGAATCCTAAAATTACAGAGTTGATACTCATATATAAACAGGGATCCACTCTGACCTTCAGGATCATCTATGGCTTTGCTTCCTCACTTTTCGATCCCTCCTCATTCCACAATTCTCTCTTCCATGGCAGACTTCCTCCCCATTACTAGTCTTACTCCTCTCCTCTCCAGTACTTACATCCACTTCAGGTGGGCAGGAGTTCCCAGGCATAGGAGCTGGAACAATGCTCTTCCTCTCAGGCCTTGGAGCAGGGGGGGCCGGCCCCTCAGGCTGGACCCGAATAGCACCTTGGATGAGGACAACTGGTGACACTGGGGCAAGTGAGCAGGAGAAGGAGGTGAGAGCTGTTCTTGTGTCCATACCCGTACCTGAGCACCCAAGGGCTGGGAGCCTCAATGGCTGTGAGCTCCCCGAGAAAGTCAATCCAGTCCGGCTCCTTCTCTCCTATTTTAGTACCTGGGGGTGGTTGGACAAGAGGCTGCAAAAGGATGGTGGTGCTAGGAGGCACAGCTCTGGGTGGCATTGGGACAGTGGTTATCACCACAGGTTTGGGCTGCAGCGGTGGCTTCCGGGTGGGCAGGGCTTTGCCTGAAGGAAGGGAAAAGGAAGAAAGGAAGGAATGTCAGGACTAGAGGCCTCTTGCCGGGGATCCCAACATATCAGCTTGCCCCATTACCTAAGGAGCCATCAGAGGATGGGCCCATGCTGATCTGGACACCTCCAAGTGGGGGGCCTAGGACATCCCGCAGGAGACACCCTTGAGGGGATGGTGACTCTGTCTTCACTTCCAGTACCTCCTCTCCTATAAAACCCTGTGTTGGGCATTCCAAAAGATATGTGAGTCAGGAGGGATATCAAGGAGAAGGAGCTGAAGAAGAGAATGCTTTCATACCTCTGAGAGGCAGAAGGAGCTCACTGGAATGTCTGGAGAGAGTAAGAAAGGTTGAGGCTCACCTGGTTGGGGGACTCTGCTGAGAGCAGGGAAGCCTCAGAGTTGATGGAGGAAGATGGAGAGACAGGCTCTAGCTTGGTCTGGACATCTGTGGGGTGTCAGGATAATATAAAATGCTGGGTATCAGATAAACACTGAAGGAGAAGAGAATTAAGATAGGGGATGGAAGACATGGTCCTTCCCCCTTGTACCAAAAACTAAGACTATTCTGGCCCTAGGCATGCAATCCAGAAGGCAGAGAACTATGGGGTTGCTGACCTGCTGGCTCTCTTCCTACCTCTTTGCCCAGAACTTTCCTTTCTCCTTCACTGGCTCCTGAAGCTGTCTCTATGCTGACAGCAGCCAAGTCTGAATTTCTACCCTTGACTGCTCCCCTGTGTCCCAATCCTGACTCCCAAGGTGCCTGCTGGCCATTCCTTTCTTGTGCCCCACCACCCACCCAAATTCAAGCTGGCCTTAAATGGGGCTCACAGCTTGTCCCTTCACACAAATTCCCTTTTTACTCCGTCAGGCTCCCAGGCACCAAATCACAAAGCCTCAGTCACCTCTGAGCCTTCCTGGCCTCTGTTAAATCCATCTGTGAGACTTGCTGGTCACCCCATGTGGGTGAAATAAAAGTCATCTGAGGGCCAGATTCAACCCCAAGGTCAACAGTCTGCCGCTACCTTTGGTCCATACAACTCTTTTGGGTACTTAATTATAGAACTGCCAATATTGCTATTTAAAAATTTCAACTTATGTTTATGAATAGGTAATATACTCACAAAACTCCAAAGGACCAAAAGGTAATTCAGTGAAGTGGATCTCCTTCCCTTTCTTGTCTACCAGCCACCTGGATCCCTCCTCAGAGATGATCACTATTTGATTATTAACCATGTGTTATGACACTCATGAGACTCTCCAAAAGCAAAGATTATGCTTTATGCTTCCTGTCTATCAAACTGATGGGTAAAGCACAGGCCCTCAGAAGATAACCTAAATACAAGGGGAGAATCGACTCCTTTGCAAAGTCCTCAACAGTCAAGGTTTATATCCTTATCTTGTTGGCGAATGTGATCTGTTTCTCTCTCCAAATCCATTTTCTATACTAATCTGCCCCGCCCTGAGGCTGGGGAGGAAAACAGAATGGACTGCATCACTGGGCTCCCTTGCCAAAGACAGGCAGTGCCAGGAAACCCTGAAGGCGCTTTGTAACCCACAATGAATTCAGCACATTCCCTGGCCTGGGGGCTCGTGCTCTTGCAATACCTATCTGCCCTAGCATGAAACTCTGGCATCAAATCCTACACAGGAAGTCACTGCAATTCTTCCATTCTATGTCATTCTTTCTGCCTCTTTTCAGAATCCAAATATCTTTCTTGAGGAACTGTATCCAGTCCTGCCTCTCCATGATCCATTCTCTCTACTCTGTCACCAGAGTCAGCTTCCTAATCACACTGTTCTCCTGCTCGATTCTTCAGTCTCCCAACTGCCCATAGGATAAAAGCTAAGAGTCCCTTAGCACGGTTCTCACTTGGCCTGCAGCCTCTGCAACTTTCTTGCCATTTCCCACTCCCTCCTCACATCCACTCTGAGGAGATACAAGCTCCCTAGATACACACACACACACACACACACACACACACACACACACACGTGTGCGCACATGCCACAGTCCCCACATTCATCTTGTGCCTAATTTCTATGTGTCCTTCAAACTCAGTTCAGGAAATGCTTCCTCCAGGAGCACATCACTGATCCAGCCCCAATAGGGTGAGCTGCCCCTCTTATGAGTTTTCATGGCACCTTGCGATGTCTATCCTGGAGTTCCCACACCTGCAGCAACTGGTATCTGTCTTTCCCCTCCCTCCACACTACAGGATTCTTGGGTCAGCATGATGCTCACATCTTCTTCATCTTGCATTCCCAGCACCCCGTCCAGTATGTGGCATGGAGTAGGTGCTCTATAAATGTTTACTGTGTAAACACCTAAGAGTAAATAAACTTAGTAACACTTAGTGAAATAGTGCAAGTAATGTTAACTGTAGGATCTAGGAGTTGAGTATATGGAATTTCAACTTTTCTGTATGTTTGAAAAATTTTTATAATAAAACTTCAGGGGTGGGAAATAAATAAATATGCCCTAAAGTACTGTCCATTAAGTTTTTTAAAAATGCAAAGCAACGGGGCCGGGGCAGGGGGGACAGGTGCCTGGGTGACTTAGTCAGTTAAACGTCTGACATCAGCCAGGTCATGATCTCAGGGTACCTGAGTTTGAGCCCCACATGGCATCAGGCTCTTCCGGCTCTCCTCTATCAGCACAGAGTCTGATTCAGATCCTCTGTCCCCACTTTCTCTGCCCCTCCCCTGCTTGCTTTCTCTCTCTCTCTCTCCTGCTGCCTTGGTAAAGCCCCTCTCCCATCTACCCTGCCTTGGTAAAGCCTGGGGGTGGTAGCAGGCTGTTATTACCTGAGGGGTCATCAGAGGTGGGACCCACATTGATCTGGACCGTTTCAAATGGGGATGCTGGATCATCTCCTAGGAGGCAGAGTGGGGGTGCCAAGGACTCTGTCTTTACAACCAGCACCTCTCCCACAGCAGGGACCTGGGTGAGAGTTGGGTGAAATGGTGGGGGGTCAGAAAAAATAAAACAAGGAAGGTGTTGAGAGCAAGAGTAAAAACAAAAGTTTTTACTAATTTTTGACTAGCTTTTACTAATTACTAATTATTTGACATTCTGGTTTTACTGAATATCTCCTTAAGTTGTCTCTGGCCCCTCGTTTTCTCTATATTATTCCTGGGAGGGTTGATGAAGTCTCATGATTTCGAATATTGCCTTAGAATGGACAACTGGGGCAAGAGCAATTTCAGAATTCTCAGCAGTTAACAACTCTCTTCTTCCTGGCCCCACCATGGCTGCCACATATCTCTATTTATTAAAATGACTCCATCTTCACTTACAGACAACCACAGAGGAGACATGGAAAATGAGGATATTAAAGAAATCCAAAGGCACCACCACTACTCCATGACCCATAGCACACAAAACATTTTCTCAGCACCTATGCATGAAGGGACTGGAACACCATCCCTGCCACAAACAGCAGAAGGAAGGAGATGGTTCTCTCACCTGGCTAGAGGGCTCTGTGGAAAGACGCGATGATTCAGAGCTGAGGGAGGAAGAGGAGCAGGGGGAGGACGGCTCAGACTTCACCTGAAGATCTGGAAGAAAGGGGTTGGGGAATAACCAGGAAGCAGAGCCTGAAGAGTCCAAAACGTGCCCAAAGCCTTGGAGGTGAGGATCCCCTCACCTGGGGCAAAGGGGAACGAACACATAAGGGGCTGAAGGAAAGAGGAGTGCACAGGCACTTATGAAGAGGAGGTGTGAGGATATAGGGGAGTGTGTAGTTCCTGGAAAACAGTGGAAAGAGAGGGTTTTGTAAGGATGAAGGAATCACAAGGGATATCTTACCTGGAAAGATAGGCAGGGGGTCCCAGGGTGGCTCAGGAGGGCTGACATCCATCCCCACGTCCAAGGAACTACTGCCAAACTGAATAAAGAAGGACATTAGACGGCAAGAATGTGAAGGCAACGGCTTCATGAGCTCTGGCTTGGGGCTGAGTCCTTGTTCCGGGGCAACTCCCGACCCCCAAAGGTTAGAGACAAGGCTAGAGAAGCAGTACCGGGACATCCTGCTCTGGGCAACGGAAGAGCTGCGTCTGCTCCTCCGCGACATCATCTAAGCCAGTATACAAGGTGCTGTCTGCAAGAGATGAAGAGCATCAGGGGGTCGTCCGGTGGCCCAGCCTACAGATCTACACACAGCCCTGGGCCCATCCCTCATTGGCTCGGCTCGGCCAGACCTACCGCCCGCCCACTTGAAACGTGATACAGCCAAAGAACTTCAGCTCCTCCTTCCCCCACCCCGGAACAACTCGATGTTTCTGCAGGGAGCAGAGGTCTTTCCCAACTCCCGCATCCCCCCGAATGCACAACGAGCCCCCCTGCTCCGCCCTCTTTCGGGCGATGGATTCCGTATTTGCCCAGCCTTCCTCTATGGACCTCCGCTTCCTCCCTGCGTGCCTCAAAAGCATAGTATGCCACAGCCCTCCTCCCTCCCCCAGGCCTCACTCCGCAGACCCCAGTCCTCCGGGCTCAGCAAGTTATCGGTGAAAAAACGTGTTGGGTCCGCAATCTCGCTGAGCAGCATCAGTTCCGCCATCTTTCCCTCCCGCCCCCCAGCCATGAGACGGTCCCCAAGACCCGCCTCTCCCCATCATCAACTAATCAGTTGACTCTTAAAAAAAGGGGGCGGTGTCCCGGAAGCTCTACCGACCAGTAAGAGACCTGGGTGCTGAATACTTGAGATGGCTGGATAGGGCGGGCCAATGGGAGCACGGCAGAAGGACAGCACTCCCGCTGAACCGGGCTGTATAGTTTGCGCATGCGCCGGGCGGGACCCAACGAGAAAGCCTGGGAGATGTAGTTCCCGGGATTTAAAGGCCCGCCATCTCCCCCAATCCTAAATTCAGAAGTTTATGTATCGTCCATTTATCCTCGGATATGAATAAGCCCCCCCAAAATGTAGCACAGGTGATCATATGGCTTTTAATGGTAAAAGAGGGAAGGAGGCGCACTGAGTCCACTGTTATCTCCCCTAAGAAAGCAAAAGCTAGGAATGAATGGGACATGGCTGAAACCCTCCCTCTTGGTCCCCTCAAAATCTCACGGCATAAACCACAATTCACAGGTTCCTGTCTCTTTTAAGATTTAACTTTTAATCAGCCAAACATCTTGCGCAGACCCTGAGCCAGCCCTGCATCTTGTTTCTTCCCCTGAATGATCACCTTTCCCAGCTCTTCCTGGGCTGCCCGGTTTTTGGGGTCTACCGCCAGCACCTTCCTGAGGTCAGCAGTTGCTTTTTCAAGGTTCCCAAGGGCAGCCTGGGCAACCCCCCTTCGGTACAAGGCCTTTAAATGGCCAGGTTCCCGCTCCAGCACTCGGTCACAGCTCTGGGCTGCCAACTGAGGCTGCCCTAGCAGCAACTGACAGGCAGCCAGATTGGCATGAAGAACAGTTCGTTCTGGAGGGCCGGGTGGGGGTAAAGTCAGCAGCAGCCGAAGAGCCCGTCCATAGCATCTGGCAGCCGCTTCAGGGTTCCCAGCTCGAAATAATTCTGTGCCCCTTGCACGTTCTTCCCTGGCCAAGGCCTCCTTCTCACTGGCCTCCAGCTCCCAGGAGTCCCTGCCCTGAGTGAAGGAGGCCAGTGTGAGCCTGAAAGGAGGTCCAGAGTGTTCAGAGAGCTGAAGCTCTGCCTCCTCACCTTGACACATGGACTCCAAGCATTTCTCTATGAGTTCCCCCCAAGTCCCCTCCCTCCATGGGCCTAACCCCATAGTTAGCTCGGTCCATCCCTCTGGCAGGCCTGACGCAAAAGGAAACCCAAACGCCAGTACCCGGCAGCAGGAGCCCAGCTTGGGTTTGTCCAAGCCATGGCCACGGATTATGATCTTTTTAACAAAGCTCCCATCCGGACAGTACCAGAGATCAGAAGCTTGAAGGGGCTCTGGCATCTCACTGGTTGATCCACGAGACTTAGCAGAGTTTCCTTGAAGTCCAGCGGCCAGTTTTTCAGTTCCTTGAGAATTCTCTAGAATTTGGCTGGCTTGATTTGGGCTCACTCTCAGCTCAAGGATTTCAGTAGGAGGATCTGGGGACTGCTGCTTGATCTGGGTAGTTGACTCAAGGTTCTCCTGGGGGTTCTTTTCCCATTGTTGTTGCGGTTGAGAGGTGTCCTTCTCTCCCACTGGATTGACTGGTGGCATCTCCATTTGGCTGCCTGGTCCCTTCCACCGTGGGTGAATCCACCGTGGGTGAACAGTTTTGGTCAGAAAGGGGTGGATCAGTTTCAGGTCAGCACCTAAAAAGAACACCAAAACAATGCTAATGGCAGAATTCTTACTTAGACGTCCTTTTTGTCCTCCCCTGTCCTGGGACCCAGGCCCCCAGTCCTCAGTCTTTTTTTTTTTTTTTCTTCCTCCAAAAATCCCTGTCGGACTAGAGCCTCCGGCCCACCCAAAACTAATCCAGAACTAATGCAGAACTATAAATTCCACAAATCCCTGCGGTTCGGGTAGCCGCCCCAACTACGGACACCCGATCGAGTCAAAAAGTACCTGGGCAGCCGAAACGCCTAGCCTGGTGGCAATATCCGGACCATTCGGATCACCTCTCCTTCCGAAGCTAAGTGCTTCCTGAGTACTGTCCTCAGAGTCTTGCTCCACGGGGAGAAGACAGCCGTGGGCCAGGGGCATCTGGGGACAATAACAGCTAACCCTGAGCCCGCGAGGCTGCGAATCTAATCAAATTCCTGTCAACCAATCCGGCGGAGGGAGAGATCTGGTTAGCCCGCCTTTTGGACGTGACATCATTCCCCCCGCCCCCTCCCTCCCCCCGCCGCAACCGGGAAGCTGTAGGCCTTAGCAACCGAACCTGGCCGAATCAAACCGAGCTGGCGAGGTCCGACTGGTCAGGTCATTGAGACTAAAAGTCTGGAGAAGTCCTGAAATGGGAGACTGGGGCTCAGGAGGGAGAGCGGGGGAATGACGGAGCTAGCGGTGACTGATGGCGGTAGCAATCTTTTTAGGTGAAGACCCCAGGCCCACCCGTGCCCTATGTTCAGGGCTCCCAGCCAGAGCCATCCAACCTACTCCTTAACCCATTCAGTCCAGGGTGCTGCAAGAGAAACCCCCAGGCCTCTTTTTCCTCATTTGCCCCTATGTCCTGGGATAGGGATTCCCTGGGATCACCTGAAGCTTCTTACCTGTTCCCTCATACTCATCACTGCCTTTCAAGTCTTCTTCCTGAAGAAATCTTAGTCCTTTTCAAACTTTGATGTGCATACATATCATTTGGGGAAACTTAAATCTCAGGTTTGGATTTAGGAAGTCTGGGTTGGGCCCTACATTCTGCATTTTTCTTTTTTTCTTTTTCTTTTTTTAAATTTACATCCAAGTTAGTTAGCATATTGTACAATAATGGTTTCAGGAGTAGATTCCAGTGATTCATCCCTTATGTATAACAACCAGTGCTCATCCCAACAAGGGTCTTCTTTAATGCCCCTTACCCGTTTAGCCCATCACCTCACCCACAACTCCTCCAGCAACCCTCAGTTTGTTCTCTATAGGTAAGAGTCTCTTATGTTTGGGGTGCCTGGGTGGCTCAGTCAGTTAAGCATCTGACTTTGGCTTAGGTCATGATCTCATGGTTTGTGAGTTCGAGCCCCGTGTCAGGCTCTGTGCTGACAGCCCAGAGCTTGGAACCTGCTTTGGATTCTGTGTCTCCCTCTATCTCTGTCCCTCCACTGCTTGCACTCTGTCTTGCTGTCTCTCAAAAATAAATAAAAACATTAAAAAAAATTTTTTTAAGTCTCTTATGTTTTGTCCCCCTCCCTGTTTTTATATTATTTTTGCTTCCCTTCCCTTATGTTCATCTGTTTTGTATCTTAAAGTCCTCATATGAGTGAAGTCATATATTTGTCTTTCTCTGACTAATTTCGCTTAGCATTATACCCTCAAGTTCCATCCACGTTGTTGCAAATGGCAAGATTTCATCCTTTTTGATTGCCGAGTAATACTCCATTGTATATGTATACCACATCTTCTTTATCCCTTCATCTGTCCATGGACATTTGGGCTCTTCCCATACTTTGGCTACTGTCGGTAGCGCTGCTATAAACATTGGGGTGCATGTGCCCCTTTGAAACAGCACATCTGTGTCCCTTGGATAAATACCTAGTAGTGCAATTGCTGGGTTGTAGGGTAGTTCTATTTTTAATTTTTTGAGGACTCTCCATACTGTTTTCCAGAGTGGATTCACCAGTTTGCACCAGCAGTGCAAAAAAAGATCCTCTTTCTCTGCATCCTCACCAATATCTGTTGTTGCTTGAGTTAATTTTAGCTATTCTGACTGGTGTGAGGTGGTATCTCATTGTGGTTTTGATTTGTATTTCCCTGATGATGAGTGATGTTGAACATTTTTTCACGTGTCTGTTTAGCCATTTGGATGTCTTCTTTGGAAAAGTGTCTATTCATGTCTTTTGCCCATTTCTTCACTGGGTTATTTGTTTTTTGGGTGTTCAGTTTGATAAGTTCTTTATAGATTTTGGATACTAACCCTTTATTTGATAAGTCATTTGCAAATATCTTCTCCCCTTCTGCCGGTTGCCTTTTAGTTTTGCTGATTGTTTCCTTCACTGTGCAGAAGATTTTTATGTTGATGAGGTCCCAATAGTTCATTTTTGCTTTTGTTTCCCTTTCCTCCAGAGACATGTCAAGTAAGAAGTTGCTGTGGCCGAGGTCAAAGAGGTTTTTGCCTGCTTTCTCCTCTAGGATTTTGATGGCTTCCTGTCTTAACATTTAGGGCTTTCATCCATTTTGAGCTTATTTTTGTGTATGGTGTAAGAAAGTGGTCCAGGTTCATTTTTCCGCATGTTGCTGTCCAGTTTTCCCAACATCATTTGCTGAAGAGACTGTCTTTATTCCACTGGATATTCTTTCCTGCTTTGTCAAAGATTAGTTGGTCATATGTTTATTGGTCCATTTCTGGGTTTTCTATTCTGTTCCATTGATCTAAGTGTCTGTTTTTGTGCCAGTCTTGATGTTTACATACTGTCTTGATGATTACAGCTTTTTAACACATCTTGAAGCCCAGGATTGTGATGCCTTCTGCTTTGGTTTTCTTTTTCAGGATGGCTTTGGCTATTTGGGGTCTTTTCTGGTGCCATACAAATTTTAGGATTGTTTGTTCTAGTTCTGTGAAGAGTGATGATGTTATTTTGATAGGGTTTTTAATTTTTTTAAATGTTTATTTATTTTTGAGAGAGACAGAGACAGAGCATGAGCAGGGAAGGGCAACGAGAGAGGGAGACAGAATCTGAAGCAGGCTTCAGGATCTGAGCTGTCAGCACAGAGCCCGACGCAGGCCTGAACCCACGACCTGAGCCGAAGTCGGTCACTTAACCAACTGAGCCACCCAGGCACCCCTACATTCAGCATTTCTAACAAGCTCTTGAATGGTGATGCTGCTGGTCCATGAACCACACTTTGAATGATATGATTCAAGAATAACCTCATCCCATTCTCCACCCTTGCTCTGTGCCCCTTCAGTTGGTCCTGTATTTTGTATATAGAACTAGCATAACCTGTTCCATTGGGCGTGTCACTGGATGGAAAACTGGTCCTCTTCCTCCTCCTAATAAAAGAAGTAGGTCCCACACAAAAGTGTGATTCAGCCTTGCTTGACCAGCTCCCAGCACTGGCTGGGCCACCACAGCTCTTCAGAGAAGGAGAATCCCATTCTCAGTACTTCACTTTGGCTCCTTCTTCACTTTACTCTCTAACAACCTACCATTGTGTCCCAGACTACAAAGACCATGCCAGGACAGCCAGGAGGGGAGGTAGTTTCCTCATTAGGCACAGAATTGTGTCAGAACAGTCCTCTCCATTTTGTGTTGAGACTTAGGTCATTAACCTAGACTTTTTCTCAAGTTTTACTTCTGGGTTCTGGGTCAGAATAACCTTAGTCCACTGCTATCTTTTCCCCTATGGCTAAATAGTCTGATTCTTGTAATCCCAGGCTCCCTTGTAAGCCCAGGCTCCTATTGAAAATTAATCCACATTTTCTCCCTCTCTCCTTCCCCCTTTCCATTTCTAGGGTTTTTTGAAAAGGCAGGAAGTCTAGAATGAGTCGCAAAAGTTTGATTACACCCTAATCCACGGACAAAGTTTGCTAATTTGTGTTGTATGCCTTAACTGAGAGGGCCACTCTGATGACCCTTCAAAGATCAGCTTCTCTCAGTGAAAAGAAACTGTATTCTGCTACAAATGTATTGCTTTGTAATGTTCTCTTATTGTTTTGTGTGTGTATGTTTCAGTTCCAACAGACTCCAGAGGGCAGAGGCCTTGTCTCTATATTTTTGTGTTTCCCCTTCCTTCCTTCCTTCCTTCCTTCCTTCCTTCCTTCCTTCCTTCCTTCCTTCCTTCCTCCTTCAACAAATGCTTATTGAGCACATGCTATGTTCCAGGCAGCATGCTAGGAATTGAGGGTACATAGATGAATGAGATAGACACAGTCTCTGCTCTCATGGAACTTCTAGTCCGTCAAGAAAATAGTAATTACAGTAGCACGGAGAAGTGTGAGATGCTATGAGAGTGGATGAAGGATTAGGAGATATTCCTTAGGGATGAGACATTCTTACTGCCATTCAAAGAATGAGTTAGAACTACCTCTCAGTTCTATAGAACCCATATTGAAAACCACTGAATTAAGTGGTTGACTTTGTCTCTTCAGGTGATCCCCTGTCACCATTGTGACTATAAAAACAAATACAAGCATAGGCACATAAACTAAAGAAAGTAATCCAAATAATCCAAAATGAAAATATTTTTGTATATTTTTAAATTTTTATTTATTTTTTATTAAAAATTTTTTAATGTTTATTTTTTTAGAGAGAGAGACAGAGGGTGAGCAGGGGAAGGGCAGAGAGAGAGGGAGACACAGAATCCAAAGCAGGAGCTGTCAGCACAGAGCCAGACATGGGGCTCAAACCTACAAACTATGAGATCATGACCTGAGCCAAAGTGGGACACTTAACTGACTGAGCCACCCAGGTGTCCCGAAAATATTTTTTTAAATAAATAAAATTTGAATTTCATCAAAATGAAAACACATTTAAATTTTATGTAAGAAGACTCGGAATTCTCAGAGGAGGAATCCATGGATCTTTAGGTTTCCCCGGTCTCAGCTTGAGAAACAGAGGAGTAGGAAGGGACAAAGATGTGAAGACTCAGAAATGGGGAAAAGCATAGGTTCTTCCCCAAAGTGTTGCTGCATGAATGTTAACTGACTCACTGCTTGCTCTCTCCTGGTTCCCTGCCCCTTGAGCCTCATCATGCGGGGGCTCCGCTCTCTAGGGATAGTCACTAAGGAATGGGGAAGAAGTGGGGAAACACGCTAGGAGGATTATATCCCCAGGCCTGACTAGAGAACATGGGATCTGAGTCTGAGGAGGACACAAAGAGGATGACAAGTGAAAATTTGCTTACCTGTTGGGGTAGAGGCTTGGACTGAAGAGTGAGGAAGGAACACTATTTCTCATCTTTCTCTTTCCCCTAAAGATTTGAGAATGAACTGGAAGAAGAGCAGCCTTGAGGGAAAGAGATGAAAAGGAACTTTCTTCTCCAAGTGACTAGATTCAATCCCAACCTCCCACTACAAGTGTCTCCTGCTCTCCCTCTTCTTTTGGTGTTTCAGGGACTAACCTCACAGCACCAAATTGTATGGGTGCTTTGGAACATGACTTACCTTGTGTCTAAGACATTTCTCCTGTCTCAGGTGAAAGGGATGGGAGGGAGTAGCACACAGGAACCTCTGGAAAGGAAATGAGATCATAGGAGACTCTGTGTTAAGAAAGTCAGAGAGGGGCGCCTGGGTGGCGCAGTCGTTTAAGCGTCCGACTTCAGCCAGGTCACGATCTCGCGGTCCGTGAGTTCGAGCCCCGCGTCAGGCTCTGGGCTGATGGCTCGGAGCCTGTTTCCGATTCTGTGTCTCCCTCTCTCTCTGCCCCTCCCCCGTTCATGCTCTGTCTCTCTCTGTCCCAAAAATAAATAAACGTTGAAAAAAAAATTTAAAAAAAAAAGAAAGTCAGAGAGACATCTTGGGAGAATGGAAGGACTTGGGGTGGAGGTGGGGTCACTGCTTTTGCAATCTGTGATTATAGACAATAGACCCTATTCTGGAATAATTCTTCCTTCATCCAAGTCATTATAAAGGACATTTAATGCCTTGTTGAAGATCATTCTGAGGGAAATCTCCACATATGACAAGTTTGTGAGGATTTACCTGTAAATAATTGTTTTTAAACCCCACCTGGTGTCATTTCTGTCCTGTCTTTCTTTTTTCTTCTTTCTTTTTTCTGAGTCATCTCTTTTCAAGGTAACTCAGAGTATCTGGCCATATTCTGGTGCTCTCCTTGCCCTATCTTATAAGGGCATTTGTGTGTGTGTGTGTGTGTGTGTGTGTGTGTGTGTGTGTGTGTGTGTGTTTTAATTGAAGGATAGTTGACACACAATGTTACATTAGTTTCAGGTGTACAATGTAATGACTGGACAAGTCTATATGTTATGCCACGCTCAACCACAAGTGTAGAGCCCGTTTGTCACTATACAGTATTATCATAAAAGCATTGACCGTATTCCCTATGTTGAACTTTTAATCCCTGTGACTTATTCATTCCACAACTAGGAGCCTATATTCCCTGTCCTTCATACACTTTGCCCATCTCCTTGCCTTCCTCCCCTCTGGCAGCCATCAGTTTGTCCTCTGTATTTATGGGTCTGTTTCTGCTCCACGGGGGCGCTGTTTTGCCGTCATCAAAGATCTAACCTGATGGCAGAAGCTGAGAGAAGAGGTTCAGGAACTGGTGCAAGATAATTTGTGAGCTGGTGGTTGTTCCTTGTTGTCTCCATACACACAAAGCATATGGCACCTGCCCTCTAAATGGGTGAAGTAAGATTCTTATTCATTCAATAATCTTTACTGAGTACTCAGAACTTGTCAATGGAACACAGAGAGAAATATAGAGAGATCCCCACCAGCAGTCTAATAGGGTAAGGTCATAGTTAACAAAAGCTCCAGAGGCAAGCATACAACTGATAAGTGGCAGGGAGGTTATTTCCAACTGGGGGGTGATCTGAAAAGGAGTCCAGAGGGTTGAGTCATGGAGGATGGACATGATTTTGACCTGCAGAGATTGCAGGAGTTTGTTTATTGCAGGTGAAGGAAGCAATACAAGTCAGGAGAGATAAGGAAATGAAAGCCACTTTACATCCAGTATTATTCATCTCTGGCTTGTCAATCTCAGCTTTCTCAGAGATCTCAATATCCCATGCAGGCTGCCCTGTCACCAGGCATCAAGCTGGTTGGAATTTTTTATACCCTCACATTCCCCTGCATTCCATACTCACCACATGGCACCATATGCTGCAGTTACTCTCTGCGATTTATCATCAGCATGAGAGACAAAAATTCTAGCTTTCCAAAGGCTAAATAAATTTCCCCTTCTGTTTAGCTTTGGTGGTTTCTGTGGTTTTAGTTCTGCTGGGATTTATGTCAAAATTGTTCCTCCCTCCTCTGCTCCCAAAGCATTTTAGGGTTGTATTATAGGCAGGGTTTTCAGGCAGGATGAAGCAGTGAAAGGCAGACTTTTCCACAGTGAAATGTTTAATGATAAGAGCTGCTCTTCACCGAATCTTGGCCATGCATTATGACCACAATACCAGGCACAGGGCTGTTTTTTATTTATTTTTTAATGTTTATTTATTTTTGAGAGAGAGAGCATGGGAGGGGCAGAGAGAGAGGGGGAGAGAAGGATCTGAAGCAGGCTCCTTGCTGACAACGGTGAGCCCATTATGGAGCTTGAACTTATAAACCATGAGATCATGACCTGAGCTGAAGTACGACAGTTAATCGACTGAGGCCCCTTGTGCTGTTTTTAATCATGATGAGGAGAAGCTTCCTTGTAGAGGTGATATTTGTGCAAAGACATGAATGAGCAAGGGAGCAGGCGTGCAGATAACTGGAGGAAGAGTGTCCAGGAAGACAAAAACAGGAGTGCAAAGGCCTTAGGCAGAAAGGAATTGGATTTTTATGTTAAATTCCTAGCGGCTCAGAGACCAGCAAGGAGGCCAGAGTGGGTGAAGCAGAGTAAACAAGGCAAAGGGTGGGAGGGGATGAAGTCAAGGAGGTGGGGAAGAAACAAGGTCTGGTAGGCTTCATAGGCCAACATATTTTGGATCTTATTCTAAGTGTATATATGGTAGCCACCAGAAGGTTTGAGCAAGGTGAGTGATAGCATCTGGTAATTTACAAGATCACTCTGGTGCTCGCTTGGGCAAGATGTATAATAAAAGATCACTTTGATTTCTTTTTTTTTTTTAATTTTTTCTCTTTTAACGTTTATTTATTTTTGAGACAGAGAGAGGCAGAGCATGAACAGAGGAGGGGCAGAGAGAGAGGGAGACACAGAATCTGAAACAGGCTCCAGGCTCCGAGCTGTCAGCACAGAGCCCGACGCGGGGCTTGAACTCACGGTCCGTGAGATCTGACCTGAGCCGAAGTCGAACCTTAACTGACGGAGCCACCCAGGCGCCCCAAGATCACTTTGATTTCTGCATGGAGAATGGACTGTATCAGTCAAAAATGGAAGCAGAAAATCCAGTTAAGGGGTTAGTCAAGGGACAATGGTAGCTGTGGGAGCTTGGATTAGGCAGAGGATCAAGGGAAGGGTCCTGAAGCCCTCTAATATGTAGGTGTCTGGAAGAGGAGTAGGAGCTGTCAATGAAGACAAAAGGAGCAGCAAATAAGGAATTAGGGAATACAATACTTTTTTTTAGTTGGATCCAGAAAGAATATTAAAGTGAAGAAAGCATTTCAAGGAGGAAGAAGTGTTCGACTGTGTCACATATTGCTGATGGTCTAGTTCAGCATTTCTCAATCTCGACACAGGTATATTACAAAGTAATTTAATGACCATCATGCAGCTTAAGAAATAAAATCTCCCTGGGGCACCTGGGTGGCTCAGTTGGTTGAGAGTCCGACTTCAGCTCAGGTCATGATCTCATGGTCTGTGAGTTCGAGTCCCGCGTCGAGCCTCAGCAGGCCTGGAGCCTGCTTCAGATTCTGTGTCTCCCTCTCTCTCTGTCCCTCCCCTGCTCATGCTCTGTCTCTCTCTGTCTCAAAAATAAATAAAAACATTAAAAAAGATTTTGAGAAATAAAATCTCCCTGCCATTGTTAAAGTTCCCTGTGTGTCCCTCTCCAATTGGATTTCCTCTCCTGCCAAGGGGTATCTACTATTCTGAATGTTGTGCTTTCACTGCATAGGTAAATAGAAAATGAGAGGTTTGTTTTTTTTTCTTCTCAAACGTGAGCTGTATTATTACAGCATCTTTGTATGATGATGGGAATGTTTCAGTAAAGAGGGGGAAACTGATTATGTAGGAGAGGTAGGAGATAATTTTAAGAGTCTCATTTCTGAAAGGTGGGAAGGGACAGGACCCCAGTGTACAGATGGGGTGGCGACTGGGAGCAGGTCAGCTTCTCTGCAGTAACAAGAAGGCAATAAATACAGCTGAAAACCAAATGAACTAGTAGATTTGAGGGTGGAACCAGGGGGAAGTTCTCTTCTGAAATTTTCTGTTTTCTCACTGAATAGGAAGGAAGGTTGTCATCTTGTGAAATTGCAGTCTCAGACTTGGGGGATGTGAACAGCTTGGGGCAATGTGAGCTTGCAGGCCATACTGAGGGCTGATAGGAAGTGAGACCAGACCAGTCAATATGACTGTGTATTTTCCCCCAGACATATTCAGCTGTTGGTGGCAGGTGCGGAGCAGGCAGAATTGGATTTAACCAGGACTAAAATGTGTCTGAATGAGAGGGGCCAGGAATAAAAGGGCAAGGGCTGAGAGGTGATGACAGTATTGAACCGTGAGATCTATACTGGGTAATGAGGGAAGCGAAAAATTGAGGGGAACAAATATGAAAGAAGAGTGAGAGAGTCAATGGATGGAAGGTCTGGGTGGGATTGAAGAACTTTTGGAATGAGGTACTGAATGGAAGAAGGGGTGACATGCAAAGACTGAACAGATTTGGGAGGGGTGGCAGTTATTGATGGTAACCCAGCTGGAGGTAGGACACAGAGAGAAGAGTGGCTAAGGAGTGGGGGAAAACCTTGGTGGAAGTGATGAAGCCCAGGAATTGATCAGGGTGCTGGATGGTTATTTACAGGGCTATTCAAGCCCCCCCCCCCAAAGTAATGACATGACAGACGTGGTGGTAAAGAGGAAGGAAGGCAGTAACCTATGTACTGAATCTTCAATGAACGAGGGGGAATGATGACCCAGAATCAAATGATTGGGGGAATCAGACCTCCCAAGTAGATGTTAGAAGGGTCCAGAGCCTCTCCTAGAGGATGGGATCTCTGTCTGTAGTGGTGCAAGAATCAAGAGCACCACACAGGGAAGGAATTCAGGTAAACTGGGAGGGAAATCAAATTGGAATACACTTCAGGGAGGAATCTGGGTGAAGAGATCTGGAGGAAGCCATTGTCATTCATTTCTTCCTCTGCCTAATTCTTTTCCATTCAATTGAGTTCAAAGAGTGGTACAAGAGGTTTTATCTGATGAGGATCTGAAAACCAGAGCTAAACCAAATTTGGCTCCTGCCTTCTAGTAGCTCACAAAGTGAGATGTTTACATCAAGACCTCAGGTGGGGGGTGCCTGGGTGGCTCAGTGGGTTAAACCTCTGGCTCTTGGGTTCAGCTCAGGTCATGATCTCACAGTTCTGGGGTTCGAGCCCCGTGTTGGATTAGCACCTGCACAGCCTGCTTGGAATTCTCTCTTCCTGCCCCCACCCCCAATAAGTAAATAAACTTTCACTTATTTTTGTAAGGATTTTTAAAAGGTTTATTTATTTATTTTGAGAGAGAGCGCGCGCGCATGAGCAGGGGAGGAGCAGAGAGCAGGACAGAGGATCTGAAATGGGCTCTGCACTGACAGCAGTGAGCCTGATGTGGGGGTCCAACTCACAAACCATGAGATCATGACCTGAGTCGAAGTCAGATGCTTAACTGACTGAACCACCCAGGTGCCCCTAAGTAAATAAATGTTAAAAAAAAAAAACCCAAAACAGAAACAAACAAAAACAACAACATCTCAGGTTGGAAGACATGGGAAAATGCAGATAAAGTGAACAATGTGTAGGTTTTAGATCTGCATACCTTTCTCTTAAAGAAAGTTGCTCTAGGGGCGCCTGGGTGGCTCAGTCGGTTAAGCGTCCGACTTCAGCTCAGGTCATGATCTCGCGGTTCGTGAGTTCAAGCCCCATGTCAGGCTCTGTGCTGACAGCTCAGAGCCTGGAGCCTGTTTCAGATTCTGTGTCTCCCTCTCTCTCTGACCCTCCCCCATTCATGCTCTCCGTCTCAAAAATAAATAAACGTTAAAAAAAATTAAAAAAAAAAAAAGAAAGTTGCTCTAGTTGAAGCCATAGGCTCCCCCTCCTCCTCTCTTTGTGGTCCCTAAACTTCCTCTGAGCCTATGGTTTGCAATCTTGGCTGCCCTTTGGAATTACCTGGGGATGTCTAAAAAAATATTGATGCCTGAGTCTCACCCTTAGAGACTGTGATTTAATTGGTTCAGGATGTGACCTGGGCTTTGGGATTTTTAAAAGCTCCCAGATGACTCTAATGTATAGCCAGGGGTGAGAATCATTGCTCCAAGGAATGCCTGGAGCTCTGTTTAGAAGTGATTGCTTTAGTCACATCCATAGGAGAGAAATTCCTTCCTGCTTGAGTTGGGGTGAATTGATCTGAGCCATAAAGGATAGGTAAATTTTGGCCAAGTGGAGACGCAAATGTGAAGGGAGAACATCGTGAGCTCAAGCTTAGATGTGGTCTGAAACACATGACAAGCAGCAAACAATTTGGTTTGTAAGAGACAGAGTTTAGAGAAAGAGGGCTGAGATTTGAGAACAGCTGGGCAAAAACCTGGGGGTGGAATGATGAGTAATGCAGTTTGGTCGGAGATTAAGATGAAGAGAGAAAGCTGGATGGTTTTAAATTATGGAAGGGAGTGAAGGCCAGATTACAATTTTATAAATACTTGAGTAAGCAATAGGGAATCTTGAAGGGGTTTTGAGAAGTGGAGTTATAAAAAAAAGCATGTTTAGGGAGGGTAACCTGACAGCAGTGTTGAGGGAGACTTGGAGCTGCGAGAGGTAGGAGAGGTAGGAAGTAGGGAGATCATTTAGAGGAGCTGTTGCAGCAATCCCAGATGAGGTCATTATTCAGACAAGCGCTGGGGAAAAGTTACAGATTCAAAAGATATTGTGACGATAAAATTGATTTAGCTTGACAGCACACCAAAAAGTAAAGGCAGGAGAAAGATGGAGGGAACATTAAGTTTTCAGATAAGGGTGATGGGGAAAATGGTGCCATTGAGAGAGACAGGGAAGCAGGTTTTCAGTAGCATCTCATCATTTTGGTTTGGAACATGCTGAGTTTAGAGGACAAGCAGTATGGTCCACGTGGCCGTATTCCACAGGCACTGGAAGAACGTCTGCATATACATATATAGGTTGGAGAATGTCTCTGACAACTCAGACTGCTGTAACAAAATACCACAAACTGTGAATGGCTTATAAACAACAGGAGTTATTTCTCACAGTACTGGAGGCCGGGAAGTTTAAGATCCAGGTGGTGGCAGATTTGGTGTAAGGTGAGAGCCCCCTCTGGTACATGGAATGCTGTCTTCTCACTGTGTCCTCATGTGGTGGAGCTCTCTGGGGTCTCTTTTTATAAGGGCACTAATCTTTTTTTTTTAACATTTATTTTTGAGAGAGAGAGACAGAGTGTGAGTGGGGGAGGGGCAGAGAGAGAGGGAGACACAGAATCTGAAGCAGGCTCCAGGCTCCACGCTGTCAGCACAGAGCCTGATGTGGGGCCGAACTCATGAACCATGAAATCATGACCTGAGTTGAAGTCGGATGCTCAACCAACTGAGCCACCCAGGCGTCCCAAGGGCATTAATCTTATTCATGAGGGTCTGTCCTCATGACTAATCACTTCCCAAAGGCCCCACCATCACGCTGAGGATTAAATTTCAACTGATCTAATTAATTTGAGGAGAACACGAACATTTGGTCCATGGCAGAAAAACATTTAGTTAGAAATTATCTCTGAATTTGGAGTGGATGGGAAAGTCTCAGAAAAGGGTAAAATCTAGAGATAGACACTTAGGGGAAGGGAGGGAAAAAAAAAAGAGGGAGGGCATGATTTGAAGTATGTACAGAGGTGGGGAGGGGGGAGATAACATGTCCGTAAACTAGGTGAGTGGAGAATCTAGGGACAAGGGACAAACATGGGAGGGTTCAGAAAGGCACTGCATATATACTGTGCAAATGCCATTGATTTTGGTTCCTAGTAATTTCTGGTAACTTTGGTTCTTGGTAACTTCTGGTATTTGAGAGAGCAGTTTCAGTAGAGGAGGGAGTGGAAATATGTTTTAAAGGGTTAAGAAATAGTGGGTATGAAAAAAAGAGAGACACAGACACATCTCTGACAATACTTATATAAGGGAGGGGGGAATGAGTAGGTGGTGAGGAAGTGGAAGCTGCAAATGTGAATTCTTTTTTCAAGATCTTTGGTGAACAAAACACATTAAATCTGAAATGTCCAGAGGGGAACCCATGATTTCCATAGTCCATCTCATCCTTCTCCCATGTCTCCTATCTCGGTGCATGGTTTTCCTTCAGATTCTCAACTCCATGAGGTCGGTGTTCACATCTATTGTCTGGGTAGATGTCTTGCCAGCATCCTGCATGGCGTCTGCATGTTGTATGAATGCACAAATTCAGCATAGAACCCTATCCTGCAGGTGTACAGATGGATACCAAGTCCACTGCTTATGCACCCCTATACCAGAGGCCTCCTGGTTGACCTCAGGGTACCAGTGGGCAACTAGCCCTAGCTGGACTTGAGAGCCTAGTGACCTCTTCTCTGGGGCTCTGCTGTGGTCTGAATATTTGTGCTCCCCACCAAATTCATACGTTGAAATCCTAATGCACAATTTGATGGTATTAGGAGGTGGGGGTCTTTGGGAGGTGCTTAAGGTCATGAAGGTGGAACTCTCATGAATGGGATTAGTGCTTTTGTAAAAAAGACCCTATAGAGCTCCCTTGCCCCTGCCACCATGTAAGGATACAATGAGAGGTCTGTAACTCAGAAGAGGTCCCTCACCCAACTATACTGGCAGCCTGCTGTCAGACTTCCAGCCTTCAGAACTGTGAAAAATAAATTTCTGTTACTTATAAGTCACCGAGTCAATAGCATTTTTGTTCTAGCAGCCTGTGTGGACTGCGATGGCCTCCCATAGCACTCTGCTCCCTTTGCCTTGCCCATGCAGGTACAACATACCATGCAGGGCTCTAATCCAAGTTGTTTACCACCCTCCAGCCTGAAGGCAGGAACAGCTGTAAGCAGTTGGCATCTTTTCCCTGTCACCCTATTAGAATAGTCTGTCCTTTTCTCCCGATTTCCTGGAGTTCTGGGATAGATACTTGGGTCTACTTGTAAATTCCCTCTCTTCAAAGCCCTAAGCCCAGTCTAATAGAAAGTGAAAAATGTGTGCTGGGGGAAAGAAATCCCCACCAAGAATGGACCCCATACCAGATTTCCCTGGTAGGATTCCTAAGGAGCCTCCCCTCCCCCCTCCCATGATTGTGTCTGTCTCTGTGGTGTCTTGGGAATCTGTCTCCTCCCACATTTGTCTCTGTCAGTTTTCTTTTATCTTTCTTTCCCTCGGAAGGGAAGCTAAGAGGAGGTAAAAGAGGGAACCAAAGGAGGAGGGTCTTTGTAAGGCGGCAGTCTTCGGAATTGCGGGTGATAAATCCACTTAGTCTCTTTAATATTCTTTCAGAAATTCACACACACACTCACGCACAAATCAGAACAAGGTAGGGACTGCCGAGGGGAGCGGGGAACGGGGCTGGCTCCTCCTGACGTTGGGAGGTCCTACCCTGGGTTACCTTCTGCCCGGCTGCCCACTGATTGGAATAGGTGGAAGGGAATATTTACAGAGAACGGGGACGTTCGTCATCCCGGGGTGAAAGGTCCTAAACTGGGAACCTCCGAAATCTCATTCCAAAATTACCAAAAGTAGAGGTTCTGGGATTAGCAAGAAAATAGTAAGAGACCTGGGTGGAGAAGACAAAACTGTACCACCAAAAATGAGAGAGCGTGGGGGCGTGACTACCTCGGGGCTAGGTCCCCGCGCCAGGAGAAGGGGAGGAGTGTGTCAGTCTGGGGGCGAGGCCTAGCGCCACAACCCAATCACCGGACGCAATTACCTCGCGGGGAAGGAAAAGAAGGCGGAGCCTGCCGCCCTGGAGGCGGGGTTTTGACAGAGCCAGGGCGGAGCCTATAGAGGAGGCGGGGCTTTGGGGACCGGTCTCCCAGCTGCGAGCGGAGACCCAAGGAGCTCCGCTGGGGTCGCTGCATTTAGAGGCGGCGGGGTACTGGAGTGACTGAGGGCCCGGCATTTGGCGGGGATCCCGGAAAGTGGCATCCCTGGGGGGGGGTGTGGGTTTTTTCGGGGTTCCTGAGGAACTGGATTCGGAGCGTGCCCGCAAGGCGAGAGGTTCCGTGGAGGCAGAGTTTAGGATGTATCGAAATTCGGTGGCCCCAGAGGCAGGTGTGCGGGGCACCCACTGGATCCGCTGCGTGGCTGCAGAACGCGCTTGGGAGGTTGAGGGGCGCGGGGCGGGGCCAGGCCGGGTGCGTCCTTACGGATCCCAGTAGTTCTCATGGTGCTGAGCGGCAATGATGATGACTACGGTGAGGATGGTACAGAGCACCATGGCTGCGATGCCCACCGCTAGGGAGATGAAGGAGAAGTTCCGGGCCTCGCGGGAAGCGATCTCGGCAGACACCATGTCTCCGCGGGCCAAGGCCGTGCGCACCTGCGGGAGACGGGCGGAAGAAAGCTGATCAGAGCTGCTGCTCCCTCTGAGATGCTTCCCAGAACATTCGGCACTCCCTTGGAATAAGAAAAACCGGGTGAGGGCTCCCTTCCCAGATGCCCGCCCTCTCCCCCACTTCCACCTGCACTGCCTTGAAGATGGCGATGATGCCTGTAGGCCAGAAGCAACAGATGGTGGTCAGCACCGCGATGGGCATGTAGTCGTGCGGCGGGCGCCTCGGCTCTAGCAGGGCCAGCCCTGGGGCCTGGGGCGGCGGGGGGAGCGTGGAGGTTACTCCCGTCCCCCCCGGGGTCCCGCCTGTATAGGGCTGTGTAGAGAAGGTTGGGGGGAGAGAATGTCATTCCCATCGTCTCTGAGCCCACCAACATTCTGTGTCTGGCACGATGGTTTTTAAAGCACAATTCTTGCACGTTGCTTCTCAGAGAAACTTATCATCCACGACCCTTCCAGGACACCCATAAATTCCACTAGGTTCTTCTCTCTTCACTGCTGTCATTAACCCTATATTCTTGGTGATCTCCACACTCCCTCTCCCAAGGTATGGCCGCACCAGGGCTGCCCTGGCCTCACTTCAGGCCTCGTTTCTTCTCTCCAAATATCTGCCTGGCCTTCCCTATTCAGTCAGTTCCAGGTTTACTCTCCCTCATCCTCCTCCATGGTTCCCAGGTTTCGTTTCTTCTCCCCCTCTCTCCAGGCTGTTTCCTTCTTTCAAACCTCCTCTGGACTTCTAGCTCCCTTCCCCTTCTCTGACCCCAAATGACAACCAGACCCTTCAACCCCCCGACCCCCATTCCCAAGCCTTTCCTAGTCCCTCCTCTCTCTAGGCCTTGTCCTAGGAACGCCGCCTGGTCCCAGGCCCTGTTTCTCTATCTCACTAGCCCCCTGTGTGTCCCCACCCCTTCCTCCCAGGCCCCATCCGCCCTGTACTCACCGTGCCCACTGGGTAGACCGGCACGTAGGCAGTGCAAGGCTGCAGCTGTAAGGGGTAGCCGGGGGCTACATAGCCCCCCAGTGGCAGCGTGCCTACCGCCCCCGTGTGCGTGGGCACTACGAAGCCCGGAGCCTGGGCCGTATGGGAGGGCGCCGGCGGGGGTGGGGCGGCGGCGGCCGGCGGCGGCGGGGGCAGTGGGCCCTCGAAGCGAGTCTCCTGCAGGTAAGGGTCGGGTGGCATGCGGGGCAAGGTAGCGCAGCCGGGTGGGGGCGCCCCGGCGGCCGGGCCAGGTGGAGCGTGGTGTGGCGGTCGCGGCAGGGTGGCGGAGGATGAGGGACCGCGCTGACCAGTGGCCACGGAAGAAGCCAGGCCGCCTGCCCCCAAGCGCGGGAGGGTGGCGGTCCCGGACTGGTGGTAGTGGTGGTGGTGGTGATGGTGAGAGGAAGGGGCTGCCTGTGGGGGTGGGGCAGGGGGCTCGGCCGGGGGCTGGGGGGCATTATAGGGTGGTGGAGAGGTGTGAGGGACTGAGTCTGAGAGGCCTGGGGGCAGTGAGCACAGGAGAGGGTATGGGGAGAGAGGCAAGACAGGCAGAGAAGAGATAAGGGGGTAGGGGGAGACACAGGGCCAGGGATGGAGAAAGATAATGGGAGAGACAGAGGAGATGGGTGAGAAGCCATCTCTTGGTCTTAGGGGCAGGAAAGGGGTTGTATCTAAGCCATCTGCCCACCCCCCTTGTTTCTTTCAATCTAGTTTTGAAGTGGAAACCCTCCTCTGCTCATCTCCCCCTTCAGCAACGGTGCCCACAGCTTTCATCTGCACACCCAAGCTATGGCTGCCTTGGGCTTGCCCATCTGAGCTAGTCCTGTGTGTGCACGTGTGTAGACATGCAACACTGTGTTAACATGTGCTCAATTCAACAGTTGTATAAACACATGAAGGATGACATATTCCACTCTGTCTTCTTGCACTGAGGATGGGTGCCCTAGCCTCTCTGGGAATCTCAGCACCTCATTTAGGGCAGATGAACAAGGGTCTTCTGGATTCTACTCCCCTGACAACCTCTATCTCATCATGTTTTTATTATTTCCCAACTGAATGTCTCCATGTGAGCCAGTGTCATCTGTCCATCTGTCACTCCCAATGATGCTATCCCTGCAGTACCTGGCTGATGCTAAGCCACTCTTGTACTTCCTTCACCCTTTCAACCTGTCCCCTTTCCATGTTGTTGGCAAGGGGACAAGGCTGAGATTGGAAGGAGAGGAAGGAGGGGAATACAGAAAGAGAAGGGGATGGGGGGGTTGAGAGCTGGACCGAAATGAAATGAAATAGAATCACCCCCCCCCCCCAACGGAGGGGTGAGGGAGGGGGTTGGGGCCAAGGATGGGGGGAGAGTCTGGAGATGGTGGAAAGGGCAGGAGGTTTTGTTGTTGTTTTTTACCTGACTTTTCCGATGACATGCCTGTGGTGTCGCTGGGACAGGGTGTCTGCAGCGGGAGTCGGGGTCCCTGGCTGGCGTCAGAGTCTTGGTGTGCGGATTGCGCAGCCGGTGGCGGCGGCAGCACAGAGATGGAGAGATGAAGACAGCGGCGGGGGGCGGAGGGAGAGCCGGGAAGTGGGGGGGAGCTTAAAGGGGCCGAGGAGAGGGAGGGGGAGAGTTTCCGAGGTACCCTCACTAGGTCTCTCCTCCTCTCACCCTGGCATTCAGGCCCCCAGTTTGGGCTCCCTTGGAGTTGTCATGGAAACAGGGAGGCGAGCAAGACCAGGCAAGGCGGGTGGGACTAAGGGAAGGAGGGAGTGGGGGGGGGGGAGGGGGGAGAACTCTCTAGAGTCTTCCCCTCCAAGACTGGCTACAGTGATTATACTGTGGGAGGAAGTGAGCAGGTGCTCGGTGGATTCAATACCCCAGTCCCCACCGGATCTGGTTCACCCTAGTCAGATGTCCCCCTCCTCAGCTTCCCTCAGAGTCCCTGCAAGTTCTCAGGACCTTCTCCCCAATGCTTGGCCTTAGCTGCCCCCACTTTAAGAAAGATAACTGCGTGAGAGAGAACTGCAGAGTTGAGACCCGCGATGACCTGAAAGAGTTCCCAGGGTTATGGTCTGGGTGAATTGCAGGTAAAATGGGGGGTTGGGTCTAGAGTATTTCCAGGGGAGTTGGACCTGCGGTTAGGGGGGGTGGGGGTGGGAGAAGGACAGAGAGTAAGTTTGGGGGATAATATATGCTCTTTCCACACTTGATTATCGGGCTTCTTAGAGTTCCTGGGCCCCTCAGTGTTCAGATCCATTTTTTAAAATCCCACCCATCCACCCACCACCTCTGCCAAGACGCAACGCCACCTCCTGAGTCGACGGGAGTGCGAGGTTCAGGGCACAGCAGTAATTGCAGTCTTTTATTTGTTCATTGTATCTTGGGGGCACGTATATGGGGAGGGGAGGTGAAGACAGGCCGTCTACCGAGACTTACAGGAGTTGGGCTTTTTGCAAAAACGCAGTCGGGGACCCTCCCCTACCTCCACCTTCAGATTAGTACTGCCCAACCCCCACCCGAGGCAGTCGCCCTCCCGGGCTGTGTCCTCGCCCTCGCGTCCAAGTGGAGCCTACAGAGCTCCAGACATTTAGGTCACAGCCCCAAGCTGGTTGTTCCAGTTTCCAAGGCGTTTGCCTGAGCCCCCGACCCCCCACTGCCACCCCATCCTCACACTACACAACTCGGGGCACAGATTGGTTTTATTGAGAGACTTTAGACCGGCAAAGACCTTGTGAACAGGAGGGATTCAGACAAGCTTCGAAATCCTTTTCTCAACGGAAGCGTCTTTCAATGCTAAGCAAAAGCCCACCTAGGTATCGGGTAGGGATCAAGGCGGAGTTGCGGGACGTCTGGAGCTCGGAAGTCTGGAAGGGGTTCGAAGGTCTGAGTCGGGAGCCGCACACAGGAACTCCCGGCTAAGGGCCGATTGTGGGGGTCTCTCAAGTTGAAAGACTGGTGGAAACCACGCACGCGTGAGTCAGCGCTGCCCCAGGGGCCCTCCGCCCCTTGGAGGTGGGTCGTGTACCAGGAGTGGAGTAGAGTAGGCCAGGAGAAACTGGGCCAGGCTGCACTTTTAGCTCGAGGGGCCTCGAGGACTCTTCGCGTCTCTGGAGACAAGGGCACTACACCCACTTCATAATGAAGAGTTGTAAGACGCTGACCTGGGGCCTGCCGGCAGGCGGGTGGGGATGGGGAGGGGTCCGCTTGGGCTGGCTTCAGCCCTGATCCGGTGGCCTGAGACGAAATGCGGAGGACTGCCTTTCCGCAGCGCCCTCCCACCTCCCGCGGGGGCAGGGGAACTTCACGTTCCGCAGCGGAGCCGGACGCCTGAATTGGGAAGTGGGGCGAATCGAGACCAGGAATTCGGACCCTGGTGTCGCTGGTGCCTGGCAGGGCCAGAACTGGCCTTCTCATGATTCCCAGGATTTGTTTGATGCTTCTTCCTCTCCCCACCAGTCTAAAATGGATCGCTCTGTCTTTTTCCTCCCCCCGCTCGCGGAGTGCAGTGGAATGTTCCATTGCCCCTCCAGTCCTGGGCCTGCGTTACAGGGGACGCGGGCACGGTTGCCAGGGAAAGCCCCGGACGTGACGGCGAAGCGCGACCCCTAGCAGCCTCCCCTCTCCCATCCGTCATTCCCCTGCGCGAGCTCTCTTTACACCCTTCCCCTCCCCCCACCTTGCGGGTTCCAGTCTAGGGAGAAGTAAACAGCTGGCGGAGCCAGGCTCACGGACCTAGGCCAGGTGGGAGCTTGCATTCTCCAGAAGCCTGCGCTGCTGCTCGGGGGTCTTTCTTGCAAAACCCAGGGTCGTGCATGGCTGGGATGGTGCATTAAGAAGATCCTCGGCCTAGGGACCGAGTCCCCGTAGAGTTGGGGGCGGGGCTTCGGGTGCGCGTCCGTGCGTCAATGTGTAGGGGTGTGTGTTTCCCCACAACCTTGAAGTAAGTTAAAAGTAGGCTGTTTTGTGACCTGAACCTAGTGTGAGCACGGGCGGGGAGGGGGATCTTGATGCCAGGCGTCTGCTTCGAGGGGAGGGTGTGTTGTCATCTCTCTCACAGGCCCTCATCGCCCCCTTCTCAGGCGGGAGCATGCTGGGGCTCAGGGGGCTGCGGCTGCCCCCGGCGGGGATCCTGCTCCTGTTGCCGTTCCTGCCGCTGCTGCTGCTGCCCGCAGCCCCCGCGCCCCATCGCGCTCCCTACAAGCCGGTCATCGTGGTGCACGGGCTCTTTGACAGCTCGTACAGCTTCCGCCACCTGCTGGAATATATCAACGAGGTCTGGTAGGGGACACCCTGTTGTGGGGCGTTGGAGGCGTCTGTAGTGGCTGGGGAAAGAGAATGGGGAACCTAAAGTTGCCATTCTGGGCCTGCTCAGTTCCTGGAGGAGCTGGTGCTGGCGTTGGGAGATCGGGGGATGAGATCCCTGGTTCTAGCAGGGCACAATTAGGCATGTGGACACTGCCCAGGGGGGCGGTGTGGAGGGGCTTTACAGTCCATCCCCTGTTGCAGCATTGCCCCCTTCCCACAGACACACCCCGGGACTGTGGTGACAGTGCTCGATCTCTTCGATGGGAGAGAGAGCTTGCGACCCTTGTGGGAACAGGTGCAAGGGTTCGGAGAGGCTGTGGCCCCCATCATGGCAAAGGCCCCTCAAGGGGTGCATCTCATCTGCTACTCGCAGGGTAGGCGCTTTCCCCCTCCCAACTCCTAAGCCCTCTCTGAGGCTTGATCTTTATCTGAGGGACACATTCTAGTGTCCCCTTTTCTGAACCACATTCTTCCAGCCCTGGTACCTGAGCCCTACTTTTCTGACTTCCTTCAGCACTTGGGTCTTATCTCTGTGTCCTGAGTGGGAGGGAGGCTCCCTGCACTGCTGTCCCCTTTTGCCATTACCCATGGTTCTTGGAAATAAGGGATAATGGGGAAGTAAAAAACACCCTACAGTTAGAGTCAGAAGACCCAGAATCTAATCTGGCTCTGTCACTTACATGATGTATATAGCCTTTTGCCACAGGGTGTGCCTGTTTTCTCTGGGCCTCAGTCTCCTTATGTACATTGTGGTGGGTGGAGGGGGGTGCCTAGTGGAGAGGCTGTTGGCCTGGCTGTCCCTGAGTCCCTGTCCAATGTGGTGTTCTGCCTCCAGGGGGCCTGGTGTGCCGGGCACTGCTCTCTGTCATGGATGAGCACAATGTGGATTCTTTCATCTCTCTCTCCTCTCCACAAATGGGACAGTATGGAGGTGAGCGGGGATCGTAAGGTCAAAGGGGGCCCCGAGTTTTGAGGACACAAAGGTTTGGGGCCACTTGATACTGCTGTTCTCTTGCCAGATACAGACTATTTGAAGTGGCTCTTCCCTACCTCCATGAGGTCTAACCTCTATCGGATCTGCTATAGCCCCTGGGGCCAGGAATTCTCCATCTGCAACTACTGGCACGGTGAGTAGGGGATGCCAAACAGGACTCCATGAGAGGGCACCCTGGAGGGTAGGGCCGGCTGCTCCCACCTGTACCATAACCAACAGCAGTGATGATGAAGATAACTTCATGTAATGAGCACTTACTGTGTGAACAGTCGCTGTTCAGAATGCTTTATGTGTGTTACCTTATCACCTCAGAGTATAGTCTGGTGCAGAGATCACAAGCCAGATAGTACATATTTTTGGTTTTGCAGGCCATATGGTCTCTGTCGCAAATACAATTCTGCCACAGTAGTTTGAAAGCAACCATACACCATATGTAAATGCATGTATCTGTGTTCCAAAAAACTTTATTTATACAGGTAAGCAGTGGGCTGGGTTTGGCCCATGGTCCATAGTTTGCAAACACCTAGTGTAGTTTTTAAGACCATGGATGCTGGGTCCAGACTACTTGTGTTTGAAGCTTGACCCTGTCGGGTGACTGTGGACAAGTTACTTAACCTTACTGTGGCTGTTTTCCTTATCTGTAAAATAATAATCTAGTATCTACCCTATAGGTGGTTGTGAAGATTGAATAAATTAACAAATGTAATGTACTTTGAACAGTATCTGACATAGTAAGTGCTGGACAAAGGTGTTTGGTATCGTGTTTACAATTATTATTATTGTTGATACTATTCACCTTACCTGCTATTGTAGTCTCCTGGTCGTTTTTTCAGACTCTGATCTTGCTTCTTTTCCCTGCTTCTCTTTCTAACTGCTGTTTGTACCTAGACCCCCACCATGATGACTTGTACCTCAACGCCAGCAGCTTTCTGGCCCTGATCAATGGGGAAAGAGATCATCCCAATGCCACTGGTGAGACTCCAGGCTCCTGCCTGGGTCCCGTTTTCTGCTTCTCCAACCCCCTGTGTTTCCCTCTCCAACCTGGCCTGACCCCTGTGACTGACTCAGGCTCTTTTCTTCCCACCCTTCAGCATGGAGGAAGAACTTTCTTCGTGTGGGCCGCCTGGTGCTGATTGGGGGCCCTGATGATGGTGTTATTACCCCCTGGCAGTCCAGGTAATATGGGACTGTGTGGCCCAAAGATTGGCTAAGGATACCCCTTAGCCCCAACAATTAATCTCCTGCCTGAAACTGGCCTGTACCTCCCACTGGTCAGCTAATGCTCCCATCCTCCATATATCCTGTCACTCAACAACAAAACCTGGGAGTCATTCCTCAATGCCTTGTATCTAGCCCATCAGACTCTACTTCCCCTCCATCCCTAAACCCCTGCTTTGTAAAAACTTTTAACTTTGAAATAATTACAGATTCATAGGAAGTTGCAAAGATAGTTTAGAGAGGTCCTACATAGGTATCTTTTGCCCGGTTC
This sequence comes from Puma concolor, assembly GCF_028749965.1. Classification (NCBI taxonomy): domain Eukaryota; kingdom Metazoa; phylum Chordata; class Mammalia; order Carnivora; family Felidae; genus Puma; species Puma concolor. The sequence goes on from NC_141671.1 coordinate 31,493,214, forward strand.
CCCCAGTGATTGCATCCTATGTAACTACAGCACAGTATCAAAACCAGGAAATCGTCATTGGTAGGATGTGTGTGTATAATTCCATGCCACGTTTCCTTCCACCTCTTTTATATACCTGGACTTTTGTAATAGCCTCCAGCCTTATCTCCTCCATCCGATTCCTCAGGAAAATCTATGGCTCCATTGTGCTATGTGTGGGCCTCTGCTGCAATTCATCATGAGTGATCTGAAATGTCACCTAAGCTCCTTTAGTCATTCAACAAATATTTATTGAGCACTGTATATATGCCCAGGCCCTGTTCTGGGCCATTGGGATGCAGCGGTAAATGAAAGAGAAGTCCCCACTCTTACGTAGTTTAATGTCTAGTGTGGGAGACAGAAAAATAGATGCAAATATGCATGTCAGGTGGTGATGAGACAGGCAGGGGAAGGGATTAGAGGGTGACTGGACCCTATGTCAGATAGTGGCCAGATAAGTCCTGGAAGACTTGTCATGGGAGTAGAAACTTAAGGAAGTGAGGGAAGGAGCTGTGCAACAATCTGGGGGGGGGAAAGGAGTGGCACCTACAGAGGTCCTGGGGCTGGTGTGAGGAATAGGGTCGCCAGTGTGGCTAGAGCCCAGGGAGCTGGGAAGAGGGTGGGAGAGGAGATGAAAGAGGTAGCAGGGAGCCAGAAATATTGACCCTTTGTAGGGCAAAGTAAGGCCCTTGTTTTTTATTTTTGTTTTTTCCTAAAATATACAGAACATAAAATTTACCATTTTAAGTGTGCAGTGCAGCGGCAATGAAGCACATTGATATTCTTGTGTAACCATCACCACCATCCATATTCAGAACTTTTTTTTTCTTCCCAAACTGAAACTCCATAGCCATTAAACAAGAACTCCCCATCCCTGCCTCCCCCCAGCTCCTGGCAACCATGGCCCTTGATTTTTTAATCTGAGTGAGATGAAAAAGGCATTGGAGGGTTTTAAGTGAAGGAGTCATGTTCCTTATAATAGCAAGGGTTGGGATTTATTCTATCTCATTTTACATCTATGACCCTCTGAAGATTGTAATAGCTCACAGTTATATAGTACCTTTTATGTCCCAAGGCACAATTCTAAGTACTTTTCAAATAAATCTCCTTTAATCCTCCTTTGACATATAAGGAGACAGGGTTCATGGTAATTACTATTATCCTCGTTTAACATGTAAGGAAACTTAGGTGCAAGGAGCTTAAATAACTTGTCTCCATTCATAGAGTTAGTAACTGGTGAAGTCAGGCTATCTAACTTAACCAGGGTGTTTCACTTCCTCTCTGAAAAGGAAGTATTCTTAAATAGGACAAAGAGGATAAGTAATATGCTCAACCACATACATTTGGGAGTGTGTGGCAGAGCTGGAGTTCACATCCAGGTCTGTGTGCCCCTACTGCTCTCCTATACCTGATGAAATCCAGCCCCTCCATGTGGTCTTCAGGCCCCCAACCCAGCTCCCCCATGTGCCCAGCTGGGCCTCACCTCTGTACCTTTGCTCCTGCTCTTCTGTTTGCTGGGGGATCAGCATTCCCTAGTGGAGAGTACCTCACTGGGAAGGCTTTGTTGGTGCTCTAAAACCAGCGGGGTGGTCTTTTTTTGTTCCCATTGTCCCTTGGACTTAGCACTGTTAACGTTTGTTGTTCATGGTCAGTGCCCACTCACTGCCCATGCCAATTAAATATTACTTTTCAAAATTTTAAGACCTTTTTATTTTGAAATAACTTCATACTTAATAAGTTGCTTAAGTATTACAAAACAATTGTATGTACTCTTCACCTAGATTTTCTAAAGGTTACCATTTTGCCATGTTTATGTCCTCATTCTTTCTACACATCTAAATATGTATACGGGGGTATAGGTGTGTTTGTGAACCATTTGAGAGTAGGTTGTAGACATGATGTCTCTTTACTCCTAAAACTTCAGTGTGTCAGTGTCTGTTTTGTGTATACAGGACTTCTCTTTACATATCCACAATATAATTATCGAAGTCAGGAAGTTAACATCAATAAGATACTCTATAGACCTTATTCAAATATTTTCCAGTTGTCCTCATAGGGGAAAAAAAAATGCAGTGCAAGATCTAACCTGGGATCATGTGTTGCATTTACTTGTCCGTGTCTCTTTAGTCTCTCTCTTTTTCCCCCCTGGGATATTTCCTCTGTCTTCATCCATTACATTGATATTTTTGAACTATTTTGTAGAATGTCCCTCAGTTTGGGTTTGTTGGCTGTTTCCTCATGATTAGATTCAGGTTTGCATTTTTGATGGGACTCTGTAGAAGCAACGCTGTAGCCTCTGTGTCATCTTGTGAGGTACATGATATCCACTTGAATATTGTGAGTGTCTTCCTTGCTGCCTATCTCCCAATAGGCCATGAATTCCTGAGGTCCCTCCCCTAGCCTACCTTGATTTTCTCCCGCTCTCCTGATAACCTCCTCCCCTACCCGCCCTCAATCTCTTTTGTAGCTTCTTTGGTTTCTATGATGCAAATGAGACGGTCTTGGAGATGGAGGAGCAACCGGTGAGCCCCCTGGGATGACTTCCCCTTTCTTCTGGCACAGCCCCACCTCAGTCTGTAGCCCTCCCTGCCACTGACCCCTTGAGCTGAAGGGTTCACCCTGTGGGGAGGGGACCTGGGACACCAGGAGGAGCTCACTTTGTTTCTCCTTTTATGACTCTTTGCCCACCTTGAAGGTTTATCTGCGGGATTCTTTTGGGTTGAAGACTCTCTTGGCTCGGGGAGCCATAGTGAGGTGTCCGATGGCTGGGATCTCCCATACGGCCTGGCACTCCAACCGTACCCTTTATGAGACCTGCATTGAACCTTGGCTCTCCTGAGGATGTCCTCAGGGATCCCTCAGGAACTTCCCAGCCCAGAGACCAAGCGGTGGCCTTGGAAAGCAGAGGTCAGCTCCGGTGTGCCTGCAACCACCCCATTGCTCCCACACTGCCCCCACCAACCAGGGCTCCCAGGACTCCCTTCCTGTGCTCCTCTGTAGATGACAAATCCTGGTCTCCTCCCACCTCATGTTTGGGGTTTGCTCCATGCTCTCTCACTCTCCCGAGGCCAAGGCCGAGGTCGGGAAGAGAGAAACCAGGTTTTTATCTCGTGGCTGCTCCTGCTGCTGTGGCTGCTCTGTCTCTGGCTGTATAGGAGAACCCAGCCCCTGCCCACTACAGGGGTCTCCTTCTAGGCCACTCAGGACATTTTTAGCTCCTGTTCTCCCCATGTTCCCTTTTCCCTTCTTCTCAGCCCTCCCAACTCCCAGGAAGGACTACCCATGAGAGTGGGGTTCTGAGGCTCCCCTATGGGGACAGTTCCGTTCTTGAAATGTCAGTGTTGGGGAATATCTATGGCCTGTGAGGCCCATCTCAGGTTTGGGGATCCCCCAGTCCCTCTGTTCAGTGTTGGGGTACCCCCTGGGAGCCTAGTGTCTTTGAGGCCCCAGCCCCTTTTAGCTACCATTGAATGGGTGTTAACCCTGTATTTATGGAAATAAAAGTCCATTTCCTCAGTGTGGTTTGGCTCCTTTCCAGGTGAGGGGGACCTGGCTCCCCAAGGAGGGTGGGGATGGAGAGCCTGAGGTCTGGGTGCCCGGATGCCTGGTGTGGGGTGGGACCCCCTTGGTGTTTCCGCTCTCTAAATGCCCATTCTGTGTGGGTTCCTGATTCTCTGTGGGTTCTTTCCTGCAGAGGACAATTCTCTTCCTGTTCCAGCCTAAGCCTGGGGGGCTGAGCCCAGGGCTTCAGTGGTTTGTGCCCTAGCCTCATGGGTGGAATGCGTCTGCCACCCCCAGGCTAGACGAGGGGGCTAAGGGTCAGGGTGGGCATTTGTTGCACCCCTTTTCGACCTTTGTAGGCCTGAGTTGGGTGAGGGGCTGGACAATGAGCCTCCTCTTCCTCAAAAGAAGGAATTTTGGTGGAGACAATAGGGCCCTGTCTGCTCTGGTATGGGGGGCGGTGGCTGACTCAACTCTGCCCCCCACCCCCAGGCCCTAACAAATGTCATCATCAAATGGGGGCAATTTCCCCTTAGTGCCATGGGCTTCCCACCCACCCCCCTTGTCCCTTTGTGACGATTTGCCCTCCTTTCTTTCCTCATTGAATCTTGCTTCTTCTCCCATGACCTGACCCTGCTTTTCTCTGCCAGCTCTCTCTCCCTGTTCCTCAGTTCTCCCCGAGTCTGTGTTGGGTTGAGGGGTGTGTCAAGAGCCAGGGGTACTGGTGGTGTTACAGAGCTGGTAGCCTCTGCTGATCTGGGGAGTCCAGAAATAAGGGGGTTCGAAGAGTTTGGAATTTACTTCTAGGGGGCCCTTTGCTGGGGTGGTGGTGAAGGTAGTGGGACTTAGACCCCATGGAGCTGATCAAGCAGGAGCTGTGAAGGAGGCTTGTGGGAGGGGGCAGGGATGGGAGGATTCTGTCTGGCCCAGCCCCTCCTCTCCTTTCCAGCCTGCCCAACCCGCCCACCAGTCTGAGCTGCTGTTGCTGAGGCTGGTCTGCTGGAAGTCTCCGGGAGAGAGGGAAAGACAGGTGGGGAGACAGTGTCAACGGGGAATGAGCCTTAGCGTGAGTGTGAGTTGGGGAGTGTGGTAGGAGTGAGGGTGTGGGTATGTGGGGTAGTAGGAATGTGTTTAAGGTGCAGTTTCCAGGTGCATGGGTTTGTGTGCAGGGTGTGAGGGGGTGTAATGGTGAATATCTGAGACTTTGAAGGTAGAAAAATTAAGATAGAAGAGGGTTTGTTACAGATAGGAAGGTTATGGGCAGAGTGTGTGTGTACAGAAGATGGAGGGAGTGTGTTGGGGTGTGCAATTGCATGATGCATACTTGGACCATGCTGTGCTGGATGAAGGGGTCGTGTTAAATGTACACGCAGGTGTAGACAATCCTGGTGGCTAGTGCAAATGTGTACAAGTGAACGTACTAACTCCCTTAGAGGGTACTAGCAGACTGCTCTTGGAGGGGCTGGAGCTGGAAAAGTTATGGGAGAGGGGAATGGCCTCCATTAACCTCTTCTTGCCTGCAGTTTGGAGTCAAGGAGAATCATGGGGTCCAGGGATGAACCGTGCAGTCTCTTAGGCGGACTCTCATTCCTCCTGCTACTGATGTCAGTCCAGGGGGCCAAGGGTGGATCCCTCAAAGAGAGGTGATGAAAGGGGGGCGGGTCCAGGGGTGAGGTCTTCAGAAAACCTGCTGGGGGTGGGGCGTCAACAGGTGACAAAACCATGAAGTTTAGAATGGGGGTGAGGTGGTCACCTCCAGGGAGGGCAGGGCCTCAGTGGAGACTTAAGGGAAATGGGACTCCTGACCGCTCCCAGGTCACTGAATGTGTCTTACCTTCTCTGGCATGGGTGCAGCCAGGGGGTCTGCTCCAGGCAGATGCTCGTGGTCCCCCTCCATTACAACGAGTCCTACAGCCAACCAGTGTATAAGCCCTACCTGACCGTGTGTGATGGAAGACGCATCTGCAGCACCTACAGGTGAGGGATAGGGAGGCTGGACTCTGGAGTCTTTCAAGAAGAAATTCAAGAACCCAGACCAAAACCCATAAAGCAATGTTCAGAGCCGGGTCTATGTTCCAGGACCACATACCGTGTGGCGTGGAGGGAGGTGAGGAGGGAGGTGCCGCAGACCCACGTCGTGTGCTGCCAGGGCTGGAAGAAGCGGCATCCAGGGGCCCTCACCTGTGATGGTGAGACTGGGTCTTCCCAGGCCTGGGGTCAGGGTGCCCCGCAGGGCTGGGGAGGCAGGCAGTGGGTCTGGTTTTGAACCACCCTTCTGTGCCCACAGCCATTTGTGCCAAGCCGTGTCAGAACCGAGGCGTCTGCGTTAGGCCAGAGCAGTGCGAGTGCGCCCCAGGCTGGGGTGGGAAGCACTGTCATGTGGGTGAGTCAGCTCGCCCTGCACCCCCATACAGTGGCACCAGGACCTCATACCTTTGGGGTGCCAGCTCGCCCCCACCCTTCAGCCCCCATCTTCTCTCCCATAATTAGACGTGGATGAATGTAGGACTGGTGTTGCCCTCTGCTCGCACCGTTGCCTCAATACCGCAGGCAGCTTTACTTGTGGCTGTCCTCAAGGCCTGGTGCTGGGTCTGGACAGGCGCACCTGCACAGAGGGCGCCCCGGAGCCCCCAACTGGTGCCAACATCCTCAGTGTGGCAGGTGAGTGGGAGCATGGGTGGCAGTGAGGGCCTGCACTCAACTGGGCAGTGGGTCATGCCCTCTTTTGTCCCAGTTCGGGAAGCAGAACAAGATGAGCATGCCCTGAGACAGGAGATTTGGGAGCTTCAAGGGCGCCTGGAGCGGCTGGAGCAGGTGAATGTTGGTGCCTGGGTCCAACCCCTCTTGGCAGGGTGTGCTCCACCCCCAACACTCTGAAGCGTCTCTTCCTTTGTAGTGGGCAGGTCAGGCCGGGGCCTGGGTCCGAGCCATGCTGCCCATGCCACCTGAAGAGCTACAGCCGGAACAGGTGGCAGAGCTATGGGGCCGCGGCGACAGGATCGAGTCTCTCAGCGACCAAGTGCTGCTGCTGGAGGAGAGGCTAGGTGCCTGTAAGTCCTCATGCCCTTCTCTGCTTGAATCCCCATCCCCATTAGCTGCCCCCAGCTCTCCCGGACACCCTTCCCTGGTTCACTTTTCTCTTTTCCCCAAACCCTTCCCCAACACTCAGTCTCCGCATACTGTCCTCAGATACCCATATTTCACCCCTTCTTCTGGTACCCTGTCCCCAGTCCACTTATTGCTGGGTGAGAGTGTCTCCAGTGCCCTGGCAGCCCCAGAAGTCCACAGCCAATGTGTCTGCCTCCTTGTCATTCACCAGGCTCCTGTGAGGACAACAGCCTGGGCCCAGGCCTCAATCTCAATCGGCGGCCAATAAGGAACCCCTCCAGAGCCCCTGCCCCCTAATTTATACAGAAACTGGCCCCACTAATCCTCTGGGATTGGCCAGCTGGGGAAGCGAAGATAAGGTTATCTGCCACTAAGGAGCAATGAGTGACAGAAACTTACGAGAGCTGAAGGAAGGGGGAAAGATGGGTGCCTTGGGCCCACCCCTGAGTCTTCTGGCTGGGGGAGGTGGCCTAGGCGAGAACCACTTCTGTGCCTTAACAAATGCAGCCAGAAAGTGCCCAGATCTCTCTCTCTCTCTCTCAATCTTTATTCTCGGGTTTCTTGCTGTTATCCAGATAATTAATAAAAACCACACAAAACTGGGTCCCACCCTCTCTTTTTGCTCCCAGCCCACCTTCCCAGTTGTGGGCACAGGTCTGGGGTGGGAGGCAGGAGTGGCTAATGCCACAGGGAGGAAATGAAAACTGGCTCAGAGAGGGGAAGCCTCAAAAGAAAGAGAAATAAATTAAAAGCCCTCCCATCCCCTCCAGCCAGGGTTCAGTTCCTTTCCCCAACTTCCCAGGGAGCAGAAGTGAGTGCAGCACCTAATGTCTGCCTCTTCCCCTTGTGTCTGGTTAGAATGGTACAGCCGGGCTGCAGGGGACTGGGTTGGGGCCAGGACCACTGAAGAACTGTACCACAGGGATGGGGGGAAGCAGAAATGTGGAGACCAAACTGGCATCTAGGAGTATGCTCACCCCTGGGCACCTGGGTATGGGCAGGATGAAACCTCTGAGTGAGAAGAGTCCAGCCTCCACTGATAGGAGGCTCCATGGGAGGGAGGGTGAGGGTGCTGAGGAGTGTTCCCAGGATAAGCCAGGAATGTTCCAGGCATTGCTTCTAGCCACAGTGTGAGGAGTCCTCACAAACGGATAAGTCCACTGAATCCATGGACTTGTGGTAGGGTATTGTTCCATAGAATGGATGAGTCCACTGGCCAATGTGGGGTGGAGAGGGAGAGAAGATCACAAAAGAAGAGGGTCCCCTGGGGAAAGGATGGTGTGTTCCCACCCTTGTGTAGGTGAGCCACTGGAGATGAGGGGGAGGCAACCGTCCCAAAGACAAGATGGCACAGGAGGTGGGTGGGGGTCAGAGTGGAGACTGCACCGAGGCAAGAGAGTCCATGGGGGGAGCTGGGAAGGGGCAAGGAGCGGTGCTATATCCACATTCACTTCAGAAATTGAAGATTCCAAAGAGGAGAACAGTGGGGAGAGGAGAAACAAGGAAGTGGGCTTGGCCCTGCTTCAGGGCCCACTGGGTTGGTAGGTGTGGGAGGAACATGGGGGTAGATGGGAAGGGAGCTCAGAGCCGGGCGTCGCCCACCCCTCCAGGCTTCTTCAGACAGTCACCACCGCCCCGGCCATCAGTGGAGATTTCCCGGAAAACGGTGAGCATGGAGTGCCGGACTCTGTCAGCCAGAGCTGGGACGTCATCTGGTGTCAGCCCTTCTGTGGGCACCGGGGGCAGCACCCGTACCTGACATCGCCCTGGGAGGGGGTGAGCACCATCAAGGGCTGTCTACCTAGGCCTTTGCTTACAGGCAGGGCCCAGTTCCTGAGCTCTCCTGTTACTCCCTCCCCAACCTTTCAGTTCTTTTCCCCCTACCCTGGACAATTGCCCCTCTGCTTGCCAGCTGCTATCTGTTTTAAGGCCCTCTTGCACAAAGCCTTCCCAGTCCGGACACCTCCTTAGCACCCTTCCAGCCCCCATCATCTAGGATTAACTTTCACTGCCAAGTGTTATTACAGCTTTGCACACACAGGTCTTATCTTTCCCTCTGGGCAGTAATGGCCCCTGTTGGAGGGATCAAGTGTTACCCATGTAGCAGGGTATGGTGGGCGCTTAATAAATATTTATTAGTTGATGTGGGGTCACTGGATGATCCTTTGGACATCTCAGTTCTGACACTGACCAATCCTCCTGTCTCATGGGGATGTCTACCCTCTCTCTCCCATGGCCTTTCTAGCCACCCCCAGCCCCAGATCTACTCAGAGCCCTCACCCGAAGTGAAGCGACGCTCCTTCTTGCAATAGAAGTCTTGATAGGAGGACATGACTATGGGGACAATGGGAACCTGGGGAAGGGAAAAGCAAACAGCCCACAGTTCCCTTCCAAGGCCCCCATGACAAACCTCTGCCAAGAAAGAAAAGAATGGTGGAAGCTGGGGGCTCAGTAGCAGAGGGGGAAATAGTAATTACCTGGGCCTGTACTGCAAGGTGGAAGGCGCCACGTTTGAAGGGCAGCATGGAGCCATTGTGGTTTCTCGTGCCCTCTGGAAAAACCCAGACCCGCACCTGAGGAAGACAGAGGTCAAGAAGACATACACAGAGGGGTCCGAAAACGGTCATGAGGCTGTAATGGACCTTTGAGGGCTGCTGGCCCTGCTCTACTCCCCAGTGTTGCCACCCCCCTTTGCCACAGGGGACTCACGTCCTGGGTGAGCAGGGTCTGGGCAACTTCAGACATGACACTGATGGCATCCCCAGTGCGCTTCCGGTCGATGAAGATGACTCCTGCCAGCCAGCAGGCCAGTCCAGCAGAGCCAGCCCACAGCAGCTCACGCTTGGCAATGGGCACACAGCGGCCTGGCAGTACCTCCATCATCCCTAAGGCAAAGGTCGGGGGTGGGAGTGAAGATCAGGGTAGAGGTAAAGCGTCATGGGAAACAGGCCATCCCCCACATTCTTAAGGACGGAGATGGGGGAGAGGGGGCGGGAAGCCCTGAGGAGGATGGGGTGATTAAGTACATATTAGCCTACTTATGAGGGTAAGAAGGACTGGGGGAAAGGGAAAGGGAGCAATGTCCAGACGAAGGGGAGTTGCGGACCCCTAGCGGAAGAGATTCTGGGGAAAGGGGAAGGGCATAACTGGGGGAGGTATGCCCTACCAGGGGTCTCACCAAGCAGGTCGAGTGAGCTCTGGTGGTTGGAGACCACGACGTAGGGCTGTGAGGGAGGGAAGTGGTGGGCCCCACGCACCTCCACTCGGATCCCATACAGGTATTTGATGTGGAGCAGCATCAGACGCAAGATCCTGTGGGGTCACGGCAAGGGGTTCCAGCAGGACCCACTGATGTCCGTCAGCACGCCTCACCCGCCCCCCGCCACTGCCTTTCTGGGCATCTGCAGTTCTCTCTCCTTCCTTGTCCCTGGGCCCTCTCCGTCTTCCTTACACATCCCACAACCTCCCCACCCACTGCTCACTTCGGACTCTTAGGTTCTCTCATCACCCAAAACCCCTTGGCCCTCACTTCATGTTCTCAACGTTGCGTCCTCGCACAGCACACACAGGGATGGCGAGCACCGCCAGGAAGAGGATCCAGCCATTGTAGAAGGCCATCTTGAAGAAGTATTTGGCACTGGGGCTGCAGAACCACAGGGTGGGCAGCAGGAAGAGCAGCAGCAGGAAGAGCAGCAGCAGCACAGGCCATATCCCCGGCCACAACTCCATTCTGGCCACCTGCAGGGGACAGGCAAGAGACAGTGGGCCTCGTTCCTGGAGGGGAGTGGGACAGGCAAGGCACAGAAGGCACGGTTTGGGGAGCTAGGAGGACAAGGGCCAGAGACACAGGATGGGGTCAGGGCTCCCATCAAAACCTGCCCAGACAGCCTCTCTAGGATGGGGGTGGTGGGAACAGGAGCTCGGGACTGCTCACCCAGCCCTCTCTCAGAAGCCTCCAGAAATATTCACAAAGACAAGAGACATGACACATGAACACCCACAACTCACAGACATGTGATAATAGGACAACAATAACAATAACAAACACTTGTAGCTGGTAAGGGTCTTAGGATGGTCTATACCTGTCTAATACAGTAGCCACCAGCCACATATGGCTACTGAGCACTGGAAATGTGGCCTAGTTTGAACTGAATTGTGCTGGAAGTGTAAAATATGTATCAGATTTCAGACTTTGAATGAAAAACAGAATGTCAAATATCCCATTAATAATCTTTTGTATTGATTACATTTTGAAATCAACCTTTCTGGATACTGAATTCAATAGATTATTAAAATTAATTCCACCTTGTTACTTTTTATGTTTTAATGTATCTTCCAGAAAATTAAAAATTACACCGTGGCTTTTATCATATATCTGTTGGATTAGGGTTGATCTATAGACTATGTTAACCTTAAATATGAACCACATAATTTACATTTTTCGGAGATAGGCCCAGAGAGGTTAAAGAACTTACCTGTGGTGATATGGCTCCTAAGAGGCACTTCCTAGTTGAAACCTAAGTGGCTTGTGTTCCTAACCACAGTTATGCTGCGGCCAGTATGTATGCACACAGGTGGACACACAGCAGACAGCAAATACAGTGAAAGGCACAAAACACCCACAGACATTCTCAAGGGCAGACTGGCAAGAATAAAGGCTCTGTCACTAACAAAAACACAAACACACAGTCATACGAAGACTGACCCACTGACACACACATGCAAACTTACAATCACACCCAGTAACAGATAAAGGAAAGTAAATGCATAACTAGAAAAATCCCTCTCCACCAAGGTGTCCAACCTCCCTCCCCTTCCTGTTTCCAGATAAACCCATGGACATACCAGGAGTTGCTGCCTCTATCAATCCTGCCTCCGCAGGCAGGCAAACAAACCCTTACTCCTCCTTCTTTCCCTTCCAGGGACACCGGAGGCGACCTGGTCAGGCAGGTATATAATATGTTAAGGCCTGACCAAATGAAAGAAAGAGGGGAGAGAGTAAAAGCGACTCACACCATCTGCCCTGGGAGAGGAAAGAGTTGAGGAGGAAGAGGTGCAGGCACACAGAACCTGCCTTTTAGGTTCTTCCTCCTTCCTCCACTCTGTCCTACTGCTGGGGGCAGGGTCACAAGTCACAAAAAGGTGTTCAGGCAAATACCTGTCACTTTCAGCAAGGCTACAGTCACTGTCTTCTAATGACAGGAAGGACTGTGTTCAAAGGTAAAGGCCATTGCCAACCAGTGAAGGTTCAGAAGCAATAGAGGAAACAGGAGACTCTGCCAACTCTAAAGCTATAGGCCTTGATTTGCTCTATCCCACTGCCCTTGTAAGTCTGGACCAGCATTTCTCTCCCCTGGACTATTTGCGACAGGTTCCTAACTCTGTTCCTCCAATTCGTCATCCACATGGCAACCACAGAGATTTTTCTGTAACACAAATCTGAGCATTTCTCCGTCTTCTAAAAGGCCCTTTCGACAAGTTGACTTCTGCTTACATCTTTGGCCACATGCCCACAAGAGTCCTTTTTGCTCCAAATTGATTTACTTCAGTTCTTCAGACACACCATGATCTTTCATGCTTCTGTGCTGTGAACAGGCTGGTCCCTTTGGCTGGAATGCCCTTCTGCCTTTCACTTGCCTGACCCAGCTCAGCGTCACACTTTGGAAGTCTTCTTGAACCCCTCCTGGCCTGAGTTTTCATTACACTTTTATCTTGATCACTGGTTCTCAAAGTGTAGAAATACATATTCTTGGACCTCACCCCAGATCTCCTGAATCAAATTCTGGGCCTTAGGCCCAAGAATAGGTATTTTAACTCCCCCAAGTGAGGGACAGCCCTCCAAGTGAGTCTGATGTGCACATCAGTTTGAGAACCACTGATCTTGACACCACAGTGTAAGTAACTGCTCATTTTTGTTTCCTTCCCCAGTCTGTAAGCAGCCTGAGGGCAGGAACTCTGTCATTTCCCCAATACCCAGGACAGAAGGAGGAGATAGTGCTCAATAAACATGCTGAACAGATTATAAGGCTGTATACACAGCCTGTCATAATTAATGACAGAGCCAATCATGAATCAGATAGCTACACTCTTGAGGACTATTAACTATGAAAAGAAAAGTCATCAATAAAGCAATGAACACAACAAAAAGCCTAACGGTAACCTACTGTGAATATACACATACACTATATGGTCACACTGAGGGAGGCAACAACATCAAGATGGTACATCCCATCTCACACAAAAGAGAAACATACAGAATGGGGATTAACATGCCACCAGGGAAAGATGCTGCTGTCATCAAATACATGCCAACAGTGCAAAAAGAGTGAGGGACAGATAATGTGCACAGCAGGGTTGACCTGAGGCATGCATTGAGCTCCATGAACACAGACTGTACACAGCCACGAGAGAGATAATGTATGTGAAAAGACATAGACCAGGAAGGTCAGCAAGGTAAGGCATATGGGAATGGTTCTCTGGGGACATGGAGGCCCAGTTACCTTTCTCTCTAGTACGTGACATTAAGTGACCCTCTCCGGAGCAGAAATGTCAGAAGATTTATAAGCACTGTGAAGTGCCATATGGGTTAATGGGCATATGACTCACAAAATATACTGTCAATAAAATTATTAAATAAATAGAATGTGTAACCAGAAGCACACATGCTGCGGTCATGTCACATCAGCGTATCATGCGAAGGAGCATGTGTATGTGCGGTGTAAACCGTGACTGGGAAAACATGCAGCAAACAGGCCAATCCGATCACATCATGAGTGTGCACTAGTGAACTAAACCACAGGATACCACACATGAAGACTTGCATACGACAGGATCATGGACATAACATACGAACCAAAACAAGGAAGGTATAACCTTTACACGCAAAAAGTAAACACGCAAAAGCATAAAATGTGCAAGAAACATGAAACCACATAATAGATGCAATATATAAAAACTCACACATTTCAACAATGTCAAGACTGGACATGAGATATGGACATAAGATATGAGAATGGGCAATTCTGATGGAAAATAACACATCATCTCTCCACAGTCCATGGATAGCATAGGGAAAAGCTAGCCGCACATAAGCCATTAAACATGTCAAAGGCACACAGATTCAGTGTAGAAAACATGGCCCCCCACAAAGCATCTGTGTGTCAGTAAGGATCTAGCCCAGTGTGGATGGCCACTGAGAAAGGTCCTGTGCCTAGACGGAAACAGAGGTGTCTGAGGGCATTCCTAGGAAGCAAATTCTGCTGGGGGAAGGAGGGCAATAAACCGCCTTCTCCCGGCCACAACCCCCCAAGAGTCATGTGGGGCCAAAGGGCAGGAAAAGGAATTGGGGAAGGTGTCGGGAATTCCCTCTTCAGGGCCCTGTCCACACCCCCATCCCAAATTCGCAGGGTCTCCGCCGTGTCTCTTCCATCCTTCCTCCCTCTCAGGGCCCCTCTCCTTTCCCCAGCAACCCTCTCCCCAGTCCGCCTCCCAGACCCAATCTCTCCCCCATCCCCTCCTCCAAGTCCCTCTCGGCACCCTCCTCCCGCCTCCTCCCATCCCATTCCCGCCCCCACCTCAGTGGGGTGGGGGGCCCGGGGGGCTGGCCCCCTCCCCAGCCAGGCTGCGGCAGCGGTGGTGGCGGGTGGCTGTCTCTGCCTCGGTCGGGGTGTCGGTGCCAAGGGGGCGACAGGATTTGGGGGTGTCCTAGCCCCGGCCGATGGAGGGGAGGTGAGAGTGGGAGGCTGGGCCCATTGCGGTAGGAATGGTGGGGGGGGGGTTGTCCCCCCAGCTCCCTCCCTCCCTCCCTTCCTGCTGTCTCTCTGAGGGCTGGGGCTGCTGTTGCCGCTATCCCCCCCTACCCCTCCCCAACGCCTGCCGGTTTCCGGGGCTGGCCAGGAAGTAGAGGGCGGTGATGGGCGGCCTGTTTTGCCAATCGACTCCCAGGGACCCACGCATCTTTTCGCCGCATCGACCAGTGGGCTCTTGGTAGCTCCGCCCCGCGAGCGCTCCGCTGGGCTCTGCCTCCGCCTCTGGCCTTCTCTGGCTCCAGCTGCATCCTTTTTTTCCTCCAATTCCCTTTCAGCACACACGGCTTGTGTGTCCCTTGGTGCTGTATTCCTTCCTTTGCCCATTCCTTCTTCATCAGGTCTCCTCTTCCTGGAAATTTCACTGGGTTTCTTCCTTTCTCCTTAACTCCCTTATCCGCTGTTTATTCCAACTCTTCTCCAAAAACCTCTTTCCTGTCCCCCATTCATTTCCAGGTAGTTTCAAGCACCTACTAAATGCCAAGCACTGAGTTCTTCACCTGTCTTCTCTCAAGGGCCCCATCTCACCTCACCTGGCCCTCCAGCTCTCTACCGGTTCTCTTTGACCTTTGCTCTCCCCACCCCTTCCCGCATTAGCTCCCAGCATCCCGGCTCCGTCTTCCAGACGCCTCTCTGGTCTTTAAAGAGAAGGGATACTTACTTTCAGGCCCTCTCCCTGCCCCTGTCCTCCCATGCTCTTTATTTAACCTCAGTACTTTTTCTTTTCTAGTTCCTTCCTATCCGTCTCCCTAGTCACTGAGGCGGTGTGAGACAGCCTCCCTCCCCAACACAGAGTCTGGGTGCATCTTTTCTTCCAATGAAAACTGGGTATTAGGGTTGCTTTAAAAAAAAAAATGAGAAAGAATGCTAGATTACTCTGGGGTGAGCATGCCTCCTTAATTTTGTAGCCATGTATCTGTTCCCTCTCCAGCCCTCGATCTCCTCTTTCCCATACTTCCACATCCCTTTACCAGGATCATCCATCACTCCTCTCCTGGTTTCCACCTCTCTGTAACTTTTTTCCTGAACCTTGACAGGCCTCCGGTACTTTAACCTCCCCCGCCCTCCTCTAGGGAACTCCCAACTTCTCACCATGCCTCACTTGAGTCACGTGGGACCTTTTATCTGGGTGTTGCTGTACTGCCCTCAGCCTGTGTCTGTCCCCGCTGCCAGACACACCTTCGCCCTGCTTGAATTTACTCTCCCTGAGGTAGAGGATGCAAAGAACACTGGGAGTGGGAAGGCTGTTACCTAGTTCTGCTCCTTGGGCCACAGTGAGGGTCACTGACTGTAGAAAAGACCCAAACTCGTACAATATGCCCCCAAGCTCTGAAGCACCTTGCCCAAGTGCCAGGGGTCCAACCCTGGAGGAAGACCCCAGTTCTGCGGGACACATTATAGGACGGAAGGGGCGGGCCTAACCTCATTCCGCCTCGGGTCGCCCGAAAAGGGGCGTGCCTTGCCCCCTCGGTACCCACTCACAAAGAGGGTTTAAAACCTGCTTTTAAGGTTTAAAACGGGAGCCGAGGTTAACTCTGTCATACTGTGTCACATTAAAAAGGTGTGGGCCTTTAGTTCTGTTCTGCAAATCACCTAAGGAGGAGCGGGCTGAGTCCTCCAGCCGAGGGAGATGGGCTAACACCAGCTCCGCAAATATGTGTTCGCACAATCCAAACGTCGGGCTGATCCCAGTTCTGCTCCCTTCTTCACTAAAAGGGAGCGGCGAAGCCAAGCTCTGCTCTCTACGTCACCGAAGGAGGCCGGAGCCATTTTGAACCCTGAGACCCTAGCACTTGCTCTCTTGCCGAGCTCTTCGCCGTCTTTTCCGATCTCGGCCAATCAGAGGTGAAAGAAACGGCCCAATCAGCCTGGAGAGACCACAGCCAGAGGCCCCGGATGAGGCCGAGCCAAAGTCTTTGAACCTCAAACCCCGCCAATCGTAGAGCAGTCACCATGGCGACAAGCTAGAGGTGAAGGGGTGGGACCAGAGAAGGCTTAACCTTCACAGGATTGGCCCACCTCTTCCCGCCGCCTGCAGCTCATGCGCACTTTCCTTAACCACCATTTTCCATCGAGTTCCAGCCAATCAAGGGCTTTGGAGCCCTAAGCTCCAAAGTCCAATAGGAATCCGGACATTCTCTGAAAGGGGAAGTGAAGGAAAGAAAGGGGACTTGTAGTAGGCGAGGCCTGTGTAGTCCCGAACCAATTGCTTATGGCCTTTGCTTATGATTGGCAGTTACTCAGACGAATAAAGCTCCCCCGGGTCGGGCGACCGGACGTATCGAGTTGTTACCAATCCCGTCGCATTGCATACTGACTGAGACTGTATCAGCCAATAATCATTGTGCAAGGGCGGGACTGCGCGAACCTCACTCCTACCTTTGGACCAATCCTTTCTTTTGAACTGTGTGATTGGCGGGCACTCAGGCCAATAGTGCCTAGAAAACTTTGAAGCCCGCCCAAAGATCGTGGGCCGGAGGCGGTTTCTTGTTGGGGCGTGTGTGTGTTTTTGAGGGGATTAAGGGGTACGTAAAGGCGAAACAGAACAGTCCATGGCGGCAGCGGAGGAGGAGGACGGGGGCCCCGAAGGGCCAAACCGCGAGCGGGGCGGGGCGGGCGCGACCTTCGAATGTAATATATGTCTGGAGACTGCTCGCGAAGCTGTGGTCAGTGTGTGTGGCCACCTGTACTGGTGAGAATCCGGGAGTGGGAGAAAAGTGGGGCTCACCTCCATACTAGGGAGGCATACAATCATACAGATAATAGAGGTCACGTCCCCATAGGTGAGGCCCGAGAAGGGGACTCAATGTCTCTTTGAGTATGTGTGGGCAAGAGAGTCACGTCTGTACAGAGGAGACCCATAGAACGGAGAGTCATTGGAACTAGGAGCTGAGAGGTATGGTGTGTTAAGAAGTGGGGCCGGACCGGGGGTAGGGCGGGGACAGCACATCTGTACCGGCGAGACCCGAGCTACCTTACCCCAGAAAGTGAGGGGTCTTAGCTGTACAGGTTAGACTCAAAGGTTAGGGGTGGCACACGTTGCTTGAGTAGGTTGAGACCTAGGGATGTGGAATCCCATTCAGATGAGATATTGGTAAGCAGTGGTATGACAACCTGAGGACAAGGGCACTGAAGGAGCAACCCTGAGAAGTTAAAGGTTTGTGGAAATAGGGACTTTATTGAGCCTAGAAGAGAGGAAAAGGAGTAGTGGAAGAAGGTGCTAGTAAAAGGGGGTCTGGTTTGGGAGTGATAAGGCCAAGGACAGGGCTGGGACTGAAAGAGGAGATCTGGAAAGCTGTGGTTGAAAAGAACTGGAAACTAAGTCGAAAGGCAGAGAAGGGAGGAGATGGGTGTGTGTGTGTGTGTGTGTGTGTGTGTGTGTGTGTGTGTGTCTTTGTGTGTTTGGGGAGAGGAAAAGGTTGAGCATGTTGAGGATGGATATAGCTTTAGATGTTGTAAGATCAGAGAAGAAGGAAGGCCAGATTGGCATGGTAGAGGTTGCAGAAAATGGGAAAAGAAGCAGGTAGTACCTGGGAGAGGGGGTGAGATGGGACTCTATGAGGTTGGATCCTTTGTCTCTTTTCTGTAGCTGGTTTGACCTTCTTTTTTTTCCCCCCCATCCAGTTGGCCCTGTCTTCATCAGGTGCGTACTCAGAGGAGATGAAGAGGGAAATGGGGAGGTCTGAGGAGTTCAAAGACCCTGCTGTGTACTGGAAACCACTTCATTTTCTCCCCCAGTGGCTGGAAACACGGCCAGAGCGGCAAGAATGCCCAGTGTGTAAAGCTGGGATCAGCAGAGAAAAGGTTGTCCCTCTTTATGGTCGAGGGAGCCAGAAGCCCCAGGACCCCAGGTGAGAGAGAGGGGCTGGTGCTGAGGGAAGATGGAAGGCTTCTGCCCTGGCAGTGGGGTGTAGAAGGGGAGAGAACACTTCTTCTTGCTAGTCCCTCTCCTATTCCTCAGATTGAAAACTCCACCCCGCCCCCAGGGCCAGCGACCAGCTCCGGAGAGCAGAGGGGTGAGTCTTGTCTGATTGTGTTCTTTCCTTGCAAAGACCTGCCCTGTTCCCCTCTGACTTTCTCCACCTTCCTAGGGATTCCAGTCATTTGGTGATACCGGGGGCTTTCACTTCTCATTTGGTGTTGGTGCTTTTCCCTTTGGCTTTTTCACCACCGTCTTCAACACCCATGACCCATTGCGTCGGGGTACAGGTAAGAGCCTTCCCTCAGCTCCTAGCAGGGAGCCCTCTGAACCCCCTCAGTCCCCTTCCCAACGTAGGAGTGGATGCTTCTTCCACAGCTTTCCTCTCTCCTACAGGTGTGGATCTGGGACAGGGTCACTCGGCCTCCAGCTGGCAGGACTCCCTGTTCCTGTTTCTCGCCATCTTCTTCTTTTTCTGGCTGCTCAGTATTTGAGTTTTGTCTCCTTCCTACCCACCTCCGGCCAGAGGAGAATCAGTATTGGGGGTCCTTGCTGACCCTTCCTGACTCCTGGCCCCTCCTCCCCAACCACTCCATTTGTACTGGCTGAGGCCAACCCTGGCCACTTTCTAGGAGGGTGCGGGGAGGAGGAGTGACAGAATATGGAAGAACCTTCTGCTCTGAACTCACTGAGTAGCATCATAACTCCCAGCTCTGGGATGGGAGGACAGACAGAAGAGAATGTCTGTTTCTTCTCTCTACTGATCCTTTGCTTCCCCCCACATTTCTTGATTGGGTGTGGAAAGATGGGCAAGTCTCCCTCTGATTCTCCCCTACTTTCCCCTTGTTGATTTAACTTAATTTTTCTCTCCCCAGTGTCTATTATGGGTTCTGACTTAAGTGCTTCCTTCCCCTCACTACCTCCTTTATTATAAATTGAATAAACAAGGTGAGATGTATTGATGGAAGCTCTGCCCACCTTTGTCCTTACCTCCTTCCTTCCAGAACAGGAGCAGCTTCTCTCTAACTTGAGTAAATATCTGCGTGGTGTGGGGAAGCATGAGGGTGAGCCTCTCTCCTTCACGGCTTTCAAGGGTTCAGGGGTGAGGGCATCTTACACATACACATACACACACACACACATGAGCAAACAGGGCAAGGTGTTTACTTCTCACTGTTGGGAGGCTCTGGTTGTGGAAGCACATTTGGTGAGGTGGGTACAGTTACACAGGAAAGAACTAGCGTGGGGCCAGAACAGAGCAGGGGTGGGGGGAAAGAAAATGGAGGTGATGGATGGAGTCTGGCTGTGCATCCCTCAAGGCCCTGCTGCACTGCCCTCAGCTGCCTCAGGCTCCTCTGACTGATTCAGCTCTTCGCGCTCCTCCTCCTCCTCCTCCTGGTTTTCTGGGGCCTTCCTGAGGAGGAAGATGGGGGAGAATACTGCACATGGTTCCCAGCACTCCATCACTGCTCCCCCTTACCTCCCTTCTTGCTGCCTGGAAGTCTCAAGTCTGAGGTCTCTGGCTTTCTCCACTTACCTCTCCTCTCCTTGGCGTCGCTGTCTTTGCCATATGATGGCCCCAATGAGCAGGGCAGCTATCCCCAGGCCTCCCAGGATCCCCAGGGCTAGGGCTACAGTTCCCAGCCTCTGCCCTTCCAAAGAACCTGTAGAGAGATGCAGAGAAGTGAGGGCCTGGCCCCTCCCACTCACCATTCCTTTCTTGTCAACCATCCCCCCGACCATCCCCCAGTCACTTTGGCCTTTGGGAAAGCCTCACCTGCAGTTGGCCCCTCCTCTGTTTCTGAAAGACAAAGTCAGAGCAAGTTAGAAGGGAAGGTCTCAATGTGAGAGAAAGTAGGCTATTTAGTGGGAGCCCCAGTGGAGTCTTTCCCTTTCTTCAGTTCAGAGGAGAGAGGGGACAGGCTGTCTTGGTGTGGCTTGGGTGGGGCAGAGGAGGCCTGGGTATGGGTACATGGAGGGGACAGTGCCAGGATGGAGTAGGGAATTCGAGTCTGCACCATCCTTTAGCCCAGCCCCAGGGTTCCTGGGATTTGGAGAGAGGTCTCCTCACCGATGATGTGGACACTGACAGCACGGCTTTCCTGGGGCCCATGGCTGGGATGGGTGGCTACACAGCTGTAGGTTCCCTGGTCCTGAGGTCTTACCTCAGAGAGGAGCAACACAGGGTTGGGGGTAAGGGGCAGGGGCACGCCCTGTGGGGAGAAGGGGGATAGGAGACTATTACAAAGTGTAATACGTTTCCACACGTCCCATACTCCTATCTTTGTCTCCATATCTTCTGATATTCTGTCGTCTTCCCCAGGTCCTTGCCTGCCTCTCTATGAGCTTCCTGTCCTCCTAGTTGCCAGTGATGTGTCTGTCTACTTCCCAGCCCCCTCTCCAGGTTACTCACGTCCTTGATCCAGTGGATTTGAAGGGAGGACTGGGCAGGGGTTTCACAGGTCAGGGTCACGGTACCACCAGGAGCTACTGTTCCACCTTCTGGCTCTACCACCAATTGGACCTCCAGAGGCACAGGCTCTGGGGGTGGGGGCATGAGGTTGAGAGTTATACCTATGTGTGGTCCCTGTGGCCATGGGCTTCACTCTTCCCTCCTTGAGGGCCAAACTTTCAGGCCCTCCCCACCTCCACTCACCCCAGACGCTGAGCTGGATGGGGGCCGTGTGTAGGGCTCGGCGCCGGGGAAGGCCAGGACTGAAGCTACAGGAGAAAGTGGGATGGAGAGCTCCTCCCCGGGCTGGGGTCACCATCAGTTCTGACTGGAGTGTGAAAAGCCCTGTTTCAGGGTGTCTCCTGGTCTCTTCCTGCACGGACACTCCTATGGCGGGGAGGAGAAGGGAGGACAAGGCAAGACCTCTCAGGGTGGATATGGGAGGGGTCAGAAAGAAGGCAGCAGGAGGGGGAACTTTGGGACTTACCTTTGCCATCAGGTATGAGGGGTTTCCCATCCAAGTGCCAGTTAAGAGTTCCGGCAGGGTAGCCCCCCTTGGACAAACATGTCCCCACCTGGGGAGAGAGTAACCATCATCTTTGAAAATAAGAGACTACACACACATGTGCACACAAACGCATATACCTACACGGACACAGCTTACACCCCCTTCCTCTTCTCAGGACTGCTTTCTACTTCTCCCCTTTTCTTCCACTACCTTATTGGGGACACCAGCCATGAGTTCAGAGGCAGGATCCATGATTTCTGGCTTCCCAGGAATCTCTGAAGGAGGGAAAATTTCAATCAGAGGCTGCAGCTCTGAAGACTCTCATACCCCAGGTGCGGGAACTGGGGCATCTGAAGTCACAGGTTCTCACACACCAGGGCCAAGGAGTCAAGGGCTGGGGTTGAAGACTTTTCCTTAGATGAAAGGTGGGCCATGGAGAAGGCCCTGAACTCTTACGGTAGACTCGGACTTGGTAGGTTGACCTCGTCTCCTTTCCATTCCTGCTTTTTGCCCGGCACCGGAAAGTCCCCTCATCCTGGATCCCTACTGCCGGCAGGAGGAGGGAGCCATTGGGGAGCACTCGAGCTACACTATCCCAGGGGCCTCCCTGGGGAGACAGGACCTTCCAAGCTTCTGTTCGGCCTGTGTTCTGGGGACAGAGGAGAGGAGCCTGAGCAGGGCAGGTTCTTTGGGAAAGGACTCCTGAGGCAGGGAGGTGGGGATACAAATCATCACTGGTCTCTCTGGAAGTGGGGAAGCTGTGACAGGAGCCCTGCTTACCAGTTTCCATTCCAACTGCTGGGGTGGTTTCTTGGGGGCCCCCCTACAGTTCAGCACCAGTGGCTTCCCAATCCGGGCTGTGACGTTTCGGTCGCCTACTACTGCCCCTGGGAGACAGTACAATGGTGGAAGGGTAGGAGGGAAATGGGGGCTAATAAAACTAGGACAAGGTGGGTGAGGGAGCTTGAAGAGCAGTGCCCAGGTTCCAGGAAAGTTCTGGGCAGATTTGGGGAGGACAGAGTGCTTTCTGCAGGGAGGATTGGTGTGAGGGGAGTGGCTCACCCCACAGACTGAAGACCAGCACCCAGGCTCCAGCTGCTGCCCCTGCTGCCATCCTGCTTCCTTCCCAGGCTCCTTGCTCTGTCTGCCCCTCACTGCTGTGGCCACCGCCCTAGGTGGGGCTTGCACCTTCTCCCCTACCCCCATCTTCCCGTCCTGTCCCGTCACAGGGAATGCTAGGAATTCATGCTTCTTGGACAAGAGTACTTCAGATACTAGGAGAAAGTTATCACCCCACCCTTAGGCACTGCCAGTCTCTGGGCCCAGCCATATCCATGGGGGTGGGGAGTGTACCTCCTAGGGTCTCTTCTCACTCAGGACCCCCAACCCATCCCGTCAGTCCACGGAGGGCTTGCCTGGTAGACAACTGGAGACCACTGAGGGCTTGCCTGGTAAGACAATGGGAGCCCCATATGGCTTAGGCAAGGTTGCTAGGCAACAGGGTTCAGGCCAGGCTTTTTCCCTTGAGGAGGGGGTGAGGGTGAACCCTGGGGCCTGGGTGGTGAGGGCAAGGCTGGGGGAACTTGGGAAAAACACCTGTTTGGGGCTTTATGAGAAAAAGATTTTTTTTTCTGGGGTTTTTCATGTTTTTGAAAATAATTCTCAACTAAACCCAGGGAAAAAAGAAAATTCTTTATTTAAAACTGTGTGTGTGTGTGTTGTGTGTGTGTGTGTGCGTATGTGCGTATGTGTTTTCTTTTTTCCTGTGAAACTACAAGTTTACAAGTGAGGAGAGAACTGCCCCCAGCCCGTGCCTCCCACCCACCACCCATCACCCATCTAACCTGCTCCCCTTCAGTCCTGCCTGGATCTTTGACAGAAGAGGTTCCCCACTAGGACAGTCTCGTAAAATCCTGAGGATGTTTGAGGGGTTCAGATGGTAAGAGTTCTGGCCAAGGATGGGACATTGGTGATTTTACTTTCCCACATACCTGGCTTTTTGCAACCTCCCTCCTCTCTCTCCCCACCCTCCTGATTTTGGACTGAGAATAAAAGATGCCACATTTCTGGGGAAATGGAGGGAGATAACATAACACAAGCACCCAACCCACATTAACATATTTGGCAATAAGCCCCTCCCCATTCTTCCCCCTCCAATCTGCAAATAGTAGTTAAAAAAAAAAAAAAAAAAAGATTTAAAGACGTGTCACTCACAGGGAAAGGTGGCATTTCCTCAAAGTTACTGAGTCCAGCCCTGCCCAAGGATTGAGGGAAGTGGGGGGTGGGGACAGGTCAGCAGAGCAAGCCCCTGACTATCTCCACAGCAAATGCAGCAAAGAGCTGCCTGCATAAGCAAAGAACATCCAACTAAGTGATTTTAGGGGTGCAGGCTTGGTGCCCTGCTAAATGTACTTTCTGGTGGACAGGACTGGAGCCAGCTGGGCCTCTTTACAAGTTCTATTTGTTCCCCTTTCTCTTATCATGACCCCTTTGGCTATCACCCCTAACATGGGAAAGCAAGAAATTAAAAAAAAAAAAAAAAAAAGTCAATATATTTATAAAAACATCTACTTCCCCAAACTAAAAATTAAGAACCAATAACAGCAACAAAAACTTTTCAAAATACAGATGGATCCCAGGGTTTTGTTTCTTTCCTTAACAAAACAAAACAACAAAAAAAATTCAACCCCAAAGCCCAGTCAACAATTCCCTAAAGTAGCAGAAACTCCCTCCGAGGTAGATATCTGAGTCAGACACTCTAGTCCACCGAGCGATTCTATTGGTTTAAGATGAGCTGCGTATGAGGTAATAAAGCCATCTGGAGGGGCAGGGGGTGGGGAGGCACAGGGTTCATGGCCCATGTCCTCTGTCCAGAAGGTGTGTCCCCAGTTTTGGCATCTCTGGTTGGGCAGGGCTGGCTTCTCCACAGATCCCAGAGCAGATAAGTGGGGTGGGGGAGCCCAGAGAAAAGAGAGAAATGGAATACAGTACGGGGTTGGAGGGGGATGGAAAGACAGCAGAGGGAAAGGGATCTGAACAATAGGATTCTGGGTTTTGTGACAGAAAGGAAGAGAAAGGCTGAAAAAAAAGTTAAAAAGAGGGAGACAGACCCCACTCTCCCCTTAGGGGAGCCCATTCTCCCTGCCACGTAGTCAGCACCCCCAGCACTGAGAGAGTCTGGTTGGGGAAGGGATGACCCCATTTGCCCTTCTCTGTCTTGTGCTTCTCCTGTGTCTGGGGTTTGTCCTCTGGATGCCTGTGTCCTCTTCAAGAGTCGCCTTGTGAGCCCCCACCCCTGTGGCCCTGAGGGGCAAGATCAGTTGGAAGTGTCAGAGTGAACGCTCCCTGGTCCCTCTGTCGGGGACGTCACTGAGGATGGGGTTACAGCCTCCTGCCAGCCACCGTTTGCCTGAAAAAAGAGAGAGACGGTTGGGGCAGGGCTCTGGGAAGTCTAGTGTGGGGACAACACTGCCAGCAAAAAGGCCCTCTTGTCCTGGTGAGAGTTGGACAAAGAGAGCTTCATGTATCCACTCACCCTCATTTCCCGAGGGCTGTACATCTGGCCTCCCCCAAGGTTATCCCCGTAGCCCCCTGGCCCCATTGAGTGTCGGAGTGATTCCACCTGCAAGCAGCAAAGAAGGATATGACACAGTGACGAGTCTTATACCTTGAAGAAAGGGAAACCGAGTTTGGGAAAGCCCTACTCAAGGGGAGATGGGCCACCTGACCTGGGAAGCAGAGTAGGAATCTCCGTTGAGCCCGGGCATCCCCAGAAACATGTCTCCGGATCCTGAGAGATTGAAAGAGCCGCCAGAGCCTTGGTGGGGGGAAAGTAGAGAAGGGATTAGAAAAGAGTATAACACAGCCTTTGACGGCAGACAGGATTCTCACCACAGCTCTGGTTTCCAGAAAGCTCTATGAACTAGTTCTGGGGGTGCACCGCTATGCAAATTATCCATAAGACAACACTGCAACACTCAGAAGGAGCAGGCAGTTTCTGAGCCTCCCCCCTCCGTCCCTGGCCACTTGCTGGAAGATAGAAGTAACTTCGCTGGAGTGGCCTCTGTCCCCTGACATCTCCATCCCATCTCAGCTAGGTCCTTCTCACCCCCAAAGGCCCCCTCTCAGCTGTGATCCTGCCTAGATAGGAAGTGGGAACAAAAGCAGGAAGCGTGCAAGACAGCCAGCCAGGATGGCAGTGGGGTCCACCTGCAGACGAAGGGGGTGTCGGGGAGCTGGTGCGGCTGTGGCCCCCCTGGGTGACTGACACGGCGGTCTTGACAGCATAGATGTTTGCTTCCTCTTGGAACTTTCCAATATTTTTCTTATACCGAATCCGCTTGTTGCCAAACCAGTTGGAGACCTGTGGGGTGTTGGGCAGAAAGCAGGGTCAGGTAGAGAACTTTATGTTAAGTCCCTCAGTCAGTAGAATCAGAGAGCTTTTGACCTGAAAACTCCTCCCCAAGCCTCCCCAATACCTGAGAGACAGTGATTCCGCACTTCTTGGCAAGCTCCTCCTTAGCCTCTTCACTAGGATATGGGTTACTCAGATGCGAGTAGAAATACTCATTGAGGACCTCAGTGGCCTGTTTGCTGAAGTTGCGGCGTTTTCGTCTACAGAAGAGGGAGAAAGGTGGTGAGGAGGCCGGCTGTTCGGGCAGGGCCTCCATCTTGCCTAACTCTGGAGAATGCCACTGCTATAGGGTACCATGTTGTGTTGCACGGTGGCCCAGGGGCTTGGAGAAGAATGGGAAGGAGCCCAGGGTTGGGGGCTGGCCTGGGCCTCTGAGCCCCACCTGGCATCCAAGAAGCGGGAACGCAGAATCATGACAGCCTCACAGGTGCTCTGCTTGAGCTGCATCTGGATGGCGCTGAACTTCCGATGGATGATGCTCACCATGCGCTCCATCTCCTTGGGTGCCACAGGCCGTGTGCGGCTCTGTTCCCTCAGCAGGTTCATGACGTGGGTTGTGAACTCGTTACACGCCTATAGTGGGAGCCAGTGGGTTGTGAGGAGGGGCCCTTTGGCCCTGGGATTCCCCTCAGGAGCCTCTCCTTTCACCCACTCCAGCCTTGTCTCCTCACCTGCTCATATTTCTCCAGCTCCGAGTGGTAGATGTGGCGGATCTGAGCAAGTTTGCTGCGATAGTCCGAGTGTTCGATGGAGTTGTCAGGGGACACGCCGCCCCCGGAGGCTGCTGCGGCCGCAGCTGCTGCCGCTGAGCCCCCTCCTTTCTCAGGCCCAGCCACACCCTCTGCCAGAAGCATGTTGTCCAGGCGCATCAGCTGTGGGTCCACCGGCTCCTCCTCTTGGGAGCTTCGAATGCTAAGGCCTAGCATACAGGCCAATGAACTTAGGGACCCAGGGAACCCACAGCCAGCTCTCAGCCCTCCTAGTGTCTTCCTGGAGACCCAAGTTTCCAGGTTTTGGTTCCCTCCCTAGTTCCCCTTAGCAACTTCTCTACCCCCTACTGTTCTCAGGGCCCCAGGTTATCAAACTCTGAGCCTGAGTCCTATAAAGAACAGGATTCTGTCCCCAGAAGGGAGAAATCAGAGGGGGTCCCACATACCGGTTTTCTCCTTGATTTCACACAGGACACTAAAGAGAGCAGGCTTCATGCGGTGGCAGTTGAGGGCGTGTTTCCTTGGGAGGAAGGGGAGAGAAGAGTTGAGGAGCTATAGAAACAGAGGAGGGATTGAGTGAGGGAGACCATGAGGGTGAGAGGGGAGCCTCTGAACCAGCAGGGAGGTACAAAGTGGGGGTGGGGGCAGAATGGAGTTGGGGGGTTCTTGGGAAGAGATCAGCTCCCTGAGTGTGGAAATGTGGGGAAGCTGCTTGGCTTAAGGAAGATGGAGGGAAGATGCAGGCAGCAAGATAAAGGCACTGTGGGCATGCACGGGGGCTGTGGGAAATGGGTCTACAGGGGTAGGGGAGAGTTTGGGGGTGCCTGCTGACAGGAGGGTGACTAGGTAGACTGCAGAGGAAAAGAGATGCAGACTGCAAGAAGAGTCAGAGTTTGAGGTGCCAGAGAGGGGTTGGAGGAGTTGAATATAGATGTGTGTGGAGGGTCCTGGGACTGAACAAGGCAGGAGGCTCTGATGTTCCTAGTGTCCCGCTGAACAGGGGCCAAGGGTGGGGGAGGACCCTTGAAGGCTGGGCCATGGTGGAGAGGAGCGGTAGGAGCTTTGGGAAGGGCTGTGGAGGTCCCCAGGCCTGGAGAGTATGGGGGTGGGCTGGGAGGAGAGTTAAGACAGCATAGCAGTTTCTTAGTCTGAGAGCCAGAACAGGGCTCTGGAGATGGAACATGTTCGAGGGAGTATGGGGGTCAGTGGGGAGTTTGGGGGGGGGGGGGTGAGGCCACCCTGGGTTCCCCTCTTTGAAGGTTTCAGGGCCTGGGGGTGAAGGGAGGTTCGTGAAGGAGGGCTTATCTTGGAGCTCCCAGGAGTAAGGAGAGAAGAGAGCTTTAGGATCCTGGAGCCGATCCTGGAGTAGGGGGTGGGGGCGACTCCCAGAAGATTCAGAGCTTGTGAATGGGGTTTCTGCTGGGTCTGTGTGGGGTCCCGGGGTGGGGGCACTCACTTGGCCTGGGCCTCGTCCAGGCTCTGGTCGGTGATGGTCATTATCTGCTGCAGAATGTCCCCGATGTCTTGCTTCCCTCGGCCTCCCGGGACCCCCCCGCTACCCCCACCGGGGTCTCCGCCACCGGGAGGCTCGCCAGGGCCCCCAGGCTCCCCACCCACCAATCCCAGGCCCCCCCGGCCCCCACCTGGAGGGGGCGGCCCCAGCAGCCGCTCGTCCATAGTTGGGGGGGGGGCCCTGAGGCCCCCTCCCTGCTCCGCCCCTCCCCCCGCCTGGTTACTTCCCCCCCCCCACAAACTCGGTGGGGCCGCTGCTCCCTCCGCCCCAACCCCCGCCCGTCTCCCCCCTCCCGGCTCTCCCGGAGGTTCACCCCGGCCCTGAAGGGAGACCTGGGGTACCGGCTGGGCCCCCCACAGGAGACCCCGGCCCCCGGCGGCGGAGAAAATGGAGCCGGAGAGAGAGAGGAGGCCCAAGCGGGGGTGTGTGTGAGAGAGAGAGAGAGAGAGAGGGAGGAGGGAGAAGGGGGGAGCGAGGGAGGGAGGCGGGGGGGAGGGGAGCGGGAGAGGAAGAGGAGGGGAGAAGAGAGGAGGAACAGGGAGGAGCTGGGGGCGGAGAAAGACACATAGAAACAGAGGAACTAGCATCGAGTGGAGGAGGGGAGAGGGAAGAGGGGACGAGGGGAGGAGACTAGACCTTGTTGGGGGGGGGATATGCTTAGGCCAGGGGGTTGGACTTCGGTGGCCTCGGAAGGGCGGGGTGGGCGGGGGGAGGCGTATTGGGGCTCAGGGGCCGCAACTTGGGTTCTGAATTAGGGAATCTAGGTGTTGTGGACTCCGGCCCCTAGAATCCCTGGGTTCACAGACAGCTCAGTTCATATTTCTTCTCCTAATGACTCCCCTCCCTGTTCTACTTAATTAAGACCAGGAGAGGGGGGGCTGGGGGGTATAATTAGGGAGGTCTCCAACCGCTGCTTAATGAGCCAGTAATTAACCAGCCAGGGAGGGGAGCTGGCCTCTCGCCAAAGTAGGGAAAGAGGCGGCCTCTTGGCCTCACCTTCCTATCTCCCCCCGCCCCCCCCAACCGCCTCGCAGCCCCAAACACCAGTCTTCGTCAGTCCAGAGGAGAATTACATTTATTCATACAACCAAAACATCGGACTCGGAGCAGCAGTGGGGAGGGAGGGTGGGCAGTGCTAAGTGTCCATTCACAGCCTGTAGGCCCCTCAGTCCTGGGGTGGGAGTGCTGGTGGTGGGGTGGGCGAATGGTCTTACCTTTTTGTAATGCCCTCTCTCCCTTTCTTCTTACTGGGAAGGAGGGTGGAACTGTCTCTCAGGCCCTAACTTTGGGAGATTTGCCTTCTCTTGGGAGATGGAGGCCTGAGCCCTCAGATCCTGCCTAGTGGCTAGATTACTGGGGGTATCCCCACAGCTCAGGACCAAGACTTCCAGCCACTCCTTGGGATCAGGGGAGGGGGGGGGGTGTTCCTCAGTGGCTGGGATCTTCTCACTGCTTCAAGCTCCCATGTACTGGGGGAGGGAGTTAAATGACCATCCTACCCCCAGGACTTTCACCTCCTCTGTTCCTCGGGAAGGTGGATGAGGATGATGGATATTGAGATTTCTCCTGGGTCTTCCAGTCTCTGGTGCCCCTGCCAAGCAGGGGTTGAGGGCATGCTGCCCAGCTTTGAGCCCCAGGAGTGTGGAGGGGCTGGTGGAGGGGCTCACATCTCAGCAGGTATGTGTGGGGGGCCGGGACCTTTGCTCCTCCATTCGACCTCCACCCTGAACTCTCAGCAGCAACTCCAGGAGCTCCTGTCCCCCTGGGGGTAGGGGAGGCTCTGACCGCTGGGCTTCCATCCGCTGGCACTAGAGGAGTGGAGGGAAGGGAGTGTTGGTGAGATTTTAAGAGGGGCAGGCCTTGCAAGGAGCCAAGGCTGGCGAGAGGGTATGTAGGATACCTGTGATGGGGATGGAGGGACCGGGGCCTGGCCAGGGGGTAGATGGTGGGGAGGAGGGGTAGGGCCCAAAAGAGAACAAAGGCCAAGAGACCAGAAAGCCTGGGTCTTGCCTTCTGGGGAGGTGTCTCACCTGGTGACTGAGGATAGTGCTGTAGAGCTGTTCTCTGTCCTCAAGAGGCCGAAGTGGGGCTGGGGCTATGCTTGGGGGGTTCTGGGGGATGTGGAAGGTGGCTCTTTGCTCCTCTAGGCGGCGGGACTGGGCCTCAGCCACCAAATCCAGAAGGAGCTCAGTCTGCAGGGAGAGCAGAGAGGCCGAGCGGGGCCCCAGGGCTGGGGAGAGGAGGGGTAGGGCTCAGAGACCCAGAGAAGGTGGCAGACAGGAGGGGTGGTGGTGCTAGATGACTTGGAGTGAGAGCTGAGGGGGTGCAATGAGGAATCAGGAGGAGGTGGGGAGAGGGCCTTGGTAATGGGATCAGGAAGGATGTGGGCACCAAGGTGAGGGAGCTCCCTGGGCGAGTGAGGGTACCTGTGTGGTGGGTCCCTGGAGGAGGAGGGGACGGAGGAGCAGATCGCCAAGGCCGAGTGGTGGTGTTCACAGGGGGCCAGCCATGCTCATCCTGATGGGGGCCCTGATGCTGGGAGACATCCGGTCCAATCAAGTGGGGGTGTGGTGGGCAGGGGGCTAGGCTGACAGCCTATTTCCTCTTTCTGTGTCTCTGTTCCTGCCTCAGTTTGCCCAAGCCCTTCCAAGTCCCCCGAGTCCCCTTTCACTGCGTCCCTGCCCCACATCCTCTTACCTCCCTCTCTCCCAGTGTCAGCCTTCCCAGCCCAGTGCGCAGCTCACCTGGTCACCATTCTCTTCTTCCTGGGGTCTCTCGGCCTCCATCCCCTGGAGGGGAGAAATTGATGGGGGTGGGGTAGCTGGGATTTGGGAGGAGGGCTGGAACCCTAGGTTCCTGAGGGGAGTGGGGGCTGGAAGGGGTGGGGGTGAGCCAGGGGCTGGATGCCTGGGTACTGAGCAGGAAGCTGGGTTCCTGGTCAGCCCCCCCACGGGCCCCGCCCATCCCTGTCAACTTCCTCCAGTTCTCTTTTCCCACCCAAACTACTTGCTCGACCTCTCTCGCCCCAGGGGAGCACAGAGACTGGGAAAAGCGTCTCCAGCTGCAGTAGTGGAGGGGTTTATCATAGAGAATGACTCTTGGCCTTCACATCTCCAGAGGTTCAGTAGTCCCTCAACCCTAGGCTCTGTTCTTTCCACTCCCCTCCTCCCCTTCAGCTCTTTCTGTCAACACAGGAACTAGCTACACAGGAAGTGGTTTTACTCCTCAGAACCCCCCCCCTCCCGCCCACTCCCCCAGGTCCCCTTCCTAAGAGGACCCTGATGTAGGCTTTGTCCTTCTGTGTCCTAGCTTCCCACAGACTTATGGGGACTGGGAGGGGCATGGTTCCAGTGGGAAGCAAAGTACTCAGACCCAGGGATGTTGGGCCCTCAAACATGTACATATACCCCTAGCAGTGGCTCCAACACACAGTAAGTATTCAATAAATATGTGTTGGATAGTTATCCCTGCCCTCTAGGTGCTTATAGTCTATTCAGGGGACAAGATATGTACCAAATATGAGACAAGGGGCAGGGGAAACTTTCCTCTGGTTATGAATGAAGGGTATAGAAATGGAAAAGGGAGATGACCTTCTCCCTGGCTTGGTCTCAATACTGGTCAGGTGCGCTGGCACCAGGGTGGGAACAGGATAGAGATATTTGGAACCTCTAAATGGCAACCTGCCATATTATGAAGTTTACAGGTGAGTGACTTGGAGCATGAAGTCAACTCTAGTGATCAAGAGATCTAGTTCTACCACTTAATGCCTTGCAATCTTGGGCAAATAAAATCTCTGTGCCTCAGTTTCTCAAAGAGTAAAATGGAGCTTTAATAGCGCCTACCTTATAGAATTGATGTGAGGATTAAGTGCGATAATTTGGCATATAGTGAATGCTCAATAAATGGTAGTTACTATTAGCTTTCAAAATGCCTCATGCCTCCATGTCTCAGGCCCATCACCATTAAAGAGGTGTAACCGTGTTTCTGAAAGGTGTATATTTGAGATGCTCTCTCCATCTGCCTTAACTTGAGGCCTTAGGAATCTCCTAAGTGCTCATAACTAAATGCCCTTTGAAGAGGATAAAGGGTATACATAGTTATGTGTGGTTTCTCCCTGGGCTACTAGAGACTCTTACTTTCAGGTGATACTCTAAAATAACAACAGTATCCCGCAAATCTTATTCTCGCTCTTGAACTGTACTCAAAGCCTCCATCCAAAGAGATGACTTTTTTTTTTTTTTTTTTCCTACGTAGGCTTCACACCCAGCGCAGGGCTCTGAACTCATGACCCTGTGATCAAGTCAGACGCTTAACCAACTGAACCACCCAGGTGGCCCCTAAAGGGATGCCTTTGTTCTTAGAGCACAAAATTCTGAAGACTCTTTGCAGCCATTCCCATGAGTGGAATTTTTTCCCATTCCACTCAACTCTTCCAAAAAAAGGTTAACACTTCAAATAAGCTTTATTATGGGATGACAGATTTGAGGTTCTTAAATAGATAGTGGTGGCGAGAAGAATGACGCTTCATCCCTGGGATGGTTTGTTGAGGAGGGAAGTGGGTAAAGTGCAAGGAGTCATCAGCTGGAGTGGCCCTTGGCTCACACACTTCAGCACCTACACAGTGCCTGGCACATAGTAGGTACTCTGTAAATATTTGTCAGCTATTTGTGGATGACAGAGGTTTCCTTTGGATACCGTATACAGGAAAGAACTTACATCTTTTACGTTTGTAGTAATTGGTTCCACTCCACCCTTCTGTAGCTCCTCACCCTTATTTTCTGGGAGAAGGGCTGGGCCCTCTTCATTCAGGGCTGCAGCTTCTCCACGTGTAAGACGAGGAGGAGTGGGTATAGTCACTTTGGGAGGGACACAATACTCTTGACTCCTCACTTTTGGGGATCCAGGATCTTAAAATCTGGAGTGTTTCCAGGCTGTCCTATAATGGGTGCTCATTTTTAGAATCCCTGTCATGTAGCGTCCTATTTTTGACCCTCGCCTCCCGCGTTTAAAATTGTTACTTGGTGGGTTGGAGGATCCCAGGCGACTTGAGGGGATCCCCGCTCCGGGGACGGCGTAAGGCAAGGAGGCGGGATTGGAGTGTTGGAGCCGCAGGCTCTCAGGGTCACCCAATCGCAGGGCCAATCGTCGGCTGAGGCCCCACCCCCGCCCCCGGAAGCGGCCCCGGATCTTCCTGGCACTACAGCCGGGTCGGGCCGAGGCCCGCGCATGCCTGGAGAAAATCTCCGGCCTCCGGGGGACAGGCCGCCTCCTGCTCCTTTCGATGGGCTCTGGCAATGCGAATAGGCTCCACCCACACGCGCGGCCCATTCTAATGACAAAGTCTGGGTTTGCAGACATGCTCCGCCCCCACGCGGACCAGCCCCAGCTGACAGCGTCCGGTTGCGCGGCACAGCCCCGCCCCGACGCGGGGGCAAGCTTCCCGACGCGGTACGCGAGCGCGGGAAGGCTTCCGCCCCGCGGCCGGGCGTGGCTTTGTGACGCACTTCCAGTGACCCCGCCCCCTCCAGTAGCGTCAGCAGATCCCAGTGGTTACGCTGGCGAGCGATGTCTCCGGGCGCTAGCCCGGCGTGGTCCCGCAGTCCTCGGGCCGCTCCTAGTCCCAGCAGCAGTTGAGCTACTTCCACCGCCCCTTCTCGGGCCGCCAGGAACAGCGGCGTCTGCTCCTGTACCGGAAGAAACAGCCAGAGGGCGAGATCAGGGAGGGCCACGCCCACAGGGCTGGCCCTTCCGGACTCCACTCTCTTGACGACTGGCCCCTCCCCATTCAGGTTGCGTGGCATTCCCGCTCTTTCTGCCTCTCCCACGCTCGTTTTCTTTTCTTTTCTTTCTTTCTTTTCTTTCTTTCTTTCTTTCTTTCTTTCTTTCTTTCTTTCTTTCTTTCTTTCTTTCTTTCTTTCTTTCTTTCTTTCTTTCTTAATTTCTTTCTTTCTTTCTCTTTCTCTCTCTTTCTTTCTTTCTTTCCTGTCTCTTCCTTTTTCTTTCTTTTCTTTTCTTTTTCTTTTTTTTTTTGTAGGGAGCCCACTCTCGGTCTAACCCTGCCGTCCTGGGCATCTTTATCGGCTCCGGCCTGGAGAAGGGAGCGGGCGGCCCGGGCGTTGTTCACGGCGGCGGCCCAGTGCAGCGCGGTTTTTCCTAGGGGACGACATGGGAGGTTGTTACCCAGAGGCTGGGGACCAGACGCCTGGGTTCCTGTTTCCCACGGATTCTGGTTTAGAGGGAAGGACTTATTCGGGCTGGCTGGGTTACTTCAAAGGCGGAAGCGTTGCCTGGGTGACCGCCGGTTGGCCGGAAGCCTTGCTTCTAGTAACGTCACCGGCGCGCGGGAGGGACAATGGGGCATTGTTCTGGGCACGGTGGGACCGGGAGACCTCCCCCCACGAGACCCTTCCCCCTTCTCGCAGACACTTCTTCCCCAGCCTATTTTCCAGTGGATTAGGGCAGTGTGTGTATGTTGTTCAGGATGAAAGGGGAAGACGACGTTTTATACTGACACCACACCGCAGGTTTACCACCCTGACAGCTAGGTGGGATGGAATCCCCCAGCCTCCAGTTGGTCCTTCAGCTGCTTCCTTTTTTTTTTTTTTTTTTTTTTTTGCCTCTTACTCACACCCCATCTGTGCAAATTCTCCATAGCACAACTCCAACCTCTCCGGATTCATACCCCATTTATCTCTGGCCCCCACATCTGCTTGGGCTGCAATCAGTTCTTCAACCAGGTCCTCCACCGCCAGCCTAGCGGCCAGCATCAGGGCTGTGGTCCCGTCCTCTGTCCGTGCATCCACTGCAGTCTGTCTGCTGCGGAGCAGGAGCTGGGGGGCCAAAGAGGGGCAGTGATCCCTGGTATGTTCTGGACTGCTAGCTCAGGTCCCTCACACTCTTAACCACCCCCAAACCCATATTCAGTTATCTGTTGTTTTTCCTTTCAGATCCCCAATCTCATATCACCTTCCTCTCTGCCAAACCCTAGGGGATGCTTTTGCCCAGGTTTACTTATGAGTTTGCCCCCTGTTCCCTTTAGCGATCCCAGTGTGCACTGACCTGGCAAACCTCCCGAGCGTCAGCAGCCACAGCGGTGTGAAGAGGGGTGCGCCCTGCTCGGTCTGGCTGGTTGGGGTTGGCTCCAGCCTCAAGGAGACGGCGGGCAGCGGTTGGCCGGGAGAATCGGGCAGCCAGGTGCAGGGGTGTCTCCCCAGTACCCACAGTGTGAGCCTGGGGACAGGCCCCTCCACCCAACAGAGGTTCCCAGGGTTCAGGGCTTCCCAACCATGACCCCTGGAAGGTCCTGGACTCCACTCCCCCACAGCAAACTGCTGACATCAGGGCTGTCACCCCATCTGTGGGTGAGAGATATGAGGGATGGGAGACAAGTCAATCAAAAGGATGTAACTGGGGTAGGAGGAGAACTTGGAGGTTAATGGAGAATCATAGCCTCAAGTGTCAGGAAGCCCAGCTCTGGCTCTTGATTTTATGTGGCTTTAGTCAAATGACTTTTCTACTTTTCTCTGTGCTTCAGTTTCCTCATCTGTAAAAGGAGCCAGTAGGCATAATTCTTTAACATTCTAGGGCAGTGGTTCTCAAACTTGAGTCTGGATCAAACTTACCTGGAGGGCTGGTTAAAACACAGATTTCCCAATATCTTGAATTTCTGAGTCAATATCTCTGGAGTGGAGCCTGAGAATTTGTATTTCTAACAATTTCCCTGGTGAAACTGATTCTTCTGTCTGGGGACCACACTTTGAGAACCACAATTCTAAGGCACTAACTCTAAGGTTAGTTTTTTCAGCTCGAATATCAAAAGGCTTTCTGATTCTAGAAGAGTCAAAGGGAGTTTTCCTTTTCTTGATCTGGGTTGTCTTACATACCAGGCCCACGGGTATCCACGTCAGGGACATCCATCTCAGATTCCTGGGGAGGAGTCAGCATGGCTGCCTGGGGGAGCTCCTGACAGTCACCCCTCAGAGGACAGAGCTGGCACTTGGAGGGTGAGGCCATTTCCTCAGCCTTGGGGATCAGAACAAGGATCAGTGAAGGAAAGTTGACTTGTCCCTTTAACTCCACCATCACCTCAGGACCATTTCTGTCCCAGTGGTTTCACCTGGCCCACCTCTTCGCCTTCTTTGGTGCCTGAGCACATCACAACTCCATCCTCATCAACTTCTGCCTCTGGCTTCAGTGCCCTGGAAGGGGGTGTGTGGGTAGGGGACCTTCAGGGTCCCCAGGATTTCCAGCTGCCTTCCTTCCCCCCTCCCCTTCCTCTGTCATCAACTTCTGATCATCAATCTCCACAGGAAAGAGTCTTTCCCAGAGCCTGGGTTCATCCTCACTCTTACTTGAGGCCGATGCTATCTTCACCCAGGGGAGGCCGGCGTCTGCGGGGAGTGGGCTGAGTTCGAGGCCTTCGAATGAACCCAGGGGGCAGCCAGAGGGCCCCATGCTCACGGCGCCGCCGCCGGATGAGCTGAAGGACGAGAAGAGCCCCAAGGGCCAGGAGGAGCACCCCAGCCACTGGTGAGCACAACAGAGGCCAGGGAAGCTGGTTGGTTGGTGGTGCTGGTGGGAGAGACACAGTCACAAAAAGAGACCATTTCTGGTGAGGCTGAGTACTACTGTGAGACCTTCGGGCAAGTGCAGTAACTTCTTTTTGTTTCAGTTTCCCCATCTGTAAAGTGGGAACAATAATTGTACCTGCCTCGTGGCATTGTTGGAAGGATTAAATGAGTTAATGTTATAAAGCGCTTAGAGCAAGGTCTGGCACCTCATAAGTGCTATAGGAGTTCTTTCATGTACTGTGAGCTGTTTGGCAGAGGGATGATTGGACTTAGTAGACAGGATAGACCAGAACCCAAGGTTTGTGGGAGGTCTATGGTAAAGGTTAGGATAAAGTACTTCGGGAAATAAGGGAGGAGACTGGAGAGCAAATGGGTCATGAGGAGATCCAATTAGAGAATGAGAGGTTCATGAGGGTAAAGTATCCACACAGAACATTTGGGGTCCTTGCAATCCCATGTCATTTGGCCTCCATTGCTCGTTGCTGGCATGAAAGGGGGTCTGGGATCAAAGTCAGCGGAAATGACAGGGGGTCACCTACCAGTGCCAGCACGAGGATGGGCAGCCAGCAGCGGTCCTGGCAGTAGGTGCTCCAGGGCCCCCACTGCAGCCATTGCAGCAAGGAAGCGGAGCAGGAGCCCAGGGTCCCAGGGACAGCGGGATGCAGGGTGGTCAGGGCCACAGCGGGACAAATCCACACCCATCACTACCACAAACCTGTGGGGGAGGCGCCTTAGAGTCCTGTGTGTTGCTTGCTGGCTCCCTTCCCTCCACCCGTTAAAACACTAGTGTCTGACCCATCCTCCTGCCCGGCCTTCTTACCCAGTGCTGAGAGAGTCTGTCTCCTTGCCCCCAGGCTGTGTTTGAGGGGCTGCTCTCTCCTGATGAGAGGGATCCAGGGTTCCTACTAGCTCCTCTTCGGCCTGGGCCCCAGGATAGGGGTACACCATGTCCTTGCCATCACTGTCCTTCCTTACCCAGAGCCCCACTCTCAGAGTCAGGGATAGTACCCGGGCCAGGGCAAGCAGCTGCTGGTCCAGGGCTGGGGGGCTCAGCACCACCAGCAGGGCCAGGGAGGGCCCCCATTCTGAATCTCCATCTTTGGGCCTGCAGTCACCCCCATCCCAGCCACATTCTGCAGTGTTGCAGCCTTTCTCGCAGTGCTCGTTGTGGAAGTGATCACGGCAGTACTGGTCATAGGCTGGACTGTGGGGTGAGGAGAGAGGGACTCAGGATCCCCAAAGAAACTTGACCCCCTTCTTCATTCCAGAGAGATGCCTGATATTCCACTGCCTCTAGGGCACAGGTTGCTAAGTGGGTACAGCTCCAGAACAATGGGCTTAGTCAGGCCCTGGGTGGTAGGTAGTTGAGACGCTCTAATGTCTATGACGCCCTTGTTTCCTAAGACTGTCCCTTCTCCCTACCCTCCCAAGCTCTCCTATCTCCCTGAAGGAGAGTCCAAAGACCTTTTCCCTCAGGGGTGCTGGTTGTTAGGGGAGATACTCCATGGCAACAGGTCTTAGAGAGGCTTGAGGCCAGAGCTCTCACAACTCTTAGGAGCCCAGACAGAGGCAGTGCCCTCCTTCCTCGTCCCCATGTTAAATATTGATGCTGCCCTAGTCCCCTGGGCTGGAGCCTAGTGTCTTCCACCCCTACTTGGCAAGGGTTATCAAGGGTGGAAACTGCCTGGAGCCTGAGGCTGTGGTCACACTGTAACTTAGAGGCCTCCCCACCCCCAACCTGAAGTCAGGGTTTTAGGCTCACGTGCAGGCTGGAGGAGTCTCACAGTCGTAGCCATCAAACAGACACTCTGCAGAGTCACACTGTGGGTGGCACTGCCCATCCCGGAAGAGAAGCCAACACCGGGAGTGGGAAGGACAGCCCTTCCAGGGGTCCGGGACCCCCAGGGAGCAGTCTCCCCCATCCCAATTTCCTCCAGGGCCGCTGCAGCCAGCATCACAGGCCCCATCTCCACCTCTGCCCTCACATCCCTTTGCTCCAGGCCTCTGACACCGGGGCCCTGGAGAGCTGGGAGGGCAGGAGCATCGGAAGGCTGGGGACCCCAGCCCAGGGATCTCTGAGCAACTGCCATTGTGTAGGCATGGAGAAGGAGGGCCACAGCCATGAGGAGCAGGTGGGGTCAGGCAGTCAGGGCCCCCGTAGCCATTGAGGCAGGCACAGCGGGGTGGGAAGCCAAGCTTGGGGGAGGGCAGACACAGGCCACCGTGGTGGCAGTGGTGGTGGCCACAGGAGGGGGCTCTGTGGTTGCAGGTGGGGCCCTCAAAACCCTGTGGAGAGGAGAGAGATGTTGGGGAAGGCCCTTGTATTATTCTTCCCACTCCCCCCCAAGCAAACTCTCGGGTTAAGATAACACAGATGGTCCTAGAATCTCATATCTGGAAGGGGCCTCAGAGAACATCAGGTTTATATCAAGTCATTTTATAGATGTTGAAACCATGGCCCATGGTTTTTTCACATAATGACATATTACACAGTGAAAACGGACGAACCACCGGTGTGTGCAACAACCTGGAAGACTAAACACTTAATAGAGTGGTATTAAATGAATATTATCTTAATTCTTGGACATAGGGTGATAAACTCTCTTTCTCTGGAAGGGGAAGAGGATAGAGGAAGACATAAGTACATGTGAGTCATCGTTACTGTTGTAATTCTTAGGTTAGGTTCCTGGGTATTATGTTGTAAGAATAATAAAAAGAAGGCCATGCACAAACCAACGATGATAGTGTATCATGAACAAAGGCTTATGATTAACCTGATTTCATGCATCTGAGGTCCACGCGTGCGCGCGCGCGCACACACACGTAAAAGAACTTACCCAAGGTCACCCAGCTTGACTCTGGGGCCTTACCTTAGGCAGTGCCAATGATTTCTGAAAATCCATTCATGCTAACACCTGATCCTGCCTGCCCCCTTGAACTGCTTCTGAGAGCCACTCATCGCCATTAACATGGGCTGGTTCTCATCAATAATTCCCACTCCAGTGCTCCCTAGACTCCCCTCTAGGATCCCACTCAGGCATTCTCACCTGGCACCAGTTTTGGGCGAAACAGAGAAGACTGCTTTGTGGTTACTTACCTGGAGGCAGTGGCAGGTGAAACCCAGGGGTGGTCCTGCTGTTGTCTCACAAGACCCTCCGTTGGAGCAGGGCTGGCTCTGGCAAGGGTCTGTCTCCACTTCACACCACTGGCCTGTGGAGGGTGGGGTTAGATGTCATACGCTACTTCAATTATTGCCCCCTTCCTACCTCATTACTGGGAATTGACCCAGTACTACCTGCACAGGAAGGGATCCTGGGGCATATTCCCTGGGGTGGGGAGGCAGGGGGATGGACATGATGAGTAGGCTTCCTTGTGGGTGGGGGTTGTCAACTCAGCTGTGCCACAGAGATGCCTACACACACTCTCCCAGGCCTCACCCGTGTATCCAGGCAGACATTGGCAGTAGAAAGCATTGGCCAGAGAGTGGCAGGCTGCAGTGCCTGGGGGGTGGCAGGGCTGGTCCAGACACTCATCTACGTCCCCTTCACAGCGCAGCCCCACAAAACCTGGAGGGCAGGTGCAGTAGAAGCCTCCAGGTTTGGGGGTGCAGGTCCCATGGTTGTGACAGGGCTGGGATTGACAAGCGTTGGATTCCTTTGAGCAGTTCTGTCCATTGTAGCCTGGGGCACACTGCGGGCAAAGAGGGTCAGACGGGGAACCAATAATCCAGCCCATCTCAACAGTACAGGGGAGCCAGCTCAAGACAGTCTGCCCAATCCCTTCCCTACCTTCCAGTTCAGAGTATAACTCAACTGATCATCCATCACAGCCCTGCATAGCTTCACCCTTGTATCTCAACTCCATGCTATACCCTTGTTCAATAGTGGGCAATTTAACTGCTCCAGCAGTCCCAAACCATCTTATGATGCAATGCTATTAAACATAGTTCTGTTTTGGGTAAGACCTCCCTCCCTCAATCACACGCCTGACAGCCAGGCTCTGTCATGCTTTCTTAATTAATTTGTAAGTGTTTATTGAATGCCTGCTTCGTGCCAGGCACTGTTGTAGGCACTAGGAACATGAAGAAAATTAGAACTCATCCCTGCTTCCATGACGTTCTCAGTAAACCAGAGAGACAGCTAGCATTTATTGCATGATTTCTATACATAAGCTCATAAAACCCTCCCAACAAACTTGTATGTGAATTATCTCATTTGATTCTCACTTTAGAGAAAAGGCAAATGATTCCTGGAAAGACTGCATGACTCGGCTAGCAGGTGGCAGAGCTGGGATTCAGTGCAAGTCTGTGACTTCATAACCAGTACCCTTAGCCATTTTCCAATTGTTTACCTTTCTGCTAGTGGGAGAAGGGTCATCGATGAGGTCTGTACCATGTGCTGAGTTCTTGCAAGAGGAAGGAGAGCATGTAAGAATGCAGTACCAGGCTTCAGAAAGGTGGAGCAAAAGGGAATTACAGAGAGTGTGAGGAGTGGCTGGAGGGCTGGGAGAAGCGGGTGAGGGGGTATCTTGGCGATATCGGAGGGAAGGAGTCTCAGGAAAGGGGAGGTAAAGCTGAGTGTTGGGTGAAGGGGTGTTTGCTACTAATTAGTACACTGCTTTTGTGTATGTTTGAAAATGGTCATGATAAAAAGTTAAAGAATAAAATTAAAAAGTTAAAGAGGATGGTTGGGGGATTTGCATCACACCTTTTATCCAAAGTCAGCCTTCTGAGTACAGGCATCAGGCTGCTTGGACTTGAATCCCAGCTTTGCCTCTTCTGCTCAGTGATCTGAACCACGAGGGAGAGGCCCACACCCAGTCTGGAGAGAAGTTAGGGACATTTCCCTGAGGAAGGCACCTCTTGAGCACCATCCAGTGGAAGTGGGTGGGGAAGGACAGTGGAGAGCCAGTATAAGGGGTGTGTAGGGAAGCCAACAGCAGCTGGAGCAGAGAGTAGGAGGGCGGGGATGTGGGGACATGAGACCTAAGAAGCAGGCAAGGCTGGGTCACGCTGGCCTTAGATTTCACTATCAAAGAGCCACAATGGGGCGCCTGGTTGGCTCAGTCAGTTGGGCGTCCAACTTAGGGTCAGGTCATGATCTCACGGTCTGTGAGTTTGAGCCCCGTGTCGGGCTCTGTGCTGACAGCTCAGAGCCTGGAGCCTGCTCTGGATTCTGTGTCTCCCTCACTCTCTGCCCCTCCCCCGCTCATGCTCTGTCTCTCTCTGTCAAAAATAAATAAA
The DNA here is from genome assembly GCF_028749965.1 of Puma concolor. Lineage (NCBI taxonomy): Eukaryota > Metazoa > Chordata > Mammalia > Carnivora > Felidae > Puma > Puma concolor. Next base: position 31,534,974 of record NC_141671.1, read on the forward strand.
CATTAAAAAAAAATTTTTTTTTTTTTTTTTTAAAAGAGGTGGGCAGCCACTGAAGGGTTTTAAGCAGGGGAGTGACAGGTCAGCTTAACGTTTTCAACAGAGCACCCTGGTAGTGGAGTAAAGGTTGAGCCTATAGGTGGACAAGTGGGGAGGCAGGGACAATAGGAGGGTGCTCCATGTGTGGAGGAGGGCGGAAGGCAGCAAAGGCCTAGACTGAGGCAGTGGGACAAAGGGTGAAGGAGGAAGGACAGAATTGAGAAAGATTTAGGAGGCAAAATGGTATGACTTGGTGGTTGGTTGGGTATGTGGGTAAAGGAAAGGGAAATGAATACATCACTACACGCCCCCTCAACTGCTTTTCCCACATCCACCCACGCTTGTCTCCCCTACTGCTCTCCTCTAGACCGGCTTACCTGGCAGAGATACCCAGTGGGCTGGGCCATGCATGTGGCCCCATGTTGGCAGGGCCTGGACTCACATGGGTTCACCCTGTCCTGACATACGCTGCCTTGGAATCCAGGGGGGCAGTGGCAGAAATAGGAGGAGCCACTGTCGATGCAGAGACCTCCATTCTGGCACAGGGAAGAAACTTCTGTGCCTGAGAAGAAAGGCAAACAGGGATAGATAAAGCTAAGTTAGGTTCTCAGGGGCCTCAGACACAGAGCAGAGAGGCTCATGGGGCTCACTGCCATTCCTGGGGTGGGTGAAGGCCACTTGGAGCCTGAGGAGTCAATAAATTCTGGTGCTGAAGAGATTAAGACATCAAGATCCCCCTCCTGCCTGTTCTGCCAGAATGGAGAGAGATACCGCTTGTTAAACTTATTAGAGCATTATAAGCAACTGTATTTTTGGCTTTAAACAAGTCTCAAGGAAGAAAGAACTCAGCGGAAACTTTAGGTGCCTAAGTCTGTCCCCTGAATTGGCATCCTGTGATGTTCTCTCACTGTGATTCCCATCCCCTAACCCCACAGTAGTCTCTTTCCTGAGTTCTGCTCATATTAAACCTCATTTGAATGAGGGGGGGTGGTATTCTTTCACAAGGGGTTGGCATAACATGAAAATGATTGGGAGCAGCAGTTGAGTGAAGTTGGGTTAAGTGTGATCCATTCTAGCTGAGTTATGATGATGGTGACAGAGTTGAGTTGCTTCACATGGAGTTATGTCTCAGTGGTTGTGATAAACTGGAGTCTTGTTGTCTGGGTTGGTTGGTGTTGTTTGAGTTGCTTTGAGCATGGTGATAGGAGGGCTGAGCTATAGAATCAGCAGTAGTGGTTGGTCTGTGTTACTTTGACTCTTGGTTGTTTTGGTCAAAGGTTGTATGTGGATGCCCTTAGGGATCGGGTGGAGAGGGACACCCGTTCTCTCTTCATCTGTTCCCCAGTTGGTCCTTGGGTTAGTACCTTGGCTCAAAGCGGCCTTCTGGCAGGAGGACAGCGGAAGGTTGCAGAGAGGCCCGGTCCATCCCTGGAGGCACAGGCACTGGAAGGAGGGCCCAGTCTGGAGGCAGTGGGAATTGTGTGGACAGGGCTTCTGGGCACAGATGTCCACCAGAGTCTGAGGTTTAGGAGAGAGCATGGGGCAAGACTGAGTGTCATGTGTTCAGGCCCAGAGATGGTCTTCTGCCAGCTGCTCAAAATCCTTACCTGTCAAGCTCTCTCCTGAATGGTCTGGGGCCAGGTGATAGCCTCCCTCCCCCACCCCCACATCCCAGAACAGTTCCTGGGATCAGAAATCCTTTCCTCACTTCTACTCCATGCAAACCTCAAGCTAGAGCTCACCTCCCAGATGCCACACCCCCTTTCATGTGGTTACCTTCCCAAGCTCCCTGCTCTTCTAGTCCCTGAGACCCTCCCACTAGAGCCCTTCAGCCACCGCCCTCCTCTGCACACTTGGCTCAGCACCCCTCACCTGGCAGCTGTCTCCTGTGTAGCCAGGGGGGCAGAGGCAGTGGGGACCCTGAGGGCCATCTTGGCAGGTTGCCCTGTTCCTACAGGGGCTGGACAGGACAGAGACAAGGCATGGTGGGAGGCAGTCCCGGCAACCAAAGGGGAGGGAGTGTGTGACGCGGTGATGAGATAGGAAACCAGAAAGGGAGTCATGGTGAAAGGATGTGGGATGTGGAATTCAAGGCAGCCTGGAGCCCCAGAGGAGATGGACAGGAAGGGTGGGAAGGCTGAGGGGCCCCTTCCCTTCCTCTAGGGGTCTTTGCTCACTTGTCTGCACAGCTAGGACGGGTCCTTCCCTCACAGCGTGGGCCTTGGAAGCCCGCAGCACAGAGGCAGGAGGAGGTGCCAGGCCTGTTCACACAGGTACCCCCATTGAGGCACGGGGCTGGAGAGAGGAGGCTGTGAGGGGTTGGGTTCCTTACCCATACGTGGGCTGTGACCTTAGTCACACCCCGCACAGGACATACACGCACTCCCTGCTGCCCCCATCAAAACTGCAGCTCGTGGTGGCCAGTTGATTTTTATCAGACGGCACCAACACACCCTGACCAGTTCCTCCATCCACCTGTGGCCCAGCCCCAGAACATGGTAGGTACTCACCAGAGGCACAGTGGTCAGTGCTTGTCTGGCAGCGGGGCCCAGTGTGGCTCCGAGGGCAGGTGCAGGAGTAGCCCCCAGGGCTGGGGCTACAGGAGCCACCGTTGAGACAGGGCCCTGAGTGACAAGCCGTTAGCTCCTCACTGCAGGTGGGGCCTGAGGGAAATGAGTGGGGTCTGAGAAAGGGCATCCTCTTCTCTCTGTCTTCCTCCACTTATCTCCCCTTCCTTTTCCTCATCCCCATCCCTTTTGTCTTCCATCCAACCTCTTTTCTTTTCTTACCACCTCCTGCGTATTGCCTGTGGTCCCTGCAGCACATGCCCAGTTCTCCTTGGTAGTGACCAAGACCCAGAGGCCTAGGACACATGCCTCTACTGGTCTTGCTCTTGATTAGAGGTGGCCAGCCCAGAATGTCTGTGGTTTGGGAAGGGCCTCACCTGTGTAGCCTGTGGGGCAGGTACAGTTGTAGCCCGAGGGCTGGGGGTGGCAGGTCCCCCCATGCGCACAGGGCGTGGAGATGCAGCCCCCCAGCTCTGCTTCACATTCTGGTCCTGTCCATCCCACATCACACACACATGAGGATCTGGTCATAACGAGAAAAAGAAGGGTGTTTTTCTTCTTCTGGTGATTTTTTCTTCTCCCCTCCCCACCCCTCATCATTGGTTAGACCCCTATGACTTTCTTTTTTTTTTTTCTTTTTCATGTTCATTTTTGAGAGAGGGAGAGAGAGAGAGAGAGAGAGAGAGACAGGGTGTGAGTGGGGAGGGGCAGAGAGAGAGGAAGACACAGAATTTGAGGCAGGCTCCAGGCTCTGAGCTGTCAGCCGCGAGATCACAACTTGAGCCGAAGTCAGATGCTTAACTGACTGAGCCATCCAGGCACCTCTTCTGTTTTTAAGTAGGCTTCATGCCCATTCCGGCGTCCAATCCAGCCTGGAGCCCAACGTGGGACCTGAACTCAACACCCTGAGATCACATCCTGAGCTGAGGTCAAGAGTTGGACACTGAACCAACTGAGCCACCCAGCCCCCTGATCTCTTCTTTTTTTTTTTTATTTAAAAAAAAAAATTTTTTTTTCCCACGTTTTTATTTATTTTTGGGACAGAGAGAGACAGAGCATGAACGGGGGAGGGGCAGAGAGAGAGGGAGACACAGAATCGGAAACAGGCTCCAGGCTCCGAGCCACCAGCCCAGAGCCCGACGCGGGGCTCGAACTCACAGACCGCGAGATCGTGACCTGGCTGAAGTCGGACGCTTAACCGACTGCGCCACCCAGGCACCCCTGATCTCTTCTTTTTTTTGGCCCTGAGACTCTGGTCCCCTTCTTCAGTGGCTTTGTTCTCAGCATTGTCCCCCTTCCATACATGCCTCCTGCTTGTTTTCTCCGACTATATGTATGAATATGTATATACATTTCTTCTATAATTTGTTTGTTATCTGTCTTTCCTCATTAGAATGAGAGCTCCATGAGAACAGACACTTTGTCTCTTTTGTTTTGTGCTATTCCTCCAGTGCCTGGAAAAGTATCCACACATAGTAGATGTTCAATATTTGTCTAATGTATGATTTTTTTTCAAATTTTTCAATTTTTTATTTTTGAGAGAGAGAGAGAGAGAGACAGAGTGAGAGTGGGAGAAGGGCAGAGAGAGAGAGGGAGACACAGAATCTGAAGCAGGCTCCAGGCTCCGAGCTGTCAGCACAGCTTGGACGCGGGGCCTGAACTCATGAACTGTGAGATCATGACCTGAGTCGAAGTTGGACGCTCAACTCACTGAACCACCCAGGTACCCCTCTAATGTATGATTAATTGGCCCTGGGATTTCATGTTTTTCTTCCTGTTCTGATCCTCTAGCCCTCTGTTTCTCCTGTTATTTATGAACTCTCCCCTCACGGGATAGCACTCACTAGTGGATCCCTCACCTTGGCTTTGACCTCAGAACTTGGCCATTTCCTTCTTCTTCCCTATTGGTCATTTCTTGCAGACTCACCCCTCCCTGGTTGTCTCCCCCTGGCCTAGCTGAGGAGGACCCAGAGGACAGTGGAAGGTTACCTCTGGCAGTGTCCGTGGTGGCAGGTGCAGTTGTCCTCAACGGGGGCACAGCCAGGGCTTCCGTCAGGACAGAGGCAGTGGGCCTTGTCTTCCTGATCTTGGCATTTTTGCTTGGGCTGGCACAGGTTGGGGGCACACAGGGGAACCTCACAGAGATGACCTGGGGTGGGGAGATGGGTCAGAGGGAAAACAGAGTCCCTCTGTGTCCTTGATGGGGCCAAAGCCACTTTTTACATATGACTTGCTCACTCCCCACGAACCTGTCCTTCAGTGGCTCCCTGTTGCCTCAGGATACTGTCTAACTTCCTCAGAATGGCACACAGGGTCCTGCATGGCATCATTTCGCAATGCAGTTACCTGCAGCTAAAACATGTAATCATTCTGTCTTGACAAACTCCTACTCATTCTTCCAGACTAGCTCAGCCATTACCTCCTCATGAAGCCTTCTCATCTCTAGTCTGGTTGGCTGGTCCTTTGTGCTCTTATAGAATCCTGTGCAGTCTCTCTCAGAGCACCTGTGGCCATAACCAACAGGAGACTTCTTGGTCTCTCTGCACTAGATTTAAAGCCACTTGAGGAGAGCAGGTCTCTTACCAACTTGTGTCTGTGTCTGGTTGTGCATAGTAGGCACTTAATACATTCTAAATAAGCAAATGAATGGCTTCCTCTTGAACCCCATCCTGTTTCTGAGCCCTAATCACACCATTCATGTTGGGTCCAGTGTGGGCCCTGTAAATAACACCTGCTGTCAGCCTCAGGTTGTGCAGGTTTTGCATTGAATAATTTGAAGGGGTTCCATTCTCATTCTCTTTTTACAGTCCAACCCTTGAATATCCAGCAATGACCTCTGCTCTACCCCTAATGGACTCAACTATCCTGCCAGTCCTTTCTAACACCTCCCCTGCTTACCTGTGAAGCCAGAGGGGCAGAGGCAAAAGAAGGCTCCTGGGAGATCCAGGCAGCTTGCTCCAGTGGGGCATGGGCCACTCAGACACTCATCCACCTCGGCCTGACAGCGAGGGCCTTCAAAGCCTATGGCACAGCAGGAGGGTCAGGGACCTGCAGGGGAGTCTGCCCTTGGCCCCCACTCTTCCCTGCAGTGTCTGAGCACTGGTCTACCTGGAAGACACTCGCAATGGAATGATCCAGGCTGGTCCTGGCACTGCCCACCGTTGGCACAGGGAGAGCTTCCACACTCATCGATGTCCTCCTCACACCGGGAGCCAGTGAATCCTGGGGGGCAGGGAGTAAGTGGGGAGAGATGGTAAAGGTTATCTTTCATTTCCTTTCATTTCCTTTCGTTTCCTCTCCTCTCCTCTCCTCTCCTCTCCTCTCCTCTCCTCTCCTCTCCTCTCCTCTCCTCTCCTCTCCTCTCCTCTTTTGTGACTTTGGATTCCTTTTGTGACTTTTGTGACTCCTCTCCTCTCTTCTTTCTTTTGTGACTTTGGATTCATCAGGGAGTTTGTTACAAATATTTGTGACTGAGATGTACAGGTATGATTTCATGGATTCAAACAAGAAATTTAGAGTTAATGCCGATATTTAACCTTCTATTTACACAGACAGAAATATCATTGCTATGAATTGCAGTGAAGAGAATCTTGTTTCAAATGGCTTGGTTTGGAGATTCATCTGCATGTATCATTATATAATGAAGGTACCAATCTGGGGGCTGCTCAAAGAGTGATTTGAATTTCAGAACATAACAGCATATCTTAGTAACTTCATTCTTTATATAAAGAAGGTATAACTGGCTGTGTGTGTGAATGGTGAACATACTATGTATCAAAAGCATAAATGCAAGTCGTGGCCCCTCCCCTCACCAGGAAAAGTGAATCTGGGTGGCTTCCCAGAGAAGACACCTGGGGCAGGTGGAGGTGACAGGAGGATGATGTTCAGCACCTGCCAATTGTGTGACTTTGGGCAAGTTACTCAAGCTCTCTAGGCTGCAGTGTCCTCTTCTGTAAAAGGGGAATAATAGAACCTAATTTATGGTGTCATTGAAAGGATTAAATGAGGTAATGCCTGAAAAGTACACAGCCAAGTTCCTGGCCTGGAGCAAATATTCAAGAAACATCTGTTATCATCACATCAGGGAACAGAGGGATCGATAATGGTGGAGAAGGAAGGCGGGGGGCAGTTTTCCCTGCATCCAGGGTGAGCAGTGCCAAGACCAGCCTGGGATCCCCATGAGCGGACTCTGGAGGAGGGCCAGAAGGGACGATTTGGGTAATTGGCAGGACAGAGATAAAGGTGGATGAGTAAGCGAGGAAGGTTTGGGATGTAACAGAAGAGAGTTGGGGGAGCAGAGGAGTTGGGAGAAATGGGAGCCTCGTTGCCCAAGCCAGGGTGAACTTCAAAAGTTTGGGATTGCCGGGCCTGCACTGTGGTTCAGGGGCCTGGGCTGAAGGACTGGAGTGGAATCTGTACTCACCAGGCAGGCAGACACAAAGGAAGCCGTTGAGGAGGTCCTGGCAGTCAGCCTGGTTCAGGCAAGGAGCAGAGGCACACTCGTCTGTCTCCACCTCACAGAGCTGCCCTTCTAAGCCTGGGACATGGAGATGTGGTGCAGGCTGAGCCCTGCCTGGGCTGCTCACCCCTTCTGCCCAGGAGAACCAGGGTTCTAGAACCCTCCCAGGGTGCTGTGTGCCTGAAGGTTGGGGCGACGAGCCCGCGGTCCTGCTGCTCTGCTGTGTGTGGCTCTGCCCCCTTTAAATGTGAAAGCTCAGGGATCAAGGCACCTGCTGGGACCCGAGGGGGCAGCAAGGAAGTACCTTTGGGGGCCATTCTCTGTGCCCAGACGGCCGGCTCACTGGGCTGGGCTAATGAGCCTGGAGGTCCTCAAGGTCAAATGAAACAAATGGCCATGTGCTTGGAGGTGTGTCATGCCTCTTGTTCTACCCCAGCAGGCTTCTGTGCCAGGGAGACCAGGAGTCCCCAAGGGGGGGTATTTGAAGGGCATTTGGGTAGCTTGTTGGTCACATATTTGTCCTGTATCTTTGGGCTTGTCCTGGTATCCGCAGTGTCACCCTGAACTGAAGCTGGATCAGCCTCTAGACCTCGGTGCCTCCCACTTCTTGCCTGGGGATTCGGCTTCTGAAGTTCCTTAGTATCTATGACCTTGTCCCTTGGATGACTGCATGGTTTTCTCAGCTTTTTTCCTTGGATGCTGCTCAGTTTAGGAAGGCTGTTTGGTGTAGTGGTTAAATCTACTGAAGCCCTGGGTTTGAATCCCGGCCATGCCACTTACTGGCTGGACAACTCACTTAATCTCTCTGTGTCTGTTTCTTGTAAAATGGACACAGTAACAATACTGACCTTAGAGGCTTATTGCCAAGATGACAAAATGCATGTAAGATGTTCAGGTGATACTTGACATAAAGTAAGCTATTATTTTTTTGGTTGCATTCAGCTTCCTGATATCGGGTTTGTCACTATACCCCTGGGGAGACCTGTCTCCCTTAAAAGTGACTTGGAAGTAGGTGCAGCCTTGTGGCACTTTTTTTTTTTCTATTGTACCAAATTCAAGCATACAGGCCCTTTGGGGTTTTAAGGGTTTACTCAATCTCTACAGGGGAGAGTTTCTGTGATTAGGAGGAACATTCTGAGTTGGCATGAGCCGAGGCTGCTGTTGTTCTGCTCTTCCTTGATGGGCCTCTGTGTACAGTGGACCAGGCTGCGCACTTTACAATGACTATGGAGTGAATGCTTTCCTCTCACCCCCAGAGTTGAGCAGTGTACAACCTCAGTACCATCTGTGGGTGCCCTTCTCCTAGAGGCCATGGGTTTCCCAGAGTGTTCATCTTGGGTGGGGAGATGAGAAAGAGGTATTCTTTGATAGCTGATCCCAACCTGCCTGGGGCTATCTATGTTCTGGAGGGGTCATGCCTAGTGGGTTCAGGATTAGTCCCCTGTGTCCTCTACTCAGGGCCCCATCCATCTAGTACCTGGTGGGCAGAGGCAGTGGAAGGTGGCAAGCAGGTCCAGGCAGGTGCTGCCTAGATGGCAGGGCTGGGACAGGCACTCATTGTGATCAGCCTCGCAGCGGGAGCCCGTGTAGCCAGGGGGACAGAGGCAGTCAAAGGAGCCAGGGGTGTTGAGGCAAGAGCCGCCGTGTTCACAGGGACTGGGGCCTTGCTGGGCTAGGAGGAGAGGAGTCAGAAGTTCACAGGGGCCCAGGGCAGAAGGGCAAGGAGGCCAGACTGCCAGGGAAGGCATGAGGGCCTGCTTGTGGCAGAATGAACACATCGGAGAAAGGGCTGGTGTCTTTAACACAGACGAGGACTAAGTGGGGCCCGGAGGGCTAAGCACTGGTGAGAAGACCGTGTAGGGAAGAATTGCCGACTCTGGACAAAATTGGGACAAAAGAGATGATTGTATTTTTAATTTGAAAAACAATTTGCAGAGGCTGTTTGGGACTCAGAGAGGATCTGATGTGGGGGTGCCTTACCCATCTGACACTCGTCCAGGTCCTGGTGGCAGGTGGGCCCCGAGTAGCCAGGCTGACACAGGCAGAGTGGAGAGCCTGTCAGGGGATTGGTGCTGCACTGGGCTTCCCCGTGGCATGGCTGGCTCAGGCACATGTCCTCCATGTGGCACAGGAGTCCTGGAGGGCAGGATGGGCATGAGGCTCTTGGGCCGCTTGAGGATCCCAGCTGCCCCCCTTATGCTTCTGTCACTTGCCATCCTCACGGCCACCTCCCCGAGCCCTCTGTCACACCTGTGCGGCCAGGTGGGCAAAGGCAGGAGAAGGAGCCCACACGATCGATGCAGGTGGATCCCGGGGCACAGGTGGCAGCAGCACAGTCGTCCAGGTTCTCTTCACAGCCTGTGCCTCCCCAGCCGCTCACACACACACAATGGAAGCTGCCAGCTGAGTTCTGGCAGGTACCCCCATTTTGGCAGCGAGGGGGACCCTGAGCCTCACATTCATCCACATCTTCGGAGCAATCCCAGCCTGTGGGGGATGGGATGGCAAGGGGACAAAGGCTGGAGTTGGGAGCCCTGTGAGGAGGGGAGGCTAGGGGCTGATCATATGGGCCACGGGTGCCATGGACTTGGCTTAAACGACTCACCTGTCCAGGCCTCTGGGCAGAGGCACGTGTAGGTGCTCAGCCCATCCAGGCAAGTGCCCCCGTTCTGACACTGGTGCCCAGCACAGTCATCTGGATTCACCTCACAGCTCGGGCCTCTGAAACCTGACAGGGTCATGGGATTAGCGAAGGGAAGGGGACCTCCCTGCCCCGAGAGAGGGGTGGCAGACGTGAGGACGCACCTTGGGGGCAGAGGCAGAGGTGGAGGGTGGAGTCTCTCCCTGGAACCAGCTGACAGGTGCCCCCATTGGGACAGCCCGTAGGGGGGCAGGGTCCTGGCTGGAGCTCACAGCGTGGACCCTCCTGCCCAGTGGGGCAGTGACACCAGAAAGATCCCAAGGTGTTATGGCAGGAAGTGCCTTTGGGGCAGGGCCCTGGGTCCAGGAAACACTCATTGATATCATGTTCGCAGGCATGACCCTCGAAGCCAGGTGGGCAGCGGCACTGGATCTGGGGGTATGTGGCCAGACACACCCCTCCATTGACGCAGGGATTGGCTGAGCAGAAGTCCCGAAGCTGGCACTGCTCACCTGAGGCAGAGGACAGAGGGCGCTGTTCAATCCCCGTCCCCTGCTCCGCTGGGAGAATCCAGCTCTCACTCTGGATTATCTGTGTCTGATTTTCATGTTGCCTTCTCTTTGTTCCCATATGCTTTTTGCCCTGCTCCACCACCCCTTGCCTCAGTTTTGGCATTCTGGAAAATGGGAGCTGTCGTTGTTGGTGGGAGTATTGCAGGCTGGCCCTGCTGAGCAGACCTGAGACACAGTGTCCTTCCAAATTTGGTGGCCTTTCCTTGGTGGGGAGGAGAAAAGCAGCTGGCCTCCAGACTCGGCACCTTGCTGTGCCACCACTGCTGTGTGCCCTCAGGTGTGTCTGGCCTCTCTTGTCTGGATTTCCTAATCTTTAGGTGGGTACAGTGTTGCAGATAATGATAAGGAGACAGACGTCTCATCTGTTCCCCACAGTGGCAACGGCGGTGGTGGCGGCTGGCACTGGGCTAAGTGACCACCTCCTGAACATCACTCCCTTTCCTCCTCTCGACAGTGTTATGAAGTGTGGACATCAGCTGGCAACTGAGGATGCAGAGAGCTTAACTACCTGATGCAAGGGCGCGCGTCTCATCGGTGGCAGAGCTGGCACTGGACACGTGGGCCGCTGCTCTGAAGCACAAGGCCTGGCAAGTTGCCATTGACAGTCCTCCTTGTTGTCATACCACGAGAGGCTGGTCTCCCACCCCCAAATCCTCAGAATTACCCAGGCACTCAAAATATCTCCATGCCTGGGCCCACCCCAGACCCACTAAAGCAGCCTTTCTGGGACGTGGGCACCAGTATGTTGCAGGCTTTCCAGGTGATTGCTGTGCCTTGCCACGTTTGAGAAGCCTTGCTCTTCTAGTCCACCCCTCACAGATCACTTTCCTCCCCGTGTGGTCTTCACTGCCCTGTCCAGTCCCCTCCCTCCTGGTAGATCAGGGGAGCCTTCCTCTCCAGGGGCTCTCACTTCTGTCCCATACCCCTGACTGCTTCCCCAGGCTAGGACACCCTGCCCACCAGGGGTCCCACACCCTCGCCCCAGGGTTGCACCCCTCTTCATTGCCTTGATACCCGTTCCTCTCTCTGGGTCAGATCCCTTCCACCCCCATTCCACCTCCCACCACCACAGTCTTTCCAGGTGTTGTTATGGGCTCCTACTTGGAAGAATAAAAGCCAGATGCCCATTATGCAGAATCTAGGAGGTTCCCCTCTCCCTGCCTTGTGCTAGGCATTAACCCTCTAGCTACTGGGTCGAGGGGCCAGGCTGGGGCACTAAGGGGGCTATGGCAGTAGCCATTTACTAACGGGTTGGAAAACATTTCAACATTTTAAGCATTGGTACAGCCATGCTGGTGAATGTGTCTTGGATCAATGGTCAGCAAGAGGGCTTGTTGATTCTCACAGCCTCTGTCCTCAAAGGAGCTGGCTGTTTTGCAGACTCCAGTTCCATCTTTCCCACCCCATTTCCCAGTCCAGTGTTCCTGCCTGTCCCCTCCTCCCCACCACTGCAGTGCTCACCTGTCCATCCAGGCAGACAGGAACATCGTGGGCGGCCTGAGGCCTGGATATGGCAGCGGCCCATTTTGGAACAGAAGGAAGAACAGGGGTCCTTGAGTTGGGCCTGGCACCTCTGGCCAGTGAAGCCAGAGGGGCAGGTGCAGGAGAAGCTGGGGGCCAAGGGAGACGGAAGGCTGGGGGAGCCTGGGAGGGCGGGAAGCAGAGCTTGGCAGCTGCCCCCATTCTGGCAGAGCTGGGCATCCTGGCAGGGGTCAGGAAACTGGCATGTCTCACCCAGGAAGCCAGGGGCACACCTGAGCAGGGGAGGGGAGTGGAAAACTTAAATCACTGGGTCCTCTTTGCCTTCTCTCCCACCTCCCTTCCTTTGCCTTCATTTGTTTCCCTTTAGTGCCTTTACCTCCTCCCTTTCTCCTTCCTTCCCAGTCCCTCCACCTCCCCAGCTCTCCCTCCCCATTTCTGGTATCCCACTCCCAGGAGAACTCACTGGCAGCTCCCTTGTCCTTGAGATAGGCTCAGGCAGGTGCCTCCGTTGGCACAGGGTTCTGGGAAGTCCCCACACCGAAGCACTAGGGGTGGAGATGAGTAAGGCATAGGAGTGGGGAGCGCTGTGTTCCCAGATTTCTCTGGGTGCTTTGCTGCCTGCAGCAGCCCCACACGTGCTCTCAGCCACCACCACTTCTGCACTTGCCTGATCCCTACCGGAGTGGTGCTCTTGCCCTCAGAGTGGTGCCCTTGCCCTGGCATCGCCCCGCCCCCATCCCAGGCCTGGGGATCCTCTCAGCTCCTAATCCCCACCCCCTTTCCTGTTTATTAGCCAGCCTTCCAAGTCCAGCCTCAGGCTCCATCCCTTGGAATGGAGACAACAGGGCTCAGGAGGGGGGCCCAGGGGACTCCTGGAAGGTGAATGGCTGAGACATTGAAGGGATTTCCTCCCGGAAGGGCCCAGCATTGAGCCATCCGGGGGTGGGGACAGCTGGACCGGGAAAGGGACTTGGTCAGCCCTTGACCTTCCCATGTCTCCATCTCCTGCTTTGTTCTCATCGCCTTCCCTAGCAGGTGGCCAGTCTTTTCCCCTCTTTACCTCCTAAATGTGATTGCAAGAGCCTGCTGTCCGCCAGCACTAAGGCCAACTGGGTTCTCCCTGAGGCAGGCACCCTCCCACCCATTCCCCAGACAGTCACCGCCCCTGGCACAGGCCCCAAAGCCTTGGTTTGTGCAGCTGCAGCAGCAGAGTCTTTTCTCCCTGCATTTGGGGGGTGATGGTGGTGAGATTCTCTTCCACCCAGTGTCCTCTCAAAGCATGGGGCTTGGCCCTCCGCCCCCCACCCATCAACACCCTCTTAAGGAAGATGGGTCCCGTCACCTCTCCGACCCCATGCCTCACCTCTGGTCTTGACGACTGAGTGACACAGCAGCAGCAGCAGCAGTGAAGGGGGCTGCATTCCAGAGCACCGCCCCACACCCAGATCCTCTGCCTCCTCAGGCAAGGACCCTCAGAGCCCTCACCGAGGCAGGAGCCACCTCCTCTGCTCCCACGGCCCCTTCCTCCTCCTCTGCCCACTGCAAGCCTCACGTCTGAGCTGTTTCCTGAGTCACACAATGTCCTGGACACCCTAGTGATGGGAGGGGGAGGAGTGGAACAACATTGAGGGGGATGAGGGAGGGGCCTTCTGTCCCTGACAACCCCTGGGGAGAGGGGGAGTGGGATGGTGTGGCAGGTGAACAGGACGGGAGCACCGGGCTCGGGGGGGGGGGGGGGGGGGTTCTGGGTTCAGTCCCAGCCCTTCTATTGTTGTGTGGTCTCCCCTTTCTAGAGATGAGAATGACAAGGTGGCCTACCCTTGCCCTGGGAGGGTCAGGGCCTGGAACAGAGGTGTGGGGTGTTGAGGCATCTTCTGTTCCAGGTTAGTATCCGTGCTTCTTGGTCAATCTGCAACTTTCTATAAGTCGAAACCACTAACCTTGGCAGTGGGAATGCACGGCACTCCTAGCCATTACCTTGGCCCTTGCTGGGGACTTAGTTTTCTCCCTTGGGGGAATGGGCAAGTTACTGGGCTGGTTCTGGGGGAAATCTTGGCCTTCCTTTGTTGGCAAACGTATAAAACCAATATCAATGATAAATGGACGTTGTCGGTACTGAAATGTGCAGTCTGGATTATCCAGCGCAAACTCTATATTTAGGTAAGTTCCCTTCCCTTTCTCTACCACAGAGATCTCTGAGATGTACGGAATGTCAGTTTCTGAGTTTAGAACTGGAGTAAATAAAACGACAAAAGAGAATTCATTTCCCTGACTCATCCTACCTTTTTCGAGTCAACCCAGGACAGCTCCAGGGTCAGTCACACACTGAGTTTCCTTAGTAGCACAGAGAGCTGAGAGTCTGGGGTGGCTGGAGGTGTTATCAATAGCCATGCACAGCCCCAGCACTGTGGTACCCAAAGCTCAGCCTGGTGTGCCCGGAGTACCTTCCCTTTTTAAAACTCTTTTTTATTAGCATAAGAAACTCTTAAAAACTGAGAACAAACTGAGGGTTGAGGGGGGTGGGGGGTGGGAGGGAGGGAAGGGTAGGTGATGGGCATTGAAGAGGGCATCTTTTGGGATGAGCACTGGGTGTTGTATGGAAACCAATTTGACAATAAAGTTCATATATTAAAAAAATAAAACTTTTATTTGGAAATAATTTAAAGCTCACAGCAAAGGGGCAAGAATATAATTCTAGGATACACTTCACTCAGATTCACCAACTGGCATCATGACCACATCTGCTTTATCATTATTTCTCTAAATACACAGTATTTTTTTCTGAACCACTTGAGAGTACGTTGTACACAAGGTATTCGTTTACTTATAAAAACACGGGTATGAATGTCTTAAGAACAAGAACATGTTTTATGTAACTACAGTACAACTATCAAAATTGGGAAACTTAAGTTGAGACAATAGTATTATCTAATCTACTGTCCATGTTCCAAATCTGCCAATTGCCCCATAATGTCCTTCATACTGAATTTTTTTTCTTGGTCCAGGATCATGCCTTGCACTTAATCATCATGTCTTTTCAGTATCCTTTCATATGGATACAATTCCTTAGACGAACTTTGCCTTTTATTATATTAACAGGTTTGAAGAATACAGGTCAGCTATTTTGTAGGTGGTTTCTAAATTTAGGTATGTCTGATGTTTGTTCAATTTACTCATTTTGGGCCAGGAATACCACCAACGTGAGGCTATAGCCTTCTCGACGCAGCACACCAGAAGACACACGGGCTAACATCATTCTTAATGGTTGGCAAGTATCCCACTGCTTGATGAACCCTCGTTCATTGAATCCAGTTTCCCATTGTGGGGGCATTTAGTTGGATCTCAATCCTTAAAATTATGGTAAGGCATGCTGCAGTAAATATTCTTGAACATACATATTTGCATGGTTGCCTAAGTGATTCCATAGGCCGAATTCCTAGAAGTGAAACCACTGAGTCAAAGCGTCAAAGGATAGCCTTATTTTGAAAGGTTTTGGTATCTAAATGTTGCCGAGTCATTCTCCAGAAAGCAGCACAGGACCGCACCTGGGCCGTAGTATCTGTGTATGCCCTTATTCTCGCCGACCCTTCTGATCAGAATCGGAATACCTACCACTTTGACAGGTGAAATGGTGTCTCATTGTTTTCAGTTGTGCTTGTTGGAGAGCTGACATTATTTTCATGTATTTAGTGGCTATTCTTGTTTCTTCTTCGTGAGTTTCCTGTGTGTGGTTCTGTCCCGTTGTCCTGTTTATGTCATTGCCACTTTCCCATCATCTTTGTTAGTTGGTGGCAGCTCTGAGGATGGAGTCTTGGGCAGAAGAAACCTAGTGTGAAAAGTCTCTCCTTTTGCTACCTTCTGGTTTGTTGACTGGTGGACGGGGTGGGATTTGATGTTTGTGAGAAGGGAAAGGAAAATAAGAAGGGACACTACGCTTCTCTCGGAACTATGAAGACCTGAGTGGAAAAAATGAAACTCTCCATTTCTTCCATATTCTTGACCCCACATTTTGTGTGTGTGTGTGTGTGTGTGTGTGTGTGTGTGTGTGTGTGTGGAAAAGGAGGCTAGTGCACTAGGCTTCAGCTTGAGAGAATGAAAGGATAACAGAGACAGAAAGGGAGTTGTTGGGTAGAAGGGGGACCTGGGGTGTGATAGGGCAGAAGCTGAGTTTAAAGACAGTGTCAGTGGGGTGTATGGGTGGCTCAGTTAGTTAAGTGTCCAAATCTTGATTTCAGCTCAGGTCATGATCTCGTGGTTCATGAGCCCAAGTACTGTGTCAGGCTCTGCACTGGTGGCTTGAAGCCTGCTTGGGATTCTCTGTCTCCTTTTCTCTCTGCCCCTCCCCTGCTCGCTCTCTCTCTCTCTCACACACAAAAATAAGTAAACATAAAAAAAAAAAGATGGGGCACCTGGATGGCTCAGTCAGTTGAGCACCCGACTTTGGCTCAGGTCATGATCTTGTGGTTTGTGAGTTCGAGCCGTGAGTTGGGCTCTGTGCTTACAGCTCGGAGCCTGGAGCCTTCTTTGGGTTCTGTGTCTCCCGCTCTCTCTGCCTCTCCCCCACTTGCACTCTGTCTGTCATTCTCTCTCAAAAATAAATAAACATTAAAAAAGAAGACATTGTCAAGAAAGTGCACAGGCCACTTCTTGCCTTATCCCTGCCTAAGGAAGACAGCATGCACCTGTTCAGGTGTTATGAGCTGTGCTTGGGTCACAGATACTCTCCCTGGCCTCTAGGATCTTACTGTCTAAAAGAGTATTGATGCTTTCCTAAGAGCTTGTTTCTCTGTCCCAGGAGACACAGAAAGTTCTTTCTGGTGTAAAGTGACCTCATTCCTTACAACATCCCATCAAATAGAGGTTTGTTGTACTCAACTGACTCTTCTTATATTGTATATCCCTGAGGAGAATAAACTTGTCAATCATTCACACTTTAGTCCTGGGGACTTTTGACTTTAAGATAGGATCCATCTCTGAGCTGGGCCTTGATAATGTGACCAAACACAGAGAAGATGCTCACGGTAGATGTAGAAATGCACAACAGTTGGCCCACCCTGAGAGATTACTTGTGATTATATAGCTCAGGAGACTTGGAGCCTCTCTTGTTCCCTCAGACCTCCCTTCCCTGCTGGTGACTTCTCGTCTCCTCAACTTTGTACCACAGTGGTGTCCATGGTGCACTCTCTGGGCCTGTTCTATTTTTCATCTGTCCCTGAGTGATCCCATCCAGTCTCATGTCTTTGCCAGATTTAAATATCACCTAGGAAGACTACCTTTGTGTTGATGACTCCCAAATTAGTGTTTCTAGATCAGACTACTCTCTTAAACTCTTAATGTACACTTCCAGGGTCTCATGAGTCCTTCAGACTGGTCATGTCCAGAACTGATCAATCTTCCTCTCCAAACCTTCTCCTTCCTCTCAATGGACTTGGCCTTTGCCTATTCTTTTAGTCGTTCAGGCCCAGATCTTTGGAGACATTGCTGACTCCTCTCTCTCATACTGTATATCCAATCTGTCTTAAATCCTACTGGCCTACACTCACAATCTTTCCAGAATCTGACCACTTCTCATCTCTTCTCATCCCCACTGGTAGCACCCTAGTCCAAACAACCATCATCTCTTGCATCTCCTAACTTGCCTCCTTGCTATTGTCATTGCTCCCTTGGCTATTTGTCTATACAGTAGTCACAGTGAATCCGCTAAAATATGAGTCAGACCATGTCGCTCCTATGCCCAAAACTCTCCAATCACTTCTGCATTCACTGATAGTAAAGCCAAATTTCTTAAAGGGCGGGCAACGCCCTACATATTGGCTCCTTTCCTCTCTTGCCTTGTTTACCTCTCTGACCTCATCTCCTATTACTCCTCCCCTCCACTGTGCCACACTGGCCTCCTAACTGTTCTGTAAACAGGCACACTCACACCTGAGGACCTTTGTACTTGTTCTTCCCACTCCCTGGACTGCTTTTTCCCCCCAGCTACCCGTATGGCTTGCTCCCTCAACTCAAAAAACTTTCATAAAATTCATAGGAAATATGAAGGACTCAGAATAGCCAAAACAATAGATTTATATTTCCCAATTTCAAAAGTTACGACAAAGCTTTGGTAATCAAGGCAGTGTGGTATGGACATAAGTTTAGACATTAAGCTCAATGCGATAGAATTGATTTATGGTCAATTGATTTTCAACCAAGGTGCCGAGAGAATTCAGAGGGAGGAAGAAAAGTGTTTTCAACAAATGGTAGTGGGGGGCACCTGGGTGGCTTGGTCAGTTAAGCACCAGACTCTTGCTTTTGGCTCAGCTCATGATCTCACAGTTATGAGATCAAGTCCTGCACTGAGCGCTGAATGTGGAGCCTGCTTGGAATTCTCTCTGACTCTGTCTGTCTCTGTCTGTCTCTGCCCCTGTCCTACTCACTCTCTGTCCTAAAATAAATATTTTAACATTAAAAAAACCCACAACCAAATAGGGACGCCTGGGTGGCTCAGTCAGTTAAGTGTCCGACTTCGGCTCAGGTCATAATCTCTCACTTCGTGAGTTCAAGCCCCACATCAGGCCCTGTGCTTACAGCTCAGAGCCTAGGGCCTGCTTCACATTCTGTGTCTACCTCTCTCTCTGCCCCTCCCCCGCTCTTGCTCTGTCTCTCTCACTCTTAAAAAGGAAAAAATGTTAAAAAAATTTAAAAACAAACAAACAAACAAAGAAACACCAAATAGTACTGGGACGATTGGTTCTCTATATCCAAAGAATGAGTTTGGACACTTATCTCACAAAATACACAAAATTTAACTCAAAATCAATCATAGACCTAAACATAATAGCTAAAGTATAAAAATGTTAAAAGAAACCCTAAGAGTGAATATCATGATTTTGGATTGGACAATGGTTTTAACATGTGATACCGATGCCTAGGCAACAAAATAAAATTTTGATAAATTGGACTTTATCAAAATTAAAAATTTTTGTGCTCTGAAAGGAGCCTTAAGAAAATGAAAAGACAAGCAACAGAATGAGAGCAAATATTTGCAAATCATATATCAGATAGGGGACTTGTATCCAGAATGTATGAAAAATTCATAAGTCAATCATGAGACTCAGAAATGGGCAAAATATTTGAACAGCTTTTCCCCCAAGAAGATGTACCAATGGCTAATTAACACATGGAAATATGCTGTTTGGGATTCACTCAGCTTCTTTTTTTTTTTTTTTTTCCTTTTTCTCCCCCAGGTAAAAATTGAGACATACATTTATTTATTTATTTATTGCTTTATTTATTTTTATTTATTAATTTAATTTAATTTAATTTAACTTAATTAATTTAATTTTTTTAACGTTTATTTATTTTTGAGACAGAGAGAGACAGAGCATGAACAAGGGAGAGGCAGAGAGAGAGGGAGACACAGAATCTGAAACGGGCTCCACTCTCTGAGCTGTCAGCACAGAGCCCTACGCGGGGCTCAAACTCACAGATTGTGAGATCATGACCTAAGGCGAATGGGACACTTAACCGACTGAGCCACCCAGGCGCTCCGATTTTTTATTTTTTTAAAATTTACATCCAAATTAGTTAGCATATAGTGCCACAATGAGTTCAGGAGTAGATTCCTTAGTGCCCCTTACCCATTTAGTCCATCTCCCCTCCCACCGCCCCTCCTGTAACCCTCAGTTGGTTCTCCATAGAGTCTCTTCTGTTTTGTCCCCCTCCCTGTTTTTATGTTATTTTTGTTTCCCTTCCCTTATGTTCATCTGTTTTGTATCTTAAAATCCTCATATGAGTGAAGTCATATGGCTTTGTCTTTCTCTGACTGACTTTTCACTTAGCGTAATACCCTCCAGTTCCATCCACGTAGTTGCACATGGCAAGATTTCATTGTTTTTGATTGCCGAGTAATACTCCATTGTATATATATATCACATCTTATTTATCCATTCTTCCATTTACCCAAAAGTAAAAAATATAGTAGAAAAAAATTAAAAATACTTTTATTAAAAATTGAAATTAAAATAAATTTTTTCTGTTTGTGCATTCAAGAAAAAGAAAAGAAACGAAAAGAGTAAAAATAAAAAGGAAAAAGAAAGAAATTGAACAGATGGACCAGGGAACAGACTGAAATATGATTGAAATTAGTTTGTTTTCCCCTCCAAGTCAAACTATGAAGTGCTTTATAGTCTGTAAACTAAGCAGGCAGAGAGACTTGTGTTCCTGGAGAGTGAAGTTGGCCCAGTTGGGTGGGGCTTAATGTAATGGCCTTGTTCTCCACTAGATGGCTCTGCTTCGCTTCCTGGGGTGGATTGTTGTGGCGCTTTTAGGGGTGTATGTGCATGCGCCAGAGTGGTGAAAGTGGTGTCACCCAGCTACCCAGTCTCTAGTATCGGAACCCTGTTTTCCCTGATCAGCAATCACTCACCTATCCTTTGTCTTTGGCTTCTGTCCACTCCCCAATTTTACACTGTCCATGACCAAGGCCCAGGCAGCACTTCCCTCCTGAGTTTCATCTCAGATGCAGCTGTGTTTCCTGACCCCTTAATTCTGAGGGCCTGTTTCTTTGACCCATTCTGTCCCTCTGTGGGAGGGTCTCACAGAGCAAAGGACAGGTGCCGGCTGCACCCAGAAACGTTCGTGGGACTGTGCTGCTGCCAATGCCCAGAGACTATGGCTGGGTGCCAGCCTGCTCCAGAAAGAGTTCACACGATAGTGTAGTAGCACTGTGTCAGGGATTATGGCAACTCACAACATGCATCTGGCACCAGGCTTCACCCCCAACAACGTTGTTCCAGCACCAGTAAATATGATTGTTCTCCCGTATCCACTGGAGCCTTTGCCTTGGGGGGGGGGGCACACAGCTTCTACCAGATGTCCTCCCAGCAGGGGAACCTCCTCTCCCTGTGTGGCCTGAAGATCCCCGGACTTCACTCTGCTCCTGGGGAATTGCCCTTCACACCAGAGCACCACCAGGTGTCGGGCTGTGGAGTTTCAGATTCTGTACTCCCCCTGTTTATAGAGTTTTAATGGAATTTAAACCCTCTCGTTTCTCCTTTCTCCCTTTTTAGTTTAATCCCTGTGACTGTTTCCACTTTTCCCCTTTCTCTCCAGCTGGTTTGGGGGGTTGCTTTTCCCATATTCTCCCCCGCCCCCCGTCTCCATCCTTTCTCTGCATGCAAAAACAGCTCCTTGCCCTCCGTGGCTTCTGTCTCCCCCAGTTCACCTCTCCGTGCCATGTACCTGCTGAATTTTGTGGTTCCGGTTATGCAGATTGTTGTGTTAATCCTCAGATCAGTTTTCTAGGTATGCAGGATGGTTTAGTGTTGATCTGGATGTATTTCATGGACGCAAGACACAAAAACACCTTCCATGCTGTTCTGCCATCTTGGCTCCCTGCCATTTGCTTTTTAGGATAGGAAGTATACCATGTTTGTTTTCTTGTGGGTGTGATTTTTCAGAGGGAAAGGCAGCATTGCAGAAGAGGGAGGGTTGCAGGAGGAATGTCCTTGAATAGGTGGGAGGGGCTGGGGTTCATTGACCAAGTGGAGGAGTTGGTTATCAGTTGAAAGTGGAGGGGAGGGAGGGTGTGTAATGAAGAAGAAAATGTGAAATAATTGCCTTGAAAGTTTGTGAGTGAGTAAACGGGAAAATTCTGTGTCCTTTTATCGACGAGCTTGAAGTTTGTGATTATAAATATTCCATAGGTATGTTTGAGTATTTTTATCCAATCACTTAGCTGCTTGTATTTAGACATGGAGTAGGTGGGAAGTTGGATTTAGGCAAAGCTGGATTTTTCCAGGGTGGTATGATGGAGAGAATGCGGAAAATGGGAGTTGAGTGTGCAAGGTAGTTATAATAATGGGTCTGGAAATCTAAGTGGGATATTGTTAAAATCGGGCAGAAGCGGTTGGAAGTCTGGGAAGAGGATAAATTATGGGGGTGGAGCAGAAGAGTGACTTGCAAAAACAGGAGGTGTTGAGCACAGTGTGGGATACTTAAAATTTTTCAGTATTTCCTAAATGACCTCCTTCCAGCTTCAGAGAAGCTTTTCCATTTCCTGGATCCTGGGATCTTGTGAATCAGGCTAATTGCCTTTCTTATAGGGACTGCTCTCCCCACATGCATCTCTCAGCTGCCCTGGCCCTCTCCCCACAGATGACCATTATGCGGTTCTTGGTTCTTGGATATTCTGGAGAATTTATTACATCGAGTGACTGCTCTGTGCTCATGGAAGGTATAGATAGGGCCCTTGGGGCTTCTGGACAGTGGCTCTGAAGCTGACCCTGAAGATGCTGACATCCTTTCATGATGTGAGAGCCCAGAGTAGTACCTTCTGGAAAGTCTGACCTGGGAGGAGGGGTGGGCTGGGGAAATGGTTGCCTCTCTAGGTCTGGGATCCAGAAGGGGCTGAAAGCGGCTCCTGACATAGGACAAAGTGTGCTCTTCCTAAGTCAGTGAACTGTGCCTGTCCCTTTTCCTCAGCACACTACTGGCCCTGGGCACTCAGACCTTGGCCGTGGAGGTTGGGACTAGTGTGGGTCAATCAGTAGGTGCTGGATTAGGAGCATGGGAGGTGCACAGGGAGGTACATGGGTACTTGACCAGTCAGATACTGTCCTAGAAGACCCTAAACTGGAGCTGCTGGGTGGTGCGACATTACGGGTTATCCCTTTGGCAGAAAGATTGGCAATTAAACCCGTAAATTAGATTAACATTTTTACTGGACACACATTATCATAGACTGATTCAGAAAATTCTCCATTTTAAAATTACAAACTACTGGGGCGCCTGGGTGGCGCAGTCGGTTAAGCGTCTGACTTCAGCCAGGTCACGATCTCGGGGTCCGTGAGCTGGAGCCCCGCGTCAGGCTCTGGGCTGATGGCTCAGAGCCTGGAGCCTGTTTCCGATTCTGTGTCTCCCTCTCTCTCTGCCCCACCCCCGTTCATGCTCTGTCTCTCTCTGTCCCAAAAATAAATAAACGTTGAAAACAATTTTTTTAAAATAAAATTACAAACTATTGCATAAGCAGACAAAAGTTAAAGATAGCACAACGACTTATTTATTCTTTTCCTGAAGAGAAGCAGTCTTGTACTGGGGCCTAGTATGAGGAACAAATTTATTTAAATATTAAGGAAATTTAAGTCCACAAGTTGATAAGTATTAAAACAATTGGCAGGATAAGTAAGAGAAGCAAAACTACTACTTGACCTCTAGTAAATGTCTCTACGTCCTAAGCCCCAGGGACCCAAAGGGTTTGTGAATCTGTGTGTTTTCTCCTTTTTTTTTCTACCTCTTTTGCCAAAGTTTACTGAATTCTTGGTGAAGAGAGAGGACTGTTGGATGTGTTTTCCGTGGAAGGGTAGTGCTTTCTCAGTGGTAGGAGGAAGAAGCCCTTAGGCAGTAGCTGGGAGTGGGGTGGTGGAGGGTCTGGAGTGGGGAGGGGACGTGGCTGGGGTGGGGGTGGTGGGAGAGTTGAGGTTAGGATGGGGAGAGGTGGAGTTGGGGAGGTAATGGGGGTGGGGTGTGACTGGGGTGGGGGCAGCAGGCTGGGGCTTTAGGACTTGTCCTGGGGGGAACTGTTTAGAGGGCAGACTCAGTGAGGATGCAGAGGGTCCCAAGATGCATGATGTGGGGGCAGAGAGGTCATCGTGCAGCGAAGGTAGCCAGAGGTGTTGAGATTGGCAGCTAGCTACCTGCGTGGGCTTGTCTGGTCTACTCACAACCCACCCTCCCTGGGTGTTTGGGACAAGACGTAAAGTCTCTGGTCCATGGCCTATGTTGATGGAAAGGCTGGGAATGGCTCTCCTGGGTCCTGGGCCCCAACTGGCACAGTCACGGGGCAAGAGCTGCCCAGCATGGTACCTTCCTCATGGGTTCTCTGGGCCTGACCCAGCTTTAGGTGTTGGGAGGATCTGTCTGCACTAAAGGATCTTTGACCTTCCACTGCCCTCCAGAGGTTCCCAAACTGTGTGGGAGACCCGGACAGTTATAAGTAAAACTGTGGATGTGAAGGGAGGTGGTATGCACACCCCCGTAGAAGCTCAGAGAGAAGCCAGCTGTTCTCCATCCCCACTGCTCTAACCACCATCAAATGGTCCTGTAGCCACACAAAGGATGTTTCCAGCCCAGAACTTTTCTTTTTTTAATAATGCTTATTTATTTTTTGAGAGAGAGAGAGAGAGAGAGAGCATGAGCAGGGGATGGGCAGAGAGAGAGGGAGACACAGAATCAAAGCAGGCTCCAGGCTCTGAGCTGTCAGCACAGAGCCCGATGCAGGCTTTGAACTCACAAACTGCAAGATCATGACCTCAGTCAAAGTCAGATGCTCAACTGACTGAGCCACCCAGGCACTCCAGAACTTTTCTTGGGCTTAAGACCTACATGTTCAACTGTGTCTTCCACTCCCCACCACGATGTCTAACAAAAAAGTCAACAGAAACCCATCTAACCCCAAACTCTTGATTCCCTTCCCCGAAATGGAGTGCTCTGGGCTGGATGTGGGCAGAGGCACTGTGGATTCTGCCCCTCTGGGCACAGGAGCTCCTTGGGTGCAGTTGAGGCCTGAAGACTCTCCCCTTCTGTGACTTCTGGGACTTGGGAAAAGGGGAGGCCCTTAGAAAGGTTCTGGAAGACTTTTCACCCCCATACCCCCAAAGCATATCCTTTGGTGCATGTGACCTGTCACCTGCTCCCTAGGGGGAAGGCCTCCTTGAAGTGTGGGTGCTGGGCTTCTGCCCACTGAGGGTGTCCAACTCTTGGCTGTGGAAAGGGGGAGGAGCAGGCTGACCCCTGTCTCCCAGCAGGTGCAGGTGTGGCCTGTGCCCTGCAGACCTCTTCAGAAGCCAGTGGCCAGGCTTGGCACTCTGGAAGAGGGGCAGTGTACATGTGCTGGGTGCAGGTCTAGGGCATGACAGGACTCTTACCCTGCAATGGGGGAAGGCCCAGGGCCAGGGAAGGCCAGGTTGCCTCAGGGAGAGGCAGCCAGCCACAATCATTGGGAGCCACTCCCTCTGCCCATCTGTATTTTTAGCCAAGGAGAAGGTATCACTTTAGAGGTAGAGAAGTTAGAGTGGGAAATGGTGAGCAAGGTCAGTGGATAACTTGAACCCAAGGGTTTGAACTAGAAGTTTCCAGGGCTCCTTTGGGTCTCCTATCTGACACCTGATGGCAGTGAGTAATTTGAGGAGGGACTGAGAAGAACTGAGTGGCAGGGAAGACGTGGAGGGGCCGGTCAAAGGAAATTGAGGATGGTTGTTGCCCACAGAAGCTAGTCTGTGTGGGTGAGGGTGGTGCACGAGAATAGGGCTGGTGAGTGCAGGAAGGCAAGGTGGGAGAGGGGGAGCTGGGATCATGGGGTTAAGGCACTGGGCTTCCCAGAGCAGACAGGTGTGACAGGAGAGTCCTGAGGGGATGGAGAGACATCTGCAGAGTAAATCTGGGGCATGGGGAACAGCCTCAGAGCTCAATGGGTGAGAGATTTGGGGAGAGGAGGTGGTTCTGGAATAGCCTGAGGCTGGTCCCACTCAGATACTGTTCTTGGCCTCCTGGCCAGGTGTCATTGTATAGGCCTGTGAGAGCCTTGTATTTTGACAATCCTTCTTTTCTGTGTCCTTATGTTTCCTTTTGCATTTCCTATGCAAAGTTCTCTAAAAATGAATCTCTACCTTTTGAGTGTGAACTAAAAGGATGCAGGGGGTGATTCTTCCTGGCCTCTGTGGTGGTGGTCGTGGCAGAAGTGGATGGGGGCTGTCCCTGGGGAAGGCTCCTGGGGGTAAACCTACATAGAACCTAGTCCTCAGGTCTTTTTCAACACCTGCTGGGAGGCTCCCCACCATTCCTAGTCTGGGCTATGACTTTGGGCCTGGAGACATCAAGAATTGTGTTTTGTCCACTCCAGAGCTGCCTGGCAGGCCTCCCTACCTCTCCCACCTGTATATGCACCCAGATTCCCCACTCAGTGGGCTTGTCACTGGTGTCCTTATCTTTGTTGGGGGGAGTGTTGTCATCTGGCAGAAGCAGTAGTTGGATCACTTGGGAAGGTGCTTGTGGCAGAGATGGATCAGGTGGGGATTCTCATGTTAACCTCTTCCCCTGGGTCCCTTTGTCCTTTGTTGTGTTACTCCTTGTCTGCCCCCTCTTCCTTGTCTTTTCTCACCTTTCCCTGCCTCACTCTGTAACTGGGGACACTGACTCCCTGGATTGATCACAGGGAGCGAGGGCTTAGGGACTTGCTGGTGGCTTCTCACTGGGTACAGCCAATGGGAAGCACTAGAGGGAGGCTTTGGTGGAGGGAGAGTAGGTGGGGTATTCTCCCTCCCTCCCTGCCAGTATCTGGGCTCCTCTTCCCTGTCCCTTTAAGGCTGGGAGGGGGAATAAAGGCTCTCAGGTGCCTCAGAAGCCCCTGCTGTTCCCCTGTCCCACCTACCCCCAGATAAATTACTTCTTTACAACTTTGTAATTGAACCATCTAATGGAATTCTGCTTCCTTCTGGGGCCCTCCACCTCTCTTCTCTCATACTGTGGCCTCAGGTGGGCTGGCTAAGAACTGAGTTTCCATGTGGTGGGAGACCCTCTCTCCTCACTCAGCGCTGTGCTTTTCTCACCACAAAGTGTAAGGCAGAATCTTCAGCTTCCTTTCCATCGCTCACCCTCTTGGGATTCAGTCTTTAACTCCCTCCCTCTACCTTGAATCTCTGGTTCCAACTCTGAGTCAGTGTCTCCTCAGCAAGGAAGCTGTCTTCTCAGAGGTGTCACACTTGGACTAGCCACTTCCAGCTTTGTTCCAGGGAATTTGGAGTTTCTCAAGGGGAGTCAACATTGCAAACCTAGGGCACTTCTCCAGCAAGTCTGCCCAGGGCCTCCCTTAGGTGTATCGTATCTTTAGTGTATCTGAGGGTCCACGCTTCTTGCTCACATTGCCTTGCGGTTTCTCTGCTTTGCCATGTGTCATATTAAGTGGCCAGGTTGTGAGAATGTCTGGGGCAAGAGACTTTCTTTGTCTCCCCCAGATGCTTGAAGCCAGCTGTCAATAGATGCCCACTGAACAAGTGAGTGTAGAGATTGTGTCCTATGACCTTTCACTAGGGGCACAGTGAGGGGTGAAAGGGGAGGGGGCAGGTGGAGAAGACAGCTTTTGGTTTGGGGAAATGGCAGAACCAAGGTCTGGCAGTGTGGACCTTTTGCAAAGACAGGATGTAGTGATGTGTGTGTGTGTGTGTGTGTGTGTGTGTGTGTGTATGGGGGTGTCTGTGAAAGGGGATCCTCACCCTACAAGGCTTTAGAGGAACAGTGAGAATGGGGAGCCAAACCAATGTGTGGAGACTTAGCTGGACAGAGATGCTGACATCTGTCCCAGCACTTTCCTGTGGGAACTCAGTTTTGTTCTTTAAAAATGAATAATATTTAAGTACAATATATACATAAAATAAAAATAATAAATAAAATGAATAAGCTACCTTCAGTAAGTCGATAAGTATCAGTTAAGCCCTACCACCCCAGGATAACTATGTGGGGTCCTTTCCTGTCCTAACTACCCCTTAGTGCCCCGGAACCCTCTACCCCCTATGAGGACATCGGCTTTCTGCCACCGCGGATCCGTTTTACCTTCCGTTTTGCCTGTTCTCTAATTTCATCTATCAGGAGTCCTGTAGCCTGCGGTCTTTTGTGCCTGGATTCCTGTGCTCCCATCCACATTTATAAGATTGTATTCTGTCCCTCTGTCCTCCCTCAGGGAAGCGCTCCTTCGGTGCTGTGCGTGCTGGCCACAAGGGGGCAGCAAAGCCTGATGGAATCTGGGAGACTTGGTAGGGTCTCCAGGGTTACTCTCCCCTCACTGAGCACCCTCTGTCTGGTTGCCTCCCAGGCAGCTGCTGCAGCATAGTCCTCCTGCTTCTGTCTCTGAGACCTGCTACTTTAGAGAGGATTTCTGGGCCCAGGGCCTCCAATCTGGTGCCCTCTGTTTAGGGCTCCCCTGAGTTTTGGGGTGGACCTGCCTCAAGTAGGGTTTGGCCCTGGTCAGGTCTCCGTGTCCCCGTGTATTCTTCAGCTTCTGTCTCTCAGCTTTAAAGTGAGGAAAGACTCTCCTCTGAGGATTAGAGTAAGTCATTTATTGAAACAAAGTACATAAAGACCAGAGTGAAATAGCACTAGATAAATGGTGGGCCTGAGTATTTGGTGAAAGTCAGTAGTGAGGTGGGGCCTGGCCTCAGGGCTTCAGCCTACAGCTCAGCCTGTGGAGGCAAGTCTCCCTGACATGGAGGAACAGGGTGTTGGGCATGCTGGGGACTGTTAGAATTAGCCTCTCAAGCTTGGCCAGGCCCCTCCAGACTTTTCTGCCTCGGGCCTCTCTCCTCTGATTCTTTCAAGGTCAGAGGCTAAAGTAGCAGATCTCCAGGCCCTTTTCCCATAACTTGGCAGTCACCCTGCTACAAGGACTTAACTGTTTCAGCCTTGACTGTGGATGGGCCTGATCTACATGGGATTGGGAGAGTGAGTAAATGCTTCCCAGGTTATGACTGGGTCACCTATATGTGGGCGGTACTTGTATTCACTCACTGCAAAACATTCACTGACATCTCAGTGACTAGTGAATGTACTTGAGACACTGTGGGCATACCTGTGTCCCATTCAGGTGTCTTGTCCCCAGATATATCAGGGCTGAAAGCAAGGTGGGGCTTGCACCTTCTCTTTTCCCTTTCCTTTCCTCTCTGCTTGCCCTTCCCTCCCTCCATGATTCTGTTCTCCCTTTTCCTCTCCCTCCTTCACTTCTTTCTTCTTGCTCTTTCCAGTTTTTTTTCCCCTGTTCTTTCCATTCTTACCCCATTTTTCTCTTGGCTTTCTTTCAATTTCTTATTTATCTTTTGCTAATTGATGGCGTAATAAAATTTATTAAAATTTCTATGAGAATGTCTTTCTCCCTGGTCTCAGTCCTTTGCCTTTATATAGCTCAGAGGGGTGGGAGTGATGCCTCTTCATGTCCCCAGGAATCTCAGACTTTGGAAGCAAAGGGACTTGCCCATTCAGAGGGTGCCGGGGCAGGTGCCCTGGCCAGTTGGGCTTTGCCGTCGACCTCTGAGAGGCCTGGGCAGGCCCCACTCCTTGGAATGAGTAAGGGTCTAAGGAATTTTCTGTGGCATCTTTGGTTGGATGGTTCAGATATGGGAAGACAGCCTCCATTAGGAAGGGCTGTGCTCACCAGAGGGGCAGGTGTGCAGACTCAGGGGATACTGATCATCCCCACTGAGCCCTTGGTCTTGTCCTCAGCAGACTCCCAGGGCAGAGCTCAGCCCACCAGCAGGGTCATGCTGGTTAGAAAAGGAAGGAACATTTAGAAGTCTACACGGAAACTATCGCCTTGTGTGTGTGTGTATGCGCATGTGTGTATGTGTGTGTGTGTTTCCTGTTATTTTTCAGTTTTTCCAGATACCAAACAAGCAGGAAACACTTGTATAAACTTTTTTCCTTCAGTGGAAGATAACCCAGTGAACCTTCACCTTCACAGCTTCAAAATAAATTAAGATTCACCAGATTGCAGATTTTTAAAGATGAGGTTTAGTCCTTTCCACCAAATGTCACATTTTAAAATTACACTTCTTTTTATATTAGCCATTGATTTATGGCTTAATATTTATCTGAAAAGTGTTTCAAAAGTACTTGAAACAACTAAAGATAAGAGGCATTACATGGCTGTTAAAGGAGAAAGTATAATATTAACACACTAGCATCGGGATCACTTATATTGAGCAAGAAAAATCATTCATGGCCAGTGGACAGTATTTGTTGACGAACAGCTGGAACATGAGTCTGAGAGCTGGGGGAGGACGGTGAAGTTTGCTGTGTGGTGTCCTTCCTGCAGTGTCCCCAGGTGTCCTTCCAGTGTCCTTCAGGAACATCTTCCCTGTGCTTTGTCATTCCTTCCTCTCCCCTTCCTCCCATCGTGGGATCAAAGGACTGGCCTTCAAGGGAGATAAGCTTTCTGGCCATATCATCCTGGTCCGTTGCTGAGTTCAAGGTCCTCTTCCTGCTCCTCTTTCACCCAGAGCTGTGTGGAGCTAGGGGCTGGGCTGGGCTCGTGGACTGGGTCATGTGGGGCAGTAAGGAGGGGTGCACCTTGCAGGTCCAGCCTTCCCTCCTCTAGAAAGTTCCTGGATTAAAGGTTAATAGAGGGCAGGGCTCATGTCTTCCTTCATCTCTGTGTGCATGTGTGAAAATGAAGTGTCATAAATACAACTTGTGTAGCCCAGTTCCCGGCACTTAGTAGGAACTCAGTCAAATTCTTCCCACAGTCTTTTCATCAAATTTCCCTAATGTGTCTTAGGCATTGAGGAGTCTCCCCGTTGGGCAGGGATTGGTGGTGGCATGGGTGGGGGGGGGGTGGACCTGGAAGCTGATATTGGTTCTTATCTCATTTGTTATTTTTCTTTCTTTTTTTTAAAAAAATATTGACTTTTTAAAAAGTTTATTTATTTTTGAGAGAGAGTGAGTGTGCGCACCCACGTGAGTGGGCGAGGGACAAAAAGAGAGGGAGAGAAAGAATCCCAAGCAGGCTCCTCTCTCAGCACAGAGCCCAACAAGGGACTTGATCCCACAAACTGTGAGATCGTGACCTGAGCCAAAATCAAGAGTCAAATGCTTAATGGACTGAGTCACCCAGCCTCCCCTCATTTGTTATTTTTCCGTTAAGATACATTTTCCCAATAGTCCCAAGTCTAAGTGGATATTGACAGAATAGACCTTTGCGGATGACAACCTGGGATGTGTTCAGATATACTCAGAGGTCTTGGATTTGTGCAAGGTTTTAATATCTCAGACCAGAAATGCAGGCAGAAACCTATCAAGCCCATGCATCATGAGCCAGTCAGGCCTTGTTTCATGAAAACAAAGGAAAATCCAGTGAATTATTCAGAACAATCAAGAGTGAATGAAGGCTGGGTGAGGCTTTGCTGGGTGTGTGGTTGCAAAACTTTGATAGATTTGGTTTCCTCTCCTGTAGAATGAAGATAAATGACAACAACCTGGCAGAAATGTGACCAGGGAAGCTGTAGCCCAAGCTAGTGTCTTAACACCAGTCACTTAACTCATGAACACCTGAGCACTGGGCAGGCTTGAGGGAGTAAGCAAAAGTGGTTGAATCTGAGTTTCTAGCCTGGGGATGTTTCGGTGAAGCATATATATTTGGGACAGGAAGAAAAAACGAGCAGGAAAGATGGTGGGGTTGTATCCACCAAGGGGCTGGGCTGACTTGTTTTGGTCAGAGTTAACCGTCTTTGTGTTTCTCAGTGGAATGAAATGTTTTCCAAATTTGGACAAGGCTGAGTAGCCAATGGGCTGCTGCAGTGAGTCCTCTGCAAATGAGCTCAAGCAAAGTTTATTGTTTACTGTGTCCTGGGCACGTGAGCAGGGCACACAGTGCCTCCCTTTGTGGATGCCACAGACATTCCACAGAAGAACCAATGTCAGAGCTGTGCTGGAGGACAGGGTGCCAGTAAAACTCCAACAAGTACGTGTATGGGGCACGTATGGGGCTGAGCAGGTGGGCTAGGGTTCCTCTGGGGAAGGTCACATTAGGCAAGAATGAGACGTTAAGGGGTTTGGGGGATGAGAAAGAGAGAGAGAGAGAATGAGAGAGCAAGATCATACAATGACTTGTGAGAAGGCCCAAGGCTTCGGAACGGAGGAAGTCACTGGAGGAACTAACTCAGGCCAGTGAGGGACAACTGGCAGAGTGATGGAAAGAGGTCGGAGAGGAAGCTGTGCCCTGGGAATCACAGACAAGAGGTTTTTAGGGGGATCCCTTGAACAGATAAGGCAGATCTGACTTGAGAGGATCATGACCTTGGAAGGAAAATGAACTTGAGGAGGTCAGGCTGGAGGTGGGCAGGGGACACTCATGGGGAAGCAGGGACACCCTGCTTGGGCCAGGGGAGAAATGGGGGTGGCCAGGAACTAGGTACTGGCCACAGATATGGATTTGAGAAAAGTCTTGAACATTTCTGGTGCATTGGAGGTAGACTGGGTGGGAACATGGACTGTGTAGTGGAATGACCCTCCAGTTTCTGGCAGATGTAACTGAGTGAACCAAGGTGTCCTGCTGAGATGGGAACATACAGGTAGGGAGGGGCTGGAGGAAGCCCCAGTGCTCCAGGGTTTTCCTTCAGAGACCATAACATCCATCTTTCCTAGGGCACACTGCAGCCTGGCAGGGAGGGGACTGAATGGTGTATCCAGGCCATGCATACTTGTAAAATACTAACAAGCCACAGGGTGCTGCCCATTCAGCTTGGGCAGGGCCAGAGTCCTGGAACTGGTCCTGGAAGCTCCTGATGCCCAGTAGTAACCTCTCTGTTGCCACACCTATGTGGTCTCCGGGTGAAGAAAAGCAAAGCAGCTACACCAGGGGCTTTTCAAAGACTCTTGCCTGTTGGTATTCACCAACTGTCATGAGTAGTCTCAGTAGTGAACAGCCATGCATAGGGCTAGGTATTAGTCTTGGCTGTGCCATACACACTCTCTGCTTATGGTTTAGAAGTTAGCCAACCTGGAGAGTAGCAGTTGTTCATCATACTAATGCTGAGTCTGTACCTCTGTGTGACTCCCTGCAGGGTGGGTCACTGTACCTGGACCTGCCCTGTTTCTGTGGCTCTGATCACGTTGCTTCCTTACTGATAACTGGGGTACACCATCCAGAGGGCAGGGCAGAGTCTGCTGGGATTGTTTTTTGTAAGCTTTCACTTTCAAATGGTGCAGGAGACAGAGAAGGGTCGATTCTCCTGTTTGGGAGTGCTCTCTGGGGGCCCAGGACCCTGTTTGGGCTCAGACTCCTGTAACCTGTTCAGGTTCTGCTTCCCCACTCATCTGGGAACCACCTGCCTCTCAGGCAAGAAGACCCTATGGCACCCAACGTTGGAATTGGAAGCAGGTTTTGGGGCTCAGAGCAGCTAACTGCAAGTGCAATCTCTGAGAGCAGATTTGGGGTCTGCTGAGATCTCACACTACTGAGTTAGAGACATTCCAGAAGTCTCAGCTTTCTAAGCAGGTAAGTTGGTTCTGAAGATGCTTTTGGCCAATAAAAGGAAAGGTGGGAGCAGCTGGCTTTGAGGAAGTGGCTGAGCTTGTGGTGAGGGTGGTGGTGCTGGGTAATAATGAGGCTCTGAGAAGACCCAGGACAAATACAGTGATGCCTGCACTTCATTCACTTACTGACATTTGTGTAGCACTACATCCCTGCATGTTGGGGTGAGATCCTGTTACTATCCCCATTTGACATTGAGGAAACTGAGGCAGAACAGGTCAATAAACTAGCCTAAGCTGGTTGCCTAGAGAGTGGCTGAATCTGGAGAAGTCAGCAGTCACCTCCGGAATCTGTTCTTCTCAGTACTATTTGCTGCCGGATCCCCACTCCACCCAGCAGTAGGTGGTTTGAAGCCCTTTTTTGTCTGACCAGGATGCATTTTATCGTTTCTGTGCTCTCTCTCTCCTGGGATCCTCTTTTTTTTTTTTTTTTTTTTTTTTTTTTAGTAGGCTTCACACCCTGTGCCAACGTGGGGCTTGAACTCATGACTTGTGATCAAGACCTGAGCTGCAATTAAGGGTCAGATATTTAACCGACTAAGCTACCCAGGCAGCCTCCTCCTGGATTCCTTTGTCCTGAGGCAGAAACTCCTCAGAGTTATAGAGGATGAGGATCAACTTTTCATAGGGAATTGATGGAGCCCTCTATTGGGAGTAAGGCCAGGTCCTTTGTCCTGAGCAACAACATGTGGGGGGAGGTGAGAGCTGAAATTTGGGTGAACTCAATAAGCAAAGGGCTTCAATACAGGATGCGTGTGGTGAGAACCACAATGTCCTTGAGGAAGATGTCGTCTGACTCTCATGCTTCTGAGTGGTTCCCTGGTCATAATTAGGGGGCAGCAGAAGAACAGCACACAGGACCTGGCGGGTCCTTCATGGGCAGGGGCCTGAGTCTGGGCCCGTGTCCCTGGGCATCTCTGGTGGTCTGCGACTCATACAGACTTGGAGGAGGCCCTGTGCTAAGGCAGGAGGGTTCTGGTCCTATGAGCAGAGCAGTCTGCGAAAGCTTTCCGAGGGACTGGGAGGGCTTTCTTGGTACCAGGCTTGTGGGGGCCCCCAGCCCCATCAGCATAATGAGTCTTCTTGTTCTGGGGATTATTATCAGTCTTGAGCCCTTCTGTGTGTTCTGAGGCCCAGAGCTGTGGGCTGGCTCTCCTCATCTCTGTAGGTGTTCTCCTGCCTCCTGCCCTGTGTCTCCCCAGCCCTGAGGAAATGGACGATTGCTGCAGAGGCTCTTTGCTCTCCCCTCTCACCTCCCTGCTTCTCTTCTTCCAGTTGCCTGCTGGGGGGTCTGCAGGTAAGTGTGTCCTCATTCCCCTTCCTGCATCTCCCATGGGTGTGTGAGAGCCTCTGGGAGCCCTCCTGTGTCTCCATCAGGACATGGTAATTGGTGGAGGCCCTGGCTGTAGGAAAGGTCTGGTGATCCCCCAGCCGCTAGTTATAATTAAACATTTAAGAAGAGTCCCAGAACCAAATGCAACCTGGTGCAGCCACCCTAGAAGACAGTATGGAGGTTCCTCGAAACATTAACAGTAAAACCACCCGACAACTCAACAGTTGCACTGCTAGGTATTTATCCAAAGGAAACAAAGTGCTTATTAAAGGGGCACATGCACCCCAATGTTTATAATAGCACTATCAAGAATAGCCAAAGTATTGGAAAGAGCCCAAATGTCCATTGACTGATTAATGGATAAATAAGAAGCAGTATAGACGTACAATGGAATACTACTCGGTGAGCAAAAAGAATGAAATCTTGCCATTTGCAACAATGTGGATGGAAACTGAGGGTGTTATGCTAAGCGAGATGAGTCAGAGAGAGATGAATACCATATGATTTCACTCATCTGTAGAATTTAAGAAACAAAACAGCGGAGGGAAAGGAAAAGTAAGATAAAAACAGAGAGGGAGGCAAACCATTAGAGACTCTTAAATACAGAGAACAAACTGAGGACTGCTAGAGGAGAGGCGGGTAGGGGATGGGCTAAATGTGTGATGGGCATTAAGGAGGGCACTTGTTGGGATGAGCACTGGGTGTCATATACAAGTGATGAATCACTGGGTCCTACACTTGAAACCAATACTACACTGTATGTTAACTAATTTGAATGTAAATAAAATAAATTTTTTAAAAAAGGTAAAAGTCCCAGGACCATAAAATAAGGAAGGGGACCAAGACAGTTGTCTAATGAGGAGTTTATGTCTTACAAAGTAAAAAAAAATGTGAATTTCACTATGAAAAGTGTGAAAATAAATTTCTTTTATTTTTTGTTTGCTGGCTCTATTGGTATCTAAGTAGTTATTCGGTTATTAATTCATTACATTCCATAAATATTTACAGGATATGAAGTTTGTGTAAGGTGCTGATCTATGTACAAACCAGAGTCCCTGTCTCCACAGAGCTTACGTTCTGACAGGAGACAGCGAGTACTAACTACCTCCACTCCATGGAATCTATGTCTGTTAGAGGAGTGGACAGTATGGGAGAAGGAAGTAGAGCAAGGTGGGCAGTCAGCAGTGCAGGAGGGTGTGTGGGCGGGCAGCAGTGCTCCATAAGGTGGTCGGTGTAGGCAGTGAGATGGGAATGAACATGTGGAGTACCATCCTGTCCAGATCGCCAAGGAAAGAGGGTCCAGAGTGGGGAGCAGCCAGAGCAAAGCAGGCAGTGTGCCTGGGTGTTGAAGGAGCAGAGGAGGCACGTGTTGGGTGGAACAGAGTGAGCAAGAAAGAGAAACAAGAGTTGGATGTCAGAGAGCACTGAGGGATCATCCTTATTGGGCTTGCAGGTCACTTCGGGAACCAGAGAGGCATTGGAGGGCTTGGATAGAAAGGGGACATGGTTTTACTTGCAGGTTAAAAGGGTCACACAAATGGGGCCGGGAAGAGGATAGTCCCAGGGACACTAGTCACTGTCATTCCTCAGGTGAGACAGATAGTGACTCAGCCAAAGTCGAGTAGCACAGGAGATGAGAAGTCACTCTTTGGAGATCCAACAGGGTTCTTTCTGCAGAAGTGTCATGTCATGACGTGTCCACCACGTCTCAGAAGACCAAGGCCTGTGAAAAGTGGTGGTGATTTGGGTGCTTGTGTGATGGAGTGAGGGCAGGTTTTAATGGAAATAACTGTGGGCTGTAGTTTTTAATGCACACGTAATTCAGCAGAGGAGAAACACATGGGCAGAAATAATAAACTTCAACCAGTTTTCAGTCCTGTTCTAAGAGGAGCCAAGCTGGAGCTGTGATCTCAGAGTATGGTCCCTGGAACATCAGTCTCAGCATCCCTGGGAACCCCTTAGCAATGTGCATCGTTGGATCCACCCCAGATGTACTGAGCCAGAAGCTCTGGGGGTGGAGCCCAGCTGTCAGTGTTTTACAAGCCTTCCTGGTGATTGTAATGCTTGTGGAAGGTTAGAACCCCTGAGTTAGAGAGTCCTTCATGGAGGGCTGGAAACCAGGAACACAGGCTGCTGAGGGAGTCTCTTTGATATCATTTCCGGGTTTCAAAGGTGTGGTAAGATGATCTTGTCCCAATTCAGAGTGGTCACAGCTCAGTCTGTCAGGTCAGAGCCTCCCACCTGCTACTCACCCCTGCCTGCCTGGGTCCCCCACCTGACAGTATGTGTTCCATGCCTCCCTACCTGTGTCTCTCCACTTTCTCACTCCTGTGTCTGTGTCCACAGAGGAGTTTGTGGTGATTGGCCCCTCGGACCCTATCGTGGCAGTGCTGGGTGGGAACGTCACGCTGCCCTGTCATGTGTCCCCAGCCATGGATGTGGAAAACATGGAGCTGCGGTGGTTCCGCTCCAAGTTCTCAGAAGCAGTGTTCATCTATGAAAACCAGCAGGAACAGAAAGAAGAGCAGCTGGCTCAGTACACAGGGCGGACCTCGCTGGTGAAGGACTTCCTCAGCCAGGGGGAGGCCACTGTGCGTATCCACAAGGTCCAGGCTTCCGACAACGGGCTGTATACCTGCTTCTTCAGAAAGGGAAGTTTCTATGAAGAGGCCAGTTTGGAGCTGATGGTGGCAGGTGAGTGGTTGATCTATATTTAGTGTCCTGAGTGTTGGAGTTGGGAGCGACCTCAGGGGCCAAGTGAATCAGTCCCCTCATTTTAGAAATGAAGAAAGGAGTGATTTTCACTTATTGCTTAGTTCAATAGGAATCCTTATAATTCTTTTTTTTATTTTTTAATGTTTATTTATTTATTTATTATATAATTTATTGTCTAATTGGTTTCCATACAACACCCAGTGCTCATCCCAACAGGTGCCCTCCTCAATGCCCATCACTCACTTAATTCTTTTTTTTTGTTGTTAGAAACATCATCAGTTTATTTCTTTTTTTAAATGTTTATTTATTTTTGAGAGAGAAAGAGACAGAATGCGAGTGGGTTGGGGCAGAGAGAGAGGGAGACACAGAATCTGAAGCAGGCTCCAGGCTCTGAGCTGTCAGCAAAGAGCCCGACACGGGGCTCCAACTCACGAGCTGCGAGATCATGACGTGACCTGAAGTCAGACGCTCAACCGACTGAGCCACCCAGGTGCCCCAATCATCAGTTTATTTTTAAGTTTTCTTTCATAAAAGAAAGTATTACGACTCGAGTATAATATCACATTTTTGTTAAATTGATGAAAAGTAAATCAGAAATATTTCTTTTGATTTACAACTCTGTCATCAATGCATGCAAGTTCATGAGTACATTCTTTTAAAATTTTTCCTCTAAGGACTGGCTAATTATCTGTTACTCAACACCCCTTGCCCCCATTTTTGCATTAATTTGTCTGTCCTAACAATATACCAGTATCTTTTTTTCCCCACACTGAACTTTATTTATTTATGTATTTAATTATTTTTTTAATTTTTAAAAATTTACATCCAAATTAGTTAGCATATAGTACAACAATGATTTCAGGAGTAGATTCTTTAGTGCCTCTTACGCATTTAGCCCATCCCCCTCCCTCAACCCTTCCAGTAACCCTCAGTTTGTTCTCCATGTTTATGAGTCTCTTCTGTTTTGTCCCCCTCCCTGTTTTTATATTATTTTTGTTTCCCTTCCTTTATGTTCATCTGTTTTGTCTCTTAAAATCCTCATATGAGTGAAGTCATATGATTTTTGTCTTTCTCTGACTAATTTCACTTAGCATAATACCCTCCAGTTCCATCCACGTAGTTGCAAATGGCAAGATTTCATTCTTTTTGATTGCCGAGTAATACTCTATTGTATATATATACCACCTCTTTTTTATCCATTCATCCATCGATGAACAGTTGGGCTCTTTCCATACTTTGGCTAATGTTGTAAGTGCTGCTATAAACATGGGGGTGCATGTGTCCCTTTGAAACAGCACAACTGTATCCCTTGGATAAATGCCTAGTAGTTCAATTGCTGGGTCGTAAGGTAGTTCTATTTGTAGTTTTTTTGAGGAACCTTCATAGTATTTTCCAGAGTGGCTGCACCAGCTTGCATTCCCAGCCCACTTAATTCTTTATACCCTTTTGAGATATATAGAATCCCTACTAAGTGCCAGGTCCCCTTCTGGGCACCTGAATACATCAGTGAACCAAATAGAGATCCCTGTCCTGCAGAGTTTATGTTAAAGACAGTAACTAGACAGACAGATGGGTTATAGAGGATGTTAGATGGTGGTGAGTAGAGACTTAGCTAAGTGGGTATCTGGGGGTGAGAGTTCCAAGCAGAAGAATACTCATGTGAAACAACCAAGGTTAGAGTGTGGCTGGTGTGTCTGGGCAGACAAGGAAGCCATGTGGTTGGTGAGACAGGTGGATGGGAGGTTGGTGAGAAGTGACAATCCTGGTCCACGGGCAGAGAGAAGGGATTGATCTTGAACAGTGCATGAGGAGTACACACTTGAGCAGGTACTTGAGTGAATCCAGAAAGTGTTCCAAAGAGCCCTGGTGGTTGATGAAGGGCACAGAGAGCATGGTGATTGTGGTTATGAGCAGTTCAACAGCTAACCAAATAGTCCTGGGGCTGGAGTGGCCCGGGTGGGAGAACTTGGGAAGAAGTGGTGAGGGGTTTTGAGGTTAGGGGCGATGCCAGACCATAGAAGGCTTTGTGTGGTGTATTACAGAGTTGGGAAGAAGAGCTGAGGAAATTTTAAACAGAGCAGTGAAGGGAGGTGTTTTTGGGAGGAGGTTTGCTTTGACAGCTGTGAGAGAGGGTACATAGAAGGTGAGCAAGACTGGAGAAAGACATGTAGTTACAGGGTGGGGACGATGGTTCCCTGAATTGATGTCAGAGCAGTGGGGTGGGAGAAGAGAAGGGGTTCCAGTGTCAGAGATGTTTGGAAAGTAGACCCAACTGAGTGGGTGGATTTGGGGAAGCAAAGAGTTTGGGGGTTGGAGAGAAGGGACTGGAGACTCCCAAGGTTTTTTTTTTGTTTTGTTTTGTTTTAATTGTTGTTTGTTTGCATGTTTTTTGGCAATTTGTTGTTTAGTAGTAGTATTTAGAAGTATTGCTATTTTGTGTTAGTTGTTGATTGCTGTCATAATGCTGTGCAACACAGACAGAAATCTCAGTTGCACATAGTAACAACCTTTTATTTACTGTTGAGCATTAGGGGAGTTCAGCTCACCTGAGCTGTGTTTGACAAATCTTAATGGTGCTTACTCATACATCTTAAGTGTAGGGGAAATATAATTAAACACAAAGTCTCCGAATCCAGAAATCGTCTTCACAAAGGTAGTAGGGAAAGAAAACATTTTTATTATGTTTATTATTATTATTTCATTAGCATTAACCAGTAAGTGATGTGCATCCCAGAGAATCTACCAAGGGGTTGCAAAGACAGAAGAAATCTCACCTTTTTACATAGCCATGCAGACGCAACTTGTTACATACATGTTCTCTGGATAGACAGTTACTAGCCCTCAAGTAAATGGACTTGACAGTATCATTTGTCATGGGCAGCACACCCTAAATGTACTTGGTAATTGGGGCGACCATCTATGTTAGCTGATTGGCTTTATCCCAAGGAAAAACAAATTCCCCAATCTTAAAAGTTAAAAAAAAAGCTTTTTATTTTTTAAAATTTTTTTTTTCAACGTTTTATTTTATTTTTGGGACAGAGGGAGACAGAGCATGAACGGGGGAGGGGCAGAGAGAGAGGGAGACACAGAATCAGAAACAGGCTCCAGGCTCCGAGCCATCAGCCCAGAGCCTGATGCGGGGCTCGAACTCACGGACCGCGAGATGGTGACCTGGCTGAAGTCGGATGCTTAACCGACTGCGCCACCCAGGCGCCCCCCAAAAAAAAAGCTTTTTAAATTCCAGTGTAGTTAACATGTAGTTTTATATAGTGGCTCAATACAGTGCAATATAGTGGTTCAACACTTCCTCCTGTTACTCAGTAGAGATTTCAACAGAAACTTGTCAGGCCAGGAGGGAGTGGCAGGATATATTCAGAGTACCTAAAGGAAAAAACATGCAGCAAGGCTGTCATTCAGAATGGAAGGAAAGATGAAGAGTTTTCCAGACAAATAAAAGTTAAAACAGTTTGTTTTTACCGCTTCTCCCATCTTTATGACAGGAAGTGGCTTTGCACTTGGGCCCTGGTCCCCAATGAGGTTAGGCTCCTACACTCCCCCAGTAACTGGGAGAGAGGGGTGCTGTCCACCTTGGTGTTAACAGTGCAGAAAGAGGGCTCCCAAGGTCTTGAGAAACACATTCCTGGATCACAACCCTGACAAAAGGCCTATGTAGTTTTCGCAGATGACGTATATACATTTCAAAGAGGAGAGAAAGCCCCCACAATCACAAATTTCCTCAAGTAAATGGCATAAGAAAAGGATGGGAAGGGACCTTACTTTCAACAGGGACAAGAAGCCTCTCCCTTTTAATATATTTTGTCCTGACAGTCGACCTTGACTGGGTTTACTCACACGGGTGAAGTTCATTGGGCTGTTGGCTGATCTAGGACAGCTTTAGCTGGAAGGACTGCTCTAGCCCAAGCATGTCCTTCCTGTGGCAGAGGGCAAGGCAATGGCACAAGTACTTTCCAACTCTGCTGGAGTCACATTCCCTGAACTCTCAGTGGCCCAGATAAGTCCCATGATGGAACCCGGAAGCAGAGTGTGAAGGCGTTAAATATATGCCTTCATAGGCAGAAGGTGAGCTGGATGTGAAACAGGCTTAAGGATTGGGAATATTTTCATCATCAGCCTATCACAGAGAAGCCAAATATGAATCAGTTCAGGGTTTGAGTTTGAAGCATCTGTGAGGAATCCTGGCAGAGCTAACATGTGGATATTAGCAGGGGGAGCTCAGGAAGTAGGTAAGGTTGTCAAGGATGGAAATGATTTACCACAGGGCAGTGAGTGTGCTAGCCGATGCCCTGGAGAGTGTGTGAGCTGAGAAGAGCAGAGAAGGATAGAACTTGGGATGAAATTCCTTTGTGTTACTCTGGGTGATGGACTTCCCAGCTTCATGGATGGGAGAAGAGCCCTGCCCTCTGCAGGTCCCCATGCTCCTTCCTTCTGTTCCCTGTGGCAGGACCCCTGCTCTAATCCTTGCAGAG
This sequence comes from Puma concolor, assembly GCF_028749965.1. Taxonomy (NCBI): domain Eukaryota; kingdom Metazoa; phylum Chordata; class Mammalia; order Carnivora; family Felidae; genus Puma; species Puma concolor. The sequence continues at coordinate 31,576,320 of NC_141671.1, forward strand.
ACCACTCCCCAGGGAGCCCTGGAATGCAATGCTACACCAGAGTTGTGCAGAGGAAGGCTCTGCTGGCATCCCTGGATTCTGGAAGGCCTCCTTGAGCTCTCCAGCTTCTCTCTCACAGGTGTGGGCTCTGTCCCTCAAGTGCACATCACAGGGCCAGAGGAGGATGGGGTCCGAGTGGTGTGCACGGCCTCGGGATGGTTCCCAAAGCCCCAGATACAGTGGAGAGCTGCTAATGGGGAAAAGTTCCTGACATTCTCTGAGACCCATGCCCAAGACACTGAAGGGCTGTTCAGCGTGGAGTCTGCTCTGGTGGTGAGGGACAGCTCTTCAGGGAACATGACCTGCTCAGTCCTCAACCCCGTCCTGGACCAGAAGAAGGCGATGGCCATTTTCATCCCAGGTCAGCACTACTTCACATTCCCAGCAGGGCCAGAGGGAGTGGCCTAGGGTTTCTGTGAGTTTGGGCTGGGCTGCTCTGGTCTGTGCCGCTGATGGGGTCCCTGGCTGGCCACAGAGCCCTTCTTCCCCCAGGCCTCTCCCTGGAAGCCAGCTTTCATAGTGAGCCTCGTGGTGCTGATGCTCTCACTCCTTGGGGCTGCCTATTACATCAAGACAGAACATACTGTAAAGAGGCAGGAGATGCAGGAATGGGAGAGACTGCGCAGGGGCAAGGAGGAGGCCCGGCGGACAAAGGAGGAGGCATTGAAGGCCAGAGGTAAGGCAGGTCAGGAGCCAAGGCAGGCAAGTGTGGAAGGTGGTGCAGAGGACAAGCTGACAGCAAGGGGCTTGGCTGGAAGCAGGTGGCTGAACAGGTCCAGAGAGGACAGCTGGAGCTGTGGAGGCGGGTCTGGAGTTAGATCTTCAGGATACCGAGAAGTCCTTTTATGGGTTCTTTAGGTGCAGTATTTCCTTTCTTAAGGATGGGAGTTCAGACTTATTTTTCACTCTCTTTCAGATGAACTCCAAGAAGATCTCGGTAAATTCTGTTCTTTCCCCAGAAGTTCCTGAGTCCCCAGTCACTCTGGTTATTAGCTCACCAGTTTCCTGTGTTGTCTTTCAGGCAGGAGGAAATCCATTTACCTGGGTGGTGAGTGACTCTCCAGTTGTCTTTGGGTCTCCTGTCCTACCTAAGCTAAGGTGTCCCTTCTCCTTGTTTCAGGCACAGACATATGGACCCTTCCCTGGGACAGAAGTGGAAGCTGGTGGGGGGCAGGACCCTGCTCCATGGACTTTCCCTATCTGGGGTGCTATTTCCCACCCAGTGCTTGGGAACCTGGGGTGATGGTGGTCCCTGGAGTCTGTCACGCATCTTGGGTTTATTCCAGTGCCCATCTTCCCACCATCTTGCTAACTTTTTAGCCTTCAATGCAACTAGTTCTCATTCAAACTGGATGCTCTGAGATTTTGGTAAAGAAGCCATGTAAATAAATGGGGTCATTAAGTTTAGGAGTGTGTCCCCTCCATATAACACCATCCAGGGAGAGTCTTTTCTCTCCAGTTCCTGGAGGTGCTGGTCACAAAGTGATGGGTAGAGGACTGGGCAGACCATGGGTGGGAATGTGGTGGGGTTAGCTGTCAATGCTCCAGAACAGTGATGTGTTTTCTGAGAAAGTTTGGCCCTTTTTACCCCAGATCCCACCTAATCCCTGTCCTTAATTCATGTCCCCTTTTGTGTTCTTTCCCAAATATCTCTTTGCTGGAAAACATTGGATGTAATAATGATTTCTGTTTATAATTATGGAGTAATTTATATTTTTCCCTAAAATATTTTCATAGAAGCAAAACTGAATGGAGATAGAATAAGAATATTTGAGGTTTTTAAGGCACAGGATACTAAATGGCTTTGCAAAAGGTCACACAGCTGCAGCAGGCTGGGGTGGAACTCAGCCTGCAATTCAGGCTTCCTGACCTGTGATCCAGGGAATTTCCCCCAATACCCTGTTGTCTGCACATTGCAGGAGGATATCTCCTCTCCAGCCTCCCTACTCTGTTGGGAGTGTCACCTGTAGTACAGAGAGGAGGCCAGGCCAGTAGATCAATGCTAAGCATACTTGTTCTGGCTCATATTTCACCAGAGTGTGTCCCTTTTCAGGCTGGAGGAAGGTGCAGTTGTATGCAGGTGAGTAACTCAGATTTCTGTGCCCTTACCCCTTCAGCCTCAACTCTTCCCCCTTCTCTGTCAGTGGACCCCATACCAGGACAGGGTGGGTGTCCCTGTTCTCCTTGTCATGTTTGTCATTTCCTTGTGAAGACTTCAGGGACTCTTCTGGGAAACACAGATCTGCCTCTATTCTGACTGGTCCTCTACTGTAGGTCACTATTAGGATTAGCAACTTCATCTGAACACACCTTGTTCAACTGATGCTTTTGCTGGTGCAGACAAAAGAGTGCTCATTTATAAGGACAGTTGGAACACAGTAATGGCTTTGTAGACCAGAAATTGCTGTCTCTAGAAGATTTCAGATATCATTCTTGCTTGCTTACGATTCAGGTATTCCTAAGGGGATCCTTGGTTCTGAATCCATTTTACCCTGAAATTCCTACATCTTGCAGACCTACTTTTGATTTTCCTGTTTTTGTCTTGGTCCCCTGGAATGGTGGTCATCATTTGTTTCCTCATGCTCCTTGTCCAAGTTGGGTTTCTTCCTCTAAACTTCCCTGCTTGCTGTGAAAGTAATTGCTTTACTGTTCTGAATCTGAGATTCAGAGCTTCCAGGATATTTATGGACTCCTGGTGGTGGGTCTGAGGGCTACCTGCAATTATATACAAAATCCTATGTGTATGTTTGTGTAACAGAGGAAGAACTTAAAAATTTTTTTTTTGAAAGAACTGTAACTTATACTTGTTCACAACCATTATCTCTCCTTTAGGAGAATTGCATGTTTACCTGATGGGCTTGTTACTGGTTTGATTTATCAGGGCAATGTGTGAAGATACGATAGGAGAAAGTTAGAGGAGTGAAAATTGTTCATCAGAGAAAAGTTGGGAACAAATCAGGGAAAGAAAAGCAGTGAGGAAGAGAGGAGATGAGAAGGGAGTAGAAATCCTGTGATTCCTCTTGGAGAGATTTTGGGTAGGTCAGAGAGGTGGAAGAGAGACCACAAATCATAATCACGGTGGTTTGAGTGTAAAGTACACAGAGGGTGTGCAAAGTTTTTGGGTGCACAAGAAGTAATAAACTCCCTGATACCTCTTTGAGAGATTTCTGAAAAGACTTACAGTATTTTGAGCAGTTTTGAAGTACTTTTCTGACTGAGTTTGCTTCTGATCATGAGACCATCTCAACCTTCCAGTAGCAGTTGGGGCAAGAGTGTGGTGAGGGGGATCCTAAAGCAGTGAAAGGTTATCCAGAACACCACTTAGCACCGGTGTGAGTTAAGAATCTGGGTCCTTTGAACCTGTGTGGGGTGTGTATATGTGTGTGTGCACGCGCGGGTATTTGTCCCAGCTGTTTTGTTCATGATCATGAACATGGACTATGAGAGCAGAGAAGGGGGAGCCAGGGATGCAGGAGACCTGGGGCTAGATGTGTGAGGAAACCCCCTTAGAGAGTCTCACTGATTCCTGGGATTTATTTATTAAAAATAAGGATCAAATAGTCTTCTTTTAGCATTCCCCCTTCTCTGATGGATTGAAGTGCATGTGTTTTAATGTATACCTTGTATACCTTTTTATTTTGTAAGGACAGATACCATTACAGTAGAATCAATATTTGCATATTGATCGGCTCATAGCGTGAGGTGAAGTAATATCTGATCTCATCGTATTTAAAAATTGAAAAATAATTTTTCAATGTCATGAATAAGGGGGCTAGGACATGACCATATTTGGGTACCTACTACGTGGGGTTTCTCCTGGTGATTTTGATCTCTCTGAGCAGTTAAGGGGGGAAGCAGATGACTAGACCTGATATTTTTGATTTCCCCTTACATATAGGGATATTTTCCTCCCAATAACCCACGAAAAGGGGAAACAAGTTCATAGTGTCTGTCCTTTCACTGGATGTATGTCTTTCCTGCTTGAACTTCTATCTCTCCCTTCCTTGAAACCTCTCCATTGCCTTCTGACTAGGGACAATTTCTCTGATGCTGTGTCCTGAATTCTCCTCGCCCAGGGCTTGTAGCTGTCTTCCAAGTTCAGCTCTGCCAGGTTGTATGGTCTCTACCATGGCTTAGATTCAACCTCCAAGTTCAGTTTAATCAATTCTTTAGAAATAAATGGAGGCCTCAGAATTTTTTATCTCCCCAATTCTTCTCAAGAAAACCTAGCTTTCAGGATAGATGTGTGGCTAAGGATTCTTGAGAAAGCATAGTATGATGGTGAAATCTGGGTCTAGAGCTTTCTTTTCAGGTTGTTATCCAGCCTCTCAGTGGTTAAGTTTTATAGCTTGGCTTTCATGGGAAGGCTGTAGCATGATGGCTGTGTGGTGTGTGTGTGTGTGTGTGTGTGTGTGTGTGTGTGTGTAAAGAAACTTCAGTTGAATGTTTCCAAATGATTTTTCCAAAAGATGTCGACACTGATATGTACAGTCTCCTCAAATCTCTGATTTGTTGTTACATTTGTGAAATATGGTTCTCTTGTAGACTGGCGGAAGGAGAAGTTCCAGGCCTGTGAGTTACTTCTCATTCTTTCTGGGTACTCCTACTGCTGCCCCATGGCTTCTGATGTCTCCTTTAGCTTGCTGTGGTGATACAAATGCTGGCACCATCAATGGTTGTGCAGTGGGATGGGCAGTGAAAGTCACATAGCTGAGCTTAGTGGATGTGACTGATATTGGATTCCAAATAGATATCCTTAAGTCCCTGAGTCCAGACTAGTCCCCAAGTTCCCTGTGACCCATCTAACCCTCAGATCAGTCGTATGCTTACTTCTCCTGCTTGGAGAGCTGTGTACTTGAGTCACAAGACTCTCATCTCAGGAGGCTTAGCCCTTCCCATATGCAACTAGGTGTCTGAGGGTGGTGGTGGTGGTTGTGTGCCCTTGTTATGGGGCAGGGGAAGGTCTTGCATGATTGACAACTCTCTCTGCAGTGTCTGTCACTCTGGATCCAGCGTCTGCACATCCGCGTCTTGCTGTCTCTGGTGGACAGACTAGTGTGACCTTGGAGGACGCAACTGAGGACCCAGGAGGACCCTATAGCATCTTGGGCCAGGAGGCCATCACATCAGGGCGCTGTTACTGGGAGGTGGAGATCAGGAATGGAAACAGAAGCGAGTGGGGTCTGGGGGTCTGTAGGGGAGATGTGGATAGGAAAGGCTGGTACAGAGAGTGGCCAGAAGTGGGGTTCTGGGTTCTGAGGTGGAACGGAGTTAAATTATATGCCCTTATCCTCTGTGAGCATCAGGTAATCTGTGATGAAGTTCCCCACAGGGTGGGTGTTTTCTTAGACCTCAAAGAAGGCGATGTCTCCTTCTATAACATGACTCATGGATCTCACCTTTTTTCCTTCCCTCTAACTTCCTCCACTGGGACTCTGTTTCCATACTTCATGATTAAGTCAGGGGATGTGTCCCTGACCATCTGCTCTGTGGTGGGAGTACCTACAGAGACCCCTGTGCCCCTTAACAATCCTCCTTCTTCTTTGGAGGTACCTGTAAGCTTCTCAGGGGATGGGTTCAGCTCAGGCTCTGCTGTTGATGGTGCTCTCCCAGGGGCCGACTCTCCATTACTCCCCTATGGCCCTGAGGCTATGTGACCATAGGATCCCAACACTGTACCAGACTCCTTATGGTGGCTCTTTCTGGAGTTTCACATTCCTTGAGACAAAAGCCTCTGAGGTTAGTCCTGGATGACCTGGTGTCTTGCACTCTTGCTCTTGATGCAGTCTCCTGGTGTATGGCTATGAGAACAGTCAGTTCATGCCTTATGCTCAGGCAACAGAAGATAATAGTTGACTGAGCTGGATTAGGGTAGGCTGAATTTAACTATTGGAAGTAGTGCTTCTTTTGGTAATGAAAATTATTTCATACAGTCTTTATTCTGCTTGGATATGAAGGAGATGAGGGCTGAATGACTCTGCAGAATTAAATGGTGTATATTTTATCCAACTTGAGTTGTGCAGATGAACCCAGAGGCTATGGGTGGGTCACCAGTTCTATTTTGGGAAATGTGCATTCTGACCAGAGACATTGGCCATCCAAAAATTTCTGGAGAAATGAATGGCTGATTGATGTTCAAGAGGAAAGCAGTCTAATATTCTACTGTATATACCTCCTATTCTGGGATGGTGGAAGCACACTTATCTTACCAACCTTAGGAAATATCTGTTATTCGTGAAATACCAGTGCTGTGTTAACTCAGGAATTAAGAAGAAGGATCTGGTTCTTCCTGTGTGTCAACTCCAGTTGGAAAGAAGAGAACTTCTACCAGAATAAAGATATGAATGAGGAAGAGAATTTTCAGATGCTGGGTGAATTTCAGAAATCTTTGACTATGAGCACAGTTTCCAGAATTGGTGTCCTACCTCTCATTACTTCCAAGTCCAAAGGTGGAGTGCCTGAGTGGCTCAGTGGGTTAAGCGTCCAACTTTAGCTCAGGTCATGATCTCATAGTTCGTGGGTTCAAGCCACACATCAGGCTATGGGCTGACAGCCCAGAGCCTGGAGCCTGCTTCAGATTCTGTGTCTCCCTCTCTCCGACCCTCCCTGCTCACGCTTCATCTCTCTCTCTCAAATATAAATAAACATTAAAAAATGGGGGAGGGGAAGAGGACCTAATAGTTATTTTTCCAAAGAAGACATACAGATCACCAATAGACACATGAAAAGATGCTCGACCTCACTCAGCATCAGGGAAATGCAAATCAAAACCACAATGAGATATTTCTTGACCCCTGTCAAAATGGCTAAAATCAAAAAGACAAGAAATAAGAAGTGTTGGTGAGGATGTGGAGAAAAGGGAACCTTCTTGCACTGCTGGTGGGAATGCAACCTGGGGCAGCCACTGTGGAAAACAGTATAGAGTTTCCTCAAAAAATTAAAAATAGTATTGCAAAATAGTAATAGTAATAAAAGAATGATTGATTAATATCACTATTAGGTATTTACACAAAGAAAATGAAAACACTAATTTGAAGTGATGTATGCATCCCTATGTTTGTTGTAGCATTATTTACAAAAGCCAATATGGAAGCAACTTCAGAGTTCACTGATTGAGGAATGGATAAGGAAAAATGGTTTATATACATAATCGAATATTACCCAAACATAAAAAAGGATGAGATTGTGCTATTTGTGACAATATGAATGGACCTAGAGGGTATTATGCTAAGTGAAATAAGTCAGACTGAGAAAGACAAATGCCATTTGAGTTAACTCCTATCTGGAATCTAAAAAAAAAAAAGAAAGAAATGAATAAACAAATGAGCAAAAAAGCAGAATCAGACCTGTAAACACAGAGCACAACTAGCATAATGTTTAAACTTGTTGAGTCACTAGGTTGTGCATCTGAAACTCATGTAACATAGTGTGTCTACTATACTCAAATAAAAAAATTAATAAAAAATTAAAATAACATAAGTTAAGCTTTACTTTATTACGGGTTTTTAAAAAGCGTGTTTAATCGTTTCCACCAACTGGCACATTATAAAAACACAATTCATTTTACCTTAGCCCTTCTTTCATGGCTTAGGTATTTCTCTGAAACTGTTTGAAACACACATGAAGAAAGATAAGTGATATTATATGGCTGCTATAGAAGAAAGTATAATATTAACCGCATTAACATCAGAATAATTTATATTCTGAGCAAGAAAAATCATTAATGGCCAGTGAGCAGTAGTTGCTGATAAAGCAGCTGAGACATGAGCCTGATGAGCTGAGGGAGAGCAGGGAAGTTTGCTGTTTGGTGTCCTTCCTGCAGTTCCTCCAGGTGTCTTTCCAGGGTCCTTAGGGAACATCTTCCCTGTGCTTTGTCATTCCTTCGTGTTTCTCCCTCCCAACATGGGATCCAAGGACTGGAATTCAGAGGAGATAAGCTTTCTGGCCATGTCATTCTGAGCCATTGCTGAGTCCAAGGTCCTCTTCCTGCTCCTTTTTCACCTAGAACTGTGGAGAGCTGGGAGCTGGGCTGGGCTTGAGGACTGGGAGGAGGGTGCGGGGAGTGTCCTTGCAGGTCCAGCCTTCCCTCCTCTAGGAAGTTCCTGGATTAAAGGTTAATAGATGGCAGGGCTCATGTCTTCCTTCATCTCCGTGTGCATGTGTGAAAATGAAGTGTCATAAATACAACTTGTGTAGCCCAGTTCCTGGCACTTAGTACGAGCGCAAATTTGTTTTCCTTCCCTCAGTCTTTTCATCAAACTCCCCTAATGTCTCTTAGGTCTTGAGGAGTCTCCCTCAAGGAGACCTGAGGGCAGGGATTGGTGGGGGCCATGGTGGATGGATCTGGAGGCTAATATAGGTCCTTATCTCATTAGTTTACTTTGCATTAAGTTGCATTTTGCCAACATTCACAAGTCTAAGTGGATATTGGAAGAAATGGACGTTTGGGGATAAAAAAAATCAGATGTTTCAGGTCTCACCAGATGTCCTAGGTTTGCTTAGAGTTTAAGTATCTCAGACCAGACTTCTGAGCAGAAGCCAATCACTCTCATGTATCAGTGGATCAGGCACTCCTTGTTTCATGAAAACAAATATAGCAGATCATTCAGAACAATCAAGAGTGAACACAGGATGAGAGTCTTTGCCAAGTATGTGGTTGTCGAACTCAGACAGATTTGATTTCCTCACGTGCAGAATGAAGACAGTAATGACAACAACATGGCAGAAGTGTGACCAGAGAGGCTTTAGGCCAAGCTATTGTCTTAACACCAATCACTTAACATGTGAACACCTGAGAACTGGGCAGACTTAAGTGAGCAAACAAAGGTGTTTGGTTGTTGAATCTGACCATTCTATCCTGGGGACATTTGATGAACTAACTTATGTTTGGGGTAAGAAGAAAAGTGGGAAAGATGGTGGAGTTGTTGTATCCACCAAGGGGCTAACTTGTTTAGGTCAGAATTTTAACAGTCTTCATGTTCCTCAATGGCCTGAAATGTTTGCCCAAGTTAGATAAGGCTGAGTAGCCAATGGGCTGCTGCAGTGAGTCCTCTGCAAATGAGCTCAACAAAGTTTATTGAGTGTTTACTATGTGCTGGACACTTGAGCAGGGCACACAGTGCCTCCCTTTGTGAATGTCACAGACATGCCCCAGAAGAATGCTTGTCAGGGCTATTGTGAAAAGCAGGGTGTCATTAAACTCCAACAAGCGTGTGTATGGGGCATGTATGGGGATGAATAGGTTGGCGAGGGCCCCTCTGAGGAAGGTCACTTTAGGTGAGACTGGAATGTTGAGGGGTTTGGGGGACAAGAGAGCAAGCAGGATCAACCAGTGGCTTGTGAGAAGGCCTGAGGATGGCAAAGCTCCATGAACTGGAGGGAGTCACCCAGGCCAGTGAGGGAGCAACTGGGAGAGTGTGGAAAGAGGTCAGAGAGGAAGCCTGGGATTGGGGGTCAGAGACAAGGGGTTGTTAGGGGGATTCCTTGAACAGATGAGGCAGATCTGACACAAGCTGATTTGAGAGGATCATGACCTTGGAAGGAAAATGAACTTGAGGAGGTCAGGCTGGAGGTGAGCAGGGGACACTCATGGGAAAGCAGGAACACCCTTCTTGGCCCAGGGGGGGATGAGGGTGGTCAGGAGCCAGGTAATGGCCATGGATACGGATTTGAGAAAAGTCTTGAACATTCTGGTACATTGGAGGTAGACTGAGTGGGAAAATGGAGTGTGTAGTGGAATGTCCCTCCAGTTTCTGGCAGAGATAACTGGGTTCACCCAGTTATCCTTTACTGAGATGGGAACCTGCAGGCAGGGAGGGGCTGGTGAGGAAGCCCCGGTACTCCCTGGTTTTCTTTTGGAGACCATAGAATCTGCCTTTTTTTGTGCACACTGTGGCCTGGCAGGGAGAGGGCTGAATTGTTGTACCGAAGCCTTGTATGAGAACAAAATACTAACAAGCGATAGGTCAGTGTCCATTCATTTGGTCAGGGCCAGGGTCCTGGAGTTGATTCTGGAAGCTCCTGTTGCTCAGCCTTAACCTCTCTGCTGCCAAGTTGTGGAGAGCACCTTGGTGGTCTCCTGGTGAAAAATACACATAGCAACTACACTGGGACTCCTCAATGGCTCTGGCCACATGTGATTCACAAATAGACATGTAATCATCTGGGTTGTGAAGAGCCAGGACAGAGAGCCCCATGCACAGGGATAGGTATTAATCTTGGCTCTGCCACACATACTCCCTGCTTTTGGTCTAGAAGTTAGCCAAAGTGGAGAGTAGCAGTGCTTCAACAAAGGATTGCTGAATCTGGGCCTCTGTTTGTCCTCATGCAGGGTGGGTTTGTCCTGTATTTCTGGTTCTGGTCATGCTGTTTCATTCCTGATAATGGGGGTGCATATCCAGAAGATAGGGCAGAGTCTGCTGGGATTGTTTTTTGTAAGCTTTCACTTTCAAATGGTGCAGGAGTCAGAGAAGGGTGGATTCTCCTGTCTGGGCGTGCTTAGTGGAGGCCCAGGACCCTGTTTTGGCTCAGACCCCTGTAACCTGTTCAGGTTCTGCTTCCCCACTCACCTGGGAACCACCTGCCTCTCAGGCAAAAAGACCCTATGGCACCCAACGTTGGATTTGGTAGCAGGGTTTGGGGCTCAGAGCAGCTAGCTGCAAGTGCAATCTCTGAGAGCAGATTTGGGGTCTGCTGAGATCTCACACTACTGAGTTAGAGACATTCCAGAAGTCTCAGCTTTCTAAGCAGGTAAGTTGGTTCTGAAGATGCTTTTGGCCAATAAAAGGAAAGGTGGGAGCAGCTGGCTTTGAGGAAGTGGCTGAGATTGTGGTGAGGGTGGTGGTGCTGGGTAATAATGAGGCTCTGAGAAGACCCAGGACAAATACAGTGATGCCTGCACTTCATTCGCTTATTGACATTTGTGTAGCACTACATCCTTGTATCTTGGGGTGAGATCCTGTTACTATCCCCATTTGACATTGAGGAAGCTGGGGCAGAAAAGGTCAAGAAACTAGCCTAAGGTGGTTGCCTAGAGAGTGGCTGAATCTGGCCGCTAGAGAAGTCAGCAGTCACCTCCAGAATCTGTTCTTCTCAGTACTATTTGCTGCCGGATCCCCACTCCACCCAGCAGTAGGTGGTTTGAAGCCCTTTTTTGTCCGACCAGGACAAATTTTATCATTTCTGTGCTCTGTCTCTCCTGGGATCCTCTTATTTTTTTTTTTTTTTTAAGTAGGCTTCACAAGCTGTGCCAACGTGGGGCTTGAACTCATGACTTGAGATCAAGACCTGAGCTGGAATTAAGGGTCAGCTATTTAACCGACTAAGCTACCTAGGCAGCCCCCTCATGGATTCCTTTGTCCTGAGGCAGAAACTCCTCAGAGATATAGAGGATGAGGGTCAATTTTTCATGGGGAATTGATGGAGCCCTCTGTTGGGAGTAAGGCCAGGTCCTTTGTCCTGAGTAGCAACAGCTGGGGGAGGTGGGAGCTGAAATTTGGGTGAACTCAATAAGCAAAGGGCCTCAAGACAGCATGCGTGTGGTGAGAACCACAATGTCCTTGAGGAGGATGTCGTCTGACTCTCATGCTTCTCAGTGGTTCCCTGGTCATTATTAGGGGGCAGCAGAAGAACAGCACACAGGACCTGGCGGGTCCTTCATGGGCAGGGGCCTGAGTCTGGGCCCGTGTCCCTGGGCATCTCTGGTGGTCTGCGACTCATACAGACTTGGAGGAGGCCCTGTGCTAAGGCAGGAGGGTTCTGGTCCTATGAGCAGAGCAGTCTGCGAAAGCTTTCCAAGGGTCTGGGAGGGCTTTCTCCGTACCAGGCTTGTGGGGGCCCCCAGCCCCATCTTCATAATGACTAGTAACAAAAACTCTTCTTGTTCTGGGGATTATTATCAACCCTGAGCCCTTCTGTCTGTTCTGAGGCCCAGAACTGTGGGCTGGCCCTCCTCATCTCTGTAGGTGTTCTCCTGCCTCCTGCCCTGTGTTTCCCCAGCCCTGAGGAAATGGAAGATTCCTGCAGGGGCTATTTGCTCTCCTGTCTCACCTCCCTGCTTCTCCCCTTCCAGCTGCCTGCTGGGGGTCTGCAGGTAAGTGTGTCCCCATCCCCCTCCTGTGTCTCCTTTGGGTGGGCGAGAGCCTCTGGGAGCCCTGCTGTGTCTCCATCAGGACAGACGGTTATTGGTGGAGGCCCTTGCTGTAGGAAAGGTCTGGTGATCTCCCAACTGCTAGTTGTAACTAAATATTAAAGAATACGGTTTGGGAGGCCTATGCCAGACCTCCCAAGGCTTTGTGTTCTGTCTCATGGAGTTTGGATGCAGAGCTGAGGAAATTTTCAACAGAACAGTGGAAGGAGGTGTTTTGGGTAGGAGTTTTGCTTTGACTGCTCTAAGGGAGGGTATATGCAAAATGAGCAAACTTGGAACAAACATGTAGTTACGGGGTGGGGAGGAGTCTGAATTCACATAGGGACAATGAGATAGAAGAGGGGTTTCCAGCGTCAGAGAAGTTGGGAAAGTAGACCCAACTGAATGAGTAGCTTTGGAGACAGGAGTTTGGAGGGGGAAGAGGGGACTGCAGAGACTCCCAAGGTTTCTCTTTGGCAGTTTGTTGTTTAGCAGTAGAAATATTGAAAACTATGTGTTAGTTGCCTATTGTGACAACAATGCTGTGGTGTTTCAGAAAGCTGACGCAGAAAGCTCAGGGGCATATAGCAACAACCATTTGATTAATCTGTGCATTAAAGCAGTTCGCCTCATCTGGGCTGTGTTTGGCTGATCTTTTTTTGTTTTTATTTTTTTTTAACATTTATTTATTTTTCAGAGACAGAGAGAGGCAGAGCATGAGCAGGGGAGGGGGAAGGGGAGAGAGAGAGATACAGAATCTGATGCAGGCTCCAGGCTCTGAGCTGTTTGTTAGCACAGAGCCCAACACGGGGCTTGAACTCACGAACTGCAAGACCATGACCTGAGCTGAAGTCAGACGCACAACCGACTGAGCCACCGCAGTGCCCCTGTGTTTGGCTAATCTTAACTGGGCTTACTCCTACATCTTCGGTCATGTAGGGGAAATATGACTAAACACAAAATCTCTCAACCTGGAAATCCTTTTCAGAAATATAGTAGGGAAAGGAAACATTTTTATCATTGCATTAGCATTAACCAGATTGTGTTGTGCATCACAGAGAATCTACCAAGGGATTGCAAAGACAGAAGAAATCTCACCCTTTTACATAGCCATGCAGACACAACTCGTTACACACATGTTCTCTGGATAAACAGGTATTAACCCTCAAGTAAGTGGATGTGACAGCAATATTTGTCACAGTTCATTCCAAGTTTGCTTGGTAATTGGGGTGACCAACTCTTGGCTTCATCCAGAAAAAAAAAACCCCAAGTTTCGTATCTTAATGACAGGAGATAGTGTTACACTGGAATCATGGTACCCACTGAGATTTGGGTCACAGGAATGGGGACAGAGGGGTGCTGTCCTTCTTGATGTTAACAGTTCAGAGAGAGGGCTCCCTGGTTCTTAAGAAAGACATTCTTGGACCTCAAAGCTGGCAAAGGACCTGTCTAGTTTTCACAAAGGACTTATATACATTTCAAAGCGGGGAGAAAGCCTCTGAAATCACAAATTTCCTAAAGTAAATGCTGTAAGTAATAGGATGGGAAGGGACTTTCTTCCTCTATTTTCAACAGGGACAATACTTCTTACCTTTTTTTTGTCCTTACAGTGGACTTTGGTTGTGTTTGCTCCCATGGGTGTTGTTCAGCTGGCTGTTGGCTGATTGATCTAGGAGAGTTTTAGCTGGAAAGGCTTTGCTAGACCGAGCATGTCCTTCCTGTGTCAGAGGCCAAGGCAAAGGCACAAGCAGTTTCCAGCCTCTGCTAGAGTCACATTCCCTGAACTCTCAGTGGCTGAGTCAAGGTGCATGATGGAACCCAGAGGCAGAGTGTGAAGGCACTAAACATATGTGGCAGAAGCTGAGATAGATGTAAAGGAGGCTGAAGGATTAGGGATATGTTCATCGTCAGACTATCACAGATGGGGCCAAATATGAATTAGTTCAGGATTTGAGTTTGAAACATCTGTGAGGAATTCTGGCAGAGTTAACCCCCAGGGATATGGATATTAGGGAGATAGCTCAGGAAGTTGGTAGGGTTTTCAATGGTGGAAGCAGATGCCCCGGAGGGTGTGTGAGGTGAGAAGAGCAGAGAAGGATGTAACCTGGGACCAAATTCCTCTTTCTGTCACTAGGGGTAATGGACATGCCACTCTCATGGTTGGAGAGAAGAGCCCTGCCCTCTGTGCCCAATGCAGGACCCCATGCTCCTTCCTTCTGTTCTCTATGGCAGGGCCACTGCTTTGCTCCCTAGGGAGCCCCCAGAATGCATGCTGCCCCTGGAGTTATGCACAGGAAGACTCTGATGGCATCCCTGGGTTCTGGAAGGCCTCCCTGTGCTCTCCACCTTCTCTCTTGCAGGCGTGGGCTCTGTCCCCAAAGTACACATCACTGGGCCAGAGAGGGACAGGGTTTCAGTGCACAGCCTTGGAGTGGCTCCCAAAGCCCCACGTGCAGTGGAGGTCCCTCAGTAGGGAGAGGTTCCTGGCATTCTCAGAGACCCATGCCCAAGATGCTAAAGGGCTGTTCAGTGTGGAGGCTGCCTGGTGGTGAGTGACAGGTCTCCAGGCAATATGACCTGCTCAGTGCTTAGCCTCATCTGACCTGCCCACCATATTGCCAGATGTTTTGCCTTCAATGCAACTAGTTCTCAGTCAGCACCTGGAAGCCACAAACCAGGTATACTTATGTTGAAACCTTGCCATTGTACTTCACCATTCTGCTCTTTGCAGCTTCATTCCCCCTTTCTGCTTTTTGTTTTAATTATTTTTAGTTATGCCATTTTCTCCTCTGTTGGCTTTAATAATATCTAGACCATGTTTCTTGATTTCTTTATTAATTATAGTATTTTTATTATTTGTTGACTACCCTTGAGATTCAGCTTTATTTCTTTCCTTTTTTTTCTTTTTCTTTTTCTTTTCTTTCTTTCTTTCTTTCTTTCTTTCTTTCTTTCTTTCTTTCTTTCTTCTTTCTTTCTTTCTTTCTTTCTTTCTTTCTTTCTTTCTTTCTTTCTTTCTTTCTTTCTTTTTAAATTAAACTGGGTCCCGAGCTCACCAGGTGAGGGTCCAATGAGGTTGTGCTGAGCTGACATTAATATCTTCTTCAGCAGGACAGGAAGGAGTCAGTCCTACACAAATCTGAGCATATGCAGCCTGGCAAAGGGCACAGGAGTGCAGATGCTGGGAGGCAGAAGTTGGTGTTGTCAGAGTGGAGGTTAGAAAGGAGGCTAGGAAGGCTGGAGAGAGTTGGGGAGGAGAGCAGAGAGGGAGAAGGAGGAGGGCCAGGGCCTGGGGCAGGATGACATTTTCAGCACTCTGCTACTAGTGCTGTATGACCTTATTTCCCCACACTTAGTGGCTTGACCCACAAACACTTACGTCTCACAGTCCCAGGGAACCAGGAATCCAGCAGCAATCAGCTGGGGGCTCCTACCAGAGTCTCTCACAGTTTGGGGCTGTTGTCAGCACCGAGGCAGGACTTGCTTCACTCAGAACCTGAGCTCACTTAGGGGTGTTAGCAGGGTTCAGTCCACATCAAAGGCTTGAGTTCTTCTCTTCTGTTGTTGTCTCTCAGTGCTAGACCACATGCATGTGTCTGTGTCATGACTCAACATAGAGGCCTGTTCCCCAGTGTGAGGATCTGAGAGAGAACACAGGTCAGAGCGAGCACATGGCTGGGCACTGAGATTTTATAACCAAACTTGGAAGGGGCTTTGGGTCCTGTTGCCATCTTCTGTAGAATAGAAGTGAATCACTAAGTCTAGGCCACACTCCAGAGGAGGGAGTTCCACAAGGACATGTATACAGGAGGTGGGGATCTCAAGGAGCCACTGAGGGGAAAAGATGAGGACCCTGACAGGGTCAGTGCCTTTTCCAGAATCACAGGGACTGGTCAAAAGGCAGAACCAAGCATGAATCTAGCTCCATGTCCTTAAAGTTGGGGTTCTGGCTGCACCCAGGCTTTCTGAGGGGGCTCTGGAAAAGGTTGTGTTATTGTACCTGTACAGACATGGGGATGGTGTGGGGGTGAGAGTGAACAGGAGGGTGACAGGAGGCATTCCAGCACATTCTTGTCTGAGGAGGAACCCAGGTCAGGGCAACCCACTGAGTGCACCCCTGTCCACATTGCACCCAGTGGAGAGGGAGAGAATGGCAGAGCCTAGAGGTAAGGGTGAGTTCTGACCTTCTAGGCCAAAGCTCCAATCCATTCTGTCTGGTTGGCTTTGGATATTAGCCTATGATCTTGGGAAGCTTTTGCCCATCCTTCCCATCTTCTGGGCCTCCAGGATGAGAACACTGGTACACACACACACACACACACACACACACACACACACCAGTAAGGACGGTGGGGGGGGGGATCTGAGGAGCTGCAGGTTCAGAGGTGGTGAAGAGACGATGAAAATATGGTTGGAAGCATTTCCTATGTGTGACACTACTCCTCCAATTTCATAGTTATTGTCCCAAATATGCCTGAGGACATCCCGAGGAAGTACATGCTAGAATAATCTCCATTGCATAGGAAGGACACAGACCATCCCTGAGAGGCACAATGGCTTATCCAGGGTCAAAATCAGGTAAGAATGAAGACTTGTGTCTGAACCTAGATGTGTCTCAAAGGTGGGACCCGGATGCCCCCAGACCTTCCCAGGGGACTGTAGAGAGTAGTGCATTGGTGTAACTGTGTGCAGATGAGACATTTCATGGAGAAAGGGGGTGAGAAGCCGGCAGCCCAGGGCTCTATTTGCATAGGTGTTATCCCTGGAGGGGACTCGTGTAGGTGATCCTAGGCAGTGAAGTTACTGCCTTGAGACCCCAAGAGAACTTGGAATCCCCATAACCAGGCACACATATTCTAGTATAGTCCCACACCAGACTCACTTGGCTGGAGACACTTGATAGTGAAAAATGTTTTCTTGCTGTTCTTTCTTTCTGGAGCTCTGGCTTCCAGAGACCCCAGTGGGGAAGATGTTTCAGATGCTGTGGATGTTGGCTCAACCCTCGCTCCCAATGCCTCAGGCTGTTTTTCTGAAGGCCCCGTAAAGTAATACAGAGCTGCCTAGGGAAGGCCAGTTCAGTTCAGGCCACCTGTTCGAGCCATCCCTGGGCAGCCCCATTCCCTCCTCTTCAGTTTCAGGGAAACAGGGACATGTGAGGAGGTCCTGCCCGGGGCTAGAGAAGGTTGGAGGCAGTCGATAACCTGGTGGCCTCATCATGTCCACACCAATGTCATGGTGGGTAGGGTGGAAAAGGGATTCCTGAGGTGCTTCTTTCCTGTGCAAGCGTTAATCCAAGGTCCTCGCACATGTATCTTTTTCCTCCTTGGTGGAAGTCTGTGCACACTGTGGTGTAGTGTGTCTGGAATGGAGTCACATGGGTCTGAGGGCCAGTAAAGGCAGCCAGTCAGGACTCTGAGGCCTCCTGCCTATCTGCTGCACTGTCTTTACAGAACTGCACACCAGAGATGGGGCAGGAGTTGAGTGACAAGATCCTCTGCTCAACTTCCGTGAAGGACAGGAATATGCCCCACACCACCAACAGGATGCAGGACTGAAGCCGCTCAGGGTGAGTGCAGGTACCATGGAGACCCAACAGCCAGGGCCCAGATGTAGCAAAAAGATCCCAGGGCCCAGAAGCCACACTGCTACTCCCCTGAGCCCCCTTGTAGACTTCTGCTCCCAGATGAATCTGGATCCCCATATCCTCCTCAAATTTGCCTTCACGGCTCAGCCCCTGCCATGGCCAGATGCAAAGTCACTGTCCACTTATTTGTAGGAATATCAGAAAAGAGACCTGAAGTCATTTCACATTCCATCTGGTCTAGAGTATTTTTTCACTGTTGTAAGTATTTTCCTAACTCCTGTTCCCAGGTGTCCCTGTTGGCCTGACCATCCTTGCACACCTTCTCCAAATCTGGCACATGATCATCATGAGTAGGGAGATTTTTGCCAGAAGGGACATGGGGCTCATGATATTTTGTCGGCTGCTCTGCAGTTTGGTTGCCAAGGAACACATCCCTGAGGCCCCTCCAGGTGAGGAGTAGGGGCCTCTCTGGGCTATGCAACATTCCAGAAGGGAGATAGGTTACCACACCCATTTAGCTCTTCACTGATGTGGGACTTTGACATGATTTCCTTTTGTTGCCATGTTACAGTTCTCACTGGACATCCTACATGACCTATTACCCTAATCCCTCTAACCCCAGGAAATGCCTCTGCTTTCTCATCTCTAGAATGGGCTGTGTCATCAGAAATCACACGGATGATGCTGTTAATGCAGGGAGGTGCTGTCAATACTCAGCTAACCATCTGACCTGAAATACTCACATGTTCAGTCACTATCCACCTCAAATTCTAGTTTTAATGCCAAAATCCTTTTTCCTACTGTGGGTACCTATGTTTCAGTCTTGCCACAAGCCACTGATGGCTTGGGGATTTGTTCTGAATTCTGTCCCCTAACCCTCCTGGTGGCCAGTGTGCTGCCTGACTCTGTGTCCCTCCTCTGTTCCACCTCAGGGTAAAAATGCCTCAACCATGAATAAGAATGAGACCAGTGTGGTGTGGACCATCCAGGCAGGCTTGCTGGATAAGCAAGTGTAGCACCCAGTGCCTGTCTTCCTGGGCAGAGACCGCCGCCCCCCCACCCCCATGTCTCCATGTTCCTGGACATGTACAGAACTTTTCCACTACTGAAAAGGTGCTGGATCTGTTGATTCCAAGGTGAGCACCCTGCCTCTCCACAGCCCCACTGAATTTGGCCACTTACAGGCTTTGAGTCTTGGGAATGTCACCAAACCTCCCCAAGTCTCAGTCTGTTCCTCAGATGGGGGCAGAGTTATTATAGGGACCCAGTGGGGCCCTGCAGGGAAAGTGCACCTGGCATTGTGGACCGGTCTGCTGGCAGGGCTGTGGCTGTGCTGGGTTATTATTGTCCTCTTCCCCATGATGACGTTTCTGCCTCATCTGTCACTGTCACCAGGTTTTGAGCTGGGCCATTTTCCCATTTGAAAAGGAGATTTGAGGCTCCATCTGGGGGTCTGAATCCTGGCTGAGACCAGAGCAGGGATCCCTGGGGGTGAGCAGGTGGCCCCAGGCCCACTCAGATATCTGTGATGGTGCTAGTTGAGGCCCATTCATTCATCAAACATACAGGAAGCTCCACCAGATGCAGGCACTTCTTTAGGAGCTGACTGTCATGCAAGGCACAGAGCAGACAACACCCTGCCCTCTAGGGCTCCATTCTACACAGGGGTCAGTGACACTAGGTATGACAAGAGGTAGCATACACAGGACAGGTGATATGATGCCCTCCTGGCTTCCTCTAGGTATGGATGCATTCTTCCTGAAATGGGATGAAGATGGAAGACCCCTGGAGCAGCAGAAAATGTGAGTGGGCTTTAGACAATGCAGGAGGGTCTTCCCCCTCCAAGAGGGCAGCGGGGGGGGGGCGGTGAGTTGGAAGGGCTCTGGACCCTGTATCCCACACATGTGCGATTCCTTTGAGCGGGCAAAGGTCTGAGTGCTTCTCCTGGAAGAGGAGAAAGGGGTTCTAGAGAGCCGTAGATGAGGTGTGGGCACAGTGGGACAGCAGAGGGGGCGAGAGGACAGAGTCACCTCCTAAGAGAGTCCAACCCCATCCCTTCCCACTCCCAGTCCTGCCTCCACCCCCATCCTGGGACCCAGAACAAAGGGTGTGGGGAGCATCACACTCACCAATCTGGTGGCACTTCAACGGTGGGTGCTCAGCAAGTGCTTCGGAGACCCAGTGAGGGCTCAGGGACCAGATGTCCCCCACCTTGTGGGAGATTAGGGTCAGTGGGTGGACACCCACATGGATGCGAAGTGAATAAAGCAACATGTAGGCAGAGGAGGTAAAGTTTGAGGTATTAGGAGGGTCCTGAGAAGCCCTGCTGAGAGACGGGTTCCTTTGTTTCCTATTTGTTCCAATATTCATGGAGCAGTGGTGTATGCAGTGAGGACAATGAACCGACCAGACGCCACCCCTCCTTGCCCACATGGAGTTGAATTCCAGCAGGAAGTAGGCAGGGAGACAGAGCAAAGAGTCCTTCTCCAAGAGGACAGAGATGGCCCCATCATTGGTTAAGGGCTCCCATTCAAAATGGCTTTTTTGCCAGACTGTCCTCAGTGACCAGGACTATCTTAGCAAGAGTGCCAAATCAGAAGTGGACAAGGAGTGGGACCAGCCTCTGGACAGCTGGAGGCATAGGAGCCCAGGTTCCCACTGGGTGCCCTGAGACATCATCAGTCTTGATTCTTCTGCCCACTTCTGTATCTCCAGGGCCATCTTCTCCATTCTGGGCACCTGGATGGACCACTCCCCTGAGGATTTTTTCCAACCTGCAGAATTTCCCTGCCTGAAGATGCTGCTGGCATATGTGGGGCTTAACATGCTCGGCTCACACCTGGAGCACCATACGTCTGTTTTCCTCTCATAGCTGGGACACATGGAGCCCAATGAGCCAGAGGTTGAGGGTGAGGAGAACTCAGGGTGGGCGATGTGAGCATGTGGAGGACACAGGGTAGGCCACACAGAACAAGTATCCTTAAACTGTGTTTGGATCAGGAGCAGTGAGTAGTCTCAGATAACTGTCCCCATGGTCTGCCATCTGGGGAGTCTTCCTGGTGGTGGGTTCTTGGACTCAGAAGACTTTGACTGGTGGGAGAGGTTTCCTTTATTTGGAAGAGACATGGAAAGGCAATCATGGTGATGATACTTTCTCTTCTTGAAGCTATAGCACCCGTTCCGGAGCAGGATCCAGAACCAACTCAAGAGCTAGCCCCAGCTCCCACTGTGGTGCCTGCTGCAGCTTCAGAGCCCGAGGTGGCTGAAGCCATCACTCCTGCTGGAGCTCAGCAATTAGGAAAAGTAGTGACCTTCCCTGCAGTGTCAGAGCCAGTGCAGGTGGTAGTTATAGCTGTGATTCACTGTCAGGAGCTGGAAGAACCACCTGCACCTTTGGCAGCCCTGGAGCATGAGCAGGCTCCAGCCCCAGCTACTGGGGTTACAGAAGGACTAGAACAACCACTTGCTACAGCTGAACAACCAGCCTCAGCTCCCAAGCAGTGGCTCATGTTGGTTGCAGCCCCAAAGGATGGCTTCCCCTCCCGTCGTTGCTTTTTTTGAAATGTTTGTGTTTTTTATTCAGATATGGAATGGCTTAGTGTATTTTGTTTTATAAGTAAAGTATAAATTGACTTCAAGTAAAGTTTGACTCTGATCCTTTTAAATTGGATGTTGATGTGTCATTAGGTACATTAACAATGTTGTACAACCATGACCACTAGGTACTGCTAGAACACTTCCATCACAGAGACACCTGTGCTACTGATCGGTCACTGCTCACCCCAATCCCTGGAACCACTGATCTCTCTGTTTCTGTTGCTTTACCTCTTCTGGGATTTTCATGTGCATGGAATCATTCAACATGGCCTTTTGTGTCTGGCTACATAACATGACGGTGATTAATAATTCTTGAAATTTTTAATGAAAATAACATTTTTATTACAAAGGAATATCCCCCAAAGAACATAGATTATGTGAAGCCCCAAAATGAACTATCTTCATTATGTGGGATAGGGACACCTTTTTAAGTAAGTTTGACTCGAGAGCCACAAACCACAAGAGAAATGTCTGGACCAGTAAAATACCTGTAAAATATTTTATTTTCCCGGACAGGCCATGTTTAAATTAGGCTAATGGGCATAGTATAAAAATACCACAATAAAATATTAAATCTTCCCATTTATTACCAATATTTTAGGTAATAAGGTATATTATTGAAGGTTTTAGACAAGTTTTTTATTTAGTAAAATAATAATTTAAGTAATGAAGATAGGTGCAGGGTGACTCTGTTGAGCGTCCAATTCTCGATTTCGGCTCAGGTCATGATCTCACAGTTTGTGGGACTGAGCCCCCAGTCAGGGTCTGTGCTGACAGTTTGGAGCCCTGAACAGGATTCTCTCTCTCTCTTTCTGCCTTTTCCCCACTGGTGTTTACTCTTTTTCTTTCTCTCTTTCTCTCTCTCAAAATAAACATTAAAAAACAACAAATAAATGAATATGAAGAAAAGAGATACACTCCTAACAACAAATAATTGCCCATAACAAATGGTTTCCCTCTTTCCAGTCCTTTCTCTTTGTAGCATGTGTGTGTGTGTGTGTGTGTGTGTGTGTGTGTGTGTGTCTGTGAGTGTGTGTTGGGTTGGGGTGTGGAGGGTTCCAGGACTATGCTCTTATACTACCTAATGTCTCCACATTGGACAGGCACAGTCACTCCTGTCCCCTTGTGCATTCTCACTGGCCACACATCATCATTTATTCAGTGTCTCCAGCTGTTGAATAATTGGGCCAATTCCAATTTCTTGACTCGCATGATTGTAGTGAAGGGTACATCTGTGCCATGAATCTCTCTTTCTTTAGGACTGATCCCTATAAGCACAATTCCTGGAACATAATTTATATACTTTCTTGAGGTATTGGTTACAGTTTCCAATAGCTACAGTCTCTTTATTAAGTTGGGGCCTTATTTGGGAAAGGAGGGACCCCAGAGACTGAGTGGATACCCGAAGAATTAGGAGGACAAGCCAGGATTGAGCCCATGAGAGTACCTAGGAGTGACCCATAGAGCAGGGAAGAACCCAAATCCCCCTCATGTGACCACCCTGACAGCATCCCTATCCTATGTCCTGGAGCACACCTCATCCAGGCCCCGTCCTGTGATGCACCCCAGCCACTTCGTCCCTCCTGTTTCATAACTCAGCATCTAAGTAGAGCAGCTGGGCCCTGCTTTCAGGCCAGTGGAGGATGCAGGCTGGGCCACTTCTGTCTGTTTACTGGCCCTCCACCCTGGCTGGGCCTGTTCCTCTCAGGAAAGAACCTGTAAGTGCAGGTCAGGTCATTGAGTTATAGACCATCAGTAGGAAATGTAGTTGAATGTATTCATCCAGATGTAGTTTTATTGGCAACAGCAAGAACCACTTGAACTTCTGTGAGCAAGGGAGACCTTTACAAATCACATTAAGTGCTCATGGAAGCTGCAGGATAGATAGAGCCTCAGCCAGGGGTTTTGGCACTGGGTATACCCCTCAACACCCCTCAGGCTCCTCCGGCAGTGACCCCCTGCACCTGCTAGCCCCAACCTTTCTATCCCTCAAGTTCAATTTTTGTGAGAGAGGGGGCTGTGCTTCCTGTACAAAATACCATGTGAGGAGAAGGGGGGGGGGTTCCTCTCCTCCCATAAAGTCAACTCAGGGAGAGTCCACTTGATCTGAAGCAGTAAGAGAGGCCATGGTCAGCAACCTATGTCTTCTCTGCCACAAGATCGGGCTCCCCAGGCAGAGAAGATAGATCCTCAGAAGGAGGAAACTTGGGGCTATCCCTGCAGGAAGAGAGAGAAACACCATTGAATGGGGAGCAGGTAAGAGAGGAGAGTCGTGAAGACTAAGGGGGAAAGGCTGCCATGAGCTGGGTTACTGCCATATTGGTCAGGGGCACAGGCTCTGTGTTGGTTTGTTGGACGTGGCCAGGCTTCATCCTACTGATGTTTCCATCAAAACCCAAATTCACCTCCAGAAGATATTTTCAGTACTAAGCCCCAAAAGGCACTGGGATCCTGGCATCCAATGAGGCCCAAGATGCTATGCACCACTGATTGCACAGAAGGGGTGGGGAAGGCAGGTGCCATGGGGCTGAGGGCAGCTCGCTTTGGCTGCTTAGGAGGGAAAGAGCTCCTTCAGTGAGCACTACAACATTTGGCCCAAGGAGGAGCTGACAGTTCAGGGAACTCCAGAGCACAGATCTCAACACTTGGGACTATGTCCAGACACAAGCTGTGGGTGATGTCCAGTCCTAGGGCTGGCCTGGGTGTGATGGGTGAGCAACAGGGCTGTGGGAGCCCAATTGAGGGACACTCCACCCACACTGGAGGTGATAAAAAGCTTTCTGGAGGGACAGTTGAGTCAGAGGGAGCAGGGCATGCCAAGCAGAGGGGACAGAGAATGCAGAGGTTGAGTCCATGGCAGCAGTGGGCTCACAGTGGAGTAACAAGTACAGGTACAGCTAAGGATTACTGAGTGTCTTTTTGGGACATGAATCATGTCACTAAATCACCATAACAATTCCATGAGGAAGGTAGAAATGCTGTCCCTCTTTGCCTGAGTGAACTCTCCCCTTGTATGCCCCACAGAGAGGCGGAGGCAGGATTCGAATTCGGTGCTTGTCACCCCTGTGGGGCCTACCTGACAAGAAGGCTGCAATCAGATGCTGCAGAAGAGACATCTCAGCCCTGAAGCTACATGAACCTTTGTTCCTGGTGCGCAGGGAGAAACCTCCTCTTTCTCAGATAAAGGCTGGCTGCCATTCCTGGCCAAAAAGCCAAGCCCTAGTCATAAGGGCAGGCAACACTGCCCCCTCAGTTCAGTGAGGTCTTCAGGCCTAGAGATTCGATATGGAAGATTTGCAGACCTCTGGGTTCCTGGGTGGAGCAGTGTGGATGGAGCACAAGTTCCAAAGGCAGAGAGACAGCAGTTCTAGCCCCTGCTCAGCCTCTTTGTAGTTGAGTGACCCCAGGGGTTCCTATGAGCCTCATGACCCCATCTCTGAAATGGAGAAAGAACTGATGTTGCTAAGTGGGTTGTCAGACGAATCACTTGAGAAATGATTTGTACGATTCTTGCCTGGTGCCTGGAGCACATGAAGAGTCAAGTGGAAAGGCAATCATGTTGGTGACCATTTATCCACATGTGTGTTTTTCCTCTTGTTGATTTTGGTATCATCCTTAAGAAACAGATGCCAAAATAAGGTCAGGAAGACTTGTTCTTATGCTTTCTTCTCAGAATTTTAGTTTTATCTCTTAAATTTAGGTCTTTGATCACTGTGGGTTCATTTTCTATATTATGTTAGGTGAATGTCCACCTTCATTCAGTCATTCATAATTTTATGTGTCTGTATGTGTAAGAAGGGACATCTTCTAGTCAGCGTATTACTTTAAGTTGTTACTTGCATAGCATTTTCAATAGATCCCAAGGAAACTAGAGCATAAAAGCGAATAGGTAGTCCTTAAAGCAACTGGTGAAGACTGTGAACTAAGTCCTGAAGGAGATTAATTTGGATCTTCTGTTGAAGTGGAGCAGTGTCCTTGTCAAGAGCAGCCAAACACCGCCCTCTCGTGGTCACAAGAGACATTGCAGGAATACTGCTGGGCTGTCTGATCTATCTGCAAAGGAAGCCACATGCAAAATTAAGACATCCTCACAGGATTCCAGGTAGATCAGAAACACTTCTGTAAAATTCAGTGTTTTGCGGGGGGTGGGGGTGGGGGGGGGTGGTGCCTTGCAGGAAATCTATGAAAAAATAAGCCTCTTCCCAAGTGCATTATTTCGAGAAGTATTCATTGAAGAGTTGAGTCAGGCACTGGGTTCCAGGACAGAAAAAAGAGACAGGGTGGCTATCTCCCAAGACGCACAGAGTGTAGGGTGCGAAAGTGTTGGGAAGAACTGGTCTATGTCACAGCTCTATATGTCTGGTTTAAAGAAAACAGTATATCAAAACAAACCATATTTATGGACTCATTTGATTATATTAACAACAAAACATTTTAGAAAATTTGAAAACTATCACTCCATATGTCTGTGTACTCTCATCCAAGTTAGATGACATCATCCTATATTCCCAGTTACCTTTTCACTTATTAGGAGTGCATGATATGCCATATAGAAACCTAAATAACCCCACAAAAATGCTCTTAGAACTAGTAAATGAATTCAGCAAAGTTTAAGAACAGATACTCAATACATAAAAATGTGTTGAATTTGTATACATGAATAACAAACTAGCAGAGAGAGAAATCAAGAAAATAATGTACAGTCTCTCAGAATAAAATACTTAGGAATAAATTTAAACAAGAAGATGAAAGACCTGTATACCGAAAACCAGAACTCATTGGTGAACGAATTACAAGAAGCAGAAATAAGTGGAAAGACGTTCCATGATAATGGATCCCAAGAGTTAATATTGTCAAAATGCCCACAGTGCTTAAAGCAGTCTGCACATTCAGTGCAATCTCTATCAAAATTTAAGAACATGTCCAAAAATAGAATGTGAAAAGAATATTCCTTAAATGTGAATAGAACCACAAATGGCCCCGAATAGCCAAAGCCATCTTGAGAAGGAAGAACAAAGCTGGAGGCATCATGTTTTCTGCTTTCAAACTCTATCACAAAGCTATAGTAATCAAAACAGTATGGCATTGGTATAAAAGTAGACACCTAGTTCAATGGAACAGAAACAGAAAGCCCAAAAAGAAACCCACACATATGTAGCCAGTTAATTTACAACAAAAGAGCCAAGGATGTAACATGGGCAAAAAGCAGTCTCCTCAATAGGTGGTGTTGGAAACAGTGGGCAGCCACAAGCAAAGGAATGCAACCGGACACCTATCTAACACCATACACAAAAACTAAGTCAAGATGTATTCCAGACTTAAACATAAGAGCTAAAACCATAAAACTCCTGGGTGAAACTGGGGGCAGAACGTTTTTGAACTCCGTCTTGACGCTGAGTTTTTGGATTTGACACCAGAAGTAAAAGCTACAAAGTAAAAACAAACAAGTGGGACTACATCAAAACAAAAAGCTCCTGCACAACAAAGGAAATCATCAACAGAATGAAAAGGCAACATACTGAATGGGAGAAAACATCTGCAAGCTAGATATCTGGTGAGGGGTTAATATCCAAAATATATAAAGAACTCATACAACTCAATAACACAAAAGCAAATAGCAATTACAAAATGGGCAGAGTTCTGAATAGATATTTTTCCAAAGGAGATATACAGATGGCCAAGAAATACAGGAAGAGATGTTCAAGATCACTCATCGTTAGAGAAATGCAAATCAAAACCCAAAGAGATATCACCTATCACCTGTCAGAATGGCTGTAATAAAAAAGACAAGAAATAACAAGGGTTGGCAAAAATGGGGAGGAAAGGGCAACAATGTGCTCTGTTGGTGTGATTGTAAATTGGTGCAGTGACTATGGAAAACAATATAAAGGTTTCTCAAAAAATTCAAATAGAGCAACCATTATCACCCAGCATTCCCCTCCTAGGTATTAATCAAAGAAAATGAAATTAATAAACTCATAAAGATACCTGCACACCTGTATTATTGCTGCATTATTTATAATAGCCAGGAGGGCATTATGCTAAGGGCAATAAATCAGAAAGAGAAAGATATATACCAAATTATCTCACGTATATGTGGAATCTGAAACAAAAAACAAGAAAACAAAATACCACCCCCTCAACATAATAACCCAAACTCATAAATACAGAGAAGATATAGACGATTGCCAAGGTGAGGGGCAAGAAGTAGGCAAAGTAGGTAAAAGGGGTCAAAAGATATAAACTAACAATAATACTATTTTTTATTGTTTTAAATTTACATCCAATTTAGTTAGCATATAGTGCAACAGTGATTTCAGAAGTAGATTCCTTAATGCCCCTTACCCATTTAGCCCATCCTCCCTCCCACAGCCCCTCCTGCAACCCTCTGTTTGATCTCTATATTTGTCTCTTATGTTTTGTCCCTCTCCCTGTTTTTCTATTATTTTTGGCTTTTCTTCCCTTATGTTCATCTTTTTTTTTCTCTTAAAGTCCTCATATGAGTGAAGTCATATGATTTTTGTCTTTCTCTGACTAATTTCACTTAGCATAATACCCTCCAGTTCCATCCACGGAGTTGCAAGTGGCAAGATTTCATTCTTTTTTCACTGCCAAGTAATACTCCATTGTATATATATATAGCACTTCTCTACCCATTCTTCCATTGATGGAAATTTGGGCTCTTCCATATTTTGGCTATTGTTCATAGTGCTGCTATAAACATTGGGGTGCATGTGCCCCTTCAGAACAGCACACCTGTATCCCTTGGATAAATGCCTAGTAGTGCAATTGCTGGGTCGTCGGGTAGTTCTATTTTTAGTTTAGTTTTGGTTTTATTTTTTTTTATTTTTTTATTTAAAAAAAATTTTTTTTTCTTTCTCAACGTTTTTTATTTATTTTTGGGACAGAGAGAGACAGAGCATGAACGGGGGAGGGGCAGAGAGAGAGGGAGACACAGAATCGGAAACAGGCTCCAGGCTCTGAGCCATCAGCCCAGAGCCTGACGCGGGGCTCGAACTCACGGACTGCGAGATCGTGACCTGGCTGAAGTCGGACGCTTAACCGACTGCGCCACCCAGGCGCCCCATAGTTTAGTTTTGGTTTAAAAAAATTTTTTAATGTTTATTTATTTCTGAGACAAAGCATGAGCGGGGGAGGGGCAGAGAGAGAGGGAGAGACAGAATCAGAAGCAGGTTGCAGGCTCTGAGCTGTCTGCACAGAGCCCGACGCAGGGCTCAAACTCACGAACTGCGAGATCATGACCTGAGCCGAAGTCGGTCGCTCAATCGACTGAGCCACCCAGGCGCCCCTATTTTTAGTTTTTTGAGGAACCTCCAAGCTGGTGAGTAGCTGCACCAGCTTGCATTGCTACCAACAACGCAAAAGAGATCCTCTTTCTCTGCATCCTCGCCAACATCTGTTGTTGCCTGAGTTGTTAATGTGAGCCATTCTGACAGGTGTCAGGTGGTATCTCATGGTGGTTTTGATTTGTATTTCCCTGATGATGAGTGACGTTGAGCATTTTTTCATGCATCGGTTGGCCATCTGGATGTCTTCTTTGGAGAAGTGTCTATTCGTGTCTTTTGCCCATTTCTTCACTGGATTATTTGTTTTTTGGGTGTTGAGTTTGATAAGTTCTTTGTAGATTTTAAATACTAACCCTTTATCTGATATGTCATTTGCAAATATCTTTTCCCATTCTGTCGGTTGCCTTTTAGTTTTGCTGGTTGTTTCCTTTGCTGTGCAGAAGCTTTTATTTTGAAGAGGTCCCAGTAGTTCATGTTTGCTTTTGTTTCCCTTGCCTTTGGAGATGTGTTGGGTAAGAAGTTGCTGCGGCCAAGATCAAAGAGGTTTCTGCCTGCTTTCTCCTCGAGGATTTTGATGGCTTCCTGTCTTACATTGAGGTCTTTCATCCATTTTGAGTTTATTTTTGTGTATGGTGTAAGAAAGTGGTCCAGGTTCATTCTTCTGCATGTCGCTGTCCAGTTTCCCCAGCACCACTTGGTGAAGAGACTGTCTTTATTCCATGGGATATTCTTTCCTGCTTTGTCAAAGATTAGGTGGCCATACGTTTGTGGGTGCATTTCTGGGTTCTCTATTCTGTTCCATTGATATGGGTGTCTGTTCTTGTGCCAGTACCATACTGTCTTAATGATTACAGCTTTGTAGTATAGCTTGAAGTCTGGGATTGTGATGCCTCCTGCTTTGGTTTTCTTTTTCAAGATTGCTTCGGCTATTCGGGGTCTTTTCTGGTTCCATACAAATCTTAGGATTATTTGTTCTAGCTCTGTGAAGAACGCTGGTGTTACTTTGATAGGGATTGCATTGAATATGTAGATTGCTTTGGGTGGTATCGACCTTTTAACAATATTTGTTCTTCCTATCCAGGAGCATGGAATTTTTTTCCATTTTTATTTTTGTGTCTTCTTCAATTTCTGTCATAAGCTTTCTATAGTTTGGGGCATAAATGTTTACAATTGTTAGGTCTTCTTGGTGGATAGACCCCTTGATTATGATATAATGCCCTTCTTCATCTCTTGATACAGACTTTATTTTAAAGTCTAGATTGTCTGATTAAGTATGGCTACTCTGGCTTTCTTTGGTTGACCATTAGCATGATAGATGGTTCTCCATCCCCTTATTTTCAATCTGAAGGTGTCTTTATGTCTAAAGTGGGTCTCTTGTAAACAGCATATCAATGGATCTTGTTTTCTTAACCATTCTGTTACACCATATCTTTTGTTTGGAGCATTGAGTCCATTGACGTTTAGAGTGAATACTGAAAGTTATGAATTTATTGCCATTATGATGCTTGTAGAGTTGGAGTTTCTGGTGGTGTTCTCTTGTCCTTTCTAATCTTTGTTGCTTTTGGTATTTATACACACGCACACACACACGCACACCCACACCCACACACACCCACACACACACACACACACACACACACATATATATATATATATATATAATTTTTTTTCATCTTTGCTCCCCTCAAAATTTCTTGCAGGGCTGGTTGAGTGGTCACAAACTCCTCTAATTTTTGTTTGTCTGAGAAACTTTTTATCTCTCCTTGTATTTTGAATGACAGCCTTGCTGGATAAAGAATTCTTGGCTGCATATTTTTCTGATTCAGCACACTGAATATATCCTGCCACTCCTTTCTGGCCTGCCAAGTTTCTGTGGATAGATCTGCTGCAAACCTGATCTGTCTTCCCTTGTAGGTTAGGAACTTTTTTCCCCTTTCTGCTTTCATGATTCTCTCCTTGCCTGAGTGAGAGGGACTCAGGATCGCCAAAGAAACTTGACCCCCTTCTTGATTCCAGAGAGATGCCTGATATTCCACTGCCTCTAGGGCACAGGTTGCTAAGTGGATACAACTCCAGAGCAATGGGCTTAGTCAGGCCCTGGGTGGTAGGTAGTTGAGACACTCTAATGTCTATGACACCCTTGTTTCCTAAGACTGTCCCTTCTCCCTACCCTCCCAAGCTCTCCTGTCTCCCTGAAGGAGAGTCCAAAGACCTTTTCCCTGAGGAGTGCTGGTTGTTAGGGGAGATACTCCATGGCAACAGGTCTTAGAGAGGCTTGAGGCCAGAGCTCTCACAACTCTTAGGAGCCCAGACAGAGGCAGTGCCCTCCTTCCTGGTCCCCATGTTAAATATTGATGCTGCCCTATTCCCCTGGGCTGGAGCCTAGTGTCTTCCACCCCTACTTGGCAAGGGTTATCAAGGGTGGAAACTGCCTGGAGTTGAGGCTGTTGTCACACTGTAACTTAGAGGCCTCCCGACCCCCACCTGAAGTCAGGGTTTTAGGCTCACATGCAGGCTGGAGGAGTCTCACAGCCGTAGCCATCAAACAGACACTCTGCAGAGTCACACTGTGGGTGGCACTGCCCATTCCGGAAGAGAAGCCAACACCGGGAGTGGGAAGGGCAGTCCTTCCAGGGGTCCGGGACCCCCAGGGAGCAGTCTCCCCCATCCCAATTTCCTCCAGGGCCGCTGCAGCCAGCATCACAGGCCCCATCTCCACCTCTGCCCTCACATCCCTTTGCTCCAGGCCTCTGACACCGGGGCCCTGGAGAGCTGGGAGGGCAGGAGCATCGGAAGGCTGGGGACCCCAGCCCAGGGATCTCTGAGCAACTGCCATTGTGTAGGCATGGAGAAAGAGGGCCACAGCCATGAGGAGCAGGTGGGGTCAGGCAGTCGGGGCCCCCGTAGGCATTGAGGCAGGCACAGCGGGGTGGGAAGCCAGGCTTGGGGGAGGGCAGACACAGTCCACCGTGGTGGCAGTGGTGGTGGCCACAGGAGGGGGCTCTGTGGTTGCCGGTGGGGCCCTCAAAACCCTGTGGAGAGGAGAGAGATGTTGGGGAAGTCCCTTGTATTATTCTTCCCACTCCCCCCCAAGCAAACTCTCGGGTTAAGATAACACAGATGGCCCTAGAATCTCATATCTCGAAGGGGCCTCAGAGAACATCAGGTTTATATCAAGTCATTTTATAGATGTTGAAACCATGGTCCATGGTTTTTTCACATAATGACATATTACACAGTGAAAACGGACGAACCACCGCTGTGTGCAACAACCTGGAAGACTAAACACTTAATAGAGTGGTATTAAATGAATATTATCTTAGTCCTTGGACATTGGGTGATAAACTCTCTTTCTCTGGAAGCGGAAGAGGATAGAGGAAGACATAAGTACATGTGAGTCATCGTTACTGTTGTAACTCTTAGGTTAGGTTCCTGGGTATTATGTTGTAAGAATAATAAAAAGAAGGCCGTGCACAAACCAATGATGATAGTGTATCATGAACAAAGGCTTATGATTAACCTGATTTCATGCATCTGAGGTCCACGCGTGCACGCGCGCGCACACACACACACACAACACACACACACACACATAAAAGAACTTACCCAAGGTCGCCCAGCTTGACGCTGGGGCCTTACCTTAGGCAGTGCCAATGATTTCTGAAAATCCATTCATGCTAACACCTGATCCTGCCTGCCCCCCTGAACTGCTTCTGAGAGCCACTCATCGCCATTAACATGGGCTGGTTCTCATCAATAATTCCCACTCCAGTGCTCCCTAGACTCCCCTCTAGGATCCCACTCAGGCATTCTCACCTGGCACCAGTGTTGGGGGAAACAGAGAAGACTGCTTTGTGGTTACTTACCTGGAGGCAGTGGCAGGTGAAACCCGGGGGTGGTCCTGCTGTTGTCTCACAAGACCCTCCGTTGGAGCAGGGCTGGCTCTGGCAAGGGTCTGTCTCCACTTCACACCACTGGCCTGTGGAGGGTGGGGTTAGATGTCATACGCTACTTCAATTATTGCCCCCTTCCTACCTCATTACTGGGAATTGACCCAGTACTACCTGCACAGGAAGGGATCCTGGGGCATATTCCCTGGGGTGGGGAGGCAGGGGGATGGACATGATGACTAGGCTGCCTTGTGGGTGGGGGTTGTCAACTCAGCTGTGCCACAGAGATGCCTACACACACCCTCCCAGCCCTCACCCGTGTATCCAGGCAGACATTGGCAGTAGAAAGCATTGGCCAGAGAGTGGCAGGCTGCAGTGCCTGGGGGGTGGCAGGGCTGGTCCAGACACTCATCTACATCCCCTTCACAGTGCAGCCCCACAAGACCTGGAGGGCAGGTGCAGTAGAAGACTCCAGGTTCGGGGGTGCAAGTCCCATGGTTGTGACAGGTCTGGGATTGACAAGCGTTGGATTCCTTTGAGCAGTTCTGTCCATTGTAGCCTGGGGCACACTGCGGGCAAAGAGGGTCAGACAGGGAACCAATAATCCAGCCCATCTCAACAGTACAGGGGAGCCAGCTCAAGACAGTCTGCCCAATCCCTTCCCTACCTTCCAGTTCAGAGTATCACTCAACTGATCATCCATCACAGCCCTGCATAGCTTCACCCTTGTATCTCAACTCCATGCTATACCCTGTTCAACAGTGGGCAACTTAACCGCTCCAGCAGTCCCAAACCATCTTATGATACAATGCTATTAAACATAGTTCTGTTTTGGGTAAGACCTCCCTCCCTCAATCACACGCCTCACTGCCAGGCTCTGTCATGCTTTCTTAATTAATTTGTAAGTGTTTATTGAATGCCTGCTTCGTGCCAGGCACTGTTGTAGGCACTAGGAACATGAAGAAATTTAGAACTCATCCCTGCTTCCATGACGTTCTCAGTAAACCAGAGAGACAGCTAGCATTTATTGCATGATTTCTATACATAAGCTCATAAAACCCTCCCAACAAACTTGTATGCGAATTATCTCATTTGATTCTCACTTTAGAGAAAAGGCAAATGATTCCTGGAAAGACTGCATGACTCGGCTAGCAGGTGGCAGAGCTGGGATTCAGTGCAAGTCTGTGACTTCATAACCAGTACCCTTAGCCATTTTCCAATTGTTTACCTTTCTGCTAGTGGGAGAAGGGTCATCGATGAGGTCTGTACCATGCGCTGAGTTCTTGCAAGAGGAAGGAGAGCATGTAAGAATGCAGCACCAGGCTTCAGAAAGGTGGAGCAAAAGGGAATTACAGAGAGTGTGAGGAGTGGCTGGAGGGCTGGGAGAAGCGGGTGAGGGGGTATCTTGGAGATATCGGAGGGAAGGGGTCTCAGAAAAGGGGAGGTAAAGCTGAGTGTTGGGTGAAGGGGTGTTTGCTACTGATTAGTACACTGCTTTTGTGTATGTTTGAAAATGGTCATGATAAAAAGTTAAAGAATAAAATTAAAAAGTTAAAGAGGATGGTTGGGGGATTTGCATCACACCTTTTATCCAAAGTCAGCCTTCTGAGTACAGGCATCAGGCTGCTTGGACTTGAATCCCAGCTTTGCCTCTTCTGCTCAGTGATCTGAACCACGAGGGAGAGGCCCACACCCAGTCTGGAGAGAAGTTAGGGACATTTCCCTGAGGAAGGCACCTCTTGAGCACCATCCAGTGGAAGTGGGTGGGGAAGGACAGTGGAGAGCCAGTATAAGGGGTGTGTAGGGAAGCCAACAGCAGCTGGAGCAGAGAGTAGGAGGGCGGGGATGTGGGGACATGAGACCTAAGAAGCAGGCAAGGCTGGGTCACGCTGGCCTTAGATTTCACTATCAAAGAGCCACAATGGGGCGCCTGGTTGGCTCAGTCAGTTGGGCGTCCATCTTAGGGTCAGGTCATGATCTCACGGTCTGTGAGTTTGAGCCCCGTGTCGGGCTCTGTGCTGACAGCTCAGAGCCTGGAGCCTGCTCTGGATTCTGTGTCTCCCTCACTCTCTGCCCCTCCCCCGCTCATGCTCTGTCTCTCTCTGTCAAAAATAAATAAACATTAAAAAAAATTTTTTTTTTTTTTTTTAAAAGAGGTGGGCAGCCACTGAAGGGTTTTAAGCAGGGGAGTGACAGGTCAGCTTAACGTTTTCAACAGAGCACCCTGGTAGTGGAGTAAAGGTTGAGCCTATAGGTGGACAAGTGGGGAGGCAGGGACAATAGGAGGGTGCTCCATGTGTGGAGGAGGGCGGAAGGCAGCAAAGGCCTAGACTGAGGCAGTGGGACAAAGGGTGAAGGAGGAAGGACAGAATTGAGAAAGATTTAGGAGGCAAAATGGTATGACTTGGTGGTTGGTTGGGTATGTGGGTAAAGGAAAGGGAAATGAATACATCACTACACGCCCCCTCAACTGCTTTTCCCACATCCACCCACGCTTGTCTCCCCTACTGCTCTCCTCTAGACCGGCTTACCTGGCAGAGGTACCCAGTGGGCTGGGCCATGCATGTGGCCCCATGTTGGCAGGGCCTGGACTCACATGGGTTCACCCTGTCCTGACATACGCTGCCTTGGAATCCAGGGGGGCAGTGGCAGAAATAGGAGGAGCCACTGTCGATGCAGAGACCTCCATTCTGGCACAGGGAAGAAACTTCTGTGCCTGAGAAGAAAGGCAAACAGGGATAGATAAAGCTAAGTTAGGTTCTCAGGGGCCTCAGACACAGAGCAGAGAGGCTCATGGGGCTCACTGCCATTCCTGGGGTGGGTGAAGGCCACTTGGAGCCTGAGGAGTCAATAAATTCTGGTGCTGAAGAGATTAAGACATCAAGATCCCCCTCCTGCCTGTTCTGCCAGAATGGAGAGAGATACCGCTTGTTAAACTTATTAGAGCATTATAAGCAACTGTATTTTTGGCTTTAAACAAGTCTCAAGGAAGAAAGAACTCAGCGGAAACTTTAGGTGCCTAAGTCTGTCCTCTGAATTGGCATCCTGTGATGTTCTCTCACTGTGATTCCCATCCCCTAACTCCACAGTAGTCTCTTTCCTGAGTTCTGCTTATATTAAACCTCATTTGAATGAGGTGGGGGGTATTCTTTCACAAGGGGGTTGGCATAACATGAAAATGATTGGGAGCAGCAGCTGAGTGAAGTTGGGTTAAGTGTGATCCATTCTAGCTGAGTTATGATAGTGACAGAGTTGAGTTGCTTCACATGGAGTTATGTCTCAGGGGTTGTGATAAACTGGAGTCTTGTTGTCTGGGTTGGTTGGTGTTGCTTGAGTTGCTTTGAGCATGGTGATAGGAGGGCTGAGCTATAGAATCAGCAGTAGTGGTTGGTCTGTGTTACTTTGACTCTTGGTTGTTTTGGTCAAAGGTTGTATGTGGATGCCCTTAGGGATCGGGTGGAGAGGGACACCCTTTCTCTCTTCATCTGTTCCCCAGTTGGTCCTTGGGTTAGTACCTTGGCTCAAAGAGGCCTTCTGGGAGGAGGACAGCGGAAGGTTGCAGAGAGGCCCGGTCCATCCCTGGAGGCCCAGGCACTGGAAGGAGGGCCCAGTCTGGAGGCAGTGGGAATTGTGTGGACAGGGCTTCTGGGCACAGATGTCCACCAGAGTCTGAGGTTTAGGAGAGAGCATGGGGCAAGACTGAGTGTCATGTGTTCAGGCCCAGAGATGGTCTTCTGCCAGCTGCTCAAAATCCTTACCTGTCAAGCTCTCTCCTGAATGGTCTGGGGCCAGGTGATAGCCTCCCTCCCCCACCCCCACATCCCAGAACAGTTCCTGGGATCAGAAATCCTTTCCTCACTTCTACTCCATGCAAACCTCAAGCTAGAGCTCACCTCCCAGATGCCACACCCCCTTTCATGTGGTTACCTTCCCAAGCTCCCTGCTCTTCTAGTCCCTGAGACCCTCCCACTAGAGCCCTTCAGCCACCGCCCTCCTCCGCACACTTGGCTCAGCACCCCTCACCTGGCAGCTGTCTCCTGTGTAGCCAGGGGGGCAGAGGCAGTGGGGACCCTGAGGGCCATCTTGGCAGGTTGCCCTGTTCCTACAGGGGCTGGACAGGACAGAGACAAGGCATGGTGGGAGGCAGTCCCGGCAACCAAAGGGGAGGGAGTGTGTGACGCGGTGATGAGATAGGAAACCAGAAAGGGAGTCATGGTGAAAGGATGTGGGATGTGGAATTCAAGGCAGCCTGGAGCCCCAGAGGAGATGGACAGGAAGGGTGGGAAGGCTGAGGGGCCCCTTCCCTTCCTCTAGGGGTCTTTGCTCACTTGTCTGCACAGCTAGGACGGGTCCTTCCCTCACAGCGTGGGCCTTGGAAGCCCGCAGCACAGAGGCAGGAGGAGGTGCCAGGCCTGTTCACACAGGTACCCCCATTGAGGCACGGGGCTGGAGAGAGGAGGCTGTGAGGGGTTGGGTTCCTTACCCATACGTGGGCTGTGACCTTAGTCACACCCCGCACAGGACATACACGCACTCCCTGCTGCCCCCATCAAAACTGCAGCTCGTGGTGGCCAGTTGATTTTTATCAGACGGCACCAACACACCCTGACCAGTTCCTCCATCCACCTGTGGCCCAGCCCCAGAACATGGTAGGTACTCACCAGAGGCACAGTGGTCAGTGCTTGTCTGGCAGCGGGGCCCAGTGTGGCTCCGAGGGCAGGTGCAGGAATAGCCCCCAGGGCTGGGGCTACAGGAGCCACCGTTGAGACAGGGCCCTGAGTGACAAGCCGTTAGCTCCTCACTGCAGGTGGGGCCTGAGGGAAATGAGTGGGGTCTGAGAAAGGGCATCCTCTTCTCTCTGTCTTCCTCCACTTATCTCCCCTTCCTTTTCCTCATCCCCATCCCTTTTGTCTTCCATCCAACCTCTTTTCTTTTCTTACCACCTCCTGCATATCGCCTGTGGTCCCTGCAGCACATGCCCAGTTCTCCTTGGTGGTGACCAAGACCCAGAGGCCTAGGACACATGCCTCTACTGGTCTTGCTCTTGATTAGAGATGGCCAGCCCAGAATGTCTGTGGTTTGGGAAGGGCCTCACCTGTGTAGCCTGTGGGGCAGGTACAGTTGTAGCCCGAGGGCTGGGGGTGGCAGGTCCCCCCATGCGCACAGGGCGTGGAGATGCAGCCCCCTAGCTCTGCTTCACATTCTGGTCCTGTCCATCCCACATCACACACACATGAGGATCTGGTCATAACGAGAAAAAGAAGGGTGTTTTTCTTCTTCTGGTGATTTTTTCTTCTCCCCTCCCCACTCCACATCATTTGTTAGACCCCTATGACTTTCTTTTTTTTTTCTTTTTCATGTTCATTTTTGAGAGAGAGAGAGAGAGAGAGAGAGAGAGAGAGAGACAGGGTGTGAGTGGGGAGGGGCAGAGAGAGAGGAAGACATAGAATTTGAGGCAGGCTCCAGTCTCTGAGCTGTCAGCCGTGAGATCACAACTTGAGCCGAAGTCAGATGCTTAACTGACTGAGCCATCCAGGCACCTCTTCTGTTTTTAAGTAGGCTTCATGCCCATTCTGGAGTCCAATCCATCCTGGAGCCCAACGTGGGACCTGAACTCACCACCCTGAGATCACATCCTGAGCTGAGGTCAAGAGTTGGACATTGAACCAACTGAGCCACCCAGTCCCCTGATCTGTTCTTTTTTTTGGCCCTGAGACTCTGGTCCCCTTCTTCAGTGGCTTTGTTCTCAGCATTGTCCCCCTTCCATACATGCCTCCTGCTTGTTTTCTCCGACTATATGTATGAATATGTATATACATTTCTTCTATAATTTGTTTGTTATCTGTCTTTCCTCATTAGAATGAGAGCTCCATGAGAACAGACACTTTGTCTCTTTTGTTTTGTGCCATTCCTCCAGTGCCTGGAAAAGTATCCACACATAGTAGATGTTCAATATTTGTCTAATG
The DNA here is from genome assembly GCF_028749965.1 of Puma concolor. Lineage (NCBI taxonomy): Eukaryota > Metazoa > Chordata > Mammalia > Carnivora > Felidae > Puma > Puma concolor. Next base: position 31,614,827 of record NC_141671.1, read on the forward strand.
TATGATTTTTTTTCAAATTTTTCAATTTTTTATTTTTGAGAGAGAGAGAGAGAGAGACAGAGTGAGAGTGGGAGAAGGGCAGAGAGAGAGAGGGAGACATAGAATCTGAAGCAGGCTCCAGGCTCCGAGCTGTCAGCACAGCTTGGACGCGGGGCCTGAACTCATGAACTGTGAGATCATGACCTGAGCCGAAGTCGGACGCTCAACTGACTGAACCACCCAGGTACCCCTCTAATGTATGATTAATTGGCCCTGGGATTTCATGTTTTTCTTCCTGTTCTGACCCTCTAGCCCTCCGTTTCTCCTGTTATTTATGAATTCTCCCCTCACGGGATAGCACTCACTATTGGATCCCTCACCTTGGCTTTGACCTCAGAACTTGGCCATTTCCTTCTTCTTCACTATTGGTCATTTCTTGCAGACTCACCCCTCCCTGGTTGTCTCCCCCTGGCCTAGCTGAGGAGGACCCAGAGGACAGTGGAAGGTTACCTCTGGCAGTGTCCGTGGTGGCAGGTGCAGTTGTCCTCAACGGGGGCACAGCCAGGGCTTCCATCAGGGCAGAGGCAGTGGGCCTTGTCTTCCTGATCTTGGCATTTTTGCTTGGGCTGGCACAGGTTGGGGGCACACAGGGGAACCTCACAGAGACGACCTTGGGTGGGGAGATGGGTCACAGGGAAAACAGAGTCCCTCTATGTCCTTGATGGGGCCAAAGCCACTTTTTACATATGACTTGCTCACTCCCCACGAACCTGTCCTTCAGTGGCTCCCTGTTGCCTCAGGATACTGTCTAACTTCCTCAGAATGGCACACAGGGTCCTGCATGGCATCATTTCGCAATGCAGTTACCTGCAGCTAAAACATGTAATCATTCTGTCTTGACAAACTCCTACTCATTCTTCCAGACTAGCTCAGCCATTACCTCCTCATGAAGCCTTCTCATCTCTAGTATGGTTGGCTGGTCCTTTGTGCTCTTATAGAATCCTGTGCAGTCTCTCTCAGAGCACCTGTGGTCATAACCAACAGGAGACTTCTTGGTCTCTCTGCACTAGATTTAAAGCCACTTGAGGACAGCAGGTCTCTTACCAACTTGTGTCTGTGTCTGGCTGTGCATAGTAGGCACTTAATACATCCTAAATAAGCAAATCAATGGCTTCCTCTTGAACCCCATCCTGTTTTTGAGCCCTAATCACACCATTCATGTTGGGCCCAGTGTGGGCCCTGTAAATAACACCTGCTGTCAGCCTGAGGTTGTGCAGGTTTTGCATTGAATAATTTGAAGGGGTTCCATTCTCATTCTCTTTTTACATTCCAACCCTTGAATATCCAGCAGTGACCTCTGCTCTACCCCTAATGGACTCAACTATCCTGCCAGTCCTTTCTAACACCTCCCCTGCTTACCTGTGAAGCCAGAGGGGCAGAGGCAAAAGAAGGCTCCTGGGAGATCCAGGCAGCTTGCTCCAGTGGGGCATGGGCCACTCAGACACTCATCCACCTCGGCCTGACAGCGAGGGCCTTCAAAGCCTATGGCACAGCAGGAGGGTCAGGGACCTGCAGGGGAGTCTGCCCTTGGCCCCCACTCTTCCCTGCAGTGTCTGAGCACTGGTCTACCTGGAAGACACTCGCAATGGAATGATCCAGGCTGGTCCTGGCACTGCCCACCGTTGGCACAGGGAGAGCTTCCACACTCATCGATGTCCTCCTCACACCGGGAGCCAGTGAATCCTGGGGGGCAGGGAGTAAGTGGGGAGAGATGGTAAAGGTTATCTTTCATTTCCTTTCATTTCCTTTCGTTTCCTCTCCTCTCCTCTCCTCTCCTCTCCTCTCCTCTCCTCTCCTTCTTTTTCTTTCTTTCGTGACTTTGGAATCATCAGGGAGTTTGTTACAAATATTTGTGACTGAGATGTACAGGTATGATTTCATGGATTCAAACAAGAAATTTAGAGTTAATGCCGATATTTAACCTTCTATTTACACAGACAGAAATATCATTGCTATGAATTGCAGTGAAGAGAATCTTGTTTCAAATGGCTTGGTTTGGAGGTTCATCTGCATGTATCATTATATAATGAAGGTACCAATCTGGGGGCTTCTCAAAGAGTGATTTGAATTTCAGAACATAACAGCATATCTTAGTAACTTCATTCTTTATATAAAGAAGGTATAACTGGCTGTGTGTGTGAATGGTGAAAATACTATGTATCAAAAGCATAAATGCAAGTCGTGGCCCCTCCCCTCACCAGGAAAAGTGAACCTGGGGGGCTTCCCAGAGAAGACACCTGGGGCAGGTGGAGGTGACAGGAGGATGATGTTCAGCACCTGCCAGTTGTGTGACTTTGGGCAAGTTACTCAAGCTCTCTAGGCTGCAGTGTCCTCTTCTGTAAAAGGGGAATCATAGAACCTACCTTATGGTGTTATTGAAAGGATTAAATGAGGAAATGCCTGAAAAGTACACAGCCAAGTTCCTGGCCTGGAGCAAATATTCAAGAAACATCTGTTATCATCACATCAGGGAACAGAGGGATCGATAATGGTGGAGAAGGAAGGCCTGGGGCAGTTTTCCCTGCATCCAGGGTGAGCAGTGCCAAGACCAGCCTGGGATCCCCACGAGCGGACTCTGGAGGAGGGCCAGAAGGGACGATTTGGGTAATTGGCAGGACAGAGATAAAGGTGGATGAGTGCGCGAGGAAGGTTTGGGATGTAACAGAAGAGAGTTGGGGGAGCAGAGGAGTTGGGAGAAATGGGAGCCTCGTTGGCCAAGCCAGGGTGAACTTCAAAAGGTTTGGGATTGCCGGGCCTGCACTGTGGTTCAGGGGCCTGGGCTGAAGGACTGGAGTGGAATCTGTACTCACCAGGCAGGCAGACACACAGGAAGCCGTTGAGGAGGTCCTGGCAGTCAGCCTGGTTCAGGCAAGGAGCAGAGGCACACTCGTCTGTCTCCACCTCACAGAGCTGCCCTTCTAAGCCTGGGACGTGGAGATGTGGTGCAGGCTGAGCCCTGCCCGGGCTGCTCACCCCTTCTTCCCAGGAGGACCAGGGATCTAGAACCCTCCCAGGGTTTTGTGTGCCTGAAGGTTGGGGCGACGAGCCCGTGGTCCTGCTGCTCTGCTGTGTGTGGCTCTGCCCCCTTTAAATGTGAAAGCTCAGGGAGCAAGGCACCTGCTGGGACCCGAGGGGGCAGCAAGGAAGTACCTTTGGGGGCCATTCTCTGTGCCCAGACGGCAGGCTCACTGGGCTGGGCTAATGAGCCTGGAGGTCCTCAAGGTCAAATGAAACAAATGGGCATCTGCTTGGAGGTGAGTCATGCCTCTTGTTCTACCCCAGCAGGCTTCTGTGCCAGGGAGACCAGGAGTCCCCAAGGGGGGGTATTTGAAGGGCATTTGGGTAGCTTGTTGGTCACATATTTGTCCTGTATTTGGGCTTGTCCTGGTATCCACAATCTGACCCTGAACTGAAGCTGGATCAGCCTCTAGACCTCGGCTGCCTCCCACTTCTTGCCTGGGGATTCTGCTTCTGAAGTTCCTTGGTATCTATGACCTTGTCCCTTGGATGACTGCATGGTTTTCTCAGCTTTTTTCCTTGGGTGCTGCTCAGTTTAGGAAGGCTGTTTGGTGTAGTGGTTAAATCTACTGAAGCCCTGGGTTTGAATCCCGGCCATACCACTTACTGGCTGGACAACTCACTTAATCTCTCTGTGTCTGTTTCTTGTAAAATGGACACAGTAACAATACTGACCTTAGAGGGTTATTGCCAAGATGACAAAATGCATGTAAGATGTTCAGGTGGTACTTGGCATAAAGTAAGCTGTTATTTTTTTGGTTTCATTCAGCTTCCTGATATCGGGTTGGTCACTATACCCCTGGGGAGACCTGTCTCCCTTAAAAGTGACTTGGAGGTAGGTGCAGCCTTGTGGCACTTTTTTTTTCTATTGTACCAAATTCAAGCAAACAGGCCCTTTGGGGTTTTAAGGATTTACTCAATCTCTACAGGGGAGAGTTTCTGTGATTAGGAGGAACATTCTGAGTTGGCATGAGCCGAGGCTGCTGTTGTTCTGCTCTTCCTTGATGGGCCTCTGTGTACAGTGGACCAGGCTGCGCACTTTACAATGACTATGAAGTGAATGCTTTCCTCTCACCCCCAGAGTTGAGCAGTGTACAACCTCAGTACCATCTGTGGCTGCCCTTCTCCTAGAGGCCATGGGTTTCCCAGAGTGTTCATCTTGGGTGGGGAGATGAGAAAGAGGTATTCTTTGATAGCTGATCCCAACTGGCCTGGGGCTATCTATGTTCTGGAGGGGTCATGCCTAGTGGGTTCAGGATTAGTCCCCTGTGTCCTCTACTCAGGGCCCCATCCATCTAGTACCTGGTGGGCAGAGGCAGTGGAAGGTGGCAAGCAGGTCCAGGCAGGTGCTGCCTAGATGGCAGGGCTGGGACAGGCACTCATTGTGATCAGCCTCGCAGCGGGAGCCCGTGTAGCCAGGGGGACAGAGGCAGTCAAAGGAGCCAGGGGTGTTGAGGCAAGAGCCGCCGTGTTCACAGGGACTGGGGCCTTGTGGGCTAGGAGGAGAGGAGTCAGAAGTTCACAGGGGCCCAGGGCAGAAGGGCAAGGAGGCCAGACTGCCAGGGAAGGCGTGAGGGCCTGCTTGTGGCAGAATGAACACATCGGAGAAAGGGCTGGTGTCTTTAACACAGACGAGGACTAAGTGGGGCCCGGAGGGCTAAGCACTGGTGAGAAGATCGTGTAGGGAAGAATTGCCAAATCTGGACAAAATTGGGAAAAAAGAGATGATTGTATTTTTAATTTGAAAAACAATTTGCAGAGGCTGTTTGGGACTCAGAGAGGATCTGATGTGGGGGTGCCTTACCCATCTGACACTCGTCCAGGTCCTGGTGGCAGGTGGGCCCCGAGTAGCCAGGCTGACACAGGCAGAGTGGAGAGCCTGTCAGGGGATTGGTGCTGCACTGGGCTTCCCCGTGGCATGGCTGGCTCAGGCACATGTCCTCCATGTGGCACAGGAGTCCTGGAGGGCAGGATGGGCATGAGGCTCTTGGGCCGCTTGAGGATCCCAGCTGCCCCCCTTATGCTTCTGTCACTTGCCATCCTCACGGCCACCTCCCCGAGCCCTCTGTCACACCTGTGCGGCCAGGTGGGCAAAGGCAGGAGAAGGAGCCCACACGATCGATGCAGGTGGATCCCGGGGCACAGGTGGCAGCAACACAGTCGTCCAGGTTCTCTTCACAGCCTGTGCCTCCCCAGCCGCTCACACACACACAATGGAAGCTGCCAGCTGAGTTCTGGCAGGTACCCCCATTTTGGCAGCGAGGGGGACCCTGAGCCTCACATTCATCCACATCTTCGGAGCAATCCCAGCCTGTGGGGGATGGGATGGGAAGGGGACAAAGGCTGGAGTTGGGAGCCCTGTGAGGAGGGGAGGCTAGGGGCTGATCATATGGGCCACGGGTGCCATGGACTTGGCTTAAACGACTCACCTGTCCAGGCCTCTGGGCAGAGGCACGTGTAGGTGCTCAGCCCATCCAGGCAAGTGCCCCCGTTCTGACAGTGGTGCCCAGCACAGTCATCTGGATTCACCTCACAGCTCGGGCCTCTGAAACCTGACAGGGTCATGGCATTAGCGAAGGGAAGGGGACCTCCCTGCCCCGAGAGAGGGGTGGCAGACGTGAGGACGCACCTTGGGGGCAGAGGCAGAGGTGGAGGGTGGAGTCTCTCCCTGGAACCAGCTGACAGGTGCCCCCATTGGGACAGCCCGTAGGGGGGCAGGGTCCTGGCTGGAGCTCACAGCGTGGACCCTCCTGCCCAGTGGGGCAGTGACACCAGAAAGATCCCAAGGTGTTATGGCAGGAAGTGCCTTTGGGGCAGGGCCCTGGGTCCAGGAAACACTCATTGATATCATGTTCGCAGGCATGACCCTCGAAGCCAGGTGGGCAGCGGCACTGGATCTGGGGGTATGTGGCCAGACACACCCCTCCATTGACGCAGGGATTGGCTGAGCAGAAGTCCCGAAGCTGGCACTGCTCACCTGAGGCAGAGGACAGAGGGCGCTGTTCAATCCCCGCCCCCCGCTCCGCTGGGAGAATCCAGCTCTCACTCTGGATTATCTGTGTCTGATTTTCATGTTGCCTTCTCTTTGTTCCCATATGCTTTTTGCCCTGCTCCACCACCCCTTGCCTCAGTTTTGGCATTCTGGAAAATGGGAGCTGTCGTTGTTGGTGGGAGTATTGCAGGCTGGCCCTGCTGAGCAGACCTGAGACACAGTGTCCTTCCAAATTTGGTGGCCTTTCCTTGGTGGGGAGGAGAAAAGCAGCTGACCTCCAGACTCGGCACCTTGCTGTGCCACCACCGCTGTGTGCCCTCAGGTGTGTCTGGCCTCTCTTGTCTGGATTTCCTAATCTTTAGGTGGGTACAGTGTTGCAGATAATGATAAGGAGACAGACGTCTCATCTGTTCCCCACAGTGGCAACGGCGGTGGTGGCGGCTGGCACTGGGCTAAGTGACCACCTCCTAACATCACTCCCTTTCCTCCTCTCGACAGTGTTATGAAGTGTGGACATCAGCTGGCAACTGAGGATGCAGAGAGCTTAACTACCTGATGCAAGGGCGCGCGTCTCATCGGTGGCAGAGCTGGCACTGGACACGTGGGCCCCTGCTCTGAAGCACAAAGCCTGGCAAGTTGCCATTGAGAGTCCTCCTTGTTGTCATACCACGAGAGGCTGGTCTCCCACCCCCAAATCCTCAGAATTACCCAGGCACTCAAAATATCTCCATGCCTGGGCCCACCCCAGACCCACTAAAGCAGCCTTTCTGGGACGTGGGCACCAGTATGTTGCAGGCTTTCCAGGTGATTGCTGTGCCTTGCCACGTTTGAGAAGCCTTGCTCTTCTAGTCCACCCCTCACAGATCACTTTCCTCCCCGTGTGGTCTTCACTGCCCTGTCCAGTCCCCTCCCTCCTGGTAGATCAGAGGAGCCTTCCTCTCCAGGGGCTTTCACCTCTGTCCCATACCCCTGACTGCTTCCCCGGGCTAGGACGCCCTGCCCACCAGGGGTCCCACACCCTCATCCCTGGGTTGCACCCCTCTTCCTTGCCTTGATACCCGTTCCTCTCTCTGGGTCAGATCCCTTCCACCCCCGTTACACCTCCCACCACCACAGTCTTTCCAGGTGCTGTTATGGGCTCCTACTTGGAAGAATAAAGGCCAGATGCCCATTATGCAGAATCTAGGAGGTTCCCCTCTCCCTGCCTTGTGCTAGGCATTAACCCTCTAGCTACTGGGTCGAGGGGCCAGGCTGGGGCACTAAGGGGGCTATGGCAGTAGCCATTTACTAACGGGTTGGAAAACACTTCAACGTTTTAACCATTGGTACAGCCATGCTGGTGAATGTGTCTCGGGTCAATGGTCAGCAAGAGGGCTTGTTGATTCTCACAGCCTCTGTCCTCAAAGGAGCTGGCTGTTTTGCAGACTCCGGTTCCATCTTTCACACCCCACTTCCCAGTCCAGTGTTCCTGCCTGTCCCCTCCTCCCCACCACTGCAGTGCTCACCTGTCCATCCAGGCAGACAGGAACATCGTGGGCGGCCTGAGGCCTAGATATGGCAGCGGCCCATTTTGGAACAGAAGGAAGAACAGGGGTCCTTGAGTTGGGCCTGGCACCTCTGGCCAGTGAAGCCAGAGGGGCAGGTGCAGGAGAAGCTGGGGGCCAAGGGAGAGGGAAGGCTGGGGGAGCCTGGGAGGGCGGGAAGCAGAGCTTGGCAGCTGCCCCCATTCTGGCAGAGCTGGGCATCCTGGCAGGGGTCAGGAAACTGGCATGTCTCACCCAGGAAGCCAGGGGCACACCTGAGCAGGGGAGGAGAGTGGAAAACTTAAGTCACTGGGTCCTCTTTGCCTTCTCTCCCACCTCCCTTCCTTTGCCTTCATTTGTTTCCCTTTAGTGCCTTTACCTCCTCCCTTTCTCCTTCCTTCCCAGTCCCTCCTCCTCCCCAGCTCTCCCTCCCCATTTCTGGTCTCCCACTCCCAGGAGACACACTCCCTGGCAGCTCCCTTGTCCCTGAGATAGGCTCAGGCAGTGTGCCTCCGTTGGCACAGGGTTCTGGGAGGTCCCCACACCGAAGCACTAGGGGTGGAGATGAGTAAGGCATAGGAGTGGGGAGCGCTGTGCTCCCAGATTTCTCTGGGTGCTTTGCTGCCTGCAGCAGCCCCACACGTGCTCTCAGCCACCACCACTTCTGCACTTGCCTGATCCCTACCGGAGTGGTGCTCTTGCCCTCAGAGTGGTGCCCTTGCCCTGGCATCGCCCCGCCCCCATCCCAGGCCTGGGGATCCTCTCAGCTCCTAATCCCCACCCCCTTTCCTGTTTATTAGCCAGCCTTCCAAGTCCAGCCTCAGGCTCCATCCCTTGGAATGGAGACAACAGGGCTCAAGAGGGGGGCCCAGGGGACTCCTGGAAGGTGAATGGCTGAGACATTGAAGGGATTTCCTCCCGGAAGGGCCCAGCATTGAGCCATCCGGGGGGTGGGGACAGCTGGACGGGGAAAGGGACTTGGTCAGCCCTTGACCTTCCCATGTCTCCATCTCCTGCTTTTTTCTCATCGCCTTCCCTAGCAGGTGGCCAGTATTTTTCCCTCTTTACCTCCTAAATGTGATTGCAAGAGCCTGCTGTCCACCAGCACTAAGGCCAACTGGGTTCTCCCTGAGGCGGGCACCCTCCCACCCATTCCCCAGACAGTCACCGCCCCTGGCACAGGCCCCAAAGCCTTGGTTTGTGCAGCTGCAGCAGCAGAGTCTTCTCTCCCTGCATTTGGGGGTGATGGTGGTGAGATTCTCTTCCACCCGGTGTCTCTCAAAGCATGGGGCTTGGCCCTCCGCCCCCCACCCATCAACACCCTCTTAAGGAAGATGGGTCCCGTCACCTCTCCGACCCCATGCCTCACCTCTGGTCTTGACGACTGAGTGACACAGCAGCAGCAGCAGCAGCAGTGAGGGGGCTGCATTCCAGAGCACCGCCCCACACCCAGATCCTCTGCCTCCTCAGGCAAGGACCCTCAGAGCCCTCACTGAGGCAGGAGCCACCTCCTCTGCTCCCAGCCCTTCTGTTGTTGTGTGGTCTCCCCTTTCTAGAGATGAGAATGACAAGGTGGCTTACCCTTGCCCTGGGAGGGTCAGGGCCTGGAACATAGGTGTGGGGTGCTGAGGCATCTTCTGTTCCAGGTTAGTATCCGTGCTTCTTGGACACTCTGCAACTTTCTATAAGTCGAAACCACTAACCTTGGCAGTGGGAATGCAGGGCACTCCTAGCCATTACCTTGGCCCTTGCTGGGGACTTTGTTTTCTCCTTTGGGGGAATGGGCAAGTTACTGGGCTGGTTCTGGGGGAAATCTTGGCCTTCCTTTGTTGGGAAATGTATAAAACCAATATCAATGATAAATGGACGTTGTCGGTACTGAAATGTGCAGTCTGGATTATCCAGCGCAAACTCTATATTTAGGTAAGTTCCCTTCCCTTTCTCTACCACAGAGATCTCTGAGATGTACGGAATGTCAGTTTCTGAGTTCAGAACTGGAGTAAATAAAACGACAGAAGAGAATTCATTTCCCTGACTCATCCTACCTTTTTTGAGTCAACCCAGGACAGCTCCAGGGTCAGTCACACACTGAGTTTCCTTAGTAGCACAGAGAGCTGAGAGTCTGGGGTGGCTGGAGGTGTTATCAATAGCCATGCACAGCCCCAGCACTGTGGTACCCACAGCTGCAGCCTGGTGTGCCCGGAGTACCTTCCCTTTTTAAAACTCTTTTTTATTAGCATAAGAGACTCTTCAAAACTGAGAACAAACTGAGGGTTGATGGGGGGGTGGGAGGGAGGGAAGGGTAGGTGATGGGCATTGAAGAGGGCATCTTTTGGGATGAGCACTGGGTGTTGTATGGAAACCAATTTGACAATAAATTTCATATATTAAAAAAATAAAACTCTTTTTTATTTGGAAATAATTTAAAGCTCACAGCAAAGGGGCAGAATATAATTCTAGGATACTCTTCACTCAGATTCACCAACTGGCATCATGACCACATCTGCTTTATCATTATTTCTCTAAATACAAGTGTTTTTTTCTGAAGCAGTTGAGAGTCAGTTGTACACAAGATATTCCTTTACTTATAAAAACACGGGTATGAATGTCTTAAGAACAAGAACATGTTTTATGTAACTACAGTACAACTATCAAAATTGGGAAACTTAAGTTGAGACAATAGTATTATCTAATCTACTGTCCATGTTCCAAATCTGCCAATTGCCCCATAATGTCCTTCATACTGAATTTTTTTTTCTTGGTCCAGGATCATGCCTTGCACTTAATCATCATGTCTTTTCAGTATCCTTAATATGGATACAATTCCTTAGACGAACTTTGCCTTTTATTATATTAACAGGTTTGAAGAATACAGGTCAGCTATCTTGTAGGTTGTTTCTAAATTTAGGTATGTCTGATGTTTATTCACTTTACTCATTTTGGGCCAGGAATACCACCATCGTGAGGCTATAGCCTTCTCAACGCAGCACACCAGAAGACACATGGGCTAACATCATTCTTAATGGTTGGCAAGTATCCCACTGCTTGATGAACCCTCACTCATTGAATCCGGTTTCCCATTGTGGGGGCATTTAGTTGGATCTCAATCCTTAAAATTACGGTAAGGCATGCTGCAGTAAATATTTTTGAACATACATATTTGCATGGTTGCCTAAGTGATTCCATAGGCCGAATTCCTAGAAGTGAAACCACTGAGTCAAAGCGTCAAAGGATAGGCTTATTTTGAAAGGTTTTGGTATCTAAGTGTTGCCGAGTCATTCTCCAGAAAGCAGCACAGGACCGCACCTGGGCCGTAGTGTCTGTGCATGCCCTTATTCTCGCCGACCCTGCTGATCAGAATCGGAATACCTACCACTTTGACAGGTGAAATGGTGTCTCATTGTTTTCAGTTGTGCTTGTTGGAGAGCTGACATTATTTTCCTCTATTTAGTGGCTATTCTTGTTTCTTCTTCGTGAGTTTCCTGTGTGTGTTTCTGTCCCGTTGTCCTGTTTATGTCATTGCCACTTTCCCATCATCTTTGTTTGTTGGTGGCAGCTAACTAACTGGTTTGTTGACTGGTGGACGGGGTGAGATTTGATGTTTGTGAGAAGGGAAAGGAAAATAAGAAGGGACACTACGCTTCTCACGGAACTATGAAGACCTGAGTGGAAAAAATGAAACTCTCCATTTCTTCCATATTCTTGACCCCACATTTTTGTGTGTGTGTGTGTGTGTCTGTGTGGAAAAGGAGGTTAGTGCACTAGGCCGCAGCTTGAGAGAATGAAAGGATAACAGAGACAGAAAGGGAGTGGTTGGGTAGAAGGGGGACCTGGGGTGTGATAGGGAAGAAGCTGAGTTTAAAGACAGTGTCAGTGGGGTGTATGGGTGGCTCAGTTAGTTAAGTGTCCAAATCTTGATTTCAGCTCAGGTCATGATCTCGTGGTTCATGAGCCCATGTACTGTGTAGGGCTCTGCACTGGTGGCTTGAAGCCTACTTGGGATTCTCTGTCTCCTTCACTCTCTGCCCCTCCTCTGCTCTCTCTCTCTCTCTCTCTCTCTCACACAAACAAAAATAAATAAACATAAAAAAAAAGATGGGGCACCTGGGTGGCTCAGTCAGTTGAGCACCCGACTTCGGCTCAGGTCATGATCTTGTGGTTCGTGAGTTCGAGCCGTGAGTCGGGCTCTGTGCTTACAGCTCGGAGCCTGGAGCCTGCTTCAGGTTCTGTGTCTCCCGCTCTCTCTGCCTCTCCCCCACTTGCACTCTGTCTGTCATTCTCTCTCAAAAATAAATAAACATTAAAAAAGAAGACATTGTCAAGAAAGTGCACAGCCCACTTCTTGCCTTATCCCTGCCTAAGGAAGACAGCATGCACCTGTTCAGGTGTTATGAGCTGTGCTTGGGTCACAGATACTCTCCCTGGCCCCTAGGATCTTACCATCCAAAAGAGTATTGATGCTTTCCTAAGAGCTTGTTTCTCTGTCCCAGGAGACACAGAAAGTTCTTTCTGGTGTAAAGTGACCTCATTCCTTACAACATCCCATCAAATAGAGGTTTGTTGTACTCAACTGACTCTTCTTATATTGTATATCCCCTGAGGAGAATAAACTTGTCAATCATTCACACTTTAGTCCTGGGGACTTTTGACCTTAAGATAGGATCCATCTCTGAGCTGGGCCTTGATAATGTGACCAAACACAGAGAAGATGCTCACAGTAGATGTAGAAATGCACAACAGTTGGCCCACCCTGAGAGATTACTTGTGATTATATAGTTCAGGAGACTTGGAGCCTCTCTTGTTCCCTCAGACCTCCCTTCCCTGCTGGTGACTTCTCGTCTCCTCAACTTTGTACCACAGTGGTGTCCATGGTGCAATCTCTGGGCCTGTTCTATTTTTCATCTGTCCCTGAGTGATCCCATCCAGTCTCATGTCTTTGCCAGATTTAAATATCACCTAGGAAGACTACCTTTGTGTTGATGACTCCCAAATTAGTGTTTCTAGATCAGACTACTCTCTTAAACTCTTAATGTACACTTCCAGGGTCTCATGAGTCCTTCAGACTGGTCATGTCCAGAACTGATGCGATCTTCCTCTCCAAACCTTCTCCTTCCTCTCAATGGACTTGGCCTTTGCCTATTCTTTTAGTCGTTCAGGCCCAGATCCTTGGAGACAGTGCTGACTCCTCTCTCTCATACTGTATATCCAATCTGTCTAAATCCTACTGGCCGACATTCACAATCTTTCCAGAATCTGACCACTTCTCGTCTCTTCTCATTCTCACTGGTAGCACCCTAATCCAAACAACCATCATCTCTTGCATCTCCTAACTTGCCTCCTTGCTGTTGTCTTTGCTCCCTTGGCTATTTGTCTATACAGTAGTCACAGTGAATCCGCTAAAATATGAGTCAGACCATGTCGCTCCTATGCCCAAAACTCTCCAATCACTTCTGCATTCACTGATAGTAAAGCCAAATTTCTTAAAGGGCAGGCAAGGCCCTACATATTGGCTCCTTTCCTCTCCTGCCTTGTTTACCTCTCTGACCTCATCTCCTATTACTCCTCCCCTCCACTGTGCCACACTGGCCTCCTAACTGTTCTGTAAACAGGCACATTCACACCTGAGGACCTTTGTACTTTTTCTTCCCACTCCCTGGACTGCTTTTTCCCCCCAGCTACCCGTATGGCTTGCTCCCTCAACTCAAAAAACTTCCATAAAATTCATAGGAAATATGAAGGACTCAGAATAGCCAAAACAATAGATTTATATTTCCCAATTTCAAAAGTTATGACAAAGCTATGGTAGTCAAGGCAGTGTGGTATGGACATAAGTTTAGACATTAAGCTCAATGCGATAGAATTGATTTATGGTCAATTGATTTTCAACCAAGGTGCCGAGACAATTCAGAGGGAGGAAGAAAAGTGTTTTTAACAAATGGTAGTGGGGGGCACCTGGGTGGCTTGGTCAGTTAAGCAGCAGACTCTTGATTTTGGCTCAGGTCATGATCTCATAGTTATGAGATCAAGTCCTGCATCGAGCGCTGAACGTGGAGCCTGCTTGGAATTCTCTCTGTCTCTGTCTCTCTCTGCCCCTCTGTCCTACTCACTCTCTGTCTTAAAATAAATATGTTAACATTAAAAAAACCCACAACCAAATAGGGGCGCCTGGGTGCCTCAGTCAATTAAGCGTCCGACTACGGCTCAGGTTGTAATCTTGCACTTCGTGAATTCAAGCCCCACATCAGGCTCTGTGCTTAGAGCTCAGAGCCTGGGGCCTGCTTCAGATTCTGTGTCCCTTCTCTCTCTGCCCCTCCCCCACTCATGGTCTGTCTTTCTCTCTCTCTCTCAAAAATAAATAAACATTTAAAAAATTTTAAAACAGGAGGAGGCAGGAAGATGGCGGCGTAGGAGGACGCTGGGCTCACCGCGCGTCCTGCTGATCACTTAGATTCCACCTACACCTGCCTAAATAACCCAGAAAACCACCAGAGGATTAGCAGAACGGAGTCGCCGGAGCCAAGCGCAGACGAGAGGCCCACGGAAGAGGGTAGGAAGGGCGGCGAGGCGGTGCGCGCTCCATGGACTGGCGGGAGGGAGCGGGGGCGGAAGGGCGGCTCGCTGGCCAAGCAGAGCCCCCGAGTCTGGCTTGCAAAAAGCGGAGGGGCCTGACGGACTGTGTTCCGACAGCAAGCGCGACTTAGCGTCTGGGAAGTCATAAGTTAACAGCTCTGCTCAGAAAGCGGGAAGGCTGGAGGACAAAGGGAAGGAAAGCTGCTGAGCCCCCGGACGACAGAGCTCAGTTTGGTGGGGAACAAAGGCGCTCGCCAGCGCCATCTTCCCCGCCCATCCCCCAGCCAAAATCCCAAAGAGAACCAGTTCCTCTCAGGGAACTTGCTAGCTCCCCGCGGAAACACCCAACTCTGCGCTTCTGCGGAGCCAAACCTCCGGCAGCGGATCTGACTCCCTCCTGCTGCCACAGGGCCCCTCCTGAAGTGGATCACCTAAGGAGAAGCAAGCTAAGCCTGCCCCTCCTGCCCCTGTGCACCTTGCCTACCCACCCCAGCTAAGACGCCAGATCCCCAGCATCACAAGCCTGGCAGTGTGCAAGTAGCCCAGACAGACCACCCCACCCCACAGTGAATCCTGCCCCTAGGAGAGGGGAAGAGAAGGCACGCACCAGTCTGACTGTGGCCCCAGCGGTGGGCTGGGAGCAGACATCAGGTCTGACTGCGGCTCCGCCCACCAACTCCAGTTATACACCACAGTACAGGGGAAGTGCCCTGCAGGTCCTCACCACGCCAGGGACTATCCAAAATGACCAAGCGGAAGAATTCCCCTCAGAAGAATCTCCAGGAAATAACAACAGCTAATGAGCTGATCAAAAAGGATTTAAATAATATAACAGAAAGTGAATTTAGAATAATAGTCATAAAATTAATCGCTGGGCTTGAAAACAGTATAGCTGACAGCAGAAAATCTCTTGCTACAGAGATCAAGGGACTAAGGAACAGTCACGAGGAGCTGAAAAACGCTTTAAACGAAATGCATAACAAAATGGAAACTACCACGGCTCGGATTGAAGAGGCAGAGGAGAGAATAGGTGAACTAGAAGATAAAGTTATGGAAAAAGAGGAAGCTGAGAAAAAGAGGGATAAAAAAATCCAGGAATATGAGGGGAAAATTAGAGAACTAAGTGATACACTAAAAAGAAATAATATACGCATCATTGGTATCCCAGAGGAGGAAGAGAGAGGGAAAGGTGCTGAAGGGGTACTTGAAGAAATAATAGCTGAGAACTTCCCTGAACTGGGGAAGGAAAAAGGCATTGAAATCCAAGAGGCACAGAGAACTCCCTTCAGACGTAACTTGAATCGATCTTCTACACGACATATCATAGTGAAACTGGCAAAATACAAGGATAAAGAGAAAATTCTGAAAGCAGCAAGGGGTAAACGTGCCCTCACATATAAAGGGAGACCTATAAGACTCGTGACTGATCTCTCTTTTGAAACTTGGCAGGCCAGAAAGAATTGGCACGAGATTTTCAGTGTGCTAGACAGAAAAAATATGCAGCCGAGAATCCTTTATCCAGCAAGTCTGTCATTTAGAATAGAAGGAGAGATAAAGGTCTTCCCAAACAAACAAAAACTGAAGGAATTTGTCACCACTAAACCAGCCCTACAAGAGATCCTAAGGGGGACCCTGTGAGACAAAGTACCAGAGACATCACTACAAGCATAAAACATACAGACATCACAATGACTCTAAACCCATATCTTTCTATAATAACACTGAATGTAAATGGATTAAATGTGCCAACCAAAAGACATAGGGTATCAGAATGGATAAAAAAACAAGACCCATCTATTTGCTGTCTACAAGAGACTCATTTTAGACCTGAGGACACCTTTAGATTGAGAGTGAGGGGATGGAGAACTATTTATCATGCTACTGGAAGCCAAAAGAAAGCTGGAGTAGCCATCCTTATATCAGACAAACTAGACTTTAAATTAAAGGCTGTAACAAGAGATGAAGAAGGACATTATATAATAGTGACAGGGTCTATCCATCAGGAAGAGCTAACAATTATAAATGTCTATGCGCCGAATACCGGAGCGCCCAAATATATAAAACAATTACTCATAAACACAAGCAACCTTATTGATAAGAATGTGGTAATTGCAGGGGACTTTAACACCCCACTTACAGAAATGGATAGATCATCTAGACACACGATCAATAAAGAAACAAGGGCCCTGAATGAGACATTGGATCAGATGGACTTGACAGATATATTTAGAACTCTGCATCCCAAAGCAGCAGAATATACTTTCTTCTCGAGTGCACATGGAACATTCTCCAAGATAGATCATATACTGGGTCACAAAACAGCCCTTCATAAGTTTACAAGAATTGAAATCATACCATGCATACTTTCAGACCACAATGCTATGAAGCTTGAAATCAACCACAGAAAAAAGTCTGGAAAACCTCCAAAAGCATGGAGGTTAAAGAACACCCTACTAACGAATGAGTGGGTCAACCAGGCAATTAGAGAAGAAATTAAAAAATATATGGAAACAAACGAAAATGAAAATACAACAATCCAAATGCTTTGGGACGCAGCAAAGGCAGTCCTGAGAGGAAAATACATTGCAATCCAGGCCTATCTCAAGAAACAAGAAAAATCCCAAATACAAAATCTAACAGCACACCTAAAGGAAATAGAAGCAGAACAGCAAAGGCAGCCTAAACCCAGCAGAAGAAGAGAAATAATAAAGATCAGAGCAGAAATAAACAATATAGAATCTAAAAAAACTGTAGAGCAGATCAATGAAACCAAGAGTTGGTTTTTTGAAAAAATAAACAAAATTGACAAACCTCTAGCCAGGCTTCTCAAAAAGAAAAGGGAGATGACCCAAATAGATAAAATCATGAATGAAAATGGAATTATTACAACCAATCCCTCAGAGATACAAACAATTATCAGGGAATACTATGAAAAATTATATGCCAACAAATTGGACAACCTGGAAGAAATGGACAAATTCCTGAACACCCACACTCTTCCAAAACTCAATCAGGAGGATATAGAAAGCTTGAACAGACCCATAACCAGCGAAGAAATTGAATCGGTTATCAAAAATCTCCCAACAAATAAGAGTCCAGGACCAGATGGCTTCCCAGGGGAGTTCTACCAGACGTTTAAAGCAGAGATAATACCTATCCTTCTCAAGCTATTCCAAGAAATAGAAAGGGAAGGAAAACTTCCAGACTCATTCTATGAAGCCAGTATTACTTTGATTCCTAAACCAGACAGAGACCCAGTAAAAAAAGAGAACTACAGGCCAATATCCCTGATGAATATGGATGCAAAAATTCTCAATAAGATACTAGCAAATCGAATTCAACGGCATATAAAAAGAATTATTCACCATGATCAAGTGGGATTCATTCCTGGGATGCAGGGCTGGTTCAACATTCGCAAATCAATCAACGTGATACATCACATTAACAAAAAAAAAAGAGAAGAACCATATGATCCTGTCAATCGATGCAGAAAAGGCCTTTGACAAAATCCAGCACCCTTTCTTAATAAAAACTCTTGAGAAAGTCGGGATAGAAGGAACATACTTAAAGATCATAAAAGCCATTTATGAAAAGCCCACAGCTAACATCATCCTCAACGGGGAAAAACTGAGAGCTTTTTCCCTGAGATCAGGAACACGACAGGGATGCCCACTCTCACCGCTGTTGTTTAACATAGTGCTGGAAGTTCTAGCATCAGCAATCAGACAACAAAAGGAAATCAAAGGCGTCAAAATTGGCAAAGATGAAGTCAAGCTTTCGCTCTTTGCAGATGACATGATATTATACATGGAAAATCCGATAGACTCCACCAAAAGTCTGCTAGAACTGATACATGAATTCAGCAAAGTTGCAGGATACAAAATCAATGTACAGAAATCAGTTGCATTCTTATACACTAACAATGAAGCAACAGAAAGACAAATAAAGAAACTGATCCCATTCACAATTGCACCAAGAAGCATAAAATACTTAGGAATAAATCTAACCAAAGATGTAAAGGATCTGTATGCTGAAAACTATATAAAGCTTATGAAGGTAATTGAAGAAGATTTAAAGAAATGGAAAGACATTCCCTGCTCATGGATTGGAAGAATAAATATTATCAAAATGTCAATACTACCCAAAGCTATCTACACATTCAATGCAATCCCAATCAAAATTGCACCAGCATTCTTCTCAAAACTAGAACAAGCAATCCTAAAATTCATATGGAACCACAAAAGGCCCCGAATAGCCAAAGTAATTTTGAAGAAGAAGACCAAAGCAGGAGGCATCCCAATCCCAGACTTTAGCCTCTACTACAAAGCTGTCATCATCAAGACAGCATGGTATTGGCACAAAAACAGACACATAGACCAATGGAATAGAATAGAAACCCCAGAACTAGACCCACAAACGTATGGCCAACTCATCTTTGACAAAGCAGGAAAGAACATCCAATGGAAAAAAGACAGTCTCTTTAACAAATGGTGCTGGGAGAACTGGACAGCAACATGCAGAAGGTTGAAACTAGACCACTTTCTCACACCATTCACAAAAATAAACTCAAAATGGATAAAGGACCTGAATGTGAGACAGGAAACCATCAAAACCTTAGAGGAGAAAGCAGGAAAAGACCTCTCTGACCTCAGCCATAGCAATCTCTTCCTCGACACATCCCCAAAGGCAAGGGAATTAAAAGCAAAAGTGAATTACTGGGACCTTATGAAGATAAAAAGCTTCTGCACAGCAAAGGAAACAACCAACAAAACTAAAAGGCAACCAACGGAATGGGAAAAGATATTTGCAAATGACATATCGGACAAAGGGCTAGTATCCAAAATCTATAAAGAGCTCACCACACTCCACACCCAAAAAGCAAATAACCCAGTGAAGAAATGGGCAGAAAACATGAATAGACACTTCTCTAAAGAAGACATCCGGATGGCCAACAGGCACATGAAAAGATGTTCAGCGTCGCTCCTTATCAGGGAAATACAAATCAAAACCACACTCAGATATCACCTCACGCCAGTCAGAGTGGCCAAAATGAACAAATCAGGAGACTATAGATGCTGGAGAGGATGTGGAGAAACGGGAACCCTCTTGCACTGTTGGTGGGAATGCAAATTGGTGCAGCCGCTCTGGAAAGCAGTGTGGAGGTTCCTCAGAAAATTAAAAATAGACCTACCCTATGACCCAGCAATAGCACTGCTAGGAATTTATCCAAGGGACACAGGAGTACTGATGCATAGGGGCACTTGTACCCCAATGTTCATAGCAGCACTCTCAACAATAGCCAAATTATGGAAAGAGCCTAAATGTCCATCAACTGATGAATGGATAAAGAAATTGTGGTTTATATACACAATGGAGTACTACGTGGCAATGAGAAAAAATGAAATATGGCCTTTTGTAGCAACGTGGATGGAACTGGAGAGTGTGATGCTAAGTGAAATAAGCCATACAGAGAAAGACAGATACCATATGGTTTCACTCTTATGTGGATCCTGAGAAACTTAAGAGAAACCCATGGGGGAGGGGAACAAAAAAAAAAAAAAAAGAGGTTAGAGTGGGAGAGAGCCAAAGCATAAGAGACTGTTGAGAACTGAGAACAAACTAAGGGTTGATGGGGGGTGGCAGGGAGGAGAGGGTGGGTGATGGGTACTGAGGAGGGCACCTTTTGGGATGAGCACTGGGTGTTGTATGGAAACCAATTTGACAATAAATTTCATATATAAATAAAAAAAAAAGAAAATGAAAAAAAAAATTTAAAACAAAGAAACAAACAAACAAACAAACAAACACCAAATAATACTGGGACAATTGGTTCTCTACATACAAAGAATGAGTTTGACACTTACCTCACAAAATACACAAAATTTAACTCAAAATCAATCATAGACCTAAACATAATAGCTAAAGTATAAAAATGTTAAAGGACACCCTAAGAGTGAATATCATGATTTTGGATTGGACAATGGTTTTAACATGTGATAACGATGCATAAGCAACAAAATAAAATTTTGATAAATTGGACTTTATCAAAATTACAAACTTTTGTGCTCTGAAAGACGCCTTAAGAAAATGAAAAGACAAGCAACAGAATCAAAGCAAATATTTGCAAATCATATATCAGATAGGGGACTTGTATCCAGAATATATGAATAATTCATAACTCAATCATGAGACTCAGAAATGGGCAAAATATTTGAACAGCTTTTCCCCCAAGAAGATGTACCAATGGCTAATAAACACATGGAAATATGCTCTTTGGGATTCACTCAGCTTCTTCTTTTTTTTTTTTCCTTTTTCACCCCCAGGTAAAAATTGAGACATACATTTATTTTTTTATTTATTGCCTTTTATTTATTTTTATTTATTTTATTTTATTTTGTTTATTTATTTTTTTAGCGTTTATTTATTTTTGAGACAGAGAGAGACAGAGCATGAACAGGGGAGGGGTAGAGAGAGAGGGAGACACAGAATCTGAAACGGGCTCCACTCTCTGAGCTGTCAACACAGAGCCCTATGTGGGGCTCAAACTCACAGATCGAGAGATCATGACCTGAGCTGAAGTCGGACACTTAACCGACTGAGCCACCCAAGCGCTCCGATTTTTTATTTTTTAAAATTTACACCCAAATTAGTTGGCATATAGTGCCACAATGAGTTCAGGAGTAGATTTCTTAGTGCCCCTTACCCATTTAGTCCATCTCCCCTCCCACAGCCCCTCCTGTAATACTCAGTTGGTTCTCCATAGAGTCTCTTCTGTTTTGTCCCCCTCTTGTTTTTATATTATTTTTGTTTCCTTTCCCTTATGTTCATCTGTTTTGTCTCTTAAAGTCCTCATATGAGTGAAGTCATATGGTTTTGTCTTTCTCTGACTGACCAATTTCACTTAGAGTAATACCCTCCAATTCCATCCAGGTAGTTGCACATGGCAAGATTTCATTCTTTTTGATTGCTGAGTAATACTCCATTGTGTGTGTGTGTGTGTGTGTGTGTGTGTGTGTGTGTGTATCTATATATCTATATCTTTATCACATCTTCTTTATCCATTCTTTCATTGATTGCTTAGGCTATTCAGGGTCTTTTCTTGTTCCATACAAATTTTAGGATTATTTGTTCTAGCTCTGTGAAGAATGCTGGTGTTACTTTGATTGCGTTGAATATGTAGATTGCTTTGGGTAGTATCGACATTTTAACAATATTTGTTCTTCCTATCCAGGAGCATGGAATCTTTTTCCATTTTTTTGTGTCTTCTTCAATTTCTTTCATCAGCTTTCTATAGTTTTCAGTGTATAGATTTTTCACCTCTTTGGCTAGATTTATTCATAGGTATTTTATGATTTTTTGTGCAACTGTAAATGGGATCAAGTCCTTGATTTCTCTTTCTGTCACTTCATTGTTGATGTAGAGGAATGCAACTGATTTCTGTGCATTGATTTTATATCCTGTAACTTTGCTGAATTCATGAATCAATTCTAGCAGTGTTTTGATGGGATCTTTTGGGTTTTCCATATAGAGTATCAGGTCATCTGTGAAGAGTGGAAGTTTGACCTCCTCCTGGCCAATTTGGATGCCTTTTACTTCTTTGTGTTTTCTGATTGTAGAGGCTAAGACTTCCAATACTATTTTGAGTATCAGTGGCGAGAGTGGACATCCCTGTCTTGTTCCTGACCTTAGGGGGAAAGCTCTCAGTTTTTCCCCTTTGAGGGTGGTATTAGCGTTGGGTTGTTCCTATATGGCCTGTATGATCTCAGGGTATGCTCCTTCTATCCCTACTTTCTTGAGGGTTTTTATCAAGAAAGGATGCTGTATCTTGTCAAATGCTTTCTCTGCATCTATTGAGAGGATCATATGATTCTTGTCTTTTCTTTTAGTGATGTGATGAATCAATTGTTTGTGGATATCGAACCAGCCCTGCATCCCAGGTATAAATCGCTCTTGGTCGTGGTGAATAATTTTTTTAATGTATTGTTGGATCTGGTTGGCTAATATCTTGTTGAGGATTTTTGCATCCATGTTCATCAGGGAAACTGGTCTATAGCTCTCCTTTTTAGTGGGGTCTCTGTCTGGTTTTGGAATCAAGGTAATGTTGGCTTCATAGAAAGAGTTTGGAAGTTTTCCTTCCATTTCAATTTTTTGGACTAGTGTTAAGAGAATAGGTGTTCACTCTTCCTTAAATGTTTGGTAGAATTCCCCTGAAAAGCCATCTGGCCCTGACTCTTGTTTTTTGACAGACTTTGATTACTAATTCGATTTCCTTACTGGTTATGGGTCTGTTCAAATTTTCTATTTCTTCCTGTTTGAGTTTTGGTAGTGTATATGTTTCTAGGAATATGTCCATTTCTTCCAGATTGCCCATTTTATTGGCATATAATTGCTCATAATATTCTCTTATTATTGTTTTATTTCTTCTGTGTTGGTTGTCATCTCTCCTCTTTCATTCTTGATTTTATTTATTTGGGTCCTTTCCTTTTTCTTTTTGATCAAACTGGCTAGTGGTTTATCGATTTTGTTAATTCTTTCAAAGAACCTGCTTCTGGTTTCATTGATCTGTTCTACACCTTTTTTTTTTTTTTTTTTGGTTTTGATAGCATTAATTTCTGCTCTAATCTTTATTAGTTCCTCTCTTCTGCTGTTTTGGGGTTTTATTGGCTGTTCTTTTTCCAGCTCTTTATGTTGTAAGGCTAGGTTGTGTATCTGAGATCTCTCTTCCTTCTTTAGGAAGGCTTCAATTGCTATATACTTTCCTCTTATAATTGCCTTTGCTGCATCCCAGAGGTTTTGGTTGTGGTGTTCTCATTTTCATTGGCTTCCATTTACTTTTTAATGTCCTCTTTAACTGTTTGGTTAGCCCATTCATTCTTTAGTAGGATGTTTTTCAGTCTCCAAGTATCTGTTACCTTTCCAAACTTTTTCTTGTGGTTGATTTTGAGTTTCATAGTGTTGTGGTCTGAAAATATGCATGGTATGATCTCGATCTTTTTGTACTTACTTAGGGCTGGTTTGTGTTCCAGTATATGGTCTATTGTGGAGAACGTTCCATGTGCACTGGAGGAGAATGTATATTCTGCTGCTTTAGGATGAAATGTTCTGAAGTTATCTGTTAAGTCCATCTGGTCCAGTGTGTCCTTCAAAGCCATTGTTTCCTTGTTGATTTTCTGATTAGATGATCTGCCCATTGCTGTAAGTAGGGTGTTGAAGTCCCCTACTATTATGGTATTGTTATTAATGAGTTTCTTTATGTTTGTGATTGATTGATTTATATATTTGGGTGCCGCCACATTTGGAGCATAATGGAGCATAAATGTTTATCATTGTTAGGTCTTTGTGGTGGATAGACCCCTTAATTATGATATAATGCCCTTCTTCATCTCTTGTTACAATCTTTATTTTGAAGTCTAGATTGTCTGAGATAAGTATGGTTACTCCGGCTTTCTTTTGTCGACCATTAGCCTTTGCTGCATCCCAGCATGGTTCTCTGCTGCATCCCAGATTCTTTGCTGCATCCCAGGTTATTTGCTGTATCCCAGATGGTTCTCTGTCCCCTCACTTTCAATCTGAAGGTGTCTTTTGGTCTAAAGTGGGTCTCTTGTAAGCAGCATATAGATGGATGTTGTTTTCTTATCCATTGTGTTACCCAATGTCTTTTGATTGGAGCTTTGAGTCCATTGATGTTTAGAGTGAGTACTGAAAGATATGAATTTATTGCCATTATGTTTCTTGTAGAGTTGGAATTTCTGGTGGTGTTCTCTGGTCTTTTCTAGTCTTTTTGCTTTTTGCCTTTTTTTTTTTTTTTTTTACTTTTCTCCCTTACAGACTCCCCCTTAAAATTTCTTGCAGGACGGGTTTAGCATGAACTCCTTTAATTTTTGTTTGTCTGAGGAGCTTTTTATCTCTCCTTGTATTTTGAATGACAGCCTTGCTGGATAAAGAATTCTTGGCTGCATATTTTTCTGATTCAGCACACTGAATATATCCTGCCACTCCTTTCTGGCCTGCTAAGTTTCTGTGGATAGGTCTGCTGCACACCTGATGTGTCTTCCCTTGTAGGTTGAAGACTGTTTTTTCCCTTGCTGCTTTCATGATTCTCTCCTTGCCTGAGTATTTTGTGAGTTTGACTATGATATGCCTTGTTGATGGTTGGTTTCTGGTGAATCTAATGGGAGTCCTCTGTGCTTCCTGGATTTTGATGTCTGTGTCTCCCCCCAGGTTAGGAAAGTTTTCCGCTATGATTTGCTGACATAACCCTTCTACCCCTATTTCTCTCTCTTCCTCTTCTGGGACCCCTATGATTCTGATGTTGTTCCTTTTTAATGAGTCACTGATTTCTCTAATTCTTAAATTGTGCTCTTTTGCGTTAGTCTCCCTCTTTTTTTCTGCTTCATTATTCTCTATAAGTTTGTCGTCTATATCACTGATTCTCTGCTGTGCCTCATCCATCCTTGCCGCTGAACATCCATTTGAGATTGCAGTTCAGTGATAGCATTTTTTATTTCATTCTGACTAGCTTTTACTTCTTTTATCTCTGCAGAAAAGGATTCTAATTTATTTTCAACTCTAGCTAGGATTCTTATTATCATATTTCTAAATTCTGGTTACAACATCTTGTTTGTATCTGTGTTAGTTAGGTCCCTGGCTGTCTTTACGTCCTGTTCTTTATATTTGTGTGAATTCCTTCATTTCATCATCTTGAAGGGAGAAAAGGAATTAATGAGGGAAAAAAATTTTTTTAATTAAAATTAAAAAAACTTAAAATTAAGGAACTAAAAACAGCACACACACACAAAAAGTCAAATAAATGATGCTAGATCTAAGCTGTGTTTTGGTCTGGGTGTTGAAAGGGGCATGATAGATTAGAGAAAAAAGAGAAAGAAAAAGGAAATCATTTGAAAATTTGAAAACATGAATACATTGAAAGAGAATAAAATGAAATGATGGAAGTAAAATAGAATTTGAAAAAATTTACACAAAAGTAAAAAATATAGTAGAAAAAAATTAAAAATATTTTTAATAAAAATTGAAAATAAAAATACTTTTTTTCTCTTTGTGCATTCAAGAAAATGAAAAGAAATGAAAAGAGTAAAAATAAAAAGGAAAAGAAAGAAAATTGAATAGATGGACCAGCAAACAGACTGAAATATGATTGAAATTAGTTCGTTTTCCCCTAGAAGTCAAACTATGAAGTGCTTTATAGCCTGTAAACTAAGCAGGCAGAGAGACTTGTGTTCCTGAAGAGTGAAGTTGGCCCAGTTGGGTGGGGCTTAATGTAATGGCCTTGTTCTCCACTAGATGGCGCTGCTTCGCTTCCTGGGGTGGATTGTTGTGGGGCTTGTAGGGGTGTATGTGCATGCGCCAGAGTGGTGAAAGTGGTGTCACCCAGCTACCCAGTCTCTAGTATCAGAACCCTGTTTTCCCTGATCAGCAATCACTCACCCATCCTTTGTTTTTCCTTCTGTCCACTCCCCAATTTTACACTGTCCATGACCAAGGCCCAGGCAGCACCTCCCTCCTGAGTTTCATCTCAGATGCAGCTGTGTTTCCTGACCCCTTAATTCTGAGGGCCTGTTTCTTTGACCCATTCTGTCCCTCTGTGGGAGGGTCTCACAGAGCAAAGGACAGGTGCCGGCTGCACCCAGAAACGTTCGTGGGACTGTGCTGCTGCCAATGCCCAGAGACTATGGCTGGGTGCCAGCCTGCTCCAGAAAGTGTTCACACGATTGTGTAGTAGCACTGTGTCAGGGATTATGGCAACTCACAACATGCATCTGGCACCAGGCTTCACCCCCAACAACCTTGTTCCAGCACCAGTGAATATGATTGTTCTCCTGTATCCACTGGGGCCTTTGCCTTAGGGGGGGGCCACACAGCTTCTACCAGATGTCCTCCCAGCAGGGGAACCTCCTCTCCCCGTGTGGCCTGAAAATCCCCGGACTTCACTCTGCTCCTGGGGATTCACCCTTCCCACCAGAGCACCACCAGGTATCGGGCTGTGGAGTTTCACACTCTGTGCTCCCCCTTTTATAGAGTTTTAATGGAATTTAAACCCTCTCCTTTCTCCTTTCTCCCTTTTTAGTTTAATCCCTGTGACTGTTTCCACTTTTCCCCGTTCTCTCCAGCTGGTTTGGGGGGGGGTGCTTTTCCAATATTCTCCCCTGCACCCCTGTCTCCACCCTTTCTCAGCACACAAAAACAGCTCCTTGCCCTCCGTGGCTTCTGTCTCCCCCAGTTCACCTCTCCGTGCCATGTACCTGCTGAATTTTGTGGTTCCGGTTATGCAGATTGTTGTGTTAATCCTCAGATCAGTTTTCTAGGTATGCAGGATGGTTTAGTGTTGATCTGGATGTATTTCATGCACGCAAGACACAAAAAAACCTTCCATGCTGTTCTGCCATCTTGGCTCCCTGCCATTTGCTTTTTAGGATAGGAAGTATACCATGTTTGTTTTCTTGTGGGTGTGATTTTCAGAGGGAAAGGCAGCATTGCAGAAGAGGGAGGGTTGCAGGAGGAATGTCCTTGAATAGGTGGGAGGGGCTGGGGTTCAGTGACCAAGTGGAGGAGTTGGTTATCAGTTGAAAGTGGAGGGGAGGGAGGGTGTGTAATTAAGAAGAAAATGTGAAATAATTGCCTTGAAAGTTTGTGAGTGAGTAAACGGGAAAATTCTGTGTCCTTTTATCGACGAGCTTGAAGTTTGTGATTATAAATATTCCATAGGCATGTTTGAGTATTCTTATCCAATCACTTAGCTGCTTGTATTTAGACATGGAGTAGGTGGGAAGTTGGATTTAGGCAAAGCTGGATTTTTCCAGGGTGGTATGATGGAGAGAATGCGGAAAATGGGAGTTGAGTGTGCAAGGTAATTATAACAATGGGTCTGGAAATCTAAGTGGGATATTGTTAAAATCGGGCAGAAGCGGTTGGAAGTCTGGGAAGAGGACAGATTATGGGGGTGGGGCAGAAGAGTGACTTGCAAAAACAGGAGGTGTTGAGCACAGTGTGGGATACTTAAAATTTTTCAGTATTTCCTAAATGACCTCCTTCCAGCTTCAGAGAAGCTTTTCCATTTCCTGGATCCTGGGATCTTGTGAATCAGGCTAATTGCCTTTCTTATAGGGACTGCTCTCCCCACATGCATCTCTCAGCTGCCCTGGCCCTCTCCCCACGGATGACATTATGCGGTTCTTGGTTCTTGGATATTCTGGAGAATTTATTACATCGAGTGACTGCTCTGTGCTCATGGAAGGTATAGATAGGGCCCTTGGGGCTTCTGGACAGTGGCTCTGAAGCTGACCCTGAAGATGCTGACATCCTTTCATGATGTGGGAGCCCAGAGTAGTACCTTCTGGAAAGTCTGACCTGGGAGGAGGGGTGGGCTGGGGAAATGGTTGTCTCTCTAGGTCCGGGATCCAGAAGGGGCTGAAAGCGGCTCCTGACATAGGACAAAGTGTGTTCTTCCTAAGTCAGTGAACTGTGCCTGTCCCTTTTCCTCAGCACACTACTGGCCCTGGGCACTCAGACCTTGGCCGGGGAGGTTGGGGCTAGTGTGGGTCAGTCAGTAGGTGCTGGATTAGGAGCATGGGAGGTGCACAGGGAGGTACATGGGTACTTGACCAGTCAGATACTGTCCTAGAAGACCCTAAACTGGAGCTTCTGGGTGGTGCAACATTACGGGTTATCCCTTTGCCAGAAAGATTGGCAATTAAACCTGTAAAGTAGACTAACATTTTTACTGGACACACATGATCATAGACTGATTCAGAAAATTCTCCATTTTGAAATTTCAAACTATTGCATAAGCAGACAAAAGTTAAAGACAGCACAACGACTTATTTCTTCTTTTCCTGAAGAGAAGCAGTCTTGTACTGGGGCCTAGTATGAGGAACAAATTTATTTAAATATTAAGGAAATTTAAGTCCACAAGTTGATAAGTATTAAAACAATTGGCAGGATAAGTAAGAGAAGCAAAACTACTACTTGACCTCTAGTAAATGTCTCTACATCCTAAGCCCCAGGGACCCAAAGGGTTTGTGAATCTGTGTGTTTTCTCCTTTTTTTTCTACCTCTTTTGCCAAAGTTTACTGAATTCTTGGTGAAGAGAGAGGACTGTTGGATGTGTTTTCAGTGGAAGGGTAGTGCTTTCTCAGTGGTAGGAGGAAGAAGCCCTTAGGCAGTGGCTGGGAGTGGGGTGGTGGAGATTCTGGAGTGGGAAGGGGAAGTGGCTGGGACGGGGGGGGGGGTGGGAGAGTTGAGGTTAGGATGGGGAGAGGTGGAGTTGGGGAGGTAATGGGGGTGGAGTGTGACTGGGGTGGGGGCAGCAGGCTGGGGCTTTAGGACTTGTCCTGGGGGAACTGTTTAGAGGGCAGACTCAGTGAGGATGCAGAGGGTCCCAAGATGCGTGATGTGGGGGCAGGGAGGTCATCGTGCAGCAAACGCAGCCAGAGGTGTTGAGATTGGTAGCTAGCTACCTGCGTGGGCTTGTCTGGTCTACTCACAACCCACCCTCCCTGGGTGTTTGGGACAAGAGGTAAAGTCTCTGGTCCATGGCCCATGTTGATGGAAAGGCTGGGAGTGGCTCTCCTGGGTCCTGGGCCCCAGGCTGGCACAGTCACGGGGCAAGAGCTGCCCAGCATGGTACCTTCCTCATGGGTTCTCTGGGCCTGACCCAGCTTTAGGTGTTGGGAGGATCTGTCTACACTAAAGGATCTTTGACCTTCCACTGCCCTCCAGAGGTTCCCAAACTATGCGGGAGACCCAGACAGTTATAATAAGTAAAACTGTGGATGTGAAGGGAGGTGGTATGAACATCCCATGTGGAAGCTCAGAGAGAAGCCAGCTGTTCTCCATCCCCACAGCTCTGACCACCATCAAATGGTCCTGTAGCCACACAAAGGATGTTTCCAGCCCAGAACTTTTCTTTTTTTAATAATGCTTACTTTTTGAGAGAGAGAGAGAGAGAGAGAGGGAGAGAGAGAGAGAGAGAGAGCATGAGCAGGGGATGGGCAGAGAGAGAGGGAGACACAGAATCAAAGCAGGCTCCAGGCTCTGAGCTGTCAGCACAGAGCCCGATGCAGGCTTTGAACTCACAAACTGCAAGATCATGACCTCAGTCAAAGTCAGATGCTCAACTGACTGAGCCACCCAGGCGCTCCAGAACTTTTCTTGGGCTTAAGACCTACATGTTCAACTGTGTCTTCCACTCCCCACCAAGATGTCTAACAAAAAAGTCAACAGAAACACATCTAACCCCAAACTCTTGATTCCCTTCCCCAAAATGGAGCGCTCTGGGCTGGATGTGGGCAGAGGCACTGTGGATTCTGCCCTTCTGGGCACAGGAGCTCCTTTGGTGCAGTTGAGGCCTGAAGACTCTCCCCTTCTGTGACCTCTGGGACTTGGGAAAAGGGGAGGCCCTTAGAAAGGTTCTGGAAGACTTTTCACCCCCATACCCCCAAAGTATATCCTTTGGTGCATGTGACCTGTCACATGCTCCCTGGGGAGAAGGCCTCCTTGAAGCGTGGGTGCTGGGCTTCTGCCCACTGAGGGTGTCCAACTCTTGGCTGTGGAAAGGACGAGGAGCAGGCTGACCCCTGTCTCCCAGCAGATGCTGATGTGGCCTGTGCCCTGCAGACCTCTTCAGAAGCCAGTGGCCAGGCTTGGCACTCTGGAAGAGGGGCAGTGTACATGTGCTGGGTGCAGGTCTAGGGTATTACAGGAATCTTACCCTGCAATGGGAGAAGGCCCAGGGCCAGGGAAGGCCAGGTTGCCTCAGGGAGAGGCAGCCAGCCACAATCATTGGGAGCCACTCCCTCTGCCCATCTGTATTTTTAGCCAAGGAGAAGGTATCACTTTAGAGGTAGAGAAGATAGATGGGAAATGGTGAGCAAGGTCAGTGGATAACTTGAACCCAAGGGTTTGAACCAGAAGTTTCCAGGGCTCCTTTGGGTCTCCTATCTGACACCTGATGGCAGTGAGTAATTTGAGGAGGGACTGAGAAGAACTGAGTGGCAGGGAAGACATGGAGGGGCCGGTCAAAGGAAATTGAGGATGGTTGTTGCCCACAGAAGCTAGTCTGTGTGGGTGAGGGTTGTGCACGAGAATAGGGCTGGTGAGTGCAGGAAGGCAAGGCGGGAGAGGGGGAGCTGGGATCATGGGGTTAAGGCACTGGGCTTCCCAGAGCAGACAGGTGTGACAGGAGAGTCCTGAGGGGATGGAGAGACATCTGCAGAGTAAATCTGGGGCATGGGGAACAGCCTCAGAGCTCAATGGGTGAGAGATTTGGGGAGAGGAAGTGGTTCTGGAATAGCCTGAGGCTGGTCCCACTCAGCTACTGTGCTTGGCCCCCTGGCCAGCTGTCATTGTATAGGCCTGTGAGAGCCTTGTATGTTGACAATCCTTCTTTTCTGTGTCCTTATGTTTCCTTTTGCATTTCCTATGAAAAGTTCTCTAAAAATGAATCTCTGCCTTTTGAGTGTGAACTAAAAGGATGCAGGGGGTGACTCTTCCTGGCCTCTGTGGTGATGGTGGCAGCAGTGGATGGGGGCTGTTCCTGGGGAAGGCTCCTGGGGGTAAACCTACATAGAACCTAGTCCTCAGGTCTTTTTCAACACCTGCTGGGAGGCTCCCCACCGTTCCTAGTCTGGGCTATGACTTTGGGCCTGGAGACATCAAGAATTGTGTTTTGTCCACTCCAGAGCTGCCTGGCAGGCCTCTCTACCTCTCCCACCTCTATATGCACCCAGATTCCCCACTCACTGGGCTTGTCACTGCTGTCCTTATCTTTGGTGGGGGGAGGGTTGTCATCTGGCAGAAGCAGTAGCTGGATCACTTGGGAAGGTGCTTGTGGCAGAGATGGATCAGGTGGGGGTTCTCATGTTAACCTCTTCCCCTGGGTCCCTTTGTCCTTTGTTGTGTTACTCCTCTGTCTGCCCCCCTCTTCCTTGTCTTTTCTCACCTTTCCCTGCCTCACTCTGTAATTGGGGACACTGACTCCCTGGATTGATCACAGGGAGCGAGGGCTTAGGGACTTGCTGGTGGCTTCTCACTGGGTATAGCCAATGGGAAGCACTAGAGGGAGGCTTTGGTGGAGGGAGAGTAGGTGGGGTATTCTCCCTCCCTCCCTGCCAGTATCTGGGCTCCTCTTCCCTGTCCCTTTAAGGCTGGGAGGGGGAATAAAGGCTCTCAGGTGCCTCAGAAGCCCCTGCTGTTCCCCTGTCCCACCTACCCCCAGATAAATTACTTCTTTACAACTTTGTAACTGAACCATCTAATGGAATTCTGCTTCCTTCTGGGGCCCTCCACCTCTCTTCTCTCACACTCTGGCCTCAGGTGGGCTGGCTAAGAACTGAGTTTCCATGTGGTGGGAGACCCTCTCTCCTCACTCAGCGCTGTGCTTTTTCTCACCCCAAACTGTAAGGCAGAATCTTCAGCTTCCTTTCCATCGCTCACCCTCTTGGGATTTAGTCTTTAACTCCCTCCCTCTACCTTGAATCTCTGGTTCCAACTCTGAGTCAGTGTCTCCTCAGCAAGGAAGCTGTCTTCTCAGAGGTGTCACACTTGGACTAGCCACTTCCAGCTTTGTTCCAGGGAATTTGGAGTTTCTCAAGGGGAGTCAACATTGCAAACCTAGGGCACTTCTCCAGCAAGTCTGCCCAGGGCCTCCCTTAGGTGTATCGTATCTTTATTGTATCTGAGGGTCCACACTTCTTGCTCACATTGCCTTGTGGTTTCTCTGCTTTGCCATGTGTCATATTAAGTGGCCAGGTTGTGAGAATGTCTGGGGCAAGAGACTTTCTTTGTCTCCCCCAGATGCTTGAAGCCAGCTGTCAATAGATGCCCACTGAACAAGTGAGTGTAGAGATTGTGTCCTATGACCTTTCACTAGGGGCACAGTGAGGGGTGAAAAGGGAGGGGGCAGATGGAGAAGACAGCTTTTGGTTTGGGGGAAATGGCAGAGCCAAGGCCTGGCAGTGTGGACCTTTTGCAAAGACACGATGCAGTGATGTGTGTGTGTGTGTGTATGTATGGGGGTGTCTGTGAAGGGGGATCCTCACCCTACCAGGCTTTAGAGGAACAGTGAGAATGGGGAGCCAAACCAATGTGTGGAGACTTGGTTGGACAGAGATGCTGACATCTGTCCCAGCACTTTCCTGTGGGAACTCAGTTTTGTTCTTTAAAAATGAATAATATTTAATTACAATAAATACATAAAATAAAAATAATAAATAAAATGAATAAGCTAACTTCAGTAAGTCGATAAGTATCAGTTAAAGCCCTACCACCCCAGGATAACTATGTGGTGTCCTTTCCTGTCCTAACTACCCCTCAGTGCCCCGGACCCTCTACCCCCGATGAGGACATCGTCCTTCGCCACCGCGGATCCGTTTTACCTTCCGTTTTGCCTGTTCTCTAATTTTATCTATCAGGAGTCCTGTAGCCTGCGGTCTTTTGTGCCTGGTTTCCTGTGCTCCCATCCACATTTATAAGATTGTATTCTGTCCCTCTGTCCTCCCGCAAGGAAGCCCTCCTTCAGTGCTGTGCGTGCTGGCCACAGGGGGCAGCAGAGCCTGATGGAATCTGGGAGACTTGGTAGGGTCTCCAGGGTTGCTCTCCCCTCACAGCACCCTCTGTCTGGTTGCCTCCCAGGCAGCTGCTGCAGCATAGTCCTCCTGCTTCCGTCTCTGAGACCTGCTGCTTTAGAGAGGATTTCTGGGCCCAGGGCCTCCAATCTGGTGCCCTCTGTTTAGGGCTCACCTGAGTTTTGGGGTGGACCTGCCTCAAGTAGGGTTTGGCCCTGGGCAGGTCCCCGTGTCCCCGTGTATTCTTCAGCTTCTGTCTCTCAGCTTTAAAGTGAGGAAAGACTCTCTTCTGAGGATTAGAGTAAGTCATTTATTGAAACAAAGTACATAAAGACCAGAGTGAAATAGCACTAGATAAATGGTGGGCCTGAGTATTTGGGGAAAGTCAGTAGTGAGGTGGGACCTGGCCTCAGGGCTTCAGCCTACAGCTCAGCCTGTGGAGGCAAGTCTCCCTGACATGGAGGAACAGGGTGTTGGGCATGCTGGGGACTGTTAGAATCAGCCTCTCAAGCTTGGCCAGGGCCCCTCCTGACTTTTCTGCCTCAGGCCTCTCTCTGATTCTTTCAAGGTCAGAGGCTAAAGTAGCAGATCTCCAGGCCCTTTTCCCATAACTTGGCACTCACCCTCCTACAAGGACTTAACTGTTTCAGCTTTGACTGTGGATGGGCCTGATCTACATGGGATTGGGAGAGTGAGTAAATGCTTCCCAGGTTATGACTGGGTCACCTATATGTGGGCGGTACTTGTATTCACTCACTGCAAAACATTCACTGACATCTCAGTGACTAGTGAATGTACTTGAGATACTGTGGGCATACCTGTGTCCCATTCAGGTGTCTTGTCCCCAGATATATCAGGGCTGAAAGCAAGGTGGGGCTTGCACCTTCTCTTTTCCCTTTCCTTTCCTCCCTGCTTGCCCTTCCCTCCCTACGTCATTCTGTTCTCCCTTTTCCTCTCCCTCCTTCACTTCTTTCTTCTTGCTCTTTCCAGTCTTTTTTTCCCCTGTTCTTTCCATTCTTACCCCATTTTTCTCTTGGCTTTCTTTCAATTTCTTATTTATCTTTTGCTAATTGATGGCATAATAAAATTTATTAAAATTTCTCTAAGAATGTCTTTCTCCCTGGTCTCAGTCCTTTGCCTTTATATAGCTCAGAGGGGTGGGAGTGATGCTTCTTCATGTCCCCAGGAATCTCAGACTTTGGAAGCAAAGGGACTTGCCCATGCAGAGGGTGCCGGGGCAGGTGCCCTGGCCAGTTGGGCTTTGCCGTCGACCTCTGAGAGGCCTGGGCAGGCCCCACTCCTGGGAATGAGTAAGGGTCTAAGGAATTTTCTGAGGCATCTTTGGTTGGATAGTTCAGATATGGGAAGACAGCCTCCATTAGGAAGGGCTGTGCTCACCAGAGGGGCAGGTGTGCAGACTCAGGGGATACTGATCATCCCCACTGAGCCCTTGGTCTTGTCCTCAGCAGACTCCCAGGGCAGAGCTCAACCCTCCAGCATGGTCATGCTGGTTAGAAAAGGAAGGAACATTTTGAAATCTACACAGAAACTATCGCCTTATGTGTGTGTACGTGCATGTGTGTATGTGTGTGTGTGTTTCCTGTTATTTTTCAGTTTTTCCAGATACCAAACAAGCAGGAAACACTTGTATAAACTTTTTTCCTGCAGTGGAAGATAACCCAGTGAAACTTCACCTTCACAGCGTCAAAATAAATTAAGATTCACCAGATTGCAGATTTTTAAAGATGAGGTTTAGTCCTTTCCACCAAATGTCACATTTTAAAATTACACTTCTTTTTATATTAGCTGTTGATTTATGGCTTCAGTATTTATCTGAAAAGTGTTTCAAAAGTACTTGAAACAACTAAAGGTAAGAGGCATTGCATGGCTGTTAAAGGAGAAAGCATAATATTAACACACTAGCATCGGGATCACTTATATAGAGCAAGAAAAATCATTCATGGCCAGTGGACAGTATTTGTTGACGAACAGCTGTAACATGAGTCTGAGAGCTGGGGGAGGACGGTGAAGTTTGCTGTGTGGTGTCCTTCCTGCAGTGTCCCCAGGTGTCCTTCCAGTGTCCTTCAGGAACATCTTCCCTGTGCTTTGTCATTCCTTCCTCTCCCCTTCCTCCCATCGTGGGATCGAAGGACTGGCCTTCAAGGGAGATAAGCTTTCTGGCCATATCATCCTGGTCCATTGCTGAGTTCAAGGTCCTCTTCCTGCTCCTCTTTCACCCAGAGCTGTGTGGAGCTAGGGGCTGGGCTGGGCTCGTGGACTGGGTCATGTGGGGCAGTAAGGAGGGGTGCACCTTGTAGGTCCAGCCTTCCCTCCTCTAGGAAGTTCCTGGATTAAAGGTTAATAGAGGGCAGGGCTCATGTCTTCCTTCATCTCTGTGTGCATGTGTGAAAATGAAGTGTCATAAATACAACTTGTGTAGCCCAGTTCCTGGCACTTAGGAGGAACTCAGTCAAATTCTTCCCACAGTCTTTTCATCAAATTCCCCTAATGTCTCTTAGGCCTTGAGCAGTCTCCTCATTGGGCAGGGATTGGTGGTGGCATGGATGGGGGGGTGGACCTGGAAGCTGATATTGGTTCTTATCTCATTTGTTATTTTCTTTCTTTTTTTTTTTTTTAAATATTGACTTTTTAAAAAGTTTATTTATTTTTGAGAGAGAGTTTGGGCACCCACGTGAGTGGGCGAGGGACAAAAAGAGAGGGAGAGAAAGAATCCCAAGCAGGCTCCTCTCTCAGCACAGAGCCCAACAAGGGACTTGATCCCACAAACTGTGAGGTCATGACCTGAGCCAAAATCAAGAGTCAAATGCTTAATGGACTGAGTCACCCAGCCCCCCCTCATCTGTTATTTTTCCATTAAGGTACATTTTCCCAATAGTCCCAAGTCTAAGTGGATATTGGCAGAATAGACCTTTCCGGATGACAACCTGGGATGTGTTCAGATATATCCAGAGGTCTTGGATTTGTGCAGAGTTTTAATATCTCAGACCAGACATGCAGGCAGAAACCTATCAAGCCCATGCACCATGAGCCAGTCAGGCCTTGTTTCATGAAAACAAATCCAGTGAATTATTCAGAACAATCAAGAGTGAATGCAGGCTGGGTGAGGCTTTGCTGGGTGTGTGGTTGCAAAACTCTGAGAGATTTGGTTTCCTCTCCTGTAGAATGAAGATACATGACAACAACCTGGCAGAAATGTGACCAGGGAAGCTGTAGCCCAAGCTAGTGTCTTAACACCAGTCACTTAACTCATGAACACCTGAGCACTGGGCAGACATGAAGGAGTAAGCAAAGGTGGTTGAATCTGAGTTTCTACCCTGGGGATGTTTCAGTGAAGCATATATATTTGGGACAGGAAGGAAAAACGAGCAGGAAAGATGGTGGGGTTGTACCACCGAGGGGCTGGGCTGACTTGATTAGGTCAGAGTTAACCGTTTTTGTGTTTCTCAGTGGAATGAAACGTTTTCCAAATTTGGACAAGGCTGAATAGCCAATGGGCTGCTGCAGTGAGTCCTCTGCAAATGAGCTCAAGCAAAGTTTATTGTTTACTGTGTCCTGGGCACGTGAGCAGGGCACACAGTGCCTCCCTTTGTGGATGCCACAGACATTCCACAGAAGAACC
This sequence comes from Puma concolor, assembly GCF_028749965.1. NCBI lineage: Eukaryota > Metazoa > Chordata > Mammalia > Carnivora > Felidae > Puma > Puma concolor. The sequence continues at coordinate 31,651,190 of NC_141671.1, forward strand.
AATGTCAGAGCTGTGCTGGAGGACAGGGTGCCAGTAAAACTCCAACAAGTACGTGGATGGGGCACGTATGGGGATGAGCAGGTGGGCTAGGGTTCCTCTGGGGAAGGTCACATTAGGCAAGAATGAGACGTTAAGGGGTTTGGGGGATGAGAAAGAGAGAGAGAGAGAATGAGAGAGCAAGATCATACAATGACTTGTGAGAAGGCCCGAGGCTTCGGAATGGAGGAACTCACTGGAGGAAATAACTCAGGCCAGTGAGGGACAACTGGCAGAGTGATGGAAAGAGGTCGGAGAGGAAGCTGTGCCCTGGGAATCACAGACAAGAGGTTTATAGGGGGATCCCTTGAACAGATAAGGCAGATCTGACTTGAGAGGATCATGACCTTGGAAGGAAAATGAACTTGAGGAGGTCAGGCTGGAGGTGCGCAGGGGACACTCATGGGGAAGCAGGGACACCCTGCTTGGGCCAGGGGAGAAATGGGGGTGGCCAGGAACTAGGTACTGGCCACGGATATGGATTTGAGAAAAGTCTTGAACATTTCTGGTGCATTGGAGGTAGACTGGGTGGGAACATGGACTGTGTAGTGGAATGACCCTCCAGTTTCTGGCAGATGTAACTGAGTGAACCAAGGTGTCCTGATGAGATGGGAACATGCATGTAGGGAGGGGCTGGAGGAAGCCCCAGTGCTCCAGGGTTTTCCTTCAGAGACCATAACATCCATCTTTCCTAGAGCACACTGCAGCCTGGCAGGGAGGGGACTGAATGGTGTATCCAGGCCATGCATACTTGTAAAATACTAACAAGCCACAGGGTGCTGCCCATTCAGCTTGGGCAGGGCCAGAGTCCTGGAACTGGTCCTGGAAGCTCCTGATGCCCAGTAGTAACCTCTCTGTTGCCACACCTATGTGGTCTCCGGGTGAAGAAAAGCAAAGCAGCTACACTAGGGGCTTTGGAAAGACTCTTGCCTGATGGTATTCACCAACTGTCATGAGTAGTTTCAGTAGTGAACAGCCGTGCATAGGGCTAGGTATTAGTCTTGGCTGTGCCTTACACACTCTCTGCTTATGGTTTAGAAGTTAGCCAACCTGGAGAGTAGCAGTTGTTCATCAAACTATTGCTGAGTCTGTACCTCTGTGTGACTCCCATCAGGGTGGGTCACTGTACCTGGACCTGCCCTGTTTCTGTGGCTCTGATCACGTTGCTTCCTTACTGATAACTGGGGTGCACCATCCAGAGGGCAGGGCAGAGTCTGCTGGGATTGTTTTTTGTAAGCTTTCACTTTCAAATGGTGCAGGAGTCAGAGAAGGGTGGATTCTCCTGTTTGGGAGTGCTTAGTGGGGGCCCTGGACCCTGTTTTGGCTCTGACCCATGTAACCTGTTCAGGTTCTGCTTCCCCACTCATCTGGGAACCACCTGCCTCTCAGGCAAGAAGACCCTCTGGCATCCAACGTTGGAACTGGAAGCAGGGTTTGGGGCTCAGAGCAGCTAACTGCAAGTGCAATCTCTGAGAGCAGATTTGGGGTCTGCTGAGATCTCACACTACTGAATTAGAGACATTCCAGAAGTCTCAGCTTTCTAAGCAGGTAAGTTGGGTCTGAAGATGCTTTTGGCCAATAAAAGGAAAGGTGGGAGCAGCTGGCTTTGAGGAAGTGGCTGAGATTGTGGTGAGGGTGGTGGTGCTGGATAATAATGAGGCTCTGAGAAGACCCAGGACAAATACACTGATGCCTGCACTTCATTCACTTACTGACACTTGTGTAGCACTACATCCTTGTATCTTGGGGTGAGATCCCGTTACTATCCCCATTTGACATTGAGGAAACTGAGGCAGAAAAGGTCAAGAAACTAGCCTAAGGTGGTTGCCTAGAGAGTGGCTGAATCTGGAGAAGTCAGCAGTCACCTCCAGAATCTGTTCTTCTCAGTGCTATTTGCTGCCAGACCCCCACTCCACCCAGAAGTAGGTGGTTTGAAGCCCTTTTTTGTCTGACCAGGACAAATTTTATCGTTTCTGTGCTCTGTCTCTCCTGGGATCGTCTTATTTTTTTTTTTTTTAAGTAGGCTTCACAAGCTGTGCCAACGTGGGGCTTGAACTCATGACTTGAGATCAAGGCCTGAGTTGGAATTAAGGGTCAGATATTTAACCGACTAAGCTACCTGGGAAGCCCCCTCCTGGATTCCTTTCTCTTGGGGCAGAAATTCCTCAGAGATATAGAGGATGAAGGTCAACTTTTCATGGGGAATTCATGGAGCCCTCTGTTGGGAGTAAGGCCAGTTGCTTTGTCCTGAGCAGCCTTTGTCCTGGGGCCCCCAGCCCCAGCAGCATAATGACTAGTAGCAAATCTCTTCTTGTTCTGGGGATTATTATCAGATTTGAGCCCTTCTGTCTGTTCTGAGGCCCAGAGCTGTGGGCTGGCCCTCCTCATCTCTGTAGGTGTTCTCCTGCCTCCTGCCGTGTGTCTCCCCAGCCCCGAGGAAATGGAGGATTGCCGCAGAGGCTCTTTGCTCTCCAGTCTCACCTCCCTGCTTCTCTTCTTCCAGTTGCCTGCTGGGGAGTCTGCAGGTAAGTGTGTCCCCATCCCCCTTCCTGCATCTCCCTTGGGTGGGCGAGAGCCTCTGGGAGCCCTGCTGTGTCTCCATCAGGACAGATGGTTATTGGTGGAGGCCCTGGCTGTAGGAAAGGTCTGGTGGTCCCCCAACCACTAGGTATAATTAAATATTTAAGAAGAGTCCCAGAACCAAATGCAACATGGTGCACCCACTCTAGAAGACAGTATGGAGGTTCCTCAAACATTAACAATAAAACCACCCTACAACTCAGCAATTGCACTACTAAGTATTTATCCAAAGGAAACCTATGTACTGATTAAAAGGGGCACACATACCGCAATGTTTATAACAGCACTATCAACAATAGCCAAAGTATTGGAAAGAGCCCAAATGTCCATTGACTGATTAATAGATAAATAAGAAACAGTATAGATGTACAATGGAATACTACTCGGTGAGCAAAAAGAATGAAATCTTGCCATTTGCAACAATGTGGATGGAACTTGAGGGTGTTATGCTAAGCGAGATGAGTCAGAGAGAGACAAATACCATATGATTTCATTCATCTGTAGAATTTAAGAAACAAAACAGCAGAGTGGAAGGAAAAGTAAGATAAAAACAGAGAGGGAGGCTGATGGGGCGCCTGGGTGGCGCAGTCGGTTAAGCGTCCGGCTTCAGCCAGGTCACGATCTCGCGGTCCGTGAGTTCGAGCCCCGCGTCAGGCTCTGGGCTGATGGCTCAGAGCCTGGAGCCTGTTTCCGATTCTATGTCTCCCTCTCTCTGCCCCTCCCCTGTTCATGCTCTGTCTCTCTCTGTCCCAAAAATAAATAAACGTTGAAAAAAAAAAATTTAAAAAAAAAAAAAAGAAAAGAAAAAAAAACAGAGAGGGAGGCAAACCATTAGAGACTCTTAAATACAGAGAACAAACTGAGGACTGCTAGAGGAGAGGTGGGTAGGGGATGGGCTAAATGTGTGATGGGCATTAAGGAGGGCACTTGTTGGGATGAGCACTGGGTGTCATATGCAAGTGATGAATCACTGGGTCCTACTCTTGAAACCAATCCTACACTGTATGTTAACTAATTTGAATGTAAATAAAATAAATTAAAAAAAAAAAGGATGAGTCCCAGGACTATAAAATAAGGGAAGGGGACCAAGACAGTTGTCCAATGAGGAGTTTATGTCTTACAAAGTAAAAAAATGTGAATTTCACTATGAAAAGTGTGAAAATAAATTTCTTTTTATTTTTTGTTTGCTGGCTCTATTGGTATGTAAGTAGTTATTTTGTTATTAATTCATTACATTCCATAAATATTTACAGGGTATGAAGTTTGTGTAAGGTGCTGATCTATGTACAAACCAGAGTCCCTGTCTCCACAGAGCTTACGTTCTGACAGGAGACAGCGAGTACTAACTACCTCAACTCCATGGAATCTATGTCTGTTAGAGGAGTGGACAGTATGGGAGAAGGAAGTAGAGCAGGGTGGGCAGTCAGCGGTGCAGGAGGGTGTGTGGGCGGGCAGCAGTGCTCCATAAGGTGGTCGGTGTAGGCAGTGAGATGGGAATGAACATGTGGAGTACCATCCTGTCCAGATCCCCATGGAAAGAGGGTTTCCAGAGTGGGGAGCAGCCAGAGCAAAGCAGGCAGTGTGCCTGGGTGTTGAAGGAGCAGAGGAGGCATGTGTTGGGTGGAAGAACAGAGTGAGCAAGAAAGAGAAACAAGAGTTGGATGTCAGAGAGCACTGAGGGATCATCCTTATTGGGCTTGCAGGTCACTTCGGGAACCAGAGAGGCATTGGAGGGCTTGAATAGAGAGGGGACATGGTTTTACTTGCAGGTTAAAAGGGTCACACAAATGGGGCTGGGAAGAGGATAGTCCCAGGGAGACTAGTCACTGTCATTCCTCAGGTGAGACAGATAGTGAATCAGCCAAAGTCGAGTAGCACAGGAGATGAGAAGTCACTCTTTGGAGATCCAACAGGGTTCTTTCTGCAGAAGTGTCATGTCATGACGTGTCCACCACGTCTCAGAAGACCAAGGCCTGTGAAAAGTGGTGGTGATTTCGGTGCTTGTGTGATGGAGTGAGGGCAGGTTTTAATGGAAATAACTGTGGGCTCTAGTTTTAATGCACATGTAATTCAGCAGAGGAGAAACACATGGGCAGACATAATAAACTTTAACCAGTTTTCAGTCCTGTTCTAAGAGGAGCCAAGCTGGAGCTGTGATCTCAGAGTATGGTCCCTGGAACATCAGTCTCAGCATCCCTGGGAACCCCTTAGAAATGTGCATCATTGGATCCACCCCAGATGTACTGAGCCAGAAGCTCTGGGGGTGGAACCCAGCTGTCAGTGTTTTACACGCCTTCCTGGTGATTGTAATGCTTGTGGAAGGTTAGAACCCCTGAGTTAGAGAGTCCTTCATGGAGGGCTGGAAACCAGGAACACAGGCTGCTGAGGGAGTCTCTTTGATATCATTTCCGGGTTTCAAAGGTGTGGTAAGATGATCTTGTCCCAACTCAGAGTGGTCACAGCTCAGTCTATCAGGTCAGAGCCTCCCACCTGCTACTCACCCCTGCCTGCCTGGGTCCCCCACCTGACAGTATGTGTTCCATGCCTCCCTACCTGTGTCTCTCCACTTTCTCACTCCTGTGTCTGTGTCCACAGAGGAGTTTGTGGTGATTGGCCCCCCGGACCCCATTGTGGCAGTGCTGGGTGGGAACGTCACGCTGCCCTGTCATGTGTCCCCAGCCATGGATGTGGAAAACATGGAGCTGCGGTGGTTCCGCTTCAAGTTCTCAGAAGCAGTGTTCATCTATGAAAACCAGCAGGAACAGAAAGAAGAGCAGCTGGCTCAGTACACAGGGCGGACCTCGCTGGTGAAGGACTTCCTCAGCCAGGGGGAGGCCACTGTGCGTATCCACAAGGTCCAGGCTTCCGACAACGGGCTGTATACCTGCTTCTTCAGAAAGGGAAGTTTCTATGAAGAGGCCAGTTTGGAGCTGAAGGTGGCAGGTGAGTGGTTGATCTATATTTAGTGGCCTGAGTGTTGGAGTTGGGAGCAACATCAGGGGCCAAGTGAATCAGTCCCCTCATTTTAGAAATGAGGAAAAGAGTGATTTTCACTTATTGCTTAGTTCAATAGGAATCCTTATAATTCTTTTTTTTATTTTTTAATGTTTATTTATTTATTTATTATATAATTTATTGTCTAATTGGTTTCCATACAACACCCAGTGCTCATCCCAACAGGTGCCCTCCTCAATGCCCATCACTCACTTAATTCTTTTTTTTTGTTGTTAGAAAAATCATCAGTTTATTTCTTTTTTTAAATGTTTATTTATTTTTGAGAGAGACAGAGACAGAATGCGAGTGGGTTGGGGCAGAGAGAGAGGGAGACACAGAATCTGAAGCAGGCTCCAGGCTCTGAGCTGTCAGCAAAGAGCCCGACACGGGGCTCGAACTCACGAGCTGCGAGATCATGACGTGAGCTGAAGTCAGACGCTCAACCGACTGAGCCACCCAGGTGCCCCAATCATCAGTTTATTTTTAAGTTTTCTTTCATAAAAGAAAGTATTACGACTCGAGTATAAAATCACATTTTTGTTAAATTGATGAAAAGTAAATCAGAAATATTTCTTTTGATTTACAACTCTGTCATCAATGCATGCAAGTTCATGAGTACATTCTTTTAAAATTTTTCCTCTAAGGACTGGCTAATTATCTGTTACTCAACACCCCTTGCCCCCATTTTTGCATTAATTTGTCTGTCCTAACAATATACCAGTATCTTTTTTTCCCCACACTGAACTTTATTTATTTATGTATTTAATTATTTTTTTAATTTTTAAAAATTTACATCCAAATTAGTTAGCATATAGTACAACAATGATTTCAGGAGTAGATTCTTTAGTGCCTCTTACGCATTTAGCCCATCCCCCTCCCTCAACCCTTCCAGTAACCCTCAGTTTGTTCTCCATGTTTATGAGTCTCTTCTGTTTTGTCCCCCTCCCTGTTTTTATATTATTTTTGTTTCCCTTCCTTTATGTTCATCTGTTTTGTCTCTTAAAATCCTCATATGAGTGAAGTCATATGATTTTTGTCTTTCTCTGACTGACTAATTTCACTTAGCATAATACCCTCTAGTTCCATCCACGTACTTGCAGATGGCAAGATTTCATTCTTTTTGATTGCCGAGTAATACTCTATTGTATATATATACCACCTCTTTTTTTTTTTTTTTTTTTTTTTTTAATTTTTTTTTTTTTTTTTCAACGTTTATTTATTTTTGGGACAGAGAGAGACAGAGCATGAACGGGGGAGGAGCAGAGAGAGAGGGAGACACAGAATCAGAAACAGGCTCCAGGCTCTGAGCCATCAGCCCAGAGCCCGATGCGGGGCTCGAACTCACGGACCGCGAGATCGTGACCTGGCTGAAGTCGGACGCTTAACCGACTGCGCCACCCAGGCGCCCCATATACCACCTCTTTTTTATCCATTCATCCATCGATGAACAGTTGGGCTCTTTCCATACTTTGGCTAATGTTGTAAGTGCTGCTATAACCATGGGGGTGCATGTGTCCCTTTGAAACAGCACAACTGTATCCCTTGGATAAATGCCTAGTAGTTCAATTGCTGGGTCGTAGGGTAGTTCTATTTGTAGTTTTTTTGAGGAACCTTCATAGTATTTTCCAGAGTGGCTGCACCAGCTTGCATTCCCAGCCCACTTAATTCTTTATACCCTTTTAAGATATATAGAATCCCTACTAAGTGCCAGGTCCCCTTCTGGGCACCTGAATACATCAGTGAACCAAATAGAGATCCCTGTCCTGCAGAGTTTATGTTAAAGACAGTAACTAGACAGACAGATGGGTTATAGAGGATGTTAGATGGTGGTGAGTAGAGACTTAGCTAAGTGGGTATCTGGGGGTGAGAGTTCCAAGCAGAAGAATACTCATGTGAAACAACCAAGGTTGGAGTGTGGCTGGTGTGTCTGGGCAGACAAGGAAGCCATGTGGTTGGTGAGACAGGTGGATGGGAGGTTGGTGAGAAGTGACAATCCTGGTCCACGGGCAGAGAGAAGGGATTGATCTTGAACAGTGCATGAGGAGTACACACTTGAGCAGGTACTTGAGTGAATCCAGAAAGTGTTCCAAAGAGCCCTGGTGGTTGATGAAGGGCACAGAGAGCATGGTGATTGTGGTTATGAGCAGTTCAACAGTTAACCAAATAGTCCTGGGGCTGGAGTGGCCCGGGTGGGAGAACTTGGGAAGAAGTGGTGAGGGGTTTTGAGGTTAGGGGCGATGCCAGACCATAGAAGGTTTTGTGTGGTGTATTACGGAGTTGGGAAGAAGAGCTGAGGAAATTTTAAACAGAGCAGTGAAGGGAGGTGTTTTTGGGAGGAGGTTTGCTTTGACAGCTGTGAGAGAGGGTACATAGAAGGTGAGCAAGACTGGAGAAAGACATGTAGTTACAGGGTGGGGAGGATGGTTCCCTGAATTGATGTCAGAGCAGTGGGGTGGGAGAAGAGAAGGGGTTCCAGTGTCAGAGATGTTTGGAAAGTAGACCCAACTGAGTGGGTGGATTTGGGGAAGCAAAGAGTTTGGGGGTTGGAGAGAAGGGACTGGAGACTCCCAAGGTTTTTTTGTTTTGTTTTGTTTTGTTTTAATTGTTGTTTGTTTGCATGTTTTTTGGCAATTTGTTGTTTAGTAGTAGTATTTAGAAGTATTGCTATTTTGTGTTAGTTGTTGATTGCTGTCATAATGCTGTGCAACACAGACAGAAATCTCAGTTGCACATAGTAACAACCTTTTATTTACTGTTGAGCATTAGGGGAGTTCAGCTCACCTGAGCTGTGTTTGACAAATCTTAATGGTGCTTACTCATACATCTTAAGTGTAGGGGAAATATAATTAAAGGCAAAGTCTCCGAATCCAGAAATCGTCTTCACAACGGTAGTAGGGAAAGAAAACATTTTTATTATGTTTATTATTATTATGTCATTAGCATTAACCAGTAAGTGATGTGCATCCCAGAGAATCTACCAAGGGGTTGCAAAGACAGAAGAAATCTCACCTTTTTACATAGCCATGCAGACGCAACTTGTTACATACATGTTCTCTGGATAGACAGTTACTAGCCCTCAAGTAAATGGACTTGACAGTATCATTTGTCATGGGCAGCACACCCTAAATGTACTTGGTAATTGGGGCGACCATCTATGTTAGCTGATTGGCTTTATCCCAAGGAAAAACAAATTCCCCAATCTTAAAAGTTAAAAAAAAAGCTTTTTATTTTTTTTATTTTTTTTAATTTTTTTTTCAACGTTTTATTTTATTTTTGGGACAGAGGGAGACAGAGCATGAACGGGGGAGGGGCAGAGAGAGAGGGAGACACAGAATCAGAAACAGGCTCCAGGCTCCGAGCCATCAGCCCAGAGCCTGATGCGGGGCTCGAACTCACGGACCGCGAGATGGTGACCTGGCTGAAGTCGGATGCTTAACCGACTGCGCCACCCAGGTGCCCCCCCCAAAAAAAGCTTTTTAAATTCCAGTGTAGTTAACATGTAATTTTATATAGTGGCTCAATATAGTGCAATATAGTGGTTCAACACTTCCTCCTGTTACTCAGTAGAGATTTCAACAGAAACTTGTCAGGCCAGGAGGGAGTGGCATGATATATTCAGAGTACTGAAAGGAAAAAACCTGCAGCAAGGCTGTCATTCAGAATGGAAGGAAAGAGGAAGAGTTTTCCAGACAAATAAAAGTTAAAACAGTTTGTTTTTACAACTTCTCCCATCTTTATGACAGGAAGTGGTTTTGCACTTGGGCCCTGGTCCCCAATGAGGTTAGGCTCCTACACTCCCCCAGTAACTGGGAGAGAGGGGTGCTGTCCACCTTGGTGTTAACAGTTCAGAAAGAGGGCTCCCAAGGTCTTGAGAAACACATTCCTGGATCACAACCCTGACAAAAGGCCTATGTAGTTTTCGCAAATGACGTATATACATTTCAAAGAGGAGAGAAAGCCCCCACAATCACAAATTTCCTCAAGTAAATGGCATAAGAAAAAGGATGGGAAGGGACCTTACTTTCAACAGGGACAAGAAGCCTCTCCCTTTTAATATATTTTGTCCTGACAGTCGACCTTGACTGGGTTTACTCACACGGGTGAAGTTCATTGGGCTGTTGGCTGATCTAGGACAGCTTTAGCTGGAAGGACTGCTCTAGCCCAAGCATGTCCTTCCTGTGGCAGAGGGCAAGGCAATGGCACAAGTACTTTCCAACTCTGCTGGAGTCACATTCCCTGAACTCTCAGTGGCCCAGATAAGTCCCATGATGGAAACCGGAAGCAGAGTGTGAAGGCGTTAAATATATGCCTTCATAGGCAGAAGGTGAGCTGGATGTGAAACAGGCTTAAGGATTGGGAATATTTTCATCATCAGCCTATCACAGAGAAGCCAAATATGAATCAGTTCAGGGTTTGAGTTTGAAGCATCTGTGAGGAATCCTGGCAGAGCTAACATGTGGATATTAGCAGGGGGAGCTCAGGAAGTAGGTAAGGTTGTCAAGGATGGAAATGATTTACCACAGGGCAGTGAGTGTGCTAGCCGATGCCCTGGAGAGTGTGTGAGCTGAGAAGAGCAGAGAAGGATAGAACTTGGGATGAAATTCCTTTGTGTTACTCTGGGTGATGGACTTCCCAGCTTCATGGATGGGAGAAGAGCCCTGCCCTCTGCAGGTCCCCATGCTCCTTCCTTCTGTTCCCTGTGGCAGGACCCCTGCTCTAATCCTTGCAGGGACCACTCCCCAGGGAGCCCTGGAATGCAATGCTACACCAGAGTTGTGCAGAGGAAGGCTCTGCTGGCATCCCTGGATTCTGGAAGGCCTCCTTGTGCTCTCCAGCTTCTCTCTCACAGGTGTGGGCTCTGTCCCTCAAGTGCACATCACAGGGCCAGAGGAGGACGGGGTCCGAGTGGTGTGCACGGCCTCGGGATGGTTCCCAAAGCCCCAGATACAGTGGAGAGCTGCTAATGGGGAAAAGTTCCTGACATTCTCTGAGACCCATGCCCAAGACACTGAAGGGCTGTTCAGCGTGGAGTCTGCTCTGGTGGTGAGGGACAGCTCTTCAGGGAACATGACCTGCTCAGTCCTCAACCCCGTCCTGGACCAGAAGAAGGCGATGGCCATTTTCATCCCAGGTCAGCACTACTTCCCATTCCCAGCAGGGCCAGAGGGAGTGGCCTAGGGTTTCTGTGAGCGTTGGGCTGGGCTGCTCTGGTCTGTGCCGCTGATGGGGTCCCTGGCTGGCCACAGAGCCCTTCTTCCCCCAGGCCTCTCCCTGGAAGCCAGCTTTCATAGTGAGCCTCGTGGTGCTGATGCTCTCACTCCTTGGGGCTGCCTATTACATCAAGACAGAACATACTGTAAAGAGGCAGGAGATGCAGGAATGGGAGAGACTGCGCAGGGACAAGGAGGAGGCCCGGCGGACAAAGGAGGAGGCGTTGAAGGCCAGAGGTAAGGCAGCTCAGGAGCCAAGGCAGGCAAGTGTGGAAGGTGGTGCAGAGGACAAGCTGACAGCAAGGGGCTTGGCTGGAAGCAGGTGGCTGAACAGGCCCAGAAAGGACAGCTGGAGCTGTGGAGGCGGGTCTGGAGTTAGATCTTCAGGATACCGAGAAGTCCTTTTATGGGTTCTCTAGGTGCAGTCTTTCCTTTCTTAAGGATGGGAGTTCAGACTTATTTTTCACTCTCTTTCAGATGAACTCCAAGAAGATCTCGGTAAATTCTGTTCTTTCCCCAGAAGTTCCTGAGTCCCCTGTGTAGGAGACACTCTGGTTATTAGCTCACCAGTTTCCTGTGTTGTCTTTCAGGCAGGAGGAAATCCATTTATCTGGGTGGTGAGTGACTCTCCAGTTGTCTTTGGGTCTCCTGTCCTACCTAAGCTAAGGTGTCCCTTCTCCTTGTTTCAGGCACAGACATATGGACCCTTCCCTGGGGCAGAAGTGGAAGCTGGTGGGGGGCAGGACCCTGCTCCATGGACTTTCCCTATCTGGGGTGCTGTTTCCCACCCAGTGCTTGGGAACCTGGGGTGATGGTGGTCCCTGGAGTCTGTCACGCATCTTGGGTTTATTCCAGTGCTGATCTCCCCACCATCTTGCTAACTTTTTAGCCTTCAGTGCATCTAGTTCTCATTCAAACTGGATGCTCTGAGATTTTGGTAAAGAAGCCATGTAAATAAATGGGGTCATTAAGTTTAGGAGTGTGTCCCCTCCATATAACACCATCCAGGGAGAGTCTTTTCTCTCCAGTTCCTGGAGGTGCTGGTCACAAAGTGATGGGTAGAGGACTGGGCAGACCATGGGTGGGAATGTGGTGGGGTTAGCTGTCAATGCTCCAGAACAGTGATGTGTTTTCTGAGAAAGTTTGGCCCTTTTTACCCCAGATCCCACCTAATCCCTGTCCTTAGTTCATGTCCCCTTTTGTGTTCTTTCCCAAATATCTCTTTGCTGGAAAACATTGGATGTAATAATGATTTCTGTTTATAATTATGGAGTAATTTATATTTTATTCCCTAAAATATTTTCATAGAAGCAAAACTGAATGGAGATAGAATAAGAATATTTGAGGTTTTTAAGGCACAGGATACTAAATGGCTTTGCAAAAGGTCACACAGCTGCAGCAGGCTGGGGTGGAACTCAGCCTGCAATTCAGGCTTCCTGACCTGTGATCCAGGGAATTTCCCCCAATACCCTGTTGTCTGCACATTGGAAGAGGATATCTCCTCTCCAGCCTCCCTACTCTGTTGGGAGTGTCACCTGTAGTACAGAGAGGAGGCAAGGCCAGTAGATCAATGCTAAGCATACTTGTTCTGGCTCATATTTCACCAGAGTGTGTCCCTTTTCAGGCTGGAGGAAGGCGCAGTTGTATGCAGGTGAGTAACTCAGATTTCTGTGCCCTTACCCCTTCAGCCTCAACTCTTCCCCCTTCTCTGTCAGTGGACCCCATACCAGGACAGGGTGGGTGTCCCTGTTCTCCTTGTCATGTTTGTCATTTCCTTGTGAAGACTTCAGGGACTCTTCTGGGAAACACAGATCTGCCTCTATTCTGACTGGTCCTCTACTGTAGGTCACTATTAGGATTAGCAACTTCATCTGAACACACCTTGTTCAACTGATGCTTTTGCTGGTGCAGTGACAAAAGAGTGCTCATTTATAAGGACAGTTGGAACACAGTAATGGCTTTGTAGACCAGAAATTGCTGTCTCTAGAAGATTTCAGATATCATTCTTGCTTGCTTACGATTCAGGTATTCCTAAGGGGATCCTTGGTTCTGAATCCATTTTACCCTGAAATTCCTACATCTTGCAGACCTACTTTTGATTTTCCTGTTTTTGTCTTGGTCCCCTGGAATGGTGGTCATCATTTGTTTCCTCATGCTCCTTGTCCAAGTTGGGTTTCTTCCTCTAAACTTCCCTGCTTGCTGTGAAAGTAATTGCTTTACTGTTCTGAATCTGAGATTCAGAGCTTCCAGGATATTTATGGACTCCTGGTGGTGGGTCTGAGAGCTATCTGCAATTATATACAAAATCCTATGTGTATGTTTGTGTAACAGAGGAAGAACTTAAAAAAAATTTTTTTTGAAAGAACTATAACTTATACTTGTTCACAACCATTATCTCTCCTTTAGGAGAATTGCATGTTTACCTGATGGGCTTGTTACTGGTTTGATTTATCAGGGCAATGTGTGAAGATACGATAGGAGAAAGTTAGCGGAGTGAAAATTGTTTATCAGAGAAAAGTTGGGAACAAATCAGGGAAAGAAAAGCAGTGAGGAAGAGAGGAGATGAGAAGGGAGTAGAAATCCTGTGATTCCTCTTGGAGAGATTTTGGGTAGGTCAGAGAGGTGGAAGAGAGACCACAAATCATAATCACGGTGGTTTGAGTGTAAAGTACACAGAGGGTGTGCAAAGTTTTTGGGTGCACAAGAAGTAATAAACTCCCTGATACCTCTTTGAGAGATTTCTGAAAAGACTTGCAGTATTTTGAGCAGTTTTGAAGTACTTTTCTGACTGAGTTTGCTTCTGATCATGAGACCATCTCAACCTTCCAGTAGCAGTTGGGGCAAGAGTGTGGTGAGGGGGATCCTAAAGCAGTGAAAGGTTATCCAGAACACCACTTAGCACCGGTGTGAGTTAAGAATCTGGGTCCTTTGAACCTGTGTGGGGTGTGTATGTGTGTGTGTGCACGCGCGGGTGTTTGTCCCAGCTGTTTTGTTCATGATCATGAACATGGACTATGAGAGCAGAGAAGGGGGAGCCAGGGATGCAGGAGACCTGGGGCTAGATGTGTGAGGAAACCCCCTTAGAGAGTCTCACTGATTCCTGGGATTTATTTATTAAAAATAAGGATCAAATAGTCTTCTTTTAGCATTCCCCCTTCTCTGATGGATTGAAGTGCATGTGTTTTAATGTATACCTTGTATACCTTTTTATTTTGTAAGGACAGATACCATTACAGTAGAATCAATATTTGCATATTGATCGGCTCATAGCGTGAGGTGAAGTAATATCTGATCTCATCGTATTTAAAAATTGAAAAATAATTTTTCAATGTCATGAATAAGGGGGCCTAGGACATGACCATATTTGGGTACCTACTACGTGGGGTTTCTCCTGGTGATTTTGATCTCTCTGAGCAGTTAAGGGGGGAAGCAGATGACTAGACCGATATTTTTGATTTCCCCTTACATATAGGGATATTTTTCCTCCCAATAACCCACGAAATGGGGAAACAAGTTCATAGTGTCTGTCCTTTCCCTGGATGTATGTCTTTCCTGCTTGAACTTCTGTCTCTCCCTTCCTTGAAACCTCTCCATTGCCTTCTGACTGGGGACAATTTCTCTGATGCTGTGTCCTGAATTCTCCTCGCCCAGGGCTTGTAGCTGTCTTCCAAGTTCAGCTCTGCCAGGTTGTATGGTCTCTACCATGGCTTAGATTCAACCTCCAAGTTCAGTTTAATCAATTGTTTAGAAATAAATGGAGGCCTCAGAATTTTTTATCTCCCCAATTCTTCTCAAGAAAACCTAGCTTTCAGGATAGATGTGTGGCTAAGGATTCTTGAGAAAGCATAATATGATGGTGAAATCTGGGTCTAGAGCTTTCTTTTCAGGTTGTTATCCAGCCTCTCAGTGGTTAAGTTTTATAGCTTGGCTTTCATGGGAAGGCTGTAGCATGATGGCTGTGTGTGTGTGTGTGTGTGTGTGTGTGTGTGTAAAGAAATAAATACTTCAGTTGAATGTTTCCAAATGATTTTTCCAAAAGATATCGACACTGATATGTACAGTCTCCTCAAATCTCTGATTTGTTGTTACACTTGTGAAATATGGTTCTCTTGTAGACTGGCGGAAGGAGAAGTTCCAGGCCTGTGAGTTACTTCACATTCTTTCTGGGTACTCCTACTGCTGCCCCATGGCTTCTGATGTCTCCTTTAGCTTGCTGTGGTGATACAAATGCTGGCACCATCAATGGTTGTGCAGTGGGATGGGGCAGTGAAAGTCACATAGCTGAGCTTAGTGGATGTGGCTGATATTGGATTCCAAATATATATTCTTAAGTCCATGAGTCCAGACTAGTCCTCAAGTTCCCTGTGACCTATCTAACCCTCAGATCAGTCGTATGCTTACTTCTCCTGCTTGGAGAGCTGTGTACTTGAGTCACAAGACTCTCACCTCAGGAGGCTTAGCCCTTCCCATATGCAACTAGGTGTCTGAGGGTGGTGGTGGTGGTTGTGTGCCCTTGTTATGGGGCAGGGGAAGGTCTTGCATGATTGGCAACTCTCTCTGCAGTGTCTGTCACTCTGGATCCAGCGTCTGCAGATCCGCACCTTGCTGTCTCTGGTGGACAGACTAGTGTGACCTTGGAGGACACAACTGAGGACCCAGAAAGACGCTGTAGCATCTTGGGCCAGGAGGCCATCACATCAGGGCGCTGTTACTGGGAGGTGGAGATCAGGAATGGAAACAGAAGCGAGTGGGGTCTGGGGGTCTGTAGGGGAGATGTGGAGAGGAAAGAATGGTACAAAGAGTACCCAGAAGTGGGGTTCTGGGTTCTGAGGTGGAACGGAGGTAAATTATATGCCCTTATCCTCCCTGAGCATCAGGTAATCTGTGATGAAGTTCCCCACAGGGTGGGTGTTTTCTTAGACCTCAAAGAAGGGGATGTCTCCTTCTATAACATGACTGATGGATCTCACCTTTTCTCCTTCCCTCTAACTTCCTCCACTGGGACTCTGTTTCCATACTTCATGATTAAGTCAGGAGATGTGTCCCTGACCATCTGCTCTGTGGTGGGTTTGCCTACAGAGACCCCTGTGCCCCTTAACAATCCTCCTTCTTCTTTGGAGGAACCTGTAAGCCTCTCAGGGAATGGGTTCAGCTCAGGCTGTGCTTTTGATGGTGCTCTCCCAGGGGCTGACTCTCCATTACTCCCCTATGACCTTGAGGCTATGTGACCATAGGACCCCAACACTGTCCCAGACTCCTTATGGTGGCTCTTTCTGGAGCTTCACATTCCTTGAGACAAAAGCCTCTGAGGTCAGTCCTGGATGACCTGGTGTCTTGCACTCTTGCTCTGGATGCAGTCTCCTGGGGTATGGCTATGAGAACAGTCAGTTCATGCCTTATGCTCAGGCAACAGAAGATAATAGTTTACTGAGCGGGTTTAGGGTAGGCTGCATTTAACTATTGGAAGTAGTGCTTCTTTTGGTAATGAAAATTATTTCATACAGTCTTTATTCTGCTTGGATATGAAGGAGATGAGGGCTGAATGACTCTGCAGAATTAAATGGTGTATATTTTATCCAACTTGAGTTGTGCAGATGAACCCAGAGGCTATGAGTAGGTCACCAGTTCTATTTTGGGAAATGTGCACTCTGACCAGAGACATTGGCCATCCAAAAATTTCTGGAGAAATGAATGGCTGATTGATGTTCAAGAGGAAAGCAGTCTAATATTCTACTGTATATACCTCCTATTCTGAGATGGTGGAAGCACACTTATCTTACCAACCTTAGTAAATATCTGTTATTCGTGAAATACCAGTGCTGTGTTAATTCAGGAATTAAGAAGAAGGATCTGGTTCTTCCTGTGTGTCATCTCCAGTTGGAAAGAAGAGAACTTCTACCAGAATAAAGATATGAATGAGGAAGAGAATTTTCAGATGCTGGGTGAATTTCAGAAAGCTTTGACTCTGAGCATGGTTTCCAGAATCTGTGTAGTGCCTCTCATTACTTCCAAGTCCAAAGGTGGAGTGCCTGAGTGGCTCAGTGGGTTAAGCGTCCAACTTCAGCTCAGGTCATGATCTCACAGTTCGTGGGTTCAAGCCACACATCAGGCTCTGTGCTGACAGCTCAGAGCCTGGAGCCTGCTTCGGATTCTGTGTCTCCCTGTCTCTGCCCCTCCCTGCTCACGCTCTGTCTCTTTCTCTCTCAAATGTAAACAAACATTAAAAAAATGGGGGAGGGGAAGAGGACCTAATAGATATTTTTCCAAGAAGACATGCAGATCACCAATAGACACATGAAAAGATGCTTGACCTCACTCATCATCAGGGAAATGCAAATCAAAACCACAATGAGATATTACTTGACCCCTGTCAGAATGGCTAAAATCAAAAAGACAAGAAATAAGAAGTTGGTGAGGATGTGGAGAAAGGGGAACCTTCTTGCACTGCTGGTGGGAATGCAACCTGGTGCAGCCACTGTGGAAAACAGTATAGGGTTTCCTCAAAAAATTAAAAATAGTATTGCAAAATAGTAATAGTAATAAATGAATGATTGATTAATATCACTATTAGGTATTTACACAAAGCAAATGAAAACACTAATTTGAAGTGATGTATGCATCCCTATGTTTGTTGTAGCATTATTTACAAAAGCCAAGTATGGAAGCAACTTCAGAGTTCACTGATTGAGGAATGGATAAGGAAAAGTTGGTTTATATACATAATCGAATATTACCCAGACATAAAAAAGGATGAGATTGTGCTATTTGTGACAATATGAATGGACCTAGAGGGTATTATGCTAAGTGAAATAAGTCAGACTGAGAAAGACAAATGCCATATGAGTTAACTCCTATGTGGAATCTAAAAAAAAAAAAAAAGAGAGAGAAATGAATAAACAAGCGAGCAAAAAAGCAGAATCAGACCTGTAAACACAGAGCACAACTAGCATAATGTTTAAACTTGCTGAGTCACTAGGTTGTACATCTGAAACTCATGTAACATAGTGTGTCTACTATACTCAAATAAAAAATTAATAAAAAATTAAACTAACATAAGTTAAGCTTTATTTTATTACAGGTTTTTAAAAAGCGTGTTTAATCGTTTCCACCAACTGGCACATTATAAAAACACAATTCATTTTACCTTAGCCCTTCTTTCATGGCTTAGGTATTTCTCTGAAACTGTTTGAAACACACATGAAGAAAGATAGATGTTATGTGGCTGCTAAAGAAGAAAGTATAGGGGCACCTGGGTGGCTTGGTCGGTTAGGCGTCCAACTTCGGCTCAGGTCATGATCTCATGGTCCGTGGGTTCGAGCCCCGCATCGGGCTCTGTGCTGACAGCTCAGAGCCTGGAGCCTGTTTCAGATTCTGTGTCTCCCTCTCTCTCTGCCCCTCCCCTGTTCATGCTCTGTCTCTCTCTGTCTCAAAAATAAATAAACGTTAAAAAAATTAAAAAAAAGAAGAAAGTATAATATTAACCGCATTAACATCAGAATAATTTATGTTCTGAGCAAGAAAAATAATTAATGGCCAGTGAGCAGCCAGTGAGCAATGTTTGCTGATAAAGCAGCTGAGACATGAGCCTGATGAGCTGAGGGAGAGCAGGGAAGTTTGCTGTTTGGTGTCCTTCCTGCAGTACCTCCAGGTGTCCTTCCAGGGTCCTTAGGGAACATCTTCCCTGTGCTTTGTCATTCCTTCATGTTTCTCCCTCCCAACATGGGATCCAAGGACTGGAATTCAGAGGAGATAAGCTTTCTGGCCATGTCATTCTGGGCCATTGCTGAGTCCAAGGTCCTCTTCCTGCTCCTTTTTCACCTAGAGTTGTGTAGAGCTGGGGGCTGGGCTGGGCTTGAGGACTGGGAGGTGGGGGGAGTGTCCTTGCAGGTCCAGCCTTCCCTCCTCTAGGAAGTTCCTGGATTAAAGACTAATAGATGGCAGGGCTCATGTCTTCCTTCATGTCTGTGTGCATGTGTGAAATTGAAGTGTCATAAATACAACTTGTGTAGCCCAGTTCCTGGCACTTAAGAGGAGCGCAGTCAAATTTGTTTTCCTTCCCTCAGTCTTTTCATCAAACTCCCCTAATGTCTCTTAGGTCTTGAGGAGTCTCCCTCAAGCAGACTTGAGGGCAGGGATTGGTGGGGGCCATGGTGGATGGATCTGGAGGCTAATATAGGTCCTTATCTCATTAGTTTACTTTGCATTAAGTTGCATTTTGCCAACATTGACAAGTCTAAGTGGATATTGGAAGAAATGGACATTTGGGGATAAAAAATCAGATGTTTCAGATCTCTCCAGATGTCCTAGGTGTGCTTAGAGTTTTAGTATCTCAGACCAGACTCCTGAGCAGAAGCCAATCACTCTCGTGTATCAGTGGATCAGGCAGTCCTTGTTTCATGAAAACAAATATAGCAGATCATTCAGAACAATCAAGAGTGAACAGAGGATGAGAGAGTCTTTGCCAAGTATGTGGTTGTGGAATTCAGAGAGATTTGGTTTCCTCACATGCAGAATGAAGACAGTAATGACAACAACATGGCAGAAGTGTGACCAGGGAGGCTCTAGGTCAAGCTATTGTCTTAACACCAATCACTTAACATGTGAACACCTGAGAACTGGGCAGGCTTAAGTGAGCAAACAAAGGTGTTTGGTTGTTGAATCTGACGATTCTATCCTGGGGACATTTCAGTGATGAACTAACTTATGTTTGGGGTAAGAAGAAAAGTGGGAAAGATGGTGGAGTTGTTGTATCCACCAAGGGGTTGACTTGTTTAGGTCAGCGTTTTAACAGTCTTCGTGTTTCTCAATGGACTGAAATGTTTGCCCAATTTAGATAAGGCTGAGTAGCCAATGGGCTGCTGCAGTGAGTCCTCTGCAAATGAGCTCAACAAAGTTTATTGAGTGTTTACTATGTGCTGGCCACGTGAGCAGGGCACACAGTGCCTCCCTTTGTGAATGTCATAGAAATGCCCCAGAAGAATGCTTGTCAGGGCTAATGTGGAAAGCAGGGTGTCATTAAACTCCAACAAGCGTGTGTATGGGGCATGTATGGGGATGAATGGTTGGCGAGGGTCCCTCTGAGGAAGGTCACTTTAGGTGAGACTGGAATGTTGAGGGGTTTGGGGGACAAGAGAGCAAGCAGGATCAACCAGTGGCTTGCGAGAAGGCCTGAGGATGGCAAAGCTCCATGAACTGGAGGGAGTCACCCAGGCCAGTGAGGGAGCAACTGGGAGAGTGTGGAAAGAGGTCAGAGAGGAAGCCTGGGATTGGGGGTCACAGACAAGGGATTGATAGGGGGATTCCTTGAACAGATGAGGCAGATCTGACACAAGCTGATTTGAAAGGATCATGACCTTGGAAGGAAAATGAACTTGAGGAAGTCAGGCTGGAGGTGAGCAGGGGACACTCATGGGAAAGTAGGAACACCCTTCTTGGGCCAGGGGGGGATGAGGGTGGTCAGGAGCCAGGTAATGGCCATGGATACGGATTTGAGAAAAGTCTTGAACATTCTGGTACATTGGAGGTAGACTGAGTGGGAAAATGGAGTGTGTAGTGGAATGTCTCTCCAGTTTCTGGCAGAGATAACTGGGTTCACCCATCTCCTTTACCGAGATGGGAACCTGCAGGTAGGGAGGGGCTGGTGAGGAAGCCCCGGTGCTCCCTGATTTTCTTTCGGAGACCATAGAATCTGCCTTTCTTTGTGCACACTGTGGTCTGGCAGGGAGAGGGCTGAATTGTTGTATCGTAGCCATGTGTGAGAACAAAATACTAACAAGCGATAGGTCAATGTCCATTCATTTGGTCAGGGCCAGGGTCCTGGAGTTGATTCTGGAAGCTCCTGTTGCTCAGCCTTAACCTCTCTGCTGCCAAGTTGTGGAGAGCACCTTGGTGGTCTCCTGGTGAAAAATACACATAGCAACTACACTGGGACTCCTCAATGGCTCTGGCCACATGTGATTCACAAATAGACATGTAATCATCTGGGTTGTGAAGAGCCAGGACAGAGAGCCCCATGCACAGGGATAGGTATTAATCTTGGCTCTGCCACACATACTCCCTGCTTTTGGTCTAGAATTTAGCCAAAGTGGAGAGTAGCAGTGCTTCAACAAAGGATTGCTGAATCTGGGCCTCTGTTTGTCCTCATGCAGGGTGGGTTTGTCCTGTATTTCTGGTTCTGGTCATGCTGTTTCATTCCTGATAATGGGGGTGCATATCCAGAAGATAGGGCAGAGTCTGCTGGGATTGTTTTTTGTAAGCTTTCACTTTCAAATGGTGCAGGAGTCAGAGAAGGGTGGATTCTCCTGTCTGGGCGTGCTTAGTGGAGGCCCAGGATCCTGTTTTGGCTCAGACCCCTGTAACCTGTTCAGGTTCTGCTTCCCCACTCACCTGGGAACCACCTGCCTCTCAGGCAAAAAGACCCTATGGCACCCAACGTTGGATTTGGTAGCAGGGTTTGGGGCTCAGAGCAGCTAGCTGCAAGTGCAATCTCTGAGAGCAGATTTGGGGTCTGCTGCGATCTCACACTACTGAGTTAGAGACATTCCAGAAGTCTCAGCTTTCTAAGCAGGTAAGTTGGTTCTGAAGATGCTTTTGGCCAATAAAAGGAAAGGTGGGAGCAGCTGGCTTTGAGGAAGTGGCTGAGATTGTGGTGAGGGTGGTGGTGCTGGGTAATAATGAGGCTCTGAGAAGACCCAGGACAAATACAGTGATGCCTGCACTTCATTCGCTTATTGACATTTGTGTAGCACTACATCCTTGTATCTTGGGGTGAGATCCTGTTACTATCCCCATTTGACATTGAGGAAGCTGGGGCAGAAAAGGTCAAGAAACTAGCCTAAGGTGGTTGCCTAGAGAGTGGCTGAATCTGGCCGCTAGAGAAGTCAGCAGTCACCTCCAGAATCTGTTCTTCTCAGTACTATTTGCTGCCGGATCCCCACTCCACCCAGCAGTAGGTGGTTTGAAGCCCTTTTTTGTCCGACCAGGACAAATTTTATCATTTCTGTGCTCTGTCTCTCCTGGGATCCTCTTATTTTTTTTTTTTTTTTAAGTAGGCTTCACAAGCTGTGCCAACGTGGGGCTTGAACTCATGACTTGAGATCAAGACCTGAGCTGGAATTAAGGGTCAGATATTTAACCGACTAAGCTACCTAGGCAGCCCCCTCATGGATTCCTTTGTTCTGAGGCAGAAACTCCTCAGAGATATAGAGGATGAGGGTCAATTTTTCATGGGGAATTGATGGAGCCCTCTGTTGGGAGTAAGGCCAGGTCCTTTGTCCTGAGTAGCAACAGCTGGGGGAGGTGGGAGCTGAAATTTGGGTGAACTCAATAAGCAAAGGGCCTCAAGACAGCATGCGTGTGGTGAGAACCACAATGTCCTTGAGGAGGATGTCGTCTGACTCTCATGCTTCTCACTGGTTCCCTGGTCATTATTAGGGGGCAGCAGAAGAACAGCACACAGGACCTGGCGGGTCCTTCATGGGCAGGGGCCTGAGTCTGGGCCCGTGTCCCTGGGCATCTCTGGTGGTCTGCGACTCATACAGACTTGGAGGAGGCCCTGTGGTAAGGCAGGAGGGTTCTGGTCCTATGAGCAGAGCAGTCTGCGAAAGCTTTCCAAGGGTCTGGGAGGGCTTTCTCCGTACCAGGCTTGTGGGGGCCCCCAGCCCCATCAGCATAATGACTAGTAACAAAAACTCTTCTTGTTCTGGGGATTATTATCAGCCCTGAGCCCCTCTGTCTGTTCTGAAGCCCAGAGCTGTGGACTGGCCCTCCTCATCTCTGTAGGTGTTCTACTGCCTCCTGCCCTGTGTCTCCCCAGCCCTGAGGAAATGGAAGATTCCTGCAGGGGCTATTTGCTCTCCTGTCTCACCTCCCTGCTTCTCCCCTTCCAGCTGCCTGCTGGGGGTCTGCAGGTAAGTGTGTCCCCATCCCCCTTCCTGTGTCTCCTTTGGGTGGGCGAGAGCCTCTGGGAGCCCTGCTGTGTCTCCATCGGGACAGACGGTTATTGGTGGAGGCCCTCGCTGTAGGAAAGGTCTGGTGATCTCCCAACTGCTAGTTGTAACTAAATATTAAAGAATACGGTTTGGGAGGCCAATGCCAGACCTCCCAAGGCTTTGTGTTCTGTCTCATGGAGTTTGGATGCAGAGCTGAGGAAATTTTCAACAGAGCAGTGGAAGGAGGTGTTTTGGGTAAGAGTTTTGCTTTGACTGCTCTAAGGGAGGGTATATGCAAAATGAGCAAACTTGGAACAAACATGTAGTTACGTGGTGGGGAGGTGTCTGAATTCACATAGGGGCAATGAGATAGAAGAGGAGTTTCCAGTGTCAGAGAGGTTAGGAAAGTAGACTTAACTGAGTGAGGAACTTTGGAGACAGGAGTTTGGAGGGGGAAGAGGGGACTGCAGAGACTCCCAAGGTTTCTCTTTGGCAGTTTGTTGTTTAGCAGTAGAAATATTGAAAACTATGTGTTAGTTGCCTATTGTGACAACAATGTTGTGGTGTTTCAGAAAGCTGACGCAGAAAGCTCAGGGGCATATAGCAACAACCATTTAATTAATCTGTGCATTAAAGCAGTTCGCCTCATCTGGGCTGTGTTTGGCTGATCTTTTTTTGTTTTCATTTTTTTTTTAACATTTATTTATTTTTCAGAGACAGAGAGAGGCAGAGCATGAGCAGGGGAGGGGGAAGGGGAGAGAGAGAGATACAGAATCTGACGCAGGCTCCAGGCTCTGAGCTGTTTGTTAGCACAGAGCCCAACACGGGGCTTGAACTCACGAACTGCAAGACCATGACCTGAGCTGAAGTCAGACGCACAACCGACTGAGCCACCGCGGTGCCCCTGTGTTTGGCTAATCTTAACTGGGCTTACTCATACATCTTCGGTCATGTAGGGGAAATATGACTAAACACAAAATCTCTCAACCTGGAAATCCTTTTCAGAAAGATAGTAGGGAAAAAAAAACATTTTTATCATTGCATTAGCATTAACCAGATTGTGTTGTGCATCACACAGAATCTACCAAGGGATTGCAAAGACAGAAGAAATCTCACCCTTTTACATAGCCATGCAGACACAACTCATTACACACATGTTCTCTGGATAAACAGTTATTAACCCTCAAGTAAGTGGATGTGACAGCAATATTTGTCACAGTTCATTCCAAGTTTGCTTGGTAATTGGGGTGACCAACTCTTGGCTTCATCCAGAAAAAAAAAACCCCAAGTTACGTATCTTAATGACAGGAGATAGTGTCACACTGGAATCATGGTACCCACTGAGATTTGGGTCACAGGAATGGGGACAGAGGGGTGCTGTCCTTCTTGATGTTAACAGTTCAGAGAGAGGGCTCCCTGGTTCTTAAGAAAGACATTCTTGGACCTGGAAGCTGTCAAAAGACCTATCTAGTTTTCACAAAGGACTTATATACATTTCAAAGAGGGGAGAAAGCCTCTGAAATCACAAATTTCCTAAAGTAAATGCTGTAAGTAATAGGATGGGAAGGGACTTTCTTCCTCTATTTTCAACAGGGACAATACTTCTTACCTTTTTTTTGTCCTTACAGTGGACTTTGGTTGTGTTTGCTCCCATGGGTGTTGTTCAGCTGGCTGTTGGCTGATTGATCTAGGAGAGTTTTAGCTGGAAAGGCTTTGCTAGACCGAGCATGTCCTTCCTGTGTCAGAGGCCAAGGCAAAGGCACAAGCAGTTTCCAGCCTCTGCTAGAGTCACATTCCCTGAACTCTCAGTGGCTGAGTCAAGGTGCATGATGGAACCCAGAGGCAGAGTGTGAAGGCACTAAACATATGTGGCAGAAGCTGAGATAGATGTAAAGGAGGCTGAAGGATTAGGGATATGTTCATCGTCAGACTATCACAGATGGGGCCAAATATGAATTAGTTCAGGATTTGAGTTTGAAACATCTGTGAGGAATTCTGGCAGAGTTAACCCCCAGGGATATGGATATTAGGGAGATAGCTCAGGAAGTAGGTAGGGTTTTTGATGGTGGAAGCAGATGCCCCGGAGCGTGTGTGAGGTGAGAAGAGCAGAGAAGGATGTAACCTGGGATCAAATTCCTCTTTCTGTCACTAGGGGTAATGGACATGCCACTCTCATGGTTGGAGAGAAGAGCCCTGCCCTCTGTGCCCAATGCAGGACCCCATGCTCCTTCCTTCTGTTCTCTATGGCAGGGCCACTGCTTTGCTCCCTAGGGAGCCCCCAGAATGCATGCTGCCCCTGGAGTTATGCACAGGAAGACTCTGATGGCATCCCCAGGTTCTGGAAGGCCTCCCTGTGCTCTCCACCTTCTCTCTTGCAGGCGTGGGCTCTGTCCCCAAAGTACACGTCACTGGGCCAGAGAGGGACAGGGTTTCAGTGCACAGCCTTGGAGTGGCTCCCAAAGCCCCACGTGCAGTGGAGGTCCCTCAGTAGGGAGACGTTCCTAGCATTCTCAGAGACCCATGCCCAAGATGCTAAAGTGCTGTTCAGTGTGGAGGCTGCCTGGTGGTGAGTGACAGGTCTCCAGGCCATATGACCTGCTCAGTGCTTAGCCTCATCTGACCTGCCCACCATATTGCCAGCTGTTTTGCCTTCAATGCAACTAGTTCTCAGTCAGCACCTGGAAGCCACAAACCAGGTATACTTATGTTGAGACCTTGCCGTTGTACTTCACCATTCTGCTCTTTGCAGCTTCATTCCCCCTTTCTGCTTTTTGTTTTAATTATTTTTAGTTATGCCATTTTCTCCTCTGTTGGCTTTAATAATATCTAGACCATGTTTCTTGATTTCTTTATTAATTATAGTATTTTTATTATTTGTTGACTACCCTTGAGATTCAGCTTTATTTCTTTCCTTTTTTTTCTTTTTCTTTTCTTTTCTTTTCTTTCTTTCTTTCTTTCTTTCTTTCTTTCTTTCTTTCTTTCTTTCTTTCTTTCTTTCTTTTCTTCTTTTTAAATTAAACTGGGTCCCGAGCTCCACCAGGTGAGGGTCCAATGAGGTTGTGCTGAGCTGACATTAATATTTTCTTCAGCAGGACAGGAAGGAGTCAGTCCTACACAAATCTGAGCATATGCAGCCTGGCAAAGGGCACAGGAGTGCAGATGCTGGGAGGCAGAAGTTGGTGTTGTCAGAGTGGAGGTTAGAAAGGAGGCTAGGAAGGCTGGAGAGAGTTGGGGAGGAGAGCAGAGAGGGAGAAGGAGGAGGGCCAGGGCCTGGGGCAGGATGACATTTTCAGCACTCTGCTACTAGTGCTGTATGACCGTATTTCCCCACACTTAGTGGCTTGACCCACAAACACTTACGTCTCACAGTCCCAGGGAACCAGGAATCCAGCAGCACTCAGCTGGGGGCTCCTACCAGAGTCTCTCAGGAGTTTGGGGCTGTTGTCAGCACCGAGGCAGGACTTGCTTCACTCAGAACCTGAGCTCACTTAGGGGTGTTAGCAGGGTTCAGTCCACATCAAAGGCTTGAGTTCTTCTCTTCTGTTGTTGTCTCTCAGTGCTAGACCACATGCATGTGTCTGTGTCATGACTCAACATAGAGGCCTGTTCCCCAGTGTGAGGATCTGAGAGAGAACACAGGTCAGAGTGAGCACGTGGCTGGGCACTGAGATTTTATAACCAAACTTGGAAGGGGCTTTGGGTCCTGTTGCCATCTTCTGTAGAATAGAAGTGAATCACTAAGTCTAGGCCACACTCCAGAGGAGGGAGTTCCACAAGGACATGTATACAGGAGGTGGGGATCTCAAGGAGCCACTGAGGGGAAAAGATGAGGACCCTGACAGGGTCAGTGCCTTTTCCAGAATCACAGGGACTGGTCAAAAGGCAGAACCAAGCATGAATCTAGCTCCATGTCCTTAAAGTTGGGGTCCTGGCTGCACCCAGGCTTTCTGAGGGGGCTCTGGAAAAGGTTGTGTTATTGTACCTGTACAGACATAGAGATGGTGTGGGGGTGAGTGTGAACAGGAGGGTGACAGGGGGCATTCCAGCACATTCTTGTCTGAGGAGGACCCCAGGTGAGGGCAACCCACTGAGTGCACCCCTGTCCACATTGTATCCAGTGGAGAGGGAGAGAATGGCAGAGCCTAGAGGTAAGGGTGGGTTCTGACCTTCTAGGCCAAGGCTCCAATCCATTCTGTCTGGTTTGCTTTGGAAATTAGCCTAAAATCTTGGGAAGCTTTTGCCCATCCTTCCCATCTTCTGGGCCTCCAGAATGTGAACACTGGTACACACACACACACACACACACACACACACACACCAGTAAGGACGGTGGGGGGGGATCTGAGGAGCTGCAGGTTCAGAGGTGGTGAAGAGACGACGAAAATACGGTTGGAAGCATTTCCTATGTGTGACACTACTCCTCCAATTTCATAGGTATCATCCCAAATATGCCTGAGGACACCCCGAGGAAGTACATGCTAGAATAATCTCCATTGCACAGGAAGGACACAGACCATCCCTGAGAGGCACAATGGCTTATCCAGGGTCAAAATCAGGTAAGAATGAAGACTTGTGTCTGAACCTAGATGTGTCTCAAAGGTGGGACCCGGATGCCCCCAGACCTTCCCAGGGGACTGTAGAGAGTAGTGCATTGGTGTAACTGTGTACAGATGAGACATTTCATGGAGAAAGGGGGTGAGAAGCCAGCAGCCCAGGGCTCTATTTGCATAGGTGTTATCCCTGGAGGGGACTCGGGTCGGTGATCCTAGGCAGTGAAGTTACTGCCTTGACAACAGACCCCAAGAGAACTTGGAATCCCCATAACCAGGCACCCATATTCTCGTATAGTCCCACACCAGACTCACTTGGCTGGAGACACTTGATAGTGAAAAATGTTTTCTTGCTGTTCTTTCTTTCTGGAGCTCTGGCTTCCAGAGACCCCAGTGGGGAAGATGTTTCAGATGCTGTGGATGTTGGCTCAACCCTCGCTCCCAATGCCTCAGGCTGTTTTTCTGAAGGCCCCGTAAAGTAATACAGAGCAGCCTAGGGAAGGCCAGTTCAGTTCAGGCCACCTGTTCGAGCCATCCCTGGGCAGCTCCATTCCCTCCTCTTCAGTTTCAGGGAAAGAGGGACATGTGAGGAGGTCCTGCCCGGGGCTAGAGAAGGTTGGAGGCAGTCGATAACCTGGTGGCCTCATCATGTCCACACCAATGTCATGGTGGGTAGGGTGGAAAAGGGATTCCTGAGGTGCTTCTTTCCTGTGCGAGCGTTAATCCAAGGTCCTCGCACATGTATCTTTTTCCTCCTTGGTGGAAGTCTGTGCACACTGTGGTGTAGTGTGTCTGGAATGGAGTCACATGGGTCTGAGGGCCAGTAAAGGCAGCCAGTCAGGACTCTGAGGCCTCCTGCCTATCTGCTGCACTGTCTTTACAGAACTGCACACCAGAGATGGGGCAGGAGTTGAGTGATGAGATCCTCTGCTCAACTTCCGTGAAGGACAGGAATATGCCCCACACCACTAACAGGATGCAGCACCGAACCGGCTCAGGGGGAGTGCAGGTACCAGGGAGACCCAACAGCCAGGGCCCAGATGTAGCAAAAAGATCCCAGGGCCCAGAAGCCACACTGCTACTCCCCTGAGCCCCCTTGTAGACTTCTGCTCCCAGATGAATCTGGATCCCCAAATCCTCCTCAAATTTGCCTTCACGGCCCGGCCCCTGCCATGGCCAGATGCAAAGTCACTGTCCACTTATTTGTAGGAATATCAGAAAAGAGACCTGAAGTCATTTCACATCCCATCTGGTCTAGAGTATTTTTTCACTGTTATAAGTATTTTCCTAACTCCTGTTTCCAGGTGTCCCTGTTGGCCTGACCATCCTTGCACACCTTCTCCAAATCTGGCACATGATCATCATGAGTAGGGAGATTTTTGCCAGAAGGGACATGGGGCTCATGGTATTTTCTCGGCTGCTCTGCAGTTTGGTTGCCAAGGAACACATCCCTGAGGCCCCTCCAGGTGAGGAGTAGGGGCCTCTCTGGGCTATGCAACATTCCAGAAGGGAGATAGGTTACCACACCCATTTAGCTCTTCACTGATGTGGGACTTTGACATGATTCCCTTTTGTTGCCATGTTACAGTGCTCACTGGACATCCTACATGACCTATTACCCTAATCCCTCTAACCCCAGGAAATGCCTCTGCTTTCTCATCTCTAGAATGGGCTGTGTCATCAGAAATCACACGGATGATGCTGTTAATACAGGGAGGTGCTGTCAATACTCAGCTAACCATCTGACCTGAAATACTCACATGTTCAGTCACTATCCACCTCAAATTCTAGTTTTAATGCCAAAATCCTTTTTCCTACTGTGGGTACCTATGTTTCAGTCTTGCCACAAGCCACTGAAGGCTTGGGGATTTGTTCTGCATTCTGTCCCCTAACCCTCCTGGTGGCCAGTGTGCTGCCTGACTCTGTGTCCCTCCTCTGTTCCACCTCAGGGTAAAAATGCCTCAACCATGAATAAGAATGAGACCAGTGTGGTGTGGACCATCCAGGCAGGCTTGCTGGATAAGCAAGTGTAGCACCCAGTGCCTGTCTTCCTGGGCAGAGACCGCCGCCCCCCCGCCCCCATGTCTCCATGTTCCTGGACATGTACAGAACTTTTCCACTACTGAAAAGGTGCTGGATCTGTTGATTCCAAGGTGAGCACCCTGCCTCTCCACAGCCCCACTGAATTTGGCCACTTACAGGCTTTGAGTCTTGGGAATGTCACCAAACCTCCCCAAGTCTCAGTCTGTTCCTCAGATGGGGGCAGAGTTATTATAGGGACCCAGTGGGTCCCTGCAGGGAAAGTGCACCTGGCATTGTGGACCGGTCTGCTGGCAGGGCTGTGGCTGTGCTGGGTTATTATTGTCCTCTTCCCCATGATGACGTTTCTGCCTCATCTGTCACTGTCACCAGGTTTTGAGCTGGGCCATTTTCCCATTTGAAAAGGAGATTTGAGGCTCCATCTGGGGGTCTGAATCCTGGCTGAGACCAGAGCAGGGATCCCTGGGGGTGAGCAGGTGGCCCCAGGCCCACTCAGATATCTGTGATGGTGCTAGTTGAGGCCCATTCATTCATCAAACATACAGGAAGCTCCACCAGATGCAGGCACTTCTTTAGGAGCTGACTGTCATGCAAGGCACAGAGCAGACAACACCCTGCCCTCTAGGGCTCCATTCTACACAGGGGTCAGTGACACTAGGTATGACAAGAGGTAGCATACACAGGACAGGTGATATGATGCCCTCCTGGCTTCCTCTAGGTATGGATGCATCCTTCCTGAAATGGGATGAAGATGGAAGACCCCTGGAGCAGCAGAAAATGTGAGTGGGCTTTAGACAATGCAGGAGGGTCTTCCCCCTCCAAGAGGGCAGCGGGGGGGGGGCGGTGAGTTGGAAGGGCTCTGGACCCTGTATCCCACACATGTGCGATTCCTTTGAGCGGGCAAAGGTCTGAGTGCTTCTCCTGGAAGAGGAGAAAGGGGTTCTAGAGAGCCGTAGATGAGGTGTGGGCACAGTGGGACAGCAGAGGGGGCCAGAGGACAGAGTCACCTCCTAAGAGAGTCCAACCCCATCCCTTCCCACTCCCAGTCCTGCCTCCACCCCCATCCTGGGACCCAGAACAAAGGGTGTGGGGAGCATCACACTCACCAATCTGGTGGCACTTCAACGGTGGGTGCTCAGCAAGTGCTTCGGAGACCTAGTGAGGGCTCAGGGACCAGATGTCCCCCACCTTGTGGGAGATTAGGGTCAGTGGGTGGACACCCACATGGATGCGAAGTGAATAAAGCAACATGTAGGCAGAGCAGGTAAAGTTTGAGGTATTAGGAGCGTCCTGAGAAGCCCTGCTGAGAGACGGGTTCCTTTGTTTCCTATTTGTTCCGATATTCACGGAGCACTGGTGTATGCAGTGAGGACAATGAACCGACCAGACGCCACCCCTCCTTGCCCACATGGAGTTGAATTCCAGCAGGAAGTAGGCAGGGAGACAGAGCAAAGAGTCCTTCTCCAAGAGGACAGAGATGGCCCCATCATTGGTTAAAGGCTCCCATTCAAAATGGCTTTTTGCCAGACTGTCCTCAGTGACCAGGACTATCTTAGCAAGAGTGCCAAATCAGAAGTGGACAAGGAGTGGGACCAGCCTCTGGACAGCTGGAGGCATAGGAGCCCAGGTTCCCACTGGGTGCCCTGAGACATCATCAGTCTTGATTCTTCTGCCCACTTCTGTATCTCCAGGGCCATCTTCTCCATTCTGGGCACCTGGATGGACCACTCCCCTGAGGATTTTTTCCAACCTGCAGAATTTCCCTGCCTGAAGATGCTGCTGGCGTATGTGGGGCTTAACATGCTGGGCTCACACCTGGAGCACCATACGTCTGTTTTCCTCTCATAGCTGGGACACATGGAGCCCAATGAGCCAGAGGTTGAGGGTGAGGAGAACTCAGGGTGGGCGATGTGAGCATGTGGAGGGCACAGGGTAGGCCACACAGAACAACTATCCTTAAACTGTGTTTGGATCAGGAGCAGTGAGTAGTCTCAGATAACTGTCCCCATGGTCTGCCATCTGGGGAAACTTCCTGGTGGTGGGTTCTTGGACTCAGAAGACTTTGACTGGTGGGAGAGGTTTCCTTTATTTGGAAGAGACATGGAAAGGCAATCATGGTGATGATACTTTCTCTTCTTGAAGCTATAGCACCCGTTCCGGAGCAGGATCCAGAACCAACTCAAGAGCTAGCCCCAGCTCCCACTGTGGTGCCTGCTGCAGCTTCAGAGCCTGAGGTGGCTGAAGCCATCACTCCTGCTGGAGCTCAGCAATTAGGAAAAGCAGCGACCTTCCCTGCAGTGTCAGAGCCAGTGCAGGTGGTAGTTACAGCTGTGATTCACTGTCAGGAGCTGGAAGAACCACCTGCACCTTTGGCAGCCCTGGAGCATGAGCAGGCTCCAGCCCCAGCTACTGGGGTTACGGAAGGACTAGAACAACCACTTGCTACAGCTGAACAACCAGTCAGCTCCCAAGCAGTGGCTCATGTTGGCTGCAGCCCCAAAGGATGGCTTCCCCTCCCGTCGTTGCTTTTTTGGAAATGTTTGTGTTTTTTATTCAGATATGGAATGGCTTAGTGTATTTTGTTTTATAAGTAAAGTATAAATTGACTTCAAGTAAAGTTTGACTCTGATCCTTTTAAATTGGATGTTGATGTGTCATTAGGTACATTGACAATGTTGTACAACCATGACCACTAGGTACTGCTAGAACACTTCCATCACAGAGACACCTGTGCTACTGATCGGTCACTGCTCACCCCAATCCCTGGAACCACTGATCTCTCTGTTTCTGTTGCTTTACCTCTTCTGGGATTTTCATGTGCGTGGAATCATTCAACATGGCCTTTTGTGTCTGGCTACATAACATGACGGTGATTAATAATTCTTGAAATTTTTAGTGAAAATAACATTTTTATTACAAAGGAATATCCCCCAAAGAACATAGATTATGTGAAGCCCCAAAATGAACTATCTTCATTATGTGGGATAGGGACACCTTTTTAAGTAAGTTTGACTCGAGAGCCACAAACCACAAG
The DNA here is from genome assembly GCF_028749965.1 of Puma concolor. Lineage (NCBI taxonomy): Eukaryota > Metazoa > Chordata > Mammalia > Carnivora > Felidae > Puma > Puma concolor. The sequence continues at coordinate 31,683,564 of NC_141671.1, forward strand.
AGAAGTGTCTGGACCAGTAAAATACCTGTAAAATATTTTATTTTCCCGGACAGGCCATGTTTAAATTAGGCTAATGGGCATAGTATAAAAATACCACAATAAAATATTAAATCTTCCCATTTCTTACCAATATTTTAGGTAATAAGGTATATTATTGAAGGTTTTAGAGAAGTTTTTTATTTAGTAAAATACTAATTTAAGTAATGAAGATAGGTGCAGGGTGACTCTGTTGAGCGTCCAATTCTCGATTTCGGCTCAGGTCATGATCTCACAGTTTGTGGGACTGAGCCCCCAGTCAGGGTCTGTGCTGACAGTTTGGAGCCCTGAACAGGATTCTCTCTCTCTCTTTCTGCCTTTTCCCCACTGGTGTTTACTCTTTTTCTTTCTCTCTTTCTCTCTCTCAAAATAAACATTAAAAAACAACAAATAAATGAATATGAAGAAAAGAGATACACTCCTAACAACAAATAATTGCCCATAACAAATGGTTTCCCTCTTTCCAGTCCTTTCTCTTTGTAGCATGTGTGTGTGTGTGTGTGTGTGTGTGTGTGTGTGTCTGTGAGTGTGTGTTGGGTTGGGGCGTGGAGGGTTCCAGGACTATGCTCTTATACTACCTAATGTCTCCACATTGGACAGGCACAGTCACTCCTGTCCCCTTGTGCATTCTCACTGGCCACACATCATCATTTATTCAGTGTCTCCAGCTGTTGAATAATTGGGCCAATTCCAATTTCTTGACTCGCATGATTGTAGTGAAGGGTACATCTGTGCCATGAATCTCTCTTTCTTTAGGACTGATCCCTATAAGCACAATTCCTGGAACATAATTTATATACTTTCTTGAGGTATTGGTTACAGTTTCCAATAGCTACAGTCTCTTTATTAAGTTGGGGCCTTATTTGGGAAAGGAGGGACCCCAGAGACTGAGTGGATACCCGAAGAATTAGGAGGACAAGCCAGGATTGAGCCCATGAGAGTACCTAGGAGTGACCCATAGAGCAGGGAAGAACCCAAATCCCCCTCATGTGACCACCCTGACAGCATCCCTATCCTATGTCCTGGAGCACACCTCATCCAGGCCCCGTCCTGTGATGCACCCCAGCCACTTCGTCCCTCCTGTTTCATAACTCAGCATCTAAGTAGAGCAGCTGGGCCCTGCTTTCAGGCCAGTGGAGGATGCAGGCTGGGCCACTTCTGTCTGTTTACTGGCCCTCCACCCTGGCTGGGCCTGTTCCTCTCAGGAAAGAACCTGTAAGTGCAGGTCAGGTCATTGAGTTATAGACCATCAGTAGGAAATGTAGTTGAATGTATTCATCCAGATGTAGTTTTATTGGCAACAGCAAGAACCACTTGAACTTCTGTGAGCAAGGGAGACCTTTACAAATCACATTAAGTGCTCATGGAAGCTGCAGGATAGATAGAGCCTCAGCCAGGGGTTTTGGCACTGGGTATACCCCTCAACACCCCTCAGGCTCCTCCGGCAGTGACCCCCTGCACCTGCTAGCCCCAACCTTTCTATCCCTCAAGTTCAATTTTTGTGAGAGAGGGGGCTGTGCTTCCTGTACAAAATACCATGTGAGGAGAAGGGGGGGGGTTCCTCTCCTCCCATAAAGTCAACTCAGGGAGAGTCCACTTGATCTGAAGCAGTAAGAGAGGCCATGGTCAGCAACCTATGTCTTCTCTGCCACAAGATCGGGCTCCCCAGGCAGAGAAGATAGATCCTCAGAAGGAGGAAACTTGGGGCTATCCCTGCAGGAAGAGAGAGAAACACCATTGAATGGGGAGCAGGTAAGAGAGGAGAGTCGTGAAGACTAAGGGGGAAAGGCTGCCATGAGCTGGGTTACTGCCATATTGGTCAGGGGCACAGGCTCTGTGTTGGTTTGTTGGACGTGGCCAGGCTTCATCCTACTGATGTTTCCATCAAAACCCAAATTCACCTCCAGAAGATATTTTCAGTACTAAGCCCCAAAAGGCACTGGGATCCTGGCATCCAATGAGGCCCAAGATGCTATGCACCACTGATTGCACAGAAGGGGTGGGGAAGGCAGGTGCCATGGGGCTGAGGGCAGCTCGCTTTGGCTGCTTAGGAGGGAAAGAGCTCCTTCAGTGAGCACTACAACATTTGGCCCAAGGAGGAGCTGACAGTTCAGGGAACTCCAGAGCACAGATCTCAACACTTGGGACTATGTCCAGACACAAGCTGTGGGTGATGTCCAGTCCTAGGGCTGGCCTGGGTGTGATGGGTGAGCAACAGGGCTGTGGGAGCCCAATTGAGGGACACTCCACCCACACTGGAGGTGATAAAAAGCTTTCTGGAGGGACAGTTGAGTCAGAGGGAGCAGGGCATGCCAAGCAGAGGGGACAGAGAATGCAGAGGTTGAGTCCATGGCAGCAGTGGGCTCACAGTGGAGTAACAAGTACAGGTACAGCTAAGGATTACTGAGTGTCTTTTTGGGACATGAATCATGTCACTAAATCACCATAACAATTCCATGAGGAAGGTAGAAATGCTGTCCCTCTTTGCCTGAGTGAACTCTCCCCTTGTATGCCCCACAGAGAGGCGGAGGCAGGATTCGAATTCGGTGCTTGTCACCCCTGTGGGGCCTACCTGACAAGAAGGCTGCAATCAGATGCTGCAGAAGAGACATCTCAGCCCTGAAGCTACATGAACCTTTGTTCCTGGTGCGCAGGGAGAAACCTCCTCTTTCTCAGATAAAGGCTGGCTGCCATTCCTGGCCAACAAGCCAAGCCCTAGTCATAAGGGCAGGCAACACTGCCCCCTCAGTTCAGTGAGGTCTTCAGGCCTAGAGATTCGATATGGAAGATTTGCAGACCTCTGGGTTCCTGGGTGGAGCAGTGTGGATGGAGCACAAGTTCCAAAGGCAGAGAGACAGCAGTTCTAGCCCCTGCTCAGCCTCTTCGTAGTTGAGTGACCCCAGGGGTTCCTATGAGCCTCATGACCCCATCTCTGAAATGGAGAAAGAACTGATGTTGCTAAGTGGGTTGTCAGACGAATCACTTGAGAAATGATTTGTACGATTCTTGCCTGGTGCCTGGAGCACATGAAGAGTCAAGTGGAAAGGCAATCATGTTGGTGACCATTTATCCACATATGTGTTTTTCCTCTTGTTGATTTTGGTATCATCCTTAAGAAACAGATGCCAAAATAAGGTCAGGAAGACTTGTTCTTATGCTTTCTTCTCAGAATTTTAGTTTTATCTCTTAAATTTAGGTCTTTGATCACTGTGGGTTCATTTTCTATATTATGTTAGGTGAATGTCCACCTTCATTCAGTCATTCATAATTTTATGTGTCTGTATGTGTAAGAAGGGACATCTTCTAGTCAGCGTATTACTTTAAGTTGTTACTTGCATAGCATTTTCAATAGATCCCAAGGAAACTAGAGCATAAAAGCGAATAGGTAGTCCTTAAAGCAACTGGTGAAGACTGTGAACTAAGTCCTGAAGGAGATTAATTTGGATCTTCTGTTGAAGTGGAGCAGTGTCCTTGTCAAGAGCAGCCAAACACCGCCCTCTCGTGGTCACAAGAGACATTGCAGGAATACTGCTGGGCTGTCTGATCTATCTGCAAAGGAAGCCACATGCAAAATTAAGACATCCTCACAGGATTCCAGGTAGATCAGAAACACTTCTGTAAAATTCAGTGTTTTGCGGGGGGGGGGGGGTGGGGGGGGTGGTGCCTTGCAGGAAATCTATGAAAAAATAAGCCTCTTCCCAAGTGCATTATTTCGAGAAGTATTCATTGAAGAGTTGAGTCAGGCACTGGGTTCCAGGACAGAAAAAAGAGACAGGGTGGCTATCTCCCAAGACGCACAGAGTGTAGGGTGCGAAAGTGTTGGGAAGAACTGGTCTATGTCACAGCTCTATATGTCTGGTTTAAAGAAAACAGTATATCAAAACAAACCATATTTATGGACTCATTTGATTATATTAACAACAAAACATTTTAGAAAATTTGAAAACTATCACTCCATATGTCTGTGTACTCTCATCCAAGTTAGATGACATCATCCTATATTCCCAGTTACCTTTTCACTTATTAGGAGTGCATGATATGCCATATAGAAACCTAAATAACCCCACAAAAATGCTCTTAGAACTAGTAAATGAATTCAGCAAAGTTTAAGAACAGATACTCAATACATAAAAATGTGTTGAATTTGTATACATGAATAACAAACTAGCAGAGAGAGAAATCAAGAAAATAATGTACAGTCTCTCAGAATAAAATACTTAGGAATAAATTTAAACAAGAAGATGAAAGACCTGTATACCGAAAACCAGAACTCATTGGTGAACGAATTACAAGAAGCAGAAATAAGTGGAAAGACGTTCCATGATAATGGATCCCAAGAGTTAATATTGTCAAAATGCCCACAGTGCTTAAAGCAGTCTGCACATTCAGTGCAATCTCTATCAAAATTTAAGAACATGTCCAAAAATAGAATGTGAAAAGAATATTCCTTAAATGTGAATAGAACCACAAATGGCCCCGAATAGCCAAAGCCATCTTGAGAAGGAAGAACAAAGCTGGAGGCATCATGTTTTCTGCTTTCAAACTCTATCACAAAGCTATAGTAATCAAAACAGTATGGCATTGGTATAAAAGTAGACACCTAGTTCAATGGAACAGAAACAGAAAGCCCAAAAAGAAACCCACACATATGTAGCCAGTTAATTTACAACAAAAGAGCCAAGGATGTAACATGGGCAAAAAGCAGTCTCCTCAATAGGTGGTGTTGGAAACAGTGGGCAGCCACAAGCAAAGGAATGCAACCGGACACCTATCTAACACCATACACAAAAACTAAGTCAAGATGTATTCCAGACTTAAACATAAGAGCTAAAACCATAAAACTCCTGGGTGAAACTGGGGGCAGAACGTTTTTGAACTCCGTCTTGACGCTGAGTTTTTGGATTTGACACCAGAAGTAAAAGCTACAAAGTAAAAACAAACAAGTGGGACTACATCAAACCAAAAAGCTTCTGCACAACAAAGGAAATCATCAACAGAATGAAAAGGCAACATACTGAATGGGAGAAAACATCTGCAAGCTAGATATCTGGTGAGGGGTTAATATCCAAAATATATAAAGAACTCATACAACTCAATAACACAAAAGCAAATAGCAATTACAAAATGGGCAGAGTTCTGAATAGATATTTTTCCAAAGGAGATATACAGATGGCCAAGAAATACAGGAAGAGATGTTCAAGATCACTCATCGTTAGAGAAATGCAAATCAAAACCCAAAGAGATATCACCTATCACCTGTCAGAATGGCTGTAATAAAAAAGACAAGAAATAACAAGGGTTGGCAAAAATGGGGAGGAAAGGGCAACAATGTGCTCTGTTGGTGTGATTGTAAATTGGTGCAGTGACTATGGAAAACAATATAAAGGTTTCTCAAAAAATTCAAATAGAGCAACCATTATCACCCAGCATTCCCCTCCTAGGTATTAATCAAAGAAAATGAAATTAATAAACTCATAAAGATACCTGCACACCTGTATTATTGCTGCATTATTTATAATAGCCAGGAGGGCATTATGCTAAGGGCAATAAATCAGAAAGAGAAAGATATATACCAAATTATCTCACGTATATGTGGAATCTGAAACAAAAAACAAGAAAACAAAATACCACCCCCTCAACATAATAACCCAAACTCATAAATACAGAGAAGATATAGACGATTGCCAAGGTGAGGGGCAAGAAGTAGGCAAAGTAGGTAAAAGGGGTCAAAAGATATAAACTAACAATAATACTATTTTTTATTGTTTTAAATTTACATCCAATTTAGTTAGCATATAGTGCAACAGTGATTTCAGAAGTAGATTCCTTAATGCCCCTTACCCATTTAGCCCATCCTCCCTCCCACAGCCCCTCCTGCAACCCTCTGTTTGATCTCTATATTTGTCTCTTATGTTTTGTCCCTCTCCCTGTTTTTCTATTATTTTTGGCTTTTCTTCCCTTATGTTCATCTTTTTTTTTCTCTTAAAGTCCTCATATGAGTGAAGTCATATGATTTTTGTCTTTCTCTGACTAATTTCACTTAGCATAATACCCTCCAGTTCCATCCACGGAGTTGCAAGTGGCAAGATTTCATTCTTTTTTCACTGCCAAGTAATACTCCATTGTATATATATATAGCACTTCTCTACCCATTCTTCCATTGATGGAAATTTGGGCTCTTCCATATTTTGGCTATTGTTCATAGTGCTGCTATAAACATTGGGGTGCATGTGCCCCTTCAGAACAGCACACCTGTATCCCTTGGATAAATGCCTAGTAGTGCAATTGCTGGGTCGTCGGGTAGTTCTATTTTTAGTTTAGTTTTGGTTTTATTTTTTTTTATTTTTTTATTTAAAAAAAATTTTTTTTTCTTTCTCAACGTTTTTTATTTATTTTTGGGACAGAGAGAGACAGAGCATGAACGGGGGAGGGGCAGAGAGAGAGGGAGACACAGAATCGGAAACAGGCTCCAGGCTCTGAGCCATCAGCCCAGAGCCTGACGCGGGGCTCGAACTCACGGACTGCGAGATCGTGACCTGGCTGAAGTCGGACGCTTAACCGACTGCGCCACCCAGGCGCCCCATAGTTTAGTTTTGGTTTAAAAAAATTTTTTAATGTTTATTTATTTCTGAGACAAAGCATGAGCGGGGGAGGGGCAGAGAGAGAGGGAGAGACAGAATCAGAAGCAGGTTGCAGGCTCTGAGCTGTCTGCACAGAGCCCGACGCAGGGCTCAAACTCACGAACTGCGAGATCATGACCTGAGCCGAAGTCGGTCGCTCAATCGACTGAGCCACCCAGGCGCCCCTATTTTTAGTTTTTTGAGGAACCTCCAAGCTGGTGAGTAGCTGCACCAGCTTGCATTGCTACCAACAACGCAAAAGAGATCCTCTTTCTCTGCATCCTCGCCAACATCTGTTGTTGCCTGAGTTGTTAATGTGAGCCATTCTGACAGGTGTCAGGTGGTATCTCATGGTGGTTTTGATTTGTATTTCCCTGATGATGAGTGACGTTGAGCATTTTTTCATGCATCGGTTGGCCATCTGGATGTCTTCTTTGGAGAAGTGTCTATTCGTGTCTTTTGCCCATTTCTTCACTGGATTATTTGTTTTTTGGGTGTTGAGTTTGATAAGTTCTTTGTAGATTTTAAATACTAACCCTTTATCTGATATGTCATTTGCAAATATCTTTTCCCATTCTGTCGGTTGCCTTTTAGTTTTGCTGGTTGTTTCCTTTGCTGTGCAGAAGCTTTTATTTTGAAGAGGTCCCAGTAGTTCATGTTTGCTTTTGTTTCCCTTGCCTTTGGAGATGTGTTGGGTAAGAAGTTGCTGCGGCCAAGATCAAAGAGGTTTCTGCCTGCTTTCTCCTCGAGGATTTTGATGGCTTCCTGTCTTACATTGAGGTCTTTCATCCATTTTGAGTTTATTTTTGTGTATGGTGTAAGAAAGTGGTCCAGGTTCATTCTTCTGCATGTCGCTGTCCAGTTTCCCCAGCACCACTTGGTGAAGAGACTGTCTTTATTCCATGGGATATTCTTTCCTGCTTTGTCAAAGATTAGGTGGCCATACGTTTGTGGGTGCATTTCTGGGTTCTCTATTCTGTTCCATTGATATGGGTGTCTGTTCTTGTGCCAGTACCATACTGTCTTAATGATTACAGCTTTGTAGTATAGCTTGAAGTCTGGGATTGTGATGCCTCCTGCTTTGGTTTTCTTTTTCAAGATTGCTTCGGCTATTCGGGGTCTTTTCTGGTTCCATACAAATCTTAGGATTATTTGTTCTAGCTCTGTGAAGAACGCTGGTGTTACTTTGATAGGGATTGCATTGAATATGTAGATTGCTTTGGGTGGTATCGACCTTTTAACAATATTTGTTCTTCCTATCCAGGAGCATGGAATTTTTTTCCATTTTTATTTTTGTGTCTTCTTCAATTTCTGTCATAAGCTTTCTATAGTTTGGGGCATAAATGTTTACAATTGTTAGGTCTTCTTGGTGGATAGACCCCTTGATTATGATATAATGCCCTTCTTCATCTCTTGATACAGACTTTATTTTAAAGTCTAGATTGTCTGATTAAGTATGGCTACTCTGGCTTTCTTTGGTTGACCATTAGCATGATAGATGGTTCTCCATCCCCTTATTTTCAATCTGAAGGTGTCTTTATGTCTAAAGTGGGTCTCTTGTAAACAGCATATCAATGGATCTTGTTTTCTTAACCATTCTGTTACACCATATCTTTTGTTTGGAGCATTGAGTCCATTGACGTTTAGAGTGAATACTGAAATTTATTGCCATTATGATGCTTGTAGAGTTGGAGTTTCTGGTGGTGTTCTCTTGTCCTTTCTAATCTTTGTTGCTTTTGGTATTTATACACACGCACACACACACGCACACCCACACCCACACACACCCACACACACACACACACACACATATATACATATACATATACATATACATATACATATACATATATATATGTATATATATATATATATGTATATATATAATTTTTTTTCATCTTTTCTCCCCTCAAAATTTCTTGCAGGGCTGGTTGAGTGGTCACAAACTCCTCTAATTTTTGTTTGTCTGAGAAACTTTTTATCTCTCCTTGTATTTTGAATGACAGCCTTGCTGGATAAAGAATTTTTGGCTGCATATTTTTCTGATTCCGCACACTGAATATATCCTGCCACTCCTTTCTGGCCTGCCAAGTTTCTGTGGATAGGACTGCTGCAAACCTGATCTGTCTTCCCTTGTAGGTTAGGAACTTTTTTCCCCTTTCTGCTTTCATGATTCTCTCCTTGCCTGAGTGAGAGGGACTCAGGATCGCCAAAGAAACTTGACCCCCTTCTTGATTCCAGAGAGATGCCTGATATTCCACTGCCTCTAGGGCACAGGTTGCTAAGTGGATACAGCTCCAGAGCAATGGGCTTAGTCAGGCCCTGGGTGGTAGGTAGTTGAGACACTCTAATGTCTATGACACCCTTGTTTCCTAAGACTGTGCCTTCTCCCTACCCTGCCAAGCTCTCCTGTCTCCCTGAAGGAGAGTCCAAAGACCTTTTCCCTGAGGAGTGCTGGTTGTTAGGGGAGATACTCCATGGCAACAGGTCTTAGAGAGGCTTGAGGCCAGAGCTCTCACAACTCTTAGGAGCCCAGACAGAGGCAGTGCCCTCCTTCCTGGTCCCCATGTTAAATATTGATGCTGCCCTATTCCCCTGGGCTGGAGCCTAGTGTCTTCCACCCCTACTTGGCAAGGGTTATCAAGGGTGGAAACTGCCTGGAGTTGAGGCTGTTGTCACACTGTACTTAGAGGCCTCCCGACCCCCACCTGAAGTCAGGGTTTTAGGCTCACATGCAGGCTGGAGGAGTCTCACAGCCGTAGCCATCAAACAGACACTCTGCAGAGTCACACTGTGGGTGGCACTGCCCATTCCGGAAGAGAAGCCAACACCGGGAGTGGGAAGGGCAGTCCTTCCAGGGGTCCGGGACCCCCAGGGAGCAGTCTCCCCCATCCCAATTTCCTCCAGGGCCGCTGCAGCCAGCATCACAGGCCCCATCTCCACCTCTGCCCTCACATCCCTTTGCTCCAGGCCTCTGACACCGGGGCCCTGGAGAGCTGGGAGGGCAGGAGCATCGGAAGGCTGGGGACCCCAGCCCAGGGATCTCTGAGCAACTGCCATTGTGTAGGCATGGAGAAAGAGGGCCACAGCCATGAGGAGCAGGTGGGGTCAGGCAGTCAGGGCCCCCGTAGCCACTGAGGCAGGCACAGCGGGGTGGGAAGCCAGGCTTGGGGGAGGGCAGACACAGGCCACCGTGGTGGCAGTGGTGGTGGCCACAGGAGAGGGCTCTGTGGTTGCAGGTGGGGCCCTCAAAACCCTGTGGAGAGGAGAGATGTTGGGGAAGTCCCTTGTATTATTCTTCCCACTCCCCCCCAAGCAAACTCTCGGGTTAAGATAACACAGATGGCCCTAGAATCTCATATCTCGAAGGGGCCTCAGAGAACATCAGGTTTATATCAAGTCATTTTATAGATGTTGAAACCATGGTCCATGGTTTTTTCACATAATGACATATTACACAGTGAAAACGGACGAACCACCGCTGTGTGCAACAACCTGGAAGACTAAACACTTAATAGAGTGGTATTAAATGAATATTATCTTAGTCCTTGGACATTGGGTGATAAACTCTCTTTCTCTGGAAGCGGAAGAGGATAGAGGAAGACATAAGTACATGTGAGTCATCGTTACTGTTGTAATTCTTAGGTTAGGTTCCTGGGTATTATGTTGTAAGAATAATAAAAAGAAGGCCGTGCACAAACCAATGATGATAGTGTATCATGAACAAAGGCTTATGATTAACCTGATTTCATGCATCTGAGGTCCACGCGTGCACGTGCGCGCGCACACACACACACACACACACACACGTAAAAGAACTTACCCAAGGTCGCCCAGCTTGACTCTGGGGCCTTACCTTAGGCAGTGCCAATGATTTCTGAAAATCCATTCATGCTAACACCTGATCCTGCCTGCCCCCCTGAACTGCTTCTGAGAGCCACTCATCGCCATTAACATGGGCTGGTTCTCATCAATAATTCCCACTCCAGTGCTCCCTAGACTCCCCTCTAGGATCCCACTCAGGCATTCTCACCTGGCACCAGTGTTGGGGGAAACAGAGAAGACTGCTTTGTGGTTACTTACCTGGAGGCAGTGGCAGGTGAAACCCAGGGGTGGTCCTGCTGTTGTCTCACAAGACCCTCCGTTGGAGCAGGGCTGGCTCTGGCAAGGGTCTGTCTCCACTTCACACCACTGGCCTGTGGAGGGTGGGGTTAGATGTCATACGCTACTTCAATTATTGCCCCCTTCTTAGCTCATTACTGGGAATTGACCCAGTACTACCTGCACAGGAAAGGATCTTGGGGCATATTCCCTGGGGTGGGGAGGCAGGGGGATGGACATGATGACTAGGCTGCCTTGTGGGTGGGGGTTGTCAACTCAGCTGTGCCACAGAGATGCCTACACACACCCTCCCAGGCCTCACCCGTGTATCCAGGCAGACATTGGCCGTAGAAAGCATTGGCCAGAGAGTGGCAGGCTGCAGTGCCTGGGGGGTGGCAGGGCTGGTCCAGACACTCATCTACATCCCCTTCACAGTGCAGCCCCACAAAACCTGGAGGGCAGGTGCAGTAGAAGACTCCAGGTTCGGGGGTGCAAGTCCCATGGTTGTGACAGGTCTGGGATTGACAAGCGTTGGATTCCTTTGAGCAGTTCTGTCCATTGTAGCCTGGGGCACACTGCGGGCAAAGAGGGTCAGACAGGGAACCAATAATCCAGCCCATCTCAACAGTACAGGGGAGCCAGCTCAAGACAGTCTGCCCAATCCCTTCCCTACCTTCCAGTTCAGAGTATCACTCAACTGATCATCCCTCACAGCCCTACGTAGCTTCGCCCTTGTATCTCAACTCCATGCTATACCCTTGTTCAATAGTGGGCAATTTAACTGCTCCAGCAGTCCCAAACCATCTTATGATGCAATGCTATTAAACATAGTTCTGTTTTGGGTAAGACCTCCCTCCCTCAATCACACGCCTGACAGCCAGGCTCTGTCATGCTTTCTTAATTAATTTGTAAGTGTTTATTGAATGCCTGCTTCGTGCCAGGCACTGTTGTAGGCACTAGGAACATGAAGAAAATTAGAACTCATCCCTGCTTCCATGACATTCTCAGTAAACCAGAGAGACAGCTAGCATTTATTGCATGATTTCTATACATAAGCTCATAAAACCCTCCCAACAAACTTGTATGTGAATTATCTCATTTGATTCTCACTTTACAGAAAAGGCAAATGATTCCTGGAAAGACTGCATGACTCGGCTAGCAGGTGGCAGAGCTGGGATTCAGTGCAAGTCTGTGACTTCATAACCAGTACCCTTAGCCATTTTCCAATTGTTTACCTTTCTGCTAGTGGGAGAAGGGTCATCGATGAGGTCTGTACCATGTGCTGAGTTCTTGCAAGAGGAAGGAGAGCATGTAAGAATGCAGTACCAGGCTTCAGAAAGGTGGAGCAAAAGGGAATTACAGAGAGTGTGAGGAGTGGCTGGAGGGCTGGGAGAAGCGGGTGAGGGGGTATCTTGGAGATATCGGAGGGAAGGAGTCTCAGGAAAGGGGAGGTAAAGCTGAGTGTTGGGTGAAGGGGTGTTTGCTACTGATTAGTACACTGCTTTTGTGTATGTTTGAAAATGGTCATAATAAAAAGTTAAAGAGTAAAATTAAAAAGTTAAAGAGGATGGTTGGGGGATTTGCATCACACCTTTTATCGAAAGTCAGCCTTCTGAGTATAGGCATCAGGCTGCTTGGACTTGAATCCCAGCTTTGCCTCTTCTGCTCAGTGATCTGAACCACGAGGGAGAGGCCCACACCCAGTCTGGAGAGAAGTTAGGGACATTTCCCTGAGGAAGGCACCTCTTGAGCACCATCCAGTGGAAGTGGGTGGGGAAGGACAGTGGAGAGCCAGTATAAGGGGTGTGTAGGGAAGCCAACAGCAGCTGGAGCAGAGAGTAGGAGGGCGGGGATGTGGGGACATGAGACCTAAGAAGCAGGCAAGGCTGGGTCACGCTGGCCTTAGATTTCACTATCAAAGAGCCACAGTGGGGTGCCTGGGTGGCTCAGTCATTTGGGCGTCTGACTTAGGGTCAGGTCATGACCTGACGCTTGTCTCCCCTACTGCTCTCCTCTAGACCGGCTTACCTGGCAGAGATACCCAGTGGGCTGGGCCATGCATGTGGCCCCATGTTGGCAGGGCCTGGACTCACATGGGTTCACCCTGTCCTGACATACGCTGCCTTGGAATCCAGGGGGGCAGTGGCAGAAATAGGAGGAGCCACTGTCGATGCAGAGACCTCCATTCTGGCACAGGGAAGAAACTTCTGTGCCTGAGAAGAAAGGCAAACAGGGATAGACAAAGCTAAGTTAGGTTCTCAGGGGTCCCAGACACAGAGCAGAGAGGCTCATGGAGATCACTGACATTCCTGGGGTGGGTGGAGGCCACTTGGAGCCTGAGGAGTCAATAAATTCTGGTGCTGAAGAGATTAAGACATCAAGATCCCCCTCCTGCCTGTTCTGCCAGAATGGAGAGAGATACCGCTTGTTAAACTTATTAGAGCATTATAAGCAACTGTATTCTTGGCTTAAAACAAGTCTCAAGGAAGAAAGAACTCAGCGGAAACTTTAGGTGCCTAAGTCTGTCCCCTGAATTGGCATCCTGTGATGTTCTCTCACTGTGATTCCCATCCCCTAACCCCACAGTAGTCTCTTTCCTGAGTTCTGCTCATATTAAACCTCATTGGAATGAGGCGGGGGGTATTCTTTCACAAGGGGGTTGGCATAACGTGAAAATGATTGGGAGCAGCAGCTGAGTGAAGTTGGGTTAAGTGTGATCCATGCTAGCTGAGTTATGATAGTGACAGAGTTGAGTTGCTTCACATGGAGTTATGTCTCAGGGGTTGTGATAAACTGGAGTCTTGTTGTCTGGGTTGGTTGGTGTTGTTTGAGTTGCTTTGAGCATGGTGATAGGAGGGCTGAGCTATAGAATCAGCAGTAGTGGTTGGTCTGTGTTACTTTGACTCTTAGTTGGTTGTTTTGGTCAAAGGTTGTATGTGGATGCCCTTAGGGATCGGGTGGAGAGGGACACCCGTTCTCTCTTCATCTGTTCCCCAGTTGGTCCTTGGGTTAGTACCTTGGCTCAAAGCGGCCTTCTGGCAGGAGGACAGCGGAAGGTTGCAGAGAGGCCCGGTCCATCCCTGGAGGCACAGGCACTGGAAGGAGGGCCCAGTCTGGAGGCAGTGGGAATTGTGTGGACAGGGCTTCTGGGCACAGATGTCCACCAGAGTCTGAGGTTTAGGAGAGAGCATGGGGCAAGACTGAGTGTCATGTGTTCAGGCCCAGAGATGGTCTTCTGCCAGCTGCTCAAAATCCTTACCTGTCAAGCTCTCTCCTGAATGGTCTGGGGCCAGGTGATAGCCTCCCTCCCCCACCCCCACATCCCAGAACAGTTCCTGGGATCAGAAATCCTTTCCTCACTTCTACTCCATGCAAACCTCAAGCTAGAGCTCAACTCCCAGATGCCACACCCCCTTTCATGTGGTTACCTTCCCAAGCTCCCTGCTCTTCTAGTCCCTGAGACCCTCCCACTAGAGCCCTTCAGCCACCGCCCTCCTCAGCACACTTGGCTCAGCACCCCTCACCTGGCAGCTGTCTCCTGTGTAGCCAGGGGGGCAGAGGCAGTGGGGACCCTGAGGGCCATCTTGGCAGGTTGCCCTGTTCCTACAGGGGCTGGACAGGACAGAGACAAGGCATGGTGGGAGGCAGTCCCGGCAACCAAAGGGGAGGGGGTGTGTGACGCGGTGATGAGATAGGAAACCAGAAGGGGAGTCATGGTGAAAGGATGTGGGATGTGGAATTCAAGGCAGCCTGGAGCCCCAGAGGAGATGGACAGGAAGGGTGGGAAGGCTGAGGGGCCCCTTCCCTTCCTCTAGGGGTCTTTGCTCACTTGTCTGCACAGCTAGGATGGGTCCTTCCCTCACAGTGTGGGCCTTGGAAGCCCGCAGCACAGAGGCAGGAGGAGGTGCCAGGCCTGTTCACACAGGTACCCCCATTGAGGCACGGGGCTGGAGAGAGGAGGCTGTGAAGGGTTGGGTTCCTTACCCATATGTGGGCTGTGACCTTAGTCACACCCCGCACAGGACATACACGCACTCCCTGCTGCCCCCATCAAAACTGCAGCTCGTGGTGGCCAGTGGATTTTTATCAGACGGCACCAACACACCCTGACCAGTTCCTCCATCCACCTGTGGCCCAGCCCCAGAACATGGTAGGTACTCACCAGAGGCACAGTGGTCAGTGCTTGTCTGGCAGCGGGGCCCAGTGTGGCTCCGAGGGCAGGTGCAGGAATAGCCCCCAGGGCTGGGGCTACAGGAGCCACCGTTGAGACAGGGCCCTGAGTGACAAGCCGTTAGCTCCTCGCTGCAGGTGGGGCCTGAGGGAAATGAGTGGGGTCTGAGAAAGGGCATCCTCTTCTCTCTGTCTTCCTCCACTTATCTCCCCTTCCTTTTCCTCATCCCCATCCCTTTTGTCTTCCATCCAACCTCTTTTCTTTTCTTATCACCTCCTGCATATCGCCTGTGGTCCCTGCAGCACATGCCCAGTTCTCCTTGGTGGTGACCAAGACCCAGAGGCCTTGGACACATGCCTCTACTGGTCTTGCTCTTGATTAGAGGTGGCCAGCCCAGAATGTCTGTGGTTTGGGAAGGGCCTCACCTGTGTAGCCTGTGGGGCAGGTACAGTTGTAGCCCGAGGGCTGGGGGTGGCAGGTCCCCCCATGCGCACAGGGCGTGGAGATGCAGCCCCCTAGCTCTGCTTCACATTCTGGTCCTGTCCATCCCACATCACACACACATGAGGATCTGGTCATAACGAGAAAAAGAAGGGTGTTTTTCTTCTTCTGGTGATTTTTTCTTCTCCCCTCCCCACCCCTCATCATTGGTTAGACCCCTATGACTTTCTTTTTTTTTTCTTTTTCATGTTCATTTTGAGAGAGAGAGGAGAGAGAGAGAGAGAGAGAGAGAGAGACAGGGTGTGAGTGGGGAGGGGCAGAGAGA
Organism: Puma concolor; assembly: GCF_028749965.1. Lineage (NCBI taxonomy): Eukaryota > Metazoa > Chordata > Mammalia > Carnivora > Felidae > Puma > Puma concolor. The sequence goes on from NC_141671.1 coordinate 31,699,258, forward strand.
GAGGAAGACACAGAATTTGAGGCAGGCTCCAGGGTCTGAGCTGTCAGCCGCGAGATCACAACTTGAGCCGAAGTCAGATGCTTAACTGACTGAGCCATCCAGGCACCTCTTCTGTTTTTAAGTAGGCTTCACGCCCATTCTGGAATCCAATCCATCCTGGAGCCCAACGTGGGACCTGAACTCACCACCCTGAGATCACATCCTGAGCTGAGGTCAAGAGTTGGACATTGAACCAACTGAGCCACCCAGTCCCCTGATCTGTTCTTTTTTTTTGGCCCTGAGACTCGGGTCCCCTTCTTCAGTGGCTCTGTTCTCAGCATTGTCCCCCTTCCATACATGCCTCCTGCTTGTTTTCTCCGACTATATGTATGAATATGTATATACATTTCTTCTATAATTTGTTTGTTATCTGTCTTTCCTCATTAGAATGAGAGCTCCATGAGAACAGACACTTTGTCTCTTTTGTTTTGTGCCATTCCTCCAGTGCCTGGTAAAGTATCCACACATAGTAGATGTTCAATATTTGTCTAATGTATGATTTTTTTTCAAATTTTTCAATTTTTTATTTTTGAGAGAGAGAGAGAGATACAGAGTGAGAGTGGGAGAAGGGCAGAGAGAGAGAGGGAGACACAGAATCTGAAGCAGGCTCCAGGCTCCGAGCTGTCAGCACAGCTTGGACGCGGGGCCTGAACTCATGAACTGTGAGATCATGACCTGAGCCGAAGTCGGACGCTCAACTGACTGAACCACCCAGGTACCCCTCTAATGTATGATTAATTGGCCCTGGGATTTCATGTTTTTCTTCCTGTTCTGACCCTCTAGCCCTCCGTTTCTCCTGTTATTTATGAACTCTCCCCTCACGGGATAGCACTCACTAGTGGATCCCTCACCTTGGCTTTGACCTCAGAACTTGGCCATTTCCTTCTTCTTCCCTATTGGTCATTTCTTGCAGACTCACCCCTCCCTGGTTGTCTCCCCCTGGCCTAGCTGAGGAGGACCCAGAGGACAGTGGAAGGTTACCTCTGGCAGTGTCCGTGGTGGCAGGTGCAGTTGTCCTCAACGGGGGCACAGCCAGGGCTTCCGTCAGGGCAGAGGCAGTGGGCCTTGTCTTTCTAATCTTGGCATTTTTGCTTGGGCTGGCACAGGTTGGGGGCACACAGGGGAACCTCACAGAGATGACCTGGGGTGGGGAGAGGAGTCACAGGGAAAATAGAGTCCCTCTATGTCCTTGATGGGGCCAAAGCCACTTTTTACATATGACTTGCTCACTCCCCACGAACCTGTCCTTCAGTGGCTCCCTGTTGCCTCAGGATACTGTCTAACTTCCTCAGAATGGCACACAGGGTCCTGCATGGCATCATTTCGCAATGCAGTTACCTGCAGCTAAAACATGTAATCATTCTGTCTTGACAAACTCCTACTCATTCTTCCAGACTAGCTCAGCCATTACCTCCTCATGAAGCCTTCTCATCTCTAGTCTGGTTGGCTGGTCCTTTGTGCTCTTATAGAATCCTGTGCAGTCTCTCTCAGAGCACCTGTGGCCATAACCAACAGGAGACTTCTTGGTCTCTCTGCACTAGATTTAAAGCCACTTGAGGACAGCAGGTCTCTTACCAACTTGTGTCTGTGTCTGGCTGTGCATAGTAGGCACTTAATACATTCTAAATAAGCAAATGAATGGCTTCCTCTTCAATCCCATCCTGTTTCTGAGCCCTAATCACACCATTCATGTTGGGCCCAGTGTGGGCCCTGTAAATAACACCTGCTGTCAGCCTGAGGTTGTACAAGTTTTGCATTGAATAATTTGAAGGGGTCCCATTCTCATACTCTTTTTACAGTCCAACCCTTGAATATCCAGCAGTGACCTCTGCTCTACCCCTAATGGACTCAACTATCCTGCCAGTCCTTTCTAACACCTCCCCTGCTTACCTGTGAAGCCAGAGGGGCAGAGGCAAAAGAAGGCTCCTGGGAGATCCAGGCAGTTTGCTCCAGTGGGGCATGGGCCACTCAGACACTCATCCACCTCGGCCTGACAGCGAGGGCCTTCAAAGCCTATGGCACAGCAGGAGGGTCAGGGACCTGCAGGGGAGTCTGCCCTTGGCCCCCACTCTTCCCTGCAGTGTCTGAGCACTGGTCTACCTGGAAGACACTCGCAATGGAATGATCCAGGCTGGTCCTGGCACTGCCCACCGTTGGCACAGGGAGAGCTTCCACACTCATCGATGTCCTCCTCACACCGGGAGCCAGTGAATCCTGGGGGGCAGGGAGTAAGTGGGGAGAGATGGTAAAGGTTATCTTTCCTTTCCTTTCATTTCCTTTCGTTTCCTCTCCTCTCCTCTCCTCTCCTCTCCTCTCCTCTCCTCTCCTCTCCTCTCCTTTTTCTTTCTTTTGTGACTTTGGATTCATCAGGGAGTTTGTTACAAATATTTGTGACTGAGATGTACAGGTATGATTTCATGGATTCAAACAAGAAATTTAGAGTTAATGCCGATATTTAACCTTGTATTTACACAGACAGAAATAACATTGCTATGAATTGCAGTGAAGAGAATCTTGTTTCAAATGGCTTGGTTTGGAGGTTCATCTGCATGTATCATTATATAATGAAGGTACCAATCTGGGGGCTGCTCAAAGAGTGATTTGAATTTCAGAACATAACAGCATATCTTAGTAACTTCGTTCTTTATATAAAGAAGGTATAACTGGCTGTGTGTGTGAATGGTGAACATACTATGTATCAAAAGCATAAATGCAAGTCGTGGCCCCTCCCCTCACCAGGAAAAGTGAACCTGGGGGGCTTCCCAGAGAAGACACCTGGGGCAGGTGGAGGTGACAGAAGGATGACGTTCAGCACCTGCCAGTTGTGTGACTTTGGGCAAGTTACTCAGGCTCTCTAGGCTGCAGTGTCCTCTTCTGTAAAAGGGGAATAATAGAACCTACCTTATGGTGTCATCGAAAGGATTAAATGAGGTAATGCCTGAAAAGTACACAGCCAAGTGCCTGGCCTGGAGCAAATATTCAAGAAACATCTGTTATCATCACAGCAGGGAACAGAGGGATCGATAATGGTGGAGAAGGAAGGCCGGGGGCAGTTTTCCCTGCATCCAGGGTGAGCAGTGCCAAGACCAGCCTGGGATCCCCACGAGCGGACTCTGGAGGAGAGCCAGAAAGGACGATTTGGGTAATTTGGCAGGACAGAGATAAAGGTGGATGAGTACGCGAGGAAGATTTGGGATGTAACAGAAGAGAGTTGGGGGGGGCAGAGGAGTTGGGAGAAATGGGAGCCTCGTTGGCCAAGCCAGGGTGAACTTCAAAAGGTTGGGATTGCCGGGCCTGCACTGTGGTTCAGGGGCCTGGGCTGAAGGACTGGAGTGGAATCTGTACTCACCAGGCAGGCAGACACACAGGAAGCCGTTGAGGAGGTCCTGGCAGTCAGCCTGGTTCAGGCAAGGAGCAGAGGCACACTCGTCTGTCTCCACCTCACAGAGCTGCCCTTCTAAGCCTGGGACATGGAGATGTGGTGCAGCTGAGCCCTGCCCAGGCTGCTCACCCCTTCTGCCCAGGAGGACCAGGGTTCTAGAACCCTCCCAGGGTGCTGTGTGCCTGAAGGTTGGGGCGACGAGCCCGCGGTCCTGCTGCTCTGCTGTGTGTGGCTCTGCCCCCTTTAAATGTGAAAGCTCAGGGAGCAAGGCACCTGCTGGGACCCGAGGGGGCAGCAAGGAAGTACCTTTGGGGGCCATTCTCTGTGCCCAGATGGCAGGCTCACTGGGCTGGGCTAATGAGCCTGGAGGTCCTCAAGGTCAAATGAAACAAATGGCCATGTGCTTGGAGGTGAGTCATGCCTCTTGTTCTACCCCAGCAGGCTTCTGTGCCAGGGAGACCAGGAGTCCCCAAGGGGGGGTATTTGAAGGGCATTTGGGTAGCTTGTTGGTCACATATTTGTCCTGTATCTTTGGGCTTGTCCTGTTATCCGCAGTGTCACCCTGAACTGAAGCTGGATCAGCCTCTAGACCTCGGCTGCCTCCCACTTCTTGCCTGGGAATTCTGCTTCTGAAGTTCCTTGGTATCTATGACCTTGTCCCTTGGAGGACTGCATGGTTTTCTCAGCTTTTCTCCTTGCATGCTGCTCAGTTTAGGAAGGCTGTTTGGTGTAGTGGTTAAATCTACTGAAGCCCTGGGTTTGAATCCCGGCCATGCCACTTACTGGCTGGACAACTCACTTAATCTCTCTGTGTCTGTTTCTTGTAAAATGGACACAGTAACAATACTGACCTTAGAGGGTTATTGCCAAGATGACAAAATGCATGTAAGATGTTCAGGTGGTACTTGGCATAAAGTAAGCTATTATTTTTTTGGTTTCATTCAGCTTCCTGATATCGGGTTTGTCACTATACCCCTGGGGAGACCTGTCTCCCTTAAAAGTGACTTGGAGGTAGGTGCAGCCTCGTGGCACTTTTTTTTTCCTATTGTACCAAATTCAAGCATAGGCCCCTTTGGGATTTTAAGGATTTACTCAATCTCTACAGGGGAGAGTTTCTGTGATTAGGAGGAACATTCTGAGTTGGCATGAGCCGAGGCTGCTGTTGTTCTGCTCTTCCTTGATGGGCCTCTGTGTACAGTGGACCAGGCTGCGCACTTTACAATGACTATGAAGTGAATGCTTTCCTCTCACCCCCAGAGTTGAGCAGTGTACAACCTCAGTACCATCTGTGGCTGCCCTTCTCCTAGAGGCCATGGGTTTCCCAGAGTGTTCATCTTGGATGAGAAAGAGGTATTCTTTGATAGCTGATCCCAACCTGCCTGGGGCTATCTATGTTCTGGAGGGGTCATGCCTAGTGGGTTCAGGATTAGTCCCCTGTGTCCTCTACTCAGGGCCCCATCCATCTAGTACCTGGTGGGCAGAGGCAGTGGAAGGTGGCAAGCAGGTCCAGGCAGGTGCTGCCTAGATGGCAGGGCTGGGACAGGCACTCATTGTGATCAGCCTCGCAGCGGGAGCCCGTGTAGCCAGGGGGACAGAGGCAGTCAAAGGAGCCAGGGGTGTTGAGGCAAGAGCCGCCGTGTTCACAGGGACTGGGGCCTTGCTGGGCTAGGAGGAGAGGAGTCAGAAGTTCACAGGGGCCCAGGGCAGAAGGGCAAGGAGGCCAGACTGCCAGGGAAGGCGTGAGGGCCTGCTTGTGGCAGAATGAACACATCGGAGAAAGGGCTGGTGTCTTTAACACAGACGAGGACTAAGTGGGGCCCGGAGGGCTAAGCACTGGTGAGAAGACCGTGTAGGGAAGAATTGCCGACTCTGGACAAAATTGGGACAAAAGAGATGATTGTATTTTTAATTTGAAAAACAATTTGCAGAGGCTGTTTGGGACTCAGAGAGGATCTGATGTGGGGGTGCCTTACCCATCTGACACTCGTCCAGGTCCTGGTGGCAGGTGGGCCCCGAGTAGCCAGGCTGACACAGGCAGAGTGGAGAGCCTGTCAGGGGATTGGTGCTGCACTGGGCTTCCCCGTGGCATGGCTGGCTCAGGCACATGTCCTCCATGTGGCACAGGAGTCCTGGAGGGCAGGATGGGCATGAGGCTCTTGGGCCGCTTGAGGATCCCAGCTGCCCCCCTTATGCTTCTGTCACTTGCCATCCTCACGGCCACCTCCCCGAGCCCTCTGTCACACCTGTGCGGCCAGGTGGGCAAAGGCAGGAGAAGGAGCCCACACGATCGATGCAGGTGGATCCCGGGGCACAGGTGGCAGCAACACAGTCGTCCAGGTTCTCTTCACAGCCTGTGCCTCCCCAGCCGCTCACACACACACAATGGAAGCTGCCAGCTGAGTTCTGGCAGGTACCCCCATTTTGGCAGCGAGGGGGACCCTGAGCCTCACATTCATCCACATCTTCGGAGCAATCCCAGCCTGTGGGGGATGGGATGGGAAGGGGACAAAGGCTGGAGTTGGGAGCCCTGTGAGGAGGGGAGGCTAGGGGCTGATCATATGGGCCACGGGTGCCATGGACTTGGCTTAAACGACTCACCTGTCCAGGCCTCTGGGCAGAGGCACGTGTAGGTGCTCAGCCCATCCAGGCAAGTGCCCCCGTTCTGACACTGGTGCCCAGCACAGTCATCTGGATTCACCTCACAGCTCGGGCCTCTGAAACCTGACAGGGTCATGGGATTAGCGAAGGGAAGGGGACCTCCCTGCCCCGAGAGAGGGGTGGCAGACGTGAGGACGCACCTTGGGGGCAGAGGCAGAGGTGGAGGGTGGAGTCTCTCCCTGGAACCAGCTGACAGGTGCCCCCATTGGGACAGCCCGTAGGGGGGCAGGGTCCTGGCTGGAGCTCACAGCGTGGACCCTCCTGCCCAGTGGGGCAGTGACACCAGAAAGATCCCAAGGTGTTATGGCAGGAAGTGCCTTTGGGGCAGGGCCCTGGGTCCAGGAAACACTCATTGATATCATGTTCACAGGCATGACCCTCGAAGCCAGGTGGGCAGCGGCACTGGATCTGGGGGTATGTGGCCAGACACACCCCTCCATTGACGCAGGGATTGGCTGAGCAGAAGTCCCGAAGCTGGCACTGCTCACCTGAGGCAGAGGACAGAGGGCGCTGTTCAATCCCCGCCCCCCGCTCCGCTGGGAGAATCCAGCTCTCTCACTGGATTATCTGTGTCTGATTTTCATGTTGCCTTCTCTTTGTTCCCATACGCTTTTTGCCCTGCTCCACCACCCCTTGCCTCAGTTTTGGCATTCTGGAAAATGGGAGCTGTCGTTGTTGGTGGGAGTATTGCAGGCTGGCCCTGCTGAGCAGACCTGAGACACAGTGTCCTTCCAAATTTGGTGGCCTTTCCTTGGTGGGGAGGAGAAAAGCAGCTGGCCTCCAGACTCGGCACCTTGCTGTGCCACCACCGCTGTGTGCCCTCAGGTGTGTCTGGCCTCTCTTGTCTGGATTTCCTAATCTTTAGGTGGGTACAGTGTTGCAGATAATGATAAGGAGACAGACGTCTCATCTGTTCCCCCCAGTGGCAACGGCGGTGGTGGCGGCTGGCACTGGGCTAAGTGACCACCTCCTGAACATCACTCCCTTTCCTCCTCTCGACAGTGTTATGAAGTGTGGACATCAGCTGGCAACTGAGGATGCAGAGAGCTTAACTACCTGATGCAAGGGCGCGCGTCTCATCGGTGGCAGAGCTGGCACTGGACACGTGGGCCGCTGCTCTGAAGCACAAGGCCTGGCAAGTTGCCATTGACAGTCCTCCTTGTTGTCACACCACGAGAGGCTGGTCTCCCACCCCCAAATCCTCAGAATTACCCAGGCACTCAAAATATCTCCATGCCTGGGCCCACCCCAGACCCACTAAAGCAACCTTTCTGGGACGTGGGCACCAGTATGTTGCAGGCTTTCCAGGTGATTGCTGTGCCTTGCCACGTTTGAGAAGCCTTGCTCTTCTAGTCCACCCCTCACAGATCACTTTCCTCCCCGTGTGGTCTTCACTGCCCTGTCCAGTCCCCTCCCTCCTGGTAGATCAGGGGAGCCTTCCTCTCCAGGGGCTCTCACTTCTGTCCCATACCCCTGACTGCTTCCCCAGGCTAGGACGCCCTGCCCACCAGGGGTCCCACACCCTCGCCCCCGGGTTGCACCCCTCTTCCTTGCCTTGATACCCGTTCCTCTCTCTGGGTCAGATCCCTTCCACCCCCATTACACCTCCCACCACCACAGTGTTTCCAGGTGCTGTTATGGGCTCCTACTTGGAAGAATAAAGGCCAGATGCCCATTATGCAGAATCTAGGAGGTTCCCCTCTCCCTGCCTTGTCCTAGGCATTAACCCTCTAGCTACTGGGTCGAGGGGCCAGGCTGGGGCACTAAGGGGGCTATGGCAGTAGCCATTTACTAACGGGTTGGAAAACACTTCAACGTTTTAACCATTGGTACAGCCATGCTGGTGAATGTGTCTTGGGTCAATGGTCAGCAAGAGGGCTTGTTGATTCTCACAGCCTCTGTCCTCAAAGGGGCTGGCTGTTTTGCAGACTCCGGTTCCATCTTTCCTACCCCACTTCCCAGTCCAGTGTTCCTGCCTGTCCCGTCCTCCCCACCACTGCAGTGCTCACCTGTCCATCCAGGCAGACAGGAACATCGTGGGCGGCCTGAGGCCTGGATATGGTAGCGGCCCATTTTGGAAAAGAAGGAAGAACAGGGGTCCTTGAGTTGGGCCTGGCACCTCTGGCCAGTGAAGCCAGAGGGGCAGGTGCAGGAGAAGCTGGGGGCCAAGGGAGAGGGAAGGCTGGGGGAGCCTGGGAGGGCGGGAAGCAGAGCTTGGCAGCTGCCCCCATTCTGGCAGAGCTGGGCATCCTGGCAGGGGTCAGGAAACTGGCATGTCTCACCCAGGAAGCCAGGGGCACACCTGAGCAGGGGAGGGGAGTGGAAAACTTAAATCACTGGGTCCTCTTTGCCTTCTCTCCCACCTCCCTTCCTTTGCCTTCATTTGTTTCCCTTTAGTGCCTTTACCTCCTCCCTTTCTCCTTCCTTCCCAGTCCCTCCTCCTCCCCAGCTCTCCCTCCCCATTTCTGGTCTCCCACTCCCAGGAGACACACTCCCTGGCAGCTCCCTTGTCCCTGAGATAGGCTCAGGCAGGTGCCTCTGTTGGCACAGGGTTCTGGGAGGTCCCCACACCGAAGCACTAGGGATGGAGATGAGGAAGGCATAGGAGTGGGGAGCGCTGTGTTCCCAGATTTCTCTGGGTGCTTTGCTGCCTGCAGCAGCCCCACACGTGCTCTCAGCCACCACCACTTCTGCACTTGCCTGATCCCTACCGGAGTGGTGCTCTTGCCCTGGCATCGCCCCGCCCCCATCCCGGGCCTGGGGATCCTCTCAGCTCCTAAAACCCACCCCCTTTCCTGTTTATTAGCCAACCTTCCAAGTCCAGCCTCAGGCTCCATCCCTTGGAATGGAGACAACAGGGCTCAGGAGGGGGGCCCAGGGGACTCCTGGAAGGTGAATGGCTGAGACATTGAAGGGATTTCCTCCCGGAAGGGCCCAGCATTGAGCCATCCGGGGGTGGGGACAGCTGGACCGGGAAAGGGACTTGGTCAGCCCTTGACCTTCCCATGTCTCCATCTCCTGCTTTTTTCTCATCGCCTTCCCTAGCAGGTGGCCAGTCTTTTTCCCTCTTTACCTCCTAAATGTGATTGCAAGAGCCTGCTGTCCGCCAGCACTAAGGCCAACTGGGTTCTCCCTGAGGCAGGCACCCTCCCACCCATTCCCCAGACAGTCACCGCCCCTGGCACAGGCCCCAAAGCCTTGGTTTGTGCAGCTGCAGCAGCAGAGTCTTCTCTCCCTGCATTTGGGGGGTGATGGTGGTGAGATTCTCTTCCACCCGGTGTCCTCTCAAAGCATGGGGCTTGGCCCTCCGCCCCCAACCCATCAACACCCTCTTACGGAAGATGGGTCCCGTCACCTCTCCTACCCCATGCCTCACCTCTGGTCTTGACGACTGAGTGACACAGCAGCAGCAGCAGCAGCAGTGAAGGGGGCTGCATTCCAGAGCACCGCCCCACACCCAGATCCTCTGCCTGCTCAGGCAAGGACCCTCAGAGCCCTCACTGAGGCAGGAGCCACCTCCTCTGCTCCCACGGCCCCTTCCTCCTCCTCTGCCCACTGCAAGCCTCACGTCTGAGCTGTTTCCTGAGTCACACAATGTCCTGGACACCCTAGTGATGGGAGGGGGAGGAGTGGAACAACATTGAGGGGGATGAGGGAGGGGCCTTCTGTCCCTGACAACCCCTGGGGAGAGGGGGAGTGGGATGGTGTGGCAGGTGAACAGGACGGGAGCACCGGGCTGGGGGGGGGGGAGTTCTGTGTTCAGTCCCAGCCCTTCTGTTGTTGTGTGGTCTCCCCTTTCTAGAGATGAGAATGACAAGGTGGCTTACCCTTGCCCTGGGAGGGTCAGGGCCTGGAACAGAGGTGTGGGGTGCTGAGGCATCTTCTATTCCAGGTTAGTATCCGTGCTTCTTGGTCAATCTGCAACTTTCTATAAGTCGAAACCACTAACCTTGGCAGTGGGAATGCAGGGCACTCCTAGCCATTACCTTGGCCCTTGCTGGGGACTTAGTTTTCTCCTTTGGGGGAATGGGCAAGTTACTGGGCTGGTTCTGGGGAAAACCTTGGCCTTCCTTTGTTGGGAAACGTATAAAACCAATATCAATGATAAATGGACGTTGTCGGTATTGAAATGTGCAGTCTGGATTATCCAGTGCAAACTCTATATTTAGGTAGGTTCCCTTCCCTTTCTCTACCACAGAGATCTCTGAGATGTACGGAATGTCAGTTTCTGAGTTCAGAACTGGAGTAAATAAAACGACAAAAGAGAATTCATTTCCCTGACTCATCCTACCTTTTTTGAGTCAACCCAGGACAGCTCCAGGGTCAGTCACACACTGAGTTTCCTTAGTAGCACAGAGAGCTGAGAGTCTGGGGTGGCTGGAGGTGTTATCAATAGCCATGCACAGCCCCAGCACTGTGGTACCCAAAGCTCAGCCTGGTGTGCCCGGAGTACCTTCCCTTTTTAAAACTCTTTTTTATTAGCATAAGAGACTCTTAAAAACTGAGAACAAACTGAGGGTTGATGGGGGGTGGGGGGGGGAGGGTAGGTGATGGGCATTGAAGAGGGCATCTTTTGGGATGAGCACTGGGTGTTGTATGGAAACCAATTTGACAATAAATTTCATATATTAAAAAAAAAAACTCTTTTTTATTTGGAATAAATTTAAAGCTCACAGCAAAGGGGCAAGAATATAATTCCAGGATACTCTTCACTCAGATTCACCAACTGGCATCATGACCACATCTGCTTTATCATTATTTCTCTAAATACACAGTATTTTTTTCTGAACCACTTGAGAGTAAGTTGTACACAAGATATTCCTTTACTTATAAAAACACGGGTATGAATGTCTTAAGAACAAGAACATGTTTTATATAACTACAGTAGAACTATCAAAATTGGGAAACTTAAGTTGAGACAATAGTATTATCTAATCTACTGTCCATGTTCCAAATCTGCCAATTGCCCCATAATGTCCTTCATACTGAATTTTTTTTCTTGGTCCAGGATCATGCCTTGCACTTAATCATCATGTCTTTTCAGTATCCTTTAATATGGATACAATTCCTTAGACGAACTTTGCCTTTTATTATATTAACAGGTTTGAAGAATACAGGTCAGCTATTTTGTAGGTGGTTTCTAAATTTAGGTATGTCTGATGTTTCTTCAATTTACTCATTTTGGGCCAGGAATACCACCAACGTGAGGCTATAGCCTTCTCAACGCAGCACACCAGAAGACACACGGGCTAACATCATTCTTAATGGTTGGCAAGTATCCCACTGCTTGATGAACCCTCGTTCATTGAATCCAGTTTCCCATTGTGGGGGCATTTAGTTGGATCTCAATCCTTAAAATTACGGTAAGGCATGCTGCAGTAAATATTCTTGAAGATACATATTTGCATGGTTGCCTAAGTGATTCCATAGGCCGAATTCCTAGAAGTGAAACCACTGAGTCAAAGCGTCAAAGGATAGGCTTATTTTGAAAGGTTTTGGTATCTAAGTGTTGCCGAGTCATTCTCCAGAAAGCAGCACAGGACCGCACCTGGGCCGTAGTGTCTGTGCATGCCCTTATTCTCGCCGACCCTGCTGATCAGAATCGGAATACCTACCACTTTGACAGGTGAAATGGTGTCTCATTGTTTTCAGTTGTGCTTGTTGGAGAGCTGACATTATTTTCATGTATTTAGTGGCTATTCTTGTTTCTTCTTCGTGAGTTTCCTGTGTGTGGTTCTGTCCCGTTGTCCTGTTTACGTCATTGCCACTTTCCCATCATCTTTGTTAGTTGGTGGCAGCTCTGAGGATGGAGTCTTGGGCAGAAGAAACCTAGTGTGAAAAGTCTCTCCTTTTGCTACCTTCTGTTTTGTTGACTGGTGGACGGGGTGGGATTTGATGTTTGTGAGAAGGGAAAGGAAAATAAGAAGGGACACTACGCTTCTCTCGGAACTATGAAGACCTGAGTGGAAAAAATGAAACTCTCCATTTCTTCCATATTCTTGACCCCACATTTTGTGTGTGTGTGTGTGTGTGTGTGTGTGTGTGTGGAAAAGGAGGCTAGTGCACTAGGCTTCAGCTTGAGAGAATGAAAGGATAACAGAGACAGAAAGGGAGTTGTTGGGTAGAAGGGGGACCTGGGGTGTGATAGGGCAGAAGCTGAGTTTAAAGACAGTGTCAGTGGGGTGTATGGGTGGCTCAGTTAGTTAAGTGTCCAAATCTTGATTTCAGCTCAGGTCATGATCTCGTGGTTCATGAGCCCAAGTACTGTGTCGGGCTCTGCACTGGTGGCTTGAAGCCTACTTGGGATTCTCTGTCTCCTTCTCTCTCTGCCCCTCCCCTGCTCTCTCTCTCTCTCTCTCACACACACACACACACACAAATAAATAAACATAAAAAAAAAGATGGGGCACCTGGGTGGCTCAGTCAGTTGAGCACCCGACTTCAGCTCAGGTCATGATCTTGTGGTTCGTGAGTTCGAGCCCTGAGTCGGGCTCTGTGCTTACAGCTCGGAGCCTGGAGCCTTCTTCAGGTTCTGTGTCTCCCGCTCTCTCTGCCTCTCCCCCACTTGCACTCTGTCTGTCATTCTCTCTCAAAAATAAATAAACATTAAAAAAGAAGACATTGTCAAGAAAGTGCACAGCCCACTTCTTGCCTTATCCCTGCCTAAGGAAGACAGCATGCACGTGTTCAGGTGTTATGAGCTGTGCTTGGGTCACAGATACTCTCCCTGGCCTCTAGGATCTTACCGTCCAAAGGAGTATTGATGCTTTCCTAAGAGCTTGTTTCTCTGTCCCAGGAGACACAGAAAGTTCTTTCTGGTGTAACGTGACCTCATTCCTTACAACATCCCATCAAATAGAGGTTTGTTGTACTCAACTGACTTTTCTTATATTGTATATCCCCTGAGGAGAATAAACTTGTCAATCATTCACACTTTAGTCCTGGGGACTTTTGACTTTAAGATAGGATCCATCTCTGAGCTGGGCCTTGATAATGTGACCAAACACAGAGAAGATGCTCACGGTAGATGTAGAAATGCACAACAGTTGGCCCACCCTGAGAGATTACTTGTGATTATATAGCTCAGGAGACTTGGAGCCTCTCTTGTTCCCTCAGACCTCCCTTCCCTGCTGGTGACTTCTCGTCTCCTCAACTTTGTACCACTGTGGTGTCCATGGTGCAATCTCTGGGCCTGTTCTATTTTTCATCTGTCCCTGAGTGATCCCATCCAGTCTCATGTCTTTGCCAGATTTAAATATCACCTAGGAAGACTACCTTTGTGTTGATGACTCCCAAATTAGTGTTTCTAGACCAGACTACTCTCTTAAACTCTTATAGTATACTTCCAGGGTCTCATGAGTCCTTCAGACTGGTCATGTCCAGAACCGATGCGATCTTCCTCTCCAAACCTTCTTCCTCTCAATGGACTTGGCCTTTGCCTATTCTTTTAGTCGTTCAGGCCCAGATCTTTAGAGACATTGCTGACTCCTCTCTCTCATACTGTATATCCAATCTGTCTTAAATCCTACTGGCCGACATTCACAATCTTTCCAGAATCTGACCACTTCTCATCTCTTCTCATCCCCACTGGTAGCACCCTAGTCCAAACCACCATCATCTCTTGCATCTCCTAACTTGCCTCCTTGCTGTTGTCATTGCTCCCTTGGCTATTTGTCTATACAGTAGTCACAGTGAATCCGCTAAAATATGAGTCAGACCATGTCGCTCCTATGCCCAAAACTCTCCAATCACTTCTGCATTCACTGATAGTAAAGCCAAATTTCTTAAAGGGCGGGCAAGGCCCTACATATTGGCTCCTTTCCTCTCCTGCCTTGTTTACCTCTCTGACCTCATCTCTTATTACTGCTCCCCTCCACTGTGCCACACTGGCCTCCTAACTGTTCTGTAAACAGGCACATTCACACCTGAGGACCTTTGTACTTGTTCTTCCCACTCCCTGGACTGCTTTTTCTCCCCAGCTACCCGTATGGCTTGCTCCCTCAACTCAAAAAACTTCCATAAAATTCATAGGAAATATGAAGGACTCAGAATAGCCAAAACAATAGATTTATATTCCCCAATTTCAAAAGTTACGACAAAGCTATGGTAATCAAGGCAGTGTGGTATGGACATAAGTTTAGACATTAAGCTCAATGCGATAGAATTGATTTATGGTCAATTGATTTTCATCCAAGGTGCCGAGACAATTCAGAGGGAGGAAGAAAAGTGTTTTCAACAAATGGTAGTGGGGGGCACCTGGGTGGCTTGGTCAGTTAAGCACCAGACTCTTGATCTTGGCTCAGGTCATGATCTCATAGTTATGAGATCAAGTCCTGCATCGAGCGCTGAATGTGGAACCTGCTTGGAATTCTCTGACTCTGTCTCTCTGTCTCTGTCTCTCTCTGCCCCTCTGTCCTACTCACTCTCTGTCCTAAAATAAATATGTTAACATTAAAAAAACCCACAACCAAATAGGGGCGCCTGGGTGGCTCAGTCAGTTAAGTGTCCGACTTCGACTCAGGTCATAATCTCTCACTTTGTGAGTTCAAGCCCCACATCAGGCCCTGTGCTTACAGCTCAGAGCCTGGGGCCTGCTTCACATTCTGTGTCTACCTCTCTTTCTGCCCCTCCCCCACTCTTGCTCTGTCTCTCTCACTCTCAAAAATGAAAAAATGTTAAAAAAATTTAAGAAAAAACTGGGGCGCCTGGGTGGCGCAGTCGGTTGAGCGTCCGACTTCAGCCAGGTCACGGTCTCGCGGTTCGGGAGTTCGAGCCCCGCGTCAGGCTCTGGGCTGATGGCTCAGAGCCTGGAGCCTGTTTCCGATTCTGTGTCTCCCTCTCTCTCTGCCCCTCCCCCGTTCATGCTCTGTCTCTCTCTGTCACAAAAATAAATAAACGTTGAAAAAAAAATTAAAAAAAATTAAAAAACAAACAAACAAAGAAACACCAAATTGTACTGGGACGATTGGTTCTCTACATACAAAGAATGAGTTTGGACACTTATCTCACAAAATACACAAAATTTAACTCAAAATCAATCATAGACCTAAACATAATAGCTAAAGTATAAAAATGTTAAAAGAAACCCTAAGAGTGAATATCATGATTTTGGATTGGACAATGGTTTTAACATGTGATACTGATGCATAGGCAACAAAATAAAATTTTGATAAATTGGAATTTATCAAAATTAAAAATTTTTGTGCTCTGAAAGGAGCCTTAAGAAAATGAAAAGACAAGCAACAGAATGAGAGCAAATATTTGCAAATCATATATCAGATAGGGGACTTGTGTCCAGAATATATGAAATATTCATAAGTCAATCATGAGACTCAGAAATGGGCAAAATATTTGAATAGGCTTTTCCCCCAAGAAGATGTACCAATGGCTAATAAACACATGGAAATATGCTCTTTGGGATTCACTTAGCTTCTTTTTTTTTTTTTTCCTTTTTCTCCCCCAGGTAAAAATTGAGACATACATTTATTTATTTATTTATTCATTTATTGCTTGTTATTTATTTTTATTTATTAATTTAATTTAATTAATTTAATTTTTTTAACGTTTATTTTTGAGACAGAGAGAGACAGAGCATGAACAGGGGAGGGGCAGAGAGAGAGGGAGACACAGAATCTGAAATGGGCTCCACTCTCTGAGCTGTCAGCACAGAGCCCTACACGGGGCTCAAACTCACAGATTGTGAGATCATGACCTGAGGCGAATTGGACACAACCGACTGAGCCACCCAGGCGCTCCGATTTTTTATTTTTTAAAATTTACATCCAAATTAGTGAGCATATAGTGCCACAATGAGTTCAGGAGTAGATTCCTTAGTGCCCCTTACCCATTTAGTCCATCCCCCCTCCCACCGCCCCTCCTGTAACCCTCAGTTGGTTCTCCATAGAGTCTCTTCTGTTTTGTCCCCCTCCCTGTTTTTATGTTATTTTTGTTTCCCTTCCCTTATGTTCATCTCTTTTTTCTCTTAAAGTCCTCATATGAGTGAAGTCATATGGTTTTTGTCTTTCTCTGACTGACTAATTTCACTTAGCATAATACCCTCCAGTTCCATCCAGGTAGTTGCACATGGCAAGATTTCATTGCTTTTGATTGCCGAGTAATACTCCGTTGTATATATATATCACATCTTCTTTATCCATTCTTCCATTGATTGCTTCGGCTATTCAGGGTCTTTTCTGGTTCCATACAAATTTTAGGATTATTTTTTCTAGCTCTGTGAAGAATGCTGGTGTTACTTTGATTGCGTTGAATATGTAGATTGCTTTGGGTAGTATCGACATTTTAACAATATTTGTTCTTCCTATCCAGGAGCATGGAATCTTTTTCCATTTTTTTTGTGTCTTCTTCAATTTCTTTCATCAGCTTTCTATAGTTTTCAGTGTATAGATTTTTCACCTCTTTGGCTAGATTTATTCCTAGGTATTTTATGGTTTTTTGTGCAACTGTAAATGGGATCAAGTCCTTGATTTCTCTTTCTGTCGCTTCATTGTTGGTGTATAGGAATGCAACCGATTTCTGTGCATTGATTTTATATCCTGCCACTTTGCTGAATTCATGAATCAATTCTAGCAGTGTTTTGATGGGATCTTTGGGTTTTCCATATAGAGTATCAAGTCATCTGCGAAAAGTGGAAGTTTGACCTCCTCCTGGCCAACTTGGATGCCTTTTACTTCTTTGTGTTTTCTGATTGCAGAGGCTAAGACTTCCAATACTATGTTGAGTATCAGTGGCGAGAGTGGACATCCCTGTCTTGTTCCTGACCTTAGGGGGAAAGCTCTCAGTTTTTCCCCATTGAGGATGATATTAGCGTTGGGTTGTTCCTATATGGCCTGTATGATCTCAAGGTATGCTCCTTCCATCCCTGCTTTCTTGAGGGTTTTTATCAAGAAAGGATGCTGTATCTTGTCAAATGCTTTCTCTGCATCTATTGAGAGGATCATATGATTCTTGTCCTTTCTTTTATTGATGTGATGAATCAATTGTTTGTGGATATCGAACCAGCCCTGCATCCCAGGTATAAATCGCTCTTGGTCGTGGTGAATAATTTTTTTAATGTATTGTTGGATCTGGTTGGCTAATATCTTGTTGAGGATTTTTGCATCCATGTTCATCAGGGAAACTGGTCTATAGCTCTCCTTTTTAGTGGGGTCTCTGTCTGGTTTTGGAATCAAGGTAATGTTGGCTTCATAGAAAGAGTTTGGAAGTTTTCCTTCCATTTCTATTTTTTGGAACAGTGTTAAGAGAATAGGTGTTCACTCTTCCTTAAATGTTTGGTAGAATTCCCCTGAAAAGCCATCTGGCCCTGGACTCTTGTTTTTTGAGAGACTTTGATTACTAATTTAATTTCCTTCCTGGTTATGGGTCTGTTCAAATTTTCTATTTCTTCCTGTTTCAGTTTTGGTAGTGTGTATGTTTCTAGGAATTTGTCCATTTCTTCCAGATTGCCCATTTTATTGGCATATAATTGCTCATAATATTCTCTTATTATTGTTTTTATTTCTTCTGTGTTGGTTGTGATCTCTCCTCTTTCATTCTTGATTTTATTTATTTGGGTCCTTTCCTTTTTCTTTTTGATCAAACTGGCTAGTGGTTTATCGATTTTGTTAATTCTTTCAAAGAACCTGCTTCTGGTTTCATTGATCTGTTCTACTGTTTTCTTGGTTTTGATAGCATTAATTTCTGCTCTAATCTTTATTAGTTCCTGTCTTCTGCTGTTTTGGTGTTTTAGTTGCTGTTCCTTTTCCAGCTCTTTATGTTGTAAGGTTAGGTTGTGTATCGGAGATCTCTCTTCCTTCTTTAGGAAGGCTTGGATTGCTATATACTTTCCTCTTATCATTGCCTTTGTTGCATCCCAGAGGTTTTGGTTGTGGTGTTCTCATTTTCATTGGTTTCCATGTACTTTTTAATGTCCTCTTTAACTGCTAGGTTAGCCCATTCATTCTTTAGTAGGATGTTTTTCAGTCTCCAAGTATCTGTTACCTTTCCAAACTTTTTCTTGTGGTTGACTTTGAGTTTCATAGTGTTGTGGTCTGAAAATATGCACGGTATGATCTCGATCTTTTTGTACTTACTTAGGGCTGATTTGTGTTCCATATATGGTCTATTGTGGAGAACGTTCCATGTGCACTGGAGGAGAATGTATATTCTGCTGCTTTAGGATGAAATGTTCTGAAGTTATCTGTTAAGTCCATCTGGTCCAGTGTGTCCTTCAAAGCCATTGTTTCCTTGTTGATTTTCTGATTAGATGATCTGCCCATTGCTGTAAGTAGGGTGTTGAAGTCCCCTACTATTATGGTATTGTTATTAATGAGTTTCTTTATGTTTGTGATTGATTGATTTATATATTTGGGTGCCGCCACACTTGGAGCATAATGGAGCATAAATGTTTACCATTGTTAGGTCTTTGTGGTGGATAGACCCCTTAATTATGATATAATGCCCTTCTTCATCTCTTGTTACAGTCTTTATTTTGAAGTCTAAATTGTCTGAGATAAGTATGGTTACTCCGGCTTTCTTTTGTCGACCATTATCATGGTAGATGGTTCTCCGTCCCCTCACTTTCAATCTGAAGGTGTCTTTTGGTCTAAAGTGGGTCTCTTGTAAGCAGCATATAGATGGATCTTGTTTTCTTATCCATTGTGTTACCCAATGTCTTTTGATTGGAGCTTTGAGTCCATTGACGTTTAGAGTGAGTACTGAAAGATATGAATTTATTGCCATTATGTTTCTTGTAGAGTTGGAGTTTCTGGTAGCGTTCTCCAGTCTTTTCTAATCTTTGTTGGTTTTTGTCTTTTTATTTTTTTGGCTTTTCTCCCTTACAGAGTCCCCCTTAAAATTTCTTGCAGGACGGGTTTAGTGGCATGAACTCCTTTAATTTTTGTTTGTCTGAGGAACTTTTTATCTCTCCTTGTATTTTGAATGACAGCCTTGCTGGATAAAGAATTCTTGGCTGCATATTTTTCTGATTCAGCACACTGAATATATCCTGCCACTCCTTTCTGGCCTACCAAGTCTGTGGATAGGTCTGCTGCACACCTGATGTGTCTTCCCTTGTAGGTTGAAGACTGTTTTTCCCTTGCTGCTTTCATGATTCTCTCTTTGTCTGAGAATTTTGTGAGTTTGACTATGATATGCCTTGTTGATGGTTGGTTTCTGGTGAATCTAATGGGAGTCCTCTGTGCTTCCTGGATTTTGATGTCTGTGTCTCCCCCCAGGTTAGGAAAGTTTTCCGCTATGATTTGCTGACATAACCCTTCTACCCCTATTTCTCTCTCTTCCTCTTCTGGGACCCCTATGATTCTGATGTTGTTCCTTTTTAGTGAGTCACTGATTTCTCTAATTCTTAAATTGTGCTCTTTTGCGTTAGTCTCCCTCTTTTTTTCTGCTTCATTATTCTCTATAAGTTTGTCGTCTATATCACTGATTCTCTGCTGTGCCTCATCCATCCTTGCCGCTGAACATCCATTTGAGATTGCAGTTCAGTGATAGCATTTTTTATTTCATTCTGACTAGCTTTTACTTCTTTTATCTCTGCAGAAAAGGATTCTAATCTATTTTTGACCCTAGCTAGTTTTCTTATTATCATGATTCTAAATTCTGGTTCCGACATCTTGTTTGTATCTGTGTTAGTTAAGTCCCTGGCTGTTGTCACTTCCTGTTCTTTCTTTTTGTGTGAATTCCTTCATTTCATCATCTTGAAGGGAGAAAAGGAATTAATGAGGGAAAAAAATTTTTTTTAATTAAATTAAAAAAACTTAAAATTAAGGAACTAAAAACAGCACACACACACAAAAAGTCAAATAAATGATGCTAGATCTAAGCTGTGTTTTGGTCTGGGTGTTGAAAGGGGTATGATAGATTAGAGAAAAAAGGGAAAGAAAAAAAAAAGAAATCATTCAAAAATTTGAGACCCGATAGGAAGATGGCGGCGTAGGAGGACGCTGGGCTCACCGCGTGTCCTGACACTGATTATTTAGATTCCACCTACACCTGCCTAACTAACCCAGAAAACCACCAGAAGACTAGCAGAGCGGTGTCTCCAGAGCCAAGCGCAGATGGGAGGCCCACGGAAGAGGGTGGAAGGGCGGAGAGGTGGTGCGCGCTGCATGGACTGGCGGGAGGGAGCTGGGGTGGAGGGGCAGCCTGCCGGCCAAGCAGAGCCCCTGAGTCTGGCTTGCAAAAGCGGAGGGGCCGGAATGGAGTGTGTTCCGACAGCAAGTGCGACTTAGCATCTGGGAGGTCATAAGTTAACAGCTCTGCTCGGAAAGCAGGAAGGTTAGAGGACAAAGGGAGGGAGATTTGCTGAGCCCTGGGATGACAGAGCTCAGTTTGGCAGGGAACAGAGGCGCTCGCCAGTGCCATCTCCCTTGCCCATCCCCCAGCCAAAATCCCAAAGGGAACCAGTTCCTGCCAGGGAACTTGCTCGCTCTGTGCAAACACCCAATGCTGTGCTTCTGCAGAGCCACCACTCCGGTAGCAGGTCTGACTCCCTCCCACTGCCACAGGGCCCCTCCGGAAGTGGATCACCTAAGGAGAAGCAAGCTAAGCCTGCCCCTCCTGCCCCCGTGCCTCTTGCCTACCCACCCCAGCTAATACGCCAGATCCCCAGCATCACAAGCCTGGCAGTGTGCAAGTTACCCAGACGGGCCAAACCACCCCACAGTGAATCCCGCCCCTAGGAGAGGGGAAGAGAAGGCACGCACCAGTCTGACTGTGGCCCCAGCGGTGGGCTGGGGGCAGACATCAGGGTTGACTGTGGCTCCGCCCACCAACTCCAGTTATACACCACAGCACAGGGGAAGTGCCCTGTAGGTCTGCACCACTCCAGGGACTATCCAAAATGACCAAGCGGAAGAATTCCCCTCAGAAGAATCTCCAGGAAATAACAACAGCTAATGAGCTGATCAAAAAGGATTTAAATAATATAACAGAAAGTGAATTTAGAATAATAGTCATAAAATTGATCGCTGGGCTTGAAAACAGTATAGAGGACAGCAGAGAATCTCTTGCTACAGAGATCAAGGGACTAAGAAACAGGAGGAGCTGAAAAACGCTATAAACGAAATGCAAAACAAAATGGAAACAACGAAGGCTTGGATTGAAGAGGCAGAGGAGAGAATAGGTGAACTAGAAGATAAAGTTATGGAAAAAGAGGAAGCTGAGAA
Organism: Puma concolor; assembly: GCF_028749965.1. NCBI lineage: Eukaryota > Metazoa > Chordata > Mammalia > Carnivora > Felidae > Puma > Puma concolor. The sequence goes on from NC_141671.1 coordinate 31,720,519, forward strand.
AAAGAGAGATAAAAAAATCCAGGAGTATGAGGGGAAAATTAGAGACCTACGTGATACACTAAAAAGAAATAATATATGCATAATTGGTATCCCAGAGGAGGAAGAGAGAGGGAAAAGTGCTGAAGGGGTACTTGAAGAAATAATAGCTGAGAACTTCCCTGAACTGGGAAGGAAAAAGGCATTGAAATCCAAGAGGCACAGAGAACTCCTTTCAGACGTAACTTGAATCGATCTTCTGAATGACATATCATAGTGAAACTGGCAAAATACAAGGATAAAGAGAAAATTCTGAAAGCAGCAAGGGATAAACGTGCCCTCACATATAAAGGGAGACCTATAAGACTCGTGACTGATCTCTCTTTTGAAACTTGGCCGGCCAGAAAGGATTGGCACGAGATCTACAATGTGCTGAACAGAAAAAATATGCAGCCGAGAATCCTTTATCCAGCAAGTCTGTCATTTAGAATAGAAGGAGAGATAAAGATCTTCCCAAACAAACAAAAACTGAAGGAATTTGTCACCACTAAACCAGCCCTACAAGAGATCCTAAGGGGGATCCTGTGAGACAAAGTACCAGAGACATCGCTACAAGCATAAATCATGCAGACATCACAATGACTCTAAACCCGTATCTTTCTATAATAACGCTGAATGTAAATGGATTACATGCGCCAAACAAAAGACATAGGGTATCAGAATGGATAAAAAAACAAGACCCATCTATTTGCTGTCTACAAGAGACTCATTTTAGATCTGAGGACACCTTTACATTAAGAGTGAGGGGATGGAGAACTATTTATCATGCTACTGGAAGCCAAAAGAAAGCTGGAGTAGCCATACTTCTATCAGACAAACTAGACTTTAAATTAAAGTCTGTAACAAGAGATGAAGAAAGGCATTATGTAATAGTGACAGGGTCTATCCACCAGGAAGAGCTAACAATTATAAATGTCTATGTGTCGAATACCGGAGCCCCCAAATATATAAAGCAATTACTCATAAACATAAGCAACCTTATTGATAAGAATGTGGTAATCGCAGGGGACTTTAACACTCCACTTACAGAAATGGATAGATCATCTAGACACATGGTCAATAAAGAAACAAGGGCCCTGAATGAGACATTGGATCAGATGGACTTGACAGATATATTTAGAACTCTGCATCCCAAAGCAACAGAATAGACTTTCTTCTCGAGTGCACATGGAACATTCTCCAAGATAGATCATATACTGGGTCACAAAACAGCCCTTCATAAGTTTACAGAATTGAAATCATACCATGCATACTTTCAGACCACAATGCTATGAAGCTTGAAATCAACCACAGAAAAAAGTCTGGAAAACCTCCAAAAGCAAGGAGGTTAAAGAACACCCTACTAACGAATGAGTGGGTCAACCAGGCAATTAGAGAAGAAATTAAAAAATATATGGAAACAAACGAAAATGAAAATACATCAATCCAAATGCTTTGGGATGCAGCGAAGGCAGTCCTGAGAGGAAAATACATTGCAATCCAGGCCTATCTCAAGAAACAAGAAAAATCCCAAATACAAAATCTAACAGCACACCTAAAGGAACTAGAAGCAGAACAGCAAAGGCAGCCTAAACCCAGCAGAAGAAGGGAAATAATAAAGATCAGAGCAGAAATAAACAATATAGAATCTAAAAGAACTGTAGAGCAGATCAACGAACCCAAGAGTTGGTATTTTGAAAAAATAAACAAAATTGACAATCCTCTAGCCAGGCTTCTCAAAAAGAAAAGGAAGATGACCCAAATAGATAAAATCATGAATGAAAATGGAATGATTACAACCAATCCCTCAGAGATACAAACAATTATCAGGGAATACTATGAAAAATTATATGCCAACAAATTGGACAACCTGGAAGAAACGGACAAATTCCTGAACACCCACACTCTTCCAAAACTCAATTAGGAGGAAAGAGAAAGCTTGAACAGACCCATAACCAGCGAAGAAATTGAACCGGTTATCAAAAATCTCCCAACAAATAAGAGTCCAGGACCAGATGGCTTCCCAGGGGAGTTCTACCAGACGTTTAAAGCAGAGATAATACCTATTCTTCTCAAGCTATTCCAAGAAATAGAAAGGGAAGGAAAAGTTCCAGACTCCTTCTATGAAGCCAGTATGACTTTGATTCCTAAACCAGACAGAGACCCAGTAAAAAAAGAGAACTACAGGCCAATATCCCTGATGAATATGGATGCAAAAATTCTCAGTAAGATACTAGCAAATCGAATTCAACAGCATATAAAAAGAATTATTCACCATCATCAAGTGGGATTCATTCCTGGGATGCAGGGTTGGTTCAACATTCACAAATCAATCAACGTGATACATCACATTAATAAAAGAAAAGATAAGAACCATATGATCCTGTCAATCGATGCAGAGAAGGCCTTTGACAAAATCCAGCACCCTTTCTTAATAAAAACCCTTGAGAAAGTTGGGATAGAAGGAACATACTTAAAGATCATAAAAGCCATTTATGAAAAGCCCACAGCTAACATCATCCTCAACGGGGAAAAACTGAGAGCTTTTTCCCTGAGATCAGGAACACGACAGGGATGCCCACTCTCACCGCTGTTGTTTAACATAGTGTTGGAAGTGCTAGCATCAGCAATCAGACAACAAAAGGAAATCAAAGGCATCCAAATTGGCAAAGATGAAGTCAAGCTTTCACTTTTTGCAGATGACACGATACTATACATGGAAAATCCGATAGACTCCACCAAAAGTCTGCTAGAACTGATACATGAATTCAGCAAAGTTGCAGGATACAAAATCAATGTACAGAAATCAGTTGCATTCTTATACACTAACAATGAAGCAGCAGAAAGACAAATAAAGAAACTGATCCCATTCACAATTGCACCAAGAAGCATAAAATACCTAGGGCTAAATCTAACCAAAGATGTAAAAGATCTGTATGCTGAAAACTATAGAAAGCTTATGAAGGTAATTGAAGAAGATTTAAAGAAATGGAAAGACATTCCCTGCTCATGGATTGGAAGAATAAATATTGTCAAAATGTCAATACTACCCAAAGCTATCTACACATTCAATGCAATCCCAATCAAAATTGCACCAGCATTCTTCTCTAAACTAGAACAAGCCATCCTAAAATTCATATGGAACCACAAAAGGCCCCGAATAGCCAAAGTAATTCTGAAGAAGAAGACCAAAGCAGGAGGCATCCCAATCCCAGACTTTAGCCTCTACTACAAAGCTGTCATCATCAAGACAGCATGGTATTGGCACAAAAACAGACACATAGACCAATGGAATAGAATGGAAACCCCAGAACTGGACCCATAAACGTATGGCCAACTCATCTTTGACAAAGCAGGAAAGAACATCCAATGGAAAAAAGATGGTTTCTTTAACAAATGGGTCTGGGAGAACTGGACAGCAACATGGAGAAGGTTGAAACTAGACCACTTTCTCACACCATTCACAAAAATAAACTCAAAATGGATAAAGGACCTGAATGTGAGACCGGAAACCATCAAAAGCCTAGAGGAGAAAGCAGGAAAAGACCTCTCTGACCTCAGCCGTAGCAATCTCTTACTTGACACATCCCCAAAGGCAAGGGAATTAAAAGCAAAAGTGAATTACTGGGACCTTATGAAGATAAAAAGCTTCTGCACAGCAAAGGAAACAACCAACAAAACTAAAAGGCAACCAACGGAATGGGAAAAGATATTTGCAAACGACATATCGGACAGAGGGCTAGTATCCAAAATCTATAAAGAGCTCACCAAACTCCACACCCGAAAAACAAATAACCCAGTGAAGTAACGGGCAGAAAACATGAATAGACACTTCTCCAAAGAAGACATCCAGGTGGCCAACAGGCACATGAAAAGATGCTCAACGTCGCTCCTCATCAGGGAAATACAAATCAAAACCACACTCAGATATCACCTCACACCAGTCAGAGTGGCCAAAATGAACAAATCAGGAGACTATAGATGCTGGCGAGGATGTGGAGAAACGGGAACCCTCTTGCACTGTTGGTGGGAATGCAAATTGGTGCAGCCACTCTGGAAAGCAGTGTGGAGGTTCCTCAGAAAATTAAAAATAGACCTACCCTATGACCCAGCAACAGCACTGCTAGGAATTTACCCAAGGGATACAGGAGTACTGATGCATAGGGGTACTTTTACCCCAATGTTTATAGCAGCACTCTCAACAATAGCCAAATTATGGAAAGAGCCTAAATGTCCAACAACTGATGAATGGATAAAGAAATTGTGATTTGTATACACAATGGAGTACTACATGGCAATGAGAAAGAACGAAATATGGCCCTTTGTAGCAACTTGGATGCAACTGGAGAGTGTGATGCTAAGTGAAATAAGCCATACAGAGAAAGACAGATACCATATGGTTTCACTCTTATGTGGATCCTGAGAAACTTAACAGAAACCCATGGAGGAGAGGAAGGAAAAAAAAAAGAGATTAGAGTGGGAGAGAGCCAAAGCATAAGAGACTGTTAAAAACTGAGAACAACCTGAGGGTTGATGGGGGGTGGGAAGGAGGGGAGGGTGGGTGGTGGGTATTGAGGAGGGCACCTTTTGGGATGAGCACTGGGTGTTGTATGGAAACCAATTTGACAATAAATTTCATATATTGAAAAAAAAATAAATTAAAAAAGAAAGAAAATTTGAAAACATGAATACACTGAAATAGAATAAAATGAAATGATGGAAGTAAAATAGAATTTGAAAAAATTTACACAAAAGTAAAAAACATAGTAGAAAAAAATTAAAAATACTTTTAATAAAAATTGAAAATAAAAATAATATTTTTCTCTTTGTTCATTCAAGAAAAAGAAAAGAAACGAAAAGAGTAAAAATAAAAAGGAAAAAGAAAGAAAATTGAACAGATGGACCAGCGAACAGACTGAAATATGATTGAAATTAGTTCGTTTTCCCCTCCAAGTCAAACTATGAAGTGCTTTATAGTCTGAAAACTAAGCAGGCAGAGAGACTTGTGTTCCTGAAGAGTGAAGTTGGCCCAGTTGGGTGGGGCTTAATGTAATGGCCTTGTTCTCCACTAGATGGCGCTGCTTCGCTTCCTGGGGTGGATTTTTGTGGCGCTTGTAGGGGTGTATGTGCCTGCGCCAGAGTGGTGAAAGTGGTGTCTCCCAGCTACCCAGTCTCTAGTATCAGAACCCTGTTTTCCCTGATCAGCAATCACTCACCCATCCTTTGTCTTTGGCTTCTGTCCACTCCCCAATTTTACACTGTCCATGACCAAGGCCCAGGCAGCACCTCCCTCCTGAGTTTCATCTCAGATGCAGCTGTGTTTCCTGACCCCTTAATTCTGAGGGCCTGTTTCTTTGACCCATTCTGTCCCTCTGTGGGAGGGTCTCACAGAGCAAAGGACAGGTGCTGGCTGCACCCAGAAACGTTCGTGGGACTGTGCTGCTGCCAATGCCAAGGGACTATGGCTGTGTGCCAGCCTGCTCCAGAAAGAGTTCACACGATTGTGTAGTAGCACTGTGTCAGGGATTATGGCAACTCAAACATGCATCTGGCACCAGGCTTCACCCCAACAACTTGTTCCAGCACCAGTGAATATGATTGTTCTCCTGTATCCACTGGGTCCTTTGCCTTAGGGGGGGGCCAAACAGCTTCTACCAGATGTCCTCCCAGCAGGGGAACCTCCTCTCCCCGTGTGGCCTGAAGATCCCCGGACTTCACTCTGCTCCTGGGGATTCACCCTTCCCACCAGAGCACCACCAGGTATCGGGCTGTGGAGTTTCACACTCTGTGTTCCCCCTGTTTATAGAGTTTTAATGGAATTTAAACCCTCTCCTTTCTCCTTTCTCCCTTTTTTGTTTAATCCCTGTGACTGTTTCCACTTTTCCCCTTTCTCTCCAGGTGGTTTGGGGGGGTGCTTGTCCCATATTCTCCCCCGCCCCCCTGTCTCCATCCTTTTTCTGCACGCAAAAACAGCTCCTTGCCTTCCGTGGCTTCTGTCTCCCCCAGTTCACCTCTCCGTGCCATGTACCTGCTGAATTTTGTGGTTCAGGTTATGCAGATTGTTGTGTGAATCCTCAGATCAGTTTTCTAGGTATGCAGGATGGTTTAGTGTGGATCTGGATGTATTTCATGGACGCAAGACACAAAAAAACCTTCCATGCTGTTCTGCCATCTTGGCTCCCTGCCATTTGCTTTTTAAGATAGGAAGTATACCATGTTTGTTTTCTTGTGGGTGTGATTTTCAGAGGGAAAGGCAGCATTGCAGAAGAGGGAGGGTTGCAGGAGGAATGTCCTTGAATAGGTGGGAGGGGCTGGGGTTCAGTGACCAAGGGGAGGAGTTGGTTATCAGTTGAAAGTGGAGGGGAGGGAGGGTGTGTAATTAAGAAGAAAATGTGAAATAATTGCCTTGAAAGTTTGTGAGTGAGTAAACGGGAAAATTCTGTGTCCTTTTATCAATGAGCTTGAAGTTTGTGATTATAAATATTCCATAGGCATGTTTGAGTATTTTTATCCAATCACTTAGCTGCTTGTATTTAGACATGGAGTAGGTGGGAAGTTGGATTTAGGCAAAGCTGGATTTTTCCAGGGTGGTATGATGGAGAGAATGAGGAAAATGGGAGTTGAGTGTGCAAGGTAGTTATAATAATGGGTCTGGAAATCTAAGTGGGATATTGTTAAAATCGGGCAGAAGTGGTTGGAAGTCTGGGAAGAGGACAGATTATGGGGGTGGGGCAGAAGAGTGACTTGCAAAAACAGGAGGTGTTGAGCACAGTCTGGGATACTTAAAATTTTTCAGTATTTCCTAAATGACCTCCTTCCAGCTTCAGAGAAGCTTTTCCATTTCCTGGATCCTGGGATCTTGTGAATCAGGCTAATTGCCTTTCTTATAGGGACTGCTCTCCCCACATGCATCTCTCAGCTGCCCTGGCCTTCTCCCCACGGATGACCATTATGCGGTTCTTGGTTCTTGGATATTCTGGAGAATTTATTACATCGAGTGACTGCTCTGTGCTCATGGAAGGTATAGATAGGGCCCTTGGGGCTTCTGGACAGTGGCTCTGAAGCTGACCCTGAAGATGCTGACATCCTTTCATGATGTGGGAGCCCAGAGTAGTACCTTCTGGAAAGTCTGACCTGGGAGGAGGGGTGGGCTAGGGAAATGGTTGCCTCTCTAGGTCTGGGATCCAGAAGGGGCTGAAAGCGGCTCCTGACATAGCACAAAGTGTGCTCTTCCTAAGTCAGTGAACTGTGCCTGTCCCTTTTCCTCAGCACACTACTGGCCCTGGGCACTCAGACCTTGGCCGGGGAGGTTGGGGCTAGTGTGGGTCAGTCAGTAGGTGCTGGATTAGGAGCATGGGAGGTGCACAGGGAGGTACATGGGTACTTGACCAGTCAGATACTGTCCTAGAAGACCCTAAACTGGAGCTGCTGGGTGGTGCAACATTACGGGTTATCCCTTTGCCAGAAAGATTGGCAATTAAACCTGTAAAGTAGACTAACATTTTTACTGGACACACATGATCATAGACTGATTCAGAAAATTCTCCATTTTAAAATTACAAACTATTGCATAAGCAGACAAAAGTTAAAGACAGCACACCGACTTATTTCTTCTTTTCCTGAAGAGAAGCAGTCTTGTACTGGGGCCTAGTATGAGGAACAAAGTTATTTAAATATTAAGGAAATTTAAGTCCACAAGTTGATAAGTATTAAAACAATTGGCAGGATAAGTAAGAGAAGCAAAACTACTACTTGACCTCTAGTAAATGTCTCTACGTCCTAAGCCCCAGGGACCCAAAGGGTTTGTGAATCTGTGTGTTTTCTCCTTTTTTTTCTACCTCTTTTGCCAAAGTTTACTGAATTCTTGGTGAAGAGAGAGGACTGTTGGATGTGTTTTCAGTGGAAGGGTAGTGCTTTGTCAGTGGTAGGAGGAAGAAGCCCTTAGGCAGTGGCTGGGAGTGGGATGGTGGAGGGTCTGGAGTGGGGAGGGGACGTGGCTGAGGTGGGGGTGGTGGGAGAGTTGAGGTTAGGATGGGGAGAGGTGGAGTTGGGGAGGTAATGGGGGTGGAGCGTGACTGGGGTGGGGGCAGCAGGCTGGGGCTTTAGGACTTGTCCTGGGGGGAACTGTTTAGAGGGCAGACTCAGTGAGGATGCAGAGGGTCCCAAGGTGTGTGATGTGGGGGCAGGGAGGTCATCGTGCAGCAAACGCAGCCAGAAGTGTTGAGATTGGTAGCTAGCTGCCTGCGTGGGCTTTTCTGGTCTACTCACAACCCACCCTCCCTGGGTGTTTGGGACAAGAGGTAAAGTCTCTGGTCCATGGCCCATGTTGATGGAAAGGCTGGGAGTGGCTCTCCTGGGTCCTGGGCCCCAGGCTGGCACAGTCACAGGGCAAGAGCTGCCCAGCATGGTACCTTCCTCATGGGTTCTCTGGGCCTGACCCAGCTTTAGGTGTTGGGAGGATCTGTCTGCACTAAAGGATCTTTGACCTTCCACTGCCCTCCAGAGGTTCCCAAACTATGCGGGAGACCCAGACAGTTATAATAAGTAAAACTGTGGATGTGAAGGGAGGTGGTATGAACATCCCATGTGGAAGCTCTCCATCCCCACAGCTCTGACCACCATCAAATGGTCCTGTAGCCACACAAAGGATGTTTCCAGCCCAGAACTTTTCTTTTTTTAATAATGCTTATTTATTTTTTGAGAGAGAGAGAGAGAGAGAGAGAGAGAGAGAGAGAGCATGAGCAGGGGATGGGCAGAGAGAGAGGGAGACACAGAATCAAAGCAGGCTCCAGGCTCTGAGCTGTCAGCACAGAGCCTGATGCAGGCTTTGAACTCACAAACTGCAAGATCATGACCTCAGTCAAAGTCAGATGCTCAACTGACTGAGCCACCCAGGCGCTCCAGAACTTTTCTTGGGCTTAAGACCTACATGTTCAACTATGTCTTCCACTCCCCACCAAGATGTCTAACAAAAAAGTCAACAGAAACACATCTAACCCCAAACTCTTGATTCCCTTCCCCGAAATGGAGCGCTCTGGGCTGGATGTGGGCAGAGGCACTGTGGATTCTGCCCTTCTGGGCACAGGAGCTCCTTTGGTGTAGTTGAGGCCTGAAGACTCTCCCCTTCTGTGACCTCTGGGACTTGGGAAAAGGGGAGGCCCTTAGAAAGGTTCTGGAAGACTTTTCACCCCCATACCCCCAAAGCATATCCTTTGGTGCATGTGACCTGTCACATGCTCCCTGGGGAGAAGGCCTCCTTGAAGCGTGGGTGCTGGGCTTCTGCCCACTGAGGGTGTCCAACTCTTGGCTGTTGAAAGGGCGAGGAGCAGGCTGACCCCTGTCTCCCAGCAGATGCTGATGTGGCCTGTGCCCTGCAGACCTCTTCAGAAGCCAGTGGACAGGCTTGGCACTCTGGAAGAGGGGCAGTGTACATGTGCTGGGTGCAGGTCTAGGGTATTACAGGAATCTTACCCTGCAATGGGGGAAGGCCCAGGGCCAGGGAAGGCCAGGTTGCCTCAGGGAGAGGCAGCCAGCCACAATCATTGGGAGCCACTCCCTCTGCCCATCTGTATTTTTAGCCAAGGAGAAGGTATCACTTTAGAGGTAGAGAAGATAGAGTGGGAAATGGTGAGCAAGGTCCGTGGATAACTTGAACCCAAGGGTTTGAACCAGAAGTTTCCAGGGCTCCTTAGGGTCTCCTATCTGACACCTGATGGCAGTGAGTAATTTGAGGAGGGACTGAGAAGAACTGAGTGGCAGGGAAGACGTGGAGGGGGGCCGGTCAAAGGAAATTGAGGATGGTTGTTACCCACAGAAGCTAGTCTGTGTGGGTGAGGGTGGTGCACGAGAATAGGGCTGGTGAGTGCAGGAAGGCAAGGCAGGAGAGGGGGAGCTGAGATCATGGGGTTAAGGCACTGGGCTTCCCAGAGCAGACAGGTGTGACAGGAGAGTCCTGAGGGGATGGAGAGACATCTGCAGAGTAAATCTGGGGCATGGGGAACAGCCTCAGAGCTCAATGGGTGAGAGATTTGGGGAGAGGAGTTGGTTCTGGAATAGCCTGAGGCTGGTCCCACTCAGCTACTGTGCTTGGCTCCCTGGCCAGCTGTCATTGTATAGGCCTGTGAGAGCCTTGTATTTTGACAATCCTTCTTTTCTGTGTCCTTATGTTTCCTTTGCATTTCCTATGCAAAGTTCTCTAGAAATGAATCTCTACCTTTTGAGTGTGAACTAAAAGGATGCAGGGGGTGACTCTTCCTGGCCTCTGTGGTGGTGATGGTGGCAGAAGTGGATGGGGGCTGTCCCTGGGGAAGGCTCCTGGGGGTAAACCTACATTGAACCTAGTCCTCAGGTCTTTTTCAACACCTGCTGGGAGGTTCCCCACTGTTCCTAGCCTGGGCTATGACTTTGGGCCTGGAGACATCAAGAATTGTGTTTTGTCCACTCCAGAGCTGCCTGGCAGGCCTCCCTACCTCTCCCACCTCTATATGCACCCAGATTCCCCACTCACTGGGCTTGTCACTGGTGTCCTTATCTTTGTTGGGGGGAGGGTTGTCATCTGGCAGAAGCAGTAGTTGGATCACTTGGGAAGGTGCTTGTGGCATAGATGGATCAGGTGGGGGTTCTCATGTTAACCTCTTCCCCTGGGTCCCTTTGTCCTTTGTTGTGTTACTCCCTGTCTGCCCCCTCTTCCTTGTCTTTTCTCACCTTTCCCTGCCTCACTCTGTAATTGGGGACACTGACTCCCTGGATTGATCACAGGGAGTGAGGGCTTAGGGACTTGCTGGTGGCTTCTCACCGGGTACAGCCAATGGGAGGCACTAGAGGGAGGCTTTGGTGGAGGGAGAGTAGGTGGGGTATTCTCCCTCCCTCCCTGCCAGTATCTGGGCTCCTCTTCCCTGTCCCTTTAAGGCTGGGAGGGGGAATAAAGGCTCTCAGGTGCCTCAGAAGCCCCTGCTGTTCCCTTGTCCCACCCATTCCCAGATAAATGACTTCTTTACAACTTTGTAATTGAACCATCTTGATGGAATTCTGCTTCCTTCTGGGGCCCTCCACCTCTCTTCTCTCACACTCTGGCCTCAGGTGGGCTGGCTAAGAACTGAGTTTCCATGTGGTGGGAGACCCTCTCTCCTCACTCAGTGCTGTGCTTTTTCTCACCACAAACTGTAAGTCAGAATCTTCAGCTTCCTTTCCATCGCTCACCCTCTTGGGATTCAGTCTTTAACTCCCTCCCTCTACCTTGAATCTCTGGTTCCAACTCTGAGTCAGTGTCTCCTCAGCAAGGAAGATGTCTTCTCAGAGGTGTCACACTTGGACTAGCCACTTCCAGCTTTGTTCCAGGGAATTTGGAGTTTCTCAAGGGGAGTCAACATTGCAAACCTAGGGCACTTCTCCAGCAAGTCTGCCCAGGGCCTCCCTTAGGTGTATCGTATCTTTAGTGTATCTGAGGGTCCACACTTCTTGCTCACATTGCCTTGCGGTTTCTCTGCTTTGCCATGTGTCATATTAAGTGGCCAGGTTGTGAGAATGTCTGGGGCAAGAGACTTTCTTTGTCTCCCCCAGATGCTTGAAGCCAGCTGTCAATAGATGCCCACTGAACAAGTGAGTGTAGAGATTGTGTCCTATGACTTTTCACTAGGGGCACAGTGAGGGGTGAAAGGGGAGGGGGCAGGTGGAGAAGACAGCTTTTGGTTTGGGGGAAATGGCAGAGCCAAGGCCTGGCAGTGTGGACCTTTTGCAAAGACACGATGCAGTGATGTGTGTGTGTGTGTGTGTGTGTGTGTGTGTGTGTGTGTATGGGGGTGTCTGTGAAGGGGGATCCTCACCCTACCAGGCTATAGAGGAACAGTGAGAATGGGGAGCCAAACCAATGTGTGGAGACTTGGACAGAGATGCTGACATCTGTCCCAGCACTTTCCTGTGAGAACTCAGTTTTGTTCTTCAAAAAGGAATAATATTTAATTACAATATATACATAAAATAAAAATAATAAATAAAATGAATAAGCTAACTTTAGTAAGTCGATAAGTATGAATTAAGCCCCACCACCCCAGGATAACTATGTGGTGTCCTTTCCTGTCCTAACTACCCCTCAGGCCACGGAACTCCTCATCGGCCTTCTGCCACCGCGGATCCGTTTTGCCTTCCGTTTTGCCTGTTCTCTAATTTCATCTATCAGGAGTCCTGTAACATGTGGTCTTTTGTGCCTGGATTCCTGTGCTCCCATCCACATTTATAAGATTGTATTCTGTCCCTCTGTCCTCCCGCAGGGAAGCGCTCCTTCGGTGCTGTGCGTGCTGGCCACAAGGGGGCAGCAGAGCCTGATGGAATCTGGGAGACTTGGTAGGGTCTCCAGGGTTACTCTCCCCTCACTGAGCACCCTCTGTCTGGTTGCCTCCCAGGCAGCTGCTGCAGCATAGTCCTCCTGCTTCCGTCTCTGAGACCTGCTACTTTAGAGAGGATTTCTGGGCCCAGGGCCTCCAATCTGGTGCCCTCTGTTTAGGGCTCACCTGAGTTTTGGGATGGACCTGCCTCAAGTAGGGTTTGGCCCTGGGCAGGTACCCGTGTCCCCGTGTATTCTTCAGCTTCTGTCTCTCAGCTTTAAAGTGAGGAAAGACTCTCCTCTGAGGATTAGAGTAAGTCATTTATTGAAACAAAGTACATAATGACCAGAGTGAAATAGCACTAGATAAATGGTGGGCCTGAGTATTTGGGGAAAGTCAGTAGTGAGGTGGGGCCTGGCCTCAGGGCTTCAGCCTACAGCTCAGCCTGTGGAGGCAAGTCTCCCTGACATGGAGGAACAGGGTGTTGGGCATGCTGGGGACTGTTAGAATCAGCCTCTCAAGCTTGGCCAGGGCCCGTCCTGACTTTTCTGCCTCAGGCCTCTCTCTGATTCTATCAAGGTCAGAGGCTAAAGTAGCAGATCTCCAGGCCCTTTTCCCATAACTTGGCACTCACCCTCCTACAAGGACTTAACTGTTTCAGCCTTGACTGTGGATGGGCCTGATCTACATGGGATTGGGAGAGTGAGTAAATGCTTCCCAGGTTATGACTGGGTCACCTATATGTGGGCGGTACTTGTATTCACTCACTGCAAAACATTCACTGACATCTCAGTGACTAGTGAATGTACTTGAGATACTGTGGGCATACCTGTGTCCCATTCAGGTGTCTTGTCCCCAGATATATCAGGGCTGAAAGCAAGGTGGGGCTTGCACCTTCTCTTTTCCCTTTCCTTTCCTCCCTGCTTGCCCTTCCCTCCCTACGTCATTCTGTTCTCCCTTTTCCTCTCCCTCCTTCACTTCTTTCTTCTTGCTCTTTCCAGTCTTTTTTTTCCCTGTTCTTTTCATTCTTACACCATTTTTCTCTTGGCTTTCTTTCAATTTCTTATTTATCTTTTGCTAATTGATGGCGTAATAAAATTTATTAAAATTTCTCTAAGAATGTCTTTCTCCCTGGTCTCAGTCCTTTGCCTTTATATAGCTCAGAGGGGTGGGAGTGATGCCTCTTCGTGTCCCCAGGAATCTCAGACTTTGGAAGCAAAGGGACTTGCCCATTCAGAGGGTGCCGGGGCAGGTGCCCTGGCCAGTTGGGCTTTGCCGTCGACCTCTGAGAGGCCTGGGCAGGCCCCAGTCCTGGTAATGAGTAAGGGTCTAAGGAATTTTCTGAGACATCTTTGGTTGGATAGTTCAGATATGGGAAGACAGCCTCCATTAGGAAGGGCTGTGCTCACCAGAGGGGCAGGTGTGCAGACTCAGGCGATACTGATCATCCCCATTGAGCCCTTGGTCTTGTCCTCAGCAGACTCCCAGGGCAGAGCTCAGCCCACCAGCAGGGTCATGCTGGTTAGAAAAGGAAGGAACATTTTGAAGTCTACTCGGAAACTGTCGCCTTATGTGTGTGTACGTGCATGTGTGTGTGTGTGTGTGTGTGTGTGTGTTTCCTGTTATTTTTCAGTTTTTCCAGATACCAAACAAGCAGGAAACACTTGTATAAACTTTTTTCCTGCAGTGGAAGATAACCCAGTGAACCTTCACCTTCACAGCGTCAAAATAAATTAAGATTCACCAGATTGCAGATTTTTAAAGATGAGGTTTAATCCTTTCCACCAAATGTCACATTTTAAAATTACACTTCTTTTTATATTAGCCGTTGATTTATGGCTTCAGTATTTATCTGAAAAGTGTTTCAGAAGTACTTGAAACAACTAAAGATAAGAGGCATTACATGGCTGTTAAAGGAGAAAGTATAATATTAACACACTAGCATCGGGATCACTTATATTGAGCAAGAAAAATCATTCATGGCCAGTGGACAGTATTTGTTGACGAACAGCTGGAACATGAGTCTGAGAGCTGGGGGAGGGCGGTGAAGTTTGTTGTCTGGTGTCCTTCTGCAGTGTCCCCAGGTGTCCTTCCAGTGTCCTTCAGGAACATCTTCCCTGTGCTTTGTTATTCCTTCCTCTCCCCTTCCTCCCATCGTGGGATCGAAAGACTGGCCTTCAAGGGAGATAAGCTTTCTGGCCATATCATCCTGGTCCGTTGCTGAGTTCAAGGTCCTCTTCCTGCTCCTCTTTCACCCAGAGCTGTGTGGAGCTAGGGGCTGGGCTGGGCTCGTGGACTGGGTCATGTGGGGCAGTAAGGAGGGGTGCACCTTGCAGGTCCAGCCTTCCCTCCTCTAGGAAGTTCCTGGATTAAAGGTTAATAGAGGGCAGGGCTCATGTCTTCCTTCATCTCTGTGTGCATGTGTGAAAATGAAGTGTCATAAATAAAACTTGTGAAGCCCAGTTCCTGGCACTTAGTAGGATGTCAGTCAAATTCTTCCCACAGTCTTTTCATCAAATTCCCCTAATGTCTCTTAGGCCTTGAGGAGTCTCCCCGTTGGGCTGGGATTGGTGGTGGCACGGGTGGGGGGTGGACCTGGAAGCTGATATTCGTCCTTATCTCATTTGTTATTTTTCTTTCTTTTTTTTGAAAAAATATTGACTTTTTAAAAAGTTTATTTATTTTTGAGAGAGAGTGAGTGTGCGCACCCACGTGAGTGGGCGAGGGACAAAAAGAGAGGGAGAGAACGAATCCCAAGCAGGCTCCTCTCTCAGCACAGAGCCCGACAAGGGACTTGATCCCACAAACTGTGAGATTGTGACCTGAGCCAAAATCAAGAGTCAAATGCTTAATGGACTGAGTCACCCAGCCTCCCCTCATTTGTTATTTTTCCGTTAAGATACATTTTCCCAATAGTCCCAAGTCTAAGTGGATATTGGCAGAATAGACCTTTGCGGATGACAACCTGGGATGTGTTCAGATATACCCAGAGGTCTTGGATTTGTGCAGAGTTTTCATATCTCAGACCAGACATCCAGGCAGAAACCTATCAGACCCATGCATCATGAGCCAGTCAGGCCTTGTTTCATGAAAACAAAGGAAAATCCAGTGAATTATTCAGAACAATCAAGAGTGAATGCAGGCTGGGTGAGGCTTTGCTGGGTGTGTGGTTGCAAAACTCTGAGATATTTGGTTTCCTCTCCTGTAGAATGAAGATAAATGACAACAACCTGGCAGAAATGTGACCAGGGAAGCTGTAGCCCAAGCTAGTGTCTTAACACCAGTCACTTAACTCATGAACACCTGAGCACTGGGCAGGCTTGAGGGAGTAAGCAAAGGTAGTTGAATCTGAGTTTCTAGCCTGGGGATGTTTCGGTGAAGCATATATATTTGGGGCAGGAAGAAAAAAGGAGCAGGAAAGATGGTGGGGTTGTACCACCGAGGGGCTGGGCTGACTTGTTTAGGTCAGAGTTAACCGTCTTTGTGTTTCTCAGTGGAATGAAATGTTTTCCAAATTTGGAAAAGGCTGAGTAGCCAATGGGCTGCTGCAGTGAGTCCTTTGCAAATGAGCTCAAGCAAAGTTTATTGTTTACTGTGTCCTGGGCACGTGAGCAGGGCACACAGTGCCTCCCTTTGTGGATGCCACAGACATTCCACAGAAGAACCAATGTCAGAGCTGTGCTGGAGGACAGGGTGCCGGTAAAACTCCAACAAGTACGTGTATGAGGCACGTATGGGGATGAGCAGGTGGGCGAGGGTTCCTCTGAGGAAGGTCACATTAGGCATGACTGAGACGTTAAGGAATTTGGGGGATGAGAAAGAGAGAGAGAGAGAGAGAGAATGAGAGAGAGAATGAGAGAGCAAGATCATACAATGACTTGTGAGAAGGCCCGAGGCTTCGAATGGAGGAACTCACTAGAGGAACTCACTCAGGCCAGTGAGGGACAACTGGCAGAGTGATGGAAAGAGGTCAGAGAGGAAGCTGTGCCCTGGGAATCACAGACAAGAGGTTTATAGGGGGATCCCTTGAACAGATAAGGCAGATCTGACTTGAGAGGATCATGACCTTGGAAGGAAAATGAACTTGAGGAGGTCAGGCTGGAGGTGGGCAGGGGACACTCATGGGGAAGCAGAGACACCCTGCTTGGGCCAGGGGAGAAATGGGGGTGGCCAGGAACTAGGTACTGGCCACGGATATGGATTTGAGAAAAGTCTTGAACATTTCTGGTGCATTGGAGGTAGACTGGGTGGGAACATGGACTGTGTAGTGGAATGACCCTCCAGTTTCTGGCAGATGTAACTGAGTGAACCAAGGTGTCCTGCTGAGATGGGAACATACAGGTAGGGAGGGGCTGGAGGAAGCCCCAGTGCTCCAGGGTTTTCCTTCAGAGACCATAACATCCATCTTTCCTAGAGCACACTGCAGCCTGGCAGGGAGGGGACTGAATGGTGTATCCAGGCCATGCATACTTGTAAAATACTAACAAGCCACAGGGTGCTGTCCATTCAGCTTGGGCAGGGCCAGAGCTCCTGATGCCCAGTAGTAACCTCTCTGTTGCCACACCTATGTGGTCTCCGGGTGAAGAAAAGCAAAGCAGCTACACCAGGGGCTTTTCAAAGACTCTTGCCTGTTGGTATTCACCAACTGTCATGAGTAGTCTCAGTAGTGAACAGCCATGCATAGGGCTAGGTATTAGTCTTGGCTGTGCCATACACACTCTGCTTATGGTTTAGAAGTTAGCCAACCTGGAGAGTAGCAGTTGTTCATCAAACTATTGCTGAGTCTGTACCTCTGTGTGACTCCCTGCAGGGTGGGTCAGTGGACCTGTACTGCCCTGTTTCTGTGGCTTCGATCACGTTGCTTCCTTACTGATAACTGGGGTGCACCATCCAGAGGGCAGGGCAGAGTCTGCTGGGATTGCTTTTTGTAAGCTTTCACTTTCAAATGGTGCAGGAGTCAGAGAAGGGTGGACTCTCCTGTCTGGGAGTGCTTAGTGGGTGCCCCGGACCCTGTTTTGGCTCAGACTCCTATAACCTGTTCAAGTTCTGCTTCCCACTCATCTGGGAACCACCTGCCTCTCAGGCAAGAAGACCCTATGGCACCCAACGTTGGAATTGGAAGCAGGTTTTGGGGCTCAGAGCAGCTAACTGCAAGTGCAATCTCTGAGAGCAGATTTGGGGTCTGCTGAGATCTCACACTACTGAGTTAGAGACATTCCAGAAGTCTCAGCTTTCTAAGCAGGTAAGTTGGTTCTGAAGATGCTTTTGGCCAATAAAAGGAAAGGTGGGAGCAGCTGGCTTTGAGGAAGTGGCTGAGCTTGTGGTGAGGGTGGTGGTGCTGGGTAATAATGAGGCTCTGAGAAGACCCAGGACAAATACAGTGATGCCTGCACTTCATTCACTTACTGACATTTGTGTAGCACTACACCCTTGTATCTTGGGGTGAGATCCCGTTACTATCCCCATTTGACATTGAGGAAGCTGGGGCAGAAAAGGTCAAGAAACTAGCCTAAGGTGGTTGCCTAGAGAGTGGCTGAATCTGGAGAAGTCAGCAGTCACCTCCAGCATTTGTTCTTCTCAGTACTATTTCCTGCCGGACACCACTCCACCCAGCAGTAGGTGGTTTGAAGCCCTTTTTTGTCTGACCAGGACAAATTTTATCGTTTCTGTGCTCTCTCTCTCCTGGGATCCTCTTATTTTTTTTTTTTAAATAGGCTTCGCACGCTGTGCCAACGTGGGGCTTGAACTCATGACTTGAGATCAAGACCTGAGCTGGAATTAAGGGTCAGATATTTAACCGACTAAGCTACCCAGGCAGCCCCCTCCTGGATTCCTTTGTCCTGGGGCAGAAACTCCTCAGAGATATAGAGGATGAGGATCAACTTTTCATGGGGAATTGATGGAGCCCTCTGTTGGGAGTAAGGCCAGGTCCTTTGTCCTGAGCAGCCTTTGTCCTGGGGCCCCCAGCCCCATCAGCATAATGACTAGTAGCAAAAACTCTTTTTGTTCTGGGGATTATCAGCCTTGAGCCCTTCTGTCTGTTCTGAGGCCCAGAGCTGTGGGCTGGCTCTCCTCATCTCTGTAGGTGTTCTCCTGCCTCCTGCCGTGTCTCTCCCCAGCCCTGAGGAAATGGAAGATTGCCGCAGAGGCTCTTTGCTCTCCAGGCTCACCTCCCTGCTTTTCTTCTTCCAGTTGCCTGCTGGGGGGTCTGCAGGTAAGTGTGTCCCCATCCCCCTTCCTGCATCTCCCTTGGGTGGGCGAGAGCCTCTGGGAGCCCTGCTGTGTCTCCATCAGGACAGATGGTTATTGGTGGAGGCCCTGGCTGTCGGAAAGTTCTGGTGGTCCCCCAACCACTAGGTATAATTAAATATTTAAGAAGAGTCCCAGAACCAAATGCAACATGGTGCAGCCACTCTAGAAGACAGTATGGAGGTTCCTCAAACATTAACAATAAAACCACCCTACAACTCAGCAATTGCACTACTAAGTATTTATCCAAAGGAAACCAATGTACTGATTAAAAGGGGCACACACACCCCAATGTTTATAACAGCACTATCAACAATAGCCAAAGTATTGGAAAGAGCCCAAATGTCCATTGACTGATTAATAGATAAATAAGAAACAGTATAGATGTACATGGAATACTACTCGGTGAGCAAAAAGAATGAAATCTTGCCATTTGCAACAATGTGGATGGAACTTGAGGGTGTTATGCTAAGCGAGATGAGTCAGAGAGACACAAATACCATATGATTTCACTCATCTGTAGAATTTAAGAAACAAAACAGCAGAGAGGAAGGAAAAGTAAGATAAATACAGAGAGGGAGGCAAACCATTAGAGACTCTTAAATACAGAGAACAAACTGAGGACTGCTAGAGGAGAGGTGGGTAGGGGATGGGCTAAATGTGTGATGGGCATTAAGGAGGGCACTTGTCGGGATGAGCACTGGGTGTCATATGCAAGTGATGAATCACTGGGTCCTACTCTTGAAACCAATACTACACTGTATGTTAACTAATTTGAATGTAAATAAATACATTAAAAAAAAAAAAAGGAAGAGTCCCAGGACCATAAAATAAGGGAAGGGGACCAAGACAGTTGTCCAGTGAGGAGTTTATGTCTTACAAAGTAAAAAAAAATGTGAATTTCACTATGAAAAGTGTGAAAATAAATTTCTTTTATTTTTTGTTTGCTGGCTCTATTGGTATCTCAGTAGTTATTCGGTTATTAATTCATTACATTCCATAAATATTTACAGGATACGAAGTTTGTGTAAGGTGCTGATCTATGTACAAACCAGAGTCCCTGTCTCCACAGAGCTTACATTCTGGCAGGAGACAGCGAGTACTAACTACCTCAACTCCATGGAATCTATGTCTGTTAGAGGAGTGGACAGTATGGGAGAAGGAAGTAGAGCAGGGTGGGCAGTCAGCGGTGCAGGAGGGTGTGTGGGCGGGCAGCAGTGCTCCATAAGGTGGTCGGTGTAGGCAGTGAGATGGGAATGAACATGTGGAGTACCATCCTGTCCAGATCGCCAAGGAAAGAGGGTTTCCAGAGTGGGGAGCAGCCAGAGCAAAGCAGACAGTGTGCCTGGGTGTTGAAGAAGCAGAGGAGGCATGTGTTGGGTGGAACAGAGTGAGCAAGAAAGAGAAACAAGAGTTGGATGTCAGAGAGCACTGAGGGATCATCCTTATTGGGCTTGCAGGTCACTTCGGGAACCAGAAAGGCATTGGAGGGCTTGGATAGAGAGGGGACATGGTTTTACTTGCAGGTTAAAAGGGTCACACAAATGGGGCCGGGAAGAGGATAGTCCCAGGGACACTAGTCATGTCATTCCTCAGGTGAGACAGAGTGACTCAGCCAAAGTTGAGTAGCTCAGGAGATGAGAAGTCACTCTTCGGTGATCCAACAGGGTTCTTTCTGCAGAAGTGTCATGCCGTGACATGTCCACCAGGTCTCAGAAAACCAAGGCCTGTGAAAGGTGGTGGTGATTTGGGTGCTTGTGTGATGGATTGAGGGCAGGTTTTAATGGAAATAACTGTGGGCTCTAGTTTTTAATGCACATGTAATTCAGCAGAGGAGAAACACATGGGCAGAAATAATAAACTTCAACCAGTTTTCAGTCCTGTTCTAAGAGGAGCCAAGCTGGAGCTGTGATCTCAGAGTATGGTCCCTGGAACATCAGTCTCAGCATCCCTGGGAACCCCTTAGAAATGTGCATCGTTGGATCCACCCCAGATGAACTGAGCCAGAGCTCTGGGGGTGGACCCCAGCTGTCAGTGTTTTACAAGCTGATTACAATCACCAGCTTCCAGGAAGCTGGTGATTGTAATGCTTGTGAGTTAATGCTTGTAACCCTTGTGAGTTAGAGGGTCCTTCATGGAGGGCTCGAAACCAGGAACACAGGCTGCTGAGGGAGTCTCTTTGATATCACTTCTGGGTTTCAAAGGTGTGGTAAGATGATCTTGTCCCAATTCAGAGTGGTCACAGCTCAGTCTGTCAGGTCAGAGCCTCCCACCTGCTACTCACCCCTGCCTGCCTGGGCCCCCCACCTCACAGTATGTGTTCCATGCCTCCCTACCTGTGTCTCTCCACTTTCTCACTCCTGTGTCTGTGTCCACAGAGGAGTTTGTGGTGATTGGCCCCCCGGGCCCCATTGTGGCAGTGCTGGGTGGGAACGTCACGCTGCCCTGTCGTGTGTCCCCAGCCATGGATGTGGAAAACATGGAGCTGCGGTGGTTCCGCTCCAAGTTCTCAGAAGTAGTGTTCATCTATGAAAACCAGCAGGAACAGAAAGAAGAGCAGCTGGCTCAGTACACAGGGCGGACCTCGCTGGTGAAGGACTTCCTCAGCCAGGGGGAGGCCACTGTGCGTATCCACAAGGTCCAGGCTTCCGACAATGGGCTGTATACCTGCTTGTTCAGAAAGGGAAGTTTCTATGAAGAGGCCAGTTTGGAGCTGAAGGTGGCAGGTGAGAGGTTGATCTATATTTAGTGTCATGAATATTGGAGTTGGGAACGACCTCAGGGGCTAAGTAAATCAGTCCTCTCATTTTAGAGATGAGGAAAGGAGCGATTTTCACTTGTTGATTAGTTCAATAGGAATCCTTATAATTCTTTTTTTTTATTTTTTAATGTTCATTTATTTATTTATTATATAATTTATTGTCTAATTGGTTTCCATACAACACCCAGTGCTCATCCCAACAGTTGACCTCCTCAATGCCCATCACTCACTTAATTCTTTTTGTTGTTGTTGTTAGAAACATCATCAGTTTATTTCTTTTTTAAATGTTTATTTATTTTTGAGGGAGACAGAGACAGAATGTGAGTGGGTTGGGGCAGAGAGAGAGGGAGACACAGAATCTGGAGCAGGCTCCAGGCTCTGAGCTGTCAGCACAGAGCTCGACGCAGGGCCTGAAGTCACCAGCTGTGAGATCATGATGTGAGCTGAAGTTGGACGCTCAACTGACTAAGCCACCCAGGTGCACCAATCGTCAGTTTATTTTTAAGTTGTCTTCCCTAAAAGAAAGTATTGCGACTCGAGTATAAAGTCACATTTTTGTTAAATTGATGAAAAGTAAATCAGAAATATTTCTTTTGATTTACAACTCTGTCATCAATGCATGCAAGTTCATGAGTACATTCTTTTAAAATTTTTCCTCTAAGGACTGGCTAATTTCTGTTACTCAACACCCCTTGCCCCCATTTTTGCATTAAGTTGTCTGTCCTAACAATATACCAGTATCTTTTTTTTCCCACGCCTGAACTTTATTTATTTATTTATTTTTTAATTTTTTAAAATTTACATCCAAATTAGTTGGCATATAGTACAACAATGATTTCAGGAGTAGATTCTTTAGTGCCCCTTACCCATTTAGCCCATCCCCCTCCCTCAACCCCTAGGGTAACCCTCAGTTTGTTCTCATATTTATGAGTCTCTTCTGTTTTGTCCCCCTTCCTGTTTTTATATTATTTTTGTTTCCCTTCCTTTATGTTCATCTGTTTTGTCTCTTAAAATCCTCATATGAGTGAAGTTATAGGATTTTTGTCTTTCTCTGACTAACTAATTTCATTTAGCATAATACCCTCTAGTTCCATCCATGTAGTTGCAAACGGCAAGATTTCATTCTTTTTGATTGCCGAGTAACTCCATTGTATATATATACCACCTCTTCTTTCTCCATTCATCCATTGATGGACAGTTGGGCTCTTTCCATACTTTGGCTATTGTTGATAGTGCTGCTATAAACATGGGGGTGTATGTGTCCCTTCGAAACAGCACACCTGTATCCCTTGGATAAATGCCCAGTAGTTCAATTGCTGGGTCATAGGGTAGTTCTATTTGTAGTTTTTTTGAGGAACCTTCATAGTGTTTTCCAGAGTGGCTGCACCAGCTTGCATTCCCAAGCCACTTAATTCTTTATACCCTTTTAAGATATATAGAATCCCTACTAAGTGCCAGGTCCCCCCTGGGCACCTGAATACATCAGTGAACCAAATAGAGATCTCTGTCCTGCAGAGTTTATGTTAAAGACAGTAACTAGACAGACAGATGGGTTATAGAGGATGTTAGCTGGTGGTGAGTAGAGACTTAGCTAAGTGGGTATCTGGGGGTGAGAGTTCCAAGCAGAGGAATACTCGTGTGAAACAACCAAGGTTGGAGTGTGGCTGGTGTGTCTGGGCAGACAAGGAAGCCATGTGGTTGGTGAGACAGGTGGATGGGAGGTTGGTGAGAAGTGACAATCCTGGTCCAAGGACAGAGAGAAGGGATTGATCTTGAACAGTGCATGAGGAGTACATGCTTGTGCAGGTACTTGAGTGAATCCAGAAAGTGTTCCAAAGAGCCCTGGTGGTTGATGAAGGGCACAGAGAGCATGGTGATTGTGGTTATGAGCAGTTCAACAGTTAACCAAATAGTCCTGGGGCTGGAGTGGCCCGGGTGGGAGAACTTGGGAAGAAGTGGTGAGGGGTTTTGAGGTTAGGGGCGATGCCAGACCATAGAAGGCTTTGTGTGGTGTATTACGGAGTTGGGAAGAAGAGCTGAGGAAATTTTAAACAGAGCAGTGAAGGGAGGTGTTTTTAGGAGGAGGTTTTCTTTGACAGCTGTGAGAGAGGGTACATAGAAGGTGAGCAAGACTGGAGAAAGACATGTAGTTACAGGGTGGGGAGGATGGTTCCCTGAATTGATGTCAGAGCAGTGGAGTGGGAGAAGAGAAGGGTTTCCAGTGTCAGAGATGTTTGGAAAGTAGACCCAACTGAGTGGGTGGATTTGGGGACACAAAGAGTTTGGGGGTTGGAGAGAAGGGACTGGAGACTCCCAAGGTTTGTTTTGTTTTTGTTTTAATTGTTGTTTGTTTGCGTGTTTTTTGGCAACTTGTTGTTTAGTAGTAGTATTTAGAAGTATTGCTATTTTGTGTTAGTTGTTGATTGCTGTCATAATGCTGTGCAACATAGACAGAAATCTCAGCTGCGCATAGTAACAACCATTTATTTACTGTTGAGTATTAGGGGAGTTCAGCTCACCTGAGCTGTGTTTGACAAATCTTAATGGTGCTTACTCATACATCTTAAGTGTAGGGGAAATATAATTAAAGACAATGTCTCCGAATCCAGAAATCCTCTTCACAAAGGTAGTAGGGAGAGAAAACATTTTTATTATGGCATTAGCATTAACCAGTAAGTGATGTGCATCCCAGAGAATCTACCAAGGGGTTTCAAAGACAGAAGAAATCTCACCTTTTTACATAGCCACGCAGACGCAACTTGTTACATACATGTTCTCTGGATAGACACTTACTAGCCCTCAAGTAAATGGACTTGACAGTATCATTTGTCATGGGCAGTGCACTCTAAATGTACTTGGTAATTGGGGTGACCATCTATGTTAGCTGATTGGCTTTATCCCAAGGAAAACAAATTCTCCAATCTTAAAAGTTAAAAAAAAGCTTTTAAATTCCAGTGTAGTTAACATGTAGTTTTATATAGTGGCTCAATATAGTGCAATATAGTGGTTCAACACTTCCTCCTGTTACTCAGTAGAGATTTCAACAGAAACTTGTCAGGCCAGGAGGGAGTGGCATGATACATTCAGAGTACTGAAAGGAAAAAACCTGCAGCAAGGCTGTCATTCAGAATGGAAGGAAAGATGAAGAGTTTTCCAGACAAATAAAAGTTAAAATAGTGTGTTTTTACAACTTCTCCCATCTTTATGACAGGAAGTGGTTTTGCACTTGGGCCCTGGTCCCCAATGAGGTTAGGCTCCTACACTCCCCCAGTAACTGGGAGAGAGGGGTGCTGTCCACCTTGGTGTTAACAGTTCAGAAAGAGGGCTCCCAAGGTCTTGAGAAACACATTCCTGGATCACAACCCTGACAAAAGGCCTATGTAGTTTTCGAAAAGGACGTATATACATTTCAAAGAGGAGAGAAAGCCCCCACAATCACAAATTTCCTCAAGTAAATGGCATAAGAAAAGGATGGGAAGGGACCTTACTTTCAACAGGGACAAGAAGCCTCTGCCTTTTAATATATTTTGTCCTGACAGTCGACCTTGACTGGGTTTACTCACACGGGTGAAGTTCATTGGGCTGTTGGCTGATCTAGGACAGCTTTGGCTGGAAGGACTGCTCTAGCCCAAGCATGTCCGTCCTGTGGCAGAGGGCAAGGCAATGGCACAAGTACTTTCCAACTCTGCTGGAGTCACATTCCCTGAACTCTCAGTGGCCCAGATAAGTCCCATGATGGAACCCGGAAGCAGAGTGTGAAGGCATTAAAAATATGTGGCAGAAGGTGAGCTGGATGTGAAACAGGCTTAAGGATTGGGAATATTTTCATCATCAGCCTATCACAGAGAAGCCAAATATGAATAAGTTCAGGGTTTGAGTTTGAAGCATCTGTGAGGAATCCTGGCAGAGCTAACATGTGGATATTAGCAGGGGGAACTCAGGAAGTAGGTAGGGTTGTCAAGGATGGAAATGATTTACCACAGGGTACTGAGTGTGCTAGCGGATGCCCTGGAGAGTGTGTGAGGTGAGAAGAGCAGAGAAGGATAGAACTTGGGACGAAATTCCTTTGTGTTACTCTGGGTGATGGACTTCCCAGCTTTATGGATGGGAGAAGAGCCCTGCCCTCTGCAGGTCCCCATGCTCCTTCCTTCTGTTCCCTGTGGCAGGACCCCTGCTCTAATCCTTGCAGGGACCACTCCCCAGGGAGCCCTGGAATGCAATGCTACACCAGAGTTGTGCAGAGGAAGGCTCTGCTGGCATCCCTGGATTCTGGAAGGCCTCCTTGTGCTCTCCAGCTTCTCTCTCACAGGTGTGGGCTCTGTCCCTCAAGTGCACATCACAGGGCCAGAGGAGGACGGGGTCCGAGTGGTGTGCACGGCCTCGGGATGGTTCCCAAAGCCCCAGATACAGTGGAGAGCTGCTAATGGGGAAAAGTTCCTGACATTCTCTGAGACCCATGCCCAAGACACTGAAGGGCTGTTCAGCGTGGAGTCTGCTCTGGTGGTGAGGGACAGCTCTTCAGGGAACATGACCTGCTCAGTCCTCAACCCCGTCCTGGACCAGAAGAAGGCGATGGCCATTTTCATCCCAGGTCAGCACTACTTCCCATTCCCAGCAGGGCCAGAGGGAGTGGCCTAGGGTTTCTGTGAGTTTGGGCTGGGCTGCCCTGGTCTGTGCCGCTGATGGGGTCCCTGGCTGGCCGCAGAGCCCTTCTTCCCCCAGGCCTCTCCCTGGAAGCCAGCTTTCATAGTGAGCCTCGTGGTGCTGATGCTCTCACTCCTTGGGGCTGCCTATTACATCAAGACAGAATATACTGTAAAGAGGCAGGAGATGCAGGAATGGGAGAGACTGCACAGGGACAAGGAGGAGGCCCGGCGGACAAAGGAGGAGGCGTTGAAGGCCAGAGGTAAGGCAGCTCAGGAGCCAAGGCAGGCAAGTGTGGAAGGTGGTGCAGAGGACAAGCTGACAGCAAGGGGCTTGGCTGGAAACAGGTGGCTGAGCAGGTCCAGAGAGGACAGCTGGAGCTGTGGAGGGGGGTCTGGAGTTAGATCTTGTAGGATACAGAGAAGTCCTTTTATGAGTTCTTTAGGTGCAGTCTTTCCTTTCTTAAGGATGGGAGTTCAGACTTATTTTTCGTTCTCTTTCAGATGAACTCCAAGAAGATCTCGGTAAATTCTGTTCTTTCCCCAGAAGTTCCTGAGTCCCCTGTGTAGGAGACACTCTGGTTATTAGCTCACCAGTTTCCTGTGTTGTCTTTCAGGCAGGAGGAAATCCATTTACCTGGGTGGTGAGTGACTCTCCAGTTGTCTTTGGGTCTCCTGTCCTACCTAAGCTAAGGTGTCCCTTCTCCTTGTTTCAGGCACAGACATACGGACCCTTCCCTGGGTCAGAAGTGGAAGCTGGTGGGGGGCAGGACCCAGCTCCATGGACTTTCCCTATCTGGGGTGCTGTTTCCCACCCTGTGCTTGGGAACCTGGGGTGATGGTGGTCCCTGGAGTCTGTCACGCATCTTGGGTTTATTCCAGTGCCGATTTCCCACCATCTTGCCAACTTTTTAGCCTTCAATGCAACTAGTTCTCATTCAAACTGGATGCTCTGAGATTTTGGTAAAGAAGCTATGTAAATAAATGGGGTCATTAAGTTTAGGAGTGTGTCCCCTCCATATAACACCATTCAGGGAGAGTCTTTTCTCTCCAGTTCCTGGAGGTGCTGGTCACAAAGTGATGGGTAGAGGACTGGGCAGACTATGGGTGGGAATGCGGTGGGGTCAGCTGTCAGTGCTCCAGAACAGTGATGTGTTTTCTGAGAAAGTTTGGCCCCTTTTACCCCACATCTTACCTAACGTCCCTGTCCTTAATTCATGTCCCCTTTTGTGTTCTTTCCCAAATATCTCTTTGCTGGAAAACATTGGATGTAATAATGATTTCTGTTTATAATTATGGAGTAATTTATATTTTATTCCCTAAAATATTTTCATAGAAGCAGAACTGAATGGAGATAGAATAAGAATATTTGAGGTTTTTAAGGCACAGGATACTAAATGGCTTTGCAAAAGGTCACACAGCTGCAGCAGGCTGGGGTGGAACTCAGCCTGCAATTCAGGCTTTCTGACCTGTGATCCAGGGAATTTCCCCCAATACCCTGTTGTCTGCACATCGCAGGAGGATATCTCCTCTCCAGCCTCCCTACTCTGTTGGGAGTGTCACCTGTAGTACAGAGAGGAGGCAAGGCCAGTAGATCAATGCTAAGCATACTTGTTCTGGCTCATATTTCACTAGAGTATGTCCCTTTTCAGGCTGGAGGAAGGCGCAGTTGTATGCAGGTGAGTAATTCAGTTTTCTGTGCCCTTACCCCTTCAGCCTCAACTCTTCCCCCTTCTCTGTCAGTGGACCCCATACCAGGACAGGTGTCCCTGTTCTCCTTGTCATGTTTGTCATTTCCTTGTGAAGACTTCAGGGACTCTTCTGGGAAACACAGATCTGCCTCTATTCTGACATGTCTTCTACTGTAGGTCACTATTAGGATTAGCAACTTCATCTGAACACACCTTGTTCAACTGATGCTTTTGCTGGTGCAGTGACAAAAGAGTGCTCATTTATAAGGACAGTTGGAACACAGTAATGGCTTTGTAGACCAGAAATTGCTGTCTCTAGAAGATTTCAGATATCATTCTTGCTTGCTTATGATTCAGGTATTCCTAAGGGGATCCTTGGTTCTGAATCCATTTTACCCTGAAATTCCTACATCTTGCGGATCTACTTTTGATTTTCCTGTTTTTGTCTTGGTCCCCTGGAATGGTGGTCATCATTTGTTTCCTCGTGCTCCTTGTCCAAGTTGGGTTTCTTCCTCTAAACTTCCCTGCTTGCTGTGAAAGTAATTGCTTTAAATTGCCTGTTCTGAATCTGAGATCCAGAGCTTCCAGGATATTTATGGACTCCTGGTGGTGGGTCGGAGAGCTACCTGCAATTATATACAAAATCTTATGTGTATGTTTGTGTAACAGAGGAAGACGTTAAAAAAATTTTTTTTTGAAAAAACTGTAACTTATAATTGTTCACAACCATTATCTCTCCTTTAGGAGAATTGCATGTTTACCTGATGGGCTTGTTACTGGTTTGATTTATCAGGGCAATGTGTGAAGATACGATAGGAGAAAGTTAGAGGAGTGAAAATTGTTTATCAGAAAAATTGGGAACAAATCAGGGAAAGAAAAGCAGTGAGGAAGAGAGGAGATGAGAAGGGAGTAGAAATCCTGTGATTCCTCTTGGAGAGATTTTGGGTAGCTCAGAGTGGTGGAAGAGAGACCACAAATCATAATCATGGTGGTTTGAGTGTAAAGTACACAGAGGGTGTGCACAGTTTTTGGGTGCACAAGAAGTAATAAACTCCCTGATACCTCTTTGAGAGATTTCTGAAAAGACTTACAGTATTTTGAGCAGTTTTGAAGTACTTTTCTGACTGAGTTTGCTTCTGATCATGAGACCATCTCAACCTTCCAGTAGCAGTTGGGGCAAGAGTGTGGTGAGGGGGATCCTAAAGCAGTGAAAGGTTATCCAGAACACCACTTAGCACCGGTGTGAGTTAAGAATCTGGGTCCTTTGAACCTGTGTGAGGTGTGTATGTGTGTGTGTGCACGCACGGGTGTTTGTCCCAGCTGTTTTGTTCATGATCATGGACATGGACTATGAGAGCAGAGAAGGGGGAGCCAGAGATGCAGGAGACCTGGGGCTAGATGTGTGAGGAAACCCCCTTAGAGAGTCTCACTGATTCTTGGGATTTAGTTATTAAAAATAAGGATCAAATAGTCTTCTTTTAGCATTCCCCCTTCTCTGATGGATTGAAGTGCATGTGTTTTAATGTATACCTTGTATACCTTTTTATTTTGTAAGGACAGATACCATCACAGTAGAATAAATATTTGCATATTGATTGGCTCATAGCGTGAGGTGAACTAATGTCTGAAAGCATCATATTTAAAAATTGAAAAATAATTTTTCAGTGTCATGAATAAGGGGGCCTAGGACATGACCATATTTGGGTACCTACCAAGTGGGGTTTCTCCTGGTGATTTCGATCTCTCTGAGCAATTAAGGGGGGAAACAGATGACTAGACCCGATATTTTTGATTTCCCCTTACATATAGGGATATTTTTCCTCCCAATAACCCACGAAAAGGGGAAACAAGTTCATAGTGTCTGTCCTTTCACTGGATGTATGTCTTTCCTGCTTGAACTTCTGTCTCTCCCTTCCTTGAAACCTCTCCATTGCCTTCTGACTAGGGACAATTTCTCTGATGCTGTGTCCTGAATTCTCCTCTCCCAGGGCTTGTAGTTGTCTTCCAAGTTCAGCTCTGCCAGGTTGTATGGTCTCTACCATGGATTAGATTTAACCTCCAAGTTCAGTTTAATCAATTCTTTAGAAATAAATGGAGGCCTCAGAATTTTTTATCTCCCCAATTCTTCTCAAGAAAACCTAGCTTTCAGGATAGATGTGTGGCTAAGGATTCTTGAGAAAGCATAATATGATGGTGAAATCTGGGTCTAGAGCTTTCTTTTCAGGTTGTTATCCAGCCTCTCAGTGGTTAAGTTTTATAGCTTGGCTTTCATGGGAAGGCTGTAGCATGATGGCTGTGTGGTGTGTGTGTGTGTGTGTGTGTGTGTGTGTGTGTGCGTGTGTGTGTGTAAAAGAAATAAATACTTCAGTTGAATGTTTCCAAACGATTTTTCCAAAAGATATCAACACTGATATGTACAGTCTGCTCAAATCTCTGATTTGTTGTTACATTTGTGAAATATGCTTCTCTTGTAGACTGGCGGAAGGAGAAGTTCCAGGCCTGTGAGTTACTTCACATTCTTTCTGGGTACTCCTACTGCTGCCCCATGGCCTCTCATGTCTCCTTTAGCTTGCTGTGTTGGTACAAATGCTGGCACCATCAATGGTTGTGCAGTGGGATGGGGCAGTGAAAGTCACATAGCTGAGCTTAGTGGATGTGGCTGATATTGGATTCCAAATATATATTCTTAAGTCCATGAGTCCAGACTAGTCCTCAAGTTCCCTGTGACCCATCTAACCCTAAGATCAGTCTTATGCTTACTTCTCCTGCTTGGAGAGCTGTGTACTTGAGTCACAAGACTCTCATCTCAGGAGGCTTAGCCCTTCCCATATGCAACTAGGTGTCTGAGGGTGGTGGTGGTGGTTGTGTGCCCTTGTTATGGGGAAGGGGAAGGTCTTGCATGATTGGCAACTCTCTCTGCAGTGTCTGTCACTCTGGATCCAGCGTCTGCACATCCGCACCTTGCTGTCTCTGGTGGACAGACTAGTGTGACCTTGGAGGACACAACTGAGGACCCAGGAGGACCCTGTAGCATCTTGGGCCAGGAGGCCATCACATCAGGGCGCTGTTACTGGGAGGTGGAGATCAGGAATGGAAACAGAAGCGAGTGGGGTCTGGGGGTCTGTAGGGGAGATGTGGAGAGGAAATGCTGGTACAGAGAGTGGCCAGAAGTGGGGTTCTGGGTTCTGAGGTGGGACGAAGGTAAATTCTGTGCCTTTCTCCTCCCTGAGCTTCAGGAAATCCGTGATGAAGTTCCCCACAGGGTGGGTGTTTTCTTAGACCTCAAAGAAGGGGATGTCTCCTTCTATGACATGACTGATGGATCTCACCTTTTCTCCTTCCCTCTAACTTCCTCCACTGGGACTCTGTTTCCATACTTCATGATTCAGTCAGGGGATGTGTCCCTGACCATCTGCTCTGTGGTGGGTGTACCTACAGAGACCTCTGTGCCCCTTAACAATCCTCCTTCTTCTTTGGAGGAGCCTGTAAGCCTCTCAGGGAATGGGTTCAGCTCAGGCTCTGCTGTTGATGGTGCTCTCCCAGGGGCCGACTCTCCATTACTCCCCTATGGCCCTGAGGCTATGTGACCATAGGACCCCAACACTGTCCCAGACTCCTTATGGTGGCTCTTTCTGGAGCTTCACATTCCTTGAGACAAAAGCCTCTGAGGTCAGTCCTGGATGACCTGGTGTCTTGCACTCTTGCTCTGGATGCAGTCTCCTGGGGTATGGCTATGAGAACAGTCAGTTCATGCCTTATGCTCAGGCAACAGAAGATAATAGTTGACTGAGCTGGTTTAGGGTAGGCTGCATTTAACTGTTAGAAGTAATGCTTCTTTTGGTAATGAAAATTATTTCATACAGTCTTTATTCTGCTTGGATATGAAGGAGATGAGGGCTGAATGACTCTGCAGAATTAAATGGTGTATATTTTATCCAACTTGAGTTGTGCAGATGAACCCAGAGGCTATGAGTAGGTCACCAGTTCTATTTTGGGAAATGTGCACTCTGACCAGAAGCATTGGCCATCCAAAAATTTCTGGAGAAATGAATGGCTGATTGATGTTCAAGAGGAAAGCAGTCTAATATTCTACTGTATATACCTCCTATTGTGGGGTGGTGGAAGCACACTTATCTTACCAACCTTAGTAAATATCTGTTATTCGTGAAATACCAGTGCTGTGTTAATTCAGGAATTAAGAAGAAGGATCTGGTTCTTCCTGTCAACTCCAGTTGGAAAGAAGAGAACTTCTACCAGAATAAAGATATGAATGAGGAAGAGAATTTTCAGATGCTGGGTGAATTTCAAGAAGCTTTGACTATGAGCATGGTTTCCAGAATCTGTGTAGTGCCTCTCATTACTTCCAAGTCCAAAGGTGGAGTGCCTGAGTGGCTCAGTGGGTTAAGCGTCCAACTTCAGCTCAGGTCATGATCTCATAGTTCGTGGGTTCAAGCCACACATCAGGCTCTGTGCTGACAGCTCAGAGCCTGGAGCCTGCTTCGGATTCTGTGTCTCCCTGTCTCTGCCCCTCCCTGCTCACGCTCTGTCTCTTTCTCTCTCAAATGTAAACAAACATTAAAAAAATGGGGGAGGGGAAGAGGACCTAATAGATATTTTTCCAAAGAAGACATACAGATCACCAATAGACACATGAAAAGATGCTCGACCTCACTCATCATCAGGGAAATGCAAATCAAAACCACAATGAGATATTACTTGACCCCTGTCAGAATGGCTAAAATCAAAAAGACAAGAAATAAGAAGTTGGTGAGGATGTGGAGAAAGGGGAACCTTCTTGCACTGCTGGTGGGAATGCAACCTGGTGCAGCCATTGTGGAAAACAGTATAGAGTTTCCTCAAAAAATTAAAAATAGTATTGCAAAATAGTAATAGTAATAAATGAATGATTGATTAACATCACTATTAGGTATTTACACAAAGCAAATGAAAACACTAATTTGAAGTGATGTATGCATCCCTATGTTTGTTGTAGCATTATTTACAAAAGCCAAGTATGGAAGCAACTTCAGAGTTCACTGATTGAGGAACGGATAAGGAAAAGTTGGTTTATATACATCATCAAATATTACCCAGACATAAAAAAGGATGAGATTGTGCTATTTGTGACAATATGAATAGACCTAGAGGGTATTATGCTAAGTGAAATAAGTCAGACTGAGAAAGACAAATGCCATATGAGTTAACTCCTATGTGGAATCTAAAAAAAAAAAAAAAAGAAAGAAAGAAAGAAATGAATAACAAACGAGCAAAAAAGCAGAATCAGACCTGTAAACACAGAGCACAACTAGCATAATATTTAAACTTATTGAGTCACTAGGTTGTACTTCTGAAACTCATGTAACATAGTGTGTCTACTCAAATAAAAAAAATAATAAAAAATTAAAATAACATAAGTTAAGCTTTACTTTATTACGGGTTTTTAAAAAGTGTGTTTAGGGGCGCTTGGGTGGCGCAGTCGGTTAAGCGTCCGACTTCAGCCAGGTCACGATCTCGCGGTCCGTGAGTTCGAGCCCCGCGTCAGGCTCTGGGCTGATGGCTCAGAGCCTGGAGCCTGTTTCCGATTCTGTGTCTTCCTCTCTCTCTGCCCCTCCCCTGTTCATGCTCTGTCTCTCTCTGTCCCAAAAATAAATAAACGTTGAAAAATATTTTTTTTAAAAAAAAGCGTGTTTAATCGTTTCCACCAACTGGCACATTATAAAAACACAATTCATTTTACCTTAGCCCTTCTTTCATGGCTTAGGTATTTCCCTGAAACTGTTTGAAACACACATGAAGAATGATAGATATTATGTGGCTGCTAAAGAAGAAAGTATAATATTAACCCCATTAACATCAGAATAATTTATATTCTGAGCAAGAAAAATCATTAATGGCCAGTGAGCAGTGTTTGCTGATAAAGCAGCTGAGACATGAGCCTGATGAGCTGGGGGAGAGCAGTGAAGTTTGCTGTTTGGTGTCCTTCCTGCAGTACCTCCAGGTGTCCTTCCAGGGTCCTTAGGGAACATCTTCCCTGTGCTTTGTCATTCCTTCATGTTTCTCCCTCCCAACATGGGATCCAAGGACTGGAATTCAGAGGAGATAAGCTTTCTGGCCATGTCATTCTGGGCCATTACTGAGTCCAAGGTCCTCAACCTAGAGTTGTGCAGAGCTGGGGGCTGGGCTGGGCTTGAGGACTGGGAGGTGGGGGGGTGTGTCCTTGCAGGTCCAGCTTTCCCTCCTCTAGGAAGTTCCTGGATTAAAGGTTAATAGATGGCAAGGCTCATGTCTTCCTTCATCTCTGTGTGCATGTGTGAAAATGAAGTATCATAAATACAACTTGTGTAGCCCAGTTCCTGGCACTTAGGAGGGTGCAGTCAAATTTGTTTTCCTTCCCTCAGTCTTTTCATCAAAGTCCCCTAATGTCTCTTAGGTCTTGAGGAGTCTCCCTCAAGGAGACTTGAGGGCAGGGGTTGGTGGGGGCCATGGTGGATGGATCTGGAGGCTAATATAGGTCCTTATCTCATTAGTCTACTTTGCTTTAAGTTGCATTTGGCCCACATTCACAAGTCTAAGTGGACATTGGAAGAAATGGACATTTGGGGATAAAAAAAAAAATCCGATATTTCAGGTCTCTCCAGATGTCCTAGGTTTGCTTAGAGTTTTAGTATCTGAGACCAGACCTCTGAGTAGAAGCCAATCACTCTCGTGTATCAGTGGATCAGGCAGTCCTTGTTTCATGAAAACAAATACAGCAGATCATTCAGAACAGTCAAGAGTGAACAGAGGATGAGAGAGTCTTTGCCAAGTGTGTGGTTGTGGAACTCTGACAGATTGGTTTCCTCACGTGCAAATGAAGACAGTAATGGCAACAACATGGCAGAAGTGTGACCAGGGAGGCTCTAGGCCAAGCTATTGTCTTCACACCAATCACTTAACATATGAACACCTGAGAACTGGGCAGGCTTAAGTGAGCAAACAAAGGTGTTTGGATGTTGAATCTGACCATTCTATCCTGGGGACATTTCAGTGATGAACTAACTTATGTTTGGGGTAAGAAGAAAAGTGGGAAAGATGGTGGAGTTGTTGTATCCACCAAGGGGCTGACTTGTTTAGGTCAGCGTTTTAACAGTCTTCGTGTTCCTCAATGGACTGAAATACTTGCCCAATTTAGATAAGGCTGAGTAGCCAATGGGCTGCTGCAGTGAGTCCTCTGCAAATGAGCTCAACAAAGTTTATTGAGTGTTTACTATGTGCTGGACACTTGAGCAGGGCACACAGTGCCTCCCTTTGTGAATGTCACAGACATGCCCCAGAAGAATGCTTGTCAGGGCTATTGTGGACAGCAGGGTGTCATTAAACTCCAACAAGCATGTGTATGGGGCATGTATGGGTATGAAAGGTTGGTGAGGGCCCCTCTGAGGAAGGTCACTTTAGGTGAGACTGGAATGTTGAGGGGTTTGGGGGACAAGAGAGCAAGCAGGATCAACCAGTGGCTTGTGAGAAGGCCTGAGGATGGCAAAACTCCATGAACTGGAGGGAGTCACCCAAGCCAGTGAGGGAGCAACTGGGAGAGTGTGGAAAGAGGTCAGAGAGGAAGCCTGGGATTGGGGGTCACAGACAAGAGGTTGATAGGGGGATTCCTTGAACAGATGAGGCAGATCTGACACAAGCTGATTTGAAAGGATCATGACCTTGGAAGGAAAATGAACTTGAGGAGGTCAGGCTGGAGGTGAGCAGGGGACACTCATGGGAAAGCAGGAACACCCTTCTTGGGCCAGGGGGGGATGAGGGTGGTCAGGAGCCAGGTAATGGCCATGGATACGGATTTGAGAAAAGTCTTGAACATTCTGGTACATTGGAGGTAGACTGGGTGGGAACATGGAGTGTGTAGTGGAATGTCTCTCCAGTTTCTGGCAGAGATAACTGGGTTCACCCAGTTATCCTTTACCGAGATGGGAACCTGCAGGCAGGGAGGGGCTGGTGAGGGAGCCCTGGTGCTCCCTGGTTTTCTTTCGGAGACCATAGAATCTGCCTTCCTTTGTGCACACTGTGGTCTGGCAGGGAGAGGGCTGAATTGTTGTACAGAAGCCATGTGTGAGAACAAAATACTAACAAGCGATAGGTCAATGTCCATTCATTTGGTCAGGGCCAGGGTCCTGGAGTTGATTCTGGAAGCTCCTGTTGCTCAGCCTTAACCTCTCTGCTGCCAAGTTGTGGAGAGCACCTTGGTGGTCTCCTGGTGAAAAAAACACATAGCAACTACACTGGGACTCCTCAATGGCTCTGACCGCATGTGATTCACAAATAGACCTGTAATTATCTGGGTAGTGAAGAGCCAGTACAGAGTCCCATACACAGGGATAGGTATTAATCTTGGCTCTGCCACACACACTCCCTGCTTTTGGTCTAGAAGTTAGCCAAAGTGGAGAGTAGCAGTGCTTCAACAAAGGATTGCTGAATCTGGGCCTCTGTTTGTCCTCATGCAGGGTGGGTTTGTCCTGTATTTCTGGTTCTGGTCATGCTGTTTTATTCCTGATAATGGGGGTGCATATCCAGAAGATAGGGCAGAGTCTGCTGGGATTGTTTTTTGTAAGCTTCCACTTTCAAATGGTGCAGGAGTCAGAGAAGGGTGGACTCTCCTGTCTGGGAGTGCTTAGTGGGGGCCCAGGACCCTGTTTTGGCTCAGACCCCTGCAACCCATTCAGGTTCTGCTTCCCCACTCACCGGGGAACCACCTGCCTCTCAGGCAAGAAGACCCTATGGTACCCAACGTTGGAATTGGAAGCAGGGTTTGGGGCTCAGAGCAGCTAACTGCAGGTACAACCCCTCTGAGGGCAGATATGGGGTCTGCTGAGATCTCACACTACTGAGTTAGAGACATTCCAGAAGTCTCAGCTTTCTAAGCAGGTAAGTTGGTTCTGAAGATGCTTTTGGCCAATAAAAGGAAAGGTGGGGGCAGCTGGCTTTGAGGAAGTGGCTGAGCTTGTGGTGAGGGTGGTGGTGCTGGGTAATAATGAGGCTCTGAGAAGACCCAGGACAAATACAGTGATGCCTGCACTTCATTCACTTACTGACACTTGTGTAGCACTACATCCTTGTATCTTGGGGTGAGATCCCGTTACTATCCCCATTTGACATTGAGGAAACTGAGGCAGAACAGGTCAAGAAACTAGCCTAAGGTGGTTGCCTAGAGAGTGGCTGAATCTGGCCACTAGAGAAGTCAGCAGTCACCTCCAGAATCTGTTCTTCTCAGTACTATTTGCTGCCGGACCCCCACTACACCCAGCAGTAGGTGGTTTGAAGCCCTTTTTTGTCTGACCAGGACGCATTTTATCGTTTCTGTGCTCTCTCTCTCCTGGGATCCTCTTTTTCTTTTTTTTTAAGTAGGCTTCACACCCTGTGCCAACGTGGGGCTTGAACTCATGACTTGAGATCAAGACCTGAGCTGCAATTAAGGGTCAGATATTTAACTGACTAAGCTACCCAGGCAGCCCCCTCCTGGATTCCTTCGTCCTCAGGCAGAAACTCCTCAGAGATATAGAGGATGAGGATCAACTTTTCATGGGGAATTGATGGAGCCCTCTGTTGCGAGTAAGGCCAGGTCCTTTGTCCTGAGCAGCAACAGGCTGGGGGGAGGTGGGAGCTGAAATTTGGGTGAACTCAATAAGCAAAGGGCCTCAAGACAGGATGCGTGTGGTGGGAACCACAATGTCCTTGAGGAGGATGTTGTCTGACTCTCATGCTTCTGAATGGTTCCCTGGTCATAATTAGGGGGCAGCAGAAGAACAACACACAGGACTTGGAGGGTCCTTCATGGGCAGGGGCCTGAGTCTGGGACTGTGTCCCTGGGCAACTCTGGTGGTCTGTGACTCATACAGACTTGGGGGAGGCCCTGTGCTAAGGCAGGAGGGTTCTGGTCCTATGGGCAGAGCAGTCTGCGAAAGCTTTCCGAGGGACTGGGAGGGCTTTCTTGGTATCAGGGTTGTGGGGGCCCCCAGCCCAATCAACATAATGACTAGTAGCAAAAACTCTTCTTGTTCTGGGGATTATTATCAGCCCTGAGCCCTTCTGTCTGTTTTGGGGCCAAGAGCTGTGGGCTGGCCCTCCTCATCTCTGTAGGTGTTCTCCTGCCTCCTGCCCTGTGTCTCCCCAGCCCTGAGGAAATGGAGAATTGCTGCAGAGGCTCTTTGCTCTCCCGTCTCACCTCCTTGCTTCTCTTCTTCCAGTTGCCTGCTGGGGGGTCTGCAGGTAAGTGTGTCCCCATCCCCCTTCCTGCATCTCCCTTGGGTGGGCGAGAGCCTCTGGGAGCCCTGCTGTGTCTCCATCAGGACAGATGGTTATTAGTGGAGGCCCTGGCTGTAGGAAAGGTCTGGTGATCCCCCAACTGCTAGTTGTAACTAAATATTAAAGAAGACGGTTTGGGAGGGCAATGCCAGACCTCCCAAGGCTTTGTGTTCTGTCTCATGGAGTTTGGTTGCAGAGCTGAGGAAATTTTCAACACAGCAGTGGAAGGATGTGTTTTGGGTAGGAGTTTTGCTTTGACTGCTCTAAGGGAGGGTATATGCAAGGTGAGCAGACCTGGAACAAACATGTAGTTATGGGGTGGGGAGGTGTGAATTCACGTAGGGCCAATGAGATAGAAGAGGGGTTTCCAGCATCAGAGAGGTTAGGAAAGTAGACCCAACTGAGTGAGGAACTTTGGAGACAGGAGTTTGGAGGGGGAAGAGGGGACTGCAGAGACTCCCAAGGTTTCTCTTTGGCAGTTTGTTGTTTAGCAGTAGAAATATTGATAACTGTGTGTTAGTTGCCTATTGTGACAACAATGCTGTGTTGTCTCAGAAAGCTGATGCAGAAAGCTCAGGGGCATATAACAACAACCATTTAATTAATCTGTGCATTAAAGCAGTTCGCCTCATCTGGCTGTGTTTGGCTGATCCTTTTTTCTTTTTAATTTTTTTAACATTTATTTATTTTTGAGAGACAGATAGAGGCAGAGCATGAGCAGGGGAGGGGGAAAGAGAGAGATACAGAATCTGAAGCAGGCTCCAGGCTCTGAGCTGTTTCTTAGCACAAAGCCAATGCGGGGCTTGAACTCATGAACCGCAAGACCATGACCTGAGCAGAAGTCAGACGCGCAACCGACTGAACCACCCGGCGCCCCTGTGTTTGGCTAATCTTAACTGGGCTTACTCATACATCTTCGGTCATGTAGGGGAAATATGACTAAACACAAAATCTCTCAACCTGGAAATCCTTTTCAGAAATATAGTAGGGAAAGGAAACATTTTTATCATTGCATTAGCATTAACCAGATTGTGTTGTGCATCACAGAGAATCTACCAAGGGATTGCAAAGACAGAAGAAATCTCACCCTTTTACATAGCCATGCAGACACAACTCATTACACACATGTTCTCTGGATAAACAGGTATTAACCCTCAAGTAAGTGGATGTGACAGCAATGTTTGTCACAGTTCATTCCAAGTTTGCTTGGTAATTGTGGTGACCAACTCTTGGCTTCATCCAGAAAAAAAAAACCCCAAGTTTCGTATCTTAATGACAGGAGATGATGTTACACTGGAATCATGGTACCCACTGAGATTTGGGTCACAGGAATGGGGACAGAGGGGTGCTGTCCTTCTTGATGTTAACAGTTCAGAGAGAGGGCTCCCTGGTTCTTAAGAAAGACATTCTTGGACCTGGAAGCTGGCAAAAGACCTATCTAGTTTTCACAAAGGACTTATATACATTTCAAAGCGGGGAGAAAGCCTCTGAAATCACAAATTTCCTAAAGTAAATGCTGTAAGTAAGAGGATGGGAAGGGACTTTCTTCCTCTATTTTCAACAGGGACAATAAACTTCTTACCTTTTTTTTGTCCTTACAGTGGACTTTGGTTGTGTTTGCTCCCATGGGTGTTGTTCAGCTGGCTGTTGGCTGATTGATCTAGGAGAGTTTTAGCTGGAAAGGCTTTGCTAGACCGAGCATGTCCTTCCTGTGTCAGAGGCCAAGGCAAAGGCACAAGCAGTTTCCAGCCTCTGCTAGAGTCACATTCCCTGAACTCTCAGTGGCTGAGTCAAGGTGCATGATGGAACCCAGAGGCAGAGTGTGAAGGCACTAAACATATGTGGCAGAAGCTGAGATAGATGTAAAGGAGGCTGAAGGATTAGGGATATGTTCATCGTCAGACTATCACAGATGGGGCCAAATATGAATTAGTTCAGGATTTGAGTTTGAAACATCTGTGAGGAATTCTGGCAGAGTAACCCCCAGGGATATGGATATTAGGGAGATAGCTCAGGAAGTAGGTAGGGTTTTCGATGGTGGAAGCAGATGCCCCGGAGCGTGTGTGAGGTGGGAAGAGCAGAGAAGGATGTAACCTGGGACCAAATTCCTCTTCCTGTCACTAGGGGTAATGGACATGCCACTCTCATGGTTGGAGAGAAGAGCCCTGCCCTCTGTGCCCAATGCAGGACCCCATGCTCCTTCCTTCTGTTCTCTATAGCAGGGCCACTGCTTTGCTCCCTAGGGAGCCCCCAGAATGCATGCTGCCCCTGGAGTTATGCACAGGAAGACTCTGATGGCATCCCCGGGTTTGGGGAGGCCTCCCTGTGCTCTCCAACTTCTCTCTTGCAGGCGTGGGTTCTGTCCCCAAAGTATACGTCACCAGGCCAGAGAGGGACAGGGTTTCAGTGCACAGCCTTGGAGTGGCTCCCAAAGTCCCACGTGCAGTGGAGGTCCCTCAGTAGGGAGAAGTTCCTGGCATTCTCAGAGACCCATGCCCAAGATGCTAAAGGGCTGTTCAGTGTGGAGGCTGCCTGGTGGTGAGTGACAGGTCTCCAGGCAATATGACCTGCTCAGTGCTTAGCCTCATCTGACCTGCCCACCATATTGTCAGATGTTTTGTCTTCAATGCAACTAGTTCTCAGTGAGCACCTGGAAGCCACAAACCAGGTATACTTATGTTGAAACCTTGCCGTTGTACTTCACCATTCTGCTCTTTGCAGCTTCATTCCCCCTTTCTGCTTTTTGTTTTAATTATTTTTAGTTATGCCATTTTCTCCTCTGTTGGCTTTAATAATATCTAGATCATGTTTCTTGATTTCTCTGTTAATTATAGTATTTTTATTATTTGTTGACTACCCTTGAGATTCAGCTTTATTTCTTTCCTCTTTTTTCTTTTTCATTTCTTTCTTTCTTTCTTTTTTTTTTGTAAATTAAACTGGGTCCCGAGCTCCACCAGGTGAGGGTCCGATGAGGTTGTGCTGAGCTGACATTAATATTTTCTTCAGCAGGACAGGAAGGAGTCAGTCCTACACAAATCTGAGCATATGCAGCCTGGCAAAGGGCACAGGAGTGCAGATGCTGGGAGGCAGAAGTTGGTGTTGTCAGAGTGGAGGTTAGAAAGGAGGCTAGGAAGGCTGGAGAGAGTTGGGGAGGAGAGCAGAGAGGGAGAAGGAGGAGGGCCAGGGTCTGGGGCAGGATGACATTTTCAGCACTCTGCTACTAGGGCTGTATGACCTTATTTCCCCACACTTAGTGGCTTGACCCACAAACACTTACTGTCTCACAGTCCCAGGGAACCAGGAATCCAGCAGCACTCAGCTGGGGGCTCCTACCAGAGTCTCTCAGGAGTTTGGGGCTGTTGTCAGCACCGAGGCAGGACTTGCTTCACTCAGAACCTGAGCTCACTTAGGGGTGTTAGCAGGGTTCAGTCCACATCAAAGGCTTGAGTTCTTCTCTTCTGTTGTTGTCTCTCAGTGCTAGACCACATGCATGTGTCTGTGTCATGACTCAACATAGAGGTCTGTTCCCCAGTGTGAGGATCTGAGAGAGAACACAGGTCAGAGTGAGCACGTGGCTGGGCACTGAGATTTTATAACCAAACCTTGGAAGGGGCTTTGGGTCCTGTTGCCATCTTCTGTAGAATAGAAGTGAATCACTAAGTCTAGGCCACACTCCAGAGGAGGGAGTTACACAAGGACATGTATACAAGAGGTGGGGATCTCAAGGAGCCACTGAGGGGAAAAGATGAGGACCCTGACAGGGTCAGTGCCTTTTCCAGAATCACAGGGACTGGTCAAAAGGCAGAACCAAGCATGAATCTAGCTCCATGTCCTTAAAGTTGGGGTTCTGGCTGCACCCAGGCTTTATGAGGGGGGCTCTGGAAAAGGTTGTGTTATTGTACCTGTACAGACATGGAGATGGTGTGGGGGTGAGGGTGAACAGGAGGGTGACAGGAGGCATTCCAGCACATTCTTGTCTGAGGAGGACCCCAGGTCAGGGCAACCCACTGAGTGCACCCCTGTCCACATTGCACCCAGTGGAGAGGGAGAGAATGGCAGAGCCTAGAGGTGAGGGTGGGTTCTGACCTTCTAGGCCAAGGCTCCAATCCATTCTGTCTGGTTTGCTTTGGAAATTAGCCTATGATCTTGGGAAGCTTTTGCCCATCCTTCCCATCTTCTGGGCCTCCAGAATGTGAACACTGGTACACACACACACACACACACACACACACACACACACACACCAGTAAGGACGGTGGGGTGGGATCTGAGGAGCTGCAGGTTCAGAGGTGGTGAAGAGACGACGAAAATACGGTTGGAAGCATTTCCTATGTGTGACACTACTCCTCCAATTTCATAGGTATCATCGCAAATATGCCTGAGGACATCCCGAGGAAGTACATGCTAGAATAATCTCCATTGCACAGGAAGGACACAGACCATCCCCAAGAGGCACAATGGCTTATCCAGGGTCAAAATCAGGTAAGAATGAAGACTTGTGTCTGAACCTAGATGTGTCTCAAAGGTAGGACCTGGATGCACCCAGACCTTCCCAGGGGACTGTAGAGAGTAGTGCATTGGTGTAACTGTGTGCAGATGAGACATTTCATGGAGAAAGGGGGTGAGAAGCCAGCAGCCCAGGGCCCTATTTGCATAGGTGTTATCCCTGGAGGGGACTCGGGTAGGTGATCCTAGGCAGTGAAGTTACTGCCTTGACAACAGACCCCAAGAGAACTTGGAATCCCCATAACCAGGCACCCATATTCTCGTATAGTCCCACACCAGGCTCACTTGGCTGGAGACACTTGATAGTAAAAAATGTTTTCTTGCTGTTCTTTCTTTCTGGAGCTCTGGTCCAGAGACTCCAGTGGGGAAGATGTTTCAGATGCTGTGGATGTTGGCTCAACCCTCGTTCCCAATGCCTCAGGCTGTTTTTCTGAAAGCCCCGTAAAGTAATACAGAGCAGCCTAGGGAAGGCCAGTTCAGTTCAGGCCACCTCTTCGAGCCATCCCTGGGCAGCCCCATTCCCTCCTCTTCAGTTTC
The DNA here is from genome assembly GCF_028749965.1 of Puma concolor. Classification (NCBI taxonomy): domain Eukaryota; kingdom Metazoa; phylum Chordata; class Mammalia; order Carnivora; family Felidae; genus Puma; species Puma concolor. The sequence continues at coordinate 31,763,525 of NC_141671.1, forward strand.
AGGGAAAGAGGGACATGTGGGGAGGTCCATTCATTCATCAAACATACAGGAAGCTCCACCAGATGCAGGCGCTTCTTTAGGAGCTGACTGTCATCAAAGGCACAGAGCAGACAACACCCTGCCCTTTAGGGCTCCATTCTACACAGGGGTCAGTGACACTAGGTATGACAAGAGGTAGCATACACAGGACAGGTGATATGATGCCCTCCTGGCCTCCTCTAGGTATGGATGCATCCTTCCTGAAATGGGATGAAGATGGCAGACCCCTGGAGCAACAGAAAATGTGAGTGGGCTTTAGACAATGCAGGAGGGTCTTCCCCTTCCAAGAGGGCAGTGGGGGGGGGGGGCGGTGAGTTGGAAGGGCTCTGGACCCTGCATCCCACACATCTGCGATTCCTTTGAGCGGGCAAAGGTCTGAGGGCTTCTGGAAGAGGAGAAAGGGGTTCTAGAGAACCGTAGATGAGGTGTGGGCACAGTGGGACAGCAGAGGGGGCGAGAGGACAGAGTCACCTCCTAAGAGAGTCCAACCCCATCCCTTCCCACTCCCAGTCCTGCCTCCACCCCCATCCTGCGACCCAGAACAAAGGGTGTGGGGAGCATCACACTCACCAATCTGGTGGCACTTCAACGGTGGGTGCTCAGCAAGTGCTTCGGAGACCCAGTGAGGGCTCAGGGACCAGATGTCCCCCACCTTGTGGGAGGTTAGGGTCAGTGGGGGGACACCCACATGGATGCGAAGTGAATAAAGCAACATGTAGGCAGAGGAGGTAAAGTTTGAGGTATTAGGAGGGTCTTGAGAAGCCCTGCTGAGAGACGGGTTCCTTTGTTTCCTATTTGTTCCGATATTCATGGAGCACTGGTGTATGCAGTGAGGACAATGAACCGACCAGACACCACCCCTCCCTGCCCACCTGGAGTTGAATTCCAGCAGGAAGTAGGCAGGGAGACAGAGCAAAGAGTCCTTCTCCAAGAAGGACAGAGATGGCCCCATCATTGGTTAAGGGCTCCCATTCAAAATGGCTTTTTGCCAGGCTCTCCTCAGTGACCAGGACTATCTTAGCAGGAGTGCCAAATCAGAGGTGGACAAGGAGTAGGACCAGCCTCTGGACAGCTGGAGGCATAGGAGCCCAGGTTCCCACTGGGTGCCCTGAGACATCAGTCTTGATTCTTCTGCCCACTTCTGTATCTCCAGGGCCATCTTCTCCATTCTGGGCACCTGGATGGACCACTCCCCTGAGGATTTTTTCCAACCTGCAGAATTTCCCTGCCTGAAGATGCTGCTGGCATATGTGGGGCTTAACATGCTGGGCTCACACCTGGAGCACCATACCTATGTTTTCCTCTCATAGCTAGGACACATGGAGCCCAATGAGCCAGAGGTGGAGGGTGAGGAGAACTCAGGGTGGGCGATGTGAGCATGTGGAGGGCACAGGGTAGGCCACACAGAACAAGTATCCTTAAGCTGTGTTTGGATCAGGAGCCGTGAGTAGCCTCAGATAACTGTCCCCAAGGTCTGCCATCCGGGGAGACTTCCTGGGGGTGGGTTCTTGGACTCAGAAGACATTGACTGGTGGGAGAGGTTTCCTTTATTTGGAAGAGACATGGAAAGGCAATCATGGTGATGATACTTTCTCTTCTTGAAGCTATAGCACCCGTTCCGGAGCAGGATCCAGAACCAACTCAAGAGCTAGCCCCAGCTCCCACTGTGGTGCCTGCTGCAGCTTCAGAGCCCGAGGTGGCTGAAGCCATCACTCCCGCTGGAGCTCAGCAATTAGGAAAAGCAGTGACCCTCCCTGCAGTGTCAGAGCCAGTGCAGGTGGTAGTTATAGCTCTGATTCACTGTCAGGAGCTGGAAGAACCACCTGCACCTTTGGCAGCCCTGGAGCATGAGCAGGCCCCAGCCCCAGCTACTGGGGTTACAGAAGGACTAGAACAACCACTTGCTACAGCTGAACAACCAGCATCAGCTCCCAATCAGTGGCTCATGTCGGCTGCAGCCCCAAAGGATGGCTTCCCCTCCCCTGTCGTTGCTTTTTTTTTTTTTTTTGAGATTTTTGTGTTTTTTATTCAGATATGGAATGGCTTAGTGTGTTTTGTTTTATAAGTAAAGTATAAATTGACTTCAAGTAAAGTTTGACTCTGATCCTTTTCAGTCGGATGTTGAAGTGTCATTAGGTACTTTTTTTTTTTTTTTTTTTTTTTTAAATTTTTTTTTTCCAACGTTTATTTATTTTTGGGACAGAGAGAGACAGAGCATGAACAGGGGAGGGGCAGAGAGAGAGGAAGACACAGAATCGGAAACAGGCTCCAGGCTCTGAGCCATCAGCCCAGAGCCTGACGCGGGGCTCGAACTCCCGGACCGCGAGATCGTGACCTGGCTGAAGTCGGACGCTTAACCGACTGCGCCACCCAGGCGCCCCAGGTACTTTGACAATGTTGTACAACCATGACCACTAGGTGCTGCTAGAACACTTCCATCACAGAGACACCTGTGCTACTGATCGGTCATTGCTCATTCCCTCACCCCAATCCCTGGAACCTCTGATCTCTCTGTTTCTGTTGCTTTACCTCTTCTGGGATTTTCATGTGCATGGAATCATTCAACATGGCCTTTTGTGTCTGGCTACGTAACATGACGGTGATTAATAATTCTTGAAATTTTTAATGAAAATAACATTTTTATTACAAAGGAATATCCCCCAAAGAACATAGGTTATGTGAAGCCCCAAAATGAACTATCTTCATTATGTGGGATAGAGACACCTTTTGTAAGTAAGTTTGACTCGAGAGCCACAAACCACAAGAGAAATGTCTGGACCAGTAAAATACCTGTAAAATCTTTTATTTTCCCGGACAGGCCATGTTTAAATTAGGCTAACGGGCATAGTATAAAAATACCACAATAAAATATTTAATCTTCCCATTTATTACCAATATTTTAGGTAATAAAGTATATTATGGAAGGTTTTAGATGAGTTGTTTATTTAGTAAAATAATAATTTAAGTAATGAAGATAGGTGCAGGGTGACTCAGTTGAGCGTCCAATTCTCGATTTCGGCTCAGGTCATGATCTCACAGTTCGTGGGACTGAGCCCCCAGTCAGGGTCTGTGCTGACAGTTTGGAGCCCTGCACAGGATTCTCTCTCCCTCTTTCTGCCCTTTCCCCACTGGTGTTTACTCTTTTTCTTTGTCTCTTTCTTTCTCTCAAAATAAACATTAAAAAATAAGAAATAAATGAATAGGAAGAAAAAAGATACACTCCTAACAACAAATAATTGCCCATAAAAAATGGTTTCCCTGTTTCCAGTCCTTTCTCTTTGTAGCATGTGTGTGTGTGTGTGTGTGTGTGTGTGTGTGTGTGTGTGTGCATGTCTGTGAGTGTGTGTTGGGTTGGGGAGTGGAGGGTTCCAGGACTATGCTCTTATACTACCTAATGTCTCCACAGGTGTACAGGCACAGTCATTCCTGTCCCCTTGTGCATTCTCAGTGGCCACACATCATCATTTATTCATTGTCTGCAGGTGTTGAATAATTGGGCAATTCCAGTTTTTTGACTCGCATAATTGTAGTGAATGGTATATCTGTGCCATAAATCTCTCTTTCTTTAGGACTGATCCCTATAAGCACAATTCCTGCAATATAATGTATATACTTTCTTGAGGTATTGGTTACAGTTTCCAATAGTTACAGTCTCTCTTTTTTATTTTCAATATATGAAATTTATTGTCAAATTGGTTTCCATACAACACCCAGTGCTCATTCCAAAAGGTGCCCTCCTCAATACCCATCGCCCACCTCCCCTCCCACCCCCCATTAACCCTCAGTTTGTTCTCAGTTTTTAAGAGTCTCTTATGCTTTGGCTCTCTTCCACTCTAACCTCTTTTTTTTTTCCTTCCCCTCTCCCATGGGTTTCTGTTAAGTTTCTCAGGATCCACATAAGAGTGAAACCATATGGTATCTGTCTTTCTCTGTATGGCTTATTTCACTTCGCATCACACTTTCCAGTTCCATCTATGTTGCTACAAAGGGCCATATTTCATTCTTTCTCATTGCCACGTAGTATTCCATTGTACAGTCTCTTTATTAAGTTGGGGCCTTATTTGGGAAAGGAGGGACCCCAGAGACTGAGTGGATACCTGAAGAATTAGGAGGACAAGCCAGGATTGAGCCCATGAGAGTACCTAGGAGTGACCCATAGAGCAGGGAAGAGCCCAAATCCCCCTCATATGACCACCCTGACAGCATCCCTATCCTATGTCCTGGAGCACACCTCATCCAGGCCCCGTCCTGTGATGCACCCCAGCCACTTCTTCCCTCCTGTTCCATAACTCAGCTTCTAAGTAGAGCAGCTGGGCCCTGCTTTCAGGCTAGTGGAAGATGCAGCCTGGGCCACTGCTGTCTGTTTGCTGGCCCTCCACCCTGGCTGGGCCTGTTCCTCTCAGGAAAGAACCTGTAAATGCAGGTCAGGTCAACGAGTTATAGACCATCAGTAGGAAATGTATTTGCATGTATTCATCCGGATGTAGTTTTATTGGCAACAGCAAGAACCACTTGAACTTCTGTGAGCAAGGGAGACCTTTACAAATCACATTAAGTGCTCATGGAAACTGCAGGATAGATAGAGCCTCAGCCAGGGGTTTTGGCACTGGGTATACCCCTCAACACCCCTCAGACTCCTCCGGCAGTGACCCCCTGCACCTGCTAGCCCCAACCTTGGTATCCCTCAAGTTCAATTTTTGTGAGAGAGGGGGCTGTGCTTCCTGTTCAAGATACCATGTGAGGAGAAGGGGGGGTTCCTCTCCTCCCATAAAGTCAACTCAGGGTGAGTCCACTTGATCTGAAGCAGTAAGAGAGGCCATGGGCAGCAACCTATGTCTTCTCTGCTACAAGATTGGGCTCCCCATACAGAGAAGATAGATCCTCAGAAGGAGGAAACTTGGGGCTCTCCCTGCAGGAAGAGAGAGAAACACCATTGAATGGGGAGCAGGTAAGAGAAGAGAGTCGTGAGGACTAAGGGGGAAAGGCTGCCATGAGCTGGGTTACTGCCATATTGGTCAGGGGCACAGGCTCTGTGTTGGTTTGTTGGAAGTGGCCAGGCTTCATCCTACTGATGTTTCCATCAAAACCCAAATTCACCTCCAGAAAATATTTTCAATACTAAGCACCAAAAGGCACTGGGATCCTGGCATCCAATGAGGCCCAAGATGCTGTGCACCACTGATTGCACAGAAGGGGTGGGGAAGGCAGGTGCCATGGGGCTGAGGGCAGCTCGCTTTGGCTGCTTTGGAGGGAAAGAGCTCCTTCAGTGAGCACTACAACATTTGGCCCAAGGAGGAGCTGACAGTTCAGGGAACTCCAGAGCACAGATCTCAACACTTGGGACTATGTCCAGAGACACAAGCTGTGGGTGATGTCCAGTCCTAGGGCTGGCTTGGGTGTGATGGGTGAGCAACAGTGCTGTGGGAGCCCAATTGAGGGACACTCCACCCACACTGGAGGTGATAAAAGGCTTTCTGGAGGGACAGTTATGTCAGAGGGAGCAGGGCGTGCCAGGCAGAGGGGACAGAGAATGCAGAGGCTGAGTCCATGGCAGCAGTGGGCTCACAGTGGAGTAACATGTACAGGTACAGCTAAGGATTACTGAGTGTCTTTTTGGGACATGAATCATGTCACTAAGTCACCATAACAATTCCATGAGGAAGGTAGAAATGCTGTCCCTGTTTGACTAATGAGGGAACTCTCCCCTTCTATGCCCCACAGAGAGGCAGAGGCAGGATTCGAATTCGGTGCTTGTCACCCCTGTGGGGCCTACCTGACAAGAAGGCTGCAATCAGATGCTGCAGAAGAGACATCTCAGCCCTGAAGCTACATGAACCTTTGTTCCTGGTGCCCAGGGAGAAACCTCCTCTTTCTCAGATAAAGGCTGGCTGCCATTCCTGGCCAACAAGCCAAGCCCCAGTCATAAGGGCAGGCAACACTGCCCCCTCAGTTCAGTGAGGTCTTCAGGCCTAGAGGTTCGATATGGAAGATTTGCAGACCTCTGGGTTCCTGGGTGGAGCAGTGTGGATGGAGCACAAGTTCCAAAGGCAGAGAGACAGCAGTTCTAGCCCCTGCTCAGCCTCTTTGTAGTTGAGTGACCCCAGGGGTTCCTATGAGCCTCATGACCCCATCTCTGAAATGGAGAAAGAACTGATGTTGCTAAGTGGGTTGTCAGACGAATCACTTGAGAAATGATTTGTACGATTCTTGCCTGGTGCCTGGAGCACATGAAGAGCCAAGTGGAAAGGCAATCATGTTGGTGACCATTTATCCACATATGTGTTTTTCCTCTTGTTGATTTTGGCATCATCCTTAAGAAACAGATGCCAAAATAAGGTCAGGAAGACTTGTTCCTATGCTTTCTTCTCAGAGTTTTAGTTTTATCTCTTAAATTTAGGTCTTTGATCACTGTGGGTTCATTATGTTAGGTGAACGTCCACCTTCATTCAGTCATTCATAATTTTATGTGTCTGTGTAAGAAGGGACATCTTCTAGTCAGCGTATTACTTTAAGTTGTTACTTGCATAGCATTTTCAATAGATCCCAAGGAAACTAGAGCATAAAGGCGAATAAGTAGTCCTTAAAGCAACTGGCGAAGACTGTGAACTAAGTCCTGAAGGAGGTTAATTTGGATCTTCTGTTGAAGTGGAGCAGTGTTCTTGTCAAGAGCAGCCAAACACCGCCCTCTGGTGGTCACAAGAGACATTGCCGGAATACTGCTGGGCTGTCTGATCTATCTGCAAAGGAAGCCACATGCAAAATTAAGATATCCTCACAGGATTCCAGGTAGGTCAGAAACACTTCTGTAAAATTCAGTGTTTTGCGGGGGGGGGGGGGGGGGGGTAGGGGGGGGGGGTGGTGCGTTGCAGGAAATCTATGAGAAAATAAGCCTCTTCCCAAGTGCATTATTTCGAGAAGTATTCATTGAAGAGTTGAGTCAGGCACTGGGTTCCAGGACAGAAAAAAGAGACAGGGTGGCTATCTCCCAAGACGCACAGAGTGTGGGGTGGGAAAGTGTTGGGAAGAACCGGTCTATGTCACAGCTCTATATGTCTGGTTTAAGGAAAACAGTATATCAAAACAAACCATATTTATGGACTTGTTTGATTATATTAAGAACAAAACATTTTAGAAAATTTGAAAACTATCACTCCATATGTCTGCATACTCTCATCCAAGTTTGATGACATCATCCTATATTCCCAGTTACCTTTTCACTTGTTAGGAGTGCATGATATGCCATATAGAAACCTAAATAACCCCACAAAAATGCTCTTAGAGCTAGTAAATGAATTCAGCAAAGTTTAAGAACAAATATTCAATACATAAAAATGTGTTGAATTTCTATACATGAATAACAAACTAGCAGAGAGAGAAATCAAGAAAATAATGTACAGTCTCTCAAAAAGAATAAAATACTTAGGAATAAATTTAAACCAGAAGATGAAAGACCTGTATACCGAAAACCATAACTCATTTGTGAACGAATTACAAGAAGCAGAAATAAGTGGAAAGACGTTCCATGCTAATGGATCCCAAGAATTAATATTGTCAAAATGCCCACAGTGCTTAAAGCACTCTGCACATTCAGTGCAATCCCTATCAAAATTTAAGCACATTTACAAAAAAAAAATGTGAAAAGAATATTCCTTAAATGTGAATAGAACCACAAATGGCCCCGACTAGCCAAAGCCATCTTGAGAAGGAAGAACAAAGCTGGAGGCATCATGTTTTCTGCTTTCAAACTGTATCACAAAGCTACAGTAATCAAAACAGTATGGCATTGGTATAAAAGTAGACACCTAGATCAATGGAACAGAAACAGAAAGCCCAAAAAGAAACCCACACATATGTAGCCAGTTAATTTACAACAAAAGAGCCAAGGATGTAACATGGGCAAAAAGCAGTCTCCTCAACTGGTGGTGTTGGAAACAGTGGGCAGCCACAAGCAAAGGAATGCAACCGGACACCTATCTAACACCATACACAAAAACTAAGTCAAGATGTATTCCAGACTTAAACATAAGAGCTAAAACCATAAAACTCCTGGGTGAAACTGGGGGCAGAACGTTTTTGATCTCCGTCTTGACACTGAGTTTTTGGATTTGACACCAGAAGTAAAGCTACAAAGTAAAAACAAACAAGTGGGACTACATCGAACCAAAAAGCGTCTGCACAACAAAGGAAATCATCAACAGAATGAAAAGGCAACATACTGAATGGGAGAAAACATCTGCAAGCTACATATCTGGTGAGGGGTTAATATCCAAAATATATAAAGAACTCATACAACTCAATGACACAAAAGCAAATAGCAATTACAAAATGGGCAGAGTTCTGCATAGATATTTTTCCAAAGGAGATATACAGATGGCCAAGAAATACAGGAAGAGATGTTCAAGATCACTCATCGTTAGAGAAATGCAAATCAAAACCCAAAGAGATATCACCTATCACCTGTCAGAATGGCTGTAATAAAAAAGACAAGAGGGGCGCCTGGGTGGCGCAATCGGTTAAGCGTCCGACTTCAGCCAGGTCACGATCTCGCGGTCCGTGAGTTCGAGCCCCGGGTCGGGCTCTGGGCTGATGGCTCAGAGCCTGGAGCCTGTTTCCGATTCTGTGTCTCCCTCTCTCTCTGCCCCTCCCCCGTTCATGCTCTGTCTCTCTCTGTCCCAAAAATGAAAATGAAAACGTTGAAAAAAAAAAATTAAAAAAAAAAAAAAAAAAAAAGACAAGAAATAACAAGGTTGGCAAAAATGGGGAGGAAAGGGCAACAATGTGCTCTGTTGGTGTGATTGTAAATTGGTGCAGTGACTATGGAAAACAATATAAAGGTTTCTCAAAAAATTCAAATAGAGCAACCATTATCACCCAGCAATTCCCCTCCTAGGGATTAATCAAAGAAAATGAAATTAATAAACTCATAAAGATACCTGCACACCTGTATTATTGTCGCATTATTTATAATAGCCAGGAGGGCATTATGCTAAGGGAAATAAATCAGAAAGAGAAACACATATACCAAATTATCTCACGTATATGTGGAATCTGAAACAAAAAACAAGAAAAAAAAATACCACCCCCTCAACATAATAACCCAAACTCATAAATACAGAGAAGATATAGATGATTGCCAAGGTGAGGGGCAAGAAGTAGGCAAAGTAGGTAAAAGGGGTCAAAAGATATAAACTAATAATAATACTATTTTTTATGGTTTTAAATTTACATCCAATTTAGTTAGCATATAGTGCAACAGTGATTTCAGAAGTAGATTCCTTAATGTCCCTTACCCATTTAGCCCATCCCCCCACCCACAGCGCCTCCAACAGCCCTCTGTTTGATCTCTATATTTGTCTCTTATGTTTTGTCCCTCTTCCTGTTTTTCTATTAGTTTTTGCTTTTCTTCCCTTACGTTCATCTTTTTTTTTCTCTTAAAGTCCTCATATGAGTGAAGTCATATGAGTTTTGTACTTCTCTGACTAATTTCACTTAGCATAATACCCTCCAGTTCCATCCACGGAGTTGCAAATGGCAAGATTTCATTCTTTTTTCATTGCCAAGTACTACTCCATTGTGTATATATATATATATATATATATATATATATATATATATACCACTTCTTTACCCATTCTTCCATTGATGGAAATTTGGGCTCTTCCATATTTTGGCTATTGTTCATAGTGCTGCGATAAACATTGGGGTCCATGTGCCCCTTCAAAACAGCACACCTGTATCCCTTGGATAAATGCCTAGTAGTGCAATTGCTGGGTCGTCGGGTAGTTCTATTTTTAGTTTAGTTTTGGTTAAAAAAATTTTTTTTTAATGTTTATTTATTTCTGAGACAGAACATGAGCGGGGGAGGGGCAGAGAGAGAGGGAGAGACAGAATCAGAAGCAGGCTGCAGGCTCTGAGCTGTCTGCACAGAGCCCGACGCAGGGCTCAAACTCACGAACTGCGAGATCATGACCTGAGCCGAAGTCGGTCGCTCAATCGACTGAGCCACCCAGGCGCCCCATTTTTAGTTTTTTGAGGAACCTCCAACCTGGTGAGTAGCTGCACCAGCTTGCATTGCTACCAACAATGCAAAAGAGATCCTCTTTCTCTGCATCCTCGCCAACATCTGTTGTTGCCTGAGTTGTTAATGTGAGCCATTCTGACAGGTGTCAGTCAGGTGGTATCTCATGGTGGTTTTGATTTGTATTTCCCTGATGATGAGTGATGTTGAGCATTTTTTCATGCATCGGTTGGCCATCTGGATGTCTTCTTTGGAGAAGTGTCTATTCATGTCTTTTGCCCATTTCTTCACTGGATTATTTGTTTTTTGGCTGTTGAGTTTGATAAGTTCTTTGTAGATTTTAAATGCTAACCCTTTACCTGATATGTCATTTGCAAATATCTTTTCCCATTCTGTCGGTTGCCTTTTAGTTTTGCTGATTGTTTCCTTTGCTGTGCAGAAGCTTTTATTTTGAAGAGGTCCCAGTAGTTCATTTTTGCTTTTGTTTCCCTTGCCTTTGGAGATGTGTTGGGTAAGAAGTTGCTGCGGCCAAGATCAAAGAGGTTTTTGCCTGCTTTCTCCTCGAGGATTTTGATGGCTTCCTGTCTTACATTGAGGTCTTTCATCCATTTTGAGTTTATTTTTGTGTATGGTGTAAGAAAGTGGTCCAGGTTCATTCTTCTGCATGTTGTTGTCCAGTTTCCCCAGCATCACTTGGTGAAGAGACTGTCTTTATTCCATGGGATATTCTTTCCTGCTTTGTCAAAGATTAGGTGGCCATACGTTTATGGGTGCATTTCTGGGTTCTCTATTCTGTTCCATTGATATGGGTGTCTGTTCTTGTGCCAGAACCATATTGTCTTGATGCTTACAGCTTTGTAACAGCTTGAAGTCTGGGATTGTGATGCCTCCTGCTTTGGTTTTCTTTTTCAAGATTGCTTCGGCTATTCGGGGTCTTTTCTGGTTCCATACAAATTTTAGGATTATTTGTTCTAGCTCTGTGAAGAATGCTGGTGTTACTTTGATAGGGATTGCATTGAATATGTAGATTGCTTTGGGTGGTATCGACATTTTAACAATATTTGTTCTTCCTATCCAGGAGCATGGAATTTTTTTCCTTTTTTTTTTTTTTTTTTGTGTCTTCTTCAATTTCTGTCATAAGCTTTCTATAGTTTGGCGCATAAATGTTTACAATTGTTAGGTCTTCTTGGTGGATAGACCCCTTGATTATGATATAATGCCCTTCTCCATCTCTTGATACAGACTTTATTTTAGTCTAGATTGTCTGATTAAGTATGGTTACTCTGGCTTTCTTTGGTTGACCATTAGCATGATGGATGGTTCTCCATCCCCTTATTTTCAATCTGAAGGTGTCTTTATGTCTAAAATGGGTCTCTTCTAAACAGCATATCAACGGATCTTGTTTTCTTAACCATTCTGTTACCCCATATCTTTTGTTTGGAGCATTGAGTCCATTGACGTTTAGAGTGAATACTGAAAGTTATGAATTTATTGCCATTATGATGCTTGTAGAGTTGGAGTTTCTGGTGGTGTTCTCTTGTCTTTTCTAATCTTTGTTGCTTTTGGTATTTATACACACACACACACACACACACACACACACACACACACATATATATATATATATATATATATATATATATATATATATATATAATTTTTTTTCATCTTTTCTCCCCTCAAAATTTCTTGCAGTGCTGGTTGAGTGGTCACAAACTCCTCTAATTTTTGTTTGTCTGAGAAACTTTTTATCTCTCCTTCTATTTTGAATGACAGCCTTGTTGGATAAAGAATTCTTGGCTGCATATTTTTCTGATTCAGCACACTGAATATATCCTGCCATTCCTTTCTGGCCTCCCAAGTTTCTGTGGATAGATCTGCTGCAAACCTGATCTGTCTTCCCTGTAGGTTAGGAACATTTTTCCCCTTTTTGCTTTCATGATTCTCTCCTTGCCTGAGTGAGTGGGACTCAGGATCCCCAAAGAAACTTGACCCCCTTCTTCATTTCAGAGAGATTCCTGATATTCCACTGCCTCTAGGGCACAGGTTGCTAAGTGGGTACAGCTCCAGAGCAATGGGCTTAGTCAGGCCCTGGGTGGTAGGTAGTTGAGACACTCTAATGTCTATGACACCCTTGTTTCCTAAGACTGTCCCTTCTCCCTACCCTCCCAAGCTCTCTTGTCTCCCTGAAGGAGAGTCCAAAGACCTTTTCCCTCAGGGGTGCTGGTTGTTAGGGGAGATACTCCATGGCAACAGGTCTTAGAGAGGCTTGAGGCCAGAGGTCTCACAACTCTTAGGAGCCCAGACAGAGGCAGTGCCCTCCTTCCTGGTCCCCATGTTAAATATTGATGCTGCCCTAGTCCCCTGGGCTGGAGCCTAGTGTCTTCCACCCCTACTTGGCAAGGGTTATCAAGGGTGGAAACTGCCTGGAGCCTGAGGCTGTGGTCACACTGTAACTTAGAGGCTCCCCACCCCCAACCTGAAGTCAGGGTTTTAGGGTCACGTGCAGGCTGGAGGAGTCTCACAGCCGTAGCCATCAAACGGACACTCTGCAGAGTCACACTGTGGGTGGCACTGCCCATCCCGGAAGAGAAGCCAACACCGGGAGTGGGAAGGGCAGCCCTTCCAGGGGTCCGGGACCCCCAGGGAGAAGTCTCCCCCATCCCAATTTCCTCCAAGGCTGCTGCAGCCAGCATCACAGGCCCCATCTCCACCTCTGCCCTCAAATCCCTTTGCTCCAGGCCTCTGACACCGGGGCCCTGGAGAGCTGGGAGGGCAGGAGCATCAGAAGGCTGGGGACCCCAGCCCAGGGATCTCTGAGCAACTGCCATTGTGTAGGCATGGAGAAGGAGGGCCACAGCCATGAGGAGCAGGTGGGGTCAAGCAGTCAGGGCCCCCGTAGCCATTGAGGCAGGCACAGCGGGGTGGGAAGCCAAGCTTGGGGGAGGGCAGACACAGGCCACCGTGGTGGCAGTGGTGGCGGCCACAGGAGGGGGCTCTGTGGTTGCAGATGGGGCCCTCAAAACCCTGTGGAGAGGAGAGAGATGTTGGGGAAGGCCCTTGTATTATTCTTCCCACTCCCCCCCCCCCCAAGCAAACTCTCGGGTTAAGATAACTCAGATGGTCTTAGAATCTCATATCTGGAAGGGGCCTCAGAGAACATCAGGATTATATCAATCATTTTATAGATGTAGAAACCATGGTCCATGGTTTTTTCACATAATGACATATTACACAGTGAAAACGGACAAACCACCGCTGTGTGCAACAACCTGGAAGACTAAACACTTAATAGAGTGGTAGTAAATGAATATTATCTTAATCCTTGGACATAGGGTGATAAACTCTCTTTCTCTGGAAGCGGAAGAGGATAGAGGAAGACATAAGTACATGTGAGTCATCGTTACTGTTGTAATTCTTAGGTTAGGTTCCTGGGTATTATGTTGTAAGAATAATAAAAAGAAGGCCATGCACAAACCAATGATGATAGTGTATCATGAACAAAGGCTTATGATTAACCTGATTTCATGCATCTGAGGTCCACGCGCACACACACACACACGTAAAAGAACTTACCCAAGGTCGCCCCATACCTTAGGCAGTGCCATGATATCTGAAAATCCATTCATGCTAACACCTGATCCTGCCTGCCCCCCTGAACTGCTTCTGAGAGCCACTCATCGCCATTAACATGGGCTGGTTCTCATCAATAATTCCCACTCCAGTGCTCCCTAGACTCCCCTCTAGGATCCCACTCAGGCATTCTCACTTGGCACCAGTGTTGGGGGAAACAGAGAAGACTGCTTTGTGGTTACTTATCTGGAGGCAGTGGCAGGTGAAACCCAGGGGTGGTCCTGCTGTTGTCTCACAAGACCCTCCGTTGGAGCAGGGCTGGCTCTGGCAAGGGTCTGTCTCCACTTCACACCACTGGCCTGTGGTGGGTGGGGTTAGATGTCATACGCTACTTCAGTCATTGCCCCCTTCCTAGCTCATTACTGGGAATTGACCCAGTACTACCTGCACAGGAAGGGATCCTGGGGCATATTCCCTGGGGTGGGGAGGAAGGGGGATGGACATGATGATTAGGCTTCCTTGTGGGTGGGGGTTGTCAACTCAGCTGTGCCACAGAGATGCCTCCACACACCCTCCCAGGCCTCACCCGTGTATCCAGGCAGACATTGGCAGTAGAAAGCATTGGCCAGAGAGTGGCAGGCTGCAGTGCCTGGGGGGTGGCAGGGCTGGTCCAGACACTCATCTACGTCCCCTTCACAGCGCAGCCCCACAAAACCTGGAGGGCAGGTGCAGTAGAAGCCTCCAGGTTTGGGGGTGCAGGTCCCATGGTTGTGACAGGGCTGGGATTGACAAGCGTTGGATTCCTTTGAGCAGTTCTGTCCATTGTAGCCTGGGGCACACTGCGGGCAAAGAGGGTCAGACAGGGAACCAATAATCCAGCCCATCTCAACAGTACGGGGGAGCCAGCTCAAGACAGTCTGCCCAATCCCTTCCCTACCTTCCAGTTCAGAGTATCACTCAACTGATCATCCATCACAGCCCTGCATAGCTTCACCCTTGTATCTCAACTCCATGCTATACCCTTGTTCAATAGTGGGCAATTTAACTGCTCCAGCAGTCCCAAACCATCTTATGATGCAATGCTATTAAACATAGTTCTGTTTTGGGTAGGACCTCCCTCCCTCAATCACATGCCTCACCCCCAGGCTCTGTTATGCTTTCTTAATTAATTTGTAAGTGTTTATTGAATGCCTGCTTCGTGCCAGGCACTGTTGTAGGCACTAGGAACATGAAGAAAATTAGAACTCATCCCTGCTTCCATGACGTTCTCAGTAAACCAGAGAGACAGCTAGCCTTTATTGCATGATTTCTATACATAAGCTCATAAAACCCTCCCAACAAACTTGTATGTGAATTATCTCATTTGATTCTCACTTTACAGAAAAGGCAAATGATTCCTGGAAAGACTGCATGACTCGGCTAGCAGGTGGCAGAGCTGGGATTCAGTGCAAGTCTGTGACTTCATAACCAGTACCCTTAGCCATTTTCCAATTGTTTACCTTTCTGCTAGTGGGAGAAGGGTCATCGATGAGGTCTGTACCATGTGCTGAGTTCTTGCAAGAGGAAGGAGAGCATGTAAGAATGCAGTACCAGGCTTCAGAAAGGTGGAGCAAAAGGGAATTACAGAGAGTGTGAGGAGTGGCTGGAGGGCTGGGAGAAGCGGGTGAGGGGGTATCTTGGAGATATCGGAGGGAAGGAGTCTCAGGAAAGGGGAGGTAAAGCTGAGTGTTGGGTGAAGGGGTGTTTGCTACTGATTAGTACACTGCTTTTGTGTATGTTTGAAAATGGTCATAATAAAAAGTTAAAGAGTAAAATTAAAAAGTTAAAGAGGATGGTTGGGGGATTTGCATCACACCTTTTATCGAAAGTCAGCCTTCTGAGTACAGGCATCAGGCTGCTTGGACTTGAATCCCAGCTTTGCCTCTTCTGCTCAGTGATCTGAACCACGAGGGAGAGGCCCACACCCAGTCTGGAGAGAAGTTAGGGACATTTCCCTGAGGAAGGCACCTCTTGAGCACCATCCAGTGGAAGTGGGTGGGGAAGGACAGTGGAGAGCCAGTATAAGGGGTGTGTAGGGAAGCCAACAGCAGCTGGAGCAGAGAGTAGGAGGGCGGGGATGTGGGGACATGAGACCTAAGAAGCCGGCAAGGCTGGGTCACGCTGGCCTTAGATTTCACTATCAAAGAGCCACAATGGGGCGCCTGGGTGGCTCAGTCAGTTGGGCGTCCGACTTAGGGTCAGGACATGATCTCGCGGTCTGTGATTTCGAGCCCCGGGTCGGGCTCTGTGCTGACAGCTCAGAGCCTGGAGCCTGCTTTGGATTCCCTGTCTCCCTCGCTCTCTGCCCCTCCCCCGCTCATTCTCTGTCTCTCTCTGTCAAAAATAAATAAACATTAAGAAAAAAATTTTTTTTTTTTTTTTTAAAAAAAGAGGTGGGCAGCCACTGAAGGGTTTTAAGCAGGGGAGTGACAGGTCAGCTTAACATTTTCAACAGAGCACCCTGGTAGTGGAGTAAAGGTTGAGCCTATAGGTGGACAAGTGGGGAGGCAGGGACAATAGGAGGGTGCTCCATGTGCGGAGGAGGGTGGAAGGCAGCAAAGGCTTAGACTGAGGCAGTGGGACAAAGGGTGAAGGAGGAAGGACAGAATTGAGAAAGATTTAGGAGGCAAAATGGCATGACTTGGTGGTTGGTTGGGTATGTGGGTAAAGGAAAGGGAAATGAATACATCACTACACGCCCCCTCAACTACTTTTCCCACATCCACCCACGCTTGTCTCCCCTACTGCTCTCCTCTAGACCGGCTTACCTGGCAGAGGTACCCAGTGGGCTGGGCCATGCACGTGGCCCCATGTTGGCAGGGCCTGGACTCACATGGGTTCACCCTGTCCTGACATACGCTGCCTTGGAATCCAGGGGGGCAGTGGCAGAAATAGGAGGAGCCACTGTCGATGCAGAGACCTCCATACTGGCACAGGGAAGAAACTTCTGTGCCTGAGAAGAAAGGCAAACAGGGATAGACAAAGCTAAGTTAGGTTCTCAGAGGTCCCAGACACAGAGCAGAGAGGCTCATGGAGATCACTGACATTCCTGGGGTGGGTGGAGGCCACTTGGAGCCTGAGGAGTCAATAAATTCTGGTGCTGAAGAGGTTAAGACATCCAGATCCCCCTCCTGCCTGTTCTGCCAGAATGGAGAGAGATACCGCTTGTTAAACTTATTAGAGCATTATAAGCAACTGTATTCTTGGCTTTAAACAAGTCTCAAGGAAGAAAGAACTCAGCGGAAACTTTAGGTGCCTAAGTCTGTCCCCTGAATTGGCATCCTGTGATGTTCTCTCACTGTGATTCCCATCCCCTAACTCCACAGTAGTCTCTTTCCTGAGTTCTGCTCATATTAAACCTCATTGGAATGAGGCGGGGGGTATTTTTTCACAAGGGGGTTGGCATAACATGAAAATGATTGGGAGCAGCAGTTGAGTGAAGTTGGGTTAAGTGTGATCCATTCTAGCTGAGTTATGATGATGGTGACAGAGTTGAGTTGCTTCACATGGAGTTATGTCTCAGTGGTTGTGATAAACTGGAGTCTTGTTGTCCGGGTTGGTTGGTGTTGTTTGAGTTGCTTTGAGCATGGTGATAGGAGGGCTGAGCTATAGAATCAGCAGTAGTGGTTGGTTTGTGTTACTTTGACTCTTAGTTGGTTGTTTTGGTCAAAGGTTGTATGTGGATGCCCTTAGCGATCGGGTAGAGAGGGACACCCGTTCTCTCTTCATCTGTTCCCCAGTTGGTCCTTGGGTTAGTACCTTGGCTCAAAGCGGCCTTCTGGCAGGAGGACAGCGGAAGGTTGCAGAGAGGCCCGGTCCATCCCTGGAGGCACAGGCACTGGAAGGAGGGCCCAGTCTGGAGGCAGTGGGAATTGTGTGGACAGGGCTTCTGGGCACAGATGTCCACCAGAGTCTGAGGTTTAGGAGAGAGCATGGGGCAAGACTGAGTGTCATGTGTTCAGGCCCAGAGATGGTCTTCTGCCAGCTGCTCAAAATCCTTACCTGTCAAGCTCTCTCCTGAATGGTCTGGGGCCAGGTGATAGCCTCCCTCCCCCACCCCCACATCCCAGAACAGTTCCTGGGATCAGAAATCCTTTCCTCACTTCTACTCCATGCAAACCTCAAGCTAGAGCTCACCTCCCAGATGCCACACCCCCTTTCATGTGGTTACCTTCCCAATCTCCCTGCTCTTCTAGTCCCTGAGACCCTCCCACTAGAGCCCTTCAGCCACCGCCCTCCTCCACACACTTGGCTCAGCACCCCTCACCTGGCAGCTGTCTCCTGTGTAGCCAGGGGGGCAGAGGCAGTGGGGACCCTGAGGGCCATCTTGGCAGGTTGCCCTGTTCCTACAGGGGCTGGACAGGACAGAGACAAGGCATGGTGGGAGGCAGTCCCGGCAACCAAAGGGGAGGGAGTGTGTGACGTGGTGATGAGATAGGAAACCAGAAAGGGAGTCATAGTGAAAGGATGTGGGATGTGGAATTCAAGGCAGCCTGGAGCCCCAGAGGAGATGGACAGGAAGGGTGGGAAGGCTGAGGGGCCCCTTCCCTTCCTCTAGGGGTCTTTGCTCACTTGTCTGCACAGCTAGGACGGGTCCTTCCCTCACAGCGTGGGCCTTGGAAGCCCGCAGCACAGAGGCAGGAGGAGGTGCCAGGCCTGTTCACACAGGTACCCCCATTGAGGCACGGGGCTGGAGAGAGGAGGCTGTGAGGGGTTCGGTTCCTTACCCATACGTGGGCTGTGACCTTAGTCACACCCCGCACAGGACATACACGCACTCCCTGCTGCCCCCATCAAAACTGCAGCTCGTGGTGGCCAGTGGATTTTTATCAGACGGCACCAACACACCCTGACCAGTTCCTCCATCCACCTGTGGCCCAGCCCCAGAACCTGGTAGGTACTCACCAGAGGCACAGTGGTCAGTGCTCGTCTGTCAGTGGGGCCCAGTGTGGCTCCGAGGGCAGGTGCAGGAATAGCCCCCAGGGCTGGGGCTACAGGAGCCACCGTTGAGACAGGGCCCTGAGTGACAAGCCGTTAGCTCCTCGCTGCAGGTGGGGCCTGAGGGAAATGAGTGGGGTCTGAGAAAGGGCATCCTCTTCTCTCTGTCTTCCTCCACTTATCTCCCCTTCCTTTTCCTCATCCCCATCCCTTTTGTCTTCCATCCAACCTCTTTTCTTTTCTTATCACCTCCTGCATATCGCCTGTGGTCCCTGCAGCACATGCTCAGTTCTCCTTGGTGGTGACTAAGATCCAGAGGCCTTGGACACATGACTCTACTGGTCTTGCTCTTGATTAGAGGTGGCCAGCCCAGAATGTCTGTGGTTTGGGAAGGGCCTCACCTGTGTAGCCTGTGGGGCAGGTACAGTTGTAGCCCGAGGGCTGGGGGTGGCAGGTCCCGCCATGCGCACAGGGCGTGGAGATGCAGCCCCCCAGCTCTGCTTCACATTCTGGTCCTGTCCATCCCACATCACACACACATGAGGATCTGGTCATAATGAGAAAAAGAAGGGTGTTTTTCTTCTTCTGGTGATATTTTCTTCTCCCCTCCCCACCCCTCATCATTGGTTAGACCCCTATGGCTTTCTTTTTTTTTTTGTTTTTCATTTTCATTTTTGAGAGAGAGAGAGAGAGAGAGAGAGAGAGAGAGAGAGACAGGGTGGGAGTGGGGAGGGGCAGAGAGAGAAAAGACACAGATTTGAGGCAGGCTCCAGGCTCTGAGCTGTCAGCCGCGAGATCACAACTTGAGCCGAAGTCAGATGCTTAACTGACTGAGCCATCCAGGCACCTCTTCTGTTTTTAAGTAGGCTTCACGCCCATTCCACAGTCCAATCCAGCCTGGAGCCCAACGTGGGACCTGAGCTCACCACCCTGAGATCACATCCTGAGCTGAGGTCAAGAGTTGGACATTGAACCAACTGAGCCACCCAGCCCCCTGATCTCTTCTTTTTTTTGGCCCTGAGACTCTGGTCCCCTTCTTCAGTGGCTCTGTTCTCAGCATTGTCCCCCTTCCATACCTGCCTCCTGCTTGTTTTCTGCAACTATATGTATGGATATGTATATACATTTCTTCTGTAATTTGTTTATTATCTGTCTTTCCTCATTAGAATGAGAGCTCCATGAGAACAGACACTTTGTCTCTTTTGTTTTGTGCCATTCCTCCAGTGCCTGGAAAAGTATCCACACATAGTAGATGTTCAATATTTGTCTAATGTATGATTTTTTTTCAGATTTTTCAATTTTTTATTTTTGAGAGAGAGAGAGAGAGACAGAGTGAGAGTGGGAAAAGGGCAGAGAGAGAGAGGGAGACACAGAATCTGAAGCAGGCTCCAGGCTCCGAGCTGTCAGCACAGCTTGGACGCGGGGCCTAAACTCATGAACTGTGGGATCATGACCTGAGCCGAAGTTGGACGCTCAACTCACTGAACCACCCAGGTACCCCTCTAATGTATAGTTAATTGGCCCTGGGATTCCATGTTTTTCTTCCTGTTCTGACCCTCTAGCCCTCCGTTTCTCCTGTTATTTATGAACTCTCCCCTCACAGGATAGCACTCACTAGTGGATCCCTCACCTTGGCTTTGACCTCAGAACTTGGCCATTTCCTTCTTCTTCCCTATTGGTCATTTCTTGCAGACTCACCCCTCCGTGGTTGTCTCCCCCTGGCCTAGCTGAGGAGGACCCAGAGGACAGTGGAAGGTTACCTCTGGCAGTGTCCGTGGTGGCAGGTGCAGTTGTCCTCAACGGGGGCACAGCCAGGACTTCCATCAGGGTAGAGGCATTGGGCCTTGTCTTCCTGATCTTGGCATTTTTGCTTGGGCTGGCACAGGTTGGGGGCACACAGGGGAACCTCACAGAGATGACCTGGGGTGGGGAGATGGGTCACAGGGAAAACAGAGTCCCTCTATGTCCTTGATGGGGCCAAAGCCACTTTTTATCTATGACTTGCTCACTCCCCACGAACCTGTCCTTCAGTGGCTCCCTGTTGCCTCAGGATACTGTCTAACTTCCTCAGAATGGCACACAGGGTCCTGCATGGCATCATTTCGCAATGCAGTTACCTGCAGCTAAAACATGTAATCATTCTGTCTTGACAAACTCCTACTCATTCTTCCAGACTAGCTCAGCCATTACGTCCTCATGAAGCCTTCTCATCTCTAGTCTGGTTGGCTGGTCCTTTGTGCTCTTATAGAATCCTGTGCAGTCTCTCTCAGAGCACCTGTGGCCATAACCAACAGGAGACGTCTTGGTCTCTCTGCACTAGATTTAAAGCCACTTGAGGAGAGCAGGTCTCTTACCAACTTGTGTCTGTGTCTGGCTGTGCATAGTAGGCACTTAATACATTCTAAATAAGCAAATGAATGGCTTCCTCTTGAACCCCATCCTGTTTCTGAGCCCTAATCACACCATTCATGTTGGGCCCAGTGTGGGCCCTGTAAATAACACCTGCTGTCAGCCTGAGGTTGTGCAAGTTTTGCATTGAATAATTTGAAGGGGTTCCATTCTCATTCTCTTTTTACATTCCAACCCTTGTATATCCAGCAGTGACCTCTGCTCCACCCCTAATGGACTCAACTATCCTGCCAGTCCTTTCTAACACCTCCCCTGCTTACCTGTGAAGCCAGAGGGGCAGAGGCAAAGAAGGCTCCTGGGAGATCCAGGCAGCTTGCTCCAGTGGGGCATGGGCCACTCAGACACTCATCCACCTCGGCCTGACAGCGAGGGCCTTCAAAGCCTATGGCACAGCAGGAGGGTCAGGGACCTGCAGGGGAGTCTGCCCTTGGCCCCCACTCTTCCCTGCAGTGTCTGAGCACTGGTCTACCTGGAAGACACTCGCAATGGAATGATCCAGGCTGGTCCTGGCACTGCCCACCGTTGGCACAGGGAGAGCTTCCACACTCATCGATGTCCTCCTCACACCGGGAGCCAGTGAATCCTGGGGGGCAGGGAGTAAGTGGGGAGAGATGGTAAAGGTTATCTTTCCTTTCCTCTCCTCTCCTCTCCTCTCCTCTCCTCTCCTCTCCTCTCCTCTCCTTCTTTTTCTTTCTTTTGTGACTTTGGATTCATCAGGGAGTTTGTTACAAATATTTGTGACTGAGATGTACAGGTATGATTTCATGGATTCAAACAAGAAATTTAGAGTTAATGCCGATATTTAACCTTCTATTTACACAGACAGAAATATCATTGCTATGAATTGCAGTGAAGAGAATCTTGTTTCAAATGGCTTGGTTTGGAGGTTCATCTGCATGTATCATTATATAATGAAGGTACCAATCTGGGGGCTTCTCAAAGAGTGATTTGAATTTCAGAACATAACAGCATATTTTAGTAACTTCATTCTTTATATAAAGAAGGTATAACTGGCTGTGTGTGTGAATGGTGAAAATACTATGTATCAAAAGCATAAATGCAAGTCGTGGCCCCTCCCCTCACCAGGAAAAGTGAACCTGGGTGGCTTCCCAGACAAGACACCTGGGGCAGGTGGAGGTGACAGGAGGATGATGTTCAACACCTGCCAGTTGTGTGACTTTGGGCAAGTTACTCAAGCTCTCTAGGCTGCAGTGTCCTCTTCTGTAAAAGGGGAATAATAGAACCTAATTTATGGTGTCATTGAAAGGATTAAATGAGGTAATGCCTGAAAAGTACACAGCCAAGTTCCTGGCCTGGAGCAAATAGTCAAGAAACATCTGTTATCATCACATCAGGGAACAGAGGGATCGATAATGGTGGAGAAGGAAGGCCGGGGGCAGTTTTCCCTGCATCCAGGGTGAGCAGTGCCAAGACCAGCCTGGGATCCCCACGAGCAGACTCTGGAGGAGGGCCAGAAAGGACGATTTGGGTAATTGGCAGGACAGAGATAAAGGTGGATGAGTGCGCGAGGAAGGTTTGGGATGTAACAGAAGAGAGTTGGGGGGGCAGAGGAGTTGGGAGAAATGGGAGCCTCGTTGGCCAAGCCAGGGTGAACTTCAAAAGGTTGGGATTGCCGGGCCTGCACTGTGGTTCAGGGGCCTGGGCTGAAGGACTGGAGTGGAATCTGTACTCACCAGGCAGGCAGACACACAGGAAGCCGTTGAGGAGGTCCTGGCAGTCAGCCTGGTTCAGGCAAGGAGCAGAGGCACACTCGTCTGTCTCCACCTCACAGAGCTGCCCTTCTAAGCCTGGGACATGGAGATGTGGTGCAGGCTGAGCCCTGCCTGGGCTGCTCACCCCTTCTGCCCAGGAGAACCAGGGTTCTAGAACCGTCCCAGGGTGCTGTGTGCCTGAAGGTTGGGGCGACGAGCCCGCGGTCCTGCTGCTCTGCTGTGTGTGGCTCTGCCCCCTTTAAATGTGAAAGCTCAGGGAGCAAGGCACCTGCTGGGACCCGAGGGGGCAGCAAGGAAGTACCTTTGGGGGCCATTCTCTGTGCCCAGACGGCAGGCTCACTGGGCTGGGCTAATGAGCCTGGAGGTCCTCAAGGTCAAATGAAACAAATGGGCATCTGCTTGGAGGTGAGTCATGCCTCTTGTTCTACCCCAGCAGGCTTCTGTGCCAGGGAGACCAGGAGTCCCCAAGGGGGGGTATTTGAAGGGCATTTGGGTAGCTTGTTGGTCACATATTTGTCCTGTATCTTTGGGCTTGTCCTGGTATCCGCAGTGTCACCCTGAACTGAAGCTGGATCAGCCTCTAGACCTCGGTGCCTCCCACTTCTTGCCTGGGGATTCTGCTTCTGAATTTCCTTGGTATCTATGACCTTGTCCCTTGGATGACTGCATGGTTTTCTCAGCTTTTTTCCTTGGATGCTGCTCAGTTTAGGAAGGCTGTTTGGTGTAGTGGTTAAATCTACTGAAGCCCTGGGTTTGAATCCCGGCCATGCCACTTACTGGCTGGACAACTCACTTAATCTCTCTGTGCCCGTTTCTTGTAAAATGGACACAGTAACAATACTGACCTTAGAGGGTTATTGCCAAGATGACAAAATACATGTAAGATGTTCAGTGGTACTTGGCATAAAGTAAGCTATTATTTTTTTGGTTTCATTCAGCTTCCTGATATCGGGTTGGTCACTATACCCCTGGGGAGACCTGTCTCCCTTAAAAGTAACTTGGAGGTAGGTGCAGCCTTGTGGCACTTTTTTTTTTCTATTGTACCAAATTCAAGCATACAGGCCCTTTGGGGTTTTAAGGATTTACTCAATCTCTACAGGGGAGAGTTTCTGTGATTAGCAGGAACATTCTGAGTTGGCATGAGCCGAGGCTGCTGTTGTTCTGCTCTTCCTTGATGGGCCTCTGTGTACAGTGGACCAGGCTGCGCACTTTACAATGACTATGAAGTGAATGCTTTCCTCTCACCCCCAGAGTTGAGCAGTGTACAACCTCAGTACCATCTGTGGCTGCCCTTCTCCTAGAGGCCATGGGTTTCCCAGAGTGTTCATCTTGGGTGGGGAGATGAGAAAGAGGTATTCTTTGATAGCTGATCCCAACTGGCCTGGGGCTATCTATGTTCTGGAGGGGTCATGCCTAGTGGGTTCAGGATTAGTCCCCTGTGTCCTCTACTCAGGGCCCCATCCATCTAGTACCTGGTGGGCAGAGGCAGTGGAAGGTGGCAAGCAGGTCCAGGCAGGTGCTGCCTAGATGGCAGGGCTGGGACAGGCACTCATTGTGATCAGCCTCGCAGCGGGAGCCCGTGTAGCCAGGGGGACAGAGGCAGTCAAAGGAGCCAGGGGTGTTGAGGCAAGAGCCGCCGTGTTCACAGGGACTGGGGCCTTGCTGGGCTAGGAGGAGAGGAGTCAGAAGTTCACAGGGGCCCAGGGCAGAAGGGCAAGGAGGCCAGACTGCCAGGGAAGGCGTGAGGGCCTGCTTGTGGCAGAATGAACACATCGGAGAAAGGGCTGGTGTCTTTAACACAGACGAGGACTAAGTGGGGCCCGGAGGGCTAAGCACTGGTGAGAAGACCGTGTAGGGAAGAATTGCCAAATCTGGACAAAATTGGGAAAAAAGAGATGATTGTATTTTTAATTTGAAAAACAATTTGCAGAGGCTGTTTGGGACTCAGAGAGGATCTGATGTGGGGGTGCCTTACCCATCTGACACTCGTCCAGGTCCTGGTGGCAGGTGGGCCCCGAGTAGCCAGGCTGACACAGGCAGAGTGGAGAGCCTGTCAGGGGATTGGTGCTGCACTGGGCTTCCCCGTGGCATGGCTGGCTCAGGCACATGTCCTCCATGTGGCACAGGAGTCCTGGAGGGCAGGATGGGCATGAGGCACTTGGGCCGCTTGAGGATCCCAGCTGCCCCCCTTATGCTTCTGTCACTTGCCATCCTCACGGCCACCTCCCCGAGCCCTCTGTCACACCTGTGCGGCCAGGTGGGCAAAGGCAGGAGAAGGATCCCGGGGCACAGGTGGCAGCAACACAGTCGTCCAGGTTCTCTTCACAGCCTGTGCCTCCCCAGCCGCTCACACACACACAATGGAAGCTGCCAGCTGAGTTCTGGCAGGTACCCCCATTTTGGCAGCGAGGGGGACCCTGAGCCTCACATTCATCCACATCTTCGGAGCAATCCCAGCCTGTGGGGGATGGGATGGGAAGGGGACAAAGGCTGGAGTTGGGAGCCCTGTGAGGAGGGGAGGCTAGGGGCTGATCATATGGGCCACGGGTGCCATGGACTTAGCTTAAACGACTCACCTGTCCAGGCCTCTGGGCAGAGGCACGTGTAGGTGCTCAGCCCATCCAGGCAAGTGCCCCCGTTCTGACACTGGTGCCCAGCACAGTCATCTGGATTCACCTCACAGCTCGGGCCTCTGAAACCTGACAGGGTCATGGGATTAGCGAAGGGAAGGGGACCTCCCTGCCCCGAGAGAGGGGTGGCAGACGTGAGGACGCACCTTGGGGGCAGAGGCAAGGTGGAGGGTGGAGTCTCTCCCTGGAACCAGCTGACAGGTGCCCCCATTGGGACAGCCCGTAGGGGGGCAGGGTCCTGGCTGGAGCTCACAGCGTGGACCCTCCTGCCCAGTGGGGCAGTGACACCAGAAAGATCCCAAGGTGTTATGGCAGGAAGTGCCTTTGGGGCAGGGCCCTGGGTCCAGGAAACACTCATTGATATCATGTTCGCAGGCATGACCCTCGAAGCCAGGTGGGCAGCGGCACTGGATCTGGGGGTATGTGGCCAGACACACCCCTCCATTGACGCAGGGATTGGCTGAGCAGAAGTCCCGAAGCTGGCACTGCTCACCTGAGGCAGAGGACAGAGGGCGCTGTTCAATCCCCGTCCCCTGCTCCGCTGGGAGAATCCAGCTCTCACTCTGGATTATCTGTGTCTGATTTTCATGTTGCCTTCTCTTTGTTCCCATATGCTTTTTGCCCTGCTCCACCACCCCTTGCCTCAGTTTTGGCGTTCTGGAAAATGGGAGCTGTCGTTGTTGGTGGGAGTATTGCAGGCTGGCCCTGCTGAGCAGACCTGAGACACAGTGTCCTTCCAAATTTGGTGGCCTTTCCTTGGTGGGGAGGAGAAAAGCAGCTGGCCTCCAGACTCGGCACCTTGCTGTGCCACCACCGCTGTGTGCCCTCAGGTGTGTCTGGCCTCTCTTGTCTGGATTTCCTAATCTTTAGGTGGGTACAGTGTTGCAGATAATGATAAGGAGACAGACGTCTCATCTGTTCCCCACAGTGGCAACGGCGGTGGTGGCAGCTGGCACTGGGCTAAGTGACCACCTCCTGAACATCACTCCCTTTCCTCCTCTCGACAGTGTTATGAAGTGTGGACATCAGCTGGCAACTGAGGATGCAGAGAGCTTAACTACCTGATGCAAGGGCGCGCGTCTCATCGGTGGCAGAGCTGGCACTGGACACGTGGGCCGCTGCTCTGAAGCACAAGGCCTGGCAAGTTGCCATTGACAGTCCTCCTTGTTGTCATACCACGAGAGGCTGGTCTCCCACCCCCAAATCCTCAGAATTACCCAGGCACTCAAAATATCTCCATGCCTGGGCCCACCCCAGACCCACTAAAGCAGCCTTTCTGGGACGTGGGCACCAGTATGTTGCAGGCTTTCCAGGTGATTGCTGTGCCTTGCCACGTTTGAGAAGCCTTGCTCTTCTAGTCCACCCCTCACAGATCACTTTCCTCCCCGTGTGGTCTTCACTGCCCTGTCCAGTCCCCTCCCTCCTGGTAGATCAGGGGAGCCTTCCTCTCCAGGGGCTCTCACTTCTGTCCCATACCCCTGACTGCTTCCCCAGGCTAGGACACCCTGACCACCAGGGGTCCCACACCCTCGCCCCAGGGTTGCACCCCTCTTCATTGCCTTGATACCCGTTCCTCTCTCTGGGTCAGATCCCTTCCACCCCCATTCCACCTCCCACCACCACAGTCTTTCCAGGTGTTGTTATGGGCTCCTACTTGGAAGAATAAAAGCCAGATGCCCATTATGCAGAATCTAGGAGGTTCCCCTCTCCCTGCCTTGTGCTAGGCATTAACCCTCTAGCTACTGGGTCGAGGGGCCAGGCTGGGGCACTAAGGGGGCTATGGCAGTAGCCATTTACTAACGGGTTGGAAAACATTTCAACATTTTAAGCATTGGTACAGCCATGCTGGTGAATGTGTCTCGGGTCAATGGTCAGCAAGAGGGCTTGTTGATTCTCACAGCCTCTGTCCTCAAAGGAGCTGGCTGTTTTGCAGACTCCAGTTCCATCTTTCCCACCCCATTTCCCAGTCCAGTGTTCCTGCCTGTCCCGTCCTCCCCACCACTGCAGTGCTCACCTGTCCATCCAGGCAGACAGGAACATCGTGGGCGGCCTGAGGCCTGGATATGGCAGCGGCCCATTTTGGAACAGAAGGAAGAACAGGGGTCCTTGAGTTGGGCCTGGCACCTCTGGCCAGTGAAGCCAGAGGGGCAGGTGCAGGAGAAGCTGGGGGCCAAGGGAGAGGGAAGGCTGGGGGAGCCTGGGAGGGCGGGAAGCAGAGCTTGGCAGCTGCCCCCATTCTGGCAGAGCTGGGCATCCTGGCAGGGGTCAGGAAACTGGCATGTCTCACCCAGGAAGCCAGGGGCACACCTGAGCAGGGGAGGGGAGTGGAAAACTTAAATCACTGGGTCCTCTTTGCCTTCTCTCCCACCTCCCTTCCTTTGCCTTCATTTGTTTCCCTTTAGTGCCTTTACCTCCTCCCTTTCTCCTTCCTTCCCAGTCCCTCCTCCTCCCCAGCTCTCCCTCCCCATTTCTGGTATCCCACTCCCAGGAGAACTCACTGGCAGCTCCCTTGTCCTTGAGATAGGCTCAGGCAGGTGCCTCCGTTGGCACAGGGTTCTGGGAAGTCCCCACACCGAAGCACTAGGGGTGGAGATGAGTAAGGCATAGGAGTGGGGAGCGCTGTGTTCCCAGATTTCTCTGGGTGCTTTGCTGCCTGCAGCAGCCCCACACGTGCTCTCAGCCACCACCACTTCTGCACTTGCCTGATCCCTACCGGAGTGGTGCTCTTGCCCTCAGAGTGGTGCCCTTGCCCTGGCATCGCCCCGCCCCCATCCCAGGCCTGGGGATCCTCTCAGCTCCTAATCCCCACCCCCTTTCCTGTTTATTAGCCAGCCTTCCAAGTCCAGCCTCAGGCTCCATCCCTTGGAATGGAGACAACAGGGCTCAGGAGGGGGGCCCAGGGGACTCCTGGAAGGGGAATGGCTGAGACATTGAAGGGATTTCCTCCCGGAAGGGCCCAGCATTGAGCCATCCGGGGGTGGGGACAGCTGGACCGGGAAAGGGACTTGGTCAGCCCTTGACCTTCCCATGTCTCCATCTCCTGCTTTGTTCTCATCGCCTTCCCTAGCAGGAGGCCAGTCTTTTCCCCTCTTTACCTCCTAAATGTGATTGCAAGAGCCTGCTGTCCGCCAGCACTAAGGCCAACTGGGTCTCCCTGAGGCAGGCACCCTCCCACCCATTCCCCAGACAGTCACCGCCCCTGGCACAGGCCCCAAAGCCTTGGTTTGTGCAGCTGCAGCAGCAGAGTCTTTTCTCCCTGCATTTGGGGGGTGATGGTGGTGAGATTCTCTTCCACCCAGTGTCCTCTCAAAGCATGGGGCTTGGCCCTCCGCCCCCCACCCATCAACACCCTCTTAAGGAAGATGGGTCCCGTCACCTCTCCGACCCCATGCCTCACCTCTGGTCTTGACGACTGAGTGACACAGCAGCAGCAGCAGCAGTGAAGGGGGCTGCATTCCAGAGCACCGCCCCACACCCAGATCCTCTGCCTCCTCAGGCAAGGACCCTCAGAGCCCTCACTGAGGCAGGAGCCACCTCCTCTGCTCCCACGGCCCCTTCCTCCTCCTCTGCCCACTGCAAGCCTCACGTCTGAGCTGTTTCCTGAGTCACACAATGTCCTGGACACCCTAGTGATGGGAGGGGGAGGAGTGGAACAACATTGAGGGGGATGAGGGAGGGGCCTTCTGTCCCTGACAACCCCTGGGGAGAGGGGGAGTGGGATGGTGTGGCAGGTGAACAGGACGGGAGCACCGGGCTGGGGGGGGGGGGGGTTCTGGGTTCAGTCCCAGCCCTTCTATTGTTGTGTGGTCTCCCCTTTCTAGAGATGAGAATGACAAGGTGGCCTACCCTTGCCCTGGGAGGGTCAGGGCCTGGAACAGAGGTGTGGGGTGTTGAGGCATCTTCTGTTCCAGGTTAGTATCCGTGCTTCTTGGTCAATCTGCAACTTTCTATAAGTCGAAACCACTAACCTTGGCAGTGGGAATGCAGGGCACTCCTAGCCATTACCTTGGCCCTTGCTGGGGACTTAGTTTTCTCCCTTGGGGGAATGGGCAAGTTCCTGGGCTGGTTCTGGGGGAAATCTTGGCCTTCCTTTGTTGGCAAACGTATAAAACCAATATCAATGATAAATGGACGTTGTTGGTACTGAAATGTGCAGTCTGGATTATCCAGCGCAAACTCTATATTTAGGTAAGTTCCCTTCCCTTTCTCTACCACAGAGATCTCTGAGATGTACGGAATGTCAGTTTCTGAGTTCAGAACTGGAGTAAATAAAACGACAAAAGAGAATTCATTTCCCTGACTCATCCTACCTTTTTCGAGTCAACCCAGGACAGCTCCAGGGTCAGTCACACACTGAGTTTCCTTAGTAGCACAGAGAGCTGAGAGTCTGGGGTGGCTGGAGGTGTTATCAATAGCCATGCACAGCCCCAGCACTGTGGTACCCAAAGCTCAGCCTGGTGTGCCCGGAGTACCTTCCCTTTTTAAAACTCTTTTTTATTAGCATAAGAGACTCTTAAAAACTGAGAACAAACTGAGGGTTGAGGGGGGTGGGGGGTGGGAGGGAGGGAAGGGTAGGTGATGGGTATTGAAGAGGGCATCTTTTGGGATGAGCACTGGGTGTTGTATGGAAACCAATTTGACAATAAATTTCATATATTAAAAAAATAAAACTTTTATTTGGAAATAATTTAAAGCTCACAGCAAAGGGGCAAGAATATAATTCTAGGATACACTTCACTCAGATTCACCAACTGGCATCATGACCACATCTGCTTTATCATTATTTCTCTAAATACACAGTATTTTTTTCTGAACCACTTGAGAGTACGTTGTACACAAGGTATTCGTTTACTTATAAAAACACGGGTATGAATGTCTTAAGAACAAGAACATGTTTTATGTAACTACAGTACAACTATCAAAATTGGGAAACTTAAGTTGAGACAATAGTATTATCTAATCTACTGTCCATGTTCCAAATCTGCCAATTGCCCCATAATGTCCTTCATACTGAATTTTTTTTCTTGGTCCAGGATCATGCCTTGCACTTAATCATCATGTCTTTTCAGTATCCTTTCATATGGATACAATTCCTTAGACGAACTTTGCCTTTTATTATATTAACAGGTTTGAAGAATACAGGTCAGCTATTTTGTAGGTGGTTTCTAAATTTAGGTATGTCTGATGTTTGTTCAGTTTATTCATTTTGGGCCAGGAATACCACCAACGTGAGGCTATAGCCTTCTCAACGCAGCACACCAGAAGACACACGGGCTAACATCATTCTTAATGGTTGGCAAGTATCCCACTGCTTGATGAACCCTCGTTCATTGAATCCAGTTTCCCATTGTGGGGGCATTTAGTTGGATCTCAATCCTTAAAATTATGATTTAAAATCTCAATTCTTAAAATTAAGAATATTTGCTGCAGTAAATATTCTTGAACATACATATTTGCATGGTTGCCTAAGTGATTCCATCGGCCGAATTCCTAGAAGTGAAACCACTGAGTCAAAGCGTCATAGGTTAGGCTCATTTTGAAAGCTTTTGGTATCTAAGTGTTGCCGAGTCATTCTCCAGAAAGCAGCACAGGACCGCACCTGGGCCGTAGTGTCTGTGCATGCCCTTATTCTCGCCGACCCTGCTGATCAGAATCGGAATACCTACCACTTTGACAGGTGAAATGGTGTCTCATTGTTTTCAGTGTGCTTGTTGGAGAGCTGACATTATTTACATCTCTTTAGTGGCTATTCTTGTTTCTTCTTCGTGAGTTTCCTGTGTGTGGTTCTGTCCCGTTGTCCTGTTTACGTCATTGCCACTTTCCCATCATCTTTGTTAGTTGGTGGCAGCTCTGAGGATGGAGTCTTGGGCAGAAGAAACCTAGTGTGAAAAGTCTCTCCTTTTGCTACCTTCTGGTTTGTTGACTGGTGGACGGGGTGGGATTTGATGTTTGTGAGAAGGGAAAGGAAAATAAGAAGGGACACTGCGCTTCTTACGGAACTATGAAGACCTGAGTGGAAAAAATGAAACTCTCCATTTCTTCCATATTCTTGACCCCACGTTTTTTGTGTGTGTGTGTGGAAAAGGAGGCTAGTGCACTAGGCTTCAGCTTGAGACAATGAAAGGATAACAGAGACAGAAAGGGAGTTGTTGGGTAGAAGGGGGACCTGGGGTGTGATAGGGCAGAAGCTGAGTTTAAAGACAGTGTCAGTGGGGTGTATGGGTGGCTCAGTTAGTTAAGTGTCCAAATCTTGATTTCAGCTCAGGTCATGATCTCGTGGTTCATGAGCCCAAGTACTGTGTCAGGCTCTGCACTGGTGGCTTGAAGCCTGCTTGGGATTCTCTGTCTCCTTTTCTCTCTGCCCCTCCCCTGCTCGCTCTCTCTCTCTCTCACACACAAAAATAAGTAAACATAAAAAAAAAAAGATGGGGCACCTGGATGGCTCAGTCAGTTGAGCACCCGACTTTGGCTCAGGTCATGATCTTGTGGTTTGTGAGTTCGAGCCGTGAGTTGGGCTCTGTGCTTACAGCTCGGAGCCTGGAGCCTTCTTTGGGTTCTGTGTCTCCCGCTCTCTCTGCCTCTCCCCCACTTGCACTCTGTCTGTCATTCTCTCTCAAAAATAAATAAACATTAAAAAAGAAGACATTGTCAAGAAAGTGCACAGGCCACTTCTTGCCTTATCCCTGCCTAAGGAAGACAGCATGCACCTGTTCAGGTGTTATGAGCTGTGCTTGGGTCACAGATACTCTCCCTGGCCTCTAGGATCTTACTGTCTAAAAGAGTATTGATGCTTTCCTAAGAGCTTGTTTCTCTGTCCCAGGAGACACAGAAAGTTCTTTCTGGTGTAAAGTGACCTCATTCCTTACAACATCCCATCAAATAGAGGTTTGTTGTACTCAACTGACTCTTCTTATATTGTATATCCCTGAGGAGAATAAACTTGTCAATCATTCACACTTTAGTCCTGGGGACTTTTGACTTTAAGATAGGATCCATCTCTGAGCTGGGCCTTGATAATGTGACCAAACACAGAGAAGATGCTCACGGTAGATGTAGAAATGCACAACAGTTGGCCCACCCTGAGAGATTACTTGTGATTATATAGCTCAGGAGACTTGGAGCCTCTCTTGTTCCCTCAGACCTCCCTTCCCTGCTGGTGACTTCTCGTCTCCTCAACTTTGTACCACAGTGGTGTCCATGGTGCACTCTCTGGGCCTGTTCTATTTTTCATCTGTCCCTGAGTGATCCCATCCAGTCTCATGTCTTTGCCAGATTTAAATATCACCTAGGAAGACTACCTTTGTGTTGATGACTCCCAAATTAGTGTTTCTAGATCAGACTACTCTCTTAAACTCTTAATGTACACTTCCAGGGTCTCATGAGTCCTTCAGACTGGTCATGTCCAGAACTGATCAATCTTCCTCTCCAAACCTTCTCCTTCCTCTCAATGGACTTGGCCTTTGCCTATTCTTTTAGTCGTTCAGGCCCAGATCTTTGGAGACATTGCTGACTCCTCTCTCTCATACTGTATATCCAATCTGTCTTAAATCCTACTGGCCTACACTCACAATCTTTCCAGAATCTGACCACTTCTCATCTCTTCTCATCCCCACTGGTAGCACCCTAGTCCAAACAACCATCATCTCTTGCATCTCCTAACTTGCCTCCTTGCTATTGTCATTGCTCCCTTGGCTATTTGTCTATACAGTAGTCACAGTGAATCCGCTAAAATATGAGTCAGACCATGTCGCTCCTATGCCCAAAACTCTCCAATCACTTCTGCATTCACTGATAGTAAAGCCAAATTTCTTAAAGGGCGGGCAAGGCCCTACATATTGGCTCCTTTCCTCTCCTGCCTTGTTTACCTCTCTGACCTCATCTCCTATTACTCCTCCCCTCCACTGTGCCACACTGGCCTCCTAACTGTTCTGTAAACAGGCACACTCACACCTGAGGACCTTTGTACTTGTTCTTCCCACTCCCTGGACTGCTTTTTCCCCCCAGCTACCCGTATGGCTTGCTCCCTCAACTCAAAAAACTTTCATAAAATTCATAGGAAATATGAAGGACTCAGAATAGCCAAAACAATAGATTTATATTTCCCAATTTCAAAAGTTACGACAAAGCTTTGGTAATCAAGGCAGTGTGGTATGGACATAAGTTTAGACATTAAGCTCAATGCGATAGAATTGATTTATGGTCAATTGATTTTCAACCAAGGTGCCGAGAGAATTCAGAGGGAGGAAGAAAAGTGTTTTCAACAAATGGTAGTGGGGGGCACCTGGGTGGCTTGGTCAGTTAAGCACCAGACTCTTGCTTTTGGCTCAGCTCATGATCTCACAGTTATGAGATCAAGTCCTGCACTGAGCGCTGAATGTGGAGCCTGCTTGGAATTCTCTCTGACTCTGTCTGTCTCTGTCTGTCTCTGCCCCTGTCCTACTCACTCTCTGTCCTAAAATAAATATTTTAACATTAAAAAAACCCACAACCAAATAGGGACGCCTGGGTGGCTCAGTCAGTTAAGTGTCCGACTTCGGCTCAGGTCATAATCTCTCACTTCGTGAGTTCAAGCCCCACATCAGGCCCTGTGCTTACAGCTCAGAGCCTAGGGCCTGCTTCACATTCTGTGTCTACCTCTCTCTCTGCCCCTCCCCCGCTCTTGCTCTGTCTCTCTCACTCTTAAAAAGGAAAAAATGTTAAAAAAATTTAAAAACAAACAAACAAAGAAACACCAAATAGTACTGGGACGATTGGTTCTCTATATCCAAAGAATGAGTTTGGACACTTATCTCACAAAATACACAAAATTTAACTCAAAATCAATCATAGACCTAAACATAATAGCTAAAGTATAAAAATGTTAAAAGAAACCCTAAGAGTGAATATCATGATTTTGGATTGGACAATGGTTTTAACATGTGATACCGATGCCTAGGCAACAAAATAAAATTTTGATAAATTGGACTTTATCAAAATTAAAAATTTTTGTGCTCTGAAAGGAGCCTTAAGAAAATGAAAAGACAAGCAACAGAATGAGAGCAAATATTTGCAAATCATATATCAGATAGGGGACTTGTATCCAGAATGTATGAAAAATTCATAAGTCAATCATGAGACTCAGAAATGGGCAAAATATTTGAACAGCTTTTCCCCCAAGAAGATGTACCAATGGCTAATTAACACATGGAAATATGCTGTTTGGGATTCACTCAGCTTCTTTTTTTTTTTTTTTTTCCTTTTTCTCCCCCAGGTAAAAATTGAGACATACATTTATTTATTTATTTATTGCTTTATTTATTTTTATTTATTAATTTAATTTAATTTAATTTAACTTAATTAATTTAATTTTTTTAACGTTTATTTATTTTTGAGACAGAGAGAGACAGAGCATGAACAAGGGAGAGGCAGAGAGAGAGGGAGACACAGAATCTGAAACGGGCTCCACTCTCTGAGCTGTCAGCACAGAGCCCTACGCGGGGCTCAAACTCACAGATTGTGAGATCATGACCTAAGGCGAATGGGACACTTAACCGACTGAGCCACCCAGGTGCTCCGATTTTTTATTTTTTTAAAATTTACATCCAAATTAGTTAGCATATAGTGCCACAATGAGTTCAGGAGTAGATTCCTTAGTGCCCCTTACCCATTTAGTCCATCTCCCCTCCCACCGCCCCTCCTGTAACCCTCAGTTGGTTCTCCATAGAGTCTCTTCTGTTTTGTCCCCCTCCCTGTTTTTATGTTATTTTTGTTTCCCTTCCCTTATGTTCATCTGTTTTGTATCTTAAAATCCTCATATGAGTGAAGTCATATGGCTTTGTCTTTCTCTGACTGACTTTTCACTTAGCGTAATACCCTCCAGTTCCATCCACGTAGTTGCACATGGCAAGATTTCATTGTTTTTGATTGCCGAGTAATACTCCATTGTATATATATATCACATCTTATTTATCCATTCTTCCATTTACCCAAAAGTAAAAAATATAGTAGAAAAAAATTAAAAATACTTTTATTAAAAATTGAAATTAAAATAAATTTTTTTCTGTTTGTGCATTCAAGAAAAAGAAAAGAAACGAAAAGAGTAAAAATAAAAAGGAAAAAGAAAGAAATTGAACAGATGGACCAGGGAACAGACTGAAATATGATTGAAATTAGTTTGTTTTCCCCTCCAAGTCAAACTATGAAGTGCTTTATAGTCTGTAAACTAAGCAGGCAGAGAGACTTGTGTTCCTGGAGAGTGAAGTTGGCCCAGTTGGGTGGGGCTTAATGTAATGGCCTTGTTCTCCACTAGATGGCTCTGCTTCGCTTCCTGGGGTGGATTGTTGTGGCGCTTTTAGGGGTGTATGTGCATGCGCCAGAGTGGTGAAAGTGGTGTCACCCAGCTACCCAGTCTCTAGTATCGGAACCCTGTTTTCCCTGATCAGCAATCACTCACCTATCCTTTGTCTTTGGCTTCTGTCCACTCCCCAATTTTACACTGTCCATGACCAAGGCCCAGGCAGCACTTCCCTCCTGAGTTTCATCTCAGATGCAGCTGTGTTTCCTGACCCCTTAATTCTGAGGGCCTGTTTCTTTGACCCATTCTGTCCCTCTGTGGGAGGGTCTCACAGAGCAAAGGACAGGTGCCGGCTGCACCCAGAAACGTTCGTGGGACTGTGCTGCTGCCAATGCCCAGAGACTATGGCTGGGTGCCAGCCTGCTCCAGAAAGAGTTCACACGATAGTGTAGTAGCACTGTGTCAGGGATTATGGCAACTCACAACATGCATCTGGCACCAGGCTTCACCCCCAACAACGTTGTTCCAGCACCAGTAAATATGATTGTTCTCCCGTATCCACTGGAGCCTTTGCCTTGGGGGGGGGGGGCACACAGCTTCTACCAGATGTCCTCCCAGCAGGGGAACCTCCTCTCCTTGTGTGGCCTGAAGATCCCCGGACTTCACTCTGCTCCTGGGGAATTGCCCTTCACACCAGAGCACCACCAGGTGTCGGGCTGTGGAGTTTCAGATTCTGTACTCCCCCTGTTTATAGAGTTTTAATGGAATTTAAACCCTCTCGTTTCTCCTTTCTCCCTTTTTAGTTTAATCCCTGTGACTGTTTCCACTTTTCCCCTTTCTCTCCAGCTGGTTTGGGGGGTTGCTTTTCCCATATTCTCCCCCGCCCCCCGTCTCCATCCTTTCTCTGCATGCAAAAACAGCTCCTTGCCCTCCGTGGCTTCTGTCTCCCCCAGTTCACCTCTCCGTGCCATGTACCTGCTGAATTTTGTGGTTCAGGTTATGCAGATTGTTGTGTTAATCCTCAGATCAGTTTTCTAGGTATGCAGGATGGTTTAGTGTTGATCTGGATGTATTTCATGGACGCAAGACACAAAAACACCTTCCATTCTGTTCTGCCATCTTGGCTCCCTGCCATTTGCGTTTTAAGATAGGAAGTATACCATGTTTGTTTTCTTGTGGGTGTGATTTTTCAGAGGGAAAGGCAGCATTGCAGAAGAGGGAGGGTTGCAGGAGGAATGTCCTTGAATAGGTGGGAGGGGCTGGGGTTCATTGACCAAGTGGAGGAGTTGGTTATCAGTTGAAAGTGGAGGGGAGGGAGGGTGTGTAATGAAGAAGAAAATGTGAAATAATTGCCTTGAAAGTTTGTGAGTGAGTAAACGGGAAAATTCTGTGTCCTTTTATCGACGAGCTTGAAGTTTGTGATTATAAATATTCCATAGGTATGTTTGAGTATTTTTATCCAATCACTTAGCTGCTTGTATTTAGACATGGAGTAGGTGGGAAGTTGGATTTAGGCAAAGCTGGATTTTTCCAGGGTGGTATGATGGAGAGAATGCGGAAAATGGGAGTTGAGTGTGCAAGGTAGTTATAATAATGGGTCTGGAAATCTAAGTGGGATATTGTTAAAATCGGGCAGAAGCGGTTGGAAGTCTGGGAAGAGGATAAATTATGGGGGTGGAGCAGAAGAGTGACTTGCAAAAACAGGAGGTGTTGAGCACAGTGTGGGATACTTAAAATTTTTCAGTATTTCCTAAATGACCTCCTTCCAGCTTCAGAGAAGCTTTTCCATTTCCTGGATCCTGGGATCTTGTGAATCAGGCTAATTGCCTTTCTTATAGGGACTGCTCTCCCCACATGCATCTCTCAGCTGCCCTGGCCCTCTCCCCACAGATGACCATTATGCGGTTCTTGGTTCTTGGATATTCTGGAGAATTTATTACATCGAGTGACCTCTCTGTGCTCATGGAAGGTATAGATAGGGCCCTTGGGGCTTCTGGACAGTGGCTCTGAAGCTGACCCTGAAGATGCTGACATCCTTTCATGATGTGGGAGCCCAGAGTAGTACCTTCTGGAAAGTCTGACCTGGGAGGAGGGGTGGGCTGGGGAAATGGTTGCCTCTCTAGGTCTGGGATCCAGAAGGGGCTGAAAGCGGCTCCTGACATAGGACAAAGTGTGCTCTTCCTAAGTCAGTGAACTGTGCCTGTCCCTTTTCCTCAGCACACTACTGGCCCTGGGCACTCAGACCTTGGCCGTGGAGGTTGGGACTAGTGTGGGTCAATCAGTAGGTGCTGGATTAGGAGCATGGGAGGTGCACAGGGAGGTACATGGGTACTTGATCATCAGATACTGTCCTAGAAGACCCTAAACTGGAGCTGCTGGGTGGTGCGACATTACGGGTTATCCCTTTGGCAGAAAGATTGGCAATTAAACCCGTAAATTAGATTAACATTTTTACTGGACACACATTATCATAGACTGATTCAGAAAATTCTCCATTTTAAAATTACAAACTACTGGGGCGCCTGGGTGGCGCAGTCGGTTAAGTGTCTGACTTCAGCCAGGTCACGATCTCGGGGTCCGTGAGCTGGAGCCCCGCGTCAGGCTCTGGGCTGATGGCTCAGAGCCTGGAGCCTGTTTCCGATTCTGTGTCTCCCTCTCTCTCTGCCCCACCCCCGTTCATGCTCTGTCTCTCTCTGTCCCAAAAATAAATAAACGTTGAAAACAATTTTTTTAAAATAAAATTACAAACTATTGCATAAGCAGACAAAAGTTAAAGATAGCACAACGACTTATTTATTCTTTTCCTGAAGAGAAGCAGTCTTGTACTGGGGCCTAGTATGAGGAACAAATTTATTTAAATATTAAGGAAATTTAAGTCCACAAGTTGATAAGTATTAAAACAATTGGCAGGATAAGTAAGAGAAGCAAAACTACTACTTGACCTCTAGTAAATGTCTCTACGTCCTAAGCCCCAGGGACCCAAAGGGTTTGTGAATCTGTGTGTTTTCTCCTTTTTTTTCTACCTCTTTTGCCAAAGTTTACTGAATTCTTGGTGAAGAGAGAGGACTGTTGGATGTGTTTTCCGTGGAAGGGTAGTGCTTTCTCAGTGGTAGGAGGAAGAAGCCCTTAGGCAGTAGCTGGGAGTGGGGTGGTGGAGGGTCTGGAGTGGGGAGGGGACGTGGCTGGGGTGGGGGTGGTGGGAGAGTTGAGGTTAGGATGGGGAGAGGTGGAGTTGGGGAGGTAATGGGGGTGGGGTGTGACTGGGGTGGGGGCAGCAGGCTGGGGCTTTAGGACTTGTCCTGGGGGGAACTGTTTAGAGGGCAGACTCAGTGAGGATGCAGAGGGTCCCAAGATGCATGATGTGGGGGCAGAGAGGTCATCGTGCAGCGAAGGTAGCCAGAGGTGTTGAGATTGGCAGCTAGCTACCTGCGTGGGCTTGTCTGGTCTACTCACAACCCACCCTCCCTCGGTGTTTGGGACAAGACGTAAAGTCTCTGGTCCATGGCCTATGTTGATGGAAAGGCTGGGAATGGCTCTCCTGGGTCCTGGGCCCCAACTGGCACAGTCACGGGGCAAGAGCTGCCCAGCATGGTACCTTCCTCATGGGTTCTCTGGGCCTGACCCAGCTTTAGGTGTTGGGAGGATCTGTCTGCACTAAAGGATCTTTGACCTTCCACTGCCCTCCAGAGGTTCCCAAACTATGCGGGAGACCCGGACAGTTATAAGTAAAACTGTGGATGTGAAGGGAGGTGGTATGCACACCCCCGTAGAAGCTCAGAGAGAAGCCAGCTGTTCTCCATCCCCACTGCTCTAACCACCATCAAATGGTCCTGTAGCCACACAAAGGATGTTTCCAGCCCAGAACTTTTCTTTTTTTAATAATGCTTATTTATTTTTTGAGAGAGAGAGAGAGAGAGAGAGCATGAGCAGGGGATGGGCAGAGAGAGAGGGAGACACAGAATCAAAGCAGGCTCCAGGCTCTGAGCTGTCAGCACAGAGCCCGATGCAGGCTTTGAACTCACAAACTGCAAGATCATGACCTCAGTCAAAGTCAGATGCTCAACTGACTGAGCCACCCAGGCGCTCCAGAACTTTTCTTGGGCTTAAGACCTACATGTTCAACTGTGTCTTCCACTCCCCACCATGATGTCTAACAAAAAAGTCAACAGAAACCCATCTAACCCCAAACTCTTGATTCCCTTCCCCGAAATGGAGTGCTCTGGGCTGGATGTGGGCAGAGGCACTGTGGATTCTGCCCCTCTGGGCACAGGAGCTCCTTGGGTGCAGTTGAGGCCTGAAGACTCTCCCCTTCTGTGACTTCTGGGACTTGGGAAAAGGGGAGGCCCTTAGAAAGGTACTGGAAGACTTTTCACCCCCATACCCCCAAAGCATATCCTTTGGTGCATGTGACCTGTCACCTGCTCCCTAGGGGGAAGGCCTCCTTGAAGTGTGGGTGCTGGGCTTCTGCCCACTGAGGGTGTCCAACTCTTGGCTGTGGAAAGGGGGAGGAGCAGGCTGACCCCTGTCTCCCAGCAGGTGCAGGTGTGGCCTGTGCCCTGCAGACCTCTTCAGAAGCCAGTGGCCAGGCTTGGCACTCTGGAAGAGGGGCAGTGTACATGTGCTGGGTGCAGGTCTAGGGCATGACAGGACTCTTACCCTGCAATGGGGGAAGGCCCAGGGCCAGGGAAGGCCAGGTTGCCTCAGGGAGAGGCAGCCAGCCACAATCATTGGGAGCCACTCCCTCTGCCCATCTGTATTTTTAGCCAAGGAGAAGGTATCACTTTAGAGGTAGAGAAGTTAGAGTGGGAAATGGTGAGCAAGGTCAGTGGATAACTTGAACCCAAGGGTTTGAACTAGAAGTTTCCAGGGCTCCTTTGGGTCTCCTATCTGACACCTGATGGCAGTGAGTAATTTGAGGAGGGACTGAGAAGAACTGAGTGGCAGGGAAGACGTGGAGGGGCCGGTCAAAGGAAATTGAGGATGGTTGTTGCCCACAGAAGCTAGTCTGTGTGGGTGAGGGTGGTGCACGAGAATAGGGCTGGTGAGTGCAGGAAGGCAAGGTGGGAGAGGGGGAGCTGGGATCATGGGGTTAAGGCACTGGGCTTCCCAGAGCAGACAGGTGTGACAGGAGAGTCCTGAGGGGATGGAGAGACATCTGCAGAGTAAATCTGGGGCATGGGGAACAGCCTCAGAGCTCAATGGGTGAGAGACTTGGGGAGAGGAGGTGGTTCTGGAATAGCCTGAGGCTGGTCCCACTCAGATACTGTTCTTGGCCTCCTGGCCAGCTGTCATTGTATAGGCCTGTGAGAGCCTTGTATTTTGACAATCCTTCTTTTCTGTGTCCTTATGTTTCCTTTTGCATTTCCTATGCAAAGTTCTCTAAAAATGAATCTCTACCTTTTGAGTGTGAACTAAAAGGATGCAGGGGGTGATTCTTCCTGGCCTCTGTGGTGGTGGTCGTGGCAGAAGTGGATGGGGGCTGTCCCTGGGGAAGGCTCCTGGGGGTAAACCTACATAGAACCTAGTCCTCAGGTCTTTTTCAACACCTGCTGGGAGGCTCCCCACCGTTCCTAGTCTGGGCTATGACTTTGGGCCTGGAGACATCAAGAATTGTGTTTTGTCCACTCCAGAGCTGCCTGGCAGGCCTCCCTACCTCTCCCACCTGTATATGCACCCAGATTCCCCACTCAGTGGGCTTGTCACTGGTGTCCTTATCTTTGTTGGGGGGAGTGTTGTCATCTGGCAGAAGCAGTAGTTGGATCACTTGGGAAGGTGCTTGTGGCAGAGATGGATCAGGTGGGGATTCTCATGTTAACCTCTTCCCCTGGGTCCCTTTGTCCTTTGTTGTGTTACTCCTTGTCTGCCCCCTCTTCCTTGTCTTTTCTCACCTTTCCCTGCCTCACTCTGTAACTGGGGACACTGACTCCCTGGATTGATCACAGGGAGCGAGGGCTTAGGGACTTGCTGGTGGCTTCTCACTGGGTACAGCCAATGGGAAGGACTAGAGGGAGGCTTTGGTGGAGGGAGAGTAGGTGGGGTATTCTCCCTCCCTCCCTGCCAGTATCTGGGCTCCTCTTCCCTGTCCCTTTAAGGCTGGGAGGGGGAATAAAGGCTCTCAGGTGCCTCAGAAGCCCCTGCTGTTCCCCTGTCCCACCTACCCCCAGATAAATTACTTCTTTACAACTTTGTAACTGAACCATCTAATGGAATTCTGCTTCCTTCTGGGGCCCTCCACCTCTCTTCTCTCACACTCTGGCCTCAGGTGGGCTGGCTAAGAACTGAGTTTCCATGTGGTGGGAGACCCTCTCTCCTCACTCAGCGCTGTGCTTTTCTCACCACAAAGTGTAAGGCAGAATCTTCAGCTTCCTTTCCATCGCTCACCCTCTTGGGATTCAGTCTTTAACTCCCTCCCTCTACCTTGAATCTCTGTTTCCAACTCTGAGTCAGTGTCTCCTCAGCAAGGAAGCTGTCTTCTCAGAGGTGTCACACTTGGACTAGCCACTTCCAGCTTTGTTCCAGGGAATTTGGAGTTTCTCAAGGGGAGTCAACATTGCAAACCTAGGGCACTTCTCCAGCAAGTCTGCCCAGGGCCTCCCTTAGGTGTATCGTATCTTTAGTGTATCTGAGGGTCCACGCTTCTTGCTCACATTGCCTTGCGGTTTCTCTGCTTTGCCATGTGTCATATTAAGTGGCCAGGTTGTGAGAATGTCTGGGGCAAGAGACTTTCTTTGTCTCCCCCAGATGCTTGAAGCCAGCTGTCAATAGATGCCCACTGAACAAGTGAGTGTAGAGATTGTGTCCTATGACCTTTCACTAGGGGCACAGTGAGGGGTGAAAGGGGAGGGGGCAGGTGGAGAAGACAGCTTTTGGTTTGGGGAAATGGCAGAACCAAGGTCTGGCAGTGTGGACCTTTTGCAAAGACAGGATGTAGTGATGTGTGTGTGTGTGTGTGTGTGTGTGTGTGTGTGTGTGTATGGGGGTGTCTGTGAAAGGGGATCCTCACCCTACAAGGCTTTAGAGGAACAGTGAGAATGGGGAGCCAAACCAATGTGTGGAGACTTAGCTGGACAGAGATGCTGACATCTGTCCCAGCACTTTCCTGTGGGAACTCAGTTTTGTTCTTTAAAAATGAATAATATTTAAGTACAATATATACATAAAATAAAAATAATAAATAAAATGAATAAGCTACCTTCAGTAAGTCGATAAGTATCAGTTAAGCCCTACCACCCCAGGATAACTATGTGGGGTCCTTTCCTGTCCTAACTACCCCTTAGTGCCCCGGAACCCTCTACCCCCTATGAGGACATCGGCTTTCTGCCACCGCGGATCCGTTTTACCTTCCGTTTTGCCTGTTCTCTAATTTCATCTATCAGGAGTCCTGTAGCCTGCGGTCTTTTGTGCCTGGATTCCTGTGCTCCCATCCACATTTATAAGATTGTATTCTGTCCCTCTGTCCTCCCTCAGGGAAGCGCTCCTTCGGTGCTGTGCGTGCTGGCCACAAGGGGGCAGCAAAGCCTGATGGAATCTGGGAGACTTGGTAGGGTCTCCAGGGTTACTCTCCCCTCACAGCACCCTCTGTCTGGCTGCCTCCCAGGCAGCTGCTGCAGCATAGTCCTCCTGCTTCTGTCTCTGAGACCTGCTACTTTAGAGAGGATTTCTGGGCCCAGGGCCTCCAATCTGGTGCCCTCTGTTTAGGGCTCCCCTGAGTTTTGGGGTGGACCTGCCTCAAGTAGGGTTTGGCCCTGGTCAGGTCTCCGTGTCCCCGTGTATTCTTCAGCTTCTGTCTCTCAGCTTTAAAGTGAGGAAAGACTCTCCTCTGAGGATTAGAGTAAGTCATTTATTGAAACAAAGTACATAAAGACCAGAGTGAAATAGCACTAGATAAATGGTGGGCCTGAGTATTTGGTGAAAGTCAGTAGTGAGGTGGGGCCTGGCCTCAGGGCTTCAGCCTACAGCTCAGCCTGTGGAGGCAAGTCTCCCTGACATGGAGGAACAGGGTGTTGGGCATGCTGGGGACTGTTAGAATCAGCCTCTCAAGCTTGGCCAGGCCCCTCCAGACTTTTCTGCCTCGGGCCTCTCTCCTCTGATTCTTTCAAGGTCAGAGGCTAAAGTAGCAGATCTCCAGGCCCTTTTCCCATAACTTGGCACTCACCCTGCTACAAGGACTTAACTGTTTCAGCCTTGACTGTGGATGGGCCTGATCTACATGGGATTGGGAGAGTGAGTAAATGCTTCCCAGGTTATGACTGGGTCACCTATATGTGGGCGGTACTTGTATTCACTCACTGCAAAACATTCACTGACATCTCAGTGACTAGTGAATGTACTTGAGACACTGTGGGCATACCTGTGTCCCATTCAGGTGTCTTGTCCCCAGATATATCAGGGCTGAAAGCAAGGTGGGGCTTGCACCTTCTCTTTTCCCTTTCCTTTCCTCCCTGCTTGCCCTTCCCTCCCTCCATGATTCTGTTCTCCCTTTTCCTCTCCCTCCTTCACTTCTTTCTTCTTGCTCTTTCCAGTCTTTTTTTCCCCTGTTCTTTCCATTCTT
The DNA here is from genome assembly GCF_028749965.1 of Puma concolor. Lineage (NCBI taxonomy): Eukaryota > Metazoa > Chordata > Mammalia > Carnivora > Felidae > Puma > Puma concolor. The sequence continues at coordinate 31,807,728 of NC_141671.1, forward strand.
ACCCCATTTTTCTCTTGGCTTTCTTTCAATTTCTTATTTATCTTTTGCTAATTGATGGCGTAATAAAATTTATTAAAATTTCTATGAGAATGTCTTTCTCCCTGGTCTCAGTCCTTTGCCTTTATATAGCTCAGAGGGGTGGGAGTGATGCCTCTTCATGTCCCCAGGAATCTCAGACTTTGGAAGCAAAGGGACTTGCCCATGCAGAGGGTGCCGGGGCAGGTGCCCTGGCCAGTTGGGCTTTGCCGTCGACCTCTGAGAGGCCTGGGCAGGCCCCACTCCTTGGAATGAGTAAGGGTCTAAGGAATTTTCTGTGGCATCTTTGGTTGGATGGTTCAGATATGGGAAGACAGCCTCCATTAGGAAGGGCTGTGCTCACCAGAGGGGCAGGTGTGCAGACTCAGGGGATACTGATCATCCCCACTGAGCCCTTGGTCTTGTCCTCAGCAGACTCCCAGGGCAGAGCTCAGCCCACCAGCAGGGTCATGCTGGTTAGAAAAGGAAGGAACATTTAGAAGTCTACACGGAAACTATCGCCTTGTGTGTGTGTGTATGCGCATGTGTGTATGTGTGTGTGTGTTTCCTGTTATTTTTCAGTTTTTCCAGATACCAAACAAGCAGGAAACACTTGTATAAACTTTTTTCCTTCAGTGGAAGATAACCCAGTGAACCTTCACCTTCACAGCGTCAAAATAAATTAAGATTCACCAGATTGCAGATTTTTAAAGATGAGGTTTAGTCCTTTCCACCAAATGTCACATTTTAAAATTACACTTCTTTTTATATTAGCCATTGATTTATGGCTTAATATTTATCTGAAAAGTGTTTCAAAAGTACTTGAAACAACTAAAGATAAGAGGCATTACATGGCTGTTAAAGGAGAAAGTATAATATTAACACACTAGCATCGGGATCACTTATATTGAGCAAGAAAAATCATTCATGGCCAGTGGACAGTATTTGTTGACGAACAGCTGGAACATGAGTCTGAGAGCTGGGGGAGGACGGTGAAGTTTGCTGTGTGGTGTCCTTCCTGCAGTGTCCCCAGGTGTCCTTCCAGTGTCCTTCAGGAACATCTTCCCTGTGCTTTGTCATTCCTTCCTCTCCCCTTCCTCCCATCGTGGGATCGAAGGACTGGCCTTCAAGGGAGATAAGCTTTCTGGCCATATCATCCTGGTCCGTTGCTGAGTTCAAGGTCCTCTTCCTGCTCCTGTTTCACCCAGAGCTGTGTGGAGCTAGGGGCTGGGCTGGGCTCGTGGACTGGGTCATGTGGGGCAGTAAGGAGGGGTGCACCTTGCAGGTCCAGCCTTCCCTCCTCTAGAAAGTTCCTGGATTAAAGGTTAATAGAGGGCAGGGCTCATGTCTTCCTTCATCTCTGTGTGCATGTGTGAAAATGAAGTGTCATAAATACAACTTGTGTAGCCCAGTTCCCGGCACTTAGTAGGAACTCAGTCAAATTCTTCCCACAGTCTTTTCATCAAATTTCCCTAATGTGTCTTAGGCATTGAGGAGTCTCCCCGTTGGGCAGGGATTGGTGGTGGCATGGGTGGGGGGGGGTGGACCTGGAAGCTGATATTGGTTCTTATCTCATTTGTTATTTTTCTTTCTTTTTTTTAAAAAAATATTGACTTTTTAAAAAGTTTATTTATTTTTGAGAGAGAGTGAGTGTGCGCACCCACGTGAGTGGGCGAGGGACAAAAAGAGAGGGAGAGAAAGAATCCCAAGCAGGCTCCTCTCTCAGCACAGAGCCCAACAAGGGACTTGATCCCACAAACTGTGAGATCGTGACCTGAGCCAAAATCAAGAGTCAAATGCTTAATGGACTGAGTCACCCAGCCTCCCCTCATTTGTTATTTTTCCGTTAAGATACATTTTCCCAATAGTCCCAAGTCTAAGTGGATATTGGCAGAATAGACCTTTGCGGATGACAACCTGGGATGTGTTCAGATATACTCAGAGGTCTTGGATTTGTGCAAGGTTTTAATATCTCAGACCAGAAATGCAGGCAGAAACCTATCAAGCCCATGCATCATGAGCCAGTCAGGCCTTGTTTCATGAAAACAAAGGAAAATCCAGTGAATTATTCAGAACAATCAAGAGTGAATGAAGGCTGGGTGAGGCTTTGCTGGGTGTGTGGTTGCAAAACTTTGATAGATTTGGTTTCCTCTCCTGTAGAATGAAGATAAATGACAACAACCTGGCAGAAATGTGACCAGGGAAGCTGTAGCCCAAGCTAGTGTCTTAACACCAGTCACTTAACTCATGAACACCTGAGCACTGGGCAGGCTTGAGGGAGTAAGCAAAAGTGGTTGAATCTGAGTTTCTAGCCTGGGGATGTTTCGGTGAAGCATATATATTTGGGACAGGAAGAAAAAACGAGCAGGAAAGATGGTGGGGTTGTATCCACCAAGGGGCTGGGCTGACTTGTTTTGGTCAGAGTTAACCGTCTTTGTGTTTCTCAGTGGAATGAAATGTTTTCCAAATTTGGACAAGGCTGAGTAGCCAATGGGCTGCTGCAGTGAGTCCTCTGCAAATGAGCTCAAGCAAAGTTTATTGTTTACTGTGTCCTGGGCATGTGAGCAGGGCACACAGTGCCTCCCTTTGTGGATGCCACAGACATTCCACAGAAGAACCAATGTCAGAGCTGTGCTGGAGGACAGGGTGCCAGTAAAACTCCAACAAGTACGTGGATGGGGCACGTATGGGGATGAGCAGGTGGGCTAGGGTTCCTCTGGGGAAGGTCACATTAGGCAAGAATGAGTCGTTAAGGGGTTTGGGGGATGAGAAAGAGAGAGAGAGAGAATGAGAGAGCAAGATCATACAATGACTTGTGAGAAGGCCCGAGGCTTCGGAACGGAGGAAGTCACTGGAGGAACTAACTCAGGCCAGTGAGGGACAACTGGCAGAGTGATGGAAAGAGGTCGGAGAGGAAGCTGTGCCCTGGGAATCACAGACAAGAGGTTTATAGGGGGATCCCTTGAACAGATAAGGCAGATCTGACTTGAGAGGATCATGACCTTGGAAGGAAAATGAACTTGAGGAGGTCAGGCTGGAGGTGGGCAGGGGACACTCATGGGGAAGCAGGGACACCCTGCTTGGGCCAGGGGAGAAATGGGGGTGGCCAGGAACTAGGTCCTGGCCACAGATATGGATTTGAGAAAAGTCTTGAACATTTCTGGTGCATTGGAGGTAGACTGGGTGGGAACATGGACTGTGTAGTGGAATGACCCTCCAGTTTCTGGCAGATGTAACTGAGTGAACCAAGGTGTCCTGCTGAGATGGGAACATACAGGTAGGGAGGGGCTGGAGGAAGCCCCAGTGCTCCAGGGTTTTCCTTCAGAGACCATAACATCCATCTTTCCTAGGGCACACTGCAGCCTGGCAGGGAGGGGACTGAATGGTGTATCCAGGCCATGCATACTTGTAAAATACTAACAAGCCACAGGGTGCTGCCCATTCAGCTTGGGCAGGGCCAGAGTCCTGGAACTGGTCCTGGAAGCTCCTGATGCCCAGTAGTAACCTCTCTGTTGCCACACCTATGTGGTCTCCGGGTGAAGAAAAGCAAAGCAGCTACACCAGGGGCTTTTCAAAGACTCTTGCCTGTTGGTATTCACCAACTGTCATGAGTAGTCTCAGTAGTGAACAGCCATGCATAGGGCTAGGTATTAGTCTTGGCTGTGCCATACACACTCTCTGCTTATGGTTTAGAAGTTAGCCAACCTGGAGAGTAGCAGTTGTTCATCATACTAATGCTGAGTCTGTACCTCTGTGTGACTCCCTGCAGGGTGGGTCACTGTACCTGGACCTGCCCTGTTTCTGTGGCTCTGATCATGTTGCTTCCTTACTGATAACTGGGGTACACCATCCAGAGGGCAGGGCAGAGTCTGCTGGGATTGTTTTTTGTAAGCTTTCACTTTCAAATGGTGCAGGAGACAGAGAAGGGTCGATTCTCCTGTTTGGGAGTGCTCTCTGGGGGCCCAGGACCCTGTTTGGGCTCAGACTCCTGTAACCTGTTCAGGTTCTGCTTCCCCACTCATCTGGGAACCACCTGCCTCTCAGGCAAGAAGACCCTATGGCACCCAACGTTGGAATTGGAAGCAGGTTTTGGGGCTCAGAGCAGCTAACTGCAAGTGCAATCTCTGAGAGCAGATTTGGGGTCTGCTGAGATCTCACACTACTGAGTTAGAGACATTCCAGAAGTCTCAGCTTTCTAAGCAGGTAAGTTGGTTCTGAAGATGCTTTTGGCCAATAAAAGGAAAGGTGGGAGCAGCTGGCTTTGAGGAAGTGGCTGAGCTTGTGGTGAGGGTGGTGGTGCTGGGTAATAATGAGGCTCTGAGAAGACCCAGGACAAATACAGTGATGCCTGCACTTCATTCACTTACTGACATTTGTGTAGCACTACATCCCTGCATGTTGGGGTGAGATCCTGTTACTATCCCCATTTGACATTGAGGAAACTGAGGCAGAACAGGTCAATAAACTAGCCTAAGCTGGTTGCCTAGAGAGTGGCTGAATCTGGAGAAGTCAGCAGTCACCTCCAGAATCTGTTCTTCTCAGTACTATTTGCTGCCGGATCCCCACTCCACCCAGCAGTAGGTGGTTTGAAGCCCTTTTTTGTCTGACCAGGATGCATTTTATCGTTTCTGTGCTCTCTCTCTCCTGGGAGCCTCTTTTTTTTTTTTTTTTTTTTTTTTTTTAGTAGGCTTCACACCCTGTGCCAACGTGGGGCTTGAACTCATGACTTGTGATCAAGACCTGAGCTGCAATTAAGGGTCAGATATTTAACCGACTAAGCTACCCAGGCAGCCTCCTCCTGGATTCCTTTGTCCTGAGGCAGAAACTCCTCAGAGTTATAGAGGATGAGGATCAACTTTTCATAGGGAATTGATGGAGCCCTCTATTGGGAGTAAGGCCAGGTCCTTTGTCCTGAGCAACAACATGTGGGGGGAGGTGAGAGCTGAAATTTGGGTGAACTCAATAAGCAAAGGGCTTCAATACAGGATGCGTGTGGTGAGAACCTCAATGTCCTTGAGGAAGATGTCGTCTGACTCTCATGCTTCTGAGTGGTTCCCTGGTCATAATTAGGGGGCAGCAGAAGAACAGCACACAGGACCTGGCGGGTCCTTCATGGGCAGGGGCCTGAGTCTGGGCCCGTGTCCCTGGGCATCTCTGGTGGTCTGCGACTCATACAGACTTGGAGGAGGCCCTGTGCTAAGGCAGGAGGGTTCTGGTCCTATGAGCAGAGCAGTCTGCGAAAGCTTTCCGAGGGACTGGGAGGGCTTTCTTGGTACCAGGCTTGTGGGGGCCCCCAGCCCCATCAGCATAATGAGTCTTCTTGTTCTGGGGATTATTATCAGTCTTGAGCCCTTCTGTGTGTTCTGAGGCCCAGAGCTGTGGGCTGGCTCTCCTCATCTCTGTAGGTGTTCTCCTGCCTCCTGCCCTGTGTCTCCCCAGCCCTGAGGAAATGGACGATTGCTGCAGAGGCTCTTTGCTCTCCCCTCTCACCTCCCTGCTTCTCTTCTTCCAGTTGCCTGCTGGGGGGTCTGCAGGTAAGTGTGTCCTCATTCCCCTTCCTGCATCTCCCATGGGCGTGTGAGAGCCTCTGGGAGCCCTCCTGTGTCTCCATCAGGACATGGTAATTGGTGGAGGCCCTGGCTGTAGGAAAGGTCTGGTGATCCCCCAGCCGCTAGTTATAATTAAACATTTAAGAAGAGTCCCAGAACCAAATGCAACCTGGTGCAGCCACTCTAGAAGACAGTATGGAGGTTCCTCGAAACATTAACAGTAAAACCACCCGACAACTCAACAGTTGCACTGCTAGGTATTTATCCAAAGGAAACAAAGTGCTTATTAAAGGGGCACATGCACCCCAATGTTTATAATAGCACTATCAAGAATAGCCAAAGTATTGGAAAGAGCCCAAATGTCCATTGACTGATTAATGGATAAATAAGAAGCAGTATAGACGTACAATGGAATACTACTCGGTGAGCAAAAAGAATGAAATCTTGCCATTTGCAACAATGTGGATGGAACCTGAGGGTGTTATGCTAAGCGAGATGAGTCAGAGAGAGATGAATACCATATGATTTCACTCATCTGTAGAATTTAAGAAACAAAACAGCGGAGGGAAAGGAAAAGTAAGATAAAAACAGAGAGGGAGGCAAACCATTAGAGACTCTTAAATACAGAGAACAAACTGAGGACTGCTAGAGGAGAGGTGGGTAGGGGATGGGCTAAATGTGTGATGGGCATTAAGGAGGGCACTTGTTGGGATGAGCACTGGGTGTCATATACAAGTGATGAATCACTGGGTCCTACACTTGAAACCAATACTACACTGTATGTTAACTAATTTGAATGTAAATAAAATAAATTTTTTAAAAAAGGTAAAAGTCCCAGGACCATAAAATAAGGAAGGGGACCAAGACAGTTGTCTAATGAGGAGTTTATGTCTTACAAAGTAAAAAAAAATGTGAATTTCACTATGAAAAGTGTGAAAATAAATTTCTTTTATTTTTTGTTTGCTGGCTCTATTGGTATCTAAGTAGTTATTCGGTTATTAATTCATTACATTCCATAAATATTTACAGGATATGAAGTTTGTGTAAGGTGCTGATCTATGTACAAACCAGAGTCCCTGTCTCCACAGAGCTTACATTCTGGCAGGAGACAGCGAGTACTAACTACCTCCACTCCATGGAATCTATGTCTGTTAGAGGAGTGGACAGTATGGGAGAAGGAAGTAGAGCAAGGTGGGCAGTCAGCAGTGCAGGAGGGTGTGTGGGCGGGCAGCAGTGCTCCATAAGGTGGTCGGTGTAGGCAGTGAGATGGGAATGAACATGTGGAGTACCATCCTGTCCAGATCGCCAAGGAAAGAGGGTCCAGAGTGGGGAGCAGCCAGAGCAAAGCAGGCAGTGTGCCTGGGTGTTGAAGGAGCAGAGGAGGCACGTGTTGGGTGGAACAGAGTGAGCAAGAAAGAGAAACAAGAGTTGGATGTCAGAGAGCACTGAGGGATCATCCTTATTGGGCTTGCAGGTCACTTCGGGAACCAGAGAGGCATTGGAGGGCTTGGATAGAAAGGGGACATGGTTTTACTTGCAGGTTAAAAGGGTCACACAAATGGGGCCGGGAAGAGGATAGTCCCAGGGACACTAGTCACTGTCATTCCTCAGGTGAGACAGATAGTGACTCAGCCAAAGTCGAGTAGCACAGGAGATGAGAAGTCACTCTTTGGAGATCCAACAGGGTTCTTTCTGCAGAAGTGTCATGTCATGACGTGTCCACCACGTCTCAGAAGACCAAGGCCTGTGAAAAGTGGTGGTGATTTGGGTGCTTGTGTGATGGAGTGAGGGCAGGTTTTAATGGAAATAACTGTGGGCTGTAGTTTTTAATGCACACGTAATTCAGCAGAGGAGAAACACATGGGCAGAAATAATAAACTTCAACCAGTTTTCAGTCCTGTTCTAAGAGGAGCCAAGCTGGAGCTGTGATCTCAGAGTATGGTCCCTGGAACATCAGTCTCAGCATCCCTGGGAACCCCTTAGCAATGTGCATCGTTGGATCCACCCCAGATATACTGAGCCAGAAGCTCTGGGGGTGGAGCCCAGCTGTCAGTGTTTTACAAGCCTTCCTGGTGATTGTAATGCTTGTGGAAGGTTAGAACCCCTGAGTTAGAGAGTCCTTCATGGAGGGCTGGAAACCAGGAACACAGGCTGCTGAGGGAGTCTCTTTGATATCATTTCCGGGTTTCAAAGGTGTGGTAAGATGATCTTGTCCCAATTCAGAGTGGTCACAGCTCAGTCTGTCAGGTCAGAGCCTCCCACCTGCTACTCACCCCTGCCTGCCTGGGTCCCCCACCTGACAGTATGTGTTCCATGCCTCCCTACCTGTGTCTCTCCACTTTCTCACTCCTGTGTCTGTGTCCACAGAGGAGTTTGTGGTGATTGGCCCCTCGGACCCCATCGTGGCAGTGCTGGGTGGGAACGTCACGCTGCCCTGTCATGTGTCCCCAGCCATGGATGTGGAAAACATGGAGCTGCGGTGGTTCCGCTCCAAGTTCTCAGAAGCAGTGTTCATCTATGAAAACCAGCAGGAACAGAAAGAAGAGCAGCTGGCTCAGTACACAGGGCGGACCTCGCTGGTGAAGGACTTCCTCAGCCAGGGGGAGGCCACTGTGCGTATCCACAAGGTCCAGGCTTCCGACAACGGGCTGTATACCTGCTTCTTCAGAAAGGGAAGTTTCTATGAAGAGGCCAGTTTGGAGCTGATGGTGGCAGGTGAGTGGTTGATCTATATTTAGTGTCCTGAGTGTTGGAGTTGGGAGCGACCTCAGGGGCCAAGTGAATCAGTCCCCTCATTTTAGAAATGAAGAAAGGAGTGATTTTCACTTATTGCTTAGTTCAATAGGAATCCTTATAATTCTTTTTTTTATTTTTTAATGTTTATTTATTTATTTATTATATAATTTATTGTCTAATTGGTTTCCATACAACACCCAGTGCTCATCCCAACAGGTGCCCTCCTCAATGCCCATCACTCACTTAATTCTTTTTTTTTGTTGTTAGAAACATCATCAGTTTATTTCTTTTTTTAAATGTTTATTTATTTTTGAGAGAGAAAGAGACAGAATGCGAGTGGGTTGGGGCAGAGAGAGAGGGAGACACAGAATCTGAAGCAGGCTCCAGGCTCTGAGCTGTCAGCAAAGAGCCCGACACGGGGCTCCAACTCACGAGCTGCGAGATCATGACGTGACCTGAAGTCAGACGCTCAACCGACTGAGCCACCCAGGTGCCCCAATCATCAGTTTATTTTTAAGTTTTCTTTCATAAAAGAAAGTATTACGACTCGAGTATAATATCACATTTTTGTTAAATTGATGAAAAGTAAATCAGAAGTATTTCTTTTGATTTACAACTCTGTCATCAATGCATGCAAGTTCATGAGTACATTCTTTTAAAATTTTTCCTCTAAGGACTGGCTAATTATCTGTTACTCAACACCCCTTGCCCCCATTTTTGCATTAATTTGTCTGTCCTAACAATATACCAGTATCTTTTTTTCCCCACACTGAACTTTATTTATTTATGTATTTAATTATTTTTTTAATTTTTAAAAATTTACATCCAAATTAGTTAGCATATAGTACAACAATGATTTCAGGAGTAGATTCTTTAGTGCCTCTTACGCATTTAGCCCATCCCCCTCCCTCAACCCTTCCAGTAACCCTCAGTTTGTTCTCCATGTTTATGAGTCTCTTCTGTTTTGTCCCCCTCCCTGTTTTTATATTATTTTTGTTTCCCTTCCTTTATGTTCATCTGTTTTGTCTCTTAAAATCCTCATATGAGTGAAGTCATATGATTTTTGTCTTTCTCTGACTGACTAATTTCACTTAGCATAATACCCTCTAGTTCCATCCACGTACTTGCAGATGGCAAGATTTCATTCTTTTTGATTGCCGAGTAATACTCTATTGTATATATATACCACCTCTTTTTTATCCATTCATCCATCGATGAACAGTTGGGCTCTTTCCATACTTTGGCTAATGTTGTAAGTGCTGCTATAAACATGGGGGTGCATGTGTCCCTTTGAAACAGCACAACTGTATCCCTTGGATAAATGCCTAGTAGTTCAATTGCTGGGTCGTAAGGTAGTTCTATTTGTAGTTTTTTTGGGGAACCTTCATAGTATTTTCCAGAGTGGCTGCACCGGCTTGCATTCCCAACCTACTTAATTCTTTATACCCTTTTAAGATATATAGAATCCCTACTAAGTGCCAGGTCCCCTTCTGGGCACCTGAATACATCAGTGAACCAAATAGAGATCCCTGTCCTGCAGAGTTTATGTTAAAGACAGTAACTAGACAGACAGATGGGTTATAGAGGATGTTAGATGGTGGTGAGTAGAGACTTAGCTAAGTGGGTATCTGGGGGTGAGAGTTCCAAGCAGAGGAATACTCATGTGAAACAACCAAGGTTGGAGTGTGGCTGGTGTGTCTGGGCAGACAAGGAAGCCATGTGGTTGGTGAGACAGGTGGATGGGAGGTTGGTGAGAAGTGACAATCCTGGTCCACGGGCAGAGAGAAGGGATTGATCTTGAACAGTGCATGAGGAGTACACACTTGAGCAGGTACTTGAGTGAATCCAGAAAGTGTTCCAAAGAGCCCTGGTGGTTGATGAAGGGCACAGAGAGCATGGTGATTGTGGTTATGAGCAGTTCAACAGCTAACCAAATAGTCCTGGGGCTGGAGTGGCCCGGGTGGGAGAACTTGGGAAGAAGTGGTGAGGGGTTTTGAGGTTAGGGGCGATGCCAGACCATAGAAGGCTTTGTGTGGTGTATTACCGAGTTGGGAAGAAGAGCTGAGGAAATTTTAAACAGAGCAGTGAAGGGAGGTGTTTTTGGGAGGAGGTTTGCTTTGACAGCTGTGAGAGAGGGTACATAGAAGGTGAGCAAGACTGGAGAAAGACATGTAGTTACAGGGTGGGGACGATGGTTCCCTGAATTGATGTCAGAGCAGTGGGGTGGGAGAAGAGAAGGGGTTCCAGTGTCAGAGATGTTTGGAAAGTAGACCCAACTGAGTGGGTGGATTTGGGGAAGCAAAGAGTTTGGGGGTTGGAGAGAAGGGACTGGAGACTCCCAAGGTTTTTTTTTGTTTTGTTTTGTTTTAATTGTTGTTTGTTTGCATGTTTTTTGGCAATTTGTTGTTTAGTAGTAGTATTTAGAAGTAGTGCTATTTTGTGTTAGTTGTTGATTGCTGTCATAATGCTGTGCAACACAGACAGAAATCTCAGTTGCACATAGTAACAACCTTTTATTTACTGTTGAGCATTAGGGGAGTTCAGCTCACCTGAGCTGTGTTTGACAAATCTTAATGGTGCTTACTCATACATCTTAAGTGTAGGGGAAATATAATTAAACACAAAGTCTCCGAATCCAGAAATCGTCTTCACAAAGGTAGTAGGGAAAGAAAACATTTTTATTATGTTTATTATTATTATGTCATTAGCATTAACCAGTAAGTGATGTGCATCCCAGAGAATCTACCAAGGGGTTGCAAAGACAGAAGAAATCTCACCTTTTTACATAGCCATGCAGACGCAACTTGTTACATACATGTTCTCTGGATAGACAGTTACTAGCCCTCAAGTAAATGGACTTGACAGTATCATTTGTCATGGGCAGCACACCCTAAATGTACTTGGTAATTGGGGCGACCATCTATGTTAGCTGATTGGCTTTATCCCAAGGAAAAACAAATTCCCCAATCTTAAAAGTTAAAAAAAAAGCTTTTTATTTTTTTAAAAATTTTTTTTCAACGTTTTATTTTATTTTTGGGACAGAGGGAGACAGAGCATGAACGGGGGAGCGGCAGAGAGAGAGGGAGACACAGAATCAGAAACAGGCTCCAGGCTCCGAGCCATCAGCCCAGAGCCTGATGCGGGGCTCGAACTCACGGACCGCGAGATGGTGACCTGGCTGAAGTCGGATGCTTAACCGACTGCGCCACCCAGGCGCCCCCCCAAAAAAAAGCTTTTTAAATTCCAGTGTAGTTAACATGTAGTTTTATATAGTGGCTCAATATAGTGCAATATAGTGGTTCAACACTTCCTCCTGTTACTCAGTAGAGATTTCAACAGAAACTTGTCAGGCCAGGAGGGAGTGGCAGGATATATTCAGAGTACCTAAAGGAAAAAACATGCAGCAAGGCTGTCATTCAGAATGGAAGGAAAGATGAAGAGTTTTCCAGACAAATAAAAGTTAAAACAGTTTGTTTTTACCGCTTCTCCCATCTTTATGACAGGAAGTGGTTTTGCACTTGGGCCCTGGTCCCCAATGAGGTTAGGCTCCTACACTCCCCCAGTAACTGGGAGAGAGGGGTGCTGTCCACCTTGGTGTTAACAGTGCAGAAAGAGGGCTCCCAAGGTCTTGAGAAACACATTCCTGGATCACAACCCTGACAAAAGGCCTATGTAGTTTTCGCAGATGACGTATATACATTTCAAAGAGGAGAGAAAGCCCCCACAATCACAAATTTCCTCAAGTAAATGGCATAAGAAAAGGATGGGAAGGGACCTTACTTTCAACAGGGACAAGAAGCCTCTCCCTTTTAATATATTTTGTCCTGACAGTCGACCTTGACTGGGTTTACTCACACGGGTGAAGTTCATTGGGCTGTTGGCTGATCTAGGACAGCTTTGGCTGGAAGGACTGCTCTAGCCCAAGCATGTCCTTCCTGTGGCAGAGGGCAAGGCAATGGCACAAGTACTTTCCAACTCTGCTGGAGTCACATTCCCTGAACTCTCAGTGGCCCAGATAAGTCCCATGATGGAACCCGGAAGCAGAGTGTGAAGGCGTTAAATATATGCCTTCATAGGCAGAAGGTGAGCTGGATGTGAAACAGGCTTAAGGATTGGGAATATTTTCATCATCAGCCTATCACAGAGAAGCCAAATATGAATCAGTTCAGGGTTTGAGTTTGAAGCATCTGTGAGGAATCCTGGCAGAGCTAACATGTGGATATTAGCAGGGGGAGCTCAGGAAGTAGGTAAGGTTGTCAAGGATGGAAATGATTTACCACAGGGCAGTGAGTGTGCTAGCCGATGCCCTGGAGAGTGTGTGAGCTGAGAAGAGCAGAGAAGGATAGAACTTGGGATGAAATTCCTTTGTGTTACTCTGGGTGATGGACTTCCCAGCTTCATGGATGGGAGAAGAGCCCTGCCCTCTGCAGGTCCCCATGCTCCTTCCTTCTGTTCCCTGTGGCAGGACCCCTGCTCTAATCCTTGCAGAGACCACTCCCCAGGGAGCCCTGGAATGCAATGCTACACCAGAGTTGTGCAGAGGAAGGCTCTGCTGGCATCCCTGGATTCTGGAAGGCCTCCTTGAGCTCTCCAGCTTCTCTCTCACAGGTGTGGGCTCTGTCCCTCAAGTGCACATCACAGGGCCAGAGGAGGATGGGGTCCGAGTGGTGTGCACGGCCTCGGGATGGTTCCCAAAGCCCCAGATACAGTGGAGAGCTGCTAATGGGGAAAAGTTCCTGACATTCTCTGAGACCCATGCCCAAGACACTGAAGGGCTGTTCAGCGTGGAGTCTGCTCTGGTGGTGAGGGACAGCTCTTCAGGGAACATGACCTGCTCAGTCCTCAACCCCGTCCTGGACCAGAAGAAGGCGATGGCCATTTTCATCCCAGGTCAGCACTACTTCACATTCCCAGCAGGGCCAGAGGGAGTGGCCTAGGGTTTCTGTGAGTTTGGGCTGGGCTGCTCTGGTCTGTGCCGCTGATGGGGTCCCTGGCTGGCCACAGAGCCCTTCTTCCCCCAGGCCTCTCCCTGGAAGCCAGCTTTCATAGTGAGCCTCGTGGTGCTGATGCTCTCACTCCTTGGGGCTGCCTATTACATCAAGACAGAACATACTGTAAAGAGGCAGGAGATGCAGGAATGGGAGAGACTGCGAAGGGGCAAGGAGGAGGCCCGGCGGACAAAGGAGGAGGCATTGAAGGCCAGAGGTAAGGCAGGTCAGGAGCCAAGGCAGGCAAGTGTGGAAGGTGGTGCAGAGGACAAGCTGACAGCAAGGGGCTTGGCTGGAAGCAGGTGGCTGAACAGGTCCAGAGAGGACAGCTGGAGCTGTGGAGGCGGGTCTGGAGTTAGATCTTCAGGATACCGAGAAGTCCTTTTATGGGTTCTTTAGGTGCAGTCTTTCCTTTCTTAAGGATGGGAGTTCAGACTTATTTTTCGCTCTCTTTCAGATGAACTCCAAGAAGATCTCGGTAAATTCTGTTCTTTCCCCAGAAGTTCCTGAGTCCCCAGTCACTCTGGTTATTAGCTCACCAGTTTCCTGTGTTGTCTTTCAGGCAGGAGGAAATCCATTTACCTGGGTGGTGAGTGACTCTCCAGTTGTCTTTGGGTCTCCTGTCCTACCTAAGCTAAGGTGTCCCTTCTCCTTGTTTCAGGCACAGACATATGGACCCTTCCCTGGGACAGAAGTGGAAGCTGGTGGGGGGCAGGACCCTGCTCCATGGACTTTCCCTATCTGGGGTGCTATTTCCCACCCAGTGCTTGGGAACCTGGGGTGATGGTGGTCCCTGGAGTCTGTCACGCATCTTGGGTTTATTCCAGTGCCCATCTTCCCACCATCTTGCTAACTTTTTAGCCTTCAATGCAACTAGTTCTCATTCAAACTGGATGCTCTGAGATTTTGGTAAAGAAGCCATGTAAATAAATGGGGTCATTAAGTTTAGGAGTGTGTCCCCTCCATATAACACCATCCAGGGAGAGTCTTTTCTCTCCAGTTCCTGGAGGTGCTGGTCACAAAGTGATGGGTAGAGGACTGGGCAGACCATGGGTGGGAATGTGGTGGGGTTAGCTGTCAATGCTCCAGAACAGTGATGTGTTTTCTGAGAAAGTTTGGCCCTTTTTACCCCAGATCCCACCTAATCCCTGTCCTTAATTCATGTCCCCTTTTGTGTTCTTTCCCAAATATCTCTTTGCTGGAAAACATTGGATGTAATAATGATTTCTGTTTATAATTATGGAGTAATTTATATTTTATTCCCTAAAATATTTTCATAGAAGCAAAACTGAATGGAGATAGAATAAGAATATTTGAGGTTTTTAAGGCACAGGATACTAAATGGCTTTGCAAAAGGTCACACAGCTGCAGCAGGCTGGGGTGGAACTCAGCCTGCAATTCAGGCTTCCTGACCTGTGATCCAGGGAATTTCCCCCAATACCCTGTTGTCTGCACATTGCAGGAGGATATCTCCTCTCCAGCCTCCCTACTCTGTTGGGAGTGTCACCTGTAGTACAGAGAGGAGGCCAGGCCAGTAGATCAATGCTAAGCATTCTTGTTCTGGCTCATATTTCACTAGAGTGTGTCCCTTTTCAGGCTGGAGGAAGGCGCAGTTGTATGCAGGTGAGTAACTCAGTTTTCTGTGCCCTTAGCCCTTCAGCCTCAACTCTTCCCCCTTCTCTGTCAGTGGACCTCATACCAGGACAGGGTGGGTGTCCCTGTTCTCCTTGTCATGTTTGTCGTTTCCTTGTGAAGACTTCAGGGACTCTTCTGGGAAACACAGATCTGCCTCTATTCTGACATGTCTTCTACTGTAGGTCACTATTAGGCTTAGCAACTTCATCTGAACACACCTTGTTCAACTGATGCTTTTGCTGGAGCAGTGACGAAAGAGTGCTCATTTATAAGGACAGTTGGAACACAGTAATGGCTTTGTAGACCAGAAATTGCTGTCTCTAGAAGATTTCAGATATCATTCTTGCTTGCTTACGATTCAGGTATTCCTAAGGGGATCCTTGGTTCTGAATCCATTTTATCCTGAAATTCCTACATCTTGCAGATCTACTTTTGATTTTCCTGTTTTTGTCTTGGTCCCCTGGAATGGTGGTCATCATTTGTTTCCTCATGCTCCTTGTCCAAGTTGGGTTTCTTCCTCTAAACTTCCCTGCTTGCTGTGAAAGTAATTGCTTTAAATTGCCTGTTCTGAATCTGAGATCCAGAGCTTCCAGGATATTTATGGACTCCTGGTGGTGGGTCTGAGAGCTACCTGCAATTATATACAAAATCCTATGTGTATGTTTGTGTAACAGAGGAAGAACTTAAAAAGATTTTTTTTTTGAAAGAACTGTAACTTATAATTGTTCACAACCATTATCTCTCCTTTAGGAGAATTGCATGTTTACCTGATGGGCTTGTTACTGGTTTGATTTATCAGGGCAATGTGTGAAGATATGATAGGAGAAAGTTAGAGGAGTGAAAATTGTTTATCAGAAAGGTTGGGAACAAATCAGGGAAAGAAAAGCAGTGAGGAAGAGAGGAGATGAGAAGGGAGTAGAAATCCTGTGATTCCTCTTGGAGAGATTTTGGGTAGGTCAGAGTGGTGGAAGAGAGACCACAAATCATAATCACGGTGGTTTGAGTGTAAAGTACACGGAGGGTGTGCAAAGTTTTTGGGTGCACAAGAAGTAATAAACTCCCTGATACCTCTTTGAGAGATTTCTGAAAAGACTTACAGTATTTTGAGCAGTTTTGAAGTACTTTTCTGACTGAGTTTGCTTCTGATCTGAGACCATCTCAACCTTCCAGTAGCAGTTGGGGCAAGAGTGTGGTGAGGGGGATCCTAAAGCAGTGAAAGGTTATCCAGAACACCACTTAGCACCAGTGTGAGTTAAGAATCTGGGTCCTTTGAACCTGTGTGAGGTGTGTATGTGTGTGTGTGCATGCACGGGTGTTTGTCCCAGCTGTTTTGTTCATGATCATGGACATGGACTATGAGAGCAGAGAAGGGGGAGCCAGGGATGCAGGAGACCTGGGGCTAGATGTGTGAGGAAACCCCCTTAGAGAGTCTCACTGATTCTTGGGATTTAGTTATTAAAAATAAGGATCAAATAGTCTTCTTTTAGCATTCCCCCTTCTCTGATGGATTGAAGTGCATGTGTTTTAATGTATAACCTTGTATACCTTTTTATTTTGTAAGGACAGATACCATCACAGTAGAATAAATATTTGCATATTGATTGGCTCATAGCGTGAGGTGAACTAATGTCTGAAAGCATCATATTTAAAAATTGAAAAATAATTTTTCAGTGTCATGAATAAGGGGTCTAGGACATGACCATATTTGGGTACCTACCACGTGGGGTTTCTCCTGGTGATTTCGATCTCTCTGAGGAATTAAGGGGGGAAGCAGATGACTAGACCCGATATTTTTGATTTCCCCTTACATATAAGGATATTTTTCCTCCCAATAACCCACGAAAAGGGGAAACAAGTTCATAGTGTCTGTCCTTTCACTGGATGTATGTCTTTCCTGCTTGAACTTCTGTCTCTCCTTTCCTTGAAACCTCTCCATTGCCTTCTGACTAGGGACAATTTCTCTGATGCTGTGTCCTGAATTCTCCTCGCCCAGGGCTTGTAGTTGTCTTCCAAGTTCAGCTCTGCCAGGTTGTATGGTCTCTACCATGGCTTAGATTCAACCTCCAAGTTCAGTTTAATCAATTGTTTAGAAATAAATGGAGGCCTCAGAATTTTTTATCTCCCCAATTCTTCTCAAGAAAACCTAGCTTTCAGGATAGATGTGTGGCTAAGGATTCTTGAGAAAGCATAATATGATGGTGAAATCTGGGTCTAGAGCTTTCTTTTCAGGTTGTTATCCAGCCTCTCAGTGGTTAAGTTTTATAGCTTGGCTTTCATGGGAAGGCTGTAGCATGATGGCTGTGTGTGTGTGTGTGTGTGTGTGTGTGTGTGTGTGTAAAGAAATAAATGCTTCAGCTGAATGTTTCCAAATGATTTTCCAAAAGATATCGACACTGATATGTACAGTCTCCTCAAATCTCTGATTTGTTGTTACACTTGTGAAATATGGTTCTCTTGTAGACTGGCGGAAGGAGAAGTTCCAGGCCTGTGAGTTACTTCACATTCTTTCTGGGTACTCCTACTGCTGCCCCATGGCTTCTGATGTCTCCTTTAGCTTGCTGTGGTGATACAAATGCTGGCACCATCAACGGTTGTGCAGTGGGATGGGCAGTGAAAGTCACATAGCTGAGCTTAGTGGATGTGACTGATGTTGGATTCTAAATAGATATCTTTCAGTCCTAGAGTCCAGACTAGTCCTCAAGTTCCCTGTGACGCATCTAACCCTCAGATCAGTCTTACGCTTACTTCTCCTGCTTGGAGAGCTGTGTACTTGAGTCAGAAGACTCTCATCTCAGGAGGCTTAGCCCTTCCCATATGCAACTAGGTGTCTGAGGGTGGTGCTGGCGGTGGTGGTTGTGTGCCCTTGTTATGGGGCA
Organism: Puma concolor; assembly: GCF_028749965.1. Taxonomy (NCBI): domain Eukaryota; kingdom Metazoa; phylum Chordata; class Mammalia; order Carnivora; family Felidae; genus Puma; species Puma concolor. The sequence goes on from NC_141671.1 coordinate 31,825,527, forward strand.
GGGGAAGGTCTTGCATGATTGGCAACTCTCTCTGCAGTGTCTGTCACTCTGGATCCAGCGTCTGCACATCACCACCTTGCTGTCTCTGGTGGACAGACTAGTGTGACCTTGGAGGACACAACTGTGGACCCAGGAGGACCCTGTAGCATCTTGGGCCAGGAGGCCATCACATCAGGGCGCTGTTACTGGGAGGTGGAGATCAGGAATGGAAACAGAAGCGAGTGGGGTCTGGGGGTCTGTAGGGGAGATGTGGAGAGGAAAGACTGGTACAGAGAACACCCAGAAAACGGGTTCTGGGTTCTGGGGTGGTACGGAGGTAAATTCTGTGCCCTTCTCCTCCCTGAGCTTCAGGAAATCCGTGATGAAGTTCCCCACAGGGTGGGTGTTTTCTTAGACCTCAAAGAAGGGGATGTTTCCTTCTATAACATGACTCATGGATCTCACATTTTTTCCTTCCCTCTAACTTCCTCCACTGGGACTCTGTTTCCATACTTCATGATTAAGTCAGGGGATGTGTCCCTGACCATCTGCTCTGTGGTGGGTGTGCCTACAGAGACCCCTGTGCCCCTTAACAATCCTCCTTCTTCTTTGGAGGAACCTGTAAGCCTCTCAGGGGATGAGTTCAGCTCAGGCTGTGCTGTTGATGGTGCTCTCCCAGGGGCCGGCTCTCCATTACTCCCTGATGGCCCTGAGGCTATGTGACCATAGGACCCCAGACTCCTTATGGTGGCTCTTTCTGGAGCTTCACATTCCTTGAGACAAAAGCCTCTGAGGTTAGTCCTGGATGACTTGGTGTCTTGCCCTCTTGCTTTGGATGCAGTCTCCTGGGGTATGGCTATGAGAACAGTCAGTTCATGCCTTATACTCAGGCAGCAGAAGATAATAGTTGACTGAGCTTGTTTGGGGTAGGCTGAATTTAACTATTGGAAGTAATGTTTCTTTTGGTAATGAAAATTATTTCAGTCTTTATTCTGCTTGGATATGAAGGAGATGAGGGCTGAATGACTGCAGAATTAAAAGGTGTATATTTTATCCAACTTGATTTGTGCAGATGAACCCAGAGGCTATGGGTGGGTCACCAGTTCTATTTTGGGAAATGTGCACTCTGATTAGAGACACTGGCCATCCAAAAATTTCTGGAGAAATGAATGGCTGATTGATGTTCAAGAGGAAAGCAGTCTAATATTCTACTGTATACCTCCTATTCTGGGATGGTGGAAGCACACTTATCTTACCAACCTTAATCAATGTCTGTTATTCCGTGAAATACCAGTGCTTTGTTAATTCAGGAATTAAGAAGAAGGATCTGGTTCTTCTTGTGTGTCAACTCCAGTTGGAAAGAAGAGAACTACTACCAGAATAAAGATACGAATGAGGAAGAGAATTTTCAGACGCTGGGTGAATTTCAGAAAGCTTTGACTATGAGCACGGTTTCCAGAATCTGTGTACTGCCTCTCATTACTTCCAAGTCCAAAGGTGGAGTGCCTGAGTGGCTCAGTGGGTTAAGCGTCCAACTTCAGCTCAGGTCATGATCTCACAGTTCGTGGGTTCAAGCCACACATCAGGCTATGTGCTGACAGCTCAGAGCCTGGAGCCTGCTTCAGATTCTGTGTCTCCCTCTCTCTGCCCCTCCCTGCTCATGCTCTGTCTCTCTCTCTCTCAAATATAAATAAACATTAAAAAAATGGGGGAGGGGAAGAGGACCTAATAGATATTTTTCCAAAGAAGACATACAGATCACCAATAGACACATGAAAAGATGCTTGACCTCACTCATCATCAGGGAAATGCAAATCAAAACCACAATGAGATATTACTTGACCCCTGTCAGAATGGCTAAAATCAAAAAGACAAGAAATAAGAAGTTGGTGAGGATGTGGAGAAAGGGGAACCTTCTTGCACTGCTGGTGGGAATGCAACCTGGTGCAGCCACTGTGGAAAACAGTATAGAGTTTCCTCAAAAAAGTAAAAATAGTATTGCAAAATAGTAATAGTAATAAATGAATGATTGATTAATATCACTATTAGGTATTTACACAAAGAAAATGAAAACACTAATTTGAAGTGATGTATGCATCCCTATGTTTGTTGGAGCATTATTTACAAAAGCCAAGTATGAAGCAACTTCAGAGTTCACTGATTGAGGAATGGATAAGGAAAAGTTGGTTTATATACATAATCGAATATTACCCAGATATAAAAAAGGATGAGATTGTGCTATTTGTGATAATATGAATGGACCTAGAGGGTATTATGCTAAGCGAAATAAGTCAGACTGAGAAAGACAAATGCCATATGAGTTAACTCCTATGTGGAATCTAAAAAAAAAAAAAAAAAAAAGAAAGAAATGAATAAACAAGCGAGCAAAAAAGCAGAATCAGACCTGTAAACACAGAGCACAACTAGCATAATGTTTAAACTTGCTGAGTCACTAGGTTGTACATCTGAAACTCATGTAACATAGTGTGGCTACTATACTCAAATAAAAAAATTAATAAAAAATTAAAATAACATAAGTTAAGCTTTACTTTATTACGGGTTTTTAAAAAGCGTGTTTAATAGTTTAAAAGCGTGTTTAAGCGTGTTTAAAATGGAGTGTGTAGTGGAATGTCCCTCCAGTTTCTGGCAGAGATAACTGGGTTCACCCAGTTATCCTTTATTGAGATGGGAACCTGCAGGTTGGGAGGGGCTGGTGAGGAAGCCCCGGTGCTCCCTGGGTTTCTTTCGGAGACCATAGAATCTGCCTTTTTTTGTGCACACTGTGGCCTGGCAGGGAGAGGGCTGAATTGTTGTACCGAAGCCTTGTGTGAGAACAAAATACTAACAAGCGATAGGTCAGTGTCGATTCATTTGGTCAGGGCCAGGGTCCTGGAGTTGATTCTGGAAGCTCCTGTTGCTCAGTCTTAACCTCTCTGCTGCCAAGTTGTGAAGAGCACCTTGGTGGTCTCCTGGTGAAAAATACACATAGCAACTACACTGGGACTCCTCAATGGCTCTGGCCACATGTGATTCACAAATAGACATGTAATCATCTAGGTAGTGAAGAGCCAGGACAGAGAGCCCCATGCACAGGGATAGGTATTAATCTTGGCTCTGCCACACACACTCCCTGCTTTTGGTCTAGAAGTTAGCCAAAGTGGAGAGTAGCAGTGCTTCAACAAAGGAATGCTGAATCTGGGCCTCTGTTTGTCCTCATGCACGGTGGGTTTGTCCTGTATTTCTGGTTCTGGTCATGCTGTTTCATTCCTGATAATGGTGGTGCATATCCAGAAGATAGGGCAGAGTCTGCTGGGATTGTTTTTTGTAAGCTTTCACTTTCAAATGGTGCAGGAGTCAGAGAAGGGTGGACTCTCCTGTCTGGGAGTGCTCTCTGGGGGCCCAGGACCCTGTTTTGGCTCAGACTCCTGTAACCCGTTCAGGTTCTGCTTCCCCACTCACCTGGGAACCACCTGCCTCTCAGGCAAGAAGACCCTATGGCACCCAACGTTGGATTTGGAAGCAGGGTTTGGGGCTCAGAGCAGCTAAATGCAAGTGCAATCTCTGAGAGCAGATATGGGGTCTGCTGAGATCTCACACTACTGAGTTAGAGACATTCCAGAAGTCTCAGCTTTCTAAGCAGGTAAGTTGCTTCTGAAGATGCTTTTGGCCAATAAAAGGAAAGGTGGGAGCAGCTGGCTTTGAGGAAGTGGCTGAGCTTGTGGTGAGGGTGGTGGTGCTGGGTAATAATGAGGCTCTGAGAAGACCCAGGACAAATACAGTGATGCCTGCACTTCATTCACTTATTGACATTTGTGTAGCACTACATCCCTGCATGTTGGGGTGAGATCCCGTTACTATCCCCACTTGACATTGAGGAAACTGGGGCAGAACAGGTCAAGAAACTAGCCTAAGGTGGTTGCCTAGAGAGTGGCTGAATCTGGACACTAGAGAAGTCAGCAGTCACCTCCAGCATCTGTTCTTCTCAGTACTATTTGCTGCCGGATCCCCACTCCACCCAGCACTAGGTGGTTTGAAGCCCTTTTTTGTCTGACCAGGACACATTTTATCATTTCTCTGCTCTCTCTCTCCTGGGATCCTCTTATTTTTTTTTTTTAAGTAGGCTTCAACCCCATGCCAAAGTGGGGCTTGAACTCATGACTTGAGATCAAGTCCTGAGCTGGAATTAAGGGTCAGATATTTAACCAGCTAAGCTACCCAGGCAGCCCCCTCCTGGATTCCTTTGTCCTGAGGCAGAAACTCCTCAGAGATGTAGAGGATGAGGATCAACTTTTCATGGGGAATTGATGGAGCCCTCTGTTGGGAGTAAGGCCAGATCCTTTGTCCTGAGCAGCCTTCCTCCTGGGGCCCCCAGCCCCATCAGCATAATGACTAGTAGCAAAAACTCTTCTTGTTCTGGGGATTATTATCAGCTCTGAGCCCCTCTGTCTGTTCTGAAGCCCAGAGCTGTGGACTGGCCCTCCTCATCTCTGTAGGTGTTCTCCTGCCTCCTGCCCTGTGTCTTCCCAGCCCTGAGGAAATGGAGGATTGCCGCAGAGGCTCTTTGCTCTCCTGTCTCACCTCCCTGCTTCTCTTCTTCCAGTTGCCTGCTGGGGGGTCTGCAGGTAAGTGTGTCCCCATCCCCCTTCCTGCATCTCCCTTGGGTGGGCAAGAGCCTCTGGGAGCCCTGCTGTGTCTCCATCAGGACAGATGGTTATTGGTGGAGGCCCTGGCTGTAGGAAAGGTCTGGTGATCCCCCAACTGCTAGTTGTAACTAAATATTAAAGAAGACGGTTTGCGAGGGCAATGGCAGACCTCCCAAGGCTTTGTGTTCTGTTTCATGGAGTTTGGATGCAGAGCTGAGGAAATTTTCAACAGAGCAGTGGAAGGAGGTGTTTTGGGTAAGAGTTTTGCTTTGACTGCTCTAAGGGAAGGTATATGCAAGGTGAGCAAACCTAGAACAAACATGTAGTTATGGGGTGGGGAGGTGTCTGAATTCACATAGGGGCAATGAGATAGAAGAGGGGTTTCCCGCGTCAGAGAGGTTAGGAAAGTAGACTTAACTGAGTGAGGAACTTTGGAGACAGGAGTTGGAGGGGGATGTGGGGACTGCAGAGACTCCCAAGGTTTCTCTTTGGCAGTTTGTTGTTTAGCAGTAGAAATATTGATAACTATGTGTTAGTTGCCTATTGTGACAATGTGTTAGTTGCCTATTGTGAGTGTGTTGTCTCAGAAAGCTGACGCAGAAAGCTCAGGGGCATATAGCAACAACCATTTAATTAATCTGTGCATTAAAGCAGTTCACCTCATCTGGGCTGTGTTTGGCTGATCCTTTTTTCTTTTTAATTTTTTTAACATTTATTTATTTTTGAGAGACAGAGAGAGGCAGAGCATGAGCAGGGGAGGGGGAGAGAGACAGATACAGAATCTGAAGCAGCCTCCAGGCTCTGAGCTCTTAGCACAGAGCCCAACGCGGGACTTGAACTCACAAACTGCAAGACCATGAGTGAGCTGAAGTCAGACGCGCAACCGACTGAGCCACCCTGGCGCCCCTGTGTTTGGCTAATCTTAACTGGGATACTCATACATCTTCGGTCATGTAGGGGAAATATGATTAAACACAAAATCTCTCAACTTGGAAATCCTTTTCAGAAATATAGTAGGGAAAGGAAACATTTTTATCATTGCATTAGCATTAACCAGATTGTGTTGTGCATCACAGAGAATCTACCAAGGGATTGCAAAGACAGAAGAAATCTCACCCTTTTACATAGCCATGCAGACACAACTCATTACACACATGTTCTCTGGATAAACAGTTATTAACCCTCAAGTAAGTGGATGTGACAGCAATATTTGTCACAGTTCATTCCAAGTTTGCTTGGTAATTGGGGTGACCAACTCTTGGCTTCATCCAGAAAAAAAAAAACCCCAAGTTTCGTATCTTAATGACAGGAGATAGTGTTACACTGGAATCATGGTACCCACTGAGATTTGGGTCACAGGAATGGGGACAGAGGGGTGCTGTCCTTCTTGATGTTAACAGTTCAGAGAGAGGGCTCCCTGGTTCTTAAGAAAGACATTCTTGGACCTGGAAGCTGGCAAAAGACCTATCTAGTTTTCACAAAGGACTTATATACATTTCAAAGAGGGGAGAAAGCCTCTGAAATCACAAATTTCCTAAAGTAAATGCTGTAAGTAATAGGATGGGAAGGGACTTTCTTCCTCTATTTTCAACAGGGACAATACTTCTTACCTTTTTTTTGTCCTTACAGTGGACTTTGGTTGTGTTTGCTCCCATGGGTGTTGTTCAGCTGGCTGTTGGCTGATTGATCTAGGAGAGTTTTAGCTGGAAAGGCTTTGCTAGACTGAGCATGTCCTTCCTGTGTCAGAGGCCAAGGCAAAGGCACAAGCAGTTTCCAGCCTCTGCTAGAGTCACATTCCCTGAACTCTCAGTGGCTGAGTCAAGGTGCATGATGGAACCCAGAGGCAGAGTGTGAAGGCACTAAACATATGTGGCAGAAGCTGAGATAGATGTAAAGGAGGCTGAAGGATTAGGGATATGTTCATCGTCAGACTATCACAGATGGGGCCAAATATGAATTAGTTCAGGATTTGAGTTTGAAACATCTGTGAGGAATTCTGGCAGAGCTAACCCCCAGGGATATGGATTTTATGGAGATAGCTCAAGAAGTAGGTAGGGTTTTCGATGGTGGAAGCAGATGCCCCAGAGCGTGTGTGAGGTGAGAAGAGCAGAGAAAGATGTAACCTGGGACCAAATTCCTCTTTCTGTCACTAGGGGTAATGGACATGCCACTCTCATGGTTGGAGAGAAGAGCCCTGCCCTCTGTGCCCAATGCAGGACCCCATGCTCCTTCCTTCTGTTCTCTATGGCAGGGCCACTGCTTTGCTCCCTAGGGAGCCCCCAGAATGCATGCTGCCCCTGGAGTTATGCACAGGAAGACTCTGATGGCATCCCTGGGTTCTGGAAGGCCTCCCTGTGCTCTCCAACTTCTCTCTTGCAGGCGTGGGCTCTGTCCCCAAAGTACACGTCACCAGGCCAGCGAGGGACGGGGTTTCAGTGCACAGCTTTGGAGTGGCTCCCAAAGCCCCACGTGCAGTGGAGGTCCCTCAGTAGGGAGAAGTTCCTGGCATTCTCAGAGACCCATGCCCAAGATGCTAAAGGGCTGTTCAGTGTGGAGGCTGCCTGGTGGTGAGTGACAGGTCTCCAGGCAATATGACCTGCTCAGTGCTTAGTCTCATCTGACCTGCCCACCATATTGCCAGATGTTTTGCCTTCAATGCAACTAGTTGTCAGTCAGCACTTGGAAGCCACAAACCAGGTATATTTATGTTGAAACCTTGCTGTTGTACTTCACCATTCTGCTCTTTGCAGCTTCATTCCCCCTTTCTGCTTTTTGTTTTAATTATTTTTAGTTATGCCATTTTCTCCTCTGTTGGCTTTAATAATATCTAGATCATCTGTCTTGATTTCTCTATTAATTATAGTATTTTTATTATTTGTTGACTACCCTTGAGATTCAGCTTTATTTCTTTCCTTTTTTTTTCTTTTTATTTTCTTTCTTTCTTTTTTTTTTTTTGTAAATTAAACTGGGTCCCGAGCTCCACCAGGAGAGGGTCCAATGAAGCTGTGCTGAGCTGACATTAATATTTTCTTCAGCAGGACAAGAAGGAGTCAGTCCTGCACAAATCTGAGCACATGCAGCCTGGCAAAGGGCACAGGAGTGCAGATGCTGGGAGGCAGAAGTTGGTGTTGTCAGAGTGGAAGTTAGAAAGGAGGCTAGGAAGGCTGGAGAGAGTTGGGGAGGAGAGCAGAGAGGGAGAAGGAGGAGGGCCAGGGTCTGGGGCAGGATGACATTTTCAGCAGTCTGCTACTAGTGCTGTATGACCTTATTTCCCCACACTTAGTGGCTTGACCTACAAACACTTACTGTCTCACAGTCCCAGGGAACCAGGAATCCAGCAGCACTCAGCTGGGGGCTCCTACCAGAGTCTCTCAGGAGTTTGGGGCTGTTGTCAACACCGAGGCAGGACTTGCTTCACTCAGAACCTGAGCTCACTTAGGGGTGTTAGCAGGGTTCAGTCCACACCAAAGGCCTGAGTTCTTCTCTTCTGTTGTTGTCTCTCAGTGCTAGACCACATGCATGTGTCTGTGTCATGACTCAACATAGAGGCCTGTTCCCCAGTGTGAGGATCTGAGAGAGAACACAGGTCAGAGTGAGCACGTGGCTGGGCACTGAGATTTTATAACCAAACCTTGGAAGGGGCTTTGGGTCCTGTTGCCATCTTCTGTAGAATAGAAGTGAATCACTAAGTCTAGGCCACACTCCAGAGGAGGGAGTTCCACAAGGACATGTATACAGGAGGTGGGGATCTCAAGGAGCCACTGAGGGGAAAAGATGAGGACCCTGACAGGGTCAGTGCCTTTTCCAGAATCACAGGGACTGGTCAAAAGGCAGAACCAAGCATGAATCTAGCTCCATGTCCTTAAAGTTGGGGTTCTGGCTGCACCCAGGCTTTCTGAGGGGGCTCTGGAAAAGGTTGTGTTATTGTACCTGTACAGACATGGGGATGGTGTGGGGGTGAGAGTGAACAGGAGGGTGACAGGAGGCATTCCAGCACATTCTTGTCTGAGGAGGAACCCAGGTCAGGGCAACCCACTGAGTGCACCCCTGTCCACATTGCACCCAGTGGAGAGGGAGAGAATGGCAGGGCCTAGAGGTAAGGGTGGGTTCTGACCTTCTAGGCCAAAGCTCCAATCCATTCTGTCTGGTTTGCTTTGGAAATTAGCCTTTGATCTTGGGAAGCTTTTGCCCATCCTTCCCATCTTCTGGGCCTCCAGGATGAGAACACTGGTACACACACACACACACACACACACACACACACACACACCAGTAAGGACGGTGGGGGGGGATCTGAGGAGCTGCAGGTTCAGAGGTGGTGAAGAGACGACGAAAATACAGTTGGAAGCATTTCCTATGTGTGACACTACTCCTCCAATTTCATAGTTATTGTCCCAAATATGCCTGAGGACATCCCGAGGAAGTACATGCTAGAATAATCTCCATTGCATAGGAAGGACACAGACCATCCCTGAGAGGCACAATGGCTTTTCCAGGGTCAAAATCAGGTAAGAATGAAGACTTGTGTCTGAACCTAGATGTGTCTCAAATTGGGACCTGGATGCACCCAGACCTTCCCAGGGGACTGTAGAGAGTAGTGTATTGGTGTAACTGTGTACAGATGAGACATTTCATGGAGAAAGGGGGTGAGAAGCCAGCAGCCCAGGGCCCTATTTGCATAGGTATCATCCCTGGAGGGGACTCGGGTAGGTGATCCTAGGCAGTGAAGTTACTGCTTTGACAACAGACCCCAAGAGAACTTGGAATCCCCATAACCAGGTACCCATATTCTCGTATAGTCCCACACCAGGCTCACTTGGCTGGAGACACTTGATAGTAAAAAATGTTTACTTGCTGTTCTTTCTTTCTGGAGCTCTGGCTTCCAGAGACCCCAGTGGGGAAGATGTTTCAGATGCTGTGGATGTTGGCTCAACCCTCGTTCCCAATGCCTCAGGCTGTTTTTCTGAAAGCCCCGTAAAGTAATACAGAGCAGCCTAGGGAAGGCAAGTTCAGTTCAGGCCACCTGTTCGAGCCATCCCTGGGCAGCCCCATTCCCTCCTCTTCAGTTTCAGGGAAAGAGGGACATGTGAGGAGATCCTGCCTGGGCCTAGAGAAGGTTGGAGGGCAGTGGATAACCTGGTGGCCCCATCATGTCCACACCAATGGCATGGTGGGTAGGGTGGAAAAGGGATTCCTGAGGTGCTTCTTTCCTGTGCAAGGGTTAATCCAAGGTCCTTGCGCATGTATCTTTTTCCTCCTTGGTGGAAGTCTGTGCACACTGTGGTGTAGTGTGTCTGGAATGGAGTCACATGGGTCTGAGGGCCAGTAAAGGCAGCCAGTCAGGACTCTGAGGCCTCCTGCCTATCTGCTGCACTGTCTTTACAGAACTGCACACCAGAGATGGGGCAGGAGTTGAGTGATGAGATCCTCTGCTCAACTTCCGTGAAGGACAGGAATATGCCCCACACCACCAACAGGATGCAGGACTGAAGCCGCTCAGGGTGAGTGCAGGTACCATGGAGACCCAACAGCCAGAGCCCATATGTAGCAAAAAGATCCCAGGGCCCAGAAGCCACGCTGCTACTCCCCTGGGCCCCATTGTGGACTTCTGCTCCCAGATGAATCTGGATCCCCATATCCTCCTCAAATTTGCCTTCACGGCCCAGCCCCTGCCATGGCCAGATGCAAAGTCACTGTCCACTTATTTGTAGGAATATCAGAAAAGAGACCTGAAGTCATTTCACATCCCATCTGGTCTAGAGTATTTTTTCACTGTTGTAAGTATTTTCCTAACTCCTGTTTCCAGGTGTCCCTGTTGACCTGACCATCCTTGCACACCTTCTCCAAATCTGGCACATGATCATCATGAGTAGGGAGATTTTTGCCAGAAGGGACATGGGGCTCATGGTATTTTGTCTGCTGCTCTGCAGTTTGGTTGCCAAGGAACACATCCCTGAGGCTCCTCCAGGTGAGGAGTAGGGACCTCTCTGGGCTATACAACATTCCAGAAGGGAGATGGGTTACCACACCCATTTAGCTCTTCACTGATGTGGGACTTTGACATGATTCCCTTTTGTTGCCATGTTACAGTGCTCACTGGACATCCTACATGACCTATTACCCTAATCCCTCTAACCCCAGGAAATGCCTCTGCCTTGTCTTCTCTAGAATGGGCTGTGTTGTCAGAAATCCCACGGATGATGCTGTTGATGCAGGGAGGTGCTGTCAATACTCAGCTAACAATCTGACCTGAAATACTCACATGTTGAGTCACTATCCACCTCAAATTCTATTTTAATGCCAAAATCCTTTTTCCTACTGTGGGTACCTATGTTTCAGTCTTGCCACAAGCCACTGAAGGCTTGGGGATTTGTTCTGCATTGTGTCCCCTAACCCTCCTGGTGGCCAGTGTGCTGCCTGACTCTGTGTCCCTCCTCTGTTCCACCTCAGGGTAAAAATGCCTCAACCGTGAATAAGAATGAGACCAGTGTGGTGTGGACCATCTAGGCAGGCTTGCTGGATAAGCAAGTGTAGCATCCTGTGCCTGTCTTCCTGGGCAGAGATCGCTGCCCCCCCCGCCCCCATGTCTCCATGTTCCTGGACATGTACAGAACTTTTCCACTACTGAAAAGGTGCTGGATCTGTTGATTCCAAGGTGAGCACCCTGCCTCTCCACAGCCCCACTGAATTTGGCCACTTACAGGCTTTGAGTCTTGGGAATGTCACCAAACCTCCCCAAGTCTCAGTCTGTTCCTCAGATGGGGGCAGAGTTATTATAGGGACCCAGTGGGGCCCTGCAGGGAAAGTGCACCTGGCATTGTGGAACAGTCTGCTGGCAGGGCTGTGGCTGTGCTGGGTTATTATTGTCCTTTTCCCCATGATGACGTTTCTGCCTCATCTGTCACTGTCACCAGGTCTTGAGCTGGGCCATTTTCCCATTTGAAAAGGAGATTTGAGGCTCCATCTGGGGGTCTGAATCCTGGCTGAGACCAGAGCAGGGATCCCTGGGGGTGAGCAGGTGGCCCCAGGCCCACTCAGATATCTGTGATGGTGCTAGTTGAGGCCCATTCATTCATCAGACATACAGGAAGCTCCACCAGATGCAGGCACTTCTTTAGGAGCTGACTGTCATCCAAGGCACAGAGCAGACAACACCCTGCCCTCTAGGGCTCCATTCCACACAGGGGTCAGTGACACTAGGTATGACAAGAGGTAGCATACACAGGACAGGTGATATGATGCCCTCCTGGCCTCCTCTAGGTATGGATGCATCCTTCCTGAAAGGGGATGAAGATGGAAGACCCCTGGAGCAGCAGAAAATGTGAGTGGGCTTTAGACAATGCAGGAGGGTCTTCCCCCTCCAAGAGGGCAGCGGCGGGGGGGGCGGTGGCGGTGAGTTGGAAGGGCTCTGGACCCTGCATCCCACACATCTGCGATTCCTTTGAGTGGGCAAAGGTCTGAGGGCTTCTGGAAGAGGAGAAAGGGGTTCTAGAGAGCTGTAGATGAGGTGTGGGCCCAGTGGGACAGCAGAGGGGGCCAGAGGACAGAGTCACCTCCTAAGAGAGTCCAACCCCATCCCTTCCCACTCCCAGTCCTGCCTCCACCCCCATCCTGGGACCCAGAACAAAGGGTGTGGGGAGCATCACACTCACCAATCTGGTGGCACTTCAACGGTGGGTGCTCAGCAAGTGCTTCGGAGACCCAGTGAGGGCTCAGGGACCAGATGTCCCCACCTTGTGGGAGATTAGGGTCAGTGGGGGGACACCCACATGGATGCGAAGTGAATAAAGCAACAACTAGGCAGAGGAGGTAAAGTTTGAGGTATTAGGAGGGTCCTGAGAAGCCCTGCTGAGAGACGGGTTCCTTTGTTTCCTATTTGTTCCGATATTCATGGAGCACTGGTGTATGCAGTGAGGACAATGAACCGACCAGACACCACCCCTCCCTGCCCACATGGAGTTGAATTCCAGCAGGAAGTAGGCAGGGAGACAGAGCAAAGAGTCCTTCTCCAAGAAGGACAGAGATGGCCCCATCATTGGTTAAGGGCTCCCATTCAAAATGGCTTTTTGCCAGACTGTCCTCAGTGACCAGGACTAACTTAGCAGGAGTGCCAAGTCAGAGGTGGACAAGGAGTAGGACCAGCCTCTGGACAGCTGGAGGCATAGGAGCCCAGGTTCCCACTGGGTGCCCTGAGACATCAGTCTTGATTCTTCTGCCCACTTCTGTATCTCCAGGGCCATCTTCTCCATTCTGGGCACCCGGATGGACCACTCCCCTGAGGATTTTTTCCAACCTGCAGAATTTCCCTGCCTGAAGATGCTGCTGGCATATGTGGGGCTTAACATGCTGGGCTCACACCTGGAGCACCATACGTCTGTTTTCCTCTCATAGCTAGGACACATGGAGCCCAATGAGCCAGAGGTGGAGGGTGAGGAGAACTCAGGGTGGGCGATGTGAGCATGTGGAGGGCACAGGGTAGGCCACACAGAACAAGTATCCTTAAGCTGTGTTTGGATCAGGAGCCGTGAGTAGCCTCAGATAACTGTCCCCATGGTCTGCCATCCGGGGAGACTTCCTGGGGGTGGGTTCTTGGACTCAGAAGACATTGACTGGTGGGAGAGGTTTCCTTTATTTGGAAGAGACATGGAAAGGCAATCATGGTGATGATACTTTCTCTTCTTGAAGCTATAGCACCCGTTCCGGAGCAGGATCCAGAACCAACTCAAGAGCTAGCCCCAGCTCCCACTGTGGTGCCTGCTGCAGCTTCAGAGCCCGAGGTGGCTGAAGCCATCACTCCTGCTGGAGCTCAGCAATTAGGAAAAGCAGAGACCCTCCCTGCAGTGTCAGAGCCAGTGCAGGTGGTAGTTATAGCTCTGATTCACTGTCAGGAGCTGAAAGAACCACCTGCACCTTTGGCAGCCCTGGAGCATGAGCAGGCCCCAGCCCCAGCTACTGGGGTTACAGAAGGACTAGAACAACCACTTGCTACAGCTGAACAACCAGCATCAGCTCCCAAGCAGTGGCTCATGTAGGCTGCAGCCCCAAAGGATGGCTTCCCTTTCCCTGTCGTTGCTTTTTTTTTTTTTTTTTTGAGATTTTTGTGTTTTTTATTCAGATATGGAATGGCTTAGTGTATTTTGTTTTATAAGTAAAGTATAAATTGACTTCAAGTTTGACTCTGATCCTTTTAAATTGGATGTTGAAGTGTCATTAGGTAGTTTGACAATGTTGTACAACCATGACCACTAGGTGCTGCTAGAACACTTCCATCACAGAGACACCTGTGCTACTGATCGGTCATTGCTCATTCCCTCACCCCAATCCCTGGAACCTCTGATCTCTCTGTTTCTGTTGCTTTACCTCTTCTGGGATTTTCATGTGCATGGAATCATTCAACATGGCCTTTTGTGTCTGGCTACATAACATGACGGTGATTAATAATTCTTGAAATTTTTAATGAATATAACATTTTTATTACAAAGGAATATCCCCCAAAGAACATAGATTATGTTAAGCCCCAAAATGAACTATCTTCATTATGTGGGATAGAGACACCTTTTGTAAGTAAGTTTGACTCGAGAGCCACAAACCACAAGAGAAATGTCTGGACCAGTAAAATACCTGTAAAATCTTTTATTTTCCCAGACAGGCCATGTTTAAATTAGGCTAATGGGCATAGTATAAAAATACCACAATAAAATATTAAATCTTCCCATTTATTACCAATATTTTAGGTAATAAAGTATATTATTGACGGTTTTAGACGAGTTGTTTATTTAGTAAAATAATAATTTAAGTAATGAAGATAGGTGCAGGGTGACTCAGTTGAGCGTCCAATTCTCGATTTCGGCTCAGGTCATGATCTCACAGTTTGTGGGACTGAGCCCCCAGTCAGGGTCTGTGCTGACAGTTTGGAGCCCTGCACAGGAGTCTCTCTCCCTCTTTCTGCCCTTTCTCTACTGGTGTTTACTCTTTTTCTTTCTCTCTTTCTCTCAAAATAAACATTAAAAAATAAGAAATAAATGAATATGAAGAAAAAAGATACACTCCTAACAACAAATAATTGCCCATAACAAATGGTTTCCCTGTTTCCAGTCCTTTCTCTTTGTAGCATGTGTGTGTGTGTGTGTGTGTGTGTGTGTGTGTGTGTGCGTGCATGTCTGTGAGTGTGTGTTGGGTTGGGGAGTGGAGGGTTCCGGGACTATGCTCTTATACTACCTAATGTCTCCACAGTGGACAGGCACAGTCATTCCTGTCCCCTTGTGCATTCTCAGTGGCCACACATCATCATTTGTTCAGTGTCTCCAGCTGTTGAATAATTGGGCCAATTCCAATTTTTTGACTCGCATAATTGTAGTGAATGGTATATCTGTGCCATAAATCTCTCTTTCTTTAGGACTGATCCCTATAAGCACAGTTCCTGGAATATAATGTATATACTTTCTTGAGGTATTGGTTACAGTTTCCAATAGTTACAGTCTCTCTTCTTTATTTTCAATATATGAAATTTATTGTCAAATTGGTTTCCATACAACACCCAGTGCTCATTCCAAAAGGTGCCCTTCTCAATACCGATCGCCCAGCCCCCCCCACCCCCCATTAACCCGCAGTTTGTTCTCAGTTTTTAAGAGTCTCTTTTGCTTTGGCTCTCTTCCACTCTAACCTCTTTTTGTTTTCCTTCCCCTCCCCCATGGGTTTCTGTTAAGTTTCTCAGGATCCACATAAGAGTGAAACCATATGGTATCTGTCTTTCTCTGTATGGCTTATTTCACTTCGCATAACACTCTCCAGTTCCATCCATGTTGCTACAAAGGGCCATATTTCATTCTTTCTCATTGCCACGTAGTATTCCATTGTACAGTCTCTTTATTAAGTTGGGGCCTTATTTGGGAAAGGAGGGACCCCAGAGACTGAGTGGATACCTGAAGAATTAGGAGGACAAGCCAGGATTGAGCCCATGAGAGTACCTAGGAGTGACCCATAGAGCAGGGAAGAGCCCAAATCCCCTTCATATGACCACCCTGACAGCATCCCTATCCTATGTCCTGGAGCACACCTCATCCAGGCCCCGTCCTGTGATGCACCCCAGCCACTTCTTCCCTCCTGTTCCATAACTCAGCTTCTAAGTAGAGCAGCTGGGCCCTGCTTTCAGGCTAGTGGGAGATGCAGCCTGGGCCACTGCTGTCTGTTTGCTGGCCCTCCTCCCTGGCTGGGCCTGTTCCTCTCAGGAAAGAACCTGTAAGTGCAGGTCAGGTCAATGAGTTATAGACCATCAGTAGGAAATGTAGTTGCATGTATTCATCCGGATGTAGTTTTATTGGCAACAGCAAGAACCACTTGAACTTCTGTGAGCAAGGGAGACCTTTACAAATCACATTAAGTGCTCATGGAAGCTGCAGGATAGATAGAGCCTCAGCCAGGGGTTTTGGCACTGGGTATACCCCTCAACACCTCTCAGGTTCCTCTGGCAGTGACCCCCTGCACCTGCTAGCCCCAACCTTTCTATCCCTCAAGTTCAATTTTTGTGAGAGAGGGGGCTGTGCTTCCTGTTCAAGATACCATGTGAGGAGAAGGGGGGGGTTCCTCTCCTCCCATAAAGTCAACTCAGGGAGAGTCCACTTGATCTGAAGCAGTAAGAGAGGCCATGGGCAGCAACCTATGTCTTCTCTGCTACAAGATTGGGCTCCCCAGACAGAGAAGATAGATCCTCAGAAGGAGGAAACTTGGGGCTCTCCCTGCAGGAAGAGAGAGAAACACCATTGAATGGGGAGCAGGTAAGACAGGAGAGTCTTGAGGACTAGGGGGAAAGGCTGCCATGAGCTGGGTTACTGCCATATTGGTCAGGGGCACAGGCTCTGTGTTGGTTTGTTGGAAGTGGCCAGGCTTCATCCTACTGATGTTTCCATCAAAACCCAAATTCACCTCCAGAAGATATTTTCAGTACTAAGCCCCAAAAGGCACTGGGATCCTGGCATCCAATGAGGCCCAAGATGCTATGCACCACTGATTGCACAGAAGCGGTGGGGAAGGCAGGTGCCATGGGGCTGAGGGCAGCTCGCTTTGGCTGCTTAGGAGGGAAAGAGCTCCTTCAGTGAGCACTACAACATTTGGCCCAAGGAGGAGCTGACAGTTCAGGGAACTCCAGAGCACAGATCTCAGCACTTGGGACTATGTCCAGAGACACAAGCTGTGGGTGATGTCCAGTCCTAGGGCTGGCCTGGGTGTGATGGGTGAGCAACAGGGCTGTGGGAGCCAAATTGAGGGACACTCCACCCACACTGGAGGTGATCAAAGGCTTTCTGGAGGGACAGTTGAGTCAGAGGGAGCAGGGCATGCCAAGCAGAGGGGACAGAGAATGCAGAGGTTGAGTCCATGGTAGCAGTGGGCTCACAGTGGAGTAACATGTACAGTAACATGTACAGTAACTAAGGATTACTGAGTGTCTTTTTGGGACATGAATCATGTCACTAAATCACCATAACAATTCCATGAGGAAGGTAGAAATGCTGTCCCTCTTTGCCTGAGTGAACTCTCCCCTTGTATGCCCCACAGAGAGGCGGAGGCAGGATTCGAATTCGGTGCTTGTCACCCCTGTGGGGCCTACCTGACAAGAAGGCTGCAATCAGATGCTGCAGAAGAGACATCTCAGCCCTGAAGCTACATGAACCTTTGTTCCTGGTGCGCAGGGAGAAACCTCCTCTTTCTCAGATAAAGGCTGGCTGCCATTCCTGGCCAACAAGCCAAGCCCTGGTCATAAGGGCAGGCAACACTGCCCCCTCAGTTCAGTGAGGTCTTCAGGCCTAGAGATTCGATATGGAAGATTTGCAGACCTCTGGGTTCCTGGGTGGAGCAGTGTGGATGGAGCACAAGTTCCAAAGGCAGAGAGACAGCAGTTCTAGCCCCTGCGCAGCCTCTTTGTAGTTGAGTGACCCCAGGGGTTCCTATGAGCCTCATGACCCCATCTCTGAAATGGAGAAAGAACGGATGTTGCTAAGTGGGTTGTCAGACGAATCACTTGAGAAATGATTTGTATGATTCTTGCCTGGTACCTGGAGCACATGAAGAGCCAAGTGGAAAGGCAATCATGTTGGTGACCATTTATCCACATATGTGTTTTTCCTCTTGTTGATTTTGGTATCATCCTTAAGAAACAGATGCCAAAATAAGGTCAGGAAGACTTGTTCTTATGCTTTCTTCTCAGAGTTTTAGTTTTATCTCTTAAATTTAGGTCTTTGATCACTGTGGGTTCAAATTCTATATTATGTTAGGTGAACGTCCACCTTCATTCAGTCATTCATAATTTTATGTGTCTGTATGTGTAAGAAGGGACATCTTCTAGTCAGCGTATTACTTTAAGTTGTTACTTGCATAGCATTTTCAATAGATCCCAAGGAAACTAGAGCATAAAAGCGAATAAGTAGTCCTTAAAGCAACTGGCGAAGACTGTGAACTAAGTCCCGAAGGAGATTAATTTGGATCTTCTGTTGAAGTGGAGCAGTGTCCTTGCCAAGAGCAGCCAAACACCGCCCTCTGGTGGTCACAAGAGACATTGCAGGAATACTGCTGGGCTGTCTGATGTATCTGCAAAGGAAGCCACATGCAAAATTAAGACATCCTCACAGGATTCCAGGTACATCAAAACCCCTTCTGTAAAATTCAGTGTTTTGCGGGGGGGGGGGGTGGTGCCTTGTAGGAAATCTATGAAAAAATAAGCCTCTTCCCAAGTGCATTATTTCGAGAAGTATTCATTGAAGAGTTGAGTCAGGCACTGGGTTCCAGGACAGAAAAAAGAGACAGGGTGGCTATCTCCCAAGACGCACAGAGTGTAGGGTGCAAAAGTGTTGGGAAGAACTGGTCTATGTCACAGCTCTATATGTCTGGTTTAAAGAAAACAGTATATCAAAACAAACCATATTTATGGACTCATTTGATTATATTAACAACAAAACATTTTAGAAAATTTGAAAACTATCACTCCATATGTCTGTGTACTCTCATCCAAGTTAGATGACATCATCCTATATTCCCAGTTACCTTTTCACTTATTAGGAGTGCATGATATGCCATATAGAAACCTAAATAACCCCACAAAAATGCTCTTAGAACTAGTAAATGAATTCAGCAAAGTTTAAGAACAGATACTCAATACATAAAAATGTGTTGAATCTATACATGAATAACAAACTAGCAGAGAGAGAAATCAAGAAAATAATGTACAGTCTCTCAGAATAAAATACTTAGGAATAAATTTAAACAAGAAGATGAAAGACCTGTATACCGAAAACCAGAACTCATTGGTGAACGAATTACAAGAAGCAGAAATAAGTGGAAAGACGTTCCATGATAATGGATCCCAAGAGTTAATATTGTCAAAATGCCCACAGTGCTTAAAGCAGTCTGCACATTCAGTGCAATCTCTATCAAAATTTAAGAACATGTCCAAAAATAGAATGTGAAAAGAATATTCCTTAAATGTGAATAGAACCACAAATGGCCCCGAATAGCCAAAGCCATCTTGAGAAGGAAGAACAAAGCTGGAGGCATCATGTTTTCTGCTTTCAAACTCTATCACAAAGCTATAGTAATCAAAACAGTATGGCATTGGTATAAAAGTAGACACCTAGATCAATGGAACAGAAACAGAAAGCCCAAAAAGAAACCCACACATATGTAGCCAGTTAATTTACAACAAAAGAGCCAAGGATGTAACATGGGCAAAAAGCAGTCTCCTCAATAGGTGGTGTTGGAAACAGTGGGCAGCCACAAGCAAAGGAATGCAACCGGACACCTATCTAACACCATACACAAAAGTAAGTCAAGATGTATTCCAGACTTAAACATAAGAGCTAAAACCATAAAACTCCTGGGTGAAACTGGGGGCAGAACTTTTTTGATCTCCGTCTTGACACTGAGTTTTTGGATATGACACCAGAAGTAAAAGCTACAAAGTAAAAACAAACAAGTGGGACTACATCAAACCAAAAAGCTTCTGCACAACAAAGGAAATCATCAACAGAATGAAAAGGCAACATACTGAATGGGAGAAAACATCTGCCAGCTATATATCCGGTGAGGGGTTAATATCCAAAATATATAAAGAACTCATACAACACAATAACACAAAAGCAAATAGCAATCACAAAATGGGCAGAGTTCTGAATAGATATTTTTCCAAAGGAGATATACAGATGGCCAAGAAATACAGGAAGAGATGTTCAAGATCGCTCATCGTTAGAGAAATGCAAATCAAAACCCAAGGAGATATCACCTATCACCTGTCAGAATGGCTGTAATAAAAAAGACAAGAAATAACAAGGGTTGGCAAAAATGGGGAGAAAAGGGCAACAATGTTCTCTGTTGGTGTGATTGTAAATTGGTGCAGTGACTATGGAAAACAATATAAAGGTTTCTCAAAAAATTCAAATAGAGCAACCATTATCACCCAGCAATTCCCCTCCTAGGTATTAATCAAAGAAAATGAAATTACTAAACTCATAAAGATACCTGCACACCTGTATTATTGCTGCATTATTTATAATAGCCAGGAGGGCATTATGCTAAGGGAAATAAATCAGAAAGAGAAAGATATATACTAAATTATCTCACGTATATGTGGAATCTGAAACAAAAAACAAGAAAACAAAATACCACCCCCTCAACATAATAACCCAAACTCATAAATACAGAGAAGATATAGATGATTGCCAAGGTGAGGGGCAAGAAGTAGGCAAAGTAGGTAAAAGAGGTCAAAAGATAGAAACTAATAATAATACTATTTTTTATTGTTTTAAATTTACATCCAATTTAGTTAGCATATAGTGCAACAGTGATTTCAGAAGTAGATTCCTTAATGCCCCTTACCCATTTAGCCCATCCCCCTTCCCACAGCCCCTCCTGCAACCCTCTGTTTGATCTCTATATTTGTCTCTTATGTTTTGTCCCTCTCCCTGTTTTTCTATTATTTTTGGCTTTTCTTCCCTTATGTTCATCTTTTTTTTTTCTCTTAAAGTCCTCATATGAGTGAAGTCATATTATTTTTGTCTTTCTCTGACTAATTTCACTTAGCATAATACCCTCCAGTTCCATCCACGGAGTTGCAAGTGGCAAGATTTCATTCTTTTTTCACTGCCAAGTAATACTCCATTGTATATATATATAGCACTTCTCTACCCATTCTTCCATTGATGGAAATTTGGGCTCTTCCATATTTTGGGTATTGTTCATAGTGCTGCTATAAACATTGGGGTGCATGTGCCCCTTCAGAACAGCACACCTGTATCCCTTGGATAAATGCCTAGTAGTGCAATTGCTGGGTCGTCGGGTAGTTCTATTTTTAGTTTAGTTTTGGTTTAAAAAAATTTTTTTTTAATGTTTATTTCTTTTTTTTTTTTTAATTTTTTTTTCAACGTTTATTTATTTTTGGGACAGAGAGAGACAGAGCATGAACGGGGGAGGGGCAGAGAGAGAGAGGGAGACACAGAATCGGAAACAGGCTCCAGGTTCTGAGCCATCAGCCCAGAGCCCGACGCGGGGCTCGAACTCACGGACCGCGAGATCGTGACCTGGCTGAAGTCGGACGCTTAACCGACTGCGCCACCCAGGCGCCCCTAATGTTTATTTATTTCTGAGACAGAGCATGAGCGGGGGAGGGGCAGAGAGAGAGGGAGAGACAGAATCAGAAGCAGGCTGCAGGCTCTGAGCTGTCTGCACAGAGCCCGACGCAGGGCTCAAACTCACGAACTGCGAGATCATGACCTGAGCCAAAGTCGGTCGCTCAATCGACTGAGCCACCCAGGCGCCCCATTTTTAGTTTTTTGAGGAACCTCCAAGCTGGTGAGTAGCTGCACCAGCTTGCATTGCTACCAACAATGCAAAAGAGATCCTCTTTCTCTGCATCCTCGCCAACATCTGTTGTTGCCTGAGTTGTTAATGTGAGCCATTCTGACAGGTGTCAGGTGGTACCTCATGGTGGTTTTGATTTGTATTTCCCTGATGATGAGTGACGTTGAGCATTTTTTCATGCATCGGTTGGCCATCTGGATGTCTTCTTTGGAGAAGTGTCTATTCATGTCTTTTGCCCATTTCTTCACTGGATGATTTGTTTTTTGGGTGTTGAGTTTGATAAGTTCTTTGTAGATTTTAAATACTAACCCTTTATCTGATATGTCATTTGCAAATATCTTTTCCCATTCTGTCGGTTGCCTTTTAGTTTTGCTGGTTGTTTCCTTTGCTGTGCAGAAGCTTTTATTTTGAAGAGGTCCCAGTAGTTCATTTTTGCTTTTGTTTCCCTTGCCTTTGGAGATGTGTTGGGTAAGAAGTTGCTGTGGCCAAGATCAAAGAGGCTTTTGCCTGCTTTCTCCTCGAGGATTTTGATGGCTTCCTGTCTTACATTGAGGTCTTTCATCCATTTTGAGTTTATTTTTGTGTATGGTGTAAGAAAGTGGTCCAGGTTCATTCTTCTGCATGTCGCTGTCCAGTTTCCCCAGCATCACTTGGTGAAGAGACTGTCTTTATTCCATGGGATATTCTTTCCTGCTTTGTCAAAGATTAGGTGGCCATACGTTTGTGGGTGCATTTCTGGGTTCTCTATTCTGTTCCATTGATATGGGTGTCTGTTCTTGTGCCAGAACCATATTGTCTTGATGCTTACAGCTTTGTAACAGCTTGAAGTCTGGGATTGTGATGCCTCCTGCTTTGGTTTTCTTTTTCAAGATTGCTTCGGTTATTCGGGGTCTTTTCTGGTTCCATACAAATTTTAGGATTATTTGTTCTAGCTCTGTGAAGAACGCTGGTGTTACTTTGATAGGGATTGCATTGAATATGTAGATTGCTTTGGGTGGTATCGACATTTTAACAATATTTGTTCTTCCTATCCAGGAGCATGGAATTTTTTTCCATTTTTTTTTTTTTTTGTGTCTTCTTCAATTTCTGTCATAAGCTTTCTATAGTTTGGCGCATAAATGTTTACAATTGTTAGGTCTTCTTGGTGGATAGACCCCTTGATTATGATATAATGCCCTTCTCCATCTCTTGATACAGACTTTATTTTAAAGTCTAGATTGTCTGATTAAGTATGGCTACTCTGGCTTTCTTTGGTTGACCATTAGCATGATAGATGGTTCTCCATCCCCTTATTTTCAATCTGAAGGTGTCTTTATGTCTTAAGTGGGTCTCTTGTAAACAGCATATCAATGGATCTTGTTTTCTTAACCATTCTGTTACACCATATCTTTTGTTTGGAGCATTGAGTCCATTGACGTTTAGAGTGAATACTGAAAGTTATGAATTTATTGCCATTATGATGCTTGTAGAGTTGGAGTTTCTGGTGGTGTTCTCTTGTCCTTTCTAATCTTTGTTGCTTTTGGTATTTATACACACGCACACACACACGCACACCCACACCCACACACACCCACACACACCCACACACACACACACACATATATATATATATATATATATATATATATATATACATATATAATTTTTTTTCATCTTTGCTCCCCTCAAAATTTCTTGCAGGGCTGGTTGAGTGGTCACAAACTCCTCTAATTTTTGTTTGTCTGACAAACTTTTTATCTCTCCTTGTATTTTGAATGACAGCCTTGCTGGATAAAGAATTCTTGGCTGCATATTTTTCTGATTCAGCACACTGAATATATCCTGCCATGCCTTTCTGGCTTGCCAAGTTTCTGTGGATAGATCTGCTGCAAACCTGATCTGTCTTCCCTTGTAGGTTAGGAACATTTTTCCCCTTTCTGCTTTCATGATTCTCTCCTTGCCTGAGTGAGAGGGACTCAGGATCGCCAAAGAAACTTGACCCCCTTCTTGATTCCAGAGAGATGCCTGATATTCCACTGCCTCTAGGGCACAGGTTGCTAAATGGATACAGCTCCAGAGCAATGGGCTTAGTCAGGCCCTGGGTGGTAGGTAGTTGAGACACTCTAATGTCTATGACACCCTTGTTTCCTAAGACTGTCCCTTCTCCCTACCCTCCCAAGCTCTCCTGTCTCCCTGAAGGAGAGTCCAAAGACCTTTTCCCTCAGGAGTGCTGGTTGTTAGGGGAGATACTCCATGGCAACAGGTCTTAGAGAGGCTTGAGGCCAGAGCTCTCACAACTCTTAGGAGCCCAGACAGAGGCAGTGCCCTCCTTCCTGGTCCCCATGTTAAATATTGATGCTGCCCTATTCCCCTGGGCTGGAGCCTAGTGTCTTCCACCCCTACTTGGCAAGGGTTATCAAGGGTGGAAACTGCCTGGAATTGAGCCTGTGGTCACACTGTAACTTAGAGGCCTCCCCACCCCCAACCTGAAGTCAGGGTTTTAGGCTCACGTGCAGGCTGGAGGAGTCTCACAGTCGTAGCCATCAAACAGACACTCTGCAGAGTCACACTGTGGGTGGCACTGCCCATCCCGGAAGAGAAGCCAACACCGGGAGTGGGAAGGACAGCCCTTCCAGGGGTCCGGGACCCCCAGGGAGCAGTCTCCCCCATCCCAATTTCCTCCAGGGCCGCTGCAGCCAGCATCACAGGCCCCATCTCCACCTCTGCCCTCACATCCCTTTGCTCCAGGCCTCTGACACCGGGGCCCTGGAGAGCTGGGAGGGCAGGAGCATCGGAAGGCTGGGGACCCCAGCCCAGGGATCTCTGAGCAACTGCCATTGTGTAGGCATGGAGAAGGAGGGCCACAGCCATGAGGAGCAGGTGGGGTCAGGCAGTCAGGGCCCCCGTAGCCACTGAGGCAGGCACAGCGGGGTGGGAAGCCAGGCTTGGGGGAGGGCAGACACAGGCCACCGTGGTGGCAGTGGTGGTGGCCACAGGAGAGGGCTCTGTGGTTGCAGGTGGGGCCCTCAAAACCCTGTGGAGAGGAGAGATGTTGGGGAAGTCCCTTGTATTATTCTTCCCACTCCCCCCCAAGCAAACTCTCGGGTTAAGATAACACAGATGGCCCTAGAATCTCATATCTCGAAGGGGCCTCAGAGAACATCAGGTTTATATCAAGTCATTTTATAGATGTTGAAACCATGGTCCATGGTTTTTTCACATAATGACATATTACACAGTGAAAACGGACGAACCACCACTGTGTGCAACAACCTGGAAGACTAAACACTTAATAGAGTGGTATTAAATGAATATTATCTTAGTCCTTGATCATAGGGTGATAAACTCTCTTTCTCTGGAAGCGGAAGAGGATAGAGGAAGACATAAGTACATGTGAGTCATCGTTACTGTTGTAATTCTTAGGTTAGGTTCCTGGGTATTATGTTGTAAGAATAATAAAAAGAAGGCCGTGCACAAACCAATGATGATAGTGTATCATGAACAAAGGCTTATGATTAACCTGATTTCATGCATCTGAGGTCCACGCGCACACACACACACACGTAAAAGAACTTACCCAAGGTCGCCCAGCTTGACTCTGGGGCCTTACCTTAGGCAGTGCCAATGATTTCTGAAAATCCATTCATGCTAACACCTGATCCTGCCTGCCCCCTTGAACTGCTTCTGAGAGCCACTCATTGCCATTAACATGGGCTGGTTCTCATCAATAATTCCCACTCCAGTGCTCCCTAGACTCCCCTCTAGGATCCCACACAGGCATTCTCACCTGGCACCAGTTTTGGGCGAAACAGAGAAGACTGCTTTGTGGTTACTTACCTGGAGGCAGTGGCAGGTGAAACCCAGGGGTGGTCCTGCTGTTGTCTCACAAGACCCTCCGTTGGAGCAGGGCTGGCTCTGGCAAGGGTCTGTCTCCACTTCACACCACTGGCCTGTGGAGGGTGGGGTTAGATGTCATACGCTACTTCAATTATTGCCCCCTTCTTAGCTCATTACTGGGAATTGACCCAGTACTACCTGCACAGGAAAGGATCCTGGGGCATATTCCCTGGGGTGGGGAGGCAGAGGGATGGACATGATGACTAGGCTGCCTTGTGGGTGGGGGTTGTCAACTCAGCTGTGCCACAGAGATGCCTACACACACCCTCCCAGGCCTCACCCGTGTATCCAGGCAGACATTGGCAGTAGAAAGCATTGGCCAGAGAGTGGCAGGCTGCAGTGCTTGGGGGGTGGCAGGGCTGGTCCAGACACTCATCTACATCCCCTTCACAGTGCAGCCCCACAAAACCTGGAGGGCAGGTGCAGTAGAAGACTCCAGGTTCGGGGGTACAAGTCCCATGGTTGTGGCAGGTCTGGGATTGACAAGCGTTGGATTCCTTTGAGCAGTTCTGTCCATTGTAGCCTGGGGCACACTGCGGGCAAAGAGGGTCAGACAGGGAACCAATAATCCAGCCCATCTCAACAGTACAGGGGAGCCAGCTCAAGACAGTCTGCCCAATCCCTTCCCTACCTTCCAGTTCAGAGTATCACTCAACTGATCATCCATCAGAGCCCTGCATAGCTTCACCCTTGTATCTCAACTCCATGCTATACCCTGTTCAACAGTGGGCAACTTAACCGCTCCAGCAGTCCCAAACCATCTTATGATACAGTGCTATTAAACATAGTTCTGTTTTTGGTAAGACCTCCCTTCCCTAATCACACGCCTCACTGCCAGGCTGTGTCATGCTTTCTTAATTAATTTGTAAGTGTTTATTGAATGCCTGCTTCGTGCCAGGCACTGTTGTAGGCACTAGGAACATGAAGAAAATTAGAACTCATCCCTGCTTCCATGACGTTCTCAGTAAACCAGAGAGACAGCTAGCATTTATTGCATGATTTCTATACATAAGCTCATAAAACCCTCCCAACAAACTTGTATGTGAATTATCTCATTTGATTCTCACTTTACAGAAAAGGCAAATGATTCCTGGAAAGACTGCATGACTCGGCTGGCAGGTGGCAGAGCTGGGATTCAGTGCAAGTCTGTGACTTCATAACCAGTACCCTTAGCCATTTTCCAATTGTTTACCTTTCTGCTAGTGGGAGAAGGGTCATCGATGAGGTCTGTATCATGTGCTGAGTTCTTGCAAGAGGAAGGAGAGCATGTAAGAATGCAGTACCAGGCTTCAGAAAGGTGGAGCAAAAGGGAATTACAGAGAGTGTGAGGAGTGGCTGGAGGGCTGGGAGAAGCGGGTGAGGGGGTATCTTGGAGATATCGGAGGGAAGGAGTCTCAGGAAAGGGGAGGTAAAGCTGAGTGTTGGGTGAAGGGGTGTTGGCTACTAATTAGTACACTGCTTTTGTGTATGTTTGAAAATGGTCATAATGAAAAGTTAAAGAATAAAATTAAAAAGTTAAAGAGGATGGTTGGGGGATTTGCATCACACCTTTTATCGAAAGTCAGCCTTCTGAGTATAGGCATCAGGCTGCTTGGACTTGAATCCCAGCTTTGCCTCTTCTGCTCAGTGATCTGAACCACAAGGGAGAGGCCCACACCCAGTCTGGAGAGAAGTTAGGGACATTTCCCTGAGGAAGGCACCTCTTGAGCACCGTCCAGTGGATGTGGGTGGGGAAGGACACTGGAGAGCCAGTATAAGGGGTGTGTAGGGAAGCCAACAGCAGCTGGAGCAGAGAGTAGGAGGGCGGGGATGTGGGGACATGAGACCTAAGAAGCCGGCAAGGCTGGGTCACGCTGGCCTTAGATTTCACTATCAAAGAGCCACAATGGGGTGCCTGGGTGGCTCAGTCATTTGGCGTCTGACTTAGGGTCAGGTCATGATCTCTCAGTCTGTGAGTTCTAGCCCCGTGTCGGGCTCTGTGCTGACAGCTCAGAGCCTGGAGCCTGCTTTGGATTCTGTGTCTCCCTCGCTCTCTGCCCCTCCCCCGCTAATGCTCTGTCTCTCTCTGTCAAAAATAAACATTAAAAAAAAATTTTTTTTTTTTAAAACAGGTGGGCAGCCACTGAAGGGTTTTAAGCAGGGGAGTGACATGTCAGCTTAACGTTTTCAACAGAGCACCCTGGTAGTGGAGTAAAGGTTGAGCCTATAGGTGGACAAGTGGGGAGGCAGGGACAATAGGAGGGTGCTCCATGTGTGGAGGAGGGCGGAAGGCAGCAAAGGCCTAGACTGAGGCAGTGGGACAAAGGGTGAAGGAGGAAGGACAGAATTGAGAAAGATTTAGGAGGCAAAATGGTATGACTTGGTGGTTGGTTGGGTATGTGGGTAAAGGAAAGGGAAATGAATACATCACTACACGCCCCCTCAACTGCTTTTCCCACATCCACCCACGCTTGTCTCCCCTACTGCTCTCCTCTAGACCGTCTTACCTGGCAGAGATACCCAGTGGGCTGGGCCATGCACGTGGCCCCATGTTGGCAGGGCCTGGACTCACATGGGTTCACCCTGTCCTGACATACGCTGCCTTGGAATCCAGGGGGGCAGTGGCAGAAATAGGAGGAGCCACTGTTGATGCAGAGACCTCCATTCTGGCAGAGGGAAGAAACTTCTGTGCCTGAGAAGAAAGGCAAACAGGGATAGACAAAGCTAAGTTAGGTTCTCAGGGGTCCCAGACACAGAGCAGAGAGGCTCATGGGGATCACTGCCATTCCTGGGGTGGGTGGAGGCCACTTGGAGCCTGAGGAGTCAATAAATTCTGGTGCTGAAGAGATTAAGACATCAAGATCCCCCTCCTGCCTGTTCTGCCAGAATGGAGAGAGATACCGCTTGTTAAACTTATTAGAGCATTATAAGCAACTGTATTTTTGGCTTAAAACAAGTCTCAAGGAAGAAAGAACTCAGCGAAAACTTTAGGTGCCTAAGTCTGTCCCCTGAATTGGCATCCTGTGATGTTCTCTCACTGTGATTCCCATCCCCTAACTCCACAGTAGTCTCTTTCCTGAGTTCTGCTTATATTAAACCTCATTTGAATGAGGTGGGGGGTATTCTTTCACAAGGGGGTTGGCATAACATGAAAATGATTGGGAGCAGCAGCTGAGTGAAGTTGGGTTAAGTGTGATCCATTCTAGCTGAGTTATGATAGTGACAGAGTTGAGTTGCTTCACATGGAGTTATGTCTCAGGGTTGTGATAAACTGGAGTCTTGTTGTCTGGGTTGGTTGGTGTTGCTTGAGTTGCTTTGAGCATGGTGATAGGAGGGCTGAGCTATAGAATCAGCAGTAGTGGTTGGTCTGTGTTACTTTGACTCTTGGTTGTTTTGGTCAAAGGTTGTATGTGGATGCCCTTAGGGATCGGGTGGAGAGGGACACCCTTTCTCTCTTCATCTGTTCCCCAGTTGGTCCTTGGGTTAGTACCTTGGCTCAAAGAGGCCTTCTGGGAGGAGGACAGCGGAAGGTTGCAGAGAGGCCCGGTCCATCCCTGGAGGCCCAGGCACTGGAAGGAGGGCCCAGTCTGGAGGCAGTGGGAATTGTGTGGACAGGGCTTCTGGGCACAGATGTCCACCAGAGTCTGAGGTTTAGGAGAGAGCATGGGGCAAGACTGAGTGTCATGTGTTCAGGCCCAGAGATGGTCTTCTGCCAGCTTCTCAAAATCCTTACCTGTCAAGCTCTCTCCTGAATGGTCTGGGGCCAGGTGATAGCCTCCCTCCCCCACCCCCACATCCCAGAACAGTTCCTGGGATCAGAAATCCTTTCCTCACTTCTACTCCATGCAAACCTCAAGCTAGAGCTCACCTCCCAGATTCCACACCCCCTTTCATGTGGTTACCTTCCCAAGCTCCCTGCTCTTCTAGTCCCTGAGACCCTCCCACTAGAGCCCTTCAGCCACCGCCCTCCTCCGCACACTTGGCTCAGCACCCCTCACCTGGCAGCTGTCTCCTGTGTAGCCAGGGGGGCAGAGGCAGTGGGGACCCTGAGGGCCATCTTGGCAGGTTGCCCTGTTCCTACAGGGGCTGGACAGGACAGAGACAAGGCATGGTGGGAGGCAGTCCCGGCAACCAAAGGGGAGGGAGTGTGTGACGCGGTGATGAGATAGGAAACCAGAAAGGGAGTCATGGTGAAAGGATGTGGGATGTGGAATTCAAGGCAGCCTGGAGCCCCAGAGGAGATGGACAGGAAGGGTGGGAAGGCTGAGGGGCCCCTTCCCTTCCTCTAGGGGTCTTTGCTCACTTGTCTGCACAGCTAGGACGGGTCCTTCCCTCACAGCGTGGGCCTTGGAAGCCCGCAGCACAGAGGCAGGAGGAGGTGCCAGGCCTGTTCACACAGGTACCCCCATTGAGGCACGGGGCTGGAGAGAGGAGGCTGTGAGGGGTTCGGTTCCTTACCCATACGTGGGCTGTGACCTTAGTCACACCCCGCACAGGACATACATGCACTCCCTGCTGCCCCCATCAAAACTGCAGCTCGTGGTGGCCAGTGGATTTTTATCAGACGGCACCAACACACCCTGACCAGTTCCTCCATCCACCTGTGGCCCAGCCCCAGAACATGGTAGGTACTCACCAGAGGCACAGTGGTCAGTGCTTGTCTGGCAGCGGGGCCCAGTGTGGCTCCGAGGGCAGGTGCAGGAATAGCCCCCAGGGCTGGGGCTACAGGAGCCACCGTTGAGACAGGGCCCTGAGTGACAAGCCGTTAGCTCCTCGCTGGAGGTGGGGCCTGAGGGAAATAAGTGGGGTCTGAGAAAGGGCATCCTCTTCTCTCTGTCTTCCTCCACTTATCTCCCCTTCCTTTTCCTCATCCCTTTTGTCTTCCATCCAACCTCTTTTCTTTTCTTACCACCTCCTGCATATCGCCTGTGGTCCCTGCAGCACATGCCCAGTTCTCCTTGGTGGTGACCAAGACCCAGAGGCCTTGGACACATGCCTCTACTGGTCTTGCTCTTGATTAGAGGTGGCCAGCCCAGAATGTCTGTGGTTTGGGAAGGGCCTCACCTGTGTAGCCTGTGGGGCAGGTACAGTTGTAGCCCGAGGGCTGGGGGTGGCAGGTCCCCCCATGCGCACAGGGCGTGGAGATGCAGCCCCCTAGCTCTGCTTCACATTCTGGTCCTGTCCATCCCACATCACACACACATGAGGATCTGGTCATAACGAGAAAAAGAAGGGTGTTTTTCTTCTTCTGGTGATTTTTTCTTCTCCCCTCCCCACTCCACATCATTTGTTAGACCCCTATGACTTTCTTTTTTTTTTCTTTTTCATGTTCATTTTTGAGAGAGAGAGAGAGAGAGAGAGAGAGAGAGAGAGAGAGAGACAGGGTGTGAGTGGGGAGGGGCAGAGAGAGAGGAAGACACAGAATTTGAGGCAGGCTCCAGTCTCTGAGCTGTCAGCCGTGAGATCACAACTTGAGCCGAAGTCAGATGCTTAACTGACTGAGCCATCCAGGCACCTCTTCTGTTTTTAAGTAGGCTTCATGCCCATTCTGGAGTCCAATCCATCCTGGAGCCCAACGTGGGACCTGAACTCACCACCCTGAGATCACATCCTGAGCTGAGGTCAAGAGTTGGACATTGAACCAACTGAGCCACCCAGTCCCCTGATCTGTTCTTTTTTTTGGCCCTGAGACTCTGGTCCCCTTCTTCAGTGGCTCTGTTCTCAGCATTGTCCCCCTTCCATACATGCCTCCTGCTTGTTTTCTCTGACTATATGTATGAATATGTATATACATTTCTTCTATAATTTGTTTGTTATCTGTCTTTCCTCATTAGAATGAGAGCTCCATGAGAACAGACACTTTGTCTCTTTTGTTTTGTGCCATTCCTCCAGTGCCTGGAAAAGTATCCACACATAGTAGATGTTCAATATTTGTCTAATGTATGATTTTTTTTCAAATTTTTCAATTTTTTATTTTTGAGAGAGAGAGAGAGAGAGAGACAGAGTGAGAGTGGGAGAAGGGCAGAGAGAGAGAGGGAGACACAGAATCTGAAGCAGGCTCCAGGCTCCGAGCTGTCAGCACAGCTTGGACGCGGGGCCTGAACTCATGAACTGTGAGATCATGACCTGAGCCGAAGTCGGACGCTCAACTGACTGAACCACCCAGGTACCCCTCTAATGTATGATTAATTGGCCCTGGGATTTCATGTTTTTCTTCCTGTTCTGACCCTCTAGCCCTCCGTTTCTGCTGTTATTTATGAACTCTCCCCTCACGGGATAGCACTCACTATTGGATCCCTCACCTTGGCTTTGACCTCAGAACTTGGCCATTTCCTTCTTCTTCCCTATTGGTCATTTCTTGCAGACTCACCCCTCCCTGGTTGTCTCCCCCTGGCCTAGCTGAGGAGGACCCAGAGGACAGTGGAAGGTTACCTCTGGCAGTGTCCGTGGTGGCAGGTGCAGTTGTCCTCAACGGGGGCACAGCCAGGGCTTCCATCAGGGCAGAGGCAGTGGGCCTTGTCTTCCTGATCTTGGCATTTTTGCTTGGGCTGGCACAGGTTGGGGGCACACAGGGGAACCTCACAGAGACGACCTGGGGTGGGGAGATGGGTCACAGGGAAAACAGAGTCCCTCTATGTCCTTGATGGGGCCAAAGCCACTTTTTACATATGACTTGCTCACTCCCCATGAACCTGTCCTTCAGTGGCTCCCTGTTGCCTCAGGATACTGTCTAACTTCCTCAGAATGGCACACAGGGTCCTGCATGGCATCATTTCGCAATGCAGTTACCTGCAGCTAAAACATGTAATCATTCTGTCTTGACAAACTCCTACTCATTCTTCCAGACTAGCTCAGCCATTACCTCCTCATGAAGCCTTCTCATCTCTAGTCTGGTTGGCTGGTCCTTTGTGCTCTTATAGAATCCTGTGCAGTCTCTCTCAGAGCACCTGTGGCCATAACCAACAGGAGACTTCTTGGTCTCTCTGCACTAGATTTAAAGCCACTTGAGGAGAGCAGGTCTCTTACCAACTTGTGTCTGTGTCTGGTTGTGCATAGTAGGCACTTAATACATTCTAAATAAGCAAATGAATGGCTTCCTCTTGAACCCCATCCTGTTTCTGAGCCCTAATCACACCATTCATGTTGGGTCCAGTGTGGGCCCTGTAAATAACACCTGCTGTCAGCCTCAGGTTGTGCAGGTTTTGCATTGAATAATTTGAAGGGGTTCCATTCTCATTCTCTTTTTACAGTCCAACCCTTGAATATCCAGCAATGACCTCTGCTCTACCCCTAATGGACTCAACTATCCTGCCAGTCCTTTCTAACACCTCCCCTGCTTACCTGTGAAGCCAGAGGGGCAGAGGCAAAAGAAGGCTCCTGGGAGATCCAGGCAGCTTGCTCCAGTGGGGCATGGGCCACTCAGACACTCATCCACCTCGGCCTGACAGCGAGGGCCTTCAAAGCCTATGGCACAGCAGGAGGGTCAGGGACCTGCAGGGGAGTCTGCCCTTGGCCCCCACTCTTCCCTGCAGTGTCTGAGCACTGGTCTACCTGGAAGACACTCGCAATGGAATGATCCAGGCTGGTCCTGGCACTGCCCACCGTTGGCACAGGGAGAGCTTCCACACTCATCGATGTCCTCCTCACACCGGGAGCCAGTGAATCCTGGGGGGCAGGGAGTAAGTGGGGAGAGATGGTAAAGGTTATCTTT
Organism: Puma concolor; assembly: GCF_028749965.1. Lineage (NCBI taxonomy): Eukaryota > Metazoa > Chordata > Mammalia > Carnivora > Felidae > Puma > Puma concolor. The sequence continues at coordinate 31,858,557 of NC_141671.1, forward strand.
CATTTCCTTTCATTTCCTTTCCTCTCCTCTCCTCTCCTCTCCTCTCCTCTCCTCTCCTCTCCTTCTTTTTCTTTCTTTTGTGACTTTGGATTCATCAGGGAGTTTGTTACAAATATTTGTGACTGAGATGTACAGGTATGATTTCATGGATTCAAACAAGAAATTTAGAGTTAATGCCGATATTTAACCTTCTATTTACACAGACAGAAATATCATTGCTATGAATTGCAGTGAAGAGAATCTTGTTTCAAATGGCTTGGTTTGGAGGTTCATCTGCATGTATCATTATATAATGAAGGTACCAATCTGGGGGCTTCTCAAAGAGTGATTTGAATTTCAGAACATAACAGCATATCTTAGTAACTTCATTCTTTATATAAAGAAGGTATAACTGGCTGTGTGTGTGAATGGTGAAAATACTATGTATCAAAAGCATAAATGCAAGTCGTGGCCCCTCCCCTCACCAGGAAAAGTGAACCTGGGGGGCTTCCCAGAGAAGACACCTGGGGCAGGTGGAGGTGACAGGAGGATGATGTTCAACACCTGCCAGTTGTGTGACTTTGGGCAAGTTACTCAAGCTCTCTAGGCTGCAGTGTCCTCTTCTGTAAAAGGGGAATCATAGAACCTACCTTATGGTGTCATCGAAAGGATTAAATGAGGTAATGCCTGAAAAGTACACAGCCAAGTGCCTGGCCTGGAGCAAATATTCAAGAAACATCTGTTATCATCACAGCAGGGAACAGAGGGATCGATAATGGTGGAGAAGGAAGGCCGGGGGCAGTTTTCCCTGCATCCAGGGTGAGCAGTGCCAAGACCAGCCTGGGATCCCCATGAGCGGACTCTGGAGGAGGGCCAGAAGGGACGATTTGGGTAATTGGCAGGACAGAGATAAAGGTGGATGAGTACGCGAGGAAGGTTTGGGATGTAACAGAAGAGAGTTGGGGGAGCAGAGGAGTTGGGAGAAATGGGAGCCTCGTTGGCCAAGCCAGGGTGAACTTCAAAAGTTTGGGATTGCCGGGCCTGCACTGTGGTTCAGGGGCCTGGGCTGAAGGACTGGAGTGGAATCTGTACTCACCAGGCAGGCAGACACAAAGGAAGCCGTTGAGGAGGTCCTGGCAGTCAGCCTGGTTCAGGCAAGGAGCAGAGGCACACTCGTCTGTCTCCACCTCACAGAGCTGCCCTTCTAAGCCTGGGACATGGAGATGTGGTGCAGGCTGAGCCCTGCCCGGGCTGCTCACCCCTTCTTCCCAGGAGGACCAGGGATCTAGAACCCTCCAAGGGTGCTGTGTGCCTGAAGGTTGGGGCGACGAGCCCGTGGTCCTGCTGCTCTGCTGTGTGTGGCTCTGCCCCCTTTAAATGTGAAAGCTCAGGGAGCAAGGCACCTGCTGGGACCCGAGGGGGCAGCAAGGAAGTACCTTTGGGGGCCATTCTCTGTGCCCAGACGGCAGGCTCACTGGGCTGGGCTAATGAGCCTGGAGGTCCTCAAGGTCATTTTTTTCCATTGGATGTTCTTTCCTGCTTTGTCAAAGATGAGTTGGCCGTACGTTTGTGGGTCTAGTTCCGGGGTTTCTATTCTATTCCATTGGTCTATGTGTCTGTTTTGGTGCCAATACCATGCTGTCTTGATGATGACAGCTTTGTAGTAGAGGCTAAAGTCTGGGATTGTGATGCCTCCTGCTTTGGTCTTCTTCTTCAAAATTACTTTGGCTATTCGGGGCCTTTTGTGGTTCCATATGAATTTTAGGATTGCTTGTTCTAGTTTCGAGAAGAATGCTGGTGCAATTTTGATTGGGATTGCATTGAATGTGTAGATAGCTTTGGGTAGTATTGACATTTTGACAATATTTATTCTTCCAATCCATGAGCAGGGAATGTCTTTCCATTTCTTTAAATCTTCTTCAATTACCTTCATAAGCTTTCTATAGTTTTCAGCATACAGATCCTTTACATCTTTGGTTAGATTGATTCCTAGGTATTTTATGCTTCTTGGTTCAATTGTGAATGGGATCAGTTTCTTTATTTGTCTTTCTGTTGCTTCATTGTTAGTGTATAAGAATGCAACTGATTTCTGTACATTGATTTTGTATCCTGCAACTTTGCTGAATTCATGTATCAGTTCTAGCAGACTTTTGGTGGAGTCTATCGGATTTTCCATGTATAATATCATGTCATCTGCAAAGAGCGAAAGCTTGACTTCATCTTTGCCAATTTTGACGCCTTTGATTTCCTTTTGTTGTCTGATTGCTGATGCTAGAACTTCCAGCACTATGTTAAACAACAGCGGTGAGAGTGGGCATCCCTGTCGTGTTCCTGATCTCAGGGAAAAAGCTCTCAGTTTTTCCCCGTTGAGGATGATGTTAGCTGTGGGCTTTTCATAAATGGCTTTTATGATCTTTAAGTATGTTCCTTCTATCCCGTGGAGGTCCTCAAGGTCAAATGAAACAAATGGGCATCTGCTTGGAGGTGAGTCATGCCTCTTGTTCTACCCCAGCAGGCTTCTGTGCCAGGGAGACCAGGAGTCCCCAAGGGGGGGTATTTGAAGGGCATTTGGGTAGCTTGTTGGTCACATATTTGTCCTGTATCTTTGGGCTTGTCCTGGTATCCGCAGTGTCACCCTGAACTGAAGCTGGATCAGCCTCTAGACCTCGGTGCCTCCCACTTCTTGCCTGGGGATTCGGCTTCTGAAGTTCCTTGGTATCTATGACCTTGTCCCTTGGAGGACTGCATGGTTTTCTCAGCTTTTTTCCTTGGATGCTGCTCAGTTTAGGAAGGCTGTTTGGTGTAGTGGTTAAATCTACTGAAGCCCTGGGTTTGAATCCCGGCCATGCCACTTACTGGCTGGACAACTCACTTAATCTCTCTGTGTCTGTTTCTTGTAAAATGGACACAGTAACAATACTGACCTTAGAGGGTTATTGCCAAGATGACAAAATGCATGTAAGATGTTCAGTGGTACTTGGCATAAAGTAAGCTATTATTTTTTTGGTTTCATTCAGCTTCCTGATATCGGGTTGGTCACTATACCCCTGGGGAGACCTGTCTCCCTTAAAAATAACTTGGAGGTAGGTGCAGCCTTGTGGCACTTTTTTTTTCTATTGTACCAAATTCAAGCATACAGGCCCTTTGGGGTTTTAAGGATTTACTCAGTCTCTACAGGGGAGAGTTTCTGTGATTAGGAGGAACATTCTGAGTTGGCATGAGCCGAGGCTGCTGTTGTTCTGCTCTTCCTTGATGGGCCTCTGTGTACAGTGGACCAGGCCGCGCACTTTACAATGACTATGAAGTGAATGCTTTCCTCTCACCCCCAGAGTTGAGCAGTGTACAACCTCAGTACCATCTGTGGCTGCCCTTCTCCTAGAGGCCATGGGTTTCCCAGAGTGTTCATCTTGGGTGGGGAGATGAGAAAGAGGTATTCTTTGATAGCTGATCCCAACCTGCCTGGGGCTATCTATGTTCTGGAGGGGTCATGCCTAGTGGGTTCAGGATTAGTCCCCTGTGTCCTCTACTCAGGGCCCCATCCATCTAGTACCTGGTGGGCAGAGGCAGTGGAAGGTGGCAAGCAGGTCCAGGCAGGTGCTGCCTAGATGGCAGGGCTGGGACAGGCACTCATTGTGATCAGCCTCGCAGCGGGAGCCCGTGTAGCCAGGGGGACAGAGGCAGTCAAAGGAGCCAGGGGTGTTGAGGCAAGAGCCGCCGTGTTCACAGGGACTGGGGCCTTGCTGGGCTAGGAGGAGAGGAGTCAGAAGTTCACAGGGGCCCAGGGCAGAAGGGCAAGGAGGCCAGACTGCCAGGGAAGGCGTGAGGGCCTGCTTGTGGCAGAATGAACACATCGGAGAAAGGGCTGGTGTCTTTAACACAGACGAGGACTAAGTGGGGCCCGGAGGGCTAAGCACTGGTGAGAAGACCGTGTAGGGAAGAATTGCCAAATCTGGACAAAATTGGGAAAAAAGAGATGATTGTATTTTTAATTTGAAAAACAATTTGCAGAGGCTGTTTGGGACTCAGAGAGGATCTGATGTGGGGGTGCCTTACCCATCTGACACTCGTCCAGGTCCTGGTGGCAGGTGGGCCCCGAGTAGCCAGGCTGACACAGGCAGAGTGGAGAGCCTGTCAGGGGATTGGTGCTGCACTGGGCTTCCCCGTGGCATGGCTGGCTCAGGCACATGTCCTCCATGTGGCACAGGAGTCCTGGAGGGCAGGATGGGCATGAGGCTCTTGGGCCGCTTGAGGATCCCAGCTGCCCCCCTTATGCTTCTGTCACTTGCCATCCTCACGGCCACCTCCCCGAGCCCTCTGTCACACCTGTGCGGCCAGGTGGGCAAAGGCAGGAGAAGGAGCCCACACGATCGATGCAGGTGGATCCCGGGGCACAGGTGGCAGCAACACAGTCGTCCAGGTTCTCTTCACAGCCTGTGCCTCCCCAGCCGCTCACACACACACAATGGAAGCTGCCAGCTGAGTTCTGGCAGGTACCCCCATTTTGGCAGCGAGGGGGACCCTGAGCCTCACATTCATCCACATCTTCGGAGCAATCCCAGCCTGTGGGGGATGGGATGGGAAGGGGACAAAGGCTGGAGTTGGGAGCCCTGTGAGGAGGGGAGGCTAGGGGCTGATCATATGGGCCACGGGTGCCATGGACTTAGCTTAAACGACTCACCTGTCCAGGCCTCTGGGCAGAGGCACGTGTAGGTGCTCAGCCCATCCAGGCAAGTGCCCCCGTTCTGACACTGGTGCCCAGCACAGTCATCTGGATTCACCTCACAGCTCGGGCCTCTGAAACCTGACAGGGTCATGGGATTAGCGAAGGGAAGGGGACCTCCCTGCCCCGAGAGAGGGGTGGCAGACGTGAGGACGCACCTTGGGGGCAGAGGCAGAGGTGGAGGGTGGAGTCTCTCCCTGGAACCAGCTGACAGGTGCCCCCATTGGGACAGCCCGTAGGGGGGCAGGGTCCTGGCTGGAGCTCACAGCGTGGACCCTCCTGCCCAGTGGGGCAGTGACACCAGAAAGATCCCAAGGTGTTATGGCAGGAAGTGCCTTTGGGGCAGGGCCCTGGGTCCAGGAAACACTCATTGATATCATGTTTGCAGGCATGACCCTCGAAGCCAGGTGGGCAGCGGCACTGGATCTGGGGGTATGTGGCCAGACACACCCCTCCATTGACGCAGGGATTGGCTGAGCAGAAGTCCCGAAGCTGGCACTGCTCACCTGAGGCAGAGGACAGAGGGCGCTGTTCAATCCCCGTCCCCTGCTCCGCTGGGAGAATCCAGCTCTCACTCTGGATTATCTGTGTCTGATTTTCATGTTGCCTTCTCTTTGTTCCCATACGCTTTTTGCCCTGCTCCACCACCCCTTGCCTCAGTTTTGGCATTCTGGAAAATGGGAGCTGTCGTTGTTGGTGTGAGTATTGCAGGCTGGCCCTGCTGAGCAGACCTGAGACACAGTGTCCTTCCAAATTTGGTGGCCTTTCCTTGGTGGGGAGGAGAAAAGCAGCTGGCTTCCAGACTCGGCACCTTGCTGTGCCACCACCGCTGTGTGCCCTCTGGTGTGTCTGGCCTCTCTTGTCTGGATTTCCTAATCTTTAGGTGGGTACAGTGTTGCAGATAATGATAAGGAGACAGACGTCTCATCTGTTCCCCACAGTGGCAACGGCGGTGGTGGCGGCTGGCACTGGGCTAAGTGACCACCTCCTGAACATCACTCCCTTTCCTCCTCTCGACAGTGTTATGAAGTGTGGACATCAGCTGGCAACTGAGGATGCAGAGAGCTTAACTACCTGATGCAAGGGCGCGCGTCTCATCGGTGGCAGAGGTGGCACTGGACACGTGGGCCGCTGCTCTGAAGCACAAGGCCTGGCAAGTTGCCATTGACAGTCCTCCTTGTTGTCACACCACGAGAGGCTGGTCTCCCACCCCCAAATCCTCAGAATTACCCAGGCACTCAAAATATCTCCATGCCTGGGCCCACCCCAGACCCACTAAAGCAACCTTTCTGGGACGTGGGCACCAGTATGTTGCAGGTTTTCCAGGTGATTGCTGTGCCTTGCCACGTTTGAGAAGCCTTGCTCTTCTAGTCCACCCCTCACAGATCACTTTCCTCCCCGTGTGGACTTCACTGCCCTGTCCAGTCCCCTCCCTCCTGGTAGATCAGGGGAGCCTTCCTCTCCAGGGGCTCTCACTTCTGTCCCATACCCCTGAATGCTTCCCCAGGCTAGGACACCCTGCCCACCAGGGGTCCCACACCCTCGCCCCCCCAGGGTTGCACCCCTCTTCCTTGCCCTGATACCCGTTCCTCTCTCTGGGTCAGATCCCTTCCACCCCCATTACACCTCCCACCACCACAGTCTTTCCAGGTGCTGTTATGGGCTCCTACTTGGAAGAATAAAGGCCAGATGCCCATTATGCAGAATCTAGGAGGTTCCCCTCTCCCTGCCTTGTGCTAGGCATTAACCCTCTAGCTACTGGGTCGAGGGGCCAGGCTGGGGCACTAAGGGGGCTATGGCAGTAGCCATTTACTAACGGGTTGGAAAACACTTCAACGTTTTAACCATTGGTACAGCCATGCTGGTGAATGTGTCTCGGGTCAATGGTCAGCAAGAGGGCTTGTTGATTCTCACAGCCTCTGTCCTCAAAGGAGCTGGCTGTTTTGCAGACTCCAGTTCCATCTTTCCCACCCCATTTCCCAGTCCAGTGTTCCTGCCTGTCCCGTCCTCCCCACCACTGCAGTGCTCACCTGTCCATCCAGGCAGACAGGAACATCGTGGGCGGCCTGAGGCCTGGATATGGCAGCGGCCCATTTTGGAACAGAAGGAAGAACAGGGGTCCTTGAGTTGGGCCTGGCACCTCTGGCCAGTGAAGCCAGAGGGGCAGGTGCAGGAGAAGCTGGGGGCCAAGGGATTGGGAAGGCTGGGGGAGCCTGGGAGGGCGGGAAGCAGAGCTTGGCAGCTGCCCCCATTCTGGCAGAGCTGGGCATCCTGGCAGGGGTCAGGAAACTGGCATGTCTCACCCAGGAAGCCAGGGGCACACCTGAGCAGGGGAGGAGAGTGGAAAATTTAAGTCATTGGGTCCTCTTTGCCTTCTCTCCCACCTCCCTTCCTTTGCCTTCATTTGTTTCCCTTTAGTGCCTTTACCTCCTCCCTTTCTCCTTCCTTCCCAGTCCCTCCTCCTCCCCAGCTCTCCCTCCCCATTTCTGGTCTCCCACTCCCAGGAGAACTCACTGTCAGCTCCCTTGTCCCTGAGATAGGCTCAGGCAGGTGCCTCCATTGGCACAGGGTTCTGGGAAGTCCCCACACAGAAGCACTAGGGGTGGAGATGAGGAAGGCATAGGAGTGGGGAGCGCTGTGCTCCCAGATTTCTCTGGGTGCTTTGCTGCCTGCAGCAGCCCCACACGTGCTGTCAGCCACCACCACTTCTGCACTTGCCTGATCCCTACCGGAGTGGTGCTCTTGCCCTTGGAGTGGTGCTCTTGCCCTGGCATCGCCCCGCCCCCATCCCAGGCCTGGGGATCCTCTCAGCTCCTAATCCCCACCCCCTTTCCTGTTTATTAGCCAGCCTTCCAAGTCCAGCCTCAGGCTCCATCCCTTGGAATGGAGACAACAGGGCTCAGGAGGGGGGCCCAGGGGACTCCTGGAAGGTGAATGGCTGAGACATTGAAGGGATTTCCTCCCGGAAGGGCCCAGCATTGAGCCATCCGGGGGGTGGGGACAGCTGGACCGGGAAAGGGACTTGGTCAGCCCTTGACCTTCCCATGTCTCCATCTCCTGCTTTGTTCTCATTGCCTTCCCTAGCAGGTGGCCAGTCTTTTTCCCTCTTTATCTCCTAAATGTGATTGCAAGAGCCTGCTGTCCGCCAGCACTAAGGCCAACTGGGTTCTCCCTGAGGAAGGCACCCTCCCACCCATTCCCCAGACAGTCACCGCCCCTGGCACAGGCCCCAAAGCCTTGGTTTGTGCAGCTGCAGCAGCAGAGTCTTCTCTCCCTGCATTTGGGGGGTGATGGTGGTGAGATTCTCTTCCACCCGGTGTCCTCTCAAAGCATGGGGCTTGGCCCTCCGCCCCCAACCCATCAACACCCTCTTACGGAAGATGGGTCCCGTCACCTCTCCTACCCCATGCCTCACCTCTGGTCTTGACGACTGAGTGACACAGCAGCAGCAGCAGCAGTGAAGGGGGCTGCATTCCAGAGCACCGCCCCACACCCAGATCCTCTGCCTCCTCAGGCAAGGACCCTCAGAGCCCTCACCGAGGCAGGAGCCACCTCCTCTGCTCCCACGGCCCCTTCCTCCTCCTCTGCCCACTGCAAGCCTCATGTCTGAGCTGTTTCCTGAGTCACACAATGTCCTGGACACCCTAGTGATGGGAGGGGAGGAGTGGAACAACATTGAGGGGGATGAGGGAGGGGCCTTCTGTCCCTGACAACCCCTGGGGAGAGGGGGAGTGGGATGGTGTGGCAGGTGAACAGGACGGGAGCACCGGGCTGGGGGGTGGGTTCTGGGTTCAGTCCCAGCCCTTCTGTTGTTGTGTGGTCTCCCCTTTCTAGAGATGAGAATGACAAGGTGGCTTACCCTTGCCCTGGGAGGGTCAGGGCCTGGAACAGAGGTGTGGGGTGCTGAGGCATCTTCTGTTCCTGGTTAGTATCCGTGCTTCTTGGTCAATCTGCAACTTTCTATAAGTCGAAACCACTAACCTTGGCAGTGGGAATGCACGGCACTCCTAGCCATTACCTTGGCCCTTGCTGGGGACTTAGTTTTCTCCTTTGGGGGAATGGGCAAGTTCCTGGGCTGGTTCTGGGGGAAATCTTGGCCTTCCTTTGTTGGGAAACGTATAAAACCAATATCAATGATAAATGGACGTTGTCGGTACTGAAATGTGCAGTCTGGATTATCCAGCGCAAACTCTATATTTAGGTAGGTTCCCTTCCCTTTCTCTACCACAGAGATCTCTGAGATGTACGGAATGTCAGTTTCTGAGTTCAGAACTGGAGTAAATAAAACGACAGAAGAGAATTCATTTCCCTGACTCATCCTACCTTTTTTGAGTCAACCCAGGACAGCTCCAGGGTCAGTCACACACTGAGTTTCCTTAGTAGCACAGAGAGCTGAGAGTCTGGGGTGGCTGGAGGTGTTATCAATAGCCATGCACAGCCCCAGCATTGTGGTACCCAAAGCTCAGCCTAGTGTGCCCGGAGTACCTTCCCTTTTTAAAACTCTTTTTTATTAGCATAAGAGACTCTTAAAAACTGAGAACAAACTGAGGGTTGAGGGGGGTGGGGGGTGGGAGGGAGGGAAGGGTAGGTGATGGGCATTGAAGAGGGCATCTTTTGGGATGAGAACTGGGTGTTGTATGGAAACCAATTTGACAATAAATTTCATATATTAAAAAAATAAAACTCTTTTTTATTTGGAAATAATTTAAAGCTCACAGCATGGGGCGCCTGGGTGGCGCAGTCGGTTAAGCGTCCGACTTCAGCTCAGGTCACGATCTCGCGGTCCGTGAGTTCGAGCCCCGCGTCGGGCTCTGGGCTGATGGCTTGGAGCCTGGAGCCTGTTTCCGATTCTGTGTCTCCCTCTCTCTCTGCCCCTCCCCCGTTCATGCTCTGTCTCTCTCTGTCCAAAAAATAAATAAACGTTAAAGCTCACAGCAAAGGGGCAAGAATATAATTCCAGGATACTCTTCACTCAGATTCACCAACTGGCATCATGACCCCATCTGCTTTATCATTATTTCTCCAAATACACAGTATTTTTTTCTGAACCACTTGAGACTAAGTTGTACACAAGATATTCGTTTACTTATAAAAACACGGGTATGAATGTCTTAAGAACAAGAACATGTTTTATGTAACTACAGTACAACTATCAAAATTGGGAAACTTAAGTTGAGACAATAGTATTACCTAATCTACTGTCCATGTTCCAAATCTGCCAATTGCCCCATAATGTCCTTCATACTGAATTTTTTTTCTTGGTCCAGGATCATGCCTTGCACTTAATCATCATGTCTTTTCAGTATCCTTTAATATGGATACAATTGCTTAGACGAACTTTGCCTTTTATTATATTAACAGGTTTGAAGAATACAGGTCAGCTATTTTGTAGGTTGTTTCTAAATTTAGGTATGTCTGATGTTTCTTCAGTTTACTCATTTTGGGCCAGGAATACCACCAACGTGAGGCTATAGCCTTCTCGACGCAGCACACCAGAAGACACACGGGCTAACATCATTCTTAATGGTTGGCAAGTATCCCACTGCTTGATGAACCCTCGTTCATTGAATCCAGTTTCCCATTGTGGGGGCATTTAGTTGGATCTCAATCCTTAAAATTACGGTAAGGCATGCTGCAGTAAATATTCTTGAACATACATATTTGCATGGTTGCCTAAGTGATTCCATCGGCCGAATTCCTAGAAGTGAAACCACTGAGTCAAAGCGTCATAGGTTAGGCTTATTTTGAAAGCTTTTGGTATCTAAGTGTTGCCGAGTCATTCTCCAGAAAGCAGCACAGGACCGCACCTGGGCCGTAGTGTCTGTGCATGCCCTTATTCTCGCCGACCCTGCTGATCAGAATCGGAATACCTACCACTTTGACAGGTGAAATGGTGTCTCATTGTTTTCAGTGTGCTTGTTGGAGAGCTGACATTATTTACATCTCTTTAGTGGCTATTCTTGTTTCTTCTTCGTGAGTTTCCTGTGTGTGTTTCTGTCCCGTTGTCCTGTTTACGTCATTGCCACTTTCCCATCATCTTTGTTAGTTGGTGGCAGCTCTGAGGATGGAGTCTTGGGCAGAAGAAACCTAGTGTGAAAAGTCTCTCCTTTTGCTACCTTCTGGTTTGTTGACTGGTGGACGGGGTGGGATTTGATGTTTGTGAGAAGGGAAAGGAAAATAAGAAGGGACACTGCGCTTCTTACGGAACTATGAAGACCTGAGTGGAAAAAATGAAACTCTCCATTTCTTCCATGTTCTTGACCCCACATTTTTTTTGTGTGTTTGTGGAAAAGGAGGCTAGTGCACTAGGCTTCAACTTGAGACAATGAAAGGATAACGGAGACAGAAAGGGGGTGGTTGGGTAGAAGGGGGACCTGGGGTGTGATAGGGCAGAAGCTGAGTTTAAAGACAGTGTCAGTGGGGTGTATGGGTGGCTCAGTTAGTTAAGTGTCCAAATCTTGATTTCAGCTCAGGTCATGATCTCGTGGTTCATGAGCCCAAGTACTGTGTCGGGCTCTGCACTGGTGGCTTGAAGCCTGCTTGGGATTTTCTGGCTCCTTCTCTCTCTGCCCCTCCCCTGCTCTCTCTCTCTCTCTGTCTCTCTCTCTCTCTCTCTCTCTCACACACACACACACACACACACACACACACACACAAATAAGTAAACATAAAAAAAAAGTTGGGGCACCCGGTGGCTCAGTCAGTTGAGCCCCCGACTTCGGCTCAGGTCATGATCTTGTGGTTCGTGAGTTTGAGCCCTGAGTCGGGCTCTGTGCTTACAGCTCGGAGCCTGGAGCCTGCTTCGGGTTCTGTGTCTCCCGCTCTCTCTGCCTCTCCCCCACTTGCACTCTGTCTGTCATTCTCTCTCAAAAATAAATAAACATTAAAAAAGAAGACATTGTCAAGAAAGTGCACAGCCCACTTCTTGCCTTATCCCTGCCTAAGGAAGACAGCATGCACCTGTTCAGGTGTTATGAGCTGTGCTTGGGTCACAGATACTCTCCCTGGCCTCTAGGATCTTACCGTCCAAAAGAGTATTGATGCTTTCCTAAGAGCTTGTTTCTCTGTCCCAGGAGACACAGAAAGTTCTTTCTGGTGTAAAGTGACCTCATTCCTTACAACATCCCATCAAATAGAGGTTTGTTGTACTCAACTGACTCTTCTTATATTGTATATCCCCTGAGGAGACTAAACTTGTCAATCATTCACACTTTAGTCCTGGGGACTTTTGACCTTAAGATAGGATCCATCTCTGACCTGGGCCTTGATAATGTGACCAAACACGGAGAAGATGCTCACGGTAGATGTAGAAATGCACAACAGTTGGCCCACCCTGAGAGATTACTTGTGATTATATAGTTCAGGAGACTTGGAGCCTCTCTTGTTCCCTCAGACCTCCCTTCCCTGCTTGTGACTTCTCGTCTCCTCAACTTTGTACCACTGTGGTGTCCATGGTGCGATCTCTGGGCCTCTTCTATTTTTCGTCTGTCCCTGGGTGATCCCATCCAGTCTCATGTCTTTGCCAGATTTAAATATCACCTAGGAAGACTACCTTTGTGTTGATGACTCCCAAATTAGTGTTTCTAGATCAGACTACTCTCTTAAACTCTTCACGTATACTTTCAGCGTCTCATGAGTACTTCAGACTGGTCATGTCCAGAACTGATCGATCTTCCTCTCCAAACCTTCTCCTTCCTCTCAGTGGACTTGGCCTTTGCCTATTCTTTTAGTCGTTCAAGCCCAGATCCTTGGAGACATTGCTGACTCCTCTCTCTCATACTGTATATCCAATCTGTCTTAAATCCTACTGGCCTACATTCACAATCTTTCCAGAATCTGACCACTTCTCATCTCTTCTCATCCCCACTGGTAGCACCCTAGTCCAAACCACCATCATCTCTTGCATCTCCTAACTTGCCTCCTTGCTGTTGTCATTCCTCCCTTGGCTATTTGTCTATACAGTAGTCACAGTGAATCTGCTAAAATATGAGTCAGACCATGTTGCTCCTATGCCCAAAACTCTCCAATCACCTCTGCATTCACTCATAGTAAAGCCAAATTTCTTAAAGGGCAGGCAAGGCCCTACATATTGGCTCCTTTCCTCTCCTGCCTTGTTTACCTCTCTGACCTCATCTCCTATTACTCCTCCCCTCCACTTTGCCACACTGGCCTCCTAACTGTTCTGTAAACAGGCACATTCACACCTGAGGACCTTTGTACTTGTTCTTCCCACTCCCTGGACCGCTTTTTCCCCCCAGCTACCCGTATGGCTTGCTCCCTCAACTCAAAAAACTTTCATAAAATTCATAGGAAATATGAAGGACTCAGAATAGCCAAAACAATAGATTTATATTTCCCAATTTCAAAAGTTACGAGAAAGCTATGGTAATCAAGGCAGTGTGGTATGGACATAAGTTTAGACATTAAGCTCAATGCGATAGAATTGATTTATGGTCAATTGATTTTCAACCAAGGTGCCGAGACCATTCAGAGGGAGGAAGAAAAGTGTTTTCAACAAATGGTAGTGGGGGGCACCTGGGTGGCTTGGTCAGTTAAGCACCAGACTCTTGATTTTGGCTCAGGTCATGATCTCATAGTTATGAGATCAAGTCCTGCATCGAGCGCTGAATGTGGAGCCTGCTTGGAATTCTCTCTGACTCTGTCTCTCTGTCTCTGTCTCTCTCTGCCCCTCTGTCCTACTCACTCTCTGTCCTAAAATAAATAATTTATGTTAACATTAAAAAAACCCACAACAAATTGGGGCGCCTGGGTGGCTCAGTCAGTTAAGTGTCTGACTTCGGCTCAGGTCATCATCTCTCACTTCGTGAGTTCAAGCCCCACATCAGGCCCTGTGCTTACAGCTCAGAGCCTAGGGCCTGCTTCACATTCTGTGTCTACCTCTCTCTCTGCCCCTCCCCCGCTCTTGCTTTGTCTCTCTCACTCTCAAAAATGAAAAAATGTTAAAAAAAATTTAAAAACAAACAAAGAAACACCAAATAGTACTGGGACGATTGGTTCTCTACATACAAAGAATGAGTTTGGACACTTATCTCACAAAATACACAAAAGTTAACTCAAAATCAATCATAGACCTAAACATAATAGCTAAAGTATAAAAATGTTAAAAGAAACCCTAAGAGTGAATATCATGATTTTGGATTGGACAATGGTTTTAACATGTGATACCGATGCCTAAGCAACAAAATAAAATTTTGATAAATTGGACTTTATCAAAATTAAAAATTTTTGTGTTCTGAAAGGAGAGTTAAGAAAACGAAAAGACAAGCAACAGAATGAGAGCAAATATTTGCAAATCATATATCAGATAGGGGACTTGTGTCCAGAATATATGAAAAATTCATAAGTCAATCATGAGACTCAGAAATGGGCAAAATATTTGAATAGCCTTTTCCCCCAAGAAGATGTACCAATGGTTATTAAACACATGGAAATATGCTCTTTGGGATTCACTCAGCTTCTTTTTTTTTTTTTTTTTTTTCTTTTTCTCGCCCAGGTAAAAATTGAGACATACATTTATTTATGTATTTATTTATTTATTGCTTTTTATTTATTTTTATTTATTAATTTAATTTAATTTAATTTAATTTAATTTAATTTAATTAATTTAATTTTTTTAACGTTTATTTATTTTTGAGACAGAGAGAGACAGAGCATGAACAAGGGAGGGGCAGAGAGAGAGGGAGACACAGAATCTGAAACGGGCTCCACTCTCTGAGCTGTTAGCACAGAGCCCTTGGCGGGGCTCAAACTCACAGATTGTGAGATCATGACCTGAGGCAAATGGGACACTGAACCGACTGAGCCGCCCAGGTGCTCCGATTTTTTATTTTTTAAAATTTACATCCAAATTAGTTAGCATATAGTGCCACAATGAGTTCAGGAGTAGATTCCTTAGTGCCCCTTACCCATTTAGTCCATCTCCCCTCCCACCTCCCCTCCTGTAACCCTCCATAGAGGGTTCTCCATAGAGTCTCTTCTGTTTTGTCCCCTTCCCTGTTTTTATATTATTTTTGTTTCCCTTCCCTTATGTTCATCTGTTTTGTCTCTTAAAGTCCTCATATGAGTGAAGTCATATGGTTTTGTCGTTCTCTGACTGACTAATTTCACTTAGCGTAATACCCTCCAGTTCCATCCACGTAGTTGCACATGGCAAGATTTCATTGTTTTTGATTGCCGAGTAATACTCCATTGTATATATATATCACATCTTCTTTATCCATTCTTCCATTTACACAAAAGTAAAAAATATAGTAGAAAAAAATTAAAAATACTTTTAATAAAAATTGAAAATAAAAATAAATTTTTTCTCTTTGTGCATTCAAGAAAAAGAAAAGAAACGAAAAGAGTAAAAATAAAAAGGAAAAAGAAAGAAAACTGAACAGATGGACTAGCGAACAGACTGAAGTATGATTGAAATTAGTTTGTTTTCCCCTCAAAGTCAAACTATGAAGTGCTTTATAGTCTGTAAACTAAGCTGGCAGAGAGACTTGTGTTCCTGAAGAGTGAAGTTGGCCCAGTTGGGTGGGACTTAATGTAATGGCCTTGATCTCCACTAGATGGCGCTGCTTCGCTTCCTGGGGTGGATTGTTGTGGCGCTGGTAGGGGTGTATGTGCATGCGCCAGAGTGGTGAAAGTGGTGTCACCCAGCTACCCAGTCTCTAGTATCGGAACCCTGTATTTCCCTATCAGCAATCACTCACCCATCCTTTGTCTTTGGCTTCTGTCCACTCCCCAGTTTTACACTGTCCATGACCAAGGCCCAGGCAGCACCTCCCTCCTGAGTTTCATCTCAGATGCAACTGTGTTTCCTGACCCCTTAATTCTGAGGGCCTGTTTCTTTGACCCATTCTGTCCCTCTGTGGGAGGGTCTCACAGAGCAAAGGACACGTGCCGGCTGCACCCAGAAACGTTCGTGGGACTGTGCTGCTGCCAATGCCCAGAGACTATGGCTGGGTGCCAGCCTGCTCCAGAAAGAGTTCACACGGTTGTGTAGTAGCACTGTGTCAGGGATTATGGCAACTCACAACATGCATCTGGCACCAGGCTTCACCCCCAACAGCCTTGTTCCAGCACCAGTAAATATGATTGTTCTCCCGTATCCACTGGGGCCTTTGCCTTGCGGGGGGGGGGGGGGCACACAGCTTCTACCAGATGTCCTCCCAGCAGGGGAACCTCCTCTCCCCATGTGGCCTGAAGATCCCCGGACTTCACTCTGCTCCTGGGGATTCACCCTTCCCACCAGAGCACCACCAGATGTCGGGCTGTGGAGTTTCAGACTCTGTGCTCCCCCTGTTTATAGAGTTTTAATGGAATTTAAACCCTCTCCTTTCTCCTTTCTCCCTTTTTAGTTTAATCCCTGTGACTGTTTCCACTTTTCCCCTTTCTCTCCAGCTGGTTTGGGGGGGTGCTTTTCCCATATTCTCCCCTGACCCCTGTCTCCATCCTTTCTCTGCACGCAAAAACAGCTCCTTGCCCTCCGTGGCTTCTGTCTCCCCCAGTTCACCTCTCCGTGCCATGTACCTGCTGAATTTTGTGGTTCAGGTTATGCAGATTGTTGTGTTAATCCTCTGATCAGTTTTCTAGGTATGCAGGATGGTTTAGTGTGGATCTGGATGTATTTCATGGACGCAAGACACAAAAAAACCTTCCATGCTGTTCTGCCATCTTGGCTCCCTGCCATTTGCTTTTTAGGATAGGAAGTATACCATGTATGTTTTCTTGTGGGTGTGATTTTCAGAGGGAAAGGCAGCATTGCAGAAGAGGGAGGGTTGCAGGAGGAATGTCCTTGAATAGGTGGGAGGGGCTGGGGTTCATTGACCAAGTGGAGGAGTTGGTTATCAGTTGAAAGTGGAGGGGAGGGAGGGTGTGTAATGAAGAAGAAAATGTGAAATAATTGCCTTGAAAGTTTGTGAGTGAGTAAACGGGAAAATTCTGTGTCCTTTTATCGACGAGCTTGAAGTTTGTGATTATAAATATTCCATAGGCATGTTTGAGTATTTTTATCCAATCACTTAGCTGCTTGTATTTAGACATGGAGTAGGTGGGAAGTTGGATTTAGGCAAAGCTGGATTTTTCCAGGGTGGTATGATGGAGAGAATGCGGAAAATGGGAGTTGAGTGTGCAAGGTAGTTATAACAATGGGTCTGGAAATCTAAGTGGGATATTGTTAAAATCGGGAAGAAGCGGTTGGAAGCCTGGGAAGAGGACAAATTATGGGGGTGGGGCAGAAGAGTGACTTGCAAAAACACGAGGTGTTGAGCACAGTGTGGGATACTTAAAATTTTTCAGTATTTCCTAAATGACCTCCTTCCAGGTTCAGAGAAGCTTTTCCATCTCCTGGATCCTGGGATCTTGTGAATCAGGCTAATTGCCTTTCTTATAGGGACTGCTCTCCCCACATGCATCTCTCAGCTGCCCTGGCCCTCTCCCCACAGACGACCAGTATGTGGTTCTTGTTTCTTGGATATTCTGGAGAATTTATTACATCGAGTGACTGCTCTGTGCTCATGGAAGGTATAGATAGGGCCCTTGGGGCTTCTGGACAGTGGCTCTGAAGCTGACCCCGAAGATGCTGACATCCTTTCATGATGTGAGAGCCCAGAGTAGTACCTTCTGGAAAGTCTGACCTGGGAGGAGGGGTGGGCTGGGGAAATGGTTGCCTCTCTAGGTCTGGGATCCAGAAGGGGCTGAAAGCGGCTCCTGACATAGCACAAAATGTGTTCCACCTAGGTCAGTGAACTGTGCCTGTCCCTTTTCCTCAGCACACTACTGGCCCTGGGCACTCAGACCTTGGCCGGGGATTTGGGGCTAGTGTGGGTCAGTCAGTAGGTGCTGGATTAGGAGCATGGGAGGTGCACAGGGAGGTACATGGGTACTTGACCAGTCAGATAGTGTCCTAGAAGACCCTAAACTGGAGCTGCTGGGTGGTGCAACATTATGGGTTATCCCTTTGCCAGAAAGATTGGCAATTAAACCCGTAAAATAGACTAACATTTTTACTGGACACACATGATCATAGACTGATTCAGAAAATTCTCCATTTTAAAATTACAAACTATTGCATAAGCAGACAAAAGTTAAAAATAGCACAACGACTTATTTATTCTTTTCCTGAAGAGAAGCAGTCTTGTACTGGGGCCTAGTATGAGGAACAAATTTATTTAAATATTAAGGAAATTTAAGTCCACAAGTTGATAAGTATTTAAACAATTGGCAGGATAAGTAAGAGAAGCAAAACTACTACTTGACCTCTAGTAAATGTCTCTACGTCCTAAGCCCTGGGGCCCAAAGCTTTTGTGAACCTGTGTGTTTTCTCCTTTTTTTTTCTACCTCTTTTGCCAAAGTTTACTGAATTCTTGGTGAAGAAAGAGGTCTGTTGGATGTGTTTTCAGTGTAAGGGTAGTGCTTTCTCAGTGGTAGGAGGAAGAAGCCCTTAGGCAGTAGCTGTGAGTGGGGTGGTGGAGGGTCTGGAGTGGGAAGGGGAAGTGGCTGGGACGGGGGGGTGGGAGAGTTGAGGTTAGGATGGGGAGAGGTGGAGTAGGGAAGGTAACGGGGGTGGGGTGTGACTGGGGTGGGGGCAGCAGGCTGGGGCTTTAGGAATGTTCTTGAGGGGAACTGTTTAGAGGGCAGACTCAGTGAGGATGCAGAGGGTCCCAAGATGTGTGATGTGGGGGCAGAGAGGTCATCGTGCAGCGAACGCAGCCAGAGGTGTTGAGATTGGCAGCTAGCTACCTGCGTGGGCTGCTCTGGTCTACTCACAACCCACCCTCCCTGGGTGTTTGGAACAAGAGGTAAAGTCTCTGATCCATGGCCTATGTTGATGGAAAGGCTGGGAGTGGCTCTCCTGGGTCCTGGGCCCCAATTGGCACAGTCACGGGGCAAGAGCTGCCCAGCATGGTACCTTCCTCATGGGTTCTCTGGGCCTGACCCAGCTTTAGGTGTTGGGAGGATCTGTCTGCACTAAAGGATCTTTGACCCTCCACTGCCCTCCAGAGGTTCCCAAACTGTGTGGGAGACCCGGACAGTTATAAGTAAAACTGTGGATGTGAAGGGAGGTGGTATGAACATCCCCTGTGGAAGCTCAGAGAGAAGCCAGCTGTTCTCCATCCCCACTGCTCTGACCACCATCAAATGGTCCTGTAGCCACACAAATGATGTTTCCAGCCCAGAACTTTTCTTTTTTTAATAATGTTTATTTATTTTTTGAGAGACAGAGAGAGAGAGAGGGAGCATGAGCAGGGGATGGGCAGAGAGAGAGGGAGACACAGAATCAAAGCAGGCTCCAGGCTCTGAGCTGTCAGCACAGAGCCCGATGCAGGCTTTGAACTCACAAACTTCAAGATCATGACCTTAGTCAAAGTCGGACTCTCAACTGACTGAACCACCCAGGCACTCCAGAACTTTTCTTGGGCTTAAGACCTACAAGTTCAACTGTGTCTTCCACTCCCCACCAAGATGTCTAACAAAAAAGTCAACAGAAACACATCTAACCCCAAACTCTTGATTCCCTTCCCTCAAAGGGAGAGCTCTGGGCTGGATGTGGGCAGAGGCACTGTGGATTCTGCCCCTCTGGGCACAGGAGCTCCTTGGGTGCAGTTGACGCCTGAAGACTCTCCCCTTCTGTGACTTCTGGGACTTGGGAAAAAGGGAGGCCCTTAGAAAGGTTCTGGAAGACTTTTCACCCCCATACCCCCAAAGCATATCCTTTGGTGAATGTGACCTGTCACCTGCTCCCTGGGGGGAAGGCCTCCTTGAAGTGTGGGTGCTGGGCTTCTGCCCACTGAGGGTGTCCAACTCTTGGCTGTGGAAAGGGGGAGGAGCAGGCTGACCCCTGTCTCCCAGCAGGTGCAGGTGTGGCCTGTGCCCTGCAGACCTCTTCAGAAGCCAGTGGCCAGGCTTGGCACTCTGGAAGAGGGGCAGTGTACATGTGCTGGGTGCAGGTCTAGGGCATGACAGGACTCTTACCCTGCAATGGGGGAAGGCCCAGGGCCAGGGAAGGCCAGGTTGCCTCAGGGAGAGGCAGCCAGCCACAATCATTGGGAGCCACTCCCTCTGCCCATCTGTATTTTTAGCCAAGGAGAAGGTATCACTTTAGAGGTAGAGAAGTTAGAGTGGGAAATGGTGAGCAAGGTCAGTGGATAACTTGAACCCAAGGGTTTGAACTAGAAGTTTCCAGGGCTCCTTTGGGTCTCCTATCTGACACCTGATGGCAGTAATTTGAGGAGGGACTGAGAAGAACTGAGTGGCAGGGAAGACGTGGAGGGGCCGGTCAAAGGAAATTGAGGATGGTTGTTGCCCACAGAAGCTAGTCTGTGTGGGTGAGGGTGGTGCACGAGAATAGGGCTGGTGAGTGCAGGAAGGCAAGGCGGGAGAGGGGGAGCTGGGATCATGGGGTAAGGCACTGGGCTTCCCAGAGCAGACAGGTGTGACAGGAGAGTCCTGAGGGGATGGAGAGACATCTGCAGAGTAAATCTGGGGCATGGGGAACAGCCTCAGAGCTCAATGGGGTGAGAGATTTGGGGAGAGGAGGTGGTTCTGGAATAGCCTGAGGCTGGTCCCACTCAGCTACTGTGCTTGGCCTCCTGGCCAGCTGTCATTGTATAGGCCCGTGAGAGCCTTGTATGTTCACAATCCTTCTTTTCTGTGTCCTTATGTTTCCTTTTGCATTTCCTATGCAAAGTTCTCTAAAAATGAATCTCTACCTTTTGAGTGTGAACTAAAAGGATGCAGGGGGTGATTCTTCCTGGCCTCTGTGATGGTGATGGTGGCAGAAGTGGATGTGGGCTGTCCCTCTGGAAGGCTCCTGGGGGTAAACCTACATAGAACCTAGTCCTCAGGTCTTTTTCAACACCTGCTGGGAGGTTCCCCACCGTTCCTAGTCTGGGCTATGACTTTGGGCCTGGAGACATCAAGAATTGTGTTTTGTCCACTCCAGAGCTGCCTGGCAGGCCTCCCTACCTCTCCCACCTGTATATGCACCCAGATTCCCCACTCAGTGGGCTTGTCACTGGTGTCCTTATCTTTGTTGGGGGGAGGGTTGTCATCTGGCAGAAGCAGTAGTTGGATCACTTGGGAAGGTGCTTGTGGCAGAGATGGATCAGGTGGGGATTCTCATGTTAACCTCTTCCCCTGGGTCCCTTTGTCCTTTGTTGTGTTACTCCCTGTCTGCCCCCTCTTCCTTGTCTTTTCTCACCTTTCCCTGCCTCACTGTGTAACTGGGGACACGGACTCCCTGGATTGATCACAGGGAGCGAGGGCTTAGGGACTTGCTGGTGGCTTCTCACCGGGTACAGCCAATGGGAGGCACTAGAGGGAGGCTTTGGTGGAGGGAGAGTAGGTGGGGTATTCTCCCTCCCTCCCTGCCAGTATCTGGGCTCCTCTTCCCTGTCCCTTTAAGGCTGGGAGGGGGAATAAAGGCTCTCAGGTGCCTCAGAAGCCCCTGCTGTTCCCCTGTCCCACCTACCCCCAGATAAATTACTTCTTTACAACTTTGTAATTGAACCATCTTAATGGAATTCTGCTTCCTTCTGGGGCCCTCCACCTCTCTTCTCTCACACTCTGGCCTCAGGTGGGCTGGCTAAGAACTGAGTTTCCATGTGGTGGGAGACCCTCTCTCCTCACTCAGTGCTGTGCTTTTTCTCACCACAAACTGTAAGGCAGAATCTTCAGCTTCCTTTCCATCGCTCACCCTCTTGGGATTCAGTCTTTAACTCCCTCCCTCTACCTTGAATCTCTGGTTCCAACTCTGAGTCAGTGTCTCCTCAGCAAGGAAGCTGTCTTCTCAGAGGTGTCACACTTGGACTAGCCACTTCCAGCTTTGTTCCAGGGAATTTGGAGTTTCTCAAGGGGAGTCAACATTGCAAACCTGGGGCACTTCTCCAGCAAGTCTGCCCAGGGCCTCCCTTAGGTGTATCGTATCTTTAGTGTATCTGAGGGTCCACACTTCTTGCTCACATTGCCTTGTGGTTTCTCTGCTTTGCCATTTGTCATATCAAGTGGCCAGGTTGTGAGAATGTCTGGGGCAAGAGACTTTCTTTGTCTCCCCCAGATGCTTGAAGCCAGCTGTCAATAGATGCCCACTGAACAAGTGAGTGTAGAGATTGTGTCCTATGACTTTTCACTAGGGGCACAGTGAGGGGTGAAAGGGGAGGGGGCAGGTGGAGAAGACAGCTTTTGGTTTGGGGGAAATGGCAGAGCCAAGGCCTGGCAGTGTGGACCTTTTGCAAAGACAGGATGCAGTGATGTGTGTGTGTGTGTGTGTGTGTGTGTGTGTGTGTGTGTGTGTGTATGGGGGTGTCTGTGAAGGGGGATCCTCACCCTACCAGGCTTTAGAGGAACAGTGAGAATGGGGAGCCAAACCAATGTGTGGAGACTTGGTTGGACAGAGATGCTGACATCTGTCCCAGCACTTTCCTGTGGGAACTCAGTTTTGTTCTTTAAAAATGAATAATATTTAATTACAATAAATACATAAAATAAAATAAATAAAATGAATAAGCTAACTTCAGTAAGTCGATAAGTATCAGTTAAGCCCTACCACCCAGGATAACTATGTGGTGTCCTTTCCTGTTCTAACTACCCCTCAGTGCCCCGGAACCCTCTACCCCCGATGAGGACATCGGCCTTCTGCCACGGCGGATCCGTTTTGCCTTCCATTTTGCCTGTTCTCTAATTTCATCTATCAGGAGTCCTGTAGCCTGCGGTCTTTTGTGCCTGGTTTCCTGTGCTCCCATCCATATTTATAAGATTGTATTCTGTCCCTCTGTCCTCCCGCAGTGAAGCGCTCCTTCGGTGCTGTGCGTGCTGGCCACAAGGGGGCAGCAGAGCCTGATGGAATCTGGGAGACTTGGTAAGGTCTCCAGGGTTGCTCTCCCCTCACAGCACACTCTGTCTGGTTGCCTCCCAGGCAGCTGTTGCAGCATAGTCCTCCTGCTTCCGTCTCTGAGACCTGCTGCTTTAGAGAGTATTTCTGGGCCCTGGGCCTCCAATCTGGTGCCCTCTGTTTAGGGCTCACCTGAGTTTTGGGGTGGACCTGCCTCAAGTAGGGTTTGGCCCTGGGCAGGTCCCCGTGTCCCCGTGTATTCTTCAGCTTCTGTCTCTCAGCTTTAAAGTGAGGAAAGACTCTCCTCTGAGGATTAGAGTAAATCATTTATTGAAACAAAGTACATAATGACCAGAGTGAAATAGCACTAGATAAATGGTGGGCCTGAGTATTTGGGGAAAGTCAGTAGTGAGCTGGGGCCTGGCCTCGGGGCTTCAGCCTACAGCTCAGCCTGTGGAGGCAAGTCTCCCTGACATGGAGGAACAGGGTGTTGTGCATGCTGGGGACTGTTAGAATCAGCCTCTCAAGCTTGGCCTGGGCCCCTCCTGACTTTTCTGCCTCGGGCCTCTCTCCTCTGAGTCTTTCAAGGTCAGAGGCTAAAGTGCCAGATCTCTAGGCCCTTTTCCCATAGCTTGGCACTCACCCTCCTACAAGGACTTAACTGTTTCAGCCTTGACTGTGAATGGGCCTGACCTACATGCGATTGGGAGAGTGAGTAAATGCTTCCCAGGTTATGACTAGGTCACCTATATGTGGGTGGTACTTGTATTCACTCCCTGCAAAACATTCACTGACATCTCAGTGACTGGTGAATGTACTTGAGACACTGTGGGCATACCTGTGTCCCATTCAGGTGTCTTGTCCCCAGATATATCAGGGCTGAATGCAAGGTGGGGCTTGCACCTTCTCTTTTCCCTTTCCTTTCCTCCCTGCTTGCCCTTCCCTCCCTCCGTCATTCTGTTCTCCCTTTTCCTCTCCCTCCTTCACTTCTTTCTTCTTGCTCTTTCCATTCTTTTTTTTCCCTGTTCTTTCCATTCTTACCCCATTTTTCTCTTGGCTTTCTTTCAATTTCTTATTTATCTTTTGCTAATTGATGGCATAATAAAATTTATTAAAATTTCTATGAGAATGTCTTTCTCCCTGGTCTCAGTCCTTTGCCTTTATATAGCTCAGAGGGGTGGGAGTGATGCCTCTTCACATCCCCAGGAATCTCAGACTTTGGAAGCAAAGGGACTTGCCCATTCAGAGGGTGCCGGGTCAGGTGCCCTGGCCAGTTGGGCTTTGCAGTCGACCTCTGAGAGGCCTGGGCAGGCCCCACTCCTTGGAATGAGTAAGGGTCTAAGGAATTTTCTGAGGCATCTTTGGTTGGATAGTTCAGATATGGGAAGACAGCCTCCATTAGGAAGGGCTGTGCTCACCAGAGGGGCAGGTGTGCAGACTCAGGGGATACTGATCATCCCCACTGAGCCCTTGGTCTTGTCCTCAGCAGACTCCCAGGGCAGAGCTCAACACACCAGCATGGTCATGCTGGTTAGAAAAGGAAGGAACATTTTGAAATCTACACGGAAACTATCGCCTTATGTGTGTGTACGCGCATGTGTGTATGTGTGTGTGTGTTTCCTGTTATTTTTCAGTTTTTCCAGATACCAAACAAGCAGGAAACACTTGTATAAACTTTTTTTCCTGCAGTGGAAGATAACCCAGTGAACCTTCACCTTCACAACGTCAAAATAAATTAAGATTCACCAGATTGCAGATTTTTAAAGATGAGGTTTAATCCTTTCCACCAAATGTCACATTTTAAAATTACACTTCTTTTTATATTAGCCGTTGATTTATGGCTTAATATTTATCTGAAAAGTGTTTCAAAAGTACTTGAAACAACTAAAGATAAGAGGCATTACATAGCTGTTAAAGGAGAAAGTATAATATTAACACACTAGCATCGGGATCACTTATATTGAGCAAGAAAAATCATTCATGGCCAGTGGACAGTATTTGTTGATGAACAGCTGGAACATGAGTCTGAGAGCTGGGGGAAGGCGGTGAAGTTTGCTGTGTGGTGTCCTTCTGCAGTGTCCCCAGGTGTCCTTCTAGTGTCCTTCAGGAACATCTTCCCTGTGCTTTGTCATTCCTTCCTCTCCCCTTCCTCCCATCCTGGGATCGAAGGACTGGCCTTCAAGGGAGATAAGCTTTCTGGCCATATCATCCTGGTCCGTTGCTGAGTTCAAGGTCCTCTTTCTGCTCCTCTTTCACCCAGAGCTGTGTGGAGCTAGGGGCTGGGCTGGGCTCGTGGACTGGGTCATGTGGGGCAGTAAGGAGGGGTGCACCTTGCAGGTCCAGCCTTCCCTCCTCTAGGAAGTTCCTGGATTAAAGGTTAATAGAGGGCAGGGCTCATGTCTTCCTTCATCTCTGTGTGCATGTGTGAAAATGAAGTGTCATAAATACAACTTGTGTAGCCCAGTTCCTGGCACTTAGTAGGAGCTCAGTCAAATTCTTCCCACAGTCTTTTCATCAAATTCCCCTAATGTCTCTTAGGTCTTGAGGAGTCTCCCCGTTGGGCAGGGATTGGTGGTGGCATGGATGGGGAGGTGGACCTGGAAGCTGATATTCGTCCTTATCTCATTTGTTATTTTTCTTTCTTTTTTTTGAAAAAATATTGACTTTTTAAAAAGTTTATCTTTTTTGAGAGAGAGTGAGTGTGTGCACCCACGTGAGTGGGCGAAGGTCAAAAAGAGAGGGAGAGAAAGAATCCCAAGCAGGCTCTTTTCTCAGCACAGAGCCTGACAAGGGACTTGATCCCACAAACTGTGAGATCATGACCTGAGCCAAAATCAAGAGTCAAATACTTAATGGACTGAGTCACCCAGACCCCCCTCATTTGTTATTTTTCCATTAAGGTACATTTTCCCAATAGTCCCAAGTCTAAGTGGATATTGGCAGAATAGACCTTTGCAGATGACAACCTGGGATGTGTTCAGATATACCCAGAGTTCTTGGATTTGTGCAGAGTTTTAATATCTCAGATCAGACATCTAGGCAGAAAACTATCAAGCCCATGCATCATGAACCAGTCAGGCCTTGTTTCATGAAAACAAAGGAAAATCCAGTGAATTATTCAGAACAATCAAGAGTGAATGCAGGCTGGGTGAGGCTTTGCTGGGTGTGTGGTTGCAAAACTCTGAGAGTTTTGGTTTCGTCTGCTGTAGAATGAAGATAAATGACAACAACCTGGCAGAAATGTGACCAGGGAAGCTGTAGCCCAAGCTAGTGTCTTAACACCAGTCACTTAACTCATGAACACCCGAGCACTGGGCAGGCTTGAGGGAGTAAGCAAAGGTAGTTGAATCTGAGTTTCTAGCCTGGGGATGTTTCGGTGAAGCATATATATTTGGGGCAGGAAGAAAAAAGGAGCAGGAAAGATGGTGGGGTTGTACCACCGAGGGGCTGGGCTGACTTCTTTAGGTCAGAGTTAACCGTCTTTGTGTTTCTCAGGGGAATGAAATGTTTTCCAAATTTGGACAAGGCTGAGTAGCCAATGGGCTGCTGCAGTGAGTCCTCTGCAAATGAGCTCAAGCAAAGTTTATTGTTTACTGTGTCCTGGGCACGTGAGCAGGGCACACAGTGCCTCCCTTTGTGGATGCCACAGACATTCCACAGAAGAACCAATGTCAGAGCTGTGCTGGAGGACAGGGTGCCGGTAAAACTCCAACAAGCACGTATATGGGGCACGTATGGGGATGAGCAGGTGGGCGAGGGTTCCTCTGAGGAAGGTCACATTAGGCAAGACTGAGACGTTAAGGAGTTTGGGGGATGAGAAAGAGAGAGAGAGAGAGAGAGAGAGAGAGAGAATGAAAGAGAGAATGAGAGAACAAGATCATACAATGACTTGTGAGAAGGCCCGAGGCTTCGGAACGGAGGAACTCACTGGAGGAACTAACTCGGGCCAGTGAGGGACAACTGGCAGAGTGATGGAAAGAGGTCAGAGAGGAAGCTGTGCCCTGGGAATCACAGACAAGAGGTTTACAGGGCGATCCCTTGAACAGATAAGGCAGATCTGACTTGAGAGGATCATGACCTTGGAAGGAAAATGAACTTGAGGAGGTCAGGCTGGAGGTGGGCAGGGGACACTCATGGGGAAGCAGGGACACCCTGCTTGGGCCAGGGGAGAAATGGGGGTGGCCAGGAACTAGGTACTGGCCATGGATATGGATTTGAGAAAAGTCTTGAACATTTCTGGTGCATTGGAGGTAGACTGGGTGGGAACATGGACTGTGTAGTGGAATGACCCTCCAGTTTCTGGCAGATGTAACTGAGTGAACCAAGGTGTCGTGCTGAGATGGGAACATGCATGTAGGGAGGGGCTGGAGGAAGCCCCAGTGCTCCAGAGTTTTCCTTCAGAGACCATAACATCCATCTTTCCTAGAGCACACTGCAGCCTGGCAGGGAGGGGACTGAATGGTGTATCCAGGCCATGCATACTTGTAAAATACTAACAAGCCACAGGGTGCTGCCCATTCAGCTTGGGGAGGGCCAGAGTCCTGGAACTGGTCCTGGAAGCTCCTGATGCCCAGTAGTAACCTCTCTGTTGCCACACCTATGTGGTCTCAGGGTGAAGAAAAACAAAGCAGCTACACCAGGGGCTTTTCAAAGACTCTTGCCTGATGGTATTCACCAACTGTCATGAGTAGTCTCAGTAGTGAACAGCCATGC
This sequence comes from Puma concolor, assembly GCF_028749965.1. Taxonomy (NCBI): domain Eukaryota; kingdom Metazoa; phylum Chordata; class Mammalia; order Carnivora; family Felidae; genus Puma; species Puma concolor. The sequence continues at coordinate 31,885,811 of NC_141671.1, forward strand.
ATAGGGCTAGGTATTAGTCTTGGCTGTGCCATACACACTGTCTGCTTATGGTTTAGAAGTTAGCCAACCTGGAGAGTAGCAGTTGTTCATCAAACTATTGCTGAGTCTGTCCCTCTGTGTGACTCCCTGCAGGGTGGGTCAGTGGACCTGTACCTGCCCTGTTTCTGTGGCTCTGATCACGTTGCGTCCTTACTGATAACTGGGGTGCACCATCCAGAGGGCAGGGCAGAGTCTGCTGGGATTGTGTTTTGTAAGCTTTCACTTTCAAATGGTGCAGGAGTCAGAGAAGGGTGGATTCTCCTGTTAGGGAGTGCTTAGTGAGGTCCAGGACCCTGTTTTGGCTCAGACCCCTGTAACCTGTTCAGGTTCTGCTTCCCCACTCATCTGGGAACCACCTGCCTCTCAGGCAAGAAGACCCTCTGGCATCCAACGTTGGAATTGGAAGCAGGGTTTGGGGCTCAGAACAGCTAACTGCAAGTGCAATCTCTGAGAGCAGATATGGGGCTGCTGAGATCTCACACTACTGAGTTAGAGACATTCCAGAAGTCTCAGCTTTCTAAGCAGGTAAGTTGGTTCTGAAGATGCTTTTGGCCAATAAAAGGAAAGGTGGGAGCAGCTGGCTTTGAGGAAGTGGCTGAGATTGTGGTGAGGGTGGTGGTGCTGGGTAATAATGAGCCTCTGAGAAGACCCAGGACAAAGACCCAGGACAAAGTGATGCCTGCACTTCATTCACTTATTGACATTTGTGTAGCACTACATCCTTGTATCTTGGGGTGAGATCCTGTTACTATCCCCATTTGACATTGAGGAAGCTGGGGCAGAAAAGGTCAAGAAACTAGCCTAAGGTGGTTGCCTAGAGAGTGGCTGAATCTGGAGAAGTCAGCAGTCACCTCCAGCATCTGTTCTTCTCAGTACTATTTGCTGCCGGACCCCACTCCACCCAGCAGTAGGTGGTTTGAAGCCCTTTTTTGTCTGACCAGGACAAATTTTATCATTTCTGTGCTCTCTCTCTCCTGGGATCCTCTTATTATTTTTTTTTTTTTAAGTAGGTTTCACACGCTGTGCCAACGTGGGGTTGAACTCACGACTTGAGATCAAGACCTGAGCTGGAATTAAGGGTCAGATATTTAACCAACTAAGCTACCCAGGCAGCCCCCTCCTGGATTCCTTTCTCTTGGGGCAGAAAGTCCTCAGAGATATAGAGGATGAGGGTCAACTTTTCATGGGGAATTGCTGGAGCCCTCTGTTGGGAGTAAGGCCAGGTCCTTTGTCCTGAGCAGCCTTCCTCCTGGGGCCCCCAGCCCCATCAGCATAATGACTAGTAGCAAAAACTCTTCTTGTTCGGGGGATTATTATCAGCCCTGAGCCCTTCTGTCTGTTCTGAGGCCCCGAGCTGTGGGCTGGCCCTCCTCATCTCTGTAGGTGTTCTCCTGCCTCCTGCCCTGTGTCTTCCCAGCCCTGAGGAAATGGAGGATTGCCGCAGAGGCTCTTTGCTCTCCTGTCTCACCTCCCTGCTTCTCTTCTTCCAGTTGCCTGCTGGGGGGTCTGCAGGTAAGTATGTCCCCATCCCCCTTCCTGCATCTCCCTTGGGTGGGTAAGAGCCTCTGGGAGCCCTGCTGTGTCTCCATCAGGACAGATGGTTATTGGTGGAGGCCCTGGCTGTAGGAAAGGTCTGGTGGTCCCCCAACCACTCGGTATAATTAAATATTTAAGAAGAGTCCCAGAACCAAATTCAACATGGTGTAGCCACTCTAGAAGACAGTATGGAGGTTCCTCAAAACATTAACAATAAAACCACCCTACAACTCAGCAATTGCACTACTAAGTATTTATCCAAAGAAAACCTATGTACTGATTAAAAGGGGCACACACCCCAATGTTTATAACAGCACTATCAACAATAGCCAAAGTATTGGAAAGAGCCCAAATGTCCATTGACTGATTAATAGATAAATAAGAAACAGTATAGATGTACAATGGAACACTACTCGGTGAGAAAAAAGAATGAAATCTTGCCATTTGCAACAATGTGGATGGAACTTGAGGGTGTTATGCTAAGCGAGATGAGTCAGAGAGAGACAAATACCATATGATTTCACTCATATGTAGAATTTAAGAAACAAAACAGCAGAAGGGAAGGAAAAGTAAGATAAAAACAGAGAGGGAGGCAAACCATTAGAGACTCTTAAATACAGAGAACAAACTGAGGACTGCTAGAGGAGAGGTGGGTAGGGGATGGGCTAAATGTGTGATGGGCATTAAGGAGGGCACTTGTTGGGATGAGCACTGGGTGTCATATGCAAGTGATGAATCACTGGGTCCTACTCTTGAAACCAATATTGCACTGTATGTTAACTAATTTGAATGTAAATAAAATAAATTAAAAAAAAAAGGAAGAGTCCCAGGACCATAAAATAAGGGAAGGCGACCAAGACAGTTGTCCAATGAGGAGTTTATGTCTTACAAAGTAAAAAAAAATGTGAATTTCACTATGAAAAGTGTGAAAATAAATTTCTTTTATTTTTGTTTGCTGGCTCTATTGGTATCTAAGTAGTTATTCGGTTATTAATTCATTACATTCCATAAATATTTACAGGGTATGAAGTTTGTGTAAGGTGCTGATCTATGTACAAACCAGAGTCCCTGTCTCCACAGAGCTTACATTCTGGCAGGAGACAGCGAGTACTAACTACCTCCACTCCATGGAATCTATGTCTGTTAGAGGAGTGGACAGTATGGGAGAAGGAAGTAGAGCAGGGTGGGCAGTCAGCGGTGCAGGAGGGTGTGTGGGCAGGCAGTAGTCTCCATAAGGTGGTCGGTGTAGGCAGTGAGATGGGAATGAAGATGTGGAGTACCATCCTGTCCGGATCCCCATGGAAAGAGGGTTTCCAGAGTGGGGAGCAGCCAGAGCAAAGCAGGCAGTGTGCCTGGGTGTTGAAGGAGCAGAGGAGGCACGTGTTGGGTGGAACAGAGTGAGCAAGAAAGAGAAACAAGAGTTGGATGTCAGAGAGCACTGAGGGATCATCCTTATTGGGCTTGCAGGTCACTTCGGGAACCAGAGAGGCATTGGAGGGCTTGGATAGAGAGGGGACATGGTTTTACTTGCAGGTTAAAAGGGTCACACAAATGGGGCTGGGAAGAGGATAGTCCCAGGGAGACTAGTCACTGTCATTCCTCAGGTGAGACAGATAGTGACTCAGCTAAAGTTGAGTAGCACAGGAGATGAGAAGTCACTCTTTGGAGATCCAACAGGGTTCTTTCTGCAGAAGTGTCATGTCGTGACATGTCACCAGGTCTCGAAAACCAAGGCCTGTGAAAGGTGGTGGTGATTTGGGTGCTTGTGTGATGTAGTGAGGGCAGGTTTTAATGGAAATAACTGTGGGCTCTAGTTTTTAATGCACATGTAATTCAGCAGAGGAGAAACACATGGGCAGAAATAATAAACTTCAACCAGTTTTCAGTCCTGTTCTAAGAGGAGCCAAGCTGGAGCTGTGATCTCAGAGTATGGTCCCTGGAACATCAGTCTCAGCATCCCTGGGAACCCCTTAGAAATGTGCATCGTTGGATCCACCCCAGATGTACTGAGCCAGAAGCTCTGGGGGTGGAGCCCAGCTGTCAGTGTTTTACAAGCCTTCCTGGTGATTGTAATGCTTGTGGAAGGTTAGAACCCCTGAGTTAGAGAGTCCTTCATGGAGGGCTGGAAACCAGGAACACAGGCTGCTGAGGGAGTCTCTTTGATATCATTTCCGGGTTTCAAAGGTGTGGTAAGATGATCTTGTCCCAATGCAGAGTGGTCACAGCTCAGTCTATCAGGTCAGAGCCTCCCACCTGATACTCACCCCTGCCTGCCTGGGTCCCCCAACTGACAGTATGTGTTCCATGCCTCCCTACCTGTATCTCTCCACTTTCTCACTCCTGTGTCTGTGTCTACAGAAGAGTTTGTGGTGATTGGCCCCTCGGACCCCATTGTGGCAGTGCTGGGTGGGAACGTCACGCTGCCCTGTCATGTGTCCCCAGTCATGGATGTGGAAAACATGGAGCTGCGGTGGTTCCGCTCCAGGTTCTCAGAAGCAGTGTTCATCTATGAAAACCAGCAGGAACAGAAAGAAGAGCAGCTGGCTCAGTACACAGGGCGGACCTCGCTGGTGAAGGACTTCCTCAGCCAGGGGGAGGCCACTGTGCGTATCCACAAGGTCCAGGCTTCCGACAACGGAGTGTATACCTGCTTCTTCAGAAAGGGAAGTTTCTATGAAGAGGCCAGTTTGGAGCTGAAGGTGGCAGGTGAGTGGTTGATCTATATTTAGTGTCCTGAGTGTTGGAGTTGGGAGCGACCCCAGGGGCCAAGTGAATCAGTCCCCTCATTTTAGAGAGGAGGAAAGGAGTGATTTTCACTTATTGTTTAGTTCAATAGGAATCCTTATAATTCTTTTTTTTATTTTTAATGTTCATTTATTTACTTATTATATAATTTATTGTCTAATTGGTTTCCATACAACACCCAGTGCTCATCCCAACAGGTGCCCTCCTCAATGCCCATCACTCACTTAATTCTTTTTTTTGTTGTTAGAAAAATCATCAGTTTATTTCTTTTTTTTAAATGTTTATTTTTGAGAGAGAGAGACAGAATGTGAGTGAGTTGGGGCAGAGAGAGAGGGAGACACAGAATCTGAAGCAGGCTCCAGGTTCTGAGCTGTCAGCAAAGAGCCCGACATAGGGCTCGAACTCACGAGCTGTGAGATCATTACGTGAGCTGAAGTCGGACGCTCAACCGACTGAGCCACCCAGGTGCCCCAAACATCAGTTTATTTTTAAATTTTCTTTCCTAAAAGAAAATATTATGACTCGAGTATAAAATCACATTTTTGTTAAATTGATGAAAAGTAAATCAGAAATATTTCTTTTGATTTACAACTCTGTCATCAATGCATGCAAGTTCATGAGTACATTCTTTTAAAATTTTTCCTCTGAGGACTGGCTAATTATCTGTTACTCAACACCCCTTGACCCCATTTTTGCATTAATTTGTCTGTCCTAACAATATACCAGTATCTTTTTTTTTTCCCACACCTGTACTTTATTTATTTATTTAATTTTTTATTTTTTAAAAATTTACATCCAAATTAGTTAGCATATAGTACAACAATGATTCAGGAGTAGATTCTTTAGTGCCCCTTACCCATTTAGCCCATCCCCCTCCTTCAACCCTTCAAGTAACCCTCAGTTTGTTCTCCATATTTATGAGTCTCTTCTGTTTTGTCCCCCTCCCTGTTTTTATATTATTTTTGTTTCCCTTCCCTTCTGTTCATCTGTTTTGTCTCTTAAAATCCTCATACAAGTGAAATGATATGGTTTTTGTCTTTCTCTGACTAATTTCACTTAGCATAATACCCTCTAGTTCCATCCACGTACTTGCAGATGGCAAGATTTCATTCTTTTTGATTGCCGAGTAATACTCTATTGTATATATATACCACCTCTTCTTTATCCATTCATCCATCGATGGACAGTTGGGCTCTTTCCATACTTTGGCTATTGTTGATAGTGCTGCTATAAACATGGGGGTGCATGTGTCCCTTTGAAACAGCACACCTGTATCCCTTGGATAAATGCCTAGTAGTTCAATTGCTGGGTCATAGGGTAGTTCTATTTGTAGTTTTTTTGAGGAACGTTCATAGTATTTTCCAGAGTGGCTGCACCAGCTTGCATTCCCAACCCACTTAATTCTTTATACCCTTTTAAGATATATAGAATCCCTACTAAGTGCCAGGTGCCCTCTGGGCACCTGAATACATCAGTGAACCAAATAGAGATCCCTGTCCTGCAGAGTTTATGTTAAAGACAGTAACTAGACAGACAGATGGGTTATAGAGGATGTTAGATGGTGGTGAGTAGAGACTTAGCTAAGTGGGTATCTGGGGGTGAGAGTTCCAAGCAGAGGAATACTCATGTGAAACAGCCAAGGTTGGAGTGTGGCTGGTGTGTCTGGGCAGACAAGGAAGCCATGTGGTTGGTGAGACAGGTGGATGGGAGGTTGGTGAGAAGTGACAATCCTGGTCCAAGGACAGAGAGAAGGGATTGATCTTGAACAGTGCATGAGGAGTACATGCTTGTGCAGGTACTTGAGTGAATCCAGAAAGTGTTCCAAAGAGCCCTGGTGGTTGATGAAGGGCACAGAGAGCATGGTGATTGTGGTTATGAGCAGTTCAACAGTTAACCAAATAGTCCTGGGGCTGGAGTGGCCTGGCTGGGAGAACTTGGGAAGAAGTGGTGAGGGGTTTTGAGGTTAGGGGCGATGCCAGACCATAGAAGGCTTTGTGTGGTGTATTACAGAGTTGGGAGGAAGAGCTGAAGAAATTTTAAACAGAGCAGTGAAGGGAGGTGTTTTTGGGAGGAGGTTTGCTTTGACAGCTGTGAGAGAGGGTACATAGAAGGTGAGCAAGACTGGAGAAAGACATGTAGTTACAGGGTGGGGAGGATGGTTCCCTGAATTGATGTCAGAGCAGTGGGGTGGGAGAAGAGAAGGGGTTCCAGTGTCAGAGATGTTTGGAAAGTAGACCCAACTGAGTGGGTGGATTTGGGGACACAAAGAGTTTGGGGGTTGGAGAGAAGGGACTGGAGACTCCCAAGGTTTGTTTTGTTTTGTTTTGTTTTGTTTTAATTGTTGTTTGTTTGCGTGTTTTTTGGCAATTTGTTGTTTAGTAGTAGTATTTAGAAGTATTGCTATTTTGTGTTAGTTGTTGATTGCTGTCATAATGCTGTGCAACATAGACAGAAATCTCAGTTGCACATAGTAACAACCTTTTATTTACTGTTGAGCATTAGGGGAGTTCAGCTCACCTGAGCTGTGTTTGACAAATCTTAATGGTGCTTACTCATACGTCTTAAGTGTAGGGGAAATATAATTAAAGACAAAGTCTCCGAATCCAGAAGTCGTCTTCACAAAGGTAGTAGGGAAAGAAAACATTTTTATTATGTTTATTATTATTATGTCATTAGCATTAACCAGTAAGTGATGTGCATCCCAGAGAATCTACCAAGGGGTTTCAAAGACAGAAGGAATCTCACCTTTTTACATAGCCATGCAGACGCAACTTGTTACATACATGTTCTCTGGATAGACACTTACTAGCCCTCAAGTAAATGGACTTGACAGTATCATTTGTCATGCGCAGTGCACCCTAAATGTACTTGGTAATTGGGGTGACCATCTATGTTAGCTGATTGGCTTTATCCCAAGGAAAACAAATTCTCCAATCTTAAAAGTTAAAAAAAGGTTTTTAAAGTCCAGTGTAGTTAACATGTAGTTTTATATAGTGGCTCAATATAGTGCAATATAGTGGTTCAACACTTCCTCCTGTTACTCAGTAGAGATTTCAACAGAAACTTGTCAGGCCAGGAGGGAGTGGCATGATACATTCAGAGTACTGAAAGGAAAAAACCTGCAGCAAGGCTGTCATTCAGAATGGAAGGAAAGATGAGTTTTCCAGACAAATAAAAGTTAAAATAGTTTGTTTTTACAACTTCTCCCATCTTTATGACAGGAAGTGGTTTTGCACTTGGGCCCTGGTCCCCAATGAGGTTAGGCTTCTACACTCCCCCAGTAACTGGGAGAGAGAGGTGCTGTCCACCTTGGTGTTAACAGCTCAGAAAGAGGGCTCCCATGGTCTTTAGAAACACATTCCTGGATCACAAGCCTGACAAAAGGCCTATGTAGTTTTCACAAAGGACTTATATGCATTTCAAAGAGGGGAGAAAGCCCCCACAATCACAAATTTCCTCAAGTAAATGGCATAAGAAAAAGGATGGGAAGGGACCTTACTTTCAACAGGGACAAGAAGCCTCTGCCTTTTAATATATTTTGTCCTGACAGTCGACCTTGACTAGGTTTACTCACATGGGTGAAGTTCATTGGGCTGTTGGCTGATCTAGGACAGCTTTGGCTGGAAGGACTGCTCTAGCCCAAGCATGTCCTTCCTGTGGCAGAGGGCAAGGCAATGGCACAAGTACTTTCCAACTCTGCTGGAGTCACATTCCCTGACCTCTCAGTGGCCCAGATAAGTCCTATGATGGAACCCGGAAGCAGAGTGTGAAGGCATTAAAAATATGTGGCAGAAGGTGAGCTGGATGTGAAACAGGCTTAAGGATTGGGAATATTTTCATCATCAGCCTATTACAGAGAAGCCAAATATGAATCAGTTCAGGGTTTGAGTTTGAAGCATCTGTGAGGAATCCTGGCAGAGCTAACATGTGGATATTAGCAGGGGGAACTCAGGAAGTAGGTAGGGTTGTCAAGGATGGAAATGATTTACCACAGGGTACTGAGTGTGCTAGCGGATGCCCTGGAGAGTGTGTGAGGTGAGAAGAGCAGAGAAGGATAGAACTTGGGACGAAATTCCTTTGTTTTACCCTGGGTGATGGACTTCCCAGCTTTATGGATGGGAGAAGAGCCCTGCCCTCTGCAGGTCCCCATGCTCCTTCCTTCTGTTCCCTGTGGCAGGACCCCTGCTCTAATCCTTGCAGGGACCACTCCCCACGGAGCCCTGGAATGCAATGCTACACCAGAGTTGTGCAGAGGAAGGCTCTGCTGGCATTCCTGGATTCTGGAAGGCCTCCTTGTGCTCTCCAGCTTCTCTCTCACAGGTGTGGGCTCTGTCCCTCAAGTGCACATCACAGGGCTAGAGGAGGACGGGGTCCGAGTGGTGTGCACGGCCTCGGGATGGTTCCCAAAGCCCCAGATACAGTGGAGAGCTGCTAATGGGGAAAAGTTCCTGACATTCTCTGAGACCCATGCCCAAGACACTGAAGGGCTATTCAGCGTGGAGTCTGCTATGGTGGTGCGGGACAGCTCTTCAGGGAACATGACCTGCTCAGTCCTCAACCCCGTCCTGGACCAGAAGAAGGCGATGGCCATTTTCATCCCAGGTCAGCACTACTTCCCATTCGCAGCAGGGCCAGAGGGAGTGGCCTAGGGCTTCTGTGAGTGTTGGGCTGGGCTGCCCTGGTCTGTGCCACTGATGGGGTCTCTGGCTGGCCGCAGAGCCCTTCTTCCCCCAGGCCTCTCCCTGGAAGCCAGCTTTCATAGTGAGCCTCGTGGTGCTGATGCTCTCACTCCTTGGGGCTGCCTATTACATCAAGACAGAACATACTGTAAAGAGGCAGGAGATGCAGGAATGGGAGAGACTGCACAGGGACAAGGAGGAGGCCCGGCGGACAAAGGAGGAGGCGTTGAAGGCCAGAGGTAAGGCAGCTCAGGAGCCAAGGCAGGCAAGTGTGGAAGGTGGTGCAGAGGACAAGCTGACAGCAAGGGGCTTGGCTGGAAACAGGTGGCTGAGCAGGTCCAGAGAGGACAGCTGCAGCTATGGAGGCGGGTCTGGAGTTAGATCTTCAGGATACCAAGAAGTCCTTTTATGGGTTCTCTAGGTGCAGTCTTTCCTTTCTTAAGGATGGGAGTTCAGACTTATTTTTCACTCTCTTTCAGATGAACTCCAAGAAGATCTCGGTAAATTCTGTTCTTTCCCCAGAAGTTTCTGAGTCCCCTGTGTAGGAGACACTCTGGTTATTAGCTCACCAGTTTCCTGTGTTGTCTTTCAGGCAGGAGGAAATCCATTTACCTGGGTGGTGAGTGACTCTCCAGTTGTCTTTGGGTCTCCTGTCCTACGTAAGCTAAGGTGTCCCTTCTCCTTGTTTCAGGCACAGACATATGGACCCTTCCCTGGGGCAGAAGTGAAAGCTGGTGGGGGGCAGGACCCTGCTCCATGGACTTTCCCTATCTGGGGTGCTGTATCCCACCCAGTGCTTGGGAACCTGGGGTGATGGTGGTCCCTGGAGTCTGTCACGCATCTTGGGTTTATTCCAGGGCTGATCTCCCCACCATCTTGCCAACTTTTTAGCCTTCAATGCAACTAGTTCTTATTGAAACTGGATGCTCTGAGATTTTGGTAAAGAAGCTATGTAAATAAATGGGGTCATTAAGTTTAGGAGTGTGTCCCCTCCATATAACACCATCCAGGGAGAGTCATTTCTCTCCAGTGCCTGGAGGTGCTGGTCACAAAGTGATGGGTAGAGGACTGGGAAGACCATGGGTGGGAATGTGGTGGGGTCAGCTGTCAATTCTCCAGAACAGTGATGTGTTTTCTGAGAAAGTTTGGCCCTTTTTACCCCAGATCCCACCTAATGTCCCTGTCCTTAATTCATGTCCCCTTTTGTGTTCTTTCCCAAATATCTCTTTGCTGGAAAACATTGGATGTAATAATGATTTCTGTTTATAATTATGGAATAATTTATATTTTATTCCCTAAAATATTTTCATAGAAGCAAAACTGAATGGAGATAGAATAAGAATATTTGAGGTTTTTAAGGCACAGGATACTAAATGGCTTTGCAAAAGGTCACACAGCTGCAGCAGGCTGAGGTGGAACTCAGCCTGCAATACAGGCTTTCTGACCTGTGATCCAGGGAATTTCCCCCAATACCCTGTTGTCTGCACATCGCAGGAGGATATCTCCTCTCCAGCCTCCCTACTCTGTTGGGAGTGTCACCTGTAGTACAGAGAGGAGGCAAGGCCAGTAGATCAATGCTAAGCATTCTTGTTCTGGCTCATATTTCACTAGAGTGTGTCCCTTTTCAGGCTGGAGGAAGGCGCAGTTGTATGCAGGTGAGTAACTCAGTTTTCTGTGCCCTTACCCCTTCAGCCTCAACCCTTCCCCCTTTTCTGTCAGTGGACCCCATACCAGGACAGGGTGGGTGTCCCTGTTTTCCTTGTCATGTAGTCGTTGCCTTGTGAAGACTTCAGGGACTCTTCTGGGAAACACAGATCTGCCTCTATTCTGACTGGTCCTCTACTGTAGGTCACTATTAGGATTAGCAACTTCATCTGAACACACCTTGTTCAACTGATGCTTTTGCTGGAGCAGTGACGAAAGAGTGCTCATTTATAAGGACAGTTGGAACACAGTAATGGCTTTGTAGACCAGAAATTGCTGTCTCCAGAAGATTTCAGATATCATTCTTGCTTGCTTATGATTCAGGTATTCCTAAGGGGATCCTTGGTTCTGAATCCATTTTACCCTGAAATTCCTACATCTTGCAGATCTACTTTTGATTTTCCTGTTTTTGTCTTGGTCCCCTGGAATGGTGGTCATCATTTGTTTCCTCATGCTCCTTGTCCAAGTTGGGTTTCTTCCTCTAAACTTCCCTGCTTGCTGTGAAAGTAATTGCTTTAAATTGCCTGTTCTGAATCTGAGATCCAGAGCTTCCAGGATATTTATGGACTCCTGGTGGTGGGTCTGAGAGCTACCTGCAATTATATACAAAATCCTATGTGTATGTTTGTGTAACAGAGGAAGGACTTAAAAAAATTTTTTTTTGAAAGAACTGTAACTTATAATTGTTCACAACCATTATCTCTCCTTTAGGAGAATTGCATGTTTACCTGATGGGCTTGTTACTGGTTTGATTTATCAGGGATAAATCAGGGATAGGAGGGATAGGAGAAAGTTAGAGGAGTGAAAATTGTTTATCAGAGAAAAGTTGGGAACAAATCAGGGAAAGAAAAGCAGTGAGGAAGAGAGGAGATGAGAAGGGAGTAGAAATCCTGTGATTCCTCTTGGAGAGATTTTGGGTAGGTCAGAGTGGTGGAAGAGAGACCACAAATCATAATCACGGTGGTTTGAGTGTAAAGTACACGGAGGGTGTGCAAAGTTTTGGGTGCACAAGAAGTAATAAACTCCCTGATACCTCTTGGAGAGATTTCTGAAAAGACTTACAGTATTTTGAGCAGTTTTGAAGTACTTTTCTGACTGAGTTTGCTTCTGATCTGAGACCAACTCAACCTTCCAGTAGCAGTTGGGGCAAGAGTGTGGTGAGGGGGATCCTAAAGCAGTGAAAGGTTATCCAGAACACCACTTAGCACTGGTGTGAGTTAAGAATCTGGGTCCTTTGAACCTGTGTGGGGTGTGTATGTGTGTTTGTGTGCACACGCTGGTGTTTGTCCCAGCTGTATTGTTCATGATGATGAACATGGACTATGAGAGCAGAGAAGGGGGAGCCAGGGATGCAGGAGACCTGGGCCTAGATGTGTGAGGAACCCCCCTTAGAGAGTCTCACTGATTCCTGGGATTTATTTATCAAAAATAAGGATCAAATAGTCTTCTTTTAGCATTCCCCCTTCTCTGATGGTTTGAAGTGCACGTGTTTTAATGTATACCTTGTATACATTTTTATTTTGTAAGGACAGATACCATCACAGTAGAATAAATATTTGCATATTGATCGGCTCATAGAGTGAGGTGAACTAATGTCTGATCTCATCGTATTTAAAAACTGGAAAATAATTTTTCTTTTTAAAAATTTTTTTTCAACGTTTTTATTTATTTTTGGGACAGAGAGAGACAGAGCATGAATGGGGGAGGGGCAGAGAGAGAGGGAGACACAGAATCGGAAACAGGCTCCAGACTCCGAGCCATCAGCCCAGAGCCTGACGCGAGGCTCGAACTCACGGACCGCGAGATGGTGACCTGGCTGAAGTCGGACGCTTAACCGACTGCGCCCCCCAGGCGCCCCGAAAAATAATTTTTCAATGTCATGAATAAGGGGGCCTTGGACATGACCATATTTGGGTACCTACCACGTGGGGTTTGTCCTGGTGATTTTGATTTCTCTGAGCAATTAAGGGGGGAAGCAGATGACTGGACCGATATTTTTGATTTCCCCTTACATATAGGGATATTTTTCCTCCCAATAACCCACGAAAAGGGGAAACAAGTTCATAGTGTCTGTCCTTTCACTGGATGTATGTCTTTCCTGCTTGAACTTCTGTCTCTCCCTTCCTTGAAACCTCTCCATTGCCTTCTGACTAGGGACAATTTCTCTGATGCTGTGTCCTGAATTCTCCTCGCCCAGGGCTTGTAGTTGTCTTCCAAGTTCAGCTCTGCCAGGTTGTATGGTCTCTACCATGGCTTAGATTCAACCTCCAAGTTCAGTTTAATCAATTGTTTAGAAATAAATGGAGGCCTCAGAATTTTTTATCTCCCCAATTCTTCTCAAGAAAACCTAGCTTTCAGGATAGATGTGTGGCTAAGGATTCTTGAGAAAGCATAATATGATGGTGAAATCTGGGTCTAGAGCTTTCTTTTCAGGTTGTTATCCAGCCTCTCAGTGGTATTAAGTTTTATAGCTTGGCTTTCATGGGAAGGCTGTAGCATGATGGCTGTGTGTGTGTGTGTGTGTGTGTGTGTGTGTGTAAAGAAATAAATGCTTCAGCTGAATGTTTCCAAATGATTTTCCAAAAGATATCGACACTGATATGTACAGTCTGCTCAAATCTCTGATTTGTTGTTACATTTGTGAAATATGGTTCTCTTGTAGACTGGCGGAAGGAGAAGTTCCAGGCCTGTGAGTTACTTCTCATTCTTTCTGGGTACTCCTACTGCTGCCCCATGGCTTCTGATGTCTCCTTTAGCTTGCTGTGGTGTTACAAATGCTGGCACCATCAATGGTTGTGCAGTGGGATGGGCAGTGAAAGTCACATAGCTGAGCTTAGTGGATGTGACTGATATTGGATTCCAAATAGATCCTTAAGTCCTTGAGTCCAGACTAGTCCTCAAGTTCCCTGTGACCCATCTAACCCTCAGCTCAGTCTTATGCTTACTTCTCCTGCTTGGAGAGCTGTGTACTTGAGTCACAAGACTCTCATCTCAGGAGGCTTAGCCCTTCCCATATGCAACTAGGTGTCTGAGGGTGGTGGTGGTGGTTTTGTGCCCTTGTTATGGGGCAGGGGAAGGTCTTGCATGATTGGCAACTCTCTCTGCAGTGTCTGTCACTCTGGATCCAGCGTCTGCACATCACCACCTTGCTGTCTCTGGTGGACAGACTAGTGTGACCTTGGAGGACACAACTGAGGACCCAGGAGAACCCTGTAGCATCTTGGGCCAGGAGGCCATCACATCAGGGCACTGTTACTGGGAAGTTGAGATCAGGAATGGAAACAGAAGCGAGTGGGGTCTGGGGGTCTGTAGGGGAGATGTGGAGAGGAAAGGCTGGTACAGAGAGTGGCCAGAAGTGGGGTTCTGGGTTCTGGGAGGGTACAGAGGTAAATTACATGCTCTCGTCACTCAGAGTCAGGAAATCTGTGATGAAGTTCCCCACAGGGTGGGTGTTTTCTTGGACCTCAAAGAAGGGGATGTCTCCTTCTATAACATGACTGATGGATCTCACCTTTTCTCATTCCCTCTAACTTCCTCCACTGGGACTCTGTTTCCATACTTCATGATTCAGTCAGGAGATGTGTCCCTGACCATCTGCTCTGTGGTGGGTGTGTCTACAGAGACCCCTGTGCCCCTTAACAATCTTCCTTCTTCTTTGGAGGAAACTGTAAACCTCTCAGGGGATGGGTTCAGCTCAGGCTCTGCTGTTGATGGTGCTCTCCCAGGGGCCGACTCTCCATTACTCCCCTATGGCCCTGAGGCTATGTGACCATAGGACCCCAACACTGTCCCAGACTCCTTATGGTGGCTCTTTCTGGAGCTTCACATTCCTTGAGACAAAAGCCTCTGAGGTCAGTCCTGGATGACCTGGTGTCTTGCACTCTTGCTCTGGATGCAGTCTCCTGGTGTATGGCTATGAGAACAGTCAGTTCATGCCTTATGCTCAGGCAACAGAAGATAATAGTTTACTGAGCTGGTTTAGGGTAGGCTGCATTTAACTATTGGAATTAGTGCTTCTTTTGGTAATGAAAATTATTTCATACAGTCTTTATTCTGCTTGGATATGAAGGAGATGAGGGCTGAATGACTCTGCAGAATTAAATGGTGTATATTTTATCCAACTTGAGTTGTGCAGATGAACCCAGAGGCTATGAGTAGGTCACCAGTTCTATTTTGGGAAATGTGCACTCTGACCAGAGACATTGGCCATCCAAAAATTTCTGGAGAAATGAATGGCTGATTGATGTTCAAGAGGAAAGCAGTCTAATATTCTACTGTATATACCTCCTATTCTGAGATGGTGGAAGCACACTTATCTTACCAACCTTAGTAAATATCTGTTATTCGTGAAATACCAGTGCTGTGTTAATTCAGGAATTAAGAAGAAGGATCTGGTTCTTCCTGTGTGTCAACTCTAGTTAGAAAGAAGAGAACTTCTACCAGAATAAAGATATGAATGAGGAAGAGAATTTTCAGATGCTGGGTGAATTTCAAGAAGCTTTGACTATGAGCATGGTTTCCAGAATCTGTGTAGTGCCTCTCATTACTTCCAAGTCCAAAGGTGGAGTGCCTGAGTGGCTCAGTGGGTTAAGCGTCCAACTTCAGCTCAGGTCATGATCTCACAGTTCGTGGGTTCAAGCCACACATCAGGCTCTGTGCTGACAGCTCAGAGCCTGGAGCCTGCTTCGGATTCTGTGTCTCCCTCTCTCTGCCCCTCCCTGCTCACGCTCTGTCTCTTTCTCTCTCAAATGTAAACAAACATTAAAAAAATGGGGGAGGGGAAGAGGACCTAATAGATATTTTTCCAAGAAGACATGCAGATCACCAATAGACACATGAAAAAATGCTCGACCTCACTCATCATCAGGGAAATGCAAATCAAAACCACAATGAGATATTACTTGACCCTTGTCAGAATGGCTAAAAACAAAAAGACAAGAAATAAGAAGTTGGTGAGGATGTGGAGAAAGGGGAACCTTCTTGCACTGCTGGTGGGAATGCAACCTGGTGCAGCCACTGTGGAAAACAGTATAGAGTTTCCTCAAAAAATTAAAAATAGTATTGCAAAATAGTAAGAGTAATAAATGAATGATTGATTAATATCACTATTAGGTATTTACACAAAGAAAATGAAAACACTAATTTGAAGTGATGTATGCATCCCTATGTTTGTTGTAGCATTATTTACAAAAGCCAAGTATGGAAGCAATTTCAGAGTTCACTGATTGAGGAATGGATAAGGAAAAGTTGGTTTATATACATAATCAAATATTACCCAGACATAAAAAAGGATGAGATTGTGCTATTTGTGACAATATGAATGGACCTAGAGGGTATTATGCTAAGTGAAATAAGTCAGACTGAGAAAGACAAATGCCATATGAGTTAACTCCTATGTGGAATCTAAAAAAAAAAAAAAAAAAAAAGAGAGAGAAATGAATAAACAAGCGAGCAAAAAAGCAGAATCAGACCTGTAAACACAGAGCACAACTAGCATAATGTTTAAACTTGCTGAGTCACTAGGTTGTACATCTGAAACTCATGTAACATAGTGTGTCTACTATACTGAAATAAAAAAATTAATAAAAAATTAAAATAACATAAGTTAAGCTTTATTTTATTACAGGTTTTTAAAAAGCGTGTTTAATCGTTTCCACCAACTGGCACATTATAAAAACACATTTCATTTTACCTTAGCCCTTCTTTCATGGCTTAGGTATTTCTCTGAAACTGTTTGAAACACACATGAAGAAAGATAGATATTATATGGCTGCTAAAGAAGAAAGTATAGGGGCGCCTGGGTGGCTTGGTCGGTTAGGCGTCCGACTTCGGCTCAGGTCATGATCTCATGGTCCGTGGGTTCGAGCCCCGCATCGGGCTCTGTGCTGACAGCTCAGAGCCTGGAGCCTGTTTCAGATTCTGTGTCTCCCTCTCTCTCTGCCCCTCCCCTGTTCATGCTCTGTCTCTCTCTGTCTCAAAAATAAATAAACGTTAAAAAAATTAAAAAAAAGAAGAAAGTATAATATTAACCGCATTAACATCAGAATAATTTATGTTCTGAGCAAGAAAAATCATTAATGGCCAGTGAGCAGCCAGTGAGCAATGTTTGCTGATAAAGCAGCTGAGACATGAGCCTGATGAGCTGGGGGAGAGCAGGGAAGTTTGCTGTTTGGTGTCCTTCCTGCAGTACCTCCAGGTGTCCTTCCAGGGTCCTTAGGGAACATCTTCCCTGTGCTTTGTCATTCCTTCATGTTTCTCCCTCCCAACATGGGATCCAAGGACTGGAATTCAGAGGAGATAAGCTTTCTGGCCATGTCATTCTGGGCCATTGCTGAGTCCAAGGTCCTCTTCCTGCTCCTTTTTCACCTAGAGTTGTGTAGAGCTGGGGGCTGGGCTGGGCTTGAGGACTGGGAGGTGGGGGGAGTGTCCTTGCAGGTCCAGCCTTCCCTCCTCTAGGAAGTTCCTGGATTAAAGACTAATAGATGGCAGGGCTCATGTCTTCCTTCATCTCTGTGTGCATGTGTGAAAATGAAGTGTCATAAATACAACTTGTGTAGCCCAGTTCCTGGCACTTAGGAGAAGCGCAGTCAAATTTGTTTTCCTTCCCTCAGTCTTTTCATCAAACTCCCCTAATGTCTCTTAGGTCTTGTGGAGTCTCCCTCAAGCAGACTTGAGGGCAGGGATTGGTGGGGGCCATGGTGGATGGATCTGGAGGCTAATATAGGTCCTTATCTCATTAGTTTACTTTGCATTAAGTTGCATTTTGCCAACATTGACAAGTCTAAGTGGATATTGGAAGAAATGGACATTTGAGGATAAAAAATCAGATGTTTCAGATCTCTCCAGATGTCCTAGGTGTGGTTAGAGTTTTAGTATCTCAGACCAGACTCCTGAGCAGAAGCCAATCACTCTCGTGTATCAGTGGATCAGGCAGTCCTTGTTTCATGAAAACAAATATAGCAGATCATTCAGAACAATCAAGAGTGAACAGAGGATGAGAGAGTCTTTGCCAAGTATGTGGTTGTGGAATTCAGAGAGATTTGGTTTCCTCACATGCAGAATGAAGACAGTAATGACAACAACATGGCAGAAGTGTGACCAGGGAGGCTCTAGGTCAAGCTATTGTCTTAACACCAATCACTTAACATGTGAACACCTGAGAACTGGGCAGGCTTAAGTGAGCAAACAAAGGTGTTTGGTGTTGAATCTGACCATTATATCCGGGGGACATTTCACTGATGGACTAACTTATGTTTGGGGTAAGAAGAAAAGTGGGAAAGATGGTGGAGTTGTTGTATCCACCAAGGGGTTGACTTGTTTAGGTCAGCGTTTTAACAGTCTTCGTGTTTCTCAATGGACTGAAATGTTTGCCCAATTTAGATAAGGCTGAGTAGCCAATGGGCTGCTGCAGTGAGTCCTCTGCAAATGAGCTCAACAAAGTTTATTGAGTGTTTACTATGTGCTGGCCACGTGAGCAGGGCACACAGTGCCTCCCTTTGTGAATGTCATAGAAATGCCCCAGAAGAATGCTTGTCAGGGCTAATGTGGAAAGCAGGGTGTCATTAAACTCCAACAAGTGTGTGTATGGGGCATGTATGGGGATGAATGGTTGGCGAGGGTCCCTCTGAGGAAGGTCACTTTAGGTGAGACTGGAATGTTGAGGGGTTTGGGGGACAAGAGAGCAAGCAGGATCAACCAGTGGCTTGCGAGAAGGCCTGAGGATGGCAAAGCTCCATGAACTGGAGGGAGTCACCCAGGCCAGTGAGGGAGCAACTGGGAGAGTGTGGAAAGAGGTCAGAGAGGAAGCCTGGGATTGGGGGTCACAGACAAGGGGTTGATAGGGGGATTCCTTGAACAGATGAGGCAGATCTGACACAAGCTGATTTGAAAGGATCATGACCTTGGAAGGAAAATGAACTTGAGGAAGTCAGGCTGGAGGTGAGCAGGGGACACTCATGGGAAAGCAGGAATACCCTTCTTGGGCCAGGGGGGGATGAGGGTGGTCAGGAGCCAGGTAATGGCCATGGATACGGATTTGAGAAAAGTCTTGAACATTCTGGTACATTGGAGGTAGACTGGGTGGGAAAATGGAGTGTATAGTGGAATGTCCCTCCCGTTTCTGGCAGAGATAACTGGGTTCACCCATCTCCTTTACTGAGATGAGAACCTGCAGGCAGGGAGGGGCTGGTGAGGAAGCCCCGGTGCTCCCTGGTTTTCTTTTGGAGACCATAGAATCTGCCTTTTTTTGTGCACACTGTGGCCTGGCAGGGAGAGGTCTGAATTGTTGTACCGAGCCTTGTATGAGAACAAAATACTAACAAGCGATAGGTCAATGTGCATTCATTTGGTCAGGGCCAGGGTCCTGGAGTTGATTCTGGAAGCTGCTGTTGCTCAGTCTTAACCTCTCTGCTGCCAAGTTGTGGGGAGCACCTTGGTGGTCTCCTGGTGAAAAATACACATAGCAACTACACTGGGACTCCTCAATGGCTCTGGCCACATGTGATTCACAAATAGACATGTAATCATCTGGGTAGTGAAGAGCCAGTACAAAGAGTCCCATGCACAGGGATAGGTATTAATCTTGGCTCTGCCACACATACTCCCTGCTTTTGGTCTAGAAGTTAGCCAAAGTGGAGAGTAGCAGTGCTTCAACAAAGGATTGCTGAATCTGGGCCTCTGTTTGTCCTCATGCACGGTGGGTTTGTCCTGTATTTCTGGTTCTGGTCATGCTGTTTTATTCCTGATAATGGGGGTGCATATCCAGAAGATAGGGCAGAGTCTGCTGGGATTGTTTTTTGTAAGCTTTCACTTTCAAATGGTGCAGGAGCCAGAGAAGGGTGGACTCTCGAGTCTGGGAGTGCTTAGTGGGGGCCCAGGACCCTGTTTTGGCTCTGACCCCCGTAACCCGTTCAGGTTCTGCTTCCCCACTCACCTGGGAACCACCTGCCTCTCAGGCAAAAAGACCCTATGGCGCCCAACGTTGGATTTGGAAGCAGGGTTTGGGGCTCAGAGCAGCTAACTGCAAGTGCAATCTCTGAGAGCAGATTTGGGGTCTGCTGAGATCTCACACTACTGAGTTAGAGACATTCCAGAAGTCTCAGCTTTCTAAGCAGGTAAGTTGGTTCTGAGGATGCTTTCGGCCAATAAAAGGAAAGGTGGGAGAAGCTGGCTTTGAGGAAGTGGCTGAGATTGTGGTGAGGGTGGTGGTGCTGGGTTATAATGAGGCTCTGAGAAGACCCAGGACAAATACAGTGATGCCTGCACTTTATTCATTTATTGACATTTGTGTAGCACTACATCCCTGCATGTTGGGGTGAGATCCTGTTACTATTCCCACTTGACATTGAGGAAACTGAGGCAGAACAGGTCAAGAAACTAGCCTAAGCTGGTTGCCTAGAGAGTGGCTGAATCTGGCCACTAGAGAAGTCAGCAGTCACCTCCAGCATCTGTTCTTCTCAGTACTATTTGCTCCTGGACCCCCACTCCACCCAGCAGTAGGTGGTTTGAAGCCCTTTTTTGTCTGACCAGGACAAATTTTATTGTTTCTGTGCTCTCTCTCTCCTGGGATACTCTTATTTTTTTTTTTTAAGTAGGCTTCACGTGCCGTGCCAACGTGGGGCTTGAACTCATGACTTGAGAACAAGACCTGAGCTGGAATTAAGGGTCAGATATTTAACCGACTAAGCTACCCAGGCAGTCCCCTCCTGGATTCCTTTGTCCTGAGGCAGAAACTCCTCAGAGATATAGGGGATGAGGATCAACTTTTCATGGGGAATTGCTGGAGCCCTCTGTTGGGAGTAAGGCCAGGTCCTTTGTCCTGAGCAGCCTTCCTCCTGGGGCCCCCAGCCCCATCAGCATAATGACTAGTAGCAAAAACTCTTCTTGTTCGGGGGATTATTATCAGCCCTGAGCCCTTCTGTCTGTTCTGAGGCCCCGAGCTGTGGGCTGGCCCTCCTCATCTCTGTAGGTGTTCTCCTGCCTCCTGCCGTGTGTCTCCCCAGCCCTGAGGAAATGGAGGATTGCCGCAGAGGCTCTTTGCTCTCCTGTCTTACCTCCCTGCTTCTCTTCTTCCAGTTGCCTGCTGGGGGGTCTGCAGGTAAGTGTGTCCCCATCCCCCTTCCTGCATCTCCCTTGGGTGGGCGAGAGCCTCTGGGAGCCCTGCTGTGTCTCCATCAGGACAGATGGTTATTGGTGGAGGCCCTGGCTGTAGGAAAGGTCTGGTGATCCCCCAACTGCTAGTTGTAACTAAATATTAAAGAAGACAGTTTGCGAGGGCAATGGCAGACCTCCCAAGGCTTTGTGTTCTGTCTCATGGAGTTTGGATGCAGAGCTGAGGAAATTTTCAACAGAGCAGTGGAAGGAGGTGTTTTGGGTAGGAGTTTTGCTTTGACTTCTCTAAGAGAGGGTATACGCAAGGTGAGCAAACCTGGAACAAACATGTAGTTATGGGGTGGAGAGGTGTCTGAATTCACGTAGGGGCAATGAGATAGAAGAGGGGTTTCCCGCGTCAGAGAGGTTAGGAAAGTAGACTTAACTGAGTGAGGAACTTTGGAGACAGGAGTTTGGAGGGGGAAGAGGGGACTGCAGAGACTCCCAAGGTTACTCTTTGGCAGTTTGTTGTTTAGCAGTAGAAATATTGATAACTATGTGTTAGTTGCCTATTGTGACAATGTGTTAGTTGCCTATTGTGAGTGTGTTGTCTCAGAAAGCTGATGCAGAAAGCTCAGGGGCATATAACAACAACCATTTAATTAAACTGTGCATTAGAGCAGTTCACCTCATCTGGGCTGTGTTTGGCTGATCCTTTATTCTTTTAAAAAAATTTTTAACATTTATTTATTTTTGAGAGACAGAGAGAGGCAGAGCATGAGCAGGGGAGGGGGAGAGAGAGAGATACAGAATCTGAAGCAGCCTCCAGGCTCTGAGCTGTTTGTTAGCACAGACCCCAACGCGGGACTTGAACTCACAAACTGCAAGACCATGAGTGAGCTGAAGTCAGACGCGCAACCGACTGAGCCACCCTGGCGCCCCTGTGTTTGGCGAATCTTAACTGGGCTTACTCATACATCTTCGGTCATGTAGGGGAAATATGATTAAACACAAAATCTCTCAACTTGGAAATCCTTTTCAGAAAGATAGTAGGGAAAGGAAACATTTTTATCATTGCATTAGCATTAACCAGATTGTGTTGTGCATCACAGAGAATCTACCAAGGGATTGCAAAGACAGAAGAAATCTCACCCTTTTACATAGCCATGCAGACACAACTCATTACACACATGTTCTCTGGATAAACAGGTATTAACCCTCAAGTAAGTGGATGTGACAGCAATGTTTGTCACAGTTCATTCCAAGTTTGCTTGGTAATTGTGGTGACCAACTCTTGGCTTCATCCAGAAAAAAAAAACCCCAAGTTTCGTATCTTAATGACAGGAGATAGTGTTACACTGGAATCATGGTACCCACTGAGATTTGGGTCACAGGAATGGGGACAGAGGGGTGCTGTCCTTCTTGATGTTAACAGTTCAGAGAGAGGGCTCCCTGGTTCTTAAGAAAGACATTCTTGGACCTGGAAGCTGTCAAAAGACCTATCTAGTTTTCACAAAGGACTTATATACATTTCAAAGAGGGGAGAAAGCCTCTGAAATCACAAATTTCCTAAAGTAAATGCTGTAAGTAATAGGATGGGAAGGGACTTTCTTCCTCTATTTTCAACAGGGACAATACTTCTTACCTTTTTTTTGTCCTTACAGTGGACTTTGGTTGTGTTTGCTCCCATGGGTGTTGTTCAGCTGGCTGTTGGCTGATTGATCTAGGAGAGTTTTAGCTGGAAAGGCTTTGCTAGACCGAGCATGTCCTTCCTGTGTCAGAGGCCAAGGCAAAGGCACAAGCAGTTTCCAGCCTCTGCTAGAGTCACATTCCCTGAACTCTCAGTGGCTGAGTCAAGGTGCATGATGGAACCCAGAGGCAGAGTGTGAAGGCACTAAACATATGTGGCAGAAGCTGAGATAGATGTAAAGGAGGCTGAAGGATTAGGGATATGTTCATCGTCAGACTATCACAGATGGGGCCAAATATGAATTAGTTCAGGATTTGAGTTTGAAACATCTGTGAGGAATTCTGGCAGAGTTAACCCCCAGGGATATGGATATTAGGGAGATAGCTCAGGAAGTTGGTAGGGTTTTCAATGGTGGAAGCAGATGCCCCGGAGGGTGTGTGAGGTGAGAAGAGCAGAGAAGGATGTAACCTGGGACCAAATTCCTCTTCCTGTCACTAGGGGTAATGGACATGCCACTCTCATGGTTGGAGAGAAGAGCCCTGCCCTCTGTGCCCAATGCAGGACCCCATGCTCCTTCCTTCTGTTCTCTATGGCAGGGCCACTGCTTTGCTCCCTAGGGAGCCCCCAGAATGCATGCTGCCCCTGGAGTTATGCACAGGAAGACTCTGATGGCATCCCTGGGTTCTGGAAGGCCTCCCTGTGCTCTCCACCTTCTCTCTTGCAGGCGTGGGCTCTGTCCCCAAAGTACACGTCACTGGGCCAGAGAGGGACAGGGTTTCAGTGCACAGCCTTGGAGTGGCTCCCAAAGCCCCACGTGCAGTGGAGGTCCCTCAGTAGGGAGAGGTTCCTGGCATTCTCAGAGACCCATGCCCAAGATGCTAAAGGGCTGTTCAGTGTGGAGGCTGCCTGGTGGTGAGTGACAGGTCTCCAGGCAATATGACCTGCTCAGTGCTTAGCCTCATCTGACCTGCCCACCATATTGCCAGATGTTTTGCCTTCAATGCAACTAGTTCTCAGTCAGCACCTGGAAGCCACAAACCAGGTATACTTATGTTGAAACCTTGCCATTGTACTTCACCATTCTGCTCTTTGCAGCTTCATTCCCCCTTTCTGCTTTTTGTTTTAATTATTTTTAGTTATGCCATTTTCTCCTCTGTTGGCTTTAATAATATCTAGATCATCTGTCTTGATTTCTCTATTAATTATAGTATTTTTATTATTTGTTGACTACCCTTGAGATTCAGCTTTATTTCTTTCCTTTTTTTTCTTTTTCTTTTTCTTTTCTTTCTTTTTTTTTTTTTTTTTGTAAATTAAACTGGGTCCCGAGCTCTACCAGGTGAGGGTCCAATGAGGTTGTGCTGAGCTGACATTAATATTTTCTTCAGCAGGACAGGAAGGAGTCAGTCCTGCACAAATCTGAGCATATGCAGCCTGGCAAAGGGCACAGGAGTGCAGATGCTGGGAGGCAGAAGTTGGTGTTGTCAGAGTGGAGGTTAGAAAGGAGGCTAGGAAGGCAGGAGAGAGTTGGGTAGGAGAGCAGAGAGGGTGAAGGAGGAGGGCCAGGGCCTGGGGCAGGATGACATTTTCAGCACTCTGCTACTAGTGCTGTATGACCGTATTTCCCCACACTTAGTGGCTTGACCCACAAACACTTACTGTCTCACAGTCCCAGGGAACCAGGAATCCAGCAGCACTCAGCTGGGGGCTCCTACCAGAGTCTCTCAGGAGTTTGGGGCTGTTGTCAGCACCGAGGCAGGACTTGCTTCACTCAGAACCTGAGCTCACTTAGGGGTGTTAGCAGGGTTCAGTCCACATCAAAGGCCTGAGTTCTTCTCTTCTGTTATTGTCTCTCAGTGCTAGACCACATGCATGTGTCTGTGTCATGACTCAACATAGAGGCCTGTTCCCCAGTGTGAGGATCTGAGAGAGAACACAGGTCAGAGTGAGCACGTGGCTGGGCACTGAGATTTTATAACCAAACCTTGGAAGGGGCTTTGGGTCCTGTTGCCATCTTCTGTAGAATAGGAGTGAATCACTAAGTCTAGGCCACACTCCAGAGGAGGGAGTTCCACAAGGACATGTATACAGGAGGTGGGGATCTCAAGGAGCCACTGAGGGGAAAAGATGAGGACCCTGACAGGGTCAGTGCCTTTTCCAGAATCACAGGGACTGGTCAAAAGGCAGAACCAAGCATGAATCTAGCTCCATGTCCTTAAAGTTGGGGTCCTGGCTGCACCCAGGCTTTCTGAGGGGGCTCTGGAAAAGGTTGTGTTATTGTACCTGTACAGACATGGAGATGGTGTGGGGGTGAGGGTGAACAGGAGGGTGACAGGAGGCATTCCAGCACATTCTTGTCTGAGGAGGACCCCAGGTCAGGGCAACCCACTGAGTGCACCCCTGTCCACATTGCACCCAGTGGAGACGGAGAGAATGGCAGAGCCTAGAGGTAAGAGTGGGTTCTGACCTTCTAGGCCAAGGCTCCAATCCATTCTGTCTGGTTTGCTTTGGAAATTAGCCTAAGATCTTGGGAAGCTTTTGCCCATCCTTCCCATCTTCTGGGCCTCCAGAATGTGAACACTGGTACACACACACACACACACACACACACACACACACACACACCAGTAAGGACGGTGGGGTGGGATCTGAGGAGCTGCAGGTTCAGAGGTGGTGAAGAGACGACGAAAATACGGTTGGAAGCATTTCCTATGTGTGACACTACTCCTCCAATTTCATAGTTATTGTCCCAAATATGCCTGAGGACATCCCGAGGAAGTACATGCTAGAATAATCTCCATTGCACAGGAAGGACACAGACCATCCCTGAGAGGCACAATGGCTTATCCAGGGTCAAAATCAGGTAAGAATGAAGACTTGTGTCTGAACCTAGATGTGTCTCAAAGGTGGGACCCGGATGCCCCCAGACCTTCCCAGGGGACTGTAGAGAGTAGTGCATTGGTGTAACTGTGTGCAGATGAGACATTTCATGGAGAAAAGGGGTGAGAAGCCGGCAGCCCAGGGCTCTATTTGCATAGGTGTTATCCCTGGAGGGGACTCGTGTAGGTGATCCTAGGCAGTGAAGTTACTGCCTTGAGACCCCAAGAGAACTTGGAATCCCCATAACCAGGCACACATATTATCGTATAGTCCCACACCAGGCTCACTTGGCTGGAGACACTTGATAGTAGAAAATGTTTTCTTGCTGTTCTTTCTTTCTGGAGCTCTGGCTTCCAGAGACCCCAGTGGGGAAGATGTTTCAGATGATGTGGATGTTGGCTCAACCCTCGTTACCAATGCCTCAGGCTGTTTATCTGAAAGCCCCGTAAAGTAATACAGAGCAGCCTAGGGAAGGCAAGTTCAGTTCAGGCCACCTGTTCGAGCCATCCCTGGGCAGCCCCATTCCCTCCTCTTCAGTTTCAGGGAAAGAGGGACATGTGAGGAGGTCCTGCCCGGGGCTAGAGAAGGTTGGAGGGCAGTGGATAACCTGGTGGCCCCATCATGTCCACACCAATGTCATGGTGGGTAGGGTGGAAAAGGGATTCCTGAGGTGCTTCTTTCCTGTGCAAGGGTTAATCCAAGGTCCTTGCGCATGTATCTTTTTCCTCCTTGGTGGAAGTCTGTGCACACTGTGGTGTAGTGTGTCTGGAATGGAGTCTGAGGGCCAGTAAAGGCAGCCAGTCAGGACTCTGAGGCCTCCTGCCTATCTGCTGCACTGTCTTTACAGAACTGCACACCAGAGATGGGGCAGGAGTTGAGTGATGAGATCCTCTGCTCAACTTCCGTGAAGGACAGGAATATGCCCCACACCACCAACAGGATGCAGCACCGAACCGGCTCAGGGGGAGTGCAGGTACCAGGGAGACCCAACAGCCAGGGCCCAGATGTAGCAAAAAGATCCCAGGGCCCAGAAGCCACACTGGTACTCCCCTGGGCCCCCTTGTAGACTTCTGCTCGCAGATGAATCTGGATCCCCAAATCCTCCTCAAATTTGCCTTCACAGCCCGGCCCCTGCCATGGCCAGATGCAAAGTCACTGTCCACTTATTTGTAGGAATATCAGAAAAGAGACCTGAAGTCATTTCACATCCCATCTGGTCTAGAGCATTTTTTCACTGTTATAAGTATTTTCCTAACTCTTGTTCCCAGGTGTCCCTGTTGGCCTGACCATCCTTGCACACCTTCTCCAAATCTGGCACATGATCATCATGAGTAGGGAGATTTTTGCCAGAAGGGACATGGGGCTCATGGTATTTTGTCTGCTGCTCTGCAGTTTGGTTGCCAAGGAACACATCCCTGAGGCTCCTCCAGGTCACGAGTAGGGGCCTGTCTGGGCTATACAACATTCCAGAAGGGAGATGGGTTACCACACCCATTTAGCTCTTCACTGATGTGGGACTTTGACATGATTCCCTTTTGTTGCCATGTTACAGTGCTCACTGGACATCCTACATGACCTATCATCCTAATCTCTCTAACCCCAGGAAATGCCTCTGCCTTCTCATCTCTAGAATGGGCTGTGTTGTCAGAAATCACACGGATGATGCTGTTAATGCAGGGAGGTGCTGTCAATATTCAGCTAACAATGTGACCAGAAATACTCACATGTTCAATCACTATCCACCTCAAATTCTAGTTTTAACGACAAAATCCTTTTTCCTACTGTGGGTACCTATGTTTCAGTCTTGCCACAAGCCACTGAAGGCTTGGGGATTTGTTCTGCATTCTGTCCCCTAACCCTCCTGGTGGCCAGTGTGCTGCCTGACTCCGTGTCCCTCCTCTGTTCCACCTCAGGGTAAAAATGCCTCAACCGTGAATAAGAATGAGACCAGTGTGGTGTGGACCATCCAGGCAGGCTTGCTGGATAAGCAAGTGTAGCACCCAGTGCCTGTCTTCCTGGGCAGAGACCACCGCCCCCTGCCATGTCTCCATGTTCCTGGACATGTACAGAACTTTTCCACTACTGAAAAGGTGCTGGATCTGTTGATTCCAAGGTGAGCACCCTGCCTCTCCACAGCCCCACTGAATTTGGCCACTTACAGGCTTTGAGTCTTGGGAATGTCACCAAACCTCCCCAAGTCTCAGTCTGTTCCTCAGATGGGGGCAGAGTTATTATAGGGACCCAGTGGGGCCCTGCAGAGAAAGTGCACCTGGCATTGTGGAATGGTCTGCTGGCAGGGCTGTGGCTGTGCTGGGTTATTATTGTCCCCTTCCCCATGATGATGTTTCTGCCTCATCTGTCAGTGTCACCAGGTCTTGAGCTGGGCCATTTTCCCATTTGAAAAGGAGATTTGAGGCTCCATCTGGGGGTCTGAATCCTGGCTGAGACCAGAGCAGGGATCCCTGGGGGTGAGCAGGTGGCCCCAGACCCACTCAGATATCTGATGGTGCTAGTTGAGGCCCATTCATTCATCAAACATACAGGAAGCTCCACCAGATGCAGGCACTTCTTTAGGAGTTGACTGTCATCCAAGGCACAGAGCAGACAACACCCTGCCCTCTAGGGCTCCATTCCACACAGGAGTCAGTGACACTAGGTATGACAAGAGGTAGCATACACAGGACAGGTGATATGATGCCCTCCTGGCCTCCTCTAGGTATGGATGCATCCTTCATGAAATGGGATGAAGATGGCAGACCCCTGGAGCAGCAGAAAATGTGAGTGGGCTTTAGACAATGCAGGAGGGTCTTCCCCCTCCAAGAGGGCAGCGGGGGGGGGCGGTGAGTTGGAAGGGCTCTGGACCCTGTATCCCACACATCTGTGATTCCTTTGAGCGGGCAAAGGTCTGAGTGCTTCTCCTGGAAGAGGAGAGGGGTTTTGGAGAGCTGTAGATGAGGTGTGGGCACAGTGGGACAGCAGAGGGGGCCAGAGGACAGAGTCACCTCCTAAGAGAGTCCAACCCCATCCCTTCCCACTCCCAGTCCTGCCTCCACCCCCATCCTGGGACCCAGAACAAAGGGTGTGGGGAGCATCACACTCACCAATCTGGTGGCACTTCAACGGTGGATGCTCAGCAAGTGCTTCGGAGACCCAGTGAGGGCTCAGGGACCAGATGTCCCCCACCTTGTGGGAGATTAGAGTCAGTGGGGGGACACCCACATGGATGCGAAGTGAATAAAGCAAGATGTAGGCGGAGGAGGTAAAGTTTGAGGTATTAGGAGGGTCCTGAGAAGCCCTGCTGAGAGACGGGTTCCTTTGTTTCCTATTTGTTCCGATATTCATGGAGCACTGGTGTATGCAGTGAGGACAATGAACCGACCAGACACCACCCCTCCCTGCCCACATGGAGTTGAATTCCAGCAGGAAGTAGGCAGGCAGACAGAGCAAAGAGTCCTTCTCCCAGAAGGACAGAGATGGCCCCATCATTGGTCAAGGGCTCCCATTCATAATGGCTTTTTGCCAGACTCTCCTCAGTGACCAGGACTATCTTAGCAGGAGTGCCAAATCAGAGGTGGACAAGGAGTAGGACCAGCCTCTGGACAGCTGGAGGCATAGGAGCCCAGGTTCCCACTGGGTGCCTTGAGACATCAGTCTTGATTCTTCTGCCCACTTCTGTATCTCCAGGGCCATCTTCTCCATTCTGGGCACCTGGATGGACCACTCCCCTGAGGATTTTTTCCAACCTGCAGAATTTCCCTGCCTGAAGATGCTGCTGGCATATGTGGGGCTTAACATGCTGGGCTCACACCTGGAGCACCATACGTCTGTTTTCCTCTCATAGCTAGGACACATGGAGCCCAATGAGCCAGAGGTGGAGGGTGAGGAGAACTCAGGGTGGGCGATGTGAGCATGTGGAGGGCACAGGGTAGGCCACACAGAACAAGTATCCTTAAGCTGTGTTTGGATCAGGAGCCGTGAGTAGTCTCAGATAACTGTCCCCATGGTCTGCCATCTGGGGAGACTTCCTGGGGGTGGGTTCTTGGACTCAGAAATATTGACTGGTGGGAGAGGTTTCCTTTATTTGGAAGAGACATGGAAAGGCAATCATGGTGATGATACTTTCTCTTCTTGAAGCTATAGCACCCGTTCCAGAGCAGGATCCAGAACCAACTCAAGAGCTAGCCCCAGCTCCCACTGTGGTACCTGCTGCAGCTTCAGAGCCCGAGGTGGCTGAAGCCATCACTCCTGCTGGAGCTCAGCAATTAGGAAAAGCAGAGACCCTCCCTGCAGTGTCAGAGCCAGTGCAGGTGGTAGTTATAGCTCTGATTCACTGTCAGGAGCTGGAAGAACCACCTGCACCTTTGGCAGCCCTGGAGCATGAGCAGGCTCCAGCCCCAGCTACTGGGGTTACGGAAGGACTAGAACAACCACTTGCTACAGCTGAACAACCAGCCTCAGCTCCCAAGCAGTGGCTCATGTCGGCTGCAGCCCCAAAGGATGGCTTCCCCTCCCCTGTAGTTGCTTTTTTTTTGAAATTTTTATGTTTTTTATTCAGATATGGAATGGCTTAGTGTGTTTTGTTTTATAAGTAAAGTATAAATTGACTTCAAGTAAAGTTTGACTCTGATCCTTTTAAATTGGACGTTGAAGTGTCATTAGGTAGTTTGACAATGTTATACAACCATGACCACTAGGTACTGCTAGAACACTTCCATCACAGAGACACCTGTGCTACTGATCGGTCATTGCTCATTCCCTCACCCCAATCCCTGGAACCTCTGATCTCTCTGTTTCTGTTGCTTTACCTCTTCTGGGATTTTCATGTGCATGGAATCATTCAACATGGCCTTTTGTGTCTGGCTACATAACATGACGGTGATTAATAATTCTTGAAATTTTTAATGAAAATAACATTTTTATTACAAAGGAATATCCCCCAAAGAACATAGATTATGTGAAGCCCCAAAATGAACTATCTTCATTATGTGGGATAGGGACACCTTTTGTAAGTAAGTTTGACTCGAGAGCCACAAACCACAAGAGAAATGTCTGGACCAGTAAAATACCTGTAAAATCTTTTATTTTCCCGGACAGGCCATGTTTAAATTAGGCTACTGGACATAGTATAAAAATACCACAATAAAATATTAAATCTTCCCATTTATTACCAATATTTTAGGTAATAAAGTATATTATTGAAGGTTTTAGATGAGTTGTTTATTTAGTAAAATAATAATTTAAGTAATGAAGATAGGTGCAGGGTGGCTCAGTTGAGCGTCCAATTCTCGCTTTCAGCTCAGGTCATGATCTCACAGTTCGTTGGACTGAGCCCCCAGTCAGGGTCTGTGCTGACAGTTTGGAGCCCTGCACAGGATTCTCTCTCCCTCTTTCTGCCCTTTCCCCACTGGTGTTTACTCTTTTTCTTTCTCTCTTTCTTTCTCTCAAAATAAACATTAAAAAATAAGAAATAAATGAATATGAAGAAAAAAGATACACTCCTAACAACAAATAATTGCCCATAACAAATGGTTTCCCTCTTTCCAGTCCTTTCTGTTTGTAACGTGTGTGTGTGTGTGTGTGTGTGTGTGTGTGTGTGTGTGTGCCTGTGAGTGTGTGTTGGGTTGGGGCGTGGAGGGTTCCAGGACTATGCTCTTATACTACCTAATGTCTCCACAGTGGACAGGCACAGTCATTCCTGTCCCCTTGTGCATTCTCAGTGGCCACACATCATCATTTATTCAGTGTCTCCAGCTGTTGAATAATTGGGCCAATTCCAGTTTTTTGACTCGCATAATTGTAGTGAATGGTGTATCTGTTCCATAAATCTCTCTTTCTTTAGGACTGATCCCTATAAGCACAATTCCTGGAACATAATTTATATACTTTCTTGAGGTATTGGTTACAGTTTCCAATAGCTACAGTCTCTTTATTAAGTTGGGGCCTTATTTGGGAAAGGAGGGACCCCAGAGATTGAGTGGATACCTGAAGAATTAGGAAGACAAGCCAGGATTGAGCCCATGAGAGTACCTAGGAGTGACCCATAGAGCAGGGAAGAGCCCATATCCCCCTCATGTGACCACCCTGACAGCATCCCTGTCCTATACCCTGGAAGACACCTCATCCAGGCCCCGTCCTGTGATGCACCCCAGCCACTTTGTCCCTCCTGTTTCATAACTCAGCTTCTAAGTAGAGCACCTGGGCCCTGCTTTCAGGCCAGTGGAGGATGGAGCAGCTGGGCCCTGCATTCAGGTCAGTGGAGCTGGGCCACGGCTGTCTGTTTGCTGGCCCTCCACCCTGGCTGGGCCTGTTCCTCTCAGGAAAGAACCTGTAAGTGCAGGTCAGGTCAATGAGTTATAGACCATCAGTAGGAAATGTAGTTGAATGTATTCATCCAGATGTAGTTTTATTGGCAACAGCAAGAACCGCTTGAACTTTTGTGAGCAAGGGAGACCTATACAAATCACATTCAGTGCTCATGGAAGCTGCAGGATAGATAGAGCCTCAGCCAGGGGTTTTGGCACTGGGTATACCCCTCAACACCTCTCAGGCTCCTCCGGCAGTGACCCCCTGCACCTGCTAGCCCCAACCTTTCTATCCCTCAAGTTCAATTTTTGTGAGAGAGGGGGCTGTGCTTCCTGTTTAAGATACCATGTGAGGAGAAGGGGGGGTTCCTCTCCTCCCATAAAGTCAACTCAGGGAGAGTCCACTTGATCTGAAGCAGTAAGAGAGGCCATGGGCAGCAACCTATGTCTTCTCTGCCACAAGATGGGGCTCCCCAGACAGAGAAGATAGATCCTCAGAAGGGGGAAACTTGGGGCTCTCCCTGCAGGAAGAGAGAGAAACACCATTGAATGGGGAGCAGGTAAGAGAGGAGAGTTGTGAGGACTAAGGGGGAAAGGCTGCCATGAGCTGGGTTACTGCCATATTGGTCAGGGGCACAGGCTCTGTGTTGGTTTGTTGGAAGTGGCCAGGCTTCATCCTACTGATGTTTCCATCAAACCCCAAATTCACCTCCAGAAAATATTTTCAATACTAAGCACCAAAAGGCACTGGGATCCTGGCATCCAACGAGGTCCAAGATGCTGTGCAGCACTGATTGCACAGAAGGGGTGGCGAAGGCAGGTGCCATGGGGCTGAGGGCAGCTCGCTTTGGCTGCTTAGGAGGGAAAGAGCTCCTTCAGTGAGCACTACAACATTTGGCCCAAGGAGGAGCTGACGGTTCAGGGAACTCCAGAGCACAGATCTCAACACTTGGGACTATGTCCAGAGACACAAGCTGTGGGTGATGTCCAGTCCTAGGGCTGGCCTGGGTGTGATGGGCGAGCAACGGTGCTGTGGGAGCCCAATTGAGGGACACTCCACCCACACTGGAGGTGATAAAAGGCTTTCTGGAGGGACAGTTGAGTCAGAGGGAGCAGGGCGTGCCAGGCAGAGGGGACAGAGAATGCAGAGGCTGAGTTCATGGCAGCAGTGGGCTCACAGTGGAGTAACATGTACAGGTACAGCTAAGGATTATTGAGTGTCTTTTTGGGACATGAATCATGTCACTAAATCACCATAACAATTCCATGAGGAAGGTAGAAATGCTGTCCCTGTTTGACTAATGAGGGAACTCTCCCCTTCTATGTCCCACAGACAGGCAGAGGCAGGATTTGAATTCAGTGCTTGTCACCCCTGTGGGGCCTACCTGACAAGAAGGCTGCAATCAGATGCTGCAGAAGAGACACCTCAGCCCTGAAGCTACATGAACCTTTGTTCCTGGTGCCCAGGGAGAAACCTCCTCTTTCTCAGATAAAGGCTGGCTGCCATTCCTGGCCAACAAGCCAAGCCCCAGTCATAAGGGCAGGCAACACTGCCCCCTCAGTTCAGTGAGGTCTTCAGGCCTAGAGATTCGATATGGAAGATTTGCAGACCTCTGGGTTCCTGGGTGGAGCAGTGTGGATGGAGCACAAGTTCCAAAGGCAGAGAGACAGCAGTTCTAGCCCCTGCTCAGCCTCTTTGTAGTTGAGTGACCCCAGGGGTTCCTATGAGCCTCATGACCCCATCTCTGAAATGGAGAAAGAACTGATGTTGCTAAGTGGGTTGTCAGACGAATCACTTGAGAAATGATTTGTACGATTCTTTTCTGGTGCCTGGAGCACATGAAGAGCCAAGTGGAAAGGCAATCATGTTGGTGACCATTTATCCACATATGTGTTTTTCCTCTTGTTGGTTTTGGTATCATCCTTAAGAAACAGATGCCAAAGTAAGGTCAGGAAGACTTGTTCTTATGCTTTCTTCTCAGAGTTTTAGTTTTATCTCTTAAATTTAGGTCTTTGATCACTGTGGGTTCATTTTCTATATTATGTTAGGTGAACGTCCACCTTCATTCAGTCATTCATAATTTTATGTGTCTGTATGTGTAAGAAGGGACATCTGCTAGTCAGCATATTACTTTAAGTTGTTACTTGTATAGCATTTTCAATAGATCCCAAGGAAACTAGAGCATAAAAGCGAATAAGTAGTCCTTAAAGCAACTGGCGAAGACTGTAAACGAAGTCCTGAAGGAGATTAATTTGGATCTTCTGTTGAAGTGGAGCAGTGTCCTTGTCAAGAGCAGCCAAGCACCGCCCTCTGGTGGTCACAAGAGACATTGCAGGAATACTGCTGGGCTCTCAGATCTGTCTGCAAAGGAAGCCACATGCAAACTTAGAAGTCTTCACAGGATTCCAGGTAGATCAGAAACACTTCTGTAAAATTCAGTGTTGGGGGGGGGGTGCCTTGCAGGAAACCTATGAAAAAATAAGCCTCTTCCCAAGTGCATTATTTCGAGAAGTATTCATTGAAGAGTTGAGTCAGGCACTGGGTTCCAGGACAGAAAAAAGAGACAAGGTGGCTATCTCTCAAGACGCACAGAGTGTGGGGTGGGAAAGTGTTGGGAAGAATCGGTCTATGTCACAGGTCTATATGCCTGGTTTACAGAAAACAGTATATCAAAACAAACCATACTTATGGACTCATTTGATTATATTAACAACAAAATATTTTAGAAAATTTGAAAACTATCACTCCATATGTCTGTGTACTCTCATCCAAGTTTGATGACATCATCCTATATTCCCAGTTACCTTTTCACTTGTTAGGAGTGCATGATATGCCATATAGAAACCTAAATAACCCCACAAAAATGCTCTTAGAACTAATAAGTGAATTCAGCTAAGTTTAAGAACAGAAATTCAATACATAAAAATGTGTTGAATTTCTATGCATGAATAACAAACTATCAGAGAGAGAAATCAAGAAAATAATGTACAGTCTCTCAAAAAGAATAAAATACTTAGGAATAAATTTAAACAAGAAGATGAAAGACCTGTATACCGAAAACCAGAACTCATTGGTGAACGAATTACAAGAAGCAGAAATAAGTGGAAAGACGTTCCATGCTAATGGATCCCAAGAATTAATATTGTCAAAATGCCCACAGTGCTTAAAGCAGTCTGCACATTCAGTGCAATCCCTATCAAAATTTAAGAACATGTCCAAAAATAGAATGTGAAAAGAATATTCCTTAAATGTGAATAGAACCACAAATGGCCCCGAATAGCCAAAGCCATCTTGAGAAGGAAGAACAAAGCTGGAGGCATCATGTTTTCTGCTTCCAAACTCTAACACAAAGCTATAGTAATCAAAACAGTATGGCATTGGTATAAAAGTAGACACCTAGATCAATGGGACAGAAACAGAAAGCCCAAAAAGAAACCCACACATATGTAGCCAGTTAATTTACAACAAAAGAGCCAAGGATGTAACATGGGCAAAAAGCAGTCTCCTCAACTGGTGGTGTTGGAAACAGTGGGCAGCCACAAGCAAAGGAATGCAACCGGACACCTATCTAACACCATACACAAAAACTAAGTCAAGATGTATTCCAGACTTAAACATAAGAGCTAAAACCATAAAACTCCTGGGTGAAACAGGGGGCAGAACGTTTTTGATCTCCGTCTTGACACTGAGATTTTGGATTTGACACCAGAAGTAAAAGCTACAAAGTAAAAACAAACAAGTGGGACTACATCGAACCAAAAAGCTTCTGCACAACAAAGGAAATCATCAACAGAATGAAAAGGCAACATACTGAATGGGAGAAAACATCTGCAAGCTACATATCTGGTGAGGGGTTAATATCCAAAATATATAAAGAACTTATACAACTCAATAACACAAAAGCAAATAGCAATTACAAAATGGGCAGAGTTCTGAATAGATATTTTTCCAAAGGAGATATACAGATGGCCAAGAAATACAGGAAGAGATGTTCAAGATCACTCATCGTTAGAGAAATGCAAATCAAAACCCAAAGAGATATCACCTATCACCTGTCAGAATGGGTGTAATAAAAAAGACAAGAAATAACAAGGTTGGCAAAAATGGGGAGGAAAGGGCAACAATGTGCTCTGTTGGTGTGATTGTAAATTGGTGCAGTGACTATGGAAATCAATATAAAGGTTTCTCAAAAAACTCAAATAGAGCAACCATCATCACCCAGCAATTCCCCTCCTAGGTATTAATCAAAGAAAATGAAATTACTAAACTCGTAAAGATACCTGCACACCTGTATTATTGCCGCATTATTCGTAATAGCCAGGAGGGCATTATGCTAAGTGAAATAAATCAGAAAGAGAAAGACATATACTAAATTATCTCACGTATATGTGGAATCTGAAACAAAAAACAAGAAAAAAAAGTACCACCCCCCCAACATAATAACCCAAACTCATAAATACAGAGAAGATATAAATGATTGCCAAGGTGAGGGGCAAGAAGTAGGCAAAGTAGGTAAAAGGGGTAAAAAGATATAAACTAATAATAATATTATTTTTATTGTTTTAAATTTACATCCAATTTAGTTAGCATATAGTGCAATAGTGATTTCAGAAGTAGATTCCTTAATGTCTCTTACCCACTTAGCCCATCCCCCCTCCCACAACCCCTCCAGCAACCCTCTGTTTGATCTCTATATTTGTCTCTTATGTTTTGTCCCTCTCCCTGTTTTTCTATTATTTTTTGCTTCTCTTCCCTTATGTTCATCTGTTTTGTCTCTTAAAGTCCTCATATGAGTGAAGTCATATGATTTTTGTCTTTCTCTGACTAATTTCACTTAGCATAATACCCTCCAGTTCCATCCATGTTGTTGCAAATGGCAAGATTTCATTCGTTTTTGATTGCCAAGTAATACTCCATCATATATATATACCACATCTTCTTTACCCATTCTTCCATTGATGGAAATTTGGGCTCTTCCATATTTTGGCTATTGTTCATAGAGCTGCTGTAAACATTGGGGTGCATGTGCCCCTTCAAAACAGCACACCTGTATCCCTTGGATAAATGCCTAGTAGTGAAATTGCTGGGTCGTAGCATAGTTCTATTTTTAGTTTTTTGAGGAACCTCCAAGCTGGTGAGTGGCTGCACCAGCTTGCATTGCCACCAGCAATGCAAAAGAGATCCTCTTTCTCCTCATCCTTGCCAACATCTGTTGTTGCCTGAGTTGTTAATGTGAGCCATTCTGACAGGTGTCAGGTGGTATCTTATGGTGGTTTCGATTTGTATTTCCCTGATGATGAGTGATGTTGAGCATTTTTTCGTGCATCGGTTGGCCATCTGGATGTCTTCTTTGGAGAAGTGTCTATTCATGTCTTTTGCCCATTTCTTCACTGGATTATTTGTTTTTTGGGTGTTGAGTTTGATAAGTTCTTTGTAGATTTTAAATGCTAACCCTTTATCTGATATGTCATTTGCAAATATCTTTTCCCATTCTGTCGGTTGCCTTTTAGTTTTGCTGATTGTTTCCTTTGCTGTGCAGAAGCTTTTATTTTGAAGAGGTCCCAGTAGTTCATTTTTGCTTTTGTTTCCCTTGCCTCCGGAGACGTATTGGGTAAGAATTGGCTGTGGTCAAGATCAAAGAGGTTTTTGCCTGCTTTCTCCTCGAGGATTTGATGGCTTCCTGTCTTACATTGAGGTCTTTCATCCATTTTGAGTTTATTTTTGTGTATGGTGTAAGAAAGTGGTCCAGGTTCATTCTTCTGCATGTCTCTGTCCAGTTTCCCCAGCACCACTTGGTGAAGAGACTGTCTTTATTCCATGGGATATTCTTTCCTGCTTTGTCAAAGATGAGTTGGCCATACGTTTGTGGGTGCATTTCTGGGTTCTCTATTCTGTTCCATTGATATGGGTGTCTGTTCTTGTGCCAGTACCATACTGTCTTAATGATTACAGCTTTGTAGTATAGCTTGAAGTCTGGGATTGTGATGCCTCCTGCTTTGGTTTTTTTTTTTCAAGATTGCTTTGGCTATTCGGGGTCTTTTCTGGTTCCATACAAATTTTAGGATTATTTGTTCTAGCTCTGTGAAGAATGCTGGTGTTACTTTGATAGGGATTGCATTGAATATGTAGATTGCTTTGGGTGGTATCGACATTTTAACAATATTTGTTCTTCCTATCCAGGAGCATGGAATTTTTTTCCATTTTTTTTTTTTTTTTTTGTGTCTTCTTCAATTTCTTTCATAAGCTTTCTATAGTTTGGGGCATAAATGTTTACAATTGTTAGGTCTTCTTGGTGGATAGACCCCTTGATTATGATATAATGCCCTTCTCCATCTCTTGATACAGACATTATTTTAAAGTCTAGATTGTCTGATTGAGTATGGCTACTCCGGCTTTCTTTTGTTGACCATTAGCATGATAGGTGGTTCTCCATCCCCTTATTTTCAATCTGAAGGTGTCTTTATGTCTAAAGTGGGTCTCTTGTAAACAGCATATCAATGGATCTTGTTTTCTTATCCATTCTGTTACCCTATATCTTTTGTTTGGAGCATTGAGTCCATTGACGTTTAGAGTGAGTACTGAAAGACATGAATTTATTGCCATTATGATGCTTGTAGAGTTGGACTTTCTGGTGGTGTTCTCTGGTCCTTTCTAATCTTTGTTGCTTTTGGTATTTGTACACACACACACACACACACACACACACACACACATGCATACACATATATGTGTGTGTGTATATATATATATATATTTTTCAACTTTTCTCCCCTCAAAATTTCTTGCAGGGCTGGTTTAGTGGTCACAAACTCCTTCAATTTTTGTTTGTCTGGGAAACTTTTTATCTCTCCTTCTATTTTGAATGACAGCCTTGCTGGATAAAGAATTCTTGGCTGCATATTTTTCTGATTCAGCACACTGAATATATCCTGCCACTCCTTTCTAGCCTGCCAAGTTTCTGTGGATAGGTCTGCTGCAAACCTCATCTGTCTTCCCTTGTAGGCTCGGGACTTTTTTTCCCTTGCCGCTTTCATGATTCTCTCCTTACCTGAGTATTTTGTGAATTTGACTATGATATGCCTTGTTGGTGGTCGGTTTTTGTTGAATCTAAGGGGGGTCACCTGTGCTTCCTGGATTTTGATGTCTGCGTCTTTCCCCAAGTTAGGAAAGTTTTCCACTATGATTTGCTCACATAACACTTCTACCCCTATTTCTCTCTCTTCCTCTTCTGGGACCCCTATGATTCTGATGTTGTTCCTTTTTAATGAGTCACTGATTTCTCTAAATCTTAAATTGTGCTCTTTTGCCTTCACGTCCCTGTTTTTTTCTGCTTCATTATTCTCTATAAGTTTGTCCTCTATATCACTGATTCTCAGTTCTGTCTCATCCATCCTTGTCGCCGCGGCATCCATCCATGATTGCAGCTCAGTTATAGCATTTTAAATTTCATTCTGGCTATTTTTTACTTCTTTTATCTCTGCAGAAAGGGATTTTGATCTATTTTGACTCCCACTAGTATTCTTATTATCATGATTCTAAATTCTGGTTCAGACATCTTGCTTGTATCTGTGTTGGTTAAATCCCTGGCTGTCATTTCTTCGTGTTCTTTCTTTTGGGGTGAATTCCTTCATTTTGTCATTTTGAAGGGAGGAAAGGAATTAATGAGGTAGAAAAATTAATATTAAAAAAATTAAAACTAAAAAATTAAAGACACACACACACACAAAAATCGAATAAATGATACTAGGTTAGGTGTGTTTTGGTCTGGGTGTTGAAAGTGGTTTGACAGATTAGAGAAAAAAAGGGGGAAAAAAGGAAATCGTTTGAGAATTTGAAAAAATTCAGTGAATTCAGAAAATTCAGTGAATACACTGAAGTAGACTAAAATGACATGATGGGAGTAAAATAGAATTTGAAAAAATTTACACAAAAGTAAAGAATATAGTAGAAAAAATTAAAGAAAAATGTTTTCAATAAAAATTAAAAATAAAAATGAACTTTTTCTCTTTCTGTATTCAAGAGAAAGAAAAGAAATGAAGAGAAAAAAGGGAGAAAAAGGGAAATATTTTGAAAATTTGAAAAAGTGAATACATTGTAGTAGACTAAAATAAAATGATGGAAGTAAAATAAAATTTGAAAAAATTTACACAAAAGTAAAAAATACATTAAAAAATTAAAGACAAATATTTTTAATAGAAATTGAAAGTAAAAATGAATTTTTTCTCTTTCTGTATTCAAGAAAAAGAAAAGAAGTGAAAAAGAGAAAAAAAATAAAATTGAATAGACAGACCTGCTAATAGATTGAAATAGGACTGAAATTACTTCAGTTTGCCCTAGAAGTCAGACTCTGAAGCGCTTTATAGTCCATAAACTAAGTAGGCAGTGAGGCTTGTGCTCTTGAAGAGGGAGGTTGTCTCAGTTGGGTAGGGCTCAGTGTAATGGCTCCCTTCTCCACTAGATGGCGCTGCTAGCCTACTGAGGTGGATTGTTGCCAAGCTTGTAGGTGCTATGCACATGTGCGGGAGCAGTGACAATGGTGCCACTCAGCTACCCAGTCTGTTCTCCCGAATCAGCAATCGCACACCTGTCCTCCATCTTCAGTTTTTGTCCACTACCCACTTTTTCACCCTCTGTGACCAGGCCCCAGGCAGTACTTCTCTCCCAAGTTTTGTCTCAGATGTGGCTGTTTTCCCCGGTCCCTTACTTCCGAAGGACTGCAGCTTTGACCTGTTCCGCCCCTCTGAGGGACAGTCTCACCGAGCAATGGCCAAATAAGCAATGGCCAAATATTGGCTGCACCCAGGAATGCTTGCTGGACCCTGCTACTGCCAGTGCCCCGAGACTACAGCCAGATGCCAGCCTGACCCAGAAAGAGTTCATGAGATAGTGTAGCAGCAGCGTTTCAGGGATTATGGAAAATCACAACACACATCTGGCACCAGGCTTCACCCTTAACGACCTTGTTCCAGCACCAGCGAGTGTGGCCGTTTTCTGGGGTCTGCTGGGACCAGGTGGCTTCAACAGTCTCTACCAAATGTCCTTCCAGCAGTGGAACTGATTTTCCCCGTGTGGCCTGAGACCCTCCCGGACCTCACTCTGTTCCTGGGGATTCACCCTTCTCACCAGAGCACCTCCAGGTATTGAGCTGCGGATTTGCAGACTTTGTGCTCCCTTTGTTTACAGGCTTAATGGAATTTAAACCCTCTCCTTTCTCCCTTTTTAGTTTAGTCCCTGTGTTTGTTTCCAATTTTCCATTTTCTCTCCAGCTGCTTTTGGGGAGGGGTGTTTTTCATGCATTCTCCCCCCACTCCTGCCCCATCTTTGTCCTCTCTGCCTGCAAAAGCACCTCCCTTCTTGCTCTCTAAGTTCACCTCTCTGCACTGCGTACCTGCTGAATTCTGTGGTTCAGATTGTGCAGATTGTTGTGTTAATCCTCCAATCAGTTTTCTAGGTGTGCAGGATGGTTTAGTGTTGGTCTGGCTGTATTTCATGGACTCGAGACACACAAAAACTTCCATGCTATTCTGCCATCCTGGCTCCTCTCAGGAGATTTTTAATTACTGGTTCAATTTCTTTGCTGGCTATGGGTCTGTTCAAATTTTTATATTTCTTCCTGTGTCAGTTTTGGTAGTTTATATGTTTCTAGGAATTTATCCATTTCTTCCACATTGCCCAATTTGTTGGCATATAATTTTTCATAATATTATCATATAATTGTTTGTATTTCTGTGGTGTTGGTTGTGATTTTTCCTCTTTCATTCATGATTTTATTTACTTGGATCCTTTCTTTTCTTTTTGATAAGTCTGACTAGGGGTTTATTGCTAATTCTTTCAAAGAACCACCTCTTAGTTTCGTTGATCTGTTCTACTGTTTTTTTCCCCCTATATAATTTATTTCTGCTCTAATATTTATGATTTCCCTTCTTCTGCTGTTTTGGGGCTTTATTTGTTGTTCCTTTCCAGGTCCTTTAGCTGTAAGATTAGGTGATGTATTTGAGAGCTTCTTGGTTCTTGAAGAAGGCCTGTATTTCTATATGCTACCTTCTTATGACCATGTTTGCTGCATTCCAAAGGTTTTGGGGTGTCATGTTTTCATTTTCATTGGCTTCCATGCATTTTTAAAATTTTGTCTTTAATAACTTGGTTAACCCATTCATTCTTTAGTAGGATGTTCTTCAACCTCTGTATTTCTGATCTTTCCAAATTTTTTCTTGTGGTTGACTTCAAGTTTCATAGCATTGTGGTCTGAAAATATGCATGGTATGTTGCATCCACACGACTCCTGAAACAGAATGCTACGGGCACCAGTGACAGTTGCAACAAAGTTTATTACAATAAGAGGCAAGGCCGACCGATCGGGACCAACACTCTTGATAAGAGTGTGGCCCCGAACAGCCGGGGTACAGAGTTTTTTAAAGCCGATCACATCGTTTTATCATTATCTGGGAACAGAACAGAGAAACAGTTCCCAGATGAGTTAGAAACAGTTGCCAGATGAGTCAGAAACAGTTATCAAATGAGGTGATTATTTTAGACTTTCTGCCGCTAAGTTGCAACCAGTGGATCTCCTTGACCTTGTCTCTGATGCTCTTTTTTGAGATTTTGTTTCCTTCATTGGTAAAGCCTGATTCACAAGAGTGTGAAGTATGATTTACAAGAGTAAAAGCAAGGTTGTTATCTTTTGACCTTCAGTGTCAGAACAAAGTTGTTATCTTTCAAGCTAAGCGTTAGCCCTACAGTACAATTTAACCCTTACAGGTATAATGTCAATCTTTTTGTATTTGTTTCATGCTGATTTGTGATCCAGTATGTGATCTATGCTAAAGAATGTTCTGTGTGCACTCAGAAAGAATATGTATTCTGTTGCTTAGGATGGAATGTTTTGAATATATCCGTTAAGTCCATCTGGTCCAATGAGTCATTCAAAGCCAGTTTCCTTGTTGATCTTTTGCTTAAATAATCTGTCCATTGTTGTAAGAAGTGTGTTAAGGTCTCCTACTATTATTGTATTATCATCAATGAGTTGCATTAAGCTAGCTATTCATTGACATATATTTGGGTATTGCACGGGCATAAATATTTCCAATTGTTAGATCTTCTTGTTGGATAGACCTCCTTATTATGATATAGTGCCCTTCTTCCTTTCTTATTACAGTCTTTGATTTAAAATCTAGTTTGTCTAATGTAAATATGGCTAATCCAGCTTTCTTTT
The DNA here is from genome assembly GCF_028749965.1 of Puma concolor. NCBI lineage: Eukaryota > Metazoa > Chordata > Mammalia > Carnivora > Felidae > Puma > Puma concolor. The sequence goes on from NC_141671.1 coordinate 31,928,685, forward strand.
AATATCCATTAGCATTATAGATGATTCTCCACCCCCTCACTTTCAATTTGGAAGTTTCTTTGGATATAAAATGAATCTCTTGTAAGCAGCATATGGATGGGTCTTGTTGTTTTTTTACTTCATCTGATATCCTGTTGTCTTTTGACTGGAGCATTTAGTCCATTTTCATTCAGAGTGATTATCAATAGATATGAATTCAGTGTCATTGTAATACCTGTACAGTCACTGTTTCTGTAGATTGTCTCTGCTCCTTTGTAGTTATTTGTTGCTTTTGGTTTCTTTTTCCTGCTAAAAGAGTCCCCTATAATAATTCTTGCAGAGCTGTTTTAGTGGTCATGAACTCCTATAGTTTTTGCTTGTATTGGAAGCTCTTTATCTCTCCTTCTGTTCTGAATGTCAGCCTTCCTGGGTAAAGTATTCTTGGCTGTATATTTTTCACATTTAGCACATTGAATATATCATGCTACTCCCTTCTTGCCTGTCATGTTTCTATGGACAGGTCTGCTGATATTTTTATGTATCTATCTTTACATACATGTAGGTTAAGAACCTTTTGTCCCTAGTCACTTTTGCAATTCTCTCTTTATCTTTGCATTTTGCAAGTTTCATTATGGTATATCTTGGTGTTGACTTTTTTTTTAAGGGGGTTTCTCTGTGCCTCTTGGACTTGAATGCCTGTTTCCTTCCATAGATTAGGGAAGTTTTTAGCTACAATTTGTTTAAATAAGGCTTCTACCTCTTTTTCCCACTCTTCTTCTGGGACTCCTAAGATAGGGACACTATTGCACTTCATGGATTTGCTGACTCTCCTAAGTGTATATTCATGATCTAATAGTTTTATTTCCTTCTTCTTTTAGCTTCATTGTTTTCTATAATTTTGTCTTTTAATAACCTATTCATTCATCTGCTTCTTCCACCCCCATTATGATTACATCCAGTTGGTTTTGCATCTCAGTTATAGCATTTTTTATTTCAGTCTGGCTAGTTTTTAGGTCTTTATCTTGGCAGCAAGGGTTTCTCTGGTGTCTTCTATGCTTTTTTTCAGGCCCAGATAGTATTCTTATGACTGTTGTTCTTAATTCTTGTTCAGGTATATTATTTATATCCTTTTTGAGCAAATCCCTGACTGTGGTTTCTTCTCAATCTTTCTTTTGGGGAGAAGTCCTCTATCTTTTCATTTTGTCTAGGTTCATGTCTTTTGTGTGTTATGAAAACTTGTTATGTTTCCTGCTCCTGGGAGTAATGCTATATTAAGAAGGGGTCATACACTGTCCAGGGCCTGGCACTGCAGGAAGTATTTCTGGTGTATGCTGTGTGCCCTCTGCTGTTGTGATTTGACTGCTCTTTCTCCCAGGAAGTTCTCTGCAGAGCTCCTCCTTGCTTACATTGGGGAGTGTGCAGACTTTTAAGTAGGTGTGCTTTGACTTGTTTGTTAAAATAAGCCTGATTTAAAAAACAGCCTGATCTAAAAAAATATAAAAGGAAAAGTAACAAGACAAACAAACAAACAACTATAAGCCTGATTCCTAAGCGAAAGAAAAAAAGAGAGAGAGAGAGAGAGAAAAACCTGATCCAAAAATGGAAAAGGAAATGAAACAAAACAAACAAACAAACAAATGGGCAACAACAAAAAATATATGAGTGATTCAAAAAGAAAAAAAAAAAGAAAAAGAAAAGAAAAATCTTAGTCCTGTTTCCACCAGAACTGAAGGTGATGTTTTGGAGCACTCTATGATCAGTAGACTTGGTGCATGTGGGGTGTCTGTTTTGGTCCTCTGGGGAGAGGCCCCCTGTGCTGACTTAAAGTCAGACCTGCTTTGATACAGACACCCCTGCAGGGTGCAGGGGAGTGGGGTTTGGCGTAAGCAGTTCCAGCCTTCACTAGAGGCACTGTGTTGCTCACTGAAGTCTAACCCAGCTATGGGAGAAGATGGTGTTGCCCCACTCTCTAATACCTGGGGAGGGGAGCTCGCACCCACCACTGTTCAGGAAATCCTCACTCATTAGCAAGCAAATAATCTCCCCTCCTGTGTCCCTGGATTCTGTCAGATTCCTGTCCTCAACTTGTCTATGCCTGGGCCATCAACATGCCAGATGCCACACTCTCCTGTGTTTTATCTCTGGCATGCAGCCAGGATTCAAAACTCCTATTCTTAAAAGACCTGGCAAGACACGGACCCATTGCCATCCTCTGGAGAAGAGCTGCACCGGTGCTGCACCTGGTGCCATTCTGTCCCAGAAAAGCAGTCACTTGGCCACACAGGTGCTTGGAATTTATGGTGAAGCACAGTATAAAGCTGTGACATGGTTATCTGCCCTCTGTGTGTACCTCTGTCCCCTGCTGTTGAACAGCTGCTCAGAGGCACCAGCTGCTCAGAGGCACCAGCAGGTCTTTTGTCCTTGGAGAGGCAACCACCCTCTTCCAAATGCGCTCCAGGAAGGGGAATGTTCTCTCCCAGTATGACCCAGGGGATCCCCATACCACTTTCTCAGCTGTCTGTTCCCAGGCCTCCTTCTCCCCTGGAGCACCACTGTCCACCCAGATCAACCCTGGTGAATGGTGTCAACTGCCAAAACATCAAAATTTGAGCTCCATTGTTTGCAAAATCTTGTGATAGTCAGTTCCTCCTGATTTCCCAGTAAATGGTTTTGGGGGAGTGCTTTTTTTGCATGAACGCAATGCACTGCTCTTTTTCCTCCTATCGCCTTCTCCTTTCCATGAAAAGGGCTCCCTACCCTCCATGGCACTGCAGATTTTCTCTCCCCCAGTTCACATCTCTGCAACTCCTACCTGCCATGTTCCCTCCCTCAAATTATTCAGATTGTTCTCCTGATCCTCAGATCTATTTCCTAGATGTTCAAAATGATGTGATGTTAAACTAGCTGTGTTTGAGGGACAAGGCAAGCCCAGAGTCTCCCTACTACTCTGCCATCTTAACTCCTACCCCTAGGCATGTACTTTAAAACTTTCTAAGGTTTTTGACAAACTTCCCTAAGATTTAAAATTATAGATGAAGTCTTTTGACTAATTAGGCTTATTTATTTGGTATATTATGTTCTGATATAAGGTCATCACATGATATTCTAATTATGAAAGTGTTATGTGTCACAGAAATAGCTGAATTTCCTCTCAATTGCATTATTGTCTTTTGTCATTTGTGAAATGTGTTTTATCTTCAGGGAGACTCATAAAAAGTGCTTTTGAAAAATACAGATATTTTTGAAAAATATTGAAAAATACAGATCCTTAAGATCAAAACTGAAATGGGTAAGAATTTCTGGAACAAACTAAAAAGCTGCATTCAAACAAAACAAGAATTAGTAACATGGGACTAAATAAATTAAGAAAGCTGATTATAGTTTTTGTGACTCTTGTTTGAAACATTTATGGTTCTCTAATGTTTCCTCCTCCAGATTAAGGAAGCCTTCTCTTAAGGTATCCATGATTATACAGATATATTATAAAATATTCCTTTGTGAAAAAATTGAAGCATTTAACTTTTCTCTCTACCTGAACCCTCCAGAAGTCAGAAATTCTCAGTGAATATTCTTTATTTCATGGCAATTACAGATATTTGCATAAGTTCAATAAGAATCTATTCTCCTTGTAACAGGACACCATTGGAAACATTGGTTATTTTTTTAATGTTTTTTAAATTTACTTTGAAAGAGATTATGTGAGCAGGGGTGGAAGAGAGAGAGAGAGAGAGAGAGAGAGAGAGAGAGAGAATCCCAAGCAGGCTCTGTGCTGCCAGAACCATGAGATAATGACCTGAGCTGAAATCAAGAGTTGGGTGCTCAACCAACTGAGCCACCCAGACACCCAACGTTAGTTATTTTACCAAAGCTTTCACTGGAATGTCACTTTGAGAGAGATATGTATAGACTTGGATATGACTAGACAGCTTTAAAGAACTAAGCAAGGTGGATTTCATGAGGCCCATTGAATCCCTTGGAAGTGTTGGCCTGATACCTTGCTTCCAGAGTTCCCAGCAGCCTTACCAGGTGAATTAAAGATGTCACTTATTGGCAGGTGCAGGAACCTCAGGATATGTTGGGGATCTCAATAAGAGGAATTCACCCAAACCTACAAGTTTTGCAGACAAGTCTGATGCAAATATTTGGCGCGGCTTCTGGCCTCAAGAGGCTACTAAAAGTTAACCTAGAGATTCTTTATAAAAAGTTCCAGAAAAGCAGATTTTAAAAGACATATATGGCCAATCACTATTCTTGCTGAGCTTATGTAAATAATTAGACTAAGTTTGTTAAAATTTGACTTGTTTTTCAAATGAATTAGTTTGATTTGACTATTTTTGATAAAAGTGAGGGTGATTATATAGAGAAAATATATTTCAATAACACATCTTTGTAGATATTAGATTTTAATATTATTTATTATAAACTATACTAGGTCCTAATTTCTCCTGGTTTTCTCAAATATCTGGCTATGTCTTCAAACTAAGGTTTCCAATCTCCTTCCATTGTCTTAACTTAAAGTCATTAAAAATGAAAACTGCCCTTTTTCCTAAAGCCCTGAAAGCTGATGCTGGACAACTTGAGGTCACCTTCAGAAAAATTGCCACAAAACTCATGTATAGACAGTTTCTGTGCCTGTTGCTCTATGGGCTATTCAAAAGGATCACCAGAGAGATTTGAATTGCAAACCAGGAAAACCCATCTGATTTCTGTTGACTTTTCCTACTCCATCTAAGGATACGTCAAGCCTGACATCTAAAAATCTACTCACTGGGAGCTCTTGAGACTCAGACAATAGGTTTGTAATTTGCTCCAACCATTATCCTATATTTTCCTTTTGTTTCCATATTAATTACCTGATTGCTTGCTAAACAAAACAATCTATATGATGGCGAATACCACCTGCTACACAATTAAGACCTTAAATGATTCTCAACATGACATTACATTTTTGTTATAAAAAGTACATGGTACATGTGCTATTATTAAAATGGAATGTTGTGTATTCCAGATTATCACAAAAATGTAACAGGATTGCTAAAAGATAAGAATACTAAAATTGGTGCTTAATATGATCCCTCCCTCTCCTTTAATGATTGGTTAAACTCATGGACTGGAGGAAGATTTTGGTCAACTGTCAAAGGGCTTTTTATTGGGCTTCTTTTTCCTCATAATAATATTAACCTTATTTTGTTGTCTTTTCCAGTGTCTCTGCCTAGTGCTAAGACTTCTTCACTGCCATAACTTCAAGCTGATAGATGATCCTTTCCAATCAAGGAGGTTCATATATGTTGTCTACCTTGAATTCAATTGCCTCTGACTTTCATAACTCCTAAATTCCCCAACTGACCCATGTTGACCCATAGGTAGGGACATCTCTATGCCCGTATTCAGCAGGAAGAAGTTATAGAAGATAAGACCTTCCGCCTTCAACAACCTTAAAAATTTAAGGGTCTAAACTATTCAGGGGGGAAAATGATATGGAGAACAAAAGCAAGAGAAATAAAGATAAAATTAAATTTTCTTATAACTTGCAGCCCATTTATAAATACTTGACGCAGGCAGAATGTGACATTCTTCAAGGAACTCATGGCTTCCTTAATGTTGATGTTTGCTAGAGCTAAAAGCAACTTTAGTTTGACAATAGCCAGACCCCTAGGGTCCTGTAAGTTTTCTTTAACACACAGAAATCCCTTTACAGACTTCCCTTATCCCTACCCCTGTAATGTAAAAAAAAAAAAATCTATCACACTTCACAATCACGGTTGCAGCTCTTTCTGCCCCAGGTCTTGTCCCTGTGCTATAATAAAAGCACTTTTTTTGCACCAAAAGCATATTTATTCTTTACTGACTGTTCATTCAGTGGCTGCATATCAAGTTTGACTTAGGACACCTCCTCATTCCATTCCTTTCCCTGGATGATCTTCACAGATGGCTTCAATTGCCAGGTCTACAGATGACTTAAATTAATATCTTCAGCTCAGACTTCTCTGAGAGTCTTACCTCTTTATCAACTTTGTCAACTTGATATTTCCTCTTGCATACTGCAAAGGCACATCAAACTCAATATGTACAGAATGGTAGTATCTCTCAAATCTAGTCATTCCTATCTTCACTACCACTACCAGGATACCTTCATCTCTTACATACATGATTGCAGTAATATCTGATTTGGGCCTTCTTTTTTTTTTTTTTTTTTATGAAATTTATTGTCAAATTGGTTTCCATACAACACCCAGTGCTCATCCCAAAAGGTGCCCTCCTCAATACCCATCACCCACCCTCTCCTCCCTCCCACCCCCCATCAACCCTCAGTTTGCTCTCAGTTCTCAACAGTCTCTTATGCTTTGGCTCTCTCCCACTCTAACCTCTTTTTTTTTTTCCTTCCCCTCCCCCATGGGTTCCTGTTAAGTTTCTCAGGATCCACATAAGAGTGAAACCATATGGTATCTGTCTTTCTCTGTATGGCTTATTTCACTTAGCATCACACTCTCCAGTTCCATCCACGTTGCTACAAAAGGCCATATTTCATTTTTTCTCATTGCCACGTAGTATTCCATTGTGTATATAAACCACAATTTCTTTATCCATTCATCAGTTGATGGACATTTAGGCTCTTTCCATAATTTGGCTATTGTTGAGAGTGCTGCTATGAACATTGGGGTACAAGTGCCCCTATGCATCAGTACTCCTGTATCCCTTGGATAAATTCCTAGCAGTGCTATTGCTGGGTCATAGGGTAGGTCTATTTTTAATTTTCTGAGGAACCTCCACACTGCTTTCCAGAGTGGCTGCACCAATTTGCATTCCCACCAACAGTGCAAGAGGGTTCCCGTTTCTCCACATCCTCTCCAGCATCTATAGTCTCCTGATTTGTTCATTTTGGCCACTCTGACTGGCGTGAGGTGATACCTGAGTGTGGTTTTGATTTGTATTTCCCTGATAAGGAGCGACGCTGAACATCTTTTCATGTGCCTGTTAGCCATCCGGATGTCTTCTTTAGAGAAGTGTCTATTCATGTTTTCTGCCCATTTCTTCACTGGGTTATTTGTTTTTCGGGTGTGGAGTTTGGTGCGCTCTTTATAGATTTTGGATACTAGCCCTTTGTCCGATATGTCATTTGCAAATATCTTTTCCCATTCCGTTGGTTGCCTTTTAGTTTTGTTGGTTGTTTCCTTTGTTGTGCAGAAGCTTTTTATCTTCATAAGGTCCCAGTAATTCATTTTTGCTTTTAATTCCCTTGCCTTTGGGGATGTGTCAAGTAAGAGATTGCTACGGCTGAGGTCAGAGAGGTTTTTTCCTGCTTTCTCCTCTAAGGTTTTGATGGTTTCCTGTCTCACATTCAGGTCCTTTATCCATTTTGAGTTTATTTTTGTGAATGGTGTGAGAAAGTGGTCTAGTTTCAACCTTCTGCATGTTGCTGTCCAGTTCTTCCAGCACCATTTGTTAAAGAGACTGTCTTTTTTCCATTGGATGTTCTTTCCTGCTTTGTCAAAGATGAGTTGGCCATACGTTTGTGGGTCTAGTTCTGGGGTTTCTATTCTATTCCATTGGTCTATGTGTCTGTGTTTGTGCCAATACCATGCTGTCTTGATGATGACAGCTTTGTAGTAGAGGCTAAAGTCTGGGATTGGGATGCCTCCTGCTTTGGTCTTCTTCTTCAAAATTACTTTGGCTATTCGGGGCCTTTTGTGGTTCCATATGAATTTTAGGATTGCTTGTTCTAGTTTCGAGAAGAATGCTGGTGCAATTTTGATTGGGATTGCATTGAATGTGTAGATAGCTTTGGGTAGTATTGACATTTTGACAATATTTATTCTTCCAATCCATGAGCAGGGAATGTCTTTCCATTTCTTTAAATCTTCTTCAATTACCTTCATAAGCTTTCTATAGTTTTCAGCATACAGATCCTTTACATCTTTGGTTAGATTTATTCCTAGGTATTTTATGCTTCTTGGTGCAATTGTGAATGGGGTCAGTTTCTTGATTTGTCTTTCTGTTGCTTCATTGTTAGTGTATAAGAATGCAACTCAATGAAACCAAGAGTTGGTTTTATGAAAAAATAAACAAAATTGACAAACCTCTAGCCAGGCTTCTCAAAAAGAAAAGGGAGATGACCCAAACAGATAAAATCATGAATGAAAATGGAATGATTACAACCAATCCCTCAGAGATACAAACAATTATCAGGGAATACTATGAAAAATTATATGCCAACAAATTGGACAACCTGGAAGAAATGGACAAATTCCTGAACACCCACACTCTTCCAAAACTCAATCAGGAGGAAATAGAAAGCTTGAACAGACCCATAACCAGCGAAGAAATTGAATCGGTTATCAAAAATCTCCCAACAAATAAGAGTCCAGGACCAGATGGCTTCCCAGGGGAGTTCTACCAGACGTTTAAAGCAGAGATAATACCTATTCTTCTCAAGCTATTCCAAGAAATAGAAAGGGAAGGAAAACTTCCAGACTCATTCTATGAAGCCAGTATTACTTTGATTCTTAAACCAGACAGAGACCCAGTAAAAAAAGAGAAATACAGGCCAATATCCCTGATGAATATGGATGCAAAAATTCTCAATAAGATACTAGCAAATCGAATTCAACAGCATATAAAAAGAATTATTCACCATGATCAAGTGGGATTCATTCCTGGGATGCAGGGCTGGTTCAACATTCGCAAATCAATCAACGTGATACATCACATTAACAAAAAAAAAAGAGAAGAACCATATGATCCTGTCAATCGATGCAGAAAAGGCCTTTGACAAAATCCAGCACCCTTTCTTAATAAAAACCCTTGAGAAAGTCGGGATAGAAGGAACATACTTAAAGATCATAAAAGCCATTTATGAAAAGCCCACAGCTAACATCATCCTCAACGGGGAAAAACTGAGAGCTTTTTCCCTGAGATCAGGAACACGACAGGGATGCCCACTCTCACCGCTGTTGTTTAACATAGTGCTGGAAGTTCTAGCATCAGCAATCAGACAACAAAAGGAAATCAAAGGCATCAAAATTGGCAAAGATGAAGTCAAGCTTTCGCTTTTTGCAGATGACATGATATTATACATGGAAAATCCGATAGACTCCACCAAAAGTCTGCTAGAACTGATACATGAATTCAGCAAAGTTGCAGGATACAAAATCAATGTACAGAAATCAGTTGATTTGGGCCTTCTTACACCACCTTGACCCTTCTTCAAACTGTCATCCTCTTGCAAGCAAGAATAATTTTTGTTTTTTGTTCAAAATGCAGATCTAGCCATGTCTCATTAAAAACCTTGCTGTGGTTTCTTAATTAATCAAAGATGAGAGAAAAAATTTAACATGCCCTAAAAGACACTAGTGTGGCTTCTGGTCTGCTTCTTCAGCTTTGTTTTTAACTTTGTATGCTCTCGGTGTGCAAGGCTTCTCTTAGTCTCTGTTATGAGCCTATTTGCTCATGTCAAGGTGCCTTTGTACTGCTATCCTCCCAATGTGGAATACTCTTCTCCTTCCACTTTTTCTAAAGATAACTAATCTTTCAGCTCTCAATTAAAGCAGAACTTAAGATTAAACATTCCCTAACCTGGCTCACTAGGTAAAAATCTTCCTATAATAGGTCATTTTAAGAATGGTGCTTGTTATTTTCAGTTGCTAAAATTATTTTAGTTATTTTAAGCATTTTCACTGTCCTGAGAACCCAGCCCCAAATAAGATACTTACATAAGGCAGGATGACTCAACACTTTAGGTGAACCAAGAAGGGTAGGGGGATGGTGCTGGGCTTGGCAAGGCCTCCCACCCCCACCCCACCTTGGCTTTCCCATTGCCCTCTAGTGTGATCCCAGTCCCTGGCCCAGTCTTTCACCAGCCTCACTTCCCCCTCCCCTTCTTCTGCTATTCTCCCCTCCCCCCCCACAATGTCTCTGGTCTGACCCCCTGAACTCAGGAAACTTCTAGTAGAAGCTTCTGCCTGTCGATCTTACCTTTTAGAAGCTAAACTTCTAGAAGATTCTCCCTGTCAATCTTACCTTTTAGAAACTAAACTCCTAGAAGCTTCTGCCAGGCAATCTTACATTTTAGAAACTAACTAATGAACTGTTGGAACAGAAAAAGAAACATTTGAGGATGACACCTGCATAGATCTGAATCAAAAAGTGCTAGAAGTGCCAGTTACATCAGCCTCATTATAGTGTTAAAACCCTCCTCTGTCTATTCATCTCAAGCCCTCATAAAAGGAACCTGCTTTCCCCTGTTCCCAGAGACAAGGCTTTGGAAATTATTCCCAGTGATCTCTTATTCATAAAATTAAAAATGACCTTGAGAGGCAAAATGACCTTGTGTTGTCTCCGTCTATAACTCACTAAGAAGCAGGTCTACTCCGGTTCAGTAACACCATCTCCTGTCCCTGATTTGTCCTCACCTTCCCTTCCATCCCTCATCCCTTACCACTATCTTACCCCTAACTTCCTTATCCTTAAAAAAAAATACCTGTTATGATTGCAATTTTATGTGTTTATTATTAAATTAATGACTTTCTTACTAGAATTAGTTCCATGCGGGCTGTGTTTAATGCCCATCATTGCACCCAAGGGCAGTGCCTGGCATGTAATAGTGTTTGGTCAATGAATCAATCCAATTAGAGGGGTAAAATGTGCAGTTCAAAATATAGTCTTGGATCTCACAGAATTAAATAAAAAAAAAGAACTCTCCATTGGCATTATATTATCATGGCTACTGTAAAAGTCAATCAAATAAATATAGTATCATACACTGGATCTTAGCCAAAAGGTTGAGAAGCGATAATATAGTATCATAATTATTGTGATAGTGTGAAGATATTTATTACATACCAACAGTATCTTTTAATGAACCTGTAAAAGAAGCACTATTTCAAGACTAAAACATACTTATTTAGGTTAAATAATTTTATTTTGAAAAATATGGTAAGTGCAAAAAAAAAAAAAGAAAAATAGTTAAAAACTGCCAGTTATCTCATTGTAAAGAAGATAGCCGTTAACATTTAATAGAAATCATTTTTGTTGTTGTTGTTCTTTATCAGTGGCTCTCAACTTGGGAGGTACAGGCATCTCTAAGAGATCTTGTGGCTTTGATTCAATGCCACCACAATAAAACAAATATTACAATAAAGCTAGTCAAAAGAATTTTTTGGTTTCCAAGTGCACATAAAAGCTGTTTATACTATTCCATAGTTTATTAAATATACAGAAGTATCATACCTAAAAAACCAATGTAATACTTTAAAAATACTTTTTAACCATCATCTAAGCTTTCAGGGAGTCACAATCTTTTTGCTGGTGGAGAAGGATACCTCAATATTGATGGCCACTGATTGATCAGGGCGGTGGTTGTTAAAGTTTGGAATGGTTTAGCAATTTCTTAAAATAAGACAACAATAAGTTTGACTGTATCAATTCACTCTTTCATGAGTAATTTGTCTGTAGCATGTGATGCTGTTCGATAGCATTTTACTCATAAAAGAATTTCTTTCAGAATTGGAGTCAATCCTCTCAAACCCTGCTGCTGCTTTATCAACTAAATTTATGTAATATTGTCAAGCCTTTGTCAATGCAACAATAGCATCTTCACTAGGAATAGATTCTATCTCAAGAAATCACTTTCTTGGGGCACCTGGGTGTCTCAGTCGGTTAAGCGTCTGACTTTGGCTCAGATCATGATCTCATGGTTCATGGTTTTGAGCCCCACATCAGGCTCTGTGCTGACAGCTCAGAGGCTGGAGCCTGTTTTGGATTCTGTGTCTCCTCTCTCTCTGCCCCTCCCCCACTCATGTTCTGTCTCTCTCTTTGTCAAAAGTAGAACAAACAAAGATTCTGAGAAATACATAGCAGGTAAGAACAAAAAGAATAAAAACTTGAAGGAGGTCTAAAACAATTGCAAGTAAGCCCTTGGAGATATTTTAGGAGCATGATGGATAACAAATAGGAGCAAATTGACAGCAAATGAGATGGCAGTAACTGCCTAAGAAATAGTTCAATGTTAGTATAAGTAGACCTCATTTTATTTCACTTCACTTTGTAGCACTTCACAGGTACTACATTAAAATTTTTTTTAATGTTTATTTTTGAGAGAGAGAGAGAAAGAGAGAGAGAGAGAGAGACAGAGCTTTTTTCCCTAAGTTTCAACAAAGCACAACTATTTAAGATTATAGTCTCCCTTCTGGAGATTTGATTTAATCCTCATTATTTGAATATCTCTTCCTTAGAAATGACCCTTTAATCTGTATTCTTAAGTGGTTCTCTCTTCCCTTCTGAGATCTAGTTTGTATCTATAATGACATCTCTCTTCAAACTGAACAATTTATTATCTTTCTCCCTGTGGATTTCCCTTCTGTGATTGGTGTTTTCATGTTATCAGTTATCAAATACCAAATTGGAGTCATCTTGAGTTTCTCCATGTCACATATATTCAGTTTGTTGTCCAAGTCAGTTCATTTCTCTTTTGAAATGTTCTCACATCTGTTCCTTTCATTTTATTCTTATTGCCTCCAAATGAGTTAGGTTGTTGCCTTTTTCTGGTTGTATTACTACAATAGTCTTCTAGCTGATCTCTCAGTCTTCTTTCTGTTGTCTAACCCACCAGATTACTCTTTCTGAAAGACAGCTCAGCTTATACCTTTGCCTATCAAATAATGGAATAAATGCTCAAGTCCCCCTAGAACTCTATTTTCTTATTCCCACCCTGTTTTCTTTTAATACCCTCAGTTTTATACCACCCCCCATTTGTCATAGTTTTTACTATGCTAATATTTTTACTTAAAATTTTTTTAATTGACTCACCTTTTAACTTAATCTCATCTTAATTTGTAATTCCAAAAATCATGGGTTTGATGGGTTGGATATACATTTGTTAATTCACATAAAAGTAAATATTAAATATTAATATTAAAATGATTACTCAGGGCCAGCTGAAATCATCTACATCAGCAGGGTCCTCATCTCCCTTTGTGTCTTTTTCCTTGGGGAAATTTGTTGCACACAGATTCTCTGCTCTACTCTCTGCCTTTAAAATAGACTTTCCATATTCTAAACTTTTACTTTTTTTCTCTCACTTCCTTTCCCAGTCAATTCAATTTAGTAAACATTGTGGTAAGCACTGAGGGTGGAGAGCATGGTAAGATATAGATCTTCCTTCAAGGAGTTTATACTCTAGTAAAGGAGTTACTAATCCAGGGGCCTCAAACGACATACAAACCTATCCATCTTCTTTTGATGCCCAGCTCAAATTCTACTGTCTGTGAAAATCTTTCATGTATTATCCCTATCCAAAGGGATTTTCCTTTTCTGAATTCTTTCTTATTGTATTTACTGCTCTGAATCATTTTAAAAATATTTATATATTTTAAATATTTCTAATGTTCTTATTTATCTACTTGATAAATATATTTTTGCATGCCTTTATGGATATTGAACTTAGTAGGGACCAAGTAAATAGCTATTTGGTTAGACAGGGAAATACCACACTTCTTTGAGAAAAATAACTCTACATTGCTTTAATCAGAGTTTTGATTAATTTTTATTTAATTGTATTTTCCCAGCAATGGTTCATAATGAACATACATTTTGAAAACTTGTGTTTGGAAACTGAAGTTTGAGACAGAGATCTAAATAGAAGCAATCTCTGAAAGATCTTCTTCCAGATTACAAGCAAAGGAGCAGAAAATTTGTGACTAAAGAGAATGTAAGGAGTGTATCATTTTAACCTACATCATAGAAGACTGGGAGCTAGTTTTGAAGTTTATGAGTTAGAGCAAAATTACTCAATTCTGTTTTTTTAGTTTATGAAATCTAGTGTTACTTTTTCTTTAGTGTGATCTTTTTTTTTTTTACTGCCAATTTTCTTTCCATAACCTTCTTTTGGGTCTATGTTCTTCTTGTCCTCTTTACCCACTTTTTTTTATCCTTTTTTTCCATAGAATCTCCTTTTATATCCTCTGTCTTGTCTTCATCTTCCTCCTTGGACTTGTCCTCTGTCTTGTCTGGATCTCCCTCATCCTTGTCCTCTGTCTTGTTTTCCTCTTCTTCCTTGTCCTCATTCTCACCTTCCCTTATGTCCCCATTTCCCTTCTTGTCCCTATCCTCTGTCATGTCTTTGTCTCCAATATTGCCCATGTCCTCTGTCTTGTCCTCATTTCCCTCCTTGTACTTGTCCTCTGTCTGGTCTTCATCTCTCTTGTCCCTATACTCTATCTTGTCTTCATATCCATTATTGCCCATGTCCCCTATCTTGTCTCCATCTCTCTCCTTGTCCTCATTCTCACCTTGCTCTATGTCCTTGTCTCCCTTCTTGTCCCTGTCCTCTGTCTTGTCTTCCACTCCCTCCTTGTCCTTGTCCTCTATCTTGTCCTCATATCCTTTCTTATAGTTCTTTTTGTTCTTTTCCTCTTCCTTGTATTTTTTCTCCTTTAAGTCTTTGTGTTCCTTCTTGTCTTCATCTCCCTTCTTGTCTTCATCCTCCTTGTCCTCATCTCCCTTCTTTTCCATGTTCATCCTTTCTTCTTCTTCACCTTTATATTTTTCACCACCTCCTTCCATTGATTGGGCCTTATCTATTTCTTTTTCCTTATTCGTGTCCTTCTTAGTATCTTTTCTTTTGTCCTTTGTTTCTCTTCTCTCTTCTTTACTTTGAGTTTTCTTAGGAAGCTCTTCAACTTTCACTCCAGTTTTCTGTTTTTGTCTCTTTTCATAGGTCTTCTCAAGGCTACTTAATCCTCGCTTCTGCTGCCATTTAGGACCACTCTGGCTATTTTGTAAAGGGACTCCCTGAATTATCAAATAAATATCCTGTTTTGGGGTCATATTCCTTGCTTCTCTAGTGCCACTTTTTACTTCTGATTTTGAATCTTCTTTCAAATTACCTGAAAATATAACAGATAATATAATAAAAGTGCATAATTCATTCATATCTTAATTTTTCTCTATTGACATTTTTTGCTATCAAACACTTTTACTTTGTTTTAAGGTTGAGACAATAAATTTGTTCTCCCAATAATATAAAATTTGTGAAGGATACACATACAAAAGATCAGGAAAGAGGTTCTTGGAATACAGACTTTTCAGGAATTAAACCAAGAAAAGGAAAAATACAACACAAAGGAATTGGAAATTCCTCAATATAACATGACTAGAGTGTATGATTAGAGATGTATGCTGAAAAGAAAAACTGTTTCTGAGAAGATTTATATTATTATATAATATTTATATGATTCCTTAAGGAAGCTCCACCTCCCTTTGAGTGATAAAGAGAATTACTAAGCCAGCAATTTGAGAGAAAATGAGGCTGGAACTTTCCTTAGCTATCTCATATGTTTTCAGGAACTCTGCTTTAAAAGTGATTTAGAGATAGTAGCATAACTTAAGGTGGCAAAACAGCTGGTTCTTGTAGTACCTGTGTCAATAAAAGGAATATTTATTGCTGTGTGATCCATAGCAAGCTAAAATTAATATTTTTATATTAGGAAAGGAAAAATAGAGCATGATAACTTGTTTTATTGAAGTCCAGATTCCTTTGGTTAATCATTTCATTATTAACTTATCTTTTAATTGATTTTGAGTGTTTGTCTATATTAAGTTTCAATGCATCTTTCCATATTTAATCTAGAGCAAATAGGACAAGTAGTTACCAAAATATGATAGATAATATAATTTAAGCAGGTAATGAGAGTTAGGAGTCTACCCAAATTGGGAATGGGTCAAGAGTTTAATGAGAGCCCATATGTTATGCATCATAGTGGTAGCCCTTGGTAAGAGTACCAGATATTTGTCACTGGACACACAGATTTATTCAGTTGTTTCTGCCCACCTGTGTATGTACTCTTTAATTGGCTCTTCTCTTTGGCTGTAGTCTAGGTGGATGTTTTGAGTTTGGGTGTTGCATTATCTGTATTGGGCAACCCCCATCCACATTTCCCCCACTATCTATTCTATTAGTAAAGGAAAATTAACACTTGGGGAGCTGGAACACACAGCAGCTTAAAAGTTTTGGGAATCAACGATGTAATTTATGAAACTGGACAGGTGATGTTGAGGGTAAAGAGATGAGGGAGGATATTATGAAAGACATTTTCAACAAGGCTTCCAACCTGGATGGAATGTGGGAATTGTGGAATAGGCCAGTTGTTTTGAGAAGACTTGTTAGACTGGATTCAGGATAACAGAGCAATCATTGGACGAGTTTAAAAATATTTGAGTTCTATTACTTATTATGTGGCCTTTGCCAGACACTTTTAATCTTTTTGTATTTCAACTTTTTCATATGTACAATGGAGTTAATAATACTGGCCTTGTTTACCTCATAGAGTTATGCAAGGACAATGAGAGAAAAAGCACATCAATGAGTTTTTAAAATTGCTAAAATAATACACAACAAATATATTTGAGGTTAACAACTCACAACACAAGAAGAAATTCTGTCAAACATAATACAGTGGTCTTTTAACTTAAAAACATTTCAGGGTTCTGTGTCCACAATATTGATTGGTATAATCATTTAAAAGTTTGAGTAATATTTCATTTATATAAACTCATAATTTTAAGTCAATATCCTATTGATGAATATTATTTGCAAACTTTATTGTAAAAATGATGCGATAAGCCATCGAATACATATACCTTTGAAAAATTGTTTTTTTTTTGAGAAAAAATCTATAAATATGTTAGTCAAAGTACATGCACATTTTGTATTTTGAAACATATTGTCAGAAATATAAATACAACCAACCCCCCCAAAACATTATGCTTTGTAAATCTTTCCAATCTTTCACAAATAGCTTCTTTAAAAAGCTCTTATTTATTTGTATTTCTTTGATTAACTACTATTTTTGGATTTTTAAAACAATTTTTTTAATGTTTATTTACTGTTGAGAGACAGAGAGAGACAGAGCATCAGCTTGGAAGGGGCAGAGAGAAGAGATACAGAATCCGAAGAAGGCTCCAGGCTCTGAGCTGTCAGCACAGAGCCCGATGTGGGTCTCGAACTCACAAACCATAACATCATGCCCTGAGCCAAAGTCGGATGCTTAACCGACTGAGCCACCCAGGCGCCCCTAATTTTGGATTTTTAGCATTCATTGTTTGATATATTTCCTGTACCTTTTGCTTTATTTCTTTTATTCCCCAGAGATCATTATATACTGAGGCTATAATATTTATATATTATATTTATCATGTAAATTATATTAAATATTAATAATGAATAAATTTTTATACAATTATATTTATATTATATTTGTAATATTATATTAAGTTATATAACATTATTATGTTTACACTATTTATAATTTTTGGTATTTATTTATTTATTTTGTCTATTCATGATTTCTAACCATTTCTTTTTTTCTTCTTTAAAATTTTTATTTAATTAATTTTTTTAATTGACATCAAAGTTAATTAGCATATAGTGCAACAATGATTTCAGGAGTAGATTCCTTAATGCCTCCTACCCCCTCCCACAACCCCTCCAGCAACCTCTGTTTGTTCTCTATATTTAAGAGTCTCATATGTTTTTGCTCCCCTCCCTGTTTTTATATTATTTTTGCTTCCCTTATCTTATGTTCATATGTTTTGTATCTTAAAGTCCTCATAGGAGTGAAGTCATATGATACTTGTCTTTCTCTGACTGGTTAATTTCACTTAGCATATTACCCTCTAGTTCAATCCATGTAGTTGCAAATGGCAAGATTTCATTCTTTCTGATTGTTGAGTAATACTCCATTGTTTATATATACCACATCTTCTTTATCCATTCATCTGTTGATGGGCATTTGGGGTCTTTCTATAATTGGGCTATTTTTGATAGTGCTGTTATAAACAGCAGTTGGGGTGCGTGTGCCCCTTTGAAACAGCACACCTGTACCTCTTGGATAAATACCAAGTAGTGCAATTGAAGGGTCATAGGGTAGTTCTTTTTTTAATTTTTGGAGGAATTTTCATACTGTTTTCCAGAGTGGCTGCACCAGTTTGCATTCCCACCAGCAGTGCAAAAGAGATCCTCTTTCTCTGCATCCTTGCCAACATGTTGTTGCCTAAGTTAATGTTAGCCATTCCGACAGGTGTGAGGTGGTATCTCATGGTGGTTTGATTTGTATTTCCCTGATGTTGAGTGATGTTGCGTGTTTTTTCACGTGTTGGTTGGTCATCTGGATGTCTTCTTTGGAGAAGAAGACATCTATTCATGTCTTTTGCCCATTTCTTCACTGGATTGTTTGGTTTTTGGGTGTTGAGTTTTATAAGTTCTTTATAGATTTCAGATACTAACCCTTTATCTGATATGTCATTTGCAAATATCTTCTCCCATTCTGTCGGTTGCCTTTTAGTTTTGCTGATTGTTTCCCTTGCTATTCAGAAGCTTTTTATCTTGATGAGGTCCCAGTAGCTCCTTTTTGTTTTTGTTTCCCTGCCTCCAGAAACGTGTTGAGTAAGAAATTGCTGTGGCCAAGGTCAAAGAGGTTTTTGCCTGCTTTATCCTTGAGGATTTTGATGGTTTCCTGTCACGTTCAGGTCTTTCATCCATTTTGAGTTTATTTTTGTATATGGTGTAAGAAAGTGGTCCAGGTTCATTTTTCTGCATGTCACTGTCCAGTTTTCCCAGGAAAACTTACTGAAGAGACTGTCTTTATTCCATTGGATATTCTTTTCTGCTTTGTCAAAGATTAGTTGGCCATACGTTTGTGGGTCCATTTATGGGCTCTCTATTCTGTTCCATTGATCTGAGTGTCTATTCCTGTGCCAGTACCATACTGTCTTGATGCTTACAGCTTTGTAACAGCTTGAAGTCTGGGATTGTGATGCCTCCAGCTTTGGTTTTCTTTTTCAAGATCGCTATGGCTATTCGGGGTCTTTTCTGCTTCCATACACATTTTAGGATTATTTGTTCTAGCTCTGTGAAGAATGCTGGTGTTATTTTGATAGGGATTGCATTGAATATGTAGATTGCTTTGCGTACTATTGACATTGTAACAATATTTGTTCTTCCTATCCAGGAGCATGGAATCTTTTTCCAATTTTTTGTGTCTTCTTCAATTTCTTTCATAAGCTTTCTATAGTTTTCAGTGTATAGATTTTTCACCTCTTTGGTTAGATTTATTCCTAGGTAGTTTATGTTTTTTTGTGCAACTGTAAATGGGATGGATTCCTTGATTTCTCTTTCTGTCACTTCATTGATGGTGTATAGGAATGCAACCAATTTCTGTACATTGATTTTATATCCTGCAACTTTGCTGAATTTATGAATCAATTCTAGCAGTTTTTTGATGGAATCTTTTGGGTTTTCCATATAGAGTATCATGTCATCTGAGAAGAGTGAAAGTTTGACCTCCCCCTGGCCAATTTGAATGCCTTTTATTTCTTTGTGTTGTCTCATTGCAGAGGCTAAGGCTTCCAATACTATGTTGAATAACAGTGGCGAGAGTGGACATCCCTGTCTTGTTCCTGACCTTAGGGTAAAAGCTCTCAGTTTTTCCCCACTGAGGATGATATTAGTGTTGAGTCTTTCATATATGGCTTTTATGATCTCGAGGTATGATCCTTCTATCCCTACTTTCTTGAGGGGTTTTATCAAGAAAGTATTTTTTCATATGCTTTCTCTGCATCCATTGAGAGGATCATGTGGCTCTTTTCCTTTCTTTTATTGATGTGATAAATCACAGTAATTGTTTTGCAGATATTGAACCAGTGCTGCATCTTAGGTGTAAATCCCACTTGGTCATGGTGAATAATTTTTTTAATGTATTGTTGGATCCAGTTGGTTAATATCTTGTTGAGGATTTTTGCATCCATGTTCATCAGGGAAATTGGTCGTTAGTTCTCCTTTTTAGTGGGGTCTCTGGTTTTGGAATCAAGGTAATGGTGGCTTCATAGAAAGAGTTTGGAAGTTTTCCTTCCATTTATATTTTTTTGGAACATTTTCAAGAGAATAGGTGTTAGCTCTTCTTTTTTTTTAAATATTTTTTAATATTTATTTTTGACAGAGAGAGACAGAGCATGAGCAGGGGAGGGGCAAAGAGAGAGGGAGACAGAATCCAAAGCAGGCTCCAGGCTCTGAGCTGTCAGCACAGAGCCCAACGCAGGACTCAAACTCACAGACCGTGACATCATGACCTAAGCTGAAGTCAGACGCTCAACCGACTGAGCCACCCAGGAGCCCCAACTCTTCTTTAAATGTTTGGTAGAATTCCCCTGGAATGCCATCTGGCCCTGGACTTTTTTTTGGAAAGAATTTTGATTACTAATTCAATTTCTTTCCTGGTTATGGGTCTGTTCAAATTTTCTATTTCTTCCTGTTTCAGTTTTGGTAGTGTAAATGTTTCTAGGAATTTGTCCATTTCTTCCATATTGCCCATTTTATTTGCATATAGTTGCTCATAATATTCTTTTATTATTGTTTTTATTTCTGCTGTGTTGGTTGTGATCTCTCCTCTTTCATTCTTGATTTTATTTATTTGGGTTCTTTCCTTTTTCTTTTTGATCAAACTGGCTAGTGGTTTACCAATTTTGTTAATTCTTTCAAAGAACCACCTTCTGGTTTCACTGATCTGTTCTACTGTTTCTTGTTTTTTTGTTTTGATAGCTTATTTCTGCTATAATCTATATTATTTCCTGCCTTCTGCTTGTTTTGGCTTTTATTTGCTGTTCTTTTTCCAGCTCTTCAAGGTGTATGGTTAGGTTGTGTATCTGAGACCTTTCTTTCTTTTTTACGAAGGCCTGGATTGCTATATACTTCCCTCCTATGACCACCTTTGCTGAGTCCCAGAGGTTTTTGGCTGTGATGTTATCATTTTCATTGGCTTCCATATACTTTTTAATTTCCTCTTTAACTTCTTGGTTAGCCCATTCCTTCTTTAGTAGGATGTTCTTTAGTCTCCAAGTATTTGCTATGTTTCCAAATTTTCTTGTGGTTGATTTTGAGTTTCATAGTGTTGTGGTCTGAGAATATGCATAGTATGATCTTGATCTTTTTGTACTTGTTGAAGTCTGCTTTGTGTTCCAGTATGTGATCTATTCTGGAGAATGTTCCCTGTGCACTGGAGAAGAATGTATATTCCACAACTTTAGGATGAAATGTTCTGAATATATCTGTGAAGTCCATCTGGTCCAGTGTGTCCTTCAAAGCCATTGTTTCCTTTGTTGATTTTTTGTTTAGATGATCTGTCCATTGCTGTAAGTGGGTTTTGAAGTCCCCTACTATTATGGTATTATTATCAATGAGTTTATGTTTGTGATTAATTGACTTATGTATTTGGGTGCTTTCTTATTTGGAGCATAAATGTTTACAATTGTTAAGTCTTGTTGGTGGTTAGACCCTTTAATTATGATGTAATGCCCTTCTTCATCTCTTGTTACAGTCTTTATTTTGAAGTCTAGATTGTCTGATATAAGTATGGCTACTCTGGCTTTCTTTTGTTGACCATTAGCATGATAGATGGTTCTCCATCCCCTTACTTTCAATCTGAAGGTGTCTTTAGGTCTAAAGTGTGTCTCTTGTAAACAGCATATAGATGGATCTTGTTTTCTTATCCTTTCTGTTACCTTATGTCTTTTGATTGGAGCATTGAGTCCATTGACATTTAGACTGAGTACTGAAAGCCATGAGTTTATTGCCATTATGTTTGTTGTACAGTTGGAGTTTCTGGTGGTGTTCTCTGGTCCTTTCTAGTCTTTGTTGCTCTTGGTCTTTTTTTTCTTCATCTTTTCTCTCCTCAGAGAGTACCCCTTAAAATATCTTGCAAGGAGGGTTTAGTAGTCACAAATTCCTTTAATTTTTGTTTGTCTGAAAAACTTTTTTTTATCTCTCCTATTTTGAATGACAACCTTGCTGGCTAAAGAATTCTTGTCTACATATTTTTCTGATGCAGCACATTGAATATATCCTGCCACTCCTTTCTGACCTGCCAAGTTTTGGTGGATAGGTCTGCTGCTAACCTGATCTCTCTTCCCTTATAGGTTAAGGGCTTTTTTTCCCTTGCTGCTTTCATGATTCTTTCCTTGCCTGAGTATTTTGTGAATATGACTATAATATGCCTTGTTGATGGTCGGTTTTGTTGAATCTTATGGGAGTCACTGTGCTTCCTGGATTTTCCCCAGGTTAGGAAAGTTTTCCACTATGATTTGCTCACATAACTCTTCTACCACTTTTTCTCTGTTTTCATCTTCTGGGACCCCTTTGAGTCTAATGTTCCTTTTTAATGAGCCACTGAGTTCTCGAATTCTTAAATTGTGCTCTTTTGCCTTAGTCTCCCTTTTTTTTCTGCTTCATTATTCTCCATAAGTTTGCCCTCTATATTGCTGATTCACTGTTCTGCCTCATCCATCTTTGCTGCCGTGACATCCATTCGAGCTTGCAGCTCAGTTACAGCATTTTTTATTTCATCCTGACTAGTTTTCACTTCTATCTCTGCAGAGAGGGATTCTAATCTATTTTTGACTCCCACTGGTATTCTTATTGTGGTGATTCTAAAATTCTGGTTCAGACATCTCACTTGTATCTGTGTTTATTAAGTCCATGGCTGTTTCTTTCTGCGCTTTCTTTTGGGGTGAATTTCTTCATTTCATCATTTTGAAGGGAGAAAAGGAATTGATGAGAAAAAAATTAAAATTAAAAAATTAAAAACAACACACACACATACAAATCAAATAAATGATGGTCGATTCTAGGTGTGTTTTGGTGGTTACTGAAAGGAGCTTGATAGATTAGGAAAAAAAGGGAAAAAGAAAATAGGAAAACATTTGAAAATTTGAGAAAATGAATACAATGAAGTGGAATAAAATGAAATGATGGAAGTAAAATAGAATTTGAAAAAAATTACAAATGGAAAATCACAACACACATCTGGCACCAAGCTTCACCTTTAATGAACTTGTTCCAGCACCAGCAAATGTGGTTGTTCTCTGGGGTCACCTGGGACTGGGTGGCCTCACAACCTCTACCAAATGTCTTTCCAGCACTGGAACTTCTTCTCCCCATATGGCCTGAGAACTTTCTGGACCCTACTCTGCTCCTGGGGATTCGCCCTTCCCACCAGAACACTGCCAGGTATTGAGTTGCAGAGTTTCAGATGCTGTTCTCCTCCTGTTTATAGAGTCTTGATGGAACTTAAACCCTCTCCTTTCTCCCTTTTTAGTTCAGTCCCTGTGGCTGTTTCCACATTTCCACTTTTCTTTCCAGCTGCTTTTCGGGGGGTGCTTTCCCCAAATTCTCCCCCTATCTCCTTCCTCTCTCTGCAAGCAAAAACAGTTCCCTGCTCTCCGCAGCTTGTCTCTCCCCCAGTTCACCTCTTTGCACTGCATACCTGCTGAGTTCTGTGGTTCAGATTGTGCAGATTGTTGTGTTAATCCTCAAATCAGTTTTCTAGGTGTGCAGGATGGTTTAGTGTTGATCTGGCTGTATTTCGTGGATGTGAGATGCAAAAAAAAAAAAACAAAAAACACTTCATTGCTATTCTGCCATCTTGGCTCCTCCCTGGTTTCTAACAATTCCTTAAGTGGATTATTCACTTTTTGGGTGTTGAGTTTGCTAAGTTTTTTATAGAGTTTGGATACTAACCCTTTAGTAGATATGTCATTTACAAATATATTCTCCCATTCTGTAGGCTGCCTTTTAGTTTTGGTGATTGTTTTCTTCTCTGTGAGAATCTTTTTATTTTGGTGAAGTCCCAATAGTTGGTTTTTGCTTTATTCCCTTGCCTCTGACTATGTGTCTGGTAAGAAGTTGCTACAGCTGAGGTCAAAGTGGTTGCTGCCTGTGTTATCCTCTAAGATTTTGATAGTTTCCCATCTCACATTTAGGTCTTCCATCCATTTTGAATTTATTTTTATATATTGTGTAAGAAAGTGGTACAGTTTAATTCTTCTCTATGTTGTTGACCAGATTTCCCAAAACCATTTGTTGAATAGACTCTTTTTTCCATTGGATATTCTTTCATGTTTTGTCAAAGATTAGTTAACCATATAGCTGTGGGCCCATTTCTGGGTTCTTTATTCTGTTTCATTGATCTATGTGTCTGTTTTTGTGTGAGTACTATACTGTCTTAATGATTATAGCTTTATACTATAGATTGAAATCCAGAATTATGATGCTTCCAGTTTTGTTTTTATTTTTCTGGATTGCTTTGGCTATTCAGGGTCTTTTGTGTTTCCATACAAATTTTAGGATTGTTTGTTCTAGCTCTGTGAAAAATGCTGGTAATATTTTGATGGGGATTGCATTAAATGTGTAGATTCCTATAGGTAGTATAGACATTTTAACAGTATTTGTTCTTTCAATCCCTGAGCATGGAACGCTTTTCCTTTTCTTTATGTTCTCTTCAAATTTTTTCTATAGTTTTCAGAGTATGGATCTGTTTTTTTTTTTTTTTTTTTTACATTTATTTATTTTACATTTTATTTATTTAGACAGAGAGACAGAGCACAAGTTGGGGGAGGGGCAGAGAGAGAAGGAGACACAGAATTGGAAGCAGGCTCCAGGCTCCGAGCTGTCAGCACAGAGCCTGACGTGGGGCTCGAACTCACAAGCTGTGAGATCATGACCTGAGCCAAAGCCGGACACTCAACTGACTGAGCCACTCAGGTGCTCCTCAGAGTATGGATCTTTTACCTCTTTGGTTAGGTTCATTCTCAGGTATCTAGTTGTTTTTGGTGTAATTGCAAATGGAATCAATTCCTTGATTTCTTCTTTTGCTAATTGGTTATTGGTATATAGAACTGCAACAGATTTCTGTACTTTTATGTCATATCCTGCAACTTTGCTGAATTTATGTATTAGCTCTAACAGTTTTTTATTGGATTTTTTTTGGGTTTTCTACATAAAATATAATGTCATCTGCAAATAGTGGAAGTTTGACTTCTTCTTTGTCAGTTGGATGCCTCTTATTTCTTTTTATTGTCTGATTGCTGAGGCTAAGACGTATGAAGTAGTATGGTGAGAATGGGCATTCTTGTCTTATTCCTGACCCTAGGGGAAAGGCTCTCAGTTTTTCCCCAGTGATATTGATATTAGCTGTGGGTCTTTTGCATATGGCCTTTATGATGTTGAGGTTTGTTCCTTCTATCCCTACTTTCTTGAGGATTTTTACCAAAATTTGATGCTATAATTTGTCAAAAGATTTTTCTGTATCTGTTAAGAGGATTGTGTGGTTCTTAATCCTTTCTTTTATTGGTGTGCTTTATCCCATTCATTGATTTGCAAATATTGAACCAGACCTGAAGCCCAGGAATAAATCCTACTTGATCATGGTGGATAATTCTTTTAATGAATTGTTGAATTTGATTTGCTAGTATCTTTTTGAGAATTTTTGCGTCCAGGTTAATCAGGGATATTGGCCTGTAATTCTCCATTTTGATGGGGTCTTTGTCTGATTTGGAATCAAGGTAATCCTGGCCTTGTAGAATGAGTTTGGAAGTTTTCCTTCCATTTCTATTTTTTGAAACAGTTTGAGAAGAATATGTATTAACCCCTCTTTAAATGTTTGGTAGAATTCCCCAGGGAAGTCATCTGACCTTGGACTTTTGTTTATTGGGAGATTTTTGATTACTAATTCAGTTTTTTGCTGGTTATGGTCTGTTCAAATTTTCCATATTTTTCTGTTTTAGTTTTGGTAGTGTGTAAGTTTCTAGGAATTTATCCATTTCTTCCAGGTTTCCCAGTTTGTTGGCATATAATTTCTCATAGTATTCTCTTATAATTTTATTACTTTAGTGTTGGTTATAATATCTCTTATTTCATCATGATTTTATTTGGGTCCTTTCCCTTTTCTTTTTGATAAGTTTGGCTAGGGGGTTATCAATGTTATGAATTCTTTCAAAGAACCGCTCTTAGTTTCTTTGATCTAGTCTACTGGGTTTTTTGTTTGTTTGTTTGTTTCTATATCACTTATTTCTGCTCTAGTTTTTATTTACTTTCTTCTGCTGGCTTTAGGCTTTATTTGCTCTTCCTTTTCTAGCTCCTTTAGGTATAAGTTTAGGTTGTATATTTGAGAGCTTTCTTTCTTCTTGAGGTAGGCCTGTGTTCCAATATATTTCCCTATAATAACTGTGTTTGCTGTATTCCAAAGGTTTTGGACTATCGTGTTTTCAGTTTCATTTGATTCCATGTATTTTTTTCTATTTCTTCTTTAATTTCTGGTTAACAAATTCATTTTTAGTAGGATGTTCTTTTTTTCTTTTCTTTTTAGAGAGAGAGTAGAGAGAATATGAGCAGGGGGAGTGCCAGATAGAAAAAGAGAGAGAATCATCAGCAGGCTCCATGCCCATGCTGAGTCCAACTTGGGGTTTGATCTCATGACCTGAGCCAAAAGCATGAGTCAGACACTTAGCTGACTGCACCACTCAGGTGACTTTTGTAGGATGTTCTTTAACCTTCAAGTATTTGTTGTCTTTCCAAAATTTTTCCTGTGGTTGACCTCAGGTTTCATAGCACTGTGATCTGAAAATATGCATGGTATTATCTCAATCCTTTCACACTTGTTGAGGGCTGATTTGTTACCCAGTATGTGATCTATTTTGGAGAATGTTCTGTATGCACTAAAAAAATGTGTTTTCTGTTGCTTTAGGATATAATGTTCTGAATATATCTGTTAAGTCCATCCAGTCCAGTGTGCCATTCAAAGCCATTGTTTCATTGCTGATTTTCTGCTTAGATGACCTGTCCTTTGTTGTAAGTGGGGTATTAAAGTCTCCTCCTATTATTGTATTATTATCAATGAGTTTCTTTATGTTTGTTATTGATTTATATATTTAGGTGCTCTCATGTTGGAGGCATAAATATTTACAACTGTTAGATCTTCTTGATGTATAGAACCATTCATTATGAAATAATGCCCTTCTTCATCTTTTATTACAGTCTTTGTTTTAAAATCCAGTTTGTATGATATAAATATGACTTCTCCAGTTTCCTTTTGGTGTCCCTTAGTATGAGAGATGGTTCTCCATTCTCTCACTTTCAATTTGTAGATGTCTTTAGTATAAAATGTGTTCCTTGTAGGCAGTATATACATGGATCTTGCTTTTTAAAATCCATTCTGATACCCTATGTCTTCTAATTGGATCATTTAGGCCATTTACATTCAGGGTGATTATTGAAAGATATGACTTTAGTGCCATTGTGTTACCTGTAAATTTGGTGTTTCTGGGATGTTTTCTGTTCCTTTATAGTCTTTGTTGCTTTTGGGTTTTTTTTGTCCCTCACTCTAAGAGTTCCCTGTAATATTTCTTGTGGGACTGGTTTAGTAGTTAGTTTTTAGTGGTTTAGTTTTTGTTTGTCTGGAAATCTCTCCTTCTGTTCTGAATGGCAGCCTTGGATAAAATATTCTTGGTTGCATATTTTTCCCATTCAGCACAGAAGTGCCCTTTTGACCTACCAAGTTTCTGTGGAAATATCTGCTGCTAACACGATCTGTCTTCCTTTGTAGGTTAAAGACTTCTTTTTCCTTGTTGCTTTCAGGATTCTTTCCTTGGCTGTGTATTTCATTAATATTATATGCCTTGACAATGGCTCGCTTTTGTTGAAGTTAATGTGAGTTCTCTGTGCTTCTTGGATTTGATGTGTGTTCTTCCCCAGATTAGGGACGTTTTCAGTTATAATTTGCTCAAATAAACTTTCTTTCCCCTTTTCCTCTCTCTTCATCTTCTGGAACTCCTATGGTACAAATATTATTACATTTTAATAAGTTGCTGAGTTTCTTAAGTCTGCCTTCATGATCCATTATCTTTGTTTCCTCCTTTTTTCAGCTTCATTATTTTCCATAATTTTATCTTCTACATCACTAATTCGGTCGACTGCTTCATACATCTTTGTTGTTATGGCATCCATTTAAGTTTGCATCTCAATTACAGCATTTTTAATTTCAGCCTGACTAGATTTTAGTCAGATTTCTTTTATCTCTTCAGTAATGGATTATTTAGTGTCTTCTATGTTATTTTTTCAAGCCCAGATAGTATCGCTACAATTATTATTTTAAATTCAAATTCAGATAGCTTATATATATATATGTATATATATATGTGTATATATATGTATTATATGTATTAATACATATATATATATGTATTATATATATACACACACACACACACACACACACACATTGATTGATTAAATCCCTGGCCATTATTTCTACTTTTTGTTCTTTTTTTTGGGATGAATTCCTCCATCTTGCCATTTTGTCCAGACCCCCCCCCCCCAAAAAAAAAAAGCTAGATCCTAGGTGTGTTTTGGTCTGATTATTAAAATAAGCTAGGTTTTGTCTCAGGTCATGAACTCATGGGTGGTAGGATTGAGTTCTGTGTCAGGCTCTGCGCTAAAAGAATAGAGCCTGCTTAGGATTCTCTCTCCCTCTCTCTCTTCCCCTCCTTGCTTGCTCTCCCTGCCTCTCAAAATAAATGAATAGCCTTTATATATATAAATAAGAAGGAATAAAAGAAAATTTTAAACATGAACCAGGAGATCATGACCTAGGCTGAAGTCAGATGCTCAACTGACTGAGCCACCTAGGTGCCCCAATATTAATTTTCTTTTTAATCACTAGTGAATTTTTTTAAAAATGGCACTACTTCAGGAAAAGTGAATTATGAGTTCTCATTTTCCCTGCATAAGTGATAATAATACTAGTCTCCTAACACTGCTTTGGACCAAAGTACTTTTACACTAAGACATGGAAGAAGAAATGATTTGGCATTAGTACAGACTTCTTTAAAGTGAAAATTTTCAGGCATCCAAATCGGCCAGGAGGAGATCAAACTTTCACTCTTCGCAGATGGCATGATAATCTATATGGAAAACCCAAAAGAGTTTGAAAAAACTGCTAGAAGTGATTCATGAATTCAGCAAAGTTGCAGGATATAAAATCAATGCACAGAAATCAGTTGCATTCCCATACACCAACAATGAAGCAACAGAAAGAGAAATCAAGGCATTGATCCCATTTACAGTTGCACAAAAACCATAAAATACCTAGGAATAAATTTAACCAAAGAGGTGAAAAATCTATACACTGACAACTATAGAAAGCTTATGAAAGAAATTGAAGAAGACACAAAGAAATGGAAAAAGATTGGGGTGCCTGGGTGGCTCAGTTGGTTAAGTGGCCGACTTCGGCTCAGGTCATGATCTCATGGTCTGTGAGTTCAAGCCCTGCGTCGGGCTCTGTGCTGACAGCTCAGAGCCTGGAGCCTGCTTCTGTTTCTGTGTCTCCCTCTCTTTCTGCCTTTCAAAAATGAATAAATGTTAAAAAAAAATAAAAAAAAAAGAAATAGAAAAAGATTCCATGCTCCTGGATAAGAAGAACAAATATTCTTAAAATGCCGATACTACCCAAAGCAATCTATATATTCAACACAATCCCTATCAAAGTAACACTAGCATTTTTCACAGAACTAGAACAAATAATCCTAAAATTTGTATGGAACCAGAAAAGAACCCAAATAGCCAAAGCGATCTTGAAAAAGAAAACCAAAGCAGGATGCATCACAATCACAGACTTCAAGCTATACTACAAAGGTATAATCATCAAGACAATATGGTACTGGCACAAGAAAAGACACTCAGATCAATGGAACAGAATAGAGAACTCATAAATAGACCCACAAACATATGGCCAACTAATCTTTGACAAAGCAGAAAAGAATATCCAATGGAATAAAGACAGTCTCTTCAGCAAGTGGTGCTAGGGAAACTGGACAGCGCCATGCAGAAGAATGAACCTGGACCACTTTCTTACACCATACACAAAATAAACTCAAAATGGATGAAAGACCTCAATGTAAGACAGGAAACCATCAAAATCCTCAAGGATAAAGCAGGCAAAAACCTCTTTGATCTTGGCCACAGCAACTTCTTAACACGTTTCTGGAGGCAAGGGAAACAAAAGCAAAAATGAACTACTGGGACCTCATCAAAATAAAAAGCTTCTGCACAGGGAAGGAAACAATCAATAAAACTAAAAGGCCACCAACAGAATGGGAGATGATATTTGCAAATGACATATCAGATAAAGGGTTAGTATCCAAAATCTATAAAGAACTTATCAAACTCAACACCCAAAATCAAATATTCCAATGAAGAAATGGGCAAAAGACATGAATAGACACTTCTCCAAAGAAGACATCCAGATGGCCAACCGATGCATGAAAAAATGCTCAACATCACTCATCATGAGGGAAATACAAATCAAAACCACCATGAGATACCACCTGACACCTGTCAGAATGGTTCACTTTAACAACTCAGGCAACAACAGATGTTGGCAAGGATGCAGAGAAAGAGGATCTCTTTTGCATTGTTGGTGGCAATGCAAGCTGGTGCAGCCACTCTGGAAAACAGTATGGAGGTTCCTCAAAAAACTAAAAATAGAACTACCCTACAACCCAACAATTGCACTACTAGGCATTTATCCACGGGATACAGGTGTGCTGTTTCGAAGGGACACATGCACTCCTATGTTTATAGCAGCACTATCAACAATAGCCAAAGTACAGAAAGAGCCCAAATGTCCATCGATGGATGAATGGGTAAAGAAGATGTGGTATATATATACAATGGAGTATTACTTGGCAATCAAAAAGAATGAAATCTTGCCATTTGCAACAACGTGGATGGAAATGGAGGGTATTATGCTAAGTGAAATTAGTCAGAGAAAGACAAAAATCATATGACTTCACTCATATGAGGACTTTAAGAGACAAAACAGATGAACATAAGGGAAGGAAGGGAAACAAAAATAATATAAAAACAAGGAGGGGAACAAAACAGAAGAGACTCATAAATATGGAGAAGAAACTGAGGGTTGCTGGAGGGGTTGTGGGAGGGGGGATGGGTTAAATGGGTAAGGGGCATTAAGAATCTACTCCTGAAATCATTGCTTCACTATATACTAACAAAATTGGATGTAAATTTTAAAAAATAAAAAATAAAGTTAAAATATATAAAAAAAAGAAA
Source organism: Puma concolor (assembly GCF_028749965.1). NCBI lineage: Eukaryota > Metazoa > Chordata > Mammalia > Carnivora > Felidae > Puma > Puma concolor. The sequence continues at coordinate 31,959,613 of NC_141671.1, forward strand.
AAAAATTAAGTAAAAATTTTAATTTTAATGTTCTATTCTTGCACATGGTGATTATTTAATGTTGATAATCTTCTTTTGTTAAGAACATCAGTAGTCTTGATCCCATGGGGGGTTTTAGTCCTGTCATAGATAGAACTTAAGAGGGCTGGGCAGGAGGCTGTAGCTATTCCCCAACAATCACCTTTTTTCACCTCACCACCTTATTGGAAATTGATACTCTGGAATATTGTAACTGTTGTCTTACTTTAACCAATTTCCCTAAATGCATCAATTAATTTCTTTCAATTATCTTATTTTCAAGTTAACCTTTTACCTCTATTCTTTTTTAAACATGTAAATACACTGTGTTAAATATTAGGAAATGCTTCTGGTATTTCTTGTTTTTCCAGTTAGTGATTTTAACATCTCACTTTCTAAAAATTTCTCAATGAACTATGGGACTTCTGAATAAAAAGAAAGGAAAGGAGACCGAGATATGTAAGCCTGAGTTGAAATAGGCATTTTGTGAAAAGTTCCCTGGATTCTATAGGCGATTGACATATACTACAATTGAGAGATGCAAAGGAAATTACTTGTGGGTACTGGAGTCGATCCTAAAAAACAAAACCAAGAATAATATAGTCAAAATAAAAATATACCTTTTTTTTGGTATAATATACTGTTTTCTACTATATTTTTCAGAAAGAATTTTTTTTTAAGCAGGACACTTACAGAGCACCAAATCAACCCTATTTGTATTTAAAAAAATTTTTTTTTTCAACGTTTATTTATTTTTGGGACAGAGAGAGACACAGAGCATGAACGGGGGAGGGGCAGAGAGAGAGGGAGACACAGAATCGGAAACAGGCTCCAGGCTCTGAGCCATCAGCCCAGAGCCTGACGCGGGTCTCGAACTCACAGACCGCGAGATCGTGACCTGGCTGAAGTCGGACGCTTAACCGACTGCGCCACCCAGGCGCCCCACCTATTTGTATTTTTAAAATAATCTGGCTATTTTGATGGGCTTAGGAGAAAGACAGTATATAGCACTTATTCTACACGTTCTTCATATATTTTTTACCATTTAACTATTTCATTAAAAATTTTTTTTAATGTTTATTTTTGAGAAAGAGAGAGAGAGAATGAGCAGGGGAGGGGCAGAGAGAGAGGGAGACAGAATCTGAAGCAGGCTCCAGGCTGTGAGCTGTCAGTACAGAGCCTGATGTAGGGCTCAAACCCACAAACTGAGATCATGACCTGAGCCGAAGTCGGACGCTCAACTGACTGAGCCACCCAGGCACCTCTTAACTATTTCACTTTCAATTGAACTATTTATGAAGTAGAATTTTTCAACATTTGAATTTTCTTTTTTTTTTTTTAATTTTTTTTTTCAACGTTTATTTATTTTTAGGACAGAGAGAGAGCATGAACGGGCGAGGGGCAGAGAGAGAGGGAGACACAGAATCGGAAACAGGCTCCAGGCTCTGAGCCATCAGCCCAGAGCCCGACGCGGGGCTCGAACTCACGGACCGCAAGATCGTGACCTGGCTGAAGTCGGACGCTTAACTGACTGCGCCACCCAGGCGCCCCAACATTTGAATTTTCTTACCATCACTTAATTCTCTCAGTTTTCCTCATGTAATCTGTTCCTGCCCCCTTTCTTAGCCTGGGGATTCATTTGACTTTTGTTTACTTGTTTGTTTCTTTGTTTGTTTATTTATTTATCATACATGGGTCACAGAGTGGAAAATTAAGATGTTGCTTATAAATAGGCTTAACACATTTTCCCTGGTGATGTTATTACACATCACAGTGAATACATGTATTTTTCTATTAATAAGGAGTACATGCTTTCTGGAATTTATCAGCAATCTATGTATTTCAAAACAATTAGAAGAGCTTTCCAAGGGCTAGAAATGGCACTTCTTAGAAAGTATGGAATACCAAAATATACCATAAGGAGACAACAGCAAGGGAGTCAACGAGTAACACTAATTCTCTCAAAAGAAAAACAGAACTATTTGAGGTCACTTTGTCTGGCATATATTGAATATAATTGATACTGGTTATCTTCTGTTCCTTCCTCCCTCCATTCTGTCAATGTTAATTCAAGAAATATTTGTTAACCATTCCTTGTGTTCCAGGTACTGTGCCCAGCACAAGGGACCCAGCTGTGAGTGAGAATTACAAATTTTCTGTCTTTCAGGAGCTTTTAAACAGAGGTGTCAGGCTTAAGCTTTAGGACATTTGCAGAGATGTTTCATTTCTATTTAGGGTAAAATTAAAATTCAAAGTGAAAATAGTTTCATTGAATACATAAATGTATATTTTTGTACCTTTAATTTGGTATTCAGTTGAATGGAAAACAAAGAGGAAAACTAGCAGTATTTCAAAGGGATGAAAATGATAATATCCTGGTCTTTTATTTTAGAAATGGCTATACACAGTCAGCTATGTTTCCGTTCTGAAATAAGACCCTAGGTTATTTCATGAAGCAAAGATGAGTTTGCTCAGCACTCCTCAATAGTGAATTGAAATTCAGGCTCTCCTAAATTGAAGCATCAGTTACAGTTTTCTTTTTCCATTTGCTTTCTAACTTCCTTCATCTTTTTCTTTATTCTTTTCATAAACTACATTTAAATGGAAGATCTGCTCTTTTTATTATTATCAGTCTATTATAGGTAGCCATAGAAGAGTTACATTTTTAATTCTATATTCATTCTATTAATCAGGTCCCTCCTCCCCTCCACCCCCGCCCCCGGCACTGAGAATGGTTTCTTATGAAAGTCGTCCTAAGGTAGATTTTACATCCTTCTGCTCAACTCTTTACGATCTTTGGCTTATGCTTCCTAGGATATCCCACTTTAATTCCACCCCTTTCCCATCACAAGCAATGAAACATGGTTCCATGTCAAAATCCACCTTATTTTCCATGAGAGAGGTCATCTGATCATGTAAGTGGCTGTTCTCTGAGTCTAATGACACATTTCAGAGTCATTTTTTTAAAATGCAATTCTGATCATGTATTCTTTGAAAACTTCTTCCAAGACCCAAACTCCTAGTATGACTTATGAAATCCTTCATAATTACTCCCTATACACTACTCCAGACTTCTTTCTTTCTGACACCCACACCTCCCTCCCTTTATCAGTCTCTGAACCCAACACAGAATCAAGGGAGAGGATATTGAGAACAAACTTGAGTACATTCAGTTTATAAAATTTTAGTGAGTGTTTCTCTCACTGAGATAGACCTAGAGCAAGACATTGCCTGACTTTCATGAAGCATATAATGTCTTTTCTCAGTAACATCCTAGATGCTTCTCTCCAAATGATCTTTACTGCCTCCTGTATCATTTTAAATTGTTTTGTTACCCCCGGGACACAGGGATTCTCAGATTTCTAACAAAACTATCTATACTTAGGATCGGATATTTGAAGTCTGCTTTCAGAGTAAGTTTATGTGATGACTAACATTATCTGCATTTCACTCATGTAGTAAATTGCCTAAAGTTCCCCAACTCTTAATTGGATTTGAACCCTAGAAGCTTGGCTCCAAAACGCTTGCCTCTAACACTGCTGTTTTATCCCCATCTTCTCCCCAACTCCATGTTGACTCCTTTGACACTTTAATCTCTGACTTCCAAATCTCTTTCTTTGAATTTTACTTCTCTGACACTTTTTCTGTACATGATTTTTAATTTCTCTCTCTTCTTCTTTCTGTTCTGTTCTGCTGTCTGGCATTCTTTCAATCCAGAGAGGATTGTTAACCTCTCTTTAGTAAAAAACAAAGAGGTGATAAATCTGTTCTGGGAATCCAGGTTTGACTACACATCATTCTACCTCTTTGTGAGATTTATAGGCAAATGAAAAGAACATAATTTTCTTCTTTCTCTAAAACAAATGCTTAAGTGTCTACCATATTGTATGTGGTAGTATAATATATACTGGGGATGGAGAAATGAACAGAAGAACACTGTTCCTGTATTTGCAGATATAACAGTTAAGTAAAGGAATAAGCAACATTAAAAAATAGTTTCACCAAAGTGAAATTCAAACTAAAGGAACACTCAATCTATAAGGTATCAAAACCCTTAAGGAATTATTAAGATCCTTTATGGAAGACAGCTAGTGTGCTGGGATATCTGTCTTTAGTGGCCAGTCTTTGGCATAAGAGCATTAAGAGGTATATTAAAATCCTAAATGTGGAGATAAAACTTTAGATATAATAAAATAAAATTGTGGAAAACACCTCTAATGGTGTTGTGTGGAGCGAAGTCTTTCTTTGAATCCCCAAAACACATAATGTGAAAAAACAAGTATATTTAACTCCAACAGAATTGTTTCTGTTTAACCAAGAACACCATAGATTAAGTTCACAGACATGTAACAAATTAAGAGAAGATATTTTCAAAGTATAAAAAATAGTGAAAGATTATATCCACAATATGCAAGAGATGCCTGCCATGTAAAAAGAAAGAACTGGAAACATGAATGGAAAAATGGGCAGAGGATATGAATAGGCAACTTAGAAGAGGAAAGCCTGAATGGCTAGATATACAAACTCACCAGTAGACACCAGAAAGCAAATTAAAATAACAACAAGGAGCTTTCTTGTACCAACCAGATGGCCAACTAGGGAGATAGATAAAACAAAGTGCTGTACAAGATGTGAGATGAAGGGAACATTCCTCCAACAACTAGTGAGAGTATGGATTGTTACATTAGTTCTGGAAAGCAATCTAATGATGAAATTAAGTATCTGTACATCTTATCAGTGGAACTACTCCCAAGTATAACTTCTAGAGAAATAACTCACAAGATATAAAGAGGACACACTCCAGATCACTGATGTGAGCTGAGAGTTGTAGAGACCATGCCATCTGTGGAAAAAGGAGTGAATAAATACACTGTGGTTGATGTATATGGGACAGTAAATAGTATGCAGTACTTAGAAACAACTAGTGAATCCAAGGATAGATTTTTGAAAATATAGTTCAAAGCAACTAACAAAGTAATTATAAAGTGATATAAATAGATCTCAAAAATAAAGTGATAAGTGAAAAAAGTAGGGAATTAGACTAGTTCTCAATCAACATACTTTTTAAAAAATGATCAAAACCACCTTTGATCCCCAAACAAAACTACCTATTTTAAAGTGATAGTTGTAGGGCAGAGTTAAGATTGTGAAGAAATAGGGGGACCCTGGGCTTTCCTAGTCCCTCAAACACAGATGTATTGAGGTCAGATCACTTGAAACACACAGGAAATTGATCTGGAAAAAGAATCTCTATAGTTGGAGGGGCAGAGTGTCAGGTGCAAGGTACAAGAAAGTCCAATGGGGGAAAGACAAACAGTAGTGCCATGGAGAGGAGGAACGCTTTCCATGGAAAGACAAAAGGGAGAGAAAGAGAGAGGCTTTGATGTAGTGCAACATTGAATTAGCACAAGAGGAAAACCTCTCTGGATCACAGACTGGGAGTCAGAAGTATTGAATGTCCCAGTTCTTTTTTGCAAACAGATTTTGGAGCTCAAACTATGAGGTTTTGGAAATGCATGACTTTCTCTAGAGTGGAGCTGTGGGGAGTGCTCCTGCGGAGGAGGGAGCTGGCCCCTGAGTGCATAGCACAGTGTAGCTATCTCAGAGGTGCATTGGGAGAGAACATTCCCCTTTCTGCAGTACTTTTGGAAGAGGATATATTGCCTTCCCAAGGACAAAAGTCCCCACAGGTGCCAGCCAAAGGCCTTTCATCAGCAGGGGACAGAGGCACACCCAGAAGGAATATAACCTTTGCTGCTTTTAGTGGTATTACATCATCAATTCCATGTACTACGCTGGCTTGAGACTGTTTTTCAGGGACAAAGGACTTGAGACAATTAATGGAGAGGCTCTACTCCAAAGAAAGAGGGGGGTGGATCCATTAGGTTCTGGGCACTTTAAGGCTTCAAGTTTTGAATGCCAGCTACATGCCACAGAAAAACACCAGAGAATTAGGCACAGGGTGAGATGACTATTCTGTGAAGGCTGCCTGAACAGTGGAGGGTGTGAGATCCCCTGTCCAGAGATGGAGGTTGAGGTAGCACCATTTTCTCCCAACACCAACATAGAGGGATGTCAAAAAGCAACACAGCAGCCCCCAGTGGGGGCAAGATGCGCTTACACAAAATCCCAAATCTCTATGCCTGCAACTAATTATTTGCTGGGGCAAGACTGACTCTGAGCCAATGCAGCAGGCCTCTCCTCCAGAACAGCCAGGACACCGCATGCACCAAGGGTACTGAAAATCCAGTGCTTCAAAATGACACCTGCAGTTTTTGTGGAAATAAGACCAGGCTTTCATTCTTTTCTTCTTTCTTTTTTTTTTCTTTCTTCTTTTTTTTTTTTCCTTTGCAATTAGGCTTATAGTTTCTTGTTTGTTTTTTTCATTTCATTCCTCCCCCCCACCAACACTGCCCCGGTTCAGGCTTCTTTGTCTTTACTTTTTCTTTCTTTTCTTTTCTTTTCTTTTCTTTTCTTTTCTTTTCTTTTCTTTTCTTTTTTTCTTTCTTTCTTTCTTTCTTTCTTTCTTTCTTTCTTTCTTTTGGAATCAGCATATAGTTTTTCAGTTCTCTTGGTTTTTTGTTTCTCTCTCTCTCCCTCTCTCTCCACATAGACAAACAAACTTTAAAAAATTAAAAAAGGGAAGATCCAACAAATTGTAAATATTTATGTCCCCAAATTGAAAACACCCAAAGATATAAATCAATTAATAACAAATACAAAGAAACTCACTGATAATAATACCATAATAGTACCCCACTTACAGAAAAGGACAGATCACCTAAGCAAAAAATCAATAAGGAAACGATGGCTTTGAATGACACACTGGACCAGATGTACTTAACAGATATATTCAGAACATTTCATTAAAAAGCAGCAGAATTACACATTCTTCTCAGTTGTATATAGAATATTCTTCAGGATAAATCACATACTGGATCACAAATCAGCCCTCCATGGGTACAAAAAGATCGAGATCACACCATGCTATGAACTTAAAATCAACCACAAGAAAAAAAATTGAAAGCCATCAAATACATGGAGGTTAAAGAACATCCTACTAAAGAATGAATGGGACAACTTGGAAATTAAAGAAGAAATTTAAAACAAATACATGGGAGCCAATGAAAATGAAAAAAAAAAAAACAACAGTCCAAACCCTTTGGGATGCAGCAAAGACAGTTCTAGGAGGAAATTATGTTGCAATTCAGTCCGATCTCAAGAAGCAAGAAAGGTCACCAAAACACAATCTAATCTTACACCTGAAGGAGCTAGAAAAGGAGTAGCAAAAAAACCTAAAGCTAGCAGAAGAAAGGAAGTAATAAAGATTAGAGAAGAAATAAATAATATAGGAACAAACCTAAAAAACTCTGGTAGAACAGAAAATGAAACTAAGAGCTGATCTTTTGAAAGAATAAACAAAATTGATAACCCCCAAGCCAGATTTATCAAAAATAAAAGATAAAGAACGCAAATAGATAAAATTACTAATGAAAGAGGAGAGATCACCAACAACACCATACAAATACAAGGAATTATAAGAGCATACTATGAAAAATTATATGCCAAAAAACTGGGCGATCTGGAAAAATGGTCAAATTCCTAGAAACTCACAAACTACCAAATTGAAACAGGAAGAAATAGAAAATTTGGACAGATCCATAACAAGCAAAGTAATTGAATCGGTTATCAAAAATCTCCCAACAAACAAGAGTCCTGGGCCAGATGGCTTTCACCAGATATTTAAAGAAGAGTTAATACCTATTCTCAAACTTTTCCAAAAAATAGAAATGGAAGGAAAGAAGGGGTGCCTGGGTGGCTCAGTTGGTTAAGTGTCAGACTTTAACTTTAGCCCAGGTCATGATCTAACAGTTCGTGAAATCATGCTCTATGGTGGCAGCGTGGAGCCTGCTTTGGATTCTGTCTCCTTCTCTCTCTGCTCCTCCTCTGCTTGCTCTTTATATTTTTCTCAAAATAAATAAAACTAAACTAAAAAAAAAAAAAGAAATGGAAGGAAAGCTTCCAAACTCATTCTAGGAAGCTGGCATTACCTTGATTCCAAAACCAGACAAAGACCCCACTAAAAAGAATTAAAGGCCAATATCCCTGATGAAGCTGGTTGGAAAAATTCTCAAGATTCTAGCAAATTGAATTCAACAGTACATTAAAATAATTATTCACTATGATCAAATGGAATTTATTCCTGGGATGCCGGGCTAGTTCAATGTCTGCAAATCAATCAACGTGATGCACCATATTAATTAAAAAAAAGGATAAGAACCACATGATATTCTCAATAGACTCAGAAAAAGTTTTGACAAAATACAGCATCGTTTCTTGATAAAAACCCTCAAGAAAGTAGGGATAGAAGAAACAAACCTCAAGATCATAAAGGCCATATGTGAAAGATGCACAACTAGTATACTTAATGAGGAAAAACTGAAAATTTCCTCCCTAACTTCAGGGATATGACAGGGATGTCCACTCTCGCCACTGTTGTTCAATGTAGCATTGAAAGTTCTAGCCTCAGCAATCAGACAACAAAAAGAAATAAAAGACATTCCAATGATCAAGGAAGAAGTCAAACTTTCACTCTTCACAGATGACATGATTGTCTACATGGAAAATCGAAAGACTTCACCAAAAAACTGCTAGAGCTGATATGTGAATTCAGCTAAGTCGCAGGATAGAAAATCTATGTACAGAAATCAGTGGCGTTTCTATTACCAATAATGAAGTAGCAGAAAGGGAAATCAAGGAATTGATCTCATTTACAATGTCACTGAAAACCATAAAATACATAGGAATAAACTTAGAGGTAAAAGATCTATATGCTGAAAACTATAGAAAGCTCATGAAAGAAAGTGAAGAAGATACAAAGAAATGGATAAAAATTCCATGCACATGGATTAGAAGAACAAATATTGTTAAAATATCTATACCACCCAAAGCAACCTACACATTTAATGCAATCCTTATCATTCTTTTTTTTTTAATTTATATATGAAATTTATTGTCAAATTGGTTTCCATACAACACCCAGTGCTCATCCCAAAAGGTGCCCTCCTCAATACCTATCACCTACCCTCTCCTCCCTCCCACCCCCCATCAACCCTTAGTTTGTTCTCAGTTCTCAACAGTCTCTTATGCTTTGGCTCTCTCCCACTCTAACCTCTTTTTTTTTTTTTTCCTTCCTTCCCCTCCCCCATGGGTTCCTGTTAAGTTTCTCAGGATCCACATAAGAGTGAAACCATATGGTATCTGTCTTTCTCTGTATGGCTTATTTCACTTAGCATCACACTCTCCAGTTCCATCCACGTTGCTACAAAAGGCCATATTTCATTTTTTCTCATTGCCACGTAGTATTCCATTGTGTATATAAACCACAATTTCTTTATCCATTCATCAGTTGATGGACATTTAGGCTCTTTCCATAATTTGGCTATTGTTGAGAGTGCTGCTATGAACATTGGGGTACAAGTGCCCCTATGCATCAGTACTCCTGTGTCCCTTGGATAAATTCCTAGCAGTGCTATTGCTGGGTCATAGGGTAGGTCTATTTTTAATTTTCTGAGGAACCTCCACACTGCTTTCCAGAGCGGCTGCACCAATTTGCATTCCCACCAACAGTGCAAGAGGGTTCCCGTTTCTCCACATCCTCTCCAGCATCTATAGTCTCCTGATTTGTTCATTTTGGCCACTCTGACTGGCGTGAGGTGATACCTGAGTGTGGTTTTGATTTGTATTTCCCTGATGAGGAGCGACGCTGAACATCTTTTCATGTGCCTGTTGGCCATCCGGATGTCTTCTTTAGAGAAGTGTCTATTCATGTTTTCTGCCCATTTCTTCACTGGGTTATTTGCTTTTCGGGTGTGGAGTTTGGTGAGCTCTTTATAGATTTTGGATACTAGCCCTTTGTCCGATATGTCATTTGCAAATATCTTTTCCCATTCCGTTGGTTGCCTTTTAGTTTTGTTGGTTGTTTCCTTTGCTGTGCAGAAGCTTTTTATCTTCATAAGGTCCCAGTAATTCACTTTTGCTTTTAATTCCCTTGCCTTTGGGCATGTGTCGAGTAAGAGATTGCTACGGCTGAGGTCAGAGAGGTCTTTTCCTGCTTTCTCCTCTAAGGTTTTGATGGTTTCCTGTCTCACATTCAGGTCCTTTATCCATTTTGAGTTTATTTTTGTGAATGGTGTGAGAAAGTGGTCTAGTTTCAACCTTCTGCATGTTGCTGTCCAGTTCTCCCAGCACCATTTGTTAAAGAGACTGTCTTTTTTCCATTGGATGTTCTTTCCTGCTTTGTCAAAGATTAGCTGGCCATACGTTTGTGGGTCTCGTTCTGGGGTTTCTATTCTATTCCATTGGTCTATGTGTCTGTGTTTGTGCCAATACCATGCTGTCTTGATGATGACAGCTTTGTAGTAGAGGCTAAAGTCTGGGATTGTGATGCCTCCTGCTTTGGTCTTCTTCTTCAAAATTACTTTGGTTATTCGGGGCCTTTTGTTGTTCCATGTGAATTTTAGGATTGCTTGTTCTAGTTTCGAGAAGAATGCTGGTGCAATTTTGATTGGGATAATGCAATCCTTATCAAAATAACACCAGCATTCTTCACAGAGCTAGAACAAACAACTCTAAAATTTGTATGGAACCAGGAAAGACCCCAAATACTCAAAGTAATGTTGAAAAACAAAACCCAAGCTGGAGGCATCACAATTCTGGACTTGCCCCTGTATCACACAACAGATGCACATAGGGGAAGGGAAGGAAAAGTAAGATAAAAGAAAAGAGGGGGAGGCAAACCATACAGACTCTTAAATACAGAGAATAAACTGAGGGTTGCTGAAGGTAGGAGGATGGGCTAAATGAGTGATGGGCATTAAGGAGGGCACTTGTTGGGATGAGCGCTGGGTGTTACATGTAAGTGATAAATCACTGAGTTCTATTCCTGAAACCAATACTACACTGTATGTTAACTAACTTGAATTTAAATAAATAAATTTAAAATACTAGCAAACAATATGTTTTTAAAAAAATCATTCAACATAATCAAGTGGGATTTCTTCCAGGGTTGCAGGTATGGTTCAATATTTGCAAATCAATCAACATGATAACCACATTAATGAAAGAAAGGAAGAGAATCATGTGATCCTTTCAAGACATGTAGAAAAAGCATTTGACAAAGTACAACACCCACTCATGATAAAACCCTCAACAAAGTAGGTTTAGAGGGAACATACCTCAACACAATAAAGGCCATCTATGAAAAACCTACAGTTAACATCACTCTCGATGGGAAAAAAACTGAGAGCTTTTCCTCTTAGGTCAGGAACAAGACAGGGATGTCTGCTCTCAGCACTTTTATTTAACATAGTACTGGAAATCCTAGCCTCAGCAATCAGACAACAAAAAGAAATAAAAGACATCCAAATCAGCAAGAAAGAAGTCAAATTGTTGCTATTTGCAGAGAGATGACACGATATTCCATAAAGAAAACCCAAAAGACTCCACCAAAAAAACTGCTAGAAATTATTTAACAAACAGTAAAGTTCCAGGATACAAAATCAGCATAAAGAAATCTGCTGCGTTTCTATACAACAATAATGAAACAGCAAGAGGAGAAATTAAGGAATGTATCCCATTTATAGTTCTACCCAAAGTAATAAGAGGCCTAAGAATAAACCTAACCAAAGAATTGAAAGACTTGTACTCCGAAAACTACAAAATATTAATGAAAGAAATTGAAGATGACACAAAGAAAAGGAAAGACATTCCACACTCATGGATTGAAAAGACAAATATTGTTAAAAGGTCTATACTACCCAAAGCAACCTGCATGTTTTTTTATGTTTAAAATTATTTTTTAATTTTAATTTTATTATTTAATTTTATTTTTTAAAATACATGATTTATTGTCAAATTGGCTAACATACAGTGTGTAAAGTGTGCTTCTGGTTTTTGGGGTAGTTTCCTGTCCAACAAGTGCCCTCCTCAATGCCCATCACCCATTTTCCCTTTTCTCCCACCTTCCCCATCCACCCTCAGTTTGTTCTCTGTATTTAAGAGTTTCTTACTATTTGCCTCCCTCTCTCGCTGTAACTATTTTTTTCTCTTCCCTTGCCCCATGGTCTTCTGTTAAGTTTCTCAAGATCCATATATGAGTGCAAACATAAGATATCTGTCTTTCTCTGACTGACTTATTTCACTCAGCACAATACCTTCCAGTTAAATCCATGTTGCTGCAAATGGCATGATTTCATTCTTTCTCATTGCCAAGTAGTATTTCACTGTATATGTAAATCACATCTTCTTTATCCATTAATCAGTTGATGGACATTTAGGCTCTTTCAATAATTTGGCTATTGTTGAAAGTGTGGCTATAAACATTGGGTACATGTGCCCCTATGAATCAACACTCCTGTATCCTCTGGATAAATTCCTACTGGTGCTATTGCTGGGTTGTAGGGTAGTTCTATTTTAATTTTTTGAGGAACCTCCACACTGTTTTCCAGAGTGGAAAACATTCCCACCAACAGTGCAAGAGGGTTCCCATTTCTCCACATCTTCGTCAGCATCTGTAGTTTCCTGAGTTCATTTTAGCCATTCCGACCAGTGTGAGTTGATATCTCAGTGTGGCTTTGATTTGTATTTCCCTGAGGATGAGTGACGTTGAGCATCGTTTCATGTGTCTGTTGGTCATCTGGATGTCTTCTTTGGAAAAGTGTCTATTCATGTTTTCTGCCCATTTCTTCACTGGATTATTTGTTTTTCAGGTGTGGAGTTTGGTAAATTTTTTTTAATATATTTTGGATACTAACCCTTTATCTGATATGTCATTTGCAAGTATCTTTTCCCATTCTGTCGGTTGCCTTTTAGTTTTGTTGGTTGTTTCTTTTGCAATGCAGAAGTTTTTATCTTGATGAGGTCCCAATAGTTCATTTTGCTTTTAATTCCCTCGCCTTTGGGGATGTGTTGAGTAAGAAATTGCTGTGGCTGAGGTCCTAAATGTTGTTGCCTACTTTCTCCTCTAGGGTTTTGATGGTTTCCTGTCTCCCATTTAGGTCTTTCATCCATTTTGAGTTTATTTTTGTGAATGCTGTAAGAAAGTGGTCTAGTTTCATTCTTCTGCATGTTGCTGTACAGTTCTCCTAGCACCATTTGCTAAAGAGACTGTCTTTTTTTACATTGGATACTCTTTCCTGCTTTGTCAAAGATTAGTTGACCATACATTTGTGGGTCCAATTCTCGGTTCTCTATTCTAGTCCATTGGTGTATGTGTCTGTTTTTGTGCCAATACCATGCTGTCTTGATGATTACAACTTTGGGGTAGAGGCAAAAGTCTGGGATTGTGATGCCTCCCACTTTGGTTTTCTTCTTCAATATTACTTTGGCTATTTGGGCTCTTTTGTGGTTCCATACAAATTTTAGGACTGTTTGTTCTAGCTTTGAGAAGAATGTTGGTGCAATTTTGATAGGGATTGCATTGAATGTGTAGATTGCATTGGATAGTATTGACATTTTAACAATATTTATTCTTCCAATCCATGAGCATGGAATGTTTATCCATTTTTTTGTGTCTTCTTCAATTTCCTTCATAAGTTTTCTATGGTTGTCAGCATACAGATCTTTGCCTCTTTGGTTAGGTTTAGTCCTAGGTATTTTATGATTCTTGCTGCAGTTGTGAATGGGATCAGTTTCTTTATTTCTCTTTCTGTTGTGTCAATATTGGTGTATAGAAATGCAACCAAATTCTGTACATTGATTTTTTACCCTGCGACTTAGCTGAATTGATGTATCAGTTCTAGCAGCCTTTTGGTGAGTCTTTCAGGTTTTCCATGTAGAGTATCATAGCGTCTGTGAAAAGTGAAAGTTTGATGACTTCTTTGCCAATTTTGATGCTTTTGATTTAATTTTGTTGTCTGATTGCTGATGCTAGGACATCCAACACTATGTTAAACAACAGTGATGAGAGTGGGCATCCCTGTCACGTTCCTGATCTCACGGAGAAAGCTCTCAGTTTTTCTCCATTGAGGATGATATTAACTGTGGGCTTTTCATATATGGTGTCTATGATTTTTAAGTATGTTCCTTTGATCCTGACTTTCTTGAGGGTTTTTATTAAGAAAGGATGCTGTATTTTGTCAAATGCTTTTTCTGCATCTATTGACAGGATCATATGGTTCTTATCCTTTCTTTTATTAATGTGATGTATCACATTGATTGCTTTGTGAATATTGAACCAGCTCTGCAGCCCAGGAATGAATCCCACTTGATCATGGTGAATAATTCTTTTTATATGCTGTTGAATTCAATTTGCTAGTATCTTGTTGAGAATTTTTGCATCCATGTTCATCAGGGATATTGGCCTGTAGTTCTCCTTTTTTGTGGGGTCTTGGTCTGGCTTGGGAATCAAAGTAATGCTGGCTACATAGAATGAGTATGGAAGTTTTCCTTCCATTTATAGTTTTTGGAACACTTGAGAAGGATAAATACTAACTCTGCTTTAAATGTCTGGTAGAGTCTCTCCCCGGTATCTCACCGCTGCGTCAGTGCAGTTAGGCATCAGCAAATTAATGAGAGGAGAGAGGAGGCCCCTGCTCTTGGGCACCTGCAGGAACTTACTCCAGTTCCAGACACATGGTAAACACTTTCATCTAACGGAAGATAAGCTGTGAAGTCGGATTTCTGAACCACAAGACACTTGTGTAAAAACTGCATTTCATGCCAGGCGTGAAATGTTCCAAAGCTCAGTTCGCTATCAGCATCCCAGGTGGTGCAATTAATAAAGAGCTAGCGTGGGGCCACTGGCACAAACAAGGCAGCTCCTTAGAACCTGAGCTTCCTATTTGTTCCATTCCTTGGGCAGATAACGCCTGTTAATTAGTCTGGAGGTTTTGTTAGACCATTCTATCTGGTCTCGCTGGATCAATCTCCTCTCCAGATCGCCCTACATGGGGAACTGAAAATAATCCTCGTTTCAATGAAATTATTTTGGCGAGGAGAGAGGGAAGATGGCAGCGTAGGAGGATGCTGGGCTTACCGCGCGTCCTGCTGATCACTTAGATTCCACCTACACCTGCCTAAATAACCCAGAAAACCACCGGAGGATTAGCAGAACGGAGTCTCTGGAGCCAAGTGCAGACGAGAGGCCCATGGAAGAGGGTAGGAAGGACAGCGAGGCGGTGCACGCTCCACGGACTGGCGGGAGGGAGCCTGGGCAGAGGGGCAGCTCCCCGGCCAAGCAGAGCCCCCGAGTCTGGCTGGCAAAAGCAGAGGGGCCTGATGAACTGTGTTCCGACAGCAATCGCAACTTAGCGTCTGGGAGGTCATAAGTTAACAGCTCTGCTCGGAAAGCGGGAAGGCTGGAGGACAAAGGGAGGGAGAGCTGCTGAGCCCCGGAAGACAGAGCTGAGTTTGGCAGGGAACAAAGGCACTCACCAGCGCCATCTCCCCCGCCCATCCCCCAGCCAAAATCCCAAAGGGAACCAGTTCCTGCCAGGGAACTTGCTTGCTCCGCGCAAACACCCAACTCTGTGCTTCTGCGGAGCCAAACCTCCGGCAGCGGATCTGATTCCTTCCTGCTGCCACAGGGCCCCTCCTGAAGTGGATCACCTAAGGAGAAGCGAGCTAAGCCTGCCCCTCCTGCCCCCGTGCACCTTGCCTACCCACCCCAGCTAATACGCCAGATCCCCAGCACCACAAGCCTGGCAGTGTGCAAGTAGCCCACACGGGCCACACCACCCCACAGTGAATCCCGCCCCTAGGAGAGGGGAAGAGAAGGCACACACCACTCTGACTGTGGCCCCAGCGGTGGGCTGGGGGCAGACATCAGGTCGGACTGCGGCTCCGCCCACCAACTCCAGTTATACACCACAGCACAGGGGAAGTGCCCTGCAGGTCCTCACCACTCCAGGGACTATCCAAAATGACCAAGCGGAAGAATTCCCCTCAGAAGAATCTCCAGGAAATAACAACAGCTAATGAACTGATCACAAAGGATTTAAATAATATAACAGAACGTGAATTTAGAATAATAGTCATAAAATTAATCACTGGGCTTGAAAACAGTATAGAGGACAGCAGGGAATCTCTTGTTACAGAGATCAAGGGACTAAGGAACAGTCACGAGGAGCTGAAAAGCGCTTTAAACGAAATGCAAAACAAAATGGAAACGATGACAGCTCAGATTGAAGAGGCAGAGGAGAGAATAGGTGAACTAGAAGATAAAGTTATGGAAAAAGAGGAAGCTGAGAGAAAGAGAGATAAAAAAATCCAGGCGTATGAGGGGAAAATTAGAGAACTAAGTGATACACTAAAAAGAAATAATATACGCATAATTGGTATCCCAGAGGAGGAAGAGAGAGGGAAAGGTGCTGAAGGGGTACTTGAAGAAATAATAGCTGAGAACTTCCCTGAAGTGGGGAAGGAAAAAGGCATTGAAATCCAAGAGGCACAGAGAACTCCCTTCAGACGTAACTTGAATCGATCTTCTGCACGACATATCATAGTGAAACTGGCAAAATACAAGGATAAAGAGAAAATTCTGAAAGCAGCAAAGGGTAAACGTGCCCTCACATATAAAGGGAGACCTATAAGACTCATGACTGATCTCTCTTTTGAAACTTGGCAGGCCAGAAAGAATTGGCACGAGATCTTCAGTGTGCTAAACAGAAAAAAATATGCAGCCGAGAATCCTTTATCCAGCAAGTCTGTCATTTAGAATAGAAGGAGAGCTAAAGGTCTTCCCAAACAAACAAAAACTGAAGGAATTTGTCACCACTAAACCAGCCCTACAAGAGATCCTAAGGGGGACCCTGTGAGACAAAGTACCAGAGACATCACTACAAGCATAAAACATACAGACATCACAATGACTCTAAACCCATATCTTTCTATAATAACACTGAATGTAAATGGATTAAATGTGCCAACCAAAAGACATAGGGTATCAGAATGGATAAAAAAACAAGACCCATCTATTTGCTGTCTACAAGAGACTCATTTTAGACCTGAGGACACCTTTAGATTGAGAGTGAGGGGATGGAGACCTATTTATCATGCTACTGGAAGCCAAAAGAAAGCTGGAGTAGCCATACTTATATCAGACAAACTAGACTTTAAATTAAAGGCTGTAACAAGAGATGAAGAAGGGCATTATATAATAATTACAGGGTCTATCCATCAGGAAGAGCTAACAATTATAAATGTCTATGCGCCGAATACCGGAGCCCCCAAATATATAAAACAATTACTCATAAACATAAGCAACCTTATTGATAAGAATGTGGTAATTGCAGGGGACTTTACACCCCACTTACAGAAATGGATAGATCATCTAGACACACGGTCAATAAAGAAACAAGGGCCCTGAATGATACATTGGATCAGATGGACTTGACAGATATATTTAGAACTCTGCATCCCAAAGCAACAGAATATACTTTCTTCTCGAGTGCACATGGAACATTCTCCAAGATAGATATATACTGGGTCACAAAACAGCCCTTCATAAGTTTACAAGAATTGAAATTATACCATGCATACTTTCAGATTTCTTTCTTGAATTAAATAATAGAAAAATGAACTCACCTGTAGATTTTACAACTTTTCCTAAAATAAAAGACAAGGAGATGAATGTGGTTGGGTTTACCTCTGAGAACACTAAAGATCTTAGTATTGGTTTTTCCTAAGTTCTAAAGTACTATCTGTACTCTAATATATTTGTTTTTTCCTGAGGTCTAATGGTAATCATAGTTACCATTATCATAATGTCTAAATATATGGCAGACATCGTTCCAACTATTTCTTGTCATTTAACTGATTTAATCCTATAGATATGGAACTATTACTACCCCAATTTTCTACAGCAAGAAACTGATCATGGAAAGATTAAATAGTCTAATTTATGACACAATTTTGCACAGTTGATAATTGGTAGTGACCCACATCACCTCTGTTGTTTAGTTCTTATGTTATTTCCACACTGTTAACATGGATTTTCACTTAGGCTTATTTCTTTTGTTATTTCTTTCCACCTTTACATTCAAATCATAATCACAAAATGTACTGATTTTGGCTGCTAGGCCAAATAACCATTCCCAGGACACTGCTGAAATAAACATATTACTCCTTCCCTATACCTTGTGCCCTTCCCCACTGGACTTTTCACTCTCTAAAAATACAGGTCAAAACAGAAGTCTCAAAGTTTTATAAATATAAATAAAAAGAGCAAGTGCAGGAAAGGGTCTTAGAGTATTTGAGAACACTATAAATGAGATTAAAAATACTTACCAGGGGAGGGGTGCCTGGATGGCTCAGCCCGTTAAGCGATTGACCCTTGATTTCAGCTCAGGTCATAATCTCATGCTTCTTGAGATGGAGCCCATGATGGGCTCTGTGACAGAATGGAGCCTGCTTGGGATTCTCTCTCTCCTCCCCTCTACCCCCCTCAAAAATAAATAAATTAAACATTAAAAAAATTACTTACCAGGGGAAGGAGAAGTCATGCCTAAAAATAGCGCAGTGAAAAAATTTACACAATAATAATCCAGTTTAATAACACAATTCCTAGTTATTTTTTTCTAGAGAAACATTACAAATGTTGTTACTTTCTTAAGGTAGAGCACAAACTCCCAAGTCACAGATTTGGGGCAAATGCACTGGAGTTTTAGCATTCTCTGCTTTCCTGTGAGAATAGCTCTAATTCTTTGATTTCTGTCAACATTCAATTACAAACCCCCCCAGGGGATTGGGATGGGACCTTCCATTACAGTTTTTTACTTATCTCTGAGCTTTAAGCTCCCTTTAAGGAAATTACTTACAAATATCAAATATATCCATTCTTCTTACTATTTATCTTTGTCATTTTCCAGCTATATCTTCATTTTTCTTTCTGTCACCGAATAGTTTTGGTATAAAATGTCAATTTAACAATTTAACATTGGTCTGTTAAAGCAATGGAAATTTTACTTTCTGGGAAATCAGTAACAAAATGAGAGAATTTCACATATTATGAAATCTGAGCCTCTGGTCATGTAGAGCTATAGCCTCAGACTTTATGAGAGACTGAAATATATAAGAAATAAATAGGGAAAAAAGTCTTACTTTTAAATTCTGAAATTCTTTCTTTGTGAAGAAAACACAGATATGCAAGTAAGTGTGCATGCAATGTATTTGTATTGGGTTCACTGGATTAACAATCGCTTCTTCTAATATTGTCCTAGGAGGAATATATTAAGTGCCTTTATAAGAAGACACACCAGACTATGCTCTCTCTTTCTCTGCGTTGTGATGACATAGTGAGAAGGCATCATCTGCAAGCAAGGAAGAGGGCCCTTTTTGGAACTCCACTATGCTGGGACCCTGATTTTAGACTTCCTGCCTCTAGAACTATGAGAAAATAAATTTCTGTTGTTTAAATTGCTGAGTCTAGGGTATTTTGCTGTGCAACCCTAGCTGACAAAGATAGGAGGGGTTGGTAGAGGGAGATTATTCTGTCCTTCAATTTCTTCCCCACCTGTTTCTAGAGAAAAATCTTTCTGGAACAGGTACGATTCTCAGTGTATAAAATTGGCTTCCTTTGTCTTCATTCCATTTGTTTTCTTGAATTCTTTTTCATCCCTTCTACATCATTTATATCTCTAAGATGTCGTCTTTCCATGCTAATGTCCAACCTCAAATACATTTTCCAGAATGGAAAGTCTTGTTTGTCAGTGATATAAAAAATTTTAATTGTTTCCCCAGGACAATGTTACTTCATACTATTCTTCCTGTTAAAAATTGTCATTGATATAGGAAAATTTTAAGTAATGGTGGGAAACAGAAAAAAAGAAGTATCAAGATTTTCAAAGACTGGAAATGATAACCCTCAGGTATTAGGAAGATTGGGGAATGTTATAGAGATGAAATAGCCAAGGAACCAATGAATTATAATGTTATTCCTTCTAAAATAGAAACACAAATATTTCAGTGCGATTCATGTATAACATATTAGTTTGTATTGACAGTCTTCCCCTTCATTCAGGCATTCATTTATCCTTCAATGAATATTCATTTATCTTTCAGTGAATATTCATTCAGGATGTTGTGGGCACTGTGCAAGGCACTGAGTGTGTTGCAAGAAACAAAATCAACACTGCCTATGTTCATAGAGATTATAGATCCAGGGCAAGGGTATTAGAAATAGAATCCTTTGAGAAGTACAGTGGTTTTTCCTTTGTTTCATGCAGATTTTGAAGAATGATCAAAGGACACAATCTCCCTTGTTTCATTTTCCTCTCAGCTGCTATGGCAAAGTGAGCAACTTTTCTTTTTCTATGAGTGCAATTCAGAATAAAGTATTTTTCCATTTAATGTTTGAATTGGAAAATAAAACACATATCCTGAAAAGTGCATGAACTGTAAATGTATACATTAACAAGTACAAAATAAACATATATATTAATATCATCTAGGTTAAAAAATATTATTTTGCCCGCATCCTCTCTTCCCACCACTATGTATCATAACTCCTTTCCTCTACCCTGAGGTAACTGTTTTCTTGTTTTTTTTTAATGATATTCTTGCTTTTTAATGTTATCACCTAGTTGCAACCTCTAAGCAATATAGCTTAAGTTTGGCTTATTTAGGAAGTTACATAAATTGAATCATACTGGATATATTCTTTTGTGTTATGCTTCCTATGAGCCACATTATGTCCTTATGATTCATTTGTATTGTTTTATTGCTCTAGAGAGTTTATTGTATGCTTATGCCACAATATTTATTTATTTTATTATTAGTTGACATTGGGATTGTTTTTGGTTTTTGACTATTATGACTAGTGCTGCTCTGCACATTTTTATACGTTTTCCACACATGCATGAATTTCTCTGTAGCATTTTTCTGAATGGAATTACTAGGTTGTTAAATGTATGTATCTTCAACTAGATAATGACAAACCATCCTCCAAAATGGTTATACCAATTTACATTTACTGTTAAAACTGTGGGTTCCCATTACTCCATCTCCTTGCTAGCAGGTTGATCATACTTTAACATTTTTGCCAATCTGGCGAGTAGATACTTACATTTTATTGTAATTTTAAATTGACATTTCCTTGATTATTTATGAAATTAGACACATTTTAATATATTTTTTGGCTATTTTATCAATAAAATTATTGTATATTTTATTATTTTGCAAAGTGTGTGCTATATATCCTATCAATATAATTTGTTAAACACACACACACACACACACACACACACACACATATGAACATGCACACAGAGCCAGCTGTTACCAATTTGCTAGCATGCATTGACCTAAAGCAATTAAGACTCATATCAGAAATGAATAAATATTTTACTTTTCCATATCCCTGCCAAAACTTGACATTATCCAGCTTCTAATTCTTGACTAGTTACTATCTTTAAATGATATCTTAATTTTTTCCCCCTCTTTGGGTGAATTTTTCTTAAGTTATTATTTTTAAGTAGCTTTTGTTTTACATAAGAGTTATAAAGATATTACAGACAGTGGATTTTACCCAGCTTCCCCTAATGCTAACATCTTTTTGTTCTTCTAGACCATAAATTGGTCTTCTTTTTGAAATACCTGTTCAAGAATATTTTTTCTATTGGGCTATCCATCTTCTGGTAATTGATTTGTAGGAATTCTTTATTTTTTAATTTTTTATTTTTTTAAATTTATTTTTAAAAATTTACATCCAAGTTAATTAGCATATAGTGCAATAATGATTTCAGGAATAGAATCCAGTGATTCATCCCCTACATATAACACCCAGTGCTCATCCCAACTAGTCCCTCCTTAATGTCCATCCCCCATTTAGACCAGTCCCCACCCCAAACCCCTCCAGCAACCCTCAGTTTGTTCTCTGTATTTGTCTTAGGTTTTCTCCCCCTCCCAGTTTTTATATTATTTTTGCTTCCCTTCCCTTATGTTCATCTGTTTTGTATCTTAAATTACACATATGAATGAATCATATGATATTTGTCTTTCTCTGACTGACTAATTTCACTTTGCATAATACACTCTAGTTCCAACCATGGTGTTGCAAATGGCAAGATATCATTCTTTTTGATTGCCAAGTAATCTTCCATTGTATATATATACCTCTTCTTTATCCATTCATCATTTGACGGACATTTGGGCTCTTTCCATACTTCTGTCAATAGCTCTGCTATAAACATTGGGGTGCGTGTGCCCTTCAAAACAGCACATCTATGTACTTTGGATAAATACCTAGTAGTGCAATTGCTGGGATGTAGGGTAGTTTTAGCTTTAATATCTTGAGGAAACTCCATATGGTTTTTCAGAGTGGCTGCACCAGTTTGCATTCCAACAGTGCAAAAGGGTTCCCTTTTCTCTATATCCTGACTGGTATCTATTATTTCCTGAGTTGTTAATTTTAGCCATTCTGACCAGTGTGAAGTGGTATCTCATTGTGGTTTTGATTTGTATTTCCCTGATGATGAGTGATGTTGAGCATTTCTTCATGAGTCTGTTAGGCATCTGGATGTCTTCTTTGGAGAAGTGTCTATTCATGTCTTTTTCCCATTTCTTCACTGGATTATGCCAAAAAACTTTGGGCATTGAGTCTGATAAGTTTTTTATAGATTTTGGATACTAACCTTTTATCTGATATGTCATTTGCAAATATCTTCACTCATTCTGTCGGTTGCCTTTTAGTTTTGCTGATTGTTTCCTTCTCTGTGCAGAAGCTTTTTATTTTGATGAGGTCCCAGTAGTTCATTTTTGCTTTTGTTTTCCTTGCCTGCGGAGACGTGTTGGGTAAGAAGTTGCTGTGGCCAAGATCAAAGAGGTTTTTGCCTGCTTTCTCCTCGAGGATTTTGATGGCTTCCTGTCTTACATTGAGGTCTTTCATCCATTTTGAGTTTATTTTTGTGTATGGTGTAAGAAAGTGGTCCAGGGTCATTCTTCTGCATGTCGCTGTCCAGTTTTCCCAGCACCACTTGCTGAAGAGACTGTCTTTATTCCATCGGACATTCTTTCCTGCTTTGTCAAATATTAGTTGGCCATATGTTTGTGGGGACATTTCTCGGTTCTCTATTCTGTTCCATTGATCTAAGTGTCTGTTTTTGTGTCAGTACCATACTGTCTTGATGATAATAGCTTTGTAATACACAATTCCGGAATTATGAGGCCTCCCTCCAGCTTTGGCTTTCTCTTTCAGTATTGCTTTGGCTATTTGGGGTCTTTTCTGGTTCCATACAAATTTTAGGATTGTTTGTTCTAGCTCTGCGAAGAATGCTGGTGTTATTTTGATAGGGACTGCTTTGAATATGTAGATTGCTTTGGGTAGAATTGACATTTTAACAATATTTGTTCTTCCAATCCATGAACATGGAATACTTTACATTTTTTTGTGTCTTCTTCAGTTTCTTTCATGAGATTTCTATAGTTTTAAGTGTATAGATTTTTCATTTCCTTGGTTAGGTTTATTCCTAGGTATTTTATGGGTTTTGGTGCAATTGTAAATGGGATTGATTTCTTGATTTCTCTTTCTGAGGCTTCATTATTGGTGTATAGAAATGCAACTGACTTCTGTGAATTGACTTTATATCCTGTGACTTTACTGAATGCATGGATCAGTTCTAGCAGTTTGTGTGTGTGTGTGTGTGTGTGTGTGTGTGTGTGTGTGTGTGTGTAACTTTTTGGGTTTTTCACATAGAGTATCATGTCATCTGTGAAGAGTGAAAGTTTGACTTCTTCCTTGATGATTTGGGTGCCTTTTATTTTTTTTGTGTGTGTTGTCTGAGTGCTAAGCCTAGGACTTCCGACGCTATGTTGAGTAACAGTGGTGAGAATGGACATTCTTGTTGTGTTCCTGACCTTAGGGGGAAAACTCAGTTTTTCCCCATTGAGGGTGATATTAGTGGTGGGTCTTTCATGTATGGCTCTTATGATCTTGAGGTATGCTCCTTCTATTCCTACTTTCTTGAGGGTTTTTATCAAGAAAGATGCTGTATTTTTTCACATGCTTTTTCTGCATCTTTTGAGAGGAACATGTGGTTCTTGTCCTTTCTTTTATTAATGTAAGGTATCACATTGATTGATTTGTGGATATTGAATGAGCCCTGCATCCCAGGTATAAATCCCACTTGATTGTGGTGAATAATTATTTTAATGTATTGTTGGATCTGGCTGGCTAGTATCTTGTTGAGAATTTTTGCATCCATGTTCATCAAGGAACTTGGTCTTTAGTTACCCTTTTTAGTGGGGTCTTTGTTTTTGGAATCAAGATAATGCTGCCCTCATAGAATGAGTTTGGAAGTTTTCCTTCCATTTCTATTTTTGGGAAAATATTAGAAAGAATAGGTGTTAACTCTTTAAATCTTTGGTAGAATTCCCCTAGAAAGCCACCCAGCTCTGGACTCTTGTTTGTTATGAGACTTGATTACTAATTCAATTTCTTTACTGGTTATGGGTCCGTTCAAATTTTCTATTTCTTCCTATTTCAGTTTTGGCAGTTTATGTGTTTCTAGGAATTTGTCCACTTCTTCCAGATTGCCCAATTTATTGTCATGTAATTGCTCATAATATTCTCTTATTATTGTTTGTATTTCTGCAGTGTTGGTTGTGCTCTCTTCTTTAATTCTTGATTTTATTTGGGTCCTTTCCCTTTTCTTTTTGATCAAACTGGCTAGGGGTTTATCAATTCTGTTAATTCTTTCAAAGAATCAGCTCCTGGTTTCATCGATCTATTCTACTATTTTTTTTTATTTTGAGATCATTGATTTCTGCTCTAATCTTTATTATTTTCCATCTTCTGCTGGTTTGGGGCTTTCTTTGCTATTCCTTTTCCAGCTCTTTAAGGTATAAGGTTAGGTTTTGTGTTTGAGACTTTCTTCCTTCTGTAGGAACACCTCGATTGCTATATACTTCCTTCTTATGGCTGCTTTTGCTGTATTCCAGAGATTTGGGGCTGTCGTGTTATCATTTTCATTGACTTCCGTGTACTTTTTAACTTTCTCTTTAATTTCTTGGTTAACCTATTCATTCCTTAGTAGGGTGTTCTTTAATCTCCAGGTATTCATGGTCTTTCCAAAGTTTTTTTGTGGTTGATTTCGAGTTTCATAGCATTGTGGTCTGAAAATATGCATGGTATGATCTTGATTTTTTGTATTTGTTGAGGGCTGATTTGTGTTCCAGTATGTGATCCAATCTGGAAAATGCTACATGTGCACTCGAGAAGAATGTGTATTCTGCTGCTTTAGGATGAAATGTTCTGAATATATTTGTTAAGTCCATCCAGTCCAGTGTGTCATTCAAAGTCATTGTTTCCTTGTTGATTTTCTGTTTAGCTGATCTGTCCATTGGTGTAGGTGGGGTGTTTAAGTTCCCTATTATTATGGTATTATTATCAATCGGTTTCTGTATATTTGTGATTAATTGCTTTATATATTTGAGTGCTTCACATTAGAGGCGTAAATGTTCAAAATTGTTAGAACTTCTTGGTGGATAGACCCCTTAATTTTGACAAAATGCCTATCATCTCTTGTTAGTTTTTATTTTAAAATCTAATTTGTCTGATGTAAGTATGGCTACTCCAGCTTTCTTTTGCCAACCATTACAATGATAGATGGTTCTCTATCCCCTTACTTTCAGTCTAAAATTGTCTTTAGTCTAAAATGAGTCTCTTGTGAAATGGGTTTCTAAAATCATGTTTTATTATCCATTCTGATACCCTATGTCTTTTGATTGGAGCATTTAGTTAATTGACATTTCTAGTGTGTACTGAAAGATATTAATTTATTGCTATTGTGTTGCCTGTAGAGTTGGAGTTTCTGGTGGTGTTCTCTGGTCCTTTCTAGTCTTTGTTGATTTTGGCTTTTTTCTTTTGTTTCATCTTTTCTCCCCTAAGAGAATCCCCCTTAAAATTTCTTGCAGAGCTGGTTTAGTGGTCATGGACTCCTTTAGTTTTAGTTTGTCTGGGAAACTCTTTATCTGTCCTATTTTAAATGACAGACTTCCTGGATTAAGAATTCTTGGCTGCATATTTTTCCAATTCAGCACACTGAATATATCCTGCCATTGTTTTCTGGCCTGCCAAGTTTCTGTGAATAGGTATGCTGTGAACCTGATCTATCTTCCCTTATATGTTGAGGACTTTTTTCCCTTGTTTTTTTCCATATATCTTTCCTTGTTTGTGTATTTTGTGAATTTGACTATGATATGCCTTGGTGATGGTCAGTCTTCACTGAATCTAATGGGAGTTCTCTGTGCTTCTTGGGTTTTGATATCTGTGTCTTTCCCCAGATTAGGAAAGTTTTCTGCTATAATCTGCTCACGTAAACCTTCTACCATGTTGTCTTTCTCTTCATCTTCTGGGATTCCTATGATTCAGATATTATTCCTTTTTAATAAGTCATTGAGTTCTCTAATTCTTGTATTGTGCTCTTTTGCCTTAGTTTCCCTCTGTTATTCCTGTTTCATTGTTCTTCATAATTTTGTCATCTTTATCACTGATTTGCTGCTCTCCGTCATCCATCCTTGCTGCTGTGGAACCATTCAAAATTGCATCTCGGTTATAGCATTTTTAATTTCATCCTGACTAGATTCTACTTCTTTCATATCCTCTGAAAAGGGTTTTGTGCTTTTTTCAACCCCAGCTAGTATTATTATTGTGATTCTAAGGCGTAGTTCAGACATCTTGCTTATATCTGTGTTGATTAACCTGCTGGTTGTCATTTCTTCCTGTTCTTTCTTTTGGGGTGAATTTCTTCATTTTGTCATTTTGCAGGAAGAAAAAGAACTAATAAAATAAAAATAAAAATTTAAAAAATTAAAAACAACACACAAAAAATCAAATAAAGAAAGCTAGATCCTAGGTGTGTTTTGGTCTGATTGTTGAATGAAACTTGGTAGAATAGAGAAAAAAGGGAAAGAAGAAGAAAAAAAGTAAGAAAAAGTTTAAAATTAAAAAAAATTATACAATAAAATAGAATAAAATGAAATGAAGAAAGTGAAATAGAATAAAAACATTTACAAAAATAAAAAAATACTAAAAAGAAATTTAAAAAATGGAAAATAAAAATAAAATTTTCTCTTTCTGTATCCAAGAAAAAGGAAGGAGGGAAAAAATTTAAACAAAAGCAAAAAAAGAAAGAAAGAAACAAACAAATGAATAGATGGACCAGCAAACAGAATGAAATCCAAAAGAAGTTATATCCAGTTTCCCCTAGAAGTCAAACTATCAAGCACTTTATAGTTCACTAAGTAGGCAGAGAGATGTGTAGTGGTCCTCTAGGGCATGTGCTTGGTGGGTACAGTTGGGCAGGACTTGGTGTGATGGCTTCGTTTTCCACCAGTAAGCTGCTTAGCTTACTGAGGTGGATCAGTGTGGCACATGTGCACTTGCGCATGTTTGTGCATGCACAGGAGAGGTGAAAATGGCTTCACTCAGCTTCCCAGTCTCTGGCACAGGAATTCAGCTCTCACTTACCTGTAATCAAGCACCTCTCTTTGTCTCCCGCTTCCATCCACTCCCTGTTTCTACACTGTGTCCAAGCCATCAGTCTGCTAGGCGTCACCTCTCTCCTGAATTTTATCTCACATAGGGCTGTATTTCCAAAACCATAACTTCTGAGAACTTTGTGGCTTGGACCTGCTCTGACCCTCCGGGGAGGGTCTCACTGAGCAGTGGCTGGGTACTGGCTTGCCCCAGAGAACATTACTGTGATGGTGTTCATGAGATTGCACTGTAGCAGAGGTTCAGAGATTGTGGCCGGGTTCGCCCCAGCAAAAATTCATGTGATTGCACAGTGGCAGCAGTGTGGCAAATCACAACAAATAACTGGCGCCAGGTTTCATCACACCCTGCCATCTTTGTTCCAATACCAGCAAATGTGGCTGTTTTCTGGGGTCCGTTGGGACTTTTGCCAATGGGGGGACCAAATGGCCTCTTCCAAATGTCCTCCAAGCAGGGGAAATCCTTCTCCCCGTGTGGCCCACTGACCCCTCAGACCTCATTGCCTGCTCCTGGGGATTCACCCTTCCTCTCCACTTGAGCACTGCCAGATATTGATCTCCAGAATTTACGACTCTTCAGTCTCCTATTTATAGAGTCATATGGTATTGAAATCCTCTCATTTCTCCCCATCAGTGCTTTTGGTGAACAGATTTCTTGTTCAGTCCTTTGTGAGCGTTTCCACTCTTTTTCTCTCCCGCTACTTTTGGGGGAGTACTTTTTTTGTACTCTCCTGGTGTGCCACACTTTCTCCACTTTTCCCCACAAAAACAGCTCCCCACCCTCTGCGGCTTCTCTCTCCCCCAGTTCACCTCTCCACACTGTGTACCTGCTGAGTTCTGTGGCTTAAGTTATGCAGATTGTGGTGTTAATCCTCAGTACAATGTCCTAGGTGTACAAATTGGTTTGGTGCTGATCTAGCTGCATTCAGGGATGAGAGAAGCCAAGAACTTCATGCTGCTCTACTGTCTTGGCCCTTCCAAATTGTTTTCTTTCTGTGGGAATTCTTCATATACTGATACCAGTCTTAAAATGTTTTTTATTTTTTTTTATGTGTTGTAAATATGCTTTTCTACTTAATGTTGCCTTTTCACTTCGTGGCATTTGATGAACAAATGTTCTTGATTATGAATCCCTCCCACATGTATCACATTATTTTCTTATAGTAAGTAGGTTTTGAGTGTTTTTAAAGAAATCTTTTTGTATTCCAAGTTCATGATGATTATTTCTATATTATTTTCTAAAAACTATTTTTTGTCTTTCATATTTATATGTAATTCACTGGAACTGAAGTTTGATGTGAGGTAGGGATATACTTTCTTCCTTTCTTTTTTTTAAAATTTTTTTTTCAACGTTTTTTTTATTATTTATTTTTGGGACAGAGAGAGACAGAGCATGAACGGGGGAGGGGCAGAGAGAGAGGGAGACACAGAATCGGAAACAGGCTCCAGGCTCTGAGCCATCAGCCCAGAGCCTGACGCGGGGCTCGAACTCACGGACTGCGAGATCGTGACCTGGCTGAAGTCGGACGCTTAACCGACTGCGCCACCCAGGCGCCCCTCTTCCTTTCTTTTCTGTATGGTTATCTACTTGTCACAAAGTCATTTATGAAAAAGACTTTATCCACTGTTCTGCAGGGAAGTTTTGTCATATGTCAACATTTGTGAACATTTACGATTTTGTGAACATGATGTGAACATTTGTGTAATGCATTTCTGAGTTTCTCAAATTTCTTTATCATTCTGTTCATCTTGGTATTTGTTAACATAGCCTTACAGAACGAGTTGGGTCTGTACCCTCTTTTTCTGTTTTCAAGAAAACTCCATGTAGGATTTGAAGTATTTTTTCTTTGAATATTTGGTAGAACTCACCAGAGAAGTCATCTGGTTATGGAGAAAGATTTTTTTGATTACTGATTCCACATCAATTCATATTTTTAATTTTTTTCTTTATTCATTTTCATAAGTTACTCTCCTAGGATTTCAGGGATTATAGTAATAAAGGAATTGGTTTATGGGATTTGTGACAAAGTATGTTACATTTATTTTCTGAAATTCTTAAAATCTGCCCTTTAAAACATATCTACCCAGGTAGATATGTTTGATATTTGGTTTTCTTTCTTTCTTCTTATTTAAAAAATATGTAAGCTCATGTGATCATTTTCCCTAGGTACTCATCATTTTCACTGATTCATATAATTTGTCTCAGTTGGAACAAGTCCAGAGAAGCAGTTTTTAAACTTCTCCTACTGGAAAACTATCCTCAGTTTATTTTTTGCAAACTCTACTTTTTCAGTTTTCTTCCCTACCACTTCTTTTACTGTTTATCAACACCACCACCACCACCATGTTATTACTTTTTTTAATTTCTTTTCTCTATTCTGTTTTTAAATTATTATCTGTTAATCTGAAGGATCATAAGCATATCCAACCTTCTTTTTCCTTCCTCATAATGTTGCCCAGCCTTTCAACAACCTATAGTTACTGTGCATAAGATGTATTTGTTCTTTTCAAAGTTTTATTTAAACTTTATTTTCCTTTATCTCTGCCTAGATTCTGACCCCATCTTATTTCCTTAAATACTTTTGTATATGTTTCTTCTTAGTAAAAAATTCTAATTTATTATTGACAAGTCAGTTGACTTAATTATCAATGTATTCTTTCTGGAAATCAGTGGACTTAAATATCAAAGGTGTTTTTAATAACTCATTAAAATGCTTAGTTTTTGCACAGTTATGAATGAAAATAGCCAGTGTGACTAAAATCCTTTACCACACATTTGCACTTTATAGGTATTAAATAGTAAAATAACTTACCAGTAGGTGGTGCATTTTTTTCTGAAACACAACACAAAAATATGTTTTTAGTTAATCTTTATATATACATCATAATGTCTATCAATAATTTTTTCTAAGATGCACTTTGAAAATGACACTAACAAGGTGCCAAAATATTTGCATCATTTGACTTGAAGCTGTTGACCAGATAAGAGTCCTTGATGTATTAATAGACATACAGTTCAAAGATTGGAAATGACCTTGAGGAACCCAAATGTTGTTTTGTCCCCTGTGTAGTATCTGTACCAAGTGATAAGTCTATGCATGAGATCTAAATGAAGGCATATAATTCCCCTTAGCCATGACTTTCTATCCTTAAATAGAGCTGAGAGATATAAAATTAATATATATACATTTAAAATTCTTCCATTTAAGTTTATGCATATGTTTTATTTATGTTTATGTTTTGCTCTGGCAAAAACTCTTTCATGCTCGACTGTTTTTATTTTTAATTCTTACTTTTCTCTTTTCCTATTCAGTCATTTTACTTCTTCTTCTATTCTTTTTTTTAATGGTTATTTATTTTTGAGAGAGAGAGAGAGTGAATGGAAGAAGGGCAGAGAGAGAGGAAGACACAGAATCTGAAGCAGTCTCCAGGCTCTGAGCTACAAAGTACAGAGCCTGATGCAGGGATCAAACCCACAAACTGTGAGATCATGACCTGAGCTGAAATTGGCCACTCAACCAACTGAGCCACCCAGGTACCCCCATCTTCCTCTCCTATTCTGGCTACACATTATTGGTTTGGAAATTTATTTCTTTTTAGTGGATAGAATATTTTTTTCCAGCTCCTAATCATTTTTGTTGACCAGTGTTTTCTTTTTTAAATAGAAGTATAGTTGACATACAATATTGTATTAGTTTCAAGTGTACAACATAGTGATTCATCAATGATATACATCACAATATGCTCACCATGATAAGTGTAGTTACCATTTACCATTATATAATGTTATTATAACACTATTGACTATATTCCCTATGCTGTACTTTTCATGCTATGTGTATAATTGATATAAAATATCATAGACATTTCATGTAGACAAGTTTAAGTGTTTGGAGATAAGTATACACCAATGAAGGATCATCACAATCAATGCCATAAAATTATCCATCACCTGCAAAAGTTTTCTCCTGCACCTTTTGCTATTTTCTTTTCTTTTCTTTTCTTTTCTTTTCTTTTCTTTTCTTTTCTTTTCTTTTTTTTGCATTCTTTTTAAAATTTTAAATTTTTAAATTTTAATCACCTGGTGCTCCTCATGACAATTGACTCCCTAATCTCCATCACCTATTTTATCCATCTTCCCACCCACCTCCCCTCTGGTAACTATCAGTTTGTTCTCTATAGATATAGATTTCTTGGTTTATCTTGCTCTCACTCTATTTCCTTTTCCTCACTTGTTTCATTTCATAAATTTCACATATGAGTGAAATCATATAGGATTTGTCTTTCTCTGACTTATTTCTCTTAGCATTATACCATCTAGCTCCATCCATGGAGCTAGTTGCAAATGGCAAGATTTCATTCTATGGCTGAATAATATTTGATTGTATATATATGCCACATCTTTATCCATTCACCAATCAATGGATGCTTGGGCTACTTCTTTATTTTGGGTATTGCAAATAATGCTGCTATAAAAAACATACGGTGCACACATCCTTTTGAATTACTGTTTTTTAAATTTAATTTTTACCGTTTTTATTTATATTTGAGAGACAGAGAGAGATGGGGGGAGGGGCAGAGACAGAGGGAGACATAGAATCCAAAGCAGGCTCCAAGCTTTGAACAGTCAGCACAGAGCGCAATGCAGGGCTTGAACTCATGAGCAATGAGATCATGACCTGAGCCTAAGTTGGACACTTAACTGACTGAGCCACCCAGTCACCCCTGAATTAGTGTTTTTGCATTCTTTGCGTAAATACCCAATAGTGCAATTGCTGGATTATAGGGTAGCTGTATTTTTTACTTTTTGAGGAAACTCCATACTGTTTTCCACAGTGGTCGCATGATTTTGCATTCCCACCAACAGTGCAACAGAGCTCCTTTTTCTCCACATCCTTGCCAACACTTGTTGTTTCTTGTGTTGTTGATTTTAGCCATTCGGACCAGTGTGAGGTGATATTTCATTGTAGTTTGTTTTGCATTTCTCTGATTATAAGTGATAATGAGCATCTGTTCATGTGTCTGTTGGCCATCTGTATATCTTCTTTGGAAAAAAGGCCTTCCAGTTTTACCAACATTATTTGTTGAAAAGACTGTCTTTTTCCCATTGGATATTCTTTCCTTCATTGTCAAGATTAAGTGACTATATAATTGTGGGTTTATTTCTGGGCTTTCTGTTCTGTTCTATGGATTTATGTGTCTATTTTTGTGCTAGTGCCATACTGACTTGATTACCACAGGTTTGTAATATAACTTGAAGTTGGGAATTGTGAGGCCTCCAGCCTTGCCCCTTTTTTTCCAGACTACTTTGGGTATTTGGGGTCCTTTATGGTTCCATACAAATTTTAAGATTGTTCTATTTCTGTGAAAAATGTTGGAAAAATGTTGGTATTTTGGTAGGGATTGCATTAAATGTGTACAATACTTTGAGTAGTGTGGATATTTTAAAAATATTTGTCCTCCTAATCCATAAGTGTGGAATGTCTTTCTATTTCTTTGTGTCCTCTTCAACTTTGTTCATCAATGTTTTATATTTTTCAGAGTATAGGTTTTTTACCTTTTTGATTAGCTTTATTCCTAGGCATCTTATTATTTGGGGTCCAATTATAAATGGGATCATTTTCTTAATTTCTCTTTCTGATGCCTCATTATTATTGTATAGAAATGAAATAGTTGTCTGTACATTGATTTTATACATTGTGACTTTACTGACTTCATGTATCAGTTCTAGCAAATTTTTTGATGGAATCATTCAGGTGTTCTCTATAGAGTAGCCATCATCTTCAAATAAGGTAAGTTTTCATTCTTTCTCACCAATTTGCATATCTTTTATGTCTTTGTGTTGTCTGACTGCTGTGGCTAAGACTTCCACAGCATAAATGAATAAAAGTGGGGAGAGTAGACATCCTTGTCTTGTTCCTGACCTTAGGGGGAAAGTTCTGAGTTTTTCCCTATCAAGGATGATGTTAGCTGTGGGATTTTCATATATGGCCCTAATTATGTTGAGGTAGATACCCTCTAAACCTATATTGTTGAGGCTTTTATGACACATGGATGTTTTACTTTGTCAGATGATTTTACTGCATCTATTGAAAGGACCATATGATTCTTATCCTTTCTCTTATTGATGTGATGTATCACATTGATTGATTTGAGAATGTTGGACCACACTTGCAACCCAGGATTAAATTCCAAATGATTGTGGTGAATGGGTGAAGATTTCTTTAATGTATTCTTGGATTCTGTGTGCTAGTATCTTGTTGAGGATTTTTGCATCAGTGTTCATCAGAGATATTGGTCTGTAGTTTGTTTGTTTGTTTGTTTGTTTGTTTGTTTATCAAGTCTTTATCTGATTTTGGTAACAGAGTCATGCTGGTTTTAGAAGGTTTTTTTTTCATAACATAAATTTAGAAGGTTTTTTTTCTTTTTTGGGGGGGGAATAATTTTTGAAGAATATGTACTAACTTTAAATCTTTAGTGGAATTTGCCTGTGAATCCACCTGGTCTTGGACATTTGTTTGTTAGGAGGTTTTTTTTTTTTTTTTTTAATGTTTATTTATTTATCTTGAGAGAGAGAAGGAGTGAGAAAGAGCAGGAGAGGGGCAAAAAGAGAGGGAGAGAAGATCTCAAGCAAGCTCTGTACTGTCAGTGCAGAGCCTGATGAAGAGACGTGGGGCCCAATCTCATGAACCATGAAATCATAACTTTAACTGAAGTCAAGTATTGGATTTATAACTGATTGAGCCACCCAAGCACCCCTGTTGGAAGTTTTTCGATTGTTGATTTAATTTCTTTGCTGGTAATTGGTCTGTTAAAATTTTCTATTTCTTTCTGCTTCAGTTTTTGTAGTTTATATATTTCTAGGAATTTATCCATTTCTTGGAAATTGTGTAATTTTTTCGCGTGTATTTTTTTTATAATATCTTATAATTCTGTGGTATTAATTGTTATTTCTTCCCTCTCATTTGTGATTTTATGTATTTGGGCTCTTTTTCTCTACAACTTTATCAATTCTATTGATTTTTTTCAAAGAACCAGCTTTTGGTTTCATTGATCTTTTCTATTGTTGTGTTTTTGTTTTTGTTTTGTTTTTATATAATTTATGTCTGCTATAATCATTATTATTTCCTTCCTTCTTTCTTTCTCCTGGCTTTAGGCTTCTTTTGTTTTTCTTTTTAGCTACTTTATGTGTGAAGTTAGATTTTTTATTTGTGATTTTCTTGATTCTTGAGGTGAATCTGTATTACTATAAACTTTTCTCTTAGAATTACTTTTGCTGAATCCAAGTGGTTTTGAATCATTTTTTTTTCATTTTCATTTGGTTCCATTAGTTTTATATTTCTTCTTTGATCTACTGGTTGACCCATTTTGTCACTTATTTTCTGGTTGTTTCTGAAGATTCTCTGATCCTTTCTCATCTTTCTTGTTCTCATGGTTTTATGTTTTTCTTTAGTATGTATTTGGATTTCTTTCTCTTTATTCCTTGCATATTTATTGTGGTTTTTGATATAGGTTTACCATTAGGTTTAAGTGGTATGTCATACAACCTCCATGTCATTTAGCCTCCATGTATTTTTGGTCTTTCCAGACTTTTTCTTTTTTTTTTTTTAATTTTTTTAACGTTTATTTATTTTTGAGACAGAGAGAGACAGAGCATGAACGGGGGAGGGTCAGAGAGAGGGAGACACAGAATCCGAAACAGGCTCCGGGCTGTCAGCACAGAGCCTGACGTGGGGCTCGAACTCATGGACCGCAAGATCATGACCTGAGCCAAAGTCAGCCGCTCAACCGACTGAGCCACCCAGGCGCCCCCTTCCAGACTTTTTCTTGTGGTTGACCTCTAGTTTCATAGTCT